>NC_073696.1:62230737-64708229 GCF_029784165.1 Wyeomyia smithii
TATAAAACGACAGGATTTACAAATCTTGATCCATGGATGACCGTTGATAATGATGATGAATTATAAATAAAAACTATTTAGGAAAAAATTATACTGAAATATGGGTCATCAACAGCCTTCTCAGATGTGTCTTAAACTTTGGGAAACTGTTCACATGAGGTCACTATGAAAAAAGATCAACTTTGGTGCCGATTGAACCACGCTACCGTTATATATAAAATACGTTACGTTAGATATAAAATTATGACAACCTTAGCAAAGTTGATCGGTATGACCTCCTGCATCTTCTGGTGCTATGAGATTTGTGATTAATCTCCCTGAAAAGGATATGCAAAATCTAATTTTTTGCTTCATCGAGATACAGGGTTAATGTCTTCAGTAAAATTATAGGTAAAATCAATACGAACAATTTTGCTGAAGACACAAAAATCGTATCTCTTGCTCAAATTGGGTTAGAGAGTTTTTATTTGAAATAGACTTGTCAAAACACATTTTCAAAATTCCGCGTTAAAAAACCTTGTTAATTAAAACAACCGCGTAAAATTAACCACTAAAAAAGGCTTTAGAAAAAAACCCGTGACGCTCTACGACCAGTATTCAAAATTGTCCTCTTTAACGGTCACTCCGGGTCTTTCGGAGGGTTTTCTTCGACCAAGACTTTTCTTAATAAACACTTAGCCGCGTTATTTTCAAATTCCGTGAAATTTTCTTGAATATAAAAAAACTGCGTTAATTAACCAGGTTTTTACCAGGTTTATTTTAATAAAAACTCTTTAAGTGGATTTTACTATGAGATTCGAATTTTATGTCTTCGGCAAAATCGATCGTACTGATTTTACCTACTGAATTTTGCATTAAAAATGATATGAAATTAATCACTAATCTCATAGCACCGAAAGATGCAGGAGATTATACTAATTTTTCTGAAGACGTCATTATTTTATATCCAACGTTCGTGGGGTTATCAATTAGGCCCGTTAAAAGCGACTTTTAAACCACAGTGCAACCGTCGCTTCGTTCGACCCTTCCCTTAGTGTGCTATTTTTTGTCAAACACCCTTATTTTCTTTTAATTATGGCTACGAGAGCATAATGTTTAGAGATAAATACTATATCAATCTTAAAAGACCGTGTTGCGAAATATGTTATTTTGCATTGGAAAAATTAAATGGCATTTTTCGGCAATTGAGTATATTTTGATTTCATTTTTTTTCCTATTGCTGAGAAAATTTTACACAAAGAACATTTATCACCCTTGGGAATTATGAGCAATAGTCGAGCTACAGCGTTTTTGAGAAATAAAATCAAATAATCTCTGGTTTCCAGCAATTTACTAATTTTAAACGGTAGTATTGCCAGTTATATTATTTTTTCATTTCAAAAATTGAATTGCGATTCTGAATTATGCAATTCAAAATTCATAATTAAAACAGTTCCAGAAATATTAGCAAAATGAGAATAGAAATTACGAGTAAATCAAAGAAAATCAAACCTTATTTCTTGAGAATGTCGTAGCTGCAGATTTGCTTATAATACCTTTAGATGATGTGTTTTTCGCACATTTTTTTTAAACCATGATTTGAAATCCAATGCAATTTAATTTTTTCAGATGCAAAAATAACCTAGCTGGCAACACTGTCGCTCAAAACAATTAATTGTTTTTAGTTAATTGACTTATTTTCTTTAAAGTGCATTCTCCAGAAAGTTAATTATGATTAAATATCGAAAGATATTAAAAAGCTGAAAAAGAAGGTTGCCTAAACAAGAGAAAATTTGAATTTTTTATTAAAGCTATAACTCGAGTTTTGCTCATAATTTTTCTAGTGATAAGTGTTTTACTAGTAAAGTTTTCCCTGGAACACGAATAATTTGTCAGATTTGAAATTAAAATACACTCATTAGCCGAAAAATGCCATTTAATTTTTTGAATGCAAAAACTTCATATAAGGCGAAATTGTCACTAAAAATTATATTTTTTTCTGAATTCCTTGACTAATTTTCTTCAAAAATAATGTTTCAAAAAATAGCACTTTAATCAAAAATTGAATTGGTTGCACGGAGCGAATCGGTACCAAAGTTGAATTTTTTCAAAGTGACCTCATATGAACAATTCAGAAAACGTACTCTATCGGATTCACTTGGATTCGTTTGCGTCTTTTCGAGTTTCAACGTCAACAAAAAAAAAGCCTTTAAAAATTTTTTTTTTAGTTTTTATTCATGAACACTGTGTATAATAATCAATATATCACTGGAAATTGTTCATTTCGATTTACCGCGTCATTCTAAATAATATACAGTCATGTTTTAGGCATTAGAGTTTAACCCTCTAGTGCCCAGTGCCGCCTTTAAAGGGGCTTTTGTAAAACCTTTAAAAAGCTTCAATAAATACTTAAAAATGTTTATAAAGATTCATTGTTATTTTACGAAAGTCCGTCTAAAAATTAACTTGGGCACTAGAGGGTTAAAATATGAAATATACTGCTTTTAACAAGCATTTTTAGAAAATGTCTTGCTCTAAAATCTCACATTCCGCAAATAGTTTTGTAATAAAATTCTACACAACTTTGCATAAACAACTATCTGTCTAGCAAGTCACGCTCAAAAGTTGGGTTTGACGCTCTCGATACGGCGAAAATTGTAATTATTTATTAAAGCATATGAAGGACAGCAGTGAACAAAGCAACTTTCTAGAAGATATGGATAACATAGAACTTGTAAAATAGTTTTGCTGTTCGTTTCTCGATTTGTCCCACTTTGCGGCCGATGGCACTGGTGATTTGGTTTTTGATCACCTTCACAACGCTTGATTTTTGATCTCCGTTCTGTGTAGAAATTATCGTACAGGCATGTCTGTAGCACCACTGAACATGTCTGGATATATTAGTGACTAGCTGACCCGGCAAACTTCGTCTCGCCTATTTTTGTGTTTAATTTAATAATTTCCAACATTCCAAATTCATTGATTTCTTGCGATTTGTTTATATCGTTTGGAATGATTGGTTTTATCGGAGTGACAACATCCTCGACTTTTGCCTTTAGTACATCACCTCTATTCCGGAAATACTCATATTGGGTTGTATTCAGTTATTTTCGTTGTTTTTCAGAAACTGAAAGTGATCATCTTCGAATTCAAGATGGTGTCCAGGGTCAATGCTTGGCTTCTATACATTTTATCGATTACGGAAATATTCATATGTAGTAGTATTCGGCTGTTTCCCAGAAGTTGCCATCTTACAATTCAAAATGGTGTCTGAGGTCAATTTTAGCTCCATGCATCATTCTGGTTAAAGAAATACTCATATTGGGTGGTATTCGGCCACTTTAGGCTATTTTTCAGAAACCGGAAGTCACCATCCTGGATTTTAAAATAGCATTTAGAGACAATTTCTGGCCCCTGAGCGTCATTCTGGTTCAAGAAACACCCATGATAGGTGTTATTTAGTCATTTTCGGCTGTTTTCCAGAAACCGGAAGTCACCATCTTAGAATTCAAAATGATGTCTGTGGTCGATTTTAGCTCCTGTGTATCATTCTGGTATCGAAGCATCTCATATTGGATGGAAATCGGCCATTTATGGCTGTTTTTCAGAAAGCGGAAGTCACCATCTTGGATTCAAAATGTTATTTGGAGACAATTTCTGGCCTCTGAGCGTCATTCTGGTTGAAGAAACACCCATATTGGGTGGTATTTGGTCGTTTTTGGCAGTTTTCCATTCACCGAAAGTCGTCATCTTACAATTCATAATGTTTTTTTTTTTTTTTTTTTATTCTCGTTTATTTTCCGTCGGTCTAGTTCCGCCACTGTTGTGGCCAATCACCGACGCCCAGGGAGGCGACTCCACACCCAGGACCCTAACTCACGACCCGTTTATTAACGGACCGGCGCCAACGGCTTTACTTCCTCATGCGATGGAAGGCGTGATCCCAGAGATTTTTCGCCTCAGAAAATCTCCCGGTGTCGGCTAGGATTGAATCTAGACCAGTTGGGTGGGTTGTGAGTGGATCACGCCACCTCACAACCATCGACACCTATGTCGGCGGTGGGATTCGAACCCAGGCGTCGAGCGTGGTTGACGGAGACGTTACCAACCACACTAGGCCCCCGCTCAATTCATAATGTTGTCTGAGGTCGATTTGTGGCTTCAGTGCATCATAACAATCCCGGAAATACCCAAATTGAGTGTTATTTAGTCATTTTCCACTGTTGTTTAGGAACCGGAAGTCGCCATATTGGATTTCAAAATGGCATTCGGAGACGATTTCTGGCCTCTGAGCATCATTCTGGTTAAAGAAACACCCATATTTGGTTGATTTTGGGTCATTTTCGGCTGTTTTCCAGACACCGGAAGTCGCCATCTTACAACTCAAAATGTTGTCGGAGGGCGATTTGTGGTTTCAGTGCATCATCACGATTGCGGAAATACCCATATTGGTTGGTATTCGGTCATATCCCGCTGTTTTTCAGAAACCGGAAGTCGCCATCTTGGATTTTAAAATGATATTTGGAGACATTTTTCGGATGAAAACCGGAAGTTTCCATCTTAAATTTAACAATGGCGTCTGGCGTCGAAAATTTTTCTTGCTTCCATTTGCTTGATTATTTCTCGAGATGTGCAGAAATTTGTGTGGAACCTCTCCTTTCAGAAGAAGGAGGGGTGACGAAACATCATAGACATCTTTGTTACCCCTAAAAATATTCACCAGACGAATTTGGTTCCATTTATTTGGTTAGTTCTCGAGATGTGCAGAAATTTGTGTTTCATTTGAAGAAAAATTTTCGAGGGAGAGGTGTCGAACCATTATAATGGCATGTAAATGTTTTTAGAGGTTGTTTTTAGAGGTGTTTTATTTGTATGGAACCCCTCCCTCCTAGAAGGAGGGTATCAAACCATTATGGATATTTTTGTTACCCCTAAAAACATCCACCTGCCAAATTTGATTCCATTTGCTTGGTTAGTTTTCGAGATGTGCATGAATTTGTGTTTCATTTGTATGGGACCCCTCCCTTCCAGAAGAGGTCTCGAACTATCTCAGTCACCTTTCTCGGCCCCTAAAACCCCTATATACAAAATTTCACGCCGATCGGTTCAGTAGTTTCCAAGCCTATATGGAACAGAAAGACAGACAGACAGAGCTGCATTTTTATATGTTTAGATTCTGTCTGAATTTGAGAAAAAATTATAAGAGAACTAGAATCATCTCCTATCCTAAGCAAATAGCAATCCGCAATGACAAAAAAAAACAACAAACTTACCGATGTAACTTTTATGAAATATGAAATGACAATTTCGACGTAGAATTACGTCTTACGGCAACATTCTACAATGGAGGTGCAAATTGAATTACCGAAAACATCCAGAGCCTATAACTCAGTCAGTTTTTAGCGGATTTCCTTCGTTCATGCAGCAATCGATTGACAAATATGCTAAGCACCCACTAATATGCGGAAAATTATGATTGTATGATGCTAACTGCTGTTCTATTGAAAAATGTGAAGCCTTGTTTTGAATTCAAATTTCGTTCAATCAGATCTGCAACCAAGGCTAAATATTATCTAATACCTATGAGTATTTCAAGAACTGGGATGATATCCAGAGGCCGGAAATCGACCTCAGATGCCATCTTATAGCTCAAGACAGTGACTTCCGGTTTCCGGAAAATGGCCTTATATGGCAGAATACTACCTAATATGAGTATTTTCGGAACAGATATGATATCCAGAGGTCCCTAATCGTTCCAAGTTATCAAATTGAATCTCTTTATGGCTGCCTTATTATTTTCAAAGTGTTATTTTATTAGTGTTAGAAAAAAACGTATTGGCACAAAGTAATCTCTCGTAACAAATTGATACCAAATAGTCTATCGTAATCTAAGCGTTACAGAGAGTTGAAAGAGAATTGTTACTGAAATTTGCCGTTCGATTTATTCCGAACGAGTGTATTCTCTAACTTATTGCAAAAAAAAAAATATTGACACAAGATAGGCTGACGTAATTCGACGTTAACCTTGTGGTTGTGTCGCATAAGCAACCTCAACAACTTTTGTCACATAAATTTCAAAATCTACGCGGTTTTTATGCAAATTTCGAAATTCCTTTTTATATGTCGTATAAAAATGTCAGATTTGAGCGTTTTACGCTGATTCAAAAATGTACGTTCCCTTTATATAGAATAGAGCCTACATGTATTGCGCGTAGATTGCGAAATTTGCACGTTTTTTATGCACCTCGTATCCCCTGTGTATGAAGCGACTCCAGAGCATATAGGTGCATTTCATGTTAATTCGATCCGATAAAGTTTGTAAGCTTGTAAGGATACATCTCAAGTAGTCAGCAATGATGCTGCAGTTACTGCCGCGGCTTTCTATGTCGTCGATATGCAACTCCATTACCAGATACCTTGGACTAAGAATTGAACGCCTTTTCTAGTTATTTTTTATAATTTTCTTTTTCTTTTAGTTTGTGTTTTTCTTTCCGCAAAATCGTTCTAGTTTAAAAAAAAGAATTTTTTACAATATTCTCAATTTTCAGTCAATTATATTAGAACCAAAGAAGGGGGGGGGGTATAAAAACGTGACCAAATTAAGTGGGGGGTCAATAAAGTTGAGACATTTTGTGACAAGGGGGAGAGGGGAGGGGTTAATTTTTTCAAATTTTGCGTGACATGATTAATGGATAGTCCCTTATTAAGCAGTTTTGTTTGCTCTATTTTTTTTCCCGAAGCCGAATTTTTTTAATTTTTATCCAAAAAAAAAAATAAAGCTCAGCAGGACTCAAACAAAATTTGATCTTTTTCTGATTTTAAAAACAGCCGATTTTTGCCTTTCTCCTAGAAAGGTATAGCAATCACTGGAAAAACCAAAGGTATGAAAGTGGTCCCAATGGCCGAATGTCATATACCACTCCACCCCTTTCGACGAACTGAGCATTTTCTGTATGTATGTATGTATGTATGTGTATGTGTGTGTGTGTGTGTGTGTGTATGTGCAACTTTTTTTTCTTACTCACTTTTCTCAGAGATGGCTGGACCGATTTTCATAAAATTAATTGCAAATGTAAGGTCTAGTTGCGCCATAGGTTGCTATTGAATTTCATTGTAATCGGATTTTTAGTTTAGAGGTTATGTATCAAAAGGTAAAAATCACGAAACATCAATATCTCAGAAACCACATAACCGATTTCAATAAAACTGATGTCAAATGATCGGGCTGTCTCCAAAACCCTTAACTTTTAAATTTCGTTATGATTGAACATATGATTCAAAAGTTATGTGAAAAAAGTTATCCTGAGGTTGTTCAAACTCACTCATTTTTCTCAGAGATGGCTGAACCGATTTTCACAAAATTAATGTCAAATGAAAGGTCTAGTTGCCCCAAAGGTTACTATTGAATTCCATTGTAATCGGATTGTAACTTTGTCCGTTGTTCATAAAAATGTGAAATCACATAATGAAAGTAAACATATTGACTTTCTCCTATCGATCACCGGCTAATTAAAAGGTAGAAAAGTGATCCAAATGGTCGAATGTCATATACTACTCGACTCAGTTCGACGAAACGAGCATTTTCTGCATGTGTGCATGTATTGGTGTATATGTTTGTGTGTGGGTGTGTACGTGTGTGGATGTTTTCCAGAAACCGAAAGCTGCAAAATCGGGTTTCAAAGTGAAATATGGAGTTTACTCCCGGCTTTCGAGCCCGGGATAATGTTCCTGAAAAACATTGGGTAATGTTTGTCCCTTTAAGGTTGTTTTCCAGAAATCGGAAGCTACTATGTATCTAGAAATTTAAAATGGCGTCCTAAGTTGATTTCTGGCCTCTGGGTGTACCGCTTCCGCAATACTCATAATGGGTGAAGTCGGCATCTTCGCCATCGAAATACCCGGATTAGGCAAAATTTCGCCATTTTAGAATGTACTCCGGTAACCAGAAGTAGTCATCTGGATTTTTGCGTGATGTATTTGAAACATATTTATTTCATTAATTTTGCATATGTATGTTTTAATGTATGCTCATATGTGTGTGAATGTTAGGTTTTTAATTTTAATTTAATAATGGTATAGTATTTAATAATGGTATAGTTGTGCTGAAACCAGCAGAAATTTTCAAGGAGTATTTTTCTCTTGAATCGTGTAAATCTATTTTAACATGTAATAAGTTTGAATGAGAAAGGCTGGGTCTCACCGCTAGGTGGATTAATTTATAAAGAATGTTCAGAAAAAATTTTGATCATGCGATTAGCATCTTAAATAAATCTCAAATGACAGCCATTTATTACAAAAATATCCAAAAAACGTTGGTCTGCAAATATATATGTATGTTTCATCAAAATTAGCAAATGTTTAAATGTTTAATCTAGAAGATTTAATATTTAATTTGCAATTTTTGGTTTAATGTTCAATTTTGAATGGAGACATTTTACACTATGAATGATTAAAATAACAGCAAGACATGAATTATGTTAGCTTCAATTCTATTCACCATTCGTTACTTTTCCAACACTGTCTCTTTCACAGCTACTCCACGGCGGGCTCGACGCACACACTTAACAACTATTGCGACACATCGGACAACTGGACCGACCACGACATGGACATCTACATGACCCGCAATCCGACAGCGCGGAACGGCGGCATGGTGCCATTATGAGAATCGCTAATCCACGAAACCTCCTGATACCGCGACGATCTGATGACGCCTGACGACCGATCCGTTCGACCTCACCCTGAGCAACGATTCTGACAGCGACTACCACCGGCGGAAGCAGTACTGGATCCCGCTTCAGCCCTGGAGCTGGATCCCCGCCGGTGGTGTCGGTGCGAAAACGAACCGGACGTCCTGGAGCAGTACTACCAACATCAGCAGCACGGTGAACCGCCACCGGACTATGAGTCCGACGAACCGGCGCAGGAGCCGGGCGTCCCAACGGTGCTGATGGTGGAGCTGAACAACGGACCGTCTGTGCAGTGTCCTGGTGGTAGCCAGATTAGTTCTATTTTCACAGGTGGAATCCAGTCCGGGCACGAAACCAGCTTCGTCGAGTGGGAAAACTACCGGAATCGATTGAGAGAAAATTTACAATACTAAAGGGTTGAACCGATTGCATGTGAGGCGAGTCTAGAGGAGTGAATTTGATTGTCCTGCTTCAGTTTTCTTGTAGTTGAAATTGAATTTTGGGACGTCGTGTTGGAGGCTAAAGCACTCCCGCACGTATAAGTTGGAGAAAAGGAAACCCGTGTGCATACATAGAGTATATTTTTATTGCAATTTCTACATTTAGCTTAGCGATCGGGGAATAACAGAGTACTTTATGTAGGAAATACTAGGAAAGATAAAAAGTGAGAGTCACCGGGGAGTCAGCAGGATGTGATGTTATTTATCCCGCCCGCTTCCTTTTTGGCACCTACCTGGGAAATGTTGTTCAATTTCTCGTTCGAAATGAGTTCGGAACGTGCCGGTTTCAACACCATCATCAACATGGTGAAAGAAATATGTGTTTTATAGCTTTTAGAGAAATTTTTATAGTCGTTTAGATAAAATATGCTAACGTAGTGAGGGTCGAATGATGGATGGATAGATGGACGGGTGGCTTTGTGTGCAAGTGAAAGTTCTGTTTTTCCGTTTCTCCAAACAGGCGTAACGCTCGACAAAAATCAATCAAGCGATAATATTCCCACCAATGGAGCAAACCCGCAGTAAAACCACCCGAATCTCCAAACATGTGTTGTTCGCCGTACTGTGGTCAGCCACTCAACCGACATTCATTGATTCATGAACCCAAAAATGCAAATGTCAAACTCAAAAAAATATATATAACATATCACAGCGATCAATTCGGTGAAATTGTCGAAGCAAAATTATAAAAAATATGCGAATAACATTTTTTACTAACGTTAACAAAAAAAGAAGAGATAAAAATACCGCAAACATGACAATTCCCGCAACCACTCCCGGGGAAAATTCTGTAAATATCAATTAGGTTTAGGTAATTCAGCATGAATTGGCCATTCCAGCCATTCCAAAGACTCGAACAATAAAAAATCATCCTCCGCGAGCGACATGTGTTTTCAGAAGCACAGAGACGCAACATCATACACCACCCACATAAACACGACCAAACATATGCAACGACTCCGTTAGCATACGTTCATGCATATTAAACTACACTAATAAATAAATTAAACGCACGAAATACGGAATCGCAAACCGGAACCCAGATTATTGAAACCGGTCGATATGTGCTGCGGGAATGCAATATCCGTAAATTGGAAATAAAAAATCAAATAACTGCATACAAAATTGTCGACCAGGTCTGGCACCGTACGGTAATTGTGTTTTGTTGCAACTCAAACGAATGTTTTGTTTGGATATCAGAACCAGACTATAGAGTCGTTGATAAAATTATATTTCGGACAGCTACACACTTCCTTTGGCAATATATTAGTACCGACTGTGGAAATTCAACGAATAATGGTTGCAAAGAGGTGCACAAGTTTACAGCCGATAACGGTGAAAAAATACTTGAAAAATTGCACGTTGATTAAATTTTAAAACCTCGAATAGAGGAACCGAAGAACGCAGGCCGAGGTAAGCGTTATAACCCCTGTATACCGACAACAATGCGGATGATTTTAAATTAATTGCACTCACTTGGGCTCCTCACGAAGGCACTTCATAACTTTTCCAACCCAAAAGCTTCAGCGATAAAAGCATTCTGGCTTATTTTCCCACTCTAGGCTTTGATCTTCTGAAGCTCTTTTATAGAGTGTTTACTTTTCGGTGAAATATTACACAATAACTCAACTGGTTGGTTGGATGATTGCACTGCTGGCTGTAGTTCGTTATGGCGCTCGGAACAAAAAAAATCAGTTTCTTACCACCCAGACTGACCCAAATTTGTCACTTCACAACTTTAAAACAAATCGAAAAATTTGACCTTTTTTAGGTGCACCAACAAACGAAATTACAGGTCAGACTAGATTATCCGAAGTACATGATTAATTCGTCTCATCATGATTTAATTTTCTCTATTTTGGCGTCACAGGGACGAATTACTTCCTTTGATCTGTAGATTGTGTAGTTGACCCCAGTAAGCCCGCAATACTGAAGTAGTCATTAATAAGGTACAGGCGAAACGGCTATCAAGGTGTTTTTGCTTATGATCCCGTAACAATTCCCGAAAATTCGTTTGGAATCTGTGAACCGATTCATAAGGACTTAAAGGACTTGAAGCGATTTACATCTTTCTAATGACATCTGCTGCATGTAAATTCGTTCAACATTTCCGAGATAAATAAATTTTCCGGGAAACTCAGTCATCTGGGGTGAAAATTTTGCAAAGCTCCAGATAATCGAATCCGATCTGTACTTAAAAACAAAATAGTCTAACCTGAAAATTCTATCACTGCGAGGCTTTGAAAATTTGAATGAAAAAAATCTGTTTTCGAATAATTTCCATCGTTTTCAACGTAGAAGTTTTTGTAAAATATTTTATAGAATCATATAATTTCGAAGCGGTCGAAGTGGACGCACAAAATGGGAAAAAAACACGTAGAAAAATCTAGAGATACAATTTTGCAGCAAATTTATTGACCTTTTAAGGTTAAATACAGAAAAAAATATTCGTCTGGGTTTCGGTTGAATTCTCGCACTTTTCGTTTTATACCGCCCATCATCTTCTGCACAATGGAACTGTCAACTCGAGCCGCCATTTTCTTCTACCATCTATGTAAATCAGCTGTTTTTTATCGTTCTGCCACTTTTCTTCAACAAAATCTGGGCAATTTGATAGGTTGATAGCTTTTTTGATTATATCAATTCCATTCTCCTTGTACCAATCTGGCCACATCAGGCCAGAACTTAACCGGACCGTCATGTGATTGGATTAACGGCAAAATCTGCTTCTGGAGGCACTGTTCCTTGTACACCTGGCCATTCATGGTTGATCCGGTGATGAAAACCTTTGTTTTTTTTTTTTTTTGCTAAAGCTGCAGACCCCCTGCCACACCAGCCCCTATATGTCTTATCATCCATTAAAATACAGCCGTCGCATTTGGTCAAGACTTTCTCATACAGTATCCTAGCGCGGCGTTTTGCAACGAGTTTCTGCTGGGGGGTCCTGATGGGGTGCTTGCTCGCGTGGTGTCACCGCAAGTCTTTACGCCGACAGATTCGTCGAACAGTGCGTACGGTGCCAAGAACTTCTTAGCCAAATCGCGCCGAGTAATCCCAGAATTCGTCCGAACTGCTTTGCAGACTTTCAATCGTAGCTGCTTGTCATACGTTCCACTTCTGCGGTTGCTGTGATCAGCGCGATTCGGAGTTGGAGTTTCATTAAATCGTTAATACCAAATATTAAGTGTAACATTATGACATACGGTTTTCCATTCAATCTTGTCACCATAAAAAGTTTGTCTAACTTATTATTACTCCGCATTGCTAAGAATACTCCATAGCAAACTCATAAAATAAATTTGGAAAGGTATATCATGATTTAGGAGAATTTTAAACCTAACTGAGCAATCCAAAAAAATCATCAATCTTTTTGGCGATCCTGATTATTTTCAAAACAACTCGGATACAGCACATTTTGATGTGCATTCGCTAAACAACGGCATCGAGATTTAGGTAAGGTATCTGTTTTATTTGCATTGCGCAGCCCTTTGGATCATACTGAAGCTATGAGCTACACTTTTTAGAAAAGAGTAATTACTTTCACATAACTCTACTTCAAACTGCATGAACTTCGAGACATCAAATTACGAACCAACCAACTATTTGTATAGTAAAGCGGGCATTGTATGCAGTTTGCGAGTAATGAAAATGAACGGGAATAGAAGGTGTGACTTTAGGCTTAGAAAAATTTTTCCCGCGTCCAGACGGGACTCGAACCCGCAATCTCCGTTGTCTCCGGAAAGGTGTTTTAGTTAATTGGCTACTGGGAAAGGTATAACTAGTTCTAAACCAAAGTCGAATCACCCTCTGCTATTGTGTTCCCGTATCTCAACACGCCACGATGAACTGCACACACTGCCCGGTGGGATCGCTTGCGTCGCTGTAGATATAATAAGTCGTTATACACAGTGTGCGTGAAGAGACCACTCTCTCAGTTACAGAAAAAGACTGCCTACCTGCCGATTTTTTTAAGGTCAGGAGTGGACAGCTGTTGCGTTGCTGCAACCAGAACCAATATTTAGCTTTGAAAAAGTGTTCCGTCAAGTGAAAGACATGGAGCACTTGTGAATGCTTCGCGGAGTACGATTTGGTCCTCATCGGCGGTCCAAATCTGGAGATTTCTGCGTAGTAGAGCCATGTAATCGTTTTTTCCCTTCCCTAGGTAGTCGATGTAGATCACACCGTGTGAATCTCAGAAAACTATGGCAATCATCGTATATAAACGTAAAAATCATGGGAGTGGACCAAATACGAATAAACTTCAAATCGATGCGAGTTCAACTAGATTTTCGATTTTTTAGTAGGAGAATTTTAAACAACGTGCTGCTTATATGCTTTTATTTTCAAGATTGGTTTCTTTTCTAACAAAGGAACTTTCTTGACGCTACTTATAATATCTAAAATTATCTTCAAGCAGAAAAAATGAAGGAATGAATTTCTTTGTCTTTGGGTGGTGACCCTTATGCATCCATTAACACTGTTTCGACTTTTTTTTGCTTCGTCAATGCTGACGAAACGAGGCAGAAACCCCTTCGGATTATGTCAGGACACGTTTTAACGGTTGCTCTTCGCTTTTCAAGACAGTTTTCTCATGTTCAAAATTTCATACAGAATATGACCAACGCGGTCTTTCTAGATGCCTAGTATCTTAGCTATCTCGCGCACCTTCAATCGACTATCCGCTAATACGAAATCGTGGATTTTTATCACGTTATCCTCCGTCGTGGCCGTTTTCGGAGAACATGGGCGTGGCTCATCAGAAGTTGACGCGTGACGTCGTTGATACTCGACAAATTAATTACGATTATTATCAAAGATGAAGAAGGGTCCAGCATCAAATCGAATCCCCGACCAGTATTGTTATTTTTCCGTTTTTATAAAATCCGCAGACGCGCTCCATTCTAACAAAACAAAATGTAACGTCAGTCTGGAAATGAAATACATCTCACTGTGACCATGACTCTTGACAGAAAAGAACACAGATATTTGAGACTAACTCTAATTTATTCCTTTAGAATGGAATTGAAGAAAAATGAAATTGAAAAACAACTGTAAATTTAATCGTTAAAACATTCAGTTTTTTTAGAAAAACATGATTTTTCAGAATTGTATAAACATTTTCTGTGGTAAAATTCTAGCAATTTTTTTTTTCTCAACATTCATTATTGGCTACTATCTGCTTTACCATTTTAAGAGAAAAAGCTGAGTAAACTAAATGCATATTTGTGAGCGTCATTCGATTGTATCCCTTCCGTGGATCGCTTACGAAATTTCAGGACAAGACAAGCAACGTGGAAGTGGAAGTATGACTCACGTTTACAACTACAATAGTGTGTCCTTGAAAAAATATATTTGAATGCAGCATGGTTAGCTATCATCCGATAACGTTGTTAAAAAATCATCAATTTTAACATCCATAAAATTACCAATAATCCACCGTAAAACTCAACTCCCAACCACATTTGCACGTTTAGCGCTGAATGATTACCAATTGACCAAACAGAATGCAAAGTTAACAACAATTACTAACGTTTAGAAACAACAACCGAAAACAATCATTACTTAAGTTTGTAGACGAAGCAAAATAATCCTCCTCATCGCTTTCCTCATTACAGCTGCCCAACGAAGGCGACCAAAAGTTCTGGTGACGCTTTCGTTGTACCGACAAACGGTAACAAAAGGTCTAAACTAACTGTAAATAAGTGCTAAAAAATACAATAATCGAAACTAGTTAACTCTAAACAGCAATAAATGTGTGAGTGTCTAATACGTCAGTAGTAAACTTTAGTAAAAACTATAGATCTAGTGCGTAGAAGTGCAAGCTATCTCGATAATCCTGTTTGGTAGTTTGGAATATTTTAACCCACACCGATTGCTAACTCGTTAGTGGCCAAAACTTTGTAAAGTATTCTGAAGTATCAAATTGATCACATTTTTCTACAAATTTGAATTATAGCGGTTTGTTTTCTACTTTACGGAACCGATCTGTTCACTCAAGGTTCTGAACGAAGAATGAAATCGCAAGCCTTTCGTTTATGCTGCAGTATTGGCCTTATCCTTATGCACTTACTTTCATGGACGGCTAGTGGTAGATATAGTAAAAAAACAGCAAGCATTCGCGAATCTTCCTCTTTTTTCCAATAGTTACTGAGAAGGCGAATTGAAGTGTAAACAAATCTAGAATAGTTCGAACGAAACGGTGTAGAAGAAGCAACGGTTTGTACAGATGTGAGTTAGAGAAGCGAATATTTTTATAAAGAAAAAATATTAAAAATAAGAAAAAGTACTCCAAGAATAATACTCGATACATTCATTTAAAACATTAAAACAAAATACTCAACAAGCAACCGAAACGAAAGGAATTAAGCAATGTACATTTTATCACTAAGCTGACCTAATCGGAGTAATTATGTTGAACGAAAAACAATTCTGCCTATAAGTTTCGGTAAACAAATTTCCTACAGCCAGCAGAAACGATTATCGATAGGAATACAGCATAGTTTCAGTATAAGTAAATTACCAACCAACGTGTGCGTATATAGAATATATTAAGTTCTTCTTTTTCCTCTCTCCGTTTTGAGACTAATGTCAGGTTTTTCGCAGCCCCCGCCCTCACGGATCCGTGAGTACCTGTTCTTTTAACGTTCGATTTCCGTTTCCAACATCCTGTCCCATCGAAAACTTGACATTACGCGGAAAACGAGAAAAAACACAGTTGAAAGTTAACAGTAATAAGCGAACAGTTAGGCGCATAAGGAAACTTACGGTAAGACAGGATCGCGAAACGAAAGAAGCAGAAAAAATACACATAGCGGCAAGTTGTAACGTTATACATCTCAAGCACGCTATACAGTTTCTCTAGGTATAAAATAGGCAAGAATCCACATAGGCAATAAGGACTAAGGCAAATTCCACGAAAAAAACGTTTGCCGTTCCGGGATGTGTGTGTATAGTAGACAGGCGATGACAGAGAGCTAGAAACCAATTATTAGTAGCGACGAAGTATAATAGGAAACATTAAGACCGCAAACGGAATGTGTTAATCGTAAGGAAGGCAATGCGCTAGGGTAAGAAGAAACGACGAGTTTTTCTACAACCTATACAGTTATATACATATTTATGAAAGATGGGAACAACGTTGTGTATTATAGCGAACGAAAACACTGGACAGCCTATCCGAGAAGAAATTAAAACAAATTATGAGTATTTATATAAAGCAAACAAACAGTTGTTATAGATGAAATACTACTACTAGACGAAACTCGATTGTATAGAAAATTTAAAGAAATAATAAAATTTGTACATTACAATATTGTTTTCTTTTTAGTTTTAGACTGAACTGTTTAGGATACCACAGCCTTGTCTTTTCCATATCTTCATAAACTTATACGATTGAGAGAACGATATCAAAAACTTGCATCAAATTGAGTAACCAACTCACCCTGGAATCTGAATGCAGCGCTCCACCCGGTACCGCATCTCCTGTGCAAACTCCACCCAGAGTTGAGCGACGGCTCGTTTGCCGCCGAAAAACGAATTACACAGACCTAGCAGCATTGCTAAGCGATGTACCAGCGAGTCCGGATGAGCCGATTTTATTTTTAGCGGATCAAATTCCGTTTGACCAGGGAGTGGAATTTTATACGGATACGCTGAATCAGACTGCGCATCCGGAAACAAATAGTACAACATATCCTTCAGCAGGTCGTCGTTCAGTGGTCCTTCCAATTTAAGTTCTTTCGAGCCAGTGGCACCTCCCGAACCGATCCCCGGAATCACCGAAGCCAGCGTGGGAATTTTCGATTCTGTCAGACGTTCTAGTGCTTTAGTACCTTCAATATTTTGCGTAGCTCCATAGGTCAACTCCGGAAAATATTCAGTAATGGCGCGTTTCGATTCCGAAATTTGAAGGAACTCTTGCATGCATTCGGCCATATAGCAAACGGGAGTGTCCTCGAAGCGCGCACGAATGCTCCACGCGGGAGCAGTGAGGGGATCAAAGTCGGAATAGGTTTGCGAGTCGATAACAACATTATCTGCTACCTGAGGCCAGGTGCAATGGAGAATCAACTCCGAAACAGGATCTACACCTACCCCAAACGGCAACGAAATTTTCGTTTCCGCGAAATCACTTTCTTCATCACTATTATCGGAAAATGGAATATTTTTTTCGGCCACATAGGAATAGTTGAGAAATTTGTTCAAAGAATAAGTGAAACGCACGGATACGGCAACCGGATCCATGTATGGTACCGACACTTTTCCCTTAAACACGTCGAGTAGTCCTGACAAGTACTTACAAGTTGGCGGAATAATATTCAAATGGACTATGTCAAACAAAAGTTTCACCGAATCGGACTCACAAACGCCCAAAAATACGTTTTGAACTTTTTCTAAGACTTGCACAAAAACCGGAACATCGCAGCTGCTCTCCGAAACAGCAATATGAATTGAGCTCATCAAAATACGGATCTGGCTCTCGTTGGTAATGGATTGCTTCACAGGAACGACTACAACGAATTCTCTCAAGCCGTACCACTGCGCTAAAGGGTGCAAACGGCGATCTGCCATATGATCTATGATACTATAATCGTTATCATTCGCCAATAAATCTACAAAAGCTTGGCATTCTCCGGACTCTGGTTTGCTTTCAGGTGACAGTTCCCGCTCCGATACGTTAGCCTTGTAACGTACCACGTCCAGTTCAACATCTGCAAAGCTTAACTTTTCCTTCAAGACCGTCCATTCACAGAGGGAAAGCTCGTTCCGTCCCAGGCGGCCCTGATTTCCAGCCAGCCCATACGACAGCTTCCACTCGTGGAATATTTCCTCCAACCGTGCGTTGAAAATCTCCCACTCGGAGGCAGTGGTGAAATCCTGCTGAAAGAACTCCGTATCATCCACTTCTTCGTTCAGCATGACTAACGATGAGTATTCACTCGAATGCTACGAAAACTGCAATATTTCCACCAAAAAACTTGGACAGTAAACAGAAGTACACGACGTCCCGTGTACGCGACCGGAGATAACACGAAAAATCTGTTTGTTATTGTTTAGAATCAAACTGACAAAGGGAATACGGAAACAAATATTGTTCGAGTGTGGTAGTGAGACTAGCGTAGCGGGATATTATGAAAATGAAAAACACCGTTTCACGAGAATGATTTAATGTTAATGGTATTAATAAATTATCCGATGTTTGAAACCTTTGACACTAATGCTTATTTGAGCATAATTTTGGCGTAAAATGATTGTTTAAATGCAGAAAGTAATATACACTAAAGACTTTTTTACGCGGCAGATACGTAGTGCGTAAAAAAAAGTTAAAGGGTATGTGCTTGAGTGCACAAACGTAGGCTTGACGTGGGACTATTGTGGGTGTAAGGATGTAATTCTGCCATAACCATAGTATATAACACACACCAAACGTACAAATACCAAACACAACAATCCATGAACACTTCACAAAAAAAAACACATACCTAATAGGAAAAATAATTAACTTGTTGCCTATAAAAGTATTCTGTCATGAATAAATTTATCTCGGATGAATGCATTTTTGCACACACATACACGTTATACACACACGCTATATACACACACTACTCACAAGCACACGCTCCTCAGACACATCCACGCTACTTACACACGTACACATACACACACACCACTTACATACACACGCCACTTACACACATACACGCCGCTTACACATACACACACGCCACTCACACATACACACACACGCCACTCACACATACACACATGTCACTCACACACACACATTTACACACACTTCACTCACACACACGGTTTACCTACAAACGGCCGAAACACGAACGGCCGAATCACAAACGGCCGAATTTCAAACGGCCGAAATAACAAACGGCCGAATCTATCAAACGGCCGAACCACAAAAGTCCGAATCATTCGAAAGGCCGAAAAATCATTGATAATTAATGATGATTCAAATGAAACCCGAAATTATTCACCTAGCGGTGAAACCCAGCATCTTTCATTCGAAATTATTATTTGTTCAAATAGATTTACACGATTTCTTTAATTTTTGGTGCATTTCTTTTCCACTCTAAGTAACAAATTTTTGGTAACCAACAGCACAACTATACCGAACTTTCAAAACTTTACATTCACACACATATGAACATATATTAACACATACACACGAAAATAACATGAACAAATAAGAAATTGGTACAATCGATACGTCACCATCAGAGCTTTATAGGTCAGAATCGATTATATATAGACTCGATTATACATATCATTTTAGGTTCGATTATTTATAGCAGAAATTTTTTTATTTATTTAAAATATTACTTATCTAAAGCTGAAATGTTGTAAGAAAACGTCTATGAAATACGTAATGCTTGAGGAGAATTTAGGCTATTTGATTCGATAAAGTGTTACCACCCATGCAAAAAATTCTGAGAATTTATACAAAAAAGAGAGTTTCGAAAGAATTTATTTTGTTACCTTGTTTTTTGTTTTCGTTCCCTAATTGTTTCAAAGAATGAAAAAAAAAATTAAAATTGGTTTTGTTAAAAATTTAATGCAACACACTCGTGGCCTTCGGCCAACTCGATTGTCCGGGGCACATGCTGTCCTTACTCGCTACCGCTCGTTCGGACGTAAACTAGGGGATTGCTCCTATGCTTCAGTAATCCGGGCAATCCAGTAGATCAGTTGTTTGAATGCGAGAGGCCGCCACTTCCGACGGAGAGAATTCGGCCGTTTGTGTTTCGGCCGTTTGGAGCTATCCCCACACACACACATTCACACGCATATTTACACACACACACATTTACACACACATTCACACACACATACATTGACACACACACATTGACACACATACACATTGACACACACACACACATTGACACACACACACATTGACACACATACACATTGACACACACACACACATTGACACACACACACACATTGACACACACACATTGACACACACACACATTGACACACACAAACATTGACACACACGCATTAACACACACATTCACACACACACACACATTTACACACACACATACACAAACAAATTCACACACATACACAAACACATACACACACATACACAAACACATACACACATACACAAACACATACACACACATACACACACATACACACACATACACACACATACACAAACACATACACACACATACACACATACACACGCTAACGTACTCAGACACACACACTTGGTATACGACACACTGTACCTACACAAATTACTATCGGCAGCATCCAAACGGCTTCCAAGTCTTCCAATGATCCCTTCCAACGGCTTCCAATGGTCCCCAGTGCCGATCACGTCCAGTTTCGGGCTGTATTCCAACAACGATAGCGATAGCGAGCGATTTGAAAATGAAAACCCATTAAATGCACTTCGCGTAAAAAACAACTTTCCTGAAAAATCCGAGTAAAAGAACGCGTGAATTCATTCTTATAAAAACCATCTAAATTGCGAATTTCGCGTAAATTCCGAAATTTGCTTTAAAAAGACGCGTAAAAAAGACCTTAGTGTACCTTTATGAAAAATTAAAATCAAATACAACAAGAGATACAGCCCCAGGGTTGTATGAAATGTTGAGGTTGAACTTAATACCGTAATTAGAAGGATTTAGGATTTAGTTACAAAGGTTACAAAGTTTGCGGACAGAATCAATTCTTTTGTTCAGTGATTTAAGTATTTTTATTCTCAGCCTTCGTTAAAAATCTTTTTTCAGAAATATATTTAACAACACTCGAGAGAATTTCGTTAACGTTTTGAGTTTTTTTGACGTAGAACTACGTTTTACTTTAGCATACCACACAGGGATGCAAACTGAAAAACTGGGACGAAATTTGTCCCTTTTCAAATGCTTATAGGTCGGTTGGTTTTCAACCGATTTTCTTCATTCTTGCAGCAATCGATTGAAAAATTATACACGCATCTGCCCAAATGCAGAAAAAAGTTGTTTGAATCTACGAACTATTCAAAATTGTCAAGCCTTGTTGAAATAAATACAACGTCCTCTGATTGGTCGCTTGCTTGCTGTGTGTGTATGATATGGTATCATGTGTGTATGTGTGTATGATATGGTATGATGTGTGTATGGTATAATGATATGGTATGATGTGTGTGTGTTTATGATATGGTATGATGTGTGTGTGTTTATGATATGGTATGATTTGTGTGTGTGTGCTGTGTATGGTTTTTAACTCGGCACGATCTGCTAACTGCTGAATCCGGTTCACGAAATTCACAACCCTTCATTAGTAGACATTATAACTAGGCTGACCAGACGTACCGTTTTGAACGGGACAGTACCGTTTTTTCGACTATTTTTGACCGTCCCGTCTTTTTACCATTTTGTACCGTTTTTGGATACTTTTTGAAAAAATCTTACATAGAGCTTTGCATTGAAACTCTTCCTAAATGGAAAATAGGTTTCCAAGCAGCCAGGATTTTTTTAATATTACTGAGTACGTTTTGTGCCTTCCTGACAGTACCGCACTGGAAGGACATCCCCTACCGTGAACTGACGAAAAA
Source organism: Wyeomyia smithii (assembly GCF_029784165.1). Classification (NCBI taxonomy): domain Eukaryota; kingdom Metazoa; phylum Arthropoda; class Insecta; order Diptera; family Culicidae; genus Wyeomyia; species Wyeomyia smithii. The sequence continues at coordinate 62,252,487 of NC_073696.1, forward strand.
GTCGCGATTGAAAGTTGAGACCATGATAAATGTTAGTCAAAATCTCGATCATCATGTGACAAATTTCAGGAACTCATTGCAAAAAAACACACAAATTCAGGACAAATTCAGGATCGGGTAAGTGTATCAAAGCAATTTAATTGTTTGCATGCTTTGGTTGGTAAGAATTTTCAAAAATCAATTTTATCATGTGTCCCGTTTTTTGAACCCATTTGTCCCGTTTTTATCCCGAGAAAATCTGGTCAGCCTAATTATAACTCATTACCCAAGTAAAAATATTGGTTTTATAGCGCTCAATACAGCCAAAAAAGCGCTATAAAACTTTGATAAAAACAGTTGTGTTACTAGGGTAATGAAACACTCAATGCATTTGTTAATAGTGTACGTAGTTCTACGTCATTTATGTGGTCGTGTCAAGGATACAACCTCCTACTTTTTTTGTGCAAACAACATTTAATTGACAAGGCACAAGCGTATCGTTGTTGTTGAAGAAACACCAAAAATTTCTCGTAATGTGTCTAATCCAGAATCAACTCTATTACCTCAAAAACCAAATTCTACAATACTAACGTTATGATAATAAATGGTTTTGTTTCATTTAACCCTAACCAAATCAAATTTATTATTTGATTCTGACTTGAAAATAATTTCGAATCCGCTACATAGGTTTACTAATAGGAAAACATAAGAAGGATATGTTAAACAAAATTATCAACAAGTTCCAGCAAAAAATCCTAGCAATTAACAATCACAACTAAGTTAAAGTTTCACAAGATTCTTTTTTGTATTTTGCTTGATAAGTTTTTTTTCATTTGCCACCAATTACATTCACTGTGTTACGAAGACAGTTAATATACATATATTCACACATAAAATTTTTTGCCGAGTCTCGGTAATTTATTGCCGAGAACGGCACCACTGAGTGCTCGGTTTAAAAAATAATGACAGCTGTCACATTTTTCCGTAAATCTCGGTTCACCAAACTGAAATTTCGGCACAAAATACCCGATTTCCAAAATTTCAGTTAGGTTGAACCGAGATTTACGGAAAAAATTTAACAGCTGTCATTTTTTTCTTAATCGAGCACTCAGTGGTGCCGTTTTCGGCAATAAATTACCGAGACCCGGCGAAAAATTTTAAGTGTGTTATTTGTGAAATAAAAAATAAAAGAATCTCATCTAACAATGTTGAAATTTAAAAACAAGCATCTGAAAAAATCTTAGTAAATGAGCAAAAAATTCACAAGCATTTGCCGGTTCTTACTCTTCTATAAATTTGTATATTACACACTTAAATTTTTTGCCGAGTCTCGGTAATTCATTGCCGAGAACGCCAAAGTGACAGCTGTCACATTTTTTCGTAAATCTCGGTTCAACCTAACCGAAGTTTCGGCATAAAATATTAACGAGTCGAAATTTCAATTGGGTGAACCGAGATTCATGAAAAAATGTGACAGCTGTCATTATTTTATTCAGCAATCAGTGGTGCCGTTCTCGGCAATAAATGACCGAGACCCGGCAAAAAAATTTCCAATGGAAGACATTGAAAAATATACGTGCAGACATTACAAAACATGTGATTATGACCCGCGTTTTGCAGAGGAGACCTTTTTTCTTGCTCGTTATCGATTTTTCGGCAATGTTTTCAACATTCGGTCGGTTTAACGAGCCATTTCTAAAGGCCTAGAGTTAAAGTTTAGCCGACTGAATTTCCGTCGATCTGGCAGCCATTCTAAAATTTCAAAGAACCAGCAACACTGCAAAAAATAACAGTCATTACCAGCGTTGCCAGGTATCCAGATTTAGCTGAATTATCCAGATTTTTGAACATGTATCCAGGTGAACAGCTTTGATGTCCAATTATCCAGATTTTTCATGGAAGATCCAGATTTTATCCAGATTTTATTTTCTCTGTTCCGCAAAAAGGTCATCACTTCAATTTTAGCGCGAAATTTTGCAATTTTGTCACCTCAAATTTTGCGTACCCCAAGACTTTTATCCGAAAAATTATCCTTTCACTCCACGAAATGACTGCCAGATTTTTTCCAGATTTTTATTTTGCCTTTTCCAGATTTAAAAAAAATGACCTGGCAACGCTGGTCATTACATGACTACTCGTATTTTCATAGCGAATTTCTTTATTCAACCGTGTGCGGGCAAAACTACCGAGGAATAATGAAATGTCATCGCCATTTAAGGCGTAAGTAAGAAAGAGATGCCAGATAATTGTTTACGACTTAGCACGTGCGGTGGTGGGTTGAAGCAGACAAATTTTACAGTGCGCTTCGGGCAGCACGGCAGGTCAAAACTGGGTCAAAATCGAGCGAATAAAGAAGGGTTTTGACAGCGGCTAGTGCGCTTCCAGGTCAAAACGAGGTGCGCTGGTGGAATAAAGAAATTCGCTATCAGTTTCATAGTTTTTTGTTTCAGTTCACTTTTGCTTCATATAGTAGTGAAAAAAAAATGAAGTGCTGTTTTCTATTCTGTTCAAATCGAACATCATGAAATTTTGAAAACATAAGCTATTTTCGATTCCCAACCAATATAAACCATCGCCGAAAATGTTAATTACCGGAGGATTTTTTAATAACAGAAACGACACGTCTTTGTAGGGGAACATCCATAAATGACGTAGCTTTTTTAGGTTTATTTGACCCCCTCCTCCCCCATCGTAGCATTTCGTCACAAAGTCAGGACCTCCCTCTAGATAATTACGTAGCTTATAACAACCCCCCCCCACATAATTTGTTTTTGCAAATTTTTTATCCAAAACATACATTGAGTCATTAATGAACAAGAAAAGACAAAGAAGGAATAAAAATGACCCTAAGCAGACAAAACAGTGATAAAAAAGAACAATTAGAAAAAATCCAAATATTTTTCTTAGTTTCATGTTTGCAACGTAGCTTGGCTTGAACCCCCACCCTCCCCCTCGTCACATTTCGTCACGAAACTGCAAACCCCCCCCCTCCCCCATCAAATGCTACGTCATTTATGAATGCTCCCTAGCGTAAGTTTGGCGTTTTGAAAATATCAATCCGAATAAAAAAAATGTTTTGCAGTTCCACTTTAATCACGATGATTTATGCTTCGTGTCGGAGAATGGAAAAGCACTTAAAGTTACCGGGACCTGTGTATAAGTTTGTGGCTCATTGAGACACCGGATAATCCGTCGATTGATTACGCTCGCTCCAAAAAAGCTACCCAATGTCCGTTGAAAATTCCATGTATCACCAACAGCTGTAGTAACTCAGAATCTCATCCAGTTGTCGACAGTGAGGAAAAACAGATTTAAAAATTAATTAGAAGCAAAAGATCAGAGACAATAGAATGAAGGTCTATGGCGTTATGATTTTTGTAACCATTTAAAAAATAAAATATCGTGAAGATTTTTGGAATTCAATGTTTTGTTTTTTATTATATTCGAGTTTCATCTCTTTTTTCGCATTTTGCTATTGCTAAATCACAATACTTCCCATCTACTAAGACCAACTTGACATGTCAAACATTCTTATGTTCGATTGAAACGAGTTTTGACAGTTCGATTGGAACTTTTCAGTGACAGTCGTCCAAACTTTAACTCTACACTGAAAATAATTCGCACGTTAATCCCTGATGCTCATTACATATGAGTGTCAATAAACGAACCTAATCATTCTTTTATGTCGACCCATATCGATTTTTATTGGAATCCACGGTATTTTAACGTGTTTCGGCATTTGACGTGTGTAGCCATTGAAATCTGAGTGTAAAATGATTGATTTTGGTATGCATGACATGGCAAACCGAAGTGTAAGACACTAGATTTTGTGCTATGAACTGAAACGCAAGTGTATTTCACGTAGATATGAATTGTGTTGTGTGAAACGTGTCTATATTTTACAGTGTAGGGCTTTAGCCATTTCGGGTTGGAAGCAGCGTCGCCAGAATTATTTCGTTAAAATCCGTAAATTCCACGGATTTCTACGGATTTCCCCTCTTTTCTACGAATTCCCATATAAATGTTATTCCGTAGAAACGAACAAATCCGTAGATCTACGGATAAATCCGTAGATCTGGCAAGCCTGGTTGGAAGACATGTGAAGACATTTTTTCTCGGATCGTGAAGACATTTTTCCCGGATCGGGAAAACATTTGAAAAAAAAATGACCTGCCATCCCTGGTGTACCTCTGAAATGGAACGGTGCAACGGAAAACATAAACGGTGTAAAGTACAACACCTCTTTTACATTCTCTTCATTTCTCCATTCGCTACACAACCGACAAATGAAAATTAAAAAAAAGCGTATTATGAAAATCGTTCTCTATTCTCTGTCTCTAAAAATTTAATACACTCGACACGTATTAAAGCAATTAAAAGCAAAGACGTGAAAGAAAAAGCATATAGTTATTGAAATGTAAAAATTGGTGAAAAAGTTCGATCGAGTTTAAACCCAAGTCAATAGATAATTTACCTCCGGTAAGTGATGTCTCCTTGAAATGTTTACAAGTAAATGATATTTTATCTATTTTGTACATTTGAAACCAGAAATGTCAGCCGATAATGCCTCAGCTATATTTCTACCAGAATTGGTTGAAATCAAAGTTGAACCCTTTGAGCAAGAAACTACCTGCACTGAAGATGCACAGCTAGAAAAAAGTCGCCTCAAGCGGCTTCAAGAGCTGAGGAAATACCTCCAGAATGCAAACTTTTGGGAAAGTCTGAAACAAAAGTACCTAAACAGCAATGCAGAGTTAATCAATACTACATGTCCTCTAACGGAATCGAACGAGAACATGGTTTTAGCAGGGGAGAGTAGGCAAATAAAGTTTGAGGAATCACCAGAATTGATCAATACTAGCTGTCCTGTAACGGAAGCAAAGGCAAATATGGTTCTAGCAGTGAATCAGAGTGGACGAACGAAGTTTGAAGGAACATCAGGGTTGATCAATACTAATTGCCCTGTAACGGAATTAAATGAGAATATAGTCCTAGCAATGGATCAGGGCCCACAAATGAAGTTTGAAGAATCACCAGAATTGATCAATACTAGCTGCCCTGTAACGGAAGTAAAAGGGACTAAGGCTTTAGCAGTGAGTCAGAGTGGACCAACAAAGCTGGAAGCAACATCAGAATTGATCAATACTAACTGCCCTGTAAAGGAAGCGAACGAGAATAAGGTTCTAGCAGAGGATCAGAGTGAACAAACGAAAATTGAAGAAAGACCAATCGAATGTATTTGCGAAATATGCGGTCTGTCTTACATAACTATGAAAGGAATGCTTAAACATATGGAATTACATCATGAAATTCCTGGAACCACTACTAAACGGGGTAAAAGAACGTTTTTTAAATGTAAATTTTGCCAGCTGGAATTCATTGCCAGGACTCAACTGTTCCAACATGTTAATCGCCAACATTCAGATGAACATAGTCAAAAACCGCCAATCGACGGAATTGAGACTAGTAATATCACTAAGACTGAGACTGATATCCCATCAGCACAATCAAAAGTTTGCAGCAGTTGTAATGTTGAATCGAATAACATTGAAGAATTTATAGCTCATCTTCAGAGCGTTCATCCGGAAACTTTTTGTGACATCTGCTACAAAGTGTTCAGTGACTCGACATTCGTGATGCTGCATCGACGGGTTCACTTTGCCGGGAATCCATACGCCTGCGATTTATGTCCGAAGGTATTTAAAAGTTTAGGTCATGTGGGAGAGCATCGACGAGGACACACGGGAGACAAGCCATATAAATGTGCTCAATGCCCGATAGGCTTTGCCCGGATGGGTGACCTTAACAAGCATATAAAATCACAGCACATCAAAGAACCATCGTACGAGTGCAAAATATGCTTAAAAATGTTTCGCAGCTCAACGGGATATCATCAACATAAACGGAAACATCGAACCGGAGAAAATGTAGCCGTTACGGATGATCGTTTTGGTATCCCTTGCGATCTGTGTGATCAGTCTTTCGAAAATCGCAACCAACGAAAGGAGCACGTCCTAACCTGTCATTCGGAGGGTCGACCGTATGAATGTTCAACCTGTGGAAAACGCTTCAAGCTGAGTGGCCATCTGAAGGCCCACCAGTACACGCACACGGGTGTGAAAGAGCACCGCTGCGATCAATGCCCGGCGGCATTTTATCTGGCGGGAGATTTGCGCAGGCACCAAAAAACGCAGCGCAGTCATCAGTACACTTGGTCTTGAATCGAACTAAGTACCAGTTTTAACAGAAAATGAGTTAACACCAGTAGGTGTGGAAAATAACGATCTATCTTTCCTGAAAACGGTCTGTAATGGTATATTAACAACAACTCCCTGTATTATATCATAAATAATTCACGGGGTAGTTGAACTTTGAATGCCACAAAATAATCTATTTGGCGCTTGGTTCGGTTTGATTGCGCCAATAGAGTTCGTTGTGAAATGTGAGCGAGAGTGGAGGATGTAGTGTTCCAAATAGCCTTGTGGTACGTCGCATGTTTGATTCGCGGTTTAGTTAGAGTGCGAGACTTTAAATCTGTAAAATCAATTGGCTTGTGAACTAACAGTCTGTGTATAACAAACAGAACGTCGAGTTCAAATTGAGAAATGTAGGGCTAATGCTTTGCTATTATAGGATGTATATACCTACATCTTTGTTGAAGGTTTTCAATGAGAATCATATGGGTGAAGAACAAAATTCGTAAATTTCAAATGCTGGTGTTTCATATAAATTATCATCATACGTTTTATGTAGAAGAATAATTGGAACAAACGCCTACAATACAAAACCAAAAATTTGAAAATCAAGTATATTTATTATCAAATAACGCTTTGCGTCCAAACATTGTCTACATCTCATTTTTTTTTTGTAAATAATTATCACTAATAAATGCACAATCTTTCACCTTTTAAATGCAACCATGTTACCAAGTAGTAAGGCAAACTGCTAACGCGGGACCGCCTTTCTATTCGAATGCAATCAAGACAGCTCCTTTTCGTACGTTGTCACCTTCAGCATTGAGTACCGCTTTCACGACCCCATCCCTAGCGGCCTTAAGCACGTGCTCCATTTTCATTGCGATCAGCACCGCGACGGGAGTACCTGCCTTTACCGAGTCTCCTGCTTTAACAAGCAACTTATCCACTACCCCAGGCATCGGTGCAGTGACACTGGATGCGGTTTCGCCGCCCAAAGCGCTGTCCGCATTAAGGAACTTGGGTTGGACAACTTCAGCTGATGTTAGACCACTCTTCAAGAAAATAGAATGAATTTTAAATCAATAACCACCCTTCCATTGGACATAATCAACTTACCTCATCGAACAGACTTATCAATTCATTATCAATCACGACATTAAAGCAGGAAACTTGACCGTTGACGTTGGTCTGCAAGAGGAAGCGATTTTCGTGCGGCTTTCTTGTGGCGCTGACTTGTAACCAATTCGCGCCATTAACTCGGACTCCGAAATCACTTCCCTTAACTTTTACGTCAACTTGATATTCTTTACCGTCGACCTTCAACTTGAAGCTTCTTGTCGCAGTATAGTTCGGCCGAAAGTTTAATTCCAAATCAAACGGATTCATACGATTCAACGACTTTCGGGCGCTGGCATCCCCGTTCAAAACAAAGGCAACGGCCATCTGGGCTATTTTCACCTCGGATACGGGTTTCACCGGGAACAAAGTTGACATATGCTGTTCGATAAATCCAGTGTGAACGTCCGCTGCCTGGAAGTGTTTGTGGCTAGCCAAGTCAATAAGAAAGTTGATGTTGGTTTGCAAACCGGCAATCTGATAGTTGCGCAATTGTTCTATCAGTAGCTGGAGCGCACTTGGCCGATTTCCACCCCAAACTACAAGTTTAGCAATCATAGGGTCGTAGTGGATGGATACTTCATCACCCTGCCTGACACCTGTCTCCACCCGAGTTGTACTGGAGGGTTTGGGCGTCGATAGATAATTCAATGGTCCAGCCCCTGGTAGAAAACCACTAGCTGGATCCTCGGCGTAAATTCGTGCTTCAAAAGCATGTCCTTGCTTGCGAATTTGATCCTGCAGAGCCGGTAACGGTTCTCCTGAAGCCACTTTAATTTGCCACTCCACCAAATCTGTCCCGGTTATCATTTCGGTTATCGGATGTTCGACCTGTAGTCTTGTGTTCATCTCCATAAAATGGAAAGACAAATCTTCCTTGTCCAGGATAAATTCGACAGTACCAGCCCCGACATAATTGACCGCCTTCGCAGCACGAACGGCTGCTTCGCCCAACTGAACTCGCAGCTCCTCCGACAATCCTGGCGCAGGAGCCTCTTCGATAATCTTCTGATGACGCCGCTGAACAGAACAATCACGCTCGTATAGATACACAGCATTACCGTGATGATCTGCGAAGACTTGTACCTCAACATGACGCGGTGATCGGACGTATCGTTCTAACAGCATAGAGGTGTCCCCGAAAGCTTTCTCTGACTCCGTTCGGGCAGATTGAAGAGCAGACAGAAAATCTGCTTCCGATTCAGCAATTCGCATGCCCTTTCCTCCGCCACCCCGAACCGCCTTGATCATCAGTGGAAACCCAATTTGTTTTGCTTCCTGTATCAACCGTTGATCCGATTGATCATCTCCATGGTATCCGTTGATGATCGGTACTCCGGCTTCACTCATAATGTGCTTCGAGGTGCTTTTGATTCCCATATCACGGATGGCACTGGCGGGTGGTCCGATAAAGATGACATCCTCCTTTTGACACAGTTCGGCGAATTCGACGTTCTCCGACAGGAACCCATAGCCCGGATGAATTGCCTGGCAACCAGAACGTTTTGCCACCTCTAGAATTTTATCCCCTCGAAGGTAGGACTGCTGGGAGGCAGGTGGTCCAATGTTGAAAGCCTCGTTGGCCATGTTGACATGCAATGAACCTTGGTCAGCATCGGAAAACACGGCTACCGTTTGGATGCCCAATCGGTTGGCCGTTCGCATGACGCGACATGCGATCTCGCCGCGGTTAGCGATTAGCAGTTTGTTGATTTGTCGTATCGGAACACTTTTGGCTGCATAGCGGTGACTTGTAGAAAAATACCGGCAACTGTAATTACAACAATCAAACACCGTTGTTAATACTTAATCCATTCTGTACTCAATCGAAAGTGATTCTTCCTATTGGCTTGGTACCATGGTAATAAATACTATTTATGATAACACTAAGCGGGTAATCTTATTATATAACGTAATTCTTCAATTTGCCTAAAATCAAATTTATTTGTATTGCATATGCATTGATACCAACCTTGAGACGGCGTAACGCAATTGAACAAACATATTGGGAAAATTTTGTATTTTTTGTCACCGCACAATTATAAAATAAAACTTTTGTAAATGCATAAAAGCAAGTCTATTCGCCACGCTGCTCTGCTACTGAGCGACACAATCTTGTTTTTCGTTATCCCTTGTCAGGTATCAGCTGATAAGCGAGTTGTCTGTCAGACGGTTAAGAACTCGTTTGAGGTTCGAATTCATTTGGTGCATGAAATATATATTTTACTTCAAATACTGGAGAATCAACATATAAATTGGTTTTATAAACTGCATAAACCTCAGGTGATGTAATATTCGAGGTAATTTTGCAGAAATTAATGTGCAGTCCAATACCGTATTTGAGATATGTTTTCTAGCTCCTGTGTAGAAGGTGTAGAATGTAGATTCCTAATATTATTGAACAGTTTTTATATAATAGTTTTGGTGCTACATATCGTCTAGTAAAATACACTAAAGTCTCTTTTTAGGTGGTTCTTCTACGCGTTTTTTCACGCGGATTTTGGAATTAACACAATTTTTTCACGTGGATTTACGTATCCCCGCGTAATAAAGACTTTAGTTTATTTTTTGCATCGAAATCTAAAAGATGCTGGTATTTTGTATTCGGTATTGTGTTATTTTGTTTGAAAAAAAAATCACAAGAGGGTTGTGTGCAAAGCCACGACCGTAAGGTTGAAGTAGAATACTTTTACAAGAAAGAAAACCCGGCTGCTTGCGTGTCAGTCATTTTTTAATTTGTTGTTCAATTCAATATCGGATAAGTTACCGATCACATCTTAGCGTTATCACTGACAGTGCGAATAAAGTATTCCTTGTGATAAAATAAACAATGAAAAGCTGATTTAACACTCAAAACTAGACGGTTTATGTGTTGTCAAAATGAGTCAACATTTTTAATTGAATGCATTTACTAGTGCCCGCTATCGCACAGAGACTACATTTCACTAAAGTGCCTCACTGCATCAGCTGCTATCGATGCTAAACCCGCTGCAACTGCTACGCTATCCGTAGCCATGCCAATGTTTTAGCCGTTATACACTGCTATTGGTATCCGCTGTCCCTGCATCAGCTGGCCCAGCTGCTATCGAAGCTGAGATCCGCTGCAACTAGTGCACTATCCATTGCTATGCCACAGCTGTGGCTGCTATCCGCCTGGTATCCACTGCACTGCTACTACTGCTGCTAAGGGAGGACTGCTGTTGTCGCAGTCTAGAACTATTAAGAGCGGCTTTGACTGAAACAGGCTTTTGTATAGGGATGAAAAACCTATCGATAGTAGTATAAAATCATCGATCCTGACTAATCAGATCAGTCGAATTTTGCGCTTTAACAAGGATTGACCATTCTCAATAATATTGTTGCTTGTAATGATTTGGACTTGATAATTTTTGAATTTTGATTATGCGAAAAATTAATTTTTATGCTGATAAATAAAGCTTTTCGGATGTTGTGCTCATGACTGAAGGACCCAATCCGCACGAGAATCACAAATGAAATAAGGCTTTTGTCTCAATATTGTCCCCCAAACGTTTTAGAAAAAATGTGGAAAAAGTTTTTGTAATCCAGTAACTGTTACTTTTTATGGAAAAACTTGTGTAAATTTTCTCACAAAAGACACTAAAGATACGATTGAAAAATAAATATTTTTTATTTTTGTCTCTGTGACAATTGAATAAAAATTAATTAGTTTTTCTCTAAAGAGTCACAAACCAAATTATTTCACTTTGGAAGCAAAAGTATTTTTTCATTAGGTAGTCACGGCGATAATTTCAAGAAAAAAAGACATTTTATCATAGAATAGTCACCAAATCGTTAAGAGATACGGAAGAATTTTTCTGATAAATTCATGGTGACATACTATAGAAATAGTTTTTTCCAGTTAGTCCATGTGACATTCGTGTGAAAATATACATCAAGAGTTTTGTTTGGGAGAATATGTGACCTTTTAAAAAAATCATAAGTTTTATAGCATTATCACAGTGATTTTGATAGTCATCTCTTTTGGTTTGAGTAAATATTACGAAAAGTAAACATCGGGCTTTGACCGACAAATGCCACTGCTTGGCCACCGTGACTTTTGTGAAAAATGAATGTTGTCACATGAGTTTGAGTAATTATCGTTTTTCAATCAAGCAACAAAGAAAACATTAGTTCAATATCACATATTCCCCCAGTCTAACGTTCGAATAGTGTTGTCACAAGAGTCTCCGTATCAATTAATGTCCATTTCAGAATCTAGAAATGATCTATGATCATTATCGAGAAGAATGAACCTTTTCACAGAAGTCACCAAAAATAATTGGTGACGAATACCTATAGTTTTTCGGTTCGTCAAGATGGGGGTGTTGAATAATAAATGCGATAGATGTATATATTACAAAATTATAACATAATATTATTTATAAATTTTCCAGCAAAATTTTCATATATTTTGTAATAATATTAAACAGAGGTTGCATTAGAACAGACATACCTTTAAAAACAAGAAATAAATTTATTTGTTGTGTTTCAGAAATGTTCAAAGATTTCCAAATAATATTTAAATCCTAATTTTTCTGAAGACGCGTGAAAATTTTAAGGGGTAGACGATATACTTTCACCATGAAAATGGGATTGTATTTTTAAAACCCCTTTGGTTTTTATCGCAATTTCAACTTTGAGGCTATTACTTTATAGATACACATTCAGTCATTTCTAATTTCCATCGGCGAAATAAAATAAAAACTTGAAAGTAATGTCCAGGAGTTGGTCACGAATGAAATATTTTATTCTAGAAATTCATCACGAAAGACATTTATGAATGTATTGATGATAATACGACTCGCGGTGACAATTTGAAAAATAAGAAACGTTTCTGGTTTCTCCTATAAATATCACCAAGTTGTTAAAACGAAAAAGCAGAATATTTCTAATAAACCACTTTGTGACAATTACCAAAAGTTTGTATAAGGCCCTAAGCCCCGCCTTTTTGACGCTTTTTCAACATTCCTGACCATTTACAGAAAATATTCTTCGTACGAATATGAATTTTCTCTTAAGGGTCACCAACATGTCATTTGTGCGGACTGGGGAAAAGATAATTCAGTACGTTCTGAGACACGGAGATGAAGCCAAATATGTATCTGTTCCAAATTTCTTAAAAGTGTAAATTGATTTAAGAGATAATATTAACCCTTCAATTAGGTTTTTATTTCATCTTGAAAAGGACAATTTTTTGTTTATTTCAATGTTTGATAGCATATCACTAAAATGCCACACTGCATCAGCTGGCCCTGCCTGCATGAGCTATGCTGCCTGCCTATAGCCTATAGATGCTGAGACCAACGTCAACCGCTGCGCTATCCTCGTTGCCACAGTAGATCTGAGGATAAATCCGTAGATCTGGTAAGCCTGGCTGTGGCCGTTATCCGCTGCATTGCTACTGCTGCTGCTGAGGGAGGACTGCTGTTGTTGCAGTCTAGAATTATAATGAGCGGCTTCGGGTGAAACATGCTCTTATATAGGCCAAATAGCACATTTCAAATGGTAAGGTCTATGATTCTGTCGACCGTGCTTGGGAAGCAATCATATAACGACCAATTAGAGGACGAAGTTTTCGTTTTGACAAGGCTCGACTATTTTCAACAGTACAATAGTTTGAAAAATAAAATTACAACTATCTTCATTTGGAAAGAATCTTAGAAGTTTTTCCAAGCTATTGCTGCAAGAACGAAGGAAATCCATCGAATACTAACCGATTTATTAGTATTTGAAATTGGACATATTTTTCACTTTTTCCGGTTTTAGATTTTCCGGTTTTAGAATTCATTTCACATCCCTATGTAGCCGAACTTACTGAGAGAAGTATTCTATTTCAAAATACATTTTGTTTGGTAGTTTGATTTCTTTAAAATGTAGCCCAATCAATTTCAAAATACTCAAAATACCAAATCAACATTTGGTTGAACAACGTTTGCACTTTAGAAATAAATAAGTCTGTCTCTGTTAAGCTCAGAAATTTCGAAAAGTGGTAATGTGGAAATTTATACACACATAAAATTTTTTGCCGGGTCTCGGTAATTTATTGCCGAGAACGGCACCACTGAGTGCTCGGTTTAAACAATAATGACAGCTGTCACATTTTTCCGTAAATCTCGGTTCACCAAACTGAAATTTCGGCACAAAATACCCGATTTCCAAAATTTCAGTTAGGCTGAACCGAGATTTACGAAAAAATGTGACAGCTGTCATTTTTTTCTTAACCGAGCACTCAGTGGTGCCGTTTTCGGCAATAAATTACCGAGACCCGGCAAAAAATTTTAAGTGTGTAGTTAGGTAATTTATTAGCACTCGTTAGTCTTTTCATAATACACTAAGGTCGCTTAGTTGGCGTTTAATCTAGCTTTTTGTTAAAAATCACAGGAAGGTTGTATGCAAAGCCACGACCGCAAGGTTGAAGTAGAATACTTTTACAAGAAAGATAACCCGGTTGCTTGCGTGTCAGTCATTTTTTCTAGTAAATAAACGTTGACCGTTCATTGGCAGTATTGTAATTTCACTTTGTTTGATATTTTGAATCTATTTTATTGAATATTTTTAAAATTTTGCGCAAATGAGAAGTTGAAGTGCTGCCGAATTGTAATATGCACATGCGATGCGATTCGCCTTACCGTGGTGAAATGTACAGCTCTTCTTAAGGCGAAGTAGAGCTATACATTTCAACACATTTCGTCTTGCCGAATCGCATCGCGCCGTCATTTGCGTTCTGCATAACAATAGCCAAACACTTAGCGACGCAAATACGTAATAATAGCCAGAGCATGCATGTAGATGACGATAATCAACTTTGGATTATAGCGCAAAAAGAGAAAATATTAACTCTTCAAATATTCATTTGTGTTCTTCATATTTCAGTTGATCTCTGATATCTGATGTCTGTTTAATATCTGATGAAGGCTCTTATATAGGCCAAATAATGCATTCCCAATTTACTAGGTCCATAACTCTGTCGACCGTGCTTGGGAAAGCAATCATATAACGACCAATCAGAGGTCTAATTTTTCGTTTTGACAAGGCTTGACTATTTTCAATAGTACAATAGTGTGAATAATAAAATTACAATTATCTTCTTTTGGGAAGAATCTTTGAAGATTTTCCAATCTATTGCTGCAAAAACGAAGGAAATCCATCGAAAACTAACCGATTTATTAGCATTTGAAATTGGATATATTTTTCACTTTTTTCGGTTCTAGATTTTCATTTCACATCCCTATGTAGCCGAACTTCCTGAGAGAAGTATTCTACTTCAAAAAGTAGGAGGGTGGTGTCAAAGACACGACCGCATGACGTAGGACTACGGTGTTTTTTTCTAATATTTGTTATCTAACAGTAATTTTTTACTTGCTGAGACATTAGAGCGCTTTGAACAATAACTGATAGTTAATATGAATAAGATGTATGAATGAAACCTTATTTATATTGGCATCTCCACTTCGCAAATGTTCGAATTAGAAAAGCATTTGTTCGTAGCTTGAAATGACAAGACAAACATTAAAATAGGCGAATTCGATGTATTCTTCCTTTCTCATTACAGTAGGCAGCAAACACGAACCTATTTGGTATCTGAGACCGGAACGATTTACCTAAGTGGAAATTCTCAGATGGAAAATAATTTGACATTGAACGATGATGCATGATTAGCTCCGTCGAAGAGAAGAAAATGGCAACGAAAGAAAAACATTCTTGAAAGCTGCACCAGCCGCTATCGAAAAATGAACAAATGAACAAAAATATGCATATTTGCAAGGCTTTTTCCGCTAGCAGCAGCATTTTGCAAAATAGAAAATTCAACTAGCCGCTTCAATTACAACACTTCGAGGCACCAAAAGGTGCCGGTTACCGATTATTCTCGTTCTCTGGTTGTTCCGGCTAGAATTTCAGCCATTTTAGTACTTTTGCAGTAGCCATGTACTACTAACAGTCATCAGCATTACGGGTGAAACCGGCACGAGATGACCGGTACTATTTTGTCTTTCCTCCTTCAACTGCTAACACCTAGCGTCCGTATGTCACCGGTACGGTTCAGGAATAAAACTGATGGTGTGAAATGTTCGAATGGTACTTTTTATATCAAGGTTTTGTCAGTTAGTTGGAAAGAGGGAGTTGTTAAGAAGAATAAAGAATGGTAAGGCAAGTAAATAAGCATCCGCAACAGAAAGTGACCTCGAGTAAAACAACAACAACAACAGCAAATCGTTTACAAAGTCAGATCGGTTGTATCCGTTAGTGTCGGTACTTCTCAAAAAATTAGAAGCCTTTAGTTCCATGACCTGAGTTTCCAATCATTATCATCACTTTGGTTTCCTAGGTCTATGCCGATTGTTCCGGTCCGTACTAACATTATCCTGTACTGATTGGTTTTTACGGCTGGCTTGTAAAGCCTGCATCAACTCCCAATATCGTAGAGAGACCATCGTGACAGCGCTGCTGAGAGTCCTACGCTGGAACCAGGACGTTGATTAGCAGCCCCTAACATAGAGTAAGACCAGCGATGCCAGATTGGAAGAAATGTCTTCAAATGGAAGACATTTGCCCCGCGGTGAAGATATCCTTGTTGTTGTGCAGATATTTTTTCTCGGATCGTGAAGACATTTGAAAAAATGACCTGGCATCCCTGGTTGTCAATAACATCGGCCGCCACATGATCTGAAGTGACCTAAATTCCCCGAAGTCGTTACAGAGTACGCGCAAAGCCTTGAAGCATTGCCGGACGAGGGAGAGCTTGCCGAGGCCACTCTGGAGAACTGCTGGAGTACTGTGAAAGCAGCCATCAACAACGCAGCTGTTGGATTCGTCGAGAGGATTCGACGTAACGGCTTGTTCGACGAGTAGTGTCAAACGATTCTAAACGAGAAGAATGCAGCACGAGCACGAGAACGTGAGTCGATGCAAACAGAAACGAAGACAGCAGACCCACCTTTTCCGGAACAAAAAGCGCTGACTGGAAGAGCTGGAGTGGAAATGGCAGCTGTGTCGTTCTTAAGAAACACGTAAATTCTTCAAGCAACTAAACGCATCCCGCGCAGTGAAGTTAAGGATGCTTTCAAGCAGCTCAGGAGCAACAAATCAACAGCGAAGGATGGCATCGCAGTTGAGCTTGGGATACAGAACAGCTACCGGAGGAGTAGAAGAAGGGAGTAATATACCCAATTTACAAGAAGGGCGTCAAGTTGGAATATGAGGATTACTGAGCGATCACGATCTCAACGCAGGCTACAAAGTGCTTTCCCAGCACAAAGGTTGGTGGGAAGTTGTTAAGTTATAAGGTTTTTTGGATGGGCGATCGACAATGGACCAAATCTTCACGCTGCGGCAGATCGTCCAAAAGTGTCACGAATACCAAGTCCGCACCCTTTATCCATCGATTTTAAAGCCGGTTACGATCGACCGTGTAGAGCTATGGAAGGTTATGGTCGAAAATGGCTTCCCTGCGAAACTAACAATACTTATTAAGGTCACGATGTATCCATGTGTAGTGCGGTATCATGCCCGTTCGAAACACTACCTCCTGATCAACATTGCGCTTGAAAGTGTTATGAACCATGCGGCCTTTATCATGCGGGGCATGATCTACAATAAATCCAGCCAGTTCATCTGCTTCGCTGACGACGTGGACCTTGTCGGAAAGACGTTCCAGGCGGTTGCTGAACAGTACACCAAGCTAAAACGTGAAGCAGAAAGGTTGGATTGAAGGTAAATACGTTGAAGACCAGGTATCTGCCAGCAGGGGAAACCGAGCGCGATAGGGTTCGCAATGGCAGTAATAACCGACAGAGATAAGTTCGAGATGATTGACGCATCCGTGTACCTCGAATCATTGGTAACGTCAGACAAAAACTGCTGTAGAGAAATCCACAGACGTATTGTAGCTAAGAGGCGTGCTTACTACGGACTCCACAAGACATTGAGGTCTGGCAAACTTCGCCCCCGTACCAAGTGCACTATGGTGGTGAATGATGAACCACGAGCTGTCGAGCACAGTATCCAGAAAGTCTCTAAAGTTGGAAAGGTAAATTGGGTGGGACATGTTGTGAGAATGTCGGACAACAATCCACCAAAAATGGTGTTCGCCTCGAGCCCGGCTGGTACAAGAAGTAGAGGTGCACAACGAGCTAGGTGGTTGGACCAAGTAAAACAAGATCTTGGAAATGCAGGACGCTTGAGAATTTGGAGACAAGCTGTCATTGTCATAAAATTTGTAAACAAATTTTAAAAAAATATCTAGATGAACGAAAACTTGAGAATTAATTTGATGAGGACTATTCTTAGCAAAAATGTAATCCCGGAACAAAGATACAGCAAAACTTTCACGAAAAAGGGAAATTAAGAAGCTGATGGAGTCATTTTCATTTTGAATTTTACATCAGAAGTTTTCTGATTCACCAATACAAAAAACCTAAAAGCCCATGCACAATTGATACGTTGCGGCTGCGTTTTCGGCAATCTGACAGTTGAGTTAGCCCATACATTTTCTGTCAAATTAAGGTCAACGCAACGCAAACGTGTCCATTGTGCTGGGGCCTTAACTGATTTTATTTCGAATGATGACTTTCAGCATGTAGCATGTAGCAGCATGTCTCTTCCAGCTGGTCTCGAGGTACCAGGCGTCATAAGTTCGAATCCCGGCTTGGGATAGACTGTTAGTGTCAGTATGATCTTAGTTCTAGCCCCGCAATTATACACTATCGGCCGCGATGTCTGTGGTATAACAAGCAAAAGATCCGATACGGAATGTAGCACCTAGGCTTTACTTTTTATTATTTTTAGCAAAATATAGAAAAAACTAAATTACGTTTATTCATAAATGATGAATGAATTGAAAGTAATATACTTTATTTATGCGATAAAACTAAACATTATTTCTTTGTTTCAATTACAATATTTTGAAACTAGATTTTCCTTGCAACGCCCCGTGCAGCACACTCAATACTTGTTACGTCTAAGCTTAACTACAAACGCAAATGTAAACAATAAGTTATCACAACGGAGCTGATTACCAACCCCTATCATAGAACAAGAACGCATATATACATATACAAACATATGGAAACCAGTAGGGTGTGAGGTCTAGTCACACATTCATTCATGCATGATATGGGACCGAGTGATTGCGATGTATTTGGTTGACTACGCTATTGGTGAAATCTATCCGTTCTCCATTCATTCGTTGGTGCACAGGCAATCAGTGCGGGTTGGATTTGCTGTGCATTGACCTTCTTACTAATAACATAAGTTTGCCGTCCTTGCGGTGAAGTGATTCTTTCAACAGCTGAGTTAAGTGTTTCAAACTATTCGGTTCATTAGCTACGATGTCCGATCATAACTTTAAAAGTTTAGAGGAAACTCTGGAGAAGCACATCCCTTCGGAGGAGTTGCGTGAAGTTAAACGGCTGCTCTATGGTAGAGCTGATGAGTAAGTTGATTGTATTACCACGTTACCTGCTAGTGAAATCATAAAACTCAGTTCATAATTAACGCATTTAGAAATTAATTTATTACTGTCAATTAGCAGAAACGGTTTATCTGTGAAATAATGGTATAATCCCGCGACCATAAAATAATCATTACAACCTGCCAGTATTTGGTTCAATGGTTTCGATGTGCCATCGAGATATAGATTGATAAGATTCTAGTAAAACCCTGAAATGCAACAATGTATTCTGCTTTGAAAAGTTCGAAGTGGTCTGCAATTATGGCGTCCACTCTATGGCTGTTACATTCGAATTTGAAGATTGCAGGACGAACATTATTGAAGATGTTTTCCCAGACAAATGAAAGATAAATTGATGAAAAATAAATAAAGCCATGTGACGTTGGCTGGCGCAGTTGGTGAAGATTGCTATAAATAATTTGTCGACGCACATGTTGTGATGCTGTAAAGATTCATATGCTAACAAACACCATGTTTACGAAGTGTTATCTCTTTAATACAACTGCCGCTTGAGAATGATTTTGATAAATATCTCACACTTGGGAATGATTCCATTCGTTGTCCAGGAACAAATGTTTTGCTAATGATTACTTATGATCATTTTTTTGCAGCCAGGCTATTACGTTTTCCGAAGAGGCATACTCCTTGGCCAAAGAGGTGGGCGTCGAGTTGAAAGGGTACATTTTTACCGCCCGTAAGGAAGATTTGCGCCGCCCGCGGGTGGTGCGAGTCGGTTTGATTCAGAACTCGGTGGACATTCCAACGACTGCCCCGATACACGTCCAGCGTGATGCCTTGCATGAAAAGGTCTCGAACATCCTGAAGGTTGCCGCTTCCGCCGGTGTGAACATAATTTGCTTCCAGGAGGCTTGGAGTATGATTTGGACTTTTGTAATTGTTTGCATCCAATAACGATGGTCTTGTTACAGCGATGCCCTTTGCTTTCTGCACACGTGAGAAATTTCCCTGGTGTGAGTTTGCCGAGGATGCCGAGAACGGTCCTACTACCAAGCTGATGAAGAAGGTATGATTCTTTCAAAGACCCTACGACAAAATTATTCTCACTATGTGATTGCGTTACAGCTGGCGAAGCAGTACAACATGGTAATCATTTCTCCGATTCTTGAGCGCGATGTCAACCACAATGAAACGATCTGGAACACGGCCGTCGTCATCTCGAACAATGGTAACTACATGGGCAAGCATCGAAAGAATCACATACCGCGCGTCGGCGATTTTAATGAGTCAACGTACTACTTCGAGGGAAACACCGGCCATCCGGTGTTCGAAACACAGTTTGGTCGTATTGCTATCAATATTTGCTACGGTCGGCACCATCCGCAGAACTGGTTGATGTTCGGACTGAACGGAGCGGAAATTGTGTTCAATCCATCGGCAACGGTAAACTTCAATTCAGCTTCGATTTGATTTACACACGAAATACTCTAACAAAAACATTCTAGATCGGCGCACTCAGCGAACCTCTCTGGGGCATCGAAGCACGCAACGCTGCCATTGCAAATAGTTACTTCACGGTCGCCATTAACCGCGTTGGAACGGAGGTGTTCCCGAACGAGTTCACCTCTGCTAATGGCTTACCAGCACACAAAGATTTCGGCCCGTTCTACGGTTCGTCATACATTGCCGCACCGGACGGAACCCGAACGCCAGCCCTGTCCCGCGACAAGGACGGACTGCTGGTTGCGGAGATGGATTTGAACCTCTGCCGGCAGGTGAAGGATTTCTGGGGCTTCCAGATGACCCAACGGTTGCCACTGTACGCGGACAGCCTAGCTCAGGCGATCAAACCGGACTACAAGCCGCAAATTGTCAAGGAAAATCAATAAAAAAAAATGCGTTTCTTTTTTTTTTTTTAAATAAATTTGACGTCTGACGCTGTTGTTTTGGTGTAAAATTCATAGTTTTATTTTCTTTCGATTCGATCTTATTCTGTATGAAGTTGAAAACGAAATACTAAGTCAGCTTGTATCGTTTGAATTTGTCTGTTCCTTTTCTGGCACTAAAACTAATCAACAAACAACATCGTTTTATCATTGGTTTTTTTATTTTATTTTATATTTTATTTGTGTGTTCGCTTTGAATATTATCCTCGGTATGGCGAGCTCTTTGTTTTTTTTTTAGCGTAAATTTTAGCGTTTAGTGTTAGATTATTATTCTCAGCAACAAGGTTAGTTTAGGTTTTGTAAGTCGTGGCATCAATTTGGTTGGGTTTTGTTTCATGTCTTCAGGTCTTTTCTTGTTTATTGTTTAGCGCTATGTTGCTAGGCTGAATATTTTTTTTGGTGGTCAATTCAGAAAGCGAACATCGATAGAAGCTGAAATATAAATATATTCTTGTACTGATGCTAGAGCCGAATGTTTTACTTCTTTTCTTTTTCAGCCGCTTCTACGCGTATAGATGAATGATAAGAAATGGTTTGTATATAGTTGACTTGTGTACATATGCTTTTTTTTTGTTAGTTTGTAGTGTTATAGTCATTTATAGAAATTTAAATTAGTTTATCCCTTCGCCTGGTTCATACTTTTTAAGTAGATTTTCGGTAATATTGTCACGTATCCCTAGTTGTTCAGTAACGGTGAATTCCTTTGTTGCATCTGACCGGTTCCAAACCTCCATTTAGCAATCATTCATGCAAACTTTGTATATTTGTTTAGAATGTAAGAATGAGAGAACATGTTTTGGTTTTTATTACAATTGTCTACTCTGAACTGTTTGTTTATTCCATCTACTGTAATGTGGTTTGTTCGAATTAGAAAGACGAATTAGCTTTGCAATACAACGATTTTTATCGGCTTATCTATGCTGATTTTTTTACACTATTAGTAATGTATTGAAGTTGTTCTGTTAGTTTATAAATAGATAGACGAAATGCTTGAAGGTTTTTTTAAAATTGTCGGAAAATATACAGCTCTATTTTTCTGCGAGAGTAGAATGCAAGGTTATGTTTCACAGTGTGCTTCCTAGATGCATGTCGGAGTATTTTCTATTGTGTGTAAGAGTTAAATCTGTTTAGTTGATTATCTTGAATTGCTCCTGATAAATGGGGGTAAACTCTAGTTTTGAAAGCGAGCGGTGCATTATGTAACAATTTAATTTTTTTGGTAGAATTTTGGATAGTAATATCGTCTTTTTTAGAGGGTTGCTATGAAATCAGCAAATTTCTGGTATGGTTTACATGCTATAAAGTCATAATTTGTTCGATAACTGGAAAATGATTATTATGTTTATAAACAAGTTCATCGGAAAAGCAAAAACATTTTTAAAACTAGGTACAAGGGAATTGTAGCGCAGTCTTCCTTTCGAACAGTTTATTATCCGGCACGGAAAAATGACTTTAATGCGAATACATGTAAAGCAACGTCATCTACCTGTGATAATTTTCTTTTTCTTGTTTTTCGCACGTTGCATATTCATCAAGAAATAATTAATTTCTGAATCGTTTGTTGGTCTATTCTTTCGCGCTCAGTAGCTGAATAATTCAGCGAAATTTTTAAAATATTTCGGCTGAATATTCGCGAATTTTTCAAATACCTTTCAGAATAATTTCACTGACTGCAATCAACTGTTGGAAACTTTGCCGGGATATAATGACTGTGGCCGATATTTTTTCAAATACTCAGAATTTGACTAGTATTTTGCATGTTTTCTCTTTTTCGGGAATGAATCAGAGCAAAATGTACCAATAAATTATGCCATCTGTATTATTTTTGCGTTTCGGCTCTGTACTTTACAGTCTCTGTTGTAGTTCTCGGTTAATCTGAGTAATTTCACAAAAATGAACCGTTTTCATAGCAACACTCTCTGGCTGACGATGACCACACATTTTAAAAAGCATTAATGACGTAGTATGTATTAAGAATTATTTGAAGTTGGGTAAACTTCTGCAATCATAGATAAGTGTGGTAACAGTTGTTTCGACGTTTGGAGATGCATTGTTTTTTATGGCGTTAGTGAGAGTTTTTTTGGCAATGCAGAGTCTTCACCAGCCTAAACTTTATCGAAATTGTACCAACTATCTTCGAACTTTTGGGGCAGTGAAACGTATCCATTACATTCGCTACCTGTACCTAAACTTAGATATTGTCGAACTCGAATATTTACTGATAAACAATTTCCACAAATTTTCAACCCGTTAGTTGTTCAAAATATGGGCAATCAAATTTAAACTAGGCACGCTTTTTATTGATTTAATAAAATGTTATTAAAATCATAGACAAAATTCCTAATCGCATGCTGGTTTGCAGTTAACGTTCCAAACAAACGAAATTAGATTTTCTAAAATATGCTAAACCTGCCGCAACTCATCAGAAAACATACTCTACATGGACGTTTGATTCTTCGGGGGTAGTCAGAAACGAGTGCATTCTGACCTAAAGAAATAATATTTCTTCACGAAAAAAAGAACTAAACAAAATTTATAACAATCCAAGTTAATTAGTACTATCCGTTGTCTACATTTGCAATTTTGCTTGAATAAACCTAACAGTACGCGTGCTGTAATCCGAACAACCATGTCGCGTCGTACACTGGGACTGGGAACCGACCGAACGTGGCTACATATTTACAAACATGAATATTAATGCTGCGTACTGCACCTCATCCTCCCACCAATTGATTACTTTGGTAACAAGTAACACAAATAAACGAAAATCAATTTCACATTACACTAATTCACGACAACACCCTCCCTCCGCTAGGCTCACGTAGGCTCAACAAACTCCGGCTCAGTGGCAGCAGAGCAAATGTGCCTTCATTGTACCCAACTGACCGGTGCCCACAGTGGTTCCGTTTCGGACTTGTTGGCCAGCGTCACCAGCTTCTCGAACGCTTCGGTTAGGTCACCGTTGATGATTTCGTCATCGCAAAAGTGGCCGTACAGGAAGTTGATCCGCTCGGCCGATTTTATCATCTCCTGGAATTCCTCGTCCTGCGATGTAAACTATGGTTAGAAACAGACAGTATGTTGAATCGCCAAAAGGGAACTAACCGTAAATCCTCTCGAGTTTGACTCGTCGAACGTTGACCGGGCACGAGCCTTGGTGCGAGTTTGCTTCAGCTTATCGAATGGTGGCGGCCGGATGTGCACAATGTACGGCTTCAGCTGGGCAGTTCTTAGTGATTTCAACGCCTGATAGTGGGGACCAAGCACGCAAACGCAACCAGCATTCACGATGGTCTTCACACTCTCACCGGACGTCCCGTACAGTTGACCCTTGTATTCGCCGTACTCGATGAACTTTCCGTTGGCAATTTCGCTTTCCATTTTTTCACGCGACACAAAGAGGTACTCCCGACCAGCAACCTCACCGGGGCGCATCGGACGAGTTGTATCTGAAAAAATATCACATTAACCAACTCTTCGTACTATTTCAAGACCGAAGAAACAACTTACATGGCACTGGGCTTTTGTATTTTTCCGGGTCTCGAGCCACCAGCCGTCGCTTCAGCTCATTACGGCCGATTCCGGGCGCACCAATCAGTACGATGGGCCGGTACACGTTGGGCCTGGGATACAGTTTGGCCACCTCTTCGTAGGTGGCGATCAGCTCCCGATCGAAATCATCGTTCTCCGCTGTATCGTACATAATCTTTTTAGTTTTAGGTCCTCGACAGGGATTGCTCGGATTGGGTGAACCGGGCGGTGTCGAGCAGATAGAGGCACATGAACCTTCTACACGCAACACGTGACATTCCGGACAGAGAGACGCACACACACGCATGAATGGGAAAGCATGGGGTTTGACGAGAATGCAAATGATATACGACGGTATGTTAGTGGTGATTAATTTGGTCTACCAATTGGGTACGAGTATTGAATTTAGTGCTGATTTTTAATGTTCTGAGAGGCTAGCTTGTGTTACAGAATGTATTCAATAGTTATGATTCTTACTTTTCGTCTCACCATTGGTTTCCTTCTGAGTGCGTTCGTGCAGGATTCGCCGTTCTTGCAGCGCCCGGCTAGGAATAAGTCCCGCTCGGGTAGTCTTTTCTCCTTCTTTCCGGGCCTGCCACCAGTAGGAGTCATCCTGTGGAAAAAGTGAACATTTGTTATGATTTGCTAAAAGATGAATATTTCTTTCGTACTATTCCTTTCAGGAAAATACAATTTGTACAAAATGGGTCAAAACTGAAAATTGCTGATGAAGTGCATTCATAGCAATCAAGAACGAGTTTTATTGGGAAGTAGTTTTTAGAACTAAGATATATTCCCTTTTTTCTGTCCTCAGAAGAGGCGCTTTTAGTTTTTTTGACGAATTTTTCAAAATATTGTATCAACTTTTTGAGGCACTTTCAACTACGCTGTGGGCTAAATTTGAGATTATTTTGAGTATGGTCTCAATCGTCAATGGAACCAATTTTAACTAAATTCGGAAACCATTTCTGCAGCTGAAAACGGCAATTCTTGCATTCAGAATCATTCTTCAACCATTAGCATAGGCGTAGCCAGAGGGAGGCAAAGGGGGGCGTTGACCCCCCCTCCTTAATTGTTGGCATTGGTGCAGATTTTGTTTTCAATAACTTTAATAGCATTTGCGCTAAAAAAATGCACAAAAATTGCCAATTTTTCATGGGTTTACCTTTACATACAGTGACGACACTACGCATGCAGCATCAATCATATTAACCGATGAGTCACCAGAAAAAAATTGATTTGCCTGTTTAAATAACGGTACCCACGCCGCATCAAAAACAGACATCATGCGGCAGTTCGTGGACACCGGATACGCCTGTTCCGGCATCAACAACATCTTGGCACTATTGGACAACAATCAGAGCATTGAAAGAAAACCCGGTTCCGGACGGCCGATGACCCTGAGCGACAAGAAGCTCCAAAAAATGCTGAAGAAGAAGACCGAGGGAAAAGTGGTTACATCGCTGCGTGCGCTTGGCCTTGAGGTCGGTGCAACCGACCAAACAGTGCTTGGCGAACATGGACATATATGTCAGGATGCAGTCCCGTTCTCAGGTCTCGGAGCTGCAAGCATTGACGCAGCGGCAGCGCCTGAATAAGATGGTCAAATCGATTTTCCCGGCAATTCAGGACGTGGCGGTGGTGATGGACGACGAGACCTGTCTCACCCTGGGTGGCAACGACTGGTAGGGCACTTTGTATTTTATTCCCCCCACGAAAGAAGTAAGCACTAAGGTGAAATTTCTTTCACACACCAAGTTTCCCAAGATGGTGCTGCTGTGGCTGACAATCAGCGAGAAGGGGATGTCAAAGCTGCTCTCCTTTCGCTCCGGACTGGCCGTGAACGGGGGAATTTATAGTACGAAGTACCTGCCGGGAGTTGCGTCGTTCACCAAAAAATACCATAAGGCCGAAGACACGGTGTTTTGGCCGGATCTGGAGTCGGTTCACTATTCGACATCAACTAGCCTGGAGTATTGGAACCGTGCTGTGACAATTCCTTACCTTGATTCTCTAATAACCTAACCAAAACACGGTTCAGTAAAGATAGTGCACCTGCCTACGCGTTGTCCTTGGTGCATCCTGCTAACGTAATACGCATGTCGTTGGAAGAGTTCAAGCGCAAAACCGGAGCTTTCGTAATTTTTTTCGAAGTTGACAATTTTGTTGGAGAGGTGGAAGTCTGGCATCAACATTGCAACAGTGAGAGGATTCGGTAAGCACTTATAAGACCGGCATCTTATAGACCTGCTTGCTGAAGCCCGTTCCTTCTTCCCTGCGACTGAGAAAGCAATTAAAATTGCACTAGCTCTACCATGTGAAACATGCACGATTGAACTCTCGTTCAGCACAGTACGTCGGGTGAAAACCTGGCTGAGGTCAACAATGGTTGAGTGCTCTCTGCTTGCTGAGTGTTCATCGGCAGATGGTTAACAACAATCGTGGAAAATTTACTGAATTAGGAAGATGGTTTTTAGTTAACGACGTTGTTATTGTTATCTTTCTACGGTAGATTTAGTGTAAATTGAATTACAGTTTAGTTAAGTTTAGTGTTAATAAAACAATCAAATTTTTCACTTCTAAAATTTTGAAGAACTTGCCCCCCCCCCTTTTCGAAGTTCTGGCTACGCCCATGACCATCAGGCTGAATTTGAATCAAATTTTAGGGTTTTTTCCTATCATCATTAATTAATAATTTGTAGTTTACAAGAACTTTTTTTTGATTTCAGGAGCGTTCTCAGGTAGTTTTGGTTAATTCTGAATATCTCATCTACTTTAACTATTTTTGTGAAGGAATTTCAGTTTACCTCCCTAAACCCTTTTCCAAATACCTCAAACTGTGCAAACTATTGCATTATTACAAAAACAATTTTAACCTGAAAATTGCAGCCCAATTGTAGAACATAGATACAAAACGGAGTTACGCTTCTTGTACACTGGGTTCATAATGATGGACAAAAACATGTCATATAAAAATTAGATTTTCTCACGCGTCTTCACAGTATATCAAAAAAAGCTCTTAAGTTGCGCTACAAGACGTATTGCTTGGAGTTTGAACCAAGATCTGTTGGTGGGAGGAAAAAAGGTGGGAAAATTACCTTTTTTGTGAGATTACATGACGAATTTCTCGTCATGTAATCTCACAATCAGGATTAAAATTAAAGTCTATTGTGTTTTTTTGGCGTTTCAATCATTTAAAACATAGTTTGTTCCTCTAAACAAAATGGATTCAGTAAGATAAGTGCAACTTATTGTTTCAAATTTCTGTTGTGTTGTCATACCCAATAGGATGTCCCAAAAAAATCGATGTTGAAAAAGTCAAGGTGCTCAGCCCTAAATTGAAAGATAATGTTATTTATAGCATATTCGTAGAACATTTCGACTTTCTAAAAGGTCGTTTTCAGGTTGCCCAAACGTGATTTATGAAAAAATGACTTTTTTAAGCTACAAACCCACTTTTTGCACTTTTTTCAATTCTGTTCGATTCCTACATTTTTCCGAACATTTTTTTATTTTTGTGGGGTTGTTTTTGAATATTTTGCTTGGTTTGGTTCAGCATTGTATCCAGTTTTTTGACTCCCAGAGCCCATTAAACATCACAAAAAAAATATTTTTTCTTATTACTTTTAGATAAAACTCTTCAAAACACAAATAAAAAAAACTTTGAGCAAGAACGGAAGTTTTCATTACAAAGTGGGATTTACCACGAAAATTTACATGAAAAAAGATACTTGATATCTTATCGAGGAGCTGAGATATTAACATTTTTCTATGTGATGGAAAACTATGCATTTTAACAAATATGTTAAATAACTGTTTTCTTCTGGGAGATAAAAAAAAACAATGTTCAGAAAACAAATGTATTTTATTGGTGGATTGATCACCCTTCTTTCTACATTAAAAGATGCATTTTTGAATATCCTGAAACTTCTCCGAACATATCTCATGGCTATAATCAACATTTGAATCACTATTTAGGGAATTATACGCACAAACGGCAAAATAAAACACTGAGCAATGGAGATATTGAGCTTTTGTGGCATTTTTGACAAAATGCATAGTTTTCCATCACATGTAAAAACGCCGATATCTCAGCCTCCCGGTAAGATATCAAGGATCTTTTTTTCATGTAAATTTTCGTCTTGAATTCCGCTTTGCAGTAAAAATTTCAGTTCTTGATCAAAAAAAAAATTTTATATGTGTTTTGAAGGGTTTTATCTGAAAATTATAAGGAAAATTCACTTTTTTGTGATGTTCAGTGGGCTCTGTGAGTCAAATAATTAAATGCGATGCTGAACCAAACCATGCAAAATATTCAAAAACAACCCCACAAAAATAAAAAAATATATGGAAAAAATTCGGAGTCGAACAGATTTAAAAAAAAGTGCAAAAGAGTGGTTTTGTAGCTCGAAAAAGTCATTTTTTCATAAATCACGTTTGGGCAACCTGAAAACGACCTTTTAGAAAGTCGAAATGTTCTACAAAAATGCTATAAATAACATTATCTTTCAGTTTAGGGCTGAGCACCTTGACTTTTTCAACATCGATTTTTTTGGGACAGCCTAATACCCAATCAGCACATACCCAATAAAAAGTATTCAACGCCCTATGTTACGCCGCACTGACAGATAGATGTCGCATGTTCGGATTGCAATTCACGACTACGAAGCTTAAAGAGATTTTATGTTCGTAGTCGCTCTTGAACTCTCATATGCTAGTCAGCCTATACACCAGAGTCGCCGAGACACTCACCGTTAAGGCAACTGTCAACATCACAGTTGCCTTAACGGTGAGTGTCTTGTCATTTCTCTAATATACAGGTTCCCTATAATATGCGATTGTCAAAATGTGGGTGACGACAAAAGCAAAAATATTCCCTTCCTTCTTTTTTCATGCAAGAATGAAACAAATATCTTTTTGGTAGTCCCGAATATAGGTATTTTATCTGCTCTTTGCTTAGTGAGAGCATAGGTATTGCTCATTTCGTAGGTGGCTTTCCAATCAACAGCTTAGAAAAAAATAGATATAGGGTATCGGCTCTATTATTGTCAGGTTGATCTTCCCGGTGGCCCTTTACGGACATGAAGTATGGACGCTGAAGTAGACTGATCGACGTGTAATCCGAGATTTGAGCGTTAAGTTCTGCGATCGATACTTGGCAGTAAAATGGAAAATGGAGTGTGGTGCAGACGCATGAATCACGAATTGTACTAGGTATACAAACATGCTGATATAGTGAAGGTGGGTAGGTTACAGTGGGCTGGACATGTGACCAGAATGCCTGAGGAGGAAACCGCCAAAACTATATTCAGCAGTGAACCAGGAAGAGGCCGACGACTCCGTGGTTAAAAGTATTCACAGAAATACTTTTCATAAAATTGACACCGCCAACAACATCTCCAAATTTAAGTGAATGTTTCAATATATAGATAGCAACCTGCATATTTCGCGCATCACAAATTGCTTGCAAGTTAGTTGAATTTGATATCATATAATAGTTTAAAATAGTTTATTTGACACGGCACGATACAAATTATGTTTAACTGAGCCAAGTACATGTTTTTTTTTTAATTCTAAGTTAGCAGGGAAACGAGGGAGGCACATTTTTTATATCTCGCGGCCGACTACGAGCTAGTGGGGATTTAAGGTGAGAGGAGGGGAGTTACAATTTTGATTTTAACTATATTGAGTTACAGGATTCATTTATTTGTACATGGCTAAGCAGTGATGCTCTATTTGAGCAGTTTTGGTCTGAGGTGTCTGCGTAAACATAGAGATGCCGAGTCTTCGTTTTAGTGTCTCCAGCCGGGTGTATCATTCTCTTTCAGTTTGTGACAGAAAATGTATTCTAGCAAATAGATAAAAGAAATCAAATTTTAACGCCAGCATTTTTTTTAAACCCGTATAGCTGTGTCATGTACTGGAGATCACCGCTTCCCAGAATGTCTCTAACGGGTACGTTCGGTTGTTTTCCTCAGGCCCGAAGGGAATCTATAAGCTCAGACCTAACACCACAGTATTCGGTACACGACCAAACAACATGCTCGATGTCATGGTAGCCATCGCCACAAACGCAGTGATTACTGTCTACAAGCCCTATACGAAAGAGATGCGTGTTTAACGTATAGTGATTGGACATAAGTCTGGACATCACGCGAATGAAGTCCCGACCTACATCCAACCCCTTGAACCATGCTTTCGTCGATACCTCAGGAAAAATGGAATGTATCCACCGTCCCAGTTCATCTGAGTTCCATGATAATTGCCAACTGTTGAGTGTTCTCTGACGCAAAATGCTATAAAATTCATCATAAGCAATTGGTCTTACATAAATATCGCCATCAATAGCACCCACCTTAGCTAAAGCGTCAGCCTTTTCATTGCCCGGAATGGAACAATGAGAAGGGACCCACGCTAAGGTAACCCGGTAATTTTTATCTGTTAAAGCACTTAAAAACCGCCGTATTTTCCCCAGGAAATACGGGGTGTGCTTCACAGTCTTCATCGATCGCAGAGCCTCAATGGCACTGAGACTGTCTGTGAAGATGAAATAGTGGTCTATGGGCAGGGTTTCGATTATCCCAAGAGAGTACTGAATAGCAGCAAGTTCTGCGACGTACACGGAAGCAGGAGCATCGAGTTTGTAGGAGGCGGTAAAATTTTCGTGGAAAACACCGAAGCCAGTGGACTCATCTAGATTAGATCCATCAGTATAAAACATTCTATCACAACTCACATGTTTAAACTTATTTAAAAAAAACTTAGGGATCTCTTGTGGGCGCAAGAAATTGAAATCATTTTTGTTATTTTTCTGCTGAGCAAAATCATTTCAAATGATCTGGAAATACGCGAAAATTTAATCGACCATTTTTGATTTGAATGAAACTTCGCACACGTATTTGGCTTAGCAAACTGAGTATTTTTCACGGATGGAGAGATTTTTTACACCCATGAGCTACATTCTAAAAGGGCGTATGCCTTTTGGCATAGGTTTTATTCGAAGCATTGCAGCCCAGAAACCGTTAGTTGTATAGTAATACTGTCTGAGAATGAGTTGTAGGGAATTAAAAATGCATCATAAAAAAATATACACTGTAACAAAAATTTTTTTTTTGCCCAAAAAAAATTAAAAATGAACATTAAATTTCAATTAAAAAAAAGAGTTGAATATTTTTTAATTTTTTTTTAAGAAACCTGACGTTAGTACGCAACTTAAAAAAAAGTCCAGGATGGAGAAATGAAAAATAGTTTTTTATGGTAGATTGATTTTTTTTATAAAAATTCTAATTCAAATATTTTTCAAAATATTTGTATTCTGATGATTTTAAAAGATGCAGAGAGTCATTTTGAATCAAAAAGCTCTGGGTAGTTAACATTCTAAAGACATTTGTTTTCGAGTTATTTCTAATTTAAGCTCGCAAAATTATAATTATTTAAGAAAATACACGTTTTTCTTAATTTGTCCGTGGTTCTCCAGTAAAACCCATACGTTCATTGGAATGCTTGATCAAAAATATACAATTCATTCTTTGACAACAAAAAGATCTCACATCTGTGGGAAATGCTCAGTTAGCTAAGCCAAATACGTGTGCAAAGTTTCATTCAAATCAAAAATGGTCAATATTCGACCATAGGTCATTTGGCGCGATCTTGCTCTGCTGTCTTTTGAAATGTTGTATTAATTTGGAGTAATAGAAAAATATTAACAAACTTGTTGACTTACCAATTTTACGTAACCGATTTGAATTTTTCCATGTTATATTTCATCATATTTATTGGAAAATGTCTGAACAGAACAAATGATTTTTAAGATTTTTCTGGTTATTAGGAAATCCAAAAATATCTTTTTTTCTTTCAAAAATCATTTATCAGTACTTTTCAGACGATTCGTGTCTATGAATTGAAGAGATTTTGGACAAAAACAGCGTTATTATGAAAAGAGGGGGGTCCCGAAAGCCGGGGAATATTCTAAAGGACACCAAAATTGGGATTTTTTTAAAGTGAACCTAGATGAATTATAGTTTTGGTCGTATTAGAGCAAGTGGTATGAACATTTCATATGGAACGACCCATATATATTTAAACCAGGGTAGAAATTTCACCGAGATACTCAATAAAATTTAAAATAGTTGAAAATACCAGATTGACATAACGTGGTGAGAATTCGAATTGCTTAGAAATCCGAATGATACAGGTTCAACAGGAAAGAATTCAAAGTGAATATAAAGTCCCGATGGACAGCAATTAAAAAGGTTAAAATCCGAATGGAAAGTTTGAATGAAAACCCGACTATTCAAGTCCAAGTGCATTAGATATGAACTGACGATTAAAGGATAAACAATCGTCTATCTAAAATATTTAGATAGTTTAAAGAAATCTAGAATGACCATTTTTTTAAATCACTTATTGTTTGAAAATCAAAATACATTTAGTTACAGAACAAAAATCTATTAACATACCTGTGACACGATGTGCAAAATATCACCTCTCACGAATCCCAAACCTGCTTCCTTGCACGGTATGTACGGATCATTCTCCGGCTCATAGTCAAAGTACGCCCTAACACGCACTTTACTTTCCCGCTGGTCCAATTTTCCGTCCGACGGTACCAGTTTAAACGTGATGGTACCTTCCGAGTTTTGCTGTAATGTTTTGACAAGTATTGAACACAATTTCATGAAAGGTGAATAATAACGCAATGCCTACCAAAATCGACAGCACGTCACCCGGAGTTTTGCCCTCCACGTTGATATTGTTGACCTCGATCACTTCATCCCCCATGTGAATTAGCCCGGATCGATCCGCTGCACCACCGTGCATAATTCGTGCGATGATAATTTTACCCGTTTCCTCATCGGTTTTTATTGTGGCACCCTGGAAGAGGAAAATTTTAATTAGTTTCCCTATTGTCCTTCCTACAGCATTAGCGCGTTCTAGTAAGCGTTACCTAGAGTGAAAAAAGCTGTGTGTGAAAATAATTCGAATGTGATGAAAGTTTCCTCGAACGAGAAAATAAGGAACCTATTTTCAAAGTATCAAAATATTATTTGAGAATGTTCTTTTAATAATGGTGGTGACTGAGAGAAAAAGACCATTCGGGGAAAACTGCGTAGCTGATACTAATAATGAAAAACCATTCAGAGAAATCAAGTGTCCTACTATAACGAACACAAAGAAACGAAGAATGACCAACGAAGGAACTGAAATACTTACTACAATTGGTTCCGCACTTTGTGCTCCGGCACACTTGCGCGCAGTAAAACAAATTTGATATTATAGAAAATTGAATTGTTCTCCGAGGGCTAGTTTTTTTTTTTTTCATTATGTTTGGGCACATCAAGAGAAGTTTTCTATAAACGAACACGCATCAACTAAAACAGAAATGAATGCAACAGCCAAACGAAAGACATCAATTGTCGTTCCACAGAAAATGAAGTGAAGTGATTGAGAGAATAATGAAGATGAATGCGACAGTTTACGAGTTGATGGAGGACTAAAGTGTTAAACAAGTACTACAGAGACCAGCTAGAGATGGGAATTTATACACGAATGGTGCCCTTATGTTACGATGATGACACGATTTGTGCATCTACTGAAGGAAAACACATAGCGATGCATGTTGCTTCAGAGAAACGATGGAAATTTTGTTTCTGAAGAATCTATCGAGGTCATGCTCATTAATGATAATGGGTAATAATTGAAAAGCATAAGAAACTTATAAAATTACACAAAGATACAAAACGTAAACATCTACTGAAGCTAATATTATATATAGTCAAAGAATTTTTTTGAAGCAGCGTTCTGTCTCTCGCTTTATACTATCAGATACTTAGAAAAAATCTACATCATTATTTTTTTCTATTCGACTAATCAAATATAGTGTCATATTTTTAATTAGCCATATATTAGTGCTAATTTTACAGTTACTTTAAATGCTACAAACCACTGGTTGCTTCAAAATTGCCACAGAATAACCTTCTCCTCGTTTAGAGAGTAAAAGTAATCTGGGAAAGAAGAAAAGATTTTTTGCCTCACACTCACTGGTTGACGCTATAGTCTATTTTGTACTACGAAAGTATAGTGTTCAATGGCTTTTTGAACCTCTCAATTTTATCGTGATGTAATATTGCCGTTGTTTTTTTATTGTGAGGTGAACCACAGTGGATTAACGGATTAACACGATTTCAAACAGAATTTAACCAAATATATCGTACAATTTGGTACCAGAGCGACCAGTGTCAATGTGCGCTAGCATTACAGGACCGAAGAACGTTGAAAGTAGATGTACTTCGTTTCCGCCCTAGAGCCTGATGGCGGGGGTGTGCGGCGTGGCGTGCTTAGGAGGTAGTTGCACTCTATTTCGATAGTCCTTAGCTAGCCAAAGGGTCGTTCCTAAACAGTCAGCAGCTTTGCAGTGACCTGGAAGCGTGCGCCTAACGGTGTTTTTAAGCTTCTCCCCTACGCGAGTGGAGTATCAACCGGAGCACGCAAGAAGCTGGTCGTGCTTCGCTACATGGTATAAAATAATCCCGAGAGAAAGAACCGCCTCGGGTGCAATGCACCTACTCCAATTATGGAAATTAAAAATTCTACTGAAGCAGACAAACCAAATAAAATGCTTGAAAAAATTATGAACAAACACATGTAGGTATGACGATACGACTGGAAATAGCCAACAGCAGCCAGAACGAGGCCAATCCTTTGTCAGCTCTGGGCAAACGATTGTTAGGATATATAAAGAAATTTTATAACAAATGCGCTTTGTCTGTCTGGTCTGGTATTGAGTGGTAGTTGAAATAAACGATTAACGCATTTTCTGGAGAAGTTTTAGTGACGAGCTCGTAAAAACGAGTCATTGGATGAGCCAATAATAAAGGGTGATATTTAATATGCAAATAGTGTTTGAATTTCGAATAAAGTTTGAAGCATTGTTCGATGGAATAAATTGTATTGTTTGGGAATAATTGATAGAGATTTATTGTTGTACATCATAAAGTACTAGTTAGAATAATCATAGTATATCTGAATCAAATTAAATTATATTGAAATAAAGGACTTGTATAATAATCTTCGGAACATTTTACGTTTTTTTTATTAAAGAAACTCCCCTTGACATGTTAAATGGATATGTTGCTTTCGGTGACTGTGCCAGACTATTGCACCTAATTTTGAGTCGAAGCAAAGTTCACACGTAAAAATAACGTTTCTTTAGTTTTTTGTGAGTATAGAATGGCAAAAAATGGATTATTTTATTTTTTTCAATTAAATTGTCCTTTGTACCTACTGACTTTCACGGTAAAAAAATATGTGTAACGCGGAACTGCTAAGATACGGACTGCTTTCGTTCGGTTCGGTAAAATTGCCTTCAGCCAACTTCGTCCTCGACAACCTCTTCTATTGTATAGACTTTCATTCCCGTCTTGCAGAGAACAATACAGGTTTACATAGTACTATAAGGGAATATTCGTCCCTTTCATGCTTATTTCATACTAAAGTCATTCAAATTCAACGGTTTGAATTTAATTTCGGAAGTGTAAAATACAATAACTTTTTTGTCCCGGTGAAGACAAAAAAAATACTGCGATTTTACTATATTACTATATTACTATAATCAATTATTATAGATTTTTTTTCCTGATAACTTGACAAGTGTATGTTCGATTAAAAATTAAATAAAAATAGGCAAAACTGGCTAGGACTGGAATCAGGAACTGACGAGAAGATCGAATATCTGAAAATGGAAGTGTGTTGAAGCCACAAACCACCAACACGTGGCCGAGTTTAACTGTGAAAATATATCCACATGCTAGTTGTAGTGATGCAAATATAGGATAATGTTTTCACTAGAGTCTTGTGCCTACGAAACTTCGGCCACGTGGTGGTTCCTTCACAGTGTAATATTAATTTGAAGTTCGTTTGGTTTGTGAAATCATTTGAAATTATTAGTGACACTGTTCCGAATTAGGGATGTATGACCGACAAACGCTTTTAAATCCTTTAAAAAATGAGTGTTTCGGACTGCAACTTCTTCTCTTCGATGGTTTGAAAGTCAGCTTATTTCTGCGTGCGAGGTTCTTTCACGGATAGTTTCCTTCAGTTGAGATGTTCAATATACAGTAGGGGAGAACCGTACAGAACCAGATGGCTCAGCCAACTATTCCCTAAAATATTGACACATGTTGCTTTAAATGATGAATTTCTTCGTTTTTCCCAGATAAACCTAGCTTTCGTACAGTTTTCGTATGGAAAAGTTCGCTACAATAACTAGAATACTAGAAAAACAGCATGAAAACCAGCTCTGTGCAATATGTAATCACAGACTAACAGACGTAACACTGGAACCAAGCTCCATCGCCACAAAAAACGATTATTTCAAATTTTCATTCGAATAACAGTCGTCGCGCGACAACGCCGTCTGAGGTGTGTCATGCTATCTCATATATTTTTCGTAGTTCCCAATTTGACACATGCACGTACGCTAGCGTATTTAGCACGAATGAACTACACAGGCTTACTAATGTCGAAACATTAGAAAATATGTCAAACCAAATTATCAATAAGTTCTGACAAAAATCGTTGCAATCCTCAATTACAACGATTAGATCACTTTATAGTCAGTAAGATAGGTGTAAGATTAGATTAAGGTTCAATTTTAAATTCCTTTTTTTCTTAACAAGTAGGTTTACAATATTCCTACAATTATATTCACTAAACTGCGGAAGGAATTACAATCTTGTAATGAAATAAAGCTTAAAATATATGTAATAGTGTTGATATGTCACCGTTTGTGGCAGAACACACAATAAAAATTCTGAATAAATATTAGTAAATAATTAATTCATTACAAAACATCTCCCCCTATTAAAAAACGTACGCTAGCGCTGTTGTCGGAATACAGGACGCAGCGTGAACACGGTAGCAGGTGGTGCTAATGCTACTTACGTGAACTACTGCTATCATCCGAACGATGGATTGATTGATTTGACAAATAGGTTTAAATCCCTACGAATGATCAGTCCTAATTGCGAAAGCAAACAAATCCTAACCATTAAAATTACAAATTTCTTTTTTTTCCCCCCATTTAAAAAAAGGTGATGATTTGATTGATAATTTGTTCAAAGTTTTATGTCTGTTAGTCTGTGATGTAATAATTCACGAAATTGATATAAGCTTTTATGGTAAACTGACCTACAAATAATACAAAAAAAACTGGCTCCTCTACCTCTCACACATTTGGAATTTATAATACTATGAATGTCCCAATTTTTTTTCACTAAATTTCATCAACTTTTACCTAAAAGTGATCCAAATTAAAAATAGGGTTTAATGCACCATGAAGCGCTGCAGAAAATTGCATGAAAACTAAAGGTATGTTTCTTTACTTTTGGTTTTACTTCTCGGACTTCTATTGATTCCTGCTAGAGCACGGGTTCTTGAACGTTTTGCTTTACGAAGCACTTTTTTAAACAAATTTTTTCGCAGGCCACCTGAATTTTTGAATTTTGAGTGAATTGATTCAAAAATTGCAGTTTGGTTAGAAAATTTTGGTAAGTGTAAATCAAGGACCCGCTAACGAGAACGTCCCCATCTCAACCTCCACGTGATGCTAATTGGGATACGAATAACCTTGGTGAAGATCAGATCCCAACCCCGGTTTATTAAATACTAACTGAGAAAAGGTGTCATAATTGTCTGTTTTCTCCCATTGAGCGGCGCATAACGGCGTCTGATTCGAAATGTGGAGGTAAGAGTCGCATCCATCCAGGAAGCGCGGTAATGGTGGCGACAGCGCATTAAGTGCTCCGCGGAGCACGATTTGGAAACCCCTGTGCTAGAGGCATAACGTCGGTTTCGTGCAACACTGGCACAACTCAAAATTTTGCATTTTTGAGTTTTTGGTGGCAAACGATGCCAAATATTGTTAAGTTTCATCCCACGAATCCCCGTTTCAAAATTCCAAAAAAACCCAGATTTATGCTGCACAGATCGAAATTTCTCTATAAAGTTCGTAAAGATAAGGTTTAAACTTGTACAACGTGCTCATAATATGCGCATAGTAGACCTCAAAATGTTAGATAAGGTTTGGAAATCTTACACTTTAAAGTTTTCTTGAAAATTGAAAAATAAACTTTCGACTTTAATTTTTAAACGCGGTTTTCTCTCAACTATGATTTTTGAGTTGTGCCAGTGTTGCACAAAACCGACGATATTAGCCCTTTGCATTCGAGCATATTGGGCTTTGTTGTGGTGCGTTTTGGCCACGAACTTGTTTGAAAGAAATGCAAATTTTATCAAAAATAACAATTGGGTATTTTACAATATGCTTCGTCAGAAAAAATACTTTATATAGATTCTACAATCATTCTACATGTTCAATGTCGCTTAAAAATTATGAGAAGCGCTGTCAATTCTCACAAAAACACTAATTAACTTTTTCTACTGGGATTTAAGAGGCCTGCTATATTCTAGACATATTTTTATTATTTAAGAAAAACAGACGTTTTTGACGGTTTCAGACGTTTTTGATCAAAAATTGCATTCTTTTTAAACTTAAATATCTTGCAAAACTGCAAATAGTTTCAATAACAAATGTTTACACTCGAATGACGGAGTTTAGTACTAGCTTTTCTAGGCTGTATAAATCACTGCGGAGACACTTCATACCCTTGCACCTATATCATTTGATAGATTGTGGACAGGCTTTACCCATTCTCATGATTTTTACTCACATTTCCGGTGCGATGTGAATAGAAACGCAATTTTCAGATGTTCGCTGAGCATTTTATTTGACTTATGTTGCATGGGATGAGCTATTTACAAAAGGTTCACTGGGTCTCTGCTCTGTCGAATTGAGAGCGTTTATTCACCAGAGAAACTGTTTATTACTCTGCGCTTTCTCTACAGCAGATGGTGTGATGCACATTGAATGTAAGCTCACAGTGGTTAAGAGGGGAGAAAATAATTTTCTCTTTAAGATCAAGATGAGCAAAATGAAGCCTGATTATAGAGCATCATGTTACTCAAAATAATATTTGTTTGTACTCAGTTGTCACGATGAGAATGAAATGTCTAACTACATGAAGTTTCTATTTCAGGAATCTAAGAAGTCAGCAGAAATCACAAATAATGGTAAATTATAACCTGTACTGTAATGTTATACTGTTTCTAGTTTGACGTAGTATTACATTTTACGGTAACATTCTGGGGTAGGAGTGAAAATTGAAATACCGAGAACATCGAGACCGTCCTGAAAATTACCCAGTTTCAACTGCTCAATAAAAATTGGCAACGTGTCCACCAAAATGCGTATAATCGTGATTTTGTGATGCTATTTATTGTATTATTGAAAAGTGTAGAAACTTGTTTTGAGCCTAGATCAGGGTATGGGTATGGGTATTTTTGGAACCAAGATGATTTCCAGAGGGCGGAAATCGACCCCAGATATCATTTTGAACTGAATATCATCTAAAATGAGTTTTTCAGAAACCAGGATGATATCCAGAAGACGCACAAAACAATAACGGACGCTAGCCTGGAAAGCATGTTGTAGGATAAGTACAACGATACACCGTGCCCCAGTGCTTAGTCGAAAATATTTCCAGCTCAAAAAGATCCTCGGCCTAATCGGGAATCGAACCCGATATCACAACTTTGTGGGAGAGCTAGCCGACCGACAACGCTAATCACAGAACCACGGGGACCATCAGAAGCCGCACACCACCACACTATTACCAGAAAGTTTTTTAGGTGTTGAATAAAAGCTTTACACACATTTTATTTGCCATTTGTGTTTTTCACGGTAAAGAGGTGCTCAGCAACTTCCAACATTATTTTGAAATGACTTCAAGCTAACTAGACAGTCTTAGGAGTTACCAAACTTACAAAAAGGGTTGAAAGAGGATTATTGCTGAATTGAAATTTGACATAATTTCGCAATTATCATAATACTGCATTAACCTTGCGGTCTGGTCTCATACATAACCACTTTAACTTTTTTGGAGTTCACAGCATGGCTGCTAAGAAAATTTGCCCTGAATCACAAACATAATGATTGAATTGGGTGTCCCAAAAACTGTTTTGTCAGATAGTCTAGATAACCGAAAAATGATTAGTTATAGTGTAATAGACAACTTTTGTATGGCGACAACTCTGGATAATGTTAAGTCCACGAGCTAGTTTGAGTTTTTTAATTCTAATTATTTTATCACTTAAAAATCCTGTAAAACCAAACCGAAAAATATTTTTTGCGCATCCCTCGGAGTCCAAACTGAAAGAAAGAAAATGTTACGGTTTGTGGCTTAAATTTCGTTGCTACAAATTATTTAGCTCTTCTAAAAATTCTTAATTTTGGTGTTTTCTGAAATTACACATTTAAAAACCTGTTGAGCTTTACGCTAGCATTACTTTGTCCGCCATTACTGATTTTTCTATCGCGTACCCCCTGAAGGCTCTCGCGTACCCCTAGGGATATGCGTACCCCTAGGGATATGCGTACCCCAGGTTGAGAACCGCTGCTTTAAACTAATTAATATGTACATTATTCAACTAGTCAACAACAGATGTCTTGAGTGAGTTGTTTTGATGTTCACGTTTCTTAACCACGGTTAACAGAACTTGATGCTTTTCATTATTAGTAGATGGTCCGAATTCATTTAAGTCTCCTGCCAAGCTCTATTGCACACTCGGAAATTGGTTGTTAATTATTTTCACGATAGAATCGGTAGAAGTTCAAAACTTTTTGTGCGGAAGAAAGGCGTCGTGCACAAATTACGTAACGCTAAAATCTAGATTTCCGACCATCCTCACCCTATGTAACGATGAGTAACGTTCAATATGACTCCCCCTCTAAAATTACGTAACGCTGAACAACATGACCCCCCTCAAAATTTTCAATTTCGAGCCAGACAATTTGATGGTTGTTGGATCATGGAGTTATAGAAATATTATTAAATCAAATTTTGTGAAGAAATTTTTTTTGGACGGTTTGTTTGGTGTATAGAGTCGTTGGTAATTTTGTTCTTCAAAAAAAAAAGAGCATAGAAAATTGAAAATATAAATAAAAGAAATAATAATTATTAGTATTTTTCTATACATAATAAGTCTTCAAAAGAATCATACAGACAGGTATAATGAGTTTTAATTTTTAGCTTAAAGTTAGGTATATTATGAATTCAATATCTTGAAAACCCCCAATTCTGAAAAATCTATTTATTTTGAAAACCAAAAAAGTTACCTAAACATTGATCTGAACTTTAATAATCAGAAAACAAAATAAGTTGAAACTTATAAAAAAATTTTTTTTCAGATTTTTCACAGTGTATATTTTATTTAAAAAGAAAAAAAAATACCATCTACAACTTTGTCAGAGACACTATACCGATAAAATCAACCGTTTCGGCCCTAAAAATATTGTTTATCCTCAAAAAATGGTGGGCGATCTTACCCCGCTGGTGGGCGGGCTTACCCCGCATGAAAAAGATCTGCACATTTTCAATGATTTTTTAAAAATTAAAAAAAGCTGGAAAATAAACAAAAATATTTCAGTTCTTATTTTTTAAATGCGGGTATTGAATAGAAGAACCTCTTAGCGAAGAAGAAATGAAATTGCAGCCGCAACTTTTTTTTCTATAAACAGAATTGCTTAAGGGGGCGGTCTTACCCCGCTTACCCCTATAGTTTAACACATTTCTTAAAGGTTAATGTCAGAAAACACCAAAATTAAGAATTTCCAGAAAAGCCAAAAAAAATGGAGCCACGAAATTTGAGCCACAACAAGCCGTAACAATTTTTTCTTTTAGTTTAAACCCCAAGGGACACCCAAAAATTTTTTTTGGATCCGCTTTTACAGGATTTTTAAGTGATAACAAAATTTTATTTAAAAACTACATCTAGATTGAATCTGGATTAGACAAGGATTGGATCTGGATTGAATCTGGATCGGATCTGGATTAGATGTGGATTGGGTCTGTATTGGATCAGCCTTCATTGCTGTTGGTCTAATTCGGATCTGGATTCGATTTGGGTTGGATATGATCAGGATTGGATTTAGGTAAGGCTTGAATCTGAATTCAATCTGAATTAGATTTAGATTTAGAACTGTATCTGTATTAAATCTGACTGCAGTTTGATTGGATCAAAATTACGTTTAGATTCGATTTTGATTGGAATATGACTGAATCTAGATTGGATTTGGATAAGATCAGGACGGGATTTGGATAAGTTCGAGATTTGATCTGATTCCCATATAAATTCAATTTAGATACGAATGGGGTCAAGATCAATGGTCCCCAACCTTTTTGGTTTTGCGATCCATTTTGCTGCACGGTTCTTTTTGAAAAGTGCGGACTGCTTGCTGGAAACTGGTCTAGATTAAATCTGAGTGGATTAGGATTGGGACTGAATCGATACAAAAATTGATTTTAATTGGAACTGGATCGAACCTACATTTAATCTGGACATGACCTGGATAAGATCTGGAGTGAACCCGAATCGGATCTGGATTGATTCTAAATTGGCATTGGATCTGGCTCAAGTTTAGATTAAACCTGAATTCAATTTAGAAAAAGTTTCTAATATTTTACTCTAGATTGGATGAGC
Organism: Wyeomyia smithii; assembly: GCF_029784165.1. NCBI lineage: Eukaryota > Metazoa > Arthropoda > Insecta > Diptera > Culicidae > Wyeomyia > Wyeomyia smithii. Next base: position 62,295,281 of record NC_073696.1, read on the forward strand.
AAGAATCATATTTAGAATTCTAAAAAAAAAACAAATTTACTTTGATTTGTAACACAAACTTTCTGAATTATTGAAAGAGTAAGGTTACATAATCGCTTCCAAGGATTTATATGTTTAACAGGAAGTGCTGCCAAAACACCAAACGATGCATCAAATGTGTAAGTATTTTTTTACAGGATAAGTGTTGTGATTTGAGTCAACTTTTGAAGCCTTTACAGTTATACTTCAAATCTAAATATGTGCCAATCTCAATAGTACACATTTTTGTTATGGATGCAAATAGCACTTAAAAGTTGTCTAATATCTTCTTACGCATATCAAAAGTAATGCGAAGTACAATCAGTTTCGTCTGTCACCAGTAATCTTCTAACACAAAAAAAACATGTTCGTGTCGCAAAAATTAGTAAAGAATTTTTAAATGCCAAGAAATCAAATGAGTATGTGTCGATGGATAGAAACAATGTAACATTGATACGAGTAAACCTGTATTTCCAGCACTTTTTTCTGTTAAACTCATTATAAATGCAATTCTCCGTAATCATGTTTTGAGCACTGGAAATTAAAAGCCAAAACTCAAACTGTTGCATCTAAACATCAAACACTACAGTGTCTGTTTCAGGTGATCCCACGGGCCCGGTAACCGCTATACCTACATATCATGCTACGCATCATGAATATATGTAGTCGACTAAAGGACTTGCCACTTGACACACGGAATAGCATACAATCGACATTTTCAACTACCACCAGCCCGCCCCGTAGCTCTCATGCTTAGACGCTTAGAAGAATTAGTAGTAAGTAAAGCCAACCGAAAGCCGTAGTATAATAATCCGTCAGATAGAGAAGTACACCGAAAAACTGCATACACAAGAGAAGGACGCCATCCTCCGAGGGTACTTACCAGTGGCTCGTTACTCTTCACTAGTTGTACGATTTTGATGGTTTCCTCGTCCTCGTCGACCTCGACAGGTATTTCGGGCAGGTGTGGGTAGAAGTCTTTTTGCGCAATGGCATCATGTGCCAATAGGAGGCTCTGTAAGGATGCAAAGTGACAGTGTGGAGAGGAAAAAAAAGTATGTTAAGATAAAATACAACGCAACGCAACATCGTGTGATTAAGGTTGAGTTGAGAAACGGTAGTTGAGTGGATGTAAAGTTTTTTTTCTAAGGAAAAGTTTCTAAAAGACAAACAATATTCTTTTTTTTCCTATGTAAAAACTGTGTGTTGTAACTGGGAATGTGTTATGCTTTCGCAGAGATTACAAAGATTTTGTAATAAACAGCTCACATGCACTGTTTCGAAGTAGAATACGTAGTGCATCGTTGCGCTGAGTTTGTAGGCACTTGCTTTTTTTCTGCATTAGAATGACATAAAAAACACACACACAAAGTTTTATCTATCGACTGCATGGGAAAAAGAGGTGAGAAAAGATATTTTGTTCTCCACAATGGTGCCAGAGCTGGTACACTTAACGCTATAAAAATCGTTTAGTGTTTTGCGCAATTATTCTTCGTCGATCGTTAGTCCTAATAGCCCTCATCCCCAAAGCGAATGCAGTTGTTTAGGGTCCATTTATCTTATTGCTCTGAGCTACAATGCTATTCGAATGAAACAAATGGATAGGATAGCAGAGTGCTCGACGGGTTGGAAATTATGTCTTAGATGCATTGCAATACGACACACTGGATTGAGTTTGCGAAAAGTTATAACAGTAATTTTTTGAAAGCCATTGTTGCTTGCAATAAAATTAACATAGAAGTGCGTTCGGCACCATCAATCTCAAGCCTCTAAAACTTTATTTATAAGCAAAGCAAAGCCTTGGTGCTACATTCCGTATCGGAGCTCGACCTTCGGTTTATTATAAACACACTTTGCCGCCAACTGCTAGTGTATAGGACAATTGCGGGGCTAGCGCTACCATCCTACTGATACCAACAGTCTCTCCCGAGCCGGGACTCGCACATAAACCTTATTTATATTAATGAAAAATTTACGGCATAGTCGATACGTTCATCGATTCATTACCTGTAGGTGTGGTTTCTGCAACAGGTGAAAGATTTCCCTACACAGAGGAGAGATGTGGCATCTGGGTGCTAAAAGTTCTAACACTTCGGCGAGGACCTGTGGACCAAGGGAGAGGCACCTGATTAGAGGATGGTTTTTACGGTCGATTAGAAAGCTCCACTCACCTGCATGGACGCAGACAAAAGCGGTGCTATCCGGTCATCCTTGTTGATTTTGGCGACTTTACTGTGCACATTGACCAGCGCATTCAGCTCCTTCGACTGGAGCAGATTCTGCAGGAAGCCGAGATCCTGCTCTTCCGATAAGCTCTCCGCCTCCTTCAGCGATGTAATTAGTTTGGATATGACTGCGAGGGAAGAAGCGAAAAAATGGTAAAAGTTTTAATGGTTAAGTTCAACTAAATAGGAAACTACGAAATTTGAAAAGAAACAAAAAAATAATCTTAACAACGGCTGGATTAATTGTTGCTCTTTGAGTTGGATTTGGATGATTTTTGGGGAATAGTATTGTACATAATGTTTGAACTTTCTTAATGAAAATGTCTAACAAAAAATCATATGTTCAAAAAACCGCACAAATTTGCGAACAAACATCATGGATAAATACTTTTATATTATGAATGCGCTTTTTGGTTGGCAATGGAATGAAAATTAAGTTTAATTCTGTTTGCATCCCAACACAATCGCACGAGAATTTGATGAACTCATTAAAAACGTTGATTTAGCTGCATATTTATTTTTGTGCCTTATAGGGAGGTATTTGCGGTGATAATAATTGACCTTTTTAAGTATGGCTAATTTAGGAATTGCGTTGAATTTTGCTGTTGATAATAAAATCACGTGTACTGTTTAGTTCTGAGATGTGAAAAACTCATTATGTAACTGCTTCAATTGAAAGCAAGTGATCGTACCTAAAAGGACGGTTTAGTTAATTTTCTACAAAGCTGGGAATCAAACGAGTAATGCTTTTTTATAAGAAATAGCAAATAGCACATTCCGAATTACTAGGCCTATAATTCTGTCGACCGTGCTTGGGAAAGCAATTATATAACGGTCAATCAAATCAATCGAAATTTGCGTTTCAACAAGGGTTGACCATTTTCAGTAGTATGGTTGCTTGCCATATTAAGGCTTAACAATTTTCAAGATTTGATTATGCAATGACTAAATTTTCATGCAGATAATAAAAGCAGCTCGGGTGTTGCATAATACTGAAGGAAAAGATAATGTAGTACGTTCTGAGGCATGGAGATATAGTCAAATTTATAACTGTTCCACCATTTAAAATTAAGTGTAATTAATTTAGGAGAAATCATCAACTCTTCAATTAGGCATTTAATTCATCATGAAAAGGATAATTTGCTTTTTAATTCAATAACGGTTCAGATGCTGATCACATCTTTGCGTTAGTGCGAACAGTGCGAAGAAGGTATTCCTTTTGATAGATAACACGATGAAAAGTTGTTTTTACACTCTTAATTCGACGGCTCATGTATTCCAAATGCCAGATTTCCGGAACGTTGCTGTGTTGTCAAAATGAGGTAACTTTTCATTGAATACATCTACTACTGATGCTGCCCGCTACCGCAAAAAGATAGCATTTTACTAAAGGAAATGCCGCTGCATCAACTAATACCCGCTGCAACTGCTTTTGCTATCCGTTGCTACTGCTATACGCTGTCATTGCTATCCGCTGCCATTGCTATACGCTGCACTGCTGTTGCTGCTGCTAGGTAAGGAATGTTGTACTCACTATCTAGAACTAGAATGAGCAGTTTCGGCTGAAACAGGATCTTATATGGGCCAAATTGTACATTCCGAATTACTCTGTGTCTGTAATTCTGTCGACCGTGCTCGGGAAAGCAATCATATAACGACCAATCAGAAAAAAATATTTTCGAATTTAGACCACTGTGCACTGTGGGATTTTGAAATAAATCTTTCCACCAATTGTAAATGTCTTAAAATATAATATTTGGAATGTGTAAAAACTATTTTGGAAGTTGTTTCATTAAAATATGGCTGAAAAACGTGCTTTACATTGAGTATTTCGTCGTTTTAATATCACTTTTTTGTACTTTACGACCTTCAAAAGGGGCTGTCCACATACCACGTGGACAGATTTTTTAACGATTTTGACCCCCTCCCACCTCCTCGTGGAAAAATGCCCATATGAATTAACAAATGCCCCCAAGCTGTCCACGTGGTAAGTGGACAGCCCCAAAGGGAATTACTCAAAAATGTACCGTACGATGATTTTGAAATTTTGACCAGAGATTCTGGACGTCATAACGAATCGAATGGCGTACTCAGATTCTTTGGTGCATTTTTTCTATAATAACGGTCTGTGGGAGCACCGTGATAACGCTTGTCAAAGTGGACTCTGTAACTTTGCGGCTACGAAGCTCCGAAGCTAAGAGTTAGTTGTGCAAATGCTGCTAGCTTGTGTGTGTGATCTTTTATGTACTTGTGATATTGTCGGTTTTGTGCAACACTGCCACGACTCAAAACTCTTAATATCTAGAAAAACGCGTTCGAAAATTAACGTTGAAAATTACTGCTTAAATTTTCAAGTAAGCTTTTGATTTACGCATTCTTTCTTATTGAACATTTTTGGGTCTATTATAAACATGTTGTGAATACGTTGTATTTACAAATTGAAATATTATATCTCCTACCTTAATACAGATTAGAGTTGCAGAGGCACTTCTACTCATAACTTGGCTTTTTTCGTGGGTTTTAAAACGGGGTCTCGTGGGATGAAACTTAACCACTTGTCTTTCTGGTGGCTGCTATGGAGTACTTGGTTACCGAAGTTGGCTGAAAATTCTGCCAGACATAACAAGAGAACTAGATTCATCGGCAAATGGATATCGTAAATGACGATACATTAAACAAACTTGCCGGTATCTCTATTAGGCAATACCAGTGGCGCTTTTGAAAGCTACCAAATTAAATAATTGAAGAATCAAAAATATTTTTCCACTTACCAAAATACTGTTGATTGTGAAAAATACCGTAGTCCTTATCATCTACTAAGTTGTCCATAACAGCTAGAAGATCAAATGGTTTTGTGGCGTATAGTAGAGCCATTAGTGCACGCCAAAGTTCATACCTTGATCAACCAATGTGTCCTTTCAACACTCGCAATAATTGCTCTGACTTTGCACAAAAAATGTGTGAAATACATAACGCAACAGTTGTATGATGAATATATTGACAGAGATCGAAATCAGAATATGTATCATACACACATGATGTTTCGGTAAACTTCCGTTTCAGGAGAATAAATCAGTTTTGGGACACTTAATTCAACTTTTGCGTTTTTTTTTGTGGTGACATCCGGCAATTTAATTTAATTCCTCATCATTGCTGCTTGCCCTTTGCATGACGTGTTGGAGGGTTTTCGTTCTGTTGTTATCTTGGAAGCATTTACTATTCTTTTCAGAACTTCAACAGCTACTGAGTATTCTGAACAGCTAGCAGATAGACGAGCGCTGCACAATGTTCAACACAATTTCTTTTCATCTTGCTTTTAGCAGGGTTAATCATTTCAAATTTCCAATCGAATAACAATCATCGCGCGATCACCGTCTGGGGCGCTTTCTTGCAATCTCATACATGTTTTGTAGTTCCCAATGTGACAGATGCACGCACGCTAGCGCTGATGTCGAAATACAAGACGCAGCGTGAACACGGCAGCAGATGGAGCTAGTGTTACTATCGTAAAGTACTGGCATCGTCCTGAACAATGATGTTTTTGGAATTGTTCGAAGTGCTATGTCTGTTAGTCTGTGCCCACCCCCTTGGCTTACTTTGACTACCTTGGACATAAAACAGAATTCGAAATTTGTATCAGGCTTATTAAATTTTTCAAGAGTACTGAAAGTAATACATATTGCATTTCCAGCGATTTTTAGACTTTCGTGCAAAAATTTCTAGAAAAACACTTCAAAACTTTGATAGATATTCTGATTGATCGTTTTCTTCCAACCGCCACAAAATGATACAGTTTACAGGTTCGAAGCTATAGATTCGAGTTCAATCAAAAAGACCATCAACTTAAAAGCCACCATAAAAACAAAAACTGATTTAGAAAATAATCCACCAAGCAATACCATCTCTAGTATTTGTGCACTTGAATTTACTTTTATCATTCGGAACATAACAAAATATTAGCTGTTCATAATTCCTTGCAGGTAAAACACATCTGTGTGCTAGTCGTAATCATTTAGAACAATTCCATTTCTGCAGAGCGCTGTTCACGGTGCAGAGCCATTAGGTTACCTACGTGGGCTAATAACACACCTAAACTAATATTTGCAACACCCGGCGGCAGTCATTTCTACGAAACAGTCAGTCGAGACGTAATTGAAGATATCGTCAGTCGGGACATCCCTGTTTCTGCTGCATTTAGCACATCCAGACCAGGTACCGTACGAGTTGTCTCCTGCTAGGCTAGACTGGTTCAAATATGGTCGAAATGTTCTATCCTTTTCCGCACATCAAAAGTTGACATTTCGCTAGCGCGAATGTTATACCGAGTGGGAGATTATGAACCACTGTAAGGCGAACGCATTTTCCTCGACGACATCCTGTTACGTTCCATCCGAGCGCTTAAGTTGATTTCCTTCCATCAAGTGCACTCCGTACCATTGATGAATGCCGACTGGCTCTCATTCAATCAGCCCAAACATCATCGTGCACAAGCACAAGTAATGTCATGAGAGGAGGAAACGGGCCGTAATTTTGTTTTGAGATAACGTTGATTGCCATCGCAGAATACATATATTCAGCAAACTTAACGGGCCGATCATTTTCCATGCCGCCAGGATATGTTTCCGTATAGATCACATCATTAAGTAAACATGGCATGTCCTTGCGAAACGAAATTTGATACCAGTAGAGCAATTATTAGTTAGTTCCAAAGTGCTACATTAATAATGAATAATCTAATAAGTTCGGCAAGCTACTTACAATAACGTATTCATATTTTGTTCCAAAAAAACCTGGGAATTTTATCATCAAAAAATTTTTTGGATGGATCAAGAAAAGATGCTGGTGTTGTTTGCTATCTATTGAGAGCTGTGACATGAATGCAATATTATATTTTAGTAGTTAATTGTTCTCAACAAAAAATAAAAGAAATTAGTAAGAAAGAAATGTTCAAGTCACTTCACGAAACCAACAATAGAGCTTGATTATAAAGCTTTTCATTTCCCACCTACACCATTATCAAACAAATCTTCTCGCAAGAACCACAGTTTCCATTTTTTCACTATTCTTCTGCAGTCCCAAATCTGTTCAACCGAAAATAACTTCTATCTACGGTTTCAATTAAAATTCCATTCCCTGACGTGCTTCCATTGCGGTTTTTTCTTTTCAATTGTCCTGTGATTTCTAATTTGTTCTCACCAACCGAGCGTTTCACGATTATTGCTCCGGTCAGTTGTGGTGTCGAGGGATGACAAAAAAAGGATATCCGACATCCTACGATGATTACATTCTTCGTTTCCCCTAACGTTGTGGTCTCAAATACAAAAAAAAACTGGTTAGTCACTGGGCACACGTACGGCTTTGCTGTTCCATGAAATATAGGAAGCCAAAAGTGTCCGCATGGTTTTATGAATAAAGTTTCCTTTTTAATGGGGAACCCAATCATTTTATTAGATTAGATTGTTATTGAATTTAATGCATTGAAGAACGATAAAAGTTAAGTTAACTTTGTTATTTGAGTTTACATATTCTTGGAGTTTGGAAATTCGTAGTTTATTTTTTATTTTTTTTAAATTCCAAAATATCGAATTTAAAAGTTTTGTACCAAGATTCGAAATTCCCTTCGAGATTTACGTTTATTCTACTTTTTTTAACTTTGAAAAGTATAACCGAGAGCTTTCGACATATTTATAATTTTTAATTTTTTGAATAAAACATTTTATTCTTTTTCCAAACATTCATTATGATTGAAATTTTAGGTCATATTGAACATATTTTGACGTTCTAATTTTTTTTGCTTGGTCCTATATTTAGCATAACAGATATTGTTTTCACATTTTTCGTTTAAATAATAGGCGAAGGATAAATATTTCGAAAAATGTTGCTCAAAATAAGAAATCGCAATATTGCTGAAATATTGAGGTTCATTCAATATTTTATTTTATCAAAAAAATAACTAAAGTAGTTACAAAATTGTAAAGATCGGCCATACAAGTTTTCGTGTCGAAATTGAGTAGAAAAACAGTCCTAAAAAAACAATATTTATCTGCCGGCTCAAGTGCAAGGAAATTGTTTCCCTGTCGTAAAGAAAATTAAAAGCTTCTGGCTGAGGTAGCACTTTCAGTGAATCCGAGAAACGTGCAACTGTAAACTTGCTACGTAGAATGCTTGCCCAGCCGAAATCATTCCAAACATATCTCACTGTCAGTGTACAAATTGCTGACGAAAACAGTTCAAAATAATGCCGCCTATGTCACGATTTGTTTCTAGTTCTGATGCCAATTAAAAATTCACTGTCCGCAGCAGCAACAGCTTTGGAACAATACAATATCTGAACGACGACGACGACATGGTGAAGTTATGCGATGTCTGCATAAATTGTTCCTCAATGCGGCAAAACCGGCGAGTCTCGTGGCTCCCAAGCGACGACGCTGCGCCGCTGTTGCTGGTCCCAGCTTGTGATGTGACTCTCGCTGGTAAGCAGGCAGGCTGGTAAGGCAGACGTGCGCTGAAAAACGAAACCATTTCACTTCGCAAACATAACAAACATCCGATTCGATGCGGTCTCAGTCTCTGATGGCAATTAAAACAAACCGTCTTGTAAAATTTCTCTAACGGGTCCTGATGTTAGAGGCAGCTCGGACTGACCGCTGTTTTTTGCCTCAACCAAAACATTGAGTGCGGGCAATTAGGCATCTTGTTCTGCTGTAGTTCTGCAGATCGGGCGGATGCTGCTTTTTGATAGTCCAGCATATCGTGGGACACCTAATTGTCTTTGGGCAGTCGGCAATTTGTGGTTTGATGGAGGCAGTAAAACGAAAAGTTTATAAGGCTACAAAATGCAGTCGAATGTTCCGTTAGTGTTGCCAGTTAATGAAAGCTTTCTTGATGGTTCGAATTCAGAATAATGCGTAAAAAGCAGTAACTCACCTGGGTCGAAGCTTCCATCTACCGCCATGACTACTGCAGTCATTATCTGTGTCGCTCCAAGCAGCAAAAGAAGTAAGTACTAGCGGAAACGGCTAACTGTTTGTCACAGCCACGATCGTTGGATAAATGCAATTTTTTGTTCTTATAGAAATTGCAGCACTGTATCGAAAATCGCTAAAATTTAGCACATCATATTTGAGCTTCCGTGTGTTGTTGTTGGTGTACCGTTTGTTGCTAAAAGTTGTATGCTTAGTTTTTTCCAAACCCTGAAATGACCAAAGAATAGAGAGTTATTTTCGCTTCATTTAATTTTTATTTCAAATTTACTCAGTGTCGGATTCTATTAGCAGCTTCACCCAGATTCAGTTTCGTAACCTGACTCTGCCAATAAAGGTGCAGAGGAGGCGCGTTATGACTTAGAATACCTCAGAGCAGCGTGAAAGCACGTTATTCGTTACGGTTTTGTTTCGAGCGATATTTCATTGAATGGTGTAGACATTCTTCGTTTGTGAACTTCAATTGAAAATTCTATCTACCAACATGTTGACATGGCATGTAGAGAAAAAAATTCCTCTGACATGTTCAGCATTTCGATTAAAAAAAACCTAAATTGATCCACCTTGTGGTGCAGAAACCTTTATTATACTAACTATTACTTTATACATATTTGGCCAGTCACTTACAAAACGTATGCCATCATAAGTCCAATTTCAATGAATGAAATGAATTTGAAAGATAGTTTTCAGAGAGTTAACCAAAGACGATCATTGAATTAAAGCTTGACGTGGTTTTTGCAAATAATATGAATGTTATCACTGGAGTACATAAGTCTTATTTTTTCGATCACAAACCAATTTTCAAATGCTGGCTAGAAGTAATTGAATTTTTTTTTTTGAGATAATCGAACGTGGGGAAACAGTAATAGATAACAATGATGCTGATTTCACACTAGAACAGCAAACATGTATGTTAGTTTAATGCGGTTCTACTTATTCGCTTTATTTAACTAGGTCTATACATCTTTGGTAAAGCTTTTCAAAATATCTGCATCGCTATTGTGTTATATGTGGAAACTGTGGGATCAGATTTTGCTACAATGCTTGGCTCCCGAAAGCTGTTAATTTTTGTTACTCTTCGCAAATCTAGGTTCAACGTACAATTTAGTATATATTTTATAAGAAGTGAGGACGGGAGCTTCGGAAGAAAAGGAGCTAAGTAAGCATTGCAGTTTCTTCTTGAATCTTCAAATTTCCAAGAAAAAGCTTAAGGGTAATTTATTTACACCAGTTAAGTCGCACTACGAAGAGTGTAAAGATTATGAAAAGTTGTCCATGATTGTTGATTTCCTTTGAGAAATAAATAGCGATACGAAAAAAGAGGGATAGAGAAGAGGAAAGAGCAGTGAGTGAGAAAAATTATCCAGAAAGTAAAATATCCCATGTCTAAAATATACTTTGGTCAAAACTCTACAGTTCAAGCAACCAATAAAATATCGCACTCAGTATGATTTTCAAATATCTCTGGGGCTTTCATTTGAGCATGCGAACATCAAAATTGGAATAAGCGTTCTGTAAAGAGAGTTTTTTTTTTGTTATTTTTCTTTTTCGGTTCGATTTTGATTCACTACACATATAAACAACATATTTACACATACATACATACAGGCACACATACACATACATACAGAAATTGTTCAGTTCGTCGATCTAAGTCGATTGGTGTATAACACATGGCTCTCCGTGCCATTCATTTTGCCTTAAATGTTAAATGTCGCATATAAAAAGTACTCTTTGATCAATATTTCAAAATCTAAGCCGTTAATCAAAAATCCACTCGGTAGCATTCTGGGGGAGCACAGCAGCTTTCGTTTGCGTATAGGATCATCAAAATCGGATATTGCGTTCTGTAAGAAAGGAGCGTTACTATTTTGCGGCACATACATACAGACAACATACATACACACACACACACATACACACACACATACACACACACATACACACACACATACACACACATACACACACACATACACACACACATACACACGAACAGCCATTGCTCAGTTCGTCGAGCTGAGTCGAATGGTATTTACGGTTCGGCCCCTCCGGACCTTGGATCTATTTTGCGTTTTTCTACCGATTTTATAACCTTTGTTCAGTATAACAAAGGTAAAACGGAAGATGACATTTTTTTATGCTTTTTTTAAACTATCATACATTTTTTGTGTTTTGCTCTGAAAGCTTGCAGTATTGGGATCTAGTTTAACTCTTACTTTTTTTTTTACTTACTTTTTTCAGATCTGATTGTTAGTATTATGAAAGTGAACGTTTATTGAAATGTTAGATGCAACCCCATAACATTAATTTTTGTAAACATTCTGGTAATTTATGTGTACTGGCGCTCCTATAATTCCTGATTATTAAAATGTGAATACGCAAAAAATATTAAAAATATTCTACTTTGAGTACAAATTCATGTGAAAAAAGCTTTGCACACGTGTTTGGCTACTGAGTTTTCGAGAGTTTACTAAAAGCATTATAGCAAAAATACGCGGATAAAAATTTGTTTGAACAAAAATATTCTTTTTTTTCTCAAAAGTGAATGTGAATTTTAAACTATACTACAAAATGGCAATGGTTTTTGCCGTAGGATAACGTCTTACAGCAATATTCTGAGACAGAGTGCAGAATGAAAATCTAAACATCGAGAGCGTCACAAAAATTGTTCGATTTCAAATGCTTAGGCAAAACTCAATCAGTTTTCAAGAGATTTCCATCATCCTTGCACTAATCGATTGGAAATTTGAATACACGTCCACTTAATTGCGAAAAAATGTGACTTTATGATGATAACTATTTTTTTATTCACATAACATTTAATTGACACGGCACAATACAATATAATGTTTAACAACGCCAGTATTTATACTGTCTTACTTTTAAAGTTTTTTATAAACAAAGAGAATTTTTTTTATCCTCGCTGCCTGATGCCAACTATTGTACTATTGAAAAATGTAGAGCCTGAATTCGAATATGAGTGTTTTTGAAACCGAGATGACATCCAGAGCCCGGAAATCGACCCCAGATGTCATTTTAAAATTTACGATGGTAATTTTGGTATTTTGGAAACAGTGAATTTTTGGAATCGAGATAATAATAAGTCTGCAAATCGACTCCAGACGCTATTTTGAAGTTTAAGGTCATGACTTCTGGTTTTCGGAAAACCGTTTAAAATGGCAGAATGACAACTCAAATGTGTATTTCCGGAATCGAGATGACGCACAAAGGCCGAAATCGACTGCAGACGTTATTTTAACCCATCATAGACCAGCTGTTCGAGTTATTAAACAGTACTTTAGATTTTTTTACGCTCAACTGAGATGAGATTAACATATTCCGTTTTCTGTTTATGATAGCTGGGAATGTTAGGCGCAAAAAGAAAAACAGACCTGGCACCCCTCCCCCCATTCCGTATGCAGGGGAGCGTTTCACGCAAATGTGTTCAAAAATACAAATTTTCAATAGTTGCTTTGAAGCTGAAAAAAAAACAATAGAAAATATGTTCTAGTAGCTAACAGATGACAATGTTTTTGTACTTTTCATCAATGTTTTGCAAGCATATTTTTTCACGCTTGAGCCCACTGTAGTGCGAAACGGCTAGTTGAAAACTCGGTTGTGGAAAGCCGAAAAAAATTTCTAAAGTAGAATACTTCTCTCAGGAAGTTCGGCTACATAGAGATGTGAAATGAAAATCTAAAACTGAAAAAAGTGAAAAATATGTCCAATTTCAAATGCTAATTAATCGGTTCGTATTCCATGGATTTCCTTCGTTCTTGCAGCAATTGATTTGAAAATCTTCTAAGATTCTTCCCAAATGATTCTGATTGGTCGTTATATGATTGTTTTCCAAGCACGGTCGACAGAATTTTATACCTTGCAATTAAAAAATGCTTTTTGGCCTATATAAGAGCCTGTTTCAACCGAAGCCGCTCATAATAGTTCTAGACAGCGACAACAGCAGTCCTCCCTTAGCAGCAACAGCGCAGTGGATACCAGCGATAGCGTATAGCGGCCTCAACTGTGGCAAATGCAGTCTCTGTGCGATAGCGGGCATTAGTAAATGCACTCAGTGAAAAGTTGACTCATTTTGACAACACATGAGCCGTCTAGTTTTGAGTGTTAAATCAAGATGTGAAGACGCCAAGATGTGATCGGTATCTTATCCGATATTGAATCGAAGAACCAATTGCCCTCTTCAGGATGAAATAACCTAATGATTAAAGAGCTAATATTTTCTCTTGAGTTATTTTACATTTTCAAATTTGTAAAAGTTATAAGTTTTACTTTATCTCCATGTCTCAGAACGTACTGAATTAACTTTTCCGAAAAATTTTCATTATCTGCATAAAAATTAATTTTTCACATAACCAAAATTTAAAAATTGTCACGCCCCAATCATAACAAGAAACTTACTATATTATTGAAAATGGTCAATCCTTGTTTAAGCGCAAAATTCGATTGATCTGATAAGTCAACGTTTATGTACTAGAAAAAATGACTGACATTATTAAAATCACGTTGAAGAAAAATGGGGGCCTAGGTCCGGTCTATGTTGGGTCAAAATTCAAGATGGAGATTACCGTTTACCGAAAACAGCCAATATATGTCTAAATATAACCTGACATGGATATTGCTGGAACCAAAATGATGCCCAAGAACCGGAAACCACTCTCGGATGCTATTTTATTGTTCAAGATGGTGACTTCCGCTTTCCGGAAAACAGCCTAAAATGCTCTAATATCACCTAATATGAGAATCTCCGGAACCGGGACGAATGTTATTTTGAACCTTTTCAGGGGAACGTCGTTAAAATAAAGTAGGTTATGTAGGGGCTTTTTTACGGATAATGAATCAGTTGTTAGCGTAACAGTTTATGTGTTTTATAGCGCAGGAATTTTTCTGAAAAAATGCGCCCTTAAAGAAATACTGTACTCTTGCCAAATCGATTCTTGAACATTCATTTTTTGCCTCTTATTGAAATTTAATATCTAACATCACAATAAAAATTTCGAATGACTTTCCGCCAAATAATCACCGCTCCTATTTAGGGTTATTATTTATTACAAAAAGAGAGGAAGAGGCATGAAAGAGATTTATTACTGAAATTTACCTTGTCAGATCATCAAATTGATTAACCATAATCATGTGTATTCCCCAAACTATTGCAAGAAATACCAACAACAAACACACAAGACATGCTAAGTTAACCTTGCGGTCATGTCTTATACACAACCTGATCAACTTTTTACAGATTTTTTTGTGACATGAGCTATTTTAAGATTAATTTCATTATATATATTTCATTTATTAAAGGTAAAGAATCGAACAGTATATTTTTGACTTCGTATAAGCGTCTGTAAGCAAACGCGACGCGATAGACTCGGACAACATTACTAATTTGTCCGAACACGTTAAGCAATGCTGTGCAGTGCTACAGTGCTGGTTGGTCCGTCTATTGTTTAACACTGTAATCGAATGAGTCGCCTACCTAGCTACTACTGGCTGTAGGTCGAGCTAGTTTCCAGTTTCCAGTAAGAGTCAACCCCCGCTTCAGTAATCGGTTATTATTTTTTTTCTCTCTGTATGGACTCATCACTGCGACCAGAGATATTTGATCTATTGTGATATTATCCAGGTGTTTTCTGTACTCCGAACTTCATATTATTGGCATTATCACTAGTAAATGCTACGCTTTTCATTTGTATCCGTGCTTGTGTGTGAGAGTTTACCCTTTCGTTTCAAGCTTGCTGCTCTACAATATCGTGCCTCTTTCTATCCTACCCATATCGCAAAATTACAATTCCCTGGAGTGAGACTACACGTGAAGTTCCTTTCTGTCCAGGGTAATCCTTAGAGAGACTTACTATTACAATTCCCTGGAGAGGATAAATATTTTTGAGATCAGTTTTATTATAAGAAGGACTTTTTTTGTCAAGAGGAAGGAGACTTATCGAAACTTCGTTCCAGCCAAGATCGCGTCATAATAACAATTCCCTGAAGAGAACTATTATACGTTACTCAGACCAGTTTTATTATAAGAGGGAGTTATTTTTGTTAGGTTGAAAATCAGCAGGGGTACTATAGAATTCAGTTTGAAGGAAGGGTATGTAGTGGAGAGTAAACCCATGTTGAAGTCCATTGACAACCAAATGGCCTGATTCTACTGAGATTCGAACCCACGTCCATCCGCTTATCAAAGCAGACTCTGTAACTTTGCAGCTACGAAGCTCCCTCATCGGTTATACAATGAAGACTAAATTTCTGATAGCTGGAGCTTTTGTACGTGACTACTGAGAGTTAAAATTTCCATGGGCGTGTCGCAAGACAAAAAATTGTAAACTATAAAATGGTAATGGAAGTAAAATATTTACGATAGCTTCACCGGCCACGGTTGAGAAATGATCACAACGAAAAACAAGAACTTTATTATATACTTTTTTGCGTAGTTATCGCTATCGGCCATTTGTAATTGACACGCTATCTAGACCTTTCAGAGTAGGGTCCCTCCTTAACGAAGTAGACGCTACTTACTGATAAGCGCTCATAGAGAAGAAGTAAACGCGTTTTTAATAAAATGTTCGTTGTTCGTTAACATTTGTCTGCGTTCGTCTTCGTCTGTCCGAGTCAAAGACCAAAGTTATCCTAGAGGTTAAGGGCAATTTGAAGGAACGCATCCCACAGTTGCCCGGACCGAGTTACGAAGAGTCCCAAGTAACACACGTTGGTATAGAATAGTTGACGTTATCTATTCCATGACATCAATATCACCAGAAAAGCGCAAAACATGTAGGCTAGTAGAACAAGTACCGATAACTGCATGACAGCAAGCCAACTTGATATAATTAAGTGGCAAAATACATCTCGAGTACCAATACGGCAATGCGCAAATCTGTTGCTCTGACAACTGTTAACCAACGCATGAGCAAATGTGTTGTGTCTGCGCAGTGCAACTAGATCGTGAATTGCTTTTATCAGTGGCATTTTTAATTGATTATAAAGTGATGACAAAAAATAATATTCAATCTTTCAAAAAAGTTGTTTCTTTCGCTTGAATATTGAAATTGTTTTCGCATAGTTTCAACGTTATCTGGATATAAAATCTAACAAAACTAGACAACGCTGTTAGATATACAATAACAAAAAACTGAAGTGATATTGGTTACACTGCAAGCGTTTTGTTTATCTTTTGATGGCGCGTTTTGACCCGCTTCGAATAAATATAGATATCGTTCATATAATTCAAATATTATTTTGATCAAGTAATTTTAAGTTGAGTGTTGAATGGTACGACTATTGTACTGAGGAAAAGTATTTTACAGGTACGTAGTGTTGTTATTAGATGGTGTAAATTACACCGTGTAATGTCTTACGGAAAGACCAAGTGATAGTGATTGTCATTCTTGAACTCATGTTATCAAAAACATCTCCAAAACCAGAAAAAACGAGCTTGTTTTCGAAATGCGGTTTTATTACTGATAAAAAACAACTTCAAACACAATATAATAACACAAGTTTTCAATTGCGCTTGTAGTACACTCGTATGACTACTTTTGTTTTTACTTATTTTCTAACATGTTTTGTGTGTTACTTGGGGTGCTGTTTTCGGGTCGAGTTCCACTTGTATGTAGTTGAAGTTTCATCTTTGCTGACAGAACCAGAATCGGCGGCAGACGATTGAAAAAAAAAATAAAGAAAGTATGATGGAGTAGTTAAAAGTATGTCTAACAAAGAAGTTGAATTTACCATCCAGAATGTAGTACTACTGCTGTGTCTTCGGGAAAACTTCCTTTTAATCAAGAAGCATACCAGATGGTAATGACGAGCTATTCACTGCTCACGATGGCCAGGACTGAGCGGAGTTAAAGAAGGACGAAACTGATCGGTGAGGCGTACCTACGTGGATGCCGTTTCTATTGGGCAAGCCAATATCAGCGTAGCCGAGATCATGCAAGTCAACAAGCACTAAACAACCTTGCGAAACACGAGATGACTCTTGGGTTTGTAATGAAGCTGGATTCGATTGGATTGGATTGGATCATGTGCTCTGACTAAGCAGTGCCGGGAGCCGTTTGAAAGTGTTAGAGAACGTGCCCCTCCTCCGTTGGAGAGTATTTACTCAGATCGCTGGCATGGAATGTATCAAGTTATTCGGTGTCGTCCTTGATTGGACGTACTTCGTTGTGATCTCTACCATCAAGTCCAAGTCGAAGATGTTTGGATGATTCAAGGACTAGCAATAGCTATAGCTGAGTGGCAGATAAAAGATCAAATGAGCAATTCAACTATTACAAGAATCAAGAAAACCTACAGCAAATTGGGGTAGTGGCTTTAATGAGTTGCTGGTTGAAAATCTGATATCTGACCAATTCAAAAGCTACGAAGATGATGTGGTAGGAATCGGTTCCGACGGCACCAGCTGAACGGTCACTCTACGGTGGCTTTGACTGCAAGCGAAATCCACGAGAAGTGGATGAACGTAAAACCAGATAATGCTATGTCATGGATCCTGAACCAGCAGCGAAATGAAGTTAAGCCCCAAGAGCCGAGAAATGGTACAACTGTCCTCACTCCGAATGGATACCAGCTTTGAGACAATTTGGCGAGCAAAATCGTTATTGCAAGAGACGTCAAGTTCAACGAAGATTGTTTACCTTACACTGAAGCGGACACAGTGGTTCGCAAATCAGTAAGTGGCTTTTTGTTCCATGTTTACGGCCACAGTCTCGTGGTCAAGCGAGAAGCACGAGGCGTGGCTGGAGTGTTTTGGATAGCCTGTTTTCTGCATGATCTTGGTGTTAAGATTGCGCAATCTGTGACGATCTATAAGGACAATCGTAGTTGCAGAGGGATGACCCAAAACCTGCCATTAAACACCTTTTTATACGCGAACACACTGCAGCTGATAGCTGATTTGAAACAAGTAACGGCAATTGCCACTCAGTGTTGGTGTCTGACAGACGGCACGAAGAGCGAAACTTGAAACACCGAAGCCAGTTTCAGTGTTATATGATCGGCACCGGTGCCTCAAACTTCGGCAAACACCGGAGACGAGAGCTTCAGTTTCGTGAAAGCACCGTAGCCGAATGTTTGAACTTCGTAGAAACACCTCGGTCACTGCCATATGGCTCTGCTAGGCCCAATGAGAAGCGAAACGTTTTTAAAGATACTCACATTGTTGATATTATTCTTTACGTGAGACCAGTGTTTTCCGAAGCTAGATCCACCGGCTCCGGTGTTTGCCAAAGCTTAAGGCATCGGTGCCGATCATATAACACTGGCACTGGCTTCGGTGTTTCAAGTTTCGCCCTTCGTGCCGTCGGTCTAATACTAACACTGAGTGGTGGTAGCAAGACACGTCGTATCGTGTTGCTATGCAAAAACCGCACCCGTGCAGCACGGTTCAGTGTTTATACCAGGGATGTTACGGATGTGATTTTTCAGACATCTGCAGATGCGGATGCGGATGCGGATATGTGATTACGGATGCAGATGTTGATGTGGATGTCAATTTTCATGCTGATGTTCCACATTCGCGGATGCGGATACGGATATCCGTAGCATCCCTTGTGTTATATTATTTGGGCGAGCAGTAAATACACCAAGGAAAATTTTTCTGCAATATTTTATGAAGCGATATTTTCTTTCAATATCCGCATGGTATGATGCGGATGCGGATGCGGATATGTGATTACGGATGCAGATGTTGATGTGGATGTCAATTTTCATGCGGATGTTCCGCATTTGCGGATGCGGATTTTTTTTTGTACTCTGTATGCCTGACGGGCACTGGGTACTGAAATGCCACTGCGACATTCTTGCTGATTGTCTTTTGTGGCGGGCCCCGATTGCTGTGCACAGGTTACGGCGGATTGCTCGTACTCATTGATGGAGTAGAACTGTTTTGTTGTAAACCTGTGCCCCAATTAGGTACAACATAGTTGATGAAATTAATGACCTGCTTGGGATTGGAGCTCCATACTTGGTATGGAGTTGAAAGGTAACTTCCTAAGAAGTTGTACCTAGAGGAAGCAAGAGCTTCGCAAGAGCAAAGCAAATGCTCTGAGCTCTCTGGTTCAGATTTGCAGAATCGGCAGGTGTCGTTCAACACTACGCCGATTTTCTTTAAATGATAAAAAGCGGGACAGTGTCCGGTGAGGAGTCCCGTGATTATCCGTAGGTCACTACGATTTAGACTAAGTAGCTTTCTGGCGGTTCCAGGGTTCGGATAGATAAACTGTTTAGCTTGTCTACAGCCCTGTGCCTGTTGCCATTGGGATACTATTTCTAGCCCTTCCCAAGTTAGTAGTTCGCTTTTGATAGCGGAAATGGACGTACCCAGAAACGGCTCGGGGCCAATAAACCGCTGAGCTGATCCCTGTCTTGCTAGGTAGTCAGTGTGTTCATTACCCTCGACTCCGCAGTGTCCGGGCACCCAAAACAGAAAAACTGAATTCTGTCGGGAAAGTTCCCGTAGAGTTTCAATGCATTCCCAAACAAGTTTGGAAGCGCATTTGACGGACTTAAGTGCTAGTAGTGCTGCTTGACTGTCCGAGAATATACCGATTTTCGCATGTCTGTAGTTGCGTTGCAGACATATTTTTGCGCAGATATATATGGCATATACCTCTGCTTGAAAAACGGTGGGCCATTTTCCCAGGGAAAACGTTTCCCTGATACCGGGTCCGTATATACCAGATCCCGTAAGGGATCCCATTTTCGAGCCGTCCGTATAAAAACTGACGATGCCAAGTGGAAGATTAGGCCCTCCATTGTTCCACATAGAGCGGTTTGTTTCAATCACTCTATATGGAATATCCATGTTGGTCCTAACGTCCATCCAGTCGGAGACTGTGGTTAATAGCGGAGTTAGTTTGAATTCCCTAAGTATGCGAAGGTGGCCGATTTGGTCTCCTTCAAGTATAGTTTTCCTTCTTTGCAACCTTAGAGCGCCAAGCTCTGCTTCCTTTTTCACATGAAAATGTAGAGGTAGTAGGCAAAGCATAGCTTCCATGGCTGCAGTTGGAGTTGTTCGCATAGCGCTGGTAACCGAAAGACATGCAAGTCTTTGAACTTTTTTGAGTTTGGCTTGTGCAGTCACTTCGTTCACCTTAGGCCACCACACTAGGGAAGCATAGGTGATTCTTGGTCGGGCAATGGTCTTGTAAGACCAGAGTGCCAAGTCTGGTTTCAGTCCCCAGGTCTTACCGAACAGAGTTCTGCAGGCCCAGATCGCTGAGATCGCTCTCTTAGCAGCATGATCCAGTTCAGTTTCTTGTCCAGAATAATTCCGAGATATTTGACTTCATTGCTGAAGCCCAGTCTAACTCCATTCAGTATTGGAGGAGTGATGGAGATCGTCCTTCGTCTACCGAATGGAATTAGGACTGTTTTTAAGGGGTTTATGTTTAGACCCTCCTGTAAACACCATGACATGGTGGTATTCAGAGCCGTTTGCATTCGGCTCGACAGATTTGCGTCATCTTTACCTCTGACGATGAGGACGATGTCATCGGCGTATCCAATGATCTCGTAACCAAGCTGTGAAAGCTTGTTGAGAAGTGCGTCGACAACTAGTGACCATAACAAGGGCGAGAGAACTCCTCCTTGCGGGCATCCCTTGATCGCTGACATTGTTACAGACGAATCTCCCAAGGTTGCTGTGATCACTCTGCTAGAGAGCATTGCGTGTATCCAGCTCCTTGAAGTGTGGTCGATTCCCTTATGAGAAAGAGCCGTATCAATTGATGCAAAGGACGTGTTATCGAAGGCCCCTTCAATATCAAGAAAGGCACATAGCGCCGTCCCCTGATAACTCAGGGACTTTTCAATCAACGTCACTAAGCTGTGAAGAGCAGTTTCTGTTGACTTGCCGCATTGATAGGCATGTTGGTTCCTGTTCAGCGGGGAGTCTTTAAGAAACTCATCAGGGATATATTTATCCATTATTTTCTCCATCAGCTTGAGAAGTGATGAAGTCAGACTTATGGGCCTGAAAGTTTTAGGTAGGGTTTTGTCCTTTCTTCCAACTTTGAGGATAAACACTACCTTCACCTTCAGCCAGTTATCCGGAATATGGCCCAGGATAAAGCTGGCTCTGAAGAGGTTGATGAGTTCGGACATGATAACTGCGGCCGATTTTTGTAGAAAGATGGGTAGTATGCCGTCTGGACCTGGAGACTTCATAGGGTCGAATGAGCTTAGAGCCCAGCCTATTAAAGCTTCCGTGAACAGTCGACGGGCCAGCAGGATGGAATCCCGAGACGCCATATGTCTCGAATTGTCCTGTCGCGACCCATCACTATTCAGTTCTTCGGTCTCTGTCGATCCAGGAAAGTGGGTGTTCATAAGAACCTCCAGCGTTTCCTTGGTAGTGACAGTGAGGCATCCATCCTCTTTCCTCACTTGTCCTAAACCGTTAGTATGGTATTTGGACATCGCCTTTTGGAGCCGCGTAGTTTGGATTCTTTCACAGAAACTCACTCTGGATTTCCGTTTAGCCTTGCGTAGCTCGGCGTTGTACTTAGTGAAGGACGCCCTGTAGTCGTCCCAGTTAGACGTGACTTTTGCCCTGTTGAACAACCGCCTAGTTTCCCGACGAAGGTCACTAAGTTGATCATTCCACCAGGGTACGTCACGGCATACTGACCGCTGTGTTAGTGGACAGTTAGCGTCGAAAGCATCCATGATTCTGTTTTGTAGATCATTTGCTGCCGAATTCAGGTCAACTGAATTTCGAATGTTGCTGTAACTGAAAGTTCGTGAATCGATCAGGTGTTCCTTAAAGGATTCCCAATCTGTATTCTTAGGATTTCTGAACAGCTCTCTTTTCAGAGGGTTAGCCTCTATATTCAAAACGATGTGTCTGTGGTCCGACAAACTAGTTTCATCGGAGACAAGCCAATTTTTAATCCTTTCAGAAATAGAGGCGCTACACAGAGTGAGATAAAGGACCTCCTGTCTGATAGCGTTGATAAACGTGGAGTTATTCCCTACATTACATACATTGACATCGTTAGAAGTAAGGTATTCAAGTAGGTACTCACCCCTGGTGTTGGTGTCCGAGCTGCCCCAGATCGTGTGGTGAGCGTTGGCATCGCAGCCGATCAGAAACGGCTTGTTGATGGCCTTGCAGTACCGCACGAGCGCAGCAACTTCAGATGGCGGTATATCACCTTGGCCGCCCGGGAAGTAGGCCGACGCGACAACCATTTCCTGCTTTCCTCTGGTTGTCGGTACTTCAACCATGACGGCAACGACGTCGCGTTGGATAAATTCTGTAATAGTTAAAATTTTAGTTCTCTATTTAGCAGAATCGCAGTCCTTGGTTTGGACTGCGTGTCACAGTAGATTAACCTACCGTTAGGAGCGTTAAGTCCGAGAACTTTGGATTCGTTGATCCACGGTTCCTGGATGAATGCAGCCGCTAGCTGCTCTTTGGCGAATCTCCTGCAAAGAACACCCGAGGCGCCTTTTGCGTGATGGAGATTCGCTTGCACGCAGCGAAGGCTGCTCACTTTGCAGTGAAGTTGCCGTCTTTGTCCGGATCGGAAGATGATCCTGGTATTGGCTGACGGCTGCCAACAGCGGTTTGGCTGGTTGATGGAAGTTGCTCTTCCTCACTGTTCGGCTTCGGTTGCAGCAGTCGATTGGCAAGGTCGTCGCGCACACTGTGGCGGTTTTTGACTCCGGGGGGTGCGACTGTTCGGTGGTTGATGCTTCACACTCTTGCGAGTCTTCGGCGAAACCGTCCGAGCAGCCGCGGGGTTGCGTTGTTTGGGTGGTGACAGCGCACTCACGGGGAAGCATCCTGCGCGTACCTTCCCAACCGCAGGGTTGCGTTTGGGTGGTTGTGGGGCACCCCCGGAGGAGTTTCCCACGCGAACCTTCAGCCCATTCGCAGGATCGCTTTGCCTGGGTGGTGGCAGAGTACTCCCGGAGAAGTTACCCGCACGTACCTTCCCTGACGTTGCGACGGAGTCTTTCCTGCCTGTGACGTTCGGCCTTCCGCTTACCTTTCGGATGCGTGCTTTGCCGAAACCGTAGTGCAGTTCATTATTTCTACTCTCAACGAGTTTGGCCGATTCTTTGTCAATATCCAGAACTAGTTCGACCAAGGTCTTTACCAATTTGCGGTTACAGACTCGCCACATTTTGGTAGAGAGATGGTCGTTCTGATTCTGGAGTGAACGAAGAATCTTCTCGTCCGGAGAGTTCGCACTGTCCGCGAAGTAACCGACATACCGTCTGGCCTTCGGCAGATCCTTCATGTGGTAAACACGAAGTTGTGCTCCCTCCCATGGCACGAGAGAAGGTCCAACCACTGCACTGTGTCGTTGTCGGCACAGGCAAGTTGCAGGGAGCCATTTTTTAGATGGCAACCGTTAAACTTGGGCTTGGTGGTTGGATTTTCCTGGTCCGCAATGTGATCGAGGATGGAGGTCCGGACAGCCTGAAGCTGGTCCGTTGTGAGTAGGGAGCATGGGTGGGTAGCAGAAGTAACCGCAAGGCTTATAGCTTATGTGGCCTTCGAGAGCGGCTTCGAACCCGATGACCCCAAACCAGTGCCGTTCCGCAGTTTTTTAGGCTGTGGACACTTAGTACTGGTATTTGGGGACACCAAGTCGCCCGACCGCTGTCGCTTGGCGGTGACTTGGTTCGACTGAGCAGGCTGCTCTGTTGGAAGGAGGGCCAGCTTTCTGGCTTCTTCGTACGAGAGACCGTAGCGGAGATTTTTGCTCAGTCGCCGCCTTTGCGCATTTGAAAGTCGCTTGACAAGAGGTGCCGATGATTCGGGTTTCCCTTCGTCATCGGGCCTTGTCTGTGGACCGGGAACTAAGTCCATTTGACTTTCGTCATTCCCTTGTGGAGAAAGTAGGATTAAGGATGAAGCAGAGGGTCCTCCGTCCAGCGATTCGCTGTCGAGGTTGAAATCATCCTCATGCTCCATCTCCTCCGTTCTGCCCGGTGCGTTTGTTTTTATTGGACTACGCTCCGATGAGTCCATGGGAGGCGGATGCGGATACGGATATCCGTTACAT
The DNA here is from genome assembly GCF_029784165.1 of Wyeomyia smithii. Classification (NCBI taxonomy): domain Eukaryota; kingdom Metazoa; phylum Arthropoda; class Insecta; order Diptera; family Culicidae; genus Wyeomyia; species Wyeomyia smithii. Next base: position 62,319,551 of record NC_073696.1, read on the forward strand.
CCCTAGTTTATACCATGGCTGACTGCGACGAACAGTTGAGCTTCATAATCAAAAGGGAGTGGCGAAGTTGGCCTTGAGAAGCTGACAAGCGCTCATGGAGAAGATTTTCAGTCATTCCCAATCAGATGTTTCTAATTTGTTAACGTCTGCCTGAGTGTTTGTCCGTCCAAGTCCAAGTCTGATGTTATCATACAATTTTTTATTTACTCGATATTTTGAGAAATAGCAGTCCAAAAAAAAAAAAAAGATAGCCAACTAATACCTGTGAACATTCAAATTATTATTGATTTTTAAAATTTCGGCCCACTCATTTGGCGCCCTTCGATGATTGACAAGCAGGCGACCGCCTGCTTCACCTTCGCGTTAATCCGTCCCTGGCTGTGCAGTCCACCGGTTGGTCCCGTCTACTGTTGAAAAGTTGCGATCGAATGAATCGTCTGCTAAGCCTTACTGCACTTAAAAAAGCAGCTGTTTTGCCGGCTACGGGTCGAGCATAATTCCAGTAAGAGTCTACCGTCCCCTCGCTACAGTAATCGGTTCTACGATGGAGAATAAATTTCTGCAAACTGGACTTTTTATACGTGACTACTGAGAAGTAAATTTTCGGTAGGCGTTGCGTATACACTAGAGCGAGTAAAATAAAAACAATAACAAATCGTCCACAAAGTCAGATTGGTTGCATACTTTAGTGTCGGTTGTTCATATGATTCAAACAATACATGTCATTTAAAAATTTTTCGAAAGTGTATCCCAATCAATCAGTTGTTTTTGTTACAAAAACGCAACCGAAGAATAATGTCTGATCGGATGATTCCAAAACCTCAGTAATCTGATGAATGACTTATATACAAACACTCAAACCCTGTTCACTTTTTCCATGGTTGAATTACTACATTTTCAAATTCGGACGCCTAACTTTCAGATAGACGAGATTAACGAATCTAACGTCAAAACTCCAGGATGTACAAAAGTTACACAATTTTCAATTGTGTAACTTTCTTTTTCTTCAATTTTTTGAATGTCCTCATTCTTCAAGCATAAACGTATTCCAATGATATAAATCGAATGATTATTTCAAATCTAGAATGTCATAGTGATAACCTTCCTAATGATATCCGTTTACAAGATATATCAAATTTATATTTCTACCTAATTTTAAGGATTTTTCCATCAAGAAGGCATAAAACTGTATGGTAAATAACAGAGTTTTCTCTTTCTTGGTCCTTACGTAATTAACATGACAGATTGAATCTCGAAAATATGTTCATTTGTTTGCCATTCTCTCAATTCTACGTTAGCTACGTTTTTAGAAAAAGTTTTTTTTAGTACGACCTTATATAAAAGATAGTGGAAAGAAAACTCGATTTCATTCTTATTCCGGACACGCCAATGACAGGCAATAATGCTAGTAGCAGGATATTCTCCCATTATCGTGACTGTTACCGGTTAGAAGAGCAAGCCATTAGGAGCAGAGAACTGATCGCTAGTCGGCTATTCAGTGCTGCGAAATACCTGACTTCTAATTGTGTGCAACCAATTTTCCACATTAGTTTAAATAATTTTTACAACAACACAGCTGATAGGTTGAATCTGTTGCTAAACCCCAAAACCTACCCCCGTGCGCACAGCTATGAACAATTCACTGACATAATAATTAAGAATCAATAACAGTTGAGCAAGCCTTTTTGTTTTCCCGGTTTCTGCTCTAATTAACACTTCATTCAATCGGTACCCCATCATCGCACATTTCCCAACGCAGGTCAGTGCTGTTCTTGATAGTCATTGATTATTAACAAATATGTACAATCAATGCTGGTGAAAGCACCGCCCTTCTGTCGGGCAGCGACTGTCCGAGAACGCGCGGGTGCGAGCATTTCCCGGTTTCTACAAAAATAACCCAAACATACTCACACACACCCATTACGTGACACAATTAGGACAGTTGGTCGGTGACAACGACACGGGATGAGCACTGCATTCTCCCTTCGGCTGCTAGTTGGGCAGATCTTTCACCTTCCCGGTTTGGCATATTCTGTTTGGCGACAGCACAATTAGCCAGATTCTGTCAGGCGCACCGTGAATGGCAATGCACTCGTGAAATTACACCGGTTGATGCTATCTTTTTTTGTGGATGCTAGTAAAAGCTGTTTCGTTAATGTGTTTTCGCATAGAATGCGTTAAAAGTTTACTGGTTTGAAGTAAAATAGGAACATCTGTCTGCCCTGGTTACTATCACTTAACGAGTCAACATTACGTGCTCAGTTTATACATCAACTGATTGATCTTGCCGAAATATGAACAGTGCAAGCACATTCGTGTGGAACTAATAATCGAGAAATATATTTTTACCGGCATAAAACGGCATAAAAGCAATAATAGCTTCAAAACATATACACTTTCTAAAAATAATTTGCATGAAGATGACCCAGGCGAAAATTTAAGACAAAAGAAAATTTCCCCTTCAAAGTAAAACGAAAGGTGTAAATTAGGGTTTATACGTTTCACCCCAGTAATATAGATGGATAAAATTGAATTGGTCAACGTAATGTCAATATAGTTTTTTTTTGAGACAGACATATAGACGTGAAAGTCGAACATCGGTAATCGTCTCGTAGTTCAATATTATTTAGGGAATCGAAAACAGAACCCGCTAGCGTTATTTTTAGAGCACGCAATTATGGTGGCAAGAGTAAAGAGTGTGCACCCTGATCATTAAATTGCTCGAACCAGAAGTTGTGGTTTTCCACTCCAGTTACGCCAGATCTGTCGGCAATATCCTAAAAGCTTTCAATTAGTAGCCACCACAGACATCCCGCTAATGTTCGTTAGAACTAGGGAATTATGGATGCGATGGACTTTGCATTACTTACTCCTCATAGGATGACCGAATCGGTCCGAATCTGAAATATATTCCTGTCGCCGGTTGTAATCTCTCACTATGATTCGTGCTTCCTCTAGGGCATTCTAATGCGCGTCATTTATTGGCGAAATCAATGACAACAGCAGGTTTGTAGTTATTAATTCATTCTGGAGCATTGCAATCAGATTATGGATTGATCGCTATTTATAGAAATGCAACTGTGTAATAATCATCGATTCGCTGGTACGTTAATGTATAGCCGCAATATCATAGAAGCGGGGAGTTTTATTATTTATAGTTACTTGCTAGTAATATTGTTACCGCCTGAAACATGATACAATGGAATAAAACTGTTGTGTCGTCTGTGTACAAAGTCAAGACAGCAAAAGTGACTCCAAAAGCACTCCGGGAGACTCGATTTACATACTTTTCTGTATTGATTGAGGCTTGTCTCGAGGAATAACACCCACATCGATTTCGATATTCTCATAACATGCTGTTCCCATAGAAGTTAGGTTGGAAATAGAAAAAAATCACTTCAACTGGGAAGCCATCAAATATTCATTCATAATTGCGAAGAAAACTGACGATAGCTAAATTATGTCTGAACTTTACTCGCTTGAGGACTTGATGAATTATACAAATCTTATTTTTGCAATGAGTGTTCAGTAAACAAAAGGATAATAATGCTTTTCTGATCAGTGAATAACACTGGTCAACACAGGTGCACTCCGAATGCTCAAACCGGAGAAAAATGAAAGATTACAGCTAAAAGTTAAAAAAAATACCCTTAGTGTAACTGCTTCGGTGTGCGTAATACCAGAAGTAACTATGAATCTCTGCTTGTTCTTGGAAAACCAAGAATAACTTACGGTATGTTTTCATAGAAAAAAGTAAAATTTTCTTTGCTTGATTTAGAAAATCTCAAAAAACGGATACATTTAGAAAGTCTCTAAATTTTTTTTATTTTTTCAAACTTAATTTAAAACCAACTTGCAAAGAATTCATTTCGGAAGCTAACAAATTGTGAACTTCTTGATTAAAAATTATAGTTCAAACCTTTTAATATCATTGGAATTCAATCATTTCTGAAAATGTTGAAATTTAAAATATGCTCTAAAATTTAACCTTCAGAAAAAACGTCGTGTAACCTGAAACTTTTACCAAAAGTTTTCTTATAACTTCAAGATTATTTAAAAGTAGTTTTTTCTTTAAAATAAAGCAAGAATAAAAAAAATATCAATGGTTAGTTAGAAATTTTCGAAATATATACACCATTATATTTTTTAAATTGCATCAGTTCTATACAACCAAAGGTTCTCAAGTATGTTTCTGAGGCATTGATTTATCTGTATCTCAGTGGCGTAGTAAAGAGGGGTTGTATTAAATTTCAATCATGGAAATTATTGAAAAGTTCATTACGAAAATTTGTACATAGATGTTCAAATCATACTGATTTCATTTTGAAATCTTAGAAATCCTAGAACATGGTTATTTTTGGAATAAAAATGATGCCCGGTAAACTGCCAAAAACGGGAAAACTTCAGGTTATGGGAAACAGTCAAAAATATTCATTCCATAATCAAGAAGAAACACGGAGACCGGAGATCAAATCTAGCCATTTTGAAACGCAAAATGGTGACTTCCGGCTTCTGTAAATTACCAACGCTCAATATGGGTATTTCCCTAATCGGGATGATGCACAGAAGCTAAAAATCGACCACAGTTGACAATTTGAAATCTAAAGTGGCTACTTCCGGTTTCTGGAAAACAGCCAAAAAAGTTGCGCTCCTCGCACAACAGGTTGTTATAAAAAAATTAAATTTTCTTGGTCATCTCTAAAACGGCGCATTTTTATCTTATGTCCAATGAAAGCTCTTGAGATGCTTTTCGAAAAGAATTGTTGAAATTTAGGACGCGATTCTGTTGACAAAAAAAAAACTCTCAAAATCACTATGTGTTTGAAGAAAACTGTAAATTTCTTTTGATGTAATCTCGATTATGCCAAACATTGTCCCATTATCTGAAAAAAAAAACTTAAAAGTTACAGTACGATCGTAAAACTTTGATAACTCTGCATAATTCCCATTTCACTAGTTTTGCCTCTCTCCAATAAAGGTATAGCAATTACTGCCAAAACCGAAGTTATAAAAGTGCTCCAAAGGGCTGAATGGCATACATCACTCGACTCAGTTCGATGAGCGTGTGTGTATGTGTGTGTGTGTATGTGCAACTTTTCAAACTCACTCGATTTTCTCAGAAATGGCTAGACAAATTTTCATGAAACTATTCTCAAATGAAAGGTCTAGTTGCCCTATAAAACCCTATTGAATTTTATTGTAATCGGATTTTTAGTTTGTATGTTACTTATCAAAATTTGGGAATCACGAAAGTTCATTATCTCAGAAATTACACAATCGATTTGGGCAAAATTGATTTTAAATGAACGGGCCCCGTAACTTTTGAATATCATAAAGATTGGACATGTGATTCAAAAGTTATTTTCATAAAATTAGTGTCATATGGAAGGTCTAGTTGCCCTATAAGACCGTATTGATTTGTTTTGCAATCGAACTTTTACTTTGCCTGTTATGTTCGAAAATGTGAAATCGTGCTATGAAAAGAAGCATATTCCGAAGACTACTTAAACTCACTCACTTTTTTCAGAGATGGCTGAATCGATTTTCACAAAATTAGTTTCAAATGAAAGATCTAGCTGCCTCATAACACCCTATTGAATTTTACTGTAATCGGACTGTAACTTCGTCTGTAATGTATAAAATGTGAAAATCACGAAACTTCATTATAACAGAAACTACACGATTAATTTGAACAATATTGGTATCAGATGAACGGTAGTTAGGGGTTAATTGATTAATTTCAAAAATATTGAACACGTAGTTCAAAAGTTGTGAAAAAAGTAATATTTAAATTGGAAAAAAAATTCTACTGTAAATAATCGAATCTAAAATTATATTTTATTTAGAGATATAAATATAGCCAGCAAATATTATCAAGGTGTATTTTTTCTGAAAACTGAAGTGTTTGTGTAAATCTATTTAAATAAATAATAAGTTTGAATGAGAAAGGCTGGGTCTTACCGCTAGATGGATTAGTTTGGATTTTTAATTGTAAAAATTGTCTAAAAATATTGTTCTAGACCCACCGATAGAACATTTCAATTTTGGTAGCATATTAAAGGGGGCAGCTGAATTTTCTTCTAAAAAAAACATTTTGCTAAAGTTCTTAAAGTTAACACATCAACATTAACCTTCCATGGATGAAATTTAAAAAAAAAATTGAAAATCTCTCGAGATACAACTTTTATAATAACATGTACGTAATGTACCCTAATTTTCATTGTTATTTCATCCCAATCAGATTCCTAATAAGTTTGGAAAATGGAACCATTATTTTGTTTTAGTTCTGTAGAGGCTAAATGTGTGTCCAAGAGTATATAAATATGAATAGACGTAGAATGATAATCAATTTTAATAATGTGTACATTACTCATTTCAATTAGATGTGAATCTATGTTGCTAAGAAATGAATTAAAAATTCACATCATTGTGATAATTTGCTGATTGATAAAAAATCGCATTGGAAAAAATATGATTTTTTTTCAGTTTCAATTACTTCATCCAAATATAACCTTTACTTCTTTATTTAAACTCCATTAAAATCTACAAATTGCAGTGTAAAATGAATCTTCAAATAACCCTCTAGTGCCCAAGTTAGTTTCTAGACGGGCTTTGATAAAATCACTATGAACCATTATAAACACTTTTTAAGTATTTATTGAAGCATTTAAGAGGTTTGACTGATGCCCACCAAATGGCGGCATTGGGCACTAGAGGGTTAAAACAAACAAAAACTTGACAATATTTTTGGCAGTGTCTCATTGATTCACAGTAACTTTCTCTCAGACGAAACATTATAGTTAGAATTTCAAAATTAAATTTGATTTGAGCCCATTTCATCTATATCATACTACCAGCCAGCTCAAAAACTAATTTCAGATGTCCAATAACTGAAACAGCTGTTATGTACATCATCTCTTTTTTTCTATTTCATAATAAAACAGAAGTTATTTCATCAAATTAAATCTATCCCGCGTCTAAACTAACAATGCAATCATAGTTTGATGAGTTACAGCCCATTTTTAAAATGCAAAAGCTTATTCCTCTCAGACGGAAATAGATCTATATACTTTACACTTTGATGAATTAATAAAAAGAATTCACAAAAGAAAAATAAACAACCCATTAAACTCACAGTTCAAACTCAACTGCCTCAAGGTTAGAAGAAAATTTTAATAACTGCCTTAGAGACATATTTTTTATTGGATGCGAGTGATGAATTTGATATCCTATTTTTATGCAGTCTTAACAAACAATCAACATATGCTTAAAACACACAAAGTCGAAAACCTATTCACATTGATATTCAATTTTAATTTTGTTGATATTATATATCGAAATGTCAGCGCATTCCCCAAATAAGTTTTCACCTCAGACTGCGTCCGCGCCCCTAACCCCTTTAAAAGCAGCGGAGTACCTATGTTGCAATGACTGTTTTAAATTTGACCTTATACACTGACGAGACACATTTCTGAGCCTTGCTTCCCCATGTTTCAGCAGAGCATGTTTTATTTGCACATCGTATGTCGTCCTTGTTTTCACATTTCGTTTATTTTTAACACAAAAATCGTCGCACACGTCAGTGAAATGTACCTTAGGTTCGATTTCACACTCCAACAGACGGTCAATACGAGACATCGGGAGCATAATAGTCAACACAGAGCGAAGTCTGCGAACGTCAGCCAGAAGTAGAAGCAAGAAACAGCCGAGAAAAATATAACCTGGCCAAAGTAAGTGCATAGGAAAACGGGAAAACTGATCAATAAACTCTCCCCTCGTGTTATCAGCAACAGCAGCAGCAGCAGCCACTGCAAGGGTGGTAGACAATCGTCGTTTCCGTGCCTGTCACGCTTGCTGTTTGTCTTGGGCTGCCAATAGAAACCACACACCATCCCAAAGCGTGATGACAGGATTTCCGTACGAAAATCAATTCCACTTGCCTGTTTTCGTTTGTGGACTTCGCGAGACACTTTTCCTTCTTTTAATATAATTCAGTTGTCACACTTTTCACCAACACTTTCTTCTGCGTCTCTTCCAAACTTAGCCTATCGGAGTGAAAATATTAGACACTGGTAGAATTCAGATCACCATAAATAGAATGAAGAGAAGTAGAAATTTTCCCGTCTTTTCCTTTTCTGTTTTAGCACATTTCCACAGCGTTTTGCTACTTAAATATCATCTCACTTTTTATTTTTGGTAGCAGCTCTCTCGGCGCCAGAGCGCTCTTCCGACGGGATAGAGGGCACAAACACGAGATCACCAATCCGCAGTCAGCCAGTGACTGACTAAGGTCGGAAAATCTGATATATTTATGCTGCCTGGCTGAGAAAGCTGGTTAGAATGACTGAATGAGAATGGAACACTAGTATGTGCAGTCGTCAGCCAGTGGTGGATTAGTGAGCTTGAGCTGGTGAGTTTATCTGAGACGAGCGTGAGTGCAACAACCAGACACTTATTTGGATGGGGTGGTTGTGAAGGCACTAGGGAAAACATTGGTGAAACTAGCGTTGAGTATGTTTTTCTACACCGAGAGCACGGCAGCTGTCAGTGGTGAATATGTACGGTGCTTGCGGAATGCGCCTGCGTAGAGCTGCAGTTTATTTTCTGATATCAAGAGGGCAATAATGGACAATGAACAGCGCCACGAGCAAAGTGTGATCAAATTGGTAACTGCCCAGGTCGAATGCGCTAATTTGAAAGGAGGAAACTATGCAAAACTTTGAGTGATGTTGCTGACGCAAAGATTCAAATAAGTAAAGGAATTCGGTGAAATCGCTGGCTTTTCATAACATTTTCCAAATAACTCGCTTCATGTAATTATTCTCGGAAACAGTATAAATTAAAAATGAGTGCTGTTATGTGCCCCAGAAAACCCCTAAGGCCAGGTGGAATTTCTACCGTTGACTTTATGAAATAATAAATAATAAAAAATTGCATAAGAATTCTATAAGATCAATGCACTGGAAATGTGATGACTAATTCTGTTCTCTACAGAAGTCCAACTAATGAGGAGACCTACTTAATTGAGACAAAAGAAAGGTCAAAAGTCTGAAATAGCCAAGAGCAGGCCTATTAGGCAAACATATGAATCTTATTTCCAGTTAAAGGCTATGATAATTGAAGCAATATTTGCGATACATATTTCTATACGTTTTATTTAAATAATCTCCATAACACAAATGAGAACGATTGCATTAAGTTTTCAGTCTCATTGATTAATAACATTCGATTTAGTTATAGGGAAATTTTAGGTCAACTCTAGTCTAACAGATTTATTTAAATTATTTTGTCGTTATAACAAAAGTTATTCGATGAGGAAAATAAATAAATAAATATTTAACTAATTCTTCGTTCTGTACACAACCTAATTGTTTGTTAAATTCAGTCTTCGTTCTCACTGCAACTTTCGAACCTCATTTATGGCTTCCGACATCTGGGGGAACTCGTCCAGGATGTTGAACTTACGGTTGGATTTGTGCGTTAGCACCGTGAATGTTCGCCCGGATGCCAAGGTAATGATGAGCGAATTGTATCCGTACCCGTCCAGCAGATCGTGTTTAGTATAGTAGGTGTCCCCCGTCTGGAAGTTGATGTTATCCGTTGCGTACCGTGAAATTCCTTCCACGGCACGCCCGATCGAGTCGATGTACGGTCCAAAGCGATCCGCCAACCATTGTTCGATCATCGGTTGAAACATGCGACCTGTGGGAGATTGGGTTTGAAATGGATTTAACCTAGCTCCTAGATGTGATGGACACTCACCAATCGGTGTAAGCACAACTTTCAGCACAGGAAGAACGGTATCGTAATTTATTAGGTAATTACGAGCATCGTCATCAACAGGATGAACCTCAGCTAGCGCGGTGGAATTCTCAGTTGCGTTGTTGGGCAAGGAATTTGAAGTCGGTTCTGAACTGAAGTAATCCAGCAGTGGAAGGGGGCTGATTGTGTGGATGCAGATCGTCAGCCACAAACAGATGTACAGCAGCCGTTGTGAGTTCTAAAAGGAAGTATTCAATTACCTTATTAATAATATATACCATAAACTGAGCGAAATCCAACATACCATTTTGAAGAAAAGTTGCCGTTACAAGCGTTCACATCCGATTGCTTTCACCGTTTCTAAAGAACTAGTCCCGTTTGGGACGAGCTTGCTCGGTGACATTGCATTCGCAATTATTTTTCTTTCACCTTTCGTTCTATTTCTTTCATTTGTCGGCTACCTGAAAATGGAAATGTATTCTCCCACTAATTATTAGTTCATCGCAAGAGCGTAAGAAGCGCGTATGGAAGGATTTGTTTATTATTTATGCACAGTAAATGGCTGACTCAACTATTTTCAACACTCAAAACGCAAAGAAGAAACTTTGAAGCTTGGAAATTATGTAATCTAGCCAAAGGCTTCCAGCAGTGATCAGCGCGGCTTGTCAGTGCGTAGCACTACGTTAATCCACGTTCATGCATAATAAACTTGTACTGAGTTCGAAGCGCTCCGCCGATGGCTGAAACAGAACAATTGAGTAAGCCTTCAATCCGATAATTTGTTCAGTTTCCTTCGATACTCACGCATTAGACAGAGTGGTTTGATTTTTTTTTCTAATTTTGCTTGTTTTTTTTCTCTCACCTTGAGCGGTCGATTAATGACGAGTAAGCACACTGTAGATGGAGGGTTTTCTGCTTTGGTAGAAATATGATATTCATTTGAGCATTGATCGCACCGTTTGTTGACCATTAAAAAATAATTATTATGATTTAACTACATTATTTATATGGCTCCGTAGTTACTACAATCCGACTAAATATTCAGATTAAAAAAAGGGACTTTAGAAATTACTCTTGTGTACTTTCAGTTGTCTGCCAGATTAGGGACCATCCATTAATGATGTCACGCGTTTGGGGGGGGGGGGTTTCAATTATTGTGACATTTTGTGACATATGGGGGAGGGGGGGGGTTAGCTTGAGTGTGACATCACATTTAAACTAAAAAAAAAAATAAATAAAAAGGCACATACCTAACCACAGAGTTCAACTCCGAACTATTTATGATATTTGCATCATTCATTTATAGTTCTACGATCCCTTTTTTGCTTAAGATTTGCTTTAGATAAAATAAATGACAATTTTTTTTCACGTTAAAAAGCATAATGTTCGTTAATCATGTTTTATCGTGCATGTTCGTTTATGAATGATAGCGTAGTTTCATTAATATTAAGTGTCTCTCAATCCAATCAATAAATACAAAACTTGTGACAAAACGTTAATAAAAATGCTTGGCTATTGTAACAAGTGGAGAGATTTGGATTGCGAATTGATTGAAGAAGAGGACCTAAATATTGATGGTCTTTCAAAAATCAGCAATGATGCTGCAGTTACTGTCTCGGATTTCTATGTCGTCGATATGCGACTCCATCAACAGTTTCAGTTTTTCTTTCAGTAAAATCGTTCTTATTAAGAAAAAATGCATTTCTAACAAATTTCTCGATTTTCAATCAATTACTACCAAAAAAGAGGAAGGGGGGGGGGGGTTCAAAAACGTGACGTAATTTTGCGTGACATCATTGATGGATCGTCCCTTGAATGAATAGTGACAATTTATTATTTTTGTGGTTTTCATGCATCTTCTTAAGGTGAATCGGGACGTGGTCGCGATCAACTCGAATTTTGCAATCTAATTTTTTCTTGATTTATGAAGACTACGTACACGAAACTTTGATCAATTGTTTTCACAACTGTTGCATGCCTGAAGTAGCAATTTGAGTGCTGTTTATTTAGTAGATGCCGAAGTTTTTACGATCAAAATATAGAAGTAAAAAGAACTCTAACCTTAAAATTGTATAGGAAAAGGCCACAATCCCGTTTCACCTTAAAAGCCTAGGGACATGTCAATTGAGTTACAACCAATTTAGACAATTCACAACAATTATAATCTCACTCTTAGGGACCAATCATCAATGATGTCAAGCAAAATTTGAAAAAAAAATTGAATCTCCCCCACCCCTTTGTCAATTACGTCACGTTTTTTTGCCCTTCCTCCCCCTTCTTTGGCTTTAATTGATTAAAAATTGAGGAATTTGTAAAAAATGCATTTTGTCTAAATTAGAACGATTTTATAGAAAGAAAAACTGAAAGGAAAAGAAAATTATAAAAGATAACTAGAAAAGGTGTTTGATCCTTAGTCCAAGGATTCTGTTGATTGAGTTGCATATCGACTACATAGAAAGCCGAGGCAGTAACTGCAGCAACATTGCTGATTTCTGGAAGACCATCATAGACCAGGCCAGACCATGGTTCCTCTTTGTCAAAAAATTCGCAACCCAAATCTTCTTTACATGTTTAAATAGCCATGCATTTGTATTCACGTTTTGCCACAATTTTTGTAGGATGGAGAGATACTAAAAAGCTAATGAAATTGGGCTGTGAACAAACATGCATGGTAAAATAGAAGTAACGAACAATATGCTTTTTAAACGTAAAAATCACAAGAAGGTTGTATGCAAAGCCACGACCGCAAGGTTGAAGTAGAATACTTTTACAAGAAAGATAACCTGGCTACTTGCGTGTCAGTCATCTTTTCTAGTAAATAAACGTTGACCGTTCATTGGCAGTATTGTAATTTCTTTTTGTCTGATATTTTGAATGAAGTTCATTGGATATTTTTAAATTTTGTGCAAATGAGAAGTTGAAGTGCTGCCGAATTGTAATATGCACATTTAATACGACATCATTAAACGGGAACGGAACAAAGGCTACGGTTATGCAGAACGCGAATGCCGGCGCGATGCGATTCGCCTTACCGTGGTGAAATGTACAGCTCTTTTTAAGGCGAAGTAGAGCTATACATTTCAACAGATTTTGTCTTGCCGAATCGCATCGCGCCGTTATTTGCGTTCTGCATGACCGTAGCCAAACACTAAGCGACGCAAACACGTAATAATAGTCAGAGTATGCATGTAGATGAAGATAATAAACTTTGGATTATAGCGCAAAACGAGAAAATATTAACTCTTCAAATAATCATTTGTGTTCTTCAAATTTCAGTTGTTCAATTTAATATCCGTTGAAATGTTTGTTTATTATCTGATGAAGCTCTTATATAGGCCAAATGATGCATTCTCAATTTACTAGGTTCATAACTCTGCCGACCGTGCTTGGGAAAGCGCGGTATAACGACTAATCAGAGGTCGAATTTTGTGTTTTGATAAGGCTTAAGAGTTTTCAATAGTACAATAGTTCGAATGATAAAATTGCAATTTCATGCATTTGGTAGGAATCTTAGAAGGTTTTCTAATCGATTGCTGCAAAAACGAAGGAAATCCATCGAAAACTAACCGATTTATTAGCATTTGAAATTTTTCTCACTTTTTTCAGTTTTAGATTTGCATTTTACATCCCTATGTAGCCGAACTTCCTGAGAGAAGTATTCTAATTTAAAATTAAATCTTCATTAATTCATTTGTTGTCCTTATAAGAACAATTGTTCAATTTATCATAGGATGTAGTGTTTTTCTTACATCTCTGTGTTACCTTGATAGTGAGGACTAAGGCGCACGGTCAACACAATGAGAAAGGTTTTTTCACATTGAAAACTAGACACGGCTTTACTGGAGGAAGTGTTGGCAAATGCATCTACCGCTAATACCACCGCTATCATACGAAAGCGCGTCGTTTCATGTGGGGAATATCAACAACGAAAAATGACGCGCGTCTAAGCATAACCCGAACTGTTTCGCCGTGCTGCTCCCATTTACCTTTACATCGGCCTCAGGGAAGTACCGGCTGCATCTGCATCTACCGCTGAGGCTGTCACTATACTGCTATTGGTACCAAAAGCTATTAACTCTTCAAATAAGTGTGTTATTTGTTCTCAAAAGAACAATTGTTCAATTCAAAATCGGATTTACGCAATCGCATCTCTGTAATATTACCGACAATAATATTCTTCTGAACAAACTGATACAACTTTCCCATTAGGCCTCTGCCATAACAGACGCGAAAAGCGACGCGAACCGATTCGCTCAGCTGTAGGTTAATGTACAACCATCAGTAGAGCTGTACATCAACCTACGGCCGAGCGAATCGGTTCGCGCCGCTTTTCGCGTCTACTATGGCAGAGGCCTTAGAGGAAGTTGCTGGCTGATGTATTCACTTCATGCAAGCCTGCTGCTGATGCTTCCCGCTACCACACTGAAACAGCATTTTAGTGAAGGGAGTGTCGTTGCATCAGCCGCTTTTCGCGTCTACTATGGCAGAGGCCTTAGAGGAAGTTGCTGGCTGATGTATTCACTTCATGCAAGCCTGCTGCTGATGCTTCCCGCTACCACACTGAAACAGCATTTTAGTGAAGGGAGTGTCGTTGCATCAGCTGACCCTGCTACTATCGATGCTGATATACCCGCTGTAACAGCTACGCTATGCATAGCCATGCCACAGTTGTGGCCGCTATACGCTGGCCCAACTGCTGAGCAACTGCAACGCTATCCGTAGCCATGCCACAGTTGTGGCCTCCATTGGTATCCGCTGTACCTGCATCTGCTGGCCCTGCTGCTATCGATGGTGAGATCCGCTGAAACTGCTACGCTTATTCGCAGCCATGCCACAGTTGTGGCCGCTATCCGCTATCGATGGTACCCACTGCTCGCTTCCGCTGCTGCTAAGGGAGGACTGCTGTCGTCGCTGTTCAGAACTACTATGAGCGGCTTCGACTAAAACAGGCTCTTATATAGGGATGAAAATAGGAATGAATTATTTTACGTACGTGGTGGAATGATATAACTTGAAAAATATGTGTGATTTCATTCTGGTTCAGAGCGATCATTTGATAAGCTCCACCTCTTTTTTCAGTTTCTAAAGTTTTTCCTCAGTTTCGTAGCACGGATGCACAAAAATGATTTCTTGTCGAGCCGGACCGATAGCACTCTCATTGAAGCAACAAAATAACATGTTTTGTGTCGTGTTGTGCAGCTTGGTTGAAGAAAATGTTCCCGTCCCCATGTCGCATGTAAGCAGATTATTGCGTTCAGTAGATAGTGTATCCAGCGAATAAACACCGATGGTGCTCTCACACACGCAACGGTTTTAACCCGTATCTTATTGCGGTTTTTTAACATCAAGCGATTTCGTTTGCTCGCTGTTGCGTGTTGCATCATGTTGCAACTTGGCAGCTGGGGGACGACGAAATTCTGTTTATGCTGATTGATTGAATCGACTTCATATTAGCTCTGCATAGTCGAACTAACTGCTTTTGTGAATGCGTACTAACAGGGCAGTTTATTATTCAATGTCGGTTATGCTGATCGCAGCCTTTACGCTGCCCCTACAGTGGGGGGTTTACTAAATAAAGTGAAAATTAGACAACTACAACAGAATTTGATTGCATCCCGCACAGAATGTCTGCTTGTGTTGATGCCAGAAAATTATTAACCTTCAATTATTTTTTTATTTGCCTTGAAAAAAGCATGTTGCGGTTCAAAATCGGTTGCTAATTACAACCTTTGAGCTGCCCTAACATTGGGGGAATTAAGATACACGGACAACATGCACTGTGGAAGCTATTTCACATTCAGTAAATTAGACGGGTGCGACCAATTTAAATTGTTAGGATGCAACCCAGAATGCTTGCTTGCGTTGTCAAAAATTATTAACTTTCAATGACTTGTTTATTTGCCTTCAAAAAGGCATTTTGATTTCCAAAATTGGATTTCCTGATGGCAATCTTCATGCTGCCCCAACACGGGGGGAATAATGGCTGTCTAGCGACACACGCTGAGAAAAACCGCGCTGCTCCTGAGACGTGGTGACCAACCACAGAGCTAGTGCTGCTGCTAAGGAAGGACGACTGCTGTTGTCGTTGTACACACGCTGAGAAAAACCGCGCTGCTCCTGAGACGTGGTGACCAACCACAGAGCTAGTGCTGCTGCTAAGGAAGGACGACTGCTGTTGTCGCTGTCTAGAACTATTATGAGCGGCTCCGGCTGAAACAGGCTCTTATATAGGCCAAATAGCATGTTTTCAATTGCAAGGTATATGATCCTGTCGACCGTGCTTGGGAAGCAAGCATATAACGACCAATCAGAGGTCGAATTTTCGTTTTGACAAGGCTTGACTATTTTCAATAGTACAATACTGTGAATAATAAAATAACAATTATCTTATTTTATGAAGAATCTTAGAAGATTTTCCAATCTATTGCTGCAAGAACGAAGGAAATCCATCGAATACTAACCGATTTATTAGCATTTGAAATTGGACATATTTTTCACTTTTTTCGGTTTTAGATTTTCATTTCACATCCCTATGTAGCCGAACTTCCTGAGAGAAGTATTCTACTTCAAAAAATTGTTTTTGTCTCGAGCAAATCTTAATTAAAAAAATAAAGAATGATGAAAGTATCATAAATAGTTCTGAGTTTAACTCTGTGGTGTGTTTTTATTCATTGATTTATTATTTTTGAGTTGAAATGTGATGTCACACTCAAGCGAACTCCCCTTCCCGATATGTCACAATAACAGAAACCCCACTGAAATACGTGATATGCTTAATGAATGGTCCCTTAGCATTTTTTTCGGAACGACAAAAAATCAAACTGACATTTTACAATTCAAGGTGGATTGATAACCAACGAATCCAGAAAAATTTTGACCGAAAGTATGGCCAGATAGAGAATTTTTATATTTTAAAACTAACTTTACATTTTCCAGCAAATGCTACCATTTTTAATTCAAATTTGATGATTTCATCATGAATCTAGGAAAATTTCACGTAAGAAACAACTGTCACCTCGAGGTAACAAAAATCAATCTTGAGATATACCATTTTTACGAAACCAATTTTGATCATATTTTACATATCATATTTTACATATTTATTGGAAAAAGTTTGAACAACAAAACAAACGATTTTTGAGATTTTTTTTACTATCCGAATCCAAAAATATTTTTGCATTGTTGCCAGACTTTTTCTCCATTCAATTAATTCAATTAATGACTTTTGAGTCTTACGAAAATGAATGATGCGAATTCCGCATCCTCGACAGAACTTAAACAATCGATTGATTTTTAAATTTTGTATATTATGTAACAATTGTTTCTGTACACAGTATTGTAACAAGATGAATAGCACTTCTCAGTTAAATCACACTTTTAGCTTTTTTGAAATAAAAAAATATTGAGAACATTTTCCTCGCTCATTCGCCGATTCTCAAACTAGTTCATTCCATCAGTTTATTGGCGTAACGTAATGACATTTCATCACTATAGAAAAAAGGGTAAACAAAACAACAAACTTCTTTTGTCTTGAAAGTCGTAAGGTGCAGACCGTAATAGCGTGTTTCAGGATGATTACAATTTTTGAATGACATTGAATTACTCAATTACTCAACAACAAACACACACCGAAAAAATAAGAGTATGTATATGTAAGCTCTCTCTCTCCCTCCTCTTTATGCCCTGTATGTCATTATTTTTGTTTGTTTTGTTTATGAATGCTCAGTTCTGTTCAAAATGGCGTCGAAACGTCGTTGCGTGAACGTATTGTAACTGAACTTAGCTTAGCTTAGCTTGACTGACTGCACATTTCAATGGTTGCACTCCGTGATTGATCCGAATCAGTAAAATTGCACAGTGAATCAACTGAATGGGGTTGGGAGTGACCGACCATTCTCATTGTACAAGTTTTAGTGATTCAATACTTTGAAGGATCAATAACGACGCCGGCCACGTCCTTGCAATCAGGTGGGAAGAGGGAAGGGATGTGTGACCCTTGCTATTCGGAGACCGTGTTTACCTCTGCATCTCCACAAAGGTCACAGGAAGGAGGCTTTTGTTAGTAGAGAAGGGCTCGTTGGATCAGGATTCACTTTGATAAGTGATGCGATCATACATGTAACTCCTACCGGTCTCTATTTAGCTATTTTCGGTTTATTCTATATTTAGCCGGCTGACTAGAGGAGCACACTTAGCTTTTTTTTATTTGGTACCGGTTTAGACCAAGAGACAATGCTGCGCGCGAAGTTAGCTCATTACGAAGGCGATCGGTAATATTTAGGAGCGGCGCGCGCGTAAACCATCCACCACCCGAAGAATCCAAATTTTTAAACATTTGTTTATGTCCAATCCCGTATACTCTCAAGAAAGCGAATGCACTTCGGAAGACGGGATTCTTGATAGCACATTACGTAATTATTAGATCAATCACGATATTTATCAACCGAATTCGATTTGCGACACGCTTATATAAAAGCAACGGGCAGGTAATCTTTGGTTGAACGGTCATACCAAGACTGAGCTTATCCCGCATCTCTACTCTGCGACGGAGAGAATGGTCTGTGTAATTATGTTTCCGTGGCAAGTGATGGAATCGAATGATGATTCGCGCGAGGCTCGCGTATTATGAATACCAACGGTGTGTATCTTTCTTATCAACCCCGCGATCCTATGCGAATGACGGGCGCGAAAATCATTAACTATACGAAGCATCAACGTATTTAAATAAATGTATATTACCAAACTCAAATACCTGCAAGAAAACAAGCGCACTTCAGTAGAGGTATACGTCGCGTATATATTATTGCTATATTTACTGAACGAAACCTACACTGAATCGCAACGTACTGGAATATAACCAACGGGTGGGCAGTCTTCAAATAAATGATACACCTCGGAAGTCACTACACACTGAAAATACCGGGCCGAAGACTTGTTTACACCGGAGCATTATGAACGACATCTCTATTCCCTTTTACCGACGCATACGCGCAGGGACACGGAGTTTCGCGCTGATTATTTCGAACTTCTCGAATAATTAAGCTAAGATACCTACTGAGTATGAAAACTGGCAAAGCTCCATGCATTCATAGCTCGAAAATTTACAAAAATGCAAACATGCATATCGAACAAGACAGAGTTCTAAGTTGGTTTATAAAATGCCAAAACAATCGCAATCAGAAGTTAGTTACTATGCCGACCGACAAGATTTCAACGTGATTAAATATAATAAATAAAATTGTTTCAACATTTCAAAAGCTCGAAAAATCACAAAACAAGTACATAAAACTAAGCAAAATGTTCGTAACCGTCTGGTCATAACACGAACGATAAATTTCTAAATTGTAATCCTTCCAATTCCATCAAAGCCAGCGTGTTTAGGGCCCGAATACACACACGGCGTAATGACGCCTTCTCCATGCAAATCAGAAGGCGTAATTGCGCCTTCCTTTGGGACGCCTCTCATCTAGAACCTTGTAGCTGTGCCTTCTAGTGAAGAAGGTAGTCGTTCGCCGCCTTCGGCTGCGAACTTGACTGCCGTCCGTGTAGACGCATTGTGCCTCACATGGTCTTGTGTCGCCTTCTTTTGGCGAAGGCGCTGGCAGCGCCGTGTTGTATCTTTTTCCGCCTGCTGGTAATTCTAGAAGTGTGTTGCCTTATTTTTTCTTCTAACAAACATAACAAACATGAATTGGGTGGCATGACGACAAGAAGGTTGGCACATGGCGGGGTTCGAGACGGCGTGATTGCGCCTTCCATGTAGACGAGCGGAAGGTGGTAGATGCTAGAAGGCACATTAGAAGGTTTCAAGAAGGTACTGGCAATTTTCGTCAGGTAGGCGTTGTCACACTGTGTGTGTATTAGGGCCTTTAATAATAGAAAAACATCCCACCTATTCTGTGGGAAAAACAAAAATCAATTCATGAAAACTCGCTTGGGGGCAATAAAATTTATTTAAAAGCTAAAGAAGTCATAAAAAGATTAAAAGCATAATACTGCTGCGCATAGTGAGTCCGACCCATTTGAACCCCCATCAAAACTAAAATATTAGACGGAAGTGGTGGTTAAATATGTATAGTTTCATAACAATTAATGAATTCAAAAAATTTGTTCTGAAAAACTTCGGGAAAGCCTCCAAACATATTGTCCCATATCGTAATGAGTAAAGGTATGAAATTATACATTAAATTAATTTTTTCTTGGTTTGCTCAAAATACTAACGGGACCGACCCGCCATGCGCGGTAAAACAGTTCAGACATATATCAGAAACACACAAATAGCAATTTAAAGTAAATGGTGTTATTCAATACAATTCTACAAAACGTCAAAAGTGTTATTTTGTGTAGCGTCCTGCGCCTTAAACACGAATTGAAACAAAATCTCAACACATTATCAAAAAACGCACTTGTCGATTACTAGAAACAAACGCGCAGCGCATAATTGAAAACGAAGAAATGAGACTTACCGCACCCGGCAACCCAGCTTGGTAGCCAGGCAATAAAAAATGTTCTGCATGCCTAAAAAAACTTCGTATGCCAAACAGGTCATTCATACATTCATACTCTAGTCAAAAGGGCAAACCGAAACCCGCTATCAGCTACCACACAAAACCGAGTGTCTATGCATTCTAAAAAAAAATATGAGACACAAAACTTATACTCATCTGGATGGCGCTTTGGTAGTGATGGTACGTACACCGAGCAGCACCAAGCGACACCATAGCACAACGCTATCCAACTGCCATCCTCTTCGCTCACATCACCACGCAATCTTCTTACGTGCATAACACACCGCTAGCCAGTGCGATACACCGAGTTAGCACTAACACTTGCACAACTGTCCTGGCTTGGCAATTTGGCAATTTTTGAGCGTGGATAAATTGGTCATTCCAACGCTAGAAACACTCGCATTTTCACTGATACTTCATTATTACCGCGCAACAAAAACATCACTGATAACTTTACTTCACTTTTCAGCAAACTTGCCTGCATAAATCACTTAAAATTCAATAATTTAACGGAGAGGTTTCAGAGCACGTACCATCAATCAGCCGTGCTGCCAACTCCCCGTATTGTAACTGACTGCTCAAAAATCCAGATAGAGCTGTATGCCAGCACGAGTTGGTGCGTGGCGATCGCCGAGGTCATGCAATATGTCTGTGACCACTGACAGTACCTGACAGTCCCGGACCAGCCCAGTGGTAGGAGGTTATAAGAGTAAAAAGGGTGCATCATGCACAAAAGCCACTCCCCGACGTATACTTAACCGTCGTTCCGGGAAGACCAGGGCTGGAGAGCTTGGGGGTATTCAGTGGGTCGGGAGAGGGATCAGTAGGTGTTTAGGGATGTGTAATTACCCCAGGATCTCTCCTCTAGTCTAAGCCCCACACCCTGAGTTCTTGAAAAAAAAGTCCCGGACCAGCAGCGGGAAATCGTCTAGGGGTAGTGAGGGTTGAACACTGTGTAGTCAACTCCTCGCAAAAGCCCCAAGTACCCGGAAGTATCTCCGACGGAGCGACTAGTGCCGCTCCAATTATCCAAAATGCAGTTACTCGCCCGTTGGGGCCGATGCCAGTAAGGTCCCAATTCTGGCAACTTTCAGCGTTAAAAACTTTTTTGAGTCGGACTTCGTTATGGTACCACGTCTCTGGGCTGGCACCCGCATTGAGCTTCCGTAGTAAAGTCGTGTGACAGCATCTTGAAACGGGGTGGTGGTTCCTGGGGCAGGGCTCTTCGTCTCGTAAAACCTAGTAGGCCTTCCAGTACTCTCCGCGTTCATTGCCTGATGGGAATCAGGCAGGAAAGGAATTAGATGGTGGGAATCGATCTTAGGACCAGATTCACTTTCCTGATTTACGCCGGTCGGGGCAGCATAGTTGCTGGAAGGGGAACCCAATAAACGAGAATGAATACCAAAAAACAAGTGACGGGTGTTGAGGAACTACCAAATATCTCTGCGCGAGGTGGATTCAACGATCTCCGTGGAAAAAGGTGGAGACGGATGCAGTAAAACCCGAAGGCGGAAAGGCTACAATGCCAGTTTCCACACCGGATATGACGGTCGACGGTACCTTGATAGTCAAGGCCATCGAAAATAACAGAAACTAGCGGCAGGTTCAGACCGATGCTCTCTCATTCGCTGCGATCTGCTCACAGGGGCCCCCGACAAGGTGAGAAAGCGGATGATGGAGCAAGCGTTGCAAGATAGTTCACCAACATGCTCAAGGGTCGAAACGTCGATCGGAGAGCAGCTGCGGGAAACTCATGGGTTACCGTAGTAGGAAAAGGGCGTCAGGAAGAAAAAACGCGACAGAGCGGCGTTAAAATGACCGCCACAGTTCAAAAAGGCGAAGAGCAGGGGGGACACCCTCATACTTTAAGACTAACAAGTCTAGGTACTCGGAAGTCTTGAAAAAAAAAACGAGGAGCAAAACCCAGCTCAAGGATTTAGAGGCGGATGTGCGGCATACTCGTCGATCTCGCACTGGTGAGATGATTTTTGAGCTCTGAATGGATGCGAAAGAGCGCTTCCTAGGGGCGCTTCCTAAAGGCAGTGGCCGAGCAGGTTCTAGGCTAAAAAGGTGGTCTAGAAGTGCGGGGTCGGGGTGGCCACTGTGTCAATCCGCCCTCGAAGGGATCCAGCGGGGCCAAAGGTGGCCACCTTCCGACTAGCGTTGGCAAATGCGAACCTGACACTGAAGGAATGCAAGCTCAAGGTCGGCTGGTCAGTATGCCCTCTGGGTATATTACAGCAACCGGACGTTTGCTTCAGGTGCTTGGAGGAAGGACATAAGTCCTGAACCTGCAAGGAACCCGAAAGGAGCCAGTTATGCAGGTATTGCGGTGGTGCAGGCCAGAAAGCGAAGGATTCCTGGAAGTCTCCTAAGTGCGTAATATGCTCCGAGAAACGGGACGCCAAACACTTTATGGGAGGTCCCAGGAACCACTGCTACCCCATACCAAGCAGCCACTGAGTCGTTGTCGGACATCGCCATCGTATCGGACACCTACCGCGGATAGGTCCAGTATGGCAGCCATATGACGACGAGCAGGTTACCGGTTCCGGAGGTTAATTCAACCTCAAACGAAGGGTACGCGGTTGCTAAGGTCGCTATGCTCCACCACGTTGGTCTGCCGAAACTGCTAACCCAGATGGTCGACCGTGGAGCTAACGGGTCTAACGCCGTCAGTGGCGGCGGACGACTTCAACGCTTGGGCTGTTGAGTGGGGTATTCGCTCTACGAACCAGAGGGGTTAGATCCCGTTGGAGGCTTTGGCAAAGCTCAACTTTGATCTGGCCAACGTTGGGACCAAATGTACATACAGCAGAAATGGTGCGTAGTTGATCATCGATGTGTACTTCTCCAGCCCAGGACTGCTCAAGAATTGGAGGCTAGACGATGGTTACACCAACAGAGACCACTAGTCGGTTTGCTATAGTGTAGGTTGCAACGCGAGGAGGCAGGTGACCGGTATAGCTCGCGGGTGGAAAGGACCGAAGGACAGGACCGTCCGCGGGTGGAAAACATTGCATTTTGACTTCGATTGCATTGCGGGCGGGCGACGATGCCACCATGCCTAGGACTCCAGGGATGGGAATTCACCGGGTTAATGGTGAACTGTGCAGTGCGTGCCTCCACGCGATCACAACTGGAGCGTATTATCGGAAGGCTCTTTCCCTACCACGAGCTCAGTCCTTGGCCTCTCGCAATCTAGTCTCATGTCCGACGTTCCAGAATCTCAGACACAGACCAGGGATGGTCGGCCAACCTGCCGAACATTCAATCCGTGAACGACAACAGCCATGATGAGATCGAGGAAGAGGTAAGGGTTACGAATTAGGAACTCATCATGATCGCCAACTTCCTAAAGGTGAGCAAGGCATCGGGACAGGATGGAATCCCACACCTGGCAGTCAGGCTGACGATAAAAACGGCCCCCGGGCTGTTTCGGGCAATCATGCAGAGGTGCCTAGATGGCTGCCTCTTCCCGGAGAGGTGGAAGTGGCAGAGATTGGTCACTGCGAGCAAGGTGTCGCTGTACAAGATTCTAGAAAATTATTTCAAGAGTCGAGTACTGGTTTACAACACGGAGGAGGGTCAAAAGTGCGTCCCAATCACCACAGGAGTTCCTTAGGTTCTATCCTAGCTCCGGTGTTGTGGAATGTCATGTTTGACGGGGCGTTGAAGCTCAAGTTTCCTGTAGGAGTTGTGATCATCGGCTTTTCAGACGACCTCACGCCAGAGGTCAACGGCGAGTCGATCGAGGAGGTCTCCAGAAAACTGAAGCTAGCGCATCATAAGACGGAGGTCACGGTTATGAGTCGGAGTCTGCACCATCACCTCAAAGCGAACTCTGGAGCTCTTGGGAGTTATGTCGACGACAAGTTCACGACTATGCCTGCAACAGGGCCTCATCGGCTGTTGCAGCACTATCTCGTATGATTTCCAATAGCTCAGTGGTGTATAGCAGCAAAACTTCTTGTCAGAATGGTTTAGTCCATACTTAGGTATGCTGGGCTAGTGTGGTCCAGAGCTCTAAGTACTAACAGTTACCTTGGCAAACTGGAAAGTACGTGGGCTCATGTACCTGGCTGCCTGTATCTGTTGCCTATCAGCATCACCATTAGTAAGGACAGATAATACTTCGACCAACGTGACACAAAGGGCATACGAGGAACAAAAGGTCATTCTTGATGTCCCTATGGCAGCGGGAATGGTAAAAAAAGTGTAAAAGTTCTTCACTCACCACGGTGACAAAAGCACCTTCTTATCCATTTACAACCGTTAAAGATGCATAGGTATCTGGAAATAAATGATTGTAACACTTAATTACTTCTTTCCTTTCCTAACCGAAAAAAGGACGTAGCCCCATTATCTATCGAACTGTACAAAGCGAAAGCTACTGAACTACATTGAAGATGATAAAAAGCAAAGCCATGGTGCTACATTCCGATTCGGGACTCGACCTTCTGTTTTATTATACACGACTTCGCAGCCAACTGTAGTAAAGGGTACAGGACAATTGGGAGGCTAGCGCTACGATCCTATTGACACTAACAGTCTCTCCGTACCTTTAGACCAGCTAGGAGGGTGAAGATCATAAATTAATTCCTAATTAGCCATCTTACGATGGTTCTATATTACAACTTCACTAGCTTAAATCCACCACGGAGGAGAAACTATGAAATATGCGGTCGTTCTACCTCAAGTTATCGTAATTAAAATAATAAAACAAATGTTAGGACTTTATTTTGCTCGTGCAATCGACCTTAGGATGGAACTTGAACAATTCGTGGTTGGTTTTCAATGAAGCTAATGATGCAAACGAATTATTTACATGTTTTCATCCATTCCAACCTGAAATCAAATTCAACTAACAACAGTAAAATAAAAGGCCATCATCCTCTGACCACGCGCAGTCACAACTTACACACTGTCGATAATAAGATAAATTAGTAAATTATTCAACCATTATTTTGGTGAGGATTGTTTTATTTGGACTTCCATATGCTTCAGTTGCGGTTGACCTTCACAGCTCTGTCGGATGTGTGTGCTGCTACTTCCTTCTTACATAACATAGAAATCTGATTCAACGCAAAGTGTTCATGTTACAGAGCGAAGTAGAAAAACTCCGATCCCTTTGAGCCCCAGCCCAGTAGCTCCATGCTTGCTGGTGAACCGTCGTTAGAGAGGTGTTAGGATTGAACAACACACTGACACAAAAACAAAATGATGGCATTGGCAAGCGCAGGCAAAACATGCTCAAAGTCGTAATTGTAATGAAATTGACCTCCTTTCTCAAACGATCGTGCTGTACGTACTACACAGAGTAAAGACCGCAAAAACTGACTGCTGGGTGGCGGCAGACGCTCCAAAAGGTGGTATGTGTACGCGCGAATATAGGTAGTAATGGTAATAATTGCCTACCTGTATCGAGAGGTAAAGCTGTCTGTCTAGGATTTGCATACCATTCATGTGGAGTCTAGCAAGAGGCTAGCGAGGGTTTTGCGGAAAGAAAACTCAACCGTTGTTAATGGCACTTTAAGTGGAGGTGGAATAACGTTGCCCAGTTCCTTATGTTCTGATGGAGAAAAATGATGATACGGTGGGCATAAACGCCTGAAATAACTGATTTTATTTGCCACCGGTGACTGGTTTAAACTAGGTAGTACCACATATAATCGTAGAGATTATCGGTTTTTCATTTGCAGTAAATTTCAGCTCTCTGTTTAGTTCCGTATTCCGTGTTTTCACAAGAAAGGCATAGCAGCCGCCTTAAAAATAATTTCTATATGGTACTGGTGATACATGAGCACTTTCTATAAAAGTAATGGGTCTTATGTTTTTTTTTTTCTATGGGAAGAATTTATTAACCTATTAAAAGAAAACATAAATTTCATTTCCCTACCTGTTAAAATTTTTGAAAAATCGTAGCCGTTCGTTTAATTTTAATTCTAAATCAAACGTGCCCCACGGAAAGTCAAGTCGTCGCCTTTCCTCACCAACAGTAATATTTGTTCGAAAAATTCAAACACGTTCAATCGGCTTCTTGCTATAACTTTTTCGTCCTTATGCTGTACCCTCGTCAAATTATATCCTTTATTCCAGCACATGCGCATTTCTTACTCTCTGACAGTCGAGAACCGGCAATTTGGTTCATGGCTTGTACCTGAAAATTAGTTTGCAATTTACTCGTCTGTAGTGAAGTGGTTAGTGTTTTTTATATTTTACAAGTGTGACTGAAAAAAGTGCTGGTCAAATAATTTGTCTGTTAAATCGACTGCCACTCGACCTGTGCTGGGGAATGCTAAACTGGAATTTGTTTGATTTTTTTTTTCACTTACAGTGTAATGAGTATAACTTTTTTGCTGCTTCAAATTTATTTACTTGCACAGTCCAAAAATAGAAACCCTTCAGTTAAGAATCTTCAACTAGAAATCGCAAAGAGATGAAATCATTTTCCGTCATTGTTGCCCTTGAATTATCATGCGGCGTTGTCAGACTAGACGAAGCCTAACGGTGGCCATCCGGAGCTTTGTGATCAGCCGGATGAAGCAGAATTTGTTCAAACAGAACAACAAGGTGACATCGACAAGTGGACAAGCAGCAGTGCTTTGTACGAGTGCAAAAATATAATGCCGCGTTTGAAGCGCGTTCAATGTTCGCCACTGTTGGACCGTAGAAATCTCGACCGATCGATCGGTAGTGTACCTGTGTAAAATAAATACAACAGGCAGCTGCAAATACGTCAGCATTTCTGCGCTAATCGCAGCAGTGTGGCATTTGACATTCCGATGGCATGTACCCGGGAGTGTAGACATACTCTGTGCAGTACGGATCGCTGACCGAGTGGCCCGAGCGGAGAATAGAGGCTCACGTAAAAACACTCATATAATTGTACACGTACGGAGGCAATTATTGTTATTGCTTCTTTCTCTTTCACCGTTGTTGATGTGTGTAAGCTCTAACGATTTGAAATTATGTGTTTAGACTGTTTTTTTTCGGTTTTTACTTTCATTAATTCGGCAACAAACGGTATGTAATTGTGAAGTAAAATAGGACGACCAAGAGAAGGCGCGACTCACAAACACACTTTGAGAATGAAATGATTCATGTTATCATAATGTTTCCCAAACTAATATGATATCTCGGTCGCGTTATCCATTATATTGAATAATGTCTCTGGAGACTGACAATTTGGTAGCGAATAGTTTTGTCATTGAAAACATCTCCCTAAACAAGTTTTTAACATCCGCGTTTTTAGTGTTGTACCTATGAAAATCACTTCTTCTATCAGTTCGATCACACAAATAGCGAGGCAGCATATTAATAAAAATTTTATATAGAAACACCATTGTCAAAAAATAAACTCATTGTTTCACAGAAAGCCATTGCAATGCGTCCAAAAATGCATAAAACTCAAGGTAGTGTATCTACTACATCTCAATTTTAATCGCCTTACTTTATTTTGTGAGCGCTGCAGACTCAACATTTGTGTGTTGTTTGCAAGAAATAGCATGGATGAACAAAAATCTATATGTGGTGAAATGACTGGCTTGATTAATTTAGATTAATTTTACTACTAACAGTCAACACAATTTACTACTAACAGTCAACACATTTTTCAAACAGCACAAGATACCTTATTTTTCACCATTATCTTGATGACATTATCTATGCGAGACTTAAAAGTTAATTTATCATCAATAATACCTCCAAGATACTTTAATTCATTTACGCGATCAATCGCCTCACCATCAATTACAATGTCAACGTCTAATCTGAAGTTGGCAGAAGAAATAACACAGTGCAACAATTTTTTTGCCTTGGTTTCTATGTATGATTTTTTGATGTTGTTTGATGCGAAAACAAATTTACCTGAGTTTGAACATATTTCAACTTAAGGGGCAATAATGGCGCCATTTTGAATTTTTTAAAAATCGGAAATTTTCGATAGTTTTTCGACGCCATTTTGTTATAAGATCAAATATCAAAATTCTATGAGTTCGTCCACATATTAGCATCTTCTTACCCATCTTATAAAAAAAAAAAAACAGATCTTAAATCGGACAAAATCTGAGCTCAAAACGGTGATTCAACGAAACCGGTTCTGGCATGGTTTTAGTATATTTCACAGAGCAAAATAATATCGAGTATGTATGAGCATCAAAGGTAATGCGCTAATATCTAAAAGTGGTAGTCAAATTATGTCTTATATTGAGTAAAAAAGTCGCAGAAATCGATTGGTAGGTGTCTGATCTACGTTAAATGTCAGCAACATGTCGATTTTGCCCCAATTCCCCTACAATACTAACGTAGGTTTATCTTGACAATAAATTAACTCATTTGAAATCTGTTTATTGTAATATCAAGAGTGCAAGCGATACTCAAAGATAAAATAACAAATTGGCATCACATGATCCGTCTCAATGACGGTCTCATAGCTGAAGTGAGTTTTTTATGTTTTGACCTGTCCTGGCCCAAAATCCAACCCCCTCCCCGCAAGAGAGGGAGGATCATGTGATGCCAAATTGTTATTGTATCTTTGAGTATCGTTTACACTCTTGAAATTACATTTAACAGATTTGAAATAGGTTAATTTAACGTCGAGATAAACCGAATTCAATATTGTAAGGGAATTGGGGCAAAATCGACATGTTACAGACATTTTACATAGATCAGCTACCTGCCAATCGATTTCTGAGACTTTTTTACTCAATATAAGACATAATTTGACTATCACTTTTAGATGTTAGCGCATTACCATTAATGTTCATACATACTCGATATTATTTTGCTTTGTGAAATATACTAAAACCATGCCAAAACCGGTTTCGTAGAATCACCGTTTTGAGCTCAGTTTTTGTCCGATTTAAGATCTGTTTTTTTTAAAGATGGGTAAGAAGATGCTAATATGTGGACTAACTCATGGAATTTTGATGTTTGGTCTTAAAATAAAACGGCATATAAAAACCCTCAAAAACTTTCGATTTCTCAAAAATTCAAAATGGCGCTGTTGTTGCCCCTTAAGTTGAAATATGTTCAAACTCGGGGATATTTGGATTTGCATAAAAATACACAACAAAAAATATATATAGAAACCAAGGCAGGAAAAAAAGTCAATTTTTGTTGCAGTGTGTAATCGAGTACTGTGTTTTACTAACATTTAATTTAGGCTGTTCAAATTCAAACCAATACGCCAGATAATGTATATCTTGATTTAAAAGTGCAATAACGTCGTTTGGGTTTTCCGCTGCAATGAACAGAACAGTGTCATCGGCAAATAAATTTATACCGCAAAACCGTAAAACTCGCCTAATGTTATCAATATAAATTATGAACAAAATAGGCCCAAAAACCCTTCCTTGCGGTACACCAAGTGTATTAGCAATGGAATTCGATTCAGAATCATTAAACCAAGTCTTCTGAGTTCTAACACAAAAATAGCTTTCGAACCATTTATTTGCCGTTCCTACGATACCAAAGCGCTCCAATGTTTGTTACAATAAGAGCCTATCTATATAACTCTATCTCGGATACCGACAGTCTAGAGAGTTGTGACCTGAAAATTGCTCAGGAACCTGTGAAGGCTTTTATTTGCACATTTTGTTCGAAATTTCACCGCAACGTGGCGCTAATATGCATGTAGTTTTGAGTATTTTTAACCTTATTTTCCTCGTGAATCCGTCCATATTGTGTCGTCTTCAGCATAGTATTTAAAAGAGTCAAGAGATTTATTTGGTACACGGTTTGTTTTTAAATTCGACCGCAACACGGCGCTCGTGTGCATGTAGCTAAATTTTGAACAATTTTCAACATTTGAAATGAACATGTAAATGTTGAACATCGCTTATCTGCTGTGGGTTTAGGAAACTTGTTCAGAAGGTCATGTGGAAAACTTTGCTGAAGACCACAGTTTTCTAGGAGGATGGAATCGTAGTATGGGTAAATCAGGATCAAAATACGAAGAATTGCGTGCACACAAGCACGACATAGTGATGGAATTCCGTACTTGACTTTCCACCATCCAGAAGCTCATGACCTTCTGAACAACTTCGCTGAAGACCGCAGCCTTCTAGAGAGTAAGGAATACTGGATAAGTTAAAACCAAAATATGAAGAATTCCATTCACACCAATGACACGTAGCGACAGAACTCTGCACTGAACTAGATCAACAAAAAACCCTTGATTTTCTGAAGAAATTTGCTGAAAATCGTAACTTTCCAGGTCGTCAAAAACACAAGATATCTAGTTATTTCAGGTGATGCTAAACTTTTTTTTGACAACATGAAAATTTTGACGGTATGGAAATTGTACATGGCTAATTCGTTCTTCCTCCAGTTCGAATATAATTATTGGTGGTTCGGGTTCTGGAAAACTGAACAATGTTTTTTGGTTTTACAATTAAAAATGGCAATAATCCCATTTTTGAATGGCGTTAGACATCAGTTTACTGTTTTTTAACGTCCTTCCAGTTCCTAAAATACCAGAATTGGGCAGTATTTGAATTTGAATTCAGATTTTCAGAAAACGGAGTTATCATTTCGGATTTACAAAAGGTGTCAGACGTCTCCCCTATATTGAGTAACATAAGGACGTGCGAAATTTCTTTCTAAAATGCACTTGCCAAGGAACCTAAGATGGCAAACGCTTTTGAAGTGATCGTGGAGATATGCCCGTTGAACTTGACTTTAATGTCAATGATAACACGCAGAGCATTTATTTTATTTACTCGGGTAAGACTACTGGGACCTATTAAATAGTCAAAATGCAAAGAATTGCGTAAGCGGTTGAAGGTAATGGCGCAGCATTTCGTGGAATTAACTTGCATGCCGATCAATGTGCTCCATCGTATGAGTACGTCAATATTTTCCTGTAGAGCACAACAGTCAAGTCTAGCTTTGATTACACGAAATATTTTTAGGTCATCCACAAATATGAGTTTTGAATAACGTAGACGGGTACACAGATCGTTTACAAATAAAATAAACATGAAATGTCCCAGAAAGCTTCCTTGAGGTACTCCTGAAGGTTGTTTGAAGCTAGAAGACTGTACCACTGATTAAGACGAAAGCTGAGCGATCGGTTTAGAATGACAGTATCCACTTTGTCACTCAGTTAGGGAATCCCATTCACCTCATCTTATCGACTGCGAGCGCGAAGCTATATGATAGATTCAATTGAAAAAATTCAACAAAATTTACAAGAAAAGTTTACATTTTAACCTTATCTTTCTGCGGTACACTGAATTCTGTTATTACGCGACTTTTTTTACGTGATTTTATTTTACACGATTTTTTTACGCGATTTTCTCGAAATTACGCGATATGTGACATGGCAAATACTGTTTATGAGCCAAGATGTAA
This sequence comes from Wyeomyia smithii, assembly GCF_029784165.1. Taxonomy (NCBI): domain Eukaryota; kingdom Metazoa; phylum Arthropoda; class Insecta; order Diptera; family Culicidae; genus Wyeomyia; species Wyeomyia smithii. The sequence continues at coordinate 62,351,182 of NC_073696.1, forward strand.
CACACAAACATACATACACATACATACACAGCGACCTTTTTTACACGATTTGCTCCAAATTACGCGATTTTTTCACGCGATTTGTTCAAAGATACGCGATTCTTTTTTTTTGCGCGTACACATCAATCGCGTAAAAAGAGCATCTAGTGTATATCAAACTATGCAGTGGAAATGGAGCTTAAACGCTGGGAGGAACAAAAGGTGATAGCCAATTGATTGGATGTCAAAAAGTGTTCCCAATCTAAAAGATTTATAACACCAAACGAAAATGTTTCAAAAAAGCTCTCAGAGCTCAACGAAAGAGCTCTTCGTGAATTCGTCGGCCTAGTAACGGGGCACTGTCCGAGTAGATATCATTCAAAGAATATTGACCGAGTTCAGGATAATATCTGTCCCTTTTGTAATATGGGAAGCGCGACCTTAGAACATCTACTGTGCGGCTGTGGTGCAACATTTAAACGTAGACTAAGGTTTTTTGACAGTGAATGTTTACAGTCCAAAGAGATTTGGTCCTTAAATCCCGGGAAGGTGATTGGTTTCATAATCCATATCCCAAGCAGCAAAATTTGTTTCGATTATGAACTTTGTGCATCACAGCAACAAATTCTTATGCGAAATTAAGTTGCAGATACATCTCAGTTTTTATACAATGACAAAAAAGCGCAGGAGGTGGAGCCAATTGCAACATTTTCGTTGTTTCAACACAAGTTTCAAGAATGAAACAGCAATGTGTATGAACTAATGCATGGAATTTGATAGCAACATGGTAAATGCTGCATGGTAAAATTTCAGCTACGAAGATGCATCGTAGCAGCAACTAGGGCGCAATAGAAACTTCATGGCGTTGTGATAAGATTGTAAAATGGCAAATGATCAGAATGGAAAGAGATTGTCTGTATAGCGATATATCTTTGATTATTTCCAGAAATTTGAGGATTCAACTCCAGTTATCAATTTCTATTCACTTTTCTCGTTTGTACTATTCACGTCATTTACTGTAGAAACACTTGCAAGTTCATGGCTCAGTTTTGAATATTGCTTCCTTATCATGCTAATGTTCATTACCAGTTTTAATTTTGCTTCTTCAATTCATCAGTACCTCAGCGTGGTAATTGAAATTCAAAGCAATTTATCTCATTTCACTTTAGAAACCCACACTTTTTGGACGACTTCTAGTCCAAGTACCCAAACGTTACAACGCAGTAAATAACCTCATCTCAAAAACAAATATAAGGCGAACGATCGAGCAAAAGTTGCTGTTACATGGCTTCAGAACATGACAGCAACTTTTAGAAGTATTTTTGTGTGTTTGTTTTTTGTATCTCACAAGCATCACGTTGGCAACCTATATGCTCCACCCACTAGATCTATTCAGTGAAGGTTAGGTTTTCAAATGCCGTTTACATGTTTCAACAACAAATCCAACCTCGCGAATTACGTTTTTGGTGTGAAGATTTTTGAAGCAGCGATGCAACTTTAGTTGTTGCTTGTTTCTTTACAATTTCATCGTAGTAACAAAAAATGTTTCTTAAAACCTCGGAATTTCATTAGTGCAACAAATAATCACAATTTATTTTTTTATTATGTTTCAATTGTTGCTTGGGATCTTACCTGACTGGGAACGTGTCAATGCAGTCGTCATCATTGTTTTTGCAAGGGGGCACGTATAGTAAACAGGGACATGTTACAAAAGCTCACGCCGTTGGATAACGTACCGTCATCCGGGGTGACATTGTGCCAAAATATGATGCTTTTTTGTTCTCAAGCTTGTAACGCACACATTTAAGCAAAAAATTCCATCCAAAATACACCAATGCATTCTAGAATGAATTTGAAGAATAATTTTGCTAAAAATACATGAACTTTGGCTCAATCTCACCCCTTCTATGGGGTGAGATTGTGCCAAAAACAAAAAGTTGAATTTAATACCTGTTAAATGAACAGTAGTGTGTCTACGAACAATCCACATGACTAACATGATAAAACAGTAAGTATAGGGACGAACATAAACAACGTGGACTATTAAGGGGCTTTAGGAGGTTGATCAGAAACTATGTTTCATATTTCAAAAAAACATACCCTATGTAAACAATGCAAGTGTTTTGGTGTATACTGATATAATTTTGTCGTGAATGTAAATTCCGCACACTGTGCCGTTCAATATAGCTTTTCACAATCTCACCCCAAAAGAGCTCGAAAAGTGAACAGTTTGGAGAAACATTATTTTCTGAGCCGGTACAGATTCAATGCATAATATTTCCTCAACACATTGGAGACGACATCCTAACGTACCAACTGAGCAGTAAGTTGATGTGATTTCTTGATCGGGTTGGTTTGCCTGGGACATTTTTGGATAACGTTATTTGCGCATGTTTTTCACCCTGTACTTTGAAACATTCTTGAAGCGAAACAGTTCACTGATATTATCTATATTCCTTTTTAAGTTGTGAATAAATATGTCATGTTTCATAAAGTATTGAGTTTGAGGTTTTTAATTTAACATACAAACATTTCCCGTTTTGGCTCAATCTCACCCCGTGGCTTAATCTCACCCCGGCAGACGGTATTTCTCTTCCCCGATCAAAAAAATGTTTAGAAAAACAACCTTAATTAAACCACCCATCGATTTGATCCGGCTTTTGTTTCAGGACAACGCTTACTGCGACATCATTGAAAACAGTATTAACTCGTTTGAAATATAAGACATCGAATATTTCATTCATGATTCGAGAAACAACGTTGGTACATACATTATACAAGAACAGATTTTGTTATTATACATTCAGTCGAATTAGCAATGAATTTACACAGTATATTAGCAAAACTGAAAGCTTTATCGTGTCTGCTGTACATCATGTAATAATTCGTGATGATAACTCTTTTACCCCTTTTAATAACTGATCATGATTTTATTCAATGATAAACTCTCCGTACAAAAGATCAAAGTATGAAAGTTTTCGTATTTCCCCTAGGTGAGTTTTTCCATTTTTTCACAAAAAGCTGCGATATATTCGTTACAGTTCGGAAAAAATATAATCTTAAAAAAATCTAGAAACATTGATTTGGAATGGAGTTCTGTCTGGATTCGCAAATTAGCATCGAATACCGCAAAAAAGTATCTTACTTTCATAAGGTCATACGTAATGCATATTATATGCATCACGCTGGAACAAGACTCACTCACGTTAATCATGCTAACGGAGATGAGCGTTCTAATGTGCTCATGTACATGTGCGAAGGTCTGCATCTCAGCGAGCTTCATTTTACACACGCCACGCGTTATTAAGCAAATTGTCTTGGAAGTAATTATTCTCAGCCATAAAACGGCTTATTGAACGCGTAAAAGTAACATTAAGATCGAACATGCTTATTAATTCGATTTGTGAAATACGCAGACAGCCCCATTGAAACGTCTTGAAGCGAAAAATTCATTCAAATGCTTACTAGCGTACCGGGGTGCATAAAACTCTGTCTCGCATTATGTATGTCGCGTACAACTCCACAAACCCACCTAACCTAAAGAGCAGAGCCCATTTTCGACTCTCGATGCGATTTGTTACATAGGAAACCTGCTACATTCGAGCTGCATGCACGCTGCAGAACTTGTACGGAGCCACCAGCGACATACAGGGAAAAGCTCGAGTAGCGCAATTGTTCGCTCTCGGTGTACCGAGCAATTGAACCGCGCGCCGGCCGCGTCAGTCACGGTACAGCTGTGGGTCGGAATAGGTTGACTGCGTCGTCAGCGGCAGCCCGTTCGCGAGTGTCGATCAAATCGAGTAACACGCGTTGCCGTCGCCGCCGCAGCTGCGAGGCCCATCATCGTCGTTACCATTTGTCTGTCGGTTCGGTTAGAGTGCAACTCGATTTCTCAAGCCGCGTCTTCACTGGTTTCGTCGACCGCTTTCGCGATCCTTGCATTAGGTAAGGTTACCTCCCGGGGTGGAAATGGTTATTATGATATAGAATTTGTTATTTTTTCTGAACAGCACAGGCAAGAAGCAAAATTGTGTTGGAAATTTTCATCTTAAACCACAAAATAGGTTGTGTTTTCCATACAAGACTTTGGTTTCAAATGAGGTATAACTGCGTATCGCTCTGAAGCGATCACTTCAGTTTAGTACGCTTCCATAAACCACTTATACTCTATGGAGAAAAGGAGGGGCAGTCTATGTTTGTCTATAGGGGACGTGAGAGAGTAATTTTTTGGTGCTAGTGAACAATAATCACTACTGCCAACTGTTTTTTTTTTTTTTTTTTTTTTTGTAAAGCTTTATTAGTTACGTACAATTCATTGTCAGACAGTTTTTGTGTACAACCTATGGTTTCTGAGCTGCAATGATTTGAACAAAACCTAACGCATACGGAGTTTTAAGGAACTAGTCTTAAATCACAAAAGTTTCTCAGTTTGCTCAGCCAAACTTTCGTTCAAATCGAAAATGGGCGACTATTTTTTGCGGATTTGTAGATCATTTGGCATGGAAACGCTCCACTAGTACTTCGACTGCGCTGTTTTCGCTCATCATATTAATAGGTTGCACTTTTGAGTTTCCTCTTTGATCATTTATATGTGAGTTTTAACGGTTTTGGCAGTATGAGGCCTAGCGTTGTCATGCAGTAGAATCACTTTTTCGTGCCGAATTGTGGCTATTTTTGGCGCAGCACTCGGCTTAATCGCATCAATTGAAGTCGATACCGTTTCTCAATTATGGTTTCATTCGGTATCAACAACTCATCATAAACAACACCGACCTGGTTCTAACAAATAAACAGCATAACCTCCTTAGCGTGTATGTTCGGCCAAGCCAACGACGTAGGGCTCCAAACCGTAAAAAATCAAGTTCCTTGTTTTTGGATTATTTTCGAAGCACGACAAGGTTTGGCCGGTAACAACTTATACCGAAGGAAGCTGTCCCTGCGTTTGACATGGATTCTCATCGAGCAATTTGAGTAATTTTATAGACTCTCGAGATCAACTATGTTGAACAAAATAATCTGAAACTGTTAGCCTTAAGATTTCATAACAGTGTGAAACCGCAAATTGCATCCGGGTCAATATGAATGGTACGAGTTGAGTAACGCCTTAACTAGAATGGATTTCAATCACACGTTATTCCTGACATTATTCCTAATACCAAGCTTTACATTCAAATTAGATCTCGCTTGAAGCGTAAGAACAGTCTGCTCTTTGACCCACAACTGATCACGGGAATTAGCAGCCCGGAAAGTCCTGTAGTGCCTATTAAGTTCCACTATAAACTTCGTTTGTAATAGAGATTTCACAAAATCCAGAAATTAAAATAAGTGCGACTAATCATCGCTCAAAAACTCGAATAGTTATAAAATATATTTTTAATAAAATAGATCAAGACCACAATCCGATAATTTACCCTTAAGTACTGAATAATTTTGTTCTTAATCATTACACAACGGCTAGACTGACCGCAATGCCATCATGTCGGCCCCGGCCGGTAAGGGTTAATTGTTTGGAAAGAAAATAACACTAGATGCGATGGCCTAGGAATCTCTCCGCTAGATAAGACAGGCTCTGAATTTAACTGCCGCGATTGTCGGTTGGAAAGGTGATTCTGTGGAGATTTATTACCACCTAAAAGGGGGTTAGTGTTCTATTGTTTCAAGGTTGGCCCGCAGTGCACTACACAGGGCAAGGGGTCGTTGTGATTAGTTCGTAGCTCAGATTGCAGCCGACACAGTGTATAATATAGCAACGGCGCGAGATTCATTCCTTAGTGTGGTATTATTTAGGATTGAAGCAGCGCACTACACGTCTTTCGCGCGTGCGCGTCTTCGTTCGCTTCGGTCGCTTCAAGTTCCGAGAATCGACAGAGCGCGCTTTATTGGGTTTCATTCGAATCCTGACCGCGGACGCAAAAGCACGGGGGTTCGCGTGAGTTTGGGTGTTCTTCGAATTTTCATTTGTAGCACAGCTAACGCTTTTCTATCCAGTAGGAAGTGAACAGTGGCTTTTACGAAGACCAAAGAAGTGAAAGTGTAACGCGGAAAAATTAATTGCAACTTCAATACAGAATAATAACAAATAAGTGCTCTGGTTCAACAAAGAAGGTAATAACAACGTTGTGTACTTGAAGTAAGCTAGAAAAAGAAGAAACGGCTTAAAAGTGAAATGTGGAAACAAACGTTATTGTAACATAAAAACTAAGCGTCGATAGATGGTGCGGCAGATTGCATAGGCCGTTTTTGCAGTTTGTAGCACACCTGGCAGTAAGCAAAACTTCAAGAAGTCATAAGCCACTCACTTGGGCCAGAAATTGCCGATCGCTTCGAGGTTTAAGTGTTTTGCAGGCGCTGCTATTGCAGAAAAATTCATACGTTGGACGAGGCATTAGTTGGAGAAAAACTAGTTTTTCCTAACCACGCGAAACAAGAAAAGAGTGCAATCGAGAAAAGTTGCCTATACGTAACCTCTGATGAAGCAACCGTGGCCGGTGTGTAGTGCTGTGCTGCGGTGTATGTGTACGAGTACTTAGGCAGCGCTAGAAGAGCTCTATAGTAACGTTACCCTGTCGTAATTGCAAGTGCCGTGGAATTGGAAACCCCGTTCGCCCGAGAGTGTTTGTTCGAAATCAAAATGTTGGCCTCCAACGGAAAACCATTTTCATTCGACAAACCCGAGATCAATCCGTCCCGGAAGAAGGCGTCGATCAAGCACACGGTGTTGGATGTTGTGATCTTTTTACTAACCTCGCTAGGCTATATTTTGCAGGTGAGTGAGTTTGTTTTATTTTGAGCGGGAATGACCAGAATTAGCTTCTATGGATTTTCGTTTCGTTTGTTTTGCATCCGTGCCGGTTTGGGGTACAGTCAGCATCTAATTGTTACTGATTGCTATTAATTATTATCATCGTATCATTGATGCTGATTAGGAAGATACGCGAAATGTTTAGCTGTTTTATCAGAGCCGTAGCTACTCCGTTTTGCGTGGGAGGGCAGAGAATTTTTATTTAAGAAAACGTTATTTTTTGTAGAGTAAGCAGTTTAAAGCCGTTATGTGCTCGACAGAAAAAAGTACCTTTAGTGGTGTCCCGGAAGAATCTTCGTTTTCCCGAAAATCCGGTTTTCCGGGTTCATATTCAAAAAAAAAAAAAAACTACGATTATGCGTATAGTGGCCAGCTAGCTTGTGGCTAAAAACCATGGAGGAAAAAAATCTGCATATTTTAATGAGTATTCAGCAAACTCAAAAACAGGTTTCCATAACAAACTCAAAAGATCAGGTTTACATAGTGTAATTGAGTTTCAGGGGACCAACTTTTACGCAGGCTCAGCCATTTTTACTATAACTGCGTAAAAGCTTCGTACATTTACTTCGTACGCCAATGAGATGTATGAAAAAAAAATAACATTCGAATATCGTTTAACGGTAAGGTTTAGGAGTTTTGCTATCTCGAAGAAAGCCCCATGCTAAATTTCAGCTAAATCGGACTTTGGGAACACGTGTGATCAATGTTTCAACTTTTTGACTAATGAAAAAATGCACATCGATTTTTCTATGAAACGTCGAATCTACGGTAATTATTAATTAATATTATTAATTAATCGTTTAGCGGTAGAGCTGATGATTTTTTTTTAAAGACGAAACTTTTGAGCCCTATCACTAAACAAAATTCGAAAAATCTGTTTTCATTGGCACCCTAATACATAGGTTACGGCTGGGTATTTGTATTCGAGCTCGACGTGAAGACGTGATTGGCGAAACTGTGTACCTTCCACTTAATTTCGCAAATGTTCAAATGTCTTGAGGGTGCGACCATGTGCGATCGAAAAACTAAGGACAGAAGAGAGTTTTTAAAAGTTCTACTCTGAAGCAACATTGAAGAAATTACAGCGTTAGAAATCCAGCTTCGAGAGTCACCTCATTTAAAACCAATGTCAACCAACGATACTGAGAAATTCTATTCACGAAAAAATACTGATAAAATAGAGCGATTCAACCGTCAGCAAAATTCTAAATTTTACGTAGGCATTGTTTGATCAGTGTTTATCATCAGACCGGGTAGAGTGTGGAATGCCCAGTGCGTACCCGAATAAAGTAAGATAACAGCTCTCAGGGCATCTGAATAACAAATCATGGCGTTTTTGGATTCATTTTGTTTCTCTCTGTTATCTAAATATAAGATATCATGTTATAGGATTTGGCTTACTTGATTACAAGGCATCACATCATGTTATCGTTTTGTTGTTCAACTTTACTCGGGTAGTCCGGTCAGACTACAGTTTTTATAGTCCGATTTTATTTCGGACCGAAACGGAACAGAGTTGTTCCGTCCAGGTAACGGACTGGGTTATGCTTCCGAGATGTGAATAATTCCGGCCAAAATATGTTGAACTGAACATGAACATGAATCACAAAAAGCAGTCAAGATTTGGAAAAAACTAGTATTGTGTGTCGTTTTTTCCCACGATATGCTCAATCTAAGAAATCAAGAAGTGAGAAATAGAAACTTCTGGAAAAGTTAGTCCAATTTCACAGCCAAACTTGTTTTTAATTGTTCTAATGTAATCAAACATATAAAACTGTGATTGGTTCTTTCTTAAAAATGACACTTTAAAAAACTGACATTTTCACTCCCAGACGCTGGACCGGACATCCGAAAGGGAAGTATGCGGATCGTCAGTTTCAACTTTGACGCGAATCAGGCTGGCTCACCAAAAGATTGAATAATTTAGCCTCTTTTGCATATGAGTTCGACCAAAAAATTGACTGTTATCGTTCATATTGAAAAAATACTGGAGACTATTCAACAACAAGCATTGCTTATATTTCAGATTTTTCTTTTGGATTTTTTCACCTAATATCAATCACATACATGAGAAAATTGCGTGATGGGGCAATGCAAACGCGTGGGGGGACTAAGCCCCCCTAGCCCCCCCGGTAGCTACGGGCCTGTTCTTTATATCATGGATGTTAAAAGCGAACAAGGCACTGACTTTGAATTGGAAAATTGAAATGCAGACGAAAATGAAGTTTATTCGATGCATTTTAATTTTATTTTGTTTCAAAAATAATTTGTATACTTCCAAGTTATACTACGTAGTTATTGAATTTTCATTTTAGAAAACTCTGTCTTTCAAGTCAAAGCACATTTTCTGCGTGTATCATACGTATTGTAAAATAAGAAGTGTGTACTTACTGCATACTGAGCTGTACACGAAGGACAAGTGCCTTACAGATTTTTAATGTAAGCTAGTCCAAAAGGATAAAGACTTTAACCACGGAGTTCGAATCTCATCCCCATGAAAAATTACAGATTTGTGTTCAGCGGTAAAAAATCAGCGTTGATGAGTTGGTCATATTGTCTTATAACACAGTGCAACTTTTTTTTTTTTGCCTTGACTTCTATGTATCATTTTTTGATGCGAAAATAAATTTCCCGGAGTTCGAACATATTTCAACTTAAGGGGCAACAATGGCGCCATTTTGAATTTTTGTGAAACCGGTTATTTTTGATGTTTTTTCGACGCCATTTTGTTTTAAGACCAAATATCAAAATTCTAAGAGTTTGTTCACATATGAGCATCTTCTTACCCATCTTTAAAAAAACAGATCTTAAATTGGACAAAAACTGAGCTCATAACGGTGATTCAACGAAACCGGTTTTGGCATAGTTTTAGTATATTTCACAAAGCAAAATTATAACGAATATTTCTGAGCATTAATGGTAATTCGCTAATATCTTAAAGTGGTAGTCAAATTATGTTTTATTTTGAGTAAAAAAGACTCAGAAATCGAATGGTAGGTGTCTGATCTACGACAAAATGGCGTCGAAAAAACATAAAAAATAACCGGTTTTTCAAAAATTCAAAATGGCGCCATTGTTGCCCCTTAAGTTAAAATATGTTCAAACTCGGGGACCTCTATAGGGTAATTTATATTATTGTGTTTTCGAAACATCAAATAGATAAGCTTCAGGACTCTAGAAGAGTTTTTTTTGCTTGTATGTTTTAGAAATGTCAATACAAATTTTTGCCCCTAGCAAACTACTCTAAAGAGGGAGAAAATGTAAACAAATGATTTTTCCGGAGAAACCTATTGGGTTATCTTTGAACTTTAAGCACTTCCGAGAACTGTTTTTGAGTAATCTCTAGGAATTGAACGGTTTTTGTTTCGATGCTCTGTTTGGATCTGATTAGGCTTAGTTGAGTTGAATTTTTGTCCATTCCAGACTCCTTTTGATTAATTTCAAACTCGTTCAAGAATATCTCAATGGCGAGATTTGTCGCCTCTGTGGGTTCGAATGTGAAACCGCAGAACATTTGCTCTGCCAATGCAGTGCATTAATACAGTGCAGAATAAGAGCCTTTGGAAAAGGAACTATGGAGCCTTTAGAGGTCTGGTCTGCAAATCCTAATGAGGTAATACATTTCATACGAAATTCAGTGCCAAATTGGGAGAAAGGGTGCGATATGACAAGGACGATCACTCCTATCAATAATGATATGTCTGCCACAAGTACCTAAACTAAAGAAGAGGCATACCACAAAAGATCAATACAATGGTCGCAGTGGTCCAAATCTTACAAAAAAAAAGAACTTTAACTCAATTAATGCGATAACTCGAGGATATTCCGACCGGAAATGCAGAATTTCTACGTGAAAAATCATTTGGGTTAGTTTGTAGACTCCCAAGCAGCATTATTGAGAGCACTCTGCGCCGTAGCGTAACTTAACTGAGAGTCATTACGGTACGTGATGACGAACCATTTCAATATTGTAGGAAAATTGGAGCAAAATTCACATGTTAACACTTGCGTCAAGAGCAGAAAACAGGAAAATTCTTTACCTGCCATTCCGGAAGATCTCAACCGAATCTGATCCAACCTTTTTTAAAAGATTACAAATTTATCATAGTTATTGAAACAGTAAGGAACATTCTAAATTGTTCGTAGCTCCGGATTTATTGCGGGGTAGGTACCCTTCCAGAGACACCGGCTAGATTGAAAATAGTACAGAAACATTGCTTGCGACATATCAAACTTCAAGTTTATGCAAAACAACTCTGTTGGCGATCGGTATTTAGCCACTTGGACATCTATTGCCCACTCCTGGTCAAATTCCTAGGACCGAATGCTCCGGTGAACGTTCCGAAACCATTGTGGCCAATATAGGCAAAGCAAAGCAAAGCCTTGGTGCTACATTCCGATTCGGAACTCGACCTTCTGTTCATTATACACAGACTTCGCAGCCAACTGTTAAGTGTACAGGACAATTGCGGGGCCAGTGCTACGATCCTACTAACAACTAACAGTCTCTCCCGAGTCGAGACTCGAACCTACGGCAACTGGCTTGTTAGGCCAGCATCGTACCTCGAGACCAGCTGGGAGGGTCATAGGCACAAGTCGCCAAATATCCTTTAAGTGACCATTGATGAATGGTCTTGTTTTACAAGAACCTTAAGTTTGATAAGTAAGGCTTTGGTACCATCTTACATCTGACCTGTGTCTGTGAAGGGTATTACCTCACGATTCCCCTCAATAAATCCAGACCTACGAAAGTTTTAGAAAGGTTACTACTGTTTCGAAAAATATGATAGTTTTGTGATCTTTTAAATAAAAAATATTGGGTTAAAGTCAGTTGAGATCTTGCGGAATGACAGGGAATTTTTTTCGGCTCTGGAGGGGTCAGGTATGCAAGTCTTAAGAGAAATTGAATTAATGTGACGAGTGTTCCACTATAGGTTAACAAAATAAACGGGTCCACTATAGGTTAATTTACCCTAGTTGTTAACACAGATTACCAATTTATAATTGTGAACTTGATTTTCCCTGCATTTTTCGTGTAATTTTTCAAACCGGCGTGAGTCGCAAAATGTAAACGAACGAAGTTTTAATGTTATGTTATTATGCTACTTTTATCTCTTGGTTTTTGTCAGGAATTCAGTATGAACAACAATTCTCTAGCTCACTTCTCTTTATATTGTTGTCATTGTATAGACAATCTCTGACTCATGTGCTATTGACTGTAGCTGTTTGTATTATTTTTTGCATTTATTACGAATTGATTTCACATCAATTTTTTTTCTACATCTTGAGAAATCAATTTACTTAGCATCAATTTTTATTTGGTCCGAGAACGTTAATTGAATTTGTACGATTCATGCTTTTATTGTCCTGCTTTTGCTGAAATATGCTAAATTTGAATGAAACTTTCGCTACTGCGAACCCTTCTCAGGAGAAAGTTTAGAAGTTAACTCATTCCCCGTCGTTGATGCCAAACTAGCGATACAGTTATTGGGATTCAAATCTTCTAGTGTACACTGTTGATGATATTTATCGGCAGTAATTAATTTTCCATCTTATTACTGTGCTAAACTGTCGCGTTATTACTAATTATTACCATTCGCACAATGGGACAGTCGAGATGTCGAAGCGGCCGGAGATCGGCACAAAAGAGAATCGTTTATCATTCGTGTTGGCTTCCAGTCATTCTCAAATAGAGAAGCGTACAGTTGAACGCTGCTGTCGCAGTCTGCAAGAGAGGCAACAGTACTTTTCGATACGGTGTCACGCAAAAATGTCAACTGTTCGGCACACTGGGAGAACACCTTGTAGGCAGCATTTAGGACTGTGATCGCTCGACAGTTCTCGCAGTGTAGTTAATCGCCCGTCTTGTAGATGGGGCAGATAACTCCTGCTGTTCTGTCTTCCAGATTTCGACGATCAGCCGATGCAGCCAGCTGGCCAATTTGTTGAGGCTTATTTTTAATAAGTTCTCCTCCGATGCCGTCTTTTCCGGCAGACTTGTTGTTGTTGAGCTGCGAATCGCGTCCTAAACTTCACTTATTGTTGGGGGCGGCACATCTTTGTCGTTCGTTGCACTAACTATGTCTCCTCCGCTCGTGTTGTGGTCTCCTGCTTGCACGCCGTTCAGGTGTTCATCGTAGTGCTGCCTCCATCTTTCGATCACCTCATGATCATGCGTCAAAATTCTTCCATTCTTATCCCTACACATTTCGACTCGTGGGACAGTCTGCGGGATGCGTTGAGTTCTCATTCCTCCTCTTCCTGGCGGCGCTTTTTTCCTTGAAGAGTAGGACTAGCTGCCTCCCTTTCAGTTTATATTGCTCCACATTCTGACGGGTGGCTCTACGTAATATTGTTGGTCGCGCTGCGTTCTTCTCGTCCAATATCTGCCGGCATTCTTCGTCAAATCACTCGTTACGTCGATTTGGTTTCACGTGTCTCAGAACTTCCTCCGCAACACTGCTTATATCTGTTTTAACGGTGTTCCACCGATCATCTAGAGGGGCTTTTTAAGGCTCACTCTCTTCTGGCAGCGCAGTTCGAGCGATGACGCACGGTACCGCATGCTATTTACAACGGATAGTTTTGGCGAATCGATGTTAGCGCCTCGGTGTGCTCTGACGTCGATAATGTCCGAGAAGTGCCGACCATCTATCAAAACGTGGCCGATTTGTGTTTCTGTTTTATTTGGTAATCTCCAGGAGGCTACGCTGGAAAAAGGTGCTGGGTATGGCCATGTTTTTGGATGTGGCAAAGTCGATAACCCTAAGATTATTTTCATTCGTCAGTTGGTGTGCGCTGGATAGTCCGGTCTATACTTCTCCAACCAGAGCGTTGTAGTCCCCGATGATAATCTTGACATCATGTTTTGAGTAGCGGTCGTATTCACTTTCCAACTGCGCGGTTTTTGAGCCTTTCCCAACTCCCTGTCTCGCCGGAGGACCATCATATCAGTTCTGTTTGGAGTCCTAGCTGACCCTAGAGCCATCTTGGTGAACAAAATTGCCCAGGCAACGCCAACCAGTTGTGTCCATGTTTCAACTGGTAGTCTATTGTATCATATGTCTCATGAAGAAGTGAGATAAGAACTTGTGAGGGCCGGAGCTATATTTTAACGCTTCTTCCAAGTTTTCAACTTACCATTTGAAAGTCAGCAGGGGTACTATAGAATTTAGCTTTAACGAAGGATATATGTGCCTGAGAATAAACCCATGTTAAAGTCCTTTGACAACCAAATGGCCTGATTCTACTAAGATTCGAACCCCCGACCACCCGTTTGTCAAAGCGGACTCTATAACCTTGCGGCTACGAAGCTCCCCCGGAAGCGTTGAACTTTTCTTAACTCATACGAGAAAAATAACATTTTTGTTATGAAAAAAAAAAATCTTAAAAAGGTTTGGAATGGCAATGAGAGTTTAACAGATAGTGTTTTCTTTGTGTATTTTGGGGTTATCACTAGTAACAATTTTAAATTGAGTAACATATTTACTATGCACACGATTGTTCCATTATGGAAAATCACTCCAAACTCTAAAACGTAAAGAAAGTTACCACTATCTGTCGAAAAAGTGAGGTTAAAAATCCGGTGCGACGGTATATCAGAAAGACCAGTATGTTGTAGTGAATCAATAAAAGCGAATATGGGTTTTCTACATTGGCACGAGTTTCGTAGGGTTTGTACTACCCAACAGGTCCAAATAAGCTTTCCCGTGGGTACCACGATAAAATTTAGCGGAAAACGAATCTAGAGAAGGCAAAAAATTTAATGTTTGCGGAACTTCTAATCCGTTTGGTATCCATAAAGTGATGATTGTGTTTTCAACATGGCTTAATCTGCTTTCAAGAAAGAAAATGCTTGTGATTCCTCTAACGCATAGAGTTTATGAACTGTTATGTGTGTTTTTTTTAAGCATTCCTTTCAACATTTGGAGAAAAAAATATACCTGAAAGCTCTTTTCACGTTTTTTCGCTATTCCGTATGATGGCGAACAAACTTATATATGCACACCGGATGAATTCAAGATGGAAGTAACACATTCGTTACAAAATGGAAAATTTTTAATTATTGTTCTTAAGTAACAAGTAAAAATTTTGCGTTCCATCAAGATTTTCACCAGATTCATTTCGTTTCCTTAAAATTTCTGTCGTTTAATATCGACGAGTAAAGAACTCAACGAATGTGTTTCCAAATATTGTCCAAAATTATGTGAACCACGATTGTTTAAGTGGACGTGCTATTTTGACATCAGAAGAGAGGCTGTCGACAATTTGACAATTCTAAATTATCTGGCAATCAGTAGATCTTAGCTCTTCAGAACAATTCAACTCCTTAACTCTTCAGATCTTCCAGGAAAGTAATCAAAAAATTTAAAAATAATCTTATCATCATGCTCAGGCCCCTGAACCAGCTGAAATTATACTGTATAATGGGACGAAGAAAAATATATATTGAGTTTTTATGTGAAATAGAAACAGAGGAGTTACTGAAACCGAACCCCAGAAGTTAAAGAAACCCAAGCCCATAATACATGAGACTTGACGAAGTCATCAATTGCTCTAATTATAAGTCTTTCCATTTGAAAACTGATTTTTGTACAAAGCTGTTACGTAATGATCTCATCCAAAATACGTCTCAAAAAATCAGAACAAACTCAGAATTATTAATTTAACCATACGCTTTATGTTTTTGTAGCAGAATTGATCAAAGGGACATGTTGTGTCAAATTGTCATATTTTGGCGTCGGCACGTATTTATCAAGTTATTCTGGCTTACGCTGCTTTCCGTATTCATAGAATTTCCGGGAATCGACAAATAGTTAATTGCCAACCGAAAAAGTTCAGGAAAACGTTTGCGATTGGAGTGCCAAAATGATGGCTATACACCTCCATAAGCTTCAATGCGCCATTCTTATTATGATGCAATAGTTTATAAGAACTGGTTTTTAAATCCCAATGAATGGTTCTACTGGCCTATAACACTCTAACATTTTCTTCATTACTGTATATAGCAAAACCTTATAAAATTATAAAGTAAAACCTACTTTAGAATAAAACCGGTGATATAAGGGTTAATAGCCCGAACCGGTGAGAAGTGATATTGACACAAGCTGTCACGCAAAGTGCTTACCTATATTGAAACTATGGCGGAGTTGGTATTTTGCGGTGTGTAGCTAAATATCAGACGCCTCCGGAACGGGCGGTGTGCGATTGCTGGCTGCCAACGGTGATGGGTAACTAGAGATTAGCGTCGGCATCTCTAGTTACCCATCACCGTTGGCAGCCAGCAATCGCACACCGCCCGTTCCGGAGGCGTCTGATATTTAGCTATATTTAGCTTGCATGCGTGACCCACCAAACGTTACATAAGCTCATGAAGGTGGAAACCATCCGGAACGGGTAATTTACGGGCAACACCGCCGTCGTCGTCTCGTATAGTCCGTCACGGCAAAAGCACAACCGGCACTGTAACCGCATGACGAATCGCGGAAGTTACCGGTAGCGCGCAGTTGCGTTACCGAATGTGGTCCCAGTCACGTGACTTTCTTTTAATTTTCTAATCGCACGTTCCCCGTGCACAGATTTGGAGACAAAAAATAGATTGGAGACAAAGTAATAGATAAATAAATAATAAATTGAGACAAATTAATTGTTTCTTAACTTTATTGTATATTCATTTTCGTTCTGACAATAGATTCACCCATTACCGCAATAAGTATGCTACCACTATATTGCGCTCTCTATTCTATCGTATTGCGTCACTAAAAACATACGTGCTAGTGACCAGCTGGGAATGACTGAAATCTACTTGCAGCCCGGTTTGATGCCCGCTCGGGGCGACTGTTGAAACCGGTTTTAACTACTGCCGGGAATGATAAAACGTTAAATGGGTTTACTTAGTGGGGGTAGTTTTCAAGTACATACACGTTTACTTACGATGGCATTTGCATTTGCTAAATACTCCACTTCGCTCATAAATCACCTGCAATTTTAATTAAACATCATAATCGGGGGGCCGCCTGGTGCGAAATATGCAAATTGGTACTGTGTTACTCTTTGGCAATTGAATTATCCTACTTCACAGTTATTTATTGAAAATAGAATAATAAATCGAAAATATATTACATTAATGAACATAAATTATTCTAGTTGACAAAACAATTATTGATACGCGTTTCTCGATATCAATCACAACCCCGATTCGAATAACTTGCTTCCATCTAGCTTAGAAGTAACCGAGCGACGAACCTGCCATACCGATTGTGGTGACGTTTTCCCGTAGTTTCGATTCATCATGATGCCCGCGTGGTGCGATTGTTTGGGGCAAACAGTTTGTAAGTAAACTGCGAACAATGTTCGACCGCCAAGACTACGTATGTAAATACATTGATCAGACCCACGACCAGCTGACGACCGGCGGATCGTACGGCCTTTGCGTACTTCGACCCTGACCACGTCACAAATGACACGCCCATGTTGGAAGCAGACCGCTGAACTTGACTTTTGTCGCACTGGTATAAACCCCGACGAGACTACGGTTGAAAATCTCTCATCTTTTTAATTTTCGTTCGAAATTTTCATGTGATAGGATCAGATAATCTCGATGAAATTAGAATAAAATTTGAATTGATATAATGTCTTGCTCTAGCTTTCAAAACCATTTTATTAGGGTAAGCAATAAAATATGTATTTCTTTTTGAGCTTGGTTGCTTTCCGGATGCATTCTATTACGATCTATAATAGAAATACCTCAAAAGTGCTGTGCTGAGGGCGTACTTGATATTGACATAGCTATTCCTGCAGTGTCGGTGCTTCGAGTGTAGAATATTTTTTTTTATTGGGTTGTTGAATGTCAACACATTATGAATTTGGAATATTGATTTGCATTTATCTTATTGAACTAAATGCATCTGTTCAAACTAGAACACCTTAAGAAGGGTCTTTTCGTTGAGACTCATCGCTCAACGGAAGGGATGGCTCCCATACAAATGAAACACACATTTCAGCATAACTCAAGAACTAATCTAGCAAATAGAACCAAATTTGAAATGCGGAGGCAAGAAACGATTTATTGGTGGTTTGACAGCCCACTTTTCTTTGATAGGGAGGGGTCCCATACAAACGAAACACAAATTTCAGCATAACTCGAGAACTAATGAAGCAAATGGAACCAAATTTGGTATGTGAAGAATTTTAGGAGAAAGAAATATTTATATGGTAGTTCAAAACGCTTAATCTTACGGAAAAGGAGAGCTCCCATACAAATAAAACATAATTTTTTTATATAATTCGAGGACTCCCATATAAATGAAACACGAATTTTTATATAACTCTAGAACTGATCAAGCAAATAGAACCAAATTTGGAATGGGAGGTTTTTAGAGTAGTGGCGATTTGATACCCCTCCTTACTCTGATAGGGGGTGGGAAAACGCACAAAAACTCAACACATAAAATGATGAAGATGATACACAGAAGCCGAAAATCGACCCCAGGCACCATTTTTAATTCTTAGATGGCGACTTCCGGTTTTTTTGAAACCAGAATGATACCCAGAGACCAGAAGATAACTTCCAAACAGCTAAAAGCTAACCCCGAATGCTCCCTCATTTTTTTAGGGCTACCATGTTGCTCTTAAAGAGTTATTTTATTATTGTTAGATAAAAATTATTTACACAAACATATTGATACAAGATATTCTATTGTAATATTATTATTTCAAAAAATTATTGAAGGAGAGAAGTTTGTTTCGGGTTCATCATTTGCAATCACTATCGAATGCAACAATGCAGTTAATGTAACAAACAGCCTTATGAAGTTTAACGTCAAATTTGCACGTCAAAGTTTTTTTCCTTAAGCGTACTCGCTTTGGTTCGTTCGGAAGATTTCTAGACAACTAAATTTTCTATCTAGAAAATTGTTTTGGAAGAAAAAATCGGTAATTTTAATCACTTATTGTTTTTAAAATGATTTTTTTTCAGTGTAGGATCCAAAATTCCCTAGAAATCATCCTAACAACTTTTTTCTATCTTTTGTCATTATTCAGATTTATCGATTTATAAAAAAAAAATATCCAAAGTTATTTAGGATAGTAAGGCTTACACACAAATAAAGTGTCACTGAATTCTTAGAGGGTGCTGTCAACATCTGGTCGAGTTGGAGCGAAATCCTTTTATACTGGGTTACATTCTGTGAAAACTAAAATGAGTATGTAACGTTTTAGGGAAAGATATCAAATGTCAATAGCTCTCGTAAAACTTTACCGAATGCATTTATTCATGTGTCGTTGCATAGCTAAAATGTACAAGATTTTTATGATATGTCAACCATCAGCACTTTTTTCTTATTACATGGTGAAATTTGTGGAAAGGTTCAAAGTCGAATATTCTCAGGCATACAGTTGACTCGTTTGTCAAATGTAGCCAGAGCTACTTCTAGCATATAATCACGGGCTAAAAATGCCAGCGAATTGACATCGCATTAGAGGAAATCTTTTAACGAAATAACAGCGAAATATATTCCAACTTTTTTAATTTATTTGCCACTTTTATCACGATTTATCATAATTTACAAAAGTTTTACAGGCTATAATTCTAACAGAGTGAAATCTAACTAGGAACAGTTTGGAACACATATATAGTCTTCAGTCGGTGTATTGAACGCAGACCCTCGATTCAATGGCACTAACATAAAACCCCTCTTGTGCAAATTTTCAAGCTAAATCTACTCTGTCTTATCTTTTTTTTTTTTTAATTTACTTGGAATCCAGGTCCTTTTTTCGCATTCATCCAGTTTATCAAAAAATGTTGTGGTCACAAATGAAAACAAAAATGTGGTCACAAACCACCGTTGAATCCTGTTACAGCACCCTCTTAGTGGAAATGAGATACACAGTAGCCTCTCAGTACGAACTGTAGTTGAGTGTCGGGCCGCGGACCTGTACTGTTGTGTATGGCCTTCGTAGCAAAATCAAATTGCTATACCTACTGTGTGTTGAATTTCACAATGCACAGTGGACCAGGAATGCAATCTAGCGGAACGAAATAATAACTCCGGATCGTGTTGGTTTTTTCAGATAGTGTTTTCGGCGATCTTCATGAGAATAACCAAGGTTTATTTTGGTAAGAAAATACCTGTACTAAACGTGTACTAAACTAGTACTAAATTTTTATTTTTTCAGTTGTTCAATTTAGAAGGAAGGTTTCTTTTACAAACTTGTTTTTAAGTTCACATTTAATACTCTTTGACATCTACAAAGGCAGTTGGCATTATATTGGAAACAGAATAGCACTTTTTTTATATTTTTAGAATTGTACAAAATTACTCACAGAGTGAAAGCATAAGGAAGTGGCTGGAAAAAGAGCTAAAATTTTGTTTACATACACCTAGTTCGATATTCTTCCAGCCCTAAGAGTTTCAGGTTGCGCTTTTGTGCGCTAATTGAGATATGACATCTAAAACAAATAATCAAAATTTTCCGTTTTCTTTAACATCTCAAATGCTACAGGCTTGCTATCTATTTTTGCGGCAAGGTGCAGAGTTTAAATGATTCATAATTAGAAACTCATAAAGTTTGTTAGAATACTTAAAAAAATGAAACTAAAAGTTTTCTGTCCATTTCGTCCAAAAAATCAATATTTCATACACTGTCGTCTATTGGCTAATAAACAACTTCATAAAAGACACCATCCTTAAAAATTAAAAAAAAGGAGAAAAAAATTAGTACTAGTTTAGTACACTTTTAGTACAAATATTTTCATACAAAAAAATTTCTTGGATATTCTCATGATCATTGCCAGAAACACTATCTCAAACAACAAACACGATCGTATATTCTCCCGAAGTTTCTTCGCCAAAATAAAGTGCCGATACTAGACACCTTGTTTTCCACGGGAGAAACAACGATGACCGCATGACAGCGCAATGAGTAGGCAACAAAAAAAAATAACGACAAAGTTTTCGAATCCAAGAAATAAAAAGCTATAAAAACATAGGCGGATAATTTGAAAAAGTAAATTGTTTCTCTCCGGGGATTCAGTAGAATTTGTTAAATAAAATCAATCTAGAAGCATTCTTGACTTCAAGCGGTCTTCATTTTCTCCTCTTTCGAAGTTTTATGTTTTGCTAAGGCAGTTGGTTTAAAAAAGGTTGGTTTTGATAATTTCATATTGACATTTTTTCTTCGATTATATAAGTGAAGCTTTGACTATTTTGAGACACATCGCGAAGTCCTATTAAACCCAAAATTTTGCAGAAGATTTTCTTCGAGGACATGAAGCATTTCAACCCTGCTGCCAAGAATGCAGAACCGTAACATTGAAAAAAAATCAACTTACTATCTTCGCCCTGTGTGTAGTCAAGACACTCAGCTAGCGTTCCCCTGCCAAACGCGTTTGACGTAAAAGCTTCGTTATGCTGGAATTACTTTACGAACTTTTTTGTCATATGTTCACCTTTTATGTTTAAACCACTGCGAAGGTAAAAGGCTAAAACATCAAGCCGGAGGCACCGGAGATTACGATTTCGAGTCTCGTCTGGATGAGGATAATTTTTTTCTAAGTCACACCTTCTGTTCTCGTTCATCTATCGCATTTTCGTAAAATAACATACATTCCCCGCTTTACTGAACTTAAAATGAAGCTATAAGACAAAAAACAATGAAGTTAGTTCATGAAGGAATTTCCCAATATTGGATTTTATCATAGCTTCCTACTGTTAGCGAGTGATTATATTCAGTGTCTAAGTGTAGTAAAAAGTAAGGGAGCTGCGTTACAGAGTCCGCTTTGTCAAGCGGATGGTCGTGGGTTCGAATCTTAGTAGAATCAGGCCATCAGATGTCAAAAAGGACTTAAGCATGGGTTTATTCTCAGGCTCCCCACCAGTTACCCTTCCTTTACGCTGAAATCTCCAAATACCTTTGCGTGACTTCCTCCTAACAAAAAAAAAGTCCCTCTTATCAATAAAACTGGCCAGAAGGACGCACGACGAAACTTCTCCAGGGAATTATAATTGGTGATATTTGGCAAGAGGAACGAGTATCGGTATAGTAGAACAGTAAGCGTGTAAGGAAGAGTAGCACATTACACACAAGCACTGATGAACAATAATAACAAGCATGCCACTTCTCAATAGAGGTATTGCTATTAACAGAAGTGCGGGATACAGCAGACACCAGGGCATATCTCACAATAAATTTACGATTCTGGTCGCAGTGAGGAATTAAGTACGTGATTTTTACACCACTGGACCGATTATAAGCCATGATTTGACCGTGATTTTATATATTTTATGTCTATCTCACATGCAATTAAAAAGGAATGTACCGTATGGCATCACCTGACATCTAAACTTTGATTATAGCTTAACAATTATACTTGCAGTTTTGAACGACGAAACTATATAATAGGGTTAGAGAACAGATCGATCTACAATATGCAATGCAGTTTGAGTCAATTGTGCATGTAGTTGCTGAGTAATACGTGTTTGAAGATAATTTTTCGCGGTTGAATCTGATTTCTCTTCGCCGGGAATGGAATCAAACATAAATATTTTCGATAAAAAACGCATAATTAGCAATGCATAGCCTATGCAGTATTATAAATAACCCATATAAAAATTAAATTTATGTTCCTGGATGTCCAGTAAAAAGTGATAGTCGTAAGGAGACATTTCTCGATCGCTGGTACTTAAAAGGTTAAGATACAGCCCAATGATGACATCAACAGCAATAGTCTCGTCAATATTTGAGAAAAATTGTTGAGCAATTGATCGTGAATCGTCAATTTATCTTCATATTGCAATGGAAGGAGATCGTTAGATATCGGACCGGGATTCATTTAAATCATTCTATTTGTGGCAAATTTTATATACAAAACGTGTTACAATTATTGTTTAATACTAATTTGTGGTCTTTTCTCGCTTTTTCCACAGGCCATCTATTTCCAATTATTTGGCAAACCAAGAAAGGAAATCCGAGGCGATGTGGCACTGGTCACTGGCGGGGGCGGAGGTCTCGGACGGTTGCTTGCCATGCGGTTGACAAAATTAGGCGCTAAGGTTGTGGTGTGGGACATCAATCAAGATGGTAAGTTTTTGTTTAACTATCATCTAGCAGCTCATAACAGCAGATTAACGGTACAGACAAAGAAAAGATCCGCTAGAGCAGGATTCGATATAAATCTAGTTAGCCTTCATGCTAGTTACGTACAAGCTAGCAACAAGCGGTTGCGCATGGCTTAAAAAAGGCAATTCATGAAGTTTCCAAGGCAGCATTGCAGCACGTGTACTTACACCAAGTACCCCCCAATACTTTACCTTGATTTATTTGAGATAACGTTTCCATACAAAGCTAAGGGGATTGAATGTAGTTCCACTGGCCGGTTCTCTACAGTATGGCGCAATTAATGTTTGCGCAATCCTCTAAGCCAAACCCAAGCAAAACTGCACGGATCTCCGTTGGGATATACAGAAGCTCAAGTGCCAGCCGAGCCGTCAGACGAGACAAGTGGAGTGTGGCGCTCTTCGACGGGAAGGTTAAGTCTCTAAAACCTCGCCGCGGGGAAAGAGTTTAAGTACGCTTGCAGCAACAAAGTCAGATTCAATTATTCTCCGCATGAAGGTCGCCCAGGTACCTGCTGATGACGACAAGTACTCACGGTGCGGTTCAATTGCACAGTCCGCTATAACATAAGATGCTGTCTAGGACGTTGATCGAGTGTGATCACAGATTGAACTGATGGGCAAACTTAAGCTTGTTAAACTATTATTATTACATTAAAGGTTACATACGTCTGATGGCACAAAGCCCTACTCTTGTTGGCACATATGGTCATTTCTGGGATTTCCTACCACAACGACAAGTGAATTAACTGCTGATCTGCGAAAATTGTCTTCTCCTCTATGATAATGACCTTGATATCCAAGTTAACCTACAACCAATTTTGCACACGGTCAGCACCAGCTCAGCTTTCCAATATAAACGTCCTACGGGTGAATTAACGTTTACTCGTCCTTTGGATTCATACCTGTCTTGTCGCCAGGTACATAAGTATACGAAATTGTGCATCTGACAGGGGAACCACAAGGTCAACAGCATTACAGAAATTGCAACAAATGCAAGGCAGGTTCGAAACCGGTTAACCGAATGTCCACCGGCTTATTAGCTGGGCTTGCTAAGAGTTCACTGACGGTGCAATAATTAGCTTGCTGCGATATGATTTTAAACGCGGCTGCATTATGATTTTCATAATCTAATTTGAATATCCGAGGTAAGCCAATCTCATCCGCATACCTCTTCGGAGACCGGTCTGGTTCATCCATTTGTACAGCACTTCTGTTTCATGATCTTCTGAGAAACGTTTGCATACTTGAAGCCGTTCGTCTTTATGTTGCTGTAAATTAGCGAGAACTTGTCATAAGTTGAAGAATTTTAACCTTCACACTACAACCGCGCTGCGCGGGTATCTCAATGAGATTGGTCATGGTTTTGGAGAGATCATGCACTTACTACGTACATAATACATTGCAATTAAACTCGTACTCACCATAAGAAGTAAACGTTGACGGTTTTCTTTTTGTTTGGACACTAGGAATGCCAGTCATGCTCGGCGGTGGCTCTCTTCAGCAAACAGATCAGGGTCGGAGAACAAGAAAGAAAAAAACATTTGCAGCATTGCATTCGATGTGCGAACATGATGGCTTCTACGGTCGCAGTTTTATAATTGTTTGCTTCTGAACTGTGACCATAAGCGGCTACATACACGAGACAAGTCATGTGGAAGTTGAAGGTTTCTAGAAAATTCCGAAGCGATGCGGAGAAAATCGTGAAAAAAGTCCAATTATTTATGATAACTATTTAAGGAAAAAGTAATCAAATAAGGACGAAACTGGCACAATGAATAAGGACGACACGCTCAACATCTGAGAAATGTTTCAAAATTCAAAATTTGAAATAAACTTTAATCAAATTGATACAAATTAGAAATGGAACTAGAATAACGATGTAAGTCAAATAAAATTTTAGAATTGTGGCCTTCCAAGCATTTCATAATAATTCCAAGTTTAATTTGAATTTTTACAAGCGATTTAGAACTCAATTTGGAATCTATTTTCATAGTGTTTTCATCTTAGCCACGAAAAATGAGAAAATAAACGGTTATGTGGCAAATGCCGAAGAAAAAAAACCTCTACAGCTCCAAAATAAATCTTGAAAATTTCTTCTCATACAAAGTTTAACTGATTTTGCAGTGCGTATCAAAGTTTTCCTAGATAATGATGCTTTATAATGCTCATCTTTTTTCGATAAACATCTCAAAAGGTTAAATTAGACCAGTGAAAAACCAAGAATTATTTCAAAATAACTATTTCAATACAGATTTAAATTGCTTGAAATTTTTTTACAAATTTGGGACAAAACCTGCGCGTAAACCCGACCTGAGTGTAATGCCTAATTCAGCGTAATATCGTCAAACTACACTTACAAAACTGTAAAAAAAACTAGAGAATGGTTTAGTTGTCTTCACTTCAAAACACTTCAAAGGCTCTGGAAAGATTAAAATAAAAATCTGAAAAGTTATACGATATTGAACCTAAAAGCATCGTTGAAAGCTTTTAACGTCCTTCAAAAAGGCACTCATATAAATAACTTTTAAATGAACGTGACGGTCTTTGGTAAAGAATTCCTAAGTCCTTTCGACGGATGGAACGGAATTTAAATGTTTGGCCTTTAGAAAAGATTTTCGGCCATTCTGAGCTTAATTTGGGATCATTTTCCATTTTGACTTTTTCTGGCATTTAGAAGGGCTTTTCGACCATTCAGAGCTTAACTTAGGATCATTTTCGGGGCTTTAGAAAGGTTATTCGGCCATTCTGAACTTAATTTGGAATCATTTTTTTGCCTACTCTGGTCTTAGAGAAGGGTTTCGACCACTCTAAGTTTAATTTGGGATCATTTTCTATTTTGGCTTTTTTGGCTTTTAAAAGGGGTTTTCGGCCATTCTAAGCTCAAGTTCTTTTTTTACCTTTAGAAAAGCTTTTCGGCTATTCTGAGTTTAATGTGGGATAATTTTCTTCTGGGCTTTTTCTGGCCTTGAAAGGGATTTTTGGTGATTCTGAGCTTCATTTGGGATATTTTAATTTTTTGGCCTTTGCTGGTTTTCCATTTTTGGCCTTTAGAAGAGCTTTTCGGCCATTCTGAGTTTAATTTGGGATTATTTTCTATTTTGGCCTTTCTGAGCTTAATTTGGGATCATTATTTTTGGCCTTTTCCGGCCTTCAGAAGAGGCTTTCGGCCATTTTGAACTCAATGTGGGATCATTTTCCATTTTGGCCTTTATTTGGGCTTTTGACCATTCTGAGTTTAATTTGGGATCATTTTATATTTTGGCTTTTCTAGCCTTTAGGAGAGCTTTTCGGCCATTCTGGGCCTAATCTGGGATCATTTTCCCATTAGAAGGGCTCTTTGGCCATTCTGAGCTCAATTTGGAATCTTTTTCCTAATTTGCCCTTTTCTGGCATTTAAAGTGCTTTCAGGCATTCTGAGCCTAACCTGAGATCATTTTTTTTTTTGACCTTTAGAAGAGCTCTTCGGCCATTTTGACCTCAATTTGGAATCATTTTCCATTTTGGTCTTTTCTGGCCTTTAGAAGGGCTCTTCAGCCATTCTGAGCTAAATTTGGGATCATTTTCTTTCTGGCCATTAGAAGGTTTTTTCGGTTATTCTGGGCTTAATTTGGGATCATTTTCTATTTTGGCCTTTCCTGGCTTTCTAAAGGGGTTTTCGGCCATTTCAAGCTTAATTTTGGATCAATTTATTTTTTGGCCTTTAGAAGAGCTTTTCGGCCATTCTGAGCTAAATTTGGGATCATATTTCATTCAGAAGGGCTTTTCGGCCATTCTGAGTTTGATTTGGGATTATTATTTTTGGCCTTTTCTGGCCTTCAGAAGAGGCTTTCGGCTATTCTGAGCTTAATGTGGGATCATTTTCTTCTGGGCTTTTTCCGGCCTTTGAAAGGGATTTTTGGCGATTCTGAGCTTCATTTGGGATGTTTTTCTTTTTTGACCTTTTCTGGATTTAAGAAGAGCTTTTCGGAGCATAATCCGGGATCTTTCTCATTTTGGCCTCTCTACTCTTAGACTGGGTTTTCGGCCATTCTGAGCTTTATTTGGGATCATTTTCTATTTTGTCCTTTTCTGGCCTTTAAAAGGGGTTTTTGGCCATTCTAAGCTCAATTTAAGATCGATTTGTGTTTTTTGTGTTGTGTTTTTAGAAGAGCTTTTCGGCCATTTTGAGCTTAATTAGGGATCATATTCTCTTCTGGCCATCATGGCCTTCAGAAGGGCTTTTCGGCCATTCTAAACTTAATGTGGGATCATATTATTTTTTGGCCTACAGAAGGGATTTTTGTCCACTCTAAGCTTCATTTGAGATTAGATTTCTGGCCTTTATAAGGGTTTTTTGGCGATTCTGAGCTTAATTTGGGATTATAATATATATTGGCCATCTCTAGCCTTTAGAAGGGCTTTTCGACCATCCTGAGCATAATTTGGGTTCATTTTCTTTTTGGGCATTTTCTGGCCTTTGGAAGGGCTTTTCGGCCATTCTTAGTTTAATATGGGATATTTTTCATTGTTGGCCTTTTCGGCCATTTTGAGCTTAATCCATATTTTCTTTTTCTTGATTTTCAGAAAAGTTTTTCGGCCATTCTGAGCTTAATATAGGATCATTTTCGTTTTGGCTTTTTCTGGCCTTTTGAAGGGATTTTCAGCCATTCTAAGCTTAATTTGAGATCATTTTCTTTATTGACCTTTTCGGCCATTCTAAACTTATTTGGGATCATTTTCTTCTTTTGTCTTTTCTGGTGTAGAGGAGGACTTTTCGGCCAATCTGAGTTTAATGTCAGATCATTTTCTTCTTTGGCCTTTAGATCCCTTTTTGGCAATTCTGAGCTTAATCTGGGATAATTTTCTATTTTGGTGTTTTCTGCCTTTTAGAAGAGCCATTCTTCGGTATTTCTGAACTTAATTTAGGATCATTTTCTTTTTTGGCCTTTAGAAGCGGTTTTTGAAGTTTCTGAGCCTAATTTGGATCATTTTTTTTTCTTTGCCTTTTTTGTCTTTAAAAAAGGTTTTTCGGCCATTATTAACTTAATTTGGGATCATTTTCTGCTTTGGTCTTATCTGACCTTTAGTAGCCCTTTTTGCCTTTTTGAGCGTAATTTGGGATCATTTTCTTTTTTGGCCTTTTCTGGCCTTCAGAACTGTATTTCGGCTATTCTGAGCTTCATTTGGGATCAATTTCTATTTTGATCTTTTCTGGCCTATAGAAGGGCGTTGCGGCCATTCTGAGCTTAATTTGGGATCATTTTCTATTTTCGCCTTTTCTGGCTTTTAGAAGGGATTTTCGGCCATTCTAAGCTTAATTTGGGATCATTTTATTTTTAGCCTGCGTTTCTGAGCTTAATTCGGGATTATTTTCTATTTTGGTCTTTTCTGGCCTTTAGAAGGGGTTTTGGCCATTCCGAACTCAATTTGCGGCCTTTAGAAGGGGTTTTGGGCGTTTCTGAGTCTAATTAGGGATCATTTTCTTTTCGGCTTTTTTCGGCCTTTAAAAGGGGGTTTCGGCTTTTCTGAGCCTTCTTTGGAATCATCTTCTGTTTTGGTCTTTTCTGGCCTTCAGAAGGGGTTTTTGGCCGTTCTTAGCTTAATTTGGGATTATTTTCCATTTTGGCCTTTTCTGGCCTTTCGGGCATTCTGAGCACAATTTGGGATCATTTTCATTTTTGGCCTTTTCTGGCCATTAAAAGGGCTTTTCGACGATTCTGAGGTTAATTTGAGATCATTTTCTATTTTGGTCTTTTCTGGCCTTTAGAAGTGTTTTTCGGCCATTCTAGCGTTAATTTGGGTTAATTTTTTATTTTGGCATTTTCTGGTTTTTAGAAGGGGGTTTCGATGATTTAAGGCTTAATTTGGGATCATTTTCTATTTTGGCCTTCAGGGGTTTTGGCGATTGTAAGCTGAATTTGAGATCATTTTCTATTTTGGTATTTACACAATATTGGTGTGAGACGTAATTATACGTCGATAAATAAACCCATAATTGAACTGTAAAAACACTGAAGAGATCGAAAAATAAAAAAAGAAACTGATCTTCATTTAAACGTAAAAGCAGAACAAAGCTATCGGTACTTGACTTCCTTTTAGCGTAGAGAGCAGTCTAGTTCCACTGGAGTCCGCACTGCACTGAAGAAGATTTCAAGCCAAAGTTGTAATACGTCTAGCACTACGAACTCTAATTGAATCCAAATTTACCGTACTCAAATAGTCATAGTGGGCAGAAATCTCAGGTAAACGGAGCACTAGTAAACTAGAACGCACTTCAACGTGTCCGCCGATATCATGAATAAGCTGAAACGAACATTTTTGATCCTGTTGAAACTTTGTATATGTTTTTCACTGGTATTTAGACTGTTTTGAGTCAATGCCTATAATTGAAAACAGTGAAAGTTTAAAAATAAAATTACCAATCGCTTTATTTAATTGTTTTGTTTTTTTTTTCATCTCTGTAATTTAAGAACACTTTGAAAGAATTTCGCGTGTCCGTGGAAGTAAAAAAGGATTTTTTGTTACGAAAACATATTTGGAGAAAGTAATTGTTTATTCCGCAAGACAAGGGTCATACCTTTTCATTTAGAACGATTTTAAATTGGAAATACAATGTAAGTAAGGGTGCGAATTGCCCAAAGCATTCATATCTGTGATGATGGAAAAAAGCAATACTGGAGGAACCTGTGCTTAAAATAAATCGATTATTTTCTATAAATTTAAAAATGTTATATTTAGTTTGATAGTACACTAATCTCGCTTTTTACTCGGGGGATACGTGCCGCGTAAAAAGAAACCGCGTAAAATACCGCGTAAATTCCGCAATCTGCTTAATAAACCGCGTAAATTCCGGAATCCGCGTAAAAAAACGCGTAAAAGACGACCTTAGTGTATTCTGCAATGCATTTTAGACATTCAAATTTGTTAATGTTTTTGAAAATTGTTGAAGGCTTTAACTATTTTACTTTACTACTGCAAAGATTTCTCTGTGCAATAAAACGTATCCACAATTCTTGTTGCTATTTTTATACAAATTTAAATTTCCTATTCTATTTTCCCGTTTTCAGGTATTGATGAAACCGTCAAAATCGTTCAATCGTTGGGTGGTTTCTGCAAAGGATACATAGTGGACATTTCCAACAGAGAGGAAGTGTACAAATGTGCCGATAAAGTGCGGGAAGAGATTGGTGAAGTAAGTAGAACATTTTCATAACAAATTGTTTATATTTAATATTGTGCTCCAAAAACCAACGCGAGTACAAATCTAGGTTAAAACGTCGTACACTCGGGTAAAAGCGAAAAAACACCATAAAATGAGTTCAGTGTCCCCCTTGCGAACGGAAAATCGATAACAGATCGCCGTAAATTATACCACCCAGCACATTAAACCCAGACGCTGAGAACACTAATTTTCTCAAAGAAAACAGGGCGCTAATTGCAGTTGTACAAGCAGATCATATGATTTGCTCGTATGCTATCGGTTTTAATCGCAAATTGCTGCACGTGAGTTGATGTTTACATAGTTGCAGTGAATTCTAAGAGTTTTCCAGTTTGGGAAAAGTTTAAACCGATCCGGAAATTAGATGCTGATTGTCGTTTAAGGCACCCACATGACGACGGTAATTGGGCTTATTGTGAATTGATAGATGTGCAAAAGGGCAATTCGAAATGCTGTAATACGCGAGTACTACCGCTGCTGATAAGTCTGAGTTTTTATGATACCGGTATTAATTGACGAAGTACTTTTTTGCATGATCAGCAAAAAAGTGATCGTGAACTATAATTTCTGCTTGGTCATCTCGATTTCCTTTTCTTATTTCTGAGCTCATTGCCGGTTCTCGAAGTATCTTCAAATCAGTTGATGTGGGGGACACATAAAGGTCACGCAGCAAAGAACCTCTCCCGAGGGGTTTGAACCGCCGGCGATCGCCCGCGCGTGTTCTCCTAATGTTGAAAACATGGCTGATGAGGCTGTCGCCGTTTGCAGCACATAGTAATTTTTTGCTCCTTCTCTCCGTGCGCCTTGCAGGTGTCTTTGCTATTTAACAACGCGGGCGTTGTCTCCGGCAGAGCACTACTCGACACTCCGGACCATCTAATCGAGCGTTCCTTCAACGTAAACATTATTGCACACTTCTGGGTAAGTATCCTCATCTACACTACAGCTGCAAATTTAATTTAAATTTTATATTATCCTATCATTGTCTGTGTACCGAAAAAAGTGCTGGGTAATCTCGGGTTGAATTCTTAAGGAATAGTTTTTTTTCTAATAATAAATCACATCGAGTCTCATTGTTGTTAGACCTGCGCGATCAAGTACGAGTATGACGAATGAATAGTGGCTTCCGGTTGAGTAGTTTTCATTACGTGCCCGTTGTAGTTTACGTTTTTATCTCGCCGATAGTGACCAGCCCCAGCCATTAGCCAACATCTCATTTATCGGCGGAATTCCATATGCGTGTCTGTCTAGATGTTTACGTGACCTGCAAATGAAAACATTCGCACTCGGAAGAATTTCAATTAGACTGTTGTAGGTGTCTGAGAGAAACTTTTTTTTGTGCCCATTCTCATTAGTAATCAATTATGGATATATGCTTGTTGCTTTGTTTTACTCATATGAATCATTCTGACTCGTTTTCCTCATTCTATTTATGTTTTGTTTTATTGACACGCAACAGACGACAAAAGCCTTCCTGCCGTCGATGTTGGAGCGCGATCACGGACACATTGTGACAATCGCATCCCTGGCGGGTCACGTCGGTATCTCCAAGCTAGTGGACTACTGCTCGAGTAAATTCGCCGCGGTATGTTGACAGCGGGGTGTTGCTATTCTGGAGAATACTAATGACAATACTTGTGCTTTGATTTTAGGTTGGGTTCGATGAGGCTCTCCGAATAGAGCTCGAATATATGGGAGCGCATGGTGTTTTTACGACTGCGATCTGCCCCTACTTCATACAAGCGACGGGAATGTTCGATGACGTGAATTCAAGGTGAGCAATAAAAAATGATCAATATTCTTTGCGCATAATTGATTTGATTTTTTGATAGAACACATCCTGTAACGTTTTTTTTATTCAAGAGTTTGGTTTTGAATATTTAATTGCAAGGTTTTGTTCGTCAAATCGGAATAAAGATCGATAGTATTTGGTTGCAAAATTTCGATTATATTTATTTGTAACGTTGTGGATGATTTGAAACCCTTTTCAATTCCTTCTTACACTAACATTCAAAAATATTTTAGAATTATTATGATAGCTTGTCGTTTAAAGTTTAGGAAACAGAGTTTCTATTTGGAATAAGTTCATTCTTAATACAGTGTTTTCATTTACCTGCGATCTACAATACCTTAAGCGCTATGAATAATTTTTGTTCGTTGAATTTATGACTGTTAACGTTCTTGTAATTAATTTTTAATTGATTACTAGAATGTTAGCAGTAAAATGGTAAAAATCTGTATTTTCTACCAACACTACCAGTGTACCGGCATGAGTCAGATTTCCATCAATAATAATTAATAATAACAATTGACATAGGCTGCCAAGGGTTGGTAGAATACCAATTGACATTTTAAAAAATTTCAAAATTTTCATCAATCGATGACAGGTCTTATTACACTATAGAAATTAACCGAAACTCAATCTGTACATTTTCCGCATATTTCAGATGGGTCCCAACACTAGATTCGAACGACGTGGCAGACAAAATCATAGACGCTGTTCGGAAAAATGAAAAATATGCCATAATTCCGGGTTATCTTCAGCTGATGTTAGCAATAAAATGGTAAGTTTGATTTCCCCACCATTTCGTATCAATATTTCACCACTAATCGTAACCGTAGGGTCTTCCCGTGGGGCTGCAATTCGGGTTTCCTACGGCGGTTGGTACCGGATGCAACACCTCAACATGCCGTTACACCGGTGACAACACCGTCCGGAGTTAAACTGAATGGAAGCGCTCATCCGCTGGCATCCGGGTCATCCGATAACAACAATACCAAAACGTCATCACTGCTGGTACATCGGCTGTCCACCGGCGAAAGAGTACTTTAAGCATCAACCGTTTTCGATTAACCCGAAGCTGCTGCTTATTGGAACTATACTTAAGTACTTATTTCTGCTGGCTTTTCTCAGCCTCATCTTAAGTCGTGCGTTCGAAGGACTGAAAAATTCACGAATGAACAGAAAACAAGTCTAAAGAAAGGCAGGGCATGAAAATGTAATATAAATAGTTCTCAATATGAGTTTCGAAAAAAATAGTAAATATTAAGAATAGTTTCTAAGCGGTGGAGAAGAAAATAAAAAAAAATGTGATTGTCTTTACAGAAAAAGTACGATAGCAGTAAGGCTGGATCATTCCTATAAGTTTTGGGATTATAGCTTTAAGCTACAAACTAGTTGTTAGAAAACCCAGTAAGACACACTGTAAAAAAGTTTAACCCTCAAATGGTTCTTTTTCTTGCCCGTTGTTTCTGAACAATAAAACTCCTATGTTACGATTAATGTATCTATACTAATGAAACACTGGTCAAATCTGGTAGATTTCGAAATGATAAATTGGTCAAAACAATTCAACTAACTGCGCTCTTTTATTTTTATGCTGTACAGGGGTGGGAGCGGAAAATACAAATCCTCCAAGTTAATCTAACCTAGCGAAACAATGTTTCTTACAAAAATTTTTCTCTGAGAGCATTCTGTTTTTTTTTTTTCTCGAAAGGATCAGTTAAATAGTTTAATAAAACATTTCCAGCTGAAAGGGGCTTAATTTCACCGTCCTAACTTTTGATAGCAACGGTGACCGAACGAACACCGACAGAACACCGTACTATCATGTTATCTTATCGCGTTCGACTTCGATATCGACGAATGCGCCCCATTATCAAAAAAGGGGAATGTGATTTTTGTTACCAGTACTACACTCGTTACGGTTTAGAGCAGATGGGTTAGCGTCCCGATTAGAAGAAATGTGCATTTTACATTGAATGACAATTTAGCAGTTTTTTTATTGCGGAAATGGAGGCCAAACTGTTGATAATTTTAGTATTATTTGTTTGCATGACAGAGTTAATTAGCGGTCAAAGTGAGTTTGAATCATTTGTTAAAAGCTGTGATGTAAAATATTTCGTTCTTAATTTCAGGTTTATCAAAATGTTTCTTTCAAAAAACATGCGTCGAATGTTTGGACGCGGATTATTCATGTGCATGGTGCACGGATGAGGTTCGTAGAAGATTGTGAAGTGAACAAGCGTTTTTTTTTGTTAAGTTCTATCTTTATTAGTACTTTAACAAGAAAACGTTGCTAAAACGAACGGTGAAGAGTCGTACTGCTTCTTATCTGTTATCTGTTTTTGTGCGAGCAGTGAAAGCAAATAAAAATGGAAGCATGAATTGATAAGACCATTGATGCGTCAGCTCTTCGTTGATCGGCAAAGCCGGTTTGTTGGTAAACAAACATAAACACAAAAGGTTTACCCGTAACATGTGTGACGAAGCAATGGGATAGGTACAGCGCATATTGTGTCATCAATTGAGTTGGTTTCAACCTACCTAGATATAAGGGCGAACATCACGTTGAAATCGAACACACAGCACATGCACAGCAATGATTCATGTAAACCATAGTTAGTCCTTAAAAACGTATGGAAACGGAGGTTACGTCGTCTAGTGTTTATGTCCAGAAGGCCTAGTAAAAGGGGCTATCGATGGTTAGGAGGAGGTCACCCATGAAACACGCCTTGGCCAAATTTCGCCTTTCTTCCAGGAGCCCTATTTATAGGAGCGACTTTCGTAGCTCGGTAGGCTACGTGAGTCTCGCCAAGGAAACTGTTTTGAGGCGAAGCGAACACATTTTTGCCGCACAACTTTGATCCTCTGAATTGTGTTTTGGTAGGAAGGACACCATACGATAGTGGAGTATTCCAAAATAGGACGGACCAGGGAGCAATAAAGCTCTTTAAGGCAGTATATGTTTTTGAAGCTCTTAGCGAAACGAAACCAAAAACCCAGTTGCGACGACGTCTTTGAGACCAAATCAGCTGCATGATACTTGAAGCTTGATTTTTTATCGAATTTGGACTACTGTATTGCGATTCAAAAAAGTTGCTTGTAAACTGTAGTTGTAGAGCTACACCGTATGTTCTCGACGGAAAGAGATGACTTTAGCACTTGAGCGCATTAAGAGATATCCCGTTAATCCTACACCAATCACCAAAGGCTAAAAAATCCAGTTGTAGAATCTGAGCGTCTAGAAAGTTTTCTATTGTGCTGCATAGTGGTAATTTCATGCCTTTAAAAATTGAATTACCGTCGTTCATGATCAGTAGAAAAAGAAATGGCCCAAGGATGCTACTTTGAGGAACGCCGGATGTAACGGGGAAAGAAAACGAGGTGTAATCATCGAGTATGACAGCCATAGTTCTGCCGTCAGGTAGAAGCGAAGCCAAGCAAGCAAGTTAACGTTAATTCCCATTTTGTCAAACTTTGCAAAAGCAATCTCGTGGTTTACTTTGAAAACATTCATAAATGACGTAGCATTTGAGGGGGGAGGGAAGGGTTTGCCGTTTTGTGACGAATTGTGACGAGGGGGAGGGTGGGGGTTCAAGCCAAGCTACGTAGCAAACATGAAACTAAGAAAAAAAAATTATTTTTTCTAATTGTTCTTTTTTATCACTGTTTTGTCTGTTTAGGGTCATTTATATTACTTCCTTGTCTTTTCTTGTTCATTTATGACTCAAGGTATGTTTTGGATAATGAAATTTGCAAAAAAATATCATTGTTATGAAGCTACGTAATTATCTAGAGGAGGGTCCTGACTTTGTGACGAAATGCTACGATGGGGGAGGAGGGGGACAAACAGCTTGGAGACAGAGCTTAGTGATGTGATTCCACGATAATTACCAACAGTGCAGGCAGTTTCTTGTGGATGGGAAAAATGAACTAATTCTTCCAGCATTCGGGGCAGACACCCATCGTCAATGATAGATTGAAAACCTTAGTCAAAAAATGCAGCAAACTTAAAAGTATTTAACGTCCTATGCCATCAAAAACTCAAAAATGCAAAATTTTGAGTTGTACATGGAACCGACGTTATGCAATTGATTGAATACCGTTAACACTTTTAGATGCGCAACTAATTTGTCAATAGATGGCACCAGCCGTAAGTGCTGATCGAGTTTGACATATTTATAACGCAATAAAACAAGTTAAGACATATGATAAACAAATCACTTTGACACGTAAGTGTTTTTAATGTGGCGGTCATACTTACTCACTTTAGTATACTTCGGTGGTCGACGGACCGTTTACCGGTCTGAGGCCGAACGAATTAGAGATGTCCAGCTTCTTTTGTCTTGGGCAGCCGTTCTCTAGTATTCTCGTACACCAGCAGATCGCGCATCTTCTTCCACCGCGAACGTTCACCGAGTGCACGGCCTCTCCCTGGTGCTCTGTTGAATATAGTTTAGGCGGTTAGGCATTCTGGCCACATGTCCAGACCACTGAAGCCTGCCCCGCTGTATTACCTTCACTATATCAGCATGTTTTTATACCTGGTACAACTCGTGATTCATGCGTCTGCGCCACACTCCATCTTCTAATTCATCGCTAAGCATCGATCGCAGAAAACAAAGACTCCGAGCACTCTTCGATCAGCTTCCTTCAGCGTCAAAACTTTATGTCCGTAAAGGGCAACCGGGAGGATCAGCGTTCTATACAGCGCTAGTTCTGTCCGTCGAAGGCCCTGTTTGCAACTGCAACTCGTCGTTTCACTTCGTGAGTCACAAGCGTACCAATATGAACAAATTCATCAACCACTTTAAATCGTTCCCCAAAATCCACTTCGGCACCTCAGCACCGTAACACCCATGCTCCCAGCCAACTACCATGTACTTTGTTTTGGCAGAGTTTATGTTGAGCCCCAACCTCGCCGCTTCCTTCTTAAAAGCCCTGGAGGTCTCCTTCACAGCCCTACGGTCGATACCGATGATATCAATGTTGTCCGCAAAACCAAAGAGCATGTGAGATTTCGTGATGACCGTTTGCACGTTTGCTTTTTGTACTGTACCGCCACGGGCGATGTTAAACAGTAAGTTAAGAGCACTCATCCCCCTGCTTCAGTTCATCTAACGTCTCACCAGATAGCTGGTACGTATGACTTCGATCCCTACAGCATCATACGACTCAGCTCAATTAGTTCCGTCGGGCAACCGTGTTTTAGCATTATCTGCCATTAATTTCGCTGAGTCGTAGGCCGCCTTAAAATCTACAAACAGATGGTGAGTCTGCAAGTTATACTCCCGGAAATTATCGAGGATCTGTCGCAGGGTGATAATTAGATCCGTCGTAGAACGCCCCTGTAGAAAACCAGGCTGGTATTCGCCGACGATGGATTCCGTTAACGGTCTCAATCTAAAGAATAGGATACGGGAGTATGCGGTATTGAGCAACGTAATGCCTCGATAGTTGCAACAATCCAGTTGATGGCCCTTCTAGGGCATATGAGACCTTCCAACGAGTCGTTCGGCATTTGTTCATCTACCCAGATCCGCAGTATGATCTGGTAGATCTCATAGTACAGCCGCTTGCTACCCGCTTTTAGCAGTTTGGTCGAGATGCCATCATACCCAGCGGCCTTGCCGTTTGTGTTGGTGGCTCCACAGCTTGCTTGTCGCTCATAATCCTCATCTGGTTCCTGTTTTGCTTCTCTCGCTCTTCGCCGTTGATTAGCGCCTGATTGACTTCTTCAACCTGGCTGCAACCGTCGGTTTATCCGTAAGCAGGTTACCGTCCTCGTCACTGCACATGACAATCACAGGATAATTCCTGCTTCTGACTCTGTTAACTGTTCTATAGAAGCTCCGCACGTTGTTTCTAGCAAGGTTCTCCTCTGCGCTGGTGAGCACCTGCTCCTCGTGCTCGCATTTCTTCCGACGGTATGACTCTATTCAAGGCAGCTCTTGCCTCCCAGTATATTTTTCTATTCTGACGTTCATCCACAGTGAGCATGCGGCTCTTAGCACGCTTCTTATCGTCCGTCGCTTTTTGGCACTCAGCATTAAACAGCTGGTACGCTGTCCCCCACACGTCGTACCTACCACCCCTCTCGCAGTCGTTTCGATGGTACTGCAAATATTACGTCACGGCTCATTTATGTCTTCCACTCGTTCCTCCTGCTGTTCTGCGATCCGGTGATCCAGCTCTCTAGCGTATTTTCCTGCCACGCCATCATCTTTCAACCGCTGTATGTCGAAACGCATCGTCCAATCTGTGTGAGATCTCGGAACGTTCGACAACCGTAGGCGGATCTTACAAACGACGAGATAATGGTCAAAATCAATGTGTCTTCCCCAAAGACCAAACATCAGTAACATCCGAAAAGGGCACGAGATCGATATGTTGTTTTCGAATATTCACTGAACAGTGCTCTGATAGTCTGATCAATCCTTTTTTCTACCGAACACAAAAATATCAGTCTTTCAATTTCATCTTATCCGTTTTGTGCGAGACTTCGTACACCGTTCGTCTCTCCGAGCTATCGCGTTCAATTTCGTTTTCCGATTGCCAAATAAAACGAACGGTCATTACGATCATCTCTTTTCCTCTCTAGTGTAGAATCCTCGCAATCCTGTTCGCACTACTTTATGACGATTTTTTTCGCATTTTCCTTTTGTTCAATATCCATTGATTTTTAGTGGCAATGAACGACCGGAAAAAAATTCATTTGACCGGCAGTCGCTGTATGCTTCTGATGCGTATATTCTGTTACAGCGTTTTGGTGGCTGGAGACGCTTGTTTTTGTTGTTGTTGTTGTTGTTAATGTTTAGCGATTATGGAAAAGTAAGGTGTCAAACTGTTTGATTAATTCTTCATACATCTCTCAAAGCATCCATGGAAATCAAAGCAGCGCGTTTGAACATGAGTAGTGTAGTTACATCTGCCAACGCGGCTAGCACTTTATGTTGCGCAGCTAGCGTCGCGGCGGTGCACAGTGGGGCGGCTCCATACAAATGCTGGCCAAGCGAAAAAATCTCTTCAAATCATGGAAAATACATGGTTTTTATATAATTTTGGGACGCTGAGTCCGAATTTGATATTATTTTTGCATGAAAATGCGTATTTTTGACGCCAGGGAAAATTTCATGTTTTTTTATATATTATATGAGGAAAATTTTACGTCGGTTTCAATCTTTTGGAAAATAAAATGCATGATGCTTGAAAGACTTTCATATGCCATAAAAAACATAAAATATTAATCAGTTATTAAGAAAAAGAAAAAAAAATTGAAAAATATGCTTCGTGTTGAAAATCACTTATGACTTGTTTTTTTTTTTCAAAGTGACTATTGATTCTTCTTATCGCATTCGCATTTTTTTCCATTTGCATTTTTTTCCATTCACTTTCACCTTCATCTTCATTTTTGTGTTCATTTTCAATACAGTTTTAATATCTTCAAGAAGGGTTTTCGAAATGCAGTTTCTAACGTCAAAATAATTATTCACTATTTGCTCTGTAGAAATTAGCAGGCGATGTATTATGTCATGGTTT
Source organism: Wyeomyia smithii (assembly GCF_029784165.1). NCBI lineage: Eukaryota > Metazoa > Arthropoda > Insecta > Diptera > Culicidae > Wyeomyia > Wyeomyia smithii. The sequence continues at coordinate 62,390,601 of NC_073696.1, forward strand.
ATGTTTACACGATTGTTTTTACATGTGACTGGTATGATATAAACTTCAAACATGATTTTGGAAGTCAGTGCTGGTGATCCAAAACATAAACAATGACTAGTTTTTGATACTTCGTTAATTATCGAAATATAGATCAGTTAAACCTGTAAATATGCAAATAGTGTGATTAATTATACTGAAACTTGTTTGAAAACGTTGTTATTATCAGATTAATATGAGTAATTTGTTATTATATAGACGGTTTGCAGTGTGCAATTCAAATTTACATTTTTGAAATCCGACATGTGCCGAACCCTCGTTGTTTCTCTTCGAAAGAAAGGTACTCTGTGCAACTCTGTGCAAAATCGGACTAGATGCATTTTAAGGCATTTTTTTCAAGCTATCTTTTAAAACTAGTGCCAATAGTGCCAAACCCTGCCGTCTAAACTTTAAACGCTGTTTTATGCAAAAAATACGTAATTTTTTGATTCCGTCAATTTATACATATATACATTATCCAATGATGAGGATTATACATTATCCAATGATGAGGATTTATTCTCCACTATTTTATAGACAACTTTCACTTAGACATCATCAAGATTCAAGTTATTCTTGGGGCTCCAGCAAATTTCGCAACATTGCATTTTTTTTTCAAGAAAAACGCTAAAAAACGCTGACTCAGTACACTTTAAAAAATCATATAAAATTCAAATTTTGTCGTAATGCTCTAAAAATTTGGACCCTGTCACTCCAATAGTATACAATTATAGGAAAAATATAATTGAAATGAAATTCACATTTTCAATTTTGGGTCGATGGCCAGCGATTCCCCACTGTGCGGTGGTGTACTTTGTCCGAAGCTAATTTAGATTTTCGCATCGCTAAGTACAGGTCGGACTCGATTATATATAGTCTCCGATTTTTTTGCACTATATATAATCGAATTTTATATATAATCGAATCAGAGAAAAAATGTATTTTATTCATTTTACATGAATGTTTTATTATTTCGAATAAATAGGAAGAATTTTATTTTTGATTCATCCCCCTAAAAGTCAGCAAACACAGTTCTTATAAAAATTATACATATATCTTGTAGTTATTCCTGGTGTAATTGCTGTCAAATGGAAAGAAAAAGTTAGATCAGTATATATTGATTTCTTATATTATCGTTTGTTTTTAATTTCTCAAATTTTTGAAAATTTTCAAATTATTCGTTTGTTTCTAAATTTTTTTAATTTCTTTTTTTTATTTTTGAAATTATTTTTATTAAGGTATTTCAATTTCTTTTAATTTTTAAATTCTTTTAAAAAAATCAAAATTTCTAATTAATTTTAATTATTTTTTATTTTTTTCCTTTTCTATCAAGCGTAACGTATTTTCTGGATGTTCTCTTACGAAATGTTCGCTCTAGATCACATTTGAAATTAAAAAAAAATTTTTTTGCTACTACAGTGATCACCCGATTATATCTCACCCTGATGATTTTTGGCGTGATAAAATAGGGAAAGTGATAAAATCGGGAAATTTTTAAAATTTTATTTTTTTTATTGAAGATGTTAAATCAAAAACTAAATACGTAAAATCAGCGATTTTATTTTTTTTGGAAAATTTATCTGTACAAACATATGAAAAAAGCTGCAGTGTTTTTTTCATAAATCGATATATCTGAATAATGACAAAAGATAGAGAAAAGTTGTCAAGGGATGAATTTGAAAAAACTGTCTGAGCTTTTATAAAAAATATTTTAAAAATTAATCGAGATCCTGTACTGAACAAAAAAATATCAAAAACAAAAAGTGACTATAAAAAATCGATCATCACTATTTTTTTTAAACATTTTTTTAGATAGATAATTCAGTTGCCTAAAACCTTTCTGAACAAACCTAAAAAAATAAAAAACCTTAAAAAATCGATGTAAAGTTGCAGATAAATTACAATAAAGTTTTTTATTCGTTCATGTTTTTGTTTGAATTGGTAAAATGAATTACTTGCTTTTTTGTAGCGCAGTACCATAAGCAAAATATTAGATGTTCTCACAACACTAAACTTTGCCGAAGACAGCATGCTGATATCCCTCACATATTGCAACCAGAAAAATCTTAAAATGTAAATAACGATTTTTAATGCCTTCTCATAGAAAACTTTATGTTGCTTGCAATATGTAAGAGATAGAAACATGATGTCTTCTGTAAAGTTTCTTGTTTTGAGATCACCTAATACTTTACCTAAGACACCAAGTGTTTATCTTTATCTAATGAAAAAGTAAATATTCTATCTCACTTTTAGGAGGATTGATCACCCAGCTTTCTACATCAAAAGATGCGTTTTCAAATATTTTGAAACTTCTCCGAACATATTATACGGTTATAATAAACATTTGTATCACTATTCAATTATTCGCACGATAACAGCAAAATGTAACATTGTGCATCGCTTGAATTTTTAATGTAAACTGCATCCAGAATGATACACAGAATTATGAAAAATATCTCAAATATTGAAGCGTAATAGAAAATCAGTTCACCCTGACATTTTTTTAATGAAATGTTTTATGATGATAAAATCGGGTGAAAAATGTGATAAAATATCGAGGGCAGATAAAATCGGGGGCAGATAAAATCGGGTACAGAAATAATCGGGTGATTACTGTATACATACTGCCGTTCTTATGCACGCTGGGACAACTATGCTTGGAACGGCAGTATAATCGAGTTTGAAATTATATATAATAGAATCATATACATATAATCGAGTCAATATATAATCGAGTCTCTATATAATCGAATCCGACCTTTATATCATCGGTCTAACAAATAGATACTTTTGAATTCGATAGTTATCAGGAGGCTAATTTTTCAAGTCAATTTGTATGCGGGAAATTCTTTTTCGTTATACATTAATAGTGTTCTCCATACATTGTAGATGATCCTCTTCATGCATCAAACATCAATTTTGAAGTCCGCCTGCTTCGCCTTCGCCTTAATCCGCTCCTGGGTACCAGAAACAACTAACAACTCACAACTAAAACTGAACTAGTTTCAACAATGCAATTTAGGTGGCCTCTATTGTTCCTGCTGATTTGCAATCTACCTTTATTTAATTTTTTCATCTAAAAAAACACAGCTTGTAAGACGGTTACAAAAGTTCACATCAATGGACAACGTAATTCTAATTCCCTAACAAAAAAAAAACCAATACATCACAAAACTATCAACTCAAATGTAGAACGTGATTTGTCAGGGCATAAGTATTGACATTTTCCACTATTTATGCATAACAAATCAGAAAAAAAAACTGACTGAAAAATTAGCCTACTGATAACGATAGATATAAAAAGAATAGCGTATATATCGGCCTATCTGTTGGGCCAATGATATAAGCGAAGCAAGAATCTGAATAAGCTTTGGAAAAATATAAATTACTGCTAGCCGCGTTGGCAGAAGTAAAAACACTACTTGTGCCTGTCGGCGCTTTGCGACGTATAACTACGACGGACTTCAGCATTTCGCATGAAGAAATATTCAAACTATATCTCCACCTCATTTGTCCTCAAGCAATAATCGCTAAACATCAACAACAACAACAACAAACTTCTCCACCAAAAAATAACATGCATCTGTAAGCAGTGGCCCCCAATCCCATCCGATACAGCGAAAAAGCATTCATCGACCGTTTTTTGACCGTTTAGACAGCCAGTCAAGAACCAGTCAAGAACGAGAGAAACGAAAAAAAAACACGCCACATGCTGCCAATCATACTCTAGTTTGCTCCGTTCAACATACATTGTAAAGGGCTATTCCCACTGCTACCGTTCCGGGACCGGGCCGGGACCGGGCCGTGGCTGATCCGTGTGTCGTCCGGGCTCGTTTGAGATTGATTGCATGCGTTCTTATGAACGCATTCACACCGACGCGCCGTGCCCAGACCGGGGCAGCGTTGAGTTGCCGTCGTGCTGCCGCCGTGCGAGAGGAAAACTATCGTTGCCGACGATACTTTGTGTTGGCCGGAGAGTGCACGGGAGGCACTCGGGTGGATGCGTGTATGTTGTAGTGACATATTTCGCGCGGAGTGAACTGCGGTATGAAAAAATGAGGAAGACGTTCTTTCACATACACACATCAACATTTCTCAGCCAGAGCGCAGCGCGGGCACGGTTCAAGCACGGCGCAGTGTGAATGCATGAAAAGTCCCGAACGAGCCCGGTCCCTGAACGGAAGCAGTGGGAATAGCCCTTAAATGATCGAACGAGAGAGTTTTAAAATCGGCTTCTCTGAAACTGCGGTCGCTATCGTTAGGAAAAAAATCGTCACACGAGAGAAAGAGAAAAACTTTTTTTTTTGTTCAACCGATCGTTTCTGCCGTTCAAACCAAACGAAAAAAGCATGTGCATTCATCGCAGTCACAATCAAATTTCGATCCCTTCTCAAGCACTGATTCAAACATGGAAAATATCAGTTTCAGGCCGTTTTCATTGGTTGACGAGTGAAGGCTATGCCATCCAATGGCCGGACGGAAAAATTCCTCCCTTACAACCTGCGCATTTGCATCTCCGATGCCGACTTTTATGTCATATTTTGGGCACTCGTCATAGACTCGTTCCAGCATTTCATAGAACTCATCTTTGACATCATCGGATTTGTCGTTTGTCGGTGCGTAGGTGTTGATTAAACTGTAGTTGAAGAATTTGCCGTTAATCCTCATCACGCATATACGGTCATCTACGGACCTTCACCGGATGAATATTGTTTTCTGATTTTCCAACACTACAAAACCTAAGCCCCATTCTGTTGCTTTGCCGCAACTGTAGCAGATGTGGTACTTGAAAGCAGTGTGTGCAATATGGTTCACACCCTTTCTCCGGAATTACCAGGGTCGCGATTCCTACATCCTGCTGATGGGCCTGCCATCTTAGATGTGGTTGGCGAAATAAAGCATTTCATGATTCAGCCGCCCGCTCCGGTCCAGACGCTGTTGTACGCCGCCCCTAACATGGGAATACAGTCCCGTTCGACTCGCCCTTCCCAGTCAACATATGACAAAAATTTCCGCCGGCGGTTGGTTATCCGATCTCCACCAAAGTTACTCGTATTCCGCTTGGTACCTCGTGGAGGTTGGGATAGGGATTGTTAGACAAGGATGTGTGACCACATTAAAGTCTCAAGTTACACGTATCCAGCCTTCTACCTTTACTTTCAGTCGGCCATACTTTTAGATATGTCAAAATGCCTGATTTGGGCCAAATAATCGTCATTGGCGGGAAGCATTACTTTTCTCATCTCATGAAAAACGTTGTTACGTCGCTTTGAAGACTGTATTTTTGACGTTGGTGACTGTCCGTGTGAAGACAGGACAAAAGCCTTCGAAGACGCTGAATGAGGGCTGCCCGGGCATACTTCTGCGTCGTTAGCTCGGCAGAACTTACACGCTGCGAAGGTTTAGCTGTGTTTTTGGTGAAACTAGGTCGTTGTTGTTCATTATGAGCTATTAAAATTGGATGAAATCATCACTGTGGAACGGGTTAGCCTTAATTTGATGTGATTAGGCCGAGCACTTTGCAATAAACGGCCACAATACCAGCAGAGGCACGAAAATGTGATTCTACCGCATGACAACGGTCGGATTCACTCTGCCAAGTCGTTGAAACTTACAAAGAAACGCTCATATGGGAAGTCCAACCTCACTCACAGACATCGAAAAATGGCTTGAATCGATACCCGATACGGAATGTAGCACCAAGGCTTTGCTTTATTCTTTTAAAATGATAATTTTTATCATCGAAACAGCGGAAATTTGATTGCGCATCTGACATTATTTGATTATGGCGTGAATTTTATCATGGAGATTTGTTTAAAAGTCTTTCAGCCATGAAACATTCTTCACAAAAAGGTTATACTATTGTGTTGTTTTCGATGTTATTTAGTTTGAATCATCAATTTTCTAGTTGGAATATTCCAATGGTTACCTTTTCCGGAAGCGCTTTTTCAGTTACTCTCAAAAAAGTTACAGTTAACGGGATGATGATGGTGTGCTAAGGCAGAAATAAATTCATATATAAACTTTTTTCTGTTGCCAAAGATGGTGACAACAGTAAAAAATGGCCTTGAAGATTGTGAAGTTTGGAAGGAATTACATTGAAATGTCGTACATTTAGATAGTAAGTCGGAACTTCAGATTAGAAAATTTTATATCTCCATGAACTTTACCTCGATTGCTCTAAAAATTTAGCTTATTCTCTCGACGGATATTCAGGGGTATTTTAATATGGTTTTTATGAAAAATTTGAGTATTCGGTACTACAATCGTAGCAATTTATTTAACAATTCTGACGTCTTTTCGTTCTGATGAAATTTCAGACTGTGTATGCTATTTTGGCACCGTTAATTTTTAGGTTTACGAATTTGCAGGTTGCACGATAAATCGATAGTAACGGTTTAAATTTATCTGAGAGGTTTTGTCTCTGTGCAAAACTCTCTTATTAGGTCATATAAGGGTTTCTCTTATTGAATGAAATTTTCAAGGTATTTTAAACAGCCCAAGTGAAAATAATTTTTCAAATTGCAGAGCTACGGCATGTACAAATCTCGTTGCATGACCGTTCCGGAGCTGAGAGCATCTAATTGCAGCGAAAATCGTATCGAAACCAATAAAAACTTTAGCCAGCTGACAGTGATCGAGAGTGGTCCCCTTCGAGATTATGACCGCGTAAAGCTAGAGGCGACACAAATCAGTCCCCAACGGGTGAAAATAAGGCTTGGCAAATGTGAGTAATTCCTTGAAGTTCCGCCGTTCTATTTAAACTTCTCTAACTTGCAGTGGAACCACATTCCTTTAAGTTCACGTACAAACCTGCCAAAAACTATCCGCTTGATTTATACTACTTGATGGATCTTACCTGGTCTATGAAGGACGACAGAGACACGCTGATCAACATGGGCGACCAGCTGGCGAAGGCACTGGCTAATCTGACGGAAAACTATCGACTCGGTTTCGGCAGTTTCATCGATAAACCGATCATGCCTTTCATCCAGACCGAGGCACATCGGCTGGAGAATCCGTGCAGCTCGGAGAAGCAAGTTTGTGAACCTACGTACGGTTTTCGGCACCGGTTGCAAATTACGAAAAATGTCGATAGTTTTATCGACAAACTCAGGGCGAGTAATGTTTCGGCGAATCTGGACAATCTGGAAGGTGGTTTGGATGCACTCATGCAAGTGTTAGTATGCGATGATCGAATCGGCTGGGGCATCAACACCAGAAAGATAGTCATTTTGGCTACGAATGGTTTCATGCATATGGCCGGAGACGGTCTGCTGGCAGGGATTACCGAAAGAAACGATAAACAATGCTATCTGTCCGATGAGGGAGAATACACCGGCAGTTTAACCTACGATTATCCTTCGTTAGAGGAAGTTTACAGAGTGCTGGGAAAATCGAAGACTGCCGTAATATTCGCCGTGCCTGATGAACTACAGGATTATTATAGTTCGATGAGGGATCTTATGGTGGAATTCGCCAGTGTAGGTTTACTGCAGGATGATTCGTCGAATATCTTGCAGCTAGTCGATACCGGTTATCGGGATTTTGTGAAAAGAGTGGAGTTCACTGATAACGCTCCCAGTTATATTCAAATCTCGTTCTCAACGGACTGCGGAGGAATCTACACGAAACCGCAACCGATTAATAAATGTGACAATATAGAAATAGGAAAGGAGTATGAATTCAACGTGGAAGTGCGATTGCTGGAGTATCCATCAGAGCAAGTGACGAATCTTACTGTAAAAATAGAAGAAACTTTGATTAGCAACGAAGGTATTCTTTTGGACATAGAGATTCGACAGCATTGCCAGTGCGAACTCACTCATGAGCCCATCAGTGGAAGCGAGTTCTGCAGAGGTCACGGAGACTTTTCCTGCGGGATGTGCTTTTGCGATGCGGGTTGGTAAGTTCAGTTGATCGCTTTGCTATCGTTGATTTTTATGTCGTGTTATTCACAGGATTGGGCGGACATGTGAATGTAACCTGTTGAGTTTTGACACGAGCGCCGATTTGCTGAATGAATGCCGAGCAGAGGGGGAGTTTGATGAGCTGGGTTTAATTTGTTCGGACCGAGGAGAATGCATCTGCGGGCAGTGTCTCTGTAATCCTGGTTTCGAAGGACCACACTGCGAGTGTTCTGAATGTACTCCGTAGGTAGAACAAATCTCAACATTGATAAATTTTAATTCGGGGTGTTTTAGGCTTTCAGGTGTAATTTGCAGTCAACACGGTGATTGTGATTGCGGCGCTTGTAAGTGCCATGAAGGCTGGTCTGGTGATGAGTGTGATTGCTCCACGGATAAAGAATCATGCAAAGCACCTCACAAGCAAGAGCTTTGTTCCGGCCGGGGAGAGTGTCTTTGTGGTCAATGTAGATGTAGTGAATCATACTTTGGAGCATATTGTGAAGTTGCGGCCGGTTTTGAGTCTGAACTTTGCTCGTATTACGACGATTGTGTTCGGTGTGCAATACACAAAAAATTGGACGAAAGGTGTGACAACCTGGAAGCTGATTGTAAGACAAAGCTGGGATTGTACAGCGCAGAGTTTTTCGAAACATTAGATGGTAACTAGAGCTATGTTAAAATACAATACTTGACAATATCTTATCTACAAAAAATTACAGATACCCTCAACTGTACGGCTCGGATAACCCATAAGAATATCACCTGTGACTACAAATATACGTACGAATTTCAGAATCAGTATACATTGCTAAAAATTCTTGACCGAGACTGTGAACCCATAAATATTACGGCATCTTTAACGTACATATTTATTGCCACAATAGTTATTGGACTTGCCATAGTGTGTGCTATTAGGTTTAAGTTTTGGATTCAGGATCGTCGCCTATATCAGGAATTCGAAAAAGAACAGAAGGAACGAACTTCTTACCAAATGCAGAGCCCGCTGTACAGGTCTCCGATTTCGAGTTTCACGGTACCCGAAGAAATGGCTGACAGTGAGCTGAAATGATGAGGAATAGCGCCTTGGGCTAGGCAACTGTCGCGCCCGGTTCATGCACTTTAGTGCTAAGGAGTAGGATTTTGATATTCCGATTACCATGGATTCGCTATCGAATGTTTCTAATAAAATAAAATACAAATAAAAATTATGTGTTTGTCTCTATGTTTATTTGTTTACAATACTCTTCACAATATACTGATGAATACTGAATGTTTAACTTATGATAATAAACAGATAAGCATAGGCATCTCAGTAACGATAAGCATAAAGAAGATACAACTTGCATGATTCATCGAGTGACAACCAAAATACTGATTAAATCTATGCTCAACATATAACTCTCTCCTTTCCATGACCAGCGAAAAGAGAATTGTATCACATTCCTGTGCGTTAAGCCACATCTAATGGGAACTGTTTACAGTGATTATCAACGGAAGAGAGACCGAGAGACATTGCTTACCTATACATTTACACGAAAGCGTGCGTTGTTTCACTTGGAAAACTAATTTGGAATAATATATAGCACGTACTTGCCGGGATCAAATCGAATGTATATATCAGGGTAACTTTGAAAACTGTTATCACTGATTCTAATGAGAAGAGATCCTGCACACATTTTTTGTTACTACGGAAGAAAACATACAGAACAAAATTTTAATTTTTTTTTTCAACTGAACAAAAAAAATTATCATAAACACTAATTGGATTTTTATGAACTGTGGCGTGTCATTCAAAACAATACAGGTTTTCTCTATTTTTCTTAGATTCAAAAATTTTCACAACCGAAAAATTTTATATCTGTCTTTTTCTTAAGGTGTTATATACTTCTTTAGTTTCCAAAAAAACCGAAATTTTTTTTATTACATTATCTTCAAATACAACATCTTAAGAACATTTTCACTAATTTTCATAAAGATCTGAGCAATAGGAAAAAAGTTAGAGCGATTTGCAGCGCGCCTCGTCACGGCCGCATAAGCTAAACTTGAAACTTTACACGCGATTATCTCGGAATAGTGTTTTCCGAAAAATGACTTTGCCGTGATCCTGAATGCGGGAAAACTATTGAACCGATTTTCTTCATCTTTTTTTTAAATTTTCGTTATTAAATTCGCCGGTCCTTGAACGATCGCTTTTATGAGTATTTTGTTTTCAGTGCAAACGGGAACGTTTTTCCCAAAAAATGCAACGCGGCTCTGAAGGCATAGTGATCCACCTGGTTCGTTCAGAAAACCATGAAACAAGCTAGGCTTCGTATTTTCAAGTTCCGGAAGGCATCAAACAGGCGTGATCAACAAAACATGACGGCCAAATCCTGCGCAAGGAAGCTGTACCGAGAGTGGTTAACGAAACCGATGTGTGTGGTTATGGATAACGAAACCTACATCGAAGCAGACGCAAAGTAGTTACCAGGGCTGCAGACATAAGAAAGAAGAAAGTGGACAAATTCGCGAAAAAATACTACCTCTGGTAGGCCATATGCAAATGCGGTAAACTGAGTAAACCGTACATAACAACGGGTGCCATCAACAGCGAAATTTACCGAGTGCCTCCAGAAGCGTTTGTTGCCCTTCCTGCGGTCCGACGGAGGCGAGACATTATATTGGCTGGACTCGGCATCATGCCATTACGAGCGATCGACGTTGGATTGATACAGGGACAACAACGTTGTTTTTGTACCAAAAACCGCCAACACCCCAAATTAACCAGTGTTGTCCGGTGGAAAGATTTTGGGCCAAGGTGTTCAAGAACGAGTTTGAGTTGAAGAAAGAATGGATGAAGGGGACTAAAAAGGTCGACTCGATTATTGCGCAAAATGTTATGAGGGATTTTAAGGGAAAGAAAACTTTTTTGCCCATGGGTAAAAATTGATGAAAAGCTGGGTATAACTGGTTTGGAGTCTGTTATTTTACTTTTAGCAATGGAAAGAAATTTTAATAAAGTAATTATGCTGAAACACAATTCATATGTATCAGTTCATTCCCTGAAAGTTCCAAGGAAATCCGACTTTAAATGAATTTTTGGCGAACACTTTTATCTGGTCTGTTTTTTTTTCGAGTAAAGGCGTTACTTAATAGTAAGGAGAATATGCGCCTCGAAAAACCGTTTAGGTCAAGGTCGCAAACATTTTTAAATACTGTATAAAAACTTTATAATACATACTGTATAAAAATTTTGAATTCTACTTTTGGCTTCAAAGGTGCATACCAAATTTACGTATTTCAACTACAACATGAGGTCTTCCTCAATTCATTTTTGAGGTTTGGTATGTGGTTGATTGTATACCGTACCATGATTAGGGTTTTCCGGGAGGAGACTGTATAGTCATAGATTCGAACCCACGACCACCCGCTTGTCAAGCAGACTCTGTAATCTTGCGAAACCCGAGTGGTTACAAACGTTTTTGTTAAGAAGCATAGATTATTGTTGGTTATAAAGTTCTAAGTCTAAGTCTAATTTCCACAGATTAAAAACAAGCTGGAACAGGCGAACGTTATTTGAAGTAAATCATTTCCATTTTTTTTTCTCATTTTGAACGAAGTTGATGCCTCGAGGCAAGATCATATTAGCTACCTTTTTCAGATCTTCTGTTATTGGAGTGAGTGTTGTGTTTAATATATGCCATTAATTTACTGAGACGCTAATCTTTTAAAGGGTGAATAATATGAAGTAAGAATACTATTTTGGGCTGCATAAAAGGTTAGAAGTGGTCGGTATTCGCGGGTTTCACAAAAAAAAATTTAATTCTAAGTCAGTAGACTTCCTGACTACAACGGCGTCTATCTATGTGGGTATTATTAGGTGTACGAAAAAAGTTTCATGATCCGCTCCTCTTATTATACAAAAAAAATATTCCACATATCTCGGATCGCCTTCACTATCCAATAGGTTACTCTTCTCCAATTTATTTTATATTTGCCATGATAAGCTCACGTAGGAGAAGAGATAGCGAATTTCTCGTTTGTGCCTCTTTAGTTTGTTTGTAAAATTCATCACGAAATGTTCAAAAAAGATTTTTCAGACAAATTTGTATGACCAGGAGACGTCCAAGTTTTTTTTTGGAAAAAGAAAAATGACATCCAGTTTGTGCTGTAGAAAGAATGCAACTATTTGTCTTCGCTTCAACGTCAATGATTGATTGTTTAATATCTGGTGGTGCAGAGTTGGCGCAGTTGAAACCCATATTGAGAAGTTTTTGCTGTTATTGTGACGAAGACTTATTGACCATTAAGTCGTCAATGAGGTGTACTTTGGCTGTTTGTCTACTACTGTTATTTTGTAGAAGCAGATGATTCAGGCTTTTTATTTTCAATTTTCGTTTACGTTCTTTTTCACACTTTTCCGCTACTTTAACTTGAGTTGAAGGAAGAGAATGGATTTTTGGATACCCGCATACTCTTTTTTAACTTTTAAAAGCCTAGAAGGTTCAATTGTCTTGAATACCATAGTCAAATTACAAAAATATTGTTTGAGCGTATTAGTAGAATGATTTTTTTTTATTCTCGCTCATTTACCGTCGGTCTAGTTCCGCCACTGTTTTTGTGCCAATCACCGACGCCCGGGGGGGCGACTCCACCCAGGACCCTAACTCACGGCCCGTTGATTAACGGACCGGCGCCAACGGCTTTACTTCCTCATGCGATGGAAGGCGTGATCCCAGAGATTTGTCGCCTCAGAAAATCTCCCGGTGTCGGCTAGGATTGAATCTAGAGCAGTTGGGTTGGTTGTGAGTGGATCACGCCACCTCACATCCATCGACACCTATGTCGGCGGTGGGATTTGAACCCAGGCGTCGAGCGTGGTTGGCGGAGACGTTACCAACCACGCTAGGCCCCCGCTCATTAGTATAATAATATCAAACATCGAATAAAATGAAAAGTTTTCATTAAATTCTACCTTCAATTTCAAAACCAAATATCTAATTTACCCGTCCGCAGAAACGAAGTTCAACTACGACATATAATTTTCCTGAAGAGCATACGATTTTGTTCAGGTTTTTTCAAAAAAACCCGTGAAAGATAACAAAAACTATGTTAAACACGCGTTCGTTCATTCATTTTTAAGTTTTGCAACTTCTAGTATTTTTGCTTTTTGAATATTTTAGTTTTTATGATTTATGTGATTTTTGACTTTTTTGTGTTTGCAGCGTTTCGAACTTAAGTCTTATCATTCAAAACTCTTCGATTTTTATTGGATTTCAGCACATTGTTTTGATAAATTTAATAAATTATTAATGTACCTATCAGTAATATTACGAACATTGTTCCATAAAGTTTATTATTAATGATATCACCAAAAACTGTATAGGGTGTTGTATTATGAGAATGTGCCATGATCTTTGATTTTTCATATGCGAGATTGCTCCATTATTTAACGGCAAGTTATTTCAAATATTTAGCGGTATCATCAAACAACTTCTCCTAATGATGTTCAGAAAGTTTCATTAAGATATTTAGAATAATACTATTTGTAAAAAAAAATTTAAAAATTGTCCATTTGCGTTCAAAATTCTCCCTTAATACGGTATATTTTTCGGTAAAATACTTCTAAAATATTGAAATTTCATGTAGGAATACTTCTGCGAAACACTTGTGCAATTGTTTTAAAATTGGAATTATTGGTGGAACTATTGAATCACGACTGAAATAGCTTACTTCTGAGACTCCACCATTTTACTTTGCCTGTACTTGATATAATGATTCATTGGGAGGAAAATGTTTCCAAAATAAATATTTTAGTACTCGTCTCTCCAACGTCTCCAAAATTCAAATTGTCCCCCTTGGCATTGTTCAATTGGGTCCTAAAGTTTTAAATGGTTTTCTGATTTTTATATATCAGCTGAAAGAGTGCAATTTTCTGAGCAAACGTGATTTTTAAAAAATGTTTATCGTTTTCCTTCGATTTTTGAATGAAGAATAAAAAGTTGCTCGAATTGCCTTAAATGACAGTTCTCTTATACACCGTACATGGGCGAAATGTCATCTAAGACCTTTCGAGTAGTTTTTTTATTCTTCATCCCGTTTTGCTCAGAAAAAGCGGTCCCAATTTAAGCGATCAACAAGACCTGTTTTTGATAACACTGGTCGACAAAGGCGAAAGAAGTTACCCTACTCAAACAGTGTGTTCTTAAAAGATTATAGCTTTTGACCATTCCTGTGAAAATTGGTGCCCCAAGTAAATGCAGAAGTGCGTCGCAACATAACTGCTCACCGGGTTCGTTGCTTCTACTGGGAAAGCTCATTTAAGTCTCTGAAAAAGGTTTCTTTGCCAAGTGCACTGAAATGCACAATAAATATCAATTTTTATTCTAATTTCACTAATTGTACATAAAACACTAGAAAATTAAGCCCACAGCAAATATTATAGAATGCCATCATTTTTAATACACAAAAACCCACACTTGTGATACCGTCAGCGGTGCCATCGTTGTATGGTAATCGCTTCAAAAGCCGGCAACAAACCTCTCCCATTTCGATCCGGCAATGATCAGTCTTTTTTCTTTCACAATTTGTTTTGCAGTTCTCTTCTATCGTTGGCCGCGATCGGTGGCAACTAGTAGTTTTGGTGCACGTCCAGAAAAGTTTTCGAACCCAATCACCCAATCAACCCACAGAAAACATATCCCGTGTTCGGATAGAAGTTATCGCTTGATTGTTCACAATTTCTCGCTGCGTTTATGCTCATACCGGCGAAGGAGAGAGAACCTACGCAGAGGAGGCTCAGTTTGATGCATAATTTACAGTTGGTTTATGCTGTACGCAGCACGGTTACGGTGCAAAGTTGTATGTTACATTGATTGAAACGGGAATTAGTGTTTCAACTCTGAAGGGAAGTGTGTTTCATTCGATTAAAAAGTTAAAATGAAGCTTCAATTGGTGACGTTTATGCTGGCATCTCTCTTTGGTAAGTATATTATTTTCGACTGAACGAGTGTTTGCAGATGCAATCATTGCACAAAAACTTCCCGTCTCAACAATCGAAGAAAAGAGAAGAGCAAGAGAACCACCGTCGACGGAATCGATAACCTGTAACCTTGGCAGTGAAGTTGAGAGTGAAATCAAATCAACCTGATCGTTGCCGGTGCCGGGCAGAGGAAAATCGAAACCAAAATAGACAACGTGTTCCTCCAGCCAGATGGAGCGATGATTGAGTAATCCCGTAGTCACTCACTCACAAAAAAAAAAATAAAACAGGTCGACGTGTCTCGCATAGTGGCTCCTCATTCATGTAGCGAAATGAAATGGCTGCATCAGCTGTTCGCGAGCATTTTTCATCTCGTTCGTTATCTGTTGCCAATGTCGATGGTCTCTGTGCAATGATGTACATATATTGCAACCCGTATTGCGTTGATAGTGTATTCCATTTTGCTCTGTTTTAATAAAATGATTTGTTCTTTTTGTAGGACGTTGTCATGTCGCTCCAGGTAAGTTTTGTTTTAGTGTCAAGTAGCCTTAAGGTCTTGAGAGAGGGAGTTAAGAATGTCCATTAATATAAATGTTTGATCAGTGGATGATGTTGCTTAGCAGCAACCTGTAACATGCGACTCAGTTTTGTAAATATAAACATGATGGTTCTCCCTCCGTTGCGAAGCGGTGGTTATGTGGCAAAATTTTCTGCGGGTTTGAAGAGTGGCTTTGTTTTTATGATACACTTTTATCAATATTTGTTTGGCATTACTTGAATTACCTGACAACTCAACCTTAATAATTTCGCACAGAATAGAATCTTTCATTAGAACTAGGGAACCTGTATATTAGAGAAATGACAAGACACTCACCGTTAAGGCAACTGTCAACATCAAAACGGATAACGGCAATGCAAAATTATACAGCTCGCCCGTTTTGATGTTGACAGTTGTCTTAACGGTGAGTGTCTCGGCGTCTCTCTGGTGTATAGGCTGACTAATTAGAACACAGATTGTGTCTTTTGTGCGTGTAGTTGGAGATTAAAAAGTTTTAAAGTACGATTTTGACATTCCTTAAAAATGAATATGTTACGTAGGAAGGGGCAGATTTTCAATGCTTATAGTTCTCATACAATTATATGGAAATGCAATGATTAATGTTTGGAATGGATGGATATTTCGTTCAATGAATGGATATTTGCAATGTACACGATTTTTTGAAATGGTTTTAATTATTTTTATTTTTTTACTGCTTACTTCTTATTTAAATATGTGTATCTCGAAAATGGACACATTTTGAAAGTTAATCACAATAGGCTTTTCAATTTGAATTGACCACTAAAATCGTTTATCCATATTGGAATATAATATGGAAATTCAAAAAAATACATTTCTTCATGCTGGAATGCTTACTAAAAATTTGGTTATCACTTCAAAGACTTGCATAGGTACTACAGAAAAAATTAATTCTCTTTTTATTTGAAAATTTCGTTTATTTTGCTTTAATACAATTACTTTGGAGTCTATAAAATGTTTCCAGTCGTGGAATATCCTTCTTTTGTTGAGCAAAATGCGTGTGCAAAGCTTTGTTCACCCAAAAAAACGCGATGTAAAAGCTGAGTAAATATCTTTTCACATTGATACTTGCATTAGATAAATGAGAAGCACATCTATAAACGATGTGGTTATATTCTTTTCATCGCTTACCACCTTCAATTCAATGTGAGAAGTGAAGAAAATCACTCTAAAATTTGAAAGATGGAAAAACATATTCAAGAATGACCAAACTGGATACCTAATTAACCTAAAGTCCTCCGTGTAGATCCATTAACGAAAATGAAATGGTATCTGGATGGAATCAAGTTCTAACTCTGACATTCTTATCTTCATCATCGGAAGAGCTAGAACAAGTTCAACTTTCATAAAAATCATTAAAATCTTCCTATCAAAACGATTGTTATTATAATCTTTTCCTTATTCTTTACAGCCTTTGGAGATGCCTTCCAGTTGGGAACCGAACAAAGCTACAGCTATTGGAATGAGGTGCGGGCGGGTAACACGCGGAACGTATCGCTAACGGTCGGATATATTGTTCGAGCTACAATTCGCGCCGCCACCGTTTGGGGCAACGATGAACACAAACTTTTACGGTTCCAGGTATGAGAAGTTTTGCATCTGCATCATTAATTCACTCATTAAAGATATGTTATTGACAGGTCGAAAGCCCTACTCTGTCGACGACTCCAGGAGATGTCAGCCGTAAAAGCACCCTTTCGGAGATCGGTTCAGCCCCTTTCTTTGCCTACTGGAATCTTGGCCAAATTAAGAAGATTTATGTTGACGAAAACAATGATGTAACGTTGACCAACTTCAAGAGAGGAGTAGCTTCACTATTTCAGTACCAGCTATTGGACGGCAAGTACGTTGAGGTCGATCCCTCGGCAACCTGCGACGTTCAGTATACATCCTATGACGAAACTCGCTATCGTAAGGCTCGAAGTAATTGTGTTTTCGCTGGTGAGCGTTTCGAGCGGTCTGAATATCCGTTGCGAAGTTCGACAGTATACTCGCGGAATGTAGACTTCACCGTGAGTACGGAAGGATCGTTGGACAATGTGAAGGCGGAGGATTATTTCGAGTACTCTGTTAATGCTTATGACAAATTTGGATCCTTTCTGGAATCTATTGTTAAACTCGACTCAAAAGGAAGTACTGTCAAAGTAAAAACAATCCAGAAAAATACGATTGAGGAAGCAGTCAAGAGTTTGGGATTGAAAGAGAAAACGCTACTCTCCGAAGATTACATTCCGAAATGTACCAATAAAAACTGCGATACGGTAAGCTAGTATATTGATAAATCTTATTCATAACAATTTTGATATTCACATATTCGTAGTTCGCTAAACTGATCAATGCTCACAAAAAGAGTCTAGCCAATGAGCGTATTGGCAAACAGGGTACTTCCAAGTTATTCCTGCAGCTAGTCAAGCTAGGTCGTACAACTTCAACCGAAACGTTCCAACGTGTACTAAAGGATGAAGCCATGCAAGAGCAGCGTGGTCAAGTGTTGGATCTATTGGGTGCTATCCAAACGGTCGCCTCTCACAAAGCCGCCAAGAGTTTCCTGAGCTTCGAATCAGACGAAGAAATGTTCCTAGCGGAACGATACCTCCAAGCGCTGGCAGTTGGAAGTCGTCCGCAAAAAGCAGTTATCGAAGATCTACTAGCAATGGCCGAAAAAAGACCAAATGAGGAAAAGTTCTATGACACACTAGTCCAAACGGTGGCTTCTCTGGCGAATCGTTACGCCAAGCTACCAGGAAATTCATTTGAAACTAATGTAGTGCAACAGGTGCAGGATTACTTGGTGAAACAGCTTAACCGATGTGGGAAAGATAGATGCAAGCAGAAGTTCATTCGAGGATTGCATAACCTTAAATCACCACAAACGTTGAATGTTCTGGTTAAACTTGCACTGGAAGGCAGCTCGAAGACCAGTGTCGCTGCGATGAAAGCGTTGAGATCTTTCTCCGTATTTCTTTGGAACGACGAATTCAGAGCCACGTTTGAGGATATCCTTTTCCAAGTTTCTAAGAAGTTTGACACTAGTGCTAGAGCCCTGGCACTCGACATTCTTCTGGATCTGAAGCCTGATTATGATGAGTTGACTCATCTGGCTCAACTGTTGAAATCAAACGATAAAGCATACGAACTAAAGCAATATTTACTGCAGAAACTGAACATGCTGGCTGATCGCTGTCCACACTTTGCAACAATGTTGAGAAAAGTCATTCAGAACGATCCCAGATTAAATAATTACCATGTAATTGGTGCTAGAGGACTGTCCACCGCTCTCATGAGAACTTACTCGAGTGTTCCATCTTTCAATGCTACTTTGGAATCACTGCAGGAAATGAGTGGCGGCGTGTTGAAGCGTGGTGTCGTAGATCTTGCACTAGAGGTCGGAGAAGAGAAATTCAGCATGTTCACTCTGGGTCTGTTTGCCGGTGGCCTATCATCCTTTGTCAGTAGCAATGATGAAGAGGAGAACGTGGACGATTCGGATTCAATAGCAGGAATGGAGCTGTCAGTTCAGGGGTCAGTGTTTAGACCGCTGGTCTTTTTCGATGGAAAAGGTGAACTGATGGGTCACGTATGGAGTGGAACTGCTTCCGAGCCAACCCCAGCTTATCAGGCAACTACGTTGCTACAGGATAATGAACAGAGATTCGCACTCCAAAATGGGGCTGTTTTCCACCTAAGTACGCTAGGTGCTATTTCCATTGATTTAAATGGTCAGGTAACCATGAGCATTTGGGGAAGAAACGCACATTCCAAAGTGGAACAAAAGTAAGTATTGCACCATATCTATTTTAATAAACGCTGAATAACCCTATTTTGCAGCACTGGAATCGTTGTGAGCGGCAGTGTTAAGCTCGATACAACATTCGTATCTCTCGACGTTTGTTTTGTTGCTAGTCAAGAACCGCAACTTCATCTCACGTCGGATTTAGACTTTTCCTCGGACCCTACCCTCTGCATGCAGGTGATGCAACCGAACAGCGTTCTGAGTCAAACTTTCGAACGTTCGGTTAGTGCTCCCATGGCAAAGTATCGCAAAATTAGGCAAACGAAAATAACACACAAAATTGCTGGCGTAACTCATGTGCTGAACCAGAAGAACAACAATATGTGCAATCTAATAGCCCAGAGCTAACCGAAGCCGTTCGTGTCCTGGTCAAACGAAACTAGAGCTGCTACCATTTTGCTTCCAAAAATTACTGTCTAAGAGTTTGTTCGGCTGCTTTCGACTTGATTCATTGTTTGATCGTGTTCTTTCGCTGAAAACGAAGACAGTAGAACATGGAGAAGTCGAGATTTCCTAGAACGATTTGTTCGAGAACGCTAGAATCTATTGTAGAAGCGTACTGTACAGTTGAATTGTAAAGTAATGATAATTGTACATGATCCAATAAATATACGTTGACCCTACTGTAGTGACGTACGCTTGTTTGTTTATAATTATTCAAAAAAAAAAAAATCAGAAAACAATTATTTGCAGTGAAATGAGACCAAGGTTATGGAAAAAGGAGATTTCGCTCCCTTTAATATATTCCATATTCACAGTTTAGCAAATGTTTTTCGGATGGTGAAAAAAATAATTAAGACAGATAATTGAATTTGATAAATTTTCCATGGAAGGTAATTATATTAGCTTACTTGCAAAAAAATCTACGCTCTTGTGCGCGGCCTCCTGGCAGTTAATCGAAACATTCGCCGAGGCGGTTGAAAATATGCGTGTAGGCATGTTTTCGGGTTCTTTCTTCGTTTTATTTCTCAATTCCTCCTCAATTTTCGTGACAAAGTTGTTGGAGTAGATATTAAGCTTCAGGTTTGCCGGAAGACGTAAGGCCGACTTGGGTACCACATCGATATTCAGCCGCCTCATCTCCTCCAACAATCGCTTAGAGTAATGGGCCGACGCCAGCTATATCTCGATGAACAATGCAACTTCCGGCAGCCATTTCGTACTATGTCCATCTTCGTCAGGTACTTTTTCACTGTTTGGCCGATGGCACCGAACTCCCGGCCAAGCGCACGCAGTGATGTAGCTACTTATTCTTTGGTCTTCCTGTTCAGCATCTTCTGAAGCTTCTAGTCGCTCAGGGTCACCGGTCGTCCGAAACCGCTCTTTTTCCGATGTTCTGATTGTTGTCAACTCTTATCTGCTATATCCAATATCGTTTTTGTTTTGCATCTAAAGGTAGGAATCATCTCAGGGTAGACTTTCATGTGTCTCATACAAAGGGAAATTCTAGACACAATCAAGACGATTAACCAATATTTGTATTGAACATACATTCTATAGTTGAATCTAGTATCAAGGCATGTTAACAGTACAATACAATTCACAGTCTTTGTTCAAAAAGAAGTCATACCGAGCCCATGCAAATTCACAAAACTGGGTTGTTTAGCGATACTAGTTTTTTATATCTGAAAAAGTTGCATTTTCTAAGCAACGTGATTTTCAAAAATCTTATATCGTTGCGACAGATCGTTGAGATCCCATGCCAAATCCAGAATACACCTCCCCTTACATTCGCTGCTCTGGCATCCTCGTTGACAGCACACATCCAGCGCGTGCGAGTCGTCGGCCTCTATTCGTTTCTCTGCTAAATGTTATCTTTGCCGACCGCTCATACGCCATTCGTGCTACATGGCCAGCCCACTAGAACCTGCCGTGTTTCATCAGTTTGACAATATCAGCGTTTTTTTATACTTCGTACAGCTCGTGATTCATACGCCTGCGCCTAGTTTGCCTCCGATTATTGATCGCAGGATTCTACGCTCGAAGACCCCAAGCACTCGTCGACCCTTTTACTTCCACGATTCATGTCCGTGGAGCGCCACTGGGAAGATCAGAGTCCGTTAGAGCCCAAATTTCGTACGAATCTGTAGGCTATGGGACCTAAGCTGGCTACGCAATCCGTAATAAATCCTATTCACTCATGTCACGAGAGTACCAAGATAAACAAATTCGTCGACCTCTTCGAATGTATCCCCATCTATCTCCACCGCCGCACCAACACCCGCAGAACTACCATGCTCTCTGTTAGCCACTATGTACTTTGTTTTGGGAGTGTTTATGGTGAGTTCAATTCTCGCAGCTTCCCTTTTGAGAGCCCGTCGCCTTGCTTCAGACCATCTATACGTCACAAACGCGTCCGAAAATTCGTCCGCTATCCTGACGCATGATGTGAGACCGTCAAGCGTCGCACGTAACAGTTTAATTAGTTTGGTTGGAAAACCATGTTCTAGCATAATTTGCCACAGCTCGTTGCGTTTCACTATATCGTATAGATGTGTCTGCAAGCTGTGTTCTCGAAACTTGTCGAGGATCTGTCTCAAGTTAAGCATCTGGTCCGTTGTAGATCGTCCCACTCGAAAACCGCATTGGCCTCAGTCGCTGGAACAGGATACGGGAGAGAATTTTACAAGCGGAATAAAGGAGGGTTGTCTCCAGGTGTGCTTCCGATTGTTCA
Source organism: Wyeomyia smithii (assembly GCF_029784165.1). Classification (NCBI taxonomy): domain Eukaryota; kingdom Metazoa; phylum Arthropoda; class Insecta; order Diptera; family Culicidae; genus Wyeomyia; species Wyeomyia smithii. Next base: position 62,412,534 of record NC_073696.1, read on the forward strand.
GACATCGGTTTTATCGTTTGTCGGTGCGTACACGATTATAAAGCTATACAGCTGAAGAATCTGTTCTTGATCCTCAATACGCATGAACGATCATTAATAGACCTCCACCTGACATGCTTCACTTGGTTTCCGAGTAACACGAAACCGACGCCCCGTTCCGCTCTGTCGCCACCACTGTAGTAGATGTGGTACTTGAAAGAAGTGCCCGCGGTCGGATCAACCGCCCGGAATTCACGTTCTCCGGTTTTAGGCCAACGTACCTCTTGTATGGCTGCTACCTCCACTTTTGCCTTCCGTGGCTCACTGGCCAAAATGTCCGCGCGTGCCGGTACGAGCAGAGTCCTAACATTCCAAGTGCCAAGTTTTCAATGGTTGTCCTATTTCGTTTGCCTAGGTCTATACCGATTGTTCCGATTCGTATAATTCTTTGGATTGTTCGATTGGCCTGCGATGCCTAGTTTCGCAACGGGGCTACGGCCTTTGGTGTAGCTGGCGAGACACCGCATTTTATAGCTCAGCCGTTCGCTCCGAATCAGTCGCTGTTTGAGCCGCCCCTAACCTGAGAAACAGACGCTTAGGTAAGCTGCTCTCCAATTAGTGGGAATTTGGGTTCATTTTTTCTCTGGCTCTATTTTTCTGGTCGTGTCACGGACTGAACGAAACGGTTTCGCTAAACAGTCAAAAAATTAACGATATCGCTAATCTGCTGGCAGTATAAAAGCGATTAAACTTCGTTTTGATTTTTCATTTTCTCACAAAAACAGAAAAAAATATATACCTCAATTTTCTTGAAATACTGCTTATGTTTTAAGCCTCCACCTAATGTTTGCTTATTTAGGATAAGTTCTTTCCATCAGAGGTGGAAACTCGAACTCTAATTTATTTTTCGGTCAAAACCCCAACACAATCCGAGCCCAAAGCTTTTCTTTTAATAAAACCCGAACCCGACCGAAACTCGAAAATTTTATTTTTGCGAAAGCCGAACCCGGAATTGTGCAAGCCGAACCCAATTTTTTTTTTTGGGTCGATTTTTTATACCGAGCTAAGCCTACCCTAAAACTTTGAGCTAGTCCCCCTAACAACCCAACGAAAAAATACGGGTTTGATTATTTTCAAAAATTTTTTTTTGTTCTGTATGCCTGAAAGGCACTGGGTACTGAAATGCCACTGCGACATTCTTGCTGATTGCCTTTTGTAGCGGGCCCCGATTGCTGTCCACAGGTTACGGATTGCTCGTACTCATTGATGGAGTAGAACTGTTTTGTTGTAAACCAGTACCCCAATAAGGTACAACAAAGTTGATGAAACTCATAACCTGTTTGGGATTAGAGCTCCACACTTGGTATGGAGATAAAAGGTAGCTTCCTAAGAAGTTGTACCTAGAGGAAGCAAGAGCTTCGCAAGAGCAAAGCAGATGCTCTGAACTCTCTGGTTCAGATTTGCAGAATCGGCAGGTGTCGTTCAACACTACGCCGATTTTCTTTAAATGATAAAAAGCGGGACAGTGTTTGGTGAGGAGTCCCGTGATTATCCGTAGGTCACTACGATTTAGACTAAGTAGCTTTCTGGCGGTTCCAGGGTTCGGATAGATAAACGGATAAGTTCGGATAGAAAGTTCCCGTAGAGTTTCAATGCATTCCCAAACAAGTTTGGAAGCGCATTTGACGGACTTAAGTGCTAGTAGTGCTGCTTGACTGTCCGAGAATATACCGATTTTCGTATGTCTGTAGTTGCGTTGCAGACATATTTTTGCGCAGATATATATGGCATATACCTCTGCTTGAAAAACGGTGGGCCATTTTCCCAGGGAAAACGTTTCCCTGATACCGGGTCCGTATATACCAAATCCCGTTAGGCATCCCATTTTCGAGCCGTCCGTATAAAAATTTACGATGCCAGGTGGAAGATTAGGTCCTCCATTGTTCCACATAGAGCGGTTTGTTTCAATCACACTGTATGGAATATCCATGTTGGTCCTAACGTCCATCCAGTCGGAGACTGTGGTTAATAGCGGAGTTAGTTTGAACTCCCTAAGTATGCGAAGGTGGCCGATTTGGTTCCCTTCAAGTACAGTTTTCCTCCTTTGCAACCTTAGAGCGCCAAGCTCTGCTTCCTTTTTCACATGAAATGTAGAGGTAGTAGGCAAAGCATAGCTTCCTTGGCTGCAGTTGGAGTTGTTCGCATAGCGCTGGTAATCGATAGACATGCAAGTCTTTGAACTTTTTTGAGTTTGGCTTGCGCAGTCACTTCGTTCACCTTAGGCCACCATACTAGGGCAGCATAGGTGATTCTTGGTCGGGCAATGGTCTTGTAAGACCAGAGTGCCAAGTCTGGTTTCAGTCCCCAGGTCTTACCGAACAGAGTTCTGCAGGCCCAGATCGCTGAGATCACTTTCTTAGCGGCATGATCCAGTTGTGCAGACCAGTTCAGTTTCTTGTCCAGAATAATTCCGAGATATTTGACTTCATTGCTGAAGCCCAGTCTAATGGAATGGAATTAGGACTGTTTTTAAGGGGTTTATGTTTAGACCCTCCTGTAAACACCATGACATGGTGGTATTCAGAGCTGTTTGCATTCGGCTCGACAGAGTTGCGTCATCTTTACCTCTGACGATGAGGACGATGTCATCGGCGTATCCAATAACCTCGTAGCCAAGCTGTGAGAGCTTGTTGAGAAGTGCGTCGACAACTAGTGACCATAACAAGGGCGAGAGAACTCCTCCTTGCGGGCATCCCTTGATCACTGACATTGTTACAGACGAATCTCCCAAGGTTGCTGAGATCACTCTGCTAGAGAGCATTGCGTGTATCCAGCTCCTTGAAGTGTGGTCGATTCCCTTATGAGAAAGAGCCGTATCAATTGATGCAAAGGACGTGTTATCGAAGGCCCCTTCAATATCAAGAAAGGCACATAGCGCCGTCTCCTGATAACTCAGGGACTTTTCAATCAGCGTCACTAAGCTGTGAAGAGCAGTTTCTGTTGACTTGCCGCTTTGATAGGCATGTTGGTTCCTATTCAGCGGGGAGTCTTTAAGAAACTCATCACGGATATATTTATCCATTATTTTCTCCATCAACTTGAGAAGTGATGAAGTCAGACTTATGGGTCTGAAAGTTTTAGGTAGGGTTTTGTTCTTTCTTCCAACTTTGGGGATAAATACTACCTTCACCTTCAGCCAGTTATCCGGAATATGGCCCAGGATAAAGCTGGCTCTGAAGAGGTTGATGAGTTCGGACATGATAACTGCGGCCGATTTTTGTAGAAAGATGGGTAGTATGCCGTCTGGACCTGGAGACTTCATAGGGTCGAATGAGCTTAGAGCCCAACCTATTGAAGCTTCCGTGAACAGTCGACGGGCCAGCAGGATGGACTGCCGAGACGCCATATGTCTCGAATTGTCCTGCCGCGACCCATCACTATTCAGTTCTTCGGTCTCTGTCGATCCAGGAAAGTGGGTGTTCATAAGAACCTCCAGCGTTTCCTTGGTAGTGACAGTGAGGCATCCATCCTCTTTCCTTACTTGTCCTAAACCGTTAGTATGGTCTTTGGACATCGCCTTTTGGAGCCCCGTAGCTTCCGGCAGAGTTTGAATTCTTTCACAGAAACTAACTCTGGATTTCCGTTTAGCCTTGCGTAGCTCGGCGTTGTACTTAGTGAGGGACGCCCTGTAGTCGTCCCAGTTAGACGTGACTTTTGCCCTGTTGAACAACCGCCTAGTTTCCCGACGAAGGTCACTAAGTTGATCATTCCACCAGGGTACGTCACGGCATACTGACCGCTGTGTTAGTGGACAGTTAGCGTCGAAAGCATCCATGATTCTGTTTTGTAGATCATTTGCTGCCGAATTCAGGTCAACTGAATTTCGAATGTTGCTGTAACTGAAAGTTCGTGAATCGATCAGGTGTTTCTTAAAGGATTCCCAATCTGTATTCTTAGGATTTCTGAACAGCTCTCTTTTCAGAGGGTTAGCCTCTGTATTAAAAACGATGTGTCTGTGGTCCGACAAACTAGTTTCATCGGAGACTTGCCAATTTTTAATCCTTTCAGAAATAGAGGCGCTACACAGAGTGAGATAAAGGACCTCCTGTCTGATAGCGTTGATAAACGTAGGGTTATTCCCTACATTACATACATTGACATCGTTAGAAGTAAGGTATTCAAGTAGGTACTCACCCCTGGTGTTGGTGTCCGAGCTGCCCCAGATCGTGTGGTGAGCGTTGGCATCGCAGCCGATCAGAAACGGCTTGTTGATGGCCTTGCAGTACCGCACGAGCGCAGCAACTTCGGGTGGCGGTATATCACCTTGGTCGCCCGGGAAGTAGGCCGACGCGACAACCATTTCCTGCTTTCCTCTGGTTGTCGGTACTTCAACCGTGACGGCAACGACGTCGCGTTGGATAAATTCTGTAATAGGTAAAAATTTTAGTTCTCTATTTAGCAGAATTGCAGTCCTTGGTTTGGACTGCGTGTCTTAGTAGATTAACATACCGTTAGGAGCGTTAAGTCCGAGAACTTTGGATTCGTTGATCCACGGCTCCTGGATGAATGCAGCCGCTAGCTGCTCTTTGGCGAATCTCCTGCAAAGAACACCCGAGGCGCCATTTGCGTGATGGAGATTCGCTTGCACGCAGCGAAGGCTGCTCACTTTGCAGTGAAGTTGCCGTTTTTGTCCGGATCGGAAGATGATCCTGGTATTGGCTGACGGCTGCCAACAGCGGTTTGGCTGGATGATGGAAGTTGCTCTTCCTCACTGTTCGGCTTCGGCGGAACCGTCCGAGCAGCCGCGGGGTTGCGTTGTTTGGGTGGTGACAGGGCACTCACGGGGGAGCATCCTGCGCGTACCTTCCCAACCGCAGGGTTGCGTTTGGGTGGTTGTGGGGCACTCCCGGAGGAGTTTCCTACGCGAACCTTTAGCCAATTCTCAGGATCGCTTTGCCTGGGTGGTGGCAGAGTACTCCCGGAGGAGTTACCCGCACGTACCTTCCCTGACATTGCGACGGAGTCTTTCCTGCCTGTGACGTTCGGCCTTCCGCTTACCTTTCGGATGCGTGCTTTGCCGAAACCGTAGTGCAGTTCATTATTTCTACTCTCAACGAGTTTGGCCGATTCTTCGTCAATATCCAGAACTAGTTCGACCAAGGTCTTTACCAATTTGCGGTTACAGACTCGCCACATTTTGGTAGAGAGATGGTCGTTCTGATTCTGGAGTGAACGAAGAATCTTCTCGTCCGGAGAGTTCGCACTGTCCGCGAAGTAACCGACATATCGTCTGGCCTTCGGCAGATCCTTCATGTGGTATACACGAAGTTGTGCTCCCTCCCATGGTACGAGAGAAGGTACCTCCCTTTCCAACCACTGCACTGTGTCGTTGTCGGCACAGGCAAGTTGCAGGAAGCCATTTTTTAGATGGCAACTGTTAAACTTGGGCTTGGTGGTTGGATTTTCCTGGTCCGCAATGTGATCGAGGATGGAGGTCCGGACAGCCTGAAGCTGGTCCGTTGTGAGTAGGGAGCTGGGGTGGGTAGCAGAAGTAACCGCAAGGCTTATAGCTCCCACCATGTCCCTATATGTAGCCGTCGGGAGCGGCTTCGAACCCGATGACCCCAAACCAGTGAAGTTCCGCAGTTTTTTAGGCTGTGGACACTTAGTACTGGTATTTGGGGACACCAAGTCGTCCGACCGCTGTCGCTTGACGGCGACTTGGTTCGATTGAGCAGGCTGCTCTGTCGGAAGGAGGGCCAGCTTCCTGGCTTCTTCGTACGAGAGACCGGAGCGAAGATTTTTGCTCAGTCGCCGCCTTTGCGCATTTGAAAGTCGCTTGACAAGGGGTGCCGATGATTCGGGTTTCCCTTCGTCATCGGGCCTTGTCTGTGGACCGGGAACTAAGTCCATTTGACTTTCGTCATTCCCTTGTGGAGAAAGTAGGATTAAGGATGAAGCAGAGGGTCCTCCGTCCAGCGATTCGCTGTCGAGGTTGAAATCATCCTCATGCTCCATCTCCTCCGTTCTGCCCGGTGAGTTTGTTTTTATTGGACTACGCTCCGATGAGTCCATGGGTTCCGGCAAAGAAAGGCTGCCGGTGGCCGGATTTTGTGAAGTTTTGTCGTTCATAAAATTCCCACGAGTCGTTGGGTAAAGAAGAGTCCGCTGTATCAGTGACCCGCGTGATGCAGTAAGGGCTAATCACTGTGAAGGGTGCCCTGGTACTCCACAGGCTCCGTTAGAGGCTGGGTATATCTTAAACCCCCCCCCCCCCACCACGTCATCCATCGGCACAGGTCGCATAACACCTTAGCTTAGGGGTTTTAACCATTGGATTTTACGCAACAGCCATGGTTAAGAGCTGTTGCAACCATCCTCCTTTACAGGGGCTTTGGACCCTCTGCTACAGTTCTCAATAATTCAAGTCTATTCGTAAAGGCTAAACTGAACCAAGAGAACCGTAACAGGCGGAGTTATTTTCAACATATATTCATCCCTGCGATTTCGAGCACAATTGTAGCACTTTGCGTGACCAACTTCGAAATAGGGTGACCAGATAAAACGACTGTGTTCAATGTATTTAATTTAGAAAAATAAATCATAACTTTTGAACCAGTTGATCGGTTTTCAATCTTTTTGGAACAAATTAAAGGTAATTATTTCTAGTTATAACAAAAAACACCAAAAACATTAATCTGCGTGCTTTTGCGAGCATGATATATAAAGTTATTGAAATTCTTATCATGTTATTAAATTGAATTTACTCAAATTAAAAAATAATGCCCTTCAAAATGAGACCAAGAGATATTTTTTATGTTTGCCCCAAAAAGAATGACAAACAAATGAAAAACGCATAATTTTTAATGAAAAGCACTAATAACTTTGTGTGATATTTACGCTATCAGTATTGCAAATTGTTTCTCTTGAAAAGCTCTAAAAGTCGTTCAAAGACAGTTTTAAGGTAAAACACGAATTAAAGAAGTAAGAGCGCAAAATGTGATTTTTCAATATAAACCGGTTGTTTTCAAAGATAGACAAAAACTTTTTTTAGAAAGCTATTTAAAATTGATGGAGCTCTTACATTGTAGAACAAGTTTTTCTTATACCTTATACCTTATACCTTATACCTTATACCTTATACCTTATACCTTATACCTTATACCTTATACCTTATACCTTATAGATATTTGATTGCAATTGCATAGAAAATTTTTGTCACCCTAACTTTTGATAATTTTTCAATACGCGCTTTATCATATGTAACAACTTTGTAGAAGAAACTTTTTTTTTCTAAATTATTGCTATAGAGCTCTAGACCCAAATTTCCCCCTAAATTTGGTTTCTGGGCCATTTTGGACTGGTATTAGGCGACATCCATAAATTACGTAACGCATAAAATCCAATTTTTGGACCCCCACCTCCCCATGTGTAACGAAACGTAACGCCAACACCTACCCCCTCATAAAAATTACGTAACGCTGCAGAAGGATTTCCTTGATAAAAATGCTCGTTTTTTGAGAGCCTCTCCAGAGATTTTTCGTTACGTAACGCTGAACTCACCTCCCCCGCTCCCCTGTGTAACAAATCGTAACGCTCAAGCATACTCTCCCTCCCCTTTATGTTACGTAATTTATGGATGCCGCCTTAGAAAGTTAGTGATTTTTACAATTGCATGATATCAGACATCGTTATCTTATAATTATATTTATTTGATATAGTCGTGTTTAGGGTTTTCAAACCCAAACCCGACCTGAACCCGACAAGATTGAAAACAGGAATTTGGTAGCTCTGGCTGTAACGCTTAATAATCATCACTAATTTTTTCGAGCTAAGAGCAGGGTGGGCAGCTAGCTTCTTCCGCTTCTTATACTCTGCTTTGCTATGAATCGAATCACTGAACCAAGTATTCACTTATTTGTTATTGGAAACGTCACATAACTTTACTTGTTTCATAATCTAACTCATGTTATGTGTGCATAATAAACTACATGTGAAAACGAGAAGAAATTTGTTAGAACGCAGGAATACTTTTTATCTGTCTATCTGCTAGCTTTTATGTGAATTCGCTTCATGTGCGTGGACAGTTAATAGTTATGAGATTACCAGATATGAAAATACGTGTTTTTCGTCCGTGTATTCAACATGGCGAATGTTGCAAATAGTTTTCTGGAAGATTTGGCGTTTTTCAAGCATTCCTTAGAGGTTACACAACGTAAGTTTAGTAAAATTATGTAAATTAAAAAATAAATCAAATCTTTTTTTTTAGAGTGTGGAATTCAGCTGTATTAGCTCCTAACATTTTCATTAGGCAACTTCAAGAACAGTTTGGAGTAAAGTTCCGTTGAATGGAGTTAAGTTTTATTTGTAATGTATACATAATAAGATCTTATAAGATATGCATATAGAATTTTCACAATGTTAACGTTTATGAAAATCATAAGTTACGCGAATGGGATGCACATGACGTTTATATGAAAATCTCAAAATAACTTATGAAATTCATAAGCTTGATATGTAATGCATAAGTGTTTGATGAAATCAACATTATACCGAGGGAATGCCTTTTCCTATCCCTCGCTGTACATTTGCCATAGTATAACATCGAAGATACGAAAACTTCAAACCTGATACGAAAACGTCAAACCTGATACAAAAACGTCAATGTCGGTCGGATTTTTTTTTCATTATTTTGCTGTTTCAGTTGGGGCTTAGCCCCTGCTCTTCTTAAGTAGACACAGTGGTTATGGTTATTATCCAAAAAAATTATGTAATCCAAAAGAAAAACTCTTTATAACTCATATATGAGCTTTCCTTTCGAAAATAAAAGGAATGACGAGAGTTTTGTAACAAAAGCAAACACAAGCAAGAAAACAGAAAAAGCAAAAACATTAGATTTGACGTTTCTATGTTGTACTCGATGTTATAACTCATAGCACATTCCCTCGCATTATACATGCTCATAAGTTGTAACTTATGAAATTCTTAAGTGTTTTTCTCTCCGTGTATGGTAGAAAAGTGTAATCGTGTGTCTAACGCTGATTCCAGTGCTAGCAGAATCATTTAAACTTATTTTAAATGAAAATTTGTGCTCAACAGTAAAACAACAGAGAAGTAAATTTTACTTTCTTTGAACAAGTAACAATGTTTCAGACAAGTAAACAAATGATACATTTTGAGTAAAACACTAGCCATCTAGAAATACGACACATCGAACCCCTTGCACATATTTGCACACATTCGTGCTGTGCTGCATGCTGGCCACTCTTCTTTCAAAGTTCGAGTGTTTCGAGCACACTGTTTGTGGAGGCGATGACGGCTGTCAAAAGATTCGATCAGTTTTTATTTCTGCTGTCAGCAGAGATGCCAGATGTTTTTGAAAAATGTCTGTAACTGCTCGAAAAACCGGTAAAATGTGCTCTAAATCTGAAAAAAAATCTATCCGTTTTCCGAAAAAAAATTCGCTCGCGTAGGCAAAAGTCTGTAAAAATCTGCACACATTTTCAGAAAATCTGCGTAAATATAAGGAGACTCTGACAAAAATCTGCAGAAACCGCGAGAAAACTGCAAATATCTGCAAATAAATAAATATCTGCACACGGACTTCAAAAATCTGCGTTTCGCAGACAAATCTGCACATTTGGTATCCCTGGCTGTCAGTTCGGAAACAGTGGAACACTCGCATACACACAACCGCTCGGTCGTGGTTTGTGTTCATACACGGTGAGCTTTATGCTGCGTTCGAGGTTGTGTGAGTTTCATACTTGCCTCCACCAACAGAGTAGACACACATTGTCGTATGTCCAAACTCTTCATCGGGATTTTATGTACAAACTCCTTTCCCCATCGTCGTCATTTAATGCCAAACTTTGCATCGATTCGGTTCGGGTTGTGTGTGCTTATCGGAAGCGCTTTGGATAAAGGTGATTTTTTCCTGCAAACGTGATATTCTACTTCCGGAACGAAATTTGCCAGTGAGCGCCACCAGTTATACGGAAGTGGAAAAAATTAGCGAAGAACTGACCGCGAGAGTGGCAGGCAAAACGCCTTGTCACGGATGATGAATTTACTTTTCTTCCAATTATGAACTCTTTTGATAGAAAAGGTAAATATCGATTGCCTCTATTAGAACGTGCCGCGCGACCCACTAGCTGCTAAAGGTGAAAATCGTTCGGTCCTGGGTCTTTCTTGCATTATTAAATTTGATTTCGGCAGAAGTGACCAACATTCTGAACATCCGTTGCAAAAAAAAAGTTAAAGTGCGAAGTGAGAAAAAGTGATAATTTCCTCTAACGGGACCGATTTTATCGCACCTAATTTTTTTCGCCACTAGGAGAGAGCACATATATGACCAGTTTCGGAGGTAGGTTTTATTTGGGATGAAAACAAATAATTGTGCAATCGTAACAATACAGCCCGAGTGCTCGCACATTCGCATTCATTGAATTTTATTGACATCCATCAACACATTTACCTCTACACACAAAGTAGGTTAATTAAAGGTAAACAGAAAAAAACTGTTTATGCGAAATTGAATGATACAAAAAATAACCATATTTTCCTTTGACCATGAGATAATTAACGTTTCAGTTGAGCAACCTGAATTAAATGTCTAATCCCGACTGGGGTTATTGGTTGCTCGCTCACAAAGTCTAATTTAATTAAAATTTCTATACAGGGTACATTTTACGTTTATAACCACCTTGATGACATCCGGCGTCTTTGATGCTGGATAATACACCAAGCTACTCGTTATACCCAATATTAAATATATTATCTCAGACAAGAAGCTCATAAGAAAAAAATTAAATTACCTTGTTAGGATCAAAATTGAAATTCAATATTGATGATTGGTAGTGATAGTTTTATTAAGGTTACAACTCCCATTGCTGCCAACAAACAATAAAATATGAATCGATTGGTGGAAAATCAAACTTGTAAATTGAGTTGAACGGATTTAAAAAATAGCATTTTTATTGTATCTTGCGCAAGTCCCATAATTGAAAAAAAAAACAACAACAACAACGAGATTTTCCAATTAAATTCGAATCTAGATTCTGAGAGTTATGATCGGAGATGCCAGGGTTTTTGACATATTATTTTGACGTATTTGAAAATTGTATTCTGTGTACCTATATTTAAAGACGTTTTTATTGGTTATTTGAAATAGGTTGGGGTTCGTATATATAAGAAAAAAAGCTTGAAAAACTATCCACACACAAAATATATATGTATTATTGTTTCTCGCAATCTCGCCAACGTCAATAATTTTAATTTTTAAACAAAATGTTTTTGAAAACCTAAATTTGTCACTAGAAAATCTGTAGGCAAAAGCGTTTATGTATATCTGACATTCTTGGTTGTAAGAAATAATGACGCAGGTTTCGAACAGGTTTACCTCATTCAAATCTATTTTTAGAAAGGACACTCCTGTATCCGTGAAAAATCTGCAAATAGAATCTATACAGACAAAGTACAAAGATAAGTACGTATGCGCCGATAACGATGTACAAAAATTTCACATTACAATAAGTTTTATAATTCTTCCAATATTTCCATTTGAATGAGACCGAACTTGAGGCTCAAGCACTTCAATACTTGGTTAGAGCACTATTGCAAGCATTAGGCCCTTCCAACAAGTGGCTAGAGCTCTGCAGTCCGCTAGATATTGTTATTTTTTTATTTTAATTTTATTTTATTTTAAATAATTCATTCGGTGTTATCAATCAATCTATAGCTTTCAGCTGCTCGAGCTATGTGTACTAGAAAAATGAATATGTGGAAACTTAACGTGAAAATAAACATATTCTATCGACTAGCAACCCAGAAAAAAAGGGTTAAAGGTAAAAATAGGAAATATACGATTGCTGTAAAAAGTCAGTCTTGTTGTTTGTTGTTGATGTTTGCTTTTTTTCAAACTGTAAAGTAGTGTGAAAAGATAAATCGACATGGATCACACTTTCAGTGTGGTTAATCAGTGTTAATCGAGAGAATAACCAAAACAACAAAATAGGTGCTGTTTGGCATTCTCATTTACTGAACGGAAAAATATATCTTCATGTAAATAAACATAGTGCTATCAAGTCCCTAAAAATATTCTAAGGGAAATTTTTCCACGACTAAGAATTTCATCTATTTTGCATTATTAAAAGAAACGGTGAAAACTCAAGGTAATGAGAATGGTAACCTTATGGGCTAACTTATACCCTTCTCTACTGTTACATATGAAAGTATGCTAAAGAACCATGTCAAATTGACAAGAATATTATGACACTGCAATCGGCTGATGTTGACGCTCTAGTCACGAGTAAATGCATGATCACATAAAACCTACGAGTATTGATTTTGCGCATACTGCATGTTGTCCAAATATACACACTAATTGCAAACAATAATGTCATTCCTAGGTACCGGCATAATGCATAGCACTGATAAAATGACCCGGCAAGGAGAGCCCCTCCAGGGAAAGCATTTCAACTGCCTCAATTCAATTCCATCACTTCGAATGTGTCACGTTGGCGCTGGCTAATTGAAAGCGTAAAAACTTCATCCGCTGACGGTCTGCGTCGGTCACGCGGGTCTGATCATTCCCTTCGCGCATATAATAAACAACGTATATGCAGCGGCAAGAGCTATTGCTCGCACCTTCCCAGTGAACAACACATATCCGTCCCATTTATGGCGATTTGTTAGAAGCATGAGTGTCGGACACAACGACGACGGCGTCTGTCTTTGGTCGCTGTCGAGCGAATTCTCTTGGTAAGCTTCTGCCTGTCTGTGCCCGCAGTAGATCAAGTCTAATCAGATGGCGTGAATTAGCCAACCGCCGACGGAGTTGTCTCCGGCCGCTCGAGCCACGACTAATCAAACATGCCACACCATTTGAGGCATCTGCAATAACTAACAGATTGATAAATATTGAGCAGGTAATCATTGCGCCGCGCCATAGCGGGCTTAGTCAAAGCTTAGACAGATGCTGAGTATGCTATATTGAGGTTGGGTTATTATGGAGGTATGTTTGCCTGAAATGTTTTATGTATGAAAACAGTACTGGACAAAATCAATAATACCTACACACATGCCAAAAATACATTTTGGATCATAGTTCCGTTGTCGCAATACCAAGCGTATAGTCGTATATTGGAAAATTCCAGCACTTAATATTAATATTTAAAGAAATGCTTAGACTTAACTGTGAACATAAATATGGTTATAGGATTTATCATACTTTCGAAGGTCAATAATGACATGGACAAATATAATAATATTGAGCAATTCCACAAATAAAAACAGGCAACTAATTTAATCGACCATTTTTGATTTGGGTGAAACTCTGCATAGACGTTTCTATAGGTAAAAGATGTTATTTTGTGCTATTTGTTTAATTTTTTGGAACACGACTCATTTTTGAGATATTGAGAAATGCTATCTTGGGAAGGTGTTGATGATTACCAATATTTTTAGGGCCAAAACAGTTTGTTTGATTGGTATGACGTCTTCGGCATAGTTGTAGATAACAGTTTTGTCTTTCCGAAAAAAAATATACACTCTAAAATAAAATTAATGTTTTGGGAGAAAAGCTGAAATAAAAATTAATTATCTAAAAAAGCTCTTTTTTTTAAATCTATTTTTTTCCATAAAAACTACAAAAGATTACCTAACTTATGAATCTGATTCGATCATGGAGAAATCAGAAAAAAATTAAACAAATAGCACAAAATGGCATCTTTTGCATATAGAAACGTCTATGTAAAGTTTCAGCCAAATCAAAAATGACAATTCAAAAAAGTATTAAAACTCGGACATTTTTTGTGAAACTGCTCTTCTCTTTAATAATTATTTCTCTCACCTTTGAGCATCAATTATGATATTCGTGCGACTGCAGCATTTGCCATATTCAAAATACATACTAAGCGCTATTCAATCTGATTCTTTCTATTCATTTGGAATCAGAAACTGTCTTTCCTATCGAAAAATTGTCAGCAGCACTTCTCCACATCTGTTGCAACATACAGAGGTATATGTGAAAAAATATGAGGCGCGAGGAGATGTAGTGGTACCTCGCGCGATCGACTATGTCCTAAAGCTAAACCAGTTTTGAAGTAGAATACTTCTCTCAGGAAGTTTGGCTACATACACACTAAATTTTTATTGCTGGAAACCAGCAAAATTTTGCTGATATTCTACATGCTGGAAAATCAGCTATGATATCATCAAACTTTCTCGCTGAAACGATCAGCAAATCGAAACGTCAAATTTTTGACACCATTTTGCTGAAAATCAGTTGTTTGAATTAATTGCTGCCTGTTCAGCATTTGAGCATTTGACATGAATTTGCTTATGTATCTCAGCAAAAGTTAGACAACACACAGAATGTTCTTTTGTTTTTTGTTATTTTATTAAAACAAATGTTTTATAATGCGAATATTTATTTTAAAGTTATCTGACTTTAAATCTGAATTATCAGTATGAACTTTCAAATGTCTTTGTAGCCCATCGATATAACCTTCCACTAATTGGTAGCAGAAATAGCAGTTTATTGCCCATATTCCCAAATTCATAGAAAAACTGAAAATTAACTTATCAAACACTTCATTTATATCACAATTATTCAATTTAAGCGCATGCAAGGCATTTTTAAATTCCTTATCCATGATACAAACGCTTATAAGCTCATTTTTATTTCTCTATAGTTTTCACTACACTTTTCACTTTTTATTCACTTTCACTATTTAATTCTATCACTTTTCACTTTTCACTTGCAAATACGTATTTCGGCACTGACATAGTGCCTTCGTCAGTGCTTATTATTGTATCAAGACGCTCGAACATAAGTGTATAAATCTATAGTTTTGTTCACTTTTTACGCACAAAATGGCGATTGTTCTGACAGTTTGACGGATGGAGTTGCCAGAAATTCAGCAATTACCAGCAATTTGCTGATTTCCGGGAAACAGAATTCTGAATGCTGATAATCAGCAAGAATATTTTTACTGATTTTTTTCAGTGTTTTTTTTTGCTGAAAATTCTTTTCAGATTTCTGTGTGTAGGGATGTGAAATGAAAATCTATAACCGAAAAAAGTGAAAAATATGTCCAATTTCAAATGCTAATAAATCGGTTAGTATTCGATGGATTTCCTTCGTTCTTGTAGCAATAGATTGGAAAATCTTCTAAGATTCTTCCCAAAAGAAGATAATAGTAATTTTATTATTAACACTATTGTACTATTGAAAATAGTCAAGTCTTGTCAAAACGAAAAATTCGACCTCTGATGGGTCGTTATATGATTGCTTCCCAAGCACGGTCGACAGAATCATATACTTTGCAATTGAAAACATGCTATTTGGCTTACGTAAGAGCCTGTTTCAGCCGAAGCCGCTCATAATAGTTCTAGACAGCGACAACAGCAGTCGTCCTTCCTTAGCAGCAGCACTAGCCCTGTGGTTGGTCACCACGTCTCAGGAGCAGCGCGGTTTTTCTCAGCGTGTGTCGCCAGACTGCCATTATTTCCCCCGTGTTGCGGCAGCATGAAGATTGCCATCAGGAAATCCAATTTTGAAAATCAAAATGCCTTTTTCAAGGCAAATAAACAAGTAATCGAAAGTTAATAATCTTTGACAACGCAAGCAAGCATTCTGTGTTGGATCCTAGCATTTTGAATCTGTCGCACCCGTCTAATTTACTGAATGTGAAATAGCTTCCACAGTGCATGTTGTCCGTGTATCTTAATTCCCCCACTGTTAGAGGAGCTCAAAGGTTGCGATCAGCAACCGATTTTGAACCGCGAAATGCCTTTTTCAAGGCAAATAAACAAATAATTGAAGGTTAATAATTTTCTGGCATCAACACAAGCATACATTTTGTGCGGGATGCAATCAAATTCTGTTGTTGTCTAATTTTTACTTTATTGAGTTAACCCCCCACTGTAGGGGCAGCACGAAGGCTGCGATCAGCATACTCGACTTTGAATAACAAACTGCCCTGTAAGTACGCATTCACAAAGACAGTTTGTTCGACTATGCAGAGCTAATATGAAGTCGATTCAATCAATCAGCATGAACAGAATTTCATCGTCTCCCAGCTGCCAAGGTGCAACATGATGCACCACGCAACAGCGAGCAAACGAAATCGCTTGATGTTACAAATCGCAATAAGATACGGGTTAAAACCGTTGCGTGTGTGAGAGCACCATCGGTGTTTATTCGCTGGATACAAAAATCATATGCGAATTGTGGAATAATTCGTTTGAAGAACACAACAGAATGGAAAAACTGAACTGAAAGGCATGGCCTATTTCGTAGCACCCTTCGGCTTAAAAAGAGTGTTTCTGGGAAAACTAGCTACATTCATTAGTCGGAAGGTGAGATGGATGGACCGTCCACAACGTTGACAGCAGTAGCAGCAGATATCAGCACTCAGCAGCAACAGACAATAGCAGCGGGTTGCGCACGTGGCAGCCTTCAAATTAAACAAATCACTTGCCCTGTGGTTGGTCACCACGTCTCAGGCCTCTGCCAGGCTGAACGCCAACGCGAGCGATCGGGCGAGATTATTGCCGTACATCAGCCGGCACTTCCTCTAATGGAAAAGTTGGATCATTTTGTTCAGAAGAATATTACTGTTGGTAATATTACAGAGATGCGATTGCATTATATCCGATATGGAATTGAACAATTGTTCTTTTAAGGACAAATAAAACACTTAATTTGAAGAGTTAATAGCTTTGGGTATCAGTAGCAATATGATAACAGCCTCAGCGGTAGGTGCAGCCGGTACTTTCCTGAGGTCGATGTTATAAGGAAGTAAATGGAAGCGACACGGCGAAACAGTTCGGGAGTGCTTAGACGCGCGTCATTTTTGTTGTTGATATTATTCCCCACATGGAACGACGCGCTTTCGTACGATAGCGGTATTAGCGGTAGATGCATTTGCCAACACTTACTCCAGTAAAGCTGTGTCTAATTTTCAATGTGAAAACACCTTTCTATTGTGTTGGCTGTGCGCATTAGGCCTCTGCCAGGCTAAAAAAAAGTATTCTACTTCAACCTTGCGGTCGTGGCTTTGCACACAACCCTCCTGTGATTTTTTTCTTCCCCTTCCAATATTCAAGATTTTTGAAGGGGGGGGGAGGTGACATAAAATGGAAATAAAATTTGTAACGGCCTTACTAATATTTAAATACCATTCAACCATTCAAGTGTTAGATTTTCGTCTATCTACCCGCGTCCATAGGTCAAAATTTGTTCCAATGTTTCGTAGTTTTTTGTATTGAGTTTCTAGTGACCACTAGGGCAATTTCTGCCTGTTGGTAGTCTGTAAAAATATACAGTAAGGTCGCTTTTTACGCGTTTTTTTACGCGGGTTGCTTTCCTCCATTACTCAAAAACGGTACAAGATATCGACCTCATTTCAATCACGCTTCCCGTTTTGGGCCACGATTGATCATTTATCAGTTTTCAAAAAAAATCACAATTTTTGGTGTAAATAGGGTAGAGCGGGGCTAGTTGGTTACGGGGTAAGTTGGTCAATGAGAATATCTTCGAATCTACGTATCAAAAAAAATCGTGTTATATGGGTGATATGTAGCGGATAACCAGAGAAACTAAATGACAAAATGAAGTACCGTTTTAATTAAAACGTGTAAAAAATACAGGTTGGTGCCATATTGGCCATTAATTCTACTCGGTTTTCAAGTTGAAACTTTTTGTCTAAGCAAAGCTAGCCAAATTGAAATAAACATAGCTCAACGTATTATGAAAGTCATTTTGGTTATGTTTAAGTTGTGTAAAGCAAACTTCCGCCAAAATTTTATTTTCATATATTTCAAGTAATTTTCACATTTAATACATGAGGGGCTAGTTGGTCACATACTAGCGGGGCTGGTTGGTCATATGTACATCATAAATGAATTTGAGTAACCAAGTAAATGCAATGTCAGGAACAGCGCATTTCGTGATGCAAACTTAATCCAAGCAAAAACAGCATGTGCTCTTGTTAGTAAAACCATTTATTTAAAACTATAAACTATTTAGTAAAAATTATCTCCATTTCATCGTCATTTTGATGAATATTTTATTGCACACTATAAATGCTGAGTCATTGATCTGAAATAACTATAACACTAATACACTATGTACACTAATGCATCCACAAATGCCTTCTACATGATAAAAATTTCGGCGAAAGTAAGCTTTCATAAAAAAAAAATAATGTAGCTATAGTTCTGTACTTGTGATTGCAGATGCGAATCTAGAATTTGGCTCCGGTTCTCAATTTAACCCGTATTGTCTTTGATTTAGTTCCCAACCAAACTTTTAGAGAGATTTCAACATATATTTCTCGTCAGGTATGAAAGAGGAACACGTTTTTTTTTCATGCAATTATGAGTTACTTTTCTCATGGTTTGGGATTTCGGAAAGCAAACGTATGAACCAAAAACCGGATGCGGTTTGACATCCGCTGAGACGCTACAGGCTGCCGCAAATGCAGTGAGGAAGGAAAACCGAATTGTCCTTCCGAAATATAAATGGTCAACTTACCCCACACACTGACCAACTTACCCCGGCTGAGGGGCTAGTTGGCCAATTAGATATCCACTCAAAAAAACATAGAAGATCCGCAAAATCATTAACTATTCTGAACAGTTTATATTTTTTCTAGATGTTATAGACTTAACACAATATTTCCATGGAATGAGTTTTTGCCATAATGTTTCCTACAAAAAGTTACAGAACATTTTGACCAAATATGACCAACTAGCCCCGCTCTACCCTACTCAAAATTTAAAATATTGAATTTTGGTCTCTAGATATTCATACGTGGTTTTAACGTTTTAGGACGGTTTTCTTTGTTATATTTGCAACTCACAAAAGTCGTTTTTTACGCGGGCCCATACAAATTTGGAACGCATCCCCCGCGTAAAAAACGACCTTAGTGTACATTAGAGTGCCAGAGAGATGTATGAAAAAAAAATGACCTTCGAATATCGTTTGGCGGTAGGGCACATTTGGAGTATTGTAGTTGTAGAACCGGCCTTTTATTCTAAACAAACACAACCTGTGGCTGATCGCCTGTCACTTGGTCACACGACTCTGCATCCTGCCCAGCACTACATAACCGGTACCAAGCTTATTGGTTGTGCCACCGCTCTGATGGTACTGTACCTTGCGGCCACAAATCCACCGTACATTCTCTACTTTCCGGCCAAGCTCCTGGAGCGCAACGATGTCCAAGTGGTGGGGTTCTAGCTGATCCAGAAGAATCCGGTCGGCATCCGGGGCGTTGAGCGATCTACTGTAACATGTACCGAGCTTCTAATCGTCGTCCTTATTTCGTCGGCTAAGTCATTGCCGATTGTTGTTTAGTATGCTGCTTTACTAGGGCTGCGATGTCTAGTCTCGCGACGGGATTGCCGCCTTAGGTGTAGCTGGCGGGACACCGCATTTCATAGTCCAGCCGTCCGCTCCGGATCAGTCGCTGTTTGAGCCGCCCATAACCTGTGGAACAGACGCTCAGACAAGCTGCTCTCCAAGGAAAACAATTATCCCTTCCCTGTCATCATACGACCAATCTCCCATCGGTTCACCGGTTTTCCCTTGATTGCTCGTATCCTAGTGGATACCACGTGGAGGTAGGGATAAAGCATTATGCCTTGGACCACACTGGGGTCTATTTTATTTCAACTAGTACGGGTGTACTGCTGGAAAGCACTGCCCAGCCGTTTACCAAAACTAGCTCTCCTCAATAACGAATCAGTGTTGCTAAAAGAGGTTGGCATTGACGCTGCGGTCACGATATTCAGTACATCTTCCGTGATTCAATCCCGAAGAGATTTTTTCTACTGTTACGACACTATTTTATGTGTTATTAAATAAGCACATTTAAACTCTTTTTTCTCTTTTTTTAAATGATATATAAGAAAACTAGCCCAGGTCCCCCCCCCCCCAAGGATGGAAAAACTCGTATCGCATAACAATCATTCGGATATCATTTCTGAACGTGCTATTTATAAGCTTTCAATCCTAGCAAACCATCGCTATTAAAAGTTACACATTCTCAAGCTTCAAGCGACAACTTAGAGCAAAGAAATATATGGTAGCTTTTTTTGATGATTTTGTTTCAGTATTGCCTGCTTTAGGCGGAGCGAGCAACATATAGCGAGTGTTTCACGAAAGAATCGTAAACGATTGCACTCAAGCGATCGCAATGATTCTTTCAACTGTTGGTTTCTTGTAGGCGTAATTCGGCTACTCCACGTCGTGCTTTCACCGTGATATACCACGATGATTCTTGGTGATTCCAAGTATTAGATGCTAATGCACCATGCTACAATTTCCGTAAGCATTGATGATACCTATTTGCTCCGGCAAGCAAACAATTGAACGCAATCTAACGTTCATTTGGATTCATAATTTTGTATCACTGGCGATAATATCTCAAAGCTTCTCGCGATAATTTTGAATGCAAGTGAACTTGGATACAATAAATACTATCGTGTTTGAATCATTCAGTCTCCTTCTATGGTATTCGGAACTCTTAGAAGCGAAAAACAATCAACAGCGTTGGCATTTGAACTGCAACCGTAGTGATTTTCATGTCCATGTTTAATGATAAAAACTTCTTTCAATCTCCTAAAATTAGAAGTTGCATTGGGTTGCTGTCTTTTAGAATTCTACACTCTGTTTTTCTCAGATTTATTTAAATGACCAACCATAGGCTATTTAAAAGACAATAGCAAACCAATATGCTTCGTAAAGATTTTTAAACAGATAGTTCAGATAGCTCGTTTAAGCTGTACTGATGGTTATATGTTTCCAGTTAAATAAATTTAATACAATTTGACAATCCTAGTTGCATTACGCGGTTGTGGTATAGAGAAAACCCAAATTATATGCATCTTGACGTTAGGTTTTTAACATTCATATTCGTATTTTTCAATTACAAAAATATTACATCAGCATCTGCAAGAAACTATTACTAAACATATAAATACAAGCGTTAGGATGAAAGGTATTCATCAAAAAAAAAATTTTTTTTCTTAGTTGCGCTCATGGCTGACATATAGAGTAAAAGACATTCCCGTCCTATTAAAGGGTATTGGTAGTTTATTTCCTCTTGAAAATTTGAGTAGAAATGGTTCAGAGTGTATTGTTTACACCGTATTTTTATCGTCGCAGTTTTTTGAGAAGTAAAAAAATGACGTCACCCGAAAAGCAAAAAGGACTTCTGGTGGATGCCAATGCTACTGTTCTTCACCGCCCAGCACAAGTTTGATGTCCTGAAGAAGTAAGAAAGCCGACACTTTCAAAGTTTGCCAAGAAATACATGATTTAACAAGCAATCTGTTCATGTGGCAAACGGAGTGCGCCGTTCGTGATTACCGGGACTGTAATCGGGGATATCTTCATGAAAAAGTGTCTACAGAAGCGTTTGGTTCCTCTGCTGAAGTAACACGAGGGTCCTACGAACCTCTGCCGGATCTAATTTCGTGTTACTATTCAAATTATGTCCTGGAGTGGTATTAAGCAAATGGAGTAACTTTTATACCCAAGGACCCAACCCAACTCTTCCAAACGTAACAGAGCTATTGCCCGTCGTAAAATATTGGACTACTATGAAGCAGGCACTACAGAAGCATTCCAAGGAGGTCAAATCTGAGGAAGACCCCCCCCCCCCTCAAAAATAAAATCTTAAATATTGGAAGGGGAAGAAAAAAAGCTCATACCGTTTTATTCATTTTATTGGTTTTCCGACAGCATAAATGCTTAATTTAGCAATGAACGAGTCCAGTGACAGCGAGAATGTCGTCAAAAGGCAAGCAAATTAAATAATAATAATAATAAAGTGTTATTTTTCAACATTTATTTGAGTGCAAGTTACAAACGTCATAACTTGCACACAAACTTTTATTCAAAGATATTCAATTTTTTTCGTCGACTTTGATAACCTTGGGCATAAAAAGAATTCGAAATTTGTATCAGCCTAATTGAACTTAATTGTAAGGTGCGAGCTTACGGTTATGGTATTGATGTTGAACGGAATTATTATGCCAAAAGCTTACTAACGGGTTATATTTTATTGTCTGACAGTTTGAAAAGGATCAGTCAACTAGCTAATTTTCTACAGCATTTTTTCCGTGACGCAATTTGATGTGGAACACCCTTTTAGGCAACAGTCCTAAATAAATATCGAAATTGCAGCAGCATGAATCCGGTGTACATGAATATTTGACAAAGTTACGACTGCATTTGCAATTGCTGATACTTTAGTTGCAAGAATACACTATCACAAATATAAATTTTGCATTCATTATCGTGTTCTCTGGATGGGTGTCGGTCTGTCTTGTAATCTATCAACCACACAGTGGGTATCGATTTTTTTTCTCCCTTTGGTGGTGTTACAAGTGGGCTGTGTTGGGGTCAAGTAAGCAATCGAAAATGTTGGTTCATGGAATGCGTGTGCTTTGGCAGCATAAACAAGACTCTACACAGTTTTCCATTTAGTCTGGGCTATTTGCATATTTTGTGCCTGAACCTTTCTCGCTAGGACTAATTGGGGTGTATTAATAAACCGGTTTATTCATGCGAGAGCATGCAAATATCATCGTGTTGCTGCTGGTGGTGGTTGATACAGCACGGTGCGCTTGGAACAAGCCCCAGAACGAGTTTTTGTTCTTGTTGTTTTTTCTGACAGCATCACCTACGCCAATACCGTACCCGTCTTGGTTACAATCGCAAGAAATTCTGTGCTGGGTGCGATACTTTTGCCTTTCTAATGAAGTTACCTATTGCTGTATGGAAATTTTCTAGTGAATAATGATATTACCGAAGAAACTCATTTAGGTTTAATTTAGTTTCTACTACAAGTCCGTTAGTATGGTTGAGAGAATCGCATCGATTTGTGAAGTCAAGCAAATGACAAAAAAAGTTTTCTCGTCGATTTACTCTGAATTTTAATTCAGTGAAACTGTCCGGCTCGCTTGGCTTGGAAACCGCTAGGGAAGCCATCAACTTACAGACCTATCTGTCTGCTGGATATTGCCGGCAAGGTGCCTGTAACCAGTTCGGCTTCCGGAAAGGTAGACATGGATGCTCCTTCGGTGTCGTACAAGATTTTAAAAAATTAGTTCCGGAATCAAGTACTAGTTCACAACACAGGAGAGTGAGATTCATCGTCCCATTCACCGCAGTAGTACCTGCAAGGTTCCATCCGGGGTCCAGTATTGCAGAATGTCATGTAGGACGGAGTGTTGAAGCTAATTTTCCCTGTAGGAGTTGTGATCGCCGGCGTCGCGCACTGCATACTCAATGTCGTGGACTGGATGCACTCCAGAAAACTGTATCGCCATTAAGGAACATGGGCATACGAGGTGCCAGAAGGCCATTTACGTTGATTCACAGGTTCACAGGTTCGAGTACGCGGGGTCCCCCCTGTGTCCCGAGTGCGTGGATGTGGAGGAGACTAGTTCTTCGTATGCCTTCGTCTTGCGTGTACGAAGAGCGACATGATGGTAGTGAGCGGCCCAGACACTCCGGACAACTTGGAAGATGTGCAAAGACCCAGACATCTGTAGTATAGCCGCTAATGGTTAACTATGAGGTATAAGGGTAAAGAGGATGCATGAAGCGTAAAAAGGCACTTTCCGACGTAATACTCACCGTCGTTCCGGGAAGATAAGTGCTGGAGACTGGAGGGGTTTTAGTGGGCTCGATCAAATTCAATTCCACTATCTTCTCAGCAGTCTGTAATCAGATTTCCCTGCCACCTTGAAAGAAGAAAAAGTGATTCGGACAGCTCTAGAAGTGTTTGACACGGATCTTGATCGATGAATGCCACCAATTCTTCATCTTCGAAATTTTGGGCTGTCAGGGAGGTGCTTTGTCTTCCAACACAAAATTTGCACTTTCATACCGCACAAACCACTTTTTGCGCATTTGCTCAGCAAAAATGTTAGATAATAAAACGTGACAGGCGGATAGGGGAAGGTCGCCTAATGAAAACATACCGCAAACTGAAAAACTGAAAGCAGAATAACAAATATTATTTGATTTAAAACAATATTCAGATTCATTGTTTGCTTACGTTCAAAATTGAGGATAATCGAATTAAAAAGTCACTATGTCTAATTTGTGTTTTGATCGAGTGGTGTACAGAATTGAAATCTAATATTTGTTTAACAACAAAATCGAGTCCATCTTGGGTGGTTTAGCTGACTGTACTATCTGGTGGCGTTTGCCTTGTGCTATCGATTTTCAGTTATCTTTTTATTACGCCTCTGATTCGAAACATTAAACAACCACGGCCACCCTGTTTCGTGCGCTCATAAATGCTTCGGTGCAAAAATGGTAAAATATCAAAAGAATGTTAGGGGTTGTCGCCAAAGTGGAGCCAATTGTGAATTACTGGCGTTGGAATTGGCACCGTCGAACGGTAAGGGGTGGCGAAGGTGCTAGAAGCAGCAGGTAGGATTAACGCTGCAACATTCTTGCACGTTGTGTGTGTTGCGTAAATGGTCAATGGAATATTGATTATCCTTTTTGCTTTTCTGATCATGGCAAAACAAAATGCCAAAGCTGCACCTGACACCAAGCGGCACCCGGTGGGATTGGTCAGCATTTCGAAGCTAATTTGACAATTCCATCGCAATTCTAATTAGTTGCGCAAATTGTTTGCCGTGCTAGGGGTTTGCCTTCCTGATTGCGTCACGAGTCACTGCGGGGATTTAATTAGGAGGACGCTGATGGAATTTTAATTCGATGCTTTTTGTTGATTACGTTATTTTGACGCAATTTTTCCAAAAACAATTAGCAGATGGAAATTATCTTCATGACATCCTGACTTGAAAATTTTCAATTGAATACACAGATTCATTTCTTCTGTCGCCAGTACTGAACTTATGCGTGCAAATAACTCTAAAATATATTTTTGAAATAATACTCTAATAAGAACTTAATTGCAAACGACAGAAACGATGATGTTATATTGCACGTGATTGAGGAGAAATATGCTGAATCTAGATATCAACCGCAGATCGATGGCTGAAAATCACGTTTCAGCCGTGTTTTGATGTTAATTATTGATGACTTGGCAATCGATTTTTAATTACCAGGTCAGATTTGGCCATTGATGAATGTATAGTGGATAAGCACCTGGCATATCTTTGCCACTAATAGATATGTGCTTCCACCAGTGGTTTTCGATATGGCGATTCCGCTCTCAGAATGGAGTGCAATCACGTACTACTAGATTCGTCGGTCGTTGTTGCGTAATTGAAGCTGTGAATATGATTCATCTCGTTGGTTTCGTGCAACACTGGCACAACTTAAAATTCATAGCTGGAAATACCATTCTCACATTTGAATTGAACCTATTTCGGCCTATCGTGTACATATTATGAGCAAGTAGTATAAGTTAAAAGTCCAAGTCCAAGAAGGTGAATTCTTTTTAAGGATATTATTGGTTTGAGTAGTATAGGAGAAATTCTAGTTTTTATAATTTCATGTCACACAATACGTAATATATAGGCTCCTTTAAGGTTTAAAGTTCCTCTGGCAGATAAGTTTATATTCGTTCGCTTGCCGCGTTTTCAAATTTTTTTCGTTTTGTGCATGTAGCAACTTGTAATGAAATCCATGAATAGCTCATTGTTATATCCTCGCTGTAATCGTTTCTTTTTGTTAGCACTTTGAGAAAAGAAAGGCAGAATTTTACAACTCTCATGCAATTTGCCTACAGTGAAGAAAAATGGGAGGGGGCGAAACATTCCAACATCACTCTACCGGCGTGCTTTGAGAAAGCAAAATGAATGCTTCAGACTAACCGCAATAGGACCATTTTGTCGTTCCACTGAAGGAAAAACGCTCGGAAATGGAAAATTGTGGTGCATCCCCGTCCCATTCCATCGCCGTTATGCGCTTATTTAGAACGTTGGAAGTTAATATGTCCCTAAAGCTGGAAGTACAAAGTCAGCAGAACAAAGAGTTAATAGCATGAAAATTTAGTGCTCATTCGATGCTCATTTAATGCCATATCGCCGAATTTAATGCTCCATCATTTCTTTGAAAAATGCTCTTGTTTGCTAGCTTAAGCAAATAGATAGCAGACAATATTCGAAAATAGCATTTTTAGTCACAAAACAGTTTTGTAACGGTCAAAAACATTTAATGCACATTAAATGCTCTTTAAAAACCTGGTTTTCATGATAATTTTATTGATTTTGTATAAATTTTTCAATAATATGATGATAGTATGATAATACATAAATAGCTTCAATTTTTTCAAACATTTTCCTCTGAAAACAATCAGAATCCTTTTGATACGATTAGATACCAATTAGATGCTCCCATATGCGAGCAGTTTCAATAACTTAGGTGCATTTTTCATTAGATATATTTTTTTCAAAAATATTGTTCTGCTAGCTTAAGAAAAAAGTTAGCAGAACATTGGCCAGAAACAGCATTTTTGAACAATAAACTGTTGTAGAATGGACATAATTATTTAATGCTCATTAAATGCTCTTGAAAAAAACTGATTTTCATGATAATTTCATTGATTTTGCATAAATTTTTCAATAATATTATAATAATATGATAATACATGAATAGCTTCAATTATTTCAAACATTTTCCTCTGAAAACAATCAGAATCCTTTTTGATACGATTAAATATCAATGAAATGCTTTGATATGCGAGCAGTTTCAATAACTGAGGTGCATTTTTCATTGAATTTTTTTTTTTTCAAAATTATTGTTCTGCTAGCTTAAGAAAAAATTTAGCAGAACATTGGCCAGAAACAGCATTTTCAAGCAATGAACTGTTGGAGAATGGTCATAATAATTTAATGCTCATTAAATGCTTTTGAAAAAACCTGATTTTCATGATAACTTTATTGATTTTGTATAAATTTTTCAAAAATATTATAATAATATGATAATACATAAATAGCTTCAATTTTTTCAAACATTTTCCTCTGAAAACAATCAGAATCCTTTTGATACGATTAGATACCAATTAAATGCTTCGATATGCGAGCAGTTTCAATAACTTAGGTGCATTTTTCATTAAATATATTTTTTTCAAAAATATTGTTCTGCTAGCTTAAGAAAAAAGTTAACAGAACTTTGGCCAGAAACAGCATTTTTAAGCAATAAACTGTTGAAAAATGGTCATAATAATTTAATGCTCATTAAATGCTCTTGAAAAAACCTGATTTTCATGATAATTTCATTGATTTTGTATAAATTTTTCAATAATATTATAATATGATAATACATGAATAGCTTAATTTTTTCAAACATTTTCCTCTGAAAACAATCAGAATCCTTTTGATACGATTAGATACCAATTAAATGCTCTCATATGCGAGCAGTTTCAATAACTTAGGTGCATTTTTCATTAAATATATCTTTTTCAAAAATATTGTTCTGCTAGCTTAAGAAAAAAGTTAGCAGAACAATGGCCAGAAACAGCATTTTCAAGCAATAAACTGTTGTAGAATGGTCACAATAATTTAATGCTCATTAAATGCTCTTGAAAAAACCCGATTTTCATGATAATTTCATTGATTTTGTATAAATTTTTCAATAATATTATAATAATATGATAATAAATGAATAGCTTCAATTTTTTCGAACATTTTCCTCTGAAAACAATCAGAATCCTTTTGATACGATTAGATACCAATTAAATGCTTCGATATGCGAGCAGTTTCAATAACTTAGGTGCATTTTTCATTAAATATATTTTCTTCAAAAATATTGTTCTGCTAGCTTAAGAAAAAAGTTAGCAGAACATTGGCCAGAAACAGCATTTTCAAGCAATAAACTGTTGTAGAATGGTCACAATAATTTAATGCTCATTAAATGCTTTTGAAAAAACCTGATTTTCATGATAATTTTATTGATTTTGTAAAAAATTTCCAATAATATTATAATAATATGATAATACATGAATAGCTTCAATTTCTTCAAACATTTTCCTCTGAAAACAATCAGAATCCTTTTGATACGATTAGATACCAATTAAATGCTCCCATATGCGAGCAGTTTCAATAACTTAGGTGCATTTTTCATTGAATTTTTTTTTTTCAAAAATATTGTTCTGCTAGCTTAAGAAAAAAAGTTAGCAGAACAATGGCCAGAAACAGCATTTTCAAGCAATAAGCTGTTGAAGAATGGTCATAATAATTTAATGCGCATTAAATGCTCTTGAAAAACCTGATTTTCATGATAATTTCATTGATTTTGTATAAATTTTTCAATAATATTTTAATATGATAATACATGAGTAGCTTCAATTTTTTCAAACATTTTCCTCTGAAAACAATCAAAATCCTTTTAATACGATTAGATACCAATTAAATGCTTCGATATGCGAGCAGTTTCAATAACTTAGGTGCATTTTTCAAATGCTTTTGAAAAAATCTGATTCTCATGATAATTTTATTGATTTTGTAAAAAATTTTTAAAAATATGATAATACATGAATAGCTTCAATTTTTTTTAACATTTCCCTCTGAAAACAAGCAGAATCCTTTTTTTTTGGTGCATTTTTCATTAAATTCTAATTTTATTGATTTTTTCTAAATTTTCGAAATATGATAAAGATATGATTTCCATCCTTTTTTATTGATTTTCAGATCAATTCTTTTGTCCTGATAAAGTCGGAAAGATCGTTTATTTTTTGATTTGTTTTTTTGATCTTTTAAAAAAAATATTTTTCAGCGTGCAGAACTTTTTTTATGCAATTTCGAGTGATTGTCAGGTATCGTGTACCATTTCTAATGTTGTCTTATCGGCTTTTGAATGGTTGCGTGCGATTATGACATCATCATACCTCCATATAGTCCATTCCTGCCCATAATGCAACTGGTGATGCACTAGCAGTAATGAAATAATCGGAGTACAACCAGATCGAACCAATCTCCAAAAACATGATTTCCAGTCATCGATGTTCAATGTTCTAGGGATTTTTTGTAATTGGGGCTTATTACAGAAAACGAGGCGAGCGGCGAGTTACTCGCCTGACCAATTTTGATATTGCAGATGGCTGGATTTTGGACAAGTAGCTGGTCTGCGAAACTGTTCGACTCAGCTGTCACCAAACATGTTTCACTCGCATTCTCTCAGTCAGTGACTGGAGGTGAGGCGAGTTGCTCGCCTCGTCTTCTGTAATAGGCCATATCATTATGAACTATTTAAATGATTTCTATTCTTCATGAATGATAGATTATTCATTCTCACGTACACTGGTGTTAATACCTAACTCAATTAAAAAAAATGGCGCTTGGTTCAGTGAATTTCTCGGCGCCTCAAAAAAAGTGCTTAGAAAGATCGATTCAACAGAGATAGATCCTGCAGCTCCGATTTTTCAGATGGATCGATCCTGGGATCGCTCAGCTGAATCGATCCTGAAGATTGATCTTTCCCTGTAGATCGCCCAATGCCTTATTCCGTATTCTTCTCAATAACAATAACTTCTCTGGCTATTTTCTAACAACTGCATACGTGAAGAAAAAAAAAATTTTTTTAACAACTGTTGGTCCCTTTTTTCGATTTGTTGGGTACTATTTGGTCACTTGTTCTATCAACTGCTTATGCTTATTAGCGGCGAATGCTTATTAGCTGAGTCAATTGAAGGCCATAATCGTCTTGTTCAGTATTAAACTGATAAGATATACAAATTTTTAACCTATGACATCAAGAACACCAAGCCGGTCGAGGTTGTCTTGAAAGGTCTCACCAACGATCAAACCGTTGATGAGATCATCATCACCGCTCAACCACCGATCATCAAACTTACCCCAACAGAATTAATTGGCATATCTAATGAAACGAAAATCGGGCGAGAAAAGTCAGAGAGCTGGAATTTCCCTTGTTAATTATTTAATTCATTCTAACCGGACTTATCTCCCAGATGGTCTCGTCGTACGATGCTGGCCTAACATGCCAGTCGTCGTAAGTTCGAGTCTCGGTTTGGGAGAGACTGTTAGTGTCTGTAGGATCGTAGCGCTAGCCACGCAACACTAAAACAGTCGGCTGCGAAGTCTTTGTATAGTAAGCAGAATGTCAATTTCCGAATCGGAATGTAGCACCCAGGCTTTACTCTGCTAACCGCACTGAGGTTAAAAATTTGAAAAATTTTGACAAACCACATGCTATCCATAATGTTCAGGTAAAGTGGGAGTTATATAGAAAGTTTGGGGGAGGAGAAAAGCCCAATTGCGAATTTGCCAACGTTATGGCCATGGTTCTAAAATCTGTAACTTGGTCCAAAAATGCCTCATTTGGGGAGACTCTTCTCACAAAAAGGCCATATGTCCTGTGAAAGAGAGTAAAAATTTTCGCTGTGCGAATTGTAACGGCAACCATATGTCAAATTTTTATTAATGCACTGTCCGTCTAGCAATTGTTAAGGCAAGGCAATTTAAACAAAATTCAATTTCCCAATCAAAACAAAATTCTTCAAGCTGTACCGCTATACCGTCCATTTTTTTACTCTTTCACTCAGATAACAGGTTCGGAATAAAATTCTGAAAATGATTTTGAAGCGTCTTCTTTTGGTACACTCGAATAACATAGACTTACTGGTGTTGAAACATGAAGCTATGTCAAATAAAATTATTAACAATTTTCGACAAAAATCGTTGCAATTCTAAATTGCTACGATGAGCACTCTTTTTAGTCAATAAGTTTAGAATTAAGTTAGTTGTAAGTATATATTCTTTTTTGATAAGTAGGTTTAACTCCCTACGAATGATAAATCCTAATTGACACAGCAAACAAATCTCAATAAATTAAATTACATTTTTTAAATTTTAATTCAATTAAATTTTTTAAGTTATTGAAACTGCTCGTATATGTAAGCATTTAATTGGTATCTAATCGTATCAAAAGGATTCTGATTGTTTTCAGAGGAAAATGTTTGTAAAAATTGAAGCTATACAAATAATATCATAATTTTGAAAAATTTATACAAAATCAATGAAATTATCATGAAAATCAGGTTTTTTCAAGAGCATTAAATGAGCATCAAATTATTATGACCATTCTACAACAGTTTATTGCTTAAAAATGCTGTTTCTGGCCAATGTTCTGCTAACTTTTTTCTTAAGCTAGCAGAACAATATTTTTGAAAAAAATATATTTAAGGTGAAACCTCATTGAATTCAAAAATGGCTGACTTCGAGTCACCACTTCGAATTTTCAAAAGCACAAGACTCGGAAATACTCATTGCGTTCTCTATGAAAATTCTATTTTATGTTTGCTTCACCACAGCAAACATAAAATAGCATTTTCACAGGGAGCATGAGCATGAGCATGAGCATGATTGACCGCCCGCGGTTGCTACTCCGTTATTGCCAGATCAGCTGTAATTACACAAAGAACCAACAGATGATGTTTGGGACCAACATGCATTCTCAATGTGTAAAAACAGGTGACCTAAATCTTTAAAGTAGGCAATACCAGCGCCGGCCGCATCCGAATGCAGGTCAAAGAAGGAGTTTGTATAGGAATATGTTGACGTGATACTCGCTTTATTGGAAGCCGAGAACACCTCTGCACTTCCACGAGAAATCACTGGGATGTTGGATAAAGGGGAAGGTATACAGCAGGGTTCGTTTTGGTAAACGATGCGCTAATGTCGGGTTTTTCAGAACGCCGCGTCTACAAGTTTATTACATCCGCCACGATATTCATAATGTGATTCGAACTTATTTAGTTTGACAATGTAACACCGCAACAATAAAACGTACGCGAGGATACAGGATTTTTGACTAAACCGAGACAACTTGAAATTACCGTATATCTCCTCGTAAGGCGATGCTCTTTATACCTAAACCTATTGCGCGTTGTTGATCCATCTGTAGATAATACGACCTCATGGAAGGTACCGACGCGGGGGTTGAAATGATATTTATCGACTGAACGAAATCTTCTTCGATTTCCGATGTAATAATTTATATGCAACGCGCGAGCAGTCTCCGACTTAACGTTGATGAAGATGAGAAAGACATGATGAAATATCTGGGTTCACTTCGCGAAATCACCACACGCCGGAAGTCCATATATCAGCAAAACTCGCCCGGGCTGAATACGCGTTTACACCGAAGCGTTACGAACAACCGCTTTAATCCCCCCGGCCGACACATACGCGCAGGAACTCGGCGTCTACGTCGATTATCTCTTAACAATGTACGCCTAATACCCCTTATAAATATGAAAATTGGCAATGTTCCATGCATCCAAAGCCTCAACAATTTAATAAAAGCAAACATACATATAAGCCAGAATATATTTTTAAATTTATTGACAAAGTGCCGAACTAGTCATAAACATAACAAATTATGTAAAACAACTGGTCAAAAGCTAGAACAATCAAAAAATCAAAGCATATGATTCCTGAGAAACACATACTCCAAACTCCACAAACCACACTAACACTTTGTGGACAAAAATAAAACTTGTTACTGAAACCCTGCGGAAAAAAATACCGCGCACACAATTTCAACGATGAAATCAAAATCTCTCTGTATCTGTTTTCTCACATAAAGTAAAACTAGAAACAAGCATCAAAATATCACTATACAATACAGACAAGACAAAACGTATACTTAGCTTTCATCTCTTCATTTTCCAGTTGTTTTCATCGTTTTTGGACTTTTCTTAGCAAACATAAAATAGCATTTTCACAGGGAACGCATTAACTATTTCCGAGTCTTGTGCTTTCGAAAAATTCGAAGTGGTGACTCGGAATCGGCCATTTTTAGATTCAATGAGGTTTCTCCTTAATGAAAAATGCACCTAAGTTATTGGAACTGCTCGAAGATGGGAGCATTGATTTGGTATCTAATCGTATCAAAAGGATTCTGATTGTTTTCAGAGGAAAATGTTCGAAAAAATTGAGGCTGTTCATATATTGTCATATTATTATAATATTATTGAAAATTTATACAAAATCAATAAAATTATCGTGAAAATCAGGTTTTTTCGAAAGCATTTAATGAGCATTAAATGTTTTTGATCGTTATAGAACTGTTTTGTGACTGAAAATGCTAATTTCGCATATTGTCTGCTAGCTATTTTCTTAAGCTAGCAAACAAATGCATTTTTCAAAGAAATGATGGAGCATTAAATTCGGCGATGTGGCATTAAATGAGCATCGAATGAGCACTAAATTTTCATGCTATTAACTCTTTGTTCTGCTGACTTTGTACTTCCAGCTTAAGGGACATGAAGTTAATACTATCACATGCCGACTTTTCTACTACCCAAGTTAAAGCGCAGTGGGTGTTTCACTGAAGTACAGCAAGCATTCCCGTCACAGTTTGATTTTACGTTAACATAAGATGGCATCGGTTACTGGTAGAAACGTGGATAACGTGGATAAGTATAGATGCATGCTGCATGCTGTAAAATTGGAAATGAAACTGGCAAATGTTGCGTAAAATTTCAAACTATAATAACAAACAGCATAACCACATCATGGATAACAATAACCAATATGTTGTTGGATAGATAAAATGTTAAATAATTTTGTACTACGCTAGTTATCATCATTTTTTCATTGCAAAGCGGTAAAAATCGATAAAAAGTG
Source organism: Wyeomyia smithii (assembly GCF_029784165.1). Classification (NCBI taxonomy): domain Eukaryota; kingdom Metazoa; phylum Arthropoda; class Insecta; order Diptera; family Culicidae; genus Wyeomyia; species Wyeomyia smithii. The sequence goes on from NC_073696.1 coordinate 62,446,110, forward strand.
TCAAGAACAAATTTACGCGTGCAATGAACCAATCACATTCGAGCATTCCTAGCACAGACGACATGAATAGATACCAACCATTCCCTGTGATATTCTCTGTATCAATATAAAAAAAAAAAATGACAGAGTCTCTCCGTCCCAATAGGTCAATTTATGGTTGCATGAACCTAAACCAGCGGTTCTCAACCTTTTTTTTTTTTGTCCGCGTACCCCATGGCGATATTTTCCAAACCAATTGTAACCCCCTAGCTTGGAATGTACTCGCAGAGTGGGAGAGAGTAGTGGTAGATCATTGTGTGGAAGTCTAGTTTAAGTTTTAAAATGAACTATGGTTTGTTTGATTGGTACAGTCATGTTTTAAGAGCAGGTTTGAACAACAAATGAAGTATTATGAAGAAAAATCGCTTTATCCGCCATTACTGGTTTTTCTTTCGCGTACCCCCTGGAGGCTTTCGCGTACCCTTAGGGGTATGCGTACCTTAGGTTGAGAACCGCTGACCTAGACTAATTTGATGTCTCGAAGGTAAAGGTTTTTCGAACAGTTTAAAACAACCCTTTTCTTAAACAATTTTTAAAGCTGCTGTTAGAGCGTAACAGAAACTGTTGTCTTGAAAGAAAACATGCTGGTAAAAGCAACAGTACCGTAGAGTATATGTGGACCATAGCGCCGCTAGTTTCTCGTCGTTTATCATTGCAGCGGGCACGACTTTTATTCGCGTGCAATCAAAAATGCAGTGCTGCTACTGGTGGTGATTGAAAGTTTATCTCATGAATATGATTACCATAAAAACCATAAATTACTCAACAAGAATTGAACATTTTTGCAACGGTTATAAGTTATTTTTTTATCTCAGATATTCACTAAATAATCGTGACCGACATAACATCGAACGAGTAAATTCTTAAAAACATTAATTCATAGAAGAGTAAGAGCCGGCGAGTTTAGCAGTTTCTGTCCATTTACTAAGATCTATTTAGAATCTTTTTTTACATTTCAACATTGTTAAATATTTTTTTATTTTTAACTTTACAAACAAAATAATATACTTATATTAGCTGTCTTCGTAATACAGTGAATGTAATTGTTCGCAAATGAAACAAACTTGTGAAGCAAAAAACAAAAATGAAACTTTTTACACTTTAACTTCGTTGCAATTGTTAAATGTTGTTTGCAAAAAAACCCACAGGCACAACATCACCAAGTGTAAATGAAGTTCTTTCGAGTGTGATTAAATATATTTCTGAAAAAATGAAAGAAAGGCTGATAATTAAAATACGTGAATCACTGAACAAACGAATTTATTGTGTCTGTAATTACTGTAACTACAGTGTTTAGCCCCACGACACCATTTCATACAACCCTAGTATTTCAATCAAAACCTGTAACTTTACATTCTGAGTAAAGCTTTCTTCATCGAAGTTACCATTTTGAATTTCGATCAATCATGTTTTATTTCGAGCAAGAGAAAATATCAATAATATCATAACCAGGTATTGGAAACTGGATAATACAATATCTCATTTTGATTGTAACAAGATTTACATAGTTGGTAAAGTAACAAAATTTAATACAAAAATATTGTTTCTTCGGTTTATATGTTTACGTTTTTATTGAATTTTTTTGTGGAGAAAATTATGTCTTAAAATTTGATAAAGAGTGTAATATACAGTATATAAAAAAAGGTAATTATACCAAAATAAGTTCAATATAACAGGCATAAGAATAAAATTCTATTCAATGTTAGGGAAATTTAAATTTCGATCGAATATAAAATAAATCATACAAATGAATGACACTTTAGAAAACTGAAAAAAAAACTATTTCGCAATGCTGCTGACAGCATCTCATTGTGTGCCTCTTAGGGCAACTAGAAGTCTTTCTGGTTGCGCACTATCAAATATTATTTCATCACTCTCCTGCAGAGAACTAGCTCTGTGATTCATCTTTTACCATATCTGACGGTTTATCTTGTGCTTTCTCGTTACAGCTTGCATCATGCTTTTCGAGGACCTCACATAGGCACACCGATCCACGTAAAAATGCATGCATTCCGAGTGCGCCCCGGGGTACTGGTGTCCCCATAGATCGTCACCTATCGACCGACTAGCAGATATCCGTGCAGCCGCGTAACCAATGCTCTAGCGAGATTCTGTCATTTTTTGAATGCAGTAGTTTCAAGCGAAATCAATAGTGAGATTTTCGTGAGTACGTAAACGTAGGCCAAGGTACTCCTAATCTAGTCATTTGCTGTCGTGGGCCAGGTCTTGTGATAGTAAATAATTTTATGCTGCAAAGAAAGCTGCTGTTTTGCCGCCCTTCGTTTACCCTGATAGCAGCCCGTTATCGGGGGTGTACATGTGTGCACACAGTAGCCCCCTTAGTGTGCGTAGCTGGAAACTGTCAAGCTCGTTTTTTTTATCTCACGGGTGTATTCTAAGCTCAGCTGTTGGAGTGAAGCAATCTTGCGAGTGACCCACCGCACCGATAAAGGTAGAAGCGGGCTGGCGCGCGTTCGAGTATATTTTACATCAAAAAAAGCAAAAAAACGAAGCAAAATAAACGGTCTGAAGCATTGGTGATACCGGCTGTGTTCTACCCGCGAGAAATAGCAGCAAGTAGTGTGTGATTATTAGAATTTCTAGAGTGTGTTTCGTTAAGATCTCCAGCACTGGCGTTGCTGTAATCGCAACCTAGAAAAGTATTATTCTGTGAGCTCATGTTTAGATTGTCTGCATAATACCGCGGAAATCGATCACATTATTGAAATCATCAACATGCCGGTGAATGCCATCGGAACCGATCAGCTGAGTGGCATTGAGGAAGAATCGGATATCTACGAAGCATTCGCTCCACATGTGGACACCGCAAACATCTCGGTATTGACCGATACTCCCCCAGGTGAGTTTTTTCTGCTATTTTCAAAGTCTAACTTGGTCATGTGTCAACAGCCTACAGGGGGCTGTGTGAGACCCGGAGTTGTGTCGGTAACAGGCGATAACAACTGTGCGCGACTGTCGGTGTTGTTGTTTTTATATAGAGCACAGTTTCGAGTGGCTCTAGGTAATCAATACATCGAGAGACATGTTGTTGCGGCTACTGGACGCCGCAGCCGCTGCTGATACCGGTTGAGTCTAGGATGTTGGATATCGTCGAGAGGGTCTATAAGTGGGTTATATTTCTAGACGGTCGAATGGGGGTACGTCTCACGGGAGCCAGTTGTTTTACGACTACGCACACGTGATTTTATTCACCGATTGGAGATTATGTCCATAATCGGCTACATTGTTGCCTATCCACAGCAGCATAATAGAGCCATTTAGGTAGTTACAGAAGGTTATCATTGAGCTCCATCTAAAAAAATGTTCAAAGCGATGAGGCCTTTTAAGAAGGAAAATTGTATTTTTAAACTAGATGTAATGAGTGTTTGCTAACGTAATTGAGACCAATTAACTAGACTTTCGAGTTTTGCAAGTTTTTCGGATCGGCTCATCTGTCAATTTGAAAATAGTTTGCATTAAAGTGAAACTTAAAAGTTTTAAAATGCTGACTTTTCTAAGTGTGTTTACAGAGGATGCTGAGCGATATCAAATTGATATTGAGAGTGGATGCAAACATTCTCCGCCCGTTTCAGACATTGGAAACTTTATCCGGCATTTTCGAACTAAGCATCCTGTTGAACCGTATAGGCACGGCTTGATTGAGGATGATAAAATTCCAGCTGTAGATAAACAGATGTTTTTGAAATCAATTGTTGAACTCCATCACGTACCCTTGTCAAGCGTGTCATCACGTGGCGGGAAGGGTTGGTTTTCCGACACTTTTGGTCGACCCAGTTGGAGCCAACATAAATCCATCATGTTTTCGGGATGAGCATCTGGAAGAACAATGTTGTAACTGAAAAAGTAATTAAATCCCGTCTCAATTGTATTGACAATTACTAATCTATCAACCTGTTCCTCTTTTTTGTTTTTCGGACTATCTTAAAACTCGTAACGAATCGGATGATATATGCTTTCCTTTTTGTGTTCATTCATATTAAAGTGAGGCAGAGAGAATTTTTATATATTTTCGGTTTTTTATCAACTTGATTAGTTATGTGTATTTTTTATGTATGACAAAGTATACAACAAGCTCTTTAGTCTCCGATAAACCTTAATCTGAAGCTCTTTACAATATTCAAAGTTATTAGCACTGATGTTCATTAAAAATATAAAAGTTTAGTTTCTGGGTAGTGATTATCCGTAGCACTCAAACTTTCAGCAAAATTATTCAATAAAATAATGCATCTCATTATTTATTGCTGAAAATTGTTTAGACATCTGCTAGATTAACCCTCTAGTGCCCAGTGCCGCCTTTAGACGGTCTTCAGTTAAACCTCTAAAAAGCTTCAATAAAAACTTAAAAAATGTTTATATAGCTTCATAGTGATTTTTTCGAAGTCCGTCTAAAAATTAATTTGGGTACTAGAGGGTTCAACTGTCACAGTCATTGGCCATTGTAAAAAAAATCATTGTAATTTCGTTGAATGCTTCGCATAGTTTAAAATATTTGTTTGTTTCTCGCACAAAGTGGTAGATGTCCCGGGTTCCCCAAGTCCTGGTAATGGATGCCAGAAGTTTAACAAATCGAAGCCAAAGTAACATGATTTATATGTGTACACATACGTATATTACGCCAATAATAATCGTAGGTTGTACGTCTCTGCTTGTTTTTTTGGTTTTTTTTACAAGTAAGCGGTCTGTTTAAAGACATGATTAAAGACATTTCAGAAGTAAAATGCAGACCACAGTGCTCCAGGTAGTTTTGAAATTTTAAAACTTCTATTACTTCAATGTTTCTTACATTTGGAAATTCCTGCCCGGCATGCTTGTCATTCTCCTCGGTATGTAGAAAGAGCGAAGAAAAACCTAAATTAATCCACCTATCGGTAAGATCCAGCCTTTCTCATTCGAACTTATTATTTGTAAAAATAGATTTACATGAACGCTTCAATCCAATAAATGTGTATTCCCTTTTTGGGTTCTTAAATAATGATGTTGTAATATAAGTATAAAATATGAAATTTGACGTAATGTAAATGCTCAATAAATAATGAAATAAAAGTGATGATTCTTAATTTCGAACAATTCAATCACGAGCGATACCGGGAACATTCAAATGGTACGATAGCACATTAAAAATATATTGTGGCCACATATATCAATCAAAGCAGGTATAGTTTTAAATAGCCTTTGAATTTCTTTTCTTTCCATAACTTTTGAACCACATATCAAATTGTCATGAAGTTTGTTATTTGTAAGTTTGAGAGATGACTCGTTCGTATGACACTAGTTATGTTCAAATAAGTCGTGTAATCTTTGAGATAATAGAATTTCGTTGTTTTATTAACAATTTAATACATAACGGTTGCTTAGTTCGATTATAATCAAATGAAATGGGAACGTATAGGGCAGCCAAACTTTGAAACCACGTGTTCAATCATAATTCATCAGTTAACCCTTAACTAGCCCGTTCATCTGATAATACAATTGATCAAATCGGTTGTGTACCTTCTGAGATAATGAAGTTTCGTGATTTTCACAATTCGGTACATTACAGACGAAGTTACAGTTCGATTACAGTAAAATTCAATAGGGTGTTATGAGTCAGCTAGACCTTTCATTTGACACTTATTTCGTGAACATCGGTTCAGCCATCTCTGAGAAAAGTGAGTGAGTTTATGTATTCTTCGGAATATGTTTCTTTTCATAGCTAGATTTCACATTTTTAAACATAACAGGCAACAGGATTTTTACATGTTTAAACAAAACTTCTAAAATAAAAATCCAATTACAATGGAATTTAATAGGGTCTTATGGGGCAACTAGAACTTTCATTTGCATATAATTTCATTGAAATCGGTCCAGCCATCTCTGAGAAAAGTGAGTGAAAATAAAAATCTGCACATACACACACACATACACACACACATACAGAAAATGCTCAGCTCGTCGAACTGAGTCGAGTGATATATGCCATTCGGCCCTTTGGAGTATTTTCATATCTTCGGTTTTGCAAGTGATTGCTATACCTTTCTAGGAGAAAGGCAAAAAGTTAAAAAAATTATTAGGAGTAAAATATTCGTGCTGAAGAAATAGCGAAATAAAAGAAATGACTTTGAATTTCGAACACTTCAATCACGAGCAGTACCGGGAACGTACGAATAGCACAATACCAAATTTAAATTTTGTTGAGGCCATATGTTTTGATCAAAGCAGTTACAGTTTTAAATAGTCTTTGAATTTCGTTTCTTTTCATAACTTTTGAACCACATATCAAATTGCTATGAAATTTCTTACTTGTGAGTTTGAGAGCCAACCCGTTCAAATGACACTAGATATGTTCAAATAAGTCGTGTGATCTTCGAGGTAATAGACTTTCGTTGTTTTTATAATTTAATACATAACGGTTGGAATAAAAATACGATTATAGTCAAATAAAATGGGAACCTCTAGGAAAGCCAAACCTTTCATTTGTCACTAAGATTGTTGAATTTAGTCCAGCCATTTGTGGGAAAACGAGTTAATTTGAAAAGTCACCGGAACATGTTTGTTTTCACAATTTTTGAACCACGTGTTTATTCACTATAAAATTCATCAATTAACCTTTAATTAGCCCGTTCATTTGATACCAATATTGTTCAAATCGGTTGTGTACTTTCTGAGCTAATGAAGTTTCGTGATTTTCATATTTTGATACATTACAGACAAAGTAACGGACCGATTACATTGAAATTCAATAGTGTGTTATGAGGCAGCTAGACCTTTCAGTTGACACTAATTTCGTGGAAATCGGTTCAGACATCTCTGAGAAAAGTGAGTGAGTTTAAGTAGTCTTCGGAATATGTTTCTTTTCAGCTGGATTTCACATTTTTAAACATAACAGGCAAAGTAATAGTCCGATTGCAAAACAAATCAATAGGGTCTTATGGGGTAATGAGACCTTCCATTTGACACTGATTTTATGAAAATCAGTTCTGCCTTATCTGAGAAACATGAGTGAGATTAAACACTCTCCAGAACACGTTTCTTTCAATAACTTCTGAACCGCACGTTCAATCTTCATGAAACTCAAATGTTAAGGGTTTTTTAAGTAGCTCGTTCATTTAAAACCAATTTTGTTAAAATTGGTTGAGTAGTTTCTGAGATAATGATGTTTCGTGATTTTCACATTTTTGAACATAACCTCTAAACTAAAAATCCGATTGCAATGAAATTCAATAGGGTCTTATGGGGCAACTAGACCTCTCATTTGCAATTAATTTTATGAAGATCGGTCCAGCCATCTCTGAGAAAATCGAGTGAGATTGGGAGAGCGTTACACACACACACATACACACACACACACACACACACACACACATACAGAAAATGCTCAGCTCGTCGAGCTAAGTCGATTGATATACGAGATTCGACACTTTGGAGCACTTTTATACCTTTGGTTTTTCCAGTGATTGCTATACCTTTCTAGGAGAAAGGCAAAAATGCATCGCGCTCTTCAGTATGTGCACCGAAAGTATGTGCCTGCGTGTTGCAATGCTTCTTTCTGCACTCCGGAGTGTCTCTACCACTTGTAGAGAGACACACACTTCCAGCTTACTCCACACCTGAGATTTTGACCCCCCCCCCCCTGGACAACTACTCACATAAATTCTAAAAATTTTGTATGGACCGTGGACATTATACATTTCTCTCTCTCTCGTAGAGTTCGGGTTTGAAAATTTTTGAAGGTGTCGCGTACGGGTCGAGTTCTCGTTTGGTGGGAAAAAAAAATTTCGGGCTCGGGTTTGAAAATGTCGGGTTTAGGACTGAAAACCCGAAACCCGACTATATAAAACATATATTTTTATAAGATAATGATGTATAATTTTATGCAACAGTAAAAATCACTAACATTCCAATACCATTCGAAAGGGGGGGAACAGCCTCAAATTGGTAAAAAAATCAACCCAAAAAAAATCTCGAGTTCTGGTTTCAGAGTTTCGGGTTCGGGTTCCACACAAATAAAATTTTCGGGTTCGGGTCGGGTTCGGGTATGATCGAAGAAAAAAGTTTCGGGTTCGGGTCGCGCTCGGCTTTCTATCGAAAAAAAAAAATTCGGGTGCGGGTCGGGTACGAATTGAAAAAGCCAAACCCGACCATCTCTAATATACAGCTATACCTTGATTTTACGCCCAATGTCGTTTTTGAAATGTGCGTAAAATCAAAGCAAGATTTTTGATATTTTTAATAACCAAAATTATCTTGCGTAGTCGGAAATTTGCAAATAAACATGTAAGGGAACATCCAACTATTACGTTATTATTATTACGAGGGGTTGAAAAGTTTGATAACCCATGCCAAAAAAAGAGTGACTTCGCGAGAGGAGAGGGGGGTTGGTCGGGGAAAGTAATTATTTGTGTTGCGAAATTCTGACTGTGTATGTTTCTCTAGTGGACTGTGTATGGCAGGAACTCATCCACAACATTTGGAAAATGCTTGAAAGGAATTACTTTAAACATTTTCATTGCTTTTTTTTTTGTTTCAAACAGGCTTGTGTGAGTATGTAAGTGTCCCACACATTATTTTGCCCTTACTAACGCCAACTTTCTTTGAAAACAGCCCTTCTATCTTGTTTGAACTTTTTTGATTCATAAATTGACTGGGCCGAGTAACTATTAATGAAAATAAAATATGAGAGCCAACATGGTTTGTTTGATCGGTATCGTGTCTTCTGCAAAATTGTAGATAATCTTTCAACCTTTTTTTCGTAGAATGAAACAAGAAAGATTTTTTTTTTGAGAAATATTTTTTTTATGTTCATATCTTCAAGTTTAGTTAACTATCGTGGTCGAGCTTCGTAGCCGCAAGCGTACAGAGTCCGCTTTGACAAGCGAATGGTGATAGGTTCGAATCATTTGTGTACGGTCTCGGTAGCGATCTTAAATTGCTTTCCTACTGTGCACTATGAGACATTTTCATACAAGCAAGCGGACAAAATTATTTTCATCATTTTTTCGAAACTTTGGTTTTTTTCTACTTGTTTTGATCAAAACAAGTAGTACTTAAGATCATTTGTGATTATATGACGGTAAAATTTTGATGGAGGCTTGTATTCTGTATGAAAAGTAGAAACTATACTTGGACTTGTTCGGAATTCATGCTTCCTTCTAGGGGCTGCCCTCCCATTTCCCATACGCTTTTGAGTACCTGTAATATGTACGGAACATGCGTTTCGGAGATTCTAAAAATGTACCCGCATATTTTGTCCCATCTTGTCTTTTTTTCAAGTTATATAACGTCAAACCAATTCCATCCATGGTTTTTTATTCTCAACGATAAACTTGTGTTGCCATGAAACGATAAACTTGTGTTTTAATGAAACTGTAAAATTCACGGATAATAATAAATCGCCGTTTTCTCAACATGTTGTTTTTCATTATGGGACAGTTATCCGGGTACCGGCTAGAGACCGGGTAGATAACACAGATGAGACAGCATCCATAAATCACGCAACGCTCATAGGGGGGGGGGGGGGCTTCCTTGAGCTTTACGGTTTGATACACATAGGAGGGGGAGAGGTGAGTTTAACGTTACGCAACAAAAAATCTCTGGAGAGACTCTACAAAACCGAGCATTTTAATCAAGTAAAACCTTCTGCAGTGTTACGTAATTTTAATGAGGGGTTTGATGTTTTCGTTACGTTTCGTTACATATGGGGTGGTTGGGGGTCCAAAAATTGGGATTTTGCGTTACTTAATTTATGGATGTCGTCTAACATATACAGATATCATGATCAAGAAATTTTTTTAGGTTTACTTTTTTCTTGAACAAAGTGCGTTTTTTACCATTTTTCATCTTCCTATCTCGATACCTCAGATGCAGTACCTGCTATAGTCCTGAAATTTGAAACTTTTTTTTAGTTCAAGTATCTATTTTCTATAAAAAATAAAGAGAAATAAGTTGGCGACAGTCACTTTTCCGATTTTTGTCCGCCTGAAATCCTGTAATGCTGTTCTTTGTATAGTAAATACTAGTTACAGTAGGAATTTTGAATTAGATCATTTATAGCCAACACCGTGTTGTACCCTTCGTAGTCGTATGTGGATCCTTCTTGGGGTGGTGGCACCCTCTCAGAAATTAATGAAACTTTGTGAATACTTAGGCCTTGCCACCCTATAGTTCTGGAAAAATTAGGCTGGACTAATATTTAGAAAGTCTGAAGTTTTAAAGCCTTTTTTTCATAAACCGATACATCTGAATAATGACGAAATATAGAGATCAGTGAGATTACTTCTATGAAGTTGTCTAAACTGTTATTTGAAAATATTGAAAAATGAATTTGAGATCATATACTGATTATTTTTAAACAAACAGTGACTCAGATATTTTAAAATAGGTTTCATATTATTATTATCATTTCATAGGGCTCATATTTTTTTTTTCAAAACAACTTTCTCCGAAATATGTCTTCTTCCCTATTTTGCATACAAATATGTTTACCAAAATCTCTTCGAAAATCTATTCAAAACTGAGCTAGTAACTAATTTCAGGGTGACACTCTCTGTGAAGCCACATCCCTACGCAACGAACCAGCACATGGTTCGTCATACATAACTTCCAATTTATCGATTTTATCATGTAATAATGATTACGTTATCTGATATGTTCGAGCAATTTCGGGAGAATCCTAACGTTACATTGCATCTAGATTGAATCATCGTGGAAGAAGAGTTGACATTTCTATTCTCTAGCTGATATCAGCTTCCGTTCCGTCGCGGGGTTTCGAACTTCACATACGTATGGCGTTAATCACCAACAATCTCACGCTTTGCAATCAAATGAGAAGGGACTTTTTGTGCAGGTACTCGTCATCGACCGAATCAGTAGATTGTTTGGTACTTCGTACCAGTTCGTATCATCGATCAAACTTTGTTGGCCGGAAAGTCAGATTTATAAATAACGCGATATTACTGTAGGGATCCGTAATTCACCGATGCTACTTTTTCTGCTGTTAGGAAATCCCTAATTGATACTGCAAATCACATCGAACGATCAGTTAACCTATCTTCGCAACGGGCCTTCACTTGCTGCAGCTTTAATTTTTGCACCCTCGCTTATCGCGTACAAATGTGTTCGCGTTCTGGCAGATGTCACTGGATACCGCCCGAAGGGGCGCATCTCCATCTGGCGTGAATCAACGCGAACTGATTATCGCAGAACAATAAAACGAACATCGCTACCTAAAGCATACGTTTGTGTTTGTCATAGTACAGCGTTGAGAGTGACACTACTGTCTGCCGACGGCAGACAATCAACCGTCGACTGTCAGTGAGTGTGAGAAAGCCAATCAATGCACGTAAACATCATAATGCCAAACGGTGCTGTGCGTGTGCTAGCGTAGCTCAGCTGGTTCAGTCCACGTGACCAAATCAATTTTTAAGCTAATAAGCTTAGTGTTTGCGGCTGGTTGACAATTCTTTTGCCAACCAGCTTTGAGCTACTGTTCAGCTCTGGAGCGCGAGTACTGTCATATTTTAGCCAAAATTTGAAAACTGCTAGATGAGTACCAAACAAAGATAGTATTTATTGTTACTTTCTGGTATCAATTTCCACTTAATCGAGAACGTTTGATTAGCGCTCGTAAATCTAAAACCACGAATTCAGGACGGTGGCCGGCTAAAGCTGGCTCCAGGCAGAATCGATTCAGTTTATTTCTGTTTCTCTCGAAAACAACGCTCGGCGTGATATGTGTGTGCTCTTCCCGTTCGACTAAAGGAGAATCTGGAATTGGGTGTAAACACTGCAATTTAGTAGTTCAGTTCATTCAATTTCCGCTGCTTAATAAGAAAATTATATCATTATTCAATTGCGGCTTTTCGAGACACGGTACAATCCTGCCATAAAACTGGGTTAAAGTTAGAGCAGGATTTATGTGTGCTTAAACACTACCGAAGGTCCTCAGTAATTGGTGTTGATGCCAATTCATTAAAACTCTATACGTTAATGCAACTCAGTTGTTATATTCCAGTCTCGTGCCGGTGCGACCAGATTTAGCCGGAACTTTTGCGGTTTAATGCTGTCAGAACTTTTTCCCAACTCATTTAAAATTGTAAATGGACAATATCATGTGCCAGAATAACTTACGCCTACGGAGTATGAACGGTTGTTGTTTAATATCTGCAATTTGTTTTACTTTCTGTATAAAGAAACATTTCATGGCAAAACTGCTCCCTTGTGTTGTTTTATTACCGAAGTTTTTGCCAAGCTTCCATGCGTGAGAAACGACGATAGAATGTTGTAACAATTTTCTTTGCTATGGTCATCCGATCCGCTTGAAGGACCGAACGCCCACGATTGCCCTGAGAGTTGGATCACATCGTAGCCTGTCGTCTTTCCCTCGAAAGTAGCGTAGGTGGAAGGACATCGATTGTTGAATTGCCGTTAGTCAGCGTTAGGTTGCAATTTATCCTTATCTGTTAAATAGTATCATCCGTTTCTGTTTGATCTCGTCTCGCTTTCCGATTGGTTTTCTCGGACCAGTTGTGTAGCACAAAAAAAGGCTCTAGTTGGGAGTCTACACTTCAGTACCCTCAGGCAGGCAAGCATTTTATCCCTTCAAACAAAAGAAGCATATCTTTGTGAATCAATATGTTTTTCTTATTATGTAATGGACGACACAACCCCGATTTAGATACGGTAATCTTGTTCTGGGTGACAGAGCCAACGAGATAAAAGGTATTTATTTTATGGGTAGTCTCCTTTTGAGCCAAAAACGACCCCGTTATTTTTGGTTTGGTTCAATAGTGTAAACGAAAATGCTGTTATTTTTTTGTGTCGACTGGTATTCCGATCAGCTGCGATTCGACTTTCTTCAATACGAAAGTTTAAATCCGGTTTTAACCAAAAGGGGCGTATTCTGTTGCGAATGCAAAATCCGTTTGAGAAAAATCAATATAGGTACTTTATTCTATATTATCTCGTCCTGATCAAGAAAGCATATTTGTTAACTTGCTTAGCACCATTGCTAACAGTTCAATCTAATTGTCTGCGTTTCCAAAACGAAATCATGGTTTATTTTTCATCATAATAACTTGTTAAAATTTCATCTCCGTCTGGGTTCTCGATTTTATTCAACGCCGCCAACATTTTAGTTTGTTTTCAATTGATCAATTCTACAGGAAATTCAAATACCGTTTTTATTGTAAACAGCTTAGAGTAGATGATGTTTAAGAAAATCCCAAAAGTTCTCTAAGAGCTTTCAAATAATAAAAGATTCCTAAATTTCTGGTTCAAAAACATTCAATACATTAAAGAAGACTGTTAGACTAACCAAAATAAGTGTTTCTAAGAAATAAAACAATATACGGTTTTATTGTTAATGGAAACTATTTTTCGTCGACATTCGGAACATTGTAGAGAATTGTAGACTGTCGCTGAGATTGAAGTAGAGTTTTATAAATATTTTATCAATTAAAATAAAATCTTAAAAATAATTTAACCAATTCTTGCGGCCTTTTTTGCAACTAAAAAGTTATTTCTAATACATTCCACACTCTTGAGCAGCTCCTGCAGGTCTTTATGAATTTACTTTTTTTTAATATTTCATGTGTCATTTCATGTAACAAAGTTGAATGACGAAATGAAGCTTGCTAAGCAAACATCTCACAGATATCGCCCGGAGAAGGTAAAACCAGTTTACCTCGCGCGATTACTAATCTAGCTTTGCACCGTATACTTGATAGGCAGAACAGCCTCCTTTCAGTTCAATCTCGAAGCAGTGAAACTTTGTTTGAGGTGGGCCAATGTAATGGCGTTGCTTGTTTTTTTTTTGTAGGTTTACAAAGTTTTGTTATACAACTCGTTGGGTAATTCATAAAAGTATAGTTGAATAATCGTAACTCTTGTAAGGTTGGGGTTTTTGTCAATGTATCCAATATAGTTGTCAAACAAGCACACAGTTTGCCCCAGATTCCTTTTGACACTAAGCCGTTATAAATGATAGTAAGATAAGTAGCCTGAAATTGCCTATTTACATAGCAAAAGATCCTAAAATAAAACTTCAATTCCAAATATCAATTGTCTCGCCATCGTATCCTACCGCAACGGTAACAGTATAGCTCCTTCATAGCAAATGGGGCCTTTGTTGATCATTTCAGATTTAATTCGCAAAATTTACTGGGTAGAATTTACGACCGAAAGCCGAAAAACAGGGGACGTTATATGTGTGTGGAACTCGTCACTAATAAATCTTTTGGCATATATTTCTGTCGGTGTCAAAGTGAAATTCGCGATCGTACACATTCACTTATCTGCGGGGTTCCCCTCGTTGTGCGTATTTGTATAATATATTTTTTTTACTTTATTACAATATACATACTGTGGTATTCAAGTTATTATCAAGCATACACAACTTGCTATCTAGTGCAGTAGTGACTTGTGTTCGAGAAATGACGGTGGTTGTGAGCGATGTTTTAACGATCACTAGTACAAAGTAATATTGTTGTTGCGTTCTGGTTCACACAAATTTCAGTTCTAACCCTTTCACTAGTCATTGCCTGGTTTACACATTATTATAGTATTATTTTATTCAACGAAAGTCATTAATATTACTATTTGAATTAATTAATAGTATTATTGGTCATTTAGTTTATCTATTACTCGATCTCCACGCAGGATTTTTATTTCCAGTTTTTTTATTCCTTCCTTTTGAAATATAGTGGAATTTTTTCAGTTGTTGTTCTATCTTAATTTTAAAAATTTTCACAATTTGAACAATCAACAAGTACTAAATGTCTTGGCTATAGGTCGGGTATTCAATGGGTTACTTCTCATAAGCAGTAAAAACAAATTGCTTCAAGTCCTCGGCGTAAGAAACTATTTTTAGAATTGTGATCGATTAGCAAGCCTATAGTTTGTTGACAGTTGAATTAACTTTGCAAAATTTGAGACAGTTAAGAACAATAATATAAGGACGTTCTCAATGCACCACACAATTATAGAATAACTTTGAAGGTTATATTGTGTTAGAAATTTGCAAACAACGAACTAAAACGAAGTGGACACCAACAACCGTAAAAGTGATACGCTTTGAAAAAAAAAAAAAAACAATAACGGATTGTGAGGAGCCACTTAATCATGAGCAACAACTGAGATTAGACAAATAAGCTCCCAAAATAAAAATAACCGTTTACCGACACAACGTAGACACATACACACCAATAATGCAATGCATTTGCGAATTCGTTGTGTTATTTCGAGGTCGCTATCAAATGTCCAATTTTACCGCGCCCTCCCTTCGTGCGCTCGCCAGCGTGCGCGGCCGCAATGGAAGTTGAATGATCGCACATTCGTGCGGCCGGCGGCGGCACGGCGCTGCTGCCCGACTGATAGCGTATGCAGCAACGCCGCTGTGCTGTGTGTACTGCGCGGCTGCCGTTCGGTATAAATAGTAATTTCGCTGTTAGCTTTAATTTCCTCGAGCAGCTGTGATTGACGATCCGCAGCCAGCCAGCGGCGGCCAGCTTGTTGATCGTATGAAATATCTACCGTGCCGTATCGTGGAACGAGAGCACCAAAAAAGAAATAAATAGAAGAAATATATTGCTGGCTGTCCGGGGGCCAGTCAGATGTCGTGAAGGGGGTCGCGCGTCGTGTGTCGAGATGTTTGAAATGTGAGGTCACGTGACGGCCCGTACGCTATGGCACAGCAGCAGAATGGCGGGCACTGCATGGTCGGTGCACTCCACGATTTGATGAGATTTTTTGAACCGGTGCTGTTTTTGCAAGGTTGCGAGTTCGCACTGTGTGCGTATCTTGAAAGCACAGAATGGCTTCTATACTGGTTGGTGTTGCAGTGATGAGATTGATTACCAGATCTATAGAAAACAATTTCGTAGAGCTCTTGTATATTTCACTCTTTTCACCGCATTTGTGTGAAAGCTGAGCGGTTTCGCTTCTGTAAATATAAATGTAGCTTTTCATCGCTTCAAATCACCTCTTTTGGGGTGTTATATCTTGTACCAGTTTGAAATGCAGTTTTTTGACGTTGGACTAACGTCTATATCGAAGTTAGGCACCTGAATTTGAAAATCTAGTTATTCAACCGGGGAAAACCAGGGAAAAGTGGTCAGGTTTTGAGCGCTTATATATCAGTCATTTCTTTTCAGAATTTCGAGGTTTTGGCATCAACCGATCAGAAATTCTTTTACGGTTGAATTTATGTAACAAAAATAACCTATTGTTCGAGATACACTATTGAAAAATTGATAAATCACATCGATTGTCTAAATCATACCGAGCAACCAATCACCACCTCTCTTCACAAGCACAGTCGACACTAACGGATACAACCGATCTGACTTTGTGAACAGTCTCACAGCTTTCAACCAATAACGAGCTCGCTTTCGGTAGCTGCAACAGGTGTTTCAACACAGTTTTAAAATGCTTCTTTTATCATTACCACTGAACAGATTCTAAACACCAATGGCTTGATTGATAGGGGAAATATTGCGCAAGATTGTCATATAATAATTTAAATATGTTTTCGATACTAAACTAGTTAAAAGTTGTGTTAAAAGTCGTACACATTCAACCAATCACAAGCTCGCTTCTTGTTTTCTCGCGGATGGATTTTTGCTTTGGGCTATATAATAGCCTGTGTCGTCTCATAGCAGTCATCAGTTAACAAGTGAAAGGCCACCAGGCCGGTCTTGTATAATCAGCAGCGGTGGCTGATTCCAGCGGCCAAACTGAGCTGCAGCAGAACCAGAGCGGTGGTATCAGGCAGCAGCGGCGGAGGTAGTGGGAAGCTGCATTTCTTCATTCAGTTCGGTGCTCCTTCGATCTGAGTTGGACCCCACCAGCGGTAATCCAATTCAGATATCGTTGGGTGAAAACGTTGGCTGTGTGTGCAGTGTGCACATATAGCGTATGTGCATCTGTATTGCTATGACATTTGCGATGATAGGGATGGTGCTGTTGCGTGTGTATGGCTAGCTATAGCGTGTGTAAGACACTAGCATGTGTAGCATATTATGGCTATTGCGTGTATATCTTCAGCGTGTGTACGGATAGTTATAGCTTGTGTGTGGATAGCTGCTGCGTGTGTAATGATTAGTTATAGCGTATGTATGGATAGTAATAGCACATGGTTGGATAGCTTATGCGTGTGTATAGATAGTTGTATCGGATGTATGGAAAGGAATAGCGTGTGTATGGATAGCTATAGCTACAGCGTGTGTATGAATAGTTTTAACGCGTGTTTAGATAGTTATAGCATGTGTGTGAATAACTATAGCGGGTGTTTATCGAAGATTATTATTGTCATTGAAAATATTAAAACGTCCTAACGAACACAGTTGTGAATTTGATTTTACAGCAGCGATTTTAACTTCTTCAGCCAGTCTTTATTCATCGAGGAAAAATTACTACCTATGAATGATCAACACTTATTTACTAGAAATTTGATTTAGATCAAAACGGGTTCTTTTGAGTATCATAAGTTATTGGTAAAAAGAGTTACAAGTTTTCTCAATGAGCATTCATTAAATTTTCGTTTTTGTTTCTCGGTGCGCGGTTTTGATTTTGTTTCTCGCACACATAGAAAAAAACAAACTTGTCGCTTTCGTGAAAAATAACAAAACAATTAGAAATGCTCTAAATCACAACTGAAGGAGTTAAGATATTTTCCTGTCACTCGCCCAAACCTTGATAACAACTACCGAAAAACGTGTGATTGAGCTCTTGCTATATTGAGTTATTGAACCAAACGTTTTTTTTTTTCAAATACATGAAGTTATATGCTGGGCTGGAACTAACCTAGCATGAGTTTTATCGATTAAATGTCAAACAATTTTCAAATTTAAAATTTTCGGTTGAATCGTTCTGGGCTCCAATTTCAGATAGTTTCGTAAAGTTTGCTATTTGCTTAGATAGGAAAATTTTACCAATTCGCTCAATTAAATGATTGTCTTGGTAGTGCAGCAAACAAAAGGGTGATTCGAATATGTATGAAATGACAGCGATTAAATAAAAAATTCTTTTAGTATATATTATTATTTTTAACGTTTTAACGTCTCAGCATCCAGAAATGCACTGTTAGATAAAATTGCAGCAAATACTAGAGTTTCAATTCTCTCTATTATTTGTTTTAATGGAATATAAGAATACCGTAGTCCAACGTCATGCGGTCGTGTCTTGAATACCACCCTCCTACTTTTTTTCTTGAAATGGACATGTTCTATTTAGAAGAATGACGATTTGACAGTAAATTGCATAAATGTCGAAATAAGTAAACTGCATAAGCTAAAAGTTCTGGAAAAGGGTTTTTCCAACGATCCGGTTTTGCCGTATGTGGTGAAGCATTGTCATGAAGGAATATGATTCTTTGTTACCTCCGTCGTTGTTGAAAATATTTGATCTCAAACACTGTCTGTCTCTGATACCTTCTATGATTCTATTAAACTCAAAGCAGTTTTGCGGAGCAAATCAGGCCTGCGGTCAAGTAGTATAATACAATAATCTACCGATTGTATCACTCCCCGATTTTATCAACTGTTTCACCCGATTTTATCATCATATTACATTTCATTAAAAAAATGTCAGGATGAACTAATTTTTTATTTAGATTCAATGTTTTAGTACTTTTGACAGCTCTGTGCAGAATAACATCATTCTGGATATAACTTTGCACTGAACACTCAACTATTGCACAGTGTTTTATTTTGGCGTTTTCGTTCGATCAATTAATTAGTGATTTAAATATTAACTATAGCCATAACGTATATTCATAGAATTTTTAAGCCATTAAACAGAACATCTTTTGATATAGATCGGTGATCAATCCACCTAAAAGTTAGATAGAAAATTAACTTCTTCATTTGATTGAGATAGAAGCATACACGCAAAAGTTGAAGTCTTGTACAATCATTGCGTCTTCCCGATTCGCACAAATGTTGCACAGAAATCGCACAATAAATGTGTGAAACGCATAACGCAACAGTTGTACTGCGAATATATTGACATAGAATGAAATCAGAATATGTATCATATACCGACACTTTATTTCTCACGTCGAGTGTATTAGTGACTGCTACTCATGGAGCAGTGCAAGCAGCAAACAACAACTTATGAACTCACTAGATTTAAATAGCTATAATACTCGATTGATTTATCTCGATGGGTTTGGTCATTAAAAAGTACAATTGAATGATTTGCAAAAAAAAAAACGAAACAAAATTTTGTTCACAACATTTTGTAATCAACGCTAGCTTCACCGCAAAACTAGCAAAACCCTCCATTCCACAAAGCCACAAAAGCGTTGCTGATTTATTATGGCAACGCTTGTAAATTGTGAATAATTATTATTTGTCATTCTGTGCACGCGCTTTTTTCTCAAGCGCCGGGAGAAATTTCTCTGTCGCTCGTAGAATTTCCATGTATGTGCGACAAGACTAGACACGTCACATACAATTTGCAGGTTGCTCTTTCGCTTCTCTTTCGGTTCGGATTGCGACGCGCAAGGCGATATCTCGTTACTTCACGAAATGAGCGAGACACCCGTGCTGTACATACTTGATACCAATGTTGTTAGTCTCACTCATACTGTCGGTTCGTGCTTGCTGCTATTCAGAGGAATGCATGAAGAAGAAAAAGTAGGTATCTCGAAAGCGTGTGTGCAAAAGACGTGAAAAGCGTAGCATATGTCTCGTCCTCAAGCAGAACGGAGGAGAATGGTTTTGCTTCTCGCTCGCTTTGCAATGCTGCTTGATACCAGTTGAAACTGTTTAGGTGTAGTAGTTTGGAGCTGCCAAATACATTGGAGAAACGCTAGAGCATTAATTGCGTTATGCCCAACACGCAATCATTGTACTGGTTCCGAATTACATCAACAAGTGCGCTAAAAACGCACAATTTTGTACTGGTTTCGCACCATCCAACTTTTGCGTGAGTGTCTTCAGCAAATCTCTTACATATTATGAGCCATATGAAGTTCTAAAAATCCCAATTTTCGTTCTAACTTTTTCCCACATTTTTCCGAATTTTTAAACCTTCTACAAAGTTATCAGCCATCCTAAAATGCATGTTTTTGCAAAAAATTCTCATGTTTTATCTATTAAAATAAACAAGCTACCTGCCATATTTTAATATTTTTCGGGGTAATTGCACGTCAACCTCGTCAATATCGCAATTATTCTTAAGTGGCAGTTCCACTGCAAATTAAGATACAAACTTTCGTCTTTTAATGTCTGTACAAAGCATTCTTCGTGTTACCTTGTATTTTGTTAAATAAGTACTGGATGCACTAGAATGCATCTACGATAACTAAATTCATCAGTGTTGTTTCAACTACGTCATCGATTTTTTTTCTTCTGTTTTCTGTTGGCGGGTAACTTTTTTAATGCTAGAATAATGAACGTATTGGGGAGTTATTTTGTAAAAGGGCTAACCGTATGCCACGTGTACACATTCAGGGTCATGTCTGGTCCCTCTTCTGTTACCTTAGAAAATAGCTGAAAATCCCAAGCAATTATTCTTTAAGCTGCTTGAGAAATGTATGACGCTAACAGCACAACTTTATAGCTTTATGTAAACACTAGTTCCTAACCCACGAACTGGTAATGAAAATTGTGTTTCATTCATATGAGAGCCCTCCCTTTCGGAGGAGGGAGGGGTGTCAAGTTACCATTGACATATTTCTTGCTCCTAAAAACCTCATCATGTCGAAGTTGGTTCCATTTGCTTGATTTGTTTTCAAGTTACGCAGAAGTTTGTTGTATATTTGTATGGGAGCCCTCTCTTTAAGAAGAGGGACGAGTCTCTAACTATTCTAATCACCTTTTCCGGCCCCAAAAACCCCTACATACAAATTTTCGCGCCGATTGGTTCAGTAGTTTCCATGTCTACAAGGATCAGAGAGACAGACAGACAGATAGAAATGCTTTTTTATATGATTATTCTCGCTTATTTCCCGTCGGTCTAGTTCCGCCCAGGACCCTAACTCACGACCCGTTTATTAACAGACGAAGGCGTGATCCCAGAGATTTTTCGCCTCAGAAAATCTCCCGGTGTCGGCTAGGATTGAATCTAGACCAGTTGGGTTGGTTGTGAGTGGATCACGCCACCTCACAACCATCAACACCTATGTCGGCGGTGGGATTCGAACCCAGGCGTCGAGCGTGGTTGGCGGAGACGTTACCAACCACACTAGGCCCCCGCTTGAATTATTGTTATGAATATTTAAAAGAAAACTGAGCATAAAACTCTATTGAAAATCAATATGGATCATTCCATACGAAGTGTACATGCCACTTGGTCACGACCATCATAGATTTTGTTCAAAGTTGGGGGAATTCTTCATCTACTGTCTCTTTGGAAAAATCTCAATTTAGGTGTCGATTGGAATACAGTCATACCTCGATATAAGGCAACCTCGATATAACGTAACTTTTACCTCGATATAACGTAACTTTGAAAATGTATTGAAATTGAAAATAAATGATACAGCAACTGGATGTTTTAAAAGGTAATAAATATGTCCATAATGGTGTGCCTCCCTCTTATGGAAGCACATGTTTTTTGCACAAATTTCTGCACATCTCGCGAACTAATCAACTAAATAGAACAATATTTGGCAAGTGAATGTTTATAGTGGTAACAAATATGTTCCAAAATCGACCTCAGGCAACATTTTGGATATTGTTTTTGGCACATTTTGCATGTGTAGGATAAGTACAACGATACACCGTGCCCCAGTGCTGAGTTGAGAAAATTTCCAGCTCGAAAAGATCCTCGACTCGATCGGGAATCGAACCCGATATCACAACCGTGTGGGAGAGCTAGCCGACCGACATCGCTAACCACAGAGCCACGGGGACCTCAAGAAAGATACACTTAGCTCCTGTGTATTCGACCACAGATACCACTTTGAATTCTAATATGGCGACTTCCGGTTTCGGAAAAACAGCGGTAAACGACCAAATACCACCCAATATGGGTATTTTCGGAATCGTAATGATGCATTGGAGCCACAAATCGACTTCAGACACCATTATGAATTGTAGGATGGCAACTTGTGGTTTCTGGAAAACAGCCAAAAATGGCCGATTTCCATCTAACATGAGTATCTCCGGATCTAGAATGATACACAGCAGCTGAAATCGACCACAGACCCCATTTCGGATTCTAGGTTGGCGACTTCCGGTTCCTGGGAAACAGCGGAAAATGATCGAATTACACCCAATATGGGTGTTTCTTTAACCAGAATGACACTCAGAGGCCAGAAATTATCTTAAATGCCATTTTGAAATCCAATTTGTAAGTTTAAGAGATGACTCGTTCGTATGACACTAGTTATGATCAAATAAGTCATGTAATCTTTTAAATAATAGACTTTCGTTGTTTTATTAACAATTTAATAAATAACGGTGGCTTAAGTTCAATTATAATCAAATGAAATGGGAACGTATAGGGCAGCCAAACTTTGAAACCAGGTGTTCAATCATAATTCATCAGTCAATTCTTAACTAGCCCGCTCATCTGATAATAATATTGATCAAATCGGTTGTGTAGTTCCTGAGATAATGAAGTTTCGTGATTTTCACATTTTGCTACTTTACAGACGAAGTTACAGTCCGATTACAGTAAAATTCAATAGGATGTTTCGAGGCAGCTAGACTTATTAGTTGACACTTATTTTGTGGAAATCGGGTCAGCCATCTCTGAGAAAAGTGAGTGAGTTCAAGTAGTCTTTGGAATATGTTCCTTTTCATAGCTGGATTTCACATTTTTAAACATAACAGGTAAAGTAATAGTCCGATTGCAAAACAAATCAATAGGGTCTTATGAGGCAACTAGACCTTCCATTTGACACTGATTTTATGAAAATCGATTCAGCCATCTCTGAGAAACATGAGTGAGACTAAGTAGTCTTCAAAACACGTTTCTTGTCATAACTTCTGAACCACAAGTTCAATTTTTATTAAATTCAAAAGTTAAGGGTATTTCAGGTAGCCCGTTCATTTCAAATTTGTTCAAATCGGTTGTGTAGTTTTTGAGATAATGATGTTTCATGATTTTTGCATTTTTATGTATCCACCTCTAAACTAAAAATCCGATTACAATGAAATTTAATAGGGTCTTATGGGACAACGAGACCTTTCGTTTGTAATTAATTTCATGAAAAGCGGTCCAGCTATCTCTGAGAAAAGTGAGTGAGAATAAAAATCTGCACATACACACACACACATACACACAAACACACATACAGAAAATGCTCAGCTCGTCGAGCTGAGTCGAGTGATATATGCCATTCAGCCCTTTGGAGCACTTTTATACTCTCGGTTTTGCAAGTGATTGCTATACCTTTCTAGGAGAAAAGCAAAAATGTTTGTAGTAAATTTTAAAATTCATAAAACTAATGCGAAAATTGTCCTAAATGGGCATAAGAAAGGTTTAAAAATACTAACAGGTGATGGAAAATAGGTTTTCTCGCATCCCTCAGTAACAATTCACAGTCTTGCATCAATTAGAAAAAAAAATTTTTTTTGCTTGTTTAAATTTTCTCTAAATGGGCATAAGAATGGTTTAAAATTACTGATAGGTGATGGAAAATGGGATTTCGCGTATTTTTGAGTAACCATTAACATTCTTGCATAAATTAAAAAAAAAATTTTTTTTTTGCTTCGATATAACGTAACGAAAATAGAAATAAAGTTGCCTTATATCGAGGTATGACTGTACCCCCTGCTCTCCAGGACCCCCCTCTTTATTGCAAAGTCGCACAATTTTTGTCAAAAATCTCTTTTTTCTTTTTCTTACAATTCATAGACGTAAGATGTCCGAAAAATACTGATAGAAGATTTTTGAAGAAAATCAACCAAGGAATCCAGAAAAAATATAAGTTATGACCAGAAGTGTTGCCAGATAAATTATTTTTGTATTTAAAAACTAAATTTACATTTTTCGGCAAATGCAGCCATTTTTATTTTAAATTTGATAATATCATCGTGTTCCTTGGAAATTTTCACATAAGAAACAACTATCATCCCGAGGTAATATGAGCCAATCTTGAGATGTAACATTTTAACGAGAAAAGTTATAAATTTCGTTATTTTATTTGTTTTATTTTATAATTTATAGACGTAAGACACCCGAAAAATAGTGATAAGTGAATTTTGAGGAAAATAAACCAAGGAATCCAGGAAAAATATTATTTTTTACCCGAAGGTGTGCCAGATTTAGTTTTCAAATACAAAAATAATTTATCTGGCAACACTTCCGGTCAAAACTTATATTTTTTCTGGATTCTTCGGTTTATTTTCTTTAAAAATCATCTATCAGTATTTTTCGGACATC
Source organism: Wyeomyia smithii (assembly GCF_029784165.1). NCBI lineage: Eukaryota > Metazoa > Arthropoda > Insecta > Diptera > Culicidae > Wyeomyia > Wyeomyia smithii. Next base: position 62,470,485 of record NC_073696.1, read on the forward strand.
TTACATCTATGAATTGTAAGAAAAAGAAAAAGAGGTTTTGAACAAAAAATGCGTGACTTTGCAATAAACAGGGGGGTCCCACAGAGCGGGGGGTATTCCAATCGACACCCAATTTGGGATTTTTACAAAGTGACAGTAGATGAATAATTCTCCCAACTTTGAGCAAAATCTGTGATGGTCGTGTCCAAGTTTGTGCTTTTTCGTGGTCACTTCGTATGGAATGACCCATATGATTAAAATCACGCCAAATGACCTGGAAATACGCATAAATTTAATCGATTACTTTGGATTTGAATAAAACTCTGCACACGTATTTGTCACAGATGGAAAGATTTTTTAAACCCATTAGTTATTTTCTAGCCTCCCCAGCTGGTCTCGAGGTACGATGCTGGCTTAACAAGCCAGTCGTCGTAGGTTCGAGTCTTGACTCGGGAGAAACTGTTAGTGTCAGTAGGATCGTAGCGCTAGCCCCGCAATTGTCCTGTACACTTAACGGTTGGCTGCGAAGGCTGTGTATAGTAAACAGAAGGTCAAGTTCCGAATCGGAATGTAGCATCAATGCTTTGCTTTGTTTAGTTATTCTCTAAAAGAGCGTATGTGTTTTGGCAAGCATTGTATTTTTGAGACCGTTGGTTGTATAGAAAAACTGTCTGAGAATGATCTGTAGGGAATTAGAAATGTCTTATAGAAAGAATGTACATCGTAAAAATAGTAGAAGGGTGGTATCCCTGGCACGACCGCATGACGTAGGACTACGATATTTTTCCATATTTCGATGCATCGGAGATGCATCGTCTTCTGCTGATCCTTTGCACGCTCCTGGGAAATGCGCTTATTCATCATATTAATATGACGAGACATTGCGAGGATTGAGATGTTCGTACCAATTCTCAATATATTCGTTTATTCACTAAACGAAACTGCTTTGCAAACTGCTATCGCTGTAAAACTGTAATACAAATATCTGGTGTCCGTATGTCACCGGTACGATCTTCGAATGAAAATGATGGTAAATTGTTCGAATGATTTATATCAAGGTTTTGTCAGTTACTTGGAAAGAGGGTGGAGCGCAGCAGAATAACAAATGGCGAGGAAAGTAAAACATTTTCGTAATCAGTTTTTGCGCTAAAAAGCCGTTCGAAAAGGAATCGCGTATCGGTGAAAAAAAATTTCCTGAATTTTTTTAAGTTTTCCCTGATCGAAAAATAAAATCCCTGACATTCCCTGATTTTCCGGGTTTCTTCAGGTTTTCGACAAAATGTTAGAATGGTATCTTTCATAAATTTCCGGTAAGCGTGGCGTGTGTACCAGAGCGAGAAAAACAACAGCAACAAAAACAAATCGTTCAGAATGATGGTATACTTTAGTGTCGGCTGTGCTTGGGATGTAAGGCAGTGTTTGTTTGAATGGTATGATTGAGTTAATCAATATTATTTACTATTTTTTCAATAGTGTCTCAATCAATTGCTTGTTTTTGTAACAACTTAACCGTAAAAAAATGTCTGATCGTTTGATGCCAAAACTGATAATCTGACAAATATGTGACTACATGCGCTCAAACCTTGACCACTTTTTCCATGATTGAATTTCTTGATTTAAGAATTCGGATAGACGTAGTCCTACGTCAACAAATTTTTTTTTGACTAAAAAAATTTTGAAATGAAACACTAAATTCATAAAAAAGAGTAGATTTTTTGTTAATTCTTTATCTAATGAAACTTAAAGTTATTACGCAACTTAAAAAAAGTCCGGGATGGAGAAATCCAGTCCAATTTTTTATGAAAGATTTTTTTTTTCAATTCTAATTTCAACAATTGTCAAAAGTTTTGTATTCCTATTTTTTTAAAAGATTCAGATTAACATTTTAAATGCATCGGTTTTTGAGTAACTTTGATTTTGTGTTCGAAAAATTTTTAATATTCAGAAAAATACACGTTTTAGATAATTTGTCCGTCGTTCTCCAGCAAAAACCATAAGTTCACTGAAATGTATGATCAGATGAGAAAATATAGTTCTAAAACAAATCAGGGAGTTTTATTTTTAAGTTTAGTAGGCACCTGGATCAAACTATGGAAAGGTGAAGATATGCGATAATTGCATATATATATTCTTAAGAAAACATTCAACAAGAATATTTTAACGTTTCACCGATGCCTTCGGCAAAGCTCAATTGGGAAAAGATTACAAAAAAAAAAAGTTTGAACTTTATTAATATGTGAATAAAGAAAAAATACCTCTTTCAGACGGTAGTCGAACCCGCTTTTTTGTCTTTTTGTTATTTTTGAGAGTTATTTTTGTGACAGAGTTAGGAAAGACAAATATGTGAATTTGACTCCCGTCTGGATATTTTTCTAAGTCTATTTTAGCATTTCATAATTACATACACTGTCTGCTTTGCCAAACATTTTAGATACCGGAGCAAAGGACAACCTGGATTTACTGAAGCGTAAGGCGAAACGATTCTGATGAATTGATTCTGCAAACAATAGAAAAACTTGCGTTAGATTTCTCGAGTGAAGAAAAAATAAGGATTCTTTTAGGTTTGCCAAAACCCTTAAGCCATTAAATGAACTATAATGAACGGGTTTACATACAAGAATGTGAAATACGTCTATCGTTTAGAAGAAATCTACGTACCTTTCACGTGGACTTGGATTGAGCCCGGAAGTAAAAAACGTTGTATTGCAGTTTTTAATTGTGGTCAGATGCACTGGATGGCATAAAACTAAAACAATCAAATATATCCCCTGTATAGTTATTCTTCATTATCATAGTAAAATAGTTGAGTTAAAGTTGAAAGAGTCTATTTTCACCTTTTTCATCTAGAAGTCACTAAAGTTACTTTTTTCCGAAAAATAGTCACTAAAGTCACTTTTTTACCAACTTGACCAGCCCTCATCAGCCCTGCTTTTTTAATGAAATTTTTGATGCCAAATATCTTAGATATGTATGATACGTCGAGATCTGTTCTTTCAAAAAAAATTTTTTTGGGAATAACCGACTTTTTGGCACTAAGAGAAAATTTTCGAAACGGGAGAGTGAATTGAATTTAATATAAAAGATTTGAATGCAACTCCTAATACGGCCCAATACCAATCGCCAATAGTGTTGTTTTGCAAAAACTCGAAGTTTGATATGTCGCAAGCAAGGTTTCGCTACCATTTTTATTCTAGCCTGTGTCTCTGGAAGAGTTCTTACCCCACGGTTCCCCTCGATAAATCCGGAACAACGGAAAATTTCGAAATGTCTTCTACTGTCCTAAAAACTATGATAAATTTGTGATCTTTTGAAAAAAGTTCGATCAAAATCGGTTTAAATCTTGGTAAAAGAATTTTCATTTTTTCGGCTCAGGATGGGTCGGGTACGCAAGCTTTAAAGTGCTCGATATCGGAACGAAAAGTTAGGTCTGAATTTTGGTCTTGTCCGGTCTGATTGAAAATCGGAACGAGCCTGGTCCTCGTGGTTCTGTGGTTAGCGATGTCGATCGGCTAGCTCGCCCAGACGGTTGTGATGTCGGGTTCGATCCCGATCAGGTCGAGGATCTTTTCGAGCTGGAAATTTTCTCAACTCAGCACTGGGGCACGGTGTACTTATCGGGTACTTATCCTACAACATGCAAAATGTGCCAAAAATAATATTGATAACGAATTATTTCAACTAATAATCTAGTTGATCGAGACCGCATTAGCCCTCCAGGCTAGCGTGCGATATTGTTTATTGTTCTGTTGCTGTCCGTTTAGGGTGCAGTTCGTTTGGTTTCGTTCCGGTTCGGTTCCAAGTCCGGTACGGTCTGTAATTTGGGAACGAATGTTGCCAATGATTTCAATAAAACGTTATTTTAGTGAAAGAATCAATCATAAATTCATATATGCATGTTACAAACTGTTTGATTCAAAAAGAACGATTCAAAACAAGTTTTACTATTTATTTTACTATTTATAACCATTTTTAATTTGATGTATTTTTCGATTAAACAAATTGAGGACACACAAGGCTGACTTTACAGTTTTCCTAACGAATGAAATATTTGTTTTGCGTTGAGAAATCACCATTTGTGATTGACCATACATTACTCATTATACTAATATTTATCTCAAATACATAAACTACTAACAACCCCGCTTATTTAAAAAAAATAGAAAAATAAAAGCTTGACGAAATTTGGACTTGTTAAGCGACTGGAACTGATCTTGCGTTCAACTATGCAATCCAGGACTTTTTTGAACAGTTCATGTCGTGTGAACTAAATTTGTTCTTTGTTCGAGTATGGAGCGTGTTTCTGTGACATTGACTTTGCTGCATTTCAGAGGCGTGGTTAAGGAAAGCGGTCGCAAACTTTATTTATTTTCAAACTGCTGAATAAATCACCACTGAATTTTGTACATTAGAGCTCTATAGTAGCTTGTGTTGAATGATTTCAATTTTCATCCATCTCATTAGTATACAAGCCAAGTGCATCAAATATACGAGATGTTTATATCCTCTCATTAACAGAAATTCTAAACTTTGTTTAAAGAACAAACTTTTGATTTACAAACAAATTTTTAGACCAGCAATGCTTTATGCTGTACCGATCTGGTCAAGTTGCTGTTCAACAAGGAAGAAAACGCTCCAAAGGATTCAGAATAAAAGTCTGAAAATGATTTTGAAGCGTCCTCCTTGGTTCGGTACACTCGAATTACATAGACTTATTGGTGTTGAACCATTAGAAGCTATGTCAAATAAAATTATTAACAATTTTCGACAAAAATCGTGGCAATCCTCAATTGCTACGATAAGCTCTCTTTATAGCCAATAAGTTAGCATTTAAGTTAGTTGTAAGTTTACTTTCCTTTCTTGACAAGTAGGTTTAAATCCCTACGAATGATAAGTCCTAATTGCGAAAGCAAACAAATCCTAACAATCAAAATTACAAATTACTAACAGTGTTGAGAAGTCACCATTTGTGATTGGACACACGTACTCATTATAAAAAAAAAAAATCCATCTCAGACATCCAGTTAGGATCACCGCACAGTGGTTTAAAACGCGAAAAACGTGATCGCCAGCCTTTTGAGTATATTTGTATTTGTAAATCTAAAGGAGCATCTTCTAATGCAAACACATTTTTGATTAATTCACCTAAAAGTGAGATAATTTTTTTTTTATTTATTTATCAAATCAAAACGATGTCTTCAGCAAAGTTCTAGACAATCTTATGTAGAAAAACTTTGCTGAACATACTTTGGTTCTAACTCTTGAAAATCGACCACATACACAGACATCCTTAAAGCTTCCAAAAATCGAAAAATACCAAATAACTTTCACTGAAGTGATTTTAGAGGCCTACTATGTTCTAGACATTTTATCATATTTATCATTCTGCCTAACATACCTTGGGCAAATTTTCAGTTTTTTCATAGGGTTTATAACATTTTAGATAAAAAAATACACTTTTCCAAAATAAAACTGTCCGAAAAGCTGCAAAAAGCTGCAAAAACAACAGTCTTCACTCGGAAGATGGGGATTAGTACTAGCTTCCACAGGTGGTTTCACTAGTTTCTTGCAGTCTCTTAAAGACTTGGGCGTGGGTGAAAAAATTAGTTAATTTTTGTTTTTCGGCGTTTTTTCATGTTTTTTTCTTTCTTAAAAGATGTACAGAATCGAAACGATTTTTGATTTTTCATTAAAAAGTACGAAAAGCATTTATATTTACGGCATTGTGCATTATTTGGAAAACATAAAAATAGAAAAAAATTATTTTTCCGAAAATAATTGTTAGGTCACAAGTGTATGCAAATGCCAAGGTTTTTTTTAACAAAACTAGCAACATTCTTTGACGTTTTTCCAATGCTTGAATTCTGAAAAGAACCTGTCAGCTCAGAGATAGATACCCTTATTTATTTTTTTAATTTTGTCTATACGGAAGTACCTTATCCATACCGAAACACCTCCGTATGTACAAAATTAAAAAATAAATAAGGGTATCTGTTTCTGTATCCAAAAATTGGCTTTTTTGCGTTACGTAATTTATTTATGTCGCCTAAGTTGTAGATAAAATTTATTTCTTCAAAAAACCAAATAAAAGTTACTGCAAATACGGCTCAGATGAAGTCGTGTCGCATTTTTTTTCCCTCGCTTGTTTTCCGTCGGGCTAGTTCCGCCACTGTTGTGGCCAATCACCGACGCCCAGGGAGGCGACTCCACACCCAGGACCCTAACTCACGACCCGTTTATTAACGGACCGGCGCCAACGGCTTTACTTCCTCATGCAATGGAAGGCGTGATCCCAGAGATTTTTCGCCTCAGAAAATCTCCCGGTGTCGGCTAGGATTGCATCTAGACCAGTTGGGTTGGTTGTGAGTGGATCACGCCACCTCACAACCATCGACACCTATATCGGCGGTGGGATTCGAACCCAGGCGTCGAGCGTGGTTGGCGGAGACGTTACCAACCACACTAGGCCCCCGCTCTATCGTCGTGTCGCATTTCAAACGTAATGTTCAAGCTGTACGGAAAATTTTGACTGTTTACACTTGCTAAAACATATTTTTGTAATTTTCAACCTAAAGGACCATTTCGGAGAAAAATGAGGGAATCGTTTCGAAGAAATATCACACATCAATAACGTCCTACGACGATATAGGCAATGATTTTATGCAATTGACTTCAATATCTCAATCGAATTTAATAATGGTTCGTTATGTACAATGAGTTAGCCATCATGATAAAATTTTAAATGTCTACAATTTTTTATTTTTCCCCTTTTTCGACTAAAATTTGCCTTGCCCAATGCGTTCTCAATTTTTGAAAAAAGAAGGTCAATTGCGTGAAATCAATGAGAATATTTTTCATGAGTGTCATCTTCATGGGTGTCATCAGGGAGAATAATTAAACTGGTAAACACAGGTTCTGTTCAAAATTGGAAAAAATGAAAGATTCTAGCTTTTCAACCATTTCTTTGAATTTTGATGCTCCTAGCAAAGATAACTTTTTCAGAGATTTAAATAAGTTTTCCCGTAAGCAACAAACGTAAAAGCGACGAACCCGGCGCGCAATTATTCTGCGGCGTTTTGACGCACTTCTACATTTACTAAGGGCCTCAAAACTCTTAGGAACGACCAGAGGAGTGCCTAGAACAAAAAGCTGGCCAAAATAAGAAAAAAGTTTTTTTAGGCTTTTTGGTGCCGCTATATTTTTTCTGCAGCTTGAATAAATGCTTTACGAAATGCAATCACTCGATTAACCCTCTAATGCCCAAATTAATTTTCAGACGGACTTCGAAAAAATCACTTTAAAATTTTATAATTTTTTTTCAAGTAGAGGTTTTTAGAGGTTCAACTGACGACCGTCTAAAGGTGGCACTGGGCACTAGAGGGTTAAGTGTTAACTGCATTTACAAATGCTGAGAATGCTGTACTGCCGTTCTACGCATAGTTGTCCCATGTTACTTTTGGTCGATTTTCGTTTTTTATCAGCAATGAGTCTATTTTCATGTATATTTTTGAAAAACTTAAAAAAAAACATTGTTTGTTCTGAAAATCTTGAAAAACCATACCAAATCTGTTTGTCTCATCGATGATTTTCTACACATTTTTGTCCCACTAGATTTTTTCTATTCTAATTCATCCCACTAACCACTAATTCCCATATTTACAACTTGAGAAGTGCACCAGAGCACTAAAGACTCTTCCTAACAACGTTTGGTTACATTACGGGTTTCAGAAATTCGGTATCGAAAATCATTTTGCTTGATTATTTTAATGCGGTACGTTCATATCATTTTTAGGGATTTTTTAGGACCTTGTTTGCTGGTTTGTAACCTGAATGCTTTTCCTTTTCGAGCATATAAGAAGATAAACGCATTAGATTCATACTAATTGAAAGTTGTAAGAACTGTCTTTTGTGTGTAGAACTGTCTTTTGGTGAAAGCCCAGCAACGTTCAAATATGATAGGAATGGGTAACCTAAAAATAACAATTCCCCTTTGTAATGGTAAGTCATCTGATACCTATTCAATTAACCTAACTTTCATCTCGACTATCATCACTGCTGTATAAAGACAACAAGATTTGCGTGATCATTTTCGTGAAAGATTAAACAGCCAAGCATTCCAAGTACGAACTTTGTATTGGGAAACATCGAATGCACGTGGTGGAACTGATATGCGTAGAAATTACCTATTGGAAGGCAAATTTCTCGGCATTATTGTCCCAGTGGGTATTTTTATGGAAAAGAGTGTTAAATCTAAAAACCTTCAACTAGATTTATTGAAAACAGTCTATTGCAAGTTAAAACTGGTTAGAAACGTACAATTGCATTTGTCACATTGACACAATGCGTAAAAGTATTGTAAAACTTTAACATCGTTTTTCTCGTTTGCGTGATTTGAAACATGGGACAAATATGCGTAGAACGGCAGTGTAAACATTGACAAATTTTCAAGCTTCTTTTTTGGGAATCGAATCATCTAACAACTTGTGCCAAGCGTCAAAAAATGACATTTAATCAATATTTTGCAGTGAATGAGTTCTCTATGTTCAATTCCAGTAAACCGGTTGATAGAAATTCCGGCACTAAAAAACTATAACTACTCTTAGAAACTTTTCGAAATTAGTGATTTTTCTGTATTTTGAAGGTAAAAATTCCGTGGAATCCTATCATATAATCTTCGGGGGAATGAAAGTTCATATCATCACGAGCATATTCTTGTTAATATCTCATCCGCTAACGTCCGGATTGACATTTGCGACCCGTTTGAAAAGCGCTTTTTTAACAAATTTTGACGTTAAGAGCTTACGCGTATGTACATGGTAAAAAGAAAAAAATACCTGATGGGTCTCTGCCTCATACTCCAAACAGAGTTCCAGCTCAACAATGATTAAATGAAATCAAATTTATTTTCGCTTCACAATCAAATATTACCCAAATTTCACTCGGGTTACTCCTCTGTAGAACAGTTAAAAAAGTTATAATTTTTCCAGTTAAACTTTAGAGAAATTTTTCTTTGCCTCTGTCGACCAGTGCAGTGCTATCAATTACCAATTGTCAATTAAAAACGACCGTGCTTACGCTACTGATTTTGATGATGTTAACGGACAATTTGCTGTTGCTAAGCTAAGACGTGTTAAAATCGGCTAAACCATGAGCTGTTTTTGAGATACGATGCTGGCCTAACAAGCCAGTCGTCGCAGGTTCGAATCCCGGTTCGGGTGAGAATATTAGTGTCGTAGCGCTAGCCCCGCAATCGTCCTGTACACTAAACCAGTTGGCTGCGATGTCTATGTAAAATAAACAGAAGGTCGAGTTCCGATACGGAATGTAGCACCAAGGCTTTGCTTTGCTTTAAATGCTGTTATTATTTCATTTGAAAAAATAATAAAATACAATTACTGGTTACAAGATGATTTTACTGCAACGTGGATGGAGGGTGTTGACTTGCAAATTTTCCGCTCGGGTGTTACCCAGCGTTTTGCCACTGATTGTCATGAATATCTCAGCAATTGCAATCAAATCCTCCATTCACTCTCCAAGCTCGATAATTTTCTAGGTACCAAGTCAATTTATTTCAAAAACAAACAGAGACGAAAATCGACTTTTCGAAGTAAAAATTTTTTATGAAAGCGTCGAAAAATATTTTTTTATGCTAAATGTCTTGCATTAAAATAATAAATTTATTAAACCGTCTCAGTTTTTTTTTTTTAAAAACGACTTTCTGGGAACTTTTTAGCTGAGGCCAATGGAATGCCTGAAAAAAATATAGTTCTTCGAATTTCGTTTAGCGGTAGGGCTAAAAGTTTCGTGTTCTCACCTTTGGATGCAAAATTCAGCTCAATTAGATTTTTTTCGCGCTCGTAGTGGGCAAAGGTTTATTTTTATTGACCGATGAAAAAAATCGAAGCTCAATTCTTTCCTATACATTCAATTGGCACTGTAATCGATCGGCTGCATCATGAAGAGTTGGTTGTATGTGCAAGTTTATGCAAGTGTTAGCTTTGCAATTTCCCTATTCAATGTTTTACAGGGTTAAGGTCTTTAGAAAACATTAGAAAATCTGGAAGGTGTTCATTAGTTAAGGAAAAATATTTTTTTCTCATAGAACAATAAGTAACTCATCGGAAAACAGTATAAAACTACGCTTTAGCGGATATTTTTTGAATTTTTAATTGGGAGAGCAAAAACAGCTTTTTCCTCTGTGTTGGATTCGATTCTCTTTGTTTTAAATTGGAAATGCTTTCTAGTGTTTTTATCTCTGCTTTTTCATTCTGAAAGGCTTCCTGAATTGTTGAATTGTCATCACCGCTCTTAGCTTTATCGGTTTATCAACGTTTTTCGTATTGTAGCGTAATGTTCTGTTATGCAAATTTTTTCTTCACATAACATTTATTTGACACGGCACAAATACAATTTAATGTTTAACGGCGCCAATTATATCTGTTGACTTAAAAACTAAAGCAAATTTTTTATCCTCGCTGCCGACTACGAGCTGAAATTAAGTCTAACTTAAAACTAGCATGGGATTTCCAATCAGTGTTTTGTTGTTCAATGGTCGTCTGATAATCGTCGAATGGCATGTATGGATTCGTTCTGCTGAGCCACGATGTCGTGAGTTGGGACAGAGGCTCGTAGTCCTTGGGTCCTGGTTCTGTTGTGCGGGGTCTGGTTGCTGGTTTTGTGCTTAAGGTTCAAACGTGTTCTTGTCGTTTTGTTGGGTGTAGACGGAGGGGAACGGGACTAGACTGGGGCGTGGATGGATTTCAGGAAAACGTATATAAGGGACATGTAGGATAGGTCACGGCTCGCCAAGACATCACGAACAGGAACAGCCGGCTGTCTACCCTCGGCCTGCAGGGAAGCTATTAATTTAGACCTGGCGTCACGGTGTACAGGGCATGACCAAACCACATGCTCTATGTCGTGATAACCTTCACCACAGACACAGATACCACTTTCCCCGAGCCCAACACGACGGAGGAGCGCGTCAAATCTATAGTGATTGGACATAAGCCGGGACATCACGCAAATGAAATCCCGACCTACATCCAACCCCTTGAACCACGGGTTCGTCGATACTTTGGGGATTATGGAATGTAACCACCTTCCCAATTCCCCTCTGGTCCAAGCATTTTGCCAACTGATGATCGTATTCTGACGTACAAGTGCGAAAAATTCATTAAAGGCAATTGGTCTTTCATAAATATCACCGTTTGTTGCGCCCACCTTAGCCAAAGAGTCCGCTTTCTCATTACCCGGTATCGAGCAGTGAGAAGGGACCCACGCTAAGGTAATCTGAGTAGATTTTTCGGATAAAGCACTCAGATGTTCCCGTATTTTCCCCAGGAAATACGGAGAGTGCTTAACATCTTTCATCGATCGGAGAGCCTCAATGGAACTGAGACTGTCCGTAAAGATGAAATAATGGTCCGTGGGCATTTTTTCGATAATCCCTAGGGTGTACTGAATTGCAGCTAATTCTGCGACGTAAACAGAAGCAGGATTATCGAGCTTATGGGAGACGGTTAAATTGTTATTGAAGATACCGAAGCCAGTGGACCCATCAAGAAGTGATCCGTCAGTGTAGTACATATTGTCGCAGTTGATGTTTCGATATTTATTGGAAAAAATTTTAGGGATCTGCTGCACGCGTAAATGATCCGGGATTCCACGAGTTTCTTCTATCATGGATGTATCGAAGAACACAGTAGAATCAGAAGTATTTGATAAGTCGACACGATTTGGAATATTCGAAGAAGGGTTAATATTTTGGGACATGTGATTGAAATACAATGTCATAAAACGGGTTTGAGAATTAAGTTCGATTAACCTTTCAAAATTTTCAATCACGGGACGGTTCAAGACCTCACATTTGATTAGAATACGAGAAGACAGGCTCCAGAAGCGGTTTTTCAATGGTAGTACTCCAGCTAAAACCTCCAAACTCATCGTATGGGTCGACTGCATGCAACCTAAGGCGATACGCAAACAACGATATTGTATTCGCTCCAGTTTGATCAAATGTGTGTTTGCTGCGGAGCGGAAGCAGAAACACCCGTATTCAATAACAGACAATATCGTTGTTTGGTAAAGCCTTATAAGGTCTCCTGGATGGGCTCCCCACCATTGTCCGGTTATTGTACGAAGAAAATTCACTCTTTGTTGACATTTTTTCATCAGATACCTCACGTGACAACCCCAGGTGCCTTTAGAGTCGAACCAGACACCAAGATATTTGTGTACCAAAACCTGAGAAATCGTTTTACCCATTAATTGTGTTTGAAGCTTAGCAGGTTCATGCTTCCTAGAAAAAACTACTATCTCAGTCTTCTCCGGAGAGAATTCGATACCTAGCTGTAAAGCCCAAGCAGACAAATTGTCCAAGGTATCTTGCAATGGTCCTTGCAAATCGGCAGCTTTGGCTCCTGTAACAGAGATTACACTGTCGTCTGCAAGTTGTCTTATCGTGCATGAATTTGCCAGACATTCGTCGATGTCATTTACATAAAAGTTGTAAAGAAGGGGGCTTAAACATGAGCCCTGGGGAAGACCCATGTAGCTAATGCGAAAAGTTGCCAAATCGCCATGCGTAAAATGCATGTGCTTTTCGGACAACAAATTGTGCAAAAAATTGTTCAAAATTGGAGAAAATCCTTGTCGGTGAAGTTTACCCGAAAGAATGTCAATAGAAACGGAATCAAAAGCCCCCTTAATGTCCAAGAACGCAGACGCCATTTGTTCTTTACGAGCATACGCCAGCTGAATATCTGTTGAAAGCAACGCAAGACAATCATTCGTCCCTTTGGCACGGCGGAAGCCAAATTGAGTTTCTGATAGTAGACCATTTGATTCGACCCAGTGGTCTAAACGACGGAGTATCATTTTTTCCATCAATTTCCGGATACAGGATAGCATTGCAATCGGCCTATAAGAGTTGTGATTAGAAGCTGGTTTCCCTGGTTTTTGGATGGCGATCACCTTCACTTGCCTCCAATCCTGCGGTACAATGTTTTGCTCCAGGAACTTATTGAACAAGTTCAACAAGCGCCTCTTGGCATTGCCGGGTAGATTCTTCAACAAGTTGAATTTGATTTTATCTAATCCAGGCGCGTTATTGTTACAGGACAGGAGGGCAACTGAAAGTTCTGCCATCGTAAAAGGTGATTCTATCGCGTCGTGGCCCGGAGACGCATCGCGAACAATATTTTGCTCAGGAACAGAGTCCGGACATACTTTCCTGGCAAAATCAAATATCCACCTACTTGAAGACTCCTCGCTTTCGTTGACCGTTACGCGATTCCGCATTCTTCGGGCTGTGTTCCAAAGAGTGCTCATCGATGTCTCCCTCGACGTCTCGTTCACGAACCGACGCCAATATCCACGTTTCTTTGCTTTAGCCAAGCTTTTAAGCTTGGTATCAAGCTCCGAATACCGTAAATAGTCGCCAGGTATACCTCCCGTCTGGTAGGCCTTAAACGCGTCGGATCTTTGCGTGTAGACATCGGAGCACTCTTGGTCCCACCACGGAGTGGGAGGCCGTTCTTTGATCGTTACGCCGGGATATTTCTTCGTTTGGGCTTGCAACGCGGCGTCGAGAATCAAGCCCGCGAGGAGGTTGTATTCTTCAAGTGGTGAATGATGTTGAATCGACTCGACCGCTTTTGAAATCATTTCCTCGTATAACTTCCAATCGACATTTCGTGTGAGGTCATACGGAATGTCAATTGGTCGCATGCGAGTTGACCCGTTAGTAATTGAAATAAGAATAGGCAGATGGTCGCTACCGTGAGGATCGAGGATTACCTTCCATGTGCAATCCAACCGTAGCGACGTCGAACATAAGGATAGATCCAAAGCGCTTGGGCGCGCTGGAGGTTTCGGGATACGTGTCATTTCACCGTTGTTTAAAATAGTCATGTCGAAGTCATCGCAAAGGTTATAGATTAAAGAGGAGCGGTTATCATTGTATGGGGAACCCCAAGCCACGCCATGAGAGTTGAAGTCTCCCAAAATCAAACGTGGCGAGGGAAGAAGTTCTATTAAATCAAAGAGCAGCCGTTGCCCAACCTGTGCTCTGGGAGGAATATATATTGAGGCAATACAAAGCTCTTTACCTTGTATTGTCATTTGACATGCGACAACTTCGATGCCTGGAATCGAGGGGAGGTTAATACGATAGAAAGAATAGCACTTTTTAATCCCTAAAAGTACTCCTCCATATGGGGTGTCTCGATCAAGGCGAATAATATTAAAATCATGGAAGTTGAGATCAATATTTGAAGTAAGCCAAGTTTCACAAAGGGAAAATGCATCGCATTTGTTTTTATTTATCAAAACTTTAAACGAATCAATTTTTGGTAAAATACTTCTACAATTCCACTGTAAGACAGAGATAGAATCCTTCATATACGCAGATGAATTAGGCATCGAAGGATACAATCGCTGCAAGGAGAGGCCATTGGGCAGTCAACTGCTTCAAAAATGATCTAACTGTTGGGAGGAATGCTGTAAGAAAAATTTTAATTGGATCGGGTACATTGAAAGTTTCAAAAATCCAGTCCACAATGTCAGAAAATTTCACTAATCCAGAGTTTGTTTCATCAACTGGGAGTGTAAAAGGAGCAACTGGGGTTTTAGATGTTCCTGGCAGTGCTGGGAACTCCTTCTGGGACTTTAAATTTGCCAGCCCAGGAGGAGTTTGCTTCGGTTTTTCCGCAGCACTGTTTGGTTTGTTTGTATCTTTCATTTCACTTTGAGAAATCTTAGGACCTTTTCTGGGAAGTTTAGGAGAGGAAATATTTTTCCTCTTTCTAGACTCCCCAGGATTGGCGTAAGATGCTCCCGCTGGTGAATCGTCAGAATCGGTTTCTTCAGAGGGCAACAGATCGAAGGGGTTCGAAGTAACGGGAGAAGTGGTAACGGTCTTCTTCAGCATGTCAGCGTAGGAACGCTTTGAACGCTCTTTGAGAGACCGTTTTATTTTATCCCTGCGCTGCATGTACACCGCACATGTCGAGAGCTCATGCAGATTCTCTCCGCAGTGAATACACTTTTCAGCGTTAACACTGCAAGAATCTTCCGCATGAGACTCCCCACACTTGCCACAACGTGCCTTATTGCAGCAGTAGGCGGCTGTATGGCCTAACTGCTTGCAATTCAGGCAGTTCATGACGCGGGGCACGTAGAGCCTCACAGGGAGACGAACCCGGTGGATCGAGACGTGGCTTGGTAGTGCAGACCCGGCGAACGTAACTCGAAACGAGTCTGACGGAGTGTATACTGTTTTGCCACCGATGATCGATGCTGACCGCAATTGCTTGCAGTCGAGCACCTTTACTTCGGGACACGTTTTGTTTTTAAAGCACCCTTTGGCACTTTGCAGTATACACTCGACGGACAGACTCGAATCGGTTATGACACCGTCGATCTCCACGTCTCGTGCGGGTATGTAAACGCGATACTCGCGTGTGAAGAGCTCAGAGCAAGCTATATCGTTGGCCTCTTTCAGGTTACCGACCACGACACGGAGCTTGTTAGGCCGGACCTTGGAAATTTCGGTCACGCCCTTGTACTCCTTCGTCAGGTCTTTAGAAATCTGCAAGAGGTTCAACTGTTTCGATTTCGGTCCCGCCTTTGGCCGAAAATAGACAGTATAGCTGCCCTGGGCTCCGTCTGGGTAAAGCCTGGGGCGAGGGGGGACTGAAGAATGAACAGGGGAGGGGGTAACAGAAGGGTCAGGGTCAGAGGGGTTCGGGGATGGTGGCGCGGGAGGCGAGGGATCTACATCCATCGCGCTATGTTTAGCGCACTAGCGCTGACAAGAACACGTACCTTTTTATTTCTCCCTTCCAGTAAGGTTGGTTGTCCGATCGTTCGAAGTAGCAGCCGTTACAGCCAGCAGCACCAATACAGCAGCACCAAACAGCCACCAGCAGCGAGCCAGGTGTGAGATCACTCCGCACAGCGATACGACTCGCTGACACTGATGGCTTCTTCTTTTTCCTCGTTTGTGTCTCGTCCACTGCTGTAGCACAATCCAGCCAGCAGCCAAATCGGCTTACGCACCAGCTGGCAGTCACGATGCGAAACAGTTGCACAAAGGAACGACCTTGAACCCGGATTTATTTCACTCGACCAGGCAAACAATGCCAACACTTGTTCACACGTCTTTTGTTTTATACTCTATCGGACCGATCACCAAACACGTCCAGTACTGATGCGTGTTCGGCACAGAATGCTGTTATGCAAATATTTATTTTAATTTCTTGAAAAATCCCACATGATTTTTGGACAAAAAAAACTGCTCCCTTTTGAATGATTTATGCAAGACAATCAGAAAAAGCCTGGTCACTTTTTTTCAAGTTTCCAAGTCACTTCTTGGTAACTTTTTTCAAGCTTTGAAGTCACTTTTTGGTCACTTTTTTCAAAGTTTTGGTCACTAGAGTCACTTTTTCTGACCAGTTTGACCACTTTCAGCCCTGTTATCATTATGAGTTTTCTGGTTAAAGGGATGACTAGCATCATATTCATATGAAAAAAACTTGGCATTTTTCCATCCTAAAATTTCACTAAACTTTTTCTAATATACAACATGCTACCCCATTAGTCTTTGAATAAATTTCCATATCTGCAAATCTTCAAGTAAAAGTCTATTTGAACCGTCGATAATTTAATAATTTTATCTTTCTGACGCAATATGCAAAATATAAGAAGCAAACCGCCCGAAACTCCTTCCACAAGTTAAACACTAACCAATGACCGATAGCGCAAATTATACCCCGTAGGAACGGCATGTAAGCCTGCAAACATCGAACGTCATATTATCGCTGGTTGCGCCGGTATTGCTTCTCGTTGGAAATGATAATCCTATGAAAGCTAATTAGGCGTATTCCTTTGGGTGTTATATTTCTTTACTTTGTCCTCGAACCGACACCGGGAGGAAGAAGAAACAATCAGGCCAAACAACCGCTATCAGATGTCGGGCATAGATTGCGTCAGTCCCTCACTGTGTACGCCTGGGCAACAAGATAACCGAGAGAAAAAAAAACCGCTGCGCTGTAAGCTCTAACAATATTTAGTGATAGGCTTCATCTGAAACGTGTTGCAAGCGAACATCTTCAAATACGCGCAAGAAATGATAATTGTTCGCGACCGGATACCTTCCTGCGAAGCGGTATTTTTGTTATCTCAATTGTACCGGTTAGTTCAACTTCTGCGTTTTATCTCGCTAACACCATTATAACAGCAGCTAATAAAAGGAAATTAGCAATGGTAAATAACTGCGGGTAAACGAAGGTCAATCTTTTTATAAAAATTAAAACAATAAATTGCCTCCCGGGAGTCATGCTCGACAATAATAATTATCACACATGCTACACAGAACTTGTATCCAAAGGGGCGGTATGTGTTGATTTGTGATTTACCTACGCTTACCTAACCTGACCAACCTCGTGACTATGAAAAACGGATGCATCGCAAGTTCAGCCGTACGAATGCAAATATTTTGTCAACAAACGAAAAATTTTGCTTCGTCTGCCGATCGTTCAAAATCGAGTGTCACATTACGATTCAACGCTGAATCATCGCTACCGGACCAAATCGCGTGATTCAGTGCTCACGATATATGGTTTGGAGAGTTCAGGAAACCGACTTTTTTCTGACCATGGAATCTCTCTCTTCCAATAGATGGAAGTAATGAAAATATAATTGACTTCCCTTAAAACTTCACAGTTTGTATTCATTAATCTAGGAACGGAAATGAACAAACTCGAGAAGGTGGATTGATTTGTTTACGGAAAGACACAAATTAAAGGTGAACTTGATATCAATCTGAAAGACTGACGCAGTATGTCAATTCCTGCGGTATCAATTAGCAAACGTATCCAATAGCGTCGTGAGCAAGCTGAACTTATTTTAGATTCTCTGTGCACACAAAATTGCTGCCTATGTTGGGTTTGCAATTTTTATCAGTTGAGAGTTATGACTTCTGATTGTGCAACTTTGATTTATTCCATTTTAACTAGTTGATATAGGAATAGAAAATATTAAAGTGAGCAGCAAAATAAAAGAAAATAGGTTTCTAAACACACGGTTGTATTTTTGAGACGTTTTGCTGCCTTTGTGCTCGCTACATTTTCTTTTCAGGTCTGACATAATTTGATTGAATAAGCATGTTGATTGAATAAGCATGTTGTTCCGGGGAAATAAAACTTTTTTTCTGCGAAAAATAACACTGCTCAACAAATGTTTTGCTCTAGGTTTCAAAGTGAATATTATATTTAGGACTTCTTGTAAAATTTAATTTGATCCATTGGAAAGATGTGGAGCAATCCTGCATTTTAAGTTCGAAATGTAAGAATTGCAATAAAATATGACCAGATTTGGTTATGTCCCTGGAATGATAAGGTAGATTGATTGATTGATCGATAATAAAAAAATTAAAAAAAACGAATGCCGACAACCGATTACTTATATTTATCAACAACATCTATAAATTTTCCAGGAATTAATTTTAATCTCAGTTAGAAAAATTCAGGCCTGTTCTGCGGTCGATAAGCAATCGCAGCCGCGAGGCTCAATAGAGTGAATTGTTTATGGCAGCTGAGATTTCGCAGCCGAAGTATATTTGTATTTCAGCAAATCACAGTCCGAGTGGGTGATCGATAGCGACAAAATAAATCCCTGATCCTAAAAGTAGGAACTGAATTCAACCGAAAGTATTTCGGAAAACACTTGCTCAGCGTTTTACTACCAACCATTATTCTACCGCGCTCTTTATTTATTTATTTTCGCAAACAAATCGCAAATATTTGTGTTTGCATTCCATCGGTATAATTTACACCGACTGTGGGTTTTGAATAGATTTAAATGGCATGGGGGCAAAAAGAAAACGATATCACGTGTGTTCTATATTCTGAGCCTTGTGGAACCAAATGAAATGTCCTATCATAACATTTGCAATATTTTTATTTGTTGTTGATTGGAATCTTCTGGAGCAGCAAGTCGAACAAGCATTATGAATCATTCTTTATTTGAACAAGAAACAATTTCCAAGAACAAAACCTATTTAAAATAGCAAACTGACACTGGATTGGCTCAATTTCCGACCATATCCGGAGCCATAACACTAAACACCCAAATAGAATGCCTTTTTAATAACGTCGTAATATTAACATTCGTTTCCTGCTGTTCGTTGAGCCATAAAACCCGTTTCTGCAGCTTGGTGACCGTTGAGGTGATTTACTGCTTTCATCATTTTGCGCAAACAGTATAAGTTCTTGCATTAACGTTATACATTGCCATCCTTTCATGATATATCCCGTTGATGTACGGAAGCGGTCCAGCGCCATCAGAGTGTACATGTGATCAACCGGAATGAAATCAGCTGTATTGCACCGTGACTGCCATCATCATAGTGCAGTGCAGTGCAGGAATTGTTGAAACTTCGATTATTATTGCTACTATTCAACCGTTGAACCGTTAATGGTATGCGAGACGGGTTGTGTGGTGAGGCAGACGCTGACAACGCGTAGTGAGCCGTATTGATTCGGATGGCTTCAATAATCTCTTTTCCCTTGACTCGGCTGACGAACGGCCCTTCTGGGATGAAGATATGGTTTGCTGAGTTGCGAAAAAATGCTATAGATTTCCTGGTGTAAATGTATATGTTTTCCTCCGATAGGATTTGACAGTTTGAGTATAAAAAATTTAATGTGCAGCTCTATAAAGAATTCGACTTCTGTAGAGTTTTGCATGATAAAGTAAAAACACTAAAGCACTTAATTTTTCAACGTTACTGACGCTACAGATATTCGTTTGTCTGTTTGTTACCTACTAACTATGTCTCGACCAACTAACAAAGGGGTGTATTTATCTACAGAACAGTATAAGGGGAACCAGTAGCTGGCTGAACACCCTGAAGATAAAGCCTATCAATCAATTCTATATAGTAAAGAGAAGTTCTTTTATTGCATTCCATGCGAAAAGAATACATTTCTTCACAAACTTGTCTTCGATTTTTACAGATTTGGACTGAAGTTGAACGATTTTGTTTTAATTTAAGAGCAATAAAAAACACCGTATTTTAAACAACTATATGGCTACAGAAAACCGATAAAATAAGTTATTTTCTTCTAAATGTTCGAGAGGAAGATGAAGTGCAAAACATATTTTCATTGACTCTGTTCTCATTGGCTTCGGTCAAAAAATTTTAATTACTCTGTTTAGATATGCACAAAAAAGTTAACAACTTTTAAATGATAGTCATCTTGATTTTAGCATATATAGTTTAAAGCATTGCAGTGTTTTTCTGTGATACACTTTTGTTTATCATTTTTTATTGGTTAGTAAACAAACATTAGAGAAAGATTGAAAAATTTATCTTCATTTGATTGATCATGTTTTTCTCTGCTTTGTCTAGTTTAGTTAAAGTTTTGGTGAAGTGTATTCCCTCGTTTGGAATACCGCTACCATTTCCTGTCGGAATGCAGGTCATTTTTATCTTAAGCTTTTCAGAATTACCATACCAAAACCTAACATCCGCAATTATCGTGGAATTGGTTTCATTTTCTGCATTCTTTTTAAGGGTCGTTCAACAACCTCGAATGTTTTGGAATTTGTAACTTTTAGTCTTAATGTAATAGAAAATGACATGCACGTAGAAGCTCTTTACACTGACTTCAGTCAAGCATTTGACCGAATCGATATACCAATATTACTCTTTAAGCTCCAAATAATTACATTGGCGTCTCATCTCTTGTGTAGCTCCAGTCATTTTTGGGGCCATCCACATACCACGTGGACAGCTTTGGAGGGAGGGGTGGGCCTGTGGAATGTCCACGGTCCATGCAAATTTTTTAGAATTTATATGAGCAGTTGTCCACGGGGGGAGAGGGGTTGAAATCGTTAAAAATCTGTCCACGTGATATGTGGATGACCCCTTTAACAAATCGCAAAAAAATACACTTTCAAAAAAAAAAACTCTTAAAACCCATTTCAGTCACCTCTGAGGCGCCCCAGGGATCGCATTTGGGTCTACTTCTTCCATGTTGTGTGTGAATGATTTTTCTTTCATCTTTGAACTTTTTATGCCTAATGGAAATTCGTAAAAAATTAATCGATCATTTTGACATTTGACTAACGTTTATATCGAAGTTAGGCGCCTGAATTTGAAAAGCTAGTAATTCGACTGGGGAAAATTGGTCAGGTTTCGAGCGCTTATATATCAATCATTTCTTTTCAGAATATCGAGGTTTTGGCATCAACCGATCAGAAATTTTCTTATGGTTGAATGTATATGGTAAGAATTATGGTAAGAATAACCTATTGATTGCGATACACCATTGAAAAATTGATAAATAACCGATTGTCTAAATCATACCGAGCAACCAATCAACACCTCTTTTCACAAGCACAGTCGACACTAATAGATACAATCGATCTGACTTTGTACACGATTTGTTGTTGTTGTTTTACTCGAGGTCGCTTCTTGTTCTTGATATTTTTTACTCTCTTTGCCATTCCCTATTCTTCTACGCTCCACCTTCTTTCCAAACAACTGACGAAACCTCGATATGAAAAGTACAATTCGAACATTTAACGCCATCATTTTCATTTCAAAACTGTACCGGTATCATACGCACGCCATCGAATTGTATTTCGACACACAAACTTCAACTTACACAAACTTCAATGGAAAGACATGTACCACTTTTGTTTTATGGGAAAAATAATGACAACCAGAAAACGTTGAGAGTAAAAGTGGTACATGTCCAGTGTGAGCATGAAGGATGCATTATAGCTCTCTAATCTTAGGACATAGAACATTCATGTCTTCAGCTGAGTTGTCCAAGTGATTGAGTACTATAGAATGATGATCTGTTTGTTGAGGAATTCTGTCTCTTCGTGGCGCTGGTGTATATGTATTTGGTAACAGCATACGAGTTGACACTGAAATAGGTAAAATGCTTTCTGCTACAAAATAGTCACGGGTACACTAGCACCACGTAGTGAGAAAATTCCAAAGCAGACAGATCTTCATCTGAAAGTACTCAATCACTTGACCAACTTTGCTGAAGACATGATTGTTTTATATCCTAAGATCCTCGACTTACAATTCATCTAACATGCACTGATTGGACATGTACCACTTTTGCTCTCAACAAAATGGTGATTATGTTAATTACCAAAAATTGTGTAGGCTATAATTTTGGTTCAGGTTATCAGATCTCGATTTTTCTTGGATATTCTAGTACATTATTGCGTTCTGCATCAATTTATGCAAAAAACCCAAAAAGTGTAAAAATGGCACATGTACCACTTTTGCTCTCAACGGCTCATATGTCTAAAGAGTTTACCTATATGTGATGAATAGTTTTAAATAAAATAAGATGTTTTATATTAAATGAAATAATATGATTTTTTTCCAAATTTTACATATATGTGATGAATAGTTTTACATGAATAAATAAGATACCTAGTTTATGTTATTTTCAAATTTTTCCAAATATATGCCCAATTTCTTACACATTTTTGTAATGAACGAGCTTTAATTGCTGTAGAATTTGATAAGTACATTTAGTGCCAAACGAAAACAGTAAGTGTTTTGGCTGAGATATGACTTGATGTTATCCACCATATATGTACTTAGATTTCGTCAAACCATTTCTCAGCCAAATTATAACAGATTTTTATCAACAACAGCTATTGTTGTCGTTTGGTACCAGAAAGAACTTTTAAAATTTTACAGCAATTGAAGCTCCATCATTACAAAAATGTGTGAAAAAATGCGAATAAAATTGGAAAAATTTGAAAATAACATGAACCATCTTATTTATTTTAAAACTATTCCTCACATATAGGTAAACTTTTTAGACATATTTATATGTTTCAAATGCTCTAATTTTCGCCTTTCCAAAACAGCCAAAATATAAAAAATCGGTTGAAAAATAACCGTATTAAACATAAAAATTTGAGCTAAGGTAGAAACAGGGTCTAGAACATAACTTATAATTTTCGGGGTATTTGAAAAACTTCAAGTAAACGCGCAAGTAACACTTGACTAAAGTTACAACCCACACTAAGTCACATCAAAAGTTCTTGCATTTTTTCATCATTTGTAGCCCCGTGAAATAATTGTGCGATAGAAACCAAAAATTCTGGTTTTCTTAAAAAATATATAACTTAGCCAAATATCATCCGATTTTCACAAAACTACTTTCATTTCACTACACTTTACACTTTTTATGCACTTTCACTATTTAATTCTATCACTTTTCACTTGCATATACGTATTTCAACACTTACATAGTGCTGTCGTCAGTGCTTATTTGGACTGTCCAAATAAGCACTGACGACGGCACTATGTAAGTGTTGAAATACTTATATGCAAGTGAAATGTGAAATGTGATAGAATTAAATAGTGAAAGTGAATAAAAAGTGTAAAGTGTAGTGAAGATTTTCTATCAAGACGCTCGAACAGAAGTGAATAAATTACTTTCATTTGATTCGGAATTGAATATACTTTCAAAATTATAGTATATTTGTGGTTTGTTCCTCACAAAAATAGACGGGAAATTTAAAATTGAATTGAAAAATTTCGTGAAAAAGTCTAAAAAATTAGATTTAAACTCAAATAACTCAACATGTCTATTGGTATTAGTAAAAACCTGTATATATTTTGAAAGCTCTATTTGTCCTCTTTCTAAAACTGCTAAAATATTGAAAATCGGTTGATAAATGACTGAGTTAAAACATATTATATGCGCTGAGAATCAAAAAACCCTATTTTGACCATAACTTCAGATTTTGGGGGTGTTTGGAAAATTTCTAGTATGAGCGAATGTTACACTCAACAAGCCCTACAACCTACACTAGGTCACTTCAGAAGTTCTTGAATTTTTTTTTTTCATTTGTAGCACAGTGTAATTAAAGAAGTCAATATATTTTCCTGTCACTTTGATAACAACTACGCAAAAAGCGTGTAATTGGGTTCATGCTGTTTTAAGTAATTGAAATAAACGTAATTTCTTAAAATACATGAAGTTATATGCTAGGCTGGAGCTAACCTAGCATGAGTTTTATCGGTCAAATGTCAAACAATTTCCAATCTCAGAATATTCGCTTGAATCGCTCTGGTCTAAAATTTCAGATAGTTTAGTTAGAGTTTGCTTTTTTGCTAAGATAGGAAAATTTCTACCCAAATTCGTTAAATTAAATGATTGTCTTGGTGTGCAGCTACGAACTAAGGGTTTTCTGAAGTGATAGCGCTAAAATAAACAATCCATTCTTTCCCTGCGGTCGTGTCTTGGATACCACCCTCCTACTTTTTTATTTGAATAAAACCTTGAACACGTATTTTGCACAGCAAACTGAACATTTTCCGCAGCTGAACAAGTTTTTCGGACTCAAGAGTAATCTTTTAAAAGCGGGTAACCATTTAGGCATAAATTTCATTCAGAATTGTAACTCAGAAACCGTTTGTTTTTATAGAAAACTGTCTAAGGATGTATTGCAGGTTTCTAATGATGCCTTGTAGAAAAAATATACACTGTGAAAAAAAAATTTGGCTACAAAAATTTGGAAATGAAAAATAAGTTTCAATTTACAAAACAAGAGTTAAATTTCTTCTTTTTTTTCAAAAATTGCTTGAAATTATGATTAAACTTTTTGTGAAAAGACCAGGATGGTGAAATAAAAGATACATTTTTTATTAAAGAAAAAGAATAAATATTCAATTTCATCAATTTTCAAAATATCTTTGCTTCCGTTTATGCTGATAGTGATGCTTCTGACCACGAAGCTCAATTAGCGGCATCTGATGTCCCCTCCTATTTAATTTAGTTTGGAAGCAATCACTGATGTTTCTCGAGCTTATATTTGGTGCCTCCCATCAGTTCGTTGAATGACTGAACTATGTATCTACGTGAAATCTACGTTCAAGTATTTCATCGCAATTCGCTAACAAGTCAGGAGTTCCTCAAGGGAGCAACATGGGGCCATTGCTATTTGCGCTGTTTTTTATTGACGTGAGACTGCCACTGCATCCTGGTGATGGTTGCAAGTTGGTGTATGCAGATGACTTGAAGTTGTTTTTGGAAGTTTGGACTATTTACCTCATCGACGGTTTGGAACTGAAGAGAGTTAATGATGTAATGGTGGTGTTTGATTGGTAATGATACTCTCGAGCGTCACTGGAGATTGAATCAAGCAGTGTTTATAGTCACTCTATGTGGAGAAAATCGACTCACCGAAGCTTTTGTCTCTCGTAAATTTTCGCGCTTCACAACGCGCTCTGCATTCTACTGGATTTCTGCAGATCCCATACCATCGTACATCGATTTTTTTTTTTTTATTATTACTTTATTAGGGGTACATCGATTAGCTATAATGAGTCCATCACCGCCTGTATAAGAACTTTTGCTCGTGTTAAATACCTGTTTCACTTCAACGAACCCTTGGATAAATTTTGTGTAGAAGGTTAGGAAAACGAACATTTTATCAACTTGACACTCAAACTTTGTTACATAAATAATAATTATGACTCACTCCCAGATAAATCATAAAATAAAATAAAATCTGTGTTCCAATCATTCTGATTCGGATAGTCATTGTCATGCATTTGTTTTCAAGTTATTTTGAACTAAAGCTTTGAAAATGAGAAAATTAGCACTAAATTTTTCAATGATGTAAAGAAAAGTTGAATTTTCTCTTGAAATTAGTTTTTTGTTGAAGTTTGACGTTTTTCTGAAACTTTCAGTCAAATGTTTTGGATGGAGGAATGATGCATAATGAAGCATAATGGTTCTGATGTTAGAAATTTGAAATATTTATATAATGATCATCTTGATCTCATAATAACGATCACTCTGAAGGTAATGTACAAAGGAGGGAACAAAAACAGTACACTAATTATTTTTTGTGATAAATCGTATTTTGTGATAAATCGTTAATTTTCAGCTTGTGACAAATAAATGCTGTGGACCCAGTAACGAAAAAAATCTCTTCTATAATAAGCTGGAAGTTTATGAAACAGGAGTGAAACGAGTTTTTAAGTTTGCAAAAAATGTAGGCAAACAAAAGAAAAAAAAGTTTTTTGAAAACGTTTATTTAAAATAAGTGAAATGAGTGAATAAAAGATCAAATTTTCGGCCGCTGTCTGTTTTCTGCACAAATTAATTCACAATATTTCGTTAATTTCTCACCGTCATAGAAAACTAATCTAATCACCTTCTGCAGCGAAACAAACGTGTCCATAGAGCGCAACCTCCGCAACCTCCCCGGCACGATCGCCGTCGTGACGAATTGTTTGTTTACATTCGTATCACTCTTTCTCTCCCCGTCTATCAGTCTGCTAGTGATTCGCTTCCATTCGTGGTTGTGGTATTGGTTCGTACCGCAGCCATTACAGCCGGCAGTGAGCTCTCGATTTGGCCGGTTTCAATTGAAATCATCTTTCAATTATCACGCTTTTCCCCTCCCCTCCCCTCCTCCTTCCTCCTTACCGCGGGTGTCGCGCAGCTCGACGACCTGCCTGGGCGCTATCATTGGTTGTCTGTGTTTGAAACTAGAGGTATGTAGTGGCAGTCGCCCATTGCTAGGTACTCAGTCGAGATCTGCCGGCGAATTCGAACGGACGTGCTCTTGGTAGACCTTAGATCCGCAAACGCGACAATTCTACACAGACAATACTGTCTCGTGCATTTGACGGCGGCCCCACCTCATCACCACCGGTTAATCGTAGATGTTCGCGGAACATTACGCGAAACGCGAGTTTGGTCTTATTGTTTACACCATCTCAGGATGAAAGATATTGCAGTGCTCTTCACCTAGTTCGATCGGTTTTAGTAGGATCCTGCGTTCGATCACGTACGCGCACGGTGCGATTCGATCCGCCTGCGTAGTGTTAAAGTGTGCTTGCTTTTTGGATTGGATGGTGTTTCACGGTGTGCAGTATGAATATTCGATTTGATCTATTGTGAAACTGATTAATCAGCAGGATCAGTAGTTAGTTGGGGTAGCAGTAGGTCTATTCAAGTTAAACAAACAGAAGAAAGTGCAAAAATCTCTTGTTCTATTTTTATCCGTGAAATGAGTGATTTACTGTGTCTATTGCTGGTACGTCAGTAGCGTAAAACGCAAAAGAAACCAACCCGCTGGGTTGTGAAAAGTGAAGAAAAATATTTTTGTTTGTTTACCCTTATCCGACAAACTTTCGTGAATCTCTGGTTCGCATCACAGTGACAGCTTCAATAGCAGCGCCATGGTTGCCAAAACGCCAGAGGGCATTTCGTTGGAGAATCTCAGCAAGCGTGCATCGGTGTACATTGATCCGGACTGTGATTTGTATCTGGAGCTGCAGTATCTGCAGTCGGCAGACTTCCATAAATGTACCTGCTTTGATCTGAAACTGTTGACGTCAGGTAACTAAGCCGGAACTTATTCTACTGTCACAAATTTAATTTATGACTGCTACTGGTCACGGTTTTCAATGCAGCGAAGAGTTATTGTTAGATTACTGGTGTCGGCTTGCGATGCACCCTTTTGTACAATCGTCCGACCCAAGTCGCACGCTCGTGATGCGACGTATGTCAGTAAGCAAACAGGCACAATAAATTTCGGCTGACGATCGTGACAAACTGTTTTGCACAATATGGTGATATTTTTACATGGAGTCGCTAATTGTTTCGTGTAAAAAGGTGATGATTCTTGTGACTCCCCTTCGGATTGTTTGGAATGGAAATCAAGAATAGATATATCAATTCGAATCATGGATTTCATTGAAATTACTTTACACTCGGGGTGTTGGAAAACCCTCACGTTTACCGCAAATATGTATGGTATTTTTTTTATTATTTTCAGTAATCGTCTGTTTTGAATCGCCATTTATAGTGTCAATGTTGGCATTACAATGTTTTCCAGAAATTCTGAGTAAAGTTTAATAATGGTTTATTTTAATGATTGGCGTTAAAGTTTATTCAGAATAGTGAAAACGGAGAAGCAATCTAAACGGAACATTTTTGATTAGATTTTAACTCTCTCAATGCATAGATATCCGGGGCACACACTGAAATACCACTGTGGTCTGTGGTAGATCGTTTTTGTTCTGATTACGACTTCCTAATAATTAGGTGACACTACCTTGAGAATGTACATACGTTCTGGTATTGAACAATCAAAAAAATAATGTTCTTATGTAGTTTGATTAGAGTGCTTCAATGAATTGAAACAAGGCGCTATAAACCCAGTTTAACTTCGCTAAAAACAGCATTTGATTAAGAAACCGAGAATACTCAATGCTGGAGTCAAGCTTGTATGATATAAATTAACGAAAATAATGCTCCCTGAGAACGGTCTTAGGATGCTTTTTTTTGGTACGTCATGTCAACAAAACTAAAACGTATAAACTGAACTTGTCGATTCATGGATAAATTTCTGCCAGCTCAAACACGTCGACAGTAATTTTAACTCCACCTCTGTTCAACAAGTGAGATATTTTAATGAAATTCACTGTTCAATTTAGAAATATCCAAAACTGATGGAGTTATTAAGCTTTACGCTTATTTATGGTTTCGGACTCCTGCGAATGTTGTATACTTTCAAATATATGCGCTTAGTAAGCTTTTAATATCAAATCGGTCACGTAACCCGCATTAGTTGTATTATCCTGTCGCATTTTATTGCTGACATACAAAAATGTTAAATGTCTTTTGTACTATTTAAAAATACTTGTCTTCTTTGGGAAATTAAACTATCTCCATCGTGATGCAGCGATTTCCTCCATTTATCTATAATTCGTACTCTATTAAGTCAAGTAGTTTGACAGCGGAACATAGAATACCAAGACATTGTATTAATTTTATATTGAAATGATATTCAAAAACGCAGTTTCATTTTCTTGCAATTATTATTAGATGAAATTAAGTTATCTGGTATTTGCTGACAGCCTTGTAACCTTCTGGAGCCAGAAATTGTAAAAACTTTAGTGTCATTATGACAAATTTTAGTTAAATTTAAGACTTTTTAATCCAGCTTCCGTTTACTTAGAGCTTGTAAAAATTGTTTTTTTAGTTTCATTAGTAATGTATAATTTTACAGGTTTTTCTTTTGTTGACTTGTCTATTTTAGGTGTTTCAAAGCGGATTAAGTACTATTTGTTTTAATATCAATCTGATTTTAAATTTTATACGACTTCAAATTATTTCATTTGTTATTGCCAGTTAGAAATCCGTTTAAACTCTAAAACCTCGTTATTTGGTAACCTCAGATCCTGCTTCTTTTTACATCGCAGCATTTTTTTCTAAGGTATTTGGCATAAAAATATCGAAAGGAATTTGTAATAGGGCGAGAAACGGCTTAGTCAGTGACGCCTATTTTGATCATTCGAAGAAAATAAACCTCAAACTCTTTAAATTTGATCAATATCGGCAATTTCAAAGCGGAAACAAAAACTCTGATTATCTAGTCGTCCTACGAATACAAAAAATAACGTTAATTACAAAGAAATCTTTGGATAAATATCAGATGGGAACTGCATATAACAAACACCGTCGAGTCGAGTAGAAGTGGAATAACCTTCAGATTTATTAGTACGAAACATAATAATTACTCTAAGTAACTGATGAGTAGTCGAAAGCTAATGTCGAAAACCAAACTGCTCATTTGCAAAAAATGAATTTTCATTAATATGTGTTATCATTCTGTTTACAATTATTATTCTTCAAAAAAGTTTGCTTATAGAGAGTAAACTAATGGCCAATAACTTGACGCTTCAGCTAGGTTTTTTCAGGTTTTAAAATTGGAGTGACTTTGGCATTTTTTTCCATTTTGAGGGAAGCATGCTAATTCAAAGCATCTGTTAAAAATTCTCACCAAGAAATTTAAAGAGCTTTCGGGAAGTCTTTTATGGAGAATATAAAAAATCCCATCATCTCCTAGTGGTTTCATGTTTTGAAGTTTTGAAGGTGATTCGATCATATTTCTGTAAAAGGTGCCACGGGGACACAAAAATCGTCATTTTAGATACCCCCACCCTCCCCGTCCCCCTCGTTAACATTAACCAAACTACCTCCCTCCCCCTCTTTGTCCACGTGGCCATTTTTTAACAACGAAAAATCGAAAAAATGTTCATTTCTGTGGTTTTATCCAGTGATTAAACAAAATAAATGTTAGCAAAAGAATAAGAAAAACAATTTTTAGCCTAAAATCACCTAGACCATTGAAGCCGTAAATAAAAAAAATACCATCAAAACAGCCTAAAATTTGATCCCAAATTGCATAAAAACTCTTGTAAATGTAGCTTCAAATATCTGTTAACACTTCTTTCAAATAAAAAATATGATTACTGAAATTAGTTCAAAATAATTAAAAAACGTCAATGATGTCTAGAAATAAGCCAACAATTGAAATAATGGTTTATGACGTTTTATTACAGAAAAGATTAAAACAAAATATGATCATAAATTAACCAGAAAGGGCTTTAAAATGTTTCGCAGGTAAAGAAGAAACAGAGGTGAAAAATCGTCTGAAATTATGATTTAAAAGCCTTCAGAAAACGGATTAAGCAACAAAGGTATTCTGAATTAACTTATAATGCTTAAGAAGCTCTTGAAATGCAAAAAAACTAAGAAAATGATCTTAAACTTAATTCAAGTTAATAAACTAGTTCCATGGAGAGGAAAAGGCCAAAAAGAAAGTGATCTGAATTCAGCCAAATGGTTGAAGACTAGAAGCGTTCTGAAAGAAAAGCGCAGAGCAGAAAATGATTCCAAATTCAGCGGAAACTGGATTGATAGATGAAACTTATTCCAAACTGAGCTTAGTTAATAGACCTCTGCTAACGAAAGAAAATGATTAAAAAAGAAATATATCTCGAAAGCCAAATTTATCACAAATACAGCTGAAGCTCTGTCTTCCCAGATGGTCTTGAGGTGCGATGCTGGCCTAACAAGCCAGTCGTAGGTTCGAGTCTCGGCTCGGGAGAGACTGTTAGTGTCAGTAGGATCGTAGCGCTAGCCCCGCAATTTTCCTGTACACTAAACAGTCGGCTGCGAAGTCTGTGTATAAATAAACAGAAGGTCAAGTTCCGAATCGGAATGTAGCACCAAGGCTTTGCTTTACAGCTGACAACGGCTCTAGAATAAGAACAGTTGTAGATTTTTTATTGCCGGACAATATTTTTTTTGACAGATTTCCATTTTTTTGGAAAAATATCGTGTCCACGTGGACATCATCATTACCCCCCTCCTACCGTGGACAAGCGTGCACTGAAGGCTGCAGAATCTGCTTAAAATAGATTCCTCACCCTACACAGGTTATCGTACGTGTGGAGAAAATAACGACCGCCCGGAATCTACCAAACAACCCTAAACTTACCTGAGGTCGATTGGTTTTGTCTCCGCTTGGCGCATTACATTTCAAATTTGTATGAAGATTCATATGGGAAGACCTACTTTTTTGCATTTACCTTTCTAGAGAGCTCGATAATGCTCTAATAATGCACACATTATATTAAGTATAGTATTTTAGATGCCCAACAACTTTGCAGAAGACACTGAAGAGCTAAAATGTCCCTAAGAAGAGCTATAGCTGTTCAAAGTTGAGTATGTCGCTTTAAATGCAGAAAATCTTGTTTTCTGCCAACATTACCAATGTACCGGCGTCAGTAGGATTCCCATCAGAAGTATCCTGTCGTAACGAGTTTATACACTAAGCTAGACCAAGCAAACAAATTCAGGTCAACATTCTAAAATATTCAAAGCGTAAATAGAATCTACAACATGTTTCAGAGGTTACTTTGATGGAAATCTGACTGACGCCGGTACACTGGCAGTGTTGGCAGAGAAAATGATTTGCAACATAAATTTCGACATAATCAACTTTGAACAGCTCTAATATTTTTTTGGTACACCCTAGCTCTTTAGTGTCGTCGGCCAAGTTGTTAGGCGTCGGAAAACCTATCATTTGTAGTGATGAAACCTAGGGTTTGAACCGTTTTGAGCTCTTTAGAATGGAAAATGCAAAAAAGTTGGTGTTTCCATACAAATCTCCATATAAATTTAAAATGCAATGCGCCAAGCGGAGACAAAACCAATCGACTGCCAATAAATTCATGATTGTTTGGGGCCTCAAATAGAATAAAAAAAACTTGGTTCTGGCTTTCTGCTATCAAGTTTCGTTTTTTCCATATAACGATTCCCCACCCTAACAGATATAGTTTTACGAGTGCTCTTTTCCTTCGACGATGAAAACCAAATAACGACAGAGATATTTAGGGATATTGAAATCAAAGGCTAGGTTCCGTAACATTTACTTGTAAAATTGATGAGATTACTAGTGAAAAAGCATGGTAAAATTTCACTGAAATTCGACTTCTAACTACTGTAGGATGACTACTTAAAACATAACAACGATGTAAACTGACGAAAAGTGATAAATCCTATTTTAAAAGTTGTCAGTAAATCAATCATGGACCACCAAACGTGTAATAGAATGGCATCGCAGTTATAACAATTTTTCATTTTTCTACGGAGTTTGATACAATCTCACGTGACCGTTTGTGTTATAAATTGGTTTTCGTTTCAATTTACGTAATTCAATAATTTATTGCGCTAATCCGCTAGTAATCAACAAAATGATCAAACCAGGAGTTGAAAAGATTATCGTTAACATTAGTTATACCTCATGGGTTTGTACTTAGACCCGGGTTGTTACTACTCTGCATTAGTTTTTTTTTTTTGCTGAAAATGCTCAACCTTTTAATCTATAACTGAGATTGTCAATCTCTGGGCTCATATGGTACTAAACGAAGATATTAATGGGTTGCTGGCATTTTACGAAGTAATTATTTTAAAATAAAATTAATCCGATTTAAAAGTAACCGTGTATAGCTTTTCTTTAAACGTTTATTTGACACGGTACGAAGCATAACGTGTATGGCTTTAATACTCGTGAGAAAATGAGTTAACAAATGCTGCGAGTATCATTTGAAAATAATTCAAGTAAACTCAAGACCGTTATAAACTACTGCTACTGAGCTTTATTGTAATCTGCTAATTACTACCGAGCTTTATAGTAATTTAAGTAAAATATATTTAATATTTTTAATTAAGAAATCCATTCATGTTTCATTGTTTCTGAAAAAAAACATTTTTGTAATTTAATTGCTCATTTTCATTGGATAATTTTAATTTATTTTATTTCAAGAAAAGACTTACTCAAAGTATTCGTGAAGATCACTATCAACTGTCATCTCTTTTGATAGACACAACAACCGCTTGTTGAATCATCAACCGACAAATTAGTTATTTAAGGTTTTCCCACATTTATATGCCACCCATTGACATCTGTTCAGCTGGTTTAGCCGCATAACGTGGTTACGTGCTGCTAGCTAGCACTAGGTGGAAATGCATTGACAACCCATTCATTGCTTACGCTGCGATAACGATAAAGGTCTGTGCATCGCGTGATAATAGTCATTTCTGCAACTGTTTCCCTCCATCGGATAGTTCCTAAGGCTGTGTTAAAGGTTATTGCGCCCTCTTTTGTTTCTTACGGCATATTTTTTTATAAGCCCAATCGTCTATATCATTGTCTGACGGCTACCTGAGAGGCCATTGGCCGTCCTGCGTACGTCATCAGCCGCATAGGTCGCCTTCGTTTAGTTTCTCGCGGCATGCTTGTTGACGCATTCATTATTCATTCAGCAATAACAATAACAAATGAATAACAATGAGTTACGTGACTATATAGACGTCCTGTGTAAAAGTTCAGATAATAGCATCGCAGGTTGGTTGGGTTATCTAATAATTAAATTTGTTCTATCTATTGACGCGTTAGGTGTAACACCAAACTAGTAATCCAACTTGTTATCCGTTAATTGGACATCACTAAAAGTGTTTTTTCTTCTTGTTTCTTGCTTACAGGGAAAAAGCCAAATCTTAAGACATTTCAAGATGTGCAATCACTCATACAGCAAGGTAAGAAACGTGAAACCAAACTAGTGCTAAGGGAAAATTCGTGGCCCACCAACTCGCCGACCCGGTCGCAGCTATGGC
The DNA here is from genome assembly GCF_029784165.1 of Wyeomyia smithii. Taxonomy (NCBI): domain Eukaryota; kingdom Metazoa; phylum Arthropoda; class Insecta; order Diptera; family Culicidae; genus Wyeomyia; species Wyeomyia smithii. Next base: position 62,504,510 of record NC_073696.1, read on the forward strand.
CAGCGCTCTGCAGCCAGCACCATGTTGGCAAGACCATGCTGGACGGATTCTACTGGGACATGGTGAATCAAGTAAGTTTTCTGTGACGTTGATTAGTAATGAAGTTGATACTCGCCTGTTGTCTATTGTACTGACTGTTTAGAGCACATCAATGAAGATGACATCATCGTTCTACTTTCTATCACCCAAGGCGCAGTAGTTTAGTAGAATAGTGCATTTCGAGTGCTCTCAATTAATCGATAGATAGACTCACAAGCAGACTATTTCGTAAGTGATTGTCATGAGCTACCGTTAATTAAATCGTTTTTTTTCACTTTCAAGGTCTTCGGAACGACGGAACTGCCGGAGAAACCGATTATGCTGCCACCCTTCGTCGACTCAACCCACTGCCTGCCCTACCACTTGACACGAAAGGGCCGTGCAGTGGCGGATCGAGTGGTCAGCGTACTTGGCTATGCTTGTCCGGATATCACCTACAGTCCCACGCTGTATCCTATTACGGCGATCCTGTTACATTTTATGTCCGGTGAGTACAAATTTCAGCAATTTTTGTCACATCGGGTAGTGAAAGGGTTAGATTTGCCTCGGAACCCGAGTACACATTTGAAGACGGCGCACAATTGTTTGTGATTGCAATTTACGCGTTGGCGCTATAAAAATTGTGGAATCCACTGGTCGTCTCACATGTTTGATTAATCCAATTATAGGTTCCTGCTGTGGAAAGTAAACAACTCACAGGAACTCGGTGGTGTGTTTTCTACCTAACTTAAGTTTCTCTCCGTCAGACAATGGAGGATTCAGAAATATTCAGCACGAACCGGCAGAGGTCGCACAATGAGCTGTAGAAATTATAAGCAATGACAGCCTGTGATGTGCCAATTTAGGTGTGCATGTATGGCGGCTGCCGGTTCAGGCTTGCATGCTATATAATTATCATTAATCTTAGTTTAAATATTTATTAAGCGGTTTTCACGGCCGTGCCACTGTTCTGCTGTGACATTTTAGTTCTCGAAAACAATTTTAATAAATACGAGCGACAGAGGAAATTGCTTTTGTGATGCTAATTAATAATTTGCTCGTTCTAGAGATATTTTGGCGGTCGCTCACGATCCTTTCATCATTGTGCTGTTTCGGTGGAAAGAACGCTTGAATTGTTACGTACTTTCAATAGTTTTGTCAGCAAACTGTTGAATCTCCACGGTTCCACAATCAAAATATCACGATGAAATATTTTTATTTCTTTGTCATTTTGAGAAACCTACGTTAGGTCATTTTTGTTGTCACAACGGATCAAAACTGCATGAAATACTCATGATGATCTTGCTTTAATAACATTCTAGAAACTTACCAGTAACCCGGATGTGGCTCTAGGTAATATTTTCCTAAAAATCATCATTCCCGTCAATCCTATCACAAAATTATTAAAATTAATTGCTATCTCAAGACTAACTCTCTGCCGTAGAGACAAATTGGATCAAACCAATCCAATTAAGATAAATGACGACCTGCTACCTAGCAAGAGTATATGTACTGCGAATTATTTTGATGCTGCTGAAATAAGCGTTAGCTTCGCTCCATGATTTATTTCACTTCTCAGCACGTGCTGACGAAACCGGTCGGAGCAAATTCCACTCCACATCAGTGTGTCCGACATATAGTTTGTCGACTTCAACCTCCATGGCAATTTTCATCCTGGCCTCCTCTGGAGGACATGCTGATAAGCGTGAGCTTTTCGCAATATTATTAAACATTCGATACTGCACTGCGGTGGGGATAGGAAACTAGCAATCAGTAACATTGCAGATACGGACTGTCTGTTTGTACTGCCAATAAACAACCGGGCGTTAATAACAATATTCGCTCGATGCATGTGACAGATCGGCGCGGGTCTGAACAGGGCAGCGTAGCTTATCTAATCAACCGCTTACAATCTAACCTAAGTTTTTGTCGATAATCCATCGTCAACAAACCGAGATCGCGTCGTGCATCCCACGAGTGGCAAACTGAAAACGAGGGTATATTTTCCATTACCCGTGTGAATTGCACATGCTGGTCTACTAATCCGCCGCAAACCAGAACCAGTGTTTTGTTCATTAACTACTACTACTACTATTACTGTTGTTGCTGCTAAAACCAGACTGGTTTGTGCACTATCCGCAACACTGGCGCATGGGGTGCCGTCGTGCGAGGGAAAAGTACCACCCGCTGTTGAATATACCAATAGAACTAATCTTGATTGTCTTAACAGTGACATAACCGCAGGAGCCCATATAGTTTTTCGGTGTAATCCGACCTTTCTTTTGTTTTAGTCTGCGTCAATTATGTCAAACGTATGTAATCAATTATTTTTATGCCTGGATATGTTGTTTTAAGAAAAAAAAAAACATATGTTGTCTTGAATATCATGTTTCGTGCCATTCTGCCAAACCTGACGTAATTCCTTGTTTGTTTATTAGCGGAATCTCGATTTGCTAACAGCGGCAATATAGCTTATGCGACACGAACTCTGTAAACAACGTGGGTGGTTGCGAATCATAAAATAGAGTGGTTTGAGCGTTGTTCTCACGTCATGCTACCTTTGCTGTAATTGCGTTTGAGAGGCAATTTTATTGAAGCTACCTATTTCCAAACAGTATTCAAGTATTTTTTGCTGTCTTCTGCGATAAAATTATCGTTTGTCTGTAATTGTTTTTATTGAAGTTGTTCGTAGTGTCAACACCAAGAACAAATTGCTATGCCTAGGGGTAACTAAGAACCTACATGACAGTACGTTATTATCTTCCCAACGACACGGCAAAAATAATCGAATTTTAATGTGTTTTTAGATCTTGTTCAAAGCAAATTTTGTTTGCTCCCCTTTGTACTAAAGCGCTGTTTGAAATATCCACATTTTTTCCTGTGTGTACTCATCACTGCGATTAGTGTCATTTGATCTATTGTGATACTGCCCAGATGTTTTCTGTTTTTCGCACTTCATATTATGGGCAGTATCACTATTGAAGTAAGTGATACGCTTATCATTTATATCCGTGCTTGTTTGTGAGTTTTTTCCTTTAGTTTTAAGCTTACTGCTCTACTATACTGAGTCTCTTTCTATCCTACTGATATCGTCCAGTTGCAATTTCCTGAAGAGAACTATCATACGTTACTCAGACCATTTTTTTTACAAGAGGGACTGATTTTCGTAAGGAGAAGAGTCAACGGGGTTACTGTAGAATTCAGCTTGAAGAAAGGTCTTGAATGTGGTGGGGACCCTAAGAATAAACCCACATTAAAGTCCTTTGAAAACCAAATGGCCTGATTCTACTAAAATTCGAACCCAAGATCACCCGCTTCTCAAAGCGGGCTCTGTAACCCAGCGGCTACGAAGCTTCCTAACATCCCCATGGCAGAACCCAAATATTTCTTCTGGGGTGGTTTCGATAAAAATGGGAATTTCAAGAACATTGAAGAAAGAGACAAGCTGAGAGAGCGTACCAAAATCAGAGGGATATGAGTGCGGGAAAATATTGAAAAGAGAGAATAGGATAGAATAAAGAAGAAGATGAAATGTTTTCCTGCTATCATTTGTGATATCGCTTACCGTGCAACGCTCATGCTATTCAAATAAATCGTTGCGTAGTTCAGTCCAATGCCAATGGAAATCGACTCTTCGTATTTCGTTGAGCGATAGGATCAACCCTTTCCCGCTCATGGTGACTCTAGAGCACCATATTTTTACCATATTTTTACCATATTTTACCAAAAATAAATTTTACGTAGATCTATTGTCTATTGAGTGTAACAATACACCAAATTAGCATTTTTCATTCTAATTCGCTTGTCCCATAAATTTGAATATGGTTCCCTTAGAGCACCACTGGGCATACAGAAGACAAAAATTTACAACGCATGCTGGCTAAAAATATCCGTTACGATGAAATATCATATTGGCCAGCATTTAGAGATGCGCAGAGATGTTTCTAACGCAATCATCGTGATCACTTTACACTCTTTTGGTGTTCGAAGTGTAATGTTCGTCTTTGCATAATGAAAGCGAGATTTTTTTTCTTCATTTTCCATCATAAAAAATCAATCAAATGGTCGTAAACGTAGTCTTTTTTTTTTCGAAAACTACATTGTTTCTCTTTTATTTTTATTAATTTTTAAATAACTGCTTTCAATAGTTAAATTTTGCCAAAAAAAAAATTTTATCGTGTATTAAAAATAAGTCCCTTGTATGCTCATAGGTGCTCTGGAGCACCATGTCAAATTTAACTTTTTACTTCAAAATATAACATTTCCCAGTAATTTAAATAAGTCTACGAAGTATTTTTCCCAAATTAACCCGTTAAGTATTTTTAAATCATGAAAAACCTCGTGAGCGGGAGAGGGTTAAAACATTTTTATTTTCTCCATACCCACAGACAGAAAGACCTTCGGTTGCATAGTCTGAAATATTATATTTTTCCAACATTTCTTCACCGTAGTAAAGTGCTGATAATAGACACCTTGTTTCCCGCAAAACAAAGAATGAAGGCCACATGACAGCGAAATGAGTAGACAGCGAAAAAGTAGCGATAAATTATTCCTTTCTTCTTCTCAGGGATGAACATTGGAAAAGAGAATTGTTTTTCTCCGGTTTTCCAGTATGTTTGGCTTAAGTAAAATGAACAACAGACTTCCGGATGTCCGTTATTTTTTTCCGGTTTTTTGGGAGAGCCGCGGAGCTCTCTGTGCTTCGCAAAAGGGGCCGCGGAGCTTTTGTGTTTAGTGAAAAGGGCCGCAGAGCTAAAAAGATTGGGAACCACTGGTCTAAAATATTTACTTAACTTATGCAATCAGACCGCTGAAAGTCGTGCCTGGAAGCGGTCAAACGACCCAAATCCGTCCCTGTCTGTGTCAACAAAACTGCTGAGGATGACCAAAAACCAACAAAAATGTAGATCGGAAAATACGGAAAGACTTCTCACAAAAAAATAAAAATGTACATACACACGAAACAAGCGAGCATAACGTTCTCATTTATGTTTTGTCTATTTTGTCACGACTTAAGTTGTTTTTTTTTTCATACAGGGCACATAAGACGGAGCGTTATTTCTCTTCAAAGAATCGTTAAGAAGATTATCTTTCGTTGCGAAAACAACTGCTTTCACACTGTTGAGCAAAGCGACGCACTTGCAAAGAGCAGCGAATCGTGTGTATAGCTTGCAAAAACACCGCAGTGGAATCTGAAATATTTCTCCAAATAGATAATGAGCTGGTATGAGCTTTCTCACACGAAAGAACATCAAGAACAATAACTTCACAAAATAGCTTTGCAGTGCTTTTTTCTTAAGCATATATCAAAAGAAGAGAGCATCTAGATAGTATGTAGACTATGTTGTTTGCTTTGCATCTCGAAACTGAAAAACATTCAGCCACTCGTCACACTTGTTTGCTCTTTGAATGCTATTAAATTTATTTCAGAAGTGCACACCGCGGTGTACTTGTGTGTATTCTCACTAGAGTGATTCACTACTTTTGTTTCGCTCTGCTGTGCTGTAAGTAGAAAGTGTATTAATTTCTCTGCGAGCGGCAGAAGTACAGCTGCACAGCACAAAGCAGGATAAGAAGGTTTGGTGCAAAAAATTACTGCACGCAGCGCTTATGCGGAACAAGAAGTGAGCGGTAAATATTTACTCTCCTTTTTCCACAAAATGAGGAAAATAGTCAGTTTGACTGGGAGAGTAATGAATTTTACCCTATAGGAAATATGTAAAATTGTCCTAATTTTGATCATTTAAAACATCAAATGTAAGCACGGGTAAGCAGAGTTCCTAATATTGTCCTGGAGAGCGCTTCTTGTGTCCTTCAAGAATCTATGTTAAAAGTTGGCGGAAAATTTGCGAGCTACGTTACGAGAGAATTTTGTTTTATTTGAAAAAAAACGTAAAAGGAATCTACTCTCAGTACCAATTTTTGTATTTCAATTTATTTTCTTCAATTCTAGAACAACGCTTTCAAATGTAATCGAATTCAGGACATAAAAAGACGTACGCAAGTGTTCGTGTTACTGCTTTTTATCGAGTTGATTCTCGAAATTCTCGAAAAATGGATTCCTTCATTATGATTGTATATCCAAGAACAAAAATCCAATTGAAAACTTGACCGTTTATTTATTTGACAACTCATGGAAAAATTGCGGTACTGATTAACATAGTTCTTAACATTGAAAATTTTTCTTTCATGATAAAATTTAATAAATTAATTGGGCTTGAAAAATGATTTTTTTACCTCAAAGATTTTACGACTATTTTTGATAAAAATCGGCTGGTTTCGTGTTTTAAATCTAGTTATATTATTGATAATTACACGACTGCGATATTCCAATATTAAATTGATCGAAGTTTGAAAATTCAATGCATCTTCTTGTTATATTATAATATCAATAACAAAAAAAATCTGAGCAACTCTACTGGTTGCTTGATACAATCGAATTTATTTTTGGAAATAGCTAAACCCTCATTAAGTATAAATTTTATTATTTCAAACAAGAAATGTCCAAAATATTTTGAAAGCCTTTTCAACGTGGGACTACGTTTTTATTTTCTTTACTGGGGTACATTCTGTAAAATTTTAAATGAAACTGGCAAATGTTCCGTCATATTTCAAACGATAACAACAACATAACCAGATGATGGACCATAACCAATATGTTGTTGGGTAGATAGAGTGTTGGACAATTTTTAATAACGCTAGTTATTATTATTATTTCATTGCTCAGCGATAACTGCAGCATCAGTGCCAACTTCAGCATCAGTGCCGATTCCTGAAAAATCATCCATATCTAGTTCCTCATCTTAAAACTATTCGCAATCCAAATCGTGTTAACGTTTTGTCACGATTTCTGCAGAAATGGGAGGGACTAAAAAATGAATGAAATTGCGCTTCCAATCATAGACAAACATGCACGGTATAATAGAACTAACAAACATTGTGCCTTTTCAACTTAAAAAAATATGTCATTTATTTTATCTCAAAATCTGAGGCAAAAAAGTGATCTTAGAAGTATGACTGAATAATGCAAGTATCAAATCAAATTTTAAGTTGAACTCTGTGGTACGGCTAGTGTCTTTCTTATTTATTTATTCATTTATTTTTTTAAGTTGAAATATGATGTATGAAATTATTGGCTGACAAAGTGGAATAATCGGACTGGACTTAAAATATCTTGAAGAACAATTTCAAGTATGTCTTTATTAAACGTTTGTTTGATTTGAACTAACTGATTTTTAACTCTATGCTATATGTAGCGATTACTTCGATTTGCATTGCTTGCTGCGTTGTACACTGCAACACTCCTCCTCAACGCTGCTGCTATTGTAAGCCACACTGCTGTCGAAGTACTTCCAAACGTACTCGTGATAGTGGTTTTGTCAGAAGATCTGCTGCCATCTGCTCCGTGGGACAGTATTTGTATTCAACAACACCCTTATTCTGCAAATCTTTGGCAAAATGGAATTTCGTCGAAATGTGTTTTGTACGGTTACTGAACTTGTCGGATTCCAGCATCTTCAATCAACTCTAGTTATCTTCGAACAACACAACTTCGGTTTTCTCTCCCAGATCATGTAACAGTCTCTGCAGCCAAACTGCCTCTTGGGATGCTTCTGAAAGCGCTACAAATTCTGCTTCTGCTGTAGACAATGAAACGCAAGATTGTTTCCGGCAAGCCCATGAAATAGTGCCGCCGCTGTACTTGAAGATATATCCGCTGTTAGATTTTTGATCGCTACGACATTCTGCAAGGGCAGAAGAGTCACCTCTGCTGCTGTCACCTCGCTACGACATTCTGTCAGGGCAGAAGAGTCACCTCTGCTGATCAGTCTAAGCTTCAGACCACTAGTCCCCTTCAGGTAGCGAACCATTCTTTTCAGCTCGTTCCAGTCTCTTTGGGTCGGGCAACTTACCTTACGACTAAGGATGGAAATTGCCGCTGCGATATCTGGTCTGCTGTTGACTGCAATGTACAACAATTGACCAACCACCTTTTGATATTGTTGATTGCTAGGTAACAAGAGCTCATCTTCTTCTGCCTTGCCATATCCAGGATCAATTGGCACGGTTGAAACTTTTGCATCCTGTAGACCGACAGAACGTACAACATCATCAATGTACTTCCGCTGACTGATGAAGAAATCTCCACAATTATCTCGCTCGACTTCAATGCCCAAGTAAAACTTGATATCCCCAAGACTACTGATTTGGAAATTCTTAGCAAGTGTTTGCTCTAATGCACTGATCAAACGTTCATCCTTACTGGCCACAATTAAATCGTCTACGTATACCAAAACATAGCACCACCTGCCATGAGCTTGTTTAGTATACAGGCACGGATCTGCCTCACTTCGCTTGAAACCGTCTGCCTTTAACACCTCGTGAAGTCGTTGATTCCATGAACGAGCCGCTTGTTTAAGCCCATACAGGCTTTTCTTTAAACGGCATACCTTGCCTTCCACGCCGTTCACGCCATACCCGCGAGGTAGTTTCATAAATATCTCCTCCTCAAGGTTGTCGTAGAGAAACGCTGTTTTTATGTCGAATTGCTTGACGCTCATCATTTTCTTTGCTGCAACAGACATCATCGTGCGAAACGTGGTATGACGAACGACTGTCGCAAAAACTTCATCGTAGTCCGTCCCATAACGTTGGTTAAACCCCTGGGCTACCAGTCTGGCCTTGTATCGAACTACATTACCGTTTTCGTCGCGTTTTCGTTTAAACACCCACTTGCATCCGATAGCTCGTTTACCCGCAGGAAGATCAACCAAATCCCTGGTCTCGTTCTCTTCAATTGATGCTAGCTCTTCCGTCATTGCGCGACGCCACTCGTTGCTGTCTGGACTGTGTAACGCTTGCTGCAATGTTTCGGCTCCTCCTGAACCAAAGTTTCTGCCGCACACGCGTAACGGTTTTGAAAAATACCAAAATTTGACCTTGTTGACCTGCGAGGTAAATTAATATGCACCTCTTCGGCATCGGACTGCGCCTCATTCGCTGCTCCCTCAGGATCGTCCCAGACATCATCGTCATCAGAATCCGTTGACTCTTTCTCATTTATTGAATCCACTTGCTGGAAACTGATAGATGGAATAACCAAATTTTCTGTCACTGGCCCTGGCTCAGGATCGCAAGTCGCTAAAGATTTCACATCACGGCTAATTGTCACTTTTCCTGTTGATTCGTCCACCAGGCGGTATGCCTTCGATGCTTCACTGTAACCAACGAACCTCAGCTTGACTGCTTTGCTATCCAGCTTTCCTCTCTTCGTGTTTGGCACATGACAATATGCGTTTACGCCAAATCGCTGAATGTGTCCGAGATTGGGCTTTTTCCCGAACCATCGCTCATATGGTGTGCTAGTGATCGATCGTGACGGCAATCGGTTTTGCATGTTGTTTGCCGTCATCACCGCTTCTCCCCAAAAACGCTTGTCCAGATTTCCATCGATGAGCATACACCTTGCCATTTCGACTAAGTATCTGTTTTTCCTTTCAGCTACCCCGTTTTGCTGTGGGGTGTACGGTGCCGTCAACTGTCCAACAGTACCGTTTTGCTTCAAGAAAGCCTTGAATTTCTTACCGCTGTACTCGCCACCGCGGGCTGATCGCAGAATTTTGGGTTTCTTTCCAAACTGCGTATTGACCAGTTCAACGTACTCTTTGAATGTCTGGAGCGCTTCTGATTTCTCACGTAAGAGGTATACCACCGTGTACTTGCTGTGATCGTCGATAAACGTTATAAAGTATCGCCTGCCGCCCATAGTTTTTGTACGCATTGGCCCACAAATGTCCGTGTGCACTAAATCCATTACCGATGATGTCACACTTCCGGATGCCTTTGGAAATGGTGCCCTATGCATTTTTCCTTCAATGCATACTACACACGTATCGGTGCAACTGCATCTCTTCACCTTCACACCATCAGCTACCGTTTGCAATTTCAACACGGCCTCGCAGTCTCTATGACCCAGCCGCCTGTGCCAAACATGAACGCAGTCATCACTCGTCGTTGTCATGGATACTCGCTCTGATGTTTGACGCATCACAAACAAATTTCCAACGTCTCCGCCGTTGCACAAACCTTTTCACCTCTCATGATTTTCGCTCCGCTGGCATCGAATATTACAACGAATCCTTTTTGCAGGAGTCTTTTCACAGAAAGCAAATTGGACTTCATTTCCGGAACGAACAAGGCACATTCTATCGGCACATCACGCTCTCGACCAGTACCATCGATGACATTGATCCGTCCAGCACCGTGGCCCTTTGAACGAATTTTCATTCCATTAGCGACCCAAACGTCTTCTGTAACTGTATCATCCAGATCTATGAAGAAATCCCGGTAATTTGCAATATGACAAGTCGCACCGGAATCTAATATCCACAGTTTTTCCGTTTGATTGCCGCAACCAGTAAGGAACGAGTAGTGATCTTCGTTGCGCTGCGACACGTTGTTGGCTTTATGCTGCTTGGTTACCACTTTTGGTTGCTTAGTCCCAGCTTTCGGCTGCTTGGTTACGCTAACACTTTCCTTCGTAGCTCTCCATACTCGGAATTTTTCACAATTTGCTTTCTGGTGCCCCAACTTTTTGCAGAAGAAACACCGATCCTTTTCGGTTTTCGAATCAGCATACAGCACGGCCTCAGAGTCGTCTTCGTCGCCATTGCGCTGTTTCTTTTTATGCCATATATCGATAAGCTTACCCTTTACCATGTCGAGAGTCAAATCTGCTTCCGGACGGGCTTCGAGAGCGGTTACCAACGTCTCGTACTCCTCCGGTAGACTGCTAAACAAAATAGCAACCAACCACTCGTCGTCAAGGATTTTTTCCGGTTGCAGATTGTTAAGCTTCTCAAACAACTCCGCCAGCTTCGAAACGTGTGCTTCCATGTCACCGTGTTTTTCCAGGCGTAGACTGCAGATTTTTCGCATCACGGATACCTTCGTCGTCAACGTCCTCTTCACATGAAAGTTTTCAAGAGCTTTCCACGCCTCAGCTGCCGATTTGGCCTTCCTTATGTGGATTAACTGGTTGTCTTCCACGGCCAATCCTCTTGATGCCAGCGCTTGCTCGTCCTTCAACTTCCATACTTCCGTGACCGGTTCTGGCTTCGTGCCCGCTACAGCAATCCAATTGCCCTCTTTAGTCAGCAACAGTTTCATTCTGAAACTCCAATTATCGTAGTTGGAACCATTGAGCTTCGGAAACGACACCAGTTTTTCTGCCATCTTGACTTCCAAACTTCTGAATTTTCTTCACCAGTTCCGACTACGGTCGCAAAAGCCCATAACCTATTGGCTGACAAAGTGGAATAATCGGACTGGACTTAAAATATCTTGAAGAACAATTTAAAGTATGTCTTTATTCAACGGTTGTTTGATTTGAACTAACTGATTTTTAACTCTATGCTATATGTAGCGATTACTTCGATTTGCATTGCTTGCTGCGTTGTACACTGCAACAGAAATATGATTGTCACAAAATGTCATAATTATCGAAACCTCCTCTACCCCCCTGAAATGTGTGACATCATTAATGAATGGTTCCTTGTCGATGTTATTCCCCACAAGCAAAAGAACGCGTATCGCACCGTATCGTCTTCTGTATAACACCCGCCCAAGAATCTAATAAAAACTGTTGCCTTGAAAGAAAATACTGATAAAGGCAACAGTACCGTACAGTACAGGTAGAGCAGAGCGCCGCTGGTCTATCCATTGCTGCGTTTAACGATTTTTATTCGTGTGCAAACAAGAAAAAACTGCAATGCTGCTGCTGATGGTGATTAACAGTTTATTTCCTGAATATGGTTACCATAAAAACCACAGATTACTCAACAAGGTATTGAACATTTTTGCAACGGTTAAAAGTTATAAATAATTTTTATTTTATTTATTTTTTCTTCGATGTTCATTGAATAATCGTAGTCGGCATAACATCACAAACGTAAATTCCTGAAAGTACAAATTTATAGAAGAATAGAAGCCGGTGAATCTTATTAAAATATAACTTCGTTGTAAATGTTAATTGCTGCTATTTTTACTGGAACTTGTTGATAATTTTATTTCCCTATTAGTAAGCATATGTAACGCTTTCGAAATTCGTTTCAACAAAAGAAAAACACTTCAGGCACAATATTGCCTACTGTAAACAAAATTCTTTCGAGTGTTGTTAAATATATTTAAAAAAAAGGGGTTTTAAGGGAATGTTGAGAATAAAAATACGTATGTCACTGAACAAACGGATTGATTCTGTCTGCATATTCCGTAACCATTGTAGCTAAAAATCCCTTTAATTACAGTGACAAGTTCCACGTCATCATTTCATACAACCCCTAGGGCCGTATACCTAGTAGTATTTTTCGTTATTTTAAGGGGTGCATGTTTGGTTAAATAATTCAATCATAAACAGCATCTTATGTTTTAAAGCTAGTCTTTCCATAAATTTGGCATGACTGTATCGTCAATTACTATTGCGGAATGAATGTTTTGTTGATGAGTCTATATCTTACAATTTGTGTTTGGATATATGCAGACTAGTATAAGATTGCTTTCGAATCTGTGAGAGGTCTAAAAATAAAATGATGTTATGAAAATTTATGTAATGTATAAAAATTTCATATATCATAAGAATAAATTCCAATGTTCAAATAATTTCTTGAACAAAATATGATTTGTGACGTAGAATGTAGTATGAGAGAGCGAATAGATACAACAACTTTCAGCGACTCTCTTTTGCAACGAATCTGGTTCTTAACCCTGAAGATATTATCACCAACAGCTTTGAGTATCATGCAGTTTGTAGAAAGCAATTTTCATTTGATAATTATATAAACTTTTCCCATTTTTTTATTCAACGGTGGAAGTAAACAGGTATCCTTCCTAACGCAGCCATAGATAACGTTTATATTTGAGTCGCTTTAGGCACTCGTCATAATTTAGCTCAGACTATATACACCCAAATGTCCACAACGTTTCTGGTGCGCACTTCTTCACTTGAAAGCCATTGCTAAAATGAAGGCGTGAAGCGTTGCCGTGGTTTAATGTACAATCCTGCTATGGCAATAGCCTAACTCTTTTCTTGAACAAAACCTTCAATTGGCTTATGACATTGATGAGAAAATGTTTAATCGCCTACCTATTTTTTATGTAATCTTGAGTACTGATCGACATGATTAGTGATAGAAAACCGACAACCTATTACAATTTCAGTGGCACGCTTACGGCAGGTGTTACTAGTTTTAGTGCAGCAATTTGGTAATCTGGACACGGATGACCTCTTTCAATAACAACCAATCGAGCAATAGCGATAATGACCGACGTAAATCATCAAGGTGCTCTGAAGGGCCAATCACAGATTCATCATCACACATAACTGAACACTTCCAAGCGGGGCGATGAATCGTTCGGAGAGGCTGCCAAAATATTCTTGATTTGAAGCTCTAAGCCATCCTTTACCGTTGGCAACGTTTTATTAAATTTATTTTACGTCCGCACCCTCGAGCAGGCAGGAGAATATGTGATATAAATTGTCTCCTTCAAAATTCAGTATATTTAGCGCAAAAGATGGACACGAAATAACCTTGCAGTAGATCAACTTGCCGCACCATTTAGACAGATGCCTGTCGTTTGGAGCGTAAATTCTGCTGAGATTGGCTCGAATCCATGGAAACGCACGGTAGATTATTGCTTCGCTTGCATGAAAACATTCCACTTGAACGTAATCGACGACGGAAGCAGACTGACTGACAGTATCACCACATTGACCTCGCTCGATCAGAATCCCAACCTTTCGCGGTGGTGATCAACAACAAGTATCACAAAATTGTAGGTCATAAATTTTGCAAAAAAACATCAAATAGATGATTTCTAAATTGGGTCGTAAAACGAAATGCTTAGAATTTACTGCTACATATTACACTGTATACTGTATACACTGTATTATGAGTTTCAAAAATCCAATCTGTTTCAGCTCGAGCAAGACACGTTAGAGTGAAGGTTGGCAACTGCCAAAAATCAGGCGATCAACCTTCATTTTATGTCAGCAAAATCAGTGATCGGTGGGCAAGTTCACACACCCTTACATGCAAAGACAAAACGCACAAATTCAACAGTCCAATCCTACTTATCATCGGCTGTCTATGGTGAATGGCTCGACAGGAATACAGCAGCGAGATGCTGGCGCTGCTTTATCAGGCTTGTCCAAATGGAAGAGTAAATAAAAACAACGAAACGATGAACTGCTAATAGACCGTATTTATGTAGAAATAAGCAGAATAGGGTCAAAGTAAAATTGATGTTGCTAGTTCTGGAGCAATTCTAATAACGAGGCAGAGATTTATTGTTGGTGTCACATAATGGCTAATTGCAGTTTTATATGATAGCTTGATAAGTGATCTCTGCGAAGGTTTATTTCAGGATGCATAGAATAGCACTACACGTTTTTTTGATTTTTTTCATATGCATAAAAATGTCTGAAAGTTGGATGCAGTTGACCTGGCAGTTAAATTTTCATGCTACGTGATTACCGACAAAACAGTTGTTTTTTTTTTTTTTTTTGTTCGGACGCTCATTTCAAGATGGCTTGACAAAGTATTTTTTTTAATTCTTTTAGCACCAATATTTAGTGGTTAATTTGTGGTTTCGAAATCCAATTTGTGGTAATTTGTGGTTGAGTAATTTCTGAGAAATTTTCAGAAAACTGAGTCAAGCCATCTCTGAAAATGATTTCGCTTCAAATGAATCGGACAACGATGATATATACATCAATCGAAAGCTCTTAATTTGTGGTTCACGAAAATGTAGTTTTTGTAGGCATAGTTCATATTAAAATAAGTAAAAAACTATTATTTAAATTTTTGAATATTGTTTACCTCTTGTTGTCTACACCGACCGTACGCGGCGTTGGATGAGCATAGTACTGGCACCTGCCGATGTTAGTGCTAGTGGGTTATCTAGAACATATCGACAGTCGTTCATATACACTAAGGTCGTTTTTTACGCGGGGGATGCGTTCCAAATTTGTATGGGTTCGCGTAAAAAACGACTTTTTTGAGTTGCAAATATAACAAAGAAAACCGTCCTAGAACGTTAAAACCTCGTTTGAATATGATAGTCGCCAATCTAGAGACCAAAATTCAGTATTTTAAATTTTGAGTATTTACACCAAAAATTGTGATTTTTTTTAAAAACTGATATATGATCACTCGTGGCCTAAAACGGAAAACGTGATTGAAATGAGGTCGATATCTTGTACCGTTTTTGAGTAATGGAGGAAAGCAACCCGCGTAAAAAGCGACCTTACTGTATACGACATACAGTTGTCGCTGCCGTTGAAAGCTTTTTTGTTTTATTATTCAGGGGGTAGTTGTAGTAGCATATTCCTGAGACGAGAAAATATCGAATTTTAATTCTAGTCAGGACTCACACCTTTGGGCATTTGCCATGCGTTTCAACCGTTCCCTACAGTTCTGAAGCAGGTATTAGACGAAGCAAATATTTGCTATTTTTCAATACAGATTTTATTTTGTGCAAATAAAAATCGTACCAAAAATAGCAAATATTTGCGTCGTCTAATACCTGCTTAAGGCCCATTCCCGATCTTCAGGCATCATTCCGGTTTCTAAAATACCCAACAGTCGAATACAGTTGCGTAGTTGGTTACCAAAATATTATTATATTTATCGAAACAAAAAATTGTTCTTTATTATTATCAGGCTGTAATTTATTCCAAGAGTTAAAACGTATGTGCTAATAGATTTTAACATATGATAGATTTTGTATGAGAAAGACCAGATCACACCCCTAGGTGTATTAATTTAGGTTTTTTTTTCAAACAATCGGTAAACGGCAAAACTACATTTCCGGAAATGATTTGACCGAAGATCGAGAAAATCACGCTCGCATGTCTACGTAAAACTTCACTTATTTTGAGGAAATTTACGTTAAACACACGGAGGCTTGTCAACTACAAATATCTGCTAATTGATCAACATTTGCATTTCGCAGCAAATCTGCACATATAGTATCCCTGCTGTTTACATACTGTTTTACCTAGAAATACTTAGAGGAAGAGATTCGCGGTGAAAAAAATCGCCAATTCGGCAACTGGGTTTCATATGTCAGAGGTGCCAGATCTCTTCTCAAAGCGCAATGTTGACTAACATTCGACTTGTATAATCGGTGGTGACGGTGAAAGTCCTTAAGAATAGTGAAGTGCTTCGCAAAAACTGTAAAGGTGATATATTTTATGCTTATGTTTAATTTTATACACCTTCACTTATTTTGTTACCTGTACACAAGGTTTGTTGAACTCCGGGTAAAAATCACTCATTCATTGGCAATAGAACAAAAAATCGTATAGAAATGAACACGTTCTTTTTTGTACCTGATTGCAATACCTCTCAATGTGGTGTTACCTTTCTTGTTCGTTTGGCTCCAATTTTGACGGTTCGTTTGGCTCACCGCATATCTCACCCTCTGAGTATCTCTAGTTTCACCATACTCATCGCTACACAAAAGCTTTCTGAAAAAATCATCTTGATGGTCTACCAGCGCCGCGTACGGTCGATGTTGACAACAAGAGGTAAACAATGTTCAAAAATTTAAATAATAGTTTTTTACTTATTTTAATATGAACTATGCCTACAAAAACTACATTTTCGTGAACCACAAATTAAGAGCTTTCGATTGATGTATATATCATCGTTGTCCGATTCATTTGAAGCGAAATCATTTTCAGAGATGGCTTGACTCAGTTTTCTGGGTGCCATAAGATGCTGAGTTTAACGTTCTTGGCTTACGATTTTGTTTTTTTCTTGTTGCCATATAAATATTGACTTACACACCGTTTCTATCGTCTGTGGTCTTATGCCAGACAAAAAAAAAATTATACTCGTGTTCGGATTGGGGAGCCCACTCTGCGTGGGTGCAGCAAAAACTGTTTTCGTCGAGTCGTGATTCCTGTTCAGGATTTATTAATATCGATGCGTTAGGTCGACGCTTGATTCAGGAAATCGAAGTGAATCTGAGACCGTCGAAGCTAAAACAGGCTTTCTGAGCAAGCTTATTGAAGTGGTTTGCACGAAAGAGCTTGAAAATATTTTATCCATAATAATAGCGATCGATATCAGACCAGGTAGAGCAGTTTGCTCGAAATGGATTCTTCTTTGAGTCGTTTCTTGTGTTTTGATAATCAAAGATATACAAATTACACAGAGTAACATTCTTTTTTGTCTGGCATCTTTCGTAATTTTTCGGTATTTAAAGAATTAATTCTTTAATCGATGGATCAGTTCTCAAAGAATATAATCCACTGATTAGGAAGAGTTATCGTCTGCCTAGAAACGTTATAACCCTAGATTATAATAAGATAGACCATCTTTCAGTATTAAAAAGATAACATGTGCAAATGTAAGCTGTCCAGATTTTGGGTAAATATCAGACGTAACAGAGAACAATTGGTATTTTTCATATATTCGTTATCAGAACTAAATTTTACAAACTATCTAGCGTTCAGGCTTCGAAACGGTCACGGTGAAACCACTTTTCACTGCGATAATCGTCTTCTTTTTCCTCTGCCAAGGCTCGCTATCTCAATACATTCTTGAACAAACATGTCAAACGAGTACCGTCACCATGACGTTTTTTTCCTCAAACATATTTTGTCTTTTTTTTCTAGAAATGAGAATTACGCACGTTGAGAGCGATTATTTTAGAAATTATTTATACCATTGATCTTGTAGGGGTACTGGGGGTAAGCCCGGCCCCCTAAGGAAAATGATTCTTTAGTTAGACTTGATGGCAAATATTGTTATATTTCTTTCACAGAATCAGTGCCCAGATTGTTTTCTACAAGATATGAAGGCTTTTAGTACCTTTAAACTGTTATTTTACGAGGAATAGAGAAGTTTTGAAACTAAGATAAAAACGACGTTTTGTAACCAGTGCGGGTGAAACCGGCACCCCTTGGGGGTAACACCGGCACCTAAGTTTGTTCATGAATTTACTCGAATAAACTGAACCAATTTTAATTCGGAAACCGCCAAATGAGAGATCTTACATTTCTGTATGTTACTGTTGAATTTGGTTGTTGTCGGTTAGCTGGTTCTGGGGAGATTGCCGAAACAAGTTCCGGTCAACATTATGTATAAACAATGAAAGAATTTAATACTAGGCAAATGGCATATGGCACTTTAAATCATATTAATAACTAGTTTCATCGAAGCCAGGATCACATTGACCACACCGGAGCATATTCCAAATACCACCGAGAAAGCGGTCAGTTTTGTGACATGATTCAGTACATTTGACACCTCTATTAACCCTTGGAATCATTCATAAATCACAGAAGAGCTTGAGTGCATGGTTCTAAGTAGATTTATTGATTTATTTAGCAGCGAGGCATCGGTAATATCTGAAAAGTATGTGTCAGTAACACACAACTAGCCTCGAACCATGTCGGGCTTACCCCACTCACTGGGTGACGGTGTTACCCCACCAGCACACATTTTTTTAAAAAGAGTATTTTCACTGGATTATCGTTCCAATTTACCTCAGATCGAATTCCTGTGACCGGCAATAAATTGTAGAGCAACGAAAAATTATTTTAGTCTTTTCAAATTATTAAAAGAGCAAGATCGCGCCAAATCACCGATGGTCGAATATCGACCATTTTTGATTTGAATGAAACCTTGCACACGTATTTGGCTTAGCAAACTGAGCATTTTCCACAGATGGAGCGATTTTTCACACCCATGAGTTACATTCTAAAAGGGCGTATGCCTTTTGGCATAGGTTTTATTCGAAGCATTGTAGCCCAGAAACCGTTGGTTGTATAGAAAAACTGTCTGAGAATGAGTTGTAGGGAATTAAAAATGCACCATAAAAAAATATACAGTGTACAAAAAAAATTTTTTTTGACCAAAAAAAATTAAAAACAAACATTTAATTTCAATTTAAAAAAAAGAGTTGAATTTTTTTTTTAGTTTTTTTTTAAAGAAACTTGACGTTAATACGCAACTTTTAAAAAAAAGTCCAGGATGGAGAAATGAAAAATAATTTTTTTATGGTAGATTCATTTTTTTATTAAAATTCTAATTTAAACATTTTTCAAAATATTTGTTTTCTGATGATCTTAAAAGATGCAGAGAGTCATTTTGAATCAAAAAGCTCTTGGTAGTAAACATTCTAAAGGCATCGGTTTTCGAGTTATTTTAAATTTAAGCTCAATAAATTATTAATATTTCGGAAAATACACGTATTTTTTAATTTGTCCATGGTTCTCCAGCAAAAACCATACGTTCATTGGAATGCTTCATCAAAAATATACAATTCATCAATCAAAGAAATAGTTATCGGTTTCCGTTATACTCTACTAAATTTTTTGGAAATATATATTGAAATTCAGTCCGCAAATATATATTTCGACTGTGACGTACAGTCTTCCTCAGTGCTTATGTGGACTGGTCACATAAGCACTGAGGAAGACTGTACGTCACAGTCGAAATATATATTTGCGGACTGAATTTCAATACTTATTCACAAAAAATTTAGTAGAGTATAACGGAAACCGATAACTATTTCTTTGATTGATCTCAATCACTCTGCTAAGACGCTCGTTATAGATTTTCTAGATACAATTCATTCTTTGACAACAAAACGATTGGGCGAACGGTTCTCAAGGAAAGAGTTAAATGTTCTAAGTGATATAAATATATATAAGAAACAAATATTTATTTTCGAGTTTTATTATCTTAGGAACATATTTTTTTATGACATAGATACTTGACAGAACGTAAAGTACGCATCCAATAACTACTTGGTCACCTATAATATCTGTTTTCGTATATAAATACGATTGCACTACTCCAAATGTGTTAGTAACAGTTTGCATTTTGTGAAGATGAATAAAGTGAAAATGGAATCAAGCTTACGCAAATTAAACGAAAACGTTATTGCAAAATTAAAAATATTGAACAGTCAAACTCATTTTGATATGTCTTTATCAATTTGTGATTCGTGTAGTTATTGGAATGATAGTCAAGTCACCATTCATTCCTTCGTTGTTTACTATTCAGAATCTGGAACACTTAAGAATATCAGCTTCATCATAAAATCGGAAGTACTCCATCATGATACTGTTACGGTTCAGGTGTTCATTGCCAAATTAATGAGTTTTTTGAAACCAACAATAGAGTTGAAAAAGCGATATTAATGTCTGATGGAGCTGCCTCACAATATAAAAATAGAAAAAACTTTGCAACAAAATATAACGTCGATGCAGAGTGGCACTTTTTGCGACTTCTCATGGTAAAGGCCCATGCGATGCAATTGGTGGCATATTAAAACGAATGGTAGGAAATGCAAGTTTAGCTAAAGAACATGAACATCCCATTACAAGCGCAAAAGGATTGTATGATTGTAATAAAAATTCATCAAAAATGTCATTTAGTTGAGTATCATATGAAGAATATGAACAAGGAGTAACAGAATGGAGCAATATTTTCAAAAAATCTATAATGATAGCTGTCACACAAAAGTATTACTCTTTTGTTCCGACTTCAGAAAATAAGATACAAACGAAGCTGTTTTCAAAAGATGACGAATCATTTACTTATGATGTATATAAAATATAAGGTGAAACTAGTTCTGTAAAGTATCTATGTCATAAAAAAATATGTTCTCAAGATAATAAAACTCGAAAATAAATATTTGTTTCTTATATATATTTATATCACTTAGAACATTTAACTCTTTTCTTGAGAACCGTTCGCCCAATCGTTTTGTTGTCAAAGAATGAATTGTATATTTTTGATCAAGCATTCCAATGAACGTATGGTTTTTGCTGGAGAACCATGGACAAATTAAAAAATACGTGTATTTTCCGAAATATTAATAATTTATTGAGCTTAAATTTAAAATAACTCGAAAACCGATGCCTTTAGAATGTTTCTTACCAAGAGCTTTTTGATTTAAAATGACTCTCTGCATCTTTTAAGATCATCAGAAAACAAATATTTTGAAAAATGTTTAAAGTAGAATTTTAATAAAAAAATGAATCTACCATAAAAAAATTATTTTTCATTTCTCCATCCTGGACTTTTTTTTAAAAGTTGCGTATTAACATCAAGTTTCTTTAAAAAAAACTAAAAAAAAAATTCAACTCTTTTTTTTTAAATTGAAATTTAATGTTTATTTTTATTTTTTTTTGGTCAAAAAAAAATTTTTTTGTACAGTGTATATTTTTTTAAGGTGCATTTTTAATTCCCTACAACTCATTCTCAGACAGTTTTTCTATACAACCAACGGTTTCTGGGCTACAATGCTTCGAATAAAACCTATGCCAAAAGGCATACGCCCTTTTATAATGTAACTCATGGGTGTAAAAAATCTCTCCACTTGTGAAAAATGCTCAGTTTGCTAAGCCAAATACGTGTGCAAAGTTTCATTCAAATCAAAAATGGTCGATTAAATTTTCGCGTATTTTCCTTTTCTTTGTTTGAGAGGCGACGGTTGTTTTACATTAACAAGCGAACGCCTACTGTGACGCACGCTAAGGAAGCGAGATCAAATATAAATGCTGACCATTTCGAAGCCTGCTAGCGTTATAAGGATTCGAAGTGCTTAGTCTCGGCCTTCATTTCTACTTCAAAAAGCAAACGAATGATATAATTAAGGTGAAACCTCATTGAATCCACGAATGGCGAATTTTCTAAAACACAAGACTCGGAAATACTTATTGCGTTTCCTAAGAAAATGCTATTTCATGTTTGCTTCACCACAGCAAACATAAAATACCATTTTCACAGGAAACGTATTAACTATTTCCGAGTCTTGTGCTTTTGAAAATTCGAAGTGGTGACTCGAAGTCGGCCATTTGTGATTCAATGAGGTTTCACCTTAAGGCAAATACAGATCTTTCAACTTTTGGGGCATGTTTTGCTCACGAATTTACCAGCTATACTTCTACGCGCATGTACTTCGTACCCACCTTCTCATGGTTCGAATTTCTTCTTGAAAAAGTAATTTTGCATAAGTTGACTAAGCTGTCGACCTTCAAAATCAATTTCATGGTTAAATTACAGTATTCGGTACATTAGAAAACTAAAACTATAACCGTTAAGTCAAAATAATATTAATTATAAGCTTTAAAAGTTTCATTTTACCACTTCGCTTTCAATTTGTCCTATTTTGAACCCAAAAAGTAGTACTACGTCAAAAATACTGCGGTGAAAACAAACGGACCCACCTGAACTCCCTGCGGACCATCGGACATATTAGAAAACTGATTGATAGATTTATTCGTATAATAATTTGATTGAAGTTTCAAAAAAGACGGCAGCACCGATTTTATAACCCGATGTGGGCGGAAATTGACGAGTTGATTATATACTCCTGCAAATTATCAGTACTCAATCCGTGTGGGTAGGCGTCAGTCTAACAATCGTGTGTATTCTCCTAAATTGATGCAAATTGCACTTTGTCATTTTTCTTCCCCTCACGTCAACGGGCGGCAGTTTACACGAATAATATACCTTATATTGCTGGCTGCAATTGCCGAACAAAATAGCACTGGCAGTGATTGTGTGTGTTGTGCATTACCCACTAGATATTTTTATTTTTATTTTTCATTCGATGATACAAGCATACCTAAATATAGAATGTGCTGTGCCTTGCTTTGCTTTGCGTTGTTGTTCGTGTTCCTGCTAATGGCAGCGGCGATGAAAAGTGCGTTCTCATATGGTCAATTTGCGAAAGTGTGAGACGGCTAAAACTGAAAGCCAATTTAAACGAAGGAATCTCCAATCAACCAGAAGGGGGTGACTGTGGTCGTTTTTTATCTTCCTCGTTTTAAATTACCTGCACGTGAATGTATTTGACTGTCGGCTCAGTTTTACGGGTGTGTAATTTTCTCGACATTTGCTTAATTGCAAAACCCTTTTAACAATCTAACCGAAACTAACAAAGTAGTTGGTGCTCATGGGCCCCACTCACGCGTCAGGACGATAAATTCACGGCTTGTTGAGAGCGGTGTAAACGGTTCATATCGTGGCAACAAGAAATTAGTCCGATTGTGGTCGCAACGCGTGCTGCTATCGTTCTGATGACGAGTGAACTACGTATTTGCCAATAGAGACACACCCGTCGTGTTGAACTACAGATGTGTAGTTTGTAAACAACATGAGCCGCTTGACAAGTGTTGGACACACCTGCCTGCGAGTCGATAGCCGGACGATTGGCGCGTGATTCACGTTGTTTTTAGTTGCCGGTATGCAAATTTGTGCGTTTCAGTTCCAATCCAGCCTGTTTTGCATATTGAAACGCTGTACAGCGCCGCCTTCGTAGAATGTTTGATACGAGTAAGCCACCCTGTGTCGCATCCGGTCCTCTGTCGTACGTGCGCGTGTCTTTGGCGTCGTATTCCACAACCATACAGTGTAAAGCAATTGGAATATTGCACCGATATGAAGATTACGAAAATTGGATTCCACTAGATTGTTGAATCGCAGAGTCGTATCGCTGTTTTAGCCTGTAGAGTACGATAATTGTAAGAATTGATACACACGGCGTAACGGAATGGCCTCTATACCTGTGTGTCAAATCTGCCTCTTGTTAGCATTTTGATCCACGATTTTATTTTTGATTGATCTTAACTTTTTTTTTTCAATCAAAATGCTGAATGTCTACGCTTCGAAATCGTCACATATATCTCATGAAGAACTAAAATCAAATAAAACAACTAAAATATTTCGTAATATTGATCAGCAACATCGGTTGAAAAATACACTAAGGTCTCTTTTTACGCGGTTTTTTACGCGAATTTCGGAATTTACGCGTTTTTTTACGCGGATTCCGGAATTTACGCGGTATTTTTTTTTGTGCGGATTTCGGTTTCTCTTCACTCGGATTGCAAAATTAACGCGGGTTTTTTTACGCGGATTCCGGAATTTACGCGGATTCCGGAATGTACGCGGTACGTATCCTCCGCGTAAAAAGCGACTTTAGTGTATTTGAAAGTTGTGTCGCAGTCGCTATTCGAGTAACAATTCATCACTCAACTTTGCTTTGCTCATTAGGAGTAATATACCCCATAATAGTGATAATACTTCACGAGGTGTTAACGTTATTTTCGCTTGGTCGAAAGCTCAAGCATAAAGGGATGTTTTTTCTGGAAAATTTCCGGGAGTTTGTGATTAGCATTAATGATTGAGGACACAGTGTGTTTTTTTTTCAAAAAACCTAAATTAATCCACCTAGCGGTCAGACCCAGCCTTTCTCATTAAAACTTATTATTTGTAAAAATAGATTTACATGAACGCTGCAATCCAATAAATGTATATTCACTCTTTAAGTTCTAAAAAATTTATGTTGTAATCTATACATTTAAAAATGCAGTCCGGTCTGTCTACCTGTCTGTCTGTCTGATCCATATAGGCTCGAAAATTACCGAACCGATCAACGTGAAAATTTGTATGTAGGGGTTTTTGGTGCCGATAAAGGTTCCTATGATAGTTTGAGACCCCTCCCTCTTCTGGAAGGGAGAGGTCCCATACAAATGAAACACAAATTTCTGCACAACTCAAAAACAAACCAAGCAAATGAAACCGAATTTGGCATGTGGATGTTTTAAGGGGTAACAAATGTGTCCATAATAGTTGGCCGCCCCTCCCTCTTCTGGAAGGGAGTGGTTTCATACAAATGAAACACAAGTTTTTGCACATCTCGAGAACTAACCCACTAAATGGAACCAAATTTGGCAGGTGAATGTTTTTAGAGGTAACAAATATGTGCTTAATGGTTTGACACCCCTTCCTTTTCTCTAAGGAAGGGGTCCCATACAAATGAAACACAAATTTCGCACAGCTCAAGAACCAATCAAAAAAATACAACCAAATTTGGTATGTGAATGTTTTTAGAGGTAAAAAATATGTCCATAATGGTTCGACGCCCCTTCCTCTTCTGGAATCACATGTTTCTGTACAAATTTCTGCACATCTCGCGAACTAATCAACTAAATGGAGCCATATTTGGTAGGTGAATGTTTTTAGTGGTAACAAATATGTTCCATAATCGAGGCAACATTTTGGATTGTAAGATAGCAACATCCGGTTTCTGGAAAACAGCCAAATATGACCGATTTCCACCCAATATAATAATATCCGGATCTAGAATGATACACAGGAGCTCAAATCGACCACAGATACCATTTTGAATTCTAAGATGACGACTTCCGGTTTCTGAAAAACAGCTGAAAATGACCAGATACCACCCAATATGAGTATTTCTCTAACCAGTATGACGTTCAGATTCAAAAAATTGTCTGCATATGCCAGTATGAAACCCAAAATGGCGACTTCCGGTTTCGGAAAAACAGCAGCACAGCGGACCAAATACCACCCAATATGGATATTTCCGAAACCGTAATGTGGCACTAGAGCCACAAATCGACTTCAGATAACATTTTGCATTGTAAGATGCCAACTTCCGGTTTCTGGTAAACGGCCTGAAATGGACGATTCTCATTAAATATGAGTACCTCCGGAACCATAAAGATGGACAGAAGCTAAAAATTGATCACAGACACAATCTTGAATTTTAAGATGGTGATTTCCGGTGTCTGGCAAACAGCCGGAAATGACCAAATACGAATATTTTTGGAACCAGAATAACGCCCAGATGACAAAAATTGATTTCACAGGCAATTTTTAAGAATAAAACGACGACTTTCGGTTTCTGAAAAACAACCCAAAGCGACCAAATACCACCCAATATGAGTATCTCCCAAGCAAGAATGTTGCAAGAAGCTAAAAATTGACCTCAGATACCATTATGAATTTTGGGATGGCATTTTCTGGTTTCTGGAAAACAACCAAAAATGGCCGATTTCCGTCTAACATGAGTATCTCCGGATCTAGAATTGATACACAGCAGCTGAAATAAACCACAGACCCCATTTTAGATTCTAGGTTAGCGACTTCCGGTTCCTGGGAAACAGCCGAAAATGATCGAATAACACCCAATATTGGTGTTTCTTCAACCAGAATGACGCTCAGAGGCCAGAAATTATCTTGAGAACCGATTTGAAATCCAAGATGGCGACTTCCGGTTTGTGAAAAACAGCCTAAAATAACCGATGGTAATATGAGTATCTCTGGAACCAGAATGATGCAATAAGCTAACAATTGACCTCAGGCACCGTTTTAAATTGCTAAATGGCAACTTCTAGGAAACAGTCGAAAATGACCGAATAATACTCAATATGGATATATCCGTAATCGAAATGATGCATAGAAACCAAACATTGACCCTGGACACCATTTTAAAGTTAAAGATGAGCACTTTTAGTTTCTGGAAAACAACCAAAATAACTAAATACCTCCCAATATGAGTATTCCCGGTGTCAGATTGATGCCAGAAAATCTGCTGAAAATGACCGAATACCACCCAATATGAATATATTCAGCATTAATGCGATGTACAGAAGCCAAAAGTCGAGGATGTTGTCATTTCGATAAAACCAATCATTTTAAACGATTTGTTATTTGACTTTGATCATATCCTATGGCCGATTCGTCGTGCATTTGCAGATCTGAAACACATCGCAAGGAATCAATGAATTTGGAACGTTCAAATAGTACGATACCACATTTAAATTATGTTGAGGCCACATATATCGATCAAAGCAGGTATAGTTTTCAATAGTCTTTAAATTTCTTTTCTTTCCATAACTTTTGAGCCACATATCAAATTGTTATGAAGTTTGTTATTTGTAAGTTTGAGAGATGACTCGTTCGTATGACACTAGTTATGTTCAAATAAGTCATGTAATCTTTGAAATAATAGACTTCCGTTGTTTTATTAACAATTTAATACATAACGGTGGCTTAAGTTCAATTATAATCAAATGAAATGGGAACGTATAGGGCAGCCAAACTTTGAAACCACGTGTTCAATCATAATTCATCAGTTAACCCTTAACTAGCCCGCTCATCTGATATTAATATTGATCAAATCGGTTGGGTAGTTTCTGATATAATGAAGTTTCGTGATTTTCACAATTTGGTACTTTACAGACGAAGTTACAGTCCGATTACAGTAAAATTCAATAGGGTGTTACGAGGCAGCTAGACTTATTAGTTGACACTTATTTTGTGGAAATCGGGTCAGCCATCTCTGAGAAAAGTGAGTGAGTCCAAGTAGTTTTCGGAATATGTTCCTTTTCATAGCTGAATTTCACATTTTTAAACATAACAGGCAAAGTAATAGTCCGATTGTAAAACAAATCAATAGGGTCTTATGGGGCAACTAGACCTTCCATTTGACACTGATTTTATGAAAATCCGTTCAGCCATCTCTGAGAAACATGAGTGAGATTAAACGGTCTCTAGAACACGTTTCTTTCCATAACTTTTGAACCACATGTCCAATCTTTTTAAAATTCAAAAGTTAAGGGTTTTTAGGTAGCCCGTTCATTTGGAACCAATTTTGCTCAAATTGGTTGTGTAGTTTTCGAGATAATGATGTTTCATGATTTTTACATTTTGACACATAACCTCTAAACTAAAAATCCGATTACAATGAAATTTAATAGGGTCTTATGGGGCAACAAGAGCTCTCATTTGCAATTAATTTCATGAGAATCGGTCCAGCCATCTCTGAGAAAAGTGAGTGAGAATAAAAATCTGCACATACACATACACACACACATACACACACACACACACACACACACACACACACACATACAGAAAATGCTCAGCTCGTCGAGCTGAGTCGAGTGATATATGCCTTTCGGCCCTTTGGAGCACTTTTATACTTTCGGTTTTGCAAGTGATTGCTATACCTTTCTAGGAGACAGGCAAAAAAATCGATTAGCTCACTTTATAATACTTTATAATTAGTAAGATAGTTATAAGTTTAAGTTTGGGTTTAATTTTAATTATTCATTTTTTACTTGACGACAAGTAGGTTTGGAATTTTCCTACAACTACGTTCACATGACTGCGAAAGTATTGAAATTCTATTAATAATATGATAGTGTTGATATGTCACCGGTTGTGACAGAACACACTATATAATTTCTGAATTACATATATATATATATATATATATATATATATATATATATATATATATATATATATATATATATATATATATATATATATATATATATATATATATATATCAATAATTGAACCATTACTAAGTTCCCTCTCTATTAAAAAAATGTTTGTTTTACAGTGCTTTGTACTGTGTTTGTTCATTGTTTTTACTTTATACTATTGTTTTTGCTCTAGATGGGCTTTCCATGATATGACGTAAATCGAACATAAATTTGTTTCCCCTGATGAAGGCACTGACAAGTGCTGAAACGTTGGAACGAGTATAAAACATTTCGTTCTAAATTAGAGATTCATGACTTAAATCGAAACCCAGTTATTACTTCAAAATTTATTTTAAGGGAGGTGGTTTATAAAAAAAAAGGTAAGTTTTGAAAAATGCAGGTTGAGACAGAGAGAACCTGAATCAATTACTATCATTTAACAAACCGGGATTATGAGAACAGTGGTTAGGCGCGCTCACATCACTCACTCTCAATATGAATTGCGTTGCAGACGCGATGGGAGGAGCTATCATTAGCGATACCACTTACCGTGCAACGCACGCGCTGTTTGGAATTACCGGCGCGTAGTCAATTCGAAAACAACATTCAAATTGTTGTTTATGCCAATGGAAATCATCTTTTCGAATTTCGTTTAGTAGTAGGTCTCAAAAGATTTGTTTTCTCGAAAAAAGTTCCCACACAAAATTCCAGCTCAATCGCGCAGCACGCTCTTTTCCAGAAGCAGGTGGGTTTGTCCCTAAAGCTGGAAGAACAAAGTCAGCTGAAAAAAAAGCAATAGCATGAAAATTTAGTGCTCATTAAATGCCGTAACGCTGAGTTTAAAGCTCCATTATGTCTTTGAAAAAATTGAGCATTACATTGTTTTGACCGTTTTAGAAATGTTTGTTGGTTTAAAATGCTATTTTCGTAAATTGTTCTGCTATTTTGTACTTCCAGCTTTAGGTACATGAAGCAGGTGTAGTCACAAAATTCCATTCCCACATACAGACAGACTTACCTTCGCACTGTGGTCTAGAAATGACAAAAGCTGGTTAAAAGTCATTTTCTCGCGAACATTACATTTTAGGGCAGTGGTGTCTTCGGGAAAATTTTAGAGTAAAATAATACCTTTACTTTAATATTAACAGATTTGTGATGAATTTCCCTACAAGTAAGGTAAAACAAATATATTCTAAAAAAATCAATATTTTTGACCTCTGTCTTTGGCGAAATTTTTCAAAATAACATAACAAAAAGCTTTTTATACCACCTTTGATATTATCACTCATTTTTCAAAACAACATCAGACTTTTATATATATATATATATATATATATATATATATATATATATATATATATATATATATATATATATATATATATATATATATATATATATATATATATATATATATATATATATATATATATATATATATATATATATATGTTTTTTTTTTGTAAGATTTGGACCACTGTGACCATTATTTTGATCTTTTGTGGTATTTTTATATATTACAGCAGACTTTATTTTATAATAATTAGGTGTTAATTATTTTTTTTACGAAAAAAGTCACTGTGCCTTCAGCAAAGATTTTTGTCATGCTATTTGGGAAACTTTGCCAACGACGGTGATCAAAAATATTGATTTTTCTAAAATATATTTTTTTGTAAATCACTTATAGGAGAATTCATCATGGATTTGTTCATGGCAAATGAAGTGTTTTTTTTAACGTTAAAACTTTCCCAACGTCTGCATTGCTCTAAATTGTAACGTTCGCGAGAAAATGACTTGACCAGCTTGTTTCATTCTTGGATCATATTGTTTCGCCAGGATAAAATGCCGATACTAGACACCTTCTTTTCCATGGGAGACCAATGACGACATCATAACAATTGAGTAGAATATCATGTATCGATAAATTTTTAGATGCCAACTGGACATCTCTATAGAATAAGTTTTGAAAAGTGGAATTTCCCTTAAAAAATCGTATGGAAACTTAAAAAATAGTTAAAAAAAAGTTCCACCGATCGATCTGAAAAGTTACACAGTTGTTATAGGACGCATGAGGAACACGAAAAGTGCATGGGAGCGAAAAAATAACACCATCGCTTTTTTCCCATATAACCGTGCCCCAGTCTAGTGTGCATAATCACAACAGACATTTAATGTCAGGGCAAGTTTCATTATCGCATCACCATGACCAACGCGTAAAAATTTTGCCCGCTTCATTTGAAAACTTCGTGGGGTTTGTTTTTTGTTTCTTCAGATGTTCAGGTTTATAAGTTATGATTTCATTAGAGGAGGAGTACCGGTTATGGCAATACCTCAAAAAAAATTCCTACCAGTTATGGCATGAACCAGTTATAGTATATGGAGTTTAAATGGAGTATTACCATAACTGGTAACATTGCGCTTATACGATATAGCCATAACTGGTGCACTTGCCATAACTGGCTCACCTATCCTATCTGTTTTGAAGGAGTTCGGGTAGCACGACTGGTTCTTATGCATTTTTGAATTATTCGCTCAATAAAGCTTTGCACTTATTGAATTTTGTCACCGATTTCCTCGATAAAATTAGTAAAAGGCAACGGATTCAGTGCGCTCAGTAAAATAAGTACAAATTATTTTTCAAGATTTGTGCTGTGTCGACACTCAAACATGTACCCACTAGTGAAACTTTCGATTGCCTACGTTACCGCCGCACCGACATCGTCGGAATAAATGTAATGTGTCCGGCTGCTGTATAAAGTTTGGCTTGCGTTCTATAAAGCCGCAAATGCGCACAGATTGAAATGCGTGGTTTTGTGCGAGACGGATGAATAGCGATTGTTAGGTAGCCGAAGTTATTGAGGTATACCGATGCAGTGATTGTTACGCGGTTTCAAACTTAATGTCTCCGGGTGGCCGGTTGCCCAGAGATCACGATGTATCCATAATATGCCCGCATTTATTAAATAAAGATCACACCACTATCATATTCCCAGTTCGCTTATTTATCGCTCCCCCTGCTGCACACATTGTCAGCCTTAATGAACTGGATCACACCACTAATCTAGGTGGATTTATATTAGTCTCTTCCAGTAACACTAGTCCCATCCTTTGACACTTGTGGATGATGCAGAGTATTCCTCGGTTACTAGTAGCAGCTCTAGTACCAAACAAACGTTCCTAAAATCCTTTCTTCAACTGGGCGTGGCCAGCCACATTATGGTTCATTTAAAAGTAAGATCACAAGGTGTTGTACACTGAGAATGATTTGCTATTTCCAGGCATCATTTTAAATAGCTGAGCAGTTCCACAATAAATGTCCTAGTTTGAATATTTTTTTTTTCAATTGTCATAGAAGTTTTTATGGGCAAAAGATGCCATTTTGAGCTATTGGTTTAAGTTTGTGGTACACGATTCATTTTTGAGAAGCTTTTGAAAGGTACTATTTTGGGAAGGTATTGATGATTACAAATATTTTCAGAGCCAATACGGTTTGTGTGATCGAGGTGCCGTCTTCGGCAAAGTTGTAGATAATAATTTTGTCTTTCCAAAAAAATGCACTATGAAAAAAAAATATTTTTTTTTGATAAAAAAAAAGTTTAAAGGCAAATTAAAAATGAACTCTCCTATAGTGCTGTATTGGAAATTTAAAATATTTTCATAGCCTAAACGGTTTTTTCGATTGGCATAGTGTCTTCGGCAAAGTTGTAGATAATAATTTTGTCCTTCCAAAAAAAAATATGCCCTTCGAAAAAAAAATTGTTTCCGAAAAATCATATTTTTTTTACTCTGATTTCTCAATGAAGAGACTGATTCCATTGTTTAGGTAATTTTTCGCAGTCTTTATAAAAGAATGGGATTTTTGAAAAATGAGCTATTTTAGATACTTATTTTTTTTTTATTTTGCCCTTTTTTTTTAAAAAAAAGTTTATTTTATGGAGTGTATATTTTTTCTGGAAAGACAAAATTATTATTTACAGCTTCGCCTAAGACTCTAAATATACTCTAAATATGGTTCTAAAAATATTTGCAACCATCAATACCTTCCCAAAATAGTATTTTTCGATATCTTCCCAAAAATGAGTCGTGTTCCAACAAATTAAACCAATCGCACAAAATGGTATCTTGTGTCCATACAAACATCTATGCGAAGTTTCAGGCAAATAAAAAATGGTCGAATAAATTGGTTGCCCATTTTTTTGTGGAATTGCTCAGCTGATTATGATCAATCGCGGGCCACAAATCAAATATGCTATGCTAAAATTTTATTTACTGTTCTTGACTTTGCAATGAGGATTTATGAGTTAAACTTTTACGAAGTAGGTGGTGTCCAAGTAAATTCATTTGGTTTTCCGAAAAAGTTTTGGGTACGTGGGTTTCAAAAAGAATGTTCAATCATAAATCAATAAACAGAATGCTCAAGTACCGATTTCTCCATTTTATTTTTCAGAGGAAGAATGCTACCACTGCATGGCGAGCCTGGTGGCACCCAAAGATAAAGTGTTTATCACACAGACGAAGCTACTGTACGAAGTCACCTGGAAGACTGTGATGCAAATTGCCAAAAAACATGCGGTAGGTGTTATGCCAAATCTGCTGGTCATTCAAATCAATTATTTATTGATCCTGTTTTCAGAAATCCGCAGTACTGTATTTAACGAGATTATGCCCAGGCCAGAAGTCGGAACGAATTTTCATGGACTGGTGCTGGTGGGTGCTGGGCGGGCTTCCCTTCCCGCACCTGGTACGGGTGATGGACTGTTTCTTTCACGAGGGCATCAAGGTGTTCTATCGTGTTTCGCTGGCGATACTGATACTGTTTCACAAGCACTCGTCCGCCACCAACTCCGAGTGGGACGCGGACACAATCAAGAACGACATCGACAACGCCCTGCCCAAGTTCTGCAAGAACATCCCGGTCTCGCCGACCAAACTGCTGCGGACGGCTTTTAGTATAAGAGCACTTAGGTAAGATTTATTTCGGAACCTATCCGCTAGTGTTATTCACTGTTTTTCTTTGCATTTTAGTTCAACCTACATATCTAGGATTTTTCTTAAGACTGAAATGGTACTGAAGAGTAAGTCAGTTCTTAGTGGTTCGAAGCAGATGGTAAGGTCGCGTTCTAGCGATAATTTACCTACGAGTCAATCACAAGTCAACGTACAAATGATGTCACATACGCTAACTATCAGAGAGGTAAGTGCACACATCCTATATTAGTTTTCAAATGTCGTACGAACGAAACGCAGTTTCCATTAATTAAAAGCGTCATTGATCTCACACCAGATTTATATCCTTGCTTACGTTAACCTTTACCTGATAGTGTCATTACACAATTGCCGGATTCAACAATTTATTTTTCTCTTTCTTCCGGTTTTCCGTCGAACGTTATTTATCGTTTCAATTTTCTACCGTGCAAATCCAAAACCATTACGTTGTTGAAATACTTTCTAGAAGGTGAAGAGTGATCGACAGTCGTGTCGGGCAATGGTAGGGGTACAGTTTCAATACTAACAGACCTTTTACGTGTGGTTTGCCACTAAACCAAACTGTGTTATCTTTGAATAGTTTGATGTTAGCTAATTCTTGTTCAAGTAATTAATTTGTCTGAGACGAGGAGATTAAATGTTGATCTTGACATCATATTTATAAATATCTGAACGGTTTCACTCATCAGCAATTAAGACTGGCTCCACACCCTTACGCTGCACTTTTTAGTTAGTATCATGTATTGCGTAGCTGCTCTGATATATGTTACCTAACCCCATTCATTACACCTGCGACAAGATATCGATTGACATACATACCTAAACGTTTCGATTGATGTTATTCGCAAGGAAAGAAAATACTCATTATTCATTCGATCTGGTATCTGTGGTAATACACTCGATCCGGTATCTGATTCTCAAATTGCTGATTGTGTCGTAATCTAACTTCATCTTACCCTGTCTAATCTTATTCTCTCTTTCTCTCCAATTCACGCTGCTTTCAATGGAAATCAACACCAATCAATTAACTCTCCACCGTCGCGCCTAACCACGATAAATGAAATCGACAATAAACACCCGTCACCACAATCCATTTCCCGCCGATCGATTCGATTCGACTCATTATTTTTCCTTTTAACTATCCCTACTAACATGAATATGCACACATTCCGAAAACAAATCTCGATTATCATCAAAACCCTAAACTGTGTCAACTAATAATTCCACCCACGGATTCCACTCCAATTGTACGGGGTGTGGGCGGCGGCGGCTTGGTTTCGCTAGGGTGCCCATTCCCCCGACGTGCGAGTGTTGTCAATGGGTGTTTTTCCGACTCAAGCAATAAAGAGTAAAGTTTGTGATCAGGACGACGTAAGTGTTACTAATCGTAATCAGAGTTCGTACCGTACCCAGCGTAGAACCCCGTTTGCAGTATTGCTTTTTATCGATTGCGGGGAAAGCTCATAACTGTTATGATTTTTTTTACCTTCCTATATGAATAATGTTGGCTGATATGTTTGTTTTACTTGTATGTTGCAAAACTTCTTCGCAGTTTCTGATGTGTTTTTTTTTTTCATTTTCAAACAAAGCATGTCTCGATCTTTTTCAATGAAACCATTGAGTTATATTATTTTTAAAAAAGCTCTTCTCTTTGATACAACAATTATTTTACCCAATGTTGGTTTGAATGTATTTAGCTTAAAATATACTAGAAAACATGCAAGGATCAACAGGAGCTTCATTCAGTCGTAACTGCTTACTCGAATGAAAGAAAATAGATTTGTTAGATGAATTTATTATTAGATTCTGTCAATCATATTTGCAGTCGCTCGGGAAACAGCTGGATATTTTCAGGTTCGTTTACTTGCCGTATGTTTGGACTCAAATCAATAGAAATTGTCATATGTAGAACGACGTTTTGTTTTAGTAATATTCTACAAGCAAAATTGTGCAGTGCGGGGCCCCTACGTCAATTCGGTTGAAAATGAATGACCAGACAAATCTCTGGTCTAGAAGTCATTATAAAATAATTAAATAAATTAAGGCTTCTACTTGCAGCTAATAGTTTACGAACTAAACGAAGCTTCTATGAGTATCTATCTCAATAGTAGTCTAAAAACTACACTGAGTTTTCTGTCCTTATCCATGCTTTTCAATATTTCATACTGATGTTCTAATGCATTGCACGATAGCCAAGACAAAGTTTGACCATTACATTAATCCGTTTGCTTTTCTTTAATAGCTTTTCACACTTTGGTCCTGGCTGCCAGTTAGAATAACAATGTATCAGCCTGTACTGCTGTACACAACGGAGGAGCATGGCTGCTCGCTGACAACGTTCTATGTACGAGTCGAACAGCATGAGCCTACACTGCTGATGATCAAAACCTGTAATAACGAGGTAATACTATAACGATCCGGTTAGCAAGTTAGTTCAAGTAAAACGTTCTATTCTTTCATTTCAGGTATTCGGAGCCTACTGTTCGTCACGATGGTTCGAGCGTAATCTTAAGGACGACCGCGGCCAAAGGCAGGCATATTTCGGTACCGGCGAAACTTTCCTGTTTTCGCTTTATCCCGAACGCGCAAAGTATCCCTGGGTTGGCATTGAGGGCGACAAAGGACTCGGTCATGGCTCGGAGCTGTTTATGGCCGCCGATTCTAAAATGATCACGATTGGTGGCGGGTGAGTTGAAATCAATTACTTTGTTGACACTTTCCACTCTCTATACACTTCACTTTGAACACACTAAAAAGTGGTATATTCTTTTTTTACCAACTAAAGCCGTACATTCTTCTTTGCAGTGAGGGACAAGCAATCTGGATGGACGAGAACATCCGTTTCGGAAAAACGGACCGCTGCCAAACGTTCAACAATCCGCCGCTGTGCGCCACCGGGGATTTCGAGATAAGAGTGCTCGAAGTGTACGGTTTTGTAGGTGCGTGAGCTGCAAGCGCATACAAAGTCTGGCTCCTTCTCGTTGCATTAGTACTTGCACTGCTAGCATAACCGCATACTCCTGGTTAATCCAACATTGCATCCAACCTGATTGGGCTGTGTAAACCATGCAACCAACCAACACCAACCGGACCGTCTCTGTATTTTAGTATTTTCTATGTATGTGTACGTGAATTGGTCTCCATTTGATCAGCATGGGAGTCAAACTTCCTAACAACCTGTATTAATTTTCAGTTTTGTTTGCTTGCAACATCTTAACGTACTCCTCGGTTTACAATTACTGTGTGAACATTTTGAGAGGTTAAATGCATGTAACCCCCGTGCATCAACTGAACAACTCCTCCTAATCGTAAAAAAAATCTAAAGGGAATGAACAGTAACCCCTATTAACAATTTCAAAACCCACCTAACAACCGATCGAATGATATCAATTGTTTCCTTTGTTGTACGAAGTCAAAACGTGACGAGATATCGGATGGGGAATCCTTACGCAACATCATAGTGACTATTAGAGTGAATGTCACGTGACAAATAATTCATAAGATAGCTTTTCGTTTGACGAACTAAATTATTGAACAAGAATTTTCTCTTTCTTTTCATGTTCTTTTTTCTTTCTCTCTTTCTCTCTTTTAAGAGTGTGAATAACAGTTCAGATATACATATAGAAGAGAAGATTATTACTATCACATAGGTGACTCTAGAAATAAGATGTTAATTTTGTTTCGTTTTTTGAAATGAGATGCGAAGGCGAGTAAAACGGTAAACCAAATCCATCAATATAACAACGCTTGAATAAAAAGCTATTTTTTGTCGATACTAAGATAAACAAGATACGTTTTCGTAATAATGGCTGCGCCTGTTCGGCTAGTAAGTGATGGAACTTTTCATCGATGTAAAAAATAACGTTTGTTTGTTCAAACTGTGTGTTAAAACGTGCGTGCGTGAATGGGTTAACGATGTATGAGTGTGTGCTTGAGTAAATTTTTGACCGGTATTGATGCAACGAACATATATTTGTCAAGTCATTAACAGATGTTGTAACATTTAAACTTACAATGAATGCCATATACTTCAGCGAAATACCCTGCAGATATATAATACTTTCCGTTATTGTTTACGCGGTTGTAACTGCAAAGCCTGTAGTCTATTGAGTGTTACTTTTCCTGATATAATTCGCTTTTCGCGTCAAATGCAACTTTCTCTCTCAAACAAACACACATTCCAATACGGTATCGATTGAGGATAGTAAACGAATACAACGAAACTTGATCGATTAGCTTGTAATGCGCTTAGGTACCGTTAGCTGGCAAGCATGTTTCAAACTCTGTCTTCAGAATTGAAATTTCAAATTTTATTTCATGAATTTTATATACTTTTGAGAGACGAAACAATTATGCTTCGGCTGTTGGCGGCACATTAGTTTGTAACTTTCATGTGTTCATAAAAAAAGAAACACAGAGGGTCTTATTACATAAGGCAAGTCGAGAGTCACTTTACTCGATCGAGTAATGTGGATATAACGGTAAACCAGATGAATCTTGGACAGCTCGACTGCTTGAAAGTTTTTGATACAGTCATGTTTCATTTCCCTAATACGAAATTTCGACTTATCTTATGTAATAGAGTCCAGAGAACGAAAAACCATCCAAATAAGGAATGTGCGAGCCTATTGAAGATCTTTTTATTTTAAATCTAATAATTGCTGATTTGATGCAATTAGCTTTGTTCATTATTTTGTGAACCTTTCGTAAGCGTCTTCGATGCTAGAAAATAAACCTTCCTCTCTTTCTCTAGCAAGGTATCAACCGATCAGATATGCCCCATTGAAACGAAATAAAGCACAGCAACTGTGTAGACTCGAAGGAAATTAAAAGTAACAAATTGTTTAGTAAAAAACAACATATATTCAGCAGCTTGATCAAAATGTTACACTTAGATTTACAAGATACAGTATATACTATTTGTATTTAGCTATTTAACAACCAGACAGAAAACAATAACGCTGTAGGAATGAATTGGACCACACACGGGAGCCGTTGGTTGGCTGCTTAGCGACCCAACAGTAGCCTTAAGGTAGCGTTGCCGAAAAATAGCAAGAGCAATAATTCCCTCGAAGCCTATTTGAATCCAATTCGAATCGGACCTACAAGAGGAAGCAAAACTGTTAGCAAAACGGAAGTGATTCAATGAAGTGGAAATAGGAACATTCACACGACACTGCGCACCGTCGCAGAACCGGATACATTTATCGAACATGCATAGCTTTTAATGAGTATGCTTCGCGTTGGTCTCAGTAAAAAATATAACATTAATTTCCGTGTGTTCTAAAACATCGATGTTAACAACACGTATATATCCATTATATTGCAAACGGAAGACATTAGCAACAGCAGATATCAATAATAATCTAAACAGTTCGTCACACAGGCTGGGTTTTGCGAAGTTTTACCTTTAGGTGTTTTACTGCATTCAGTCTTCGTTATGCTCTGAATATATAGAAATCATTAATTCATTGCGTGTCGTTGTACCGAGCTGTCACTAAGCTTGAGCTGTGTAGTACAGTAACCTTAGAGTACTTTTAGGTGGAAAGATGACTAATTCTTCCTGTCTCGGCATAAAAGCAGAAAATTAGCCGGCTAGAATTTCGATGTGTGCATGTTATGTATTATATAGAAAGCAAAGAGCGCAGAACAAAGCGTCTCGCAAATGACTACAGTTAGTGTTTCCAAACCGCTGCAAGGACATTGGGTATTTATAATGCAATAGAAATGCTTTAATTACTGTATGCTATATAGGAATAGAGACAGTTGTTCAAATTGTTGATTTTAGGACGAACCGACAGTCAAAATTAAAACCCGCGTTATGTTGCGCGCATTTTGCTAAGTTTACGGAAATTGCCACAAAACGCATACTAACGAAATCGTACATGTAAAAAAATTGAGTTTATGGGAACACCGAAAACTACAGAGGGATTTTGCATCTATTGTCCTACTGTACAGGCGCATAATCTTTGTTAATGTGATTTTTTTATACTATTATGGATTATTAGTTGTTACAATGTTAGCTATCTGCATAGTGTTTGTACTATCATGATTTATTTATATCTAGTTTTACCGGCGTTTCAAGATGGTCGAAAAAAGAGCATTGAAAGCAGATCAAAATAATAAAGTCGAAACTGATTATACCATTTTCCGGGGTTAGGTGTGTTTGAATTTCTCGTAATAATGTCTCAGATCATATTCAATGGTTCCATTTCCTTGTAGTTAAAGACTTTCATTTGTTTGCCATCCATGATTCTTGAATGAGGCAGTTTCATTCCTTTTTCTTTTTAGTATATGTTTCGGAATGAGAAAAGGAACAATTTGGTTACATAAACCAATACGATATAAATACGTTAAACTTTATCAAAAAAACTTTATAAACAATTCTCACTGCACCCGATGATTGACTGAATCGAAAACGTTGTTCTTGTGATCGGCCACGTTCGGTCTCGACTCGTACGTACAAATAGTTACACCGTGATGATGCGCTTCGCTAAACTCTCCCCGCAGTCCGATGTAGTACACGGTCGTGTTGGAATCTCCGTAATTTGTAGGGAAATGAATCGATAGATGGTGCACCGACGAAAAAGTGACAACCCTAGGAAGTGAATATTTTGTAAATTTTACTTAGTTTTGACTGAAATTATAGATCTTACTTGGTGGAATATTCAATGACCCCATTGGAATCTCGCTGTAATTCGAACTCCTGATCAGCGCAAGCACTAACATCATCAAAAGTCATCTTTGGTCTGTTTTTAAATCTGCAAAAAACAGCAGGATGAACATGTACATATGTATTGTCTCTACGAGGGATCCAGTTACTTACAACTTCATTTTCCGAGGATGACTATCGTCATTAGCACCCACGACGATGATCCCTTTCAGCTTCACATTTCCGGTGAAGGGGATATTAAACAGCAGCTCTTCGTCCGCATCGCTGGTAACGAACTTATCAAAATCCAGCCGTTGATTGTAAGGTTTGAACACCGTCTTACCGGAGCCCTCCGTTTCCTCGTTAAGGCACTCGACATTGAGCATGTCGATTTTCTCATACAAACTGTACTGTATGCCCATCTCCAGCTCATCCTCGATTCCGAGCGCCTCGTGGGCACAGGCACCACCGTGTGAGTGATTGTGGGACATTTACGATTTTAAAACAGGACAATTTTTTCTTGTGCAACTAGACTATGCGCTCCAAACGAAGGTACAAAACAAAAACAAATGTATCAATCACCGGTAAAATGACATTTCATTTTGTGGTGAAGCTTTCATACCTTCTGGTTTTTCTCGCAGAGAGTCGCCTGCGTCGATCTTCCTCTCTGAAAGCTCATTTTGGAAACGGTCAAAAGATTCTGCACAGTGGGAAATTGATGGACCAACCAACTCAATATTTTGAAACTTCAATAAATGTTTGAATTAGAGATGCACCAAATGAGGCATTCCATGGAAAATAAATAAAAATAAGTACACTAAGGTCGCTTTTTACGCGGATTCCGGAATTTACGCGGTTTTTTTTACGCGGATTCCGGAATTAACGTGTTTTTTTACGCGGATTTCGGAATTCACGCGGTTTGTTTACGCGTTTTTTTTTACGCGGCATGAATTCCCCGCGTAAAAAGCGACTTTAGTGTATTTTTTTAGGATGTCCTTTCCGATTTCGCTGAAACTTTGCACAGTTCTTCCCAGTTGATAAAGAGGTCATTCTACACTATCAGTTCTTCTGTTTCAGAAGGGCCTATCCAAAAATGTGACTGATGAATGAAATATTTTGTATCAGAAAAACGACGTGTTTGATTGAAATGGTGTCTTCAGCAAAGTTGTAGATAATAAAATTGCATTTCTAAAACAAATATATACACCGTAAAAATATATTTTTTCAGGGCTAAACATTCCAAATTGTCACAAAATCTAAAATATGTATCTTAAAAAGTACCTTTTTAAAAAATCTAATTGTTTTACGCATTGAAGACAACAATATGTACTACTATCTGTCGAAACTTGGTGATGGTAATATGAAAAACAAAAAAGTTATGAACGTTTG
Source organism: Wyeomyia smithii (assembly GCF_029784165.1). Taxonomy (NCBI): domain Eukaryota; kingdom Metazoa; phylum Arthropoda; class Insecta; order Diptera; family Culicidae; genus Wyeomyia; species Wyeomyia smithii. The sequence goes on from NC_073696.1 coordinate 62,545,666, forward strand.
AATATATTATTTCCCAGCCAAATAGCTGCTATAACTACACGCAAAAGTTTAACTTATTATTCGAACTTAATTTCTATTTTTAACAACGGTTTTTACCCGGTAACATTCAAGTTCATTGAGGAGACAATGTGTGCAGTAGGGAAAACGAAAAATTAGCGAACTGGAAATATGATACAGATTTGGAAAAACACCGACGGGAGTATCTACACTCAAAATATTTTGCACGTTATTGTTACGTGAAATTTCCTGTACTTATTCATTTTCTGTCATTTTGCATGATTTATGTGACAAACATAACATATACGTGAAAATCACATGCATACTATGTTTTATCACGTAGCATCTACGTCAACTTGGCAACGTCAAACAGAATAAAGTATTACGTGAAATCTCCGTGTGAAAATACACAGAAATCAAAATGGCGAAGCTGTTGTCTGATGTTGTCTTTGAACATGGAAGGAATTCCTCGATGACTTCCCAATAAGTGAGCTTTAGAAAAAATCATAAGAATCCGGCATCGAGATATCACACAGATTCAGTTCAAATTGCGAGGAATTTCCTGAACATAAACAGATGCAGCTAACAGTGATTATCGCCAGCGAATGTCGCAATATCATTTTGCCATTTTGTATGTCGTTTAATTCATTTACGAATTGGCGATTTTGCATGCCCGTGAGACTTATCAAGCAACATATTTGGATATTTTCTGAAAACCATTCCTAGTCCCTCAAGAATTTGGGAAACCACAATTGAAAATTATACGTTGTATAAAACGTAGAACCTATCAGACAATCAAATGCTTTTCACTTTACCGGTAATTGAATTCTACGTGAAACTCACATGAAATAGATATGTCTACTGAATAAGATTCACAGGATAAATCATCTCACCAGTTCATGATAAACTCAAATGACAATCACGTACAATCTACATGAAAATGACAGTGGAAAATACTCACATAACTTTTCCGGTAACTATAACGTGAAAAATATTTTTCACATTATTGTTACGTGAAATTTCCTGTACTTATTCATTTTCTGTCATTTTGCATGATTTATGTGACAAACATAACATCTACGTGAAAATCACATGCATACTATGTTTTATCACGTAGTATCTACGTGAACTTTCCAACGTCAAACAGAATGTCATAGATGAAGTATCGCGTGAACTCTCTATGTGAAAATACACAGAAATCAAAATGGCGAAGCTGTTGTCTAACTCAGTCTCTGACAATAAAATAGAATTTCTCGACGGCCTGCCAATAAGTGAGCTTTCGAAAAACCGTACGAATTTGACATCGAGCCTGGAGCTTACAGGTTTCACACAGATTTAGTTCAAAGGTCGAGGAATTTCCTATACAAAAACAGTTGCAGCTTACAATAGTTATCGCCGGCAAATGTCGTAATATTTGTCCGTTTTTATGTCGTTTGATTCATTTACGTATCGGCGATTTTGCATGGCCGTGCGATTTATTAAGCAATATTTCTATAATTTCTAAAAACTATTTGCCGTCTCTTAAGAATCGGGGAAACAAAATTTGAAAATTTTACGTTGTATCAATCGTAGTAGCTAGCAGATAATCGAATGCTTTCCATTTTACCGGTAGTTGAGTTCTACGTGAAAGTCACATAAAATGCATATGTCTGCTGTATAAGATTCATAAGATAAATCATTTCACCAGATCATGATGAACTCAAATGACAATCACGTAGAATCTACGTGAAAATGACAGTGGAAAATATTCACATAACTTTTCCGGTAATTATGACGTGAAAATTATTTTAAGTGCGGATTTTCGGATAGTCGGATATCCGGATATTGTATCTGAACATAGTTTAATGAGAATTATGTAAATAAATACTTACGAGGGAATGGGGGATTGTGGAAAAAGCCATTTTTCGCGTTACATTTCATTCGAACGGGCTTAAAAGCTAGAAAAAAAATCCGGATAGTATATCCGGATATCCGACTATCCCTATCCGGATATCCGGACATCCGAATAGTATTCGTTTACACATCCGTGATCCGAGCTTCGGATAACCGGATCACGAATATATCCGGTTAAAAGTCCCAGCACTAGTTACAACTACTTGCAAAACTTTTACTCACTACTTGAAAAGGTAAATGAAAAATGCTGCATCAATACAAACACAGCAGATGGTGTCTCGCTTACACATGCAACACGGCTCTTGCTTGTATGTTCCCCTGCAAAAATGCATACAAGCGCGTAACTTCATTACGTTTTGGTTATTGGCATCTTAGCAGTAGCAACAACTATACATAAAACAGTTTTGAAGTGAATAAATAAGTAAGTGGTTAAGTGAAACAACTGTTGGTGTTAAGGTCCAGCAAACAACATGAATAACACTACGTACAAAATTAAATGTATTCGACCTTTCGATGGTAAAAAGTGTTCGAAGCAGCTGCGGAAACTATAGGATAATAATATCCAAAACTTGAAAGTGATAAAGTATTCCAAGTAGTCGCAACTAACTTACGAGTTTCTTCTTTGTACGTCATGTCGTCTGCATGTACAGAAACTAGCTCTCTCTACGCGTCTTATTTATAAAACCGTCTGATAGCGGGAATCGTCGCTGAGTTACACATATTAGTTTCCAATAGGGCCAGTAAACACAGAAAAATACGAAAAAAATTGAGTAAAAATGACAAAATATTCAAACGTCCATAACTTTTTTTTTTCATTTTACCATCACCAAGTTTTGACAGATAGTAATTAATATCGTCGTCTTCAATGTGTAAAAAATTAGATTTTTGAAAATGATACTTTTTTAAATATTTTAGATTTTGTGACAATTTGGACTATTTGGCCCAGAAAAAAAATATTTTTACCGTGTATATATTTTTTTTGAATCGCCATTTTATTACCTACAACTTTGCTGAAGACACTATTTCAATCAAACAAGTCGTTTTTTCTGATACAAAATATTTCATTCATCAGTCACATTTTTGGATAGGCCCTTTTGAAACAGTAGTCGTGAGTCTACATGAAGAACTCATAGTGTAGAATGATCTCTTTAACTGGAAACAACTGTGCAAAGTTTCAGCAAAATCGGAAATGGTCGATCAGAATCGATTTGCGAAGTAGCGTGGACTTGCTCAAATAGTACTTTCAGAATACCGAATAGTCTATATCTCATTATTCGGTGAGCCGAATTTTTGGCTGAATAAATTACGAGTAAAGACCGAGAGAAATATGTTCACGGGTGGATCCGTTGAAATGAATTCAATGTTCAGAACAAATTTTTACTTACATTTGCATATAAGCAACCCTTCAAGTGTGAAAGAGATACACACTTAAAATAAAACACCGAATTCGGTAAAATTTTACCGGAATCTCAACAGCTGAACGTTCGGTGACATCTTCGTGTTTCCGAAAATTACCGAACAGTTTGTGAAACCACCAACCGAGCGGTCGGTAATTTTCGCAGCTTTTTGGTAATGTTCCAAACCGAGCAGCCAGTAAAATTTACCGAAAGAAACTTTAAAAATGAACAAAAATACCGAACGCACCTGTAAAAAATACCGGTGGCAGAAAAAGTCGGTTATAAGTGAGCCTGCCGGTACCGTCTAAAATCAAACTAAATTAACCAGATTACTTACGAAAAATGTTAGCGACTCGTACATCCTGTTTCAGTAATTCACCAATAACACTTTCCAAATTATAAATATCCTATGTTTACACACAACAATTAAAACAAATCAGCAGCACCAGTAGAAAATATTCGCGTCTTGGACGGTTGCACGTATGAGAAAAATGGCCACCACATTCACAATTTGGCATTTTCACAAGTTGTTCGGTAAAAAGTTATACAAATTTCGGTGAATGTAAAATTAAGCAAATATTTCGGTAACAGTTGACAAAATTATGGTAAAACTTACAGATCTTACAGAACAGTCGTTAATTCGATGCTTTTTTGCAGGAATACCGGTGTTATTACACTTTACCGATGGATTATTGTAAAAAAAATTACCGAACGACTTTTTTTGGATTAAGTGTGTAGTATAGTGTCGGTAAGAAACAAACTTGTTTTAATATTTCCTCTTTGGGAACTACAGTGCGTAAAAAGGGACACTAGGAATTGAGATTTTCTGAATTTTTCAATTCAAAAGATTTGTTTGAAAAAAAAAAATGTGTGTAGATTTTTGAGAAATTTCTTTATGAACATCAATTTTAAAGAGTATCTGGCATCTCTGGTGCGAAGTGACAATTCATTTGTTTGTGTACTGTTTGGCGTGAAACGTCTTTACACAATTTCAAAATGGCCCAAAATGTTTCGGTGATATTGGATTTTTTGACGTTGGACTAACGTCTATATCGAAGTTAGGCTCCTGAATTTGAAAATCTAGTAATTCAACCAGGGAAAACCAGGGAAAAGTGGTCAGGTTTTGAGCGCTTATATATCAGCCATTTCTTTTCAGAATTTCGAGGTTTTGGCATCAACCGATCAGAAATTCTTTTACGGTTGAATTTATGTAACAGAAATAACCTATTGTTCGAGATACACTATTGAAAAACTGATAAATCACATCGATTGTCTAAATCATACCGAGCAACCAATCACTACCTCTCTTCACAAGCACAGTCGACACTAACGGATACAACCGATCTGACTTTGTAACCAGTCTCGCAGCTTTCAACCAATAACGAGCTCGCTTTCGGTAGCTGCAACAGGTGTTTCAACACCGTTTCAAAATGCTTCTTTTATCATTACCACTGAACAGATTCTAAACACCAATGGCTTGATTGATGGGGGAAATATTGCGCAAGATTGTCATATAATAATTTAAATATGTTTTCGATACTAAACTAGATAAAAGTTATGTTAAAAGTCGTGCACATTCAACCAATCACAAGCTCGCTTGTCCTTTGCTCGCGGATGGATTTTTGCATTTGGCTATATAACAGCCTGCGTCGTCTCATAGCAGTCATCAGTTACCAAGTGAAAGGCCACTAGAACGGTCCTGAATAATCAGCAGCGGTGGCTGATTCCAGTGGGGAACTGAGCTGCAGCAGAACCAGAGCGGTGGTATCAGGCAGCAGCGGCGGAGGTAGTGGGCAGCTGCATTGCTTCATTTAGTTCGGTTCCCCTTCGATCTGAGTTGGACCCCACCAGCGGTAATCCAATTCAGATATCTTTGGGTGAAAACAGCCAGAAACTGCACGAGCCAGCACCGCCACTAGGAAAGCTACCGCCATTTAGTGTGTGTGCAGTGTGCACATATAGCGTATGTGCATCTGCATTGCTATGACATTTGCGATGATAGGGATGGCGCTGTTGCGTGTGTATGGCTAGCTATAGCGTGTGTAAGACATTAGCATGTGTAGCATATTATGGCTATTGCGTGTATATCTTCAGCGTGTGTACGGATAGTTGTAGCGTGTGTGTGGATAGCTGCTGCGTGTGTAATGATTAGTTATAGCGTATGTATGGATAATAATAGCACATGGTTGGATAGCTTATGCGTGTGTATAGATAGTTGTATCGGATGTATGGATAGGAATAGCGTGTGTATGGATAGCTTTAGCATGTGTGTATAAAAAACTATAGCTACAGCGTGTGTATGAATAGTTTAACTGTGTGTATAAATAGTTATAGCATGTGTGTGGATAACCATAGCGGGTGTTTATCCAAGATTATTATTGTCATTAAAAATATTAAAACGTCTTAACGAACACGGTTGTGAATTTGATTTTGCAGAAGCGATTTTAACTTCTTCAGCCAGTCTTTATTGATCGAGGAAAAATTACTGCCTATGAATGAACACTTATTTACTACAAATTTCATTTAGATCAAAACAGGTTCTGTTTAGTATCATAAATTATTGATAAAAAGAGTTGCAAGTTTTCTTAATGAGCATTCATTAAATTTTCGTTTTTGTTTCTCGGTGCGCGGTTTTGATTTTGTTTCTCGCACACAGAGAAAGAAACTTGTCACTATCGTGAAAAATAACAAAACAATTAGAAATGCTCTAAATCACAATTGAAGAAGTTAAGATATTTTCCTGTCACTCGCCAAAACCTTGATAACAACTACCGAAAAACGTGTAATTGAGCTCTTGCTATATTAAGTTATTGAAATAAACGTATTTTTTTTAAATACATGAAGTTATATGCTGGGCTGGAGCTACCCTAGCATGAGTTCTATCGATTTAATGTCAAACAATTTTTAAATTTAAAATTTTCGTTTGAATCGTTCTGGGCTTCAATTTCAGATAGTTTCGTTAAGTTTGCTTTTTGCTTGGATAGGAAAATTTTACCAATTCGCTCAATTAAATGATTGTCTTAATAGTGCAGCTACGAACAAAGGTTTGATTCGAATATGTATGAAATGACAGCGATTAAATAAAAGATATCCATTCTTTTAGTATATATTATTATTTATAACGTTTTAACGTCTCAGCGTTCAGAAATGCACTGTTAGATAAAATTGCAGCAAATTCTAGAGTTGCAATTCTCTCTATTATTTGTTTTAATGGAATATAAGAATACCGTAGTCCAACGTCATGCGGTCGTGTCTTGAGTGCCACCCTCCTACTTTTTAGAAATAGACGACGGTTGAAAAGCGAAGTGTGACGAGTGTAACGCTACACTTTCTCGCGGGGGTGCTGTGGCGAAGAAAACGAGCGCAAAACAAACAACACTAAACAGGATGCATCTCAACTTTCCATTTTTGAATATTATTTCGCGAACGTTGGCTGGTACGAATATTCAGCAAAAGCAAAATAGATCACGAAATCAATCGCGAAAATGATTGTTTTGGATTTGCAACCGTTTTCAATGGTTGAAACGTCGGCTTTCAACGTCTAGTGTCAAAACTGACACCAAAATACAAGGTAATATCATTATAGCTTTTAAATAATGAAGTTTATTTACGATAACACCTATTTTCGAATTCCTAGTAGAAAACACTTCCCGACGGTGGTACTACCGGATTTATATGAGAAATGTAGGAGCAGTATTAAGAGTGCGTTACCGCAGGGCGCTGGGCTCATGTCGTTCACGACATACATATGGTCTTCTCCGAACAATAAAGCTGTAATTAATTTGACCGCTCATTGGTTCGACGAGAAACGCAGTTCCGTTCAGCACGCGATCTTGAACACGAATGAGTTTAGCGGATCTCATCCAGGAGAAAGAATCGAGACGAAAATCACCGAAATGCTTACTAGCTGGGAGCTACCTGCTTCGAAAGTTAACCTAATAATGCAACTAATATGACATAAGAATTAGAAGACGCGGAGCTCCCGAATGTTGGGTGTTTTATTCATAGTCTTCAAGTTGTAATACTCGACGCTTTGGATTTCCATAAAGTCGTTAAAGATGTTATTGCGAAATCACGAAATAACGTGATGTATTTTAATCACTCGCAGCTGGCGTGCAATAGATTAACTGAGATCCAAAATGAGTATGATTTGCCTAAACGTCAGCTTCTGCAGGAGATTCGAACTCTTTGGAACTCCACGTTTTATATGTTGCGTCGTAAAATTGGTCAAAGATTAGTTGGAACGTACTATTCAGGAGAAATACCTTCCGTGAAAAATTTGACGGAATACCAATGGAACATGGCCAGTCGTCCATTTGGGCTTTTGAAACCTTCGATGAAATTACAAGGATGGTTAGCTCAGAGGATTCTTGCATATCGGAAGTGATACCCTACGTTGCAACGCTCAGATTATTTTTGAAGTAGGAAGATAGTGAGCAAAAAGGAGTTGAGAAACGAAAGAAGTCTTGTTGAATAGTCTAAATAAAAGATAAACATGTTTTTAATTTTGCGACAGTCTTAGATCCGAGGTATAAACTTAATTTTATTTCTGAGAACCATCAGCCGTAAATCACCGCTGAAGTCCTTGATAAAAATGAGGTTCAAATGTCAGATATACCAATGTCTGCACCAGCTAAACCAGAAGACTTAATCCGGATCCGAATTTTAGAAGCTATTTGACGAAATCGGGATGAATCTGTCAACCAAAAACCATCCATCAGAATGTGTTATGAAATACGAATTGAAGCAATACATATCTGAAAGAACCATTGAACGCAGACAGAACCCTTTCTCTTGGTGGAATGCAATACGAGTACTGTCGTTAGTGAACGGCCATTCTCCACCGAAAGTTTTGTCTACGAGCAGCATAGAAATCGCCGGCTGCCAAAAAACGCTGAGATGATAACTTCTTTGAAACGCAAATTCAATTACCTCAAATCCCCGCAAAGGAGTCCACTGTTCGGCTTATTTTTTTAGATTTGTCTAATAAAGCACTGTAACGTTATTAGTTGACAAATCAATAAAACGCATTCTGTTTAATATATTATAAACTGCCATTTATTACATTACAAACAACCATTTGAAAATTAAAAAAAAAAAAAAAAAAAACAAATAGTTTACGTTATTAAAACAACAATATACAGAAATTACTGTTAGCCATCTAGAATTAGATTAGTAAATAAGAGCTGCACACATACTGGGCTTGCATAAGGAATAGTCTGATCAAAACCGTTTTTTTTTATAAAACTAAATCATTTAGTCGACTGGAAGAAATAGTGCTGCTAATCCATATAGTTTTTTTCTTTTTGTTGAGAGATGAGTAGTAGCATTCGTAAGCTCAACGTCGCATGTTTTTGTTTTTTTTTTAGTTTACTACTCTAGAGGTACAACATGTATGCGTGAGAAAACGGTCATTGTTTCAATAAATATTTTGGAGTTATCTTTGATTTTATACAGCTAATGAGATTATTATTATTCAATGCTCTTAACCTAGTGCTTAAGCCTGTCAGTGGATTCATAATATATTTTACGGCGCTGTTTAAAATGTGTGTTCCACGCAATGCGCAGGAAAATTGCTGGGATTGTTATTTGCTTCTGGTTTAAAGTCTTGCATATGCTGGATATGGTTGTCAGCGACGATTTGTTCGCTACAATAATTTTTAAGCTAGTTTTTTAGTTTCCAACTATTTTGAGCCAATGCCAAATGTTATGTTCGATAATCTCTAACTTTTTGAATTTGTAAAATTCCGGGAAGACTATTCTTTAATTGATTTTTTAAAGCTTTTACCGCGATGTTTCTAAAAAAATTTTGGAAAGTTCGATCCGCTGCTGGATATCACTCGAACAATTTAGGATGAATTAGTGTATTTTAACCCTTTTCTGGGTCAGTTCCAAAATTTATTGTAGTGCAAATCTACCATTTTCCAAGGGGTTCGAGTGAATTCAGTGAAAGTTGTTCAGAATTTCTGAGGGTAACACGAAAAAAAATTTCAATATCGGGAGTTTTCGAATCGCTGAAATCGCACAGCTTATAATAAAGCTTTCTCTTAATTTGCTGTTTGCGCCAAAGTTTCGTACTTATTTCTTTGGCGCAAAGTAGTACTTTACCGGCAACGCCTTGGGCGTGATAATTTCGTCCTCCTGGAGCAAAATGTCACCCTCGTTACCATTGGGTTCGGTTATTTCCAGTGGCACAATCTCCACATCGGGGCTTGTCGTAAAATGTATCCGTTGTATCGTTGTGGGCACTGAGGCAGGGTGCTCTGCTGGGCTGCGTTCGGTCGTATAAACGTCACCGATGTCTTCCGGTGGGATATTCTTATCTGGGTTCCTCATTTCTGTAATGGCTGTCACTTCTTCCTTAAGCTGCTCCGGGTAGAGAACGTCGTTCACGTAGAACATCGTTCCCAGGTTGTAAACAAAAACTTCTGATTCGATGATCCTGGCGCTGTTCACAGTCACGTTGTTATCGAACGTCCGATGAATCTTCACCGGAAGGCCTCCGATAGTTTCCAAAACTTCACCTTCCCTCAAGTCGCGATCGTACAGGCGACCTTTGATGAAATGGTTCAACAACAGTTTGACGCCTTTTTCCGATGCGAGAACATTGTCCGACAAAATGTCGAAGCTGTACCGTTCGAAAGCTTCATCTGTGGGTACGAAGAAGGTATAGTTGGAACCGGATATGTATTGAGCGATCTCGGCTGTGTTGAGGAAGCGCGTGATCTGCGTGAATCGATTGTCACGTTCCAGTGCCAGGAATGAGTGTGAAAGGAACTGGGCACCAAACCACGGGAAGGCTAGCAGCGGAGGAGTTTCCTTATCCTTATGCATCTAAGAGCGAATAGGAGATTACTTTTAGCTGGATCACACGATTATTTAATCAAGCTCTTTTTTACCTGATGCAATCGTGACACGACCGCTTCGGACACGAACAAGACTTCAGAGATGACAAACACTTCGACTCCATTGGATAGTGTGTAATCGTATAAAATGGACACATTGTTCACGGTTGGGGAAGCTGTAAAAGTTATTTTTCAATTTGTTTTTAATACAGAAAAGCCTCCAACTTACGCCTGCCCTTAAGTACTACATACTCTCCGCCGAGAGTTTTAAACCTCTGCTCCGTGGTCATTGTACGCAGGTCGGCCATTCGGAGGGGCTGTCGCACACGAACAAAGTGATTCCGCAGAACACTCTCCGTGAATTCCTGCACACTGAACGGGTAGAATCCCCAATCGATCGGATGCCACCGTTGGAATGCGGTATCGGAGGGAATCAGCACCATGTAGGAGCTGTCGTCCAGCAGTTGGCTCAAATTGCTGTTGGAGAGGAAGTGCTGGAAAACCTTAGCGCCGGACTTCATGCTTGCCAGAAAGTTCATCAAGTGTTGCCCAATTCGGTTCTCCTTGATGGCCGCCAGCTCTTTGGTAGCATTCTTCATCTCCAATCGCTGCGGTTCGTTATATCTACAATCAATCAGTATTAGATCAAATAATCCTGAGCACTACAACTGCGTTTCTTACCGGTTGTTTTCCTGGATATTTCGCTTATTCAATTTATTGGTGTTCACCGCTCTATTGTCGGTAAGGTTTCCCTCGATGAAGATCATAGTCAACGAGTCGCTGACGTTGTGCCGGGCGGCGTACTTTGTCTCCTGGTGGCTCATGTACTGCAGTACGTAGCCCATCAGCATGTTAACGCAGGTTAAATTGACGCCCACCGAGTGCCGGTTCATATTGCCGTAAACGTTGTGGTCTTTCATCTCCATCAGCGCCCCGGGAATGACGTGTTCCAGCAGAAATTCCTTGGCACGCGACTCGCTGCCTTTGAACACCAACCGGTCGATCCTATCCGGGACGATCAACGTGAATGGAATATCTAATCAAAAAGGGAGGAAACAGAGAAACATCTCCAATTAATAGCCATCGTGAATGATTACTTAACTTTACGTAAGATCCCACCGCAGGAAAAAATACCCTCCCAAAACGATGCATTGTTCCCACTATAGAAACTAAAAAAATTTTTCAAGATGCACTAAGTCGATAATCCCTCCTTATTGTTTTTTTATCGATTTTTACCGCCTCAAAGAGTTATATTCCTTGACCAGCTTGGCGGAAGAAAGAATTTGCATATTTGCTAATCCTCCGCAGTTGGAAACGTTTTCGCGATTTGCCGTATAAGCAGACATGATTCAACCGGAGCAGGACATAAATCGCAGAACGGCGCAGAACGTTCACAATAACAGCGATTAAGGTACTGCACCACATGCTACGGGAGTGAGGCACGTGAAATTCATCGTGCTGGGATTGCGTAATTGAAATTACCTACCGCCGCTATTAGAACTTTTTCAATCATGATATCCACACTGAATGCCATGCATCAAAAGTTGTTCGGTTTCATTCAGTAAAAGGTGGAAATTTTTGCTGGAAGCAAGTGTAAAGTACCATCAATGAGTTATTGTTGAACCATTATATATCATTTGAAAAAAAAAAATTTCTACATCAACCATTGGATCTTGAACGGCCTCGAGGTACAATGCTGGTCTAGTGAGAAGGTCAAATTCCCGGTTGGTGGTGTAATTTTTGCAACTTATTTTGTCCATTTTAATTTTTCTTTTCGCAAATGAATGAAAAGTTCGATATCATCAAAACTAAATTTTATGCAAAAACCGCAAGTTGAAGGCATATAACTAGTAGCTATTCTACTGGAAACGAAAACTTTAGTGCGTTATCTGGTCACCAAGTGTTAGAGCTGTTGTGTTGAAATAATAATACTGGGCACTATCACAATACCGCACGGGAATCTCTGGTACATTAGCTACCATCAAATATTTTTTAATATTATAAGATATTTGCTGCCATTAGAGTAAACTGAAACGCGCTTGAGTGAATCCAAAGTTATTTAGCAAAGCAAAGCAAAGCCTTGGTTCTACATTTCGGTAGAGGAACGAACCTCAGAGATTTCGGTGCTATTTAGGGGAGTCACTTCACGGTAAAATATATTTCACTCTCACGCTTACTTTCTGCGACATATTTTCGATTCCACCTCAAGTAAGGTGATAAAAATTACCTCCGTGAAGTGAGATTGATAGTGAAGTGAAATTGAGAATGGGACTAGTGAAATGAAAATATTTCGAAGCTCAGAAATTTCCGAGCCCCAGATTTTTTCCGTTTTTTTTTTGATAACCATCAGATCTTGACATTTTCTGCAATTCTAAGACATTGGGCATTAAAAATTTTTTTTTTGTTTTGTTATCGAAAATTTCATTAACTACTGCGCATTTTTTTCGATTCAAAAGTTTAAACTTTGACCGCTTTGAGGCACGGGTCGAATTCTAAATAGTTTCGTTACTGAAAAATAAATCCATTATTCAGAAAACATAAAAAAACACAGAAAATTACAGAAAAAAACATAATAAATAAAAAAAGTTAAAACGATTTTTTTCAGAATACGAAAAGCATTTAAAAAGTTATAGTCTGGTATAATTTGAAATGTATTAAAATATCTTCCAAATCCAACCAAATTTTTTGAAATTTGTGTTCTTGTCCTAGAGCTCGAACCGAAAAAATGAATGATTACAGATTTCTAACCGTTCTGGTGTGTTTCGTGCTTGCAACCAGGTTTGAAGTAAGTAAAGTCTTCAGAGAATTAAAGTTTCCCCGTAAGCAAACGTAGAAGCGACGAACTCAGCGAGTAATGACTCCACGGCCTTTTGACGCATTTCCGGGATACCAAAATGGACAGGAACGGTTAAAAAGCTATCATATTTCATTTTGACGTGGGACTACGTCGTTCTTCACTATACTAAGGTACATTCTTGGAAAACTGGATTGAACATGTAACGTTTTTGGTTGGCTCTTGGAAGATTTTAGAAGCTAATAGCGCTCAAACAACTATTCCGATTTCAATAGTTAATATACCGTTGGAAAGCTAAAATATACAAGATTTGTATAACATGCTAATTTTAGTTACCATTTTCTAATTACTCGGTGAAAATTGCTGAAAAGTTTAAAGGTCGAATATCCACATACATTTTAATACGATTGGTATATTTCCCTAACGCAGACTTCAAAAACATAGACGAAATGATTTCACGCAATCAGTCATTGGCTAGCAATGCCAGCCAATTGGCATCGCATTCATCACCCAACGTAAGCGACGAAGAAAGAAACCAGAGATGCTTCCACGCGATTGGTTATTCCCCAATCACCCAAGTTTCCCACGCTGAGTGACGCTATAAAAGGACATTCCGTGTTGGGAGAAGATCATTCCCTGGTCGACCGTCAAGGCGAACAGTTCGGCTTCCCCTCGATCTGAGTTGGACCCCACCAGTGGTAATTTAATTCAGATATCGTTGTTGGAATACAGCACGAAATTGGACGTGAACGGAACTGGGGACCATTGGAAGCCGTTGGAAGGGATCATTGGAAGACTTGGAAGCCGTTTGGTTGCTGCCGATAGTGTAGGTATAGTGTGTCGTATATCAAGCGCGGTGGCTGAGTAACGTGTGGGTGTGTATGTGTGAGTGTGTGAATAGTGTGTGTGTATGTATAGGTGGCGTGTGCGTGTATGTGTGTGTATGTGTTAGTAACGTGTGTGTGTATGTGTAAGTAAGGTATTTGTGTATGTGTAAGTAATGCGTGTGTATGTGTGTGTGCGTGCGTGTGTGTGTGCGTGTGTGTGTGTATGTGTGTGTGTCTGTGTGTATGTATGTGTTTGTTTGTATGTGTGTGTGTCACTGTGGGTGTGTAAGAAGCGTGTACGTGTGCGTGTGAGTAGTGTGTGTGTGTGAGTAGTGTGTGTGAGTGAGTAGTGTGTGCGTATGAGTAGTGTGTGTGTGTGTGTATGTGTGTATGTGTGTCTGTGTGTGTGTGTGTGTTTGTGTGTGTATAGCGTGTGTGTATTACGTGTATGTGTGTATAACATGTGTGTGCAAAAATGCACTTATTCGAGGTAAATATATTTATGACAGAATCATTTTTCCGAAAAGTACTTCAATTGGTATTTATATGATAGTGACCATAATTTTATGCTAGTTATTTTCATCACTGAGCTTGTTTTGCGTTTATTTGTTACATGGGACTAACCAAAATTCATATTTTTCTAATCAATTTAGCAACAAACAGCTTTTTCTTGCGATTTTTTGAGAGCACCGGGTTTGTGAAGAAGTTTTTGAGGTTCAAGCAAAAAGTGATGAGAAATTACGTGGGACTGTTATGCATTTATGGGCAGTTAATGTGAGTATTGGTATTTGTATGCTGTGGTTTATGACAGGTGTTTGTGGTTTTTTGTGAAATTTTCATGGATTATTGTGCATGGTATTTGTACGTTTGGTGTGTGTTATATACTGCGGCTATGGCAGAATTAAATCTTTACACCCACCATAGTCCCACGGCAAGCCTACGTTTGTGCACTCAAGCACATACCCTTTAACTTTTTTTCAGTTTGCGCTCCAAAATCTTTTTTTTTGTTTTGTCGACCGTAATCGACTTCCAGCTGGTTGGTAAATGGCTTGGCACGTGTCACTTGAGACCCCATTGTGGTCATTCACCTCTGTCCAGCAACTCCTATCTCAACCTCCACGAGGTGCCACGAGGACCGGGATACGAGTAACCTTAGCGGAGATCAGGTAACCAACCCCCGCACATAGGGGTATTTTAAGTGAAAAGTTGGAAAAAATTATTCTCATGCGTAAATACGCTAACTTTTTTATTTATAGCAGTTTGTCAGTTTTGTCTTCAATCAGTCTTTAATATGCATAAAATAATCAAGCTATAAATAATATCTACCTATCAGTGATGTATAATTTTTCTCATACAACGTGGTAGGTTCCTTGTTGGGAATATTGCGGCGAGTGATTTAGGGCCACATTTGGTGAAAAAAACTTTTCTAGACATTTGACCTAACGTTAATCCACTAAAATTAATCCACTTTTAAATTTCTTGAGAACTTTTTTTAGAGGGACTCTAACTCTGAACACTTTTATTGTTTTTACTTGAATAGGGAGAAACACAATCTAGATACTATCTTTACATATCCAAGTATATATAAAAAATAACATTTTGGAAGTAAAATTGTTTAAAGGTAGTGCTGTTCTAAGCGTATTTTGATGTTTTTCACGTTATAAAACGTGATGAACATGATTGTTTTTTTATCAAATTAAAAGGTTTAATCGAACCAAATCAATAAAATCGCTCTACCGTTCGATTTTTTTATGCAAACTCTTTCTCTGCTTTAGTTTTCAAGGATGCAATTCAAATGAAGCAAATTTAGTAGAGAAATTAAGGTAAAAAGTTCACAAGACATTTTCAAATAAATCTAATTGTTTGGTAGAAAAAGAGAAATTTAAAACTGTAATATTATTGGTTATATCATGAGATTGATTTTTGAAATTTTATGAGGAACACGATGAAGCTATCAAGTTTAAAATAGAACTGGCTGCAATTACCGGAAAATGCAAATTCAGTAAAAAAATAAAAATTATACATCTAGCAACACTTTCGGTCAAAAGTTATATTTTATATGCATTCCTTTTGCTATTTTATTCGAAAATCACCTATCAGTGTTTTTCGGACGTCTTACGTCTACAAATCGCAGGAAAAAGGAAAGAGGGGTTTTGAACTGTTTTTTTTTTTTTGGTAAATTCGCATGGAATTACCCATATATTGACAGGAATAAAATCATGATATTTCATAAATGCGCAAACATGCGCAACTTTTTTTTTTTCTGGACGTGTTTCAGGGAGCTCATACCTTCCTAAAAATGAGATTGTTTGTGCGTAGAAACGTCCGGAACATTGAGAAAAATAATTTTGAAGCTTAATGCGGAAGGCAAATTTTCAAAAATGTTCAATGCAAAATATATACAGGTCGGACTCGATTATATACAGTCTCCGGAAAATTTTCACTATATATAATCGAATCCTATATATCAGCGGTTCTCAACCTTTTTTTGTTCGAGTACCCCTTGACGATATTTTTCATATCGATTGTTTCCCCTGGCTTGGAATGTTTTCACAGAGTCGGAGAGAGTAGTGGTAAATCATGTTGTGGTAGTCTTGTTTAGGTTTCGAATTGAACTATGGTTTGTTTGATTGCTACAGTCATGTTTTAAGAGCAAGATTGGAAAACAAATGAAGTATTGACGTGGGAAACGTCTTTGTTTACTATACTGGGATGCATTATGTAAAATTGGAAATAAAACGGGCAAATGTTGCGTCAGATTTCAAACGCTAATAACAGCATAACCACATGATGGATAACAATAACCAATATGTTGTTGGATAGATAAAATGTATAACAATTTTGTAATGTGTTAATTATCACTCTAATTTCATTGCTAAGCGGTAAAATTGATAATAATTTCAATAACAAATTTACGCGAATAATGAACCAATTACATGCGAGCATTCCTAGCACAGACGACGTGAATGGACACCATCCGTTCCCTGTGATATTCCCTGTATCAATTTCGAAATAAAAATTGACAGAGTCTCCCCGTCCCAATAGGTCAATTTATTTTTGCTTCCATGACTTAGACTGCTTAGACTAATATGATGTCTCGAAGGTAAAAGTTTTCCTAAAAGTTTGAAACAATACCCATCCTTGAACAATCTCTTAACCTGCGTGTTAGGTACTGTAGAACCTAATAAAAACTGATGTCTTGAAAGAAAACATGCCAGTAAAAGCAACAGTACCAGTGAGTATAGAACCGCAGGTCTCTCGTCGTCTATGATTGCATTGGTACTCTTCTATTCGTACTGCAGCAGTACTATTCGTATTGCAGTGATACACTTTTGTTCGTACATTTCTATTCGTATGCAATTGACGAAAAACTACAATGCTGCTGTTGATGGTGATTGAAAGTTTATTTCATAAATATGATTGCCATGAATTACTCAACAAGAATTGTAAATTTTTGCAACGGATATATTTTTAATTTTATCTTCGATATTCACTAAATAATCGTGACCGGATAGTATCGAAAGAGTAAATTCCTAATTATATACATTTATAGAAGAGTAAGAACCTGCGAATGCTTGTGATTTTTTAGTTTATTTAGTAAGATTCGTACAGAATCTCTTTTTATATTTCAAAATTGTTAGATGATATATTATTATTCTAAGCTTTACCATAATAAACGTATATTTCCTGTCTTCGTAATACAGCGAATGTAGTTGCAGGCAAATGAAAAAACTGTCAAGCAAAAAATAAAAATGTAATTGTGGATTTCTACGATTTTTTGCTGGAACTTGTTAGGAATTTTGTTCAAAATATTTTCTTATGTTTTCCAATTGATGAACCTTTGTAAGGGCTTCCATATTATTTTGAAAGTAATATCCATACTATAGATTTGATTTAGTTAGAGTTAAATAAGACAAAACCATTCATTATGATAACGTAAGCATTATTGGATTTGGTTTTTGAGGATATAGAGATAATTCTGACTTTGACGCATTATGAGAAATTCTTGGTGCTTCTTCAACAAGCACGATATGCTTGTGCCTTGTTAAATACATATTTTTTTGCACAAAAAAAAAAATTCTAAAGGCATAATATCGCCAAATATAAATGATATTTTTTCGAGTGTTGTTGAATATATTCCAGGGGAGGCTGAATTTCCAGGGGAGGCTGAAAATAAACACATTGATTCTGTCTGCAGACTCTGTATATTTTGTAACAAAAAATCCCCTAATTACAGTGTTTAGTCCCACGTCACCATTTCATACAACCCTAGGGCTGTATACCTTGTAGTATTTTAGAGAAAAATGGCTTCGTCCGCCATTACTGATTTTTCTTTCGCGTACCCCCTGAAGACCTTCGAGTACCCCCAGAGGTACGCGTACCCCAGGTTGAGAACCGCTGCTATATGTAATCGAATCAGAAATTTTTTTTTGTTTATTTTGCTTAAAACTTTTGTTGTTTTTGAATAAATAAGTAGGATTTATTTGACTAACCCCCTTAAAGTCGCAAAAACCTTTCTTACAAAAATATATGTATATATAATCGAATCAGAAATTTTTGTTTTTTAGTTTTGCATACATCTTTTGTTGTTTTTAAATAAATAAGTAGAATTTTTTTACTAACCCCCTAAAAGTTGCAAAAAACCTTTCTTACAAAAATATATGTATGTATAGGTTTCGTAGTTATTCTTTGTGTTATTGCAGTCAGCCAAGGCAAGAACACTACACCGTGCTGCACGGGTTCCACTTTTGCATAGAAACACTACACGGCGTGTATTGCAACTTGCACTGCGTGATGTGTAAGCAAATTCACCGGTGCGCGTGTGCAATGCTAATCCCCTACTCCGTGCATGAAGCTTCGGCCTACACACAAGCTGAGGGATTAGCTTCGTAAAATCACCCCTTCGCCATGCTTTTTGTTTAAATTTTCCGTATGGGTTGCAACACTTTGCCAACCCAACACCCTTTCCCGTTTCCTGAGCGTTACATAATTGGTAAACGTTCCCTTCGATATTTCTTTCCTCTAGGTATAGATGTATAGATCTTCAAAATTTTTAGTATTGATTGCGACGTTTTGTCAGATCTCTACCTCCTCCTAAGCGTTACGTATTTTTGGACGATCCCTCTACGACATTGCTGCTTTAGGTCAGTTATATTTAAAATTGAAAAATTTTTTTTTTATGATTCGATTATATACAATTTCATATATAATCGAATCATATATAATCGAGTCAATATATAATCGAGTCTGTATATAATCGAGTCCGACCTGTAGTCAACAAAACACCAAACCATCCATCTGAAATGTTCAAAACTTATTGCATACCATTCATTTGACTATCAATATCTGTAACAGGCAAAATGTAATTACTAATATTTAAAAATGTCTCCGGAAAAATCAAAAAATTACGTCTCAAAAACCTATTTCGCTTTTAGTTTGTATTTTGACAGCTCTGGCGGAGCAAAAACAAAACAAATTATAGTAAAACAGTTGTCACGGGATACCCCCACTATCTACGAATCTAGTGGAGTTGACTATGAGGGTTCAATAATATTTTTGATTTTTGCAATTTATTCCGACTTTTGACCTCAAATACCCCTATGTGCCCCGGTAGAAACTATGGTCGTGTGCTGACTGGGAAGAGGGATCGTACACGGCTGTATCCATGTTGGGGGCGGCGTACAACAGCGTCCTGGAGGGGGCGACTGAATTACGAAACGCGGTGCCTCGCCAGCTATATCTAAGACGGCAGCCTCGTCACGAGACTAGGTATCGCAGCTCTAGTAAGGCAGCATACCGACGGTAAAATACTACGACCAGTCCAGATATAAATATGAAACGGAATAATCGGTATGGACCTAGGCGAACGAAAATCACAATGATTATTGGAAACTCGGTACTTGAAATGAAAGAACTCTACTCGAACTAGCACGTGCAGATATCCTGGCAAGAGAGCTGCAGAAGGTGAATGTGGATGTTGCTGCCATATGGGAGGTAAGGTGGCCGAAAACGGAAGAACGCAAATTCCGGGCAGTAGTTCTATTGCGGGCATTTCATTTAAGTACCACATCTACTACAGTGGCGGCGTAAAAGCAGAAAGGAAAATCTGGTTTCGTGCTCATAGGGAAACAGATGAATCGTGTCATTAGATGGAGGCCGATCAGTGACTGTATATGCGTGTTGAGAATTAAGGGCAAATTTTTCAACTACAGCCTGATAAATGTGTACGCACCGACCGATGAAGAGAAGGAGGAGTTATAAGAGCTCCTGGAATAAACGTATAATGAGTGCCCAGGACACGACATCAAGATCGTCATCGGGGATGCAAATGCGCAGGTCGGGCAAGAGAACTTCTTCCGCCCCATGATTGGTAGAGAAAGCCTCCACTCTACTACGAACGACAACGGCCTGAGGCTCGTCAATTTCGCTGAAGCCAGGGGTATGGCAATCTGTAGCACTTATTTTGCACGTCGGAATATACGTAAGCACACCTGGAGGCACCCAAATGGAGAGGCCTGCTCCCAGACCATGTTTTGATTGATGGTCGGCACTTTTCAGACGTTACAGACGTGAGGTCGTTTAGAGGGCCAAACGTTGACTCGGATCATTATCTCGTGGTATCCAAGATTCGCGCCCGGTTGACCGACGTGTTAAAATCCAGGACAAGGAGGATACAGTTAAACATTCAGCGGCTATCAACTGGAGAAGTGACTACAGAGTACCTGCGGAAGGTTGATGAGCGGATCGAGGATCAAATTGGAGGCATATCCACAGTGCAATCAGCGCCACAGCGGGAGAAGTGTTGGGTACAGCTGCGACAGCCACGTCCAATGAGTGGTTTGACGTTGAGTGCCAGCGAGCGACGGATGAAAAGAACCGCATCAGAGTTCCAATGTTAGCCACGGCTGTGACTCGTCAGAGGGTAGAAAGATACTGGGAAGCTAAAGCTGTCGAAAAAAGACTCCATCGCCGGAAGAAACGACAGCATTGGGAGCGGATTCTTGCGAAGGCGGAGGGTTGCTTATCTAGGCACGATGCGAGAAGCTTCTACAAGAAGATTAATGGAATCAGGAACCGAAACATGTCAGCCCTGCCATGTGCAACGATAGGGAGGAAAACCTGATTACCGAGAGAACGGAACGAAATGGAATGGTAAAGAAAACAGCGTAGTCGAAAGGAGCAGGATGGTGATTGAGGATGATGGCAAAGCTGTGGACCCACCTGCTATGGACGAGGTTAAGAAAGCAGTAAAAGAGCAGAAGAACTGCAAGGTAGCTGGTAAGAACGGCAGTCCAGCCGAACTTATTAAAGTCGGGAGCGAACAGCCGTATCGTGCTTCACACCGGATCATGCTGACAGTGTGGTCCGATGAAGAATTGCCCTCGGACTGGTTGGAGAGTCTCATATATCTGATCTACAAGAAAGGTTTCCGTTTACAAAATTATCTCCCGTATTCTGTTCCATAGACTAAGGCCTTTGTCGGAGACCTTTGTTGGCGATTAGCAATGTCGTTTTCGAGTGGGATGCTCCACTACGGACCAAATGTTCACCTTGCGACAGATCCTCGATTATGCTCGAACATGGTTTCCTAACAAAACTAATTAGGCTGATACGTGCCACCCTTGACGGCTCTACATCATGGGTCAGGATAGCTGGTGAGATATCGGACTCCTTCGTGACGTTAGATGGTTTGAAGCAGGGAGACGGGCTGTCAAACTTATTGTTCGACATTGCATTGGAGTGTGCTATACGAAGGGCCGGCGTGCAAAGCGGCACCATCACTAAGAAGTCTCACATGATCCTAGGTTTTGCAAACAATATCGACATCATTGGTATCAACCGTTGAGCAGTGCAAGAGGCCTTCGGACCTCTCAGGAGGGAAGCTCCGAGAATAGGGCTCATCATTGACTCTGCCAAAACGAAATATTTATTTATTTATTTATTTCGTCAATCATATATGTAGACTGGTTACAATGATAATTTCTAAACTATACACGAACATAAAACAAATTAATTTTGTGTCCTCAGCCTCAAGGACTTGAAATACTGTTTTAGTTTATACCGGGACATCGTAAAGTCAATGGCTTCGCAGTGTTGATTATAAGAATTCATCATACTATTTATAGGTCCTTTTTTGCGTATTCCGTACGATGATGGTTAAGAGCAAATAAACTACGGTGTCGAAGTTGTCGAATGGGTGCATAAAAGTTCAATTTAGAAAGTAGTACTGCTGAGTCAACGTTCTGCGAAACGATATCGTTTACAAATGAAGCCATCGCGTACTCTCGCCGTTCTTTTAATGTTTGAATGTCAATCAACATGCAGCGTGCTTCATATGACGGAAGACGATGTGCGGTCCAACCTAGCTTACGAAGAGCATATAGTAGAAATTGCTTTTGTACTGATTCTATTCTTTCTTCATGTACGCCAGGACGAGGAGACCACACAATGCTACAGTATTCCAGTATTGACCTCACATAGGCAATATACAAAGTTTTGATAGTGTACGGATTTTGAAAATTGTAGCAGAAGCGTTTGATGAACCCTAACATGTTGTTTGCCTTGTGTATGATAGTGTTATAGTGGTCGATGAAATTAAGTTTAGAATCTAAGATTATTCCTAAATCCCTAAGAGGCCATCCACATACCACGTGGACAGATTTTTAACGATTTTGAACCCCCCCCCTCCCCTCCGTGGACAACTGCCCATATAAATTCTAAAAAAATTGTATGGACCGTGGACATTAGCCAACACCCCCCCCCCCCCAAAGCTGTCCACGTGGTATGTGGATGGCCCCTAACTTTATCACATTTCTTCACATTCTGATGCCTGAAATGCAGAGAACGTGGTAGTCCGACGGATATTAAATGGGTACATTAGTGACATATGACAACGAGGTTAGCCGTGAGATAAAAAAGGCGGATAGCAGCTGCAAACAGGGCCTTCTACGGATTGCGCAACCAGCTGAGGTCCCGTAGTCTGCAAACCCGTATTTTACTTGCACTGTAAACTTCTGAGATAATGAACCTTCGTGATTTTCACATTTTGTTAAATAACATACAAATTAAAAATCCGATTACAATAAAATTTAATAGGGTTTTATGAGCAACCAGACCTTTCATTTTAGAAAATTTTTATGAAAATCGGTCCAGCTATCTCTGCGAAAATCGAGTGAGATTGAAAAGTAGCACACACACTCACACACACACACACACTCACATACAGAGTATGCTCAGCTCGTCGAACTGAGTCGAGTGAAATATTCCATTCGGCCTTTTAGAGCACCTTTCTAGATAAAGGCAAAAATCTAAACATATAAAAAGGCATCTCTGTCTGTCTGTCTGTCTGATCTATATAGGCTTGGAAACTACTGAACCGATCAGCGTGAAATTTTGTATACAGGGGTTTTAGAGGCCGAGGAAGGTGACTAAGATAGTTCGAGACTTCTCCCTCTTCTGGAAGGGAGGAGTCCCATACAAATGAAACACAAATTTCTTCACATCTCGAAAACTAACCAAGTAAATGGAACCAAATTTGGCATGTGGATGTTTTAAGGGGTAACAAATATGTTCACAATCATTTGACACCCCTCCCTCTTCTGGAAGAGAGGGCTCATACAAATGAAACTCAAACTTCTTCACAACTCAAGAATTAAGCAAGTAAATGAAACTAAATTTGGCATGTGGAGGTTTTTGAGAGCAAAAAATATGTTCATTGTTGTTCGACACTCACCCTACTTCTGGATGGGAGGGCTCTCATACAGGTCAAACACAAATTACTAAGGTGGTTTGATACTGGTAAAATGATCGGGTCGATGCACAGGAGCCAAAACTCGACTCCAGACGCCATTTTTAAATTCAAGATGGAAACTTCCGGTTTCTAATATGGGTGTTTCTTGGAACCATACTGACGCCTAAGAATGGCTAATTTCAATCCAATATGAGTATCTCCGGAACCAGAATGATACACAGGAACTAAAATCGATCAAAGACACCAAACCACAGAAATCCAAGATGGCAACTTCCGGTTAATGAAAAACAGCCTAAAGTGACCAAATACCACTCAATATGAGTTTCTCTGGAATCAGAATGATACAGGGATCTGAAAATTGACCTAAGACACCATTTTGAATTGCAAGATGGCGACTTCTGAGAAACAGCCGAAAATGACCGAATACCACCCAATGTGGATAATCTACTATATAAAAATGGAATTCCGTAACGCTTGATCTTCTTGATATTATTCCCTCCGTCTCTGAGGTGTAAAGTAATCATCATCATTTTGAATCGTTCTAAATCAAAAATATAAGCGGTGACATGTAGGTTTTTTACATGAAAAAGTGCGCTGATGTTCAGGAAAGACATTTGAGAAAAAAATAATGGGTGTCTGATAACTAAAACTTGAGATATAATTCACAAAACTACGTAAAAAATGCAAAATTATGACTTTTTATGCTGAATTTGCCTCTGAATCAAAATTTAAAGCGATGA
Source organism: Wyeomyia smithii (assembly GCF_029784165.1). Classification (NCBI taxonomy): domain Eukaryota; kingdom Metazoa; phylum Arthropoda; class Insecta; order Diptera; family Culicidae; genus Wyeomyia; species Wyeomyia smithii. Next base: position 62,569,910 of record NC_073696.1, read on the forward strand.
CATATGATTCTTTATTAATTAAAATGTTTGTCAATGTTCATTAAAGACATTTGAGTGAAAATTATTAGTATCTGATTACTAAAAATTGAGATATTATTCACAAAACTACGTAAAACGTGCAAAACTATGACTTTTTGTGCTATATTTGCCTCTGAATCAAAATTCAAAGCGATCACATATGATTCTTTTTTCATTAAAGTGTTTGTTAATGCTCAGGAAAGACATTTAAGGAAAAATATGTAGTATCCGATCACTAAACCTTGAGATATCATTCACAAAACTGCGTGAAACATGCACAATTATTACTTTTTATTCTCAATTCGTCTCCAAATCAAAATTCAAAGTGATGACATGTGTTTCTTTTTTTATTAAAATGCTTGTTGCTGTTTAGGAAAGACATTTGAGGAAAAATATCAGGTATCTGATTACTAAAACTCGAGATATTATTCACAAAACTACGTGAAACATGCAAAAGTATGATTTTTTAAGCTGGATTTGCCTCTAAATCAAAACCCGAAGCTGTAATCTGTGATTTTTTCTATAATAAAATGTTTGTTGATGTGTAAACAAGATCTTTAGGAAAACTGTCTAAGATAGGAATGACTTTTGAGTAAAAATAACGCTTTGTAATTCATGAATTTTCGGGCTCAATTTGCCAATCAAAATTCAAACCTATGATATGCAATTATTTTTCATTTAAATATTTGTTGTTGCTTCAACATCTGCAAATATTTTTAAATCCATGTTTTGATTATGTGCGAGTCGAGCAGAAAAAAATTACATTTCTAATGTTTTCGTAGTTTTGTGAATGGTAACACATTACGGGATTCGATTTACTTTTTTACTTTTACCTAAATTAGATCTTGGGACATTTGGCTGGAGGAAAGGCCGCATTTCATTGTATAAACATCGTTTAGGAGGCGACTTTTGCATTATTTTTTTTTTAATTTCTACGTAGTTTTGTGGATTAAAGCATTAACTTCTTCTCAGACGTATTTCTTTGGACACCAACAAACAATTTCGTTATAAAATTCACATGTCATCTTTTTAGATATATAGAGGCATCATGCTCAATTCTTATTACTTCGATTACTTTCTTTCAAAAGCTACATAAAAAGAGGTTTTACTGTAAACGATTATCGAATATCCGGACATCACCCGAATTTGGTATATTCGGAACTGAAATGACCCCACACAACATTTTACAAAATGGCGACTTCTGATTTCAGGAAAATAACCTGAAGTGGTATTTGGCCAACCGTTTCAATACTTCCGAAAGTGGGACTCCATACGTCATTTTGATATCCGAAATGGCGACTTTCAGTTTCTGTAAAAGAGCCCAAAATCAGAAAATGCAATCCCATATGAGTATTTCCGTTCTGTGCTTCTTAGAATATTAAAGTACTTAAAGTGATGATGGACGTATAAGATGTAGAAATTTTTTGAAGTGAGTTGTGCTAATATTGCAATTAATTATTGATTCCTAATTTTGAAAACTTGGATCCCGAGCATCGCCGGGAACGTTCAACTAGTTCAGAATAAAAGTGATGTACAGAAGCCAAAAGTCGAGGATGTTGTCATTCCGATAAAACCAATTATTTCAAACGATTTGTCTTTTGATTTTGAACATATTTTATGGCCGATTCGTCGTGCATTTGCAGACTATAACTAAATCGCAAGGATTCAATGTGTTTGGAATGTTTAAAATTATTCAATTAAAGACAAAAATGAGCGGGACGAAGTTTACCGGGTCAGCTAGTTGTACAATTAAAATGGAACTCAAAAACGCCAAAAGCAAAAATTACAAAAAAGCACACACAGGACTACTAACCGGGCACTGTCCGAGCAAGTATCATCTAAAGAACATTGGTCGAATTCAGGATGATTTGTCTGCTAATCCTTAGAAGCTAATTGCTTTGTTAAGCACATTTTACCTCACTGGGAGCTTGTCGAGACACCCGACCATCACTCGGTTAACTGATGATTTATAATGATTGATTACGTGGTTCAAAAGTTGTGAAAAAAGTCATATTCGAAATAGAAAAACAAAATCCTAACAGAATAATCGAATCTAAAATGGTATTTTTTCAATGATACATAATCGAGTCTATTTATAATCGAGCCCAACCTAAATATGAGTACTAGAGTGCCGATTTTTCGAATATCGTTTAGCGGTAGGGCTCAAAAGCTTCGTCTCCATGCAAAATTTCAGCTCGATCGGACATCAGGAACACGTGCCTCAAAACGGTCAAAGTTTTACGAAAAATATCGATGAAAAAATGCACAGGTAGTGATACATAAAGTTGCCGAAATCGAATAATTTATTTAAATGCCATATGTCTTAGAAATGCATGAAACGTCGAGATTTGGTGTTAAATCGAAAAAGTTTTTTTTCTAAAAAATCAACTTTTTAGTACAGTGACGTTTAGATCAGAACAATCAGAAAAAAAATTTCGCGTCATATATTTGAAACATATTTATTTCATGTTATTTGTACGTGTTAATGCATGTTCGTATGTGTTTGAATGTTATGTTTTAAATGTTCGGTATAGTTTCACTGTTGGCTGCCAAAAAAATTTTATTCAGAGTAAAAACTAAATCCAGCAAATATTATCAAGGTGTATTTTTTTCTCAAAATTGGAGTGTTTGTGTAAATCTATTTGATTCTAATGATAAATCCATAAAAATCAATCGGTGCAAATATCGTGCAAATCTGGATGTTAAAATTAACTTGTTGAAGAACTGATTATTCGTGCTTATCAAGTAGTTAATCGATTACCTATCGTAAACGCCGATGACAATACTGTCTGTCATCGTTATCGACGATCACGTTAACGTCTTTAGACACTAGCGTCATTGCCTAGGACGATATCTACTAGATGGCATCGAATCAATAACGTCTGATAAACGAATTCACCAAATCAGCATTTGGTCCAATAGCAACGGATCGACTCGTTGCTATTACATTACCAAACTGATGAACTCGTTGCTACTTGTTATTTTCAAAGAATAAATAGCAACGCTCGGTGCAGATATTTTGTTGGTTGTAAAGCCAGCTTCAGCAACCGAAATTTAGCCACTGGTGCACTTGCTTTGACATTGCAAAAGACTGTGAACTTAGTGAGCTGATAACGTCTGGTGACTATCGACACCGCCGATAATGTTAATGTTTGAAGACGCTTTCGTCATCGTCAATAACGATAACAGACGTTATCGGTATCGGCGATCACGATTATCGACGATAAATCTATCGTAATAACAACCCTGGTGCTTATAAAGCTTTTGAATCATCACTCAACAGCTCACATATACAGGCCCTGTTCGATTTTGGCAACACGTCAAAATTGAAATTTTTTTTTATGCCTACCGGATTAAAGAGAAAATTCAATAGCCAATTATATAGCCAATCTGAATAGTGTTGTCCGATGCCTACCGGACTTAAGGGAAAATCAAATTCAACGCTTAGATGGTTGCTGGTGGCAACACGTCCAAAGTTTTAATGTTGCCAAAATTGAACCGTGCCAAAAACGAAACGTGCCAAAATCGAACAGGGCCTGTATTTCTAAGTAGAAGTAGAAATTTGAATTTTTCATTGTAAACAAAAGATTAGTATTTGAAGACAATAGACCTTGTTTTCTAGTGCTAATGTTGGATACTAACATTTCTCGTTTAACCCATTGGTAGCCGTGTGTTGTCTGAACACGGCAGTGCACTTAGTTTATTATTTATAAGCTATTTTGCAAACTATTCAATAAAACCATTAAGCAGCCAGTCACCCAGCCACAACAAACAGCACATAAACACAGACGGCTGGAACAGACAACCGCCACTTTCAAGAAACACACTCCGGCAGCAGCTATTCGAAACGTGTTATAGCGTACACCACTTCTGGCATGATCATGTGCAAAGAATACTGATAATTTCGCCAGTATGGAATACCTCTGAGCGCTACCTCAACTTGGCACACATTTCCAAACTGACCGCGACCGCTAGGTGCTGCGCATTTACTTTCAAGTCATTCTTAATCGCTACCTTCCTGCTTGTCGTTTGTTTACCTGAAACCCCCTTTGCTACACAACGGATCTCGAAGTCGGTCATCTGGAAGGTGATTCTAGAGCTGGACGACCGTCGCGAAGACCGAATCACCTGGTTATTTACAATTCGAATCTGCGGTCACCCGATGTGAAACGTGCCTAGAATATCGAAGCTGGTCCGTCCGATAGATTCATTGTCAGCGGATCTTGGTAGTGGAGTTTGCCGCATGAATGTTGCGGACTTCGAGAATGTTTTCGTTGTGTTTTCATAGTAACACGTTAAAATATGTAGTAAAGAACCTTGGTGATTTTCAAAATGTGATTAAATTGTTTTTGGGGTTAAAAGTCACTTACCTTTTACTACATCATATTCCTTGGCTCCGGTGAGGTGTTCATCCCACAGAGCCTTGAACTGCTTGGCTGCGCCCTGATGAAGTTCCGGAACTGCATCCAGCTTCACATCACTGAGGTCTGGTAGAAACTTCTTTCCGACAAAATCTTTGTTCAGAATTGCTGCCGCTGCAACCTCTGTATCCACACTCGCACCAGTTGACGGTGGTGGAACAGCGGCATCAGCACTACCGTGGCACAACATACCCAGCAGGAGCAGAGGAAGCAGCCGACCGGGGGCCATTTTTCTTCTGCCACCCACTTTCATACCGTTGCGATATTTATGCACTATTGATTCGCCTCGAATTCGGCAAGTTTCACTGTCTGCACTGATTTGATTAGGGCGTTTTTATTTCTCTCTATTTCACTACGAGTGGCGGTTTCTTCATTTCAGATGGGTTCAGCTGCGCTGCAGGGAAAAGTGAAACGGAACGAAAATGTTGCAAATGTAAAAGTTGTTCGCTGGCATCGTAAATCACGTCCGATTCTAGTTCTGTTCTGGCGTTTTCCAGCTCTGCGTCACTGCTTGCCGATGCGGGACCACTAGCAACTTTCAAAAGCACAGAAGCGGGTGTAATTGCTTTGGACTAAAGTTTGGTGTTATTTTCTACCATAATTGGACTTTGAAATTGAATAGTTCGCTACAGCTGCATATCTTTTGTGGTGCTATACGGTTTCACTGGTCAAACGTTTTTATAGTTCTCAACAGCGATGGCTGTAATTTACTTTGTCTATGCTATGTGTGCTACACTGATAAACGCAGCCCGTGTCGAGATATCTAGGTACTGATTAGCGTAAGTTACTCGAGCGGGTAGAAATCAATTTACGCGGTCGACGCTAAATGTGGTTTCAGACAAAACAACTGTCGAATTTAAACCGCGTAGCGGTTATAGCTTGAAATAGCCTGAAATGTACACTCTTCGGCGGGTTCGGTTCAATGATTTACGGTCAACAAAAGGAACCGGTCCAAAAGGTTCGTTATATTTATCCTATAGTGGTTATTTCGTGTTCGTCTCTTGTTGTGACATAAACTCACACGGTTATCTAACAGCTCTGATCCATTGCGATAGAATACAAAAAGACTCTGAAAGTTCATAATGTACCGTTAGTTATTACTGTGTGTATCATTAGTACTCCAATAATTATCAATTATAATCTCTCCCAAACAAAGGGTCGTTTTTTTATTCAAAAAAATAATTGGAAGAAGTTTTTCTGTCTGTTCCATCTGAACAGAAAAATTTGCTTGTCAGAAAAAAGGCAAATTTTGTAAAGAAAAAAAATTTTAGGTGTTGGCTATCAATTGGATCAGGCAATTTGCTTTGCTTAACTGGATTAAATATAAGCGTTTAATTGCATTCGAAAGGTTCTGTTGAATATCCAATTTCGGTTTCGCATATAAAAAACTTCGAGAAACTATTCAACCACGTGAAATTTTTTTAATTCAATTAATTCGAAACCAATAATAACAAACAAATTAATTTGCCATAAAAGAACTATTCTACTGGCATTTAGAGTAGACCGGAATCGGATATACTTGGAATGATCCTAAATCAAATAGCTTCCCAATACGGGTTTTGAAACCCGAAACCCGAGCCCGACCCGTACCCGACGGGTTCGGGTCGGGTTCGAGTTTGAAAATTTTTGAAAGTTTCGGGTACGGGTCGGGTTCGGGTTTTGTGAAAAAAATATTTTCGGGTTCGGGTCGGGTTCGGGTTTGAAAATGCCGGGTTCAGGTCGGGTTTGGGTATGAAAACCCGAAACCCGACTATAAAATCTATGAAATTGGGTTCGGGTTTCACAATTTCGGGTTCGGGTCGGGCTCGGGTTTCGACCGAAAAAAAAATTCGGGTTCGGGTCGGGTACGGGTTTGAAAAACATCAAACCCGACCATCTCTACTGAACATGTGCAGAAACTTGGACGGCAACCACCTTACAGATGAGTGTGAGGTGATCGAAAGATGGAAGCAGCACCTCTATGAGTAGGACGGTAGGACGGTATGGCAATTGATCTTAGGGCACAAGCAGAAGATGACAGAATTCCAGCCCCCGATATCTTGGAGGTGGAGGAGGAGATTTTCCGGCTGAAAAAAATAAAGCTGCTGGAATGAAGAACGAGTACCGGAGGAGTAGATGGAAGGTATTGCAAATCCCATTTATAAAAAGGGCGACAAGCTAGAGTGCTGCAAGTACCGGGCAGTCATTTTGTTGAACGCTGCCTTCGAGGTACTCTCCCAAATACTATGCCGTCGACTATCACCATTTGCGAAGCAGTTTTGGGGCACTACCAGACGGGATTCATGCCCCATTGGTACCAGCGCCACCACGGATAATATATTCGCGGTACGACAGGTTATGCAGAAATGCCGCGAATACAACTTGCCTACATCGATTTTGAATCGGCATACGACACAATCGATCGAGACCAGCTATGGCAAATTATACACGACTTCTGGACAAACTAACGCGGTTATCAAAGCAACGATGGATCGAGTGATGTGTAGTTCGAGCTTCGGGGCACTCTCGAGCCCCTTCGAAGCTTAAAGAGGCCTAAGGCGGGGTGATGGTCTCTCGTGCCTAAGACGCTGATCAGACCGGTAGTACTCTTCGGCCATGAGACATGGACTATGCTTGTGGAAGACCAACGCACCCTTGTGGTCTTCGAACAAAAGGTGTTGCGAATCTTTTTCGGTGGGATGGAGATGAAGAACGGAACGTGGAGAATTCGAATGTATAACGAACTGCAGAAGCTGGTAGGCGAGCCATGTCGAACGACAGCCTGGTAAAGATGGTTCTTTAAACCAGCCTGTCAACAACGAGACGAGGTGCACAGCGGGCAAGGAGGATCGATCAAGTGGAAGATGATCTACGCAGACTGTAAACCAGGCGAACTGCAACTATGGACCGAGTGGAGTAGAGTTTTCTGACTGATAAAAAAGCATGAAATTTCCGAACTTTTGTTTTAAAACCAAATGTCTCAATAATTCACGAAACTTCGAGATCTGCTGTTGTCTTTAAAAAATTGTTTTAAAGTTCGTCTTTTCTGTGAGTCACCCTGAAAGTCAATTTTTCCCAATTTTTTTTTTCGGATAAACACCAGATCTTAAAGTTTTATGCATTTCTTAGATATTCGGTTTCGAAATTAATTTCGATTTCGGTTATTTCATGAGAAATAATTAAACTTCTTTATGAAAAATTTTTCATCGATCAAATAAGTGAAACTTTAACCGCTTTGAGGTTCCACTTCCCGAATTTCGATTGAGCTGAAATTTTGCATGAGGACTTTGTTCGAAAAGACGATACTTTTGAGCCCAACTGCTAAACGAAATTTCAAGGTCAAATTTTTGCCAAATATTGAAAAAATATAAGCTCAAAATCTCTGGGGGGTCTGGACCCAAACCCAACCCTACTACGCCAATGGCACCGCCCAATAAACAGTAATGCCAAACCCTAATATTAGAAAAAAATTAAGATCGAAAGCTATTCAATACCCTAACCTTCCCCCATGATTACGCCACTGTTTCAAATCATAAAGCTCTTGGCAACTAAATCTCTAAATTCATCCTTTTTCAAGATATTTCAATGTTAGGTTTGATAAATTTAGGCTGTCGTGGTAATCCAACAACAATCATAGGTACGTGTGCAAAGTGTCATTAAAATGAAAAATGGTCAATACTCGACGATAGGGCATTTAGCATGGAAACGCTAGAAACAAGATAATCCACATCTATTTTCTTACAACATTGAAAAAAGATTAACCGAAATCGGTCGACGGAAGGGTAAATTTCAATCTGTGTCCAATGTTGTAAGAACAATAATTGTGTTTTGTTTATGTGAAAAATTGGAAAAATTACTAGTCATGATCATATTAAAACAAAGCGGTCTAATTTTTTGACGTTGGACTAACGTCTATATCGTAGTTAGGCGTAGTTAGTCTAAACCATACCGAGCAGTCAATCACTACCTCTTTTCCCAAGCACAGCCAACACTAACGGATGCAATCGATCTGACTTTGTAAACGATTTGTTGTTTTTGTTGTTGTTTTACTCGAGGTCACTGTTTCCGATGCTTTTTTTTACTTTCCTTACCATTCCCTATTCTTCTAAACTCCTCCCTCTTTCCAAATAACTGAAGAAACCTTGATATATAAGGTACCATTCGAACATTTCACCCCATCATTTACATTCTGAAACTCTACCGGTATCATACGTATGCCATCGAATTGAATTTCTCATTTGTTTATTGACCGGCAAAACGGACCATTCTTTCTGGAGCAGCAGAAAGCGGGTGGTAGCAATTATTAGTCGCTTAAAAAAGCGCATGCCATCGAATTAAATTTCTCATTTCTTATTGACCGGCAAAACGGACGGTTCTTTCTGGAGCAGCAGAAAGCGGGTGGTGGCAAATATTAGTAATGTTCGTATGCATGGATAGCTATAGCGGGTGTTTTTCCAAGATTTAGTATTTTCTCGTTTACTCATTAACATTCATTAAAAATATTATAACGTCTGAACGAACACGGTTGCAAATTCGACTTTACAGCAGCAATTTAAACTTCTTCAGACAGTCAGTCACTCAGTCCAGTCAGACACACAGAAAAAAAAGCAAACTAGTTTCTGTCGTAATAAATAACAAAACATTCAGAAGTGCTTTGAATCATAATTAAAGAAGTCAATAGATTTTCCTGTCACTCTCCAAAACCACAGATAACAGACATCCAAGCTAACTTTGCTTCATGTGTGAAAAGACGCAACGGTTTGTTAGCATATCGCAATACGCAGTATGGTGGCACTAAGAACTCTTAATGGCCAATGGTTTGATAAAATCGACAGTTTTCCAGCTCTTATCAATATTATCGCAATGCCGGTTTTTAATGTATAAATTTTGAGCAGTCGTAATTTGTACATAGTCGACAATTTTATTCAATCCCAGTTTAGATTTGTGATAAATTTGTTTTATTGAAGTGCTATATTGCTCCAAATTCATTAAATTTCGCTTGAAAAGATATCACATCTTAGCCAAGTTCGCAAGTTCAATTTGTTCGTCCTTGTTCGTCCGCAGACGATCGCACGAGGCCCGCAGGTGCTCATAAGGTATTTGTCCGAGACTGTTCAGGACTTCCAGGTATCTTTTGACTGTACGGTATACAGAACTTCTGCATACACGTGAATCGGTCATCGCACGAACCAGGGTAGGGAACATATTCTAAGCAGCTTTAGGAACCGCCTGTGTATTCAGACGAAATACTCGAAATGTGTTGGGTTAATTTCAAACAGTAGTATACCAATCTGTTCTTTATCGTTTTCTCTGTCAGAACTTGGTTTTCAGATTGTAAAACTAAATTAGCAAACTTCAACAATAATCAATTAAAGTTACAAATCGAGGGACACTATTCCAATCACCCCGAATCTAGGCTCCTGAATGGCTGCAATATAAGTCGATTTGTTTCGAATGGTGATTTCTGTGTGATTTCTTTGTAATTAACGGTATTTCTTATATTAGTAAGACAGCTAGACAAACAAAGTTTTCGTTTCCATCATTGAAATTGTTGATATTTATCAAAATCCAAGAGTTTAAGGCCTGCTTTCTTCGACTGATTAAAATAGGCGCTACTGCTTAAGCCGTTCCCTACCCTACTTTTTAAGATAATACTCGAACATAAAAGTAACACGTTTATCCACTGCCAGTCCATAAATAAAGCGATGAGGGGTAGTCCTATGCAGTTTTGTGTGCAACTTAATAATGAGTGTTGAAGTAATGTAGCAGTTCAATTGCCGGACCCTGCATCATGAAGTAGTCAATTGGACATGTAACAGATTCGTGGTGATATCTGAAATCTAAGGATATCTTAACTGTACATGTATTTGTTTTCAATTTACAATAGCCGTTCGAACATGTTCACATTGCAGTTGTCTCTGTCTTTCGATAGCATGCCAAAATTTTAAGGGGGGTTCATCACTACCATCTTGATATTTCAACAATTTTAAAACAATTTATTTTTTCAATTGGATTGTGGCAGAAAATAAAAGATACCAAAAAAGGCACGCATCAAGATTAACCAATATATCAAATTGGTTAATCTTAATGCGTGCCTTTTTTGGTAACATAATTTATCACAGAACGTTTTCAGTAACAGCTTCTCTTCATCATATACATATAATACAACGTGTACAGCACAGATTATGTTGATGGCGAATATAAACTTGACCACCACAATTTGACACTAGTTTTGTTGTAAGTTTGCATCAACATATTGTTTGTAATATACTATGCACTGTTTCGCTGAGTGGTGAAATTAGGTCAAACAGTGTATGAAGTCTCAATAAACAAAGGGATGTTTTTTTATCTCAACTCTTTGTTTTCATCCCTACGGCCAAGTGCAAATATGTTAACTAATAAGCAATACACACTTCCCTATATGCTTTTAATTTATTGTCAATTGCTCAAAGTATTTCTTGTGTATGATAGTCGGGATCGTAAGAAAATGTTGGTAATGAGAATTAACTCAATATTATTTAGGACATCAACAAACTTCAAAAACATCTGGCATCTTGCAGTTGAAAGGAGTTGTAGTTAAAAATCTTGTAGCAATCGAACATCGATTGTATCAACATTTCAACAAATTCAGCAAATTCAGATAAAATGATAAATAGTATTAGGGTTGAAAAATGAAAAGATTTTCATGTTCGATGGAGTTGCATACCAGCATGAAAAAAGTGGGCTTATATCAGTTCAAATCAGAATAGTCCAGTTTTAAATGAGGTGACGAAGCATTGTCAGAATTCCTGCATTGATTGCGAAATATTTTGTTCTTTTTTGATAGTCATTGAAACTTCTAAGGATTGCGGCCTCAAACTTGAATATTAGATTTTAGCTACACAAGAAGGATTATATTTTCTTTACTTGACACAACCCGACTGAAAAACAACCTTAAGTAGTCTGCGTAACTGAGTTGTCAATAAGCTCTATGTGTTCACAGTCAGATTGTTTTGACTAGCGTTTAGGCAGACGTAGAGTAGTATTGGGCGATACTATGTATATACATACAATATCACTATTGCTTCTGCGTTAACATTCGTAGGGAAACAGCAAATTACTGTTATTAGGAGGTATCAACAAAATGTATTACATTTAAGGCATCGGACTACTTCAGCAGTGTTTTTTTCTGCAAATGCTTCCGAAGTAGTTCGATACGCTGTTCCAAATTGTTGTTAACCCTCCTAAAAGAAGAACCACTTCCAAATTTTCTCATGCACCACTCATTGCACTAAATCACGGCTATCCGCACAATTCCGGCAGCCATTTCTAGTTATCACTCGAATTTAATAATCTAACTTCACCCTCGGTTCGACTGGGTCGTCTGGTATGCAGCCTGTCTAGAACCCCCAGCGCCGAGTATCACCCGGCCGATTGCTAACTTCTTTAATTGAATAATAGCAAAACTGCCGAACGAAATAGTGCTATCTTGCGTTTCGCGTAGTGAAGAATATGTTCTCCGGACGGCTCAAACGACGACCACAAGGATCTGCGCGCGCGCGATCAGTTATAGTGCTTTGGTGAAGAAGTGAACCCGCTTAAATTGAGTTTAATTTGAAAATTTAATTCAACTTCGCGAGATAAAACGATGCAAACTGTTCTCCCATCGCACCAGCCCCTCCATCGAAGCAAGTGGATCACGATGCCGCCGCCCAGAAGATCACCGACGAATCTCGCGCAATCCCCGAACAGGCCGAAGGGTGCAGATCTTGATGAAGTCGTTACTATGATTGGAATAAATTGCACTTTAGCACATCTTCCTGGCAGTCTTGCTGGCAGCAGACATATTCTGTTCCGGCTCAACGGGGATGTACCACACCAGTTCCTGCTGCTTAGTATGAACCGGCTGCAGTGACCTTAGCGCTGTCCTCACGAACAGTGTGTAGTCACCGGTGGCGCACGAAAATTGATTATTAATTGCGTGTTCCAGTATGGTTATGTTATTGTTACTCCGATTCTTCCATTTTGGGACATTGGAAGCAAACGCACGCAAAACAAACTCTCGCCACTGAGCTGAGAGGGTAGCATTAAAAACAATCTGAACACACACGTACAAAAAAACCTATTTGCATCAGCCCGCAGTGATTAACCGACCGCAAGCTACAAATTGATTCATCACTCGTTTAAAACGGCCGCTAGCCAATTGGATAATAACCGACCAGAAAACTTTCCAACCAGAAACACCACCCTCAACTTTATCCGTGTGTATTGCGAAACCGAAGGTCGAACACTGAAAGCGAAGTCGCGAGCGCGCGCGTTGCTCTTGCGTGTCTTACCGGGACAACGATAGAAGTAATACTAGGAGCCTGAGTGGAGCGCGCCGACGATTTATAATAATGTTGAATTGAGTGAATTGGACCTCTTGTCCTCCGCGGCTGGACGACTGAAAAAAAGCGTAGTTTACAGTAGCGCTCTATTTGGCTGCGTATTATGCTAGAGCTTAGTGTGCAGTTGCAGAAATAAAAAAAACTGATTCATTATGAATTGTGTTAGAGGCTTAAGTCAACAGAGAGGATTGATTTTTGTTTGGCGAGAGATTTTGTTACCTTATTGGGTGTCTTGGGATTATTTTTCTATAGCTTATAGTTGTCTTCAAACCGATCAATTAACGCTTAAGTAGCGAACCATCAATGATATGATCGTTGTCGCGTATTTTTTTTTTCTTCATCTATAGTTTATTTGACACGGCACAAATACAATTCAATGTTTAACGGCGCCAATTATATCTGGTAGCTTACTTTCTAAAGTGTCTTAATAACTAAAAGCAAATTTTTTATCCTCGCTGCCGACTACGAGCTGAAACTAAATCTAACTTAAAGCTAGAATATTTTGCATTAAAAGCACAGGTTTGCTGTTTGATGGTTTTCATTGCCATAGGTAAGCAGCATATTAGATTTGTTCCGCTGCTGGGCCAAGATATTACGGACTGGCATATTGGGTTGTTTCCATCGGGCCTTGAGAGTATCGTGCGGGTCTGATTGCTGTTTCCGGATCCGGGGACTTAACGTGTTCTTGTCGTTTGGTTGGATGTAGGCGGAAGGGGATAGGACTAAACTGGGGCGTGGATGGATTTCAGGAAAACGTATATAAGGGACATGTAGGATAGGTCACGGCTCGCCAAGACATCACGAACAGGAACAGCCGGCTGCCTACCTACGGCCTGCAGGGAAGCTATTAATCTAGACCTGGCGTCACGGTGTACAGGGCATGACCAAACAACGTGCTCTATGTCGTGATAACCTTCACCACAGGCACAGATACCACTTTCCCCGAGCCCAACACGACGGAGATGCGCGTCAAATCTATAGTGATTGGACAAAGCCGGGACATCACGCAAATGAAATCCCGACCTACATCCAACCCCTTGAACCACGGGTTCATCGACACCTTGGGGATTATGGAATGTAACCACCTTCCCAGTTCCCCCTTGGTCCAAGAATTTTGCCAACTGATGATCGTATTCTGACGTACAAATGCGAAAAATTCATTAAAGGCAATTGGTCTTTCATAAATATCACCGTTTGTTGCGCCCACCTTAGCCAAAGAGTCCGCTTTCTCATTACCCGGTATCGAGCAGTGAGAAGGGACCCACGCTAAGGTAATCTGAGTAGATTTTTCGGATAAAGCACTCAGATGTTCCCGTATTTTCCCCAGGAAATACGGAGAGTGCTTAACATCTTTCATCGATCGGAGAGCCTCAATGGAACTGAGACTGTCCGTAAAGATGAAATAATGGTCCGTGGGCATTTTTTCGATAATCCCTAGGGTGTACTGAATTGCAGCTAATTCTGCGACGTAAACAGAAGCAGGATTATCGAGCTTATGGGAGACGGTTAAATGTTATTGAAGATACCGAAGCCAGTGGACCCATCAAGAAGTGATCCGTCAGTGTAGTACATATTGTCGCAGTTGATGTTTCGATATTTATTGGAAAAATTTTTAGGGATCTGCTGCACGCGTAAATGATCCGGGATTCCACGAGTTTCTTCTATCATGGATGTATCGAAAAACACAGTAGAATCAGAAGTATTTGGTAAGTCGACACGATTTGGAATATTCGAAGAAGGGGTAATATTTTGGGACATGTGATTGAAATACAATGTCATAAAACGGGTTTGAGAATTAAGTTCGATTAACCTTTCAAAATTTTCAATCACAGGACGGTTCAAGACCTCACATTTGATAAGAATGCGAGAAGACAGGCTCCAGAAGCGGTTTTTCAATGGTAGTACTCCAGCTAAGATCTCCAAACTCATCGTATGGTTCGATTGCATGCAACCCAAGGCGATACGCAAACAACGATATTGTATTCGCTCCAGTTTGATCAAATGTGTGTTTGCTGCGGAGCGGAAGCAGAAACACCCGTACTCAATAACAGACAGTATCGTTGTTTGGTAAAGCCTTATAAGGTCTCCTGGGTGGGCTCCCCACCATTGTCCGGTTATTGTACGAAGAAAATTCACTCTTTGTTGACATTTTTCCATCAGATACCTCACGTGACAACCCCAGGTGCCTTTAGAGTCGAACCAGACACCAAGATATTTGTGTACCAAAACCTGAGAAATCGTTTTACCCATTAATTGTGTTTGAAGCTGAGCAGGTTCATGCTTCCTAGAAAAAACTACTATCTCAGTCGTCCCCGGAGAGAATTCGATACCTAGCTGTAAAGCCCAAGCAGACAAATTGTCCAAGGTATCTTGCAATGGTCCTTGCAAATCGGCAGCTTTGGTCCCTGTAACAGAGATTACACTGTCTTCTGCAAGTTGTCTTATCGTGCATAAATTTGCCAGACATTCGACGATGTCATTTACATAAAACTTGTAAAGAAGGGGGCTTGTAGCCCATGTAGCTAATGGGAAAAGTTGCCAAATCGCCATGCGTAAAATGCATGTGCTTTTCGGACAACAAATTGTGCAAAAAAAAAATTGGAGAAAATCCTTGCCGGTGAAGTTTACCCGAAAGAATGTCAATAGAAACGGAATCAAAAGCCCCCTTAATGTCCAAGAACGCAGACGCCATTTGTTCTTTGCGAGCATACGCCAGCTGAAAATCTGTTGAAAGCAACGCAAGACAATCATTCGTCCCTTTGGCACGGCGGAAGCCAAACTGAGTATCTGATGGTAGACCATTTGATTCGACCCAATGGTCTAAACGACAGAGTATCATTTTTTCCATCAATTTCCGGATACAGGATAGCATTGCAATCGGCCTATAAGAGTTGTGATCAGAAGCTGGTTTCCCTGGTTTTTGGATGGCGATCACCTTCACTTGCCTCCAATCCTGCGGTACAATGTTTTGCTCCAGGAACTTATTGAACAAGTTCAACAAGCGCCTCTTGGCATTGCCGGGTAGATTCTTCAACAAGTTGAATTTGATTCTATCTAACCCAGGCGCGTTATTGTTACAGGACAGGAGGGCAATTGAAAATTCTGCCATCGTAAAAGGTGATTCTATCGCGTCGTGACCCGGAGACGTATCGCGAACAAAGTTTTGCGCAGGAACAGAGTCCGGACATACTTTCCTGGCAAAATTAAATATCCACCGACTTGAAGACTCCTCGCTTTCGTTGACCGTTACGCGATTCCGCATTCTTCGGGCTGTGTTCCAAAAAGTGCTCATCGATGTCTCCCTCGACGTCTCGTTCACGAACCGACGCCAATATCCGCGTTTCTTTGCTTTAGCCAGGCTTTTAAGCTTGGTATTAAGCTCCGAATACCGTATATAGTCGTCGGGTATACCTCCCTTCTGGAAGGCCAAAAACGCGTCGGATCTTTGCGTGTAGACATCGGAGCACTCTTGGTCCCACCACGGAGTGGGAGGCCGTTCTTTGATCGTTACGCCGGGATATTTCTTCGTTTGGGCTTGCAACGCGGCGTCGAGAATCAAGCCCGCGAGGAGGTTGTATTCTTCAAGTGGTGGATGATGTTGAATCGACTCGACCGCTTTTGAAATCATTTTCTCGTATAACTTCCAATCGACATTCCGTGTGAGGTCATACGGAATGTCAATTGGTCGCATGCGAGTCGACCCGTTTGTAATTGAAATAAGAATAAGCAGATGGTCGCTACCGTGAGGATCGAGGATTACCTTCCATGTGCAATCCAACCGTAGCGACGTCGAACATAAGGATAGATCCAAAGCGCTTGGGCGCGCTGGAGGTTTCGGGATACGTGTCATTTCACCGTTGTTTAAAATAGTCATGTCGAAGTCATCGCAAAGGTTATAGATTAAAGAGGAGCGGTTATCATTGTAAGGGGAACCCCAAGCCATGAGAGTTGAAGTCTCCCAAAATCAAACGTGGCGAGGAAAGAAGTTCTATTAAATCAAAGAGCAGCCGTTGCCCAACCTGTGCTCAGGGAGGAATATATATTGAGGCAATACAAAGCTCTTTACCTTGTATTGTCATTTGACATGCGACAACTTCGATGCCTGAAATCGAGGGGAGGTTAATACGATAGAAAGAATAGCACTTTTTAATCCCTAAAAGTACTCCTCCATATGGGGTGTCTCGATCAAGGCGAATAATATTAAAATGATGGAAGTTGAGATCAATATTTGAAGTAAGCCAAGTTTCACAAAGGGAAAATGCATCGCATTTGTTTTTATTTATCAAAACTTTAAACGAATCAATTTTTGGTAAAATACTTCTACAATTCCACTGTAAGACAGAGATAGAATCCTTCATATACGCAGTTGAATTAGGCATCGAAGGATACAATCGCTGCAAGGAGGGGCCATTGGGCAGTCAACTGCTTCAAAAATTATCTAACTGTTGGGAGGAATGCTGTAAGAAAAATTTTAATTGGATCGGGTACATTGAAATTTTCAAAAATCCAGTCCACAATGTCAGAAAATTTCACTAATCCAGAGTTTGTTTCATCAACTGGATGTGCAAAAGGAACAACTGGGGTTTTAGATGTTCCTGGCAGTGCTGGGAACTCCTTCTGGGACTTTAAATTTGCAAGCCCAGGAGGAGTTTGCTTCGGTTTTTCCGCAGCACTGTTTGGTTTGTTCGTACCTTTCATTACACTTTGGGAAATCTTAGGACCTTTACGGGGAAGTTTAGGAGAAGAAACATTTTTCCTCTTCCTAGACTCCCCAGAATTGGCATAAGATGTTCCCGCTGATGAATCGTCAGAATCGGTTTCATCAGAGGACAACAGATCAAAGGGGTTCGATGTTATGGTAGAAGTGGTCACGGTCTTCTTCAGCATCTCAGCATAAGAACGCTTTGAACGCTCCTCAAGTGACCGCTTGATTTTATCTCTGCGCTGCATGTACACCGGGCATGTGGAGAGCTCATGCTGGTTTTCCCCACGGTGAATACATTTTTCAGCATTAACACTGCAAGAATCTTCCGCATGAGTCTCCCCACACTTGCTACATCGTGCCTTATTGCAGCAGTAGGCGGCTGTGTGGCCTAACTGCTTGCAATTGGTGCAATTCATAACACGGGGTACATACAATCGCACAGGCAGACGAACCCGGTCGATCGAGACGTGGCTAGGGAGTGCAGATCCGGCAAACGTAACGCGAAACGAGTCTGACGGAGTGTAAACTTTTTTACCGCCGACGAGAGACATGGACCGCAATTGCTTACAATCCAAAATCTTCGCCTGTGTTTCGGTATTTTTGAAGCAACCGGTTGCGCTTTTTAGGATACACTCGACAGACAGACTCGAATCGGTTATGACACCGTCGATCTCCACGTCTCGTGCGGGTATGTAAACGCGATACTCGCGTGTGAAGAGCTCAGAGCAAGCGATAGCATTGGCCTGTGTCAGATCACTGACCTCGACACGGAGCTTGTTAGGTCGGACCTTGGAAATTTCGGTCACGGCCTTGTACCCCTTCGTCAGGTCTTTCGAAATTTGCAGTATGTTTATTCGCTTTGAATTCACTCCTGCCTTTGGACGAAAATAAACAGTACAACTGCCCTGTTGAGATCCGTCCGGGTAAAGCCTGGGGCGAGGGGGGACTGGAGAATGAACAGGGGAGGGGGTAACAGAAGGGTCAGGGTCAGGGGGGCTCGGGGATGGTGGCACGGGAGGCGAGGGATCTATATTCATCGCGCTAAATGTAGTGCACTAGCGCACTAGCGCCGACAAGAACACGTACCTATTTACTTCTTCCTTCCAGCAGTGGTTGTCCGATCGTTCGAAGCTGCACCCAAAGCAGCCAGCAGCACCAGTACAGCAGCACCAATACAGCCACCAGCAGTGAGCCGGGTGTGAGATCACTCAGCACAGCGACACGACTCGACTGTCAAATGATGGCCTTGAATTAGAAAGATCTATTCACTGTGCACAGATGCAAAACTGCAGCTGGTATTTTGCACCAATACAGCCAAAGTTGCGAGCCGGGTACAGAACGTAGCGACACAACTCACAATCTAGTTGGCCTTTAGCGCGAATAATACACTCTTTTGTTTGGCTATTCGTACACACGGACCGGATTGTAATAGAACGACTACTTTGCACGTCCGTTTCTGTCGAGTGTTCGACGCGGAATGGTTGTCGCGTTTTATTATTGGCCAAAGTTTTAGATTCTGTTTGATAATTCTTTCTTTTCAAAGCTATCTTAGACTTCTGTATTATCATATTTTTTGTCTATGTCTGATGATTAATTGTTAAAGTATTGAGTTAGTTAAAGTATTCAAATTTACAGTTATTAATAAATATATTTTATTCTTGTGATGTAGGGTAAGTTCGTCATTTGAACACTTACTTAACTAAAATATATGATTATTAGATCATGAATTGCTTTTAGAATAGCCTAAAAGTCAACAAAAATACAGGCAAACTTCGATATAAGGTACCCTCGTTATAAGGTACCTTCGATATAGCGTCACTCGATATAAGGTACAATTTACCTCGATATAAGGTACATATTTATATTATGTTACAAATAACTCATAAATTGGTATGGAAACTTCTATAAACAACATAGGGGCCATCCACATACAGGTCGGACTCGATTATCCGGAACATCAAAAAAATTTTCATTCCGGATAATCGAGTGTTCCGGATAATCGAATCACACAAAAAATACTGAAATGTTGCGATTAACGAGCATAAAATAAATATTTCTTTCCTTTATTTACTTGTATGATGCAGTGGCGTAACCAGAAGTTATTTCTGAGGCGAAAAGAGGTAAAATCTTGAGAAGTAAAAATAAATAAATTGGACATTGATAATTTTCACTAATCTCGAACATGTCCCAAACATGCCGGAAGTGACTTAAATGGTAACAAATGTGCCAGAAGGGATGGTAAAGACAAAATTTCGTAATAAAAATTAAAAACGGACACCAAAAAAATAAAATTCCGGATAATCGAGTCTAAAATTCTGGATAATCGAATTCCGGATAATCGAGTTTCCGGATAATCGAGTCTCCGGATAATCGAGTCAGACCTGTACCACGTGGACAGCTTGGGGAGGAGGGGAAGGGTTGGCTAATGTCCACGGTCCTTACAATTTTTGTAGAATTTATATGGGCAGTTGTCAACGGAGGGGGAGGGGGGGGTCAAAATCGTGGGAAATCTGTCCACGTGGTATGTGGATGGCCCCATACTGGTTATCTTGTCAACATTCCTTCAACTATTGATTATTTAGGGAGTGACCATAAATTACGTTACACTCAGCGGAAGTTTGAAAAAACGTACAAAAATTTAATTTTGCCGAGAAAGCATGATAGAGTGTGGATGGGAACGGGAGAGCTGATAAAAAAATTAACTTAAAGTTTGACCCCTGAACAATCTGTGTGAAATTTAAAATACAATGGGTTCTTTCATAAACCACACTTGAACACTCTCTCAGCTGAAACAAGTTTTGATTTAAAAAAGAGCATTTTTATCTAAAACGTTATAGAACCTAGGATAAAGTTGAAAATATGCTTAAAGTATGTTCGGCAGAATAATGTATTTCTCAAATATGAAAAAATGTCTAGTACATAGTAGGCCTCTTAAATCACACCCCAAAAAGTTAATTGGTATTTGTTTTTTTAGACATTTCGAGAATGTGCGTTTATGAAACTATCTGTATGTGGTAGAACCAAAGTGTCTTCAGCAAAATTTTACTACATAAAATTACCCACAACTTTGCTAAAGATTTCACTTTGATTTGATAAATAATAAAATAAATAAAATGATCATCTCACTTTTAGGCAGATTAATCAAGAATCTATTTGCATCAAAAGTTTCTTTTTAAGATATAAACAAAAATTTTCAAATACACTATAGCATTTAAATGGCATTTTTACACTTAAACGGTTGACGATCACGTTTTTCACGTTTTAAACCACTACGTAATGAGCATTTCTGGGCCACTTTTATGTGTAATGAAAAGTTAGTTCAAACGGTCATTTTAAAATTCAACGAGGAAAATGCATGTTTCGAAATCCTAAGGAACGGAGAAATAATTAAAAAAGATCTCAATCCGTAAGCAGATATTCATGGTTCTTATTCATTGAACCAAACATTAAAATTGAACCAAGAAAAAAAAGTGTAAATAAATGGTAAATAAAAACTAGTAATAATAACATAATGGCTTGAATTTTTTTCAATTTTTAATGCTCTAGACTACCTTTTTTTTGGACGCGGCTGAAAGTCTCCGAAAAAGCAAAAAAAAACAGTGATTTGAATTGTATTTAAAACAAGTCGGTTCACACTTATAGTTGGATACTATTTCCAAAATAAACTATACGTAGACAAAAGACAACAAAATAAAGTGTTTGAAGCCCTATTGTTGAAAATGTTTCATGATTCGATATAAGGTACAATTCGATATAAAGTACAAATCAAAATTCGAAATGTACCTTATATCGAAGTTTGCCTGTATTAGGGAAATTTTCTAAACGACTATTGTTGATTGAATCTCTCCCGGATGTAAGAGATTCAACAATGTCCTTTGTGTGTCACAAAAAATACGACATAAATTAAATAAAAAAATGTAGAGAGTACAGTAAAACATTTTGAAATCCGTTCAAGCCAAGGTAATAAACTAACAGGTAGTTTCTGCGTTGTATTGAAAATATATCGTTTCGATCAATTTTAGTAAGTTATTTGCGATTTTTTTCCGAAAAATCTGTGCCACTTTCTAAACAAAATATCTCAACCGCGATTATTTCGCATTGTTTCAGAATATCAGAGGAGTATTGGTATCAACTGCCTTCAGGTAAGAAAAATTTGGATGGGTTTGGAAAGTTTACACCCTTCGAAGGGTGCTGGACCTCACGGAAATTCTCAAGCATTCATGGAGAGTCTTGCCTTTGCCTATTCCCAAATCTGGGCGGAAATCTGGCCCACGTAATTAGCATGGAGTCGCTCTTATCTTTTGCATTCCTAAACTTTTTGAGGCAACTGTCAACGAAAAAATATTTCTTTAAGGGTTTATATACTTTTTTGCTCGAGAGAAAAGAGCAAAGTAGAGTAAATGTGAAAAAATATGTTTTAAGTAGAAAATTGAGAACACCTTTAATTATAGTTGCATTAAGACCACTTTTCGCCACTTTTCGCAAAACCACTCTTTTCGCAAAACAGTCCTATGTAAAATTTGAGTGTTTCTTGTTTTCTTACGGACATGGGTCCTTTTTGGCATGCCCTTCAAGAATAGCTATTAAAATAGTAAGGTTTGATTACCACAACCTCGATTACAATGACTATTCTTGAAGAGTATGCCAAAAACGACCCATTCCCGCAAAAAAAAAATAAGAAAACATAAAATTTTACTTAGGACTGCTATGCGAATAGCGGCAGTATACTGCCGTTCAAAGCATAGTTGTCTCAGCGTGCATAAGATTTGTGTAGAACATGGAACTACTATGATTTGAACGGCAGTATAACATTATCATTCACAAGACAAAAGTCTGGGTTATTAAATGCCTCTGCTACAATTTTCAAGACCTGTACACTATCAAAAGTTAATAATATGCCTATGTGAGGTCCATACTGGAATATAGCAGCATTGAGTGGTCTCCTCGTTCAGGCAGAAATGAAGGTAGAATAGATTCAGTACAAAATTAATTTCTATTATATGCTCATCGTGAGTCAGGCTAGGTCTTCCAATGTCTCCCATCATATGAAGCTCGTTACATGTTAATTGACATTCAAGTTAATTAGCTCTAAACCATCATCGCACGAAATATCCTAAAAAATGGATCGTATTTTCGTGATGAATTCAATTCATCGGAAGACATTTTACCTAAAGCCCTAATCCACCAGAGACATTTTACCTCTCTTTTTTCATTCAATTATGATGGATGTCGTGTGACTGCTGTTGAAAAAGACTGTGGGAAGAAGAAGCTAAGGAATCAAATATAGACTGCTCGGCACCTTAGGCTATTGACATACTGAGGCGTCAAATGAAGCGAAGCAAGAAGCGTCGCAAAAGCGTCCGAGCTACTTCTTCGAACGTCTATATGAAACGCTCAAACCGGTCATACTCAAGCGGCAACGACGCGTCGGTAGAGGCGGCGAAACAGAACGAGTAGTGTTTTGACGCGCGTATACTTACGCGGTAATACCTTGTTCAGACAAAATCTTCATCGCGAGGTGCTTTACATTTGCTTTGTTTTGGTTTAGTAATTGAAAAAAAAAAAAATAGAATACATTTTCGGTTAACAAAATGTTAAAATGTATAAAAAATGTTAGTGCAGTAATACCATGTTCAGACTCAACCTGATATCGCCAGGTGCTTTTTATTCGTTTGATTTTGGTCTTAAATATAGAAAATATCGGGAAAAATTTTCAGGTCGTCAGGAAAATAACACTGGTATTTTTGATTGATATTGCATGCCTAACATACTGAACAGATATCATAAACTAGTTGAACGTTACTTGGGGTCAGCGGGTTTAAAATTTAGAATAATTTCTTATATTTTTTACTACGTCTGTAGCGCAACTGACTTCAGAAATATTATTTTACTTCATAAAAAAATCTCTATGTTTACTAAAAACGTGATTTACTGTGCTTGAAGCAGCAAACAAATCTTCAATGGAAGAATTCATATTTCCTTTAAACGAAACCGCTGCTGGAATCTAGGAGAATGACAACACAACGCATTTGCATCGCTCGCTCCAGTCGCTCCAGTATGTCATAGGAAGCTTCACTCAACGCTTCTGTTTATTCCGCTTCTCAAACGCTCAACGCTTCGCTTAATTTGACGCCTCAGTATGTCAGTAGCCTTACCGACAGCGTTCGTGCAAAGCAAAATACTCATAAAAGCGATCGTTCAAGGACACGGCACACTTCTAAACTAATGAAATAATATGAGTTTTTTGATTTCGGTTGACCCGCTGAGTCTCTACCAGGATCACCGCAAGCCTCTGCAAAAAATAGCGTTTCGGGGAAACGGCCATTACTCCAGTAATAATTGGTATATCTCAAAATCAGACGTATTTTGTTGTTGTTGATAAACTGTACTTTCAGAAAAAATACCACTTTGATGCAATAAAAATGGTGCTATGCACTTAAAAATAAATTCAAACTTCCCTCATTTTTCTCGACCAAAAAGGTATATAACCCCTTAAGGATGTGTGTATCGCATACCGGATGTTATGCACAACCATACATGCCATCGTAGACATGGGAATGAGATAAACAGCAAAGAAAAAAAACATTGGTGTATGGGTAACTAGACGGCAACGTTATAGTCGCAATATATTTTATCTGTCGGCTGTCTTCATTTTGCCAATACCACTACTGTCATAAGATGGACGCCCTCGGATGTTATCAAAAAACTGTCATCACTTAGTACATTTTTTCTCTTGGTGTTAGTATAAATCAATACAGTATTTTCATAACCTGAGCCTGAGCACACATTTTTTTCTATTTATGAAGAGTTTAGCTTACATTTACATTTTAAAAAATAGACCAGAAATTGCCGATTTTTCATGGCTTTACCTCTACACGCACTGACGAAACTACGCATGCAGCATCAATCATAGCAACCCATGAGTCAGCAGAGAAAATTTGACAACTCTAATAGTCGAACTCTGTGGACGCCAGGTACGCCCGTCATGGCATATACAACATTTTGGCACTATTAGACAAGAGAAAAACCAAGATGTTAGTGAAAGACCGAGGGAAAAGTGGCTACATCGCTGCGTGCACTTGGCTGGGCGGGCGGTGCAACCGGCTAAACAGTGAAAAAGTACCTGGCGAACCTGGACATACATGTAATGACGCAGGAGCAGCAGCTGAATTAGATGGTCAAGTCGATTTTCCTGACGAATCGCGACGTGGCGCAGGTGATGGATGACGAGACCTATGGCAACGACTACTACGGGTACTTCGAATTATGCTTTACCAACGAAGGAAGTGAGCTCCAAGCTGAAGTTTATTTTTTTTTATTCTCGCTTATTTTCCGTCGGTCTAGTTCCGCCACTGTTGTGGCCAATCACCGACGCCCAGGGAGGCGACTCCACACCCAGGACCCTAACTCACGACCCGTTTATTAACGGACCGGCGCCAACGGCTTTACTTCCTCATGCGATGGAAGGCGTGATCCCAGAGATTTTTCGCCTTAGAAAATCTCCCGGTGTCGGCTAGGATTGAATCTAGGCCAGTTGGGTTGGTTGTGAGTGGATCACGCCACCTCACAACCATCGACACCTATGTCGGCGGTGGGATTCGAACCCAGGCGTCGAGCGTGGTTGGCTGAGACGTTACCAACCACACTAGGCCCCCGCTCAGCTGAAGTTTATTTCACACATCAAGTTTTCAAAGAAGGTGCTGCTATGGCTGACAATCTGCGAGAAGGGTTATTGCCGCTCTTCTTTTGCTCCAGACTGGCCGTGAATGAGGAAATTTATAGTACGAAGTGTCTGCCGGAAATTGTGTCGTTCATCAAGAACCAAAAAGGGCAAATACGCGGTGTTCTGGTCGGATCTGGCGTCGGCCCCCTATTCCAAACGATCGTTGGAGGAGATGGAGCGGCTGAATATCGACGTGGTACTCAAGTCGGCGAGTCCGCCCAACGTCCCTCAGCTGCGTCCCATTGAGAATTTATGGGCAAACCTGAAGCGTAAGATCTCCTACAATTTTGCTGCGAAAACTAAGGAGGAATTGAATAATAAAACGAAGAACTCAAAAACATGCAGGCTTGTTTTCGTCCGCCATGGCGAATGTTCTCTTCAACTAGCGGAAGGTCGCTCGCTTTGAAAGTATTTTGCAAGTAAGCTAATATAATTACCTTCCATAGGAAATTTATCAAACTCAATTATCTGTCTTATTTTTTGTCATCTGAATAAAGTCCATTTTTAATGCAAACGTCACAAGAGTGTGGGTGTAATTGATCAATGCGTGTTAGAAATGGGGCGCAAGAGATGTTAGGAATGGGCGCGAGGAAGATTGTATCTTCCTAGTTCTTGTATTGCATAATACACCACAGCGGGTTCGAGTCCCTTTCGAATTAGGTACAATTTTTTCGCAGCCTTATTCACATCAGTTCTCGTTCAAATTTTCATTCTCGCCAAATTGCATACACTGTCTGCTTCAAAAACCATAAAATATAGTCGTAAGATGAAAAATGCAATGAATTTGCAAAGTAACGTATGCACTTAGGAAGTTAGTCGTTAAGAGCTTAATGATTTGAATTTACTATTAAAATCTTATAACAATATTGGTATTTGATTTTTCTAAAAAAAAAAAAATTGTAAAAATACTTAATCAATTAGAAAAAATTTGGCTAAAATATTTTCATCCTGACAAGATCTAAGTTAAAGGAAAAATTTAACTCATTTTTGTTCCAGTTTGAAACTATGTGTTTATTTTCTAATTTTTCAAAGTTTAGAAATAACTTAAAACGGTTGCATTCAGGAATGTAAATGACATTTCATGGAACGAAATGGTAAATAATAATCATACATTTGATTGCACTAGCTACAATAATTCGACTTTTATTCTGAAGTTTTCGAGGGAGGGGGGTCTATGCGTAATGTCCACGGTCAATACAAATTTTTTTAAATGTTTGGGGGTCGAAACCGTTAAAAATCTGGCCATGTGGAGTGTGGATGGCCCCTAAGGCCTCTGATCGAAAACGTTTCTCTAATTTGGTGCCCTCCTCAGTTGGTGGGGAGCTCACGGATCGAACGTATGCAGAAAAGGTTTTACGATTCGTACTGAAAGATCTACATTTATGGGATTCTGTAAATCTTCCACCATATCTTGACCGGTGTCGTTTACTCGGTTTTAAGACACTGCACAATGGTGCAGAAACCGAATTTAGGGGGAAATTTGGGTCTAGAGTTATGATTTTTTTTTAAATAAAATACATCGAATATAGCCGTTTTTTATGGTCCCCCTGTTTCGGAGCTAGTCCCCTTAACAACCCAACGAAACATTACGGGTTTGATTATTTTCAACATAGATGCATCCCTGCTATTTTGAGCACAATTGAAGCACATTGCGTGACCAACTTCGAAAAAGGGTGACCATAAAAAACGGCTATATTCGATGTATTTTATTAAAAAAAATCATAACTTTTGAACCAGTTGATCGATTTTCGATCTTTTTGGATCAAATTAAAGGCGATTACGTCTAGTTATAAGAAAAATACCAAAAATAAATCTGGATGCTTTTATATGCATAATGTATAAAATTATTGAAATTTTCGTCTTGTTTTTAAATTGAATTTACTCAAATTTAAAAAATAACATATCTCTGAAAGTTCCTCCATTTATAGAGTCAAGTATGCCCTTCAAAATGAGACCAAGAGATATTTCTTATGTTTGCCCCAAAATGAATGACCTACAAATGAAAAACGCATATTTTTTTATGAAAAATATTAATAACTTTGAGTAAAATCGAGATATTTACGATGTCAGCATTGCAAATTGTTTCTCTTAAAAAGCTCTTAAAGTCGTTCAAAGGCAGTTTTGAGATAAAACTTGAAATAAAAAAGTTAGAGCGTAAAACATGTTTTTTCAATATAAATCGGTTGTTTTCAAAGATAGAGAAAATCTTTTTTATTACAAAGTTACTTAAAATTAATTGAGCTATAACATTGTAGAACAAATTTCTCTCCTATCTACAAAGATAAAAAGTTAGATACGTGATTGCATCGAAAATATTGGTCACCCTAATTTTCGATAATTTTTCAATGAGCGCTTTATCATATGTAACAACTTTGTAGAAGAAAGTTTTTCTCTAAAATGTTGCTATAGAGCTCTAGACACAAATTTCCCTCTAAATTTGGTTTCTGGACCAATGTGCACTGGAACGACCGTGTTTATTGCCAACATAACAAACAACGAAATTGACTTCCCAAAAACACTATCTTTGTTAAACTTTCGGGTTGCACATGAACTTTTCGCTCTACTGGACTGCTCCTACGAAACTTTCATCGTACTACATTTAGGTGCAACGAGCCAACGATATATTGAACCTTCTCTGCTGTGTAAGGCTCGTTCGAGTTTTGAAAACCTTCACTTATGTTCAAAAGAAGACTAAGTAATACCTCGCTTTTTGACTCCATAATATCTAATTAGACATATGTCAGTTAAATTTTGTTAAATTAATAAATAAAACTATTCAATTCATTCTCAAATAGTTTTTGTATACAACCAAAGATTTCTGAGCTACAATGCTTAGTTTTGAGTCTTAAAAAATGCTCCACTTACGGAAAACACTCAGCATGCTCAGTCAAATACGTATACAAAATTTTATTTAAATAGAGAATGGTCGTTCAAATTTTTGGATGTTCTCAGATCATTTGGTCGAGAATCCCCGTTCGAATAATATATGATTGTCCTATATGAATCCTGACATTTTTTTCTTGTCGTTCAGGTAGGTATGTATATTATTTTTTCTCAGGGCTTTAACACTGTCTTTTATTGCTTTTAAAAGCTTATTAGATTGTATTTTGGATGGTTTTTATGTGAACCTTCTAATACTAAAATTCTCCCACTTTTATGCCCCAACGAGAGATCAGCTTACATGAACTAGAAAAGATTTGGTTTGTTGGATAATCACTAAAATAAATAGTAGTGGTAAACTATTCTTTTGTGTATTCGTGTGATAACTTTGTTTGAATTTATCGGTTGTAGTTCTTCAGTACTGATATGTAATGGCGTCCAAGCGTCATCTGTCAAAGTCAAAGTCTTTCAGTATTACAATGTCATCTCATTATGGAGAGAGCTTCAAACGAACGATTGCAAATCGTAGAAATTTATTATCAAATTCGTACTTTATGAAAAACGTGCCGCCTGTTAGAGGTGTTATTAAATTTCTCACCAAGTTTACTTCGTTGGGTGTTAAACCAACTTGCAACAGTTTGGGGTGATTTATGGACTGGTGGAAACATAGTGCTGTTTTTCTTCATAGATGACACTGAACGAAACGGAATTGTCAACAGCGAACGATCACGATCCATGATCCGTGACTTTTTATTGCCCAAATTGAAAGATCTGAACTTGGTTGACATGTGGTTTCATCAAGACGATGCCAAATACCACACAATGCGCGAAACAATAAATACTCCAAGAAATAATTTTTTTTGAGCAATTTATCTCTCGTTTTGGCGTTGTAAGTTGGCCACCAAAAATTCCTCTGGGCAATCGTTGGTAAGATGATTGCAACAAATCTTTTATAATTCTTCCTCATTAGGAACCTTTCACTCATATTAGTACATACCATACTTCGTCAGCGTCAATTAACATCGAACATTAGCTTTTCGATGCATCACCTCTCGTTACTTTCGTCATCATTATAGATATACAATAATTAGTGGCACATTATTTCACGGATGCATGATACCTTAGCTCACCATCGCCGTCAGCGATCGAATATGATTGAGTACTAGGAAGTGATTTATTGCATTCACCTCCCACCGGGCACTGATTCAACCGGATTAGAAAATGCCTGACCGGTTGAGGGTGTTCTGATACCACTTAGAACTCTATTACAAATATTCTCTTCAGCTAACGATGTCTCGTTCCCTGTGTAGGCAATCGTTTCAATAGGTTCCAATCAATGTATCTTTTCTCGTGAGAAGTGCATCTGACAACTCCGTTAGTGCCCCTTCCGCTAATAATGCACTAGAAAGGAGAAAGGCGAGAAAATGCATCCGTTTTCTCTCTCCCAGTAGCACTTAACAGTGATGCAACATCAGCAACAACAGCAGAGATGAAAAATTCACAACAAAACATTATTCTGATGCTTTTCACAAAGTGTTTTTCACTTTCCACTTTTTCCTGCGGCTTGTTCACCTCAAAGCTGAAACCAATAGCTGTTAAACTAACATTTTTTCCACAACACACTTCAGTTGGTTGGCAAAAGTTTACCAGTAATTGAAAATAGTGATGGAAAAGCGCGCGGTTCACTTCCCAGCGAAAATACCGGCCTAATTTCGAGCGTGCGACACGATCAATGACAACGAACCGAATGAACGAAGCCCTGTTGCGGCTGCTTCGGACTCCTAGTCCGACCGAACTCAGTGCGGGATGCAGCGAAAAGCTTCCCGATGACCCTCGCCGACCGGAAATCTTGCTCCCCGCTTCGCCTCGCTTCGTGTTGGTGACTTTCGATTCGCGCTTGCCGGGTGTGAGGTTATGGTGGGACGCAAACAACAGTTCAAACCGGGCTGGGGGGAGATTGTTTATACTGGGCGAAGGCATTGTTGTAGGTTATGGAGAATGCTTGTTTTAATCTTAAAGTTATTGTTGCAATTAAAAATGAAAAATATAATTCAGGTGTATAATTATTTCAGAATTGAGCTAGGAAGAATTATTCCGGTTTTACGAGTGAACATAAAATAGTAATAATTCTTTCCCTGTGCACTCTTCTGAGTGTAACGTTTGAAAAACCCACCCACTACAATGGGGTCGGGAAGTGTTTTGTTTGAGACTGTTGCGAAATCTGGTAGAGAGTGAGCGCATATCATCGTCGCCTACAAATGTATGCATTTTATTCCTTAAGGTGTATATTGCACTCTGGCTGATCAATCGTAAAAGCTCACACTGAGCTTTGATGCGCATGCTCCGATCAATCCTTTGTGCACTTACAACTATGTCAACCGGCACGCAAAGCTTTGGCGGGATGATGGGGTGGTTATTGAATTTCATTTTGCTGCAATTTACAGAAAGCTAGAATTGGTTCCTAAAGTTTCACAAAGGTTCCTGATTTTTATGTATTACCTTAAAGATTGTAATTTTCTGAACGGAATGTGATTTAAAAAAGATGGTTGTCGTTGTCCTTCGATTTTTAAATGAAGAATAAAAAGCTGCTCGAA
The DNA here is from genome assembly GCF_029784165.1 of Wyeomyia smithii. NCBI lineage: Eukaryota > Metazoa > Arthropoda > Insecta > Diptera > Culicidae > Wyeomyia > Wyeomyia smithii. Next base: position 62,600,596 of record NC_073696.1, read on the forward strand.
ATGTGTCAAATGACAAATCGCACATATAGGGGCCGTTCCTAAACCAGGTGGTCATATTTTGGTCACTTTTTATACCCCCCGTGGTCTTTCGGCAACCCCCCCCCCCCCCTCCTTGCAACTTTAACCAAGTGGTCTTTTCATTTGTCAAGTGCCAAAAATTCACTTTAATTTTTACCTTTTTATTATTAAACTTTCAGTACATTCTATGTTTCTAAAATGCAAAAGCTTCATTCTTGACTTGGTGGCAACAATAAATTATAAGTCAGGAAAAAAGACCCCGTGGTCATTTCGTGAACCCCCCACCCCCGTGGGTGGTCTTTTGACAAACCCCCCCGTCCGCTCTTTATGACCACGTGGTTTAAGAACGGCCCCATACCGTACATGCGAGGAACTGTTATTTAACACATTTCGAGCAGTTTTATATTCTCTATTAAAAATCGCAGGACGACGATAAACATTTTGTAAAAATCACGTTTTACTCAGAAGACTGGAAACGATTATGGCTATTCTATGACAATTACATATATTTATACAAGATTTGCGGCTAGATTTTGAGGCACCAGAAATTTTTATGTTTTTTTTTTTATTTGAAAACATTCGATTTTCAGTGATGTTGAAACAGATTGCAAATCTTTTTGGAGCTATCCTAGGCACACTCGTGTAGACGTCTTATACAGCGAAAATTTTCGGTTTCTCATTCAGTTACTATAGAAGTTCATCTCATAGGATTTTAGTGCAAGTCCATTCTTTTCAATTGCTCTGTGCTTAAAAGCCACGCCATATCACAGGAAAAACAATCCTGCGTTGAACACATAGGCACAGGCTGTATTACTTTTCTGTACCTATCATCATTTACCGAACTAAGACCACTAGTGATTGGAAAGTTAGTTTTTTCTTTCTTCACCTATCGTTTATTTGACACGGCACAAATACAATTTAATGTTTAACGGTGCCATCTATATCTGATGACTTAAAATCTTTAAGCAAATTTTTTATCCTCGCTGCCGACTACGAGCTGAAATTAAGTCTATCTTAAAACTAGCATATATTTTTCAATTAATGTTTTGTAGTTGAATGGTCGTCTGATGATCGTCGAATGACCATGAATATGCAGCATGTATGGATTTGTTCTGCTAAGCCACGATGTTATGAGCTGGGACAGGGGCTTGTAATCCTCGGGTCCTGGAAGTATTGTGCGGGGTTCAGTTGATGGTTCGTTGTTGTTGTTCGCTGTTGTTCAAGCCAAGATATCACGAAAGGCCTCGGGTTCTCAGGTCCTGGCGGATTCGTGTGGGGTTCAGTTGATGATTCCAAAATCGAGGTCTATGACGTGTTCTTGCCGTTTTGTTGAATGTGGATGGAAAGGAGTGGGACTAGACTGGGGCATGGATGGATTTCAGGAAAATGTATACAAGGGACATGTAGGGTAGGTCACGACTCGCCAAGACATCACGAACAGGAACAGCTGGTCCTCTACCCTGAAAGTTAGTTTTAGTCAATACATAAACCCAAAACCCTATTTTGGTTCTATTTGACCAAATTTGAACAATTAGAAACTCAAATGGAATAATACCAGTACATACATTTATTGAGATCCTATAACGGGCCATCTAGTCAACCTGCATATTGATTAACGCCTTTAAATCGCTAAGTATTCAACATCACGAATCCCGTAGATACATTAGCATAAGTGTTTATGAAAAGGAACGTTTTGCCATATAAACTCCTAATAAATGAAATAAATGATTGTTTGCCCTTTACTTAATGAAAACAGTATCATTTCCCTCGCTGCTGTCCGATTCCTCCTGCTCCTCGCTCTCATCCTCATTCTCCAGCTGATAGTTGGAGTAGATATTCATGATGTTATCATTAGCCCGTTTCAATTTGGCCATCTCGATGGAAATTGAGTTTAGCTTCTTTGTTAGCGTGCTCATCTGTTCCTGGAAGTCCTCACCACAAACTACGGCGGTGGTCTGACTTTCTTTCCGAGTCTGCATAGTGGTCAGCTGTTCTTCCTTCCGCAGGATCGAACTTATGGAGTAGATGGCATCATTCAACATCCTCGCTTGTTTTTCCGTAAGCGGAGCTGTTTGCTTCACGCTAGCTTTGTGTATTCGAATTTTCGCTTGCTCTATCAGCGAGAACAGGTTGGATCGTAGCGTTTCTAGCGAGAGCGAAGCATTGCCTATGTTACAGGTATCTTTAGATACTAAAATAAATGATGTATTAAAAAAGCGAAGTTTGAATTAATTGAAACCATTGAAACACTTACCGTCGTAACAAGCACGCATTTGCTGGGATAAAAGTCGCGTTTCCGCCAGCGCAGCAGGAATGTTATCTTTAGAGGACATCTGTAGATCGTGTATCGCACAACACCCAATTTGTTAAACTGATGAAGAAATTGAAAACTGAAAGTTTTCACGGTATCGTAGAAAATATAAAACCGTTGAAGATCTAAACAAAACAAGTACAAAACTCATTCTAACCATTTCTGACCATTCTTTTCGTGGTCGTCGTCGTTAGTACCAGAGCTGCCAGGTTTAAATCTTTTCCGATTCCATGTAAGTTAACTAAATTTTATCTATATTTTCAATACGATATGGCATATCAACGATTATATTATCAAATAAAATGCTTACACACTGCGTACAAGCATCATTTTTTGGGCGGATTTGATGCTTACCAGCAGAAAATTTGCTGATAATAAATTATTATTGAATGATAAGTTATGACATGTCTGGTATCCCTGTTTAATTTGAATTGATTGCTTAGAATTGTACGGCAGCATAATCTTTCGAACAAGCTTGAATGCAAGCCTGCAATCCTTTTGTCATATATGTTGGCCAGATGCAGAGTCGTGCTTTAGGGTATATTTACCGATAGTTGACAATCACTCCTGAACTGTATGGTATGCATAATTCGATTCGATTTGTCTGTTGAAAAGTATCGGAAAATTGGGTGATAGATTAATAATTTTACTATGCTGACGTTTACAGTTCTTTAAAGCCATCAAATGGCGTTTCATCGAGTCAAGCATTATTATTTTGTGCAATTGGTTTATTTTTTGAACAACGACTCATTTTTGATAAGCTATTTAAAAATGTTATTTTTTTAGGTAGGCCAAAACGGTTCGTTTGATCGGTGTGACGTCTTCGGCAAAGTTGTAGATAATAATTTTGTCTCTTCGAAAAAAATATGCACAAAAAAATTTTGTTTTTGAAAAAGAGGCAAAAGAAAAACAAAAATTAATTATCTAAAAAAGCTCATTTTTATAAAATCTCATTTTTCTTATGAAAAAAATTATAAATTATGAAAAAAGTTATGATTTCAATTTTTTAAAAACAAACTCGAATTTTGATCGCTTTTATTGTTGTATTTTCGAGAATTTTTTAGACTTTGTGAATAAGCTCTTTGAAAATAGGCCTTACAATAAAATAGCATCAAAGTCGCCCTTTTTATGGACCATCTTTTCATTTGCTAAATAGTATCGCTCTTCACTATACAATTGTGCTTACGTTACAGTTTCAGATATGCCTTTTGATTTTTATATTAATTTTTTTGACAACTTCGATTTTGCCCACTTATCAACGTGAAGTAAAATTATGCCTTTCAACAAAGTAGACAACAAAAAAGCCGTATTTTCAATTCTACAAGGGGTAGATAAAATGATTGAGACAGACAAAATTTTGTCAACTGTCAAAATGGCCAAAACTTCACGAAAAATGAATCAATTTTGATGGAACAACTTTCATTTTACTGGAAAACTATCTTAGTTTCCTAGTATTATTTAAAAACTGGACGTTATAATCCTACATTGGAAATTTTTCGGATTTTAGGAGTATGTGTCAAAATATACATTTGTACAACGCGAAGAACTTTTTCTGGCATCTTTTCTTTTTTAGGTTCATATTTTGCCAATAAAGTAGAATTCATTCCGAGTTCCGAGAAAATCCATCAAGAAGCCATTGACATATAAATTATTGAAGTGAATGTGTTGATTTCGCCTTTAACATATATCAAATTTTTCAATAGTTAGAAAAGGGAAACAATATTTTCTTAAAGTTGGAAGGTAGCTAGTTTCTCTTTTTATATGTTTTTGGTAAAATCTCCATTTTTTACAATTTGTTAGATTCGCCCTTATCACAATGCAGGCGGAAATCTTTTTTGACAGACAACTGTTACGAAAACAGAAATTTTATAAAACTATTCGCGAGATCAACGTACTAGAAAACTACGAAGCTGAGAATTATTAGTTTTTAATTGCCCTACTAACAACTTCAAATCTACTCTTTATCGCTAATTAAGTAAAATTTTATTGAAGAAAAGTTTAAAACTTGGAAATTGAAAATACTAAATAATCATAGAAATAAATCGGCTTAAGAATTTAAAATGCAAATCATTCAATGAAACTTGCTGTCCATGAAGAGTTATGACTTTTTCAACAATGGAGTAGTAAATTTTTGAATTCACTCCCAACAAACAATTTTGTTGAATGAAGGCTTCTTAAATTATAATTCAGACGAAATCCGCTTAACAATTGCTCAATAAGCTGAAAATCAACAAAATGTCGGGCTCTTTTTGAGTTTTAGTGTTACGGCAGAAATGTGTGGAAGGCAACTTACAAATAAAATTTTGAGGTGAAGAAAAAAAAAACAAAAAAAAATTTATTCGCACCTGAGATAGCTCAAAATTTAATTAATAAGTTTATTATTATAAATGGCATATAACAGATATTATTAAAATTTATAAAATACACCAGAAGAGAATACTCTCACATGTGCCAAACAATAATTTCACATATTTGAATAAGTTTACCAATTTATTTCTTCCAAATTTTTTATTTTTGTCGAGAATGTACAAACACTCAGTAATGATTTGACTTTCAGTATGCTCATTTTCATTCACTGTATAAACCATTTCCATTCTTTTCCATTTTTTTTTATGATGGGTGACTAAAAACTAAAAAGAAATGATTTTTTTACTGGTATGTAGAAGTATGTGAAGAAATACTGAAGATGTATTCATTATACATAAATGTTCAGCGGTGTTTGACCAATAAATAGTTAATGGGTTCAATGATGGCAATTTCGGTCACGGGTTTCTTTAAAACACGTTTTATTATGTCAAAGCCAACGTTTCAAGGATATAGGACGAGGAAATATATCCTTGAAACGTTGGCTTTGACATAATAAAACGTGTTTTAAAGAAACCCGTGACCGAAATTGCCATCATTGAACCCATACATTATACATAAACAAAAAAATTGAGAAAGATCCGTAATTGACTTTTCGACGAAACCTTTTCATTATTCTGGAACATTAGCGGTGCACGGTCGTGACGTCGACTTTTCGAATGCACTAGCAGATAACCCTACTAATCATCTGCTTGCAGTTCGTCTAGCTACTTTTGTACATAAAGTAACTTAAAAATTTCAAAGAAATCTTCGATTTAGCGAAACTGATTGAAGGTTCGTTGGGTTGCGTAAATGCATACCTTACTTCAGTATGATGTTTTTTGAAGAGATAGAATCAAAATATTGGTACACATTTTGATTGATAGCAAAACACTGGGCTTAAACCATGATTCAAACAAAAAGAGTGAAGTCCTTTTTGTCCATTACTTTCGTCGGTCTTTCATTACCTTAGTTATTGAGGTTTGCAGGAATTATACACAGTCGAAACTGGAACATTTTCTCTTTGAAAATGGCTTGCCGTGAATGCTTTGGCAAGGTTTTTATGCGGTTTTGTTAAAAGTGTACAATGCGCTTGTGCAATGCTTTTTGTTTCGATACCATTTGAACAGAACTAAAACATGCATAAACAAAATTAAAACTACTGGCATAAAGGGGGGAGAGAGAGCTTACATAGACATATTCGCATTTCCCACTGAGTAGAAATTAAGTAAACTTTTCAAAATCGATCAAAATCGACATTTTTGAAAACTTTTCAAATTGCGTAGAATTCAAGAAAAGATTTCAGTCAAAGCGTCGTTTTAAAGCTATGGAAGTACAATAGAAAATATCAAAATGTTAGTCCTGCTATTTTATAGCGCTTCTAATCTCAGCACAAATATTGAGAAATTTTATTTATTATTTACATCATCGTCATATTATTTGTAAAAAAAAACCAAAAAATCGCAGAGCCTGTGGTATAATAATTAATTCAAATATGACCAAATAGTTTAGGAAGGGGCCACATGTGCACAACTGACTAGAGACTCAGAATGCCCGTTTGATCTAACCAACCACCCGCTCTCCTACATTAAAAAAACATTCTGGTTCTCGATCTCTCGCACTTACTCACATTGAATGCTCGCGGTGGAGAGCTTTTTTGGTGTAGGACTGTCTGCTGGCCATAGTCGCATACTCCACCAAGCTCACTTTGATTTTATTTTTTCGCAACCCGCTAAGCCATTCCGCTCGACTCGATTTAGTTGCTTTTCAGCTTCTCTGGCGAGTGCGCGTTCTATGTGATTGCAATCTGCGTGTGTGCTGGGTCGGTACAGTGCGCGCCCGATTTATTGATTCTGGGCCCCCCACTTGAGTTGTGCTCACGGTTCGGCGCCCTCGTCCATCTTTTCAGTTCTCCAGCGGACGACGTCATCCGTTAGTCATACATATACACTATCTGTTTCGGACCTGTTGGAGGTATAGGAGTCCATAGTGTACACAACGCGGAATCGCACTGTGCAGTTTTCGTAACATTTGGTGTTGCGATTGCGCCGTACGTTTAGTGTTTTGTTTGTGCGCTGATTTTTCACGGTGTGCAATCCGCATCATCATCATCATCCTTCTAGACTAGCCGCACCGCGAATTTAGCTCTCAGATTTTGTGCTTGTAGTGTTCGCAGAACGCCTCCAGGTTTTGAATGATCGTCGAAATTTTTTTTCGACAGTGAATTTACGGAGAATAATTATTTTTAGTGATTTTTCAGCGGCAGCTGGCTGTGCAATTTCGTTTCATTTTTTGGGTGTTTCTCCGCTGTTTCTGCGTTTGTGACAGCATATAAGTGTCATTCACAAGTAAAGTTTTTATTTTGGGACGTGTTATTTACGGTTTTACCAATCTCTCTCCGATATCTGCGTGTTGAGTCGAAAGTTTATCCACCAGGTCACGGAGCGACGTGCAAAAAAACCTTCAAAAGCCATGATCAATGTGTTTATGTAAATAGCCGCAAAGAAAAGGAAATATCGTGTGTCATCTGTCGATTATCTAAGTGTTGAGGATACGCTGTTGATTGTCAAAATACGGCATTGTATCTAGTGATAAAATTGTGTTACTGCCATCTATTGCGCTGAGGTTAAATCGTTTTGACCCCGAGGACGCTGGAACATCGTCTGGCGCGAACGCAGTCATCTGAACTTATACGCTTAAGGTACGGTAAACCTGTATTGCCACATGTACTACCCTTTTTATTCAAATGTGTGACTAGTAGTTGTAGTTCTACTTCTACTTCCGAAATTGGAAGGTGACCAACGGTTGGGTTGCGTTTCGGTAAAACGCGAACACATGTTAGTCGGGTTGGTAGATCGAACAACCATAAGGGAAAACTCATTTCTCATAAATTTGACAGTTCTCTTACAAGCGGGACCGTTGTCTCGTGTTACCGACAACCCATATTGGCTGTGCTGGATCGCGTTGAACGATGGGCGGCATGGGCAGAGAAACCCAGCTGGTGCGGGTGGGACACCATGAGCTAATGCGGCAGGCTGATTTTTTTCTCTGTCGGACAAAGGTGAATTTGGTGGGGTATCTTTTTTTGGTGTTCTCAAAATGCTGTGCGGTTTTGGATTCGTGCTTGCAGGAGAGTTTTTCGGTAGCAAGAAAGCGTTACGTGAATGTATATGTATAACAACGAAAACAACAATAACATACACTCAACCAGTTTCTCGCGTTTCTATCAAGTTACGTTACGCGTTTCGATTCAATGCTAAGTCGAAACACAAACAACTCGCGCACGATCGTGAGAAATTTGGATAACAGGAGAGTCTGCTTGGCTTGCGAGAGTGAAACAGACGGAGAAGGTGTTCGAGTTGGGTCTATAAATAAAACATGCACTCATCTGTAATTCCTCTTACAGGGATAGTGGGTTATCTACGGTGAAAGTGGATACAATATGAAACTTTATCATATGTTTGACTGTATTTCCACATTGTATAAGGTAGTGTTTTAGAAATAGATTGTGAATAATTCTAATTTTTATAATATGTATAAGACGGATTTGTAATTGTATCCATTGTAATACCGTTAGTTTGAAAGTTCTCAGAACACATATTATTATCTGTTCCTATGTAATAGTTTCTAGGATTTTGAAGTAGAATACTTCTCTCAGGAAGTTCGTCTATATAGGGATGTAAAATGAAAATCTAAAACCGAAAAAAGTGAAAAATATGTCCCATTTCAAATGCTAATAAATCGGTTAGTATTCGATGGATTTCTTTCGTTCTTGCAGCAATAGATTGGAAAATCTTCTAAGATTCTTCCCAAATGCAGAAAATTGTAATTTTATTATTCAAACTATTGTACTATTGAACATAGTCAAGGCTTGTCAAAACGGAAAATTCGACCTCTGATTGGTCGTTATATGATTGCTTCCCAAGCACGGTCGACAGAATCATAGACCTTGCCATTTAAAATGTGCAATTTGGCCTATATAAGAGCCTGTTTCACTCGAAGCCGCTCATTATAATTCTAGGCAGCAACAGGAACATTCCTCCCTGTCCTGTGGTATGGCAACGGATAGCGGAGCGCGTCTCAGCATCGATAGCAGGACCAGGTGATGCAGGGCAGCGGATACCAATGGCAACGGAAGCGTCCACTACTGTGGCAACGAGAATAGGGCAGCGGTTGACGTTAGTCTCAGCATCTATATAACCAGGTCCAGCTGATGCAGTGTGGCATTTCAGTGAAATGCTGTCTCTGAGCGATAGCAGGCACACTAGCAAATGCATCCAATGAAAAGAACATTCTGGAAAATTTTACAGTGTTTATTTCCCCGAAGGAATACTTTATTCGCACTGCCAGTGATAACGCAAAGATGTGGTCGGCATCTTATCAAACATTGAATAAAACAACAAATTGTCCTTTTCAGGATGAAATAAAAACCTAATTGAAGAGTTAATATTTTCTCTTAAGTCAATTTACAGTTTCAAGAAATTTGGAACAGGTTTCAGTCATGTGCACAACATCCGAACAGCTTTCATTATCAGCATAAAAATTAATTTTTCGCATAATCAAAATTCAAAAACTATCAAGTCCAAATCATGACAAGCAACTACATTATTGAGAATGGTCAATCCTTGTTGAAGCGCGAAATTTGACTGATCTGATTAGTCGTTAATATGATTGCTTCCCAAGCACGGTCGACAGAATCATAGACCGTGCCATTTTAAATTTGCTATTTGTCTGTATAAGAGTAAGGATATCAACTGAAATGGCTATCGATAGTTATCGATTGTTGTTTATTGAAATCCGACAACAATCGATGATTTCCTACTACTATAGATAGGTTTTTCATTCCTATATAAGAGCCTGTTTCCCCCGAAGCCGCTCATTATAATTCTAGACTGCGACAACAGCAGCAGTGCAGTGGATACCAGGCGGATAGCGGCCACTGCATAGCAAAGAAGTTGCAGCGGATATCAGCATCGATAGCAGCTGGGCCAGCTGATGCAGGGACAGTGGATACCAATAGCGGCGTATAGCGGCCAAAACATTGGCATGGCTACGGATAGCGTAGCAGTTGCAGCGGGTTTAGCATCTATAGCAGCTGATGCAGTGAGGCACTTTGTGAAATGCAGTCTCTGTACGATAGCGGGTACTAGTAAATGCATTCAATGTAAAGTTGACACATTTTGACAACACATGAGCTGTCTAGTTTTGAGTGTTAAATCAGCTTTTCACTGTTTATTTTATCACAAGGAATAATTTATTCTCACTGTCAGTGATATCGCCAAGATGTGATCGGTATCTTATTCGATATTGAATTGAACAACAAATTAATAAATGACTGACACGCAAGCAGCCGGGTTTTCTTTCTTGTAAAAGTATTCTACTTCATCCTTGCGGTCGTGGCTTTGCACACAACCCTCCTGTAATTTTTTTTCTGCCATTTCCGTTACCGTTTATAAAACAATAGTTCACCAAAATAGTTAGAAAATAATATGTGTTGCCGGATTATGTTTACTTAGTTTTTAGTTTTTAGCTCAAATTTTACGTTTTTAACCCCCATACAGTCCGTTCTTCGACACCAACTCTCTACCTGCTCTATTTTGCGAGAAATTTCAATTTTAATGTAACATGTTTGGCGGTTTGGTTGCTAGTGCTATGTTGATATGGGTTCTTCACCATTATCAAATTGTAATTCATTAAAATTGTAATTCCTCAAATACTAAAACAGATAGAGAGTTGGCGTACTAAGAAACTAAGAAAAAACAAAAATGTGAGAAAACATCGGGATACGTTTACAACAGTACTACTTTTGAACATGTTTGCTTGTGGACTGTTATTTTGTACATTTTTTCAGCAATGCAAAAGCTGCGTCTAGTAGAAGCTTTCAAATGAAACCAAAAGAATTGCTCTAAGTGGTATACGCTTAAAGTTAGAGCCACTTTAAGAAAAGTATCCATGAAACTTAAAAGCTGAATTACTCCGTGTAGATTAACGCTAGGACATACGCGTTGAAGAGGTTTTTTTCGTCGAATGTGGCCCTCTATTAGCCCCTTAAATATTCCTAACAAGGAACTAATCACCCTGCCGAGTATATTTACTATGCGACTAAAATGAAATGTGATTTATGGTACTCAGAAACCTTCCCGAGCTGCTAATATTTCGTTGGCACTCCCAGTATCTCGAGGTCGATGCTGGCCTAACAAGCCAGTCGTCTTAGGTTCGATTCCCGGCTCGGAAGAGACTGTTACTGTCAGTTGGCTCGTAGCGTCAGCCCCGCAACTGTGCTGTACACTACACAGAGTTGTCTGCGAAGTCTGTGTATAAATATACAGAAGTTTAGAGTTCCTAATCGGAATGTAGAAGCAAGGCTTTGCTATGATATTTCGTCGTATAACCGTTGTTTCGGATAACTCCTCGCACTCCGTTTGGTGTAGAATCGACCAACTTTTGACAAGTGGTGACAGGGTTCGCCTACCAAGATGCTCGGATTCTTTCCCTACTTGTTTTCGGCTGTTTCCCTTATTTACCGGCTTCTTCACGACACAGTCTGATGTCTGGATCGTACATCCTATGACGTCGACCTTGTGACCATATGTTTGGAGTTGTTGTTTTGCATGAATTGCTATTTCGACGACATTTCTCACTTCGCGTGTAGTAAAAATAAAAGATGCTTCTGGGTGAGCGTTGGGATCTTCCTGATGTTTTTACCACTGGGTCCATGCTCCACATGCCATCCCTGGATTGTTTAACATCTCACAGACAAGTTAAGCTCTGATTAAAAAAAAAAAAAATAAAAGATGCTTCTGGGTGAGCGTTGGGATCTTCCTGATGTTTTTACCACTGGGTCCATGCTCCACATGCCATCCCTGGATTGTTTAACATCTCACAGACAAGTTAAGCTCTGATTTCCGGAACGGATCTTGGTTAGAAACACGTTTGATTTGAGCAACATTCTCGACTGTTGTTTTGGTCGTTTGAAAACTCCAAGGGCGTTCAAATCCTCCGCGAGAAGCGTTGTTGTCTTGATTATATAGAGAACTACAGCACCGATCTTATCGAGGTTCCGTACAGCGTTAGCTTCGTGTGTCACCGCACTCTGGATCTCTTTGCTGGTGTTATTGTCGGCGGTCACCACTGACCCCAAATACACGTCGACCACCTCAAGCGAAAAAAAGAAATGCGGTCAGAATAGATGTTCTATTAATAGTCATGAAAGCGATGTTGAAGCCACAAATGCCCGATTTCGAGCCACCACATCGAATTTTTGAAGGCACAAGCCTCGATAACAACTATGCATCATCTGCGAAAACGCTATTTTGTGTTTACTGTGTTGATTGAAAAGCATTTTCAAAGACACAACAGTCCGCTCTCAGCTACTTCTATTCAAATTTTCAAAAAAAAAAAAAAAAAAATCCGAATAGGTCATTTTCTACAGAGTTTTTCTCGTAATGCACTTTGAAGTGGGACATCCTTTACAGATATTTAAGGTGAGAGGCTGATGTTCTCCATGAAACCTCTCGCTTGCATGTTTTTCGTTTTCGACGCATTTACCCGCAGTCTGATTCGTTTGGTTTCGGCTTTGATGTCGCACACAAATTACGTAACGCTAAAATTACAGATTTAAGACACCCCGTCCCTCCCTTTGTAACGATAAGTATCGTTGAATATGACTCCCCCCCTAAAGTTACGTAACGCTAAACCCACAAAAATTTTCGATTTTGACGGAAAATCACAGTTACGTAACTGTTTCAACTACTCCCCCCCCCCCTCGACCATATGTAACAATAAGTATCGTAAACTAAACCCTCCTCCCACCCTTAATGCGTTACGTTATTTTTGTACGACGCCTTTTAGCCGGGCGTTGGTTTCCGCAGTGTTCCATGTTATGATGTCAAAGTCATCCCCAAAGCTCAGAAGCTATGTTTTTGATTGGGAACCTTCAAGGTGAACCAATAACAAGCATATACAATTTACATGCTTTAAAATACTTAAACCACGCTTGGTGGGATGGTTACCATAGATACGAACCTCTTACGTAGTATCTTGGTTTACAATATTAGTATTTACTTGGTTAGAACTTTGAGTGGGGTAAAAACAAAATTTTTTGTTATGAACCAAACTCCTCAGCACAAACTCGTGGACTAGCGAAACCACCGCCGTTTGAAAGTTCTACTGTTATACTTTCATATACTGACTACCGAATCTGCGCCTAAGTAAGATACAGAGATTTGAAATAAGGCAAAAATAAAGATTACTTATCCTTTTTTATTGGCTTTTTTCGGTGAGAAAATTGAAAAACAGCTATCATTTGCGTTACGCGTTTCGGTCTATTTTGCTTTGACCATCATCAGACGCCTAAAACATTTATTATTTAGTCAAATTATAATTGTATACTCCAACATTCTACACTTACTAATTGCTGTGTGCAACCTGTCGGTCAAGTCTGAAAAACTATACTAGCAAATTTTCTCTACCTAGCCCCCTACATCGCCCACTTCATTATCGGTAGTGTTCGGCCGCATTCGGGGTTTCGGCTTTCTACAGAGCCGAGCCAATAGTCCGTTGTAAGTGGTGTTAAAGTTTCCACACTCACGCCGCAGGTTCACCGTTCGACTTTCCCCTTGCATTTTGATGTGGAATACCTCCGCTATCATCCTGGTCGCCGAGTTACCAATGCTTTCCAGTATTGCGGTGTTTTCAAAATTGAAGATATGTCCTTCTTTCATTGCGTGTACTGCTACATTCCGCGTCGAACACTCGACAGAAACGGACGTGCAAAGTGGTCGTTCTATTACAATCCGGTCCGTGTGTACGAATAGCCAAACAAAAGAGTGTATTATCTCGCTAAAGGCCAACTAGATTGTGAGTTGTGTCGCTACGTTCTGTACCCGGCTCGCAACTTTGGCTGTATTGGTGCAAAATATCAGCTGCAGTTTTGATCTGTGCACAGTGAATAGATCTTTCTAATTCAAGGCCATCAGTTGACAGTCGATTCGTGTCGCTGTGCTGAGTGATCTCACACCCGGCTCACTGCTGGTGGCTGTATTGGTGCTGCTGTATTGGTGCTGCTGGCTGCTTTGGGTGCAGCTTCGAACGATCGGACAACCACTGCTAGAAGGAAGAAGTAAATAGGTACGTGTTCTTGTCGGCGCTAGTGCGCTACATTTAGCGCGATGAATATAGATCCCTCGCCTCCCGTTTACACTCCGTCAGACTCGTTTCGCGTTACGTTTGCCGGATCTGCACTCCCTAGCCACGTCTCGATCGACCGGGTTCGTCTAAGGCACGATGTAGCAAGTGTGGGGAGACTCATGCGGAAGATTCTTGCAGTGTTAATGCTGAAAAATGTATTCACTGTGGGGAAAACCAGCATGAGCTCTCCACATGCCCGGTGTACATGCAGCGCAGAGATAAAATCAAGCGGTCACTTAAGGAGCGTTCAAAGCGTTCTTATGCTGAGATGCTGAAGAAGACCGTGACCACTTCTACCATAACATCGAACCCCTTTGATCTGTTGTCCTCTGATGAAACCGATTCTGACGATTCATCAGCGGGAACATCTTATGCCAATCCTGGGGAGTCTAGGAAGAGGAAAAATGTTTCTTCTCCTAAACTTCCCCGTAAAGGTCCTAAGATTTCCCAAAGTGTAATGAAAAGTACGAACAAACCAAACAGTGCTGCGGAAAAACCGAAGCAAACTCCTCCTGGGCTTGTAAATTTAAAGTCCCAGAAGGAACACAGGAACATCTAAAACCCCAGTTGTTCCTTTAGCACATCCAGTTGATGAAACAAACTCTGGATTAGTGAAATTTTCTGACATTGTGGACTGGATTTTTGAAAATTTCAATGTACCCGATCCAATTAAAATTTTTCTTACAGCATTCGTCCCAACAGTTAGATCATTTTTGAAGCAGTTGACTGCCCAATGGCCCTCCTTGCAGCGATTGTATCCTTCGATGCCTAATTCAACTGCGTATATGAAGGATTCTATCTCTGTCTTACAGTGGAATTGTAGAAGTATTTTACCAAAAATTGATTCGTTTAAAGTTTTGATAAATAAAAACAAATGCGATGCATTTTCCCTTTGTGAAATTTGGCTTACTTCAAATATTGATCTCAACTTCCATGATTTTAATATTATTCGCCTTGATCGAGACACCCCATATGGAGGAGTACTTTTAGGGATTAAAAAGTGCTATTCTTTCTATCGTATTAACCTCCCCTCGATTCCAGGCATCGAAGTTGTCGCATGTCAAATGACAATACAAGGTAAAGAGCTTTGTATTGCCTCAATATATATTCCTCCCAGAGCACAGGTTGGGCAACGGCTGCTCTTTGATTTAATAGAACTTCTTCCCTCGCCACGTTTGATTTTGGGAGACTTCAACTCTCATGGTGTGGCTTGGGGTTCCCCTTACAATGATAACCGCTCCTCTTTAATCTATAAACTTTGCGATGACTTCGACATGACTATTTTAAACAACGGTGAAATGACACGTATCCCGAAACCTCCAGCGCGCCCAAGCGCTTTGGATCTATCCTTATGTTCGACGTCGCAACGGTTGGATTGCACATGGAAGGTAATCCTCGATCCTCACGGTAGCGACCATCTGCCTATTTTTATTTCAATTACAAACGAGTCAACTCGCGTGCGACCAATTGACATTCCGTATGACCTCACACGGAATGTCGATTGGAAGTTATACGAGGAAATGATTTCAAAAGCGGTCGAGTCGATTCAACATCATCCACCACTTGAAGAATACGACCTCCTCGCGGGCTTGATTCTCGACGCCGCGTTGCAAGCCCAAACGAAGAAATATCCCGGCGTAACGATCAAAGAACGGCCTCCCACTCCGTGGTGGGACCAAGAGTGCTCCGATGTCTACACGCAAAGATCCGACGCGTTTTTGGCCTTCCAGACTATTTACGGTACTCGGAGCTTGATACCAAGCTTAAAAGTTTGGCTAAAGCAAAGAAACGCGGATATTGGCGTCGGTTCGTGAACGAGACGTCGAGGGAGACATCGATGAGCACTCTTTGGAACACAGTCCGAAGAATGCGGAATCGCGTAACGGTCAACGAAAGCGAGGAGTCTTCAAGTCGGTGGATATTTGATTTTGCCAGGAAAGTATGTCCGGACTCTGTTCCTGAGCAAAACATTGTTCGCGATGCGTCTCCGGGCCACGACGCGATAGAATCACCTTTTACGATGGCAGAGTTTTCAGTTGCCCTCCTGTCCTGTAACAATAACGCGCCTGGGTTAGATAGAATCAAATTCAACTTGTTGAAGAATCTACCCGGCAATGCCAAGAGGCGCTTGTTGAACTTGTTCAATAAGTTCCTGGAGCAAAACATTGTACCGCAGGATTGGAGGCAAGTGAAGGTGATCGACATCCAAAAACCAGGGAAACCAGCTTCTGATCACAACTCTTATAGGCCGATTGCAATGCTATCCTGTATCCGGAAATTGATAGAAAAAAAATCACAGGAGGGTTGTGTGCAAAGCCACGACCGCAAGGTTGAAGTAGAATACTTTTACACAGCTCTACTTACGGCTGTAAATTAACCTACGGCCGGCGTATCGGTTCGCGCCGCTTATCGCGTTTAGCCTGGCAGAGGCCTAATGCGCACGGCCAACACAATAGAAAGGTGTTTTCACATTGAAAATTAGACACGGCTTTACTGGAGTAAGTGTTGGCAAATGACGCGCGTCTAAGAACACCCGAACTGTTTCGCCGTGCCGCTTCCATTTACTTCCTTATTACATCGGCTTTAGAGAAGTACCGGCTGCACCTACCGCTGATGCTGTTACCATCCTGCTACTGGTACCCGAAGCTATTAACTCTTTAAATTAAGTGTTTTATTTGTCCTTAAAAAAAAATTGTTCAATTCCATATCGGATATGATGCAATCGCATCTCTGTAATATTACCGACAGTAATATTCTTCTAAACAGAATGATCCTACTTTTTCATTAGAGGAAGTGCCGGCTGAAGTACCGCAAAAATCTCGCCCGATCGCTCGCGTTAGCGTTCAGCCTGGCAGAGGCCTGAGACGTGGTGACCAACCACAGGGCAAGTGATTTGTTTAATTTGAAGGCAGCCACAGGCGCGACCCGCTGCTATAGTCTGTTACTGCTGAGTGCCGATATCTGCTGTTACTGCTGTCAACGTTGTGGACGGTCCATCTAATTTCCCCCGCCGACTAATGAATGTAGCTAGTTTCCCAGAAACACTCTTTTATAGCCGAAGGGTGCTACGTAATAGGCCACGCCTTTCAGTTCAGGTTTACCATTTCCTTATGTTCTTTAGACGAATTATTCCACAATTCGCATTTGATTTTTGTATTCAGCGAAAAAACACCGATGGTGCTCTCACACACGCAACGGTTTTAACCCGTATCTTATTGTGGTTTGTAACAGCAAGCGATTTCGTTTGCTCGCTGTTGCGTGTTGCATCATGTTGCAACTTGGCAGCTGGGAGACGACGAAATTCTGTTAATGTTGATTGATTGAATCGACTTCATGTTAGCTCTGCATAGTCGAACTAACTGCTTTTGTGAATGCGTTCTAACAGGGCAGTTTATTATTCAATGTCCGTTACGCTGATCGCAGCCTTTGCGCTGCCCCTACAGTGGGGGGTTTACTAAATAAAGTAAAAATTAGACAACTACAACAGAGTTTGATTGCATCTCGCACAGAATGTCTGCTTGTGTTGATGCCAGAAAATTATTAACTTTCAATTATTTGTTTATTTACCTTGAAAAAAGCATTTTGCGGTTCAAAATCGGTTACTGATTACAACTTTTGAGCTGCCCTAATATTGGGGGAATTAAAATACACGGACAACATGCACTGTGGAAGCTATTTCACATTCAGTAAATTCGACGGGTGTGACAGATTTAAATTGCTAGGATGCAACACAGAATGCTTGCTTGCGTTGACAAAAATTATTAACTTTCAATGACTTGTTTATTTGCCTTGAAAAAGGCATTTTGGTTTCCAAAATTGGATTTCCTGATGGCAATCTTCATGCTGCCCCAACAGTGGGGGAATAATGGCTGTCTGGCGACACACGCTGAGAAAAACCGCGCTGCTCCTGAGACGTGGTGACCAACCACAGGGCTAGTGCTGCTGCTAAGGAAGGACGACTGCTGTTGTCGCTGTCTAGAACTATTATGAGCGGCTCCGGTTGAAACAGGCTCTTATATAGGCCAAATAGCATGTTTTCATTTGCAAGGTATATGATCCTGTCGACCGTGCTTGGGAAGCAAGCATATAACGACCAATCAGAGGTCGAATTTTTCTTTTTGACAAGGCTTAACTATTTTCAATAGTACAATAGTTTGAATAATAAAATTACAATTATCTTATTTTGGGAAGAGTCTTAGAATCTTTTCCAATCTATTGCTGCAAGAACGAAGGAAATCCATCGAATACTAACCGATTTATTAGCATTTGAAATTGGACATATTTTTTATTCACTTTTTTAGATTTTAGATTTTCATTTCACATCCCTATGTAGCCGAACTTCCTGAGAGAAGTATTCTACTTCAAAAAAATTCGGCAGGTGATTATTTTTAGGGGTAACAAAGATGTCTATAATGTTTCGACACCCCTCCTTTTTCTGAAAGGAGTGGTTCCACACAAATTTCTGCACATCTCGAGAAATGATCAAATAAATGGAACCATATTTGATATGTTGAGGTTTTTGATAGCATGAAAAATTTTCGACTCCAGCCGCCATTGTTAAATTTAAGATGGAAACTGCCGATTTCTATCCGGGAAATGTCTCCAAATATTATTTTAAAATCCAATATGGCGACTTCCGGTTTCTAAAAAACAGCGGGATATGACCAAATACCACCCAACATGGGTATTTCCGAAATCGTGATTATGCACTGAAACCTCAAATCGACCTCCGACAACATTTTGAGTTGTAAACTTCCGGTGACTGGAAAACTGCCGAATATGACCAAATACCACCTAATATGGGTGTTTTTTAACCAGAATGACGCTCAGAGGCCAGAAATTGTCTCCAAATGCCATTTTAAAATCCAAGATGGCGACTTCCGGTTTCTGAAAAACAGCGGAAAATGACCAAATATAGGTATTTCCGAAATCGTGATGATGCATTGAAACCATAAATCGACATCCGACAACTTTTTGAGTTGTAGAATGGCGACTTCCGGTGACTAAAAAACTGCCGAAAATGACTAAATACCACCTAATATGGGTGTTTCTTTAACCAGAATGATGCTCAGAGGCCAGAAATTGTCACAAAATGTCATTTTGTAATACAGGATGGCGACTTCCGGTTTCTGGAAAATAGCCGAAAATGACCAAATACAACCCAATATGGGTGTTTCTTTAACCAAAATGACGCTCAGAGACCAGAAATTGTCTCCAAATGTCACTTTTAAATCCAATATGGCGACAACTGGTTCCTAAACAACAGTGGCAAATGACTAAATAACACTCAATATGGGTATTTCCGGGATTGTTATGATGCACTGAAGCCACAAATCGACCTCAGACAACATTATGAATTGTAAGATGACGACTTCCGGTGAATGGGAAACTGCCGAAAATGATCAAATACCACCCAATATGGGTGTTTCTTCAACCAGAATGACGCTCAGAGGCCAGAAATTGTCTCCAAATACCACAACTTCCGCTTTCTGAAAAACAGCCAAAAATGGTCGATTTTCATTCAATATGAGACGCTTCGATTCCAGAATGATACACAGGAGCTATAATCGACCACAGACATCATTTTGAATTCTAAGATGGTGACTTCCGGTTTCTGGAAAACAGCCGAAAATGACTAAATAACACCTATTATGGGTGTTTCTTAAACCAGAATGACGCTCAAGTTCCAAAAATTGTCTCCAAATGCCATTTTAAAATCCAGCATGGTGACTTCCGGTTTCTTGAAAAATAGCCAAAAGTGACCAAATACCACCCAATATGAGTGTTTCTTTAAGGAACATTCATAAATGACGTAGCATTCGAGGGGGGAGGGGGGCGGGGGGTATTTGCAGTTTTGTGACGAAATGTGACGATGGGGTGGGTAGAGGGTCAAGCTACGTAGCAAATATGAAATCAAGAAAAAAAATGGATTTGTTCTAAATGTTCTTTTTTAGTACTGTTTTGTCTGTTAAGGGTCATTTTCAATACTTTATTACCTTTTCTTGATCATAATTGATGCAATGTATGTTCTTGATAATAAAATTTGCAAAAAAATAGATGAGAGGGGGGGGGGGTTGTTATAAAGCTACGTCATTATCTAGAGAGGGTCTGCCACTTTGGAACGAAATGCTACGATGGGGGAGGGGGGAGTCAAAAAAACTCAAAAAAAAAGCTACGTCATTTATGCATGCTCCTTAACCAGAATGATGCATGAAGCTAAAATTTGACCTCAGACACCATTCTGAATTGTAAGATGGCAACTTCTGGGAAACAGCCGAATACTACTACATATGAATATTTCCGTAATCGAAATAATGTATAGAAGCCAAGCATTGACCCTGGACACCATCTTGAATTCGAAGATGACCACTTTCAGTTTCTGAAAAACAACGAAAATAACTGTATACCACCAAATATGAGTATTTCCGGAATAGGGGTGATGTACCAAAGGCAAAAGACGAGGATGTTGTCATTCCGATAAAACCAATAATTTCAAACGATATAAACAAATCGCAAGAAATCAATGAATTTGGAATATTGAAAATTATTAAACTAAACACAAAAAAAGGCGGGACGAAGTTTGCCGGGTCAGCTTGTATACTTTATAACTTTGTACCGAATGAAGATAGGATTTTCATTTATTCGACAAAGTTTCATATTTTTTACTCTACTATAACGTTCCTGAATAAACCATTCCTCTATCTCTTAACACAAAAAAGTTAGTTCGTTTTTAATTTTTGTATTGGGTGCTGTTCTTAATTTTTGACAATTTGCGATTATGCGGGTCATTCATACGAACAATTGTTCCGAAGACACTAATAAGCTAGGATGAATATGGAAGGCGCTATGGAATTAAGTTCCACTTTTGGCCTTATTAGACCACTGTGCACTGTGTCAAAATAATCCATGTTAGATTCACGCAAATATCACCGAAAATCATCCAAAAACATGTCCAAGTTTTTTCAACCAGAATGTATTTGTTGGCGTTGTTACAATCATGATTATTTACCTCTGATTTAACTTTCCAAATTTGGTTGTATGGTTCAGTATTCTACTCGAGGGACTTGAAAATCGTGATACTTCTGTTTTTCTTTCGTGGAGATCCTTTCGCATGAAAATTCATCGACGTTGAAAATTGAAAGTTGAACGTTTTAACGTTATGAAACTCACCTTCTTTTCTTCAATAAAACACAGTGGATTAAAATTTTTTTTTCACCGTTAACTCCACAGAAAAAAACAATATCGCACGCTTAGCCTGGGGGCTAATAGCGGTCTCGATTAACTAGATTTTAGTTGAAAGAATTCGTTATCGATATTGTTTTTGGCACATTTTGTATGTGTAGGATAAGTACAACGATACATCGTGCCCCAGTGCTGAGTCGAGAAAACTTCCAGCTCGAAAAGATCCTCGACTCGATCGGAAATCGAACCCGATATCACAACCGTGTGGGAGAGCTAGCCGACCGACATCGCTAACCACAAAGCCACGGGGACTCCACAGAAAGCAACATTTAAACTAAACTAGAGCCATTAAGCCGTACAAATTACATACTGAAATCAATTTGGAAAGCTAAGTTAATTAATTAATTTTTAAGTTGATTAATTAATTTAAGTTAACTAAAGTTAATTAGGAGTTAAGTTAATAATCATAATTGTAAGAACACAAACAAATGAATTCTGGTTTAGAATGATTTGGATAAGTTTTTGAACTTTGAACGAATATGGATTATTTTGAAATTTATCAATTAAAATTTCATTCACCAGAAGTTGCAAAATTACCTCAATAATTAATCCCTATACTCGGATTTGATGGGCAATTTTGACGTTGAACTAATCGGTCTATATCGAAGTTAGGCGCCTGAATTTGAAAATCTAGTAATTCAACCAGGGAAAACTAGGGGAATGTGGTCAAGTTTTGAGCGCGTACATATCAGTCATTTTTTTCAGAATATCGAAGTTTTGGCATCAGCTGATCATTAATTCTTTTACGGTTAAATTTGTGTAACAAAAACATCATATGGTTTGAGATACCTATTTAAAAATTGGTAAATAACATCGATTGTCTAAATCATACCGAGCAACCAAACACTACCTCTCTTCCAAAGCACAGCCGACACTAACGGATACAACCGATCTGACTTTGTAAACGATTTGTTGTTGTTGTTGTTTTACTCGAGGTCACTTTCTGTTTCGATGCTTTTTTACTTTCCTTACCATTCCCTATTCTTCTAATCTCCTCCTTCTTTTTAAATAACTGACGAAACCTTGATATATAGGGTACCATTCGAACATTTCACCCCATCGCCATCGAATTGAATTTCTCATTCATGCGTTGACCGGAAAAGCGGACGGTTCTTTCTGGAGCAGCAAAAAGCGGGTGGTGGCAAATATTACACTTTTACCATGCTGAACGCCAACGCAAGCGATCGGGCTGTAATCAGCTGTAAGTAGAGCAGTTCATAACCCTACGGCAAGGCTCTCGCCCGATCACTCGCGTTGACGTTCAGCATGGGAAAGGCCTTAGTCGCTGATACAAGCGCACGCCATCGAATTAAATTTCTCATTCGTTCGTATGTATGGATTGCTATAGCACGTGTGTGGGTAGCTGTAGCGGGTGTTTATCGAAGTTTTAGTATTTACTCGTATATTTATAAACATTCATATTAAGAAGCTTAAACGAACAAGGTTGTAAATTCGACTTCACAGCAGCGTTTAAACTTCTTCAGCCAGTCTTGATTCAACGAGGAAAAATTACTGCTGATGAATGATCAACATTTGTTGGTTGGAAATTTCATTTAGATGAAAACAGGTGCTTTTAAGTAGCACAAATTATCGGTAAAAGGAGTACCATAAATTATCGGTAACGTTTTTCTCAATGAGCATACATTTAATTTTTGTTTTTGTTTCTCGGCGCGCGGTTTTGTTTCTGTTTCCGCACACATAAAAAAAACAAGTTTGTCTCAATCGTGAAAAAAAACAAAACAATTAGGAATGCTTTTAATCATAATTAAAGAAGTAACATATTTTCCTGTCACTCGCCGAAACCTTGAAATCAACTACGCAAAAAGCATGTAATCGAGTTCTTGCTGTTTTAGGTTATCAATTTTCTGAAAAATACATGAAGTTATATGCTGGACAGGAGCTAAGGTTTTTCTGGAGTGACATCGCATATATAAAAGATCCATTCTTTTAGTATATATTATTATTTATATCGCTTTAACGTTTCAGCATTTAGAAATAAACTTTTAGATAAAATTGCAGAATATACTAGAGTTACAATTTCGTCTACTATTTCCTTTAATGGAAAATAAAAATACCAAATCCAACCGTGAACCATTATCATACCCATTTGAAAATTGGCAGGTTTACCGGAACTCACAAATATTTCCTACCACATATGTGGTCAGCTAATGAGACTTTAAAAGTTTCCCAGTTGAAAATCGGACAATATTTGGCAAAGTTACAGCATTTCAAAGTTGATTAAAATTTTGCCTATCCTTCTTATTTTGACTATCCCCTGTAGATTGTTTAGATTCACGCGTTTACGCGGGCTGAAATTTTACTATTTATTCACTTCTACTTCAAGATTCGCTTGCATTGACTGCACCGCAGTGAGTGACACTTTTATATCTGATTCCACGTGATATCAAATTCATATCAAAGCTTTAAAATGTGATATTGAAGAAATTATCAAACACTTGAATACAGCGAAACTAGATAATTACAATTTTTGATAGCTCTGCTAACACTTGACTGTGAAATGCCCATTTTATTTCCATTGTCCATTCGAGAATCGCAACCAATTGACTACAGTTTTCGGTCTTCATTCTCCCATGGTTCATCTCTCCCTCTGGTCATTGGAGATGGTCGCGCCTTGTTGTGATGATGACTAACATCGCGAATTATTTCGTCTCTCACTGTATCTTTCTATCTGTACCTCTCTCGTTCTCCCGAGTGTGAACTTCGCTTTGCGTCCATTTGTGTCCGTGTACATCCGACAGCAGCCGACCTCGGTTGACTGAGTGTTGCGCCCACCTACTCATATGAGCGTCACATAACGTTTTGGGTACCGCTGGCTCGGCGCATTGGCTGGCTGGCTGACTGGCTGTCCGTCTGCCAGTCTGACGAACATCAGCTCGCAGTTTGCAAATAATGAAACGAGCCGGTAGAATGTATCGATGGTTAGCCAAAGTAAATGGCTATCAATCTGCTAGGTGGAGGTACCTGCTTCGAACAATGCTGAATATAAATGCTTTATGAGTTAATTTTCCGCTGTTGTAAGTAGGGTCTATAATGGAAATGTGAAAATCGTTCATTGCATTTCTTTCGTCTGATTGCGTTCATTCTCTTGAAAAAGTATCAATTGGCAAGAACACTGTTAATGATTATTATGTATATCATAGTTCCTTTATCTTATTATCTGGCTACACTCATTGGTCTATTTTTTAATTTTTCAATTATATTTTTTGGCATTTATAGCCATGCCCAAACTACCCACCACACTGAAAATATATTTTAGTTTATTCCACGAAAACGTGTGTATTATATACAAAACCTTTTGTTGTTTTCTGCAACGAAATCAATGCGTAATAAATATGAGGGTACTTTCGTCAGAACTGTCAAAGTACGTATTCGTATAAGTAACGAAAAGTTTTAAAAATGAACGCAATCATTCGTACAAACAAACGCTGCATAATGTCAATAGTACGAACAAGTAGTAAGCCTACGCAATAACATATACATTTTACGAAAATTTTTGTTCGTCGTTATCCACGTTCATACGTATAAATTATGCGTAATATTGCAATTCGATTCGATAACTTGCAATACGAATATTCTATACAATCAACAAATGTGCTGTACAATCTACGAATTCCATGTTTACGAAACGTGCGTGCAGAGAATAACGAAAAAATATTTTCAGTGCAAGACCACCCGATTTATCTTAATAACGTGATTATTAGTAGATTAGTGAAATGAAGCTCTTACAATATAACGTAAAAGAAATATGTTATTAATGCATTAGGAGAAACCTTCTATTTCTGTAAATTGTCCAGACTTTTTACGATCGACAAAATATGACATCTTCATTAATTTCAGCTCATCCGGAGCAGCTGTAAAAAAAAGTTTAAGAAAATTATGCAACTAATAGTCTGGCCAGCTCAAAGTGCTTAGCCTATCACGCAAGAACGGGGAAGAAGAAAAAGGTAACTCTTTTGAAAAAATTAAATAGGCCGCCCAACTTCTCCCATTGATTTTGCTTCTCGCGAATTGCGCGCCAAACATTTTCCATCTGGATCGCACGACTCGCTTGTTCGCTTGCCCTGTGCTCGCAACGTGCGGCAGTTTGAACATTCCAGGTCATGGCAGTCACGGTTTGCTTCTGTTTTCGGTACCGCGAATAGAACCAAAACAGATCAACAGCGAAAATTGAGGTTAAACGCTACTGACTTCATGCTGCCGGTCGTCGTAGCATCGCTGGGTTTTGGGGCGGCAGCAGGGCGTTTTATCGTTTATCAAAGTAGTTATCAAATAATTGTTCCCTGTCACATAAGTGTCAATTTCTGTTTTCTATTTCGTGTTTTTCTAGTCCTTCGCGACTTTCGTCCGTTGAGCCGATCAAAATTTCATTTTTGCTCGAATTTGTAACAGGAAAAAAGCAATATTTCAACTAGCAGCCGTACAACGTTGCTTGTCACTCTCATCAGCTATAAAGTCAACCAAGTATACTAGTAGCAGTGCACGTTGTGGTCATTTAACTATCATAATACTGGTGAGAAAAATTGGTAGTTGTTTTTTTTGTGTAATACGGGGTTGCGTTGTGTGGCAACTTTTATTGCTGCACATTATGGCCTTCGCAACCTCGAACATGGCCATCGCTGTTTTGCACGATTCCGCTTTTGGTGCATGCCATGATTGATGAATTGATAAACTGTGTCTGATTTCCATTTCTTATGGATTTTGGCTTCGGTTGATCGGTGATCTGCTGAAAGCTGCTCACGAGGTTGTTACCGGGTGAAGGTACAAATCTTCTAGGTATTTATGCAGAGTCTCGGAGTGCAACCACCTTTTTTATTTAAATTGAAAGATTTGTTTTTATTTTGTAAATTGATAAAATTTCATTTAAAAAGGTCTTGAAATTGTCAAACATTTCTGGCTTGTGAAGAAATTCTCCAAACACTGTGTGTCGTGTAAAATGAGACTCGCAATCTCAATCAGACGGATGGCAGTCACGATAGCCGCCTTCTGCCCAGACGCAACGATGACGGCAGCCGTGTAGCAGCAGATTGCCGGTTCCCAGTACCTGCGGCCTGTCTAGCAGCAGCTAGATCGGGTGCGCATCTGACACTGCCACGCTGTCGTACGTATGTACAGCGATATGAAAATCTACATTCTCGTCAACCGTGACCTTAATTTTGCCGTTTATTCTTCTGAGACTGCTGAATATTATTGCTCTTACTGGGAGGCCGTCTCTCCGAACCTACGCCTGTTTTTCATTGCAGTTCGTTGTTTTGGTTTTAATTTTTTTCGAGAAAAACACTTTTCGCTGAGCTCTGATGTTTATTTAAGTAGTTGCCAATTTTATAACAATACCAAATCGACAAATTCTAGTCATTCTACTAAATTTTATTTGCTCGTGCATAAGGTCGGGTTCGGTGACGCACGACATGTTGAACGTGGTGACGGAAGATGTCTTTGAGATAATTAATGTTCACCCTACGGCTGGTGTCGTACGTACGACTGCGTCGAAGATGATTTGCGGTAGGTCTCGATCAGGTTTTGAAACAATCAGCCAAAGGATCGTGTTTCGCCTGTGTGTGGCTATTAAGCGTATCCTTTTACGACGAAAGTAATTGACGATCACCGACGCTAGTCTGGCTCCACCCATTCAATTTATAATCGCTGAGTCACAACACCTCGTTCCGCGGTTGATTGTTGTTTCGTTGATCCTCGCGTATTCAAGTCTGATTATAAACTTGAACGTTCGCATGTGATCAATCAGGTTTTATTGTTGTGCGTTGAAGATTTAAATACAAATCAATAGCAATTGTTTGATTAAGAATTCAATAAGCTTGAAAATGTTTTTTTCCGGTACTTCCCGATATGAAATAAAAGAAACATAAAAAATATTTTTTTTTCATTTGTAGAGCATAAAAGCGTTACAGCGTCATAGGGAAATCCATTTTCGTTTAAATTAATTTTAATTGGAATTAAATCTTCCTGATAAGTAAGGTCTTTCAACCATTTTTGTCCAAATGAGAATTTCTTGAATCATTATTTGAAATTTTCTCATCCGCTTAAAATCACAAAAGAACAGTTTTAGAAAGTTTAGTGTGTTTTCATATCATGGCTATCTTAGCGTGTTAGTGTGTTGCTCACGACTGACTATAATCAACTGAAATAATGCCTAGAAATAGCAAATCAGTGTGGCACTCGTGGTGATCTTATATTTTAATGATCAATAACGTAGTTGGTCAAGCTCAATATACGTATTCTTTGCAGCATCCCTGAATATCACAAGAACCTCCTTCGAGATACTGGGATTGGTAGTGGGTTGCTCAAGCACCCGTCTTAGTACCCGTCGCAAACTGGTAAAAAAGAACCCAAATTCCCTCTAATTAGAAACCGCTGGGCTGGCAACCTGAAATATAGCATTTCTCACGTAAAATTGGTCAATTCCACATTTCCACTAATAAAATGTTGCTGGGCTAACAACCTAAAGAATAGATTTTCTTATATAAAATTGATGAACAAATCGATTGGTGATGGTTTCATTTTGTGCAGGGCACGGGAAATGGTCTATTTTGCCCCTTTTCGCCATATATTCGTGTATTTTTGGAAATATAGACCCTTTCCCGTGTCCTGCACTGGATGAAACTGTCACCATTCGATTAATTGACCAATTTTACATAAAAAAAACTATATTTCAGGTTGCCAGCCCAGGGGCTTTTGACTAGTGGAAATTCGGGTTAATTTTTTCCCAGTGTGCGTCTTTGGAAAACTCCAGGTTTAATCTGGTAAACCACAGATGCTTGTAAAACCCATAAGTAGCATGTACGATTTTCGTAGCTAATACGGCTATGGAAATCATGGCGGGTATTGTTGTCCGAAGTTACGAGTGAGCAAAGGTAGTCGAATTCGTCGACTACCTCTTGCTCATCGCCATCGATCGTCGTATCGTGCTTGGTTCCGCCAGCCAGAATGCACTTCGTTTTGGACCTACTAATCTTCAACCCAACCGTCTACACTAGTGTGCCAACCAAAGGGGTCATTTTGAGAAACCCTATACGAAATGTTCGCATGTCCGAAAAAACACCCTATGCAAAATTTGAGCTCAACCGGATCGAAAATGGAGTGGCGCAAAACGATTGAATTTTGGCCTTTAAAAATCCAAAAACTCACCCAACGGAGTGGGGTACATGAAATTTCGGTTTTCAATTTTTTTTTGTTTTGGTACCAGATAGCTTATAAATGCATGAAACGTCGAGACCTGGTATCATTTGAAGAAAAAATTCTTGATTTTAGTGATTTTTCCAATTTCTCGAGGTCAAACTACAATCGCTTTGCGCCACCCTGTTTTAAGTCCGATCGAGCTAAAATTTTGCCCATATAGGTGATTGACACCCTAGTATACACTCGCGTATTAGTCTGGTGTACTGCTCTTACACCACCTTTGATGTTCCGCCGACAATTTCTACGTCATCGGTAAACGGTTTTCTAACGCAATGTTGAACACCAGACAAAAGAGAGCCTTGTCGAAGTCATGTGCGGAATTCGGATGAGCCGGATAATCCACCCGAAATCCACACATAGCAATGGCTTCCACCTTTCGTAGCCTTGATCAATGGGATCAGCTTCCTCGTCCACGATTACTAAGGGCGCGTTTTGGGGGATTTGCCGTAAAACGAAGATCTGGTTCGTTGTTGACCGGTCTCCTATGAAACCAGCTTGATAACTTACAATGAATCATTTTGGTACTGACCACTGACGTTGAAAAATGACTTGAAAAACACTTTGTAGGCGGCATAAGGGATGGTGATCGCACGATAGTTCTCACAGTCCAGTTT
The DNA here is from genome assembly GCF_029784165.1 of Wyeomyia smithii. Lineage (NCBI taxonomy): Eukaryota > Metazoa > Arthropoda > Insecta > Diptera > Culicidae > Wyeomyia > Wyeomyia smithii. Next base: position 62,629,525 of record NC_073696.1, read on the forward strand.
GTAGTCTTTATCGTAGATTGGGCAGATACCACCTCTTTTAAATCCTCCGGCCGCTGTTCGTTATCCCAAATTTTGACAATCAGTCGATGCAGGCTCTCGGCCAACTCCGGGCCCATTCTGATAAGCTCCGACTTGTTGTTTTTAACCGTTTGATGACGTCTCTAAATTCACCTGTTGTTGGGAGTGGCACGTCTCCATCCTCTGCTTGCTCTTAGCGTTTTGGACAAGGTGCTTTTTGCGCGGGAACTTAGACGTTTCGACCGTAATTTTTCCCGCTGATGATTAGCCTCCTTATCTCATGGCTCCCGAACTCCCGCTGATGATTAGCCTCCTTATCTCACGGCTGGTATCGTTGTTCTCAGTTACCATTGAGCCAAGGTACACGAACTAATCTACTACCTCAAACTCATCACCGTCGTTTATCACAACACTACCAAGGCGTGCCCTGTCGCGCTCAGCACCACCCGCTAGCATGTAATTTAGTTGACCGGATTTAACGAAAATCGTGCCCCGCGTGTCTATTCCCGCTCGTCTCACAACACCTTCTAGCGCAATATTGAACAGCAGGTAGGAAAGACCATCACCTTGTAGAAGTCCCCTGCGGGATCCGAATGGGTCGGATAGACCACCCGAAATCTTCACGCAACACTGCACATTCTCCATCGTAGCCTTTATCAGTGTGGTAAGCTTCCCAGGGAAGCTGTTTTCGTCGAGAATTCTCCATTGCTCTTCACGATTAATCGTGTCATAAGCAGCTTTGGAGTCGATGAAGAGATGATGGGTAGGGACTCTGTATTCGCGGCATTTTTGGAGGATCTGCCGCAGACTAAAGATCTAGTTCCTTGTGGACCGACCCTCCATAAAGCCGGCCTGGTAACTTCCAACGTATCTGTTGGTTAGTGGTGACAGCCGCTGGAAAATTATTTGGGATATCACTTAGTAGGCAGCATTCAGGATAGTGATCGCTCGGTAGTTTTCACAATCTAGCCTTTCTTGTAGATTGGGCAAATAACCCCATCCTTCCACTCCTCCGGTAGGCATTCCGTTTCCCAAATCTTAGCAATCAGCCGATGCAGACAACTGGCCAACTTGCTCGGGCCCATCTTGAGAAGCCCCACTCCGATACCGTCCTTTCCAACTGCTTTGTTGTTCTTAAGCCTTTGAATAGCATCATTAACTTCGCTTATCGATGGGGGTGGCACATCTCCGTTGCTTGCTGTATCGACAGAGTCTCCTGCGTCGCTGTTCTGGTTCTTGCCTGTACGCCATTCAGATGTTCATCGGATTGCTGTCTCCACCTTTCGATCACCTTTCGATCACCTCACGATCATCCGTCAAGATATTCCCCTCCTTATCCCTGCACATTTCGGCTCGCGGAACAAAGCCTTTGCGGGATGCGTTGAATCTCAGATAGAACTTTCGTGTTTCATGAAAGCGGTACAGCTGTTGTAGGTACTCCTCCTCCTCCTGGCGGCGCTTTTCTTCCTGGAAGAGTTGGGTTTGCTGTCGCCGTTTCTGTTTATACCGCTCCACGTTCTGACGGGTGGCTCTCCGCAGCATTACTGCCCGTACTGCGTTCTTTTCATCCAAAATCTGCCAACATTCCTCGTCAAACCATTCGTTACGTCGACTCGGTACTTCGCGACCTAGGACGTTGACTTGACGGTATTTCAGCAGGCCTCTAGAGGGGCTTTTCCAGCTCGTCCTCTCCTGGCAGTGCAGCTCTCGAGAGAAAGCGCCTAGTTTTCGGCGACTTTGGGTTGCTTCAGCCGCGCGAGATTATACCTTGGCGGGCAACGGTACCGTATGTTGTTCACAATGGATAGCTTTTGGCGTATCTTCACCATCACTAGGTAGTGGTCCGAGTCGATGTTAGCGCACCGATGTGTTTTGACGTCAATAATGTCTGAAAAGTGCCGACCATCTATCAAAACGTGGTCGATTTGAGTTTCGGTGATCTCCAGGTGAGTCTATGGTGGAGGCTATGCTGGAAAAAGGTGCTACGTATGGCCATGTTCTTGGAGGCGGCGAAGTCAATTAGTCTTAGGCCATTTTCATTTGTCAGCCGGTGTGCGCTGAACCGTCCAATTACCGGTCTAAATTCCTCCTCCTGACCGACCTGAGCGTTGTTATCCCCGATGACAATCTTAACATCATGTTTTAGGCAGCGATCGTATTCACGTTCCAACTGCGCGTAGAATTCGTCTTTGTCGTCATCAGTATTTCCGAGGTGAGGGCTGTGATTCTTAACCTGCACATTCTGGGGTTAACCGGCCACCACCCAACTACTCGCTTCTGCATCTCACCCATCACTATAAAAGCTGTGCCCAGCTCATGTGTGTCACCACAACTCTGGTAGATGGTGTGTCCATCCCTATACGTACGCACCGTCGTCCCTTTCCAGCTTACCTCCTGCAGCGCTACGATGTTGAACTTGCGGTTTTTCAATTCTTGGGAAAGTATACGGGTACTTCCTAGGAAATTAAGAGAACGGCAGTTCCATGTTCCGAGTATCCAATCGTTAGTCCGTTTCCGTCGCCTGGGTCTTTGCCGATTATTCTGGCTCGAATTTTCTGTTATAGCGTTCGTTGCTTTTGTTTTTTGCGGTGCGGGCTTGCAAGGTCCACTACCAACCCCACTTTCAGGAGGACCGAGGTAGTGCTGCTGTTTTGAGTCCCGAACACAATCAGGACTTGGTCATAACGCTTGTGGGTAACTAGTAAGAAGATCTGGTAACCAACCCCGGTGGGACTACCGGTCGTATGCTGACAGGGGAAGCGGGCTTTCTTCCTTGGAAGGAAGTTTCTTGGACAGGTAATGCCACCACAAGCGCCCTAAGTGACGCACCCACAAGCGTTATGTCCAAGTCCTGCTGGTGCATAGAATGAGAGTGTTGTGTCGTACAAATGTGAATCGAGCTAAAAGACGAGCCGGTAATGTTGACTTAAAAAAAGGTGGTGACTTTAAATCATAACGATAAGCAAAACAAGTCGGCCAGATAACGATCGCGAAAGCTGTACGTGAAGATGCTGACGAAGTTTGGTTGCGTGGAACAAAATAATAAAACTTACGCCAAGGCGGACTTTGAACAGCTTCCTGGACAGGAATATTCGACGACAACTGAAAGAGAAACCGTGGCCGAGATTTTCATACACATGAGGCTATCGAAGTTGAAGACGACGTAGGGATTTTAGTTAGGGGGAAGCAGGACTGCGTTATTTCTAATAGACTGCAAACTGCACTTAATCTCACAGCTCAATGGTGCAGGCGAGAGGGGTTGAGTGTAAATCCCTCAAAAACAACTATTGTTTCTTCCACTCTAAAAAGGAAATACATTATTTCTGAACTGCGATTGGAAGGCACCGATATACAGCTTTCCACTGAAGTCAAATATTAATATTGACCAGAAACTAAGCTGGAACACTCAAGTCGAAAAAACATTGGATATATAAAATAATAATCGTACCCAGAATAGTCTACGCCTCGTTAGTTTGGTGGCCCGAAACCACTGAAACATCCATTCAAGCTAAGCTAGGCAAAATCCAAAGATAACCTAGGATTGGGTGGAGAGGAAACCGAATTTCCAAATTCCCTACAGAAGATTAGAGATAGAACGAGAAAGTTGGCAACAAGGTGGACCCACAATTCGGGACGGCTCACTTTGCTTCTACACAGACAGATCTAAAATGAATGGTTCCACGGGTGCGGGATTCACAGGACCAGGAATAAATAATTTTTTTCCCATGGGACACTGGCTAACAGTATTCCAGGCGGAGATATACGCGATAATAGAATGCACGAATACGTGTCTGAAAAGAAATTATCGACACGCAAATATTTGCATTTTTTGTGATAGTTAGGCAGCACCTAAAGCTCTGAATTCTTCTTTCTGCCACTCTAAACTAGTGTGGGAATGCATCCTGTCGCTCCGACAGTAAGCTATGAAAAACTAGGTTAACTTATACTGGGTTCCTGGTCATTGTGGAATCGAAGGAAACGAGAAGGCTGACTTACTAGCCAGGCAACTCGGTAAATGGGAGAAAGCGACCATCAAAGCAAACTGGGATGTTATAAGCGAATTACGACAATCGAAAAGATTCATAGAGCCAAATCGCGAGAGGCTGCTCAGGTTAAATAAGAAAGACCTGAGGACATTCACAGCTACCTAATTACAGGGCACTGTCCGAGTGAGTATTATCTCAAGAAGATAGACAAACTTGATGATGTTAAATGTCGGCTTTGCGGCATCGAAAGCGAAACATCAGAACACCTACTCTGCGAATGCCGAGTATTAATGCAACGCAGATTGCGTATCTTCGGTAAGGGACACATAGAACCTACCGAAATTTGAAGGGAAAGTTCCGGTGAGGCAATAAACTTCATAGGTACGAAGTGCGTTGCCCAACCAGGATAAATGTGCAATGTAGCAAGGACATTAACTATTCACTTAGAGTAAGTTGGAGCATACCAAAATAGATCAAAAAATGGTCGCAGTGGTTCAGTCTTCTACAACAAAAAAAGCGCTAGCGAAGTTTGCAGAAAAATATTTCGTGAGGCCGGTCATCTGTTCCTGTGGTTTGAAGAGCATAATTTTTGTTGCGGATCTTATGCTATGTTTAGAGCATGATTAAAAGTATGTTCACCTTATTGTAACTTGCACAATGTTCACTCACCAAACACCACTTGAAGAAACAAATTATAACATACCTGAAATTATATACATTGATACTTACCATACTTACTCTTAATCCACAATTATCTTAAACGCAATAGAATTTAGGAAACTAGATAAACGCACACTCACACACATACATTACAAGTAAACAAAACCAATTTGAGAGATCAATTATACATCAGTTAATTCCTAACTATCAAACTATTCGCAATACTAAAAAGAAAACCTCTAGGGTTCCAGAAACCTTATTCATTCGTTCACCTACGGTGATATCATTGGCCGGACAAATTCCGGAAATTATCAAACATTTTTAACTGTGAAAGGTCCCATCAACCAGGAAATTTATGTGCGTAAGCGCCTGAACAAACGCCTGTTACCATTCCTCAAGCAACACAGTTGTTCCGTTCTGTATTGGCCGGATTTGGTATCTTACCATTGTGGAAAAAATGCCATGGAGTGGTATGCCGCGAACAATGTCCAGGTGGTGCCAAAGTACATAAGTCCTCCCAAAACACCAGAGCTCCGCAATTAAAAAAAAACCCTGGGCTATAGTCAAGCGGAACCTCAAGAAGATACGAACGACAATTGGTCTGACAATTCGCACTGGCTAAAACGGAAGCTTGAGTCAATATTTCTTCTCTATTTTGTACGAATTGAACTTGACAAAGAGACATGATTTGATTTTTTAATAAAAAAATGACTGATTTATACAATTTTTTTTTCTACCAATTTTCAACCGTAACACTTTAGCCTGTGTACTGATGTCGCGATGGGAGTGTGTGAATTCCAAAATCCGCGTAAAAACGAAAAGAGATTTGTAAAAATGTTCAGTGATGTCTGCCTAATACTTTTTGAAAAGATAAAAAAGCAGAGTTGATTCTACCTGCGCGTCAAGATGATAATAGGGAGACAAAAAAATCAGTTGAAAATTAGAGAATTTGATTTTTGAAATCTAATCTATACTCTGAATCAGAGATGCTGGTTTCTTAAACTGGTTTCTTCTAGTTTTTTTTCAGGTGCTTCCATCGAACAGTTAAATCTCAAATCCTCCAATTTTTCTATATGCTTGCCAACTCGATCCAGATGAATCAGCTAACATTTTTATGGCTTTGGTCTATTTTTAGTGGGGTTTCAGTTGAGTCTATCTTTTCGCACTTTCCAAATATCACTAAACTCAGCCAAGAGGTTGTGTACGAAACATGACTGTGAACGTTTTTGCTTTGTCAGGGGAATAGAATTACGTTGTAACAATTTTCTTTCAACTCTTTCCTTTTTCAAATTTGTTAACTCTGAAAAGTACCTAGTCTTGTTCAATTAGCTTCAAGTCATTCGAAAATAATATAGAGGGTTGTTGGAACACATTTGTAGGTAAAGCACCGCTTCAAAGTAAATTGTCGGAGGGGGGGGGGGGGGGGTAAGGTATCTAAGATACGATTTCATGATTGACTGATAAACTTTATCTGAAAAATTAGCAGACGGAGCTGTAGCGATTTGTTTTCTCCACAATCTCAAAGCGAATGTTACAAATCCGTTTATTGAATAAATGGATGAAATCACAAGGTTCCTAGTCATGTTAGCGCTTCTACTTGGTAGATGTCCGACATAAAATAGCTTCCGATCATAGCTTGTGCGTATAACACAAGTACTTTAACATTTTCTCGGTATTCTTGAGTAATGTAACAAATTGACATATTGACAATGGTGCAAAAATAAAACGTTTTTGATAGTTATACCGTCCATGATAGTAAGTACAGACAACCATCAGAAAACTGAGAAAAAATGCTATAAGATACAATTATTGTTTTGAAACTCTCTTCGAAAAATTGGTCATCACTTTTTTTTTTCTTTAATATCGTCGGTGATCCAACTGTAGGCAAAAGCTGAAGGGTTTTTTATTGGGTATGCGTGTCAATACATTACAAATTCGAAAAAAAAAAACTTGTACCTAGCTTACCAAAGTCACAGAATCCAACTCATAATCGGGCGCAGCAACAACTTGCAATCACTTTCCACTAGAAACACACTAGAATAATTGAATTGACAGTGGCAGTGGTCCAATCTAGAAAAAGAGATGATAAAATAAACAATTTGTTAATACGATAAATTATAAATTGACAAAAATATTAATTTTAGACTAAAATAAAATAAGATGAGTTTTACTTTATGCCAGGGCATAGTTTTTAGCTTTCTTTGAAAAGGACGAGGTATGTCGTTCCGTGTTTTGAACCGCTTTTTTGTTTCTCCGATGTTACAATTCGTCTTGAAACAGGATGTATTGGCGCATAATTTGAAGATTTTTGTGGTCGCTGAAGATTTCTTTCTCACTTTTAGGTAAATTAATGTCAAAATTTAAACTTCTATGCAATGTAGGATAATTATTGGAATAACTTTGCTGAAAACATTATGGTTCTAAACTCCTTCTTTTGAGTCGAAAGAATTTCGATCTCGTTTTTGCGGTTTTAGAAAGATTGTGCAGCGGTCCAAAACGTCTAGTATATCTTTAAGCACCTTTAAGCATACAAAAATTTAAAATTTAATTTCATTTTTTCATTTTTTAAATAATTGTTAATAAATTGACAAAATTTCCCACAACTGATCTCAATATTCTCACGAAAGCATTTTGCTGTTACGTGAATACATCCGCGTTAACTTGCGCTTGCCTTGTTCCGAAACACTGAAGAGGACAGAGACTGCCAAAGGACAGCATTGGTTCGCGGTTTTAGAAAGTGTGAATCAAACTGCGTTGAAGGCAATCAACCTGGCGGGAACAACAGTTTAGTCACATTCACGCCTCAGGTGCAGTACACCAACGCGCGACTCCCATCACGTGCCGATTGCGATCCATAATGGATTGTGCGAGCGATCGCATAATGGGGCCGATAAGGATCTTGTTTCAACCCAGTTTTGCACTGTCGATGTTTTTTTTTTGTCAGTGACATCATTAAATGGACGAAAAAAGTAGTGTTATTTCTCTGGTTAAGAAAAACAGCTAAATCTTTTCCATTGATGATGATTGAAATTGAACTAAAAATCCTTTATAATTATATGAATGGTTCTCTTAAGAAGATTTAAAAAAACAGTCTGAAAGCATTTCTATTCTGTTTTTTTTGTGCCAATCTAAGTGAGACTTCTCTCTCTTTCGAGAACTGCTAAATGCTGTCAATTCAAATATGAATTATTAACGTACGTTTTTTCCATCGCAGCGAAAAAAACAGAACTGGTAAAAGCAACAGGATAAGTCACTGAATTGACAGCGCAAACGAAATGCAATTCTGCGAAATTTAGAAGCCGATTTTTCACTAGCGTCCACTCCGTTTGGAGTGGATGTTCATTGTGGTGGAAGGCGTAACGTCCACTGGCGGCATCCATAGTGAACCGGCCACCGTCTGTCGCTGCATGCACCATAGATGGGAATTGCAAATCCACATGGTTCGCTTCGGATAGCTGCAGGTTGTAGTACAAGAGTGAGGATTAAAACTGTCATTCGGAAATGCTGAATATTTAATAATGCCGGGCTTCGCTCTTGTGTGGTTAAGGCAAATGCTCGAAGAGACTGCTAAGTCCTAGACACCGGGCTACGAGGATATCAATAATCTGTATCTACTGATAACTTGTTGAGCGATTATTTCCAATTAGAGCTTTAATTGCAACTAAGTGTAGAGTTGTTACTGTATATATGGGCTGAATAACAGACGATGGCAATCCTGAAATCAGATCGGTTGTTGTGTACTGCAAAGAAATTAAACTTCCCCAGTTAAATCCATTAATTTAGTACAATATATTCAGAAACATTTGACCCAGTTTTCACAACAGTAGCATATATTGATCCCATGTCTAAAACTTTTCCTTCTCGGGTACGAGCGGCAGGCAAACATTACGAAATGCATCGGTTCTACAATGGTACAAAGTACGACGATGCACAATCGGGAGCAATCCTACCGAAGGAAGCAAGTTTCAAGTTTATGAATAAAATATCGATGCAAAGAGATCCATTTACGGACAGCTCACGTGGATTATTTCGTTATACACCTCGGCTCGGCTGGATAATGATGATGCAAAATGCATAACCATAAGATGCATCGACATGTAGCAGCTACTGTCGATATGCATATGTACGGAACGGTTCCGAACCGAAATACCCATGCAAATCCTCAACATCCTAGTATCGAAGAAAACGGTGGTAGCTCGTTTCAAAATCGATACTTTATGCTGATTCACAGTCACAGCCATATCGTAAATGTAACCAGACTGTCGAAGTACGGTTGGTGAAGTGTCATCTCAATGACATCGGGGGCATCGGAGATTAACGTTGAAGATATTTTCATGGTCGAAACTACTCTTCAAGCAGTAGCTATATCGGTAGTTACTCCAGTTTTGTGGATGCTTTCAGTGCTTGACATTTATTTACTGTTGAAACATGCTTGCATGCTTGATTCGTGATCTAGCGACAGTTGGATATGCATGAGTTATAAGTTTTATTCCAACGACAAGATAATTGGCCAATTTTAACGATAATAAACTATTATTAGATTCAATTTCCGTTTCAATTCACCGCCGAAAAACTCCGAAATTTTCGAGCAATTAGTTCAACATGCGGCTACCTAATTTGGAGGCAACATGCTGCATAAATCAGTTACCAAAAAACTTCAACTCAACCTCGGCAGTTATTTTTCAAGTTAGCTTCTACGTGTGTAGCCTACACTAAATGGCGACAATCACGATTAGCACAGCATCCCCCAGTATGGATGTGTCAAGATTCGGCTTGGTTGCTATCCTGCGGTGGAGCGCAGAACAGTGGACGTGATCGCTGGTTTCAGCTAACCAGTTTCGGGTTGGTTTAGCGATGATCGAAACATGTGGAAATGGTTGTACTACATGCCATTATTGCTATGTGAAATGTTTTGAGGTAACCACAAAAATAACAATAACAATAACTAAAAAACACAAAAAGAAAAATGAATAGAATAAAAAGAAACGAACCTGTGTACAAATTGGAATCGAAATTAAGACCGATGAAATCGATTAATCAGCTGAACGGTTGACTTGACGTCCAGAGCAAGGTTGTCGAGCTGGACACGGGGAGCCATAGTCGTGCTAATTGAGTTATTAATTACGAATTAAACTGTCTGACCATACAGTGACAAGTTTCTGAGTATGTATATGTTGGTCATATTTTATGAAGAAAAAACCTTCAAGCTCTCTTTCAAGTCAAATTTGACTGCCCCGCGCTAAATCTAATCCCGCTTGGCTATTACTCAATCGAGCTAAGCTCCAACTGCACATTAAATTGACAGCTTGAGCTGTTGTTGATACATTGTGAGACACATTTCAAACGGCACTAGTCACTGTGGCACTGGTTAGAAAAAGAGATATTACTGATTTCCGATATGATTTAAATCAAGCGTAACAACAATACCGCCTTCCAGATTAATTGTCTAGTACGCGTTTACTGCAATCGTATGGCAAGCGCACTGCACATTTTGCACAATCATCGTTCATTTTTGCCGAATAAAACGTAAAAACGGCTATGATTCTTCGCCCGTCAGTCCGGGCAGTGCCTGTTCACTTTGAGCTACAATCTGAATCACTTAACCGGATTTTATGGAGGGAATCGAAGTGTATCCAGGAGAGAAACTACACAACTGATATTTTGCGGCTTCTGTAGTTTCACAACAGGCGAGTGAATTTTTATCGACCCAAAGCACTGTCACCCTGCTGAATAGTTTGTGATCTTATTGCACTTTTAATCGTTTCCGCTTTATTAGACAAGGTTCAATACTCGATCATCCCGGATCTCGCAAGTGGCATTGACTTCTCAAGAGGAATTTATTTTTGTTGAATGAATGTGTAATTTATACACATTAATCACTCATTTTGTCGAGTGTCCAAATAGTATCTAGCATCGATTTTGTATTCTGAAAAGTCATCTTTATTTTAGATAGGGGAACTGCTCCATTTTTTATCTCATTAAGCCGGTATTCACGAGGAATGCACGGAATAAACAACAAACTTTCATGAAATCATTGAACAAATAAACAACGCTTACGTGCTCTTATTGAATCGTTCAGTATTGTATATTTAGTCAACTTAGCTAGATTTATCCTGAATTTTGTAAAACAAACCATTTTGCACAACGCTTCCATATCCATCTCAAAACTTAAATCACTGCTCAGTTATTCATCTCACGACGCCTCCATATTCATCACACTGCAGTGCACTGTTAATCATGAATGAATCACATTATCATGAATGAACATAGCCGCGGCCCATCGTAGTACGTTACCTAGATATCCGCTGTAGTTGTTCACGTGCAAATATGGTAAGCTAGGTAACCACTGCAGTGCTGTCCATTTATGTCAATTATGTCGGAATAATTCAACATATTCAGTATGATTCGTACGTATTAACAGAAATCGATTTGGCAACTTTTGATTTTCTTCAAGGCAGTGAAAACAGATGAAAATACATACAATTGAAATTTAGGAATTGTAGAATTTCATCTCATATATTACTGCTAATTCAAGCTGGTTTTTGGAAATTTGAGGTGAACATTTCAAAGATTAAAGTATTCTTAGTGTAGTGAGTGATTTTGATGAGTGATTAAAATAAAAAATGGTCCGCTAGGCATGAGAAAAACTTTGGCTGGCTGCTGAACGAGTCCCGTTGTAGTCGTACAGAACAATGCGCGGATTTTGTTTTCTGAGGTAGGGGATTGAAATAAATGAGGTTTCGAGTGCAGATGCCTGATTATTATATAAAATATAGTGCTTTTAAATGAGTTTTTGAGGAGTTGATCGAGACCGCTAATAGCCCCAAGGCTATGCGTCCGATATATATTTATTATAAACTTAAAATTCAAGATAAGTTTATTTTAACATTCGCCATTGTGGATTTTGCACGGTGAAGAAAAACACACGAAGAGCGAAAAAAATCTTAATTTTTGCTCCGAGTAAGGCAAAATTAGGAATCCGTTCTGTATAAATATAAAAATAGTTCACTAGTGGTACTTCTATCCAGACTTCCCGTGCACGCGCTTTTTTTTCAAGCGACGAGAGAAATCTTTCTCTCGCTCGTAGAATTTCCATGCATGTGCGACGAGACGAGACACGTCACATGCAATTTGCAGGTTGCTCTTTCGCTTCTCTTTCGGTTCGGATTGCGATGCGCAAGGCGATGTTTCATCGCACTACGAACTGAGCGAGACGCCCGTACTGTACATACTTGATACAGCTCGTGCGCTACAGCTCGTGAGACTTTCTCGTGTACACAGACTTCCTGTACACGCGCTGAAACGACGAGAGGTTTCTTTTCTTTTTTTTCTTCGGTAAGCGACTACGGCGCACCACACGTTGTCTTATCGCTTTACGAACTGAGCGAGACGCCCGTACTGTACCTAAGTGAAACTGTATATTAAAGAAATGACAAAGCACTCACCGTTGAGGAAACTGTCAACATCAAAACGGGCGAGCTGTATAATTTTGCATTGCCGTTATCCGTTTTGATGTTGACAGTTGCCTTAACGGTGAGTGTCTCTGCGTCTCTCTGGTGTATAGGCTGCCTACCGTACCTACATACGATATATGCCGTCAGACCCTTCTGAAGGTGTATTAATCGGAAGAATTCGAAAAAAACTATATTACTACGATCAGATTATCACGAACCTTCAGAACCTGATTTGCAATATCTATACACTAAGGTCGCTTTTACGCGGTTTTTTTACGTGGATTCCGGAATTTACACGGTATTTTTTTTTTCTTGCGGATTTCGGTTCCTCTTCACTCGGATTGCAGAATTTACGCGGGTTTTTTTACGCGGATTCCGGAATTTACGCGGTTTTTTACGCGGCATGTATCCCCCGCATAAAAAGCGACTTTAGTGTACTCAATTCGAAAATTCTATCCAACATCAACATGTACTAGAAAATATAAACAATTTCAATGGTTTTACTATTTTTAACTCCCGAAAAACTTATGTTGTAATTTCAAACCACATTTTTTATCCTTAGAACTACAAAACAGAGTTCTATCATAAGATAGTCAATGACATCTAAACCGACGAAAGGAACACTTCTGTTAACCAACGTAACACTCTGCATCCGGTGCATTTTCGTACCGTTAGCATAATAAGTATAGTAACAAAACGTTCTTAATTCATTTTAACAAAAGTCGGATGAAGTAATCATAGAATTTTGAATTGATAAATAAATGAACTAGGTTATATCATTGATAATTCTAACGGTGTTTTGATGCATGCTGCTGTAACACCGTAAATGAAAAAAACATGAAATCTCCTGCCTGTTTCCTTCTGCGCAAAATCAATTTCCTTCTCGCACCATTAGCGCAAAGCAACATGCGAGGCAAGCTCGCGAGACGAGCTCACGAGAATTTGCACGCAAGCTGTCTCAAGTACGCGACGCCCATGCACCGCACTCGTTAAGTTGAGAGACGAGATATCTTCGTGTACGTCGCAATAAAAATTCCCACGCGACGAGACATGGCTCGTACGAATGGTAAGTTTTCTCGCTCGCACGCTGCACACAGCACGAAGCGACTGAATGAGAAACGAGACTTGTAGCGCAAAGCACACTGTCTCTTCTTTGTGCGAGCGAGATTTCAGGAAGTCTGCTTCTATCACACCGTAAGGTTTGATAACGGGAAATTAAGGGCATTTTTTTTGTAAAAATCATATTTTAATAGATAGTTTCGAAAACCACTTAATTTAGAGTGCCAGACAAAATATGACCATTCCTAATGAAAATACTCCGCCATCAATAAAATTTCAATTCACTTACTCGTGTTTATGAAAGACGCAAAAATTAAATGGTGCGATACAGTATCATTATGAGTTTAAAACTTTCTCCTAAAACCTACTTTTTGAAAATTTTTACAGCACCATTTTTACATTCTTTTCTCGATGATATGTCGGCCTTTGTTTCCACAAAACCATTTTCATTTCAACAACCAAAACAATGGAGGCATATTTGTCAAATGTTCAACTATTCTCCGCCATTTTGGATTTTAAAATAAAGTCGAACATTGCTTTGTGGCTTCTGCAAATTATCCCTGATAGAAAACGCTCAATATTTTAAACATCTACTTACCCTGTTTGACTTCAAAGCAACACTTTGGCATACTCTCTATGAGGTTCCGGTGGTCCAGCTCGTCCCAAGCCTACAACGCAGCAAAATAGTTATGCTTCGTGTCTTTATTCATCTGGTAGGTCTAGTTGGCCTCCAGCATAGTTTTCCGCAATGATTCTCACGGTGCTCCCACAGACGTTATTATAAAAAAAAGCACCAAAGAATCTGAATACACCATTCGATTCGTTATGACGTACAGAATTTCTGGTCAAAATTTCAAAATCATCGTACGGTACATTTTTGAGTAATGCCCTTTCTAAGGTCGTAAAGTACAAAAAATGGTATTAAAACGACGAAATACTCAATGTAAAGCACGTTTTTCAGCCACAATTTTATGAAACAACTTCCAAAATAGTTTCTACACATTCCAAGTATTATATTTCAAGACATGTATAATTGGTGGAAGGATTTATTTGAAAACCCCACAGTGCACAGTGGTCTAAATTCGAAAAATCTTGATCGTTCTAGATTTGACTATGAAAAATTGATTTTATGTACTCAATGTCTCCAGCAAAATTGTTTCATAGAATAAGGCCTTACTTCTGGCGTTTTTGGTTTTTCGATCAATCCACCTAACAGTTAAATAGTAAATTATTTTTCTCTAATTTTAAATATACCGGATTGCTTCCTTCAGCAAAGTTGCGGATAATTTTAAAAGAAAAACAATTGCTGAATACTGCGATGTCCTATCTGTATGCTGAACACAACAAAATAGAGTTTTTTGTGGAACACCCCTCCTTAAAATCAGGATGGATTACAATTAAACTTGAGCCTGTGTAGAGATTTGCTTCCCATCTATTTTCCGGAAGCTTTCTCCGCGTCAAAAACACGTCAGTATACAGTATATACAGTACACGACTAAAGTTGACTAAACAGCACGAAAAATTATGTTTGTGTCAGATATGCAGAACCGAGGTGTGCGTGGATGAGAAAAACATGGTAAAACAAATTAATGCAACTGGTCAGTTTTAGCTTTTCTGAAAAGTAAATCAATGATAACTACTGAAATAGCAAAATGGTCTACTAATAACCTATTTTTACATAGTATTGATTGAGACAAGTTTGAAAAAAATGTTTAATGTTGGCTTACTTTAGTTCTAAATGAAGCTGGATTTTATTTGTGCCCAATAGTGTATATAATAATACCTCTTCGAATTGAATGAAACTTGACTTTTATGGGGATCATTCATATAAAATATGTTAAATAACACGTACCTGCAAAATATCATTTAGGTAAAATATTAGCATAGCCAAAAACTAGGTACCCAGGAAAGCACATACATAATATAATATAATATTCTATGTCAGAAGGAGATCCTTCTTAATACTTTTTTGATCTATGAGCCAGCTGTTTACCATAATTACCTAACTAGGGACAACTGAGTAAAATTAAAAGGAACATAGGATACAATTGTCATGCAGCGCTGCCCGCCTTCTGTTAATGTATACATGAGTTAGCCCATAGAGCTTAAAGCTGGAATATCACTCCTGAGAGATAATAAATCGAGGTGAGCTTTCTCACACGAAAAGACATTACGCACAATAACTACACAACAGAGCTCACTGCACGTGCCGTGTCGAATAAACTAAACTAAAGAGCTCACTGCAGTGCTTTTACAGTGAGCCGCAGTCACTTGCTTTTTTTATTATACATAATTGTTTTTCGATCCGAATAGTATATTATTAGACACCGTAAGCGAGACATGTGAAAGTTATATACCCCTCTTATCGGGTGCAAAGCCGTGCGCGCAGCTTCAATATAACTCCCAGCAACAAGCTGCTACCGGCTATTTGATTCTGCTATTCATAACCCATCCACTAGCCGCAAGAGCAAACACAAATTAACTTGCCACAGTTCAGCCACGGACACAGAGGCACACGAATGGATAGCAAAAAATGGAATGAAAAGACCAAGGAACCTGATTCTCTGATCTTCTGAATCTATGTAGATGCATGCGATCCGCTCGCGGGTTCAACAAAAGAGTTAGTTACTTGAAAGAGCGAAATATTTTGATCGTTCTCAGAAGAACTGGTTCTTCCGATAAACTTTTCCGATCAGCTCGCAGGCAATCTGTTCGCGAGCAATTGCTTTTGGTAATATCCACACATTCAGTGAAGCCTTCAAGGTTGCAATTCAAGAACTTACATACGTATCTGCCGAAGATCAGTTGCGTCAAGTGTTAATTGAAGTGTTCGTATAAATCTATTTAAACAAATAATAAGTTCGAATGAGAAAGGCTGGGTCTCACCGCTAGGTAGATTAGTTTGGTTTTTTATATACATCAAAGTCACTTTTTACTCGGGGGATACGTGCCGCGTAAAAATAGCCACGTAAAAAACCGCGTGGACTCCGGAGTCCGCGTAAAAATAGCCACGTAAAAATAGCTGCATAAAAAACCGCATTACGATGATTGCTGCGTGAAAAACCGCGTAAAAAGCGACCTTAGTGTATATATTTTTATCTATGAACCATATTGAGGCAACAATTACCTAAAAAAGCCTTCAATCATTATTATCTAGTTGATGTTTTTGTCTCTGCGTTCAAGCTCTATAAATGCTGGTAATGAGAAGAACATCAGCTATGTCACAAAAACAATAAACGATATCTAAAATTAAAACTTGAAGACAACTGAGTGAAATTTAAATGAACATAGGATACAATTGTCGTGCAGCGCTGCCCGCCGTCTGCTAACGAATAGAAGAATTAGCCAATAGAGCTGGAATATGAAACATCTCTCCTGAGAGATAATAACCTGAGTTAAGCTTTCTCACACGGAATGACCCACATTAACTACACAACAGAGTTCATTGCATTGCTTTTACAGTGAGTCTCTTGAGCATATATTAAACGAGGAGAGTATCTGGGTAGGAAAGTAGATTGTGTTTGCTTACATCTCGAAAATCCATGTGCCACTCCGCATCACATTCTTCTACGAGAAAACTTAAGTTGTCTCTGTTGTATTATCTCAGTAGTGCGCACTGCGGTGTACTTCTGTGTAGAAGTGGGAAAATCGGTTCCGCTCGCTGAGGTGACCTAGTTCTTTTTAACCGCTCAATGATTTTTTTTATTCTGCCTAATATTTTTTCGATCAGTATAGTTTATTATAAGACACCGCAAATGGATAGCAAAAAAGAAATGAAGAGCGAACGAACTGGTTCACTGATCGTCTGAATCTACATAGATGCTGGCGATCCGCTCGCGAGCTGATAAGAAAAGTTAGTTCCTTGGAAGCGCGAAATCTTTTTATTGCTCTCAGAAGAACTAATTCTTCCGAGGAAACGGCTCTTTTGATCAGCTCGCAGGCAATCTGTTCGCATGCTATTGCTATTGTTAATATACGCAAACTCAAGGAAGCCTTCAAAGTTGCGGTTCGAGAACTTGTGTATCTGTCAAAGATCAGTTGCGTAAAGTAATAGGTTTATATTGCGCTTTGAAAGGAAAATTCTCGAGGCAAGTTACTGTACAGGCGATGATTAAAAGCCACTGCCCATGGAAGAGTTTCAACCTCTGGAAACTAATACGGATCAAAGAAAATGATCTGGCAAGCTGTACGCGACGACTGTCTAAAAGAGACCCAGAGAACTTTTGACACACGTTTCCCAGGACGGTGCAGATAGTTATGCATAAGTTTTGCGGGATTGTCGGCTTAATCAGTCCGTGTATGAAAGCAAAAACGCTTTGTTTTTTCCTTAATCTGACTGTTTCGGTGACTTTATGTCACCTATTCCAAGGAGTAGGAAATATTATCGGAGACAAAACAGAACTCAAAAAGTTAAAATTTCCAAAATATTTTTTTAGAGACAAAACGGTTTGTTTGATTGGTGTGATGTGTCTTAGGGAACGTTTTAAATAGTACTTTTGCGCATCTACGAAAAAGAAAGTTTTTATGAAGAATAAATTAAAAAGGAATTAGAAATTAAAAATCTTGAAAGCTCGATTTTTAAAAATCTTGTTTTTTTATTATAAAATCCACCAAATCTATTCAATTTAACTATCGGAAAGATATAATAATAATTCGTTTTATTGCCCTGCTATGATTATGTTTTTTTGTCAATTCACTGTAGCTAGTTCCTAAGTCGCTAGATTATATAATGACAATAAAATGATTTACCCGAAGCAAAACAAGCAACTGTTTCAAGTTACTTCCGGGCGATGTGTAGCATGTCGCTGCATGTTATTTTATTTGACACGAATATGTAAAAAAAGTTGCGTATATTTGTTTGCAGAATGCTGTCGCAACTAGCAATGTTTCGAAACTTGCAAAAAGTGCAACCAACTATAATATACATTTTAGTGTAATGAAAACAGGATATTTTCTATGTCCATATCTTTGATTCAACTTTACAATTACCTCATGGCTTTGGCTTGTCCGGAGTAGAACAAATAGTAGCAATAATTTTACCAGTAAGTCCCTGCGGACTGCAATTCGGAAAATTCAGCAGCTAGTAACGGCGAACAGTCGAAACGCATAACATACCAGAGCGAGCGCACTGGTAGCGGTCGCGCTTCGGCATCGAATTCAAGTTGCATTGTACAATAGTACCCAATCGACAAATGTTATTCGGGGGAATGAAATGCCGAAATTAACATAAATCGAACATGAATTGGAACGGCACTTTATTGGTATGGGAAGAGCTTTGTTTGTTTATCCGAGGCTGCAGATTTATTGATATTGCCGTCAATAAATACCTAGTTTTATTTCCATGCTTTATAGCTATGGAAACCCGTTTATTATCATCTGCATTTGTGTGAGGTACATGTGACATAACCTTGCAATGGGGGTATGTTGATTTTTGAGCTTATCGTGAAATGAGCCATTACCTGGTAATGAAAAATATTAGGGCACTTCAGCCGTAGTTGTTTATATGTCGTTAATGAATGCACAAAAAACTTCTCGAACATGAAACCTCTATCATTTATTTATCTTGAGTTTTTAATTGCATTTATTTATTAGGAGACATTTTAGTAGTATTTTTTTTTCGAATATCGAAAACTTGCTTGAACATTTTATTCAAAACTATAAGCAATTAAACCACTTTTCTGATTGACTATGCCAATGCACGCGAGTTGATTAGAAAAAGTTTGCTTTTTTATAGGTTCATGCGGCCGGACAAAAGGATAAAAAAACTGACCGATGGATTCGATGTTGTCATGTTGATTTGCATTGAAAGCCTTCATTCACACGAATGTCAGCTGTTTGAGCAGACGACAGGCTAGATAAAATCTGGCCGGCTAATGCAGTGGCCGATCATGCACCTTCTTTTGGTCATGCATTAAAATATGCTCTTTTGAAAGATTCCTATCGAAACACTCGCAGGTTTAATGGATGTAAAATGGGCCACCCGAAACCCCTCCGGTTGATACAAACCCTTACCGAAGTACATACCTATGTGCACCGAACGAAACATATGTCAAAATATGCCATCTCGAGTCTGCCCCGTTCATTGGCGGTAGGTACGGCTTCATGTGGAGTGCGCTGCTCGTATAATAACCACATTTGCGAGCCGCTACTCACCACCACCGGACAAGGTATGACATTGTCAATAAATTGTAGATTTATGGTAAAATCGCATAGGATCGGCGTGCAAAACCGTGTCGGCCGCACGATATCTTCACGGGTTTTCGAGCGTCTGCATAGTGTCAGTGATGCGATACGACGACCGTCGGCCAATGATTGAGAGATTTGAGGGGGTCCCAGGAACCGAGAAGGGACAAGAGCGGTAGCACAAGAAGAATGGAAACATTAAATACCATTACCTTTAATGGTAATCGACATGACCAGTTCGGTGCTGACTGAAGCTGCGTCGCGTCGCTGTCGATTGGTGACGATGACGGTTCGGCAGGGATGGATTTCGGGACTGGAAAGCATGATTAGGAAAATGACAAAATTCTAATAAATCACCTTTTAGAAACGACAATTTGTTCAGACTCCCCATTACCTCCCTAAGACGGCCCTGTCAGACTAAATATAGACCAAACCAGGCCCAGAATGTAAGCGGTATGCGGTTTTGTTTGATTTTTGCTGTGAATCCACGAATCCACCATAAAAGAAGCTTGCCCCGTCGGACAACACAACGTTGCACTGTCGGATTAGCTGTAGGTACGCGAGTGTTTTTGTTCCAAAATACAGCAGACCCAGCGATTCGGGTAGAAGAATGCATGATTGTATTCTAGAAATGCCGAACGAGTGTTCGTTTGGGTTGATGGCAAATATTGGTTTACATTGAAAATGTTCGATGAATTGATCCAGAGATGCCAGTTTTTCCGGAAATAGAAAAAAACAATCTTATGTGTTTTGGAAAGAAAGTCGATACATTTGGTATTATTGGGATTACTCATAACTTTCATAGCGGATGTTATAACGTGCAATCTTAATGTTTTTGCCAATTTTATGCTAGACAATTTGCTGACGGACCAGTCTTTGTTGGTTGGCAGTTAGCAGTTAGAGGTGTAAAAATTATTGCATCGCTTTACTCATGCGTTTCGATCCGAATAAATATAAAAACTGTAATGAATTCCGGCCGTTTTTTTTCTGCAGACGAACCTCGAGCAATCTAGATTGGAATGATAAATAAATGTTTCCGTTTTATCTTTTTGCGTTTCAGATTGTGCTTAATGTTGCAACAGGAGAACAATTGTTTATAGTTTACTACTCGTGAAAGGTAAGTTTACGTGCAGACTGATTCCAGCGCAATTAAAAATTAAAGCACGTAGCAGTACATGACGGAATGGAGCAGGTGCAAATTGAGACATCCGATCTTGTTTGGACTGCTTCACACTTAATTGTCAAAAATTTTGCAGAGGCACAATTCATTATTATTGAGTGGTTATTCAGTAAGGAACAGACTTTTAAGCTTTCGAGTTCATCTGTAAGTTATCGAAACGGTAGGAATATTTGAAAAAATAGCAAAACAAACAGTTAGTAGGACCAGGTTTCATAATCCAGTTTCGGAACGGTACCAAATAGAATATGTGATATGCGTGCAATCAAGAGTCAAATTAAGGTATTTCCTGACTGTCAAGCTAACAGGCAAAACGAACAAAGCCACGTGAGTTATTCTACTGCTAGAGGGAGCGTTTGCTATTGAAATTTCACGCTGATTGAGAAAACAAATAGAGACAGCAAATCAAACAGTTACTGATGACTGACCGCGTCGCGTCGTCTTCGTAACAGGAATCCATTCGATTATGTGACACACGAAATTGCACGCAAGTGCGTTTCTTGCATTTAGATTCGAAACGAATGCTGATCAGGAATAGATTGAACCAAGCATTTCTCTGCGTGTCGTTCGGCGGATTTCAGATGCAGAAGATGCCGATTTAAATCTTGGGAGCCGTGACCTTCAGCAGCTGAGTTTGTTGTTAGCTAGTGTGCAAGATTTATGCCATATTCCGTCGATTGAGACCTCGGACTCCGCACCCACTGCGCCGGGCCTTTTCCTACCATCATAGAGTGAATAAATATTTATATTCGGTCGTGTTTGAAATCTCCTCCGACGAAAACCTGTATTGCGCTCTGGTGCGAGTGTATATGTGTGTATGTGTATGAGAGAGAGTGTGCGAAATTTGTGGAGGAATTCTCTGTGTAGACACAATTTATTAATTTACTGCCAGTTTAAATTTGGACGGCTTTGAGCCGACTACGCCCACGCCGACACGGTCACAAATAGAACGACTGCTTCGCGGTGATCGTGTACTTAGCCGGCCAGGGACGGCAAGCTTGTCGAGGATTTGGTGCATAGGATAGGGATTTGTTGTTTGAATTTGACGGACAAATATCATCTCAATGAAATCCCATGAATGGTTATCAGAGGTCGATGGACTACAGCGATTACGCTGCGTCGCCGGGCTTAGTAATGCATTCATTTTTTATGACCAAGTGCTTATTTTATTCTCTTTTACGAAATATTACTTATTATGATAACATGCTTTTCAATAATCGTACAAAGGAAAATTTTTTCATAATTGAGGCAAAGGAAGAAAACTGTTATTATAAATACACTCTGATGAGTCATAACAAATAATAATTGCAATCATTTGGCTGGTGTTGACAGCTAAAGATTCGTTCAAGCGCCTTAACAAAAATACAAGACTTATTTTTATTCACCAGCGTTGTATGTCAAGCAAGGTTCGTGTGCGCACTTTTCTTGGTTCCCTTGTCAATCTGCATACATTATAACCACGGAGCAAGACCCATACGTCGAACCACAGCAAACCCAGTGTAGCAATCAATGGTCAACAACGCTGCGCGTTACGTAAAATAACAATAATGGACTCCATTATCCTTACCTTCCAATGCACAGCGAGTCCCGGAGACTTGTTTGATCTACGCCGGTCGGTTTTACAAGATACTGCCTCCTGGTGCTAAACGTGTTTTAAGTTGCAATTTATGTGTCGCATATTTTGCGCACTTTATGTCATTGATCTTTGAAGGAAATTCGACCCCGTGAGTAGCATACATATCTAGAGTGTAAGCATGGCCGTCATAATCGAACAGCAATCTCCATTCGGATCGAAGTAATAATGAATCTGGATAAAGTGAGCAAAAAACATTCTCAGTCGAATGACGAACAGCACGCATTCGCCCTTAGCAAAGCGGCGAAGGTTGCATTATCAATAATCAACAGTATCGTATAATGGATTACGAGTTAGTAATTGACCGCGAGTCGAGAACGAATGATGTGTTAATAATGCAGCATTGCAGCGGTATCCGTACAGTTGTATTCGGCAAGGTCATTACAAATATGTTTGAATAACTAGTGGCACCCTGGTAGGCAGCAACTCCCAATATTGCTCATGAAAAACGTGTTTTTAGATAAATGGCTCCTATTTATATACTTAGACTTATGTTTTCAGATTATCGCTTGAACATATGATTAATGGATGATGTATAATAATAATGTTTTTTTTTACTGCACATGGCTTTGCGTTGAAAATATGTTATTATAATAATTATAGGTGTTAAATAGCGTGAGGGGTTTGAAAGTAGGATGTAATTTAACGATATTGAGAACGCAGCCAAATATAGATTATAAATATCATGTAACTCATTTGAATAATTAGGAGTGTGATATATTATTGTGTTTCAATAAGCTTTTCCTGCACTGACATATTAACATAGTTTAGCGGGGGCCTAGCGTGGTTGGTAACGTCTCCGCCAACCACGCTCGACGCCTGGGTTCGAATCCCACCGCCGACATAGGTGTCGATGGTTGTGAGGTGGCGTGATCCACTCACAACCAACCCAACTGGTCTAGATTCAATCCTAGCCAACACCGGGAGATTTTCTGAGGCGAAAAAATCTTTGGGATCACGCCTTCCATCGCATGAGGAAGTAAAGCCGTTGGCGCCGGTCCGTTAATAAACGGGTCGTGAGTTAGGGTCCTGGGTGTGGAGCCGCCTCCCTGGGCGTCGGTGATTGGCCACAACAGTGGCGGAACTAGACCGACGGAAAATAAGCGAGAATAAAAAAAAAAAAAAAATATTAACATAGTTTACCCTAAAGTTTGAATTCTAGGCATGACTAAGACAGCATTTCGGTTAGCAGTTGAATGAATATACGAAACTGGGGAAATAACATACTTTTTCTTTTCTACTAGGAATATTCGGTGAATCCTCAATGGACACTGGCTAGTTAGTTCATCGGTCGGTCCAGAATAAATTATATCTTTAAAGTTATCACGTTCAAATGCTGAGTATAATCCTTTATACCAATACCTTGAAGTTTTTACGTTAACATGAATGAAATACTGTATTTTTAAAATTTGACAGGTTTTCGTTTTTATTTAGGGTAAAGACACAAGTTTTAGTAATCGTATTGTTACGTAAACGCTAGACACTCGACATTGGCGAATTTTAGTGTATTTCTGTAATGATGTTTTTTTTTTAGTTTATTTACGAATGGAATAATTCTGTTGAGTAATATTTAAAGATTGAATTGAAAATTTTAAAATTTTACAATTTTTCACAATTGTTTCACAATTTTTTACATCATTTTACATTTTTCACTATTATCATTTCACTGCACTTCAAATAGTTAGTACCAAAAATACTTCCGAAATTTGGCGAAACCAAAGGGGTTTTTCATCATCCTGGAGATAGTTTTCTTCACTTTTTTCAGTTTATATGTAATATTTTATAGCAAATTCAAACTAATTCTGATGCTTTGATGTACACGCAAAAGTTGGAGTGTGCGTAACCAGATCATTTATGAGCGAAATAAGCGCATTTACTGATCAAAATTGGAACCAGTACAACGCATGTGCGTTGGGCATAACGCATTTGATGCTCTAGCGTATTTTGAATGTATTGCGCAGCTCCAAACCACTACACTTATAAAGCATCAGCCGATGTTCAGAAGGTTGGCATCGTTAAAACAGTGCAACCAGCAATCAATACTGATAAGTTGGGTACTGACTCCATTGAAGAAATTATTGTCTGATCGATTCACTTTCATGAATCAGGTCATTTGAAAACATCGTTCAATCATTAACAATAAACAAAAACATGAGATTAGTCCAAAACATTTTGTATTTAATTATGACTCTGGTTTCATTCACATGCATTCGGTTCTGCGATACTGGCACCAGCGTCAATAACTTCCGCGGCAACAAGGCTCGCCATTGGCTGTTTCGGTTGCTGAAGATTTTTAGGGGTGCACGAGCCGTTAATACGCACCGGCTCGTAAAAGTAAAGAACGGTTTTTTGAGCGCCTCGAAACTGATCGTTCGCCCGAAGCCGAAGTTTACCGAGACATTACGATTTTTATGTATATGATACATATTCTGATTTTGATCTCTGTCAATGTATTCCTTGTACAACTTTTGCGTTATGCGTAAGATGCATTGGTTGTGCGAAGTCAGAGCCAATTCTGTGCGAATTGAAAGGACACATTGGATGATTGAAGCTTGAACTTTTGCGTGTACGATTTTTGAGTTAGAATTTTTCAAATAGATGATGCCGTTTGGTGTGAAAATTACAGGAAAACTAGTGGGACAGATAAATAAATTTTTCGGATTTGCGAACTGCTAAGAATAAAGACTTTGAAATACTATATACAAAAAAACCTTAGCTGTGGCAATTAGCGAGGCATAACTCTTTTCATTACCGTGTACGAAATTCTCCCTTGCATCCTGTTCCACAGCCACCGTTGCATGAAATCTTTGTTGGTGAATGCCAATGCGGTTTTCGAAGGGGACACTCCACTATGGACCAAATGTTCACCTTGCTAGAAATCGTCGATAAATTTCGATAGTTAAACATGCAGAATCACCATCTGTTCATAGACTTCAAAGCAGCATACGATACAGTTAAGAGAGAAGAATTTTGGCGGATTATGATCGAACATGGTTTCCCAACAAAACTGAATAGACTGATACGCGTCACACTTGACGATTCTTCATTGAGCGTCAGGGTAGCCGGTGAGATATCGGATACTTTCGTGATGTTAGATGGTTTGAAGCGGGGTGAAGAGCTGTCAAGCTTATTGTTTAACGTCGCAAAAGCTCAAGCCCTAATCAACCAATGCGAAACTGTCCAGAAATCGAATTTGGAGGAAAATTCGGATCGATAGCAATACTCTAGAGAAAAACTTGAAAAAATATCAAAATTAGGGGTTACCCAAAATTTCAATAAAACCAATTATCTAATTTTTTATCTTTGTAGATAGAAAATCAAGTTTTTCAATAATGTTGCAGGCATGTTAATTTAAAGCAACTTTGCAGAAATAAAAATTCTTCTATCTTTAAAAATAACCGAACCAGATT
Organism: Wyeomyia smithii; assembly: GCF_029784165.1. Classification (NCBI taxonomy): domain Eukaryota; kingdom Metazoa; phylum Arthropoda; class Insecta; order Diptera; family Culicidae; genus Wyeomyia; species Wyeomyia smithii. Next base: position 62,655,105 of record NC_073696.1, read on the forward strand.
GAAAAAAACACATTTTTTGCTCTAGCATTTTTATTCCAATTTTCAAATCTAAACTGTCTTTAAACGACTTGAAGGGTTTTTTAATACAGACATTTTGCAATGCTGACATTGTAAATGTCACAATTCTGCTCAAAGTTGTTATTATTTTAGATAGAAAAATTGTCTCTTAAAAATTGCCTGTTATTCTTTCTGGGGTAAATATAAAAAAAAAACATCTCTTGGGCTTAGTTTGAAAAGCACAACTCTAAATAGGAAGAAATTTAAAAAAGATGTAATTTTTATATTTGAGCAAATTGAACATGTCAAAATTGAAATAATTTTTTTGTAGCAAAAAGACTTGATTTTTTGGTATTTTTTCTTAAAACTATACTAGACTAGTTTTTGATCCAAAGAGAGGGATAATCGATCAACTGGCTCAAAGGTTATGAATATTTCACAAAAAATAATTTTTTTTAATAGGCGCTTCTTCATACAACTTTGTAGAAGAGAGTATTGCTATTGAGCTCTGGATACAAACCGTTAAGACACTACAAATATTTTTTATCATTTTTAGACGTTCGGCGCAGAAATAAATATTTTACTCATCAGTCACATTTCTGGATAAGCTCTTTTGAAAGCGCAGTCGTGAATCAACATAAACAGTGGATATCATAAAATAACCTTATTATCAAAAAGGGAAAAACTGTGAAAAGTTTCACCGAAATCGGAAATGGTCGATCAGGATCGATTTGCGACGTAGCATGGAACGATTCAGTGGTTTCGCACCATTAATCTTTTGCGACTATGTAACTAGATATTGCGTACCATATCGACAACTTTGTTATTGACCGTAAAGCAGCGGAAGAGGCTTTTGGACCTCTCAAGAGCGAAGCTGCGGGAATAGGATTTGTTGAGACTTTGCTGGTAGAGAACGGTAAAAACTTAAATGAAGTGTGCCCGTAACACGTAGAAGCGACCGACCCGACGAGCAATCGTTTTACAGCCCTCTGCCGCACTTCTGAGCCGACTAGGGTCACCAAAATTCACATGAATGATAAAAAAGCTATAATCTTTCCTATTTTCCTATTTTCTGTTTTGAGCTTAGCGCAAAACCTGTGCTAACCAGTGTAATCAGTCTGTCGCTGAAAAATAAAGTAAGTAAAGGGATTTGAAAAAAAAAAATCTTTTTTCGTCATCTTGGAAATTTTCCTACTTATTTTCAATATTATGTTTTTCCGAATTGCTGAGAATATTTTACAGTAAATTCGTATACTTTAGGTATAGTAAGCTATATGATTCCAGAAAGTATGGATACAATAAAGGACAACTATTTAAATATTGTGCACTAATGGAGTACTGTGCGAGGACTATCGCTGGGAAAATTTGCAATTAAGTTTAAGAGGTTGTGTATGACACCCTTATTTTATGGTATTCGGCCATATAAGGCTAATGGCTTGGAATAAAATGGATTTCAAAATGGCATTTTAGATCGATTTTTCTGCCGTGATATGACATTATGACGTACTTCCATTTGATCAGTTTTTCAATACGGCCCAAAAACGAATGGGTTACTTGTTACTTTTTTAGTGAAATGGTGCATACGTCATTTTGTTTTCTTGATTTTATGCAACGTACGAATAAAAAACGACTAAAAGAAAGATACCGAAAAATGTGTCTGCGAATAACCAACAAATTGGCATAAAAACCCCATATTCGAAAAAGTGGTATTTACGTCACTTTCTTATCTCACGGCAAGTTTGGGCTTTATATATCATCCCTAACACGAAGATACTTATAGTTTTCGCGACAAAGTTGTTGGAGTAAATCTTACGCTTAAGGCTTGCCCAGAAATTCTCGATGAGACGCAGCTTGGGGACGTTGGGTAGGTTCGCCAACTTGGGTACCACATCGATATTCAGCAGCTACATCTCCTCTAGCGATCGCTTCGAGTAGTGGGCCGATTGATGAACGACTCAACATTTGCCAGGCACTTCGTACTATAAATTTCCCCATTCACGGCCAGTCCGGAGCGAAAGAAAAGCATTGCATCCCCTTCTCGCTGAGATTGTCAGCTACAACAGCACCTTCTTGGGGAACCTGGTGTGTGAAAGAAACTTTACCTTGGTGCTTACTTCCTTCGCGGAAGAAGTAAAATACAAAGTGCCCTGCTAGTCGTTGCCATCCATACTGCATGCGCAGTTTCGTCAGTGCGTGTACCTCTAAAACCCATAAAAATTGGCAATTTATATCCATTTGTTTAGCGCAAACGTTATTTTGTAGTTTAAAGCTGTTTTCCGGAAACCGGAAACACCGTCTTGGATATCAAAATATTGTCTACAGTTGGTTTTAGGTCTATGGGTATCATTTTAATTGTTCTTTCGTCTTTATTGTGGTCCTTAGTTGTAGACGAGCTTCTTAAAAGGCTAGAAGAACTATAGTATGAGCTGGATGGATACGTAGGTGATGTAGCCATAATAGTTCGTGGGAAGTTTGCTGACACGATTTCTAATCGGTTACAAACTGCGCTCAAGCTAACTTTGAAATGGTGTAGAGGAGGGGATTTAAATGTAAAGCCTTCTAAAACTGTTATAGTATCTGTTACTAAAAGGGTAAAACTAAGTCAACCTACTCTAGATGGAGTTCAAATTCAGTTTGCAGAAGTTGAATACCTCGGTGTAACTTCGGATGAAAAACTGAATTAGAATTCCCATCTAGACAAAATTATCATTAAGGGTCTACAAATGCCCCATGGGTTTGTAGCAGAGTCGTGGGAAAACATGGGGAGTACGACCCAAAATAGGCCACTTGATTTATTCGACAATTGTTCGTCCGAAAACCACATATGCCTCACTTATATGGTGGCCTAACGAGGTAACCGCTAAAGCGAAGCTTGATAAACTACAGAGACTTCAGTGCGTCTTGAACTGTCCTACAGATCAGACGTTTTTTCGGTTGCTTGTGGACTGGTCTTTGACTGCCTATAGCTTCAAAGTTTGTGTTTTGTCAGTGTGTCTTTTAAAGATTACCTGAAAGTTATTTCCCATCAGTCTTTCTCAAGACTACCTACTTTTGAATTTAACATTTGTTTTAACTTTTTTCGTATCACCTGAAATGGCTGGACGGAAAAAGAAACCTCGCATCGCTGCGGGGAGGAAAAGAGAGGCATCTCTTTCTGACACATCGAGTGTCTGTAGTGACAATCCTTTTGATATTTTGCCTGAGCAAGAAGCTGGTGAAATGGAAGTTATTAATAATGAAACTATACAAAATATAAAATCTTTAAAAAAGGAGAAAGTTCCACCTATTGTGGTAACTATTTCTTCTGAATTTAATATATTCAAAAAGGAACTTTCAACGTTTGTTTCTGACGTTAAAGTTACCTATCAAATTGGCCGTAGAGGTGAATGCCGCTTATTAGCCGACTCAGTAAAGGGTCGTGATCGTCTTGTTCAGTATTTAACTGACAAGATGTACAAATTTTTTACATATGACACCAAGAACACCAAGCCGTTCAAGGTTGTCTTGAAAGGTCTCACCAACGATCAAACCGTTGATGAGATCAAACTTACTTTAACAGAATTACTTGGCATAGCCCCTACCCAAGTAATTCTAATGAAACAAAAATCACGAGGCGAAAACAGTCAGAGAACTGGAATTTCCCTTGTTAATTATTTAATTCATTTTAACCGCAATGAGGTTAACAACTTAAAATTTTTTGAAAAAGCACATGCTTTGTATAATGTGCGTGTAAAGTGGGAAATTTATAGGAAGTATGGCGGAGGTGAAAAGCATATCACCCAATGCCGTACTTGCCAACGTTATGGCCATGGTTCCAAATTCTGTAACATGGACCAAAAATGTCTTAATTGTGGAGACTCTTCTCACAAAAAGGACACATGTCCTGTGAAAGAGAGTAAAAATTTTCGCTGTGCGAATTGTAACGGCAACCATATGTCAAATTTTTATCAATGCCCAGTCCGTTTAGCAATTGTTAAGGCAAGGCAAGGTAAACAAAATTCAATTTCTCAATTAAAACCAACTTCAAAACAAAATTCTCCAAGCGTACCAGTGACGCATAGTTTACCTACTCCTTTGCATACCCGTTTAACTTATGCACAGGTTACAGGTAGTTCGAACATTATACCGCCTAGTGTTGGTAGTTCGAAAATGACCGTTAATATGGGTAAGCAAAACAGGCTAGAAAATAATTGTACACCTATCACTCCAGCTAATATTGCTGCCGAAAATATTTTTTCTAATGTCAACTGCCTGGGGCCTATTACGGCAGGTAAACTTTCTTTTTTGCAACAGGCAATGTTCGATCTTATGAACGCCATGTTGCAGGCAAAATCAATGTTTGAAGCCATTCAAATAGGCACAAATTTTACTATTAAAATTGTTTCTAATTTAAAATTTAGCAATGATTTTAAATAAAACAATTAAAATATTAAATTGGAATGCTCGCTCATTGAAGGCCAATGAGAATGAGCTTTTTAACTTTTTAACAGTAAATAATGTGCATATTGCAATTATTACTGAAACATTTTTGAAACCTAACATAAAATTAAAATATGATCCCAATTACGTGGTTCATAGATATGATAGGATTCAGGGTTCCGGCGGTGGAGTTGCAATTGTTATTCATCGCCGAATCAAACATCGTGCTCTTCCCCATCTTGAGACGAAAGTTATTGAAACTTTGGGAATTGAAGTTCAAACTGAACTTGGGATTTTATTCATTGCCGCAGCATATTTACCATTTCAATGCACACGCGAGCTCAAAAATTATTTTAAAGGTGATTTACAAAAACTCACCAGAAATCGTTCGAAATTTTTCATAATCGGCGATTTTAACGCTAAACATCGTTCATGGAATAATTCTCAAAGTAATTCCAATGGCAAAATTTTATTCAACGATTGTTCTTCAGGATACTATTCTATTTTGTCTCCGAATAGTCCTACATGCTTTTCTTCTGTAAGAAACCCTTCAACAATTGATTTGGTGCTTACAGATCAAAGTCATGTATGTAGTGATTTGATCACACATGCTGACTTTGATTCTGACCATCTTCCAATAACTTTTTCTTTATCACATAAATCAGTTTTAAACCCTATGAGCTCTGTTTTTAATTATAACAAGGCTAATTGGGAAAGATACAAAACTCATATTGAGAGAAATTTCAATAATGAGCTTGATTTGCAAAACGAAGTGAATATTAATTCCGCTTTGGAAGCATTAAAATGTGCAATTGTTGATGCCAGGAATTATTCTGTTCCAAAGGCTCAAGTGAAATTTGATTCATCAATAATTGACGAAAATCTTCAACTTCTAATTCGTTTGAAAAATGTCCGCAGACGTCAATATCAACGTTCTCGTGACCCTGTTTTTAAAACTATTTATAAAGATTTACAGAAAGAGATTAAGCATAGATTTACTCTTCTGAGAAATCAAAATTTTGAGACTAAAGTTGAAAAATTGAAACCATATTCAAAACCATTTTGGAAGCTGTCGAAGATTCTTAAGAAACCTTCAAAGCCTATTCCAGTTTTAAAAGATGGTGAACGTTTTCTTGTATCCAATGAACAAAAGGCTCAAAGACTTGCTCAGCAGTTTGAGAGTGTTCATAACTCAAATTTGAATTTTGTGAGTCCAATTGAAAATGAAGTCACACGTCAATTTGATTTAATTTCTTCCCAGAATTTTTTACCTGCAGAAATAATTGAAACTAACTTGAATGAGATTAAATCAATTATTAAAAATTTCAAAAATATGAAAGCACCTGGTGACGATGGAATCTTTAATATACTAATCAAACATCTCCCTGAGAGCACAATGGAATTTTTAGTAAAAATTTTCAATTGCTGCTTCAAAATTGCATATTTTCCCAAATTATGGAAAAATGCAAAAATTACTCCCATTTTAAAACCGGATAAGAACCCAGCTGAAGTTTCAAGTTATCGACCAATCAGTTTGCTTTCTTCAATAAGTAAACTGTTTGAGAGAATTATTCTTAACAGAATGATGTCACACATCAACGAAAATTCAATTTTTGCAAATGAACAGTTTGGATTTCGCCATGGGCATTCCACAACTCATCAATTGCTCAGAGTTACTAATATGATACGAGCTAACAAATCTGAAGGTTATTCCACTGGAGCTGCTCTTTTAGACATAGAAAAAGCATTCGACAGTGTTTGGCATAAAGGTTTGATTGCGAAATTGCAAACTTTTAATTTTCCAATTTTCCTAATCAAAATTTTGAAAAATTATCTTACTGATCGAACTCTGCAGGTTGTCTATCAGAATTCAAAATCTGATAGATTTCCTGTCAGAGCAGGTGTACCTCAAGGTTCAGTCTTGGGTCCAGTCCTGTACAACATATTCACTTCAGATCTTCCTGATTTGCCTCCAGGATGCACAAAGTCATTGTTCTGCGATGACACAAGCATTTCCGTAAAAGGAAAAAGTCTTCGTGTCATATGCAGTCGATTGCAGAAAAGTTTAGATATTTTTTCTTCCTACTTGCAAAAGTGGAAAATCGCTCCCAATGCTTCTAAAACTCAAATGATAATTTTTCCGCATAAGCCTAGGGCTTCTTTCCTCAAGCCAAACAATAATCACGTTGTCAAGATGAATGGGGTTATTTTAAGTTGGTCCGACAAGGTTAAGTACTTGGGACTAATTTATGATAAAAAACTTATTTTCAAAGAGCACATTGAGAGTATACAAGCCAAGTGCATCAAATATACGAGATGTTTATATCCTCTCATTAACAGGAATTCTAAACTTTGTTTAAAGAACAAACTTTTGATTTACAAACAAATTTTTAGACCAGCAATGCTTTATGCTGTACCGATCTGGTCAAGTTGCTGTTCAACAAGGAAGAAAACGCTTCAAAGGATTCAGAATAAAATTCTGAAAATGATTTTGAAGCGTCCTCCTTGGTTTGGTACACTCGAATTACATAGACTTACTGGTGTTGAACCATTAGAAGCTATGTCAAATAAAATTATTAACAATTTTCGACAAAAATCGTTGCAATCCTCAATTGCTACGATAAGCTCTCTTTATAGCCAATAAGTTAGCAATTAAGTTAGTTGTAAGTTTACTTCCCCTTTTCTGACAAGTAGGTTTAAATCCCTACGAATGATAAGTCCTAATTGCGGAAGCAAACAAATCCTAACAATTGAAATTACAAATTTCTAACAGTGCTGAGAAGTCACCATTTGTGATTGGACACACATACTCATTATTTACTAATATTTATCATAAATACTTAAGCTACTAACAAATCCCCCCTTTAAAAAAAAAAAAAAAAAAAAAAAAACTACAGAGACTTACCTGTATATCAATAACTGAGGCAATGAAACGTACACCATCATCAGCTGCTTTGAGTGCTCATGTTTTGAATGCAGATTATAACCAGAGCTGGAAACGCAGCTCTACGTCAAAAGAGGGAGTAAAAGTCAAAGAAGCACGCATTGCATTCGTATTTGCAAGTTTGGGAAGAAGAACTCTTACGGGGATCTTTTAATACGTGGTCGGAAACGTGGTTCAGCATGACCGGAAATGGACAGGAAAATCGAAGAAACATTCAATCGAAAAAGTTCAGCATCAACACGTGATGTAGCGAAAAAGGTGGATACATCTGTATCAAACGTTGTTCGTGCTAAGATTGGTTTGAACACATACAAGAAATAGCGTATGCCAAAAAGAAGTTCGAAACAATCAGCATCCGTTGAACCGAGCTAGAAAGTTGTACGACGAAATCTATACGATAAAATGATACCTGTATCATAATGGATGATAAAACTTATAGCAAAACGTGAATGTCGTCAATTTTCAAATCTGTTCTGGACTAAATAAAAGTGGCCGCTTTTGTTGGAAAATCTTGAAATGTGTGGTTATAAAAACATGCAAGCAAAGTTTATCAGGCGATGATTAAGATTTACCATAATGATAATTCATCGCTTCACTGATTATTCGAATATGGAGTAGTATAAAAGTTATGTGGATCTAAATATTGTCTGAAGTCGCTTGTTGTAATAATGCTGTTTCATGTCAAAAGAACAAGTTTTTTTTTGTTTTTCATGAGCCGTTAGTAAATAAATGTTTTGTATGAGTTATAAAAGCTTAGAACCAACATGAAAACAAATCGGCTAAAAATATACTCCGAAAAAAAAATGAAGAAAGAATAGCGACACGTGCTCTGTTTGTGTCATAAAAGTTATTGAACGGTTCACCCTTTTTTATTTATTGACGGTTATTGAACATGTAACTGACATTGAGTGGTGCAGTGTTTTGTCGTCTATGTTGTTATATTTTCTTTCGTTTTCAGTTCAAATACATCCGATTTAGTAAATATTTGGGGAAGGAATTGAATCAAAATTGCATTCATATTAAAGATTGGAGCGTTTCAAAGCGAACATACCTGATGAATCCACAGTGATAATAATCAGATTGAAATATTATTATTCCACCAAAAATCCTGATGAGACACCTCAGTGAATCTCCATCAGATTTGTTTTTTTTTCACCTTGACAACAAATTTATTACATTATAAACACAATTTAATCGCTGGTAACGCCAATTTAACGACCTGATTTTTCGAAGCAATTTATCGCATCGCCAATAACATCGTCATTAAACAGTGACACCGATAGTCGAGTGTGACGACGCTTTCAGCGGTGGGTGTTAACTGGAACGTACGTTCCATTCGGGGTGGGTTGTAGCAGCAGGAGAGCATGAAAATAAAATTTTTGGACATTTATTCAACACGCCAGGTGCACCGCAAGGTCAGTCCCGTAACAGCTCGCACTGAAAATGTGTGCCCCTCGTTTCAGCCGGATATTTAATGGGGCCAAAAAATCTTCTCACGCCTGCCGTTAATCGTGTCAGCTTCCTCATGAATAACAAAACAAATATTTTCGTTTGTTTTGCCGCTCAATAAGGCATATGTTTCGGACTATGACCGAAGGTGTCGCGTTTTGTTTAATGTATGTGATATATGTTTGAAGGTAAAACCAATTTTTGGGCGTTGAGGATAGTTAGAAATAAGTCTGAAAAATTGCTAAGGCAGTCGCCGAAATGTTCCACAATGACAATGGCATATAGGAACAAAATTATAATTAATGTGAGGAAGCTACTGGCAAGTGAAGATCCGGATAATGTAAATTCGTATGTCGCAAAATCGTTTCTTATGCAGTATTAGAAATTGAAAAGGATTAAGGTCGAATTGGTGAGTGCCGATTTAGGAATAACGAATGAGTTTCGAAACACGATCGGATAATTAATATACAACCTTGGTTGGCTTCGAAATGCGATTCGAATGTTACATTGGAATCAGTAAGTCAGTTGGTGGTTGTGTAAAATCTGTGACAATCTAACAACAACTAGCAGTCGATGAAGATCAGTAAAATTTCAGTAAATTTGAGGGCTTAATAAATAAGATGATAAATAGATGATTTATACCGACGCTTTTAGCGGTGTATTTGAAATCAAGGTGTGCCAGTAAACTAACAGTTTTAGACAACAAATCTTAATTTGCTGTTTTATAGGCTACTACTACTCCTTTGGTAGGCTGAAAAGTCAGCGTTTTCAGACGAGAATTGGATTGTTTCCAGTTAAATTCCTGATCATCACGTGTGAAAATTGAAATTGGAATTTTTAACCAAAAACCTTCAATTGCATATCTTCCCATAGCAGATTCACTCCAGCCGCTGTGGCACCACTTGAAAATTGATTTTTGATAAATTTCATGTCACTCTGCCGACGGGGTGTCAAACCTCGTTCGAACCGGGTCTAAAAGATGAATAAGGAACAATGTGTCTTATCGCCTTTCAGGCACGATAGCGAGCGCACCAGTCGCTTGCGGAGCACCGGAATGACATGCTAAAATATTCATAGTCACAATCACATCCCGCTCGGCATACGGCAGAGTGAAGTAAAATAGCGTGTGCTCTCTGCTTTTGACAAATATTCACTAGGCTCACGTGTAAGGAATCACATCCATCAAACAACTCGCCCCCCGTACCTTCAGCACCGCGGTGGACTTGCAAACGCGCTCTTAAACTGTCAGACCATTTCTCTTGGAACCTTGTCATCGCTGGCGGTGCGCTTGAAGGATGCCCTCCGACTTCGGCTCTTCTTGAACTATACCACCTCCGCAGTATTAGTGCCCCTCGTACATCACTTCTCATGCTTGTAAAAACCGAGAAAAATGCCACCCATCGTCAATGTCTGCCAGAGCCACAGGAACCGTTTATGCAAGCTATGCTGTAATCATATTTGAATTATTGTTATTCATGAATATTTTTCCTCCTATCCATATTCAACCGTCCGTATAATCAGAGTGGAATTTCCATCGTGGCCGCCTTGCTCGTACCCCAAGCCGAGCGATTTCGCTCATTGATTTATTCTCCGGTGCACATAATCTTTTCTCGAGTATCCTCTCCTGTCTGTGGTCGGGGATTATTTCGCACATACAGTCCACACATGTCCTTGTCCGAGCCGGCTCTTCCCTGCACTTGCACACAGCGAAAGGTAAAAGCATTCGTGTGTTTGTTATCGGTGGATTTACCGGGTCCGTCCCTGTTGGCGGTATGTTTATGGAAGATGGTAAACAGTTTTATGTGATTGGCCGTAGAAAAGTTTTCCCATTTGCTAAAGAGCATTTCCGTATTGCTTTCAGGGTTGGTATAGCTGATCACGCTAGGGTTTTGGTTGATAATATAACTGGAAACACCACTGTGCCTTCCATTTAGTGATTATAAGTAACACATGTTTGATTTTGCGATATTTGGTAGCTGTTCGATAGGTATGCATTTTATGTGGACTGAGCACTAATAAAATGGATTATTCAGAGAATTCAAATTATTCAGAGAATGTTAGAAATACACACTAAATTTCAACAATTAATATACCACCAATAGCTTATAGTTATTTGGCTTTTGTAAACAAAGCGAATGATTTTTCTCTGAAAAATTTAATGAGACTTCATCGATTTCATGCATCCAAATGATTGTAATTTGTAATTGGAATAAATATAGGCGGATATTTGTTTTTGATTTTCACTTTAGACTTAAGCTTGATCTAAAGCGTATATATGTTGACTTTATGTTTCCTGTGCATCAGCACTTACAATTTGTACTGTTCTTCTCAGATTTCGGACTGTAGTCTTTGAATTTGGAACTTTTGGCTTGAGAGTTTCGAAATTGATGTTAAGCATTCGGACTCTAGACTTGAGGCAGTTCTTGATTGATTGCCAGAAGAATGGAAGGTTTCATGACAAATTCATTAATGGTATAAATAAAAGCATCGTCAGAACCTCCTGATAATAGTAATACAGCTAGTACAGCTGTGTCATCCATTCTTGTTAAAATTTCAAGAGTATTTATAGGAACTGTAATAAAACTGCCCTCAAGCTGTTCAAATTATTTTTAAGTTCTATTAAATGTGCTAATGATCTCTGAAAAAGCAAAAATACGTTCAGAGAATTTCATTACACTCTGTTACTAACTACTGTAAATGCAATTTGGCTCTTTCCTGCTTGAAAGTGTAATTATTTCGAACAAAAATTTCTTGAGAAAACATAACATTTTATTCGAACATTCTTTATTTGAAGGAAGGTTTGTATGTGAAGGTATTTGACTTAAAATAGTAAGTATTTTTTGATAACTCAATATTACTTTACTAAACATACATACACTTTATTCAAAGCATTTCCAGTTGGGTTGGTTGTGAGTGGATCACGCCACATCACAACCATCGACACCTATGTCGGCGGTGGAATTCGAACCCAGGCGTCGAGCGTGGTTGGCGGAGACGTTACCAACCACACTAGGCCCCCGCTACAGAATTGATTTCTCGACTTGAAAAAAAAAATATTTTTTTTTCTGTTACTTTTATCCGTTTATTTCGCGCTAACAGGGCAGTACCTTTTCAGAATTTGTTCTAGTTAGAGCTCGTAGCCTCGAGGTTACAGAGTCCGCTTTGATATGCGATTGGTCATGGGTTCGAATTTCAGTAGGATCAGACCGTTCGGTGTCGGAGGGACTTTTACACATGGGTTTATTCTTAGGCTCCCTCCCATCTCTTACTTGACTTGAATGAACAGCTTCCTGGGTAGTTATAATTCGTCAACCACCTTCAACTTATCTCCGTCGATTACTACGTTACTGCCCATGCGAGCTCTATCGCGCTCGGCACCTCCTGATAGCAGATTCTTGGTCTTAGACGTATTTTCCTTCAATCACGTTTCAGCTTGGTGTTCTGTGCAGTAACCGTCTGGAACATGCTTCCGACAAGGTCCACGTCGTCAGCGAAACAGATGAACTGGCTGGGTTTATTGAAGATCTTGTCCTGCATGTTGAAGGCCACACATTTCATAACACCTTCAAGCGCAACAGGAGGCAGGAAATCTTCACACAGCACTGTACATCATCCATCGTGGCCTTGATCAGTCTTGTTAGTTTCGCAGGGAAGCCTTTTTCGTCCATAACTTTTTAAAGCTCTACATGGTCGATAGTGTCGTAGGCGGCCTTAAAATCGATGAATAGGCTGTGTGTGGGGACTTCGCGACACTTTTGGAGGATCTGCTACAGCGTAAAGATTTGGTCCGATGTCGACCGTCCATCCACAAAACCGGCTTGATAATTTTTCACAAACCTCCGTGCTTGCGGCGAGAGACGGCGAAAGATACCGTTACCGTTTTGGTCCTCTGCCTCCTCGCCATTCAGGTGTTAATTGTAGTGCTGCTTTCATCTGTCAATCACCTCAGGTTCATCCGTCAAGATTCCTTTATCTTTATCCCGGTACATTTCAGTTTTTGGCACAAAGCCTGCGCGGGATGGATTTAGTTTTCCTTGTAATCTACGTGTTTCTTGAGAATGGTACAGCTGCTCCATTCCCTCACATTCTAACTGTTCCAGGGCGTTTTTTGTCCCGGAAAAGATGGGTCTACTTTCTGTTTGTACCGACTCACGTTATGACGGATCATTTACTGCCGCATGCTAGCGCTACATTCGTTTCGTCTAAAATCGCTTCGAGTGTCGTTGAATCAGCCGTTACATCGATTCTTCTCGATGAATCCAACAGCAATTTCCGCTGCGTTGTTAATGGCTGCTTCCATAGTATTCCAGCAGTCCTCTAGAGGGGCTTCGGTAAGCTCTTCCTCATCCGGCAACGCTGTCTCAAGGCTTTGCGCGTACTCAGTAGCGACTTCGGGGAGTTTAAAAAGCTCTAAATCATACCGTTGCGGGCAACGGTAGCGGATGTTGTTCACAACTGAAAGTCTTTGGTGCATTTCGACCATTAGGAGATAGTGGCAAGAATCAACGTTTGCGCAACGATAGGTTCGGACGTCGATAATATCTGAGGAGTGCCTTACGATCGATTTGTGCTTCAGGTGGTGTAGAAATTCAGACCTGGCCAACCTGAGCGTTGAGATCTCCTAAAAAGATTTTAACGCCATGTTTAGAGCAGCTATCGTATGCTTGCGCCAGCTGCGTGTAAAAAGCACCCTTATCGTCATCGTTACTTTTTAGGTGAGGGCTGTGCACAGTAATGATGCTAACGTTGAAGGATCGGCCTCTGATCCACACTTTCTATTGTCGATTGGCCACCACCCCATCACGCGCTTCTGCATTTTGCCCATTACAATGAAAGCTGTGCCTAACTCATGTGTGTTGCCGCAGCTCTATAATGTCGAACTAGCAAACCTTCAATAAATCAGGAAGAATGAGGGTACTTTCCAAAAAAAATGTGATACTTGCAGCTCCATGATCGAAGTTTCCAAACTTTAGTCTATTTTCATTGCCTAGGTCTATGCCGATTGTTCCGTTCCGTATTTATATTATTTACTTCTTGTCCTTGATTGTGTTTAGGGCTGGCTTGTAAGGCCTGCACCAACCCCGCTGTAGGACCATCATGACAGCAGTTTAGAATCCTACGATGGCACTAGGACGTTGATCAGCCCCTAACATGAAGAACAGACGCTGTTTGGAGCCGCACCATCTTGTTGAACAAACGCTCAGCTTGGCGAAGCATTTCCTCTACCTCCGAGATGTGGTTAATGCGCCAATATGATCGCGTCGCACCTTCTCACTAAGTTATTGTCAGATGACAACATTGCCCAGGATACACAAAACATTTGTGTTCATGTTCCAGCTGGCAGTCTATTATGGTCGTATGGCTCGTGAGGATCGGGGCTAAGTTTGACGCTCCTTCCAGGTTGTCAACTCATAATTTGAATTTTCGGATAGTGTTTTCTTGTAAATTTTTTTCGGAAAGGCAAAATTATCTTACACCTTTTCTAGAGACGTCACATCGATCAAGCAAATCAAATCGGCTCAACTTCAGAATGATCAATAGGTCGTTTGGCCTGGAAACACTCTACAAAAACTTTATTGTCAAGTCCAAACCAAAACGGCGAAAGCTTTGATCTCCATTAAAATGTTGTCTTTGGATCAGTTATACAGAATTGATTTCTCGACTTGAAAAAAAAATGTTTTACTGTTATTTTTATCCGTTTATTTCGCGCTAACAGGGCAGTACCCTCTCAAAATTTGTTCTAGTTAGAGCTCGTAGCCTCGAGGTTACAGAGTCCGCTTTGATATGCGATTGGTCATGAGTTCGAATCTTAGTAGGACTGTTCGGTGTCGGAAGGACTTTTACGCATGGGTTTGTTCCTGGGCACCCTCCCATCTCTTACTTGACTTGTATGAACAGCTTCCTGGGTAGTTAAAATTGCCGACACTTGGCAGGGTAACTAAGGAGTCTCCGTGAAGAAAAGGAGTAGAGTCTATATAGTGTTTTTATGCGGATTTTTCAATTACGCGTTTTTTTACGCGGATTTTTTAATTAAAGCGATTTTTTACGCAATGCCGCGTCAATTCAACCAAAAACGAACCAAAACCAAAAACGTCTAAGTGCTTATTGAGTAAAAAATTTATTCAAAAACCCCTCCGTCATCCGGAAAATCTGGAATGATCGTCAAAGAGGCTAATTTCAAATACTGGTCGTAGAGCGTCTGGTTTTTTTTTCCTAAAGTCTTTCTTGGTTGTTTACTCTACACGGTTTTTTAAATTACGGCTTTTTTAACGCGGAATTTAAAAAAATCGTTTTTTTACGCGGATTTCTGAATTGACGCGGGATTTTTTACGAGGTATTTCCCGCTTATAAAAACTGACTGTATTAGCGTGTAGAGGGAAGGGAAAAAGTACAAAAATCTGTCACCACGGTACAAAAGTAACCTTTTTCCTTTCCGCTATATTCGTTGAAGGTACAAAGGTAAACTCGTCCTCTGGAAACAACGATTGTATCATTTCCTTCTTTCCTTTTCTTACCAACTGCGGTAAGTACGTAACCGACGTCGTTATCGATCTATACAAAACCTAAATTAATCCACCTAGTGGTGAGACCCAGCCTTTCTCATTCGAACTTATTATTTGTTTAAACCTCCTGACGATTGAACGGCAGAGCATCTGTGGGTGGCGATTTCCACGCTTACTGGCACCCTGTTTATTTGCGTAATATACGTTCCTCCCGATCATGTCAACGACTGCAGCTTAATAGAAAAGCATACACTTTCTCTAGAATGGATCGTTTCACAAATGGAAGCTAGAGACAACATTGTTATCATAGGTGACTTCATTCTCTTCATGGCTCCACAGTAGTAACAACTTCCGATTACCCGATTATTCTCGTTCTTCGATCAGAACAGCATCGTTTGCCCTACTCGATGCGTATTCTACTGCCAGGCTCCGGCAAGTGAATGGTGTTTTGAATTCTAACAACCGTTTGCTCGATTTGTGCTTCATCAGTGAGGATTTGGGGCAAAACTGTTCCCTTCTACAAGCTCCTGCGCCGCTTGTAAAATATTGCAGACATCATCCACCTCTACTACTGACGCTGGAAATGCATCCTGAGCATCGCTTTGAAGAAATCGCCGAAACTGTTCACTACGATTTTAACAGAGCAAATTTTGTTGGAATGAACAACTTCCTAGCTGGTGTTGATTGGAATACTTCGCTTGCTTGTGACGATGCTAACTCCGCAGCTTCGACGGTGTGTAATGTTTTGCTTTACGCCATTGACCAGTTTGTGCCTAAAAAACGCCGCCGTAAACCAGCTAATCCATTCTGGTCCAATTCAGTTTTGAAACGCATGAAGAGAATAAAAAGAGCGGCCCTGAGAAAATTCAGTAAACATCGAACCGTTGCTGCGAAAGCTGAATACTTACGCGCCAACGCCGCTTACAAGCGCCTCAATGCCACTTTATATAAAAACTACCAGTGTTATCTGCAGAATCGTCTCAAATCGAATCCCAAACAGTTCTGGAGCTATTTAAACAAACAACGCAAAGAATCTGGTTTGCCGTCTAACATGACTAATGGAACCACTGAAGTGGACACTGTCGAAGGTATTGCCGACTTGTTTCGCACCCAATTCTGCAGTGTATTCTCTGAGGAAAATCTAAATGCTCAGGATGTCGCGGGAATCGATTGAAAACATCAATAGGATCTGGCCATGACGATATTCTCTCGTTAATCCTCAAACGATGTTTGAATTTGCTTGCTGCACCTTTGGCCATTGTTTTCAACCTATCCTTAACGACGGGCGTTTTCCCCGAAAGCTGGAAAATTTCATTTATCTTCCCCATTCACAAGAAGGGATGCAAGCGGACTGTTACTAACTATCGGTGAATTGCATCGCTAAGTTCTATCTCAAAGCTTTTTGAAATAGTTATTCTTGAAAAATTAACTGACATGACTGTTCGCACATCATTTTTCTGGACCAGCATGGGTTTATGCCGAAGCGCTCGACGACAACAAATCTGATTACTTTCACATCGTTTATTACTCGAGAAATTGAACGCGGTCATCAAGTAGACGCTATTTATACCGACCTCTCTGCTGCATTCGACAAGGTATACCACAAGATTGTTTTGGCAAAATACGACAAATTAGGAATTAATGACAACCTCCTAATTTGGCTTCGCTCCTACTTGACTGGCAGAACTATGTCTGTAAAACTAGGTGATTTTATCTCGTCCTCGTTCTGTGTTACATCCGGCGTTCCTCAAGGCAGTCACCTCGGACCATTCCTTTTCCTACTGTTTATGAACGATGTAAATTTGCTTTTCAAATGTAAGAAAGTATCTTACGCTGACGATTTAAAACTATACAACACAATAACAAATATTCAAGACGCCCAGATGCCTCAACATAATTTGGAAGCCTTCGATAGTTGGTGCCGAATTAACAGGATTTCACTAAATGTGTCTAAGTGCTCAGCTATCTCCTTCGGTCGGAAACATGCCATGTATCGTCACGAGTACAGCTAACGAGGTACTTTTTTGAGTCACGAAACGGTAGTTAAGGATCTGGGAGTTATGCTCGATTCGAAATCAAGCTTCAAGGACCATGCAGTTTATATAGTTTCAAAGGCTTCATCGCAATTGGGATTTCTGTTTCGCTTCACCAAAAACTTCAAAAATGTGCACTGCCTTACAGCGCTCTATTGCTCTCTGGTTCGTCCAATATTGGAATACTCCGCTGTTGTATGGTGTCCTTTCAACCAAGACACAATTGCGAGGATTGAAGCCGTACAACGCAAAGTTGTTCGCTTTGCCTTGAGACAGTTTCCTTGGCGAGACTCGCGTAACCTACCAAGCTATGAAAGCCGTTGTAAGCTCATCGACTTAGAGCTACTGAAAGCAAGGCGGATTTTGGCCAAGGCTTGTTTGGTTGCAGACCTTCTTCAGGGAATCATCGATTGTCCTTTACTACTCGGCCTTCTTGATATAAACGCTAGACGACGCAATCTCCGTTCACACACTTTTCTAACTACCTGACCTGCAAGAACTAACTATGCTCTACATGAACCAGTGCTCAGCATGTGTCGTGTTCTTAATAGCTGCTACGAAGTGTTTGATTTCAACGCGTCCCGTGATAAAAACAAACGATGCTAGAGAAACTTTCTGTGTTAGTTTAATTGTTAATTAAGTAATTGTCATGAGGGTAAGAATTTTTATCTGTTGACAAATAAATATATGTAATATAAATAGATTTACACCAACACTTAAAAAATACACTTTGATAATTTCTGCTGGATTTGTTATTCTTTTTTTTTTGTTCACAGACCTATACATACGAACATACAATAACACATATTCATGCAAATAACAATAAATCCTTTCAAATATATGATGCGATTTTGTTTTTGATCGTGGTATAATCGACTTGTACTCATATACTGCGTATAAATATTTAGATTGTTTATGTCAACTTTAGTCAGTAGATTTCAAATAATTTATAATTAAATCTTGTTCCTTATACATTAACTTGAATTTTTTAACGCAGTTGATATTACTGAATGGGAAAAAACCAATCAATATGGGTTCTTGAAACCTGGATTATACCCAGTGGCATTTTTAATACAGATGACCACATCTGGTTGCATGATAATCATAAAATCCATCATAAAATTGCCAAACTGCCTGATCTGGGTATTTCGATGGCGTAGATGGCGACAGTTTCCGATCAACAGCCTAAACTGACAAATATCATCCAATACGATTTGAGGTAGCGGTATGATACCCGGAGTCCAGAAATCATCTTCAGACGCCATTTTGAATTACTAGACAGTAGCTTCCGGTTACTGGAAACCAGTCTAAAACGGACAAACATTACGCAATGTGAGTGTCAGTACCCTGGATGATGCTCAAAGGCCAGGAATCAACTCCATACTTCATTTTGAAATCCGAATTTGCGACTTCCGGTTTCTGAAAAACTTCCTTCAATTCCCAAATATAATCCAATAAAGGTATATCCACTCTTTGGATTTTAGAATATTGATGTTGTATTTGAAGGAATAAATGGAGAATATTGATGTTGTATTTGAAGGAATAAATGGAGTATTTGAAATTTAACGTAATATACTAAGTACTAATTAAATAGTTTTTCTATCATAATGACTCCTAATTTCGAACTTTGATCAAAGCAGCTCATTTTAAACAGCCTTTGGCTTTTGTTTATTTGTAAGTTTGAGGAACAACCTGTTCGTTTGACACTTGTTTTCTTGAAATAAGTCGTGAAATCTTTGAGAGAATAGATTTTCAATATTATTTTCCTGTGAATCTTTTTCTTTCTAGGGCAACTATTGTGAGCTATAGAGCAGCTTTTCTCGATTATGTCAACCAGTATTATAATCGAATGTAATGGGTACCAATACAGCAACTAAACCTTCAATTTAAAACTAAGATTGTTGAAATCAGTCATGCCATCTTTGGCAAAACGAGTGAATTTAAAAAAGTTTTCTGAACAAGTTTCTTTTCATAACCTTCGAACTACATGTTCAATCACCATAAAATTCGTTGTTTAGGGGTTTTGAAGACAGTGCGTTCATTTGATACCTATTTTGTTCAAATCGGTTGTGTAATTTCTGAGATAATGGAGTTTCATAACTTTTACATTTTGATACATAACAGACAAAGTTACAGTCCGATTGTAATAAAATTTAATAGGGTCTTATCAGGTAACTAGACCTTTCTATTGAAACTTATTTTGTGAAAATCGGTCCATCCATCTTTGAGAAAAGCGGGTGAGCTCAAGCAGTCTTAGAAACATTTTTCTTGTCATAGCCTGATTCCCCATTATTATACATAATGGGCAAAGTTAAAGTCCAATAACAATAAAATTCAATAGGGTCTCATGGGGCAACAAGACCTTCCATTGACACTAATTTTATGAAAATCGGTCCAGCCATCTCTGAGAAAAGTGAGTGAGTTTAAACAGTCTTTGAAACACGTTTCTTTACATAAGTTTAGAACCACATGTCCGATCCTTATAAAATTATTTTACAAATGGTTCAAAAAATAAGTCCGTTCTTTTGATACCAATTTTGTTAAAATCGGTTGTGTAGTTTTTTAAATAATGAAGTTTTATGATAACCTCGAAACTAAAAATCCGATTGCAATCAAATTCAATTGGGTCTTATGGGGCAACTAGACTTTTCATTTGCAAGTAGTTTCATTAAAATCGGTCCAACCATCTCTGAGAAAATTGAATTAGATTGGGAGACCGTTACATACATACACACACACACACACACACACACACACACACACACACACACATACAGAAAATGCTCAGCTCGTCGAACTAAGTCGATTGATATACGAGATTCGACCCTTTGGAGCACTTTTATACCTTTGGTTTTTTCAGTGATTGCTATACCTTTCTAGGAGAAAGGCAAAAGGAAAGTTACTGAACTGTTGTACATTAAAAATGGTAACTTAATTCCGAATTAGCCATCTTACGGTGATTCTTTGTGCAACTTCACTAGCTCAGATCTACCACAGATGACAACTACGAAATGTTCGGTCGTTGAATATCAAGAACTTTTTTATGTGCATGAAACTTTTATAAAAAAAACGGTTCCAAAATTTAAGCACTCTTGATTTTTTTTCGAAAAAGGGCGCAGCACAAAGTTGGACAATCAAAATCCAACAATTTCAAATCCAATATTCCATGCAAAAAGTGTAGTAAAACTTTTCTTCGAGGCTTAAAATGTAGTTTTTAAAAATTGTTGGAAAAAGCTCACAACATCGCGTTATGCAAAATTACCATGAAGCTGTAATTTTCGCTAGTGGTCGGATACTACTAAAAAGTAGCCTATACTGTGACATCTACTAAGCCAAAGAAATTCACTACCGTTCTTGTTCCATGCTTCGAACTTTAATCCCAATTACTTTTTCGCCTCATTTTAGCCAAAGACACATGGTAGACGCTAGAAACACGTAATCTACACCTGTTTCCTGCTTGAGAAATTGGCAAATTTATAAAAGTTTGTATGTGAACTAACTGCCTGGCAGTTGCCGGCTCTACCCACACCGTATGAATCAGCCGGCGAGTTCTGCGCTTCACTGCAGAAATTTCGAGCAGTTCTCGTGGGAACTTTTCTGATTATGTACTTGGAGCTGATCCCGCGCTGGTGTGGGGTGCTTTCGATTAGTGCGATTTTTCAGTTTCATTCACTCAGCACATACAACACCAGCTGGAATCGGGGTG
The DNA here is from genome assembly GCF_029784165.1 of Wyeomyia smithii. Taxonomy (NCBI): domain Eukaryota; kingdom Metazoa; phylum Arthropoda; class Insecta; order Diptera; family Culicidae; genus Wyeomyia; species Wyeomyia smithii. The sequence goes on from NC_073696.1 coordinate 62,676,156, forward strand.
GCAGATTGAACCATACCGAGCGAGAAGATAAAGTCCGCATAAAAACTAACTTTCGGTAGAGAAACGAGGGGAGAGAGAGATAAAGTTGAAAATGAGACACAAGACCATACATCGGATTCCACTGTGCTTTGCTGTTCTTAATGAAACCTTTTGAAATAGATGACAATTAAATATTCGAATGTGTTTTGAAAATTAATAATTTCGTAAGAGTCAATCAAGTCGAAATGAATAAGTTATATTTTATAAATAAAAGTTCATTCCAGTATAGTATTCAATTATTGAAAAATCACACCACTCGGTGGATTTATTAGGATTTTTTATTTTTGTTGGTATTCGCCTCCACACTTGGTTAGTGCTGGGCTTGAAAGGACGGTAAAGCATATTAATGACCGAGTTCGAGAGTAGCTGAACTTCCTTCTTGTTATGTAAGCTTCTGAAAGAGCAAGAGAATATGTTCACTACGTGCTTCCGGAGAACGGTGGCGATAAAACAAAGTTAGGGAATCATGAATACGAAAAGTAGAACTCGATCGATTGTGTTTTAGATAAAATTATTATAATATCCTTTCAAAATATCTGTAATGTCAATCTACTCAAATACTGTCTTCAATTTCTCAATTTTTTTTTAAAATAAAAGTTGAAGTTTTATCCTGAAGATGGACCAATTCTACGAGTTTCTCGATCATAAATAGGGTAGGTGAGCCAGTTATGGCAAGTGCACCAGTTATGGCTATATCACATAAGCGCAATGGAACCAGTTATGGCAATACTCCATTTAAACTCCATGGGCCATAACTGGTACATTTTTTAGGTATTGCCATAACTGGTACTCCTCCCCTATAAACATAATAGTTGTTCTGAACCGGACCTGCTTCGCCGGTTCCTAATTTTTGAAAGCCTCTATCTCCTCCTTCCCATGAGCACGGAGTCTATTCATTGGCTATAAGTCATCGCCTCTCGAAGCGGACTTTGACAAACCAGTTACTGACATTGTATTGTAGTATTTCTGAACAGAAACGTGATCTCTTTCACACCAGCCTTGCCGGATGGCGATATGTACGAATACGGAATTCAAGGACAGCGAAATAAAGAGCACCGTTCAAGTACTTTCCGCGTTCAAAGCGGGGGTGGCTGGGGCTTTTTTTGTACTGCCTGTCAGTCCTGTATTTTACACATGATGATATTCATCTCGCTCGCTGCCGGTTGCCTCCCGCGCCCCCGTCCGGGCGGCTATTGTGGATCTCCCGTGGACGGTGAATGAAATTAATTACGTCTGAACGAGCGAGGACAATTGGAGACTGGCCGGCTAGCTTGTTCCGATACTAAGCGTCAGCTTCAGAGAAACCGGTAATAGAGTAGAGAGGCATCAGGAAACACGGGTTTGTGACCGGGCAGGATCAATGGCATAGTTGCGTGAATCACAGCAACGGCAAAGTTCATCATTATTGGCAGGATTCAATAAAGGTGCGACCGGTGCTGGCTTTGGCGTCCATGGAGAGAGATGTGATATATGGGATTTATTAAATGCAGTGATGATGATGATGATGATCATGAGGATGATGCTGCGGACGGTGATGGTCATGCATACACACGGACGTAGAATACCGGGACAAAGGATAGGAGATAAAATGTAAACAATGCCAAAGCCTGCAATAATAAAAGGGAGCTTTTAATTAATTCATGTTTTCATAATATGTTATTGGTATAATATTTTCCCGAGCTTCCGCAGGTTTGACAACTGTCGACAGGAGGCATTAAGTTGCAAACTATGTGCAGCACCCGGAGCGTTTCAAAATAAATTATAAGGTTTATATTTCCATCAATTCATTTCCGTTCATGGTCCGTTCGAAAACTTTCGCCCTTCTGTAAATGCAAACGACGAAGTGTTATTGATAGCGATTTCGACTTCAGCTCAGCGTGGATGAAGGAGATTGATTTCATCGCATTTGTACGTGTGCCTTCTACTGTCTTTTCGGCTCGCTGACAGCTTCAAAAGTGGTAAATCATTCACCGGAGAGCCGCCCGGGATCAGGTGATGCCAGTGGGCTTCTGGTGGCTTTTCCGGAGTTCCGTATTCAAATCGAATATGCTAAACGGAAGCTTCGTCGTCACCGCTTCTGCCTTCGTTGAATTTCTATGGCAGGTTACCGGACAGCTCGCTCGACAAGATGTAAGTTCAGTTGGAGAATAAATTTCCGAAATGAAATATGTAATAAGAAGATTACGGTGAATGAAATAATATTCCTCTGAGAGCAAGGATTTGTGTGCGGTTGCATAGCAGATAGAAAGCCGCCATAATCCTGTGCAGCGGATGTGCAATATGTATGACTGCATCTGCAAGCGGAAGCGGGCATGTACTGATAATAGTGGAAACGTTTAATTCAATAAGGTTTTATGTTGTGTTTGTGTTACGGAAACTACTGCTTTTATAAAGTTGAATACTTGATAATAATAAAATATTTTATCCAAGAAAAGTCGTTTGACTTTTCAACAATGATTCCAATTAATTACATCGTTAGATCGGTCAATGCAGGATTCCAAACCGCGAAGCAACAAGCTTGTAAAAGTAAACACCTCTCAGGCCAGTCACGGCCCATACGACTCCTTAGTACGGTGTTCATTATCTCACTTAACCTCCGTTGCCATTTCCGTCGAATGCGTCCGCCCCATTGTCAAGCGACGTCGACAATCAGTTTTTTTATATGCACCCTTCTCGTTGGATTCAATTGTGCATTCGTCTTCCACCGTTCCGGGCCGATCTTCTATGGTTGGGTGTCGAGAGCAGTCCTACACCGACCGTGAGAAAAGGAATCCTGTTTCGTACCGTTTTAATGCGACACCGGCGGGAGCGCGGAGTAGCCACCCCGAAGAACCCCAATCCGCCGAGAGCAGTATGGGCAGGTCTGGTTTTCTCTTTTGCGTCTGGGGGGTGTCGAACGTATCGAACGAATGCATTCATCTCTTAAGGAGATTTATGGCTAGTGGTTAACCGCAGCAGCAGCTGGCAAGGGTCTGAGTGGTGCTGACCGAAAGTGGGTTAAACAAGTAGCCACTCGGACGTCGGCTCTAAATGGAGTTGTGGTCTGGTGATGTGTGAAATATTCAGTATTGGTGTTAATAAATTTAAAAAAAAAATGATTGGAATGGAAACATTTACTAGTTGAAAAATCGCATCATATTAATACAATGTCCGTACAGCTTCTAATGGGAATTAAAGTAGTATAATTGAACCTTGAACATTTTCTTTGTTAAAATTTCTGTAAACTTAATCGGTGTGTACTTGTCACGATTCTTAGATCTGTACAAGAGCCGAAATCGGAAGTCGTCCTTGTAGGTTTAAACTTTCCTCATATGTCTTGCCCTTCGTTGTATATTTTTTATCGAGCAATGTTTACATTAACCGATCGTCGCAAATTGCCGTCGCCGTCGTCATCATCATAACAATGGATACATTTCTGTTGGGTAGGTGCGATTTTGTTTCGTTTTTCTCCTACAGTGACCACTGTTTCATGTTGAAAATTCGAACAATGAGAATTGACCATTAACAGGAAACACGATTAATTGCGACAGCTAATGTCACAATAAATTGTGATAATTTATTGACACGTTGACTGCGAAGAGGTCGGCTCGAGCGGGCTTGCGGTATTTTATTTCGCCCGATTTGTGCATATCATGGAATGATTTTTCAATTCTGGTTTACTTTGTTCTCAGCCGAAGAGAGAAGGGTTGTTGTTAAGCCGGTGTCATTGGCTGTCTGGTGTGTTATTGTTTTGACATTATAAAATTATTGGAAATTAAACATTTATGAGCTTGTTTGTATTGGTTCATACACAATGGCAGTAATTATTCTTCTATTTTCAGGTACTTATCGTTACTTATTGTGTCACAGCAGCAGGTATGTATGAAAGCAAATGCAAAAAGTTCGAGGGCAGTGTCCGAGACATGACCGCGTGATTGACGAAGGACAACGACAGTTTTATATTTCATCAGAACAACTTGTACGGAGTTGAGGTGATTGATTTTCCCTACCGTTCTATTTAATACTGCATCTTTTATTGCTGAGACGTTAGAGCACTAGCAATCTATATCGATTGAGTGGATGAAATGATAGCTCATACCTATTCACATTAGCGCTTCCACTTTATAGATATTAAAATTATATCAGCTTGTGTTTGCTTGTACAAAAAAGACCGTTTGATTAACTCTTCATCACTACGAAGAGTCAGGTATATAATCATACACTCCTAATGCCACAAGCATCGAGATGTGTACGAGAAGGTACTACCAAGTGAATTTTGGTTTTGTACGGAAACCCATGTTTACTCTTCCGCACGATCGATAGCAAACGAGTTTCTATGGAAAGTGTATACGTCTGTACGGGTCGCCAAGTTGAAAACCAACAAGCTTTAAATCGTTTTTCCTTGTGTGATATCTGCGTTGGGAAAAAGTGCCAATAGTATAGATGATTCATGGAAATGTTTGCACTAAACATTTCTTTTCGCAATTTGCATAATGTAGTAACAATTGTTATGTTATAAACCGGTTCATTGATCATTATGTTCCGTACAGTTGTATGAAGATCGTTAGCATATGAAAACTTCCCTTCTTAAATCAAATGCCGATTTCAGTTTCAACAGAATGTACGTTTAGGGTTCGTCGTTGTTTCTCTCGTGGAAAACAAGGTGTCTAGTATCAGTGCTTCATGTACTTATGTCGGGAAAATATTCTGTTTTAGACTTTGCAGCAGATGGTTGCATTAAATGCCTGTATGTGGGAATGGAATTTCGTGACTGTACCTCTGGGAAAAACACTGCAGCACGAATGAGTTGGAATTTTTCATGGAGACTTTTTTTGAGAAGACAACATTTTTCGGACCAACTGCGAAATCCCAAAAGTTGTTTTGAATGTTATTTTCGAATTGATCGTCGACTGAATTAGACAACGGTTAATTTAACCCATTCGCGGCGGAGAGGAATCAGATTTTACTCTGAAAAATAACCATTAAACTCTTAGTACTCAGTAACTATAATTTTAATTGACACAAACTGGGTTGCGTATTGTAGATCAATAATTTTATCGTTCAAATTATCAAGTATAATTGTTAAGCTGTAATCCAAGTTTAGATGTCAGGTGATGCCATACGGCACGTGCGTTGCACCGTAAGCGGCATCACTAATGATAGCAGAAAAACACTGTATTTCCTTAGTTGTTGTCTCCTATTCTCTCGCATTAATTTCTCTACTGCAACGAAACCCGTATTGAAAGGAAGTGATGTTATTGTTTTTCCAATGCCGTTTTGTAACATGATAGTAATTGATTTAGGTTACTACCTGTCCCTCAAACTGTCTCTCTCTCTTCAATTCCCTCAAAATTCAGTTTTTATATAATTACTAGTTGAACGTTCCCGGCGATGCTCGGGATCAAAGGTTTCAAAGATAAGAATCATTTTTTATACACTAGAGTCGCTTTTTACGCGGGGGATACGTGCCGCGTAAAAAAACCGCGTGAATTCCGAAATCCGCGTAAAAAACCGCGTAAATTCCGGCATCCGCGTAAATTCCGGAATCCGCGTAAAAAAACCCGCGTTAATTTTGCAATCCGAGTGAAGAGAAACCGAAATCCGCGTAAAAAATATACCGTGTAATTCTGGAATCCGCGTAAAAAAACCCTCGTGAATTCTGGAATTCGCGTAAAAAAAATACGCGTTTATTCCGGAATCCGCGTAAAAAAACGCGTAAATGACTAACACTGGCGCTGCTCTGAAGAGCGCTTTTATAGGCTGCCTCTCGGACGGCAGCATTGTCGAGCCAGAACAAAGATAAAAATAATCGCGCGCAAACCAGCGTCGCTTGGGCCTCAGCTGGTCACTCACGGATGACACTAATGCCCAGCTGAGTTTTGGCGCGAACAAACATTTTAATTAAAAAAAACCGTATGTCATCGCTTTAAATTTTGATTTAGAGGCAAATTTAGCACAAAAAGTCATAATTTTGCATGTTTTACGTAGTTTTGTGAATAATATCCGAAGTTTTAGTGATCAGATACTGAAAATTTTTCCTCAAATGTCTTTTCTGAACATTAACAAACATTTTAATTAAAAAAATCATATGTCATCGCTTTAAATTATGATTCAGAGGCAAATTCAGCACGAAAAGTCATAATTTTGCGTGTTTCACGTAGTTTTGTGAATAATATGTCAAGTTTTGGTGATCAGATACTAATAATTTTTCTCCAAATGTCTTTTCTGAACATTGATAAACATTTTAATGTAAAAAAAATCATATGTCATCGCTTTGAATTTTGATACAGAGGCAAATTTAGCACAAAAAGTCATAACTTTGTATGTTTTGCGTAGTTTTGTGAATTATATCTGAAGTTTTAGTGATCAGATACTAATTATTTTTCCTCAAATGTCTTTTCTGAACATTGACAAACATTTTAATTGAAAAACTCATATGTCATCGCTTTAAATTTTGATTTAGAGGCAAATTCAGCACAAAAAGTCATAATTGCGCATGTTTTACGTAGTTACTGTACACCTCAGAGACGAAGGGAATAATATCAATAAGATCAAGCGTTACGGAATTCCATTTTTATATAGTAATAAGAAGATATACTTTGGATACAATTATTTTATACAATATTTTTTTTTTATTTATATAAAACTTTGCATAAAACATTTTAACTAGTATTAATTTTTTTCTGTAGAGAATCCAACATATTTTTAACTATAATTATCTATGATTCGCATTAATCAGTGAACAACCCCGGTTCTGGTCCCCTTGGTTTTGTGGTTAGCGATGTCGATCGGCCAGCTCTCTCACACACGGTTATAATATCGGGTTCGATTCCCGATTAGATCGAGGATCTTTTCGAGCTGGATATTTTCTCGACTAAACACTGGGGCACGGTGTATCGATGTGACCTTTTTGCTAAAATTGTTGTGCAGTTCCTAGCGAACCGTACAATGCGCTTGCGGAATGCTCCTTGTTTCGACGCCATTTCGAACAGAACTGGGCATGCATAAGCAAAACAAAGAATACTGGCATAAAGAGGAGAGAGAGAGAGAGCTTACATATACAAACTATCATTTCTCTCTGAACGTGTTTGCTGTGGAGTAAGAGAGCCTAAAAAATCCTAATTTTTAGTTATCACCCGTTAGAATCATATTGCATCATCAAAATTTGAGTCAACTACTTCTTCCTGGATTTTTGCTCAGGATAGTTTTGATAGCTTTTTCGTCAGGCATTCTGGCTACATGTCCAGCACATTGAAGTCTGCCACGCTCCAATACCTCCACTATATCTTCATGTTTGTATACATGGTACAACTCGTGATTCATGCGCCAACGGAGTGCCCTATTCCAATTTACCGTCAAATATCGATCGCAGAGCCTCACGCCAAAAAACTCCGAGCACTCGTCGATCAACTTACTTCAGAGTCTATGCCTAATGTCCGTTAAGGGCAACTTGAAGGATCAGAGTTCTATAGCGCGCTAGTTTTGTGCAAGTTTGCAAACTACGGAACCTTATCTGATTACGTAATCCATTCGCAGCTGCAACGAATTTACCAACCACTTTAAATAGTTCTCCATCAACATTCATTTCAGCACCAACACCACCGAAACTCCCACGCTCCCTCAGAGCTACCGTGTACTTTGTTTTAGCAGAGTTAGTACTGAGTTTCAACCTCACTGCGTTTCTTTGCACGTTTGCTCTCCGTACTGCATCTTCAATGGCGATATTGAACACTAATTTAGAGAGCGCATCCCCCTGCGGCTGATGTCTCGCCAGCTATCCGCACGCAAGATTTAGATCCCTCCAGCGCACAGTGCACACTGGGCCAGAAATGGAATCTAGCGGAACGAAATTAATAGCGCTCTTAGGGTTCGACCAATCGGTGTCCGATCTTCTACAAATTTTCTTGGTTTAGTTGGGGCGTCATTCGGGATGTTTGAATTGATTCGGAATTCAGCCGCAAAGGTGACGTTGCGATGCCAACTTCTTTCCCTTACACGCTAGAGCTTTACGGTATTCGACAAAGTTGTAGATTTCTAAATTTTATGAAACTTTACAGAATATACAAAATTTTTAACTCTTCAAGTTTCAGAGATCCACGAGTTTTTATAAATTTTGTCTGAATTTTACGTTTTATTGTGATAATTTTATGAATTCACTCGAAACAATTTCTTACAATTTTTTTCTCGATAGAAATGAAATAATTACGTCGTTTTTTCCGAGTACAGACGTTTCTGAAGTACTTAAGTGAAAATAATACACAAAATTGAAAAAAAAAAATTGTGAAGTAGATATCTCAGCGGGTAGCAAGAATTAGCAAACCATGATTTTTTCTAAAAATAGTCCATCAAAAAATCTTTAATTTCTGAAAATTTGAAAGAAGTGTTTTTTGGTGTTTTTGTGATATTTCATTTTGAATATAACCATAGGTTTCATAAAAAAATACAATTGCTATGTATTTATTGCATGGAATACACGGTCCAGTACTTTGATACTCTATCCAACCTATGTGCAGTCTTCAGCAAAGTTCCTCAGTGCAATAAAAACTAAACTTGACGCTACGTTTAGTTCGCGATTTGGCCGCAGAGATGGCGCTTCGACACCAACTTTTTATTCTTACACACTAGAGCTCTGCAGTTTTCGACAAAGTTTTAGATAAGAAAATTTTATGTAACTTCGTAGAAGAAACAAAATTTCTGTCTTTTAATTTTTTTGGAAATTTACGAGTTTTTGAAGAATTTGTTTGAGTTTCACATTTTTTGTAATAGTTTTGTGATGTTTCGAACATTAAAATCAACAAAGAATGTGCAATTTTCTGTATCAGCATACGTTTCCGGTTTTAGTATGCGTCGAGTATTCGTTAGTAAAGCTAGGCTTATTGAGAGTAAATCCGTTGCTACTGGATCAAATGTTACTTTGTTGGTTTCGTAGCTAAATCCAATAGCAACGACGTATGCGAAAAACGTGAACGCTTTGAAGTGAAGACTTCAGTTAAAATTGTTCTTTTTCTCTACTGCAGAGCTCTAGCGTGTGAGAATAAAAAGTTGGTGTCGAAGCGCCATCTCTGCGGCCAAATCGCGAACTGAACTGAGCGTCAAGTTTAGTTCTTACTGCACTGAGAAACTTTGCTGAAGACTGCACATAGGTTGAATAGAGTATCAGAGTACTGGACCGTGTATTCCATGCAATAAATACATAGCAATTGTATTTTTATATGAAACCTATGGTTATATTCGAACTGAAATATCACAAAAACACCAAAAGACACTCCTTTCAAATTTTCAGAAAATAAAGATTTTTTGATGGACAATTTTTTGAAAAAATCATGGTTTGCTAATACTTGCTACCCGCTGAGATATCTACTTAAGTACTTCAGAAACTTCTGTACTCGGAAGAAAACGACGTAATTATTCAATTTCTATCGAGAAAAAAATTGTAAGAAATTATTTCGAGTGAATTCATTAAATCATCACAATAAAACGTGAAATTCAGACAAAATTTATAAAAACTCGTAGATCTCAGAAACTTGAAGAGTTAGAAATTTTGTATATTCTGTAAAGTTTCATGAAATTTAGAGATCTACAACTTTGTCGAATACCGAAAAGCTCTAGCGTGTAAGGGAAAGAAGTTGGCATCGCATCGCACCTTTGCTGCTAAATTCCGAACCAATTCAAACATCCAAAATAACTATACCAAGAAACTTTGTAGAAGATCTGAAACCGATTGGTCAAACCCTAAGAGCGCTATTAATTTCGTTCCGCTAGATTCCATTTCTGGCCCAGTGTGCAGTGGTCCAATAAGGCAAAAAGTGGAACTTAATCCTATAGCACCTCTCACCTTCATCCCAGCCTAATAATGTCTTCGGAACAATTGTTTGTATGAATGACCCGCATAATTGCAAATTGTCAAAAATTATGAAAAGTTTACTATACTAAAAATGAAAAACCTAACTTTTTCATTTCAAGAGATAGAGGAATGATTTATTCAGAAAACTTGTAGGAAATTCAAAAATATGAAACTTTGTTGAACAAATGAAAATCCTATCTTCATTTGGTACAAAGTTATGTAGTATATCAAATGGAACTTACTTAAAATTTAGTTTTTTGTACTTAACTTTTGTTAGTGGTATGTTACACGAAAATGTTGTTCTAAGGAATTGTTGGAGCATACAAAACACACATTTTTGCCATAGATCATACATCTCCAGGACTTTTCCTTACAAAGTTATATCATATTGTAGCTTATTTTTTCGACAACTTCAAGAGTGTATTGGTTAAAAGGGGCAAGTGGAATTATGTTGTCAATACTTTTTCTTGAAGTTGAGCTGAAGTAATATAAACTCTTGTAGGTTCTATTTGTCCCAATCCACCCATATTAGAGTACGGCGAACATATGTTACAGTAGGTTTTCATATATTAAAAATACTAACTTTTTTGTATTAAGAGATAGAGGAACGGTCTTTTCGGCAAATTTTTAGAGCATGTAAAAATATGAAAGTTTGCTGAACTAACTAAATTCCTATAATCATTTGATACAGAGTTACAGGGTATTATATATAAAAATTACTTAAAAGTCAGTTTTTTGTGCTTAACTTTTGTTAGTCACATTTTACAAGAAAACGTTGTCCTAAAAAAGCATTAGGGTATACGAAATACACATTTTTGTTGGAGACCACACATCTCCAGGACTTTTGCTTACAAAGTTATATAATATTTTAGCTTATTTCGATAATTTTAGGAACGTATAACGTAAAAAGGGGCAAGTGGAATCATGATGTCAACTATATCGTATTGACCACATTAGGGTCTCAAGTTACACGTGTCCAACCATTTGCCATTCCATACATTTTGTAGAAGAGCAGAAAAATTATATTTTGTCAAAATTTCGTAAAGTTTGGATGAAAATTGAGCTCGCTATAATTTTTTTTTTTCAAAGCAAGCTACTTTCATGCACATTTTTTTTGTTCCATACATTTTATATGAGAGCAAAAAAATTGTGCATGAAAGCTTGCTTTGAAAGATTATAGCGAGCTCAATTTGTATCCAATCGTCACGAAATTATGGCAAACCACATATTTCAAATGTTAGGCAAAACGCCAAAAATAAAGTTTACGTGATACCAGAAAGTAAACTTTCCGACTTTTTTCCGATTTAGCATCACTGTGCGACGCCCCGTTTCACTGCTTTGCTCTGTAGTAGATATGGTACTTGAAAGAAGTGTCGCAATACTCTGTAGTAGATATGGTACTCGAAAGAAGTGTCGCTGATGGGATTTTCATCTTTGGTCTAACTGGCGGGATACAGCATTTAATTCACAGCCACTCACTCCGAAACAGACGCTGTTCGGGCCGCTCCTCCTGGAGATAAGACGTACCGGGGTTTTTGGGTTCAGACTGGCGGCATCGACTCGCCTTTGAGGACCCGATAGGGAAGATAATGTAGAGCCCACTACGCGTCTCCCGGCCTTAACTAACTACTGCTGTTTGTTCGGGGGTTTTAAGCTTGTGAGGATCACCACGACACCCATATTGAACTTTGTGATAATTACTTCGCCACTCGGATTCAAATGATTCTCTAGACATTTTTTTTAAATGAGATTTGCATAGTTGTTTTGTTTGTAAGACGTACACATCTACAAAGTTACATTATATATAACAGTAAATCACTGCTATCTCTGCACGTGAGGAGATATCATCTCTTAGTCACGAAAAAAACTCTTGCCAGGCAGTATGTATAGTTGTTCGGGGTGCGTTACAAATTGGTGCGTGTGATGCGATGTAACCTTCACTTTTTTTATCCTTAGGTTTTGAGAGTGTGTTCATAATTTTTAATCATTTTTCAATCTTCTCTGGCATTATTTTTTTTAAACTTCGGAATCATTTTGGGACCATTTTTGGTTTTTGATAATCTTGAATTTGAAATTTATTGTGATCTTTTCCAGCATGTAGGAATAACTTTTTATTATATTTTCTTCTTTGTTAACAGCTCTCCGCCTTTTTTCTGTTGGTCAATTTCAGTTATTAAATTTTACAAAAATGTAAATTTTTACGATGTGACTGGGAATAAATTGTTCATATCGTTTATAGTGCAATGATTTTTGGTACCAGAACTAATTCGTTCGTTAAGCTTCGAACTGCAGTGCACTGAACCGAAGTGCTTTCAAGTGAGGCACGGTTTGCGGCTAATGGTTATCCTCATCCGGAGCGACGGTCGATTCCTTCTCTAGGCTCTAGTTTTCTTCTTCTTTTGTTTGCTAATGGCATTTCGGTATCCCTAATGATCGGTATCAGTTACACTGCTGCCCGTTCTATCCTATTAGGGACAAACTCATTAAGCTAAATGTGAACATGACCGAGCAAACCGGTTTAACCACAAGCTACATTTTTTGCGTTCCAGCTCAAATTAATTATCAAAGCTGCTCCTCCCAGGAACATACTTTCGTAGTGCAAACACAAAAACGGAAAGTAGGGAAAAATATTTACTTCAATAACCACAAGGATGCTCCATAGACCGCAGAGCAACGTCCTGTACGGTTCGCTTCCCCAGTATCTATTTCACCCTTTGATGGAAGCCGTTTAGGCGCTGCCGTGCAGCTTTCTTCTGCTGAAACCGTTTTCCGTCCGCTAGCAAAAGCACTTTCCATTCGTACTCATTTGGCTTAAATCAACTTAATTTAAAAATGCAAATTTTCCCAGAGAAAATCACAATTCGTAGTTCTCGAGAACAGCTTTCGTAGTGCTAGTCGGTCAATTCCCGACCCGGAAAAGTTGGCGACACATCCAGAACCGATAGTAACGCTGCTGTTGGATCGGTTGGTGCTTGAAGTGCACCGGAAAATGAGATAGCAGCAAGTAGGAACGAAAGATAATCACGAAAGCGATGTGATTTTCCGACTGCAGTTCAGAGGAAGAAGGCAGCGAGAGAGAGAAAAAAACAGGGACGAGTCTTACGCGACGACATTCGCGTAATGTAGTGGCAAGAAAACAGGACGAACGTACGAGAGAATGCATTCTTAGAAAATGGATTCAGCAGAGCGTAAAATTAAGCTAAATTGCATGCGCATAATCTGGATTATAAATTTATGCACTTTTCTCATTTCCCTATGGAAACTGGGGTACAACCTACTGGGGAATTATAAGTTTTAATTATTGAAATTGTACCTACGGGATTTGTTATTAAAAGTGTTAAAAGTGGAAGCTGTGGTAGGGCTTCATCTGTCAAACATATCTTTTATTATTAGCTACAGAATTAGTTGAATCTCTCTCAGACGCAAAAGCAGTTATCATGAGCATGAAAGTTTTAATATACTAAATATTAAATCGAAAATGAGAAATCATGAAAACTTTCTCTATCTGGTTCTGTTTAGTTAGAACCTCTGATTGAGGAACTGCTAAAATCTATGTCCGGAAGACTTGAACAAGGCTAGGTATAAGATCCAGAAACTATGATAATCTACTAAATCAAAATACAATGACATAAACATAACATGTTTATCAATCAAATCACTTGCACCTATCTGTATCCGTAGAAAACAGTGTACATGTGGTAGATGCACGAACGGTTTTATTTGCAAAAAGCATTAGAAAAATAAATAGATTTCTCTCCGTTATCTACGTGTTTATTCCAGTTTACCCTATCTACGGCTTTTTTCTTCTTGCAAGATTTCAGAACCGTTCCAAAACCGGTCACCATTATTTCATGAACCTCGACCGACAGAATGCTAACAACCAATGTAAGCTGACAGCACTCCCAGTGACAACAGATTTGTTTGAGTGCCATATTTCACTGAAATTGAAAAAACACTGAAGTTTGCCAGCGCCGCCGTTTTCTTGCTCTGGCAGCGAGTGAAAGGAGCATTATTGCTGTAGAAAGCTAACAGGACACGAGCCGGAGAGAAATAAACTGACTTCGTGTGATTGCTACATGCAATAAAAATAAATCCGACAACAATTTTTTTTTATTAATGTGTCGATCGAACATTTCAATTTAACAATATGAATATTTTTTAGAAGTATTTCTAATTTAGATTGAACATAAAAATTTCGAAGAGAATGCTCTCCCCTATAATAACTTTGTGGTGGAAAGAAAAATTACGCGACAGGTTCGCAACCCCCCCCCCCCGTTTTTCCACCATACTCGTGTTCCAAAAATGGGTTATAACCACCAGAATGCATCTCCAGCAGGAAAAAGACGGCGTCAAAACAAATGCCATAGGAAAACATTTGTGCACTGTAGTTTCGTTTTCCGTTGTTTGCCGGCTATGTTTTGCCATCTCTTACGCTTTGTCGCGCTTTTCAGTGAGCAGAAAGTTATGACAAGTGGCTGACAGTTTTTTTGCTACCTCTTACTAGCGTCCTAGCAAAGCGTACTGGCGAAAGCCGAACCGTCAAGTGCTTTGTTCAATTTAAGAAAAGTGTGTCGTAAACAAAGCACAGCGCCACTTGAAAACGTTCCGAAAGTGCATCCTTCTGTGGGAAGAGGAAAATCCGACTCGCTGCTGAAATTCGAGGTAGAGAGAGAGAAAAGAAAACCGGCACACAAGTCGCATCGGTAAGGGTCGCCGTGATGGAGCATGCGGTGGCTGGTCAGGATAACCAGCAACGACATCTACTGACCCTGTGGGCTGGTAGTTGATGCTGTGTGAATTGATTTATTTAATTTGGCGTTTGGAATGAGGCCAGCGAAAATTGCTTTCTGGTAAACGTTTTGCCAAAGATGTGTGAAAAAATCCAATAATTTCTTCAAATTAAGTTTTCTTTATATGATTACCAGATTTTGCCAATTATATCTAAGATTATTTTGTGGTATAATAACTTCACGTAATAGTTGGATGTTGCGAAACCTTAGTTCAAATGTGGAATGAATCAAACTTTGGCTGCTAGAGAATCAATTATGTTATTTTGATCATGAATTTATATGAACTTATGCTTCAAGACAGTGTTGCAATAGCCGTTGAGGCCCTCTTACAGACATAGTTGACGTGGCGCTTGCAAGTAAGCTTGTTGTCAACCATAATCCCTAAGAATTTAAAAGATAACTTTGAGGTAATGGAGCAGTGTTTAATTCTGACCACCACCTGTTATCCTGATTTACGGATATTCACAACCGTGACCGTCTTATGGTGTGCCAACCTACTTTCCTGGAGTGCATCAAATCCTCCGATCGGCTCGCCGTATACCTTTAGCGTTATGTTGTTCGCAAAGCTGACGATCTTTAACGCTTCAGGGAATTTTAACTTAAACACTTCGTTGTACATATTATTCCACAACACCGGGCCCAGGATGGAACCGGTACTCATGCGGTGATTTTGCCATAGACTAGTACTCGATTCAGGAAGTTGTTTTCCAAAAGTTTGTACTACGACACCGGTACATGGGTGCTCCTCTGCATGGCAGCCTGGAACAATGCGGGGGCCACTTTTATGGTCATCTTAATGAAATGGATGGCCGGCAGGTTGGACAGGTTGGACGACCAACCCTGTCTGTGCCTGAGATACTGGAACTTCAGAGGCGTCTCGACAGCCGGAGGCCAAAGACTTGGCTCATGGCGTAATCGTTCTGTAGACGCCAATATAATATGCTTTTGGTCTTGGCCATTACGGTCCTGTAGCTGTTATCTCACGAGCTCGTATAGCCACTCTTGCTAGCCTTTATCGCACTCTGAAGAGATCTGCGCAACTCTGAATGATACACGGCGCTTAATCTTATGTTCAATGGATCGCGCACGTTGCGTCGTCACACGCTCGCGATAGTGTGGTCAATAATGGCTCTGCTCTCAGGCGGAACTCGACCCCTTTTTGCCCTCTTGTTGCCTCCTCAAATGTCTCGACATTCAAATGCGATGTTTTCAATCTGCGGACGATTGAAGCATTGGCTCTACCCGTTGCAAACCGCCTCCCGTTGTGGTCTACACTAAAGCAAACCGATTTATAATCGCGCCATCGTCTATTCTCCAATTCGTGTTAAGTTCTGGGTCGGTGAACGTCTCGTCAATTATCGATTCCGTACCCAACGTTGGCCAGATCTAGGTTGAGCTTTGCCAAAGCTTCCTAAAAGATCTAACCTCTCTGGTTCGTACAGTGACATTTCAATTCAACAGCCCAAGCCTAAAGTCACCCGCCGCCATCAACGGCTTGAGCTCTGTCAGCTCAACGGTTACGAGGTCGACCATTTGAATAAACCTTGAGATAGAGCAACGTGGTGGAGTGTAACAGCTGTAGTGGAACACTCCGTTCACCTTAGTAACCGCGTATAGACTGTTCCGAAAATTATAAATACATCTTCTTTCTTGAATAAAACAAAAAATACAGGATTTTTCGGGTCATTTTATTCTGAAATATAGATAATAAGTGTTTTCTTTACAGTTTCAATTCAAGTTGGGATTATTTTTCGTAGGATACGCGAGTTCTCTAACTTTTCTCTTAACACTACTCATAAGCTTTTGCACAGTATGTTCTCCGACCATTTTACCACTTTAAGCCAATCTTTTTTAAATTTTTCAACATTGTCCGCTGGTTTGACATATTTCCTCAGCTTTGCCTTGGTCAAAGCCCAAAAAGTTTCAATAGGGCGAATTTCAGGGCAGTTTGGAGGATTCATCTCCTTTGAGACACATGTGACATTATTTGTATTATACCACCCTAGTGCATCCTTAGAGTAATGGCAGGAAGCAAAATCGGGCCAAAAGATTGGAGGATTGTTATGCTGCTTAACTATGGGTAACAACCTTTTCTGCAAATACTCATTTACGTAAATTTTACCATTCATTGTGTCATTCGTAATGAATGGACGAGATATTTTCCCACATTCACAAATGGCCTGCCAAACCATTACCTTCTTGCCGAATTTTTCGGTGTAAATGGCTTTCACTGGTCCAGGGACATCCTTTCCCTTCGGTGATGTATAAAATTGCGGTCCTGGCAGAGTCTTATAGTCCAGTTTTAAGTAGGTTTCGTCATCTATGATAAAACACCCCATTTTTTTGGTCAGAAGTTTGTCATGAAGCTTCCGAGCTCTCGGTTTTACAAGTTCAGCTTGTTTTGGATTTCGTTTTGGCTGCTGCTGCTTCCGACGGGTCTGCAGACCCATTCTTTCCTTGGCACGCATAACGTTACTCGCCGAGGTTCCAAGCTTTCTCGCCACATCTCGTACTGATACTGAAGGATGCCGCTTGTAGTATTCCTTAACCTTTTTGTCCATTGTGGGATCAACAGGCTGGGTTTTCTACCACGTCTTGGGGCATCAGTAAATGTGCACTCTTCACAATACTTCCGCAATGCGGTTTGAACTGCTCCGACACTTATACCTTCTTCTCTGGCTAATTTTCTTATAGAAAGACCACTCACGGTGCCCCATTTGTGCACAATTCGCTTTCTTTGCTCGGGAGAAAGGCCACGCATTTTCAAAATTTCGCACTAAATGTTAGAAAAAATGACAGCATCTGTTTCTTTTGGATGTAAACAACAGGACGCAGCCAACGTTTGGTTGAATACTGCACGTTATTAGAAATGACGGTTGATCGTAGGTGTATTTATAATTATCGGAACGGTCGATATCCATCGCTTGAGGTTGACACAACCTCCTGAATAG
Source organism: Wyeomyia smithii (assembly GCF_029784165.1). NCBI lineage: Eukaryota > Metazoa > Arthropoda > Insecta > Diptera > Culicidae > Wyeomyia > Wyeomyia smithii. Next base: position 62,693,759 of record NC_073696.1, read on the forward strand.
GGAAACTGCTTGTCGGACTTATCCGTGACCCACTACCTGTTTTCGAAAGGAATGCGGTAGGAGTCCGATATGATGAATATGTCCGAGAACGACTCAGAGGTTGCATGGTATAGTAGTTGCTAGGTTGCGTAGCAGTGGTTCAGATTCAGTTGTGTCACCCTTACGTCCGACGTTTAGTAACCGATTTAACGCCTGGGCACCCCGGGTATCCCACAAAGTACTTGGCACTTTATGGCTTATTATTCAGGACTTACCCTCGTGCAATACACCTGTAGCTAACGTTCGTCTGCTGCAGTATTCTTAGGAGGCATACTGACAAGCCAACCTTAGGTTGAACTGTCTTCAGGGCCTGGTTCGCATCTGTTGACGCCACCTGATTCTCAGCTCGACCCTTTCGGAGGCTGATTGACTCAGTGGACACTTCCACCCCACACTTTTTCTTGAGGGCTCTTGTTACGTCGCACCGCTCGGTGATTTCGTCCAGGTTTTTAAGCTGGAGAGCTACCTTTGAGGTGAGTGGCCGAAATTGCACTTCTTTCCCAAGAACCCGCCAGGCTACCGTCTTGTAGGTAGCGCCTTAATTTTTCGCGTCCCTAAAGAAATCATTAATCATCTCGGTGAGTTAGAGAGATGCACGGCACATCCGTTCCTAAATCCTTGAACTGGGATTCGCTCTTCATTTTGTTCAAGACTTTAAGGTACCTACTGAGATACGTTCGTCTTGAGTGTGAGAGTGTTACCCGTCCGTCTTGAGCATGAGGTCATCGGTGATGTTCCGCCTGCTCGGTAAGAACTCGATAATTGCATCGGCGGGCTTCTTGTCCATGAACTTTTCGATAGCCTTGGCTAAAAAGGGAACGTCTATCGATATATCCGATGTGGACACAAACGTGTTCGCAACCTTTCCATTTTCGAATTTCATTGCGGAGATCGCTGTTTACGCACGAAAGAGTTTAGTTAGATGTGTCTCCCTTACAGCCGCTATCCTTTTCCATTTTGGAATAGTTACTCATATGGTGCCATGGTAGTCTTTGTCGAAGCAGTGAGGTCATGACTACTACCCTACGAAGCCCCTAGCGTTCGTCGATCGGCCTTCTTCCACGTCCACGTTTCACGTCCGCAGAGCGCCACCGGGAGAATCAGAGTCCTTTCGTACGGATCTGTAGGCTACGGGACCTAAGCTGGCTACGCAAACTGTAATAAGCCTTATTCGCTGCCGCAATTCGTCTCTTCACCTCGCGGCTTACCTCGTTGTCACATGTCACGAGAGTACCAAGATAAACAAATTCGTCGACCGCTTCGAAAGTATCCCCATCCATTTCCACCGCAGCACCAATACCCGCATAACTACCACGCTCTCTGCCAGTCACCATGTACTGCGTTTTGGCACTGTTTATGGTGAGTTCAATTCTCGTAGCTTCCCTTCTGAGAGCCGTAAAGGCCTAATCAACAGCTCTACGGTTTACACCAATGATATTAATGTCGTCAGCGTAGCCCAGAAGCATGTGACACTTCGTGATGATGATGTCACTCCTCTGCACACCTGCTCTTCGTATTGCATCTTCTAAAACTTTGTTGAACAGTAAGTTCGAGAACCCGTCACTTTGCTTCAGACTATCCAGCGTCACAAACGCGTCCGTCTTAATTTGAAACCGTCGAGCGTCGCAGAATCATGTTCAACAATAATTTGCAACAGCTCGTTGAGTTTCACTGTATCGTACGCCGCCATAAAGTCTATAAACATATTATGTGTCTGCAAGATGTGTTCTCGAAATTATTTGTTGCATGGCATGAAAAGAACTGCCTCCATCGCTTATGAGGCGTCATACACAAATTACGTAACGCATGAAGGTGGGGAGGGGGTTTGAGTCAGCGTTACTTATTGTTACGTAGGGGGGAGGGGGGGGGGGGGTAGTAGAGACAGTTACGTAACTGTGATGTTTGCTCGAAATTGAAAATTACGGAGGGGGTCAGGCTGATCAGCGTTTCGTAATTTTAGGGGAGGGAGTCATGTCGAACGTTACTTATCGTTACATAGAGGGGGGGGGGGGAGGGGGTTTGAAATCTAGATTTTTAGCGTTACGTAATTTGTGTACGACGCCTGACAGAAAATTCCACAATATTCCACGCAAATCGTGATTTACGTCGGAAGCAATTGAAATTTGAATGAAAAAATATAATTACCACAGTTGAGTCTATGTCCTTTTTTATATATAGGGCATATGAGTCCTTCTTACCAGTCCGTATCTGATCCTACTCTTGCATGATTTCCACGGAACGAATACCCCTTCTACGGAACGGATATCCCTGCACCCAAAGTCGTGGTACGTTGTCAGAATTACTCATCAGTTTCCTTTGCTACAATATCCAACAGGTGGGTTAGTGCATTTGGGTGATGAGAGTGGCACTATTAGCGCCGTGAGAGTTGCTTCCAGGTACATGTGGCTTTTGCAAGGATTCGATGATCCAGTGTCCAAACCTCCACACCCCTAGGCAGACTTGCGCTCCTGATCCGGGACTGTTTGGTAACTATCAGTGGTCACGCACATGAGGCATGCCTTCGACGGTCGCTGCGTATCTACTCATGGTGGCATATAGGTTAGTCGAGTTGCAGCACATGCTGGATGGAATCATCCTACGCGAAAACCTATGTCTGTAGTGGATCTAGTCACCAAGCCACTCGAATTAACTTAAATCCAAACTGACAAAATCAAATGGTTAACATAGAAGGTTACAGTTTTCCAATAATTACGCGGCCGATTCTGGATTTCACGGATCTGCGAAATCGCGATTTTCCACTGTACTAAGTCATAATTTTCAGCGGGGGCCTAGTGTGGTTGGTAACGTCTCCGCCAACCACGCTCGACGCCTGGGTTCGAATCCCACCGCCGACATAGGTGTCGATGGTTGTGAGGTGGCGTGATCCACTCACAACCAACCCAACTGGTCTAGATTCAATCCTAGCCGACACCGGGAGATTTTCTGAGGCGAAAAATCTCTGGGATCACGCCTTCCTTCGCACGAGGAAGTAAAGCCGTTGGCGCCGGTCCGTTAATAAACGGGTCGTGAGTTAGGGTCCTGGGTGTGGAGTCGCCTCCCTGGGCGTCGGTGATTGGCCACAACAGTGGCGGAACTAGACCGACGGAAAATAAGCGAGAGTAAAAAAAAGTCATAATTTTTCAATTTGATTTTCAGGTCATTTTTATAATTTATGAAGAATTGAAGTAATTCTTCAAAACGTGATTTTAATGCAAAAATTTGTCTTGCATTGATTATTGTGGAACTTTTTAAAAGTTTTGTTACAACTTCAAGTTCCTTGCAAAAAATATTAGGAAAAAGATATTTTTTCATTAGGCTCTAATGTCGTTAATATCTCTGCTAGACCAAAACCTAACAGTGTGAACTAGTGTGCGAAAATGAGTTTTACAAAATTTTCAAAAATAATTTGGAAGGCTGTAATCAGAAATTTAGAAAACATGAAAAAAACAGAAGAAGGCTATTCATTGGAACATTTTGGAATTTTTTTTTTGAGACCAGAAAAATTCATTAAGCAGACAGTATGTGAGTAGAGGAAGAACGAAAACTAAGCGAACTGGAAATATGATACAGATTTGGAAAAATATACCGCATCCCGACGGGACTTGAACCCGCAATCTCCCTGTCTCCGGCATGGTGTTTTGACCAATTAAACTACGGGGGACGGTGGTACTGTTCCACAATCTATATCGTATCACATTCCGCTGTCGACTTATTCTATTGCTCATCCCTAACTACACACACTGCTGTGCAATTTTTCCAAATCTGTATCATATTTCCAGTTCGCTTAGTTTTCGTTCTTCCTCTACTCACATACTGTCTGCTTAATGAACTGGCGTGTTAACGGGAAAAAGCCGTTGTTAAAAATAGAAATTCAGTTCGAAAAAACCAGAAAAATATTAAAAAATATTCAAACATTGCTCTGCCGGTTATTAAAAAACACTCACATTAGAGCCAAGCTTGTAAATGGTCAACACTTTTATGTGATTTCATTTAATTAGTGTGCGCCACAGAAGACTTTCGCTCGAATGTGTAGAACGACCGTCGGCTCTCGTACAAACAACACATAGTCAATTGACAATCGCGCATAGATGCACGCTGTCATTCGTTTGGCGAAGTTGTTTTAATTTATTTTTGTCAACTTTGGTTGAGAAATATTATTACGAGATCAATTATATAAGTCATTTCCAAAGGAGGCGGGTACTCGTTTGACATATTCATGATTGTATTCAGACTGTGAGCCTTGCCACCGTCAAAGGCAAAAGAAGATGATTATCGCAGTGAAAAGTCATTCTACTGTGACCGTTTTCAAGCTTGATTAAAACTTTGTAAGCGCTATAAACTTTAAACTATTCAGCAGTTTTTTACCAATCATTGTTACACCTATCTTAGGAACAATTCTTGTTTGTCTATAGGCATTCAGATTTGAGGCTCGAAGCTTTCGTTTATTCCGCACCTTCTAAATTTTGCGTATAGTGTAAAAGCTTGACAGTGTGCTTAATGTTACTGTTATGAAAGCAAGTAAACAGAACCAAATAGAAATAGTAGTGTAATGAAGATGGTAATAAACACTTTCAAAAACAATTTATTGGGCATAAGGATAATATCAGGGCTTATGAGAATGTCTTATTGTACTCAGACCAGCGTATGTCAACATATTTTAATTGTAGAGACTGTAACAACCCATATTGACTAATGTTATTTCAAAAGATTCTGCAAGGGCACCGTAAGATAGCATCAAACAGTAATAGTTCTTTTAATTTCTGTGTTTCTCTAGAGCGTCAGTGAAATGTTCTGTAATAAAAAATTGATTAGGATTCCCGTAGTAGAAAACCACACGTAAAATACTCTTCAGAAAGCCAATCCACAGTGACGGCCAAACTTAAGCAGCTCTAGATAGACAATTTAATGTTTCTTTCATGTTTGTTTGTTTTCGTTAATCAAGACCATTCGAAACGTTCATTGGCTTTCCTTGAAAACTTTACCCTCTGCCCTATATTTGTGACGTGACCGTCCGTCACATTCGAATCCGTCCGCACATTTTGAAAGTATGTAGTCGACCATTGGACTCAGGAGGTGCACGATCTTCTCGTGCTCACGTGTGTACTCTCCATTTGGGACTTTGCGTGTGAGTGTGTGTGATCGAGCTGACCGATCTTTCCATGTGAGAATTGACAATCTCTAATGTGAAAATCTTCTAACGTACCCCCGCGGTGAATGTGTTTCCGCTTTCGGTCGGTGTACACTAACTAGTCAGGAAGTGTTGTTATACTGTGTTGCGCCCACTACAACAGGCGTTCCACTTCGGGAGGAAAAGCTACTTCAGTGTTTCCGTCTAGCGCCAACCGGATTGTTGTTATTTCTTGGACGAAAGTCGTCCACTTTGGAAGCCGCATAGTTAACGATAGGTTTTAGTCGTTCGTCGAGAAATGTATGACAGGAATCGAACAACATAACCGGCGAGTTCAATCGAACAATTAAAAAACACTAAAAGTGATTATTTTTAATCTCAAGGTGAAGGATAGGAAGAAAAAAAGTGAAAATTCTCATTTCTAATCTGCTAGCAGCATTTGCGAGCGGTCGGTGCTGCGCTGGTCTGGTGTAGTGGTTAGTTACGTTTGTTGTATCATTTTTTTTTGCAAAAGTGGTTGTTTGCTTTTCGCTTTCGTGTTTGTCGAGCGAAAAACCTGACGAAAGCGTTCTAAAATTAAGACAAACATTTACGCTATAAATATTTCCGAGCAATAATAATAACATCCCGACTGTGGCTCGGTGTGTTGCGGCGCAGGCAGTTTGTTCGGTTTGGATTATTTGCCGTGAATTGGTGTCGAATGTGCGAGAGAGAGAAAGAGGGAAATAGCGGTGATGATGATGACGATGATGATGGTAATGATAATAATGATGATGAGATGGTGGTTGGTGATTAAGTCCTAATGAACGTGGACTTTCACCAGAACATGATTAGTGATGTAAAATTTGTGGAACTAGGCAAGAAGAATTGATTGAATACCTAATTGGTGCATTGTTTGAAAACGTGCAACTGAATTGAGTGCCCGTTTTTAGGGTTTTGAAAAAGAAAAACCTAAATTAATCCACCTAGCGGTCATACCCAGCCTTTCTCATCCACTCTTTTATTTGTAAAAATAGATTTACATGAATGCTTCAATCCAATAAATGTATATTCACTCTTTAGGTTCTAAAACATTGATGTTGTAATCTATACATATAAAAATGCAGTCCGGTCTGTCTGTCTGTCTGTCTGATCCATATAGGCACGAAAACTACCGAGCCGATCGACGTGAAAATTTATTTGTAGGGGTTTTTGGTGTCGATAAAGGTTCGTATGATAGTTTGAGACCCCTCCCTCTTCTGGAAGGGAGGGGTCCCATACAAATGAAACATAATTTTTTGCACAACTCAAGAACAAGCCAAGCAAATGAAACCGAATTTGGCATGTGGATGTTTTAAGGGGTAATTAATATGTCCCTAATAGTTGGACGCCCCTTCCATTTCTGAAAGGGAGGGGTTCCATACAAATGGAACCAAATTTGGCAGGGGAATGTTTTTAGTGGTAAAAAATATGTATAAATAATGCTTTAACACCCCTCTATTTTGAAAGGGAGGGGTCTCATACAAATGAAACACAAATTTTGCGCAGCTCATGAACCAATCAAGATAATACAACCAAATTTGGTATGTGAATGTTTTTAGAGGTAACAAATATGTCCATAATGGTTCGACGCCCCTCCCTCTTCTGGAAGCACATGTTTCTGCACGAATTTCTGCACATCTTGCGAACTAATCAACTAAATGAAACCATATTTGGCAGGTGATTGTTTTTAGTGGTAACAAATATGTTCCAAAATCGACCTCAGGCAACATTTTGGATTGTAAGATGGCAACTTCCGGTTTCTGGAAAACAGCCAAAAATGGCTGATTTCCACCCAATATAATAATATCTTGATCTAGAATGATACACAAGAGCAAAACTCGACTACAGATAGCATTTCGAATTCTAAGATGGCGACTTCCGGTTTCTGAAAACAGCTGAAAGTGACCAAATACCACCCAATATGAGTTTTCCTTTAACCAATGTGACGTTCAAAATCCAGAAATTGTCTCCAAATGCCATTATGAAATCCAAAATGGCGACTTCCGGTTTCTAAAAAACAGCCAAAAATTGCCGATTTCCGTCTAACATGAGTATCTCCGGATCTAGAATAATACACAGCAGCTGTAATCGACCACAGACCCAATTTTGGAATTTGACTTGGCGACTTCCGGTTCCTGGGAAACAGCCGAAAATGATCGAATAACATCCAATAAGGGTGTTTCTTCAACCAGAATGACGCTCAGAGGCTAGAAATTATCTTACATACCATTTTGAAATCCAAGATGGCGACTTCCGGTTTGTGAAAAACAGCCAAAAATAGCCAAATACCATTCAATCTGTGTATCGCTGGAACCAGAATGATGCAATGAGCTAACAATTTACCTCGGGCACCATTTTGAATTGCTAAATGGCAACTTCTAGAAAACAGTCGAAAATGACCGAATAATACTCAATATGGATATCTCCGTAATCGAGATGATGCATAGAAACCAAACATTGACCCTGGACACCATTTTGAATTTAAAGACGACCACTTTTAGTTTCTGGAAAACAATCAAAATAACTAAATAACTCCCAATATGGGTATTTCCGAGATTGATGCCAAAAAATCTGCTGAAAATGGCCAAATACCACCCAATATAAATATATTCAGAATTAAGGCGATGTACAGAAGCCAAAAGTCGAGGATGTTGTCATTTCGATAAAACCAATCATTTTAAATGATTTGTTATTTGACTTTGATCATATCCTATGGCCGATTCGTCGTGCATTTGCAGACTTTAAACACATCGCAAGGAATCAATGAATTTGGAACGTTCAAATAGTACGATACCACATTTAAATTATGTTAAGGCCACATATATCGATCAAAGCAAGTATAGTTTTAGATAGTCTTTGAATTTCTTTTCTTTCCATAACTTTTGAGCCACATATCAAATTGTTATGAAGTTTGTTATTTGTAAGTTTGAGAGCAGACTCGTTCGTATGAGTTCAAATAAGCCATGTAATCTTTGAGATAATAGACTTTCTTTGTTTTATTAACAATTTAATACATATCGGTTGCTTAAGTTCGATTATAATCAAATGAAATGGGAACGTATAGGGCAGGCAAACTTTGAAACCACGTGTTTAATCATAATTCATCAGTTAACCCTTAACTAGCCCACTAATCTGATAATAATATTGATCAAATTGGTTGTGTAGTTTCTGAGATAATGAAGTTTCGTGATTTTCACATTTCGGTACATTACAGACGAAGTTACAGTTCGATTACAGTAAAATTCAATAGGGTGTTATGAGGTAGCTAGACTTATCAATTGACACTAATTTTGTGGAAATCGGGTCAGCCATCTCTGAGAAAAGTAAGTGAATCCAAGTAGTCTTCGGAACATGTTACCTTTCATAGCTGGATTATACATTTTTAAACATAACAGGCAAACTAAGAGTCCAATTGCAAAACAAATCAATATGGTCTTATGGGGCAACTAGACCTTCCATTTGACACTGATTTTATGAAAATCGGTCCAGCCATCTCTGAGAAACATGAGTGAGTTTAAACAGTCTTCTGAACACGTTTCTTTTCATTACTTCTGAACCCGAAGTTCAATCTTTATAAAATTCAAAAGTTAAGGGTTTTTAAGGTAGCCAATTCATTTGAAACCAATTCTGTTCAAATCGGTTGTGTAGATTTCGAGATAAAGATGTTTCATGATTCTTACATTTTGATACATAACCTCTAAACTAAACATCCGATTACAATAAAATTCAATAGGGTTTTATGGGACAACAAGACCTTTCATTTGCAATTAATTTCATGAAAATGGGTCCAGCCATCTCTGAGAAAAGTGAGTGAGAATAAAAATCTGCACATACACACACATACACACACATACACACACATACACACACACATACACACACATACACACACATACACACACATACATACAGAATATGCTCAGCTCGTCGAGCTGAGTCGAGTGGTATATGCCATTCGGCACTTTGGAGCACTTTTATACTTTCGGTTTTGCAAGTGATTGCTATACCTTTCTAGGAGAAAGGCAAAAATCTTCAATGTTCAAAATATCATAATAGTGGATCATGTATCATTAAATATATTGTTGTTTGTTAGAGCATTCGATTTCATGAAATTTCAAACGTGTTTTAACTCAGATAATTATGAATTTTTCAAATATTTAATATGAATTAATTTAGAGTCATAAAATTTGTTTCCTACGTTTAGTAATTATTGGTGTGACAATTACTCCTCTTTGATTTATAACCGTGTATATTTTTTGTTTGTTTCATTATAAGATTGAATAACAATATTGAACACAGTATCAATTTGGCACATGGCAGTGATTCAAGATTATTTTCTTTTTAGTCTTTTCTGACGTTAATTATATATTTCGGTGGATACGAACCCAAGTTAAGATCGTTATGATGTTCAATCTACTCTGGTTTCACAGCGTTTTTCATAGGTTATACAGTTTGTTTCGAATAAATTTCATTTATGGGATCGATTGACCTTTATTTGGTGATTCTATGTTTAATTTCGACAATGATTCTTGTAGTGCTCTTTCTCATTTATAGATGCGTTTTTCAGTAATTCTGAGTTTCATCGCGGATTTTTTGATCTGTTATATTTTCCCCCTATTTTCTGAAATAGTTTTGAATACTTCCTTTTAAAATCATGTTGTTACTCGACTGGGGATGAGTGTTGTTGCTTTCCAAGTATCAAATTTGTTACAAAAGGGAGAATTTTTCGTAATAGCTTCTAGAGAAATAAGTAGAAATTTTGTATGTGGACACATAAAAAGTAAAAAAAAAAACGATAAAAAATGACTAAAGTCACTATTTTATCTTCGAATAAGTTAAATTAGCTTTTGCTGTCATCACCAAGTTTAATAACATACAAAGGCATTAAAATCAAGTTCTCGAGTGAAACTCTTAAAATTTTTAAATTATTTCCAAAAATTAGACATCGCGATTTTTTATGATTTAAATGATTACAAATTTTGACCCACTTAGAAGTAGCACTAACTTAGCATAATTTAAAATGTGATTTCACACCTTCCAACATTACCATTGACTAATTTTTGATAGGTTTGTTAATCATCAAACATAATAACGAGAAAAAAAAAAAACAAATAATAAATAACGAGGTTTCCTAACTCACATATCGAATCTATTCCTTCCCGATTGTATAATAGATATGAGTGATAAGCACTTCTGGTTCATCTATTTAAAAATCTCAGTTGCAATGAAAACAAATGCTTTAATTGTTTAATTTGTTACACCCTAAATCTATTACATACGCTTTCTACATCTACCAAAAACGTAACTCTTTCGAGCGTCACAGCACAGCAACATTGACGTAAATGCTGAGCGTTTTCGTCTTTCTGTCTAGTGGTTCACGCTGTGCTGTCCAATTGACATGTGCTATTTCCCAGAAAAAATGCATATCAATCGCATTCATTTACCTTACCTTCCTTTCGTCTGTTTCCCTACTTCATTGCAGCGGACGTAGTTGAGGCAACGGCTGTGCACTTTTCGGAAGCGACGAGCGGCTGCATTTGCACCCCGGGCATCGCATAGTAGTCCCTAGGAGTCCCGCTGGGATATTCTCGCTCACAAAGCCGTCAAAATAGGTGCCATGGGGAAGGACTACTACAAAACGCTAGGGATACCCAAAGGGTCCACGGATGAGGACATCAAGAAGGCCTACCGGAAGCTAGCGCTTAAATATCACCCGGACAAAAACAAAAGTCCCGGGGCCGAGGAAAAGTTCAAAGAGGTGGCCGAGGCGTACGAAGTACTGTCGGACAAAAAGAAGCGGGAGATGTACGACAAGTACGGCGAGGAAGGACTGAAAGGGAGTGAGTTGCGCTTTCGGCGTTGGTCGTGTGCGATTATTATTAGACCGGTATTTTTTTGCTTGTTTATTGTTTCAGGAGCATCGAATGGCACAACAAATTCGTCACAAAACTTCGCATATGAATTCCACGGTGATCCCAGGGCGACTTTCGCACAGTTTTTCGGTTCGAGTAACCCGTTTGCCTCATTCTTCGATATGCACAATGATAGTCTATTTAATGACAGTCTGTTCAATGATGATGAATTTTTCACGTCTTTCGGTGGACTGGGGAACCGACACGGGCTGGGAGGCGCATTTAGGTAAGTCGTTGATTATGAATTTAATTAAAGTTATGAAACTATACGAATTGAACAAACGTAGGTCACACTCTTTCAATGTGCACTCGCCACTGAAGAAAGAAAAAGTACAGGATCCTCCGATCGAGCATGATCTGTACGTGACGCTGGAGGAGATCTACCATGGCTGTGTTAAGAAGATGAAAATCTCCCGAAGGGTACTGCAACCGGACGGTACTTCCAAGAAGGAGGACAAATACGTCAGTATATCAGTCCGACCGGGCTGGAAGTCTGGCACCAAGGTCACTTTCCAGAAGGAGGGCGATCAGACGAAAGGAAAGATACCTGCCGACATAGTTTTTATAATCCGCGACAAACCGCACGTCTGGTTTCGGCGGGAAGGCAGCGATTTGCGGTACACGGCGAGATTAACGTTAAAACAGGTAGGTGAAATCTTTAAAATAAACTTGTCGTGTTGATTCGTGACAATTATTTGTTTACACTAAATTACAATGTGCAAAAGCAACACAAGCGATCATTTCGAGTGCTGCCTGTTAAACCGTGCAGAAGTTAGATTTACAACCCCCAATTAGGTAACACACGAACAACATAAATCTAATCACCTTACAGCATTAATGAGACACTCGGTGCGTGATTCGTGCTCTATGCGTTCGACGAGTCCCCGGGGGTTTTTGTTCGCGAAATTAAGCGTGCGTGCTTTCGCGACCAGTTCGAGTGATCTGCTATTATAAATTGCCCACAATTGGGCGGCTGTAAAACAGTCCAATGGAAAGGCCCATTTTGCTGTACTGTCAGCGGGGGACTGTTTTTTGCCGGTTGACGGGTGCGCCGACATGTGGCACTGGTTTTTTTTTCGTTTGCTTACGCTACCATACGCGGCAGCAGCAGCAACAAATAAATCACTGATGCTGATTGGGCTAAATCCTATGGTGCGATTCAATCTAGCAAATCTGTCCTCCGGATTGTATCTAACACTTAGCGAGCGCTGTAAACTAACGATAAACGTTTTTATATGCTGCTGTTTTTAACTGGTTTAAATTAGTTGGTTCATTTCTAGCGTGCACCGCATAAATGTACCAGCCTTTAAGTGAGTGTGGAATATCAATTTATTTCCAATTTTGTGAGGATTTTTTTTTCACCATACGGATTCAAGTACATTTCAGGTTCTAGAGATAAAGTTAGAAGACTGTTTAAAAGGCGATAATGAGAATGCATAAGTAACTCGCGACTATCAAATGGTTTATTAACTTAACGGAATTCATAGCTTTTTGCCAGTCATGCCAATCAATTGCACTTTGGTTTTGATTTTTCAAGTCGAATGTTATTTCAATCATGTATCATGATTGCGCCTTTTGACGTTGGACTAACGTCTATACCGAAGTTAGGCACCTGAATTTGAAAATTTGAAAATATCAGTCATTTCTTTTCAGAATTTCGAGGTTTTGGCATCAACCGATCAGAAATTCTTTTGCGGTTGAATTTATGTAACAAAAATAACCTATTATTCGAGATACACTATTGAAAAATTGATAAATCACATCGATTGTCTAAATCATACCGAGCAACCAATCACCACCTCTCTTCACAAGCACAGTCGATACTAACGGATACAACCGATCTGACTTTGTAAACAGTCTCGCAGCTTTCAACCAATAGCGAGCTCGCTTTCGGTAATTGCAACAGGTGTTTCAACACCGTTTTATAATGCTTCATTTATCATTACCACTGAACAGATTCTAAACACCAATGGCTTGATTGATAGGGGAAATATTGCGCAAGATTGTCATATAATAATTTAAATATGTTTTCGATACTAAACTAGTTAAAAGTTGTGTTAAAAGTCGTGCACATTCAACCAATCACAAGCTCGCTTCTCCTTTGCTCGCGGATGGATTTTTGCTTTGGGCTATATAATAGCCTGCGTCGTCTCATAGCAGTCATCAGTTAACAAGTGGAAGGCCACTAGAACGGTCCTGATTAATCAGCAGAGGTGGCTGATTCCAGTGGCGGAACTGAGCTGCAGCAGAACCAGAGCGGTGGTATCAGGCAGCAGCGGTGGAGGTAGTGGGCAGCTGCATTTCTTCATTCAGTTCGGTTCCCCTTCGATCTGAGTTGGACCCCACCAGCGGTAATCCAATTCAGATATCGTTGGGTAAAAACAGCCAGAAACTGCACGAGCCAGCACCGCCACTGGGAAAGCTACCTCCATTTAGTGTGTGTGCAGTGTGCACATATAGCGTATGTGCATCTGCATAGCTATGACATTTGCGATAATAGTGATGATAGCTAATCAACCCATGTGTATTGATAGCTAGAGCTGTTGCTAGCTATAGCGTGTGTAAAGCAGGTATTAGACGAAGAAAATATTTGCTATTTTTGGTACGGATTTTATTTTGTGCAAATAAAATTCGTACCAAAAGTAGTAAATATTTGCTTCGTCTAATACCTGCTTAAGACATAGCATGTGTAGCATATTATGGCTATTGCGTGTATATCCAGCGTGTGTACGGATAGTTATAGCATGTGTGTGGATAGCTGCTGCGTGTGTAATGATTAGTAATAGCGTTTGTATGGATAGTAATAGCACATGGTTGGATAGCTTATGCGTATGTATAGATAGTTGTATCGGATATATGGATACGAATAGCGTGTGTATAAAAAGCTTTAGCATGTGTGTATAAAAAGCAACAGCGTGTGTATAATTAGTTTTTACGTGTGTATAGATAGTTATAGAATGTGTGTGGATAACTATAGCGGGTGTTTATCGAAGATTATTATTGTTATTAAAAATATTAAAACGTCTTAACGAACACAGTTGTGAATTTGATTTTACAGCAGCGATTTTAAATTCTTCACCCAGTCTTAATTCATCGAGGAAAAATTACTGCCTATGAATGATCAACACTTATTAACTAGAAATTTCATTTAGATCAAAACAGGTTCTTTTGAGTATCATAAATTATTGGTAAAGAGAGTTGCAAGTTTTCTCAATGAGCATTCAATAAATTTTCGTTTTTGTTTCTCAGTGCGCGGTTTTGATTTTGTTTCTCGCACACAGAGAAAGAAACAAACTTGTCGCTATCGTGAAAAATTACAAAACAATTAGAAATGCTCTGAATCACAATGGAAGAAGTTAAGATATTTTCCTGTCACTCGCCAAAACCTTGATAACAACTACCTAAAAACGTGTAATTGAGCTCTAGCTATATAAGGTTATTGAAATAAACGTATTTTTTTTTAATACATATAGCTATATGCTGGGCTGGAGCTAACCTAGCATGAGTTTTATCGATTTAACCCTTAAATGCGCAATGTTGTTTTAAAACAACACTACTAAAAACGTTTTAAAGTATACGTATTTTAGTATTTTTTAGAAATAAATTTCATTAGAACAACTCTCTAGACTCTAACGAAGAAAACTTAACAGCTGGAAGTACTGTATTTGAATGTTTTGTTTTTATTTTTGGTGTCAAAATCTCGGAAACGAAAAAAACATGTCGAGATTCCCGACTGGTGCTGACTGTCTTTGAAAATAAATTTTAAAATAAGGTTAGTGGTTAGTGAAAATGTTTGAATTATCAGTAATTATACTAACAAAAGGTCAATTTTAAAGATACTGTTAACAAAAGTAATTGTTTCGATTTTATTCTGCGATAAAGTCACAGTGTTGTTTAAAAACAACATGATAATATTTGCACA
Organism: Wyeomyia smithii; assembly: GCF_029784165.1. Lineage (NCBI taxonomy): Eukaryota > Metazoa > Arthropoda > Insecta > Diptera > Culicidae > Wyeomyia > Wyeomyia smithii. Next base: position 62,708,781 of record NC_073696.1, read on the forward strand.
TTAAAAAGTAAATCTTTCAATTTTTTTATGCATATTGGTTAGTTTTAGAGCAGTTAACCTGTTGAACAAAGATTTTATGTATTTAGATGATTTTTTAACATCGTGCGCATTTAAGGGTTAATGTCAAACAATTTTTAAATTCAAAATTTCCGTTTGAATCGTTCTGGGCTCCAATTTCAGATAGTTTCGTTAAGTTTGCTTTTTGCTTAGATAGGAAAATTTTACCAATTCGCTCAATTAAATGATTGTCTTGGTAGTGCAGCTACGAACAAAGGTTTGATTCGAATATGTATGAATTGACAGCGATTAAATAAAAGATATCCATTCTTTTAGTATATATTATTATTTATAACGTTTTAACGTTTCAGCATTCAGAAATGCACTGTTAGATAAAATTGCAGCAAATACTAGAGTTGCAATTCTCTCTATTATTTGTTTTACTGGAATATAAGAATACCGTAGTCCAACGTCATGCGGTCGTGTCTTGAATACCACCCTCCTACTTTTTTTTTCTCAGGTGTGTATCTAAATTTTGGGACCCAGATAACCTTTGGTTTCGGAAGATAATTACTGTCTTAATCCACAGTTTATTACTAAGTTTAATAAATTGTCTAGAGCGCGGCAAATAACACAACCTCAAACAAAAACGGAGAGAGAAAGAAAAATTCTCCTTATTCGTTAGGTAGGAGTGTTACTATCTACCATAGATAAGAATTCGTTAAACAATTAACGTGAAGAACTATGGTGGCCTATTGATCATTTACATGAAAGTATTTATAAAGGAAACACGAAACCCGTTGTATCTCAGGTTTGATGAAAGGTGCAAAAATAGTTTTATATCAAAATGCAGATAGTTTATTGTTATTTTTAGACAAAATATTGAACAAAATTATTCCGTCACAGTTTTGATGAATTTTCAGCGGTCATATTATTCCTCGATTTTTCATGTTTGCAGCATTTCCAGTAACTTTGACACTTCTCTTCAATTTCCACTTGAAAGTTGCCCAGCATTTTTCAATTGGGTATAATTGCGAGGTACAACTGAAATTCCTTTCTATTGCTTGTCAAATTGACTAAAACTTTACCGGATGTTTGTGAGCCTCAATAAATCGGAAGGGGCTGCTTCTGCAGGCACTCTTCCCTATCCACACATTTTCGAGTTCATCGTCAGGTTCGTGACGAGTCCAAAGCTGCAAATACCTTGCCAAATTAAGAACTATCTGGCAAATTTATCAGCATTGTCCATGTTTCGTTTCCGTACAGGATCACCGGTCCTCCAAGCGTCTTGTTCATGGTGCTCTTGGTACAGGAGCAAAGTTTACCAGACCTTAACTGCCGGTAACCGCAAGTCAGTCCCATCTGTAAATTTGTCAATTTTGAGTTAGCATCGGATTTTTGAGCTATATTTTCAGATGTACCGATAAAAAATAGTGGTTTGTCCAACAAAAGTGGAAATCAATACCAAGTCGAAATGTCCCATTATGCAAAGTAACCGCAAGTCAGTCCCAGAAGAAAAATAACCGAAAGTCAGTCCCGTTTTACAAAAAAACATGCATAATACAACAGTAAAATGGATGGGGAGTGAAGAAGAGAAGTTCGCTATGACCGTTTAGACGAAAATAAGTTATCTAGTAACAATTATCGTTAATTGGGATTATTTTTTAGTTTGAATTGGTAATGAATTTTCTGCTAATATGAATTCAAATCAATTTTTTTTCTTGGTTCACTTCTTCGTGGATCTATCCGGGAAATCTTGAGTATCGAAAAAACTTCCATCAGAATCCAGGGAATCGTTCCAAGAAATGTCCAAAGGTGATGCTCGAACCTCATATGGATTTGTATCATGTTGACATTTGTTGTCGGATGAACCAACTGAAAACCTTTATCAGAGTCCTCACCGGATAAGCTTCATCGGTTCCGTACATCAAGAGATTTTCCAACGTTGATATGTTTTAAATGGTTCTCATGGACATACACTTCCTAACAGCGAAGGATTGACAGTTTTCCACGGCAACGAATAACAATTCGTCAACACGCACTATAGTTTCAACATGGAAATGTGACTGACTTGCGGTTACTTTTCTCTTCGGTGTAGAATGTAACGGCAAGTCAGTCACACTCAAGGTTTTTATCATAAAACCAATGATTTCAGTGGTTTTTACAACGTAATTAGTGCAGGCTAGTATGCAAACTATATTTTAGCATGAATGTTGTCAAAATAATTCATTTTAAATAAGTTATAGTTGAGCGTGAATGAAATATCTTTCGAAGCTGTTTTCTCAATTTAACATTTTTACACATGGGACTGACTTACGGTTACCGGCAGTTAACTGCCGTTCAAATCATAGTAGTCCCATGTTCTACACAAATCTTATGCACGCTGGGACAACTATGCTTTGAACGGCAGTTAAGGTCTTGTGGAGGTACGACTTCCAGCTATGATACGTCTGCGGATTTCTCTGCTACAGTTGTTGTCTGAGGTTACCGATCATTTCTGATAATTGAGTCTGATGAATTTTCCATGCAACGTAATCATATTAGCTTACTAGCAAAAATCTTTTACGCCTTTACGAGCGGCCTTTTAGCAGTCAACAAGAAGAAACGCCATGGCGGACGTAAACATGAGACTAGGCATGTTTTTGCCCAGGTTTGCCCAGAAACTCTCGATGGAACGCAGCTGGGGAATATTGGGCGAGTTCGCCGACTTGGGTATAACATCGTTATTCAGCCGCTTCACCTCCTCCAACGATCGCTTCAAGTTGTCGACCAAAACACCGCGTCTTCGCCCTTATGGTATTACTTGATGAACAAAGCAACCTCCGGCAGGCACCTCGTACTATAAATTACCCCGTTCACGACCAGTCCGGAGCGAAAGAAGAGCGGCTACAGCAGTAACTTCTTGGGGAGCTTGGTGTGTGAAATGAACTTTACCTCGGAGCTCACTTCCTTCGCAAAGGAAGCAAAATACGAAGTACCCTGCCAGTCGTTGCCATTCAGGGTGAGATAGATCTCGACGTCCATCACCACCGTCATGTCTGCATGTCCATTAGGGTGGGACAAAAAATAAATGTTAGCTACCATGCACTTCTCGTGTTCCTTATGGGGCCCATAACAGCTGTGTAACTTTTCAGATCGATCGGTGAAACGCCCGATTTGCGCCCGACTTTTAAAGTTTCCATACGATTTTATATGGGAAAATCCACTTTTTCAATACTTATTCTCTAGTAGGCTAGTAGGCTCTTAAAAAAATACCAATACATGATATTTGTAGAAAATTTTCCTGGGAAAAACTCTTTTGAAGACCGTAAGGCGCTACGATGCTTGTAGAAACTGCTATTCACCCCAAAATGATTGAATGTTTGACGGACGGCTCACCATCGGAATTTTCCAGCAACACTGCTACAGCTACACATATTCTGTAGGAAAAGATTTTGATCTCACTTCTTACTAGACTTACTTACTTACCGTAGCAGCTTAGAGCCGCGGTGGCTCGTGCCGTATCAAGATTTTTCCTCCATTCTACTCGGTCCTGGGCTACTCGTCGCCATTTTCCTAGACGTCTCGATACTCGCAGATCCGCTTCAAGCCATCTAGCACGTTGGGCCCCTCTATTCCTGGTGCCGGTGGAGTTCTTACAGAAAACCGATTTTACCTCACTGTCTATAATGGGAATCTCTCCAAGTAGTGCCTGCAGCTCGTGGTTCATACGTCTACGCCACTCTCCGCTTTCGGTTTGTACTCCACCAAATATTGCTCGCAACACTTTCCGTTCAAATAGTGCGCGTATGTCCTCTTTGAGCAGCGTCACTGGACCTCCTTACTTGTGTTATTGTCGGCGGTTACCAGAGATCCCAAATATACGAACTCCTCTACCACTTCGAGTTTGTCGCCGTCCATGATCACTGTCCGTGGGAGGCGAATGTTGGTTTCTTTCGAGCCTGTTCCTTTCATATACTTGGTTTTCAACGCATTTATTTCTAGTCCAACTCGTCTAGCTTTCACTTTTAGTCTGGCGTAGATTGCCTCCGCCGTCGCTAAGTTTCTTGTAATAATGTTCAGGTCGTCTGCGAAGCCTATGAGTTGATTACCTGTGCTGAAAATCGTGCCTCTCGTTTCGATGCCCGCCCGTCAGATTACACCCTCAAGGGCAATGTTAAACAATGTGCAGGATAATCCATCTCCTTGTCTCAACCCTCTGCGAGCTTCGAAGGGACACGTAACACATCACTCGGTCTAAGGTAGCTTTGATAAGTCGTGTCAGTTTATTTGGAAAACCGTAGTCGTGCATTATTTGCCATAGCTGGTCTTGATCGACTATATCATACGCTGCCTTGAAGTCCATGAAAACATGATGTGTGGGCACGTTTGTGAATTTCCGAAGGATCTGCTGGAGAGGGAGAATTTGATCCGTAGTAGCGCGTGCTTGTGTGAAGCCCGCTTGGTACTGCCCTACGAATTCTTTCGCTAGAGGGGATAGACGGCGGAGTAGAATCTGGGAGAGAACTTTGTAGGCAGCGTTGATCAGCGTTATGCCGCGGTAGTTGCTGCATTGTAGCCGATCGCTTTTTTTAGATGGGGCATACAACTCCTTCCATCCATTCCTCTGGTAGTCCCTCCCAAATCCTAGAGATTACCCAGTGGAGTGCCGTTGCTAGTGCCTCTTCTCCGTGTTTATAGAGCTCTGCCGATTGCCTGTCCTTGCCGGCGGTTCTATTGGTTTTGAGTGACCCAATTCCCGTTTGATCTCCAGGGTATCGGGAACTGGGACACTATTGTCGTTTGTAGGCACTCCAAGGATAACTTCCCTTCCGCCTCCTTCCGTTGCTTCGCTATTGAGGTGCTCATTGAAGAACTGCTGCCACCTGTCAACCACCTCGCGCTCGCTTGTGATCAGGTTTCCCTCCCTGTCCCTACACATATCTGGACTCGGTGTGTAGCCTTTATGGGATTGGTTCACTTTTTCAAAAAACTTGCGTGTATCGTTAGCCCGAAACAGTTGCTCCAGCTCGTTGCGATCTCTGTCCTCCTAATGGCACTTCTTCCTCCGCAGAATCGTGGTCAACTCATTTCGAGCTCGTCGTTATTCGGCGTTCTCTCTTGTGGCGATGCTTAGATAGTTTTTTCAAGCTCTTTTCGTCCTCTCCATCGCTTGCTGGCATTCCCCGTCAAACCAGTCATTATGTCGGCTCGACGTTACCACACCTAGTGCCGCGGTTGCGGCCTCTCCAAAGGTCGAGCGTATCTTCCCTCATCCATGGTCGAGAGTCGAAGCACATAACTCTTCTGTGGAAGGTAGTGTCTCATCTAGTAGGCGCGCGTAGTTCTCGGCAGCCTGCGGATTGATCAACTGCCGGATGTTTGGCCGAAAAATTTCTGAGTGCACATGTACTGCTTCTAGGTGGTGGTCCGGTGATCTCTAGATGGCTTTGTGGATATCTTTGCGTGGAAAGAAGGTGCTTCTAATCACTAAGCCTCGGAAAGCTGTGTAATTGTTTAGGTTGGTTGCTTTGCTAGGGCCACGCTACCGAATCTCGTGATGAGGCGGCCATCTTAGGTATAGCGTTCGAGACAACACCTTTATGTACTCAGCCGCCCGCTCCGGGTCAGACGCTGTTATGAGCCGCCCCTAACCTGGAAAACAGGCGCTCAGAAAGGCCAGGCTTTCCTCTGAGGAGGTCAGCCCATTTCCCCCTTCCCTGTCAGCATACGACCGAGATCCCACAACTGGTGGTTACCATGATCTTCGTTTGGTTATTCGTATCCCGGCTGGTACCACGGGAAGGTAGGGATAGGAGTTGATAGGCAGGATGCCATGGATCACAATGGGGTCTTTTTTATGCCAGCTAGTACGGGTTATACTGCAGGTACGCTCTGCCCAGCCGTTTACCAACCCCTTCTTACCAGAACCTTTGGCTATTTTCAATTGACAGTTCTGGAATACTTTGTGATAAGGTCGTATGTCTAAACGTAATCAAAACGACATCCCCTGTACTTCACAAGCACAAATCATCTCTCACTTGTTTTGTTTACAATCAGACAAACGACCTTATCACAAATACTCCAGAATTGTCAGGTTATAGTGACGTTGTTAACCGTCACTTCCAATTGAGAAACATTTGTACCATTTTCGAGCACTTTGTGGGTCGAAATCCATTCGAATGCGCTTGCTTTGAATTTGTCAGCTGAAGGGTTCGAAAAGGAAAGTAATGATTTTCAATTGAAAGTGGAGAAGTGGTCACTATCACCTGACGATTGTCAAATGAAAATGATATTGAGCGCTGACGGAGCCTGCGGGATTCTATACATTACTTCACACATTTAGAAGGAGAGCAAGATAAGAAAATCGTGATAATTTGAAGCCGGGGACTCCATACCAGTTTCACAACCCTCAGTGGCTACAAAGCGCTAGTGATAAACAACCAAAAAATCTTCCGATTTATTGATCAGAACTTGTGTGACGTCTTAATTGGATGCCATTGTCGTTCCAACTGCTGCTTGCGGTATTAGAAAACTATGATTAAATGACATGATGCAGTGCTAATTTCAAATGACACGCTGAAGTAAAGAAAACAGTGGTAATATGCGTGAGTCTCTCCGTCAATTGAGATAGTCATCAGTTTCATTTGAAATTATCCGATTAATATTAGACGGAAAGACGCCAGTGATCACTCTCACTCTGTTCAAATCTGTTTGACAGCGAAAATGTTCATCGTGATTCGAGCACAGTAGCCGAGAGGAATCAAATGATAGCGAAACTGTTTGAATCGAGATGACTCAGCGAAATATTCAGTTCAATTGTTGTGCTTCGAAAATGTAAAGCCTTGCTCTGTGTACCATCGTCAATTGATGGTATACCATTACTAAAATTACGGTTCTTTCATGGAAAATCTCTCTTGTTGAAGACTGTAATCTTCTGGTTAATAAACATTGATTCGATATGGAGCAAGAAAAGCTCAATTCTTACGTCATAATTACGTCAAAGAACTACCTGTTATTACTTATTTGTCTGACGGCGATTAGATAAGATTTGAAGTAAACTCACATTTCATCGTCTCCATTCAATTTGCAGTACTGTAGTTTTTTAATTTCCGAGGGTTAGAAAGATTTTTGTTAAATGAAAATATATAGCTGAAAGAATTGAAAATCTACCTCTACCTATTTTGTTTCAGTTAAACTTATGGAATTTGTCAGAAATATTTCAGGTTTCGAATGGTAGAGTTTTTTCATTTTATGAAATAATAGAATTTGAAACTCATGAAAGCGAACGAAAAACAGATAATTTGTAGGCACATCTATATCTCCTACGAGAAATTACCAGAAAACTTATATACCCAGTTACTGTGACTGACCGATTTCGCATATTACATGTAGCGCGAAGTAAAACGAAATATAACCAATTGTGATTGGTACTTTCAACTCGGAATGTCTTAAGATGGTATTTTTAAATACTCAGAAATTGACACTCCTTCGCGATGAATAAGAAAACTGACTGAAATTATAGAAACTTATTGGAATTGGTTGAAAAGGCTTTGGAAAATACTTATTGATAATCTTTTTAAAAATATTTTGCTGTTTGAGTTCTTGTAAAATTGTTCCTCAGCTAATTTTCAACAGAGACCGAAATATTTCAATGGTTATGCCTTGCGGATATTGTACATATAATGCATTTGTGAGGAACAATGTAAACGCTTTAATTCTTTGTCACAATAGTTACAAATCGCTCTGCCAGAAAGTAATTTCAAATTTTAAATTCCGGTCTGCGCGGTGATCCAAGAGCGGAAGTGGGTGGTTCGCACGTAACCCGACGGATGTCCGGCAGTGCAGCCGGCCGACGAAACAAACGAAACGACACCAATCTGGAGACTGGCACCTCCCTCCTGGATGGTGAGTGGGCCACCAGAATCTCCCTGGCAAGTGCTCTGATTTGCGGCATCAGCCCCGGTTCCGCAGACAGTCGAATCAACGATAACAGCGGATCCGTAAACGGCAGCACATGCGGCGTTCGAGATGACGCGAATGTTTACCCAGTTTTTAGTCGGTGAAACGGCGCCGGTATCGCTGGTACGTCCGAATCCAGACACGGTGGCAATGACATTCAAGAAAGTTTCGCCAGTACGGTCGGCACTCGGTAGATTGACCGCTTGAATGTTCTCTGTTGATGATGTTTTTTTTCAGTTAAATATATATAATTTTAATTGTTATATCCACTTACGTGAGAAGGCTACAGGTGTATTGAGACGGATCAGACCAATGTCGTTGTTCAGATTATTAGGATTGTACGCTGGATGCATCATGAAGGTATTGGAAGTTCCCAGCACTTCAGGTGAAGCAGAAACAATAGTTCCCATAACAATTTCAAACGATGAAACACCGGAAATGCAGTGAGCAGCTGTCAGGACCCATTCGTTGGAGATCAAAGAACCACCGCAAGCAATGGCACCACCAGTAACGAATCCTCTTAGGAATACCTGGTATGGGAATTGACCCTGCGCCGCAGGGAAACCGTTGACAATGCGGACATGGCTCTTGGCGGCGAGTTCCTGAGCGTCACGGACCGTCACGGGGCGTGGGAGCTGAGCCGCCTGGAATGATAGGGATTCGTTACCACCGTTCTATCACAAGTTGGTTTTAGAACTCTTGCCTGGGTTAGGGCCAGGCAGGCCATCACAGCAAGAAACAACTTCATTATCGCGAGTCTGTCCGAAACACTACTGAACGATAATTCAACAGTAGCGAACTTCTTTATATAGAATGGTAAATTTGGTAATCTTTATGGCGGTCATTAGCTTGTTCGGCTAAGTGCTCCGATTAGATTAGAATGAGAAGTTCCGAATATTGATTCCGTAATATGGCGGATAGTACTTCTGGATTTTTTTCTGAAAACTGCCAATCTAAGACAGATAAGATAAGTCTCCGATGAAGCTACAAATCTGGTTAACAATCAACTAGGGTTCAAGTTTAAATCCGACTCTAATATTTAAATTTAAAGGGACATCTTTAATATATAACTACAAGTAGTAGGTATCTCCAATTTATTAATTAATCGCAATTTGAGGGTATTTCCGTGTTATTGATGGTGAGTGAGCAACGCGTAGATTAGATTTGTGCTTTTTGTGGTTCTTCGGGAAATCCAGGATTGTGACCCGAATCGACAATCAATCGTGATTTGTTTCGCTAAATTCGGAAACTCAAATAAATGTAAGGTTTCATGATAAGATAAAGATAAGTGAGGCAGTAGATAACAGCTGTTGGCTACTGACATCATCAGTTTTCCCGAAAAAGCCCGCAAAGGTTCGCTGACCAAGTGCCTCATTAATCTCGGTAGGGAATTTGGTTTGCCAAACATGTACTTGAATTAAAAGTGTCTTCAAGCGTAGACTTCGATCGATTTCCGTTCTTTTCCATAGTAAAATCTCCAGCTGAAACTGTTTTAACTTCGATTGCTAAGAAACATCTAATAGGGTTACTTCCTATTGTTATTTGTTTCAGAGTACAAGAAAGTTAAATTTATCGGTGTCCCCCTGAGTTGTTATTCATTAAATTCATATCTATGTCGAAGCTCTTCGTTAGATTGACCTTCTAGTGCCCAAGCCCGCCTTTAGACGGGCGTCAGTTATACAACTATAAATTTTTAATAAATACCTAAAAAATGTCTATAATGATTTATAGGGATTTTACCGAAGACTTGGACACTAGATAGTTAATAATTTTATGATAGGAAATGACAAAGAATTGGTGATAAAATAATAGTTAGTATACTGTTTTCACAAATTAGATAAACTCGAGAACTGACAATGAAGTTTTAAAGGTTATTGAAAGGGCCCAGACTGTATTCATGAATTGTGATCTGCTGCTTCTGGTAAGTGCTTTATTTCTTTCTTCAAACGTGTTTTCCTAACTCTACCGAATTTGAATATTAATAAAATTTTGAATATTTAGAAAATCCACTTCAAATTTCAATTTTGATATTAATCTAAACAATTTGAGGCGTCAATAAAAAATTTTACTGTAAATTTGAATTCAAACCCCTTTCAAGAAAATCTCAATTTAACCCTGAACTCCTACAATACCAGACCAACTTAAAATCCAAATTCAAATTGAAATCCTCATTTAGATTAAGCCCACAATTCAGGAATAAGTTCAACCTGATATTTACCTACATTATGATACATTATGACATTATAATAACAACATTTTGACATAATATTACAATCACCTTGGAATGAAATTCTAGTCCGAATTTTATTTTTTAACTTTACTCCAAGTTTTATCTATTCAATATCCAAAAAAAAAAATGCTTCGAGAGGATGGAAATAAAACATTAAATCTAATGAATTTGGAATTTAATCCAATTAATCCAATGAATCCAATTTAAATCGTAAAATCGAATCGAAAATCGAACACAAATCAAAATTCAAATTAGGCACTAATATTGTTTCAGATTCTGTTCGGTGTCCAAGGTAAATTCAATTGCGAATTTATACAAATACCATAAATATACCTGGGTATAAATCGAGATCGGAATGCGGATCTAGTCAGAATAAAATCCATGGTTACAATGTTTAAATTTAAATCGACGTCCAAAAACTTTATGAAGCTAATCTAAAAACGAATTTAATTGCGAATCTAAATACGAACCCTAGTTCGAACTCAATCGTTTTTTTGTACATAACGCTTATTTGATACGGCACAAGACTAAACCAATCATTCACAGATACATTGTACATACGATCACCATCAGTCGTAAATACGAACCCAAAAAATAATATAAATGCGATTCTGAATGCGAAACAAGATCAAAATTCATGTCCAATTTTGCGTCGATCTAGGTTTAATCTCAATTGTAACTCAAATTTATTTAGATTGAAATCTTAACCCTCTAGTGCCCAAGTTAATTTTCAGACGGACTTGAAAAAATCACTATTGAAGCTTTTTATAGGTTCGTCTGGAGACCGTCTAAAGGCGGCACTGGGCACTAGAGGGTTAATTTAAACTCAAATCTGTATATGTAAAAATCTAAAGAAACTTTTAAATTCAAATCAGAGAATAAATATCAATGCGGATTCGGGTCGATTCGTTGTTTTGCTTTCGTCTTGATTAGACGCAAATTGTTTATCTCCGTTTGATTCGCAAAATAACAATACACGAGTTATCGTACGGGTGTTTTTTTTTTCGATTAGTTCTTGTGTGCGATAACAATATATCGGCAGAAACATCTTCTGCACACTGGTAGGGGCAGGCTATCCCGCCAGTGATCTGATACGCAGCTGATATATCAGCAAGAATAATTCTCCCGCACCGCTGTTACCCCGCTAGCAGCACGGACCATCATACGATCGAGCGAGTGGAAGTCAACTACAAGTGGCATCTACAAGGTCGAGTGTAAGATACGGCCACTGTGTCACAACACGAAGCTGGATCGTCATTGTTTGTTCTGCGGAGACACTCGATTAATCCAACTATCAGCCGTGAGGTCGTGACTTAGACGTTCGGTGAAGTATTCACTTTAGAATTTTTATCATTATTATTAATATTATTATTATTATTGTTATTATTATAATTATTATAATTATTATTGTTATTATTATTATTGTTGTTATAATTATTATTATTATTATTACTATTGTTATTAGTATTAGTATTACTGTCTTTTTTTATTTTGATCCATTGTAGTTTGAAATTTTTTCTTTTAAAATTTAATACCAACTACTTGATCCCCCCACCCCCCCACATTCGAATATTTATCGTTTGTGTGCGGTAGAGCATAACGCTCCCGCAAAATGGACGACATGCAGGTGCAACTATTCCTGGATGTGGAAACGAATGGGGAAGAGATTGAGATTTCCCCCATCAATTCCCCTCTAACTTCCCCGCTACCTAGCCCCGTACCAAGGGTACCGGCAACACGGGTGAAAGCTTACCCAGATGTTCGAAAGGTCCGTTCGTAGTTTACTTTAGGCCCATAAAGAAGCCTCTTAACATTATACAAATAGGCAAGGACCTGGCAAAACAGTTTTCGGCCGTAACCGAGATTACGAAGGTGAGGCCGAACAAACTGCGAGTTGTCGTGAGTAGCTTGAAGCAAGCAAACGCAATTGCTAGCTACGAGCTCTTCACGAGAGAGTACCGCGCGTACATCCCTGCCAAGGACGTGGAGATCGACGGTGTGGTTACCGAAGGAAGCCTCACGGTCGATGACATTTTGCGTCACTGGGTTGGCTGCTTCAAGAACCCCCTGATTCAAGATGTAAACATACTGGATGTCAAGCAATTACATTCAGTATCCATCGAAGAAGGGAAGAAGAAATTCCTCCCTTCGGATTCCTTCCGTGTAACATTCGCCGGATCCGCACTGCCGAACTACATCTCTTTGGACAGGGTTCGTCTGCCTGTACGCCTGTTTGTACCGCGGGTCATGCATTGCCAAAACTGCAAGCAGTTAGGTCATACAGCCACCTACTGCTGCAACAAGGCACGCAGCAGCAAGTGCGGAGGCAATCATGCTGAGACCGCTTGCAGTGAGGATACTGAAAAGTGTCTTTACTGCGAGGGAACTCGGCATGACCTTTCGGCGTGTCCCGCGTACAAACAGCGCGAGAAAAAAATTAATCGTTCCCTTAAGGAACGATCAAAGCGCTCTTTTGCAGAAATGCTTAAGAGGGCTGAGCCACCCTCGACAGGAAACATCTTTTCCTTTTTGCCAACCGATGAGGGTACATCTGACGATCCCGTCGAAGGGTGTTCTTATGCCTTGCCAGAGGGATCTAGGAAGAGGAGAATGCTACACTCTCCTAATCTTTCTCGCAAAGGTCGTAAGATAACCCCTAGCGGAATGACCAATAAGACAACACAGAAAGGAAGCGGTGAAGAAAAACCGAAGCAAGTACCCCCCGGTTTTAATTTCAAATCAAACCAGGAGTACCCACCGCTTCCTGGGGCACCAAAAACCCCTCGTGCACCCATTTCTCGATCAGAAGACATAAAAGAAACAGGGTTCATAAAATTCTCTGATATTGTGGACTGGATATTTAAAACATTCAACATACCAGATCCCCTTCAAAACATTCTTTTTTCCCTTCTTCCTACAGTGAAAACCTATTTGAAGCAACTCACAGCAACTTGGCCCCTCATTTCAGCTATCGTATCTTTCGATGACTAATACGTCGAAAGAGGTTAGGAATTTTGTCACTGTGTTACAGTGGAACTGCAGAAGTATCATCCCCAAATTTGATTTATTTTCACATTTGATAAACACATACAATTGTGATGCGTTCGCGCTCTGTGAAACTTTCCTCAATTCAAATGACCAACTTAATTTCCACGATTTCAACAACATTCGTCGAGATCGAGACTCACACGGTGGAGGGGTACTTTTAGGGATCAAAAAGTGCTATTCTTTTTTCAGAATCGACCTCCCCTCGATCTCGAATATTGAAGTTGTTGCCATTCGAACGAATATGAAAGGAAAAGACCTTTGCCTTGCTTCGTTATATATTCCCCCATCCGCGCGGATTGAACAGAAGCAACTCCTTGATATAGCAGAATTGCTTCCCGCACCTTTTTTGATTTTGGGAGATTTTAACTCTCACTGTTCGCTATGGGGGTCGCTGTACGACGACAACCGATCTTCTTTAATCTGTAACTTGATCGACGACTTCAATATGACAGTTTTGAATACTGGGGAAGCGACACGCGTACCTAATCCTCCAGCACGTGAAAGCGTGCTTGACCTATCCCTCTGCTCGACATCACTAGCGTTAGATTGCCAGTGGAAAGTAATCAACGATCCCCACGGTAGTGATCATCTTCCAATCGTTATATCAATTGCTAATGGTTCAACTCCCCCGAACCCAATCGATATTTCCTACGACCTTACACGTAATAATGATTGGAAGTGTTATGAGTCTCTTATAGCGCAATCTATCGAGACTCACGAGGAACTTCCTCCGGAGGAAGAGTACGCGTTCTTAGCTGGCTTGATAATCGACGCCGCGACTCAAGCTCAGACAAAACCGATACCCGGGGTAACGATTAGACAGCGCCCTCCCAACAAATGGTGGGACAAAGAGTGCTCTGAGCTGTACGTGCGAAGGTCCGCGGCGTATAAGGACTACCGGGAGTACGGCACTGTCAACCTGCTTCGAAAGTACGAGGCACTGGACAGGCAGATGAAGAGCTTAGTAAAGGCGAAAAAACGCGGGTACTGGCGGCGGTTCGTAAACGCGTTGTCGAGGGAAACAGCGATGAGCACTCTTTGGGATACCGCCAGGCGCATGCGGAACCGTGACGTTTCGAATGAAAGCGAGGAGTATTCAGATCGCTGGATACTCGATTTTGCCAAAAAGGTCTGTCCGAACTCTGTACCGGAACAGAAAACCTTTCGCGACGCGTTATTAGTAACTACGGAAGAGCCTCCATTTTCGATGTTGGAATTTTCAATAGCTCTCCTGTCGTGCAACAATAAGGCTCCAGGGTTAGATAGAATAAAATTCAACCTGTTGAAGAATCTACCCGACTCTGCAAAAAGACGCTTGTTGAATTTGTTCAACAAGTTTCTTGAGCTAAATATTATTCCGCATGACTGGAGGGAGGTAAAAGTCATTGCTATTCGGAAACCCGGGAAACCTGCCTCTGATCACAATTCATATAGGCCGATTGCGATGCTCTCTTGCCTCCGGAAATTAATGGAGAAAATGATCCTCTTACGGTTAGACAAATGGGTCGAAACAAACGGGTTACTTTCAGATACTCAATTTGGCTTTCGCCGGGGCAAAGGGACGAACGATTGCCTAGCGTTGCTTTCTACTGAAATTCAACTAGCCTTTGCTCTAAAAGAGCAAATGGCTTCAGCGTTCATGGATATTAAGGGGGCTTTTGACTCTGTCTCTGTAGAAGTTTTAAGCGCGAAACTTCATTCGCAGGGACTTTCACCAAATTTGAATAACTTTTTGCTCAATTTGTTGTCAGAAAAGCATATGTATTTCTCACATGGCGATTCGACAACTTCCCGAATTAGTTACATGGGTCTTCCCCAGGGTTCATGTTTGAGTCCTCTCTTATATAATTTTTACGTCAATGACATCGATGAATGTCTTGCAAATTCATGCACGCTAAGGCAACTTGTAGACGATAGCGTTGTATCCATTACTGGTAGCGAGGCTAGCGATCTGCAAGGACCATTGCATGATACCTTAGACAATTTGTCTGAATGGGCTCTTAAGCTGGGTATCGAATTCTCTCCGGAGAAAACTGAGCTGGTCGTTTTTTCTAGGAAGCATAACCCAGCTCAGCTGCAGCTCCTACTAACGGGTAAAACGATCTCTCAGGTTTTAGTCGCTAAATATCTCGGGGTCTGGTTCGACTCTAAATGCATCTGGGCTTGTCATATTAGGTATCTGACACAAAAATGCCAACAGAGGATTAATTTTCTTCGTACGATTACCGGAACCTGGTGGGGAGCCCACCCAGGAGACCTTCTAAGGCTTTACCAAACAACGATATTGTCTGTAATTGAGTACGGGTGTTTCTGCTTCCGCTCCGCAGCAAACACACATTTGATCAAACTGGAACGAATAAAGTATTGTTGTTTGCGTATTACCTTAGGTTGCATGCAGTCGACCCATACGATGAGTCTTGAAGTACTAGCGGGTATTCTTCCGTTGAAACATCGTTTTTGGAATCTCTCTTACCGGTTGCTGATTCGATGCACAGTTATGAACCCATTAGTAATTAAAAATTTCGAGAGGTTGGTCGACCTTCAATCTCAATCCAGATTTATGACTTTATATTTTGACTATATGGCTCAAGATATTAATCCTTCTTCATACGATTCCTCCAATGTCGCACTTTTAGATACTTCTAATAATGCTATATTCTTCGACACCACCATGAAACAAGACATTTCTGGTATCCCGGATCAATTGCGACCCTAAAATCAAGAGATCCCTAAAATTTTTTCCAATAAGTTTAAACATGTTAGTTATGATAAAAGGTTCTACACTGACGGATCTAATCTAGATGAGTCCACTGGCTTCGGTGTTTTCCACGAAAATTTTACCGCCTCCTACAAACTCGATGCTCCTGCTTCCGTGTACGTCGCAGAGCTTGCTGCCATTCAGTACTCTCTTGGGATCATCGAAACCCTGTCCATAGACCACTACTTCATCTTCACAGACAGTCTCAGTGCCATTGAGGCTCTGCGATCGATGAAGACTGTGAAGCACACCCCGTATTTCCTGGGGAAAATACGGCGGTTTTTAAGTGCTTTAACAGATAAAAATTACCGGGTTACCTTAGCGTGGGTCCCTTCTCATTGTTCCATTCCGGGCAATGAAAAGGCTGACGCTTTAGCTAAGGTGGGTGCTATTGATGGCTATATTCATGTAAGACCAATTGCTTATGATGAATTTTATAGCATTTTGCGTCAGAGAACACTCAACAGTTGGCAATCATCATGGAACTCAGATGAACTGGGACGGTGGTTACATTCCATTTTTCCTAAGGTATCGACGAAAGCATGGTTCAAGGGGTTGGATGTAGGTCGGGACTTCATTCGCGTGATGTCCAGACTTATGTCCAATCACTACACGTTAAACACGCATCTCTTTCGTATAGGGCTTGTAGACAGTAATCACTGCGTTTGTGGCGATGGCTACCATGACATCGAGCATGTTGTTTGGTCGTGTACCGAATACTGTGGCGTTAGGTCTGAGCTAATAGATTCCCTTCGGGCCCGAGAAAAACAACCGAACGTACCCGTTAGAGACATTCTGGGAAGCGGTGGTCTCCAGAACATGGCACAGCTAAATGGGTTTATAAAAAATGCTGGCATTAAAATTTGATTTCTTTTATCTATTTGCTAGAATACAATTTCTGTCACAAACTGAAAGAGAATGATACACCCGGCTGGAGACACTAAAACGAAGACTCGGCATCTCTATGTTTACGCAGACACCTCAGACCAAAACTGTTCAAATAGAACATCACTGGTTAGCCACGTACAAATGAATACATTATGTATAGTTAAAAACAAAATTGTAACACCCCTCCTCTCATCTTAAATCCCCACTAGCTCGTAGTCGGCCGCGAGAATAAAAAAAGGCCTCCCTCTTTTCCCTGCTAATTTAGAATTTAAAAAAAATGTACTTGGCTCAGTTAAACATAAATTGTATCGTTCCATGTCAAATAAACTATTTAAAAAAAAATAAATATCAATCAACCTAAAAATATTAGTTAGCCTAAATTATAATAGCATTTTAAATCGCGTATTTAAAAAATCTGCTGAAATCCGCGAAAAAAACTGTGTTTGTAATTTGTGTTGAAGAATACCTGCTAAATGCATTGAAAATACTGCAGATTAGGGGTAATCCCATCTTTCCTTATCTCGTACCAGAAAACCAGTTATACCTCAATTCTACGTTGAATCCAATTATGAATCCACATCCAGATCAAAGCTATAATTTGCAAGAAATCTCAAAGGCTCATTAAAAATTTGAATTGAATTGTTATTATGAGTAAATTTTTTTTCGGGTTATTGATTAGGTTATTATCCAAATCACAATCTCGAGTACTTATCTTCTAGCTAGAAAAATTAAAACTATTTAAAATTAAAATCAAAATACAATTTTTTCGGAAAATTTCAATATAAATGTTTGAATCGAAACTCATATAAGGGTCATTCCATGTCAAGTGTCCGAGGAAATGCATTGACCATCTCCGATTTCGACCAAAATTTGTGAGTCGATGTATTTTGGGTCGGAACTTTTAAGTTCAAAGTGTTGTACCGATTGGTGGACCCCTCAGTCAATGGAGCTGCCTCCACTTTTTGCGAAATTAGCAAAACCCCTTTTTTTATTTTGTGAATATCTCGGGACCCTGAAGAGCTACAGGTGATATTGACATATTATTTTAAAGGGTTTGAGACGTAGAATCGAACTACGTGGTCAATTTTTTCCTGCAGTGTTGCCAACATTGCATTTTTTTCGATTTAAAATTTAAATTGCAATTTCCTCGAAATACCCCCCCTTCGATTTTGACTTTGACCACGCGAATGTGTTTAGCAGACGATTTTACATAGGAATCACTTATCAGCAAAAAACTAAATGTAGCGTTCCAGAGATACAGAATTTTCAAAATTGCAAGATTTTGGATTTTGTCTACGCACGAAAGCGCTTCTACATAAATTGCTGCTATCTTAATGGTATCCTAGCAGGCGGTTGTGTAAACGAAGAGATGCACCTTAAAGGAGCATCCGTTAATGATGTAACGCAAAAAATCCCGCTTTAGAATCATTTTCACGAAAGGTTACAGGAGAGTTTTGGCTACACTTTTCGTATTTGAATTCAAACTGTTTTTTGTTAAATTTACACTTTTGTCCATGATTCGAATTTTGAAACCATCTTGTGACATTGTTAATAACATAAAAAAAATGCTGATTTCAGATTTTATTTTAGATTTTATTATTATGGCATATTTACATTCAAGACCACATGTTCAAACAAATCTCCGAACGTATCCAAAATATTTTATCAGAACCGAATATCTCAAATTTATTCACTTCTGTTCGAGCGTCTTGATAGAAAAATTTTCACAACACTTTTTCACTTTTTATTCACTTTCACTGTTTATTTCTATCACTTTTTACTTTTCACTTTTCACTTGCAAATACGTCGATCTGTGAAGAGCAGGGGAGATTTTGTTGAAAATTTAAAATCATCGGGGGGCATCAACACTGGTGAGATAATGGTTTCTTTTGATGTCACAGCACTTTTTCCGAGTGTTCCAGTGAAAGAAGCTATAAATCTTTTGGAAGATTGGCTTCTCTCCCAACAATGTGGCAACCCTTGGAAAACTAAAGTACGCAGTTACTTGAAGTTAACTCGACTTTGCATGGAAGACAATTATTTTTCATTTCGTGGGAAATTTTACAAACAAACAAAAGGAGCACCAATGGGGAATCCCCTTTCACCTTTCTTATGTGAGCTTTTTATGGCACATTTGGAAAATAAACTAAATGAAAAAGACTGCTTACCAGATCGTTGGTGGAGGTATGTTGATGATATTTTTTGTATTTTATAACAGGGGGACTTGGAAAGTTTTTTGGGAATTTTGAATGGTCTTCATAAAAATATCCAGTTCACTTTGGAAATTGAACAAAACAACAGGCTTCCATTTTTAGATGTAGTCGTTGTTAAAAACTCCAACCACTTTGAATTCGAAATCTTTAGGAAACCCACACATACTAAGCGGGTAATACCTAACACTTCTAACCACTCCTCCCAGCATAAAATGGCTTCTTTCTACCATATGATCCACCGTATGGAATCTTTGCCTCTCAGTAATGAAGGTAAGAAAAACGAAATGGAATATATTTTTGATATTGGTGAGCAGAATGGATATAATAGAAGAACCATACAAGCCATTTATGATAAAAACAAACGAATCCAACATAGGAAATCTCACACAACACTCACTCCGCTAACAGAAGATCGGAAAAGAGTAGTGGTTGAATATGACGTCAGTTTTACTCGTCAACTTCGTAAAAAATTTAGAAAATTTGGTATCGATATTATCTACAGTAGTAGAAATAATCAAATTAAAACAAAGTTGGGGTCTACTAAAGACACTATTGACAAATTACATAGGGCGGGTGTTTATAAAGTTGCATGTCCACATTGTGATAAAGTTTACATTGGCCGAAAAAAGAAAATTAGACATCTGGTTGTAGCATGGTCACTGTTATACGAATTTAAATCATTCAATTTCACTTAGTTTCACTGTTCAATATTGCATGATAGAATTGAAAATCAGACGCTTGTATACAAATACTCCACTATATTGAATTCAGCAATTTCAAATTCCCTTTTCTTAGTATTTTCCGTCTCACTAAATACCGAAGCGAGTGGGGAAGCAAATCTGCGATTGGAAGAACGGAAGAAAGAAGGAGATAAAATCATTCACGCTTAAGCCATAAATGATCGTGTTGAAGTGGTTCATTACTTCCGATCGCGGAAACCGAATACCGCGCAACTTATCTGAGGGTTTTCGAAACTACTACTCGTCCATTTCAATTCTGATCGTGAACGAGGCAGTAGTGTGATTAGTTTATTTCGCGTGCGTTTTATAGTAAGTCTTTTGTTAAATGTGAGTGTTCTTTTTAGTTAAGTTTTTCCGTTTCGTTAGGGTTTAGCTAGTGCGGTTAAATATAGGAGTGCGGTCTACGGACGCTTTTTCGTGTGTTATTGTAGAAAAAAGAAGGTAAGAGAAGTTTAAATGTGTGTACGACAAAAAATGCTGAAAACCCAAATCAGCCGTTGTCGGCTTCCTTTTTGGGCTTTCTTTTCGCCCTTTACTAGCCGCTGCACTGGCGCGACGCTGCCACCCTCACGCTGCTGACCCACGACGGGATTGGAAGTTGCTGCTTTGGTTAAACGTCGGCACTTGCGATCAGCCGGCAAACGACGCCGTCGAAGTAGTTCGAGCGACGCCATCGCTCCACACCGATCGACGCCATCGCTATCATCGAGTGACGCCATCGCAGCTCATCGATCGACGCCAACGACGCCAATCAGAACAGCAGCGAACGCAACAAGTCATCGACGGTAGGGCTATTAATAGCACCGACGAGACTTCTTTATCTACCGTGAGTAAAAATAGCTCTATGAGCCGGGCCCGATAAAGACACACAAAAAAACACTTCTTGATAGAAAGCTTTCGCCGTCCAGCCGTATGTTGGACGAGTTCTTTCGAATAAAAATGTGATAATTGACTGTACACGCCACTAACACGTTAGACTTAAGTAAATCCCGCTTCATGCAATAAATGTAAATCGTTGTAAATACTATAAACTATGCTCGATTTAATGCTCCCCAATTAGGTAAATCTTGTCTAGGAGAATTCTCACATTCGCGTACGTGTAGTTTTTTGTCGTTGTTCGTTCTTATTTTACTCCGGGTGGCTCTCGGGAAACAGCCCCACTATTGCCGCTGAATCGGACAGAAAGATTTGGCATTGGTGTTCCGCCTGTGATGATAACGCTTATTTTTCGGACACTCGTGTTTTCCGTGTTTCGATAAGACGGTTGTTTTTGGCTAAGCGGAGTAGTGGTTTCATCGTACGCGCGGCGGAGTAATTCTTCATTCAACAATTGCTACCGTTTCTTTATGTCGTTTCGGGACAATTCTTCCACAACCTGCCCTGAGGTTTAGGTTTCGTGCTGGGCAAAATTCAACACGACGAGTAGCCCTCTCTGGAGGTGGCGCTTAAGCTACTCGTTTATACGTCCTGGAAAGTATTTAGTAGACGGAAACACATCGCGGCCTGTGGGCCAGCTACACGGTTTAAGGAACATACTTCAGCACTTGTAAAGGCTAAGAAAGACTCAGAAAAAGGAATAACTCACCATTTCAGATCCAAAATAGCCGAACATATATTTCATGAAGATCACGCTATGACTACCGACAACATTAGTCTAGTTCGATCAGTAACATCCCCTTGGAAATTAGATGTCGCAGAAAGTTTCGAAATTTTCAAACAAAACCCAGCTATCCTTCTTAACAGAGATCAGGGTAATCATTTCTCTTGGCTTTTTAAATTTCTATAAAACTCCCCGACAAGGCATGGATCACCAGGCCGCACATTACTCTACCTAACTCAAGTTGTTTACGTTCTCTGAGTTAAAATTTGCCCCATTCGTTTACCTAATTAGGTATAAAATTCTTGGGGTTTCGCTATTTTCTCCACAGTCCAAATAAGCACTGACGAAGGCACTATGTCAGTGCCGAAATACGTATTTGCAAGTGAAAAGTGAAAGGTAAAAAGTGATAGAAATAAATAGCGAAAGTGAATAAAAAGTGAAAAAGTGTTGCGAATATCTCAATTTGCCCATATCATAGCACGTCATAGAGCAAGTAAGCCCATCGCTTCATTCATCTACCTATGTTCTTCTGTTTATTTGACACAGGCTTCGTTTGCGATGGAGTTTGTTATAAAGCTACGTAATTATCAATAGGGAGTCTGACTTTGTGACGAAGTGCTACGGTGGGAGAGGGGGAAGGGGAGTATAAAAAAACCTAAAAAAGCTACGTCATTTATGCATGCTCCCTTAGTAGCTAGTAAATCTCATCGCGTAAGCTACTGTGATAACCAATACCGTTTTCCAGCGATACAAATTTGCTTTAAATACAATCCAATTAAACACACCATCTTCAAGAATGAAATGGCTGCACACGTGATGAGACACATTGTTTACAATTTTGAAAACATAACAAACCTTAAATCAGGAAAAACCTATAAAATGAAGAATCATGGGCAAAGTGTAACCAAAACTATCCTGTAACCTTTCGTGAAAATGATTCTATAACGGGATTTTTTGCGTTACATCATTAACGGATGCTCCTTTAAGGTACATCTCTTCGATTACACAAACGCCTGCTAGAATACCATTAAGATAGCAGCAATTTATGTAGAAGCGCTTTCGTACGTAGACAAAATCCAAAATCTTTCAATTTTGAAAATGCTGTATCTCTGGAACGCTACATTTGTTTTTTGCTGATAAGTGATTCCTATGTAAAATCGTCTGCTAAACACATTCGCGTGGTCAAAATCAAAATCGAAGGGGGGGTATTTCGAGGAAATCGCAAATTAAGTTTTAAATCGAAAAAAATGCAATGTTGGCAACACTGCAGGGGAAAATTGACCACGTAGTTCGATTTTACGTCTCGAACCCTTTAAAATGATATGTCAATATCACCTGTAGCTCTTCAGGGTCCCGAGATATTCACAAAATAAAAAAGGTGTTTTGCTAAATTCGCAAAAAGTGGAGGCAGTCTCATTGGCCGAGGGGTCCACCAATCGGTAAAACACTTTGAACTTATAAGTTCCGGCCCGAAATACATCAACTCACAAATTTTGGTCGAAATCGGAGATGGTCGATGCATTTCCTCGGACACTTGACATGGAATGACCCATAAATGTTTAGATTCAAAATCCTAATAACCCAAGCAGCAAAATTTGTTTCGATTATGAACTTTTTTCATCATAGCAACAAATTCTTATGCGAAACTAAGTTGCAGCTACATCTCAGTTTCATATACAATGACAAAAAAAGCGCGGAAGGTGGAGCTAATTGCAACATTTTCGTTGCTTCAACACAAGTTTCAAGAATAAAACAGCAATGTGTATGAACTTATGCGTGGAATTTGATAACAACATGGTAAATGCTGCATGGTCAAATTTCAGCAACGAAGATGTATCGTAGCAGCAACTAGGGCGAAATAGCAACTACATGGCGTTGTGGTAAGATTGTCAAATAGCAACTGGTCAGAATGGCAAAAGATTGTTTGTATAGCGATTTATTTTTTAATATTTCCACAAATTTGATAAGGATTCAACTGAAGTTATCAATTTCTATTCAATTTTCTCGTTTTTACTAAATTCACGTCATTTGCTGTAGAAACACTTGCAAGTTTATGGCCCAGCTTTAATTTTGCTTCTTTAATTCATCAAGCAGTTTATTTCATTTCGTTTTAGAGACCCACATCTTTGGACGACTTCTAATCCAAGTATCCAAAAGTTACAACGCAGTAAATAACCTCATCTCAAAAACAAATATAAGGCGAACGATCGAACAAAAGTTGCTGTGACATAGCTTGAGATCATAACAGCAACTTTTAGAAGTATTGTTTTGTGTTTGTTTTGTGTATCTCGCAAGCATCACGTTGGCAACTTATATGCTCCACCCACTAGATCTATGCATTAAAGGCTAGGTTTTCAAATGCCGTTTAACACGTATCAACAACAAATCCAACCTCGCGAATTGCGTTGTTAGTGTGAAGTTTTTTGAAGCAGCGATGGAACTTTAGTTGTTGCTTGTTTCTTCACAACTTCATCGTAGTAACGAAAAATGTTTCTTATAACCTCGGAATTGTATAATGCAACAAATGATAACAATTTATTTTTTTATTATGTTTCAATTGTTGCTTGGGAATAAAATATATACATAAACAGGGTGACAAAAAAGTCCGGTCACACAGGAAAATCTCAATATTTCAAAGAATAAGAAGAAAATCTGAATCTGGCTTTCATAGCTTTATTCAGTAACTCGTAAAGGGGCCATCCACATTCCACGTGGACAGATTTTAAACGATTTTGACCCCTCCCCGTGGACAACTGCTTATATGAATTCTTTTTTCTTTTGTATGGACCGTGGACATTACACATACCCCCCCCCCCCCAAGCTGTCCACGTGGTATTTGGATGGCCCAAAAGATACTTCACAGACGATATCTCGGAATTACACCACCTTTCTCTGATCGACTTGATCTTCAGACGTTCAGAAAGTCGTCGCAAGCGGCGCGCACGTGCTCAATCGGAATCTCGTCCCAGATTTTCGTGATAACTCGCTTGAATTGCTCCAAATTTGTTGTTTTATAGTCGTTCAGCTTCGACATCATGTATCCCCACACTAAATAATCCAGTGGATTCAGATCCGGAGACGACGAAGCCATTCATTCTTCGAAATGATATCGGTCAAGTTTTCCTCACACCACGCCTGAACAACCTTTGCAGTGTGGGATGGGGCGCCATCTTGCTGGAAGCAGTAGTAATCGTCTTCAAACAATAGATCAGCTTGGGGCAGAACATTTTTATTCAAAACCGTGTCCAGGTAGTACGCTGCGTTGATCGATAAAAGTAAGAGGCAGTTTACCTCTCTTGCAAATGGCTCACCAAACCATCACTGACGTCTTATTTTGGAACCGGGAAACGTTCAGCTTGTCCGCAGGAGCTTGCTGGAGGCTCACACTCCAAACTCAATCATTTTGGCGATTGACTGTTTGCTCCAAAACGAACAGCTTCTCGTCCGAAAAAATAATTTCGTCATCTGCGCGCCAACCGAGCAACTCCCGCGACCGTTGGTACCTCTTGTCCTTTGTAACTTTGGTAATCTAACTTGTTTTTTTTGTACGGTGTAAGTTTTAAATCCTTGCGAAGAAGCAGGCGGATTGATTCTCGGTTCATTTTAAGGTTCCTGGCAAGCTTCCGTGCAGATTGGGCGGGATTCCGGCGAATCCGGTCTCGTATAATCTTTTTCAGCCTTGGAGTTCTCACAGACCTTGGTCGTCCAGATCGTGCCTTGTCCTCGGTGCCTTCGGTCTCTAGATACCGATTTATGGTCCGGTACACGAATTCGCGGTTGATTCCGAGCGGTTTTAGGTGTTTGAATATGTGTCCAGGTTTGTACCCTTTCACATATTCAGCGATAACAGCTGCTCTTAACTCTGCCATGGCTCACAACTCAATGTAAACAAACTGCACAGCAACGAAACTCTGCCACTTTGGGCAGCAAAGTTAACCCTTTCATTTGACATATAGATGGCACCAGAGAGATGCAACGTGTAGGCTACAGGCGACCCCAAAAAAGTGTGACCGGACTTTTTTGTCACCGTGTATATGAAAATCCAGATGTTTTTTTATTCTTGCTTATTTTCCGTCGGTCTAGTTCCGCCCCTGTTGTTGTGCTAATCACCGACACCCGGGGAAGCGACTCCACCCAGGACCCTAACTTACGATCCGTTGAACAACGGACCGGCGTCAACGGCTTTACTTCCTCATGCGATGGAAGGCGTGATACTAGAGATTTTTCGCATCAGAAAAGCTCTCGGTGTCGGCTAGGACCAGTTTGGTTGGTTGTGAGTGGATCACGCCACCTCACAACCATCGACACCTGTGTCGGCGTTGGGATTCGAACCCAGGCGTCGAGCGTGGTTGGCGGAGACGTTACCAACTACCGAATTGTTGTTGGAAGAACATTTTTCCACAGTAATGGTCGGTACTGAGACCCAGATTTAGGGAGAGATGGGGGTTGCAAAAGATCCATAGGTTAGGGGGGTTGGGTGTAAAATTTGATCATGGAAACCAGACATTCAACCATTCAATTCACGTAGTTTAAAAGCTTGAGAACTTCTACTACTTCAATGTATAACAAAAAACGCTACCTTAACAATTACTTGCAAATTTATTAAGTATGAATGTTCTCATGAAAGAGGCCCCTTAAAAATCTCTCTCCCTGAATCCAAAATTCCGGGCCTTTTTCATTTTGAAATGTTTCCTGTCTAAAGTGAACATTACATGAAGCAAATATTTGCCCAAAATGACGGTCAATATTTGTTTACCCGTGAATTATCAAAATATTTGCCTTAATTATTTGTTGAAAAATATTTACCATCGTATTCGCAAAAAATTAGGCAAACATTTGATTCGTCTAATGTCGTTCTTTGCTAGTGAGGTCACACTCGAGCGAATATTTGCTTGTATTTTTCATTTGTTCATACCGAAATTTGATATGAGAAAACTGCAGTAAATGGCTTTGAATGTGTCACTTCACCTCAAATGTTTTGATCCTATTTAATGAGAGTATTTAATGAGAGTGTTCACTTGAGTAAAGGTTTCTAAATCGTTAAAAAATATTAAAACCAAATTTACAAGTCATGATTCATTTAATTATTCTTTAATTTCTTCACCGAACTTGATAATATAATTGCAGGGTCATGTAATACGGTAAATTTTACCTATAATCGATGGTAATAAATTGAAAATTTATCTGATTTTCCAAAAAATCGACTTGAAACAAATATTTTAATTACACTCAAAGTCAAAGGTTTCTGTCTTTCCCAGCACCAATACGAATTATGTCACGCGCAATTATATAGTTCTTCGATGAAAATCGTTGAATGATGGATAATTCTTTCAGTTTATTAACTAAAATTCCCATACAAAATGCTGCTTTTTAGTCAATGGAGATACAAACTCCAAAACGGTGCGAAAATTGACTGTTTATGTGCAAGAAGTTTTGATTTAATAGTGGTACTTCATCAATTAACCGTAGCATTTTCGTTTCACTCTGAAAATTTGACCCAATCTCGCATTAGCACGCATTCAAACAGTCTTCTGATTCTCGTCATTTCCTATGGTAAATTGGTAAGCATGACCAGAAGGGCAAACTAAAAACACTTCATCTTGTTTGCGATAAGCAATTGTCACTCGGAACAAAATATATTATATTGTAACGGTAGCCTTTATGAAGCAGAACAAAGAAATCATATTTTATAGTGGCAGATGAAGTATTGTTTGGCAATGGAAACTAGATTTGCTATATTTTCTACGAAGTTTATTTTCTGGAAATAATTTGCATCGTGTAATAGCACAGCAAATATATTTGCGAAAAAATAAGCGAAGAGACTTTGAGGTCATTCGAGTAAACAGAGTTTCGAACAAATATTTGTTATAGTGTAATAGCTTAACAAATATATTCACCCGAAGAAAAATTTTGCGCAGATAAATTACAAATGTTGTAAATATTTGCCTCGTCTAATGTCTGTTTAATAACACAGTGCAACAAAAATTTACTTATTTTTCTGCCTTGGTTCAATATTCAATTTTTTTTGTGTATTTTGATGCAAAGCCAAATTTTTCCGATTTCAAACATATATCAACTTAAGGTGCAACAATGGCGCCATTTTGCATTTTTATGAAATCGGAAATTTTCATTGTTTTTTTGACGCCATTTTGTTTTAAGACTAAATATCAAAATTCTAAGAGTTTGTCCACATATTAGCATCTTCTTACCTATCTTTATAAAAAACAGATCTTAAATCGGACAAAAACTGAGCTCAAAACGATGATTCTAGGAAACCGGTTTTGGCATGGTTTTAGTATATTTCACAAAGCAAAATAATATCGAGTATGTCTGAGCACTAATGGTAATGCGCTAATATCTAAAAGTGATTTTAAAATTATGTCTCATATTGAGTAAGAAAGTCTCAGGAAGCGATTGATTGGTGTCTAATCCACGTAACATGTCAGCAACATATCAATTTTGCCCCGATTCCCCTACAATACTAATAGAGGTTCTTCTCGACGTTAGATTAACTTATTTGAAATCTGTTTAATGTAATATCAAGAGTGTTAAAAGCAAAGCAAAGCCTTCGATTCTGAACTTGACCTTCGGTTTATTTATACACAGACTCCGCAGCCGACTGTTAAGTGTACAGATCAATTGCGGGGCTAGCGCTACGATCCTACTGACACTAACAGTCTCTCCCGAGCCGAGACTCTAACCTACGACGAATGGCTTGTTAGGCCTGGATCGTACCTCGAGACCATCTGGGAGATACAATCAAGAGTGTAAACGATACTCAAAGATACAATGACAATTTGTCTTTACATGATCATCCCCCTTTTGCGAGGAGGAGGTTGCATTTTCGGCCAGAGCCAGTCAAAACATAGAAACCTCACTTCAGCTGTGTGACAGAACCATCGCGTCTTCGAAAAAGTCAATGCGACCCCCCACCCCGCAAAAAGGAGAGGATTATGTAAAGACAAATTGTTATTGTATCTTCGAGTATCGCTTACACTCTCGATATTACGTTAAACAGATTTCAAAAAAGGTAATTTTACGTCGAGATAAACCTATTTTAGCATTGTAGGGGAATTGGGGCAAAATTGACATGTAGCTGACATTTTACGGAGAGCAGACACCTAATATGATATGTGGACAATCTCTCAGAATTTGTATATTTGGTCTTAAAACAAAATGCCGTCGAAAAACATCGAAAATTTCCGATTTCTAAAAAATTCAAAATGGCACCATTGTTGCCCCTTAAGTTGAAATATGTTCAAACCCGGGGGAATTTATTTTCGCATTAAACTTCATCAAAAAATCATACATAGAAGCCAAGGTAAAAAAATTGCACTGTGTAATCTTTAGTTTGGAGAGGTCCAAAATAACAGAGTTGTTTCGAATTACTTTTTATTGTGTACGTTGGTCCTTCGGCTGTGCAGTCACAAAACCCAGAACGGCACACTGTATACTCAGCGACGTTTCGTCACTGATTAGTGACATCTTCTGGGGAAAATAAATTAAGATGTCACTGATCAGTGACGAAACATCGTATAGTATAAAACAAGTTGTTCTTTTTTTGTGGCTACTCAGTTTTGAGTACAATCAACGTATTTATGATTTCAACAGTTGAGAACTTAACCCTGAAAAGATAATCATATTTTGATGTGCGTAAAAGGATAACTGTGCGTCAAATTGACTCCCGACTTATAAACAATAAAAAATGCAAGTTTTTCTTCATAAATATTCTATGATCATTACGGTGTTAACTTATCGATAAATACCAAAAACCAGAATTGGGGTTTTAATATTTCTTCATTGATTAAGAAGAAAAAAAAAACCGACGCAGTGTTCGAACAACAATTGCAAAATATTGCTGAAAGTGAGGAGTCAAAATGACGCAGACTATCTTTCCGGGATTGAAATCAATTTTAAAATTCACAGCCTCGACAATTTTTGAATGAAGGATTCAAAATTCGAATTTGAATTGAAATCTATATCACTATCAAAGTTTATCTACCATCCAAGGCTGGATTCAAATTCTTTTAAAATTAAGAATATAATGTTTGGCATTTAGGTTTGAACTTAGATAGAAAAATTGTTTGATATTTTTAAAATTGTAGTTCAAGGTTGAATATGGCGGATGCCACATCAACAATCGAAAATCCCTTATGAAAATTCTAAATCTAAACCTTCATTCCAAATCCTATCAAATTATTCTCCCAACGGTAAAATCTTTTTATATCAGCAATGTCTTATCAAGAATTTTTTTGCAATCGAAAATTGCAAAGTTTTCGCTTCTATAGAATGCTATAGAAAGGATGAGTCGATGTTCATTGCGATACGTTCAAGCTTGCGTAACTTATTTCTAACTTGACCGAAACGAATCAAATATTTTCTAGTTTCGGAGTGTATTTCATCTGCTCAGTTATGATGTTGTCAGTAAGATTTCGATCCGTTCCCGAAAGGATTTTCTTAACTTACATGAATAAATCCTAAGTTGCGCATCGTGACTTGGAAAAATAAATATACACTAAAGTCTGTTTCTACGCGGGGGATACGTAGCGCGTACGAAAAATCCGCGTAAAAAACGTGTAAATTCCAAGTAAAAAAACTTCATATGTTGAAGGTTTTTAAGCATTTCTGTTAAATACTTTCAGAAAAGAATAATCCTTGATATTGGAGATAACACTCCGAATCGAGTTGAATATCAGGTGAAAAATGTATAAAGGTTAGGCCAAATCAGTGAATATTCAGTAATTGGATCAAGTCAACTATCATTAAAAACATGTTGCGTGAAAAACAAGTTTTCTGGAAAATGGAAAAACGCATAAAAAAGACCTTAATGTACGTTAAACCATTTCTGGGGTCCTTCAAAAGTTCCAATAACGGATGTCGAATTGAAAATGCGCAAAAAACAAGTGTCAGCGTTTATTTCCAGCGGAATCCAAGTATTATTTTTCTAAACTTGTTTGTTTATTTAGGTGGTGTAACTCATTAACAAACCTCATTAGGAAAACTCAGCTCCACATCGCGCTGATTTTCTGATCCTCTGGGGAACTTGCCTCATATTTTCCTGAATTCCGGATGCCCAAAAAGTTTCAATGGACTGCAAATGTGGCACATTTTGAGGATTGCATTCATTCGGAATAAATTCGATATTACCTTGCCGCAAATCCGCTAGAGTTGCATTAGCATACTGTGACACTACAAGGTCTAGCCAAAACACTACTTTGTCATTTTTATGGTACTTATATTCTAAGTTTTATACCTCATTGATGCAAATACTTTTTCACTGTTTTTGGATCAACCTGATATTCATTGCCCAGCTCACGATATCATTTCGCCGACCGGCCAGCCGTTTCCGCCCTCAATTTCGCTCGAACTTTGCTCTCTTATCTTGCAAAGTGCGTTCTCGTCCGGAACCAAAATTTCTTTTGAAGGTATTTCCATTCTCGAAGAGTTTGACAGTTATGTATATACATGTTTTTTTATATCCAAGATTTTTTAAATAGCGAAACACTTACCTTTTTCAATTTTCTTCATTTTGCTCACAAAAATTGCAAATCAATTTACGACGGCCTTCTTCCGACAGCGCCATTTTCTCAACTAAGCGTCACTTGACAGAATCGACTGAACGTTTTGCCAGTCATATAAAAGTAGATCTTCATTTTGTAGAAAAGGGTTTTTCGATTTGTGCAGCACTTCGAAATCGTAGACCAATTTGAAAGTTGTTCGGATTTTTTTCCTCACACGTTACCAGTGTTATCATCTTACCCTTTAATTTAGGTGTTCTCCAAAAAAAGGAATATTGAAGAGGAAATAGAAAAAGAATATATATCTATTTCTTCCGTTTTTTATACGTGGCTTAAGAAAGGTTGAATCAGCTTGCTTCCACACGTATTAACATTCTGTTGTTTCGAAGTAACATATTAGATTTTTGTTAAGGAAATGTTTGAATCGCACCATACCGAACATAAAATTTTTAGCCTCAACAACAACACGCACAAATCGAATATGGAATAACGTCGTACTTATCTCCAGAGTTCTATGCAGCATTGAATTCCCCTGAAACTATTAGCATAAGTAAACCGCATCATTCAACAACCGGAATCGATCACTAATCGGCTATAAGACAGTGAAACCAGATTTAGTGCATTGCCATCCAATAAACAACATGTTTGAACGCTGCTGACATAATTCCTCGCACATAAATGGGCAATCTACCTCACTTTCAACCTCCGCGAAACCACACACAAATCATGCGGATTAAGAGATCTTTGCCGCACTTTGCTGCTGAGAGTGAATACATAGTATATCGTAAGGGTCTCTAGCAACAACAAGCCTACACTTACCGTCTTGTCGTTCGTTCGTTGGCTCTCATCATCGCAGTGCCGAATAGAGTCACAATAGAAATCAATCACTTTGCCACATTGTGTGACAGCTGCTTGCTTGCTGGATGCAATTTTTCTTCTATTTGAACAATTTAATTCTGCAATTAAACTGGCATGTCCATCGATCCGGTGCAACATGATCCGGACCGGCGAATGCTGACACGAACCTTCAAGTGTGTGATCATCGGAGATTACGATCCAATCGTTGTCACCGCCCCGGACTCGTATCTCTCCTCACTCACTGCTCCTATGGCTTGACCGTATTTGGTGACAACGGGCAATTTGCTGTGCGCCACACATTCGACATCTGTTCGTGGCGAATAACCCGCCCATATCGGGAGCGGAGCATACTTGTTACATGCGCTGTCCCATGGCTAGCTTGCCAGTTCTGTTACTCGCATCTTTGGAGTCTGCTGACTCCGAACGAAGTGAGCAATTTTAATTGAATTTCGTTACAAAAATAAAGCAATCACAGATCAGCTTCGACTTTTTACTGTGTGGCTGCTGAAGTCATTATAGCCATTTGCTGCTTTTTTTTGTTGATATTCCATTACAGAAAAACGGAATCGTGACCCTTCACAGTTGCTACTAGCGTTATAATTAATCACCAGATGTCTCCGGATGTCTAGCTGCTATAACATTACCTTGTTAGAAAAAAAATTTCATCTTGTTTTCTCGTCCCATTTCAGGCTCTCTGCGGTGTGATTTTCGAGGTGCCCACAATGACGGGCGAGAAACTGCGCATCAGTACAAAGCAGGAGATTATCAAACCGAACACGGTCAAGCGAATCCAGGGTTACGGACTGCCATTCCCCAAGGAACCGACGCGCAAAGGTGACCTCCTGGTGGCATTCGACATCAAGTTCCCCGACAAACTCACCCAGTCGGAGAAGGAACTGCTGAACGACATGCTGCCGAATTCCTAATTCTGTCCTAGACGCTGTCGGGCCATCCCCGGCTGCTGTCGAGAAATTCTCGTACTGTTTCTGACTATTTTTGTTCCAATCTTCCTGCTTCTATGAGAGACCGATTATTTAAAACAGCAAAAGTCTAATATACTCGTTTCTGTTGTCGTTTTTCGTCACACTGTCGCTGCTGTCTACGTTTTTGTTTTTGTAAAAAGCATTTAAATTATTATTGGAGCGGAATCAGTGCACACTGCATTTTTGTTTTATCAATTCACCTGTAAATATTAACAACGCATTATGGTTTTTTTTTTGTTCGTGAGACAGCTCCGCACGTACGCACATCCGATGTTTTATTTTATTTGTGTTAATTTAAATTATTAACTGCATTTGAGGTTATGCTTTTGCTCTGCTTTAGGCTTTTTTACGCGTTCCACGCTCCAACAACAGCAGCAGTAACGAATAATGTTGTCTCAACCAACCTCCCCGCTGCAACCATATCCGGGCATACTCAACTCTAGGAATAAAGTATCAATCTGTAACAAAGCTGATGATGATTATAATGAATATTATAATTTAATTTAAACCTGCGTTGTCTGATTCTTCTATAAAAAATATACATATATTCTATTGTATTATAATGATGGTTTACTAGTCAAGATGATTGGGGCAGGATTTATTTTGCCATCGATTCTATTTATTCCTTTATACGTGCTTTTATCACATTTCCAAGTGTAAATACAACCTTTTTATATTTTAAATTTGGGTACATATATATATAGATTAGAATTTTTTAAAGGAGATTTAGACTGACAAAACAAATTTCCGTAAGGTAAGTGACACTACAAATAACGATTCAAAGCAGTGGTTTCATATATTCCAATTCCTCAGATAAACTATTACCGGTTCAGCTCAATCAAAGGAGCGACTGTTCCTCACAATTTCCAGGTTCATCGAGAGGGCGTACATGTATTTTCATCTTCTCCGCTCGAGCCCACCGCCCGACGGTCACGCTTCCCGGGGGGAAACTCGTACTGTGTTGTTGCGGCCTCATGCATAATGCATTAATTTGTAAAAGTGGAAAATAAGATGAAGAAAAGATTGGGTTTGTGACGGTCGGGATTTATATTGAATTTCGGTGTCGAGCTGGGGAAATCGAAAATGCATAGCCCTTCGCTTTTGCTATGCCGAGGCGAAAGATTGGGGTTTTTTTTGCTTCTCGTTGTCGGCCGCCTCCCAGCGAGAGGGATTCGAAGTGTCGTTCGCTTATATTTATTTCTATTCAATTATTTCCTGTTTCTCGCTTCGACATAAGGATCTCGTTTGCCGCGCGATGCCTATTTCACCCTGATTTGATAAGTGGTTTGTGATATATATTCATTACACATTAATTTGAATGCCAATTTGGATGATTCTGCTCTTTACTTCTCTTTCTTCCATTACCAAGAACATCGGTCTGAAATGGAAAAATGTGTTTCTTGTTCAGTGTGCCCTGAAGGGTGTCTTTTTCTTAGCTGTACAACCCCACCCTTCGTCTGATTACATCAACCTCACGGCACTTGACTCGTTAACACTCGAGGGTGGACGGGAAATTAACCATCAAAAAGTAGAATAATGTGAATTTCGTCGATAAGTGGCAGTCCCTAATTACCCCTGCAGAAGAGAATTGGTACATGACAATCGATCGAGTGCCAAACCAGAGAATTTGAATTAAAAACTTCATCCGTTCTAACGAGAGCTCCATATATTAATCAGTATCCCCGGAACGTTATTCTCAATCGAACTGAAAAAGGATTTCGAAAATCATGGGTATAATTAGATTGTTGGCTTCATTATTTCGTGGTACTTATTTGGTGTGTAGCCACTAAATTTGATTTCATACGAACGTGACGACATGCACATACACACACTTGCACTCGTGCCACTAATGGAGGGAACGAGGTGAAATTAAAAGTTTTTAATTAAACTGTTTCTTTTTTTGTCGATTCACCAGAGTTGGTTGGTTTTGCAATCTGTCCATTCTAACGGGGGGACGTGAATGTGCGCGCAGAGGTGAGCGCTCTCATTTAGTGTGCCTCCCGGTTTTCCCATCACCAGTCGGATGTAAATTGCACTACATTCTGCTGAGCTGCGTAAATTTTTCCGTTCCATAATTAATTATTTCACTCATTATTATTGTAAATAAAAAGAGTTTTTCAGCTGGTGGAACGGTATGAAATAATTAGCGGGATTCAATTGTTCCGTGATGACTGATCGCACCGGCGGAACCACAATGCGGTGTTTGTGGCCGCTAAAACCGGCGTCATAAAACTAGGTGAATGATGTTTTCCGTCGGTCACTTTAAACCGCCAGCAGGCGTAATTGAAAAGCCAGTTGAGTTGTGTGCTTAAAGGTGGGAGTTTCGGGTAATAATTCATGTGCGGGTTTCAGTTGTGGAAATTGTTGAAATACTTTTAAATTTTGAGTGTTCTTTTTGTATAAGTTTTATTTTCTTCTATGTCAGGTTCATAACAGTGATAATGATCTACTGGAAAAGTTAGATAATCATGAAAAACCAATTTTTAATGCTTTCTATTATTCCTTGCACGAACATTCGATTACTATGATTTTGAAATATGAGCGATATACAAGTTTAGTCGTTGTCATGGCAGCAGTCAGGTACATGAAACGGATTCGGACCAAGTCAGGAGGCGGAGGTGGTGGTGATGAGGAGCCTTAGAATAAACCCATGTTTAAGTCCTTTGATAATTAAAAATGGCTTGCTCCTTACAAGATACGAACTCACGACCATCTGCTTATCAAAGCGGACTCCGTATCTTTGTGGCCACCTCGTAAGATCTACTCCAACAATTTTGTGGTGAAAACTAAGGGGGAGTTGATAAATAGAAAGAACGCTAAAACTGTCCTACTTGGAGCCTATCGCTCTCATGTAGGGTAAGGAACGGCTTAAGCAGTAGCGCCTATTTTAATCACTCGCAGCAAACAGGCCCCAAACTCCTGCTTTTTGATCAAAATCGACAATTTCAATGATGGAAACGAAAACTTTGATTGTCTAGCTGTCTTACGAACATAAAAATACCGTTAATCACAAAAAAATCTGTGAACAAACAGCATTTGAAACAAATTGACCTATATTGCAGCCATTCAGGAGCCACTTCGG
This sequence comes from Wyeomyia smithii, assembly GCF_029784165.1. Taxonomy (NCBI): domain Eukaryota; kingdom Metazoa; phylum Arthropoda; class Insecta; order Diptera; family Culicidae; genus Wyeomyia; species Wyeomyia smithii. The sequence goes on from NC_073696.1 coordinate 62,744,637, forward strand.
GTGCTGCAAAAAACGCCTGCAAAACAGATGAAAACTGCTTAAAATAGGTTCGGGGTGATTGGAATAGTGTCCCTGGATTGGTAATTTTAATTGATTATTGCTAAAGTTTGCTAACTTAATTTTACAATCTGAAAATAAGTTCTGACAGAGAAAACGATAAAGAGCAGATTGATATACTACTGTTTGAATTTCACCTAACACATTTCGAGTATTTCGTCTGAATACACAGGTGGTTACTAAAGCTGCTTAGAATATGTTCCCTACCCTATTTTGTTTTCGACGCATACATCCGCAGTCCGATTCATTTGGTTTCGGATTTCAGTCAAGCTTAATCGACCTTGTGGAAATCGTCCCTTCGCGTCGATGCTCGCGCTTCGAATTACACTCCCAAGGATGATTTTGAATAAAAAAAATAATCTGGCACAGCTGTTCTCGATCAACTGTATCATAAACCGTCATGAAGTCAATGAAGACGTGATGCGTGGGAAAGTTGTATGCGCGACATTTCTGTAAGATTTGTCTAATTGAAAAAATCTGGTATTGATACTCGTACCTGCTTGTTCACGGTGAAAGACAACGTAACAGGATCTGTGAGAGTATGTTGTAGGCGCCGTTAATAAGCGAGATACCACGGTAGTTGCGGCACTCCAGCTTGTCGTCCTTTTTGTTGATTTGACAGACGACGAGCTTTTCCTAACCCAGCGCGCTTGTCGATGTCTTTTTACCATGTATAAGGAGCTTGCTCGGCAATCCGTCTTTGTTGCTCTTTAGCTTTCCGATCTCATAACGAACTTCATGAACATCGGGGCCGGAGAAACCGTTAATCGTTAGTAATTAGCCTAATCAGTTTTGTTGGGAAATTGTGTTACCCGTTGCACTTAGCTGAATAGTATTCTGCATTAAAGTCTAAAAAAAAGTTGGTGAGTGTGCAAGCTTACTTCTCTGAACATGTCAACGGATGGTAAACTCACAGGTACTCTCCGACAAAGGCGCTGCCTGCAACAACCTAAATCTATAAAACAGGTTTCGAGAAGGATTATTGTATGTAGAACTAAAGGAGTGTATTCCTCGACAATTGCTGCAATCAAGTCGATGACGCTTCCTTGTGGTTTAAGCAAATAAGTACATCTAATATCTTCCGCCCAAATTTTTAAGATGAGCCGATTGATTGCACGCAACAGCTGTTCACTCCCGATTTTGAAAAGTTTGGTTGGGAGACCGTTCTTTGCAGCTGATTTGCGGTTTTTAAGCTCTTTATAAGCTTTTTTGACCTCGTTCAAGCTTGGCAGATCTACAGGTTGTCCATTCTTCTCAATTTCTCTCCTGTTTCTGTTGACAGCTCTATCATCTTCGCTATTTAACAACACCTTGAAATGTTGCTTCCAACGCATGGCCACCAGTATCTCATCCGTCAGCAGGTTCCCTTCCCTGGGATCGACACAGTGCGGTTACTGATTCGGTTGATGGCTTTCTGAAAATCTCTCGTCTCGTGCATATCTCCACTTCTGCAAGAAATCATTCACCCCCATCCGGCTGCTGTTCAACAACCTGTCAAGTGTACCCAGCAGCATCCCCGTCATCATATCAAGAAGACTGGCATCTCTGCATCGATCCCATACAAATGACAAGCGTCCAATCAAACAACGCACACCATCTATTGAAGGTAGCTCGTTATAATAGTACTGGTTATTACATCGCTATGAAGTCATTGTGTGCGTATGTGATATTCTTGCCTGTGCGTTCCGATTGCATTCGCAATGCCAGCACACATACTAGAATGCGTCAGTTCCACCTGAACTCAACAGACTGCGCTGCCAAAACTGTCGCTCGAATTCAGACAGAGCTGCCAGTCTTCTTGATATGACTATCCTGTATCCTCCTCGAAGTACTCGACTCGGTGTTATTCTGTTCGGTGAAGAGCTCAACTTGGCAACATATGGCATCACACGACCTTTAAACTTTGATTCGAGTTTGACAACTATACTTGGAACATTGCACCATTAAACAGTTTAATATGGTTGGAAAACAAGTTGATGTCCAATGTTCAGTATATTTTGTGCCAATTGTGCGTATAGCTGATGAGTAGCAAGAGGTCATTTTTTGAAGGTCATTTTTTGAGGTAAAAACTGATTTTTCTACATCGGAACAGGGCTCAGCCGAGCTCTGTGCTAGAAACGGCCACAGTACGGACAGAGACAGAAGAAAAACAGTGAGAACTAAGTTAAGTATCTAATATTCAATGTACCAATTTTACCTACTATTGTGAAACAAATCGAAGATATAGGGTAAGGAACGAATTAATCAGAGGTCCACTATTATCATCAGTCGAATAAAAAAAGTCTTCTGAATTTTATTCAATACTAATTGAACGTTTCCGGCGTTGCTTGGGATCAAAGGTTTCAAAATCAAGAACATTTTTATTTATAATTCATTGCCACCTTAGAACAACTCACTTCAGAAAAATTACGTTTACTGTAAGTCGCCATTTCGGAATTCATAATAACGTTTGGAGTTCCACTTTTGGAAGTATTGGAATACCACTTCAGGCTATTTTCCTGAAGAGTATCGCCATCTTGGGAATAATTTACGACCTCTGGGCATCATCCTGGTTCAGAAAATAGGAATATTGGACGGTATTTAACCACTCTGGATTGTTCTCCAGAAACCGTTAATGGAATTGATAATGGTGGAGTTGATTGCCGGTCTCTGGGAGTTATCACGATTCCGTAAAGCAAAGCAAAGCTACGTTCTGATTCGAAACTCGACCTTCTTTTTACTATACACAGCTGCATTATCTGAACAAAACGTGATTTTTTATAAAAAAAACAAGAGGGTTGTGTGCAAATTCACGACCGCAAGGTTGAAGTAGAATACTTTTACAAGAAAGATAACCCAGCTGCTTGCGTGTCCGTCATTCCTAGTAAATAAACGTTGAATAATCAGATCAATCGAATTTTACGCTTCAACAAGGATTGACCATTTTCAATAATATAGTAAGTTGCTTGTCATGGTTGGGGCTTGACAATTTTTAAATTTTGAGATGAAATTTTTTCGGGTGTCGTGCTCATGACTGAAGAAAAAAATAATTCAGTACGTTCTGAGGCACGGAAATAAAGTAAAATTTATAAATTTTACAAATTTAAAAATGTAAATTAACTCAAGAGAAAACATTAACGCTTTAATCATCAGGTTCAGGTTTCATCCTGAAACTGTGTGTGATCACTGACAGTGCGAACAAAGTATTCGTTGTGATAAAGTAAACAGTGAAATGCTGATATAACACTCAAAACTATACGGCTCACGTGTTGTCAAAATGAGTCAACTTTTCATTGAATGCATTTAATAGTGCCCACTATCGCACAGAGACAGCATTTCACTAAAGAACTCACTGCATCAGAACATGCTGAGATCCGCTGCAACTAGTTCGCTATCCATAGCCATGCCACAGTTGTGGCCGCTTTACGCTGCCATTGGTATCCACTGTCCCTGCATCAGCTGGCCCAGCTGCTATCGTTGCTGGAATCCGCTGCAACTAGTGCGCTATCCATCGCTACGCCACAGCTGTGGCCGCTTTCCGCCATCGCTGGTATCCACTGCACTGCTGCTGCTGCTGCTAAGAGAAGACGACTACTGTTGTCGCTGTCTAGAACTATTATGAGCGGCTTCGGCTGAAACAGGCTCTTATATACGCCAAATAGCATATTTTCAATTGCAAGGTATATGATTCTGTCGACCGTGCTTGGGAAGCAATCATATAACGACCAATCAGAGGTCAAATTTTTCGTTTTGACAAGGCCTGACTATTTTCAATAGTGCAATGGCGTGAAAAAAAAAATTACAATTATCTTCATTTGGGAAGAATCTTAGAAGATTTTCCAATCTATTGCTGCAAGAACGAAGGAAATCCATCGAATACTAATCTTTTTATTAGCATTTGAAATTGGACATATTTTTCACTTTTTTCGGTTTGAGATTTTAATTTCACATCCCTATGTAGCCGAACTTCCTGAGAGAAGTATTCTACTTCAAAATTATCGTCGTCATTCAATTTTTAAATCACGAATTAAAACTACTCGAAATCGCTACAATGACAGTTCATTCATATACCAACGGTCATTGTAGCGATTTGGAGCGATTTTTTTTTTCATTTAAAAATCGAAGAAAAATGAAATGAAATTTCAAAAAATTAACATTTTGCTCAGAAAATTACATCCTTTTATCTGATATATAAAAATCAGAAATCCGTGAGTAGCTAAACAACCCAATTGCGGGGCTAGCGCTACGATCCTACTGACACTAACAGTCTTTCCCGAGCCGAGACTCGAACTTTCAAAGACTGGTTGATTAGGCCAGCATCGTACATCGAGAAGAGCTGTAAGGGATACATCACGATTCCGTAGATAACACTGGTCAACACAGGTGCACTCCAAAAGCTTGAACCGCACAAAAAAATTAAAGATAGCTATTCAACCATCTCTGGAAGTTTGGTTTGAGTTTTCTCGTGAACATAACGTCGAAGCGGCGAACTCGGCGAGCAATTACTATGCGAACTTTTACGTTAGCTCATTCGTTTTGGTAATGGCTGGGGGCACCAAAATTCATAGGAATGGTTGAACAGCTATTCATTATTCCCGGTTTGAGGTTTTGGAATGCACTTTTGTTTCATTTTATCGATCAGTGTTATCTTTCCGCGATCATCTGCATATAATGCGCACAAAAAGCAATCACCACTCGTAGCATCCACCTTTTTCTATAATATCAATTATCAATTCCGAGAACTTCGAGGAAGCAAACGCACGTGAGACATGAACAAATATCTGGGTATACCCCGCGAAGTAACTACACTCCGAAAATATTCATATGAGCAAAACTCTTCCAACAGCAACAATTTTGCTGCACTCGCGCCTCTCTTGCTTAATTGAACATCTGTTCTTAAATCCGTTCAAGATGAAGTATGTACGATACGTCTTAATTAGCTAGACCTCATTACTCTCTCCGTGGTTTTGCCCTTTGCTGATGATTTAATCCTGATCACAGAAAATGTTGGAGAGTTTGAATGATTTTGACTCATTTAACGGAATATTTATACTATGCAGGGTTAAATTTGAACGATAACATATGTGAGGTACTAGCTCGAGAGTTGAGGGGTGAAAGAATTATTATTAGCGGAAAATAGTATACTACCACCGACCTGTTGCGTTATCTAGGTGTCTATCTAACATCGAAAATGGATCTATCTCTGACAGTACGCACGCGGTGCAGAAATTCGGTCCGAGTCAGGCATCGGAAAAGTACTGCGGTACGTCACTATAATGACGACGAGAGTCTCTTTTTATAAACTATTCATGAGAGCTTACATACAGCTAAAGCTTATACAGGTAACGAAGTTGTCTTGTATTGCACATGATAGCTCATTCTTGCGTATGTATTTTATTCGTTCGAAAATGACAGCCTAATTTGGTCATTTTGAGAATGTCCTGTTGGTTCGGCCTGTGCTGTTGACAGTCTGCGGCTGTCATCGATGATATTGGAATCGCACTCCTTCGTTTCTACCTTTTCTTAGGCCGATGCACATAGGACATAAATATGCTTCAAACCTGATCAAAAGTGAAGAACTCGTATCGAAAGGTTTGAACCGACCCCAATTTAACATTTTTTATGAATGACAGTGACGTTTTTATACCGTGAGCTAAAATATAACGTTTCGAAGATAAAAAGTGATTTTGAAATAAAACAACGATGGAGATTGTTTAGGAAGGATAATCGAAATTAAATGTGTATTTAAATAGCATGTAAGGTAGTCTCTCCTAAAATAAAATACATTATGTTCCCGGTTATATCCGGTTGAACGGCTTGTGTTACGTAAAAGTGTTAATATTTTTGGGTTGAGTGGTCGAAAAAAAACTTCCTGGATGCTTCTGGTTTCGTGTTTTATCATTCTGTGAAAAATGAGGGCCGAATTAGTTTAAAATTTGCTGTCACGGAAAGACAGTACATTTTAGAAGCTTGGTCCCAGTGGTGATGCAATTTCTAAGAAAGTAAAAACCCAACGTGGGAAATTGACCGTGGTATATAAGAGTCAGTTATTGTACCTGCCATGGTATACGGAAATCAGGTGGGGGTATTGACTGAATATAGCCGCCGTTCGATTCGGACTATGAGAAGCAGATTGTTTGCGGAATGGCTAGCTTATGCCATGCTCCAGATGCTGATGCTCCAAATGGCCAAGCCGTATCCTATTTCAGAAGAGACGTATCAATAAAAAAATAATAACAGCTGCGAAAATGAGGTTACGTGTGACGACGAGTGATCACATCTACTTAGGGCAACCACTCATCTGCAAGCAAAACACTTACTTTGATATAGAACTTAAGTAAAAACTTAGGTAAAAAGTATAATATGGGGCTGTCCAGAGACCTTACGTATAGGGGATGATTGGAATTAGCGCAGGAAAAGGAACGATTTCATCTGAAGTTACCGAAACTCTATGAAAAAGGCGAATCTGACAATGGAGGATGGGGTAGGTATACGGTATCATTGATAGCTGGCTCTCATAAAAGTCATTTTTCAGAGACTGACGATGATAATGCAAATCTCTAATATTACTCAAATAGTAAATCAATGTAACCATGTTAACAAAAGCTACCAATTACAATGTGTCAGTCGATCAAAGAGAAAAGAATAAGAACATGTATTTTGTATTGAATGTGCATTCCTCGTGCAATAGTATAGCGTGGAAAAAGAGATAGTATCTATGGCAGTTTTATCGATTACTCACAACATTGATATTAACGGGTGATAACTAAGATTTAGGAATTCTGGAGGCTCTCTTACCCAACGACAATCCCGCTCAGGGGAAAATAAGAGTATGTATATGTAAGCTCTCTTCTCTTTATACCTTTTTTTGTTTTGTTTATGAATACTTAGTTCTGTTTAAAACGACGTCGAAACAAAAAGTCTCGTGCAAGCGAATTGTACAGTTCTAACTGACCTGCACGAAAATTTAAGCAAAAAATTCACGGTTAAGTTCCTTTGTGTGCGAAAATAACTGGTACAATCGCAAAGTCGGTTACAGACCTTTCTCAAGTGTTAATTTTTTTTTTGTTGATAACACTGGTCAACACAGGTGCAACACCAAAATTTTAGTTGTCACCCATTGTTGACGCCTTCGTCAACACGTAGAGGTGGATAGGCGAGCGGTTCCTCTAAAAGCCGCTATCAGAATCGCTGCCGACTGAAAACTACACAATCAGTTGATGTTAATATATTTTTTTAAAATACACCTAAGAAAAAAAATCATATTTATTAAAAACAGCAACCCCGTGGTGTAGCCAATATATCAGTAAAACTTTAATGGAACCGCAAACAGTTACTGCTATTCAAAGAAGAAATGTTCTATAAGACAAGCCACTTCAAAAACCATTCAACCATTTATCCGTTCATGCTTTTCATTCGCAATTTAACGACTTCTCAGCCGAACAGTTATCATTCGTTGTGCTTGAATTAGAGCATTAAGGACACCATTGCGGTGCCGACCAACCTTCTTGCCGCCCTACAATGGACATAGTCGACCGAACCGGACGGAAATATTGCGTCTGCAAGAAGGAACACATTGTAACTCCTTACGGTCTCCTATTTTAAAGCAAACAAATGACTTCTTACACGGTACGACACTCTCAAGATGAGCAAATTATGCCGCACAAAGGGACACTAAAACGTTCTACGCCCAATTTGGTACGGAATTTATGCTGAACTGGAAACCAAACCACACGTCGGTCCTTCCCGTGTTGTAGGCGATTAAAGGCAGCTGCCCACCGCCCGGCTGCTCGATCGGTGTTAAGCAAGTTGTACGGAAAACCGACTGTCTTCGGCCTATTTTCTTTTAATTTGCTGTAGTGTTTAGCGTAGGAATGTCTACCGGTTCACCATCTTGGGTTTTAGCCTCGGTTGCACTCGGAAAATACGGCTACGGAAAATGAGCATCCAGTAACATGTACGTTTATTGCCGGTTTGTCTGTTTTTACAATTTTCCGTCTCAAATCCCTCACATTTGCTATCCCATCTCGAGTAGAATCCTGTTTTGCGATGTTGTACGGTATGCCAGCCTGCTGGCTGAAATAATAATAACAACAACAACAGCAGCAGTAACAACTAAACTCAAACAACAGTCATCTTGAGTGAGAGGGGCCACATCCTTGCATATGCGAGTTTGGAGAGCTGGTTGGGGATTTGGAGTAGGGTATACAGACGATGTTGAATTTCATGCCCTTGTTCATCCGGTCATTTAGTTGGGTAACAACTTCGTTATGCTGTAAAGTTTCGAGCGACGGCAGTGTTGCAGGAAGTCATATGAGAAAGCTTACGGTTACCTTCACATGAAGTATTAGTGAGAACTGAATTTACTTTGCAAGCTGTACAAAATGTTGCTTAAATTATGGCAGCACTGTTGCCACATCACTGTGTGAAGATGCGCCACTGGAAAATTAATCCTGATCGGGAGATGGGAATTATACAGATCTCGCGTGACAATGCGGAAATGGCTCTGTAGGGGAAAGATGTTTAAATCTTCGTCGGCTAAACGGTTCCAATTGCATGAAGCTAGTAGCTCTAGAAGGCAGTTATCTAAATGCTGTGCTCCGAGGGACAACTGACGACGTGAGTCTGTGTAGAAAGGGCTGCGCATGCCGGTACAAAAACAGAACATGTAGTCATACACCAACAGATGGAAGCATAGATGTTGTTGTTCATTAAAAGAAATTAAATAAAATTTTAATGATGCCTCTTACGGAAGTTCTCTAACGAGATTGTGTCCCTTCGCAGAGCGGAGCATTTCCGGTGACAATATTTGGTACTGCAGCGAATGGATTACTGCGAGTGCTGCTCGCTCAAACAAGTGCTACAGTTGAACAACTCCGACAAAATGGTGCCCTTAAATGACCGATTAAATCTCTAGACCATTTCGTTTTATGGCAGCTCTTCCGCACCGCTCTAGTGCCGAGGTTTTTTTCACTTGCATGGCGCTCATAAAATGCAATAAAAATTGTCGAACATATGCAGGAAAATCAAATCTCCAATTAAATGTTTATTTCTCCCAGGACGATTGGAAAGCGGAAATTTATTGCCACTCGATCTGACGAATCGGATCGGAAGCGAGCCATAGTATGGTGCTCCTAACAACCAAGGAAGATCTCAACCGACAGCTCGATTCGATGCATTTCTTTTGTCGTAAAACAAAGGGGGCAACGAGAGCAGCTACTTCAAAACCCATAAATAAATTCAATAAAATATTTATAACATAAAACACTCCTGCATTTCCGAACCATCGGGATGTGGTTTTCGTCACAGCGAAGCTGGTCCCGTTGCTGCCGTGTAATCCCATCGGGATCGATATCCTAGGTCGTCGCTATATACAGCAGCGTGCTAAACCGGCAATATATTCAGCAAGGAAAATTGCAAAAGCCAGTCCCACTTACCCTTTATTGATATTCGATTCAATGATTTTGTCTTTTTCCCCTCTGGTCCCCCACGGGCCCTGACTGACCCGGCGAACAACAGGCCAAACGATTGCATCAGCTCGGACTAGAATGACAGATTTCGAGACTGCGTTTTCGGAAACTGAGGAAAAGTGGTTTCTTAACAGAGGGAGCTAGCTAGCTTCGTGACTAGTGCAATCGTCACACGAAGATGCTTCTTGCTAAGGGAAGTGTGGCCTGGGGCCCGTATGCAGTTAGAGAAAATTGAATTATATATTCATACACTTTTTATGTTATCTCTTGAATCCCTAATTTTATACTAATGACAATGAAAATGTTTCTCATTGAATTAAATAGAAAAACAATGTGATTGTATATTGCTTTCAAGTGTGGCTGTTGCTCTCACGTCTCTCGTGGCGATCTAAAAACGACTAAGGGACCATCCATTAACGCTTTCACGCAAAATTTGGCGCCCCTTCCCCTTGTCACAAACTGTCACAACTTCCTTGACCCCCACTCAATTACGTCACGTTTTTATACCATCCCTCCCCCTTCTTCGGTTATAATTGACTGAAAATTGAGAAATTAGAATAGTGCAATTAGAACGATTTTACTGAAAGAAAAACTGAAACTAAAACTCGGTTGATGGAGTTGCATATCGACGGCGTAGAAAGCCGAGGCAATAACGAGGCAGCATCATTGGTGATTTATGAAAGACCATCCATATTTAGTTTTTCTTCTTCAATTAATTCGCATCCTACATCTTCTACACATGTTAGTAGAATTGAGAGAGACTAAAAAATGAATGAAATTAAGTTGTCATACATAAACAAATATGCACGGTAAAACAGAACAAGCGAACATTATGCTTTAGGCGTCGTACACAAATTACATAACGCATGAAGGGGGGGAGGGGGGTTGAGCCTGCGTTACTAATTGTTACATAGCGGGGAGGGGGGTAGTCGGGACAGTTACGTAACTACGATGTTGGCTCGAAATTGAAAATTTTGAGGGGGGTCAGGTTGTTCAGCGTTACGTAATTTGACGGGGGGAGTCATATCGAACGTTACTTATCGTTACATAGGGGGGGGGAGGGGGTTTGAAATCTAGATTTTTAGCGTTACGTAATTTGTGTACGACGTCTTATGAACGAAAAAAAAAATTGTCATTTCTTTTATCTTAAGCAAATTTTGAACGAAAAAGGGATAGTAGAACTATGAATGAATGATGCAAGTAAAGGGTGATATTTTAAGATTTTGGTTTTAAAACAAATGCATAAAATTACAAAACTGTATGAAATCTGTGTTTGAGCCGATAAATTGGTTTATGCCATTTACTATTTAACGATACTTTCATTCAAATGTAAGCTACGGCTACGTTTTAAATGGTCCATACGAAAAGTCCAATTTTGGGTCACTTTTTCGAGCATTTCGGCCGGTATCTCGCGAATAACACGTGTAATGTTGTCTTCCAAGGCGGGAATTGTTGTTGGCTTATCCGCATAGACGAGAGGCTTAACGTAGCCCCACAAAAAATAATCTAGCGGTGTTGAATCGCATGATCTAGGCATTCACCGGTCCATTTCGTGAGATGAATTGCTTACCGAACTAATTCCGCAATCTGTCCCTTGATTCGCGCGATGTGTGGCACGTTACTCCGTCTTGCTGAAACCACATGTCAACAAGACCCAGCTCTTCCATTTCCGGCAAAAAAAAATCAGAAATCATCGCGCGATAGCGAGCACCATTGACCGTAACGTTGCGATTTTGATCATCTTTGAAGAAGTACGGACCAATGATGCCTCCAGCGTGTAAACCGCACCAAACCGTGCATTTTTCTGGACTGGGTATTGGCGATTCTTGTATTGCCTCTGGTTGCTCTTCGATCCGAATGCGGCAATTTTGCTTATTAACATACCCATTTAACCAGAAATGGGCTTCGTCACTGAACTGGTCGTAATGCGCGAAAAGCATTTTTCACAGAGTACGAATTGTGGTAATAAAATTTTATTATTTGTAAGCGTTGTTCAGGCGTAAGTCTGTTCATGGTGAAATGGCAAACCAGACTGAGTACATAAGACTTTGACAGCTGTCAGAATACCCGCGTGAACTATCAAATCCGAATACACGAAAATCCAAATAGCAAAAAATCACCCTGTACATTTCATAAATAATTCTGAGTTGAACTCTGTGGTGTCATGTGTCTTCTTTATTTATTTATTTTTTTTTTAGTTAAAATGTGATGACACACCCCTCCCCGATATGTCAAAAAATTTCACAATATTCGAAATATTTTAATATTTTGTTGCATATCTTTTATGCTATTGCTGCCATGAGCCAAGCCTAAATTGTTCCTTATTTCGGATCCTGATGTAAAACAGTAGTTTGAATACGCGGAGCATTAGATGAAGAAAAAAAAATACGCGGACCATTCGTGGACTAGTTTTCCTCGGGCAGCCGTTTCAATTGTTTCTTTTTCTTTATATCCCTTCAGTAGGCGGGATACCACTGACTTGTGAATACCAAAAAGTTCACTTACTTTTTTGTGGGTACGTCCTTGTTGAATGAATTCTACTATTTTTAGTTACAAGTCGTTACTGTTCACATTACGTGACATTTCTATAGATCACTTTGCGCAATACTTCATCAAATAATAAAAACTCCTAATTTCAACAATATTTGATCAATTCATCAAGTTTGAAAGTAAGGAACTGTAAAACAGTAGTAATTGTCCACGTAATAACCTATATCGACCACTTTGTTTACCATATTTGTTAGTTGCTTAATTTATGTCGCATGAGTTTAAGCACTTTATTAATATTTTTGAACAGTGCTGCCAAGAAAAGTTTCGCAACGTGAATGTACACAATCGTGTGTAACTACTTGTTGTTAGAGTAACATATAGATTGAATAAATACTTGCAAAAGTGATTCTACCTCAAGCAATAATAAAAGTTATCTGTTGTACCACCCAGTTGCTCAACTTATGTCCGACACTGTATATTGCGACTATAACGTTGCCGTCTAGTTTCCCATACACGAATGTTTTTTTTTCTTTGCTGTTCACCTTATTTCCATGTCGACGATAGCATGTATGGTTGCATATAACATTCGGTATGCGATACATACATCCTGCAGTGCACAGCCGTTCTATTGCCGAGTTTGCTTTTCTTTGTACGGAGGTTGTCGGCAAGGTGCCAAGCAGTCCTTACGATTCTTCTTCCCACAGTCTTTTTTAACAGCCGTCACCCGACATCCATCATAGGCAAATAAAAAAAGAAAGGGAACATGTCTCCGGTGGATTCGGGCTGTTACCGACACGCGCTGTTTGTATAGTGCGGACACGACCGTCTGTATAAAAAAACAGCTACTTCTCTTTTCTACATTCGCAATCCCGAAGACCTCCTTCAAATAATGCGGATTCGAAACACGGAGTACATTTTTCGTTTCCTTTTGTGATGCTCTGTTGCCAATACGTTCTCAATGTAACTATCGGACTGCCCGCACGATAGGTATCACGAACAATCAGCAACAGGGAAGAAAACCCTTAGCAGACAGTAAAATAAGACCAAGGCTGGTCTCAATCTGAAGAACAGAACACGGGGGAGCACTTTATATGCGGAGTTTACCACCGTTATGCTTCGATAGTTGCAACAATCCAGTCGGTGACCCTTCTCATGGATAGGGCATATGAGGCCTTCCAACCAGTCGTTCGGAATTTGTTCATCCGCCCAGATCCCTAGTATTATCTGGTGGATAGCCTAGTACAGCCGCTCGCTTCCCGCTTTCAGAAGTTCGGCCGGGATATCGTCCTTCCCAGCGGCCTGTGTTGATGGCTCCACAGCTTGTTCGTCACTCATAATCGTCATCCTGTTCCTGCTCTGCTCATCTGGACGAGGGAAATTTTTTCTAAGTCTAAATTAGATCCTCAGCCCGTGTTCATTGTTCGCATCCTCGAAAAATCACATACATTGCCTACTTTACAATTGAAAATGTAAGTCATAGGACAAATATATAATTTATTCAGGAAGTAATCGTTACTTATCTCTTCTATTTTTACCCGTTGATCTACGTTGAAAAGAAACTACTAATGTAACGTTGGCAGGTCGTTTTTAAGCCCGTTTATATTATGAATGGTAACCTATTGAGACATTGATAATATATGGGAAACACATATCATTCTAATCCTATTCTCCGTGAAACTTTACAGATTCTTTATTTGCTATTGTGAGTTCGCGAACACAATCGTAATCAGTAGCAGCTGGAAAGTCTTTATTTGTCGACTTTTCTGAGAAACGATTAATTTCTTCATTCGATATTTTTTTCAACCGAGTCGTTAAAACGAAATAAAAAAATTTCTTTGTTTGAAATAGTGATAGATATGACTCTACGAGTGTAAACAACAAAATTGCAATGAACCAAGGATAGTCAGATCCATAAAAACCGCACTACAATATGAAAGGTCGAAAACGATCCGATCTAACTGAAAAGTCCCATAATCAAATATCACTTCTACCATTTAGAGGAAAACATCTGAAGGTGATTTTTTCGGTGCCCGGAGGTTCAAGACAGTTTCAGGCAAATATTATATGTAATTGGTTTTGAAAATATCGATTCCCAAAATAAAAATTGAGCCGAAAACGACCATCGGAAGTGTAACAGAATCAGAACCCACTGCATTACAAGTGTTTTCCATGCGCGCTGCGACCAACAATTACCAAAGTAAATCTGTCAATTTATTTCAACCTGAAGTCCCACATGAGCAAGACTCACCCATTTGTTTAGTAAGCAGGTAAAATTATGTGTTTCTCGCTAGAAAAAAAGAAAAGCCTCTGAAAGCAATCGACACGGATCAAGTGTTTGTATTTCTATAAGTCGTGATTTAGCCATTGGCGATTAGCGGTAAAATCGCTTAATTGTGTTTATCAGTTTATCGTTTGGCGTTTAGCGAGCTAACTTTCGAGGTTAGTGAGTTGGCGATTAGCGCCGCTTAGGCTTAGGTTAGCGATGCCCACCACTGGGTTTTTTATAAAGCGATGAGTCTGTGTTTTCAACATGGCCCGCATCCGCTTGTAAGAATGCAATTTGCTTGTGTTGACCTCTAATGCATAAAGTGTACAGAATTCGATGTGATTACGAGAACTCAACAACATTTGCATTATACATGATGAAGGTAAAAACAGTTGTTTTCTACTCCGTATGTGCACAATGAACAAACTAATTCACGTACACCGGATGAATTAGAGTTATACGCAAAAGTTCAAGCTTTTTTATGGTGGTGGGGAAATCTGCGAACAGACAGCTGAGAAGAGAACTCAGAATGTGGGGATGATACTAGGGGAGAGATGCTGGGGTAGTTACACTCCCCCAGGCACCTACTGGTCCCTGTCCCGACCCACTAAAACCCCTCCAGTCTCCAGCCCTGATCGTCCCGGAACGACGGTTAAGTATTACGTCGGGGAGTGGCTTTTGTGCGTGATGCACCCCAGGTTACAAGAGTAAAAACCTCCTAGCTAACTACCTGGAGACTGGTAGTTAGCTACCACTGGCGTGTTGGTGGTTGACCCGCCACACACGTTGTAGCTCCAGGACAATCTGGGAGGCGGCCGCACAGGCCGCGTTCCAGATGTCCGGGTCGTAGCACATCTTCCGAACCAGATTGTCCGGAGTAGTGCCAGGCCCGCTCACAGCCAGCGGACATCAACCGATTTGTCCACTCAAAACGCACAATAAATGCTCTGGCTTAGCACAACAAATGTGTCAAAAAGATAACGCAACAGTTGCTTTATGAATACATTGACAGAGATCGAAACCAGAATATGTATATTATACACAAAATCGTGGTGTTTCGATAGACTTCGATTTTGGGCAAACGATCAGTTTTGGGGCGCTCAAAAAACCGCTTGGTTACTTTCGCGAGTCGGTGCGTATCAAAGGCTCGTGCATCCCTAATCACCGTCAGCAACTGAAACAGCCAATAGCGAGCCTCGTTGCAACAGAATTTACTGACGCTGGTGCCAGTAACGTGGAACCGATTGCATATGAATAAAATCAGAGTCGTCGTTGAATGCAAAATGTTTTAAGCAAATCCAATGACTTTTTAATTGTTCATATTTGCATTAACCTATTCAATTCCAAGATCATCCGTATCGATTACTGCTTGTACTGCTTCAACGATAGCAGCATTCTGAAAAATATTACCAATAGGGGAGAAGGGGCAGTTTCGGAAACTTTTTCTATCTTGATTTTTAATATTTTTTGTTAACTTTAAAAAAAATCTGAATTCATCCTTGAACATTACTTGAACATCGGAGTATCATATAAGCGTGTTAGTAGTGTGCATTGATACAATTTCGATGGATTTATTTGAATTTTTCAAAATTGATTTTCTGACCGAATGTGCCCCGTGTGGGGTAGTTTCGGATAGTCCTGGGGCACTTTCGAACAGTGTTGAGAAACTTTTCTAGAATAATGAAAATATTGTGTTTTTCAACTAATTCTTCCATATATGCAGAGACTGGGATCAGATGCTTTACAAACCTCGAAACTCATCCTTTTATTTCAAATTTATTTTATAAAATAAAAACCGAGCAAACTGGCTATGAGGGGGAAAGGATACAAGAACTATGCCATTATCTCTGCAATATTTGATTGGTTCAAAGTGCAATGGCATTCGTGATTGTCAAACAACAGCAAATTGGTTCACTTACGCTGCTTTGGAACCTTCTTCAAGTGTTCCAGAACACTGTGAACAATTTTCCAATCGCCTTGGTATACAGTAAATCATTTCATAATTCATATGGGAACTTTCGATCAAATATTTCTCTAGAAATGTCTCTTCCACGTTCGTAAATACTTGTTGATCTGAGTTTCTAGACGAGAAGTTATCTGATTTTTCCGTTTTTTAGTTACTTTGATTTTTCAGACGACAGACCAAGGTACTTTTTGACGTAGAATACGTCTTACGGCAACAATTACAGGGACCCAATTTCAATACAGGGATCCAATTTTAAAACCGAAAACATCGAGAGCGTCACAAAAATTGTCCATTTTCAAATGCTTTAAACCCAGTCAGTTTCGGACCGATTTCTGTCATTTTTGCAGCAATCGATTGGAAAATCGTTTAAGTACCCATCCAAACGCAGACAATTGTAATCTGATTGTTCAAACTATTGCAATATTTAAAATTGTTGAACATTGTCGAAACGCAAATGTCGACTTTTGATTGGTCGCTTGCTGCCTTTCCCTAAAAAGGACGACATAATGGAGTTCCTAGTGAGCCGGGAATGCACTCTTCGGACTATATAAGAGACTGTTTCTCCTCAAGCAAATCAGTTTACTAGCAGCAGGCAACAGCAGCGGACATCAACACCGATGGCAGTAGGCGAAGTGGATCAGCATCGGGCAACAGCGGCGGTGCTAGTGGTTAGCAGCAGTTATTACCTCTTTCAGTTCGGCTTCCCTTCGATCTGAGTTGGACCCCACCAGCGGTAATCCAATTCAGATATCGTTGGGTGAATACAGCCAGAAACTGAATGAGACTCGCACCGCCAGGTGGTTTGAGAAGCTACCATCATCCAGCGTGTATTTATATGTATATAGGGTGTGTGCACATAACGTGTGTGAATATTCGTAGCGTGTGTCCCTGATATATAAGGTGTGTGGCTAGCGTGTGTGGCTTGCTATATAGCGTGTGTATGTTTATAGCGTGTATGTGCATCTCTATAGCTTGTGTGGCTTGCTATATAGCGTACGTGGCTTGCTATATAGCGTGTGTGGCTTGCTATATAACGTGCGGCTAGCGTGCGTGGCTTGCTATATATGCTATATAGTTTATAGAATGTGTGGCTTGCTATATAGCGTGTGTGGCTAGCAGTATAGCGATTGAAATTTTCATTTATGCATAATTGCTAATAAATCACCTCATGTAGAATTTAATTATCACTGTAAATCACCCAAAACTAAATAAAAAATTTGCCATGTTGAAAAAATATTCTCTTGTCAATAAATTGCATTGACAAACACAATTAACCTCAAAGTTTATCTGAAGAATTTCTGAGCTAGTGAGCCTGAATCACATAATTTTTCGCGCAAGTCTTACTAATTGCAGCATTCAGTTGTAAAATTATCTACGCTATCGTAAAATGCAGAAAAATGTTATTTGAACTGTTATATCATAGATGGAGAATGCACTATTTGCCCTTGTCTATAGCCTCTTCGTAGCCACTACCTAAATTAAGGTATCTTAGTGCAACTTGATACAGAAGACAGCCACAAAACAATAAAATTTCATTCTTGTTTTGGATACGGCAGCAAGTGAAACCGCGGTGCCAGTTACAGAGATAAACGTCATCTGGAGCAATGAGACTATTAACCCTCTAGTGCCCAAAATAATTTCTAGACGGGCTTCGATTAATCACTATGATTCATTATAAGCACTTTCTAAGTATTTATTGAAACTTTCTAGAGGTTTGATTGAAACCCGCCAAAAGGCGGCATTGGGCACTAGAGGGTTAAATTAATTAACCCCAATTGAGTGTATTCCCAAACCAATGCCAAGAAAGACATTGACACAAGACAGGCTGTCGTATTCTACGTTACCTCTGCTGTCGTGTCTTATAAACAACCTCTTCCACTTTTTTAATTCCGCAGGTGTCAGAAGCGTGTCTCAGAGACATTGTTCCGTTAGAAACTCTTCCCACCTCATCTTCGTTGGTGCTTGCTCTATCGGTTTTCGTTCTGTAGTTCCGAACCATTTTTAGGACTGAGAATCAGTCCAAATCGATTTTTGTTAATAAACAACAATCAAACACAAATTTGGTAAGTATCCGAATATGCCCCACCACCATCCGAAGACAAATCTTAATTTTATCTAATAAATAAGATATTTGTTTCCCCGTTGTTATCGAGTTTTTTCATTACATATTGGTTACGAACTAAGCTGGTGTACTCGAATTTTTAAATCTCTCACAAAGAAATTAGAGAAATCCTTACAACTTCAAGCTCAAACGGTTGAAAACATGAACGAAAAATGGCACTGTGTTGTTTTCGTAAGTAATAAACAACCAAGAGCTGTCAAACTATATGGTAGCTGTTGGTGGAAGGGCTGCCAACTCACTTATATTTTTTGTTTGTTTGAAAATTACACCATTCGTTTTTTTTAAGCTCTGTCCGAAACTGCCCCCATCCGAAACTGCCTCCGTCCGAAACTGCCCCCCTTTCCCCTACCAGTACAAATTATAATGGCAATACTGGCACTAGTTAATACTTCAAAAGTATTTTGATTTTGAGCCGTCCAATACATTGAACATTCGCTAGAACACCAAATGCGTTATGAACAACACACATTCGTTGTACTGGTTCCGAAATAGTTCAAAAGATTCGTTTATTTGTTTATTTGTGATTAAATCCATCTGACACTGAGTCTTAATGAATTGAAAACCTTAACTAAATTACAGCAAAGTCGAACCAATTAGCCTATTTTTGAATCGATGGATAGGTTCGTTAAATAAAAATAAGTCTTCAACTAGTGAAAAGGCACGAATGCACGCGGCGACTGGTTCATTGTAACCATAAGATGTTCGATGAAATCTAGGCACAAGTAACGAATCGATACTCCACGAGGTTTGATGTTGACACCATACTACAGCAGCAGTTTCCAAAAGAGGACGAACTAGAGCACAATAAAGTGCCTTAAAACAGTGAGGATCGGAAAAATCCTTAGCTATTTTCGAGATGAATGCTAGTTGACGACTCGCTTTGGATATAACCACTGAGCGATGAAGGTCAAACGTCAATTTCGTATCTAGCAGGATGCCAAGATCGTTTACCTGATCTACTCTCGTGAGTGTAACGCCATCAATTTCGTACGCTAACTCAATAGGCTTGGAAATGCGATGAAATGTAATTACTACACATTTGCCAATACTTAGAGTTAGCTTATTTCTTCGACACCAACTAGCAAAAATATTGAGTAATAATTGTAGAGGTTCACAATCTTCCACGGAACGCACAACGAAATAAAGTTTCTGGTCATCCGCATAAATCAGTTTACAGTTATTCTCAAGCAATAGGGCGGCATCGTTAAAAAATAGTATGAAAAGCAGTGGACCCAGGTTGCTTCCTTGAGGAATCCCTGACGCGTTAGTGAAAGGTTTCGAAGTGCAGGAATCAATTTTAACTTGCAGTGCTCTATCCGAAAGGTACGATTCAAACCACGAAGCTAGTAATTGAGGCACCGAGTCGAGAGAGTTTACAAAGCAATATTCGATGGTCAATCTTGCCAATGGCGGCTTTCAAGTCGGTATATATCACATCCATCTGAGTAGGGTTTGCAATATTCCCGGGAATCAATTTCCCGGGAAAAGGGAATGGAATATCGCATTTCCTGAAAATTCCCGTAAACCGGGAACGGACAATTTTTTAGCAAAAGGAGATTTTAAATAAAGTTCATCAGTAAAAGGTAACACAAATTTGTTTAAAACTTCATTCTCAATTCGCATGAAAAACAAAAAAAAAACAAATGAAATACAAAACATATTCAGTCCTAGCCGACACCGGGAGATTTTCTGAGGCGAAAAATCTCTGGGATCACGCCTTCCATCGCATTAGGAAGTAAAGCCGTTGGCGCCGGTCCGTTAATAAACGGGTCGTGAGTTAGGGTCCTGGGTGTGGAGTCGCCTCCCTGGGCGTCGGTGATAGGCCACAACAGTGGCGGAACTAGACCGACGGAAAATAAGCGAGAATAAAAAAAAAATGTCGTCAAACAATCGGTTCAGATCCGCTGACAATTTTCCGTTAAGCTCAAAAATGTTATTTCTTTCTGTAAAACTTTGCTCAAGTCTGCTGAATCACCGCTGATGTTCGATCGAATACACTAAAATCGCTTTTTACGCGGGTCTTTAACGCGGATTTCGGAATTACCGCGTTTTTTTACGCGGATTCCTGAATTTACGCGGATTCCGGAATTTACGCGGTTTTTTTACGCAGCACGTATCCCCCGCGTAAAATGCGACTTCAGTTTACACTGGAGTCTTTTTTTACGCGGTTGGTTGTGCCGCGTTGAAAAAATGCGCGTATAAAAAAACCGCGTTATTTGAAAAAATCGCGTAAAATAAAACTCCATTCAATAAAAAGATCCGATTAGAAATAATAGCACGTGAGTAAATATAAATTTGAAAAATGTTATAAAAATGGAAACAAAACACACAAAATGAGTTTATAATGCTTCCAAAATGGAAATTCATTGAAGAACAAGACAATAACTTCTTTATAATGATTTTGCCATATTTTAAAGCTCTCGTTCCTTAATCGGAAGTTATTCGCAACGACCATGACTCGTATCGTTATACAATTATTGATATATGTTTGTTCCTTTTTCCCGAATCAACGGAAATTGCCTATTATTTGATAAGAACAGAAAATATATTAAAAACATGCATGATTTAGATTGATAAAACATAAAATCTTATTGTCATTTACCAGACGATTGATATTTTATTTTATTAGATTTACTTATACTAATCTTATTTGATACCGCGTAAAAAATAATCTTCCAGATCGCATAAAAATAATCCGCGTTATTTAAAAAAATCGCTTAAAAATAATCCGCGTTTATGAAAAAAATCGCTTAAAAAAATCCGCGTATAAAAAAAACCGCATAAAAATAACCCGCGTAAAAAAAGACCCCAGTGTACTTTCAAATCACCGAATACAGCTTTTACTACACATACAAATCTGAAAAGAAATCCAAATCTGATAGAAAATTCAAATCGTTGTCGTCGGGAGAAGTACGCTGCAACGTGCAACAATTTAGTGTTGGGTCGTTGTTTGTTAAATTAAGATGGTCGCCTTTGGCGGGAACCTGAAGGTTCCCACCATCCGTATAACATCGTAGAAAGGCAAAATTGTCGGCATTCTGGGCAGTCGTGCAGCATGCGTCATAGTTGGAGCTGCAGCTGCTCTGAAAAGACGCAATATTGATGTGGTTACGCACAGTCCAACTTTTGCGTGTAGAAACAACATTAATGTTTTAAACATACGACATTATGTGTTGTTACTTGACTGGAGATTAATGTTATCGCTTTTAATCAACAAATTTGTTACAAAAGGCAGAGTTTTTCATTATTACTCGTTAAGTATCAAGTAACACTTCCATATTTGGTGTTTTCGTGCAACGTAAGAACTAACATCACTCATACGACGCGACGCGGGACAAAACACAACACTTATCGTTCTTACTACATTTAACATTTTAAAATTTTTACCTTAAAACTCGACCGGTTTCGGGCGTAATACTGCCCATCTTCAGGAGGAGAGTCCGACTGGTTACACTTCTTTATACGTTGTTCGTATACGTCAGAGAGCAAAGAGATGCTACGGGATTCTCTGCTTTACTATGTTAAATAGGCAGGATGTGATGGGGGGATCGTCTTCGTTCATCAGCGGTTCTGTCGAATTACTGATGTGAAGCGATTCCCAAGCATTTAAGTGGGACGTTTTCCTTACGTTTTTTATAATTTTCGCGTTTTTCCAGTCCATTTGGTGGTGTCAAGTTACAATGTGGGCGGCTACACTAGATTCGCAGGACTTTGCATTATCAACGGCATGTTATGTTCTTTGAGTCGGACTCTCCTCCTGAAGATGGGCAGTATTACGCCCGAAACCGGTCGAGTTTTAAGGTAAAAAACAAGAGGGTTGTGTGCAAATTCACGACCGCAAGGTTGAAGTAGGATACTTTTACAAGAAAGATAACCCAGCTGCTTGCGTGTCCGTCATTCCTAGTAAATAAACGTTGAATAATCAGATCAATCGAATTTTACGCTTCAACAAGGATTGACCATTTTCAATAATATAGTAAGTTGCTTGTCATGGTTGGGGCTTGACAATTTTAAAATTTTGAGATGAAATTTTTTCGGGTGACGTGCTCATGACTGAAGAAAAAAATAATTCAGTACGTTTTGAGGCACGGAAATAAAGTAAAATTTATAAATTTTACAAATTTAAAAATGTAAATTAACTCAAGAGAAAACATTAACGCTTTAATCATCAGGTTCAGGTTTCATCCTGAAACTGTGCGTTATCACTGACAGTGCGAACAAAGTATTCGTTGTGATGAAGTAAACAGTGAAATGCTCATATAACACTCAAAACTATTCGGCTCACGTGTTGTCAAAATGAGTCAACTTTTCATTGAATGCATTTAATAGTGCCCACTATCGCACAGAGACAGCATTTTACTAAAGAACTCACTGCATCAGAACATGCTGAGATCCGCTGCAACTAGTTCGCTATCCATAGCCATGCCACAGTTGTGGCCGCTTTACGCTGCCATTGGTATCCACTGTCCCTGCATCAGCTGGCCCAGCTGCTATCGTTGCTGGAATCCGCTGCAACTAGTGCGCTATCCATCGCTACGCCACAGCTGTGGCCGCTTTCCACCATCGCTGGTATCCACTGCACCGCTGCTGCTGCTAAGAGAAGACGACTACTGTTGTCGCTGTCTAGAACTATTATGAGCGGCTTCGGCTGAAACAGGCTCTTATATACGCCAAACAGCATGTTTTCAATTGCAAGGAATATGATTCTGTCGACCGTGCTTGGGAAGCAATCATATAACGACCAATCAGAGGTCAAATTTTTCGTTTTGACAAGGCTTGACTATTTTCAATAGTACAATGGCGTGAAAAAAAAAATACAATTATCTTCATTTGGGAAGAATCTTAGAAGATTTTCCAATCTATTGCTGCAAGAACGAAGGAAATCCATCGAATACTAATCTTTTTATTAGCATTTGAAATTGGACATATTTTTCACTTTTTTCGGTTTTAGATTTTCATTTCACATCCCTATGTAGCCGAACTTCCTGAGAGAAGTATTCTACTTCAAAATTTTAAAATGTTAAATGTAGTAAGAACGATAAGTGTTGTGTTTTGTCCCGCGTCGCGTCGTATGAGTATCAAGTAACATTTGGCGTGTATGAATTCAATTTTTCTATAAACTGTTTCAATCCTTTACATCAAAAACCTTATAAGTTCGACCAATCCTGAACGACATAACTGTTACGTCAAAAGTCCACCTCTCTAAGAAATGGTGCATACCGGCCACAAGACCGATCCCTTTCACCTCGCACCCTCCAAGTCGGCAACCCAGTCAATGCTGACAAGATTGTTCACAGTTCTAGACAATGGTTTCGGGCAGTACACCAACGAGATCCATCGCATCGTTTCCGGACAGCGTGAGTGAGTGCAGCATATTTCCCCCTTTCGTGCTTCGAATCAGTCAAAGTTCTGCAGTTCTCGGTTTCCCTAGCTCAGTCTGTGCGATATAAATTATTAATTGTCTCCTGATTTTTTAAGCATCCCTCTTGATTTCATGGTGCAGTTTTCCCATTCCAATCAACGTTTGATTCTGACCAAGTGCTTTGGTTCAAAGACCAGCATGTGTGTGTGTGTGTGCTTATGAGTGTGTCGGTATGTACATAAAGTCTATTCAGGGGCTTCCCATACCGAAACAGACTATCGGGCTGGTTGAAAATTGTTCCACTTAGGACTTCATTTTTCCTTCATAACATAACCTAACACGTAGCACAACATAGTTGTCGAGGGTCTGCTTACTGGACCTTGCACCGGGAACAAGCCGAGACGCATGTATGATGGCAGTAAAGTGCATCATCCCAGACACATGTTGAATGCAGCTCTAGAGTGTGGAGCACTCTTGATTGAAATAAACTACAAGACATAGGGGGTGACTTCTACACGTATCCAGACCCAGACTGGCCGTACCGACATACAGGGGAGCGAGGACCCGGTTCACTCTCAGGATTGCAGTTATTTCGACTCTGCAGCCAATCTGAGCTCCCGCACTGCAGCTCTTTAACACCCAACGGCGTATCCAACATGCTTTCTAACCGAGTTGCGTCTGGCCGGTCTTGCTGACATTTATGCAGTCATTCAGTGCAATCGTTTTAATCCTCCCATCCACGACGGCTACAGGACAGGCTGCCTTCTGGCCCGACCAGAGCCCGGGACCCCGGTTCGAGTCTCTTGAGAAAAGCTAAAGACCAGAAAATAGCCTCATTCAGTGGTGACTGGCTGGGTGTTCCTCCGGGGTTTGTGTGCTGCAATGATGATCCGAGCCAACGCACGTACCTATCACACATGCAATGGCATTTTATGCTTCAAGCAGCACCAGGATCTGGTCGGCGAGAGCCCTTCAGAAAGCCTATTGACGCCTGACAGATTTGTACGCATAAGCGGGTAGGGATGGCTTTGCCGACCGAGAGAGAGAGAGAGAGACAATCTAATTTTACCCATTATGATATCGGCATGCATGTTGTCGATGGTGAAATCTGTGATGATGGATCGATCGCAAGGTCACACTACTGGTGTACACGAGCAGGCGGGGGCTCGTGGGAGTTGATGTGGACATATTAACGCTTCGATGGAATTTAATGAGCGCATTTTTACATTTCAAAGTTGATTTGATTGTTGAGCATGGCTTGAACAGTTTTAACATATAGATTTGTTGGTGACGGTCAATTAGAGATAACATATATATGATATACCTGTTGTGTTGGAGTAATAATAGCAAGTTAGTGCTTTATCTAAACACAGCATTAGCTTGCAAGAGCAGGTCGTTATATTTAATATTATTCTAAGCCATACCTTTGGCTATAATTGCTACAAAATTTATATTTAAATGTGAAATTTCGAGTATCACATTTGAACATAGTAGTTATCTGTCATAATATAATATTTGAGCATGCTTCCAGAATACAAGTAATTGGATGGAATAAAAAAAAAATGGTTTCACTGCATAGAAAAACATAGCTATTCTAGTATTGATCTAAAATTCTTCATCAGGTTCTTTGTACGATGATATTATAGAACATCCCAAAGAAAGGAGTATACTACGAAGGTATAACCCTCCACAATCTCACAATTATCGTATTTCAATTGAGACAAACAGAACCGGCAATATTTCCAGTTTGGTACCAGTCGTAGTCACGACTCTCCCATCGCATACACCTTCATCCTAGCAGTGCGTGGCATTCAGTAAACTTCGAATGATTAATACATGCAGTGCGTAAACAGTCGGTGTCGTCATTTCATTTCCGACCTGAACCCGCGCTGACAAACGACCAGAACATGCACGGTCGTATGTAGCAATTATGAAATTTATGGTTTCCAATTGCCCACTTGTCATTGGACTCCGGTTCCGGAACTGCACCCGGGCACGATAGGGCCGGTTTGTCAGAATCAGATTGTGACTTCATGCATTATTATTCATTATTAGGCCCACCGAATCCCCCGCGATGTGCGCCGTACGGGTCCAGGCAGTTAGCCGACCGTGCAGTTCATGTTTGTGAAGTAATATTTAAGCAGAATTCAGCTTAATTGACAATTAGCTATTCAACTCACCGGCTACCGCCACCATCATCACCGGTGTTCGTGTGACATGATTGGTCACAGTGTGATGGCCAAATCACTGAATTTGGAAGATAAATGATGCACGAGCGGTAAACACTTTGGACCATTATGGTTTCATGCGTTGGACGGCTCCTCCGAGAGTAGTTTTCACCCACGATGTTCGTCATTTCAGAATTTCCATACTCATTTGGTGCCGATTATGACAATGACACGCACGATTACGTAAAACAGCCGCCACGGTGCAGTCATCGGGAATTGTAGTTATTAATTCCTGACATGATCTCCGCTGAGGCCAATCCGCTGCTGGTAAAATTTGAGTGAAAAACCACCCGGTTGGCGGTAATCCCTGCTCAGAGGATCAGGTTTTCGGTTTGAAAGTTTGACTGTCTCTCGCAGAACAGGCAGCACTCTCTACTCATCTGTGGATGACGAAAAATCCGCTATCCGTGAAATCACCTCGTTAAGCGATGATAAACTTTCACAACAGCCGCATAGATAGGACACAGCATTGCCATGTTATCGCATGCTACGTCTGCGGAATAAGCTTTTATGCTTGGTACTGCACCATCACTAATGCTCGATTGCCGAAATCATAAGTCCCAACCCGTATTCCACGCCAGGCACATCACCGTGTGAGAGGGAATTTGAGAAATGAGCAAAATTTTTAATTAAAACGTGTTTGGGGATTTTGGGACCAACTTTTGCAACGCTTATACCCATTGCCCGGTTCGCTGTAGTGGAGGGTTAGTGAAAGGTAGTGAGCACCGCACCTATTCCCGTACTGGTTTCTCATACAATGCTGCTTCGTATGAGTGTGTTTACCGCACAGCAACAGTCGAAGGTCTCCGGAGATGCTGTGGTACCATAGACGAAGAGGGATATTTATTAAAAAATTAAAACTTTGAACTACGTGCTCAGATTATCTAGTTCAGTTTCAGTTGATTGCTTGACTGCCCTCCACGCTGCTGGCACGGATCTCTCAGTTCACTAATAACTCAGAAATGATAACTTAGCCGTGTATTGTTTTGCGAGGTGGAAATAAAACTAAATGATTTTTAAATCTAGTATTTGTCAGAAATAGAAATCAAAAGATAGAAAGATAATCAATAGCAAAATATTATAGTTTTCAGTACGTCTAGATCTCTGCACTCTTAGCTACGGTTGAAAAGTATCATTAAAAAAACGAAGCGACACCAAATGAGTATGGAAATGTTTGATAAATAATAGAAATGCCCATGACAATAAATATAAGAATTAATCAACTCACTCACTTTTCTTACAAACAGTAAACGGATATTTGCATTCTAAAAGATCCTTTAGTGGATACTTTTATTGACAACACTGGTTAACACAGGTGCACTCCAATTGCTCAAACCGAAAAATGGAAAGATTAGAGCTATTCAACCATTCCTGTCTATTTTGGTGTCTCTAGCCACTATCTTTTTTTCAGAGACTCGTGAGTTCTTATAAGAATGGTTGAATAATTATAACACAATGCAACAAAAACGAACTTTTTTTTCCGCCTTGGTTTCTATATATATTTTTTTTGTGTATTTTGATGCAAAACCAAATTTCCACGAGTTTGAACATATTTCAACTTAAGGGGCAACAATGACGCCATTTTGAATTTTTGAGAAACCGGAAATTTTCGATGCTTTTTCGACGCCATTTTGTTTTAAGACCAAATATCAAAATTCTGAGAGTTTGTCCACATAATAGCATCTTCTTACCCATCTTAAAAAAAAAACAGATCTTAAATCGGATAAAAACTGAGCTCAAAACGGTGATTCTACGAAACCGGTTTTAGCATGGTTTTAGTATATTTCACAAAGCAATATTTAGTATTGTAGGGGAATTGGGGCAAAATCGGCATGTTGCTGACATTTCACGTCGATCAGATACCAACCAATCGATTCCTGAGACTTTTTTACTCGATATAAGACATGATTTAACCACTACTTTTAGATATCAGCGCATTACCACTGATGCTCAGACATACTCGATATTATTTTTCTATGTAAAATATACTAAAACCATGCTAAAACCGGTTTCGTAGAATCACCGTTTTGAGCTCGGTTTTCATCCGATTTAAGATCTATTTATTTTTAAAAGATGGGTAAGAAGATGCTAATATGTGGACAAACTCTTAGAATTTTGATATTGGTCTCAAAACAAAATGGCGTCGAAAAAACATCGGAAAATTTCCGGTTTCTCAAAAATTCAAAATGGCGCCATTGTTGCCCCTTAAGTTGAAATATGTTCAAACTCGGGGAAATTTATTTTCGCATTAAACTTCATGAAAAAATCATGCATAGAAGCCGAGGCAAAAAAATTGTTGCACTGTGTAATCATTCATTTTTTCTGGTTTGAGCTTTTGGAATGCATTTTTTTATTTTGTCGACCAGTGTAATCCATATTCTGGAAATAATTTGGGAACGTTTGCGTTAAGATAAAAAGTATTTCAAAATTTCAAAAATATTTTATCGCTATTTTAAGATCAATTTAGAAGAGTTTGTTTCAATTATTCTCGAACTTTTTGGCCTAAGAAGTGTATTTTGTAGATCTGAACCCCGGAATCATGTTTTCCTGTCGTTTTCAACCTACAAGTGATTTTTCGCTATGTTAGGCTCTTATTTTAATCATTGTGATTTCCGACCTTAAGATATTTTTTATATTAAATTTGAAACTATTTTCTTTTTTGGCCTTAAAATTCCTTTTCTGGTCAGTCTATTAAGGATCATCTCTACTGCCAATAATCGCATATCAGTCCCATCTGGAAAATTTGAGATAACAGACCTTGATCATAACTTCTTCATTGAGGAGTTGCCTTTTTCGTGAAAATTACAATGAAAAATCAGGAAGAGACTAATATGCGATTATTTAGGCCATCGAGTAGCAAAATAATCGCATATCAGTTCCACTTCCAACCGCTCGGTGTAAGAGTAGTCATATTTTTCTCAAGTATTTTGAATATGGGCAGACATTTTTGGCCGCAGGCAACTTCTAAATATGCTGCATGGAGAATGGCGGAGACGTCCACCCATTACTTACCCCGACTTTAAGGTCGTCGTTGAAAAAGCAAAATATAAGGTTGAAGTCTTGGATTTGCTACTAAATAAATCTTCAGTGTCTCGCAATACGTGCTGAATAAAATTATTCCGCATTAGCCTGTGAAGTTTCCAATTACATTACAACAGTTACTTGATGGAAGACGACGGCGATGAAAAGAGGGAGTTGTTTTTAGCTAAGCATAAGCAACTAAAACGAACGATTCACCTGAGTTCTGACAATTTCAACTTGAATGATCATTTGAAACGAGCAGATCATCCACAGGAAATTAACACCTTACAGAATGAAGCATTGCTAAAGGCTATTGTGCCTCTGCTTGACGAAACCAATAATCTTTCGGGAACGCACTTTCAGAAAAAGTTGCAGTTTCAGTGTCTACTTAAAATTAACTTTTGTGTGGAATTTATTAGAAACAACCTTGCATTCATTAATTATCTGATGGTTTTTTCAACAGTACAAAGCTAAACAAACAACACCAAATATTTGATTATATGGTTTTAAGAAATTTTATTCTGAAATATAGATAATAAGTGTTTTCTTTCCAGTTTCAATTCAAGTTGGGATTATTTTTCGTAGGATACGCGAGTTCTCTAACTTTACTCTTAACACTACTCATAAGCTTTTGCACAGTGTGTTCTCCGACCATTTTACCACTTTAAGCCATTTTTTTTTTAAATTTTTCAACATTGTCCGCTGCTTTGACATATTTTCTCAGCTTTGCCTTGGTCAAAGCCCAAAAATTTTCAATAGGGCGAATTTCAGGGCAGTTTGGTGGATTCATCTCCTTCGGGACACATGTGACATTATTTGTTTTATACCACCCTAGTGCATCCTTAGAGTAATGGCAGGAAGCAAGATCGGGCCAAAAGATTGGAGGATTGTTATGCTGCTTAACCATGGGTAACAACCTTTTCTGCAAACACTCTTTCACGTAAATTTTACCATTCATTGTGTCATTCGTAATGAATGGACGAGATATTTTCCCACATTCACAAATGGCCTGCCAAACCATTACCTTCTTGCCGAATTTTTCGTTGTAAATGGCTTTCACTGGTCCAGGGACATCCTTTCCCTTCGGTGATGTATAAAATTGCGGTCCTGGCAGAGTCTTATAGTCCAGTTTTAAGTAGGTTTTGTCATCCATGATAACACATCCCATTCTTTGGTCAGAAGTTTGTCATAATGCTTCCGAGCTCTCGGTTTCACAGATTCAGCTTGTTTTGGATTTCGTTTTGGCTGCTTCTGCTTCCGACGGGTCTGCAGACCCAATCTTCCCTTGGCACGCATAACGTTACTCGCCGAGGTTCCAAGCTTTCTCGCCACATCTCGTACTGATACTGAAGGATGCCGCTTGTAGAGTTCCTTAACCTTTTTGTCCATTGTGGGATCAACAGGCCCGGGTTTTCTACCACGTCTTGGGGCATCAGTAAATGTGCACTCTTCACAATACTTCCACAATGCGGTTTGAACTGCTCCGACACTTATTCCTTCTTCTCTGGCTAATTTTCTTATAGAAAGACCACTCACGGTGCCCCATTTGTGCACAATTCGCTTTCTTTGCTCGGGAGAAAGGCCACGCATTTTCAAAATTTCGCACTAAATGTTAGAAAAAATGACAGCATCTGTTTCTTTTGGATGTAAACAACAGGACGCAGCCAACGTTTGGTTGAATATTGCACGTTATTTGAAATGACGGTTGATCGTAAGTGTATTTATAATTACCGGAATGGTCTATATATATGGATGAAATATTGATCGGAACTTGCGTAACGTATTTATTGGATGCCATTGCCGTTCTAACTACGGCTTGCGGTATTAGAAAACTACCATCAAACGACGCGATGCTTAACGTCTCCGCCAACCACGCTCGACGCCTGGGTTCGAATCCCACCGCCGACATAGGTGTAGATGGTTGTAAGGTGGCGTGATCCACTCACAACCAACCCAACTGGTCTAGATTCAATCCTAGCCGACACCGGGAGATTTTCTGAGGCGAAAAATCTCTGGGATCACGCCTTCCATCGCATGAGGAAGTAAAGCCGTTGGCGCCGGTCCGTTAATAAAACAGGTCGTGAGTTAGGGTCCTAGCTGTGGAGTCGCCTCCCTGGGCGTCTGTGATTGGCCACAACAGTGGCGGAACTAGACCGACGGAAAATAAGCGAGAATAAAAAAAAAATTCCAATTGAGACGCTGAAGAAAAGGAAAGAGTCTCTCTCCATCGATTGAAATAGTCATTATTTTCATTTGAAACGATCCGATGAACAACAGAGGGGAAAGAGAGAAAGAAGTGATTCGTTGACAGTAGCGGAAAGGAATCAAGTGAAAATGAAACTGTTCGAATCGAAATGACAGCGCGAGTAGTTTCAGTTTCATTGTTTTGTTTCGAAAATGTAGAGCTCTGGGCAGTATAGATGAAGGAAAAAAATTAGGAATATTATCTTATTTGGCTTAACTTCTAGTTTTGGGGGAATTTTCCGCCAATTGGAGCTCCAAATGGGATCATTTTCGAACTGTTCTGGTCAAAGGAAAAAAATGTACTAAACGATGACAGTTTTTTGATGACATCCGAGAGTGTTCCTCTAAGACAGTAGTGGTATTGGCAAAATAAAGACAGCCGATAGATAAAATGTATTGCGACTATAACGTTGCCGTCTAGTTCTCCATACACGAAGTTTTTTTTCTTTACTGTTCACTTTATTCCCATGTCGATGATGGCATGTATGGTGGTATATAACATTCGTTAAGCGGTACACGCATCATTCAGTACACAGCCACTCTATTGCCGAGTTTCCTGTTCTTTTCATAAAGCCTGTCGGTATAGTGCCGAGCAATCTGTATTTTATTTCGTTTTATTTCGTCGATCACCGATCAATTTTATTTTTTTGAATAATCGACGTTTATCGGTGAAACAACAATTAGAAGCCACAAATTTCTGGACGTTTCGACTAACTCATTTATTGATTTTCTTCAGCGGATTTTGCTCGACTAAAAACTCAATTGGCATACTGTTCTACTTCTATCGATCTGTTTGTTCCCTCCTTTTTCCTTCTATTACTGACAGATCTTATTGTTTCTGTTGATTTTTTAGCTTTTCGAACAACCCGTTGTAAGACGATCTGAATTTGATCGAATCACGCTGTAGGTTGAACGTGTTTTCCCCACCTCCATAGATCTTTCAGTAATAGAAGGTAAAAGGGGGGAACAAACAGGTCGATAGAAGTAGAACAGTACGCCGGTTGAGTTTTTAGTCGAGCAAAATCCGCTGAAGAAGACTGAAAAATCAATAAATGTAAGTAAGTCGAAACGTAAGGAAATTTGTGGCTTATGGAAAAAAGGGAGGAAATTTCTCCTGTGGATTTGGGCAGTTACCGAAACGCGCTGTTTGTGTAGTGCGGACACGAACGACTGTATAAAATACAGCTCTTCTCTCTTCTACATTCACTAGTCCGAAAACATCCTCCAAATAATGCCGAATCAACACACGAAGTACATTTTTCGTTTCTTTTTGTGATGCTCTATTGCCAATACGTCTTAATGTGACTAACGGACTGCTAGCGTGGATAGGTATCACGAACAAACAGCAACAGAAATCGTTGAAGACAGTAGAAAAAAGACTGTACCATTGGAATGCCTGGCCCTGGTTTTGAAAAGCTTCGTTTCGTCATTTTGAGCTCTTTTTAGAATACTTTTTTTCTCTGGCTCTATCCTGGAACATGAGTTGAAATTGCATGGAACATTTACATGTTGTATAGTGATTTTTGAAACATTTTATCCATTTGTTTTATTTTAAAATATAAGTGAAAATAGTAGTCAAATTAATGAACAATCAATATTTCAAGAGCAAGAAATAATTTTATGGTATTTTACGCCCCTCCTTCCTCTGGATGGGAGGGCTCCCAAACAAACTGAACACAAATATCTGTATAACTCGAGATTCAATCATGCAAATGAAACCATGGCGGTTTACGGAAGCAAGAAATATTTCTGTAGTAGATCGAAACCCCTCTAGAAGGGAGGGTTCCCATACATATGAAACACAAACTCCTTCATAAATCGGGTGCTAAACAAGCAAATGAAACCAAATTTGGTATGTGAAGGCTAGATATATTTCTATAATAATATGATACCCTCCTCTACTCTAGAAGGGGGAAAAGGTAGGGAGGGGTTGGTCATTTCATACAAAATCCTTCATAACTCAAGAACTAGTCACGCAAATGGAGCCGAATTTGGCATGTGAAGGTTTTTAATAGCAAAAAATATTTCTGAGGTTGTTTGACACCTTTCCCCTGTCTGGAAGGGAGCGCTCTCATACAAATAAAGCAAAATTTATTGCCTACCCCGAAAACTTATTAAGCAAATGGAACCAAATTTGTCAGGTGATGGTTTAAGGGGTAACAAATATGTCCGTAATAGTTTGACACCCTTTCTCTTCTGGAAGGGAGGGGTTTTCCACAAAAAAAAAAAAAAATTTCTGCGCATCTCGAGAGATGATAAAATCAATGGAACCAAATTTGATATGTATAGCTTTTTGAGAGCAAGAAAAAGTTTCATGATGGTTTGACACCCCTCCCTCTTCTCGATGGAAGGGCTCTTATGCAAATCAAACACAAATTGCTATGGTGGTTTGACACTCCTTCGTGTTATGGAAGGGAAGGGAGGACTCCCATACGAAATAAATAAATATTTCAACCAGGATTTCCGAAAAACAGCCTAAAATGATCAGGTCGATGCACAGGAGTCAAAACTCGACTGCAGACGCCATTTTTAAACTTAAGATGGAAAACTCCAGTTTTTAATATGGGTGTTTCCTGGACCAGAATGAAGCCCAGAGGCCAAAAAATGTCTCAAATACCATTTTTAAGACAAGATGGCGATTTCCGGTTTCTGAAATCAGCAAAAGTTGACCAAATATCACCCTACATGGGTATTTCCGAAATCGTAATGAAGCCACCGAACGACCTCACACAACATTTTGAATTATAAATTGGCAACTTGCGGTTTCTCTAAAACAGCCAAAAATGGCCGATTCCCATACAATATGAGTATCTCCGAAACCAGAATGATACACAGGAGCTAAAATCGACCACAGACACTTTTGAATGAAGAATGCGACTTCCGGTTTCTGGAAAACAGCCGAAAATGACCCATTAAGGGTGTTTCTTTAACCAGAATGACACTCAGAGGCCAGAAATTTTCTCCAAATTCACTTTTTAAATCCAAGATGGTGACTTTCGGTTTCTGGAAAACAGCCTAAGGTGACCAAATACCCCCCAATATGAGTATCTCCGGAGCCACCAAATACGCATATTTTCAGAATAGCGGTGATGTACAGAAGCCAAAAGTCGAGGATGTTGTCATTCCGATAGAACCAATCATTTCAAACGATTTGTCTTTTGACTTTGATCATATGCCATGGCCGATTGATTGTGCATTTGCAGACTATGAACAAATCGCAAGGAATCAATAATTTGCAATGTTTGAAATTATTAAAATAAACACAAAAATAGGCATATATAATTTAATTATGTAACTTTTTATTTTTTTTACAGTCTCCTATTATAACGAAGTTTGATTGCAAATACACGTTTCATTTGGAAAAAGATTATTAAAATCGGATTAGCCATCGAGAAAATTTTTGTAGAACAAAATAATAAATGTCTTTGGGAAATAAGTCGCACAAAAAGCTGCCTTATCAATTACGATTCATATTCTCAAAAGTTTCATTGGATTTTGAGAGGTGATATTGTTAACCCAAAATCTCTCTGGTTTGGTGTTTAATACCTGATAAATTTGCTTCAATTCTATATTTACTAAATTTAGATTTAATTACGTTATGAAGTAGTTTCCAGAACTAATTTGGTACAAGCTTCAAGCCTCCAAATGAGTTCTGATTATGGTATTGGAATAATGCCATGCCACTAGCGTCAGCGTTGTAAATCTATTCGAATCTAGATGAGTTTAAATCATATGTTGCTTCTAACGAAAGCCACTGTTGTTTGTAGTGGCTGCTGCTACCACAGACACAAGACTCTATTTTCCCGCTCATTAATTCCGATATGATTACTGCTGACATCTCCAGGGGCCAGGCGCCGGCAAAATAAATTGTTTTCAATAAAGCGCTGTGACCGGAGGAAGAAGCCAAGCCAGTGGAGCAAGCGATGCAGCCCGCATCGTTGCTTGTTCGTTCAGTGGTGGAAAATGCTTTCTAACTCGTTCCACCCACGGACGATGATGACGCTGTAAGCCAGAAGCGTTAGCCATTAATAAATTGTTACCGTGTCGATTGTGTGCTTCCTCTCTTCACTGGAAGGGAGTGGATACAGTCTGTGTGGTGGGTAGGCTTAATGTTTATGACACATGGTTCGTAAAATATTAGAATTGTAGATGTGGAAATGAGCCGTTTGGTTTGTTTTCAAATTTCACTTTGAAGAATACTTTTATTCCGCTTTTATTTTTTCCCAATTTAATATTTTTGTTTGACCTGTTGTGACAGCAAAGTTAGTACCGGTAAATATTAGAATACAAATTAATATCATGTCCACAAGTTTCTTATTCACCAACTCAAATTCATTTGATTCCATAATTGTCTTCAAAACAAAAGCCGTTTTAAGTATGCATTCAGTCACTTTCGACTGTCTGCCTTATACTCAAACAAAGTAAGATATATTTCCTTCACCTCTAATGACTGATTCAATTACACTCGCTGTAATTAGACGTCCCAGGCTCGTAGTAATCTTCTCATATAAATGATGTTCGCTCGCAAAAGCTACGCGGTTGGTGGAAGAATTTCAAGCTATTAGCATTTATCATCACAAACAATGAAAACAAAAACACTCTCGATTCAAAAGAGCCGTTTCTCTTTTCACAGCACATTTCCCAACAAAAGACAAAATTCTTCCCGGGGCTTCGGGACCGTCATCTCCAATAAAATATTTCACCATCAGCAGCAAACGTTAAAACAGATGCCTATTCAAACAACAAGTATTCATTCGTTTGCTGTTTCCTCGAAACCGGTCGTAGAGGTATCAGCACAGTCCTCTCCCTCGCGGAACCCGTAATCCCAGTCAATCCTATTTTCCTCATTTATTATCACCCTCTTCGAGGCAACAACAGAGGCAGTAGCAACGGTGGAGACGGCCGCAGTCTGTCTTCTGTTACCTTGTGCCACCTCCATCGTTAGCGGCAGCCGGCTCTATTGTTTCTTCGGAAAACTCACAATTTAAATCAGAAGAGCAAATAAAATTCACTCGCGGCACTCGTACTCCCACTTGATCACTGCTCCCTTTTCACACCACTTGAAGGCAACAATGCCGATGACGGTACCGTCGGGAGCAAGAGAAACCCGGCTTTTGCGCGTACCCTCGTTAGGGCGTCCCGGGGGAGGCAGGTGTGTTACAGTGAGCTTTCGCTAGCTCGAATTGGGAATTATAACTAGAATTTGAATTGTGTATTTCTCTTATTTTGGATAAGGTCCTTCGAGGTACGAACCGTTGAAGAAATTTCACATGATTTTTTTGTTGAAGATAAAAAAGTTGAGTAATTTATGCAAAATGATGTGTTATTTGTTTATTTTTTGTTTCCAGTTTTGATTGAGTTTTACGTAGTTGTTCACTTTTCAAAGAGATTCAAAGACATTAGTTCTTCAAATAAGATCACCGTGACATGATAAACTATTCGGTAATCTTCATCAAGAATTAATGCTTCCCATATTTTCACAGCTTCCACCAAAAAGATGGCTTAGAGATCATAGATTATTTCTCCAAATCGCCTTCAAGCTCGTAAACAGCGGTGGCGCGAAACTGCATTCCCATATCATCACGTTCAACAGTTCAGAATCTTTAGTGGCGGTCCGAATAGGGTGCGCGCGCTGGGGACTTACAATAGTTGCTGTTGTTTGCCCCAGCCCGCAACCGATACGACTATTAATTTAAAACTTTACCCCAAAAAGAAATGGCCCATTTTAGACATCTGCTTCCTTGTCTGCGAACAGCAATTTCGGGGGAAACTTTTTCGATTGCTCATCAAACCTCCGCGCTACGTCCCCCGTTCGTAGACCGTAAGAAACAAGGAATTGCGGACGGAGAACATCTTCGCTTGTTGGAGCTACATTTTTTTTTGCTTCACTGCGCCTTACCCGGATTATATCGAAGCAACATCAAGACTGTCTCAGATCTGTGGTGGAACGCGCAAACGATTCTTAAAAGCAGATCAAACGGGCGGCGAAGGATAGAGTGCACCAACTGTCGAAATGGCTGCTCATCTGCATATCTTGCTCCCGCAAGTTCGGGAAAAGGAAAGCTTAAAAATTCAGTCCCTCGCAAAGATGCGGGTTTTAGAATTCCCTTTTACCCGAGAAGGGGGTGCGATTTCGACAAAGGCAGCGATTGTTAAAAACATATGGCGAGCTTGCTCATCCCACCACTTGATTAGATTTTTATTGAGTTTATGTTTGATGAGACATGAATAAATAATTTTACTGGGCGGCAGCTTGTTGGGTTCCTTTTGCCGAAGAGGACCACTCAGTTAAAGATAATTTAAATTCTATTACGTACCATTTTGGAGCAGAATGTGCATTATTGAAGATTATAATCTCAACGATTTCATTTTATGATTTCTCACAAATTTCTAGTTAGTGGTAAATTATGGCAAATGCTTTTATATTGTGTGCTTGGGAAATGCGTAAGCCGCTGTCGAGCGGAAGAACCAATTCGCAATATTCGCTAAGTAATTCCCTGCTCGCTACCGAGCATTCAATTCGGCCCACATAATACTACTGAATATCTAATAGGAGATGCTCATAGGTACCTGAATGTATACGGTTTGGAAGCCAAAAATTTCAACTCGCATACTATTTTGCTACAGAACGAGTCTTGTAGACGAACGCCGACTTCGTGAGTATGTTTTTTTTTTCTGTATGCCTGAAGGGCACTGGGTACTGAAATGCCACTGCGACATTCTTGCTGATTGTCTTTTGTGGCGGCCCCGATTGCTGTGCACAGGTTACGGATTGCTCGTACTCATTGATGAAGTAGAACTGTTTTGTTGTAAACCTGTACCTTAATTAGGTACAACATAGTTGATGAAACTAATGACCTTCTTGGGATAAGAGCTCCATACTTGGTATGGAGTTAAAAGGTAGCTTCCTAAGAAGTTGTACCTAGAGGAAGCAAGAGCTCCGCAAGAACAAAGCAAATGCTCTGAACTCTCTGGTTCATATTTGCAGAATTGGCAGGTTTCGTTCAACACTACACCGATTTTCTTTAAATGATAAAAAGCGGGACAGTGTCCGGTTAGCAGTCTCGTGATTATCCGTAGTTCAATACGCTTTAGACTAAGTAACTTTCTGGCGGTTCCGAGGTTCGGATAGATAAACTGTCTACAACCCTGTACCTGTTGCCATTGGGATGCTATTTCTAGCCTTTCCCAAGTTAGTAGTTCACTTTCGATAGCGGAAATGGACGGACCCAGAAACGGCTCGGGGCTAATAAACCGCTGAGCTGATCTCTGTCTTGCTAGGTAGTCAGCGTGTTCATTACCCTCGACTCCGCTATGTTCGGGCACCCAAAACAGAAAAACTGAGTTTAGTCGGGAAAGTTCCCGTAGAGTTTCAATGCATTCCCAAACAAGTTTGAAAGCGCATTTGACGGACTTAAGTGCTTGTAGGCTGCTTGACTGCCCAAGAACATACCTACCGATTTTCGTATGTCTGTATGCGTTTCAGACATATTTTTGCGTAGATATAGGGACAGTATGCGTATAATGGACCCTGTGCGTATAGTGGACCCCCCTGGTATATTTTTGCATTTGTTTCTTGTTAATATCATATTTTTGCCATTATTAATATCTTTCACGAATAACTACAGCATGCTATGAATAAGGATGGTATGAATTTTTCAAATTCCTGCAAGAAAATACCATAGGAAAAATAACTGATTTTCTTTCAGCACAGCATAACACAGCGGTTTGTTAGCCATTTTGTGAGCAGAGACAAATTATATTCTATTGTTTTCCAAGCGAATTGTGTGTTACAAATATGATCTTAAACATGTTAATACCAAGCACTAAAGGTGCCGCCACACGGACGCTAATTCCCTTAGTTTCTAAATCATAGTTGATTGTATAAAGCATTTTCATCATTTCCATCATCGCGGGATTGTACTGTCAAAAGCTATAACATAGAGACCCTGAACTACTCCGTCATGCCCGAATAGTTCATAGCCTACTATTCAGTGATGAAAAAAGGCTTTTTACAATCAACTAAGACTTAGAAACTAAGGGCGTCCGTGTGGCGGCACCTTAACAGTCTAAACCGAGCTGGGATTCCAAAATACGACAACAGGCTCGTTACATCAGCATCGTGGCTTGTAAAGAGGTGGGAGGCGCGCCCCAATGCTGTTTAAAATTCAAACAAACATAACCTTTGTTTATGAATTCAATTATTTTGGCCTCCAAAATCATTTTCTGCTTTAGCTCTTTTGGCTATTTTTTTAAGCTAAACTATCGAAATCCTTTTAAAAAAACCTAAATTAATCCACCTAGCGGTCAGACCCAGCCTTTCTCATTCAAACTTTTATTTGTTTCAATAAATTTACATGAACGCTTCAATCCAATAAATGTATATTCACTCTTAAGGTTCTAAAATATTGATGTTGTAATCTATACATATAAAAATGCAGTTCGGTCTGTCTGTCTGTCTGTCTGTCTGATCCATATAGGCTCGAAAACTACCAAACCGATCGAAGTGAATATTTGTATTAAGGGATTTTTGGTGCCGATAAAGGTTCCTATGATAGTTTGAGACCCCTTCCTCTTCTGGAAGGGAGGGGTCCCATACAAATGAAACATAAATTTCTGCACAACTCAAGAACAAACCAAGCAAGTGAAACCGAAATTGGCGTGTGGATGTTTTAAGGGGTAACAAATATGTCAATAATAGTTGGACGCCCCTCCCTTTTCTGGAAAGGAGGGATTCCATACAAATGAAACACATATTTCTGCACATCTCGAGAGCTAACCAACTAAATGGAACCATATTTGGCAGGTGAATGTGCTTAGGGGTAATAAATTTGTTTCATAATCCTCAGGCAAAATTTTGGATTGTAAGATGGCAACTTCCGTTTTATGGAAAACAGCCAAAAATGACCGATTTCCACCCAATATAATTATATCCAGATCTAGAATGATACACAGGAGCTTAAATAGACCACAGATACCATTTTGAATTCTAAGATGGCGACTTCCGGTGTCTGAAAAACAGCTGAAAATGACCAAATACCACCCAATATGAGCGTTTTTTCAACCAGTATGACGTTCAAAATCCAGAAATTGTCTTCAAATGCCATTATGAAATTCAAAATGGCGACTTCCGCTTTCGGAAAAACAGCGGCAAACGACCAAATACCACCCAATATGGGTATTTTTGGAATCGTAATGATGCACTGGAGCCACAAATCGACTCAGACAACATTTTGAATTGTAAGATGGCAACTTCCGGTTTCATGAAAACAGCCTGAAATGGACGATTCCCATTAAATATGAGTATCTCCGGAACCAGAAAGATGGACAGAAGCTAAAAGTTGATCACAGGCACAATCTTGAATTTTAAGATTGTGACTTCCGGTATCTGGCAAACAGCCGGAAATGACCAAACACCATTCAATATGGATGTTTTCGGAACCAGTGTTACGCCCAGACGACAGAAATTGATTTCACAGGCAATTTTAAAGTCCAAAATGACGATTTCCGGTTTCTGAAAAACAGCCCAAAGTGACCAAATACCACCCAATATGAGTATCTCCGGAGCCAGAATGTTGCAAGAAGCTAACAATCGACCTCAGACACCATTATGAATTGTAGGATGACAACTTCAGGTTTCTGGAAAACAGCCAAAAACGGCCGATTTCCGTCTAACATGAGTATCTCCGGATCTAGGATGATACACAGCGGCAGCCGGTTCCAGGGAAACAGCCGAAAATGATCGAATAACACCCAATATGGGTTTTTCTTCAACCAGAATGACGCTCAGATACCAGAAATTATCTTAAATACCATTTTGAAATCCAAGATGCCAAGTACCGGTTTGTGAAAACAGCCTAAAAAACAAATACTATCCAATATGAGTATCTCTGGAACCAGAATGATGCAATGCCCGACCAAACGATAATAACAAACGGGTAACAAAAATATATCCAAACCTGATAGAAATAACAAAGCCTGTAATATTTTTGCTATGCCGGAATGATAAAAATTACACAATTATATCAAATTCAGTAAATCATGCACTTGAATGTTCAAAAGTGTGTTTTTTAAAGCATATTTATAACAAAATTTGTTAATAATTTAACAAAATATTTTGCATTCTAACTAATTCTGATCTTTTTCTGCCAAAAACCTTACAAAGCTTGCTATAATTTGTAATAATCAGTAAGTAATTTTGATAGGAATTTTGATATTTTAACTATTAACGAGACCAAGTTTTGAACACAAGTTGATACAAAAAGTTCGCAACAAAATATCAAGATCTGTTATAATCCTGCTATTTTTGACTGATCGGGTGAGCCAACAATTGACCTCAGGCACCATTTTAAATTGCTAAATGGCAACTTCTAGGAAACAGTCGAAAATGACCGAATAATGCTCAATATGGATATTTCCGTAATCAAGATGATGCATAGAAACCAAACACTGACCCTGGACACCATTTTGTATTTAAAGACGACCACTTTTGGTTTCTGGAAAACAACCAAAATAACTAAATACCTCCCAATATGAATATATTCAGGGTTAAGGCGATGTACAGAAGCCGAAAGTCGAGGATGTTGTCATTTCGATAAAACCAATCATTTTAAACGATTTGTTATTTGATTTTGATCATATCCTATGGCCGATTGGTCGTGCATTTGGAGACTTCGAACACATCGTAAGGAATCAATGAGTTTGGAACGTTCAAATAGTACGATACCACATTCAAATTATGTTAAGGCCACATATATCGATCAAAGCAGGTGTAGTTTTCAATAGTCTTCTATTCAAATTATTATGAAGTTTGTTATTTGTAAGTTTGAGAGATGACACGCTCGTATGACACTAGTTATGTTCAAATAAGTCATGTAATCTTTGTGTTAATAGACTTTCGTAATTTAATTAACAATTTCATACATAACGGTTGCTTTAGTTCGATTATAATCAAACGAAATGGGAACGTATAGGGCAGCCAAACTTTGGAACCACGTGTTCAATCATAAATTATCAGTTAACTCTTAACTAGCCCGCTCATCTGATAATAATATTAATCAATTCGGTTGTGTAGTTTCTGAGATAATAAAGTTTCGTGATTTCCACATTGCGGTACATTACAGACGAAGTTACAGTTCGATTAGAGTAAAATTCAATAGGGTGTTATGAGGCAGCTAGACCTTTCATTTGACACTAATTTTGTGGAAATCGGGTCAGCCATCTCTGAGAAAAGTGAGTGAGTCCAAGTAATCTTCGAATTATGTTCCTTTCCATAGCTGGATTTCATATTTTTAAACATTAAGGCAAAGTAATAGTCCAATTGCAAAACAAATCAATAGGGTCTTATGGGGCAACTAGACCTTCCATTTGACACTGATTTTATGGAAATTGGTTCAGCCATCTCTGGGAAACATGAGTGAGATTAAACAGTCTTTAGAACACGTTTCTTTCCATAACTTTTGAAGCACAAATTCAATCTTTAAAGAATTCAAAAGTTAAGGGTTTTTCAGGTAGCCCGATCATTTAAACTAGTTTTGTTCAAATCGGTGGTGTGGTTTTAGAGATAATGATGTTACATAATTTTTACATTTTGATACATGACTTCTAAACTATAAATCCGATTACAATGAAATTTAATAGGGACTTATGGGACGGCAAGACCTTTTATTTGCAATTAATTTCATGAAAATAGCTTCAGCCATCTCTGAGAAAAGTGAGTGAGAATAAAAATCTGCACATACACACACACATACACACACACACACACACACACACACACACACACACACACATACAGAAAACGCTCAGCTCGTCGAACTGAGTCGAGTGATATATGCCATTCGGCCCTTTGGAGCACTTTTATATCTTCGGTTTTGCAAGTGATTGCTATACCTTTCTAGGAGAAAGGCAAAAAACCTTTAAAAAACCTAAATTAATCCACCTAGCGGTCAGACCCAGCCTTTCTCATTCAATTTTTTATTTGTAAAAATAGATTTACATGAGCGCTTCAAGCCAATCAAGCATA
The DNA here is from genome assembly GCF_029784165.1 of Wyeomyia smithii. Classification (NCBI taxonomy): domain Eukaryota; kingdom Metazoa; phylum Arthropoda; class Insecta; order Diptera; family Culicidae; genus Wyeomyia; species Wyeomyia smithii. The sequence goes on from NC_073696.1 coordinate 62,787,867, forward strand.
TTTCATTTATTTATTTACAGCATATTCACTCTTTAGGTTCTAAAATATTGATGTTGTAATCTTTACATATAAAAATGCAGTCAAGTCTGTCTGTCTGTCTGATCCATATAGGCCCGAAAACTACCGAACCGATCGACGTGAAAATTTGTATGTAGGGGTTTTTGATGCCGATAAAGGTTCCTATGATAGTTTGAGACCCCTCCCTCTTCTGGAAGGGAGGGGTCCCATCAGGGAGCTGCGTAGCCGCAAGGTTACAGAGTCCGCTTTGTCAAGCGAATGGTCGTTGGTTCGAATCTAAGCAGAATCAGTCCATTCGATGTCAAAAAAGGACTTTTAAGCATGGGTTTATTCTCAGGCTCCCCACCAGTTACCCCTCCTTTACGATGAAATCTACAATACATTTGCATGACTTCCTCTTAACAAAAAATAGGTCCCTCTTATCAATAAAACTTGCCAGAAGGACGCACGACGAAACTTCTCCAGAGATTATAATTGGCGATATTTGGCGGGAGGAAGGAGGCTCGGTATAGAAGAACAGTAAGCGTGTAAAAGGAAGGGTAGTACATTACACACAAGCACTGATTAAAAATAATAATAAACATGCCACTTCTCAATAGCGGCATTGCTAATAATAGAAGAGCGGGATTACAGCAGACACCCGGGCATATCTCACAATAGATCAACGATTCTGGTCGCAGTGAGGAAGTCCATACAGTAGAGAGGGGTCCCAGTCCCATACAAATGAAACATAAATTTCTGCACAACTCAAAAACAAACCAATCAAATGAAACCGAATTTGGCATGTGGATGTTTTAAGGGGTAACTAATATGTCCATAATAGTTGGATGAAACACAAATTTGTGCACATCTCGAGAACCAATCAACCAAATGGAACAAAATTTGGCAGGTAAATGTTTTTAGTGGTAACAAATATGTACATAATGGTTTGACACCCGACTCCCTCTTCTATAAGGGAGGGATCCCATGAAAATGAAACACAAATTTCGCACAGCTCAAGAACCAATCAAATACAACCAAATTTGGTACGTGAATGTTTTTAGAGGTAACAAATATGTCCATAATAGTTTGACGCCCCTCCCTCTTCTGGAAGTACATGTTTCTTCACAAATTTCTGCACATCTCGCGAACTAATCAACTAAATGGAATCATATTGGCAGGTGAATGTTTTTAGTGGTAACAAATATGTTCCAAAATCGACCTCAGACAACATTTTGGATTGGAAAACTGCCAAAAATGGCCGATTTCCACCCAATATAATAATATCCGGATCTGAAATAATACACAGGAGCTCAAATCGACCACAGAAAGCATTTTAAATTCTAAGATGGCGACTTCCGGTTTCTGAAAACAGCTGAAATGACCAAATACCACCCAATATGAGTTTTTCTTTAACCAGTATGCCGTTCAAAATCCAGAAATTGTCTCCAAATGCCATTATGAAATCCAAAATGGTGACTTCCGGTGTCGGAAAAACAGCGGCAAACGACCAAATACCACCCAATATGGGTATTTTTGGAATCGTAATGATGCACTGGAGCCACAAATCGACTCAGACAACATTTTGAATTGTAAGATGGCAACTTCCGGTTTCATGAAAACAGCCTGAAATGGACGATTCCCATTAAATATGAGTATTTCTGGAACCAGAAAGTTGCACAGAAGCTAAAAATTGATCACAGACACAATCTTGAATTTTAAGATGGTGACTTCCGGTGTCTGGCAAACAGCCGGAAATGACCAAATACCATTCAATATGAATGTTTTTGGAACCAGAATTACGCCCAGATGACAGAAATTGATTTCACAGGCAATTTTAAAGTCTAGAATGACGACTTTCGGCTTCTGAAAAACAATCCAAAGTGACCAAATATCACTCAATATGAGTTTTTCTTTAACCAGTATCCTAAATACCATTTTGAAATCCAAGATGACGACTACCAGTTTGTGAAAAACAGCCTAAAATAAACAAATACTATCCAACTATGGCTATTTCCGGTGTCAGATTGATGCCAGAAAGTCTGCTGAAAATGACAGAATACCACCAAATATGAATATATTCAGAATTAAGGCGATGTACAGAAGCCAAAAGTTGAGGATATTATTGTCATTTCGATAAAACCAATCATTTCAAACGGTTTGTTATTTGACTTTGATCATATCCTATGACCGTTTCGTCCTGCATTTGCAGACTTTAAACACATTGCAAGGAATCAATGAATTTGGAACGTTCAAATAGTACGATACCACATTTAAATTATGTTGAGGCCACATATATCGATCAAAGCAGGTATAGTTTTAAATAGTCTTGGAATTTATTTTCTTTCCATAACTTTTGAGCCACATATCAAATTGTTATGAAGTTTGTTATTTGTAAGTCTGAGAGATGACTCGTTCGTATGACACTAGTTATGTTCAAATAAGTCATGTAATCTTTTAAACAATAGACTTTCGTTGTTTTATTAATAATTTAATACATAACGGTTGCTTTAGTTCGATTATAATCAAATGAAATGGAACGTGTAGGGCAGCCAATCTTTGGAACCACGTGTTCAATCATAATTCATCAGTTAACCCTTAACTAGCCCGCTCATCTGATAATAATAATCAAATCGGTTGTGTAGTTTCTGAGATAATGAAGTTTCGTGATTTTCACAAGTCGATATATTACAAATGAAGTTACTGTTCGATTACAGTAAAATTCAATAGGGTCTTCTGAGGCAGCTAGACCATTCATTTGACACTAATTTTGTGGAAATTGGGTCGGCCATCTCTGAGGAAAGTGAGTGAGTCCAAGTAGTCTTCGGAATATGTTCCATTGCATAGCTGGATTTCACATTTTTAAACATAACAGGCAAAGTAATAGTCTGATTGCAAAACAAATCAATAGGGTCTTATGGGGCAACTAGACCTTCCATTTGACACTGATTTTATGAAAATTGGTTCAGCCAGCTCTGGGAAACATGAGTGAGATTAAGCAGTCTTCAGAACACGTTTCTATTCATAACTTTTGAACCACATGTTCAATCTTCATAAAATTCAAAACTTAAGGGTTTTTCAGGTAGCCCTTTATTTTGAGAACAATTTTGTTCAAATCGGTTGTGTATTTTCTGAGATATTGATGTTTCGTGATTTTTACATTTTTAAACATAACCTCTAAACAAAAAGTCCGATTACAATAAAATTCAATAGGGTCTTATGGGGCAACTAGAACTTTCATTTGCAATAAATTTTATGAAAATCGGTCCAGCCATCTCTGAGAAAAGTGAGTGAGAATAAAAATCTGCACATACACACACACACGCACACACACACACACATACACACACACACACACACACACACACATACAGAAAATGCTCAGCTCGTCGAGCTGAGTCGAGTGATATATGCCATTCGGCCCTTTGGAGCACTTTTATACTTTCGGTTTTGCAAGTGATTGCTATATCTTTCTAGGAGAAAGGCAAAAATGTTTAAAGTTATTTGAAATTGGGGTTCTCGGAATTTATAATTGGGATGACGACGAATGAACCTTGGTACTAATGAAAGAAAACAACATTTCATGACCAAATATTATGATTTGCGTATTATAGACTCGGGTCCATTATACGCATAGTGAACCCGGATCCATAATAGGAAAAAGGGTCCATTATGCGCACATTAAGATCGGTAATAAGTTTTGATATTTGGCATTAAAAATGGAACTTGACCAAGGAATCTTTCATTAGATTAGGTAAGAGACTTCATATTTTAAGCAAATATAAGAATACTGCTTAGAAAATATGAAAAAATCGAGCCGTTTACATCTAAATTATGCAATACATCTACTAAGGGACCCATACTAGCATATGAACCCTATATGGCGTATACCTCTGCTTGAAAAACGGTGGGCCTTTGCCCAGCGAAAACATTTCCCCGATACCGGGTCCGTATATACCAGATCCCGCTAGGGATCCCATTCTCGAGCCGTCCGTATGAAAACTGACGATGCCAGGTGGAAAATTAGGCCCTCCATTGTTCCACATAGAGCGGTTTGTTTCCATCACTCTATACGGAATATCCATGTTGGTCCTAACGTCCATCCAGTCGGAAACTGTGGTTAATAGCGGAGTTAGTTTGAACTCCCTAAGTATGCGAAGGTGGCCGATTTGGTCCCCTTCAGGTATAGTTTTCCTCCTTTGCAACCTTAGAGCGCCAAGCTCTGCTTCCTTTTTCACATGAAAATGTAGAGGCAGTAGGCAAGCATAGCTTTTATGGCTGCAGTTGGAGTTGTTCGCATAGCGCTTGTAACCGAAAGACATGCAAGTCTTTGAACTTTTTTTGAGTTTGGCTTGCGCAGTCACTTCGTTCACCATAGGCCTCCACACAAGGGCAGCAAAGGTTATTCTTGTTTGGGCAATGGTCTTGTAAGACCAGAGTGCCAAGTCTGGTTTCAGTCCCTAGGTCTTACCGAACAGCGTCCGGCAGGCCCAGATCGCCGAGGTCGCTTTCTTAGCAGCATGATCCAGTTGTGCAGACCAGTTCAGTTTCTTGTCCAGAATAATTCCGAGGTATTTGACTTCATTTCTGAAGCCCAGTGTTTGAGGAGCGATGGGGATCTTCCCTCGCCTACTGAATGTAATTAGGACTGTTTTTAAAGGGTTTATGTTGAGAGCCTCCTGTGGACACTATAACATGGTGGCATTCAGAACCGCTTGCATTCGGCTCGACAGAGTTGCGTCGTATTTACCTCTGACAATGAGGACGATGCCATCAGCGTATCCAATGGCCTCGTAACCAAGCTGTGAAAGCTTATTGAGAAGTGCGTCGACAACTAGTGACCATAACAAGGGCCAAGGTTGCTGTGATCACTCAGTTAGAGAGCATTGCTTGTTTCCAGCTCCTTGAAGTGTGGTCGATTCCTTTATTGAAGAGAGCCGTATTAATTGATGCAAGGGACGTGTTATCGAAGGCCCCTTCAATATCAAGAAAGGCACATAGCGCCGTCTCCTGATAATTCAGGGAGTTTTCAATAAACGTCACTTATCTGTGAAAAGCAGTTTCTGTTGACTTGCCACTTTGATAGGCTTGTTGGTTCCTATGCAGTGGGGAGTCTTTAAAAAAATCATCACGGATATATTCATCCATTATTTTCTCCATCAACTTGAGAAGTGATGAAGTCAGAATTATGGGTCTGTAAGTTTTAGGTAGGGTTTTGTCCTTTCTTTCAACTTTGGAGATAAACACTACCTTCACCTTCAGCCAGTTATCCGGAATATGGCCCAGGATAAAGCTGGCTCTAGAGAGGTTTATGAGTTCGGACTTGATAGCTGCGGCCGATTTTTGTAGAAAGATGAGTAGTATGCCGTCTGGACCTGGAGACTTCATAGGGTCGAGTGAGCTTAGAGTCCAACCTATTGAAGCTCCCGTGAACAGTCGGCGGGCCAGCAGGATGGACTCCAGAGACGCCATATGTTTCGAATTGTCCCGCCGCGACCCATCACTATTCAGGTCTCTGTCGATCCAGGAAAGTGGGTGTTCATAGGAACCTCCAACGTCTCCTTGGTAGTGACAGTGAGGCATCCATCCTCTTTCCTCACTTGTCCTAAATCGTTAGTATGGTCTTTGGACATCGCCTTTTGGAGCCGCGTAGCTTCCGGCAGTTTCACAGAAACTCACTCTGGATTGTTATGTTATGTTGTTATGTTATATTAACAAATTCCATCAGACAATTTTTGTCTTAATGAATAAAATAAACAACTAGAGACGATTAACAATAAATAATTAGCGAATCCGCAGGCGACGTAAAAAAGTGTTGATGGGTTCGTTGAAGTCGAACAGTTCTGCAACCTCGTTGAACCTCGTAGACATAAACCTAATTGCATCATGCTGGCCGTACCGACTATACCTTGCCTCCAAGTTCAAAAGCTGACGTCTCCGCAGATTCCTTTCTGGAGCCTAGAGATACAATTCTGCGAGAATAGCGGGTGAATCGATTTCATTATTCAGGACCTTCGCAACAAAGATAATTTGTGCGTTAGATCTTCTTTTCTCCAACGTCTCAATCCCCAATAACATGCAGCGGTGCTCATAGGGGGGCAACCTCGTAGCGTCATGCCAAGGAAGATGCCTTAGTGCCATACGCACGAATTTTTTCTGAACAGCTTCCATGCGATCAATCCAGACCTTGTTGAACGGACACCAAGCGACAACCGCTGATTCGAGCATCGATCTTACCAGGGCGCAGTACAAAGCTTTCATGCACAGTGGATCGCGGAATCCATCGGCAATTCTAAAAATAAATCCTAGTTGCTTGTTGGCTCTTAAAATGACATCTTCGTAGTGTGCCCGGAATGTAAGCTGACTATCCAAAATTACGCCAAGATCTTTAACTTGGCTTACCCGCTGAAGAGCTTGCCCAGACAAGTTGTATGGAAAGCTAATTGATTGAAGCTTTCTGCTGAAGGTAATCACATGACATTTTTCTACACACAGGGTAAGAAGATTACGGTTGCTCCAATCACTGAAGGCATCAAGCAACTTTTGTAGTTCCAAACAGTCTTCGAGACAGGCTATAATCCGAAAGATTTTTACATCGTCTGCGAAAAAGAGTCGTGTACCTCGCGGTAAAATTGTAGCAACGTCGTTAATAAACAGTGAGAATGAAAGTGGACCCAGGTTGCTCCCTTGCGGCACTCCAGAAGACGTTGTAAATGGCTCGGAATGTGACGACCCAAGACTGACACATACAACTCTGCCGGTCAGGTACGAACGAAACCATTTCACGAGCATAGCGGAGAGCCCCAGTTTATCCAGCTTTCGTAGAAGGATGTAATGATTAACACGATCGAACGCAGCCTTGAAGTCCGTGTACACAGCATCCACTTGCATTCCCGCGTCCATTGAGCGAGAACACAACGAAGAGAACTGCGACAGATTGGTTGTGACGGATCTCTTAGGATAAAAACCATGTTGGTCACTAGAAATATAGTTTTTGCAAGATGAAAACAGCACTGATCTGACGACTATTTCGAAAACTTTGGAACAAGCACATAATGATGTAATTCCTCGGTAATTAGCTATGTTGCACTTGTCCCCTTTTTTGTGTATCGGTGTGAGCAATGAATTTTTCCAACTAGTAGGAAACAATCCTTGCTGCAGAGAAAGATTAAACATCTTTACAAGAGGCGCCACCAGGTTGTTAGAGCAGTTTTTAAACAATGATGGCGGGATCCCGTCTGGCCCAGGACAAGTGGAATGTTTTAGCTCTCGAATTGCACTCAAAACGTGCGCTTCTGTCACTTGGAAAACTCCACAATCGAAACACTCCTGCGTAGTATCGCGTATTGCAGCATCAACCTGATCTGGCGTAGCAACTGAAGACGAAAAAGCGGCTTTAAAATGCTCAGCAAATAATTCGCATTTAGAATAAGCTGTGCTAGCAGACAAATCACCGAGGAACATGGAAGCTGGTAATCCATTTTCCTTTCGTTTAGACCGAACAAAAGACCAGAACTTTTTTGGATGTCGACGTAAGCTTTTTTGAGTTCGCTCAATGTAACGAGAGTACAGAAATTGATTGTAAAATTTGTATGTGTTGCTTGCGAGTTTAAACCGTTGCTTTGCTAGAAACGTGCGATTTGTTTGATAGTTTCGTTGAGCAGCTCGTCTACGGCGCTTCAGCTCACGGAGATGTCGATTAGCCCAAGCAGGTTTCATCGGCGGTCGTTGCAGTGGAACATGAGCTTCTATTACTGTTCGAATCGTTGCGGTAAACATGTCGACAATGTCCGTCAGATCCTCTTGCGAATCGATGAATTGCCAGTCAATTGCTGATAACGCTTCGTTCAACACATCTTAATCAACATGCTTAAAATTTAATCCCCGATGTTGTGGAGCTAATTCAAGTGCAATAGGCACTACTTCCGTCACAGTCACATCCAGAGCGGGATGATCCGGGTCAATTTTCATCATAGGATCGTCGGCCTCCATCACAGAAAGGTTTTGAAGCGCTGGCTCGTTCACCAGCACTAGGTCGAGAGTTCTAGCACGAGCGTTTTTGACTGGATTTGTTTGCGTCAAACCGTTGAAACAGAATGCGTCGTACAGAGCACTTCCAGCTGCGGTTAAACGTGATCTACTTGTATCAACAACAAGGCCACTGCTTTCCGAAGGTACCCAATGTAGCTCTCGGTGGTTATAATCCCCAAAAAGAACAGCAATGTCGAGGGGATTCAGACGGGATAGAACGGATCCAATTGAGTCAGCATGTTTCTGAATAGCATCAAGATCATTTCGACGATCAGGGGGCAGATACAACACTCTAATACTTACGGATGACCTATCCAGTTGGATTTTTACCCACAGTTGCTCAAGCGTGTTACTGATCGGTGCTGGGTCTATGCAGCAGCAGTGCCTGGAGGAAACGGCAATCAAGACTCCACCACCACGCGTTTTTCGACTATTCACCCTACTGCGATCCATTCGAAATACAGTGAATGAACTGCCAAAAAGCTGCGGATTCTCGTATAGTCTTGCGTAGCTCGGCATTATAATTAGTGAGGGACGCTCTGTAGTCGTCCCAGTTAGACGTGACTTTTGCCCTGTTGAACAACCGCTTAGTTTCCCGACGAAGGTCACTGAGTTGATCATTCCACCAGTGTACGTCACGGCATACTGACCGCTGTGTTAGTGGACAGTTTGGGTTAAAGCATCCATGATTCTGTTTTGTAGATCATTTACTGCCGAATTCAGGTCAACTGAATTTCAAATGTTGCTGTAACTGAAAGTTCGTGAATCGATCAGGTGTTCCTTAAAGAATTCCCAATCTGTATTCTTAAGATTTCTGAACAGCTCTCTTTTCAGAGTTGGTATGTTGCCTACGAAAATACGTGTGACCTGATTTTATAATTATTAGATTTGTCTAGTACAGTAGCTGTTCGCTAACTGGGCACGCTATAACTGGGTTTTTTTTTAACTAGGCGTTCGCTAACTAGGATGATTTCCAGTTAAAAAGACAACAAACGTCAACGATCAAAACGAACGAGAGGGCACGAAAATGGGAAACATAAAAAATTATTCTGCTCCTTGTTGGTTTCGCGATTAACTTCCTAATTTGGCCTTCTAGTTTGGAATCTAATAGCAATATGAGCAGAAACAACACGAATAGAACTTTCTGTCTGGCGATCAACTTGAAAATTTAAATTTTTTATGAATTTGTCGCGAAGCAGCATTAACCTGCTGTTCATCGAAATCCCCCTCGATGTTTATTTACGTTTGAAATGACATCCCAGTTAGCGAACTGATTCCGATAACTGGGAAATGCTCTTCGCCCAGTTAGTGAAATACTGAGGAAATAGTGAGAAAATATTGGAATACATCAAATATTACGAACTTTATATAATCGAAATCAAGTTTTCAGGGTTCAAATTAAAACTGATTGCATTGAGCATCACGAATGTATTCATGGAAATCGAACTACAGCTCAGAATATAGTACCAGTCGTAACGTAGTCAACATTTGGGAGGGATGAAAATTGGTCATCTTCCAAAACTTTAATTTCAACTAATGCCCATACTGAGTTTGATACTAGTCTGGCAACTCAATCTGGTAGCAAGGTTATATTCGGTTGTCTTGGATGCGCGCAAGATAAAAAAACACTTCAGAACTCAACAGTTTGGAACGATTGGATAATCAACAGCCCCAAGGGCTAATAAGGCGTCGTACACACATTACGTAACGTTTAAGAGGGAGAGGGGGGTCAAGTCTGCGTTACTTATTGTTACATAGGGGGGAGGGGGGATAGTTGAGCCCGTTACGTAACTGAGATGTTTGCTCAAAATTGCTTATTTGGAGGGTGGAACAGGTTGTCCAGCGTTACGTAATTTTAGGGGGGAGTCATATCTAACGTTACTTATCGTTACATAGGGGGGGAGGGGGTTGAAATCTAGGTTTTTAGCGTTACGTATTTTGTGAGCGACGCCTAATAACTAATCCATAAAACGGGAAAAATATAACGAACATTCTTTGACGTACGATCAATTTTTTTTGAAAGGGTTATTAATTACCTTTGGATCGGAAAGATTTTAAATCAGTCAAATAGCCCAATAGTAAAAAATTCTTAAAAAAAAAGATTTTTCATTATCGGACAACCCTAATTCAAAAAGAAGCATCATAAGACTAAACAAAAAATACGGATTCAATGTTTTTCAATAAAGAACAAGTTGAACATGATCCCAACAAAAAAGAAATCTCTTAAAAAGAAAGGTCTAACGGCATTTTAGGTGAATAACATTTTTTTGACATCAGTAATGAGTTTAATTTCAATTTCAATTTCAAATAGACCGTTAGGTGTTCTCTGATTTCTGTTCAGAGATCTGTCACTGTGCGCTGGAGCAGTTGTTTACAGGTGAAAAAACGACGCTGGTTTTGAAGCATAAGGAACACAAGTTCCTTGTTTTTAAATCATTCCCAAAGTTATCGCTTGAGAACGGGTTGGTGGATTACTTTCAATACTGATGCAAGCTGTTCCTGCGTTTGGCATGAATTTTCATTGAGCAATTGTTTCAAACCAGTGTCTTCGAAGGTTTTTGGCTTTCTTACACGCGGACAGTCGTCAACATAAAAATTGCCGTCTTCAAAGCGGCGGAACTAATCATGTCAGGTTGTTTCACTTAGAGCAGCATTTGCGTAATCTTATTTAAACTCCCGATGCGTTTCAGCCGTTATTTCAATGAAACAAGAAATGTAACACTTTACATAAACGACGATTGTTTGGCACAAAATCAAACTTTTTACATAACTAAAAGTGTATGACTCACAATAAAATCCCTAATGTTTGACAGCAGTAAAATTGCCGACAGTTTTGGCAGCGCAGACTTTTGAATGAAGGTGAAACTGACGCATGCTAGTGTGTGGGCTGACGATAGGAATGTAATCCGGATGCACAGGCAGGATCATCACATACGCACATAATGTCTTCGTAGCGATATAATTACCACTACTTTCATATCAAGCTGTCATCTTCAATAGATAAACTGCGCTGTTCGATTTGACTATTGTCATTTGTATGGAATCGATCCAGAGATGCCAGTCCTCTTGATATGATGTTTTTGACTTTATTTTAAATAAAGATTCGAGCTCCCAAACATAAAATTCAAATCTACAGGTCGAAAAAATAGTGTCAATCTTTGACTGACCTCAACTTTCGGGAGGGGAAGATCGGTTTCATAGAACCTGATTCTCCATTGGTGGTTGATTACACTGGTCGACAACACCAAAAAAAAACTGCTGCCCTAAAGCTCGAAATAGCTGCCATAAAAACACAGGAATGGCTAAAAACCAATAATCTTTATGTTTCTCTAGTTCGAGCTTCAGGGCCACTTCTGTGTTGACCAGTGTTATAGAATTATCAGTTTTCAGTTTGATATTTTGCAAAGCATTTTGACATTTTAATAAACAGTTTTGGAATCTTCGAAACATACTGTAAGACCGTTCCCGAAACTAATCACACAATCCGATTTTTTTTTTCTTCATCTAAGACAATCCAAATTTATTTACATTGCATAAATAAACTAATTTTGTATCCAGATGCCCATATCTTGTGGACAATATAAAAAAGAAAATTAAAGTGTGCAAATAACGCGTACTGCAATTAAAAAATGCGAAGAAAAAGTTTTGTTAGAAGACATTCACACAAGTAGAAAATAGTATATCTTATCGTGATGTAACCAAAAAGTTGAGCCCTTCGAGGTATAACGTACCAATGAAGGATTCACACCCAAACGGTGAAAATGAAAGTGTTGTTGCATTTAGTCTTGTAGAACTACCCGTGAACAACATTTTACATTTTTCTTTAGGAGCAGTTTCATGAAATTTTTGGGCATCAAAAGCTATAAAAATTAAAAGCTAATTATCAAGTGAAAAGCTCTGGAAATTTAATGTTAATTTCAAAACATGTATATTGAACTAATTCCACAGAAGCGATTGACTCTTTTAAGCTCATGTAAAAATTGTTTCTATGCTTCTATGTTGCTTTTGGTTAATTCGAAAATTTCCAACTGATGATGAAACTTTGCGCAGTGGAGTGTGATTTTTGCAAATAAAGGTTGTGAAATCTAAAAACTCGAAGTTTTACCTAACAATTATCATTGCTCTCATGGTTTCAACTTGCAAACACGACCTTTCATCAATCCGACCCCAACAAGTACTCGCTGACTCTAACGAATTCCTTGAGCTTGAGCTTGACGACCGTACATTTCGTAGTTGCTCCTCCATGATGGATCTGAGCTAGTGAAGTTGCACAGAGAATTACGTATATGGCAACTTGGGATTAGTTTACCATCTTTAATGTACAACAATTTAGTACCTCCCATTTTGTATAGATCCATCACGGCGTTTACGGTCGTTATGGTAAAAAAGGGGATTCTAAGACAGAACCTGCCACAGTTGTTGTTGTTGGAGACCGAGTTTACCTCTGCATCTCCACGACTGCGATGGAAAGGTAGTGTTTGGTCACCGTGCTCAGTGGTCCAATAAGGCAAAAAGTGGAACCTAATTCCATAGCGCCTTTTACCTTCATCCTAGCTTAAAAGTGTCTTCGAAACAATTGTTTGTATGAATGACCCGCATAATCGCAAATTGTCAAAAAGTATGAAAAGTTTACTATACTACATATAAAAAAATTTTTTGTCTTAAAAATATGAAACATTGTTGAACAAATGAAAATCCTATCTTCTTTCGGTACAAAGTTATAAAGTATATTACATGGAACTTACTCAAAAGTGAGTTTTTTGTACTTAACTTTTGTTAGGTGCATTTTACACGAAAGTATTGTTCGAAGGAATTGTTAGTGAAGACTATATATCTCCAGGACTTTTTCTTACAAAGTTATATCATATTTTAGCTTATTTTTTCGATAACTTCAAGAACTTATAGGTTAAAAGGGAGCAAGTGGAATCATGATGTCGATACTTTTCCATGAAGTTAAGCTGAAGTAGAATAAACTCCTTTAGGTTCCATTTGTCCCAATCTACCCATATTAGAGTACGGCGAGCATATGCCACAGTGGGTTTGATATATCCAAAATACTAACTTTTTCGTGTTAAGAGATAGAGGAACGGTAAATTCAGCAAAGTTTTAGAACGTGCAAAAAAATTGAATCTTTGCTGAACAAACAAAATTCTTATATTCATTGGGTACAGAGTTACAGAGTATTTTATGTAAAAGTTACTTAATAGTTATTTTTTTGCACTTAACTTTTATTAGCTACATTTTACAAGAAAACGTTGTTCTAAGGAAGTATTTGGGCATACAAAACACACGTTTTTGTTGAAGACCACATATCTCCAGGACATTCCCTTACAAAGTTATATTCAACAACGTATAAAGTAAAAAGGGGCAAGTAGAATCATGATGTTAATACCTTTTCTCGAAGTTTAGCTCGGGTGCTCAGAACTGTTATAATCTGTCTCAATCCACCTAATCTTTATTCTATACGTTGTTAAATTTATCTAAAAAATGTGTAGTTCTATTGTAGACTTATGCAATTCTATGCCAAACGTGTAGTCGTGGCTTCGCGTGACAAATTGTTTACAATATCTAAATGATTTGATTATTTGAAGAAAAATTATTCCCAATTTCCCGTATAATCGAGTCCGGGCTGAAAAGATATTAGAAGAAAATCAAACAGGAAAACTCGTCTTATGTCGCAACTATTCACTGTTTTGATAAATGAATCAGAACTATCAGATCTACGTGCACTTCAACGTTTCGATCCTAGTTTGGGTTATTCGTAAGGGCTTATAACGATAATCATTCTTGTGAGAATGTAGCTCTAAACACTGAGGATAATTTAAACTGGAATCGAACATTAGCATGAAAGTAAATAAACTGCACACTTTGACAAGAACAGCTAAAATTCCACGGATATAAATTTTAATGTAAACTAATTTCAACAGCACCATATATCAAATAATGAAACTTTTATGAAACTGTGAGACTTTTAATGATTTCCAGTCATCAGCTAAATGGAAAACAGCAGAATATATCAGCTACTGTATTAGAAAGGTCTCAAGTGCTATTGCTACAACCATGTTGGTACTCAAGATATTCAATTAAATAAAAAACACAACTAAATTGTAATTATTAAGTAGTTCACTTCAAATATTGTCCTTTTCTTCAAAATGAACGATGAATAACTAAGGATCTGTACACTTCAAGCCAAACGCCAATTTAACCTTAATATCATAATAGCGTAACTTTCCGCACAGTCTTGATGTTTTTAATTTCATGCCTCAAGTCAAATGAAGAGCATACTTTAGCAGTGGTTCTATGTTGAAATGTACCAAGTTTGGCCTAATGGTTTCGCACCCTCCTGTTTTCTACTACTGATCTTAAGCCCCATTTTCGAAATGATTGCCAACCACTGAAACGGGACTGCCGTTTGTGTGTATGTTTGCAGAAAATGGAGTCATTCTGCTTGTAATAAAAGTTCTTTTATTGTTCTCGAAGGTGATTGTCAATGTAATAACAATTCCAAATTTTCTTCGTCTCACAATTGGCAATGTGGATGAGAAGTAAGAGAGATAGTTTTTTTTCTGAAAAAAGAGAGTAGTTGACAATACAAAAAAAGGTAAGTGTTGCATCGAGAAAGTGTAGTGTAGTGATAATATCATTCTATTCAGATAAAACTGTTTTATTACGCCATTCCGTTAACAGAGTGGCCGTTGCGGCAATAATACATTTCACCACCTATCGCAATTTTTCATCATCAAAATGAGGTGCTGAAATCCGGCATCTCCATCCTCCTACCGTTTACCTCATCCGTGCTTTACAGCGCTGCGGCGATTGTCAGTCACGTTTTCCCCATTGCTCCTTGTTTTCCAAAACTCGAACCATAAATTAAGCTTACCTCTCTAACCCATTATTTGTACACATGTACCGACAAACCTAGTCATAATTTCAGTCAACTGGCTTTTCGTTGTTCTCTCCCTCCCTCGCTCCCGCAAAACCATTTGCAGCGCGTAACCTTCTGGGCACGTTTTAATTACTATCATTGTTGTACTACTTTTACCGCCCAACCACCGACAAATGATCCCACCTCTGTCTTCTACCCTATAGTTCCGCAACCCTGCGCTATCACTTCAACAGGCAGATGAATCCAACCGCTCAGTTGAGTTGTCGCATCCCTGCTCGTAGGGTGGACTGTAAAACTGTGCAGAAAGTGCCGGTAACAAAACCCCGCTTCCACCGCTTGGAACGCACCGGGGCACACCTATTAAAATAAAGCGTATTTGAATAATTTTCACATTAATTTTAATTTCATTAGAGCGTGACTGGAATCTTGTACCTATAGTTTATGGTCGTTAGCATGTCGAGACTGAATGGGTCCTGTGTTGGCTTCTCGGTTGTCCCCGGTGTAAAGTTTTTCCTCCTGGACATTCCTTAACATATTTGATACGTTCCTTCGAACAATCGCTAGGAGAGTGTAGGTTGATGGGGGTGTGAGCATCGCTTTACCAACATGTGGTTGGTGGTTTTGAAGGACACGTTAAGATCGTGAGATAAATAAGAAAGTTAACCAGCTTGAGAAGGGAATCAGTCAGTCTAATAAAGAATCCGGGAAAAGAGAAGTTTTTCGAACCGTTGTAGGTTGATCGTAGTTCTAGATTATTTCTTTTAATTTGTGTAACTTAAGAGTAGTGATATGAAATGAAAGTCTTTTACTGCTATTTATAACTGCACGAACAGGTAAAATTTAAAATTCATTGGAATGAAAAATAGTTAGTCTTGATTACATCTGAATGGGATATAGCATTAGCTGTAAGATGGCTAAAGGCTCTCAAGTTCATCGACCGTTAAAAGTCGAGTTTAATTTTTTTTTCTGATAATCATGATAAATAACATAAGATTCTTATTTATTTGATTAATTAACTGAGATTGATTGGCTGTCATTGAAGTCTGGCATTTTCAGAAAAATATATCATTTTGAGGAAAGCTAAAGCTTCAGTTTAAAAATTTGACTGAACAACCTCAAACGAGACGGCTATAATCATATGAAATATAAACGTATGTAACAGTTTTGATCAGTATGCAGTATACACTTTTTGATATCTATTGAATTTTGTAGATTTGCTAACTCATCTCGAATAATCGAATAATCTCCTAACTAAAGGATGTCATAGACTTTAGAGCGTTACGTCAGTCGAACCGCTCTCAATTTCAGCGCCATTACCTACAGATAATATCGCGAAGGATCCGCACGAGTGGTTAAAGCAATGTGGTTTCCGAAAGGGTAAATAGTCTCAGACAGGACCCCGCACGGCTGAGGAATTCATTGTCCTTACACTATTATTCTCACTATCATGAACTACTGTAAAGATGTAAATCCATTTTCACTTGTTTGTGAGAAATAGTTTCCATCTTGAACAATCAGAAGCAGAATTCCACCCGTCGTTGCAAATATTGCACAGTTGTCTAAAGTCAGTTCACGGTGTATATTATGAAACACGCATCGGTAGGTAGAACAAACTGCAGCACTATTTTATGCCGAAGAATCCTTCTTCCATCCTGTCGGCACGACGACGCGTCGTCTGATGGTGGAATCCAGTTCGCCTGGGCAGGAGGAGTCGAAAACAATGGATGGTCTAATTAAAGCTGACTTTGTTTATTATTTGAATTACACACACGCGCGTTCTTCCACCTTCCCAGCCACCCCCGTCCTCCCATCACACGCTGTGAATGGCACACACCCTTCCATTTCCCTGGTCGGGTGATGCTGCGGTGGCTGGCTGCTAAACTGATTCTACGCATCAAGTCTCGTTAGGAGTTCGCTCCAAGAGCAATGGAAATTGATTAATGGTTTTATATTGTGTTCAATACGATTTTTCCTCGTCGGTCAGGCTTACGGTGATTAGTGAGGTGCGGGAAAAACCACACGCGCTTTTGATCGCAGACACTCGTACACCGCGTCGAGTGCGGGGAAACATCGAACAAACAGCACAGGAAGAGTGGTGTTGTTTTGCCATAGAGGAGTGATGCATGGTTTTGGCGTTGCTTTCGATCAAGATTGGCTGATAGGCCATCGTGTTGAAGTGAATAGGACTTTGCGTGAATCGGAATCACTCTCGGTTCGGTTCGTTCCAGTAGTCGGCGGTTTAATTGTGGAGGTGCTTAAAATAACTTAGTTACGCTGCTGGCGTTGTGAATATCTACAGAATGATGTTTCTGGCTAATGGAGCTACATATGGTTTGGAAAATGGCTGTTCGGTATTATCTGTACAATAAACGCATGGTAGTTTATTATATCATCATGCTTTTGGTTTATTGAAAACACCCATGATTCATACGAAAGTTTGAGTTTGACGACCGGACATTTCGTAGTTGCTGTAGTAGGATCTGAGCTAGTATAGTTGCACAAAGAGCCACCCGGAGCTCGCGTTTCAGGATCAATTTACCATCTTCAATGTATAACAACAAATTCAGTAGCTTCTGATTTTTGTATTGATCGATAACGACGCCGGGTCGATTAGGGAGAGGTAAGACGGAAGTTTAACAATCGTTGTTGTCGAAGATCGAGCTTACCACTGCATCTCTAACGACTGTGACGGTAAGGAAGGTACTTATATATCCCCGTGGTACAGTGACGGATTTTTATACTTTTACCATTCCCTCTACATTCACCATTGCTCTTCTCTACCGAACCTCGTTAGTTACTTCTAAAAATTATCGACAATAATGATTCTCTGGAGATATATTCATTTGATTGTGTGCCGCTATAACTTTTTGTTTTCAAAAAATCGCAAACGGAACGGCTTTTTAAAGTTAGAACATATTTTCAACTAGTCAGTACATTAAGATGCTGAAAAACTCACGTCAAGGCAGACTTCAAACAGCTTCCTGGACAGGAATATTATACGGCAATTGGGAGAGGAAAGGTGGCAGAGATTTTCAAACACATTAAGCTGTCGAAGTTTGCAAAGAAATATCTCGAGTGGCAGACCATCTGTTCCTCTGGTTTGAATAGCAACATTTTCATCGCGAAAGGTTTCGTTATATTGTGGTCGGATTTGGCATCTTGCCAATACGGAAAAAAGTGCATAGAGTGGTATGCCGCGAATGAACATGACACCCTCCTAACATCAGAGCTTCGTCCTATAGAAAAATACTGGACTATCATCAAGCGTAACCTCAAGAAGACACGAAAGGCAGTTGTTAACGAGATGCAGTTCGAGGTTATTTGGCGTTCTGTGGCAAAAAAAGTGACCAAGAAAGCTATACAAAACCTAATGGAAGAAGTCAAGAGAAAGGCCCGGTTAATCGCATTCGCTAAGAAGGCCGATTTACACACATTTTTGTTTGACGAATTTTTGACCGTAACACTCTTCAGTACTCTACATTTTGATTTTAGTTATACACTAAATATAATAAAACTTCTAGAATATAAAAATTATAAGGAAGAGCAATTTGATTAAAACTCAAATCCGATTTAATTCACAATTAATGTCTTCAGAAATGAGTACAGAACAACTGTAGTAGTTCACAAAAAAATCAAAGCATAAAAAAGAAGGAATAAGGAATAAGACAATAGTGTTAGAGATCTACCAAGCCTAACCTCACAAAAAATAATAATAAACCCAAAAAATAATAAGAGATCAGTAAGTCGAAAGTTTGGAAGGTTAAACACGGTTATATAATAGACAAAATAAAACAAAATTTCAAAATTGTTACAAAGATATTAACATAAGGAAATAAATTATTATTCAAGAATTGTTGGGACCTCTGAAAAAAGCATCCTAGTGAACTATTTCGTTACAATAAAATTCTACTACGTCATTCAATGAAAGGGGGAGGTTGTGCTATACACGACACTCACCCTAAGAAGCTTAATTCCATATTGACCGCGAACCGATATGAATCACCAAGCAAAGGTCAACAGAGAGAACTAAGTCAGTTCCCCACATGCGACACGACTGCATCGAAGTGAAACCAAAACTAGTAATACTCAGACACCGCATCAAGTCCTCCTACTTAAATAAGTGTCCACTCTCATTGTCGTAACGATTATTGAACCAATCATCAAGATACAAAAGGATCAAAGGCTTCTGATTGGTGGGCTATTCAGGGTGGAATTCCCGAGTCATTATATAATAATTCTAATCTTTAATTAAAGTTGGCCAAAAGTGGTTTTCTGGTAGCAGTTTAGGTGTCTCTAAAACTAATAAATTTAGTTCACTGAATTTTAAGCGAAAATCCTCAAAGTATTTTTTACCAAAAGCCCTTAACCTCCGGTACAACTCAGCTGAAGACCTCAGCTTTCTTAGAGGTTAAATTCATGAGATAAAGTGAACCTAGAATACTAAAAATTTCAGGCACACTAGTACCACGTTGTGGCAGAATTCCAGACTTAATAAATAGCCTGTTTGAAGTCCCCTCCGAACATTTTTTCTGAAGACCGCAATTTTATTGTTTGTATAAAAAATGGACAAAAATTGTCGATTTTTCATGGGTTTATCTTCACACACACTGACGAAACTACCCATGACAGCTTTATCAGTCAAACCCTAACCGTGATGGCAAAACAGTCAAGCTATTCCGTTCAGAAGTGTGCGTGTTCATAGAACGGTACCCCGCCGCGTCGAAAACGAACATTGTGCGGTACTTTGTTGACGCCAGATACGTCTGTTCCGGCACAACTTGGCATTATTGGACTATAATCAGAGCATCTAAAGAAAGCCCGGTTCCGGACGACCGACAACCCTGAGCGACAGGAAACTCTAAAGGATGCTAAAGAGGGAGATCGAAAGAAAAGCGACTACATGAATGCGTGTGCTTGGCCGGGAGGTCGGTGCAACCGGTCAAACAGTAAAAAAGTACTTGGCAATAGCATACATGTCAGGACGCGGCAATCCCATCTACTGGTCTCGGAGCTGCAGGCAATGAAGCAGCGAAAGCGGCTGAATAAGATGATCAAGTCGATTTTCCCGACGACGTAGCGATGGTGCTGGACGACGAGACCTTCTTCACCCTGGATGGCAACAACTGGCAGAGCATTTCGTATTTTACTTACCCAATGAAGAAAGTGTTCATTTCACACACCAAGTTCCCGAAGAAGATGCTACTGCTGCTGACAATCAGCGAGAAGGATATGTCAAAGTCCGTTCGCTCCGGACTGGTCGGGAACGGAGAAATCAATAATACGGAGTGCCTGCCAAAAGTTGCGTCGTTCATCAAGAAATACTATAAAAACGAAGACGCGATGTTCTGTGCATATTTGATCGCACAGAAGTTGCCCGCGATTGATCAAGATCGAATGAAACTTCACGAGATAAAATACACACATGCAGACTAGTGCCACATAGCGGCTGAATTCCATACTAAACTATATTCCAACCCTAAGAAGCCCTTGTCATCTTGAACAATTTTTCTAAAGTCCACAATTTTTGAAGTGGTTGGATTCACGAGATGAATTATGGGCAAAATACACAAATGCACACTAGCGCCGCGTAGTGGCTAAATTTCTGAACAAATTGTGCACCAAATAAAAGCTAGTGATCTTCTGAACAGCTTTGCTGAACACGGTCACTTACCAAGCGGTCGGATTCACGAGATATATTGAGTTCAAAATTCTAAAAACTGCATGGACACTAGCGCCGCACTGCGGCCGAATTTTATATTGCTCCAACTTAAAGTCCTTGTTCTGCTGAACAACTTTGGTTAAGGTTGCAACGCTCTAAGTCCACAGTGGTACAAGAGCTCAAAATTGTGAACTTTTGACGTAGAACTTCGTTTTTCTATAGCCTGCCACATAGGGGTGTAGATAGGAAATCTATCGACGAAAGGGGGACGAAGTTTGTCCCTTTTTAAATGCTTGTAAACCGTTTTGTTTTAAACCGACTATCTTCATTCTTGCAGTAATCGACTGAAAAATTAAACACACATCCGCTCTAAATGCAGAAAAATGTTGTTTGATTATGCGAACTATTGTGTTATTGAAAATCGTCAAGCTTTGACGAAACGAAAATCACGTCTTCTGATTGGCTTTTCCTAAAAAGGTCGATGAAATAGTATACCTAGTTTGCCGCAGCGTAGCGGATTGCGTTACTATCAGCTGGTTTTCCGAATTTGCTTTCGGCTTTAACAAATCACTTGTCCGGTTGCCCACATATCTTAGTAGCATCGCGGTTCTTTTTAGTGTGTGTTGTCAGAGTCCCTTTATTCCTCCACTGTTGGGGGCGCACAAGTGTTGCGATCAGCATATCCGGTTTTTAACAGCAAAATGCCTTTCTCAAAACAAATAAACATAGGTTAATAATTTTTTAGCAACAACACATACATTCTGTGCTGTGCTTCTGTGCTGAAGACCGAATTATTTCCAAAACAAAATTGAAAAGCTTCGATTTTTGTACATCTCCTAATTACAGTTAGGCAAAAACTGGCAAACGAAACCTGCTTAGGATGAATTATTATCATTATTAATCTCGGAAATTCATTGAAACCTTTGTCGCTCTTAGTGTTTTCATTGCCTAGTATGCAATTCAAAAAGATATATTTTTCATAATTCTTGGCAATGTAGAAGTTACTTTTTTCTGTCTTCTACGAAGTAGTGTGTTTGGATGATATACACATTTATATAGTTAACAATGTTGCCCTCTAAATGCTGCAGTTTTTCAAATGTCTAATTCTTAGAACTAGTCCAATATTAAACGTTGTATCTCAAAAAAGTGAAGAGTTGGAATGAATGTGTCTTTAGCAAATTTATTGTGACAATATTGTTTGATATGAATATGAAACGGTATATCTCAATAATTAGAGAAGTTAGAAATGTCTTAAACTATACTGAACTTTTTTAAAAGAGGGCCAGTGATGAGTATGACTGAAGACTGGATGGCACCTCAGGACAATCATGATATTCCCTACAAAACGTCGCTTACAGACTGGGAGTTCCTGATGTTCGTCCCGGTTCAACGATATTTTTCACAGATGGCTCAAAAACAGATTCAAAAACTGGTGCAAGAATCTTCGGCCCTGAAATTAATGTTTCAGTGGCAATGTGTCACTGGGCAACAGAGTGTCAAGCAGAGATTTTTGCAATCCTTGAATGTGTGTCTTACTAGAAAATACAAACATGCAAATATTTGCATTTTCTCTGACAGTCAAGCAGCGCTGAAAGCACTTGATGCTTAGAAATATACAACCAAGATTGTCTGGGAATGTATTCTCACATTGCGACAGCTATATCAAACGAACTCAGTAAATTTGTATTGGGTTCCAAGACATTGAGGCATCGGTGGGAATGAAAAAGCAGACGACCTTGTAAAACCAGATTACAGGGTGGCCACTCAATCGGGAAAACGGGAAATGCGGGAAAAAGCCGGGAATCGAAATACATCGGGATAAATGCGGGAAAAAGTCGGGATTTTTTTTTATTTTATCGGGATTTTGTTACCAAGATTTTTTCAAAGTATTGTGTATGATGAAATTAAAAATATTGGGTAAGTTACAGGACTGCAAGTTGGTCCCTCAAATTCACATTTTTCTTCAGCAGTCAAATTTTTAACCAAAAAGTCACTGAATTTACTTTTTTTGACCCGCTGACCAGCTGACTACTTTTATCAGTCCTGCTTTTCAAATGAAATAAATATTGACATCAAATGTCTTAGAACAGCAGAAAACGTCGAAATCTGGTGTTATCTAAAGAAAATTGAAGGGACACTCATACACACACATTCTCATTTGTACAATAAAAACTGTTTCAATTTTCTAAGAGCAATGCAGAATAAGTTCCACTGTACAATCTCACTAACATTGCTAGTTATTTGAATAAACAATTTGAGGATAGAATAAGTGGCACACAGTTCTGATTCTCCAGTTTTTCGAATAGATTTTTATTTCAGTTAGTCTTTCAGAAGAGATATTTGGCGAACTCTAGCGAATCTAGCTACCATTTCCGCTTAGAAACTCAATGCTGGTGAAAATTTGGGTTTGGGACGAACTTGCTATGTGGAGCAGTTAATTGAAAAAAACATTTGAAACTTGCCACAAAATAAAGCAAACATTATTTTGAAATTTTTCGAAAAACTAACTTTTGTACATATTTCAAATTCGTGTTTTTTCTGTACATTATACAATTTGACTGTAAAAAAACTATTTGTGATGTAAATACATTTTTCAAGAAAACATTTTATTTTTTTTTTTTTTGTTTCTGCATACAACTTTTTACATGCTTTTTGTTTTGTAACTGGTCTTAGGATACGATGCTGGCCTAACGAGTCAGTCGTCGTAGGTTCGTGTCTCGGCTCGAGAGAGACTGTTAGTGTCTGCAGGATCGTAGCGCTCAATGAGGTATACAAAGGTGAGGAAGACGAAGACATTTGTCTGTATTAGTAACGAAAAAGAGGTAAACAGAAGCACGTGTTGGGGTTGTGACGTAGATCTCCAAAAACATGCCCTTTGGAATTGTGTTCTGCATCGTTTAACGACGCAGGTAGGCATCTTCAGCCGTAAACTGTCATAACCTGTGAAAATTTTTTGAAAAAAATGTACCAAACATTGATTTTTGGACATTGTTTTTTGACTTCTACGTCATCACTGTTAACAAAAAAGGAGCCCTTTAAACCCGAGACTCAAACCATCTCCGTACCTTTCTATATTCCATTGCGTAGCGCTAGCCCTGAAAGCGCCCTTTGCATTGAACAGTTGGCTGCTGAATCTGGTCACAGATAAACAAAAATACTTTTTAAAGCCAAAATAATTAACTTGATTGGTGAGATGTTTCCGGCAAAGCTGTAGATAGTAATTCTGTTAAAAAATTGATTGAATATCTTGAAATGGTTTATTTTTGAATTCTAAGTTGCCAAATGTTACAACGTTGATTATATGAACACGAAAGAAGTTACAATTTCTGAAGGTTTTTTTTCGAAACCAGAACGATTTGTTTGATTGATGCGATGTTTCCGGCAAAGTTGTTGGCATTAGTTGAGTATTAAAAATATTCTAAATAAAACATTTCAAAGAGCTGATTTTTTAAAAATACTAATATATTTTTTTAAAACTGCATAATGTAAACTGAGCATTGATTATCATGGAGAAATAAAAACTAAAAATTCTTTAAAAAAATCCTAATAAAAAGGATTTGACAAAATTTCAGAAGACTTTTTTTCTTGAAAAGTTTAAAAGAGAAATAAATTTGTTTCCTTTTGAACGGTTTCTGCAAGACATGTTCGTGCAGAAAAATCCTTTTAATTTGAAAACTGAAAAATTTAAGATAACTTTTCTGATTTCCAGGTTAATTTTTAAGTTTCGAAATCTGAAATTCTGGTCCCCAATATCATTTTTTTATCAACTTGACCATTTTGAGCGCTGGATGCAAACAAGTTGAAAATGTTGGCAGATGACCAGAGAGATGCAACTTTGATGGACTAGCAAATCAAAATGCTGAAAAAGTTGTGAATTCACTTCTGAAAAGTTTTCAGAATCTTTGTAACGCGTGATAAACGAAATACAGTTAAATCGCAGTATTTTTCCTGAACGTGAAATAATAATATCTTTAATTTGAGAAAAAAATGCAAATCCATGTCACAAGTTTGTTCCTTTAATAATCAATTCAATCAAAATATTCTTTACTCTTTGATTAAGTATTTTTATGTTCACCCTTAACTTCGCATGACTTTTTACGATGATTTGAACAACGGGAAAAAAACTATTGAACGAAAAGTGTTGTTTTTTGTTGTAGTTCCCCTCATAGGTTGTTATGCGGTAATAAAGGATGCTTATATCATATTTTAAGAAGACAGATAGACAAACATAATGAATGCACAAAATAGCTAACACGACTATTCAGTGCTTAATGGAAGATTTGCAAATTTGAGAAAATCGCAAAAATTTCATTTAACCCGTCTACCATGGGAAGGCAAAGGTTGCATTTTATGTAACCAATCACCTGTTTGTGTATAGAATGTCCCGAGCAAATTCGGTAGAAGTGATATGAGCTATTACTTCCAATTAAGGGCTCAAAAATTGACGTTCAGCCGTCGATAGAACATAACCTAGTTACCGTTTTTGTCAATCGGGAATTTCTTGCAATCATGCGGGAAAAAGTCGGGAAAAATGCGGGAACTCGAAAATGTAGAATGAGTGGCCACCCTGAGTTTATCGGCCCAGACCCTTTCTGCGGAATAACAAAGTGTGCAGTAAAAATGGAGCTTAAACGCTGGAAAGAACAAAAGGTGATATCCAATTGGTTGGGTTTCAAAAAGTGTTCCCAATCTAAAAGATTTATAACACCAAACGAGAATCAGTTGAAAAAGCTCCTCGAGCTCAACAAAAGAGCTCTTTGTACATACGTCGGTCTAGTAAAAGGGCACTGTCCGAATAGATATCATTTGAAGAACCGGGTTCAGGATGATATCTGTCGCAACTCCAGTTTTAAAGCCGGATAAGAATCCAGCTGAGGTTTCAATTTATCGACAAATCAGTTTGCTTTCTTCAATAAGCAAATTGTTTGAGAGAATTATTCTTAACAGAATGATGTCACACATCAACGAAAATTCAATTTTTGCAGATGAACAGTTTGGATTTCGCCATGGGCATTCCACTACTCATCAATCGCTCAGAGTTACTAATATGATACGAGCTAACAAATCTGAAGGTTATTCCACTGGAGCTGCTCTTTTAGATATTGAAAAAGCATTTGACAGTGTTTGGCATGAAAGTTTGATTGCGAAATTGCAAACTTTTAATTTTCCTATTTTCCTAATCAAAATTTAAAAATTTATCTTACTGATCGAACACTGCAGGATGTCTATCAGAATTCAAAATCTGATAGATTTTCTGTCAGGGCAGGTGTTCCCCAAGGTTCAGACTTGGGCCCCTTCCCTGTACAACATATTCACTTCAGATCTTCCTGATTTGCCTCCAGGATGCACAAAGTTATTGTTCTGCGATAACACAAGCATTTCCGTAAAAGGAAAAAGTCTTCGGGTCATATGCAGTCGATTGCAGAATAGTTTAGATATTTTATCTTCCTACTTACAAAAGTGGAAAATCTCTCCCAATGCATCTAAAACTCAAATGATAATTTTTCCGCATAAGACTAGGGCTTCTTTCCTCAAGCCAAACAATACTCACGTTGTCAAGATGAGTGGGGTTATTTTAAGTTGGTTTGACAAGGTTAAGTACTTGGGACTAATTCACGTTAAAAAACTAATTTTTAAAGAGCACATTTAGAGTATACAAGCCAAGTGCATCAAATATACGAGATGTTTATATCCTCTCATTGACAGGAATTCTAAACTTTGTTTAAAGAACAAGCTTTTGATTTACAAACAAATTTTTAGACCAGCAATGCTTGCTCCAAAGGATTCAGAATAAAATTCTGAAAATAATTTCGAAGCGTCCTCCTTGGTTTGGTACACTCGAATGAAAGACTTACTGGTGTTGAAACATTAGAAACTATGTCGAATAAAATTATTAACAATTTTCGACAAAAATCGTTTCAATCCTCAATTACTACGATTAGCTCTCTTTATAGCCAATAAGTTAGCAGTTAAGTTAGTTGTAAGTTTAGTTTCCCTTTTTTTACAAGTAGGTTTAAATCCCTACGAATGATAAATTCTAATTGCGAAAGCAATCAAATCCTTATAATTAAAATTACAAATTTCTAACAGGGTTGAGAAATCACCATTTGTGATTGGACACACATACTCATTATTTATTAATATTTATCACTAGTTGAACGTTCCCGGCGATGCTCGGGATCAAAAGTTTCAAATTTAGCAAATATTTTTTATAATTAATTGCATTATTAGCACAACTCACTTCAAAAATATTTCACATCTTATACGTCCAACATCATATAAAGTACTTTAACATTCTGAGAACGCACAGAACGGAAATACCCATATTGGATTGCATTTTGTGATTTGGGGATGTTTTACAGAAACTGGAAGTCGCCATTTCAGATTTCAAAATGACGTATGGAGCTCGGAAGTATTGAAATGATTGGCCAAATACCACTTTAGATTATTTTACTGAAACCAGAAGTCATTATTTTGGAAAATGTTATGTGGGGTCATCCCAGTTCCGAATATACCACACTCGTGTGATAACCGGATATTCGTCAATCGTTCACAGTACAACCTCTTTTTATGTAACTTTTAGAAGAAATAAATCAGAGTAAGAAGAATTTAGCGTGACCATTCATGCTTAGTTCTCATCTAAAATCACATCTAAAGAGATAACATGTGAATTTTTATAACGAAAATGTTTGCTGGTGTCCAAGGAACACGTCTGAGAAGCAGTTAACGTTTTAATTCACATAACTTCGTAGAAATTAAAGAAAAAGATTAAACCAATGAAATGCGGTCTTTCCTTCAGCCAAATGTCCCAAGATCTAGTAAAAGTAAAAGAGTATCTCGAATCCCGTAATGTGTTACTATTCACAAAACTACGAAAACATCAGAAATGTAATTTTTTTCTGCTCTACTCCCACCAAATTAAAACATAAATTCTTATGCAAGAAAGTATTTGCAGATGTTGCAGGAACAAACGAACATTTTTTTGAAAAAAAAAAATTTTAATTTACAGGCGAATTGAGCTCATGCTCAAAAAGTCAACATTTTTCATGTATTGTATGTATAATATATATAAATTTCAAAAAGAGTATTTGATTGTGTTTTTGTGTATGCAGAAAATCATCTGCAAACATACGTAGTTTTTAAAGTAACGTCTCAACTTTTAGCAATGAGATATCTATTATTTTTCCTGAAATGTTGTTCCTGAACATTAACAAACATTTCAATGAAGAACTATTACATATCATAGCTTTGAATTTGGATTTAGAGACAAATTGCATGTTTTACTTAGTTTTGTGAATACTATCTTTATTTTCAGTTATCAGATAACTATTTTTCTATCTGGACTGTCATTCCTGAATATCAACGAACATTTAATTGAAAAAAATCACGTGTCATCGTTTTGAATTCTGATTAAGAGACAAATTGAGCCCAAAAAACTGGTTTTGCATTTTCCATGTAGTTTTGTGGATAATATTTAAATTTCAAATAATCAGATACCTATCACCTATTATTTTACCTCAAATATCTTTCCTAAACACAACGAACATTTTATTATAGTAAAAATCACAGATCACTGCTTGATTTTGCATGTTTCACGTAGTTTTGTGAATAATATCTCGAGTTTTAGTAATCAGATACCTGTTATTATTTCTCAAATATCTTTCTTGAACATCAACGAACATTTTAATGAAAAAAGAATCTCATGTCATCGCTTTGAATTTTGATTTGTAGACGAATTAAGTATAAAAAGTCATAATTTTTCATGTTTTACTTAATTTTGTGAATAATATGTCAAGTTTTAATGATCAGATTCTTTTTCCTCAAATGTCTTTCCTGAACATTAACAAACATTTTAGTGAAAAAAGAATCACATATCATCGCTTTGAATTTTGATTTAGAGGCAAATTTAGAACAGAACGTCATAATTTTGCTCGTTTTACGCAGTTTTGTGAATAATATCTCAAGTTTAGGTAATTAGATACCTATTATTTTTCCTCAAATGTCTTAAACATATTTCTAACCGTCAATATAATTTTCACACAAGATTAAAAAAAAACCTAATGGTACAAATTAATAGCTTTTGCCCATAGGAACATCTGTGCAAAGTTTCAGATGAATAAAAAATGACAGTGAAAAAATATATTGGAATTCTCCTACATTTCTCGAGATCGACGGAAATTTCAAAACAATATCTTCTGATTTAGAACTCTGAAGTTTTGTGCACATGTTGCAAACATTCATCGTCTCCCTAATGGCAATCAAAAAGTGATTTTCTATTCAACACATACGACCAGCCAATTAGGCTTCATATTTCAATCCCAAACGCATCTTTGAACGAGGATAATCTTTTTTTGTTGTTCGTCCTTCGCCCTAAATTAAACCGCCACCAGAACTGTTGTAGGCGAGTGAACCATACTGCAAACGATGTAAAGTTAAATCGTTAGCAGCAGTAGCACTTTGTGTTTTCGTGAATTAAGCTTGTGCCGGAGGGAATCTTGTCTTGCTCGCAGCACACACTTCTGAATTTTGAAATACAGGCATGCTTAGGATAACTACGGCAGGCAGAAGGCGTTAAGCTTTACCAATAATAAAAACACCCCAGCGTTAATTCCATCAACTGTCGGTAGCAACCAATGTAGGAGGACGAAGCTGTGCGAGGAAGATATCAAGGAGACAGTGCTGAGGAGATGATGTTGGTGATATCTTTCGTTATACCTATCTGATGTCGTCAGAAATAATTAAACGCCATCTTCCATGGGCTGATGTTTGTGGGAGTAGCTTAAGATACGACCTGTAATATGGTTTGGTGCGTGTGTAAACAGTAGACTTTACGTTGCATAATCAGGTAGCGTTGGCTTGTAGGTACGTAGCGCCTTGATCTTTGCGTTGCAACACGAGTAATGTGGCTGTCTCGTTTAATGTTATCTAGGCTCTCTATCCGATCCAGATCCTGACATCCTGACATCCTGGAAGCGGAAGCCAAGATTGTGGCGGCAATTTACGTGAAGATTCGGGTGGTATCAATATTCTGAATTAAGTTTAAAGAGCTTTGCAGGCTGAGTCTCGTGAAACACAAAAAAGTATCGATTAATTTTAGACTAGTTTACTTGTTTCTAGTACTAAAATATGGTGATGTAAATATTTAAAGTAAGGCACTTGTCAATCTATTAAATAAGCCACAAGCACTAATAGCATAGTGTCAGCAGGAAGGTTTTGTCCGCACTATTGAGTAGAGTAGAGTGCAATATTAATTCTTTTCAGTTCACTTTCATCCATTGGCACACAGCACACTGTGAATACCACCCGCGCACAGCAGCCCGCAGGAATCACCACAGGATTCTCCCTGAGACGGTGTCCCACCCACTAGCCTTTGTACAACCAGACACTAATTTGCATAGTGGTGTTTAGCCAGTCAACCAGCGTCGTGCTATCCGGAGTAACATCGTCTTCAAGCTTTTGAGTTGAAATCTTCTCCACGCTACGGGTTGGCAGCATCCGCAGTCGACTAACAGCGCGCGGCAGAAGCAAACGGGATGTCAGCCAATTTTCAGCACGTTGTTCGTCCTGCCGCGCTTTATCGTTGCCACGTGGGGACAAGCTTCGATGCGTCATAAAGTTAAGGGCGGAACATGTTGCTGTCATTAAAACTGCTTAATGGCAATAGATATTCCAACGTTCGCTGTGGCACTCCGAACCATAGTTTAAAGGGGAGCGAAAGAGAACTTTTTATTCAAACAGCGACGACACGCGTGAAACATGTGGGGAAAGTTTATTTTTTAATGTTATACCTAATAGTTTGTGATTGGGGAAATTTATTAAATTACCTTGATTGATAACCTTAATTCAATTTACACCTCTTGCTTTTCTTTCACGCGTTATATATTTTCTTATATGAATTTCAAAGTTTATTTTGTCTAACACAATATCTATTATTGTTGTAGATGGATAGCCCTCTTTGTACATTAATAACACCAATAAACCATATTTTTTCATAAAAACCAAACAAATCGAATTACTTTTCCTACTCCACCGAAAAATATCAACTCTTGCTTAGCACCGTAATAAAACCATAAAACAGCAGGCAGCATCCTCAGACAAGGTAATCAAGGTACTTTACTCAGGCGGTTCTCACCACACTTTAGATTTCCTGCCCAAGGCAACGACGCAACGTACTCCAGCTGAACCGCAAAAGTAGAGTGTCTGCCCGCTGCCTGTTCTATACAACTATTGCAACAATTACGAGTGCTACTTATGGCCAATTTCCCTCACCACCCCCTTTCTCTCGCACTCTATCGCACTGGACCAATTTCCCACTAAAACCGTTGCCGTACCTTCCCGGCAGTTATCTTTTCCCCGGCCGAATGCAGCTAGAGAGCACCGTTTCGTTCATAATGCCCGTACATTCATGAGGGTGTGCGAAACTTGAAATCATAACCGTAAATCATTGTCCGAAAATGGGAAATCGCTTTTCCCTTCCCGCCATCGCCAGGCCAGGGTACACACTCATGCTGGGATTAAGGAGCTTCGGTTGGAAAATTTATGCTTCTATGAAATCTCATTTACTGGCAGAGCCAAAACCCCAACTTCCCTAGGGCTTGTGTAGCCCTTCCTGTGGCAAGGTGCGGGATCCGGTAGCCCGTAAAGATGTGCGCTTATTTCGGACAAGACTCGTAAATGGCTCTTATGCGAATAGCATTTGTGGCGAACGCTGGAAACCAGACGACGGCAGAAAGGAACAAAACAATCCGAAAATGCCAACGGAGAGCAAAAGTCTCGGCGCTCACATGACGATGATGCTGGCCACCGTAAGTTCAAAGACACCTGCCAAGAGGGTACTTAACCGTGATGGGCTAAGTGAGAGGACTCTTGAAATGGGCAGCAGTAGTGAGGCATATCGAAGCCAGCAGCAAATTAACCGAGAGAGAGAGAGAGAGAGAGAGAACGTGAGAAGTGCCGGGAAGCTATGCTAATGAAAGAAATTATATGTCTTGGGAGAAGGTCTAAATGGAATCTTGCTGATAGTTTCTGGACACCCACGGTTGCGGCATCTTGTCTCTAGTTTTGGGCAGGGATGAAGTCCAATATGGATTTTTTGAGCTTTGTAATTGATTTATTTTCTAAATATTTAGGTTTTCTAAATTTTATAATTACTTTTCAAATTTATATCTTCCATTTGGTTGATTCTGCAATTTTCTATTTCTTGTAATATATATAAATTTTACAATTCTTAATTTTCTGATTTTTGTTCATGTTTCTAATTTTCCAACTTTCCAATTTTTGCTCATCTTTTGTAATTTACTGAATTTCTAACCTTCAATTTTTTTCGTTTACTTAGTTTTATATTTTTTGAACTTTTTTATATTTTTTTTATTCTCGCTTATTTTCCGTCGGTCTAGTTCCGCCACTGTTGTTGCGCCAATCACCGACGCCCAGGGAGGCGACTCCACCCAGGACCCTAACTCACGACCCGTTTATTAACGGACCGGCGCCAACGGCTTTACTTCCTCATGCGATGGAAGGCGTGAACCCAGAGATTTTTCGCCTCAGAAAATCTCCCGGTGTTGGCTATGATTGAATCTAGACCAGTTTGGTTGGTTGTGAGTGGATCACGCCACCTCACAACCATCGACACCTATGTCGGCGGTGGGATTCGAACCCAGGCGTCGAGCGTGGTTGGTGGAGAGGTTACCAACCACACTAGGCCCCCGCTCTGAACTTTTTTATACTTTCTACTGAAATTTTTCTACCATCTTTTTTTTACGTAGGACTACGTCTTTCTGTAATTTTTTATTTTTTTTTTTTGACGTAGGACTACATCTATCTGGAAGTTGGGTACCTGAATTTGAAAATCTAGTTATTCAACCAGGGAAAAGTGGTTAGGTTTTGAGCGCTTAAATTTCAGTAATTTATAATCAGGATTTCGAGGTTTTGGCATCAATCAATCAGAAATTCTTTTACGGTTAGATTTATGTAACAAAAACAACCGATTGTTTGAGATAAACTATTGAAAAATTGATAAATAACATCGATTGTCTAAATCATACCAAGCAACCAATCACCACCTATCTTCACAAGCACAGTCGACACTAACGGATACAACCGATCTGACTTTGTAAAAGATTTGTTTTTGTTGTTTTACTCGAGGTCACTTTTTGTTTCCGATGCTTATTTACTTCCCTTACCATTCCATATTGTTCTTAACTCCTCTCTCTTTCCAACTAACTGACAAAACCTTGATATAAAAGGTACCATTCGAACATTTCACCCCATTAGTTTCATTCCTAAAACGTACCAGTGACATACGGACGCTAGGTGTTAGGCGTTGAAAGGAGGAAAGACAAAGTAGTACCGGTCATCTCGTGCCGATTTCACCCGTAATGATGGTGGCTGTTGGTAGTACATGGCTACTGCAAAAGTATTAAAATGGCTGGAATTCTGGCCAGAATAACCAGAGAACAAGAATAATCGATAACTGGCACCTTTTGGTGCCTCAAGGTGTTGTAATTGAAGCGTCTAGTTGAATTTTCTGTTATACAAAATGTTGCTGATAGAGGGAGGAGTAGGGTGACCCAAAAAAAATCGATGTTGAAAAGGTCAAGGTGCTCAGCCCTAAATTGAAAAATAATGTTACTTATAGCATTTTTGTAGGACATTTCGATCTTCTAAAAAGTTGTTTTCAGGTTGCTCAAACGTGATTTATGAAAAAAAAAAGACTTTTTAAGCTACAAACCCACTCTTTTGTACTTTTTGCCTTTCTGCTAGAAAGGTATAGCAATTACTGGAAAAACCAAAGGTATAAAAGTGGTCCCAATGGCCGAATATCATATACCACTCGACCCCTTTCGACGAACTGAGCTTTTCTGTATGTATGTATGTATGTGTGTATGTGTGTGTGTATGTGGTGCAACTTTTTTTCTCACTCACTTTTCTCAGAGATGGCTGGACCGATTTTCAAAAAATTAATTGCAAATGAAAGGTCTAGTTGCGACATAAGTTGCTATTGAATTTCATTGTAATCGGATTTTTAGTTTAGAGGTTATGTATCAAAATGTAAAAATCATGAAACATCAATATCTCAGAAACTACACAACTGATTTCAATGAATTTGATTTCAAATGATTGGGCTGTCTCCAGAACTCTTAACTTTTAAATTTCGTTATGATTGAACATATGTTTCAAAAGTTATGTAAAGAAAAGTTATCCTGAGGTTGTTTAAACTCACTCATTTTTCTCAGAGATGGCTGAACCGATTTTCACAATTGTAACTTTGTCCGTTATTCATAAAAATGTGAAATCACATAATGAAGGTAAACATATTGACTTTCTCCTAACGATCACTGGCTGATTAAAAGGTAGAAAAGTGATCCAAATGGCCGAATGTCATATACTACTCGACTCAGTTCGACGAATCGAGCATTTTCTGCCTATATGCATGTATAGGTGTATATGTTTGTGTGTGGGTGTGTACGTGTGTATGTGCACCTTTTTTCCGCACTCACTTTTCTCAGAGATGGTCTGACCGATTCTTTCTATGTTGGTGTCAAATGAAGGGTCTATTTGCCGCTTAGGTTGCTATTGAATTTCATTGTAAACAAACTTTTAGTTTTGGCGCTGCGTCAGAATGTGAAAAACGCTCTTATATCTCAGAAGCTATGAACATAATTGAATTCAGATAAATGGGCTTTCAAACCTCTAAACAATGAATTTCATAATGTTTAAACATGTGGTCCGAAAGTTATAGAAAGAAACAAAACATGAAGACTGTTTTAAACTATAGCTACGATCAAAATATGTGGCCTCAACAACATTTAAATTTATTATTGTACTATTTCAATGTTTGCGGCCTTGCTCGGGATTGAAGTTGAAATTTAAAGTCATTTCTATCATTTCACTTTTTGCCTTTCTCCTAGAAAGGTATAGCAATCACTGCAAAAACTAAAGGTATAAAAATGCTCAAAAGGGCCGAATGTCGTATACCACTTGACTCAGTTCGAAGAGCTGAGCATTTTCTGCATGTGTGTGTGTAACGCTCTCCCAATCTCACTCGATTTTCTCAGAGATCGTAGAATCGATTGCAATGAAATCAATTGCAAATGAAAGGTCTAGTTGCCCTATAAGACCCTATTGAATTTGATTGTAATCTGATTTCTAGTCTAGAGGTTATGTATCAAAATGTAAAAATCACGAAACATCAATATCTCAGAAACTACACAACCGATTTGAACAAAATTGGTTTCAAATGAACGGGCTACCTAAAAACCCTCAACTTTTGAATTTTATGAAGATTGAACATATGGTTCAGAAGTTACAGAAAGAAACGTGTTCTGGAGACTGTTTAATCTCACTCATGTTTCTCAGAGATGGCTGGACCGATTTTCATAAAATCAGTGTCATATGGAAAGTCTTGTTGTCCCATTAGACCCCAATGATTTTTTTGCGAACGGATTATTACTTTATCTGTTATGTTTAAAAATGTTGAATCCAGTTATGAAGAGAAACATATTCTGATGACTACTTGGGCTCACTCACTTTTCTCAGAGATGGTTGACCCGATTTCCACAGAATTAGTATCAAATGAAAGGTCTAGCTGCCTCATAACACCCTATTGAATTTTGCTGTAATCGGAA
Organism: Wyeomyia smithii; assembly: GCF_029784165.1. Taxonomy (NCBI): domain Eukaryota; kingdom Metazoa; phylum Arthropoda; class Insecta; order Diptera; family Culicidae; genus Wyeomyia; species Wyeomyia smithii. Next base: position 62,823,067 of record NC_073696.1, read on the forward strand.
TGTTACTACGTCTGTAATGTATCGAAATGTGAAAATAACTAAGCTTCATTATCTTAGAAACTACACAACAGATTTGAACAACATTATTATCGAATGAACGGGATAGTTAAGGGTTAACTGATGAATTATGGTTGAACACGTGGTTTCAAAGTTTGGCTGCCCTATACGTTACCTTTTCATTTGATTGTAATCAAACTTAAGCAACCGTTATGTTTTAATTTGTAAAACAACGAAAGTCTATTAACTCAAGTATTACACGACTTATTTGAACATAACTAGTGTCATACAAACGAGTCATCTCTCAAACTTACAAATAACAAACTTCATAAAAATTTTATATACTGTTCAAAAGTTATGTAAAGAAAAGAAATTCAAAGACTATTCAACACTATAGCTGCTTTGATCAATATATATGGCCTCAACATGATTTAAATGTGGTATCGCACTATTTGAACGTTCCCGGTATCGCTCGTGATTAAATTGTTCGAAATTAAGAGTCATTTCTTATATTTCGCTATTTCTGAAGCACTAACATTGCGTCAAATTTCATATTATATACTTTAATTACAACATCAATATTTTAGATCCCAAAGAGTGAATATACCTTTTTGGATTAAAGCATTCATGTAAATCTATTTTTACAAATAATAAATTTGAATGAGAAAGGCTGAGTCTGACCGCTAGGTGGATTAATTTAGGTTTTTTATTTTTGTGGGGTTGTTTTTGAATATTTCGCATGGTTCAGTTCAGCATCGCATTCAGGTTTTTGACTTCCAAACATCACAACTAAATAATTTTTCTAATAATTTTAAGATAAAACGCTTCAAAACACAAATAAAAAAATTTTTTCATCAAGAACTGAATTTTTAGTGCAAAGCGTTATTTATGGCGAAACTTTACATAAAAAAAGATACTTGATATCTTATCGGGTAAAAACGCCAATATCTTAGCCTCTCGATAAGATATCTAGGATCTTTGTTCATGTGAATTTTCGTCTTGAATCCCGATTTGCAGTTAAAGTTTCAGTTCTTGATCAAAAATTTTTTTTATTTGTGTTTTGAAGGGTTTTATCTAAAAATTATTAGAAAAATTTACTTTTTTGTGATGTTCAATGGGCTCTGTGAATTAAATAATTGAATGCGATGCTGAACCAAACCATGCAAAATATTCAAAAAAATCCCACAAAAATAAAATAATATATGAAATATTTTAGGAATCTAACATATTTAAAAAAAGTGCAAAAGAGTGGTTTTGTAGTCGGCCATTTTTGGTTTCAATGAGGTTTCACCTTAATTGCTGTAGAATTTGAAAGGACGTTTAGTGCCAAACGGAAACAGTAAGTGTTCTTTATGAAAATCTGTTATAATTTGGTTGAGATATGACTTGATGTTTTCCACCATATACTTAGCTTTCATCAAATCATTTCTCAGCCAAATTTCAATAGATTTTCATTACCAACATCTATTGTTTTCGTTTGGTACTAACAAAAACTTTCCAAATTTTACAGCAATTGAAGCTCCATCATTACAAAAATGTGTGAAAAATTGCGAATAAATTTAAACATTTGAAAAATAACATAAACCATCTTATTTATTTTAAAACTATTCATCAAATATAGGTAAACTTTATAGACATATTTTTATATTTCAAATGTTCTATTTTTCACCTTTCTAAAACAGCCAAAATATAAAAAATCGGTTGAAAAATAACCGTATCAAACTTAAAAATGTGAGCTAAGCAAAAAAACAGGGTTTTGAACATAACTTCAATTTTCGGGGTATTTGAAAAACTTCAAGTCAACGCGCAAGTAACATTTGACTAAAGCTACAACCCACACTAAGTCACATCAAAAGTTCTTGCATTTTTTCATCATTTGTAGCACCGTGAAATAATTGTGCGACAGAAGCCAAAAATTCGGGTTTTCTTAAAAAATATATAACTTAGCCAAATATCAACCGATTTACACAAAACCACTTTCAATTGATTTGACATTGAATATAATTTCAAAATTAAAGTATATTTGTGGTATGTTTTTTACAAAAATAGACGGCAAATTCAAAATTAAATTGAAAAATAGCGTGAAAAAGTCTAAAATATTATATATAAATTCAAATAACTTAACATGTTTTATTGATATTAGTACAAACCTGTATATATTTTGAAAGCTTCATTAGTCTTCTTTCTAAAACTGCTTAAATATTGGAAATCGGTTGATAAATGACTAAGTTAATAAATATTATATGCGCTGAGGTCCAAAAAACCGTATTTTGACCATAACTTCAGATTTTGGGGGTGTTTGAAAAATTTCTAGTATGAGCGAATGTTACACTCAACAAGACCTACAACCTACACTAGGTCACTTCAGAAGTTCTTGCATTTTTTTCTCATTTGTAGCACAGTGTTATTAATTATTACTCAGAGCGCTCTAATGTCTCAGCAAATAAAAATTCACTGTTAGATAACAAATATAAAAAAAATACCGTAGTTCTACCCATGCGGTCGTGTCTTTTATACCACTCTCCTATTTTTTTTTTCATTATTCATTGTTCTAATTTTCTTCTTTTCTAGTATCCTGGTTTTTTTATTTTTTAATTGTTTGCCTATTTATTTTTAATTTTGCAATTCTATGTTCTATGTTCGGACTAGATGTTTTGGAGTAATGATCCACTCTGAATAATCGAATCACAAAAAATATCAAATCTCCATCAGCAAACATTACATAATATTTTCGAGATTTTATGTGTATAAAACAGTGTCGTAGCCAGTAATAGCATCTGTGGGACAGGGAGGTAAACTTTATTCGCGTTTCTAGATAATTAAGTCCGACCTGCAGTCAATTTTTCTTATTTTTATTTTTTGCTAAAACATGCAGTGATCCCATTGCAAAAAGTCGCATCCGAATTTATTTTTATCTAATCATGCTCAAAATCGCTGTAGTTGTTCATTAAAATGTTAAATCGCTTTAATTTCTTTGGCCCTTTCGGGGAGATATATCAAAAAGGGGGACCCAGAAAATCGACCTTTTTAAAAGTATCCGATTCTCAAACATTTATTACTCTTGAACCGTTTGGCCATTTTTGAGTTTTTTGACATCAATAGTACTAATAGGTTTTTTAGGGATAAACAGCATTCTTCACTTCAACAATACACTTTACAAAACAATAACTATACAAAAATCACAATATAAACCATATTATGCTATTCTGGAGGATTGAAGGCCCTGTAGGTCCTATAGTTTGATGGATTCCTAAGAAAATTTCACATAAAACATAGCAAATTTTGAAGGCGTTATTTTGTTTACTTTGAGGAGAGAATATTTTTTAAACTCTAATATCCACCATGACCACCATGCATCTCCATTTAAAAAAGTCCTGATTATTGGGGAAAGTTGTAGCACATTTTAAATAGAACAACTTTGTTGGAGACATCATACTTCTATTTACCTATTCAAATGAATGTTTGTGGGATTTTCAATTAATTGCCCCCAAAATTAATATTTATCAATTTAACTTTTTATAGTGATTTTATAAAAATTTTCAATGTTCTTCAATATTATTTGCTATAACGAAAAATAAAAAACGATTTTTTCAAACGAAGTGTATTTTTATCTCACATATTTTTGATTATTGACGTTTTTTACTAGAATAATGATCTAATTTACACTAATTACTTTTTACTCAGAAATTAATGATTTGCAGAAGTTGGAATTTTGTGATTGAAATACCTGAAAGAGAGCAACGTGTTTTATTTTCCTAATTTTTGTGTATAAAAATCCACATTGCTGAGTAGGGCTTAACCATTTGTTATAAGAAACAACTTTGTTGAAGACTTTGTTGAACAGATTTCAAATAAGTTAATCTTACGTCGAAATAAATTTTTCAGTATTGAGATTTCAGTATTGTAGGGTAATTAGGGCGAAATTGACATGTTGCTGACATTTCACATGGATCAGACATCTACCAATTGATTTCCGAGACTTTTTTTCAACATACAACATAATTTGCTTAACACACTTGGATTTAGCGGATCCATTAATGCTTTACATACTTGATATTAATATGCTGTGTGAAATACATTAAAACTATGCCAAAAATGTTTTTGTAGGATCATCGTTTTGAGCTCAGTTTTTGTCCGATTTAAGATCGTCATATAGTCATATACGAAAATATAAAAAAATGGGTATAAATCTTTGGTAAAACTGTAGATAACAGTTTTTTCCTGCAAACAAATATAGACAGTGTAAACACAAATTTTGGAAAAAATGTTTCTTTTTTAAAAGTTTCAATTTTTTAATTTTTTATTTTTTCCAGTTCAAAAAATTATTAATGTTGCTAACACTATATAGTTTCCGCAAGAGAAAATTTTGAGTTTTTTGCGATATTCAAATCTAATGATATTAGTTACATGGAATTGCACAATTTTATAATTTTTCTTCTTGTTTCTTAGTTTTCTAATTTTTCACCTTTAAAATTCGCACTTCTTACTCTCCCATCGACTAGTTTTCTGATGTCTTCAAGGTCAAGCTCATGCTATCTTATCGACAAACTCTACAAAATTTTTAAACCTTGCACGAAATAGAAAGAACGATACACGATAAACGATAAGTGATTAACTATAGAAGATAAACGATAAACGATAAACGTCAAGCGATAAACGATAAATGATAAACGATTAACGATTACCGAAAAATTATTAAAAAAATGAAAACGATGAACATTAAAGAATCCACAGTGAATGACAGAAAACATATTAAAGGTAAGTAATCAAAACTTTTTAAAATAAATGGTTTCGCATTAAAAAAATCCTACATCCCTGATAGACTCTGGGTTCGGTTTCCCCCTAGCTGTGCATTGTCGTCTTGGTTTCGCCATCATTAACGTCGGAGAGTCAGAAATCACTTCCTGCTGGGGTTTGTCGGAACAAATCGATGAACATCACCGGCACAGTCGCAAATGAGAGTCATTCACGGCAGAATCGAGCACCTTTTCTTCACACGTGCTATCGGATGGCAAACGTAATTATCGGGGTGGATTAGGATGTTCGATTAAGATTAATGGCGGCATGGGCAATGATGGCGTTGGTCAGTTTATAGCTGAGGTTTCTTAATTAAACGAAGAATTTGTGGTTTTTCGGAATGGGGATGAAGATTTCCTGCTGCCTCGCATTCGGGGTACGGTTTGATTACCTCAATTGAAGGCATAATGCTGCGTACTTCCCACAGTGCTCTGTACGTTTGTTCCAGATGACAGGAGTTTGTGCTTATGCATGTGGTTTTTCTGGTCTGGCTGTATGGAGTTTTGGATCAGCGTAACGATAACATATGCAAATTTACTTTATTCTACAAATTTAGGAGCCATCTAATTTCACCACATACGAACATCACTTTACGCAAACTAAATGGGTTTGTGGATGGAAGAGGTGAAACTATTTAGCTATGGGGACCACGGTGGAAAATTTCTCCTGGTTGTTGTAAAAGCATCATGTTATCTCTGAAAATAGAACCATCTGAGCATGCTCCCACATATATAATTCGATGCTGTTCCCGTTCGTTCCGGATGGGATTCACTTTCGTTATGCACCGTGATAACATACGCTATATTCGTAACTGCCTGCAACCGTACACGAGCATAGGATAGGTAAGCCGGGGCATTATCGATTACACCGAACGGCTATTGCGGATCGTTTCAAGGGGTATTCATTGAGCGTTTTACACAAGCCCTACTGTACCTAACCGCTGCCGATGCGGAAGACAAACATTTTCCAACGCATCGCTAAAATTACAACAACTTTTATGAGTGTGGTGTTTTAGAATATTTCCACAACCATCACCACGTGGATTGTAAGCAACGCTTCGGGAAAGTTGGATTACTGTAACAACAGTTGTACATCGAACCAACGAATCGGTGTAAATTGTTGGCTCTTAATTGTTTGTCTGTCGAGTGCTACCATTAAGTTGGCGATATAACGCGAATTCATATCGGTAAGGATATAAGTATTTGTTTAGTGATTGAATGTTTGTTTCTGGTCTCGTCTGGCCCTAGTCTGAATTTCGGTTCGATGTGTGGGAATAAAACTGATTCTCTGGCTGTACAGTTTTTTTAATACTCATCAATAGACTTTATGTTATCCCTATCCAAAAAGTAGTTCTACGATATGAGACATGATATAATCGGTTTTGTTGGCGTTAGTATAGTTTTTTCTTAACCGACTTCGAACCGGTCTCTCTGGGCTCTATCCGGTCCGAGGTCGATTATAATTCCATAACTTAAAATACTGCACAACTCACTCGATAGGCAGCCTTGCATGCAAAACTAATAGGGAAGCCAGTCCTTTGAATAAACAAAAGTTTTAAACGGATTACGTAGACACACTTGAACCTTTGTGCTCTGGAGAAGTTCCAGAAAACCTCACTCACAGCGGAAAACCAGTCCACTAACACTCGCTCTGTGGGTGTTGTTTGTGGGCTCACTATCGGCACTTCTCTGATGACTATATCCGCCTTTGCCCGTGTATCAAAAACCGGTGACCCTCGTTATTAATTTATACACAAACCAACAGTCTCGCTTTCAATCTAAATAAACATCCATCCCTTTGAACTTGAACCGGTCTGAAATGGGTTGCAAAGTTTTACACTTCTTCCATAAGGTCGAACACAAAGTTGAACTCCACTTTGCATATTAGCTTGAAGCCCGAACGCAAACAGTATCGATGGCCTTTTCTTCTAACCTCGATGAGCAGCCAGCCATGGCTCGTGTCCAGAACTCAAGTCGACAAAGTTCGACTAAATAAGTATGTTCGCCTCAAAGTACACACGCCCTCAGCAACGAACGCAAACGCATCCAGCGGAGGAGGAGTGGTGTTTTCCACAAAACAAGCCGTATTCAACCAAGTCGAACGTTCTGGTCTGGGGTGAGAGGACCAAACCGGAAGACAACAACGGCAGCCGGCTCTAGTGAAATATTGAAGAGCGCTTCATTGATTGGCTTCGGTTCTTGGCTCCGGAAGGGTGAACCTCGAGTACCTTTCAGCCGCTATTGAAGTTTGCTAACATGTAGTTTACAATAAACCTTGGCGTAACTAATTACAGAGTACGGCGTTTGAAGTTGAGTTAAAGAGGATTATAATTTTAGTTTCCAAATTTTCTTTAGTATATAGGTTGGAGCGAATATAATGTTCCGAAGAGTTGGCAATCTGGAACGGGAGCTACCAAAGTTCGATACTTTTTCCATCTTTTTGACACATTTAGTTTGCGGGCGGTCTTGAACCAATCGAATCTTTCAACTGTGACGAAGGCCGAGGGCCGCATCCGTTTCTAAGACACTTTTTTAATACATTTCATGAGTCTTAACAAAACATTTGACGTAACTTTATAAGAAGCAGTAAACGACCATTTTTTTTTTTGAAATTTTCAATGAAGTCAACTTTTCTACCATGCTTCTTGAAGTATCGTTTGATTGCTGTTCAAAATTGTTTGATGGGGTTTTCAACCAAACCCTTTTTTTGACTTTTGAGGGGCTTCAAATTGGCTGTCACCTAATTGCCAGATTTCACGTCTGGCCAAAACAAAGGTCCAATGTTTTTTTTTGTTATTTCGAACACTGGAATTCTGGCTGATTCACGCATCGCAAGAATTTCACAAGTTCACGCATTTTTTGTTTATCAGTTTATCAATTATCTGGCTTAGTTTTTACCTTTGTTATACTTAACAAAGGTTATAAAATCGGTCGAAAAACGCAAAATCGATCCAAGATCCGGAGGGCCGAATCGTGTATACCATTCGACTCAGCTCGACGAACTGAGCATGTCTGTTCGTGTGTAAGTGTGTGTGTATGTGTGTTGTCTGTATGTATATGTCGCAAAATACTAACGCACCTTTCTTACAGAACGCAATATCCGATTTTATTGATCTTATACGCAAACGGAAGTTACTGTGCTCCCCCAGAATAGTGGCTTAGATTTTGAAATATTGATCTAAGAGTATTTTTTATATGAGATATTTAACTTTTAAGGGGACTTTCTGGATAATTTTTCTCTCTCACTGCTCTCTCTTCTTCTCTATTACTCTTTTGAAGTAGAATACTTCTCTCGGGAAGTTCGGCTACATAGGGATGTGAAATGAAAATCTAAAACCGAAAAAAGTGAAAAATATGTCCAATTTCAAATGCTAATAAAGAGGTGCTAACATTCCGTCCCGAACGCTCGGCAATGACGACGCATTAAGTGGTTGTCTCGCTATAAAACCGATATTGTGTAGAAAAAATCGAAAAAGGCATTGCTTACCCGGTCGCGTTTCGAAGAGTGCGAAGTGCGGTGTGAAGATAATCTGATAATCCGCAGTGAAGGTCATCCTGCTATTGTGCTTGAGTGGTGTCGCTGCGCAGCTGCCCGTTCCAGCACCGAAAGACTCGGTGGTTGTTCTATTGAAGACAACAAAGAAGAAGAGGTACGTGTTTCTTTGCCACTGTACTGTTGCGCTAGTTTGAGCGCAATGGATGTGGATCCCTTAGCCCCCGATCCCCCGTCTCCGAACCCACCCGACCCTGTCCTTCCTGTTCAGTCTCCGTCTGTCCCTGCTTTAATCAATCCTCGTCCCAGGCTTTACCCAGACGGATCAACGGGTCCACTGGTCCTTTACATGAGGCCCAAACCAGGAGGTAAATCGCTTAACACGTTGCAAATCGCGAAGGATCTGACGTCACGATACAAGGCCCTGACTGAAATATCAAAAGTCAGACCAATCAAGCTCCGTGTTGTGGTGAATGATCTGGATCAGGCCAACGATATAGCTTGCTCCGAGCTCTTCACACGCGAGTATCGCGTGTATGTACCCGCACGAGACGTGGAGATCGATGGTGTGATAACCGATTCGAGTCTGTCTGTCGAGTGTATCCTGAGTGCAACCGGTTGCTTCAAGAATTCCAATACTGAGGCGAAGATATTGGACTGTAAGCAATTACGGTCTATGTCGCTCGTCAGCGGTAAAAAAGTATACACTCCGTCAGACTCGTTTCGCGTTACGTTTGCCGGATCTGCTCTCCCTAGCCACGTCTCGATTAACCGGGTTCGTCTGCCTGTGCGTCTGTATGTGCCCCGTGTTATGAATTGCACCAATTGCAAGCAGTTAGGTCATACAGCTGCCTACTGCTGCAATAAGGCACGGTGTGGCAAGTGTGGGGAGACTCATGCGGAAGATTCTTGCAGCGTAAACGCTGAAAAGTGTATTCGCTGCGGGGAAAATCTGCATGAGCTTTCCACATGCCCGGTGTACATACAACGCAGAGATAAAATTAAACGGTCTCTTAAGGAGCGCTCAAAGCGTTCTCACGCTGAAATTCTCAAGAAGACCGTGACCACTTCTACCATAACATCGAACCCCTTTGATATGCTGTCTTCGGATGAAACGGACTCTGACGATCCACCAGCAGAAACGTCCTACGCCAATCCTGGAGAATCTAGAAAGAGGAAAAATATTTCCTCTCCTAAGCTTCCCCGTAAAGGTCCTAAGGTTTCTCAAGATGGAATGAATAATACGAACAAATCTAAAAGTGCTGCGGAAAAGCCGAAGCAAACTCATCCTGGGCTTGCAAATTTAAAGTCTCAGAAGGAGTTCCCAACACTTCCTGGAACATCTAAAACCCCAGTTGTTCCTTTTGCACATCCAGTTGATAAATCAAATGCTGGACTGGTCAATTTTTCTGACATTGTGGACTGGATTTTTGAAACTTTCAATATACCCGATCCAATTAAAATTTTTCTCACAGCATTTCTCCCAACAGTTAGAACATTTTTGAAGCAGTTGACTGCCCAATGGCCCCTCCTTGCAGCGATTGTATCCTTCGATGCCTAATTCAACTGCGTATATGAAGGATTATATCTCTGTCTTACAGTGGAATTGTAGAAGTATTTTACCAAAAATGGATTCATTTAAAGTTTTGATAAATAAAAACAAATGCGATGCATTTTCCCTTTGTGAAACTTGGCTTACTTCAAATATTGATCTCAACTTCCATGATTTTAATATTATTCGACTTGATCGAGACACCCCGTATGGGGGAGTACTTTTAGGGATTAAAAAGTGCTATTCTTTCTATCGTATTAACCTCCCCTCGATTCCAGGCATCGAAGTTGTCGCATGTCAAATGACAATACAAGGTAAAGAGCTTTGTATTGCCTCAATATATATTCCTCCCAGAGCACAGGTTGGGCAACGGTTGCTCTTTGATTTAATAGAACTTCTTCCCTCGCCACGTTTGATTTTGGGAGACTTCAACTCTCATGGTGTGGCTTGGGGTTCCCCTTACAATGATAACCGCTCCTCTTTAATCTATAACCTTTGCGATGACTTCGACATGACTATTTTGAACAACGGTGAAATGACACGTATCCCGAAACCTCCAGCGCGCCCAAGCGCTTTGGATCTATCCTTATGTTCGACGTCGCTACGGTTGGATTGCACATGGAAGGTAATCCTCAATCCTCACGGTAGCGACCATTTGCCTATTCTTATTTCAATTACTAACGGGTCGACTCGCATGCGACCAATTGACATTCCGTATGACCTCACACGGAATGTCGATTGGAAGTTATACGAGGAAATGATTTCAAAAGCGGTCGAGTCGATTCAACATCATCCACCACTTGAAGAATACAACCTCCTCGCGGGCTTGATTCTCGACGCCGCGTTGCAAGCCCAAACGAAGAAATATCCCGGCGTAACGTGGTGGGACCAAGAGTGCTTCGATGTCTACACGCAAAGATCCGAGGCGTTTTTGGCCTTCCAGAAGGGAGGTATACCTGGCGACTATATACGGTATTCGGAACTTGATACCAAGCTTAAAAGCTTGGCTAAAGCAAAGAAACGCGGATTTTGGCGTCGGTTTGTGAACGAGACGTCGAGGGAGACATCGATGAGCACTCTTTGGAATCGCGTAACGGTCAACGAAAGCGAGGAGTCTTCAAGTCGGTGGATATTTGATTTTGCCAGGAAGGTATGTCCGGACTCTGTTCCTGAGCAAAACATTGATCGCGATGCGTCTCCGGGCCACGACGCGATAGAATCACCTTTTACGATGGCAGAATTTTCGGTTGCCCTCCTGTCCTGTAACAATAACGCGCCTGGGCTAGATAGAATCAAATTCAACTTGTTGAAGAATCTACCCGGCAATGCCAAGAGGCGCTTGTTGAACTTGTTCAATAAGTTCCTGGAGCAAAACATTGTACCGCAGGATTGGAGGCAGGTGAAGGTGATCGCCATCCAAAAACCGGGAAAACCAGCTTCTGACCACAACTCTTATAGGCCGATTGCAATGCTATCTTGTATCCGGAAATTGATGGAAAAAATGCTACTCCGTCGTTTAGACCATTGGGTCGAATCAAATGGTCTACTATCAGATACTCAATTTGGCTTCCGCCGTGCCAAAGGGACGAATGATTGTCTTGCGTTGCTTTCAACAGATATTCAGCTGGCGTATGCTCGCAAAGAACAAATGGCGTCTGCGTTCTTGGACATTAAGGGGGCTTTTGATTCCGTTTCTATTGACATTCTTTCGGGTAAACTTCACCGACAAGGATTTTCTCCAATTTTGAACAATTTTTTGCACAATTTGTTGTCCGAAAAGCACATGCATTTTACGCACGGCGATTTGGCAACTTTTCGAATTAGCTACATGGGTCTTCCCCAGGGCTCATGTTTAAGCCCCCTTCTTTACAACTTTTATGTAAATGACATCGACGAATGTCTGGCAAATTCATGCACGATAAGACAACTTGCAGACGACAGTGTAATCTCTGTTACAGGGGCCAAAGCTGCTGATTTGCAAGGAGCATTGCAAGATACCTTGGACAATTTGTCTGCTTGGGCTTTACAGCTAGGTATCGAATTCTCTCCGGAGAAGACTGAGATAGTAGTTTTTTTCTAGGAAGCATGAACCTGCTCAGCTTCAAACGCAATTAATGGGCAAAACGATTTCTCAGGTTTTGGTACACAAATATCTTGGTATTTGGTTCGACTCTAAAGGCACCTGGGGTTGTCACGTGAGGTATCTGATGAAAAAATGTCAACAAAGAGTGAATTTTCTTCGTACAATAACCGGACAATGGTGGGGAGCCCATCCAGGAGACCTTATAAGGCTTTACCAAACAACGATATTGTCTGTCATTGAGTACGTGTGTTTCTGCTTCCGCTCCGCAGCAAACACACATTTGATCAAACTGGAGCGAATCGTTGTTTGCGTGTCGCCTTGGGTTGCATGCAATCGACCCATACGATGAGTTTGGAGGTCTTAGCTGGAGTACTACCATTGAAAAACCGCTTTTGGAGCCTGTCTTCTCGTATTCTTATCAAATGTGAGGTTTTGGACCGTCCTATGATTGAAAATTTTGAAAGGTTAATCGAACTTAATTCTCAAACCCGTTTCATGACATTGTATTTCAATCACATGTCCCAAAATATTAACCCTTCTTCGAATATTCCAAATCGTGTCGACTTATCAAATACTTCTGATTCGACTGTGTTTTTCGATACATCCATGATAGAAGAAACTCGTGGAATCCCGGATCATTTACGCGTGCAGCAGATCCCCAAATTTTTTTCTAATAAATATCGAAATATCAACTGCGACAAAATGTTCTTCACTGACGGATCACTTCTCGATGGGTCCAATGGCTTCGGTATCTTCAATAACAATTTAACCGTCTCCCATAAGCTCGATAATCCTGCTTCTGTTTACGTCGCAGAATTAGCTGCAATTCAGTACAACCTAGGGATTATCGAAAAAATGCCCACGGACCATTATTTCATCTTTACGGACAGTCTCAGTTCCATTGAGGCTCTCCGATCGATGAAAGATGTTGAGCACTCTCCGTATTTCCTGGGGAAAATACGGAAACATCTGAGTGCTTTATCCGAAAAATCGTATCAAATCACCTTAGCGTGGGTCCCTTCTCACTGCTCGATACCGGGTAATGAGAAAGCGGACTCTTTGGCTAAGGTGGGCGCAACAAACGGTGAAATTTATGAAAGACCAATTGCTTTTAATGAGTTTTTCGCACTTGTACGTCAGAATACGATCATCAGTTGGCAAAATTCTTGGACTAGAGGGGAACTGGGAAGGTGGTTACATTCCATAATCCCCAAGGTATCGACGAACCCGTGGTTCAAGGGGTTGGATGTAGGTCGAGATTTCATTTGCGTGATGTCGCGGCTTATGTCCAATCACTATAGATTTGACGCGCATCTCCGTCGTATTGGGCTCGGGGAAAGTGGTATCTGTGCCTGTGGTGAAGGTTATCACGACATAGAGCACGTTGTTTGGTCATGCCCTGTACACCGTGACGCCAGGTCTAAATTAATAACTTCCCTCCGGGCCGAGGGTAGAGGACCAGCTGTCCCTGTTCGTGATGTCTTGGCGAGTCGTGACCTACCCTACATGTCCCTTATATACATTTTCCTGAAATCCATCCACGCTCCAGTCTAGTCCCATTCCTTTCCTTCCACATTCAACAAAACGGCAAGAACACGTCATAGACCTCGATTTTGGAATCATCAACTGAACCCCACACGAATCCGCCAGGACCTGAGAACCCGAGACCTTTCGTGATATCTTGGCTTGAACAACAACGAACCATAACCAGCAACTGAACCCCGCACAATACTTCCAGGACCCGAGGATTACAAGCCCCTGTCCCAGCTCATAACATCGTGGCTTAGCAGAACAAATCCATACATGCTGCATATTCATGGCCATTCGACGATCATCAGACGACCATTCAACTACAAACACTGATTGAAAAATATATGCTAGTTTTAAGATAGACTTAATTTCAGCTCGTAGTCGGCAGCGAGTATGAAAAATTTGCTTAAAGATTTTAAGTCATCAGATATAATTGGCGCCGTTAAACATTAAATTGTATTTGTGCCGTGTCAAATAAACGATAGGTAAGAAAAAAAAATGCTAATTAATCGGTTAGTATTCGATGGATTTCCTTCGTTCTTGCAGCAATAGATTGGAAAATCTTCTAAGATTCTTCCCAAAAGCAGATAATTGTAATATTATTATTCACACTATTGTACTATTGAAAATAGTCAAGCCTTGTCAAAACGAAAAATTCGACCTCTGATTGGTCGTTATATGCTTGCTTCCCAAGCACGGTCGACAGGATCATATACCTTGCAATTGAAAACATGCTATTTGGCCTATATAAGAGCCTGTTCCAGCCGGAGCCGCTCATAATAGTTCTAGACAGCGACAACAGCAGTCCTTCCTTAGCAGCAGCACATTTGCCTGTGGTTGGTCACCACGTCTCAGGAGCAGCGCGGTTTTTTTCAGCGTGTGTCGCCAGACAGCAATTATTACCCCGTGTTGGGGCAGCATGAAGATTGCCATCAGGAAATCCAATTTCGGAAATCAAAATGCCTTTTTCAAGGCAAATAAACAAGTCATTGAAAGTTAATAATTTTTGTAAACGCAAGCAAGCATTCTGTGTTGCATCCTAGCAATTCAAATTTGTCGCACCCGTCTAATTTACTGAATGTGAAATAGCTTCCACAGTGCATGTTGTCCGTGTATCTTAATTCCCCCACTGTTAGAGGAGCTCAAAGGTTGTAATTAGCAACCGATTCTGAACCGCAATATGCTTTTTTCAAGGTAAATAAAAAAATAATTGAAGGTTAATAATTTTCTGGCATCAACACAATTACACAAGCAGACATTCTGTGCGGGATGCAATCAAAATCTGTTGTAGTTGTCTAATTTTCACTTTATTTAGTAAACCCCCCACTGTAGGGGCAGCGCAAAGGCTGCGATCAGCATGACCAACTTTGAATAACCTGTTAGACCGCATTCACAAAGACAGTAAGTTCGACTATGCAGAGCTAATATGAAGTCGATTCAATCAATCAGCAGTAACAAAATTTCTTCGTCTCTCAGCTGCCAAGTTGCAACATGATGCAACACGCAACAGCGAGCAAACGAAATCGAACGAAATAAGATACGGGTTAAACCCGTTGCGTGTGTGAGAGCACCATCGGTGTTAATTCGCTGGATACAAAAATCATATGCGAATTGTGGAATAATTCGTCTAAAGAACATAAGGAAATGGTAAACCTGAACTGAAAGGCATGGCCTAATACGTAGCACTCTTTGGCTATAAAAGAGTGTTTCTGGAAAAACTAGCTACATTCATTAGTCGGAAGGTGAACTGGATGGACCGTCCACAACGTTGACAGCAGTAACAGCAGATATCGGCACTCAGCAGTAACAGACCATAGCAGCGGGTCGCGCCTGTGGCTGCGCTCAAATTGAACAAATCACTTGCCCTGTGGTTGGTCATCACGTCTCAGGCCTCTGCCAGGCTGAACGCCAACGCGAACGATAGGGCGAGATTTTTGCGGTACATCAGCCGGTACTTCCTCTAATGGAAAAGTAGGATCATTTTGTTAAGAAGAATATTACTGTCGGTAATATTACAGAGATGCGAGTGCATCATATCCGATATGGAATTGAACAATTGTTCTTTTGAGGACAAATAAAACACTTAATTTGAAGAGTTAATTGCTTTGGGTACCAGTAGTAGTGATGGGAAATATCGCCCAAAACGGACATCGATAACAATCGATAATTCCGGGGCTTTTATCGATATTATCGATAAGTATCGATAATTTGACAGCTAAAGTTTGCGTTAAAAAAAATTATTTCAGATGGTGATGAAAAAAAAAATACAATTCCAGATGGTGATGAAAAAAAAACTATGACAGATAATTGAGTTGGATAAATTTCCCATGGAAGGTTATCATGTTAGCTTCCTCACAAAAAAATATTACATCTTTGCGTGCAGCCTTCCGGCAGTTAACCGGAACATTCACCATGGCGGACGAAAACATGCGTGTAGCCATGTTGTTAAGCTCTTTCTTCGTTTTTTTTTATTAATTCCTCCTCCGTTTTCGTGACAAAATTGTTGGAATAGATCTTGCGCTTCAAGTTTGCCCAGAAATTCTCGATGGGAAGCAGGTGGGGACATTGGGCGGATTCGCCGATTTCGGTACCACATCGATATTCAGCCGCTCCATCTCCTCCAACGATCGCTTCGAGTAGTTGGCCGACGTAAAATCTGGCCAGAACACTGTGTCTTCGCGCTTATGGTATTTCTTGATGAACGACGCAACTTTTGTCAGGCACTTTGTACTATAAATTTTTCCGTTCACGGCCAGCCCGGAGCTAAAAAAGGGCAACTTTGACATCCCTTTTTCGCCGATTGTTAGCCACAGCCGCACCTTCTTGGAGAACTTGGTCTGTTAAATCAACTTTACCTCGGTGCTCACTTCCTTCGTGGGGGAGGTAAAATACGAAGAACCTTGCTAGTCGTTGCCATCCAGGGTGAGATAGGTCTAGTCGTCCAATACCACTGCCACGTCGCGATTTGCCGGGAAAATCGACTTGACCATCTTTTTTAACCGCTGTCGCTGCGTCATTGCCTGCCGCTCCGAGACCAGTGGACGGGACTGCCGCTTCCTGCATGTATGTCCATGTTCTCCAGATACTTTTTCACTGTTTTAGAGCAAGCACCAACCTCTCGGCCAAGTGCACGCAGCGATTTAGCCACCTTTCCCTCGGTCTTCCTCTCCAGCATCCTTTGAAGCTTCTTGTCGCTCAGGGTAGTTGGCCGCCCGGAACCGGGCTTTCTTTCGATGCTCTGATCGTTGTCCAATAGTGTAAAGATGTTGTAGATGCGCTTGGAAGCGAAAACACACAAACACTACGACACGGCCCGCTTTACACTGTATATTGAAATTTGTGAGAGTGTGAATCAAATTCGGTAGTTTTTTATGTTCTCTTTCAGATGACAGTTCTCACAGGTGACCAAAAATTCTTACAGCTAACAAAAAATAAATCGTAAACATCGCACTAATACAAACGCACCTGGAGAACTCTATGCATGTCCATCACATTGTAAGAGTTGGCAAGCCAAAGAAAATGCTTTTTTTCATAATTTCGTATCATTGCTTTTTATGAGATGGTGCAAAAAGTTAGGATATCTTTTCAAAGTACTCCAGTACTAAGTTGTTGAATTCATCTGTTCTCAGGAAACTAAAAACTATAAATACCTTTTTAGTTACCATTATTTCTCAGAAACTCAGTGACACCCGGGGCGAACCTTTACACCACCCCCAACAATGTTAAATCTTGTCGAATAGCAGCACTCAACAAATACCTAGCGGCAAAAGCAACTCCTGGGGTAGGGTAGGTGAGGTCTCCTTCTTTTGGGTCTCCTCCAGTAGCCTATCGCACTGACTTGTGCTCACCCTTAAATATCGATAATTATCGTTAGCGTCAAAAAATTAGCGATAATATCGATGACCAGCATTTATCGATATTATCGATAAGTATCGATAAGTTTCCCATCACTAAAGCAGTATGGTAACAGCCTCAGCGATAGGTGCAGCCGGTACTTTCCTAAGGCCGATGTAATAAAGAAGTAAATGGAAGCGGCACGGCGAAACAGTTCCGGTGTTCTTAGACGCGCGTCATTTTTCGTACGATAGCGGCGGTATTAGCGGTAGATGCATTTGTCAACACTTACTCCAGTAAAGCCGTGTCTAATTTTCAATGTGAAAACACCTTTCTATTGTGTTGGCCGTGCGCATCAGGCTTCTGCCAGGCTAAACGCGATGAGCGGCGCGAACCGATACGCCGGCCGTAGGTTAATTTACAGCCGTAAGTAGAGCTGTGTAAACGTATTCTACTTCAACCTTGCGGTCGTGGCTTTGCACACAACCCTCCTGTGATTTTTTCGTATCGCTATTTATTTCTCAAAGGAAATCAACAACCATCGACAACTTTTCATAATCTTCACGCTCTTCGTAGAGCGTCTTAACTGGTGTAAATAAATTACCCTTTAGCTTTTTCTTGAAAATTTGAACCATATTTTAGAAGAAACTGCAATGCTCACTTAACTCCTTTTCTCGCTTCCGAAGTTTCCGTCCTCACTTCTTGTAAAATATATACTAAATTGTACGTTGAACCTAGATTTGCGAAGAGTAAGAAACATTTACAGCTTTCGGGAGCCAAGCATTGTAGTAAAATCTGATCCCACAGTGTGCAAATGTAAAACAATTAGCGATGCAGATATTTTGAAAAGCTTTACCAAAGATTTATAGACCTATTTACGTACGATTGTGTTAGTGCCACCCGTTGAGAAAAACACAAATAAATCACTGTTTTGTTTGCAATGCTATGTTTTGAACAACTGGAGAATTTTTCAGTTGACAACTTACTTTATGTTTTTTTGTGACCAGGAATCTAAAGTAGCTGGTGAACGTAATCGGCAAAATAAGTTAAAAGTGTTAAAGCAACTCTACATGGCTATACAGGTTTATTAGTGTGCGCAGGTGAGAAGTCACTTATCGCTATGAATGATACAATATGCTCATGTAAGATATAAATATTGCTTTCTAATTTAAGACTAAGTGCAAACAGAGTATCCATGTTATCCCACTTCTCGTTATCGCAGCAAGATTTAAGAAGTCTTAATTTTGGATTTTTTTATACAGTCTACGCCTTCGAAAAGAATAATGTTCTCGCCTACACTCTAAAAATTCAAAATTCTCAAAGATCGTGGAGAACCTTCATTTTCGAGCGGGGGCCTAGTGTGGTTGGTAACGTCTCCGCCAACCACGCTCGACGCCTGGGTTCGAATCCCACCGCCGACATAGGTGTCGAAGGTTGTGAGGTGGCGTGATCCACTCACAACCAACCCAACTGGTCTAGATTCAATCCTAGCCGACACCGGGAGATTTTCTGAGGCGAAAAATCTCTGGGATCACGCCTTCCATCGCATGAGGAAGTAAAGCCGTTGGCACCGGTCCGTTAATAAACGGGTTGTGAGTTAGGGTCCTGGGTGTGGAGTCGCCTCCCTGGGCGTCGGTGATTGGCCACAACAGTGGCGGAACTAGACCGACGGAAAATAAGCGAGAATAAAAAAAAAAAAAAAACCTTCATTTTCAGATAATGCATTCGAGATAGAATTGAATTGACAACTTTCATCAATAGCTATATTTTTTCCTGTATAATTCTGAACTATATTTCGAGAGCAGGTTTGTAGAAGTTTGCTTCAATTCGCAAAAAAAACTTGATGCTGATTCATAAATCTAGGTCCAGCGATTTCTGAAAATAAAGCGAATAAGTAGAACCGCTTTAAAGTAACATACATGTTTGCTGTTCTAGTGTGAAATCAGCATCATTGCTATATATAACTGTTTCCCCACGTTAGATTATTTCAAAAAAAAATTTAATTGCTTCTAGCCAGCATTTAAAAATTGGTTTGTGATCGAAAAAATAAGACTCATGTACTCCAGTGATAACATTTATATTTTTTACGAAAACCACGTAAACGTGGTTTCCGTGGCTCTGTGGTTAGCGATGTCGGTCGGCTAGCTCTCCCACACGGTTGTGATATCGGGTTCGATTCCCGATCGAGTCGAGGATCTTTTCGAGCTGGAAATTTTCTCGACTCAGCACTGGGGCACGGTGTATCGTTGTACTTATCCTACACATACAAAATGTGCCAAAAACAATATCGATAACGAATTCTCTCAACTAAAATCTAGTTGATCTAGACCGCTATTAGCCCGCAGGATAAGCGTGCGATATTGTTTACGTCAAGCTTTATTTCAATGATCGTCTTTAGTTAACTCTCTGAAAACTATCTTTTAAATTCATTTCATTCATTATTGAAATTGGACTTACGACGGTATACGATTGGTAATTGACTGGCCTAATATGTATAAAGTAATAGTTAGTATAACAAAGGTTTCTGCACCACTAGGTGGATTAATTCAGGTTTTTTTACTCACTATCCGAAAAAAAAACTCTTTTTTTATCGCAATCGTTAGAATAATAAATTTACAATTTTCTGCATTTGAGTGAATGTTTAGATGGTTTCCAACCGATTGCTGCAAAAACGAAAGAAATCCGTTGAAAACTAACCGACTTGTAAAGCATTTGAAATTGGACATATTTTTCCCCTATTCCGTTTTTAGATTATCATTTTACGCCCCTTAATAGCGAAACGTTTTGAGAGACGTAGAGCTACGCCAAAATGAAAAAGCTCTCTACTTAGGCGAATACATTTCTCTAACCATAAATCGACTATGAATGCTTTGTTTTTCTTTGGCAATTATCATAATTTTTGACTTGGTCGCAACCATAAATTATAAGTCAGAAAAATTCAGACCACGTTTGGTTTGCTCGATAATCCCCGCATACAAAAAATCCCCCCTACGTGGGTTTTTCGGTCTTTTAACAAACTTCTGTGTCCTACTCTCAATGACCACGTGTGTGGAGCAATTTGTATTTATATTTGTATTTTTTTGTACATTCCATCCGACATGTTGTCTTAATGAACTTAAATATAATTCAAATACAGTTATCTAAACATGTATTGCAATAGTCTAGTTTTAAATTCGTTGAATATCATTTCAAAATCGAACAGGTTTGATAAATTGTTGAAGAGGTTCATCATCGATCGAATCGGTTCGATTGGGTCCTATCCCTCTCACACTACTGACCTTCTTCGGACCATCTCTATTTCAGAACTATTAATTGGTCAACTTAACCCACTTAAACGGCCTACTAACGCATCGACGAGTTGGGTCAAATTCATACGAGGAAGGTGGACGAAGTGTTCTATTGTGTTCTCACCAGATGGTAACTATGGAGCTGACGGGCATAACGCCGTTGGTGGTAGCGGGCTATTAGAACGACTGTACGAGGAGCCAGATCTTGTTGGAGGCTTTAGTAAGCTCAATCTAGATCTGGCCAGCATTGAGTCTATGTGTATATACTGCAGAAACCGTGCAAAGTCGATCACACACGTGACGATCTACAGCCCAGGACTGATCATGAAGGGCAGACGATGGCTACATCAATTTTGACCACAAGTCGGTCTGCTATATTAGGATGTTGGCTCCGTCTGAGTGCTGATCAATAATTTGCTAGAAACTCGCGAGCTTGAAGGTTATCGGTATACTGGTGGACTGACGTGACAGCGGACCTTCGCAGTTCGTGAATAGAGAACCTTGCAGCATTCAGAACTGCAAAAAACGGCACAAAAAAGTGTGATAAAGGTGAACAAAAGCTTGCTTCGAGATGCTATCTATAAGTGACAAGTACCTGGAGTATCTGTCTGCTAGACACGACGAACAAGGTGCTTGAGAGGATTATCCTCAACAAATTGGTAAGGTTCACGGAGTGGGAAAACGGTTTGGTAAGTAACCAATTTTGCTTTTGGAAGGGCAGATCCACGTTAGATGCTATTCTTCGTCACCAAAACGGCGCAGGTAGCTCTCCAGCACAAGAGAAGGGCCACTTGCTATTGCGCAATCGTCGAAACAAAACGTTAAGATCGGTTTCGTCCTGGGCTCAGATTTCTCCATCACTACAATCATTCGCGGCTGGAAGACATCGTACTTTGATGACGATTTATTTGCGGAAGCAGTTGGAAGAGATCACACTGTCGCGGGCGTGTTACGCACCCATGCCTAGGTCATATTAGCCTAGGAATGGAAGGCCACCGGCATACTGGTGGACCAACGCGATAACTGACTTCCGCAGTGCGTGCTTTTTTGCGAGACGGAGGATTCAACGCGCGCCTAGCGATATGCAAAGGGCAGAGTACCATGCAGCATTCAGATCCGCTAAGGTAACACTTGAGTGCGCAGTAAAGGCCAGTAAACGAGCCTGTTTTGATAGACAATGCGCCAGTGCCAACACAAACCTGTAGTGTGACGCCTATAGGATTGTAATTAACAAGACCAGAGACGCGTTAGCCCCGGCAGAGCAGCCACAAGCGATGTTGGGCTTCGACTTTTGAGTTACCACAAGCAGTGAGTGATGGCAGTCGCACAGAGGCAGGGGAGACGGTATGGGTTTCCGGTACAGACGGTCAAAAAGGTAGCGCAGTGTTGTTCAGGATGGACATGCAGAAATGTTAAAATAAATGGCCTTTCTCGGACAAGTGGAAGCGACAGAGACCGGTATCAGGGCCGGCGTTTCATGTGGGTAGTATGGGTAGTAGTACCCACTCGGAAAATATCCATGTGGGTACTTACCCACACGGAACTATCGGACAAAACCAAAAAAAAAGTATTGTTGCGAGCGACAGATTTTTCGATGGCTATCGTTGAGCGAGAGTTTATAAATCTACAGACTTATTTACAGTTGTAACGTTACTCAGAGAAAAGGATTATTTTTTTAATTGTTTCATTTCGATAGAGTTCTGAATTTTATTTACGATAGAGTTCCAAAGTTTTGTTTTCTCGTTAAAATTTCCATGCCAAATTTGAGCTCAATCGGACTTTGGGAAGTAAAGCCTCAAAGCGGTCAAAGTTACAGTTTTTTGATCGATGAAAGAAATGTTCGAGCTAAGAGTGTCTCTTGTGTGTTCTGGTGTAGTTCGAGTCTCCCAACGCAACAGTTTCCATGTCCCTGAAATTCAATTCTTGTTTTTAAAACAAATGTTGATGAAACAACATCAGTTCTCGACGTTTCAAGCATTTCTAAGAGATTTGCTATAAAAAAATCGATTTTTGAAACTTCAAGAACTACTCTTGTGCATTTTTAGGCTGGTCAAAAATGTAAGATTTTCACGACTGTAAGCGAAACCCTCTCAGAAGTTCGATTAAGCTCAAATTTTGAATGGAAACTTTTTTCGAGAAGACAAAATTGTTGAGGCCTAACGTTAGCATTGAAAAAAAAAATGCTCAAAAAAGGCCGATTTTTCATGAGTTTACCTTTACACGCACTGACGAAACTACCCATGCAGCATCAATCATAGTAGCATGAGTCAGCAGAAAAAAATTGACTCAAACTCTATCCATAATGGCGAAAACAGGGAAGCTACTCCGTTCAGAAGTGTGCGCGATCAAAGAACGTTACCCCGTCTCGTCGAAAACAGACATCGTACGGAAAAGGGACGCTGGTTACGCTTGTTCCGGCATCGAAAAAAAGACCGGTTCCGGACGGCCGACAACCCTGAGCGACAAGAAGCTCCAAAGAATGCTGAAGAGGAAAACCGAGGGGGAAGTAGCTACATCGCTGAGTACGCTTGATCGGGAGGTCTGTTCAATCGGCCAAACAGTGGAAAAGTACTTGGCGAACAGGAACATCAGAAAGCGGAAGTCCCGTCCATTGGCTTCGGAGACGAATCGCCACGTGAAGATGGTGGTCCAAGCCGAGACCTATCTCACCCTGGATGAGAACGACTGGCAGGGTACTCCATATTTTGATTTACCCACGAAGGAAGTGACCTATGGGGTGAAATTCATTTCATACACCAAGTTCCCAAAGAAGGTGCTGCTGTGGCTGACAATCAGCGAGAAGCTCTGTACCGGCCGTGAACGGGGAAATTTATAGTATGAAGTGCCTGCCGGAAGTTGCGTCGTTTATTAAGAAATACCGTAGGGTCGAAGACGCGGTGCTCTGGCCGGATCTGGTGTCGGACCACTACTCGAAGCAATCGTTGGAAGAGATGGAGCGGCTGAAAATCAATGCAGTACCAAGGTCGGCCAACCCACCCAACGTTCCCCAGCTGCATCCCATCCAGAGTTTCTGGACAAACCAGAAGCGTGAGACTCACCTCAACAATCTTGACGCGAAAATTGAGGAGGAATTGATAAATAGAACGAAGAAAGAACTCAAAAACATGCCTACACGCATGTCCACCATGACGAATGTTCCGGTAAACACTCGGAAAGCCACTCGCAAGGACGTGGAACTACTTTTGCAAAAGAGCCTACATAATTGCCTTCCATAAGAAACATGAATTCTGAACGAAATTCGAAAATCTATTTTCTCTTAAATATTCCATTGGCACCCTATTGTTGATGCACTGTCAACTTTTCGTAAAATTTTGTTCAGGTATCAGAAGGTCACCCCCCCCCCCTCGGCTACGCCTTTGTCACCCATGGACCTTCCTTATTCCTTATTACCCACTCGGGAAAATAATGTGACGCTGACCAATCTGTCTGCTAGATATAGCGGGCAAGGTGCCCGAGAAGGTAATCCTTAATAGACGTGTGAGATTCACTGAATGCGAAACCGGTCTGTCGAGCAACCAATTCAGCTTCCGTAAAGGTAGGTCTACCGTGGATGCTTTTTTCATGGTCGATGGCAAGATCACGTTTGGGAGCCACATCGACTATACCTGTAGGAGAGCTTCTGCGGCTATAGCGGCAATATCACGTATGATGTTATATAGTTTGGCAGTATGTAAGCTTAAGCCTTTTGCTAGCAACGTCTATACTCATGTATGGTGGGCCAATGTGGTTGAAAACTTGGGTACTTCCTGTTACCGCTGTAGGCTCATGTGCCTGAGGGTTAAGTGTCATACTAGGTAATATGCGTCCTGGCTAGAGGATGTGCGACGACTAGATTATCTAGCGGGCAGTCAATACGGCTGCTTTCCAGATCGTTCTTAAGTTGGAAGGTAACAATCGACGGGCCAATAATTGGAACTCCAGTGAAAGCTAACTGCCCGTTTCCAGGTTGTTAACTAAGAACGAAGCACAATCATCTCTTCCTTCTAACGGTAGTTCCAGAAAAAAATATAGCTGGAGACTGATGGGTTTTAATGGGCTGGGTCTAGAGACCACCTTGGAAAAAAGAGTACCGCAGGGTTTGGTCCTGGGCCCAGATTTTTTTTTTCTTCATAAATTGGGCCAAGAATTGTGGATTATTATTTATAACGACATGTTGAAAATAAAGCACCCTGTAGGGGTTGTGATCGTTGGCTTTGCGGGCCAAATCTACGGCAAGTCGATCGAACAGGTTGAGTTGACGACCGCGCATTCTATACACACTACAGAAACTACAGAATTACAGAAAGCTTGAAACGGTGTACCTTAATACGGAGGTCACGGTTGTGAATAACCGTAAATCAGAGCAACAGGTGGTGATCAGAAACAGAGACAACACCATTGCCTCGAAGCGATCTCTAAAGCATTTAAGGGGTTATGTACCTTTTTGGTCGAGAAAAATGAGGGAAGTTTGAATCTATTTTTAAGTGCATAGCACCGTTTTCATTGCATCAAAGGGGTATTTTTCTGAAAGTACAGTTTATCAACAACAACAAAAATACGTTTGATTTTGAGATATACCAATTATTACTGGAGAATGTCACCTTGGGAAAAAGAATCTTTTTGCTACTCACACCTTGGAAAAAAGTACAAATTTCAATGGTTTTGTATAAATATAAACTTCAAAAACTTCAAAAGAATATTTGAACGTCAGCCTTATCGTAAACAAGAAGAATAATTTCCTTTAAAATAGGTTTAGTCATCTTCGAGTAACGGGAGTAATTTGAGGAGGTTGTTATTTTCCGAGTTACTCATTCAAATCGATACTCATTGAAATACGGATCGTTGTTCAAGAAAGAACTAAAGGATTCAGAGCACAACCTCAGACCATTCAATCCAATCGCTCCCACCTTTTACCTCTTCCAGCAAAGTTGATCCCCTTCGCTGTCAGAAAGCGAAAAGTTAATTTAGAAGAAATGGTTTGCAGCGATGCTAAATCCCTCGACATTGACACTGATGCAGCGAGCAAACAGCTAAAGGACCACAAACACCAAAAGCCACAATAAATTTATTCCGGTGAAATTTCCAAATTAAAAGCGAACTCCAAACATGAACGATTCGTTTTGCCGTTGCCATTTGCCGGGCTCAAAAAGCCACAGAGAAGATTAAATGTTCTTCTGGAAAATAAACATTACCCCATCCTGGCTGGCTGCCGAGAGATTTTGCGTGCGCCGAGAAAGCGTTCTGTTTTCACCCTCCCCCCTTCACAAGGGCCTACAGGAGGAGCAGATCGCAGAACACATTTTAGGTAAATTGTTTTAACCTCTGTAAAACGTAGTACGTCGTCTCGCAGCCTGGAAATAATGGAACCATGAAAAATAACGCGAGGCTAAATTATATAAATAAAAAGTTGGTAGGTACTTTGCTATATTCATACTTTTAGGAAGTATGGGAAGAAGTGCTGTGATAATTGATAGAAAAGTTGCTCACTTTTAACATTTCAAAAGTCATGTATATTGAAAAGTTTTTTGTAAATCAAAATTGGCCTGAGTGGCATATTAATCAAATGGATATGGAACTTGAATCCATAAGAAAACTTTTCGTATGAAAGCACGTACAGAAATCGAGGCCGACCGCCGATTGACACAAACAAAAAATGCTAATAGAGTCATCGACGAGAGAAAAAAGTTGGCGTTTTTTTGCAATTTTTATGATTATGGAACTGCCATCTTCGGTCGGAAAGTTTTTTTTTTTGTCGTCAGTATTACCGATGTTGAAATTGCATTCAGCTTACCATAAGAATGCCACTTACCTCGGCTGACTTCAAGCGTACAGAAGCAGGAAGAGCAGGAAGTACTGGAATATTCTTTGTGACAGCTTCGGAAAGAAGGCCGCAGTTTAGCTCGATGCACTTTTCTTGTAGGAAACAGTTTCAGTGCTTTCCACCCGTCTGCCCGAATCGCAGGGACGTTACCCGAAATTGCCATCCTAAAGTGATGCTGCTGCCGGCTGCCAAGTATGAAAATTTGTTTTTCATACACGAGCACCCTTCCGTCGGTCGTACTGCTGCGGGGACCCGCACCTGACAAGTTGGGAAGTTTCGGTTGACAACCGGCAGCAAGAGCGTCCGACCACGAACTCCGGACGGAAAATGTTAATTTTATTTACGATCTTGATTTTTATACCGCGGACCGCACGTGGGCTTATGACATCCCGGCAGGAGTGACACTTTTTTTCCTCCTGCTTGGTAGCATATGGCGAATGGTATCGGCGGAATGGAATTGAGTAAAAAGTTTTTTCCTATCTTGAGGAATACTAATGCTGCTGAGAAAGTAACGACGAGCGCTTGCTCGGTCGAAGGATAAAGAATAAAAGTTTGAAAATCATCACTCCCTTCGGAATAAATCTTAAAAGCTTTCGGTAGTTTAAAGTTTCAAAATTGAACCGGGAGTTTTTTATCGGTCCTAATGTGACTGCCACTGGATGTCATTTTTTTTCTTTGCTACTTTGGAAATGTGGTGACTCTTAGGGATGATTGAGCAGTTTCCTAAGAGTGGTTTAGAGTTTAGACAGTTTACTCGAAAGTTTTTCACTATTTCAACGCTGCAATTCTGATTAATCGTTCTTTAGTCCAAATCTGTGCCGGTTTTGATCTTCCAGTTCCGGTATCAAATTCAATTTTGCTATCGTAAACCATTGTTCCACCCACAAAGTCCCAACTCATCATTCGGAATGGCATTAATGGGAGTTTTTGATTACCCTTAGTAAATCACAAATCCTACAAAATGGCAAAACTTTTGCCATGTCAGTTTACTGATCCCATCAATCAAAAGCCGTTCTCCGTTTGAGTTTCTGAAAGGACGAAACCGGAGCGGAAACATCAGCTTGACTCAAACAAAAAGCTGCCGAGTGCTTCCAGAAAAGACAAACATCATTTTCACCTATTGCTACTACCTTTCCGGTGCGGTTGGCACTCCCACATACATACACACTTACAGACGGCTGAACAGTCCCTTGAAGCAGCACACACTGTCCGATAGGGTACTTTTCGCTAGCAACTGAGTTTAGCCTTGGAGTGTTTTACCGTGTCAATTCGCTTGATTTTGTAGAAAAAAAACCTAAATTAATCCACCTAGCGGTCAGACTCAGCCTTTCTCATTCAAACTTATTATTTGTAAAAATAGATCTACATGAATGCTTAAATACAAAAAGGGGTATTCACTCTTTGGGTTCTAAAAGATTGATGTTGTAATTAAAGTATAAAATATGAAATTTGACGTAATGTTAGTGCTTCAGAAATAGCGAAATATAAGAAATGACTCTTAATTTCGAACAATTTAATCACGAGCGATACCGGGAACGTTCAAATAGTACGATACCACATTCAAATCATGTTGAGGCCATATATATTGATCAAAGCAGCTATAGTGTTGAAAAGTCTTTGAATTTCATTTCTCTACAAAACTTTTGAACAGTATATCAAATTTCTATGAAGTTTGTTATTTGTAAGTTTGAGAGATGACTCGTTTGTATGACACTAGTTATGTTCAAATAAGTCGTGTAATACCTAAGATAATAGACTTTCGTTGTTTTACAAATTAAAACATAACGAATGCTTAAGTTTGATTACAATCAAATGAAAAGGGAACGTATGGGGGAGCCAAACTTTGAAACCACGTGTTCAATCATAATTCATCAGTTGACCCTTAACGATCCCGTTCATTCGATATCAATATTGTTCAAATCTGTTGTGTAGTTTCTAGGATAATGAAGTTTAGTTATTCTCACATTTCGATACATCACAGACGAAGTTACATTCCGATTACAGCAAAATTCAATAGGGTGTTATGAGGCAGCTAGACCTTTCATTCGATACTAATTCTGTGGAAATCGGGTCAACCATCTCTGAGAAAAGTGAGTGAGCCCAAGTAGTCATCAGAATATGTTTCTCTTCATAGCTGGATTTTAACATTTTTAAACATAACAGGTAAAGTAATAATCCGTTTGCAAAAAAAATCAATAGGATCTTATGGGGCAACAAGACTTTCCATATGACATTGATTTTCTGAAAGTCGGTCCAGCCATCTCTGAGAAACATGCGTGAGATTAACCAGTCTCCAGAACACGTTTCTTTCTGTAACTTCTGAACCATTTGTTCAATCTTCATAAAATTCAAACTTTGAGGGTTTTTAGGTAGCCCGTTCATTTGAAACCAATTTTGTTCAAATCGGTTGTGTAGTTTCTGAGATATTGATGTTTCGTGATTTTTACATTTTGATACATAACCTCTAAACTAGAAATCAGATTACAACAAAATTCAATAGGGTCTTTCAGGGCAACTAGACCTTTCATTTGCAATTGATTTCATTGAAATCGATTCAGCAATCTCTGAGAAAATCGAGTGAGATTGGGAGAGCGTTACACACACACATGCAGAAAATGCTCAGCTCGTCGAACTGAGTCGAGTGATATACGACATTCGGCCCTTTTGAGCATATTTATACCTTTAGTTTTTGCAGTGATTGCTATACCTTTCTAGGAGAAAGGCAAAAAGTGAAATGATAGAAATGACTTTAAATTCCAACTTCAATCCCGAGCAAGGCCGCAAACATTGAAATAGTACAATATTAAATTTAAAAAAATTAAAATTTAAATTAAAATTAAATTTGACTCCAAATTTAAATGATGTTGAGGCCACATATTTTGATCGTAGTAATACTTTTAAACAGTCTGCGGGTTTCGTTTCTTCCTATAACTTTCAAACCACATGTTTAAACATTATGAAATTCATTGTTAAAGGGTTTAAAAGCCCATTTATTTGAATTCAACTATGTTCATAGCTTCTGAGATATAAGAGCGTTTTTCACATTCTGACGCAGCGCCAAAACTAAAAGTTTGATTACAATGAAATTCAATAGCAACCTAGGCGGCAAATAGACCCTTCATTTGACACCAAGATAGAAAAAATCGGTCAGACCATCTCTGAGAAAAGTGAGTGCAAAAGAAAGGTGCACATACACACGTACACACCCACACACAAACATATACACCTATACATGCATATATGCAGAAAATGCTCGATTCGTTGAACTGAGTTGAGTAGTATATGACATTCGGCCATTTCAATCATTTTTCTACCTTTTAATTAGCCAGTGATCGTTAGGAGAATGTCAATATGTTTACCTTCATTATGTGATTTCACATTTTTATGAATAACGGACAAAGTTACAATCCGATTACAATGAATTTCAATAGAAACCTATGGGGCAATTAGACCTTTCATTTGACACTAATTTTGTGAAAATCGGTTCAGCCATCACTGAGAAAAATGAGTGAGTTTAAACAATCTCAGGATAAATTTTCTTTACATAACTTTTGAACCATATGTTTAATAATAACGAAATTCAAAAGTTAAGGGTTCTAGGGACAGCTCAATCATTTGAAACCAGTTTTATTGAAATCGGTTGTGTGGTTTCTGAGATATTGATGTTTCGTGATTTTTACATTTTGATTTATAACCTCTAAACTAAAAATCCGATTACAATGAAATTCAATAGCAACCTATGGCGCAACTAGACCTTTCATTTGCAATTAGTTTCATGAAAATCGGTCCAGCCATCTCTGAGAAACGTGAGTGAGAAAAAAAAGTTGCACATACACACACACACACACACATACACACATACATACTGAAAATGCTCAGTGCACCGAAAGAAGTCGAGTGGTATATGACATTCGGCCATTGGGACCACTTTTATACCTTTGGTTTTTCCAGTGATTGCTATACCTTTCTAGGAGAAAGGCAAAAAACAAAAAAAAATTCTGTAATGATACAAGCGAAGATGCTACTTTTTGAAACGCCACCACTAAAGCCACCTACGATGATGATGATGGTGATGACGACAAGGCTGAAACAGTACCGATTCCCGGGCTTGGTCCGGAAAGCGGAAGAAAAAAGATGAGAAAAGTTTCTCGTTTCAAAGTTGAGCTTTTGTTGTTCTTTTTCTTTCTAACCGACACTTGTTTCAGCTCGATGGAAGTGCTCCTTGAGAAGGCTAATCAGTTGTTGGTTTTCCCAGCTATGCGGTGAAGGATGTTTGTAGTAGCTTTTTCGTAAGCGTTGATTCAATTAAACATTTCCAGAAAAAAAATAAAAGGCTGAAAATCGTGGGTTAATTGTCAGCTGGTGGCGAATAAACAGAAAGTTGAATTTCGAATTGGAACGCTAACTCAAGTATTGTCTTACGTTATAATTCGGTGCATTTAATTTTTGTCATTACTCTACTGCTATTCCCCCCAAATCGGTTTATTCATTGTTCACTCTCAATAGACCAATATGATTTTTTTGAGCAGCATTATCATAAACGGTGTTGCATGCTCACATTTAAACGAAACAGCGATTTGTTATGTAAGCACCTAATAAGTAGTTTAAATTGCTATTTCCGTAAACAGACACAATTCGAATGATCCATGACACAATCACAAACACTTCGACAGCTCAGCAAAAAGTGTGCACCAGCATCCGACCTAAAGATTAATCATTATCAAAAATTCCTTGGCAAATAATGACGACACAGGCACAGGAGTTTACGTTCGAGCCTTATCAGTTCCGAACGGAGTGTCGACGTTTGCAGTTCAGCATCGTTTACGAGATTTGACAATATGAGCAAGCTGCTACTGTTGATGCTGGTTGCCTTGAGCGGTATGTAAATTTACTGGAAGGAACGGTTCGAACGGTGCATAAATTTGAAACTTGCCCAACTTTTAGTGATCTACGCGAAAAACTGCACCAACAAATCGCCTTTTTCGTACCATGAGCTCAAACACTCGAACCATTCGAAGCGAGTCAACGCGACGCTGGAGGCGGTATTCAATCGAAAAGGATTCAATTTTACGTTAATGGAAGGCTACTCGTGCCGCAACGCTACGGGTAACGTTTACTGGTATCACGTGTTGCTGGATAAAGACTCCACCCGATCGGAGGTGTCATATCTTGAAACGCTCAACGGGTCCAAACGAGGCAGGGTTGATTATCTGGTTTATGAAGCTAACAAAGCTCACTACGTGTACCGTTGGAAGATTGCTACAATAAAGTGAAGCGTGTGAAGATTGAGCATCGAGTCGAAATTCGTTTGTTCAGATTCATTCTAAAACAGCTGTTAAGGAGAAACAAAAAAAAAAATCAAAAAAGATTATCCCTACACGTTTGTTACACAAGCCGTATGAATACTAGTAAATTTTTTTTCATCTCCAAACCAACAGTCTATATTTGCTATATTATCCTATCCAATCAGCTCGCCAATCCCCGTAGGCCAAAATTGTTTGCAAAAGGATACAAGTGCGATATGCTTACCAAGTGTATTCTATCCATCTATCGTGCCGGAGTCGAGATGCTGCAGAGCAGTGTTGTCCGCATTCTTGTTGAATTTTCCAAATCGGTCACACTTCGATGCGAACTCGCCGGGCAACACGGTTGCTTCGCGATTCTTGTGGGCCATACTAAAACTGAGACGGACTCGGTTCCTGACACGGTAAACAATAGTGATGCTAAGGCACAACCACATCACAGACACATACACACGAACATAGGCATGTGGTACATTGGTGGTGGTCTTTCACTGATGCAGTGTGATGTCGTTGGTTGAGGATTTGTCCCCCTAGGGAAGTGGTTGCAGCTCAGCAAGATCGATGGTGCCAACAATTGCAGGAAAATTGTCGGAAACGCGAAACTCAAACATCACACAAACGGGGAAAAACTTCTTTTCAGTAACCTGCGAGAGCAAACAAAATTAAACCAACTTTTGTAGCATTTGGTGATGGAATAGTGTTAGAAAAAGTGCTCCGTCACTATCAGGTTTGTTTTTTTACAGAAACACACAAAAAAGCTGCAATAGTTTTGCTGAAAACCGTTTCTTTTGCACGTTACTGTATAAAGTTATGCTACATGTTTTTTGGTGATATAGGTGATACATATTACCAACTTTAATTTACCTACTAACCCGGACGAACACATACGATTCGCATAGATTCCCTAGGATTCCTCGCATTGGAATCGTGAGCGTCCGTGAAATGGAATTCTGGAAAAAGAATCCTTAGGAATTCCCTGTCTATGAGACTTGGATTCTTGATTAAGAATCGTGTAGTTAGAATCTATTTCTGCAGGATTACACATTGGAATCCGAAGACTTCTCATAACACGATTCTCATTCAAGAATCCTAGTCCCATATACAGGGAATTCCTGAGGATTTTTTTTCTAGGATACCTTAAAGAGGACGCCCACGATTCCGATATGAGGAATCCTAGAGAATCTATGCGAATCGTATGTGTTCGGCCGTGTATGTATGAATTGACTCTACCCGGGACATCATCCGGACGAACACACAGGTTTCGCATAGATTCCCCAGGATTCCTCACATTGGAATCGTGAGCGTCCGTGAGAAGGAATCCTGAAAAAAGAATCCCCATGTCCTGTCTATGGGACTAGGATTCTTGAATGAGTATCGTGTTCTGGTAATTCTTCGGATATAAAATCTTTCACTTTGACTATTATGTGCTCGACGGGGTACCAGGGTACCCACAAATTAAAATTCTTTCATCTTTTGCCATTTTCATCCGATTTCGATAGTTACAACGCCAAAAGATTAGGTAAATGATTTACTTTCAAATGAGCGTTAGCGGTGCGTTGAAAGAATTTTCTTTCTCCCAGGAATTCGGTTTTCTGAGGAAATGTTCCAAAACTGAGGAATTTTATGAGTATTTTTGAAAATAATCTGACAATAATTGGTTCAATTTTTTTAAAACTATCTTCACAGGCCATTTCTATGATTTGGGTGTTTTGGTGGTATGCCCTCGAAATGGTCCTTCCGGGACAGATTCCAATTGGGCTTTTGGTGAAAACAATTAAATAAAACGAGATCAAATACCACATAATATACGTATTTTCGGAACCGGGATGACGTCCAAAGACCGAAAAACGATCCCTGACGGCAACTTGAATTCCAAGATGACGACTTCCGGTTTGCATAAACAACCTAAAATGGCCGAATACCACGCAATTTGGGAATTTTCGGCATCGGGCTGATGATAAATTTGGAATCATTTTTTTGTAACCTCTTTGTGTTTTTAAAAATGTTTCTCAGATATGTTTAAAACCCTTCAAGAATTTCGAATAAAATAAGATATAATCGTTTTATTCTTGTTAATAGTGGTACTATTAAGTTTTTTGGGTATAACTTGAAATTATTTTTATAACCTTTGTTTTAACTTTTTGAGGCACTTCCAACTAAGCTGTGAGCTAAAATTAAAAATAGTTTTATTTTTAGCCTGATCCATCTATGGCGTTACTTTTATAGTTAAATTTGAAAATACTTTTCTGCTCTGTCTTTTTCACCAATTGCGCTGAATTTTAATCATTCTCGTTTTGGCTTTTTGTTCTAGTTCTAGCGATCTTCGAGCACGCAGAAAAAAGCATGCAGGTATATTGTTCGCATAAAGTAGATAAAGTTCATCATTGAGGTTTAGAAAGCTCTTGTAATTTATTTCAAAACATTAGTTTAAGAAGATTTCTTCGTTACGGGTGTTTTGAATATTTGACATTTAATGTTAAACCAAGCACAAACTAGCCATGTATTTTCTACTAATTGGTATAGAGCGGAAGATTGCGGGCTCGAATCTCACAAACCACTAGCATATTATATAGAAGATTCAACTAGAGACATTGTTGATGTAACCCTAGTGTACGGTTACATTAACAATGTCGTCGCAGGTTCCTCCTTTTTTCTTTTCTAGTCCGGTATTAGGGGCCATCCACATACCACGTGGACAGATTTTTAACGATTGTTTTTTGTATTCTTAGGGTTAACCAAAGAAAACTTTGTTATTACATTTAAATTGAAAAAATAAAGCAAAATATCTGTTTTTTTTTGGGACCCTAGGTCAGTTACGTCAAATTGCTCTAAATCGGTAAATTTAATAGCTACAAGCTTTGCCGAAGAATGTATACAATTATTTCTGCAAATAAAAAATGTTTATTTATAGTTTATTTTGTTTCGTTGATTTTAGGGCCACCCTAATTTTCATTTGCACATAAATAAAGGACTTAATATAAGTAACAACTCCTTAGAAGAAACTATTACTTTAAAACCACAAAATCACATCGAAAAGCTCATGTCCGCCTAAATTGCGTTACTGTACCACTGTGCAATGAGTTTAGTTACCTTTTCCACTACAAGAGGGGGTGTTCCCTATGCGTCTTCTCGAAATTATATGGGAAATTCGCCGGTGAACTATACCTTACCTTACCAAACAGTCCCAAGCCCGGGTGTGGCCTTTGCTGTACGTAAGAGTCGTCTCCATTCCACTCGGTCCATGGCTGCAGTTCGCCAGCATTGCAGTCTGCGTAGGGTCCGCAGGTCGTCTTACACCTGATCGATCCACCTTGCCCGCTGTGCACCTCTCCGTCTCGTCCCTGACGGATTGGTTTCTAGAACCATCTTTACCGGGCTGTCGTCTGACATCCTTACAATATGCCCAGCCCACCGCAGCCTGCCTATCTTAGCGGTTTGGACGATAGATGGCTCCCCAAGCAGCTCCTGCAGGTCGTGGTTCATTCGCCTTCTCCACACTCCGTTTTCCATATGCAGTCCACCGAAAATGGTACGCAAGACCTTCCGCTCGAAGACCGCAAGGGCGCGTTGGTCCTCCACAAGAATAGTCCATGTCTCATGCCCGTAGAGGACTACCGGTCTGATCAGCGTCTTGTAGATGGTTTACTTGGTGCGGCGGCGAATTCTACTCGATCGAAGCGTCCTCCGGAGACCAAAGTATGCACGATTTTCTGCCATAATGCGCCGTTGAATTTCTCTGCTGGTATCGTTGTCGGCAGTTACCAGTGAGCCCAGGTACACGAACTCATCGACCACCTCGATTTCATCACCACCAATTTGAGCTCGAGGTGGGAGGTTACTGATACTGTTACTGTCTTCTTTTGAACCCCTTCCTTTCATGTACTTCGTCTTCGATGCATTGATGACCAGTCCAATCCGTTTGGCTTCAGCCTTTAGTCCGATGTACGTATCCGCCATCTTCACAAAGGTCCGAGCCACAATGTCAATATCGTCGGCGAAACCAAACAGTTGAACCGACTTTTGGAATATCGTGCCACTCGTGTTAATCCCCGCTCTTCTAATGACACCTTCCAGGGCAATGTTAAACAGTAGGCACGAGAGACCATCACCTTTCCTCAGACCTCTTCGGGTTTCGAAGGGGCTCGAGAGTGCCCCCGAAACTCGAACTACACACATCACTCGATCCATCGTCGCTTTGACCAACCGCGTCAGTTTGTCCGGAAATCCGTAGTCGTGCATAGTTTGCCATAGCTTGTCCCGATCGATTGTGTCGTACGCCGATTTAAAATCGATGAACAAATGATGTGTGGGCACGTTATATTCGCGGCATTTCTGCATAACCTGCTGAACCGCGAATATCTGATCCGTGGTGGCGCGGGCACCCATTAATCCCACCTGGTAGTGCCCCACGAACTGCTTCGCAAATGGTGATAGTCGACGGCAAAGTATTTGGGAGAGTACCTTGTAGGCGGCGTTCAACAGAGTGATTGCCCGGTAATTGCAGCACTCCAGTTTGTCGCCCTTTTTGTAGATGGGACACACAATACCCTCCATCCACTCCTCCGGTACTCGTTATTTCTCCCAAACCTTGACAATGACCCAGTGCACGGCTCTAGCCAGTGTTTCTCCACCGTATTTCAATAGCTCGCTGGGAAGTTGGCCCACTCCAGCAGCTTTATTGTTTTTCAGCCGACCAATCTTCTCCTCCACCTCCAGAAGATCGGGGGCTGGAATTCTGATGTCTTCTGTTCGTGCACCAAGATCAATTGCCATACCGTTCTCGCGCTCTACTGCATCGCCGTTTAGATGCTCGTCGAAGTGCTGTCTCCACCTTTCGATCACCTCACACTCGTCTGTTAGGAGGTTGCCGTCCAAGCTCCTGCACATATCGGCTTGCGGCACAAAGCCTTTGCGGGAGCTGTTCAGCTTCTCGTAGAACTTCCGAGTGTCGTTAGCTTGGTACAGCTCTTCCATCGCTAGGCGATCTCGGTCCTCTTGCTGGCGCTTTTTCCTTCGGAGGACCGAGTTTTGGCTATTCCGTCCCTGTCGGTATCGTTCCACGTACGCTCTCGTACGGTGTTGCAGCATTCTCACCCATGCTGCATTCTTCTCCTCGACTAACCGTTTGCATTCGCCGTCAAACCAGTCATTTCTATAATTCGGGGCCCTTGCACCTAGTAGCGCTACTGCAGTGTTACCTATGGCGGATCGGATGCTTTTCCAGCCATCTTCAAGGGTAGCTGCGCCAAGCTGCTCTTCCGTAGGTAGCACTGCCTCCAGCTGCTGCGCGTATTCCTGTGCAGCCTCGGCGTCCTGCAGTTGCTCATTATTTGGTCGCGGCGTTCGACTTCGGCGGGTGTTATACACCGTCGATAGTTTTGAGCGCATGCACACAGCTACTAGGTAGTGGTCCGAATCTATATTCGCACTGCGGAAGGTGCGAACGTGGTCGATTTGGTTCTCTGTCTGTTGGTCGGGTGATCTCCAGGTGGATTTGTGGATACCTTTGCGGGGGAAGAAGGTACTTCGGACTACCATACCACGGGAGGCCGCAAAGTTTACGCACCGATGGACGTTATCATTAGACACGGCATGCAGGCTATCTGGTCCGATCACCGGTCTGTACATTGCCTCCCGTCCTACCTTCGCATTCAAGTCCCCAATAACGATCTTCACGTCCCGTCGCGGGCAGCTATCGAAGACCTGCTCCAGCTGCGCGTAGAACGCTTCCTTTTCGTCGTCGGTCTTTCTTCATGTGGGCAGTGCACGTTGATGATGCTGTAGTTGAAGAACCGGCCCTTTATCCTCAACTTGCACATCCTTGCGGTGATCGGCTGCCACCCTATCACGCGTTGGCGCATCTTACCCAGTACTATGAAGCCGGTTCGCAGCTCGCTGGTGGTACCACAACTCTGGTAGAAAGTAGCCGCCCGGTGCCCGCTTTTCCATAACTTCTGTCCTGTCCAACAAAGTTCCTGCAGCGCTACGACTTCGAAGTTGCGTGGATGTAGCTCGTCATAAATTATCCTGTCGCATCCTGGAAAGCAGAGCGATTTGCAGTTCCATGTCCCAAATTTCCAATCGTAGTCCTTATTTCGTTGCCTAGGTGCATGCCGATTGTTCCGATCCGTATTATCTCTTACGTTGTTTGTAACATGTTGTTTTCCGGGGCGGCTCGTTGGGCGTTCCACAACCCCCTGTCTCGCCGGGGAACCATCGTGTCAGCTCTGTTTAGAGTCCCACGCTGCCACCAGGACGTTGATCAGCCGCTCCTAACATGGAGATCAGACGCTGTTTTGAGCCGCACCATCTTGTTGAACAGACGCTCGGGTTGGCGAAGCATTTCCTCCACCGCCTGAATATGGTTAACGCGCCAATGATCGCGTCGCACCTTCTCATTTAGCTATTGTCGGATGACAACATTGCCCAGGCAACACCAACCAGTTGTATCCATGTTTCAACCGGAAGTCTAGTGTAATCATATGACTCGTGGAGGTGTGAGATAGGAACTTGTTTGTCTTGTTTGCTATGTTTGACGCTCCTTCCAGGTTGTCAACTCACCATTTGATGCCCACGGTTGATACCAATGATGTCGATATCGTCCGCAAAACCGAGAAGCATGTGAGACTTCGTAATGATGGTGCCGCTTCATCCGTATGGCACCCTCCAATGCGATGTTGAACAATAAGTTTGACAGCCCGTCTCCTTGCTTCAAACCATCTAACGTCACGAAGGAGTCCAATACCTCACCGGCTCTTCTGACGCATGATGTTGAGCCTTCAAGGGTGGCACG
Source organism: Wyeomyia smithii (assembly GCF_029784165.1). Lineage (NCBI taxonomy): Eukaryota > Metazoa > Arthropoda > Insecta > Diptera > Culicidae > Wyeomyia > Wyeomyia smithii. The sequence continues at coordinate 62,861,556 of NC_073696.1, forward strand.
TATCAGACTAACTAGTTTTGTTGGGAAACCATGTTCGAGCATAATTCGCCATAACTCATTGCCCTTTACTGTATCGTACGCTGCCTTGAAGTCAACGAACAGATGGTGCGTCTGCAGGTTAAATTTTCGAAAGTTATCGAGGATCTGACGCAGGGTAAACATCTGGTCCGTAGTGGAGCGTCCCCCTCGAAAACCACATTGATAATCGCCAACAAAGGCCTCCGACAATGGCCTCAGTCTATGGAACAGAATACGGGAGAGAATTTTGTAAACGATGTTGAGAAGGGTTATGCCCCGATAATTACTACAGTCCAAGCGGTGGCCTTTTTTGTAGATTGGACATATGAGAGCCTCCAACCAGTCCGAGGGCAATTCTTCATCGGACCACACTCTCAGCATGATCCGGTGTAAAGCACGATACAGCTGTTCGCTCCCGACTTGAAAAAGTTCGGCTGGAATGCCGTCCTTACCAGCTGCCTTGCAGTTCTTCAGCTCTTTCACTGCTTTCTTAACCTCGTCCATGGATGGTGGGTCCACAGCTTTGCCATCATCCTCAATCACCATCCTGCTTCTTTCGACTACCCTGTTTCCTTCACCATTCAACAGCACACTAAAGTGTTCCTTCCAACGCCTGGCCACTTCCGTTCTATCGATAATCAGATTCCCCTCCCTATCATTGCACATGACAGGGGCTGACACGTTCCGGTTCCTGATTCCATTTATCTTCTTGTAGAAGCTTCTCGCATCGTGCCTAGAGAAGCAACCTTCCGCCTCCGCAAGAATCCGCTCTCAATGCTGTCGTTTCTTCCGGCAATGGAGTCTTTTTTCAGCAGCTCTAGCTTCACGGTATCTTCCTACGATCTGACGAGTCACAGCCGTGGCTAAAATGTGAACTCTGGCGCGGTTCTTTTCATCCGTCGCTCGTTGGCACTCAGCGTCAAAGTACTCATTGGACGTGGCTGTCGCAGATGTACCCAACACTTCTCCCGCTGTGGTGCTGATTGCACTGTGGCTACCTCCAACTTGATCCTCGATCCGCTCATCAACCTTCCGCAGGTACTCTGTAGCCACTTCTCCAGTTGATAGCCGCTGGATGTTCAACTGTATCCTCCTTGTCGCCCTGGATTTTAACACGTTGGACAACCGGGCGCGAATCTTGGATACCACGAGATAATGATCCGGGTCAACGTTTGGTCCTCTAAACGACCTCACGTCTGTAATGTCTGAAAAGTGCCGACCATCTATCAGAACATGGTCGATCTGGGAGCAGGCCTCTCTATTTGGGTACTTCCAGGTGTGCTAACTTATATTCCGACGTGCAAAATAAGTGCTACAGTTTGCCATACCTCTGGCTGCAGCGAAATTGACAAGCCTCAAACCGTTGTCGTTCGTAGTAGAGTGAAGGCTTTCTCTACCAATCACGGGGCGGAAGAAGTTCTCCTGCCCGACCTGTGCATTTGCATCCCCGATGACGATTTTGATGTCGTGTCCTGGGCCCTCATTATACGTTTTTTCCAGGAGCTCATAGAACTCCTCCTTCTCTTCATCGGGTTTATCGTTGGTCGGTGCGTACACATTTATCAGGCTGTAGTTGAAAAATTTGCCCTTAATTCTCAACACGCATATACGGTCACTAATGACACGCTTCATCTGTTTCCCCATGAGCACGAAACCGACTCTCCTTTCTGCTTTCACGCCACCACTGTAGTAGATGTGGTACTTGAATGAAGGGCCCGCAATAGGATCTACTGCCCGGAATTCGCGTTCTCCCGTTCTCGGCCAGCTCACCTCCTGTATGGCAGTAACCTCGACATTCACCTTTTGCAGCTCTCTAGCCAAGATACCTGCACGTGCCGGTTCGAGTAGAGTCGTTACATTCCAAGTACCGAGCTTCCAATAATCGTTGTCCTTTTCGTACGCCTAGGTCCATGCCGATCATTCCGTTCCGCATTTATATCTGGATGGTTCGTAGTTATTTTACCTTCGGTATGCTGCCTTACTAGGGCTGCGATACCTAGTCTCGTGACGGGGCTGCCGTCTTAGATGTAACTGGCGAGGCACCGCGTTTCGTAATTCAGCCGTCCGCTCCGGGTCAGACACTGTTGTACGCCGCCCCTAACATGGGGATACAGCCGCGTACGATCTTCCTTCCCAGTCAGCATACGACCATAGTTTCCATCGGGTGTTGGTTACCCGAACTCCGCTAAGGTTACTGGTATCCCGGTCGGCATTTCGTTGAGGTTGGGATAGAAGTTGCTGGACAGTGGTGAATGACCACAGTTTCGTGGTTTAAGTGTTTGAAATTAGGAGTCATTTTTTCAACTCGCTATTTCTTTATCATAAATATAACGTCAAATTTCACATGTTACACTTCAATTATTACTTTAAATACAACATCAACCCAAACTCAATATACCTTTATTGGATTGCATTTGGCAATTTAAGTTTGTTTTCCAGATACCATAAGTCGCAAAATCGGATTTCAAAATGAAGTATAGAGTTGATTCCTTGCCTCTAAGCATTATCCCGGTTCCTGAATAACTCACATTGGGTATTGAAACTGGAAGCTATTATCCAAAAATTTAAAATGGCGTCTGAAGTTGATTTCTGGCCTCTCGGTATCATACTGTTCCAAAAATTTTCATATTAAATGATATTTAGTCTTTTTAGGCTGTTGTTCATCAGGGAAAATTTTCCTACTATAAAAAGTTGAATCTAAATTCAAACATTCAAACAAACTCATTATATTTCGAAAGAGAAAGGCTGGGTCTCACCGCTAGGTGGATTAATTTTAGGTTTTTTTATTTGATTGAGTCTTGACGAGCGAAATTTCCAGTTGATGAGACCGTTAAATATCTGACAGTTGAGTAGTTTATTTGAAACAGTTTACGTGCGCTGAATTTTAAAGTTTCTACTAATGCCTAGTGATTACAAGTTGCTTGACAAAATCGGATTTTTTATTCGAAGTGTAAAATTGGCTCAGATTACATTTGACCCGAAAAAAAAGGTGTCCTGATTTTCAACTCTGACCGGATCGTATCTCTATTCAAGGACTACCAGTTATATATAACACGGGCCTATTTTATACCTGCAGACTTTAAATATGTTTCATTGTCATCCTTTACAGACTAGTTTATGAATTTTAAAACCACAGGCAAACAGACGTGCCTTTTCGAAGAAAAATTCTGAAAAAACTTCGTCTTTGTTTGAAATGTACTGATACATCACTTTGTGAGCTTACTGCTCATAACTAATTTTGCTTACCAAACAAGTATTCAAAATAACCGTTACTTTTAGGGACGATGAAATCATCATCGAGTGGCACGTCTGTTTGTTTGTGGTATGTCGCAGATTTTTACAGTCCTTCACAGATTTGTCGTTGCTTACAGATTTTTGTCCGAGTCATCTTTTATTTGCGAAGACTTGCAGGCTTTTGCTTATGTTAGCGATTTTCCCCCTACTAGTACATTTTTCGTTCGGATTCAGGTAGATTTCTGTATTCTTCTGAGAGAATATTTCAATCGATAGTTTGTTTTTACATACTGAATTTGGGAGTCACTCTTTTAGTTTTATCGACTAAGAAAGTGCCTTTTTAACTGAAACTAACTCAATTTTTACCTACTCCATTTCCCCGCATTTTTATTTCACTAACGAAATATATTCCTTCATATCCCCACTGGAACATATCGAACCTAACAGAAAAAGGAAATGAAACTCTAGAATAATAATGATAAGCAGATGTTTTTAATATCCCCCCTCCCTCAACATCAAATTCAGCTTCCTGCTTAATCTCCTGCCTAGGATTCTGTGCCCTGTCCTCCGGTTGGCTATGTTATTCTTTAATGTTTTTTTTTTTCTCGTCTCGCCCCCAACTTTACCGAAGTTTCAACAACTAAGGATAACGGATGGCCCGTAGCACTGGGCACCAGGAATGATTCCTGTCGGACCGGCTTATGAAGTCATATTTTCTCAGCTAAAATAATATGTTCCCGTCCGGATTGGTCGTCTGGAACTGCGAACTGGACCGCTATAAGAATTTACGAAAAACTTGTAGCAACGCAGACGATGTTGTAGCTTTCTAGTTCGGACTCGGAATGTGCAAGTGGATAGACTCGTTTGAAATAGCAACGTTATATTTAATCATGGTTTTGCGAGGATGAGCAATGCTTTAATAGCATCAGCAGCACCATACATAGAGTGGAAAAATGATTCCGGGTTTCAGAGTGTAACCCCAAGCGCTTTGCGTTGGCGTATGTTCAGCAGCACGGTACTGAGCGGGAAAAACCACAGAAGGGCGGACCAGGAACAATTTTGTACTTTATTACATTTGCATTTGCACCAATTGGGTTGCAAATTTATGGTCCGAAGGCGATCAGAGTCAGATTTCACATGTTGGTCCCCGGCTCCGTTGGAGCAGATATTTATCAACGCCACCAAGCGAATTCTGTCGTTTCCGCGAATGTCGCACCAAAACTAAGCAGTGTAGGAGTGAAATTAAATGCGTCTAGTCGACCTATCGAAGCGCGGACCAATTCGCAATGGAGGGAAAACGGACTTTTAACATCTGTTTCGTGATGTTGATTTTGAATGAGCGCTATAGCAGCCAGCACGGTAAAGGTTAACCACCGTGAAGCGGGGAACTCGTGGGTGAAGAAAGAGAGTCACCGGCTAAAGTCGATGCCAACGTTGAATATAAATTTGTTATTTTACAGCCAAAACTAGCAAATGAGGCGTAACCCGACATGACTCGTGGTCGAAACCCCCCTAGGAGAAGCCGATCCTGTTTTCCGCTAGGTTAGAGGCTTAAAACAAATAAATATATTTTTACATGATAATGACATTTGCGTTTCTGGCGGATTTTGGACCAGCGGCGGAGCGTATAGAGCATTGAAATGTGTTTCCGACTCGACAGTTGATGATTTACTGCCATTGGTCGCGCACACACCGACTGGTGATACCAGAAGGACCATCCGAGTCAAGGAATGAGCATTAAATTTCATGCCAGACTGAATTTGACATCGGTTAATATTGGACGAGGTATTGCTACTTTGTAGCAGTTGTGAATGGCGCGACGTTTGAATGGTTTTGGTGCCGATTCACTATTCCAGGTATGAGGCTTTTAGAATATCGGCCTATAATAAATGTTTAGCTTTGCATTTGGGCACTGCATAAGTTACCAAAGGCCAGCAAAGAGACAACGAATGTTGAAAGCTTCTAAGCGTTTGAAAAGTACATGGTCCCAATTCAAGCTCAAAATGACGAAGAATCACTTCTAAATGAAAAAAAGAAATCCCAAATTGTGCTCAAAGGCCGTTCCTAAACCACGTAGTCATATTTTGATCACTTTTTAGACCCCCCCCCCCGTAACCTCCCCCCCCCGTAGTCTTTCGTGGTCCTTTAGTCAATCTTCTTACTCCCCCTCCAACTTTAACCACGTGGTCTTTTCATTTATCGAGCGCCAAAAATGCACTTTTTCTTCACGATAGATATTTATTTTTGTTATTAAATTCAGTACATTTTATATTTCGGAGAAAAAAAAAAGCAAAAGCTTCGTTCTTGACCTGGTGGCAACCCCGCCCCCGGGCGTGGTCTTTCGTGGTCTGTTGACAAATCCCCACGTCCCCCTCTTTATGACCACGTGGTTTAGGAACGGCCCCTCAGAATAGTGAAAAAATATTCAGAGGACAAAAAATTATCCTGAAGTGAGCCTAAAATGACACAAACTTCCTTTCCTTCCAAACTTCCAAACTTGCTTCCAAACTTCCAAACTTGCTTCCTAAGATCACAAAAGGTAGGAATAGAAAATGATGCCAAATTGTGCTCAGAATCGCGATAAAACGCCTCTAAATTTTAGCAAACAAAATGATTTGTCGCCATGGACGCGGCTGAAATTAAAATTGACCTTGAGTTCCGCTACAAACTACAACCATTAGCAGTATTTCCGATGGCCAGACACGACACTGTTAGTAGATATTGAGATTGTCTCTGTCTGGTCCATTTTAAGAAGGAAACAATTACTCTGGGAACGCTGAAAGATTTATCTAGGCTATCATCGTCTCACGGGAGGCTTACCGGGCAACGAACAATGGAGTGACACAATATATGCGGTGCCTGGATTTCAGACATGGCACCCAAAACTGCCGGCTTAAGACGAAGTACAATTTTTGCTCTATGGACACCCGTCAAATTCTTGTCCGGAGCATTAGATTACAAGCATCAACAAGGAATCAACCAGGTAGGAGAAGAGACCGACTTGCATCACCAGTCCCAGTATTGGACGACAATAACTATCCGGAACTTCAACCGTCCTACTGAAAATAACAAATAACACCGGCGGCATCGGGGATGCAAACAACACCGCAATATACAGAATGGGTGGACTAACGTTGGAGAACTTCGTCAGTCTGATCAACCAGCCGGTGTTATCGCAACGAACGCTATAATAGAAAATTCTAACGGACTAACGATTGGATACTCGGAACATGGAACTGCCTTTCTCTCAATGTTCTAGGAAGTTCCCGTACACTTTCCGAAGAATTGAAAAACCGCAAGTTCAACATCGTAGCAGGAGGTATGCTGGAAAGGGACGACGTAAAGGGATGGACACACCATCTACCACAGTTGTGGTGACACACAGTTTTTATAGTGGTGGGTGAGATGCAGAAGCAGGTAATTGGATGGTGGCTGGTTAACCCCAAGAATGTGCAGGTTAAAAATCAAGGGCCGATTTCTCAATACTACCATTGTAAACGTGCACAGCCCTCACCTCGGAAGTACTGATGACGACAAAGACGAATTCGTTGGAACGTGTATGGGATCGCCGCTCAAAACATGATTATGATTGTCATCAAGATAACAACGCTCAAGTCGGTCAGGAGGAGGAATTTAGACCGATAATTGGACGATTCAGCGCACGCGTAGCACCTTTTTCCAGCATAGCCTCCAACATCGGTACACCTGGAAAACACCTAACTAAACAGAAACTCAAATCGACCACGTTTTGATGGATGGTCGACACTTTTCAGATATTGTCGACGTCAAACATGTAATGCTGCGGAGAGCCACCCATCAGAACGTGGAGCGGTACAAACAGAAACGGAGACAGCAAACCCAACTTTTCCAGGAAAAAAAACGTCGAAAGGAGGAGGAGGAGGAGTGCGAAGAACTACAACAGCTGTACCGTTTTCAAGAAACACAATTTGTTTAACACAAAAGTTCTATCAGAGATCCAACACATCCCGCAAAGACTTTGTCCCGCAAGCCGAAATGTGCAAAATAAGGAGGGGAATACCTTGATGTGAGGTGATCGAAAGGTGGAGACAGCACTTCGATGAACATCTGAATGGCGTACAGGCAGGAGCCCAGAACAGTGACGCAGGAGACTCTGTCGGTGCAGCAAGCAACGGAGATGTGCCACCCTCATCGATAGGCGAAATTAATGATGCTATCCGGTGGCTTAAGAACAACAAGGCAGCTGGAAAGGACGGTATAGGAGCGGAGCTTGTCAAGATGGGCACGGGAGAGTTGGCTAGTTGTCTACTTACCTTACCAATCAGCCGAGAGCCTAGGCTCGTGCTGTATCTAGAATTTATCGCCATGTTGCTCGGTTTTGAGCAGTACCACAAGCGTCTCATCACCCGCAAGTCTCCTTCCATCTGGTCGAACCATCGTGCACGCTGCGCCCCTCTATTTCTGGTGCCGGTAGGGTTGCTGAAGACAAGTGATTTCACAGGGTTGTCGTCCGCCATCCTTACGATGTGACCGACCCACCGTAACCAATTGACTTTCGCCAGGTGTGCAATGGGATTCTCTCCAAGCAGCGCATGCAGTTCAAGGTTCATGTGCCGTCGCCATTCTCCGTCGTCCGTCTGTACTCCACCGTAGATAGTCCGTAGCACCTTCCGTTCGAAAACTGCAAGAGCGTTAAGGTCCTCCGCGAGAAGCGTTGTTGTCTCGATCTCGTAGAGGACAACCGGTCTTATAAGGGTTTTGTACAGCGTCAACTTCGTGGCGATGTTAAACAGCAAACAGGAATGTCCATCACCTTGTCTCAACCCTCTGCGCGATTCAAAAGGACTCGAGAGTATCCCCGAAACACGCACGTAGCACATCACTTGCGCCATGGTGGCTCTGATCAATCGAGTCAGTCTATCCAGAAATCCGTTGTCGTGCATGATCTGCCATAGCTGTTCTCTATCGACTGTATCCGCCGTGAAGTCAATGAAGATGTGGGCACGTTGTACTCGCGACATTTCTGTAAGATCTGTCGGATTGAGAAGATCTGGTCCGTGGTGGCACGGGCTCTCATGAAACCCGATTGGTACTGACCCACGAACCTCCTGGTTAAAGGTGATAGACAATGGAACAGGATCTGTGAGAGTATTTTGTAGGCGGCATTGATACCGCGGTAGTTGCGGCACTCCAGCTTGTCGCCCTTCTTGTAGATGGGACAGACGACTCCCTCCATCCACTCGTCTGGCAGTTTTTCCTCTTCCCAAATCCTGGAAATGACCCGTGCAGTGCTCTAGCCAGCGCTTCTCTTCCATGTTTCAAAAGCTCGCTCGGCAGTCCGTCTTTACCTGCGGCTTTGTTGTTTTTCAGCTTCCCGATCTCACAAAGAACTTCATGAATATCGGGGGCTGGTACTCGGTCATCCGCTGCTGGTTTACTGTTTCGCCATTCAGGTGTCCATCGAAGTACTCCTTCCACCTGTCGACCACCCCGCTGGCATCCGTGAGATGGTTCCCATCCGCGTCGTTGCACATGTCGGCTTGCGGCACATAGCCTCTGTGGGACTGGTTTACCTTCTCATAGAACTTCCACGTTTCACTGGCACGGTACAGCTGCTCCAGCTCCTCATGTTCACGATCCTCTTGCTGGCGTTTCTTTCGTCTGAGAATCGTGGTCATGTCGTTCCGTGCCCGTTTGTAATTGGCCTTGTTCTCTCTCGTTGACCTGCCCAGGTGTATCACCCAGGTCCGGTTCTTCTCATTCACCGTTGCCTCGCACTCCCCGTCATACCAGTCGTTCCTGTTACTCGGTGCTTCCACCCGCCGTCGCCGTTGCGGTCTTCCCGATAGGTGTGCGAATGCTGCACCAGCCGTCTTCGAGAGGCAATGCGCCCAGCCCCTCCACCGTGGGTAGCACCACTTCAAGCTGTGCTGGGAGTTCCGGACCTGCTTAATGTTGAGCCGCGAGGTTCTGCGGTGTCGCGAGTGGTATACGGTCGACAGTTTTGAGCACAATGATACCGCAACTAGGTAGTGATCCGAGCCAATATCCGCACCGCGATAGGTACGTACATACTAGGGTGGGGAAAAGTGATCGATTTCCCAGAATCAAGTTTTTTGGTTTTTTTTGGGGCCACAAACAACCCTGAACTTATCGGAAGTCTATTTGTTTCGTCTGCGCTTGGCGCATTGCATTTCAAATTTGTATGAAAATTTATATGGAAAAACCTACTTTTTTGCATTTGCCTTTCTAGAAAGCTCAATAATGATCTAATAATGCACTACATTATGTAGAAGTATAATATTTTAGATGCCTAACAACTTTGCAGAAGGCACTAAAGAGCTAGAGTATCTCCAAGAAGAGCTTTAGCTGTTCAAAGTTGGGTATGTCGATTTAAATGCAGATAATCTTGTTTTCTGCCAACATTACCAATGTACCGGCGTCAGTAGAATTTGTTGTAACGAGTTTATACACTCCGCTGGATCAAGCAAACAAATTCAGGTCAATATTCTAGGCGTGGGTAGAATCTACAACGTGTTTCAGAGGTTACTTCTAATGGAAATCTGACTAACGCCGGAACACTGGCAGTGTTGGCAGAAAAAATGATTTGCAATATATATTTCGACATACTCAACTTCGAACAGCTCTAGTATTTTTTTGGGACACCCTAGCTCTTCGATGTCTTCGGCCAAGTTGTTAGGCATCGAAAAACCCACCATTTGAAGTCATGAAACCTATGTTTTGAGCCACTTTGCGCTCTTCAGAATGGAAAATGCAAAAACATTGGGTTTTCCATACAAATCTCCATATAAATTTGAAATGCAATGCGCCAAGCGGAGACAAAACCAATCGACTTCCGATAAATTCAGGATTGTTTGGGGGTCCAAATAGAACAAAAATAACTTGGTTCTGGCTTTCTGCTATAAAGTTTCGTTTTTTTTTCCATATAACGATTCCCCACCCTAGTACATACGTTTGTAACGTCTGAGAAAAACCGGCCGTCGATGTGAACATGGTCAATTTGATTTGCTGTACGTTAATCAGGTGATCTCCAGGTGGTTTTGTGGATGTCCTTACGAGGAAAGAAGGTACTTCGGACAGCCAGTCCTCGAGAAGCTGCGAAGTTGACGCATCGCTGGTCGTTGTTGTTCGTCACGGTGTGCAGGCTATGCGGGCCTATCACCGGCTTGTACATTTCTTTCCTACCGATCTGCGCGTCCCCGATGACGATCTTGATGTATCTACGCGAGCAGCTATCGTAGAGTTTCTACAGCTGTGCGTAGAACTCTCTTTCTCTACATCGGGTCTTCCTTCGTGAGGGCAGTGCACATTGGGGATAGTGTAGTTGTAAAACCGGCCTTTTATTCTCAACAAACACAACCTGTCGCTGATCGCCTGCCACTTTATCACACGACTCTGCATCCTGCCCAGCACTATAAAGCCGGTACCCAGCTCATTGGTTGTGCCGCCGCTCTGGTAGTACTGTGCCCTGCGGCCACAAATCCTCTGTACCGTCTCTCCTTTCCGGCAAAGCTCCTGGAGCGCAACGATGTCGAAGTGGCGGGGTTCGAGCTGATCAAGCAGAATCCAGTCGCCACACGGGGCGTTCAGCGATCTACAGTTCCATGTACCGAGCTTCCAATCGTCGTCCTTATTTCGTCGCCTAGGTCGTTGCCAATTGTTCCGGTCCGTATTTAATTCTTGATTGTTCGTAGTATTGTAATGTTTCGGCATGCTGCTTTACTAGGGCTGCGCATGCCTAGTCTTGCGACGGGGCTTCCGTCTTGGGTGTAGCTGGCGAGACGCCGCATTTCATAATTCATCCGTCCGCTCCGGATCGGACGCTGTTTGAGCCGTCATTAACATGGGGAACAGACGCTCGGACAAGCTTCCCTCCTAGGAGATCAGCTCCACCTTCCCTGTCAGCATACGATCAAGTTCCCACCGATTCACCGATCTTCCCTTGGTTGCTCGTATTCCAGTCGGTATCACGTGGAGGTAGGGATAGGAGTTGCTGGGCATTATGCTTTGGACCACACTGGGGTCTATTTTATGCCAACTAGTACGGGTGTACTGCTGGTACGCACTGCCCAGCCGTTTACCAACCAGTTGTCTGCATCGGTTGATTGTTAAGACTTGGGAAACGTAATGCCTACCGGAGGAGTGGAAGGATGGGGTTGTTTGCCCCATCCATAAGCAAGGCGACAAGCTAGATTGTGAAAACTACCGAGCGATCACTATCCTGAATGCCGCATACAAGGTGATATTTCAAATAATTTTCCAGCGGCTGTCATCACTAACCAACAGATTCGTGGGAAGTTACCAGGCCGGCTTCATGGAGGGTCGCTCCATAACGGACCAGATCTTTACTCTACGGCAGATCCTCCAAAAATGCCGCGAATACAAAGTCCCTACGCATCATCTCTTCATTGACTTCAAAGCCGCTTATGACACGATTAATCGTAAAGGGCTATGGAGAATACTCGACGAAAACTGCTTAGGGGCCGATAATTACGTAAGAATCTTTTTCCATTTTTTCAACACCCCCTGCCCCCTTATAAGACATCGTAAGATATTGTGTTACCCCCCCTCCCCTAGTAAGATCTTACTATATATACTATATATAGATTTTTATTATAGTTTTATCATCCTGAAGCAAGCACATTACTTCGTTTTAATTCGAGTTAATCGTCCTTCCGTAATTTTCTTTTTATGAATTTTACCGTCCATACTTTCATGAACATGGTTATTGGAACAACTGCATTAACAATGTTTTTCTTACGTAAGATAATCAATTCACTCCCCCCCCTCCCCTGTAAGACAGCGTAAGAAAATTGCACACCCCCCCCTCCCCCCACTTGCTTACGTAATTATTGAACGGCCCCTTACCTACCTATTTTTTTTCTGTATTTTTATGCAAAACTTGATTTCCCCGAGTTTGAACATATTTAAACTTAAGGGGCAACAATGGCGCCATTTTGAATTTTTGAGAAACCGGTAATTATTGATATTTTTTCGACGCCATTTTGTTTTAAGACCAGATATCAAATTTCTAAGAGTTTGTCCACATATCAGCATCTTTTTACCCATCTTTTGGAAAAAAATAGATCTTAAATCGGACAAAAACTGAGCTCAAAACAGTGATTCTACGAAACCGGTTTTGGCATAGTTTTAGTATATTTCACAAAGCGAATTAATATCGATTATTTTTGAGCATTAATGGTAATTCGCTAATATCTGAAAGTGGTAGTCAAATTATATCTTATTTTGAGTGAAAAAGTCTCAGAAATCGAATGGTAGGTGTCTGATCTACGCAGATGAACCTATTTGTGTATTGTAGGGGAATTGGGGCAAAATCGACATTTTGCTGACATTTTACGTAGATCAGACACCTACCATCCGATTTCTGAGACTTTTTTATTCAAGACAAGATGTAATTTGTCTACCACTTTAAGATATTAACTAATTACCATTAATGTTCAGAAATAATCGATATTATTTTGCTTTGTGAAACACACTTAAACTATGCCAACCGGTTTCGTAGAATCACCGTTTTGAGATCAGTTTTTGTCCAATTTAAGATCTGTTTTTTTTTCAAAAGATGGGTAAAAAGATGCTAATATATGGACAAACTCTTAGAATTTTGATATTTGGTCTTAAAACAAAATGGCGTCGAAAAAACATCAAAAAATTCCAGTTTCTCAAAAATTCAAAATGGCGTCATTGTTGCCCCTTAAGTTGAAATATGTTCAAACTCCGGGAAATTTATTTTCGCATCAAACTTCATCAAAAAATCATACATAGAAGCCAAGGCAAAAAAACTTTTGCACTGTGTGATCTTTCCTGGCTGCTGTTCAATATTCCGCTAGAAGGTGTTGTGATACGAGCGGGCATAGACACGTAGGGCACGATTTCCGTTAAATCCGGTCAATTAATCTGCTTTGCGAGTGACGTGGAGACTGTCGGCAGATCATTTAAGGCGGTGGCAGATCAGTACACCAGACTAGAATGTACGCTCGGAGTTTTCGAACAACGTGTGCTAAGAACCATCTTTGGTGGTGTGCAGGAGAACGGAATGTGGAGACGGAGAATAAACCATGAGCTCGCGGCACGTGGCGAGAACAACGCACAATTACCCAAGTTGGCGGAATCATGTTGTACAGGCCATGTCTTAGAACGTACGGCTATTTAAGTAAGTAAGTAAGTAAGTAAGTAACTTTATCACATTGTAGGGCCACTCCTGTTGCTTTATTACATCGTAGGGCAGCTCCTGTTGCCCTACCAGAAACTTCAGATAATTTTAGATAAAAGATCCCCGGAGTTCTTGTACACGCGGTAGAAATTTCCGCGTGGAATCACTATTACTTGATGATGGATTAAAGTTTTACACGAGAGCTTACTTCTAGCCTTAGAGTGTATTCCGTGAGAGACAATTTCCCCTCGCAAAATCACTGCCATTACTCTAATGGCCTTTCCTCGGCCTGTCTCTACTTTAGAACATTACTTCGTGGGCTTAATCCCTCTTAGTCTAAGTCTACCGAGAGTGGTGAGCCGTGCGCTCGCCACTCTATCTTGTTTACAAACATTTTTCCAGTAACTCACCCTCGCGGTGCGGCGACGAGTTACCGGCCCATCAAGTATCTAACCGCGGACTCATGTCTTAATTAATTGTGCTTACGGGTGGCGGCTTTCGTCACCCAAGCCAAGCGGAAGACTTGGCTTCAACAGTAAGCAAGCTCTGACCTTCTTTCATGCACAGTTGAAGGCTGTGCCAACGTCGAATGGATGCGGTAGGAAATCGCCCAAGTAACCAAAAGTACTAGTAATTAACCGTACTTTCAAGTTCGCATTTGTTGAATAAACTACGAGTAGCATGCAATGCAGCTTCTAAACCGAACAAGAAAGTTCGGATAAGTCGCTGAACAGCGCGCTATTCAGCTTGAAAAGAAAACTTCAAAAAACTTAATATAAAAATCAATTTGCAATTTTCAATTCCCTTCCACTCATTATTCGTGTTACTGAAGAAATCTAGATCAGAAGAATAATTGCCTGGCTCCATTTATTTTAAATTTCATATTTTTTTGCAACTTACTACACCAAGCTTCGAACTCGAGTCCTCCCTCTTTGAAGTCTAGATTCATACCACTGCTCCATCCCCGCTATATGAGATCAGCATCGATTTCACTCGATGTGCTGATTTCTCTTCGTTATCTACACGTTCATGGCTAGGAACATACCGGGTCTCTCTTCCAGCTTGAAAGTTCAGATAAAGTACAGGCGGAACCTAATGCTCACACCCTAATATTACCTATTGGAATTATAGCTTTGTTTTCCTTTTGCCGTTTATTTAGAAAAAAAAAATCTGATGGTAATAGAATAAACCACTTTTTTTATTGTTTTTGAAAAACCCATTTTACATCACTAATCGTGGAGCCAACTTCACTTTCGCCAAAGCCGAGTCGGAACTTAACATGAACATTAAAGTGGAAATAAAGTACGACATAGACTTCTCCTGAACTTTCGTGTTGATTAAAAGTACGGATAAAATGCTAACCGAACTTTAATTTCCGGCGGCTTAGAAGTTCACGTGTGAACTTTATGTGAACTTCAAGGTTCCAATGAAGAGGAACAAGCAGCTTATCTTGAACTTTCATGCTGATTAGAAGTACGGATAAAATGCTAACCGAACTTTAATTTCCGATGGTTTGTGAAGTTCACCTGTGAACTTTATGTGAAATTTAAGGTTCTAATGAAGAGAAGTAAGCAGCTTCTACTGAACTTTCGTGCTGATTATAAGTATGGATAAAATGCTAACCGACCTTTAATTTCCGGGGGTTTTGAAGTTCACGTGTTAACTTTTTGTGAACTTTAAGGTTCCAATAAAGGGGAACAAGCAGCTTCTCATGAACTTTTAAGTTGCTTTCAGGTTTTGACAGTACTTTATTTAGAATGAAGTTCGGCTTGTGAGTAATGTGTCCTGTTGTTCAGCAAGAAAGTTCCACGGAACCAAATCTGAACTTTATGTGAACTTCTAAGTTCGTGTGTTAAGTGAAACTCGAACTTTTGGTTGCTTGGGCGGCTTCTTCCTGGGTTCTAAGTATGTCACCTAATGTAAAGAAACCCTGTAGGCTTTTACAGAACGCGTGAGGCCGTTACAACATCACAAAGTAATGTTTAGTCCTCATAAAGGTTAGGATTTTTTAGTTTGTGGTGGCCGGGAAGTTGCAACTCAAGATTTTCCAATGGCATACTCCTGCTCATGAATAATGACATTCGCAGAACATTTTGTTACGCCATAGGTATGAGCACCCGGAAGCATAATACGCCAAACCCATAATCACAATAATTTGTCAACAATTGAAACGGAACTGACACATTGCTAAAAGTGGAAACCAGATAACGAAACCGCAAAGACATAATTAAGTGCAAGGTGATTCCACCAATTTGATACTTTGCGAGGGACCCAGTTTCTTCGCATGCGGTATCAAACCAAACCATGAAGCATTCACCATTACCCCTGCTATATTTTCCGTTTCATTCATTGTTCATCGGAAAAGTCACAAACTTTTCGTACCATGCTTGGATTTCGCCGGCAAAATTTCCGAGGGAGTGCTCGCAGCTGCTACTTTCGCTGTCTCTGTTTTCTGTTCGACTGTTCGAATTGTAATTTGATTCAATTCGTTGATAGCCGCAAGAAATGCTTTATCTGGTAAGGTATAAATTTTCCCCACTCCGATGGCCGGTATCGAGTAAGTTCCGGAGCAAGTTTGTCAAAAAGTCTGGGGCTGCCTGTTTCACGATTCTGTCATTTGATACTACCTGCCGTCGCGCCTCTGCAATCCACCATAAGTTGGTCGGGAAAAGTTCTTTCCTATCAATTCCTTTGTTCGAAACGCGAACACCGGTCCATCTCTCGAAGGAATTTCATACAACCAGCTTGCTTTTACCAAGATGAACAACCGTCGGTGGCGTTACCCGGTGGGGAATCTGCTGTATGCCTTTTGCAAATTTTGACACAACCGACGCCCCTGCAGTTTCCTGGAGATCGGTGAAATGCGACCGGAAAGTTGGCCCCGCAGGCGAGAAAACAACCAACGAGAGGAAAATTGTCTAAAAGTGACTCAAATGTATTTGCTATTGTTGTTCGGAACAGCGGAAAACAAGCAACTCCTCGGACAGGGATAGGAAGATAACTTCATTAGTCAATTAACTGACGGGTTACAAGCAGATAACGAAGCTGGTCTGGACAGAATATTAATCAGCAGCCGCACAGGCTGGGTGAGAAAATGGGAAATCGAGGATTGGTTTGTGTTTATTTTTTATGTAACTTCATGTTTTTTGACTATCAGCAATAACATGACAGCAAAAAATCGTTGCATTTTTAGTTACCAACAGTTCGCAATCATAAAGCATACCTAGAATTATTTGTTTTATACTGTGTTTTTTAATAAAATTATTACTTCCTTGCTTCAACGAACGTATTTTTTAAACGACCCCCAAGTTCCAATTGCTTTTGATTTGGAATAAAAGTATGAATGAACACATTATGAATTAAACACGCACACACTTAACGAAATGGAAATCTTCAACCACACGTGTTTACGTTCAACTTTTTAAATACCCAAAAGTCCCACATCCTCAATCGCACAAGTCTGCTCTTGTAGTGTGTGCATCAATGCATGTTTACCGTAGAAGAGAGTATCGTGAGTGACCATAAAAGAACAACAAATTAATGCTTACTTATTAATCCAGAAATCGTTACATTCTGTATGGTTTTCTTTTAAAAATCTTGGCAATCACTTTTAAATTTCAGAGATGAGACCGAGAATGTCTATCACCTTAGTAACACCGTCTTATTTTGAAGCGAGTAAATTTTCACGCCACTGTGCGGTATTTGACCATGAAAAAAACACAAAGGGTTGCATTTGCACTTGACCTTGAATGTATTAGTGACTTTGTCTGGAAGTGCAGCAAAGCTAAGGCGTTGCCTTTTTATACACGATGCAAACTACCAACTCATTCATAAAAAGTGCACCGTGAAGAAAACAGTTGAACATAAAAATTGTAGAACAAATCGTAAAATGTCCGTGTTTTGGTTTGGTCTGGAGTATCGTACCATCCAGGTGAATGGCCAGCGATTTATTGGTCCTCCGATTGCGTGCAGTAAACCGGAACCGACCTATGACTGGGAACTGTTTGTAAAACATTTGCCCCGGAATTTTTACGAGCAGGAATTGGTGCCACTGTTCTCGGCCGCTGGTTTTGTGTACCAAATACGACTCTTGATGTGCTTTAGTGGATTGAACCGAGGGATCGCCTATGTTCGGTTCACCAACGAGACGGACTTCCGGCGGGCCGTGTTGTTGTTTAACAATCTGCCGATCGCACCACGTTTCGTGCTGTACGCGGGTAAAAGTTTAAATCTGCGCAAGTTGGTCCTGCTGAATATAGAGCAAAGTATCGAGGATGGTACGATTCGAAAATTTATCGACGCCATCTGTAGCGGAGTTTGTGTAAGTTTTACTCTCTTCGTAGCTGTTTATTCCAGCGGTTATGATTTCATACTACTCAGGTTTTCATTGGATGCCGGCGTTACGAGCGAACCAAGAAATTTGCGATCGTTCAATTTAGGTGCCATTATGAGACGGCTTTGGCTAGGCGGCAACTGTTGCCGGTGGTAGCAGTTTTTGGAGATGATTGTTGTGTGAAATGGTACAACCAGCCGCGGCCTCATCGGAAACCGATTTCGTTCAAGTGATTTGCAGTTCTGCGCAGTTAAAATTTCTAAGGTGATAAATATTACAGTTGAAACGCATGAATTTGCAGGGATTTTTGAACCATCAATGGTATAGAAAAAACAATAAGGAAAAAGTTGAGCCGCAGTTTTGTATTTTAT
Organism: Wyeomyia smithii; assembly: GCF_029784165.1. Taxonomy (NCBI): domain Eukaryota; kingdom Metazoa; phylum Arthropoda; class Insecta; order Diptera; family Culicidae; genus Wyeomyia; species Wyeomyia smithii. Next base: position 62,879,683 of record NC_073696.1, read on the forward strand.
GCGTATAAGGTTCAGATCGTTTATTTTTAATGAGAGAGGTAGAGAATTATTTTTTGTTTGCTCTATATTTTATCGTTGAATTTACATTTCTAGATCAAACTAATAAAATCAATCATTCTTTTTATAAAATGTGATTTGTATATAAATCTTGTTAACACAACAAATATCACATGTTAGAAATGAAATCCGTTCAAATTTCCAGAAAAAAAGAGGTTAACCGGTTTGTAATTACATGTTTTGAAGACTGAAAAATTACAAGGAAGAATATCATTAGATGGCTTTTAAATAATATTCTCAATAATGCTTCATGTCTTGTACTCAACAGTTTATGACTCAAAATACTCAGAGTTACGAAAAAGAAGCGCAAATGAACAAGAAATATATATTACCTGTTAACAAGTGATTTTTTTTTTCCTCATCTATAGTTTATTTGACACGGCACAAATACAATTCAATGTTTAACGGCGCCAATTATATCTGGTAGTTTACTTTCTAAAGTATCTTAATAACTAAGAGCAAATTTTTTATCCTCGCTGCCGACTACGAGCTGAAACTAAATCTAACTTAAGCTAGAATGTTTTGCATGAAAAGCACTGATTTGTTGTTTGATGGTTTTCCATCGCCATAGGTAAGCAGCATATTGAATATGTTCCGCTGCTGGGAACAAGTGAATTTATATCTCTCAATTTTGTTATGCTTAATTTTTCCGATTTACTTGTTCATCCAGTTATCTCATTTGAGTTTTACACTTTTCTTGTTTTGTTCTATTACTTTATAAGATCCTGTTTTTTAAATTTTCAACTCAAATTTTCAACTCGGTTTGTTTTATTTAATGTCTTGCTTTTTATCGAAAATTCGCATCACGTTTTTTTTATTCCTATTTCTATAACTGTCGTTATGAATACTTCATAATTTTCTCATTTGATTTTTATGCAACTTGCTAATGTCCTTTAAACCTTTTCTGCAGCGATTCCTTTCAACTTTCCTTTCTCACATATTATCATTTTTAATAATTTAAATTTAGATGTTTAACTCTTTCAATTTTTATTTTAAGGTTTTCTCATTTTTTTCTCCTAATAATTTTCTTGTTTATTTTTTTTATTCATATTTTCCGTTTTGTTTCTCCATTTTAGCTGCTTGTGTATCTTCTTACCTTTCTCACTTGTTTTTTCATTCTCAGTTTCTCACATTCCGCATATTTTCTACACATTTTCTCATATATTTTTATACATCTCTCTTTCTACATAAATATGTTTAGATTATTTTTTTCCTTCTCTCTTTTCCATAACATTTTAATATTCTCTATTCAATGCACAATTTCTCATTCCCTTTTCATAATCCGATTCCCCATTTCCTCTTTCCTCTTTTATTTATCTTCCTGATTTTCTTATCCCTTTTGTTTTTCCCATATCTGTTTCAATTTTTTTTTCTCGTGTTACTTACCTATTTTTTTTATAATATATTATATTTTCCAAGTCTCTCGCCCCATTTTTCTTTTTCATTTCGATTTTTCTTCACCATTAGCCTTCTTCGTTTCATTTTCGAGTTTCTATTCAACATTCACATTTCTCGTTTTCAGTTTCCAGTATTTGATATGTCCTTGTTTCATTGTTTTCATATCATTTTCTTCTTTTCAGTAAATTTCTCCCTACAAATGCACTTCCCATTTACATTCGTAAAGGAAACAGGGAACCGAATGGAAACCATTTCTTCCATGATTTCCATTTGGTTCCTTGTTTCCTTTACTTATGTGTTGGTTTTCTTTTTATTATTTTTTTCCCATTCCAGTTTTTATTTCACTTCAGACTCTCATTTTTATTTCTCGTTAGTTTTTATCTCCGAAATTTCATCACTATTTTTTATTACGCGCCTCTAATTTTGGTAATTTTCCTCTTTTTTTTAACGCGTCTCGTCCTTCTATCTTTTTTTTAAGTTATCTCTAAAATGTTTTACAGGCTGGACTCGATTATCCGGAACACCAAAAAAAAAAAAAATTCATTCCGGATAATCGAGTTTTCCGATAATCGAATCACAGAGAAAATATTCAAATTTGTTATTAACGAACATAAAATAAATATTTCCTTTTTTTATTTTGCTTGTATGATGCAGTGGCGTAACCAGAAATTATTTCTGAGACGAAAATGAAAATGTCCCAAACATGCCGGAAGTGACATAAATGGTCACAAAATGGTAAAGGTAAAATTTCTGAATGAAAAATGAAAACGAACACTAAAAAAATAAAATTCCGGATAATCGAGTCCAAAATTCCGGATAATCGATTTCCGGATAATCGAGTTTCCGGATAATCGAGTCTCCGGATAATCGAGTCCGACCTCTATCATCCTCTGTATATTTTAGTTTTTTGGTTTTCTTCTCTTTTTTGTGCTTTTACTGTCTGATTTTTTCCAATTCTTCTTTCCATTTCTCCTTCTAAATACCTAGGTTATTTCCCTAAACAATTTTCTCTTTTGTATTTTTCTGTGGCATTCCAAGTTTACTCTATCATTTTGCACTATTTCCTTCCCTTATTTTTTATTTGTAATTTCCAGTTTCTATTTCTCTTTCGCTTGATGTTTTCCGTTTATAATTTCCCATTTTGCTTTATTTTTGCTCTTTTCAGTTTAACTTTTTCTTCTTCTTATGCAATATCTCTAATCTTCACACTATGTTTTTGTCGCTTTCCTTCACCATTTCTTTGTCCATTTTCAATTTTACTCCCCCATTTTTTTTTTGCAATGCTCCTACTTCTTTTCAAATAATTGTTTCTTAATAAAATTTCCATTTATATTTTCCTTCTTCGTTTATCTTTACCTTTTTCATTTTCTTTTTCATTCACCTTTCCAATTTTTTTTTCACACCTATTTTTTTTTCCAATGCATTCTCCCGTATTTTCCATTTTCCTTTTCCACCTTCCATTGTTTTTTCTTATTGATGCTTTTTATGTTTTTTTTTTGAGATTCTTTTAATCATTTTTTGTCCTTTTATTTGTTCTCATATTTCTATTTATTTTTGTTTGTTTTTGATTTCACTGTTATTTTGTTTACCAGTTTCTCCGAATTTTTCTTCGTTTTTTTTTTAATTCTCCTTATTTCTCGTTTTTTTACAAATTCTTATATCTCTCCTACCCGTTATTACCTCTTTAATGTTGAATTTTATATTATTTTTAAAAAGCAAAGCCTTGGTGCTACATTCCGTACCAGAAGTCGACCTTCTGTTTATTATACTCAGACTTCGCAGCCAACTGTTAAGTGTACCAGACAATTGCGAGGCTAGCGCTACGAGCCTACTGACACTAACAGTCTCTCCCGAGCCGAGACTCAAACCTACGACGACTGACTGGTAAGGCCAGCATCGTACCTCGAGACCAGCTGGGAGAGATATTTTTTTTAAATTTGTTCAATTACTGGAGTGACTTGTTTTTTTATTGTTATTTTACTTTGTAATGTCTTTATCATTTTATTTTCTCATTCCCCTGTATGGTTTTCACCTTCTTTTTCTTTTTATAAATTCTTTTTTTTATTCTCTATTTCTATTTCCTCCGAGCATGTTTTTTCTCGGTTCCAATTTCTTTTTCTCATTACGCTATATGCTCGGTTTTCCAATTTTTACTTTGCGTTCTTACTTTCCCAGTTTTTTTTTTCAATCTTTTTTTGCTTTGTCTCTCATATAATTTTTACTTTCCAATTTCCTTTTCCTATTACTTTCCATTCTGTTTTCCTCCTCCGTTTTTCGTATACTTTTTATAATCACCTTTCCAATTTCTTTCTATTAATTTCGCTTCTTTCTTTCGTTCTCTTTTTCCCTTTCTCATTTCCAATTTCTTTTTCTCATTTTTTCCCCATCCTCATTTTTCTGTCTTCTATTCTTTTCCATTTTATGTCTCCGTTTCCTGCAACTTCCTTGCAACTTATACAACGTCCTCATTAACCTTTTCTTTTTAAAGTTTTCCGTTTATTTCACCTCTCATATCGCTTTATTGTTTCCTTTTCTATTTTTCTCATCCATTTCTTTCTAATATATCTTTCTCGTTTCTGTTTCTTTTCCTCGATCCTCTATTCTATTTGCTTATCCCATTTTCTTTCATCTTTTACATTGCAATTTTTCACCATTTTTCTCTCTCTTTTGATTTTCTTTCTCGTTTTATATCTCCATTTACTTTTTTTCAATATTACTGTCCTGTTTCTTGTATTTTTCCTTTTTTGCTCTTTCTTCCACATTATCCTTTTCAAATTCTAGTTTTCCTTTTTCTTTCTTTTCTTCACTTTTATTTGCAATTTACCTCATTATTTCCATGTTCCATATTGTAATTTCGTTTACATTTCTCATTACATCTTCACTTCCTGTTCAAAATTTTCGGTGTAATTTTTTATTGTCGTTTACTGTGTCTCTAATATCATACTAGTTTTTTTCCTTTCGGTTTTGCATCCAGTTTTTATTTTCATTCTCCCTTTCCCAGTTCCTTTTCCAATTTTTGTCTTTATATTTTTTCTCCTTTCCAATTTCCTTGTCCCATTTTTTCTCCTTCCTTATATATCTTTTCCATTTTCGATTTTTTAATATACCTATGTCTTATTTTCCTCTATATTTTCAAATTTTGTTGTTTTCCCTCTTGAGTTTCATTCGTGAAGTTGCATGTTTCTTTTTCTTACTGTTCTTGAAATTCTCTCGTTTTATGTTCCCTTTTATATGTCACTTCCCATTTCGCATGTTACCTTCTTCCATTCTTCCTTCTCTTTTCGTTTGGCTTGTCTTTTTCCGTTCCCATTTTATTTTCCTCCTTTTTCGTTATTATTTTGCCTTCATGTTTTTCATTTCCCTTCCTCATTTCCATTCCCTTTCCTATTCATCTATCATATTTTTCCAATTTCGTTTTCCCATTTTTCTCTCCATTCTCATTTTAATTTTCTGTTCACATTTTCCTTCTTCTATTTCTGTTTTTTGATCTTCACTTCATATTTTCACGTTCTGTTTTCAACTTTGCCTTTCACTGCTCCCGTTTATTTCCTCCAAGCTCTTTTCTTATTTTTCTTCCATTTACTTTTCTTCTTTCTTTTCAATTTTCTTTTGAACCTCGCTTTTCTTTCTCGTTTTACTATTCCATTTTCGGTTTCCGTTTTACGTCATAATTTTCATTTATATTTTTCTCTCTCATTTCTAAAATTTAATTTTCGTTCTTCTTATTTTCGAAGTAACATGTTATTTTATTTACTTTACTTTCTATTATCCGTACCCTTCTCTTCTTCTATTTTTCCATTTCAAATTTTCCATCTTTTTTTTGCGGCTTTTTCTTGTTTTCGATTTTTCTCTCTTCCAATTTCCATTTTTTATTCTTATTAAATTTTTCGCATACTTTTTCTAATTTCTTTTCTCATGCCTCATTTTCTTGCATCCTTCATTTCTTTCTTATTTTCCTTTGCCTTTTTTTGTCTGCATTGTCATTTCCTACATATATCAGTTACGTTTCCCATTTGAATCTCCGTTTAATTATGATTCTCGGTTATTATTTTTCTTTAAAGTTAATAATTTTTTCCTTGTATTTTTGATTCACGAAGAGAGAGTTGCTGTTTTTGTGTTACTTTATACGTCCTTCTTATGCTTTCCTTCGTATTTTTCCCTTTTCGCTTTATTGTTTCCTTTTCCATTCTTCCTTTCAATCTGCTTTTGGCATTCCTTTCCCGTTTTTTATTTTGCTTCCTCGATTCTCTTTTCGAATTCCTCAGCTCATTTTCTTTCTTTTTTCCATTCCAATTTTTCCTCTCTCGTTTATTTTCCTCGTTTATGTTTTCCAATTTTTTACCTGTTTCTATTTTCTATTTATTTTTAGAGCAAGATCGCGCCAAATGACCTATGGTCGAATATCGACCATTTTTGATTTGAATGAAACTTTGCACACGTATTGGGCTAAGCAAACTGAGCACTTTTCACAGATGGAGAGATTTTTTACACCCATGAGTTACATTCTAAAAGGGCGTATGCCTTTTGGAATAGGTTTTATTCGAATCATTGTAGCCCAGAAACCGTTGGTTGTATAGAAAAACTGTCTGAGAATGAGTTGTAGCGAATCGAAAATGCATCACAAAAAAAATATCCACTTTACAAAAAAAATACGTGGGCAAAGTTTCATTCAAATCAAAAATGGTCGATTAAATTTTCGCGTATTTTTAGGCGATTTGAAATGATTTTGCTCTTCAATGTATCCTTTTTGCCTTTCTCCTAGAAAGGTATAGCAATCACTGGAAAAACCATAGGTATAAAAGTGGTCCCAATGGCCGAATGTCATATACCACTCGACCCCTTTCGACGAACTGAGATTTTCTGTATGTAGGTATGTATGTGTGTATGTGTGTATGTGTGTGTGTATGTGCAACTTTTTTTTCTCACCCACTTTTCTCAGAGATGGCTGGACCGATATTCATGAAATTAATTGCAAATAAAAGGTCTACTTGCGCCATAGGTTGCTATTGAATTTCATTGTAATCGGATTTTTAGTTTAGAGGTTATGTATCAAAATGCAAAAATCACGAAACATCGATATCTCAGAAACCACATAACCGATTTCAATAAAACTAATTGCAAATGATTGGGCTGTCTTCAAAACTCTTAACTTTTAAATTTCGTAATGATTGAACATATGGTTCAAAAGTTATCTAAAGAAAAGTTATCCTGAGGTTGTTTAAACTCACTCTTTTTTCTCAGAGATGGCTGAACCGATTTTCACAAAATTAGTGTCAAATGAAAGGTCTAGTTGCCCCTTAGGTTGCTATTGAATTTTAATCGTAAACGGTTTGTAACTTTGTCCATCGTTAATAAAAATGTGAAATCACATAATGAAACTAAACATATTGACTTTCTCCTAACGACCAACGGCTAATTAAAAGGTAGAAAAGTGACCCAAATGGCCGAATTTCATATACTACTTGACTCAGTTCGACGAATCAAGCATTTTATGCATGTATGCATGTATAGGTGTACATGTGTGTGTGGGTGTGGGTGTGTACGTGTGTATGTGCACCTTTTTTCTCGCACTCACTTGTCTCAGAGATGGTCTGACCGATTCTTTCCATCTTGATGTCAAATGAAGGGTCTATTTGCCGCTTAGGTTTCTATTGAATTTCATTGTTATCAAACTTTTGGTTTTGGCGCTGCGTCAAAATCTGAAAATCGCTCTTATATCTCAAAAGCTATGAAAATAATTGAATTCAAATTAATGGGCTTTTAAACCCTTGAACAATGAATTTCATAATGTTTAAACATGTGGTTTGAAAGTTATAGAAAGAATCGTAACCCGCAGACTGTTTAAAACTATAGCTACGATCAAAATATGTGGCCTCAACATCATTTTAATTTGATATTGTACTATTTCAATGTTTGCGGCCTTGCTCGGGATTGAAGTTGAAATGAAAAGTCATTTGTTTCATTTCACTTTTTGCCTTTCTCCTATTGCCTTTCTCTTAAAAAGGTATAGCAATCATTGCAAAAACTAAAGGTATAAAAGTGTATATCACTCGACTCAGTTCGACGAGCTGAGCATTTTCTGTATATATATATATATATATATATAAATATATATATATATATATATATATATATATATATATATATATATATATATATATATATATATATATATATATATATATATATATATATATATATATATATATATACATATATATATATATATATATACATATATATATATATATATATATATATATATATATATATATATATATATATATATATATATGTGTATTTATATATATATATATATATATATATATATATATATATATATATATATATATATATATATATATATATATATATATATATATATATATTTTTTTTTTTTTTTGTTTCAGGTGAAGGGGAAATTTGCATCCAAACCCCTGAGGTGACCAACCTCAGGGAGTGTGGGGTTGGTTTGAATCAGTGACCGGACCCACTAAAACCCCTTCAGTCTCCAGCCCATAATACTCCCCGGGACCACCGCTAGGTATTGCTTCGGGGAGCGGCTTTTGAGCTCTGTGCACCCTCTTGGTTCTTTAGGTCTTTTTGCTAACTTAGCTAACTAACCTGGAGACTGGCCGTTAGCTAACACTGGCGTGTCGGTGGTCAACCTGTCGCCTGTTTTGCAATTCTAAAACTATTTGAGAGGCGGCTGTACAAACCGCCCTCCAAATGTTTGGGTCTTTACACATCCTCCGAACTAGGTTGTCCGGAGTGGTGTCTGGCCCGCTCACTACCATCATGTCGCTCCGCGCATGCACAAAACGAGGGCACACGAAGAAGACATGCTCAGCAGTCTCTTCCGCTTCCGCGCACTCGAGACACATGGGGGACCCCGCATGCCCGAATCTGTGTAGATACTGCCTAAAGCAACCATGGCCTGACAGAATCTGTGTCAGATGGAAGTTTACTTCTCCATGGCGCCTCCCGACCCATCCGGATACATCCGGAATAAGTCGATGCGTCCATCTACCCTTCACGGAATTGGACCACTCCTGCTGCCATCTGATCATCGAGAATGATCTTCTGGTACCTCGTATGCCCCTTGTGTCACGTTGATCGAAGCATTCTACGTCCTCCTTAATGGCTATGCTGATAGGCATCATGCCGGACAGGACGCAGATTGCGTCGTATGACACAGTTCGATACGCGCTCGCAACCCTCAGGCACATGAGCCTGTAGGTACTTTCCAACTTACCCCGATGTTTACTAGTACCTAGTGCTTTGGACCACACTGGCCCGCCGTATCTCAGTATGGACGAAGTCACGCTAGCTAGAAGTTTCCGCTTGCTGCCGTACACTGCTGAGCTATTGGACATCATGCGAGATAATGCTGCAATAGCCATTGAAGCCCTCTTACAGGCATATTCGACATGGCTCCCGAAGGCGAGCTTGTCATCGATCATCACCCCCAGCAGCTTCAGGGAGCGCTTAGAGGCGATGGTGCAATTCCCGACACTGATCAACGCCTGTTGCTTCGACTTGCGGTTATTGACAACTGAAATCTCCGTCTTATGATGCGCAAGCTCCAGTTTTTTGGAGCGCATCCAGTCCTCGACGACGCTTATAGAGTGCGAAGCCGTCAACTCAACCTCCTCGATCGACTCGCCGTAGACCTCAAGTGTGATGTCGTCCGCAAACCCAACGATCACAACCCCTTGGGGGAGCTTTAGTTTCAGCACTTCATCGTACATGATATTCCACAGTACCGGGCCCAGGATGGAACCTTGTGGAACCCCTGCGGTAATTGGGACACATTTTTGACCCTCGTCTGTGCTGTAAACTAGCACACGATTCTGGAAATAATTTTCCAGAATCCTGTACAAAGATACCGGAATGTCTAGTTTCCGAAGCGAGTGGGCTATGGAATCCCAGCTAACACTATTGAACGCATTTTTCACGTCCAACGTGACGATTGCGCAATAGCGAATGCCCCATCTTTTACGCTGGAGTGCTACCTCTGCTGTTTTGGTGACGGACAGAATAGCATCCACCGTAGACTTGCCTTTTCGGAAGCCGAACTGGTTACTCGACAGACCGTTTGCACTTTCGGTGTACCTAACCAGTCTATTGAGAATAACCTTCTCGAGCACCTTACCCGCCGTATCGAGCAGACATATCGGTCTGTATGCCGACGGGTCACCAGGTGGTTTCCCTGTCTTCGGCAATAAGACCAGCTTCTGTCGCTTCCATCTCTCTGGGAATGTACAGTCATCCAGGCACTTCTGCATGACTTCCCGGAATAGTCTGGGGGCCTCTTTGATGGCCTTCTTCACAGCCAGATTCGGAATCCCATCCAATCCCGGTGCCTTGCTCACCTTCAGGGAGTTGGCGATCGCGATGAGTTCCTCGTTCGTAACCGTTTCCGCCTCCTCTGCCTCGGCACGGCTAACGCCGTCACTCATATATTGGGTGTTCGGCAGGTTGGCCGACCACCTCTGGTCTGAGTTTGAGATACTGGAACGTCGGTGAAGTGACTCGCCAGCCGGAGGCCAAGGATTTGGCTCGTGGCGTGGAAAGAGTCCCTCTATGATCCGCTCAAGCATCGCTGGTGATTTTTCTGCGGGCGCCATCGCACCCTTAGTCTTGGCCATCACCATCCTATAGGCGTTACCCCACGGGTTAGTGTTTACTAGCTTTTATTGCTCTCTTAAGCGCCGCTTTTGCGGAACTGAATGCCCCTCGACGATCTTCCCTTTCTTCGTCGGTTCGCGCACGTTGAATCCTTCTTCTCGCTTGAAGACACGCTCTGCGGAGGTCCGCTATCGCGTCGGTCCACCAGTAGACTGGTGGCCTTCCATGCCTAGGCTGGCGGTTCCTAGGCATAGTGGCGTCGCACGCCCGCGAAAGTAATGCAACAAGTTGATCAGCGCTCAGGTTACGAGTTCTGCTCGCCTCGTGTTCTAGTCTAATTGCTTCCGCAAATACCTCTTCGTTGAAGTGTGATATCCTCCAACCGCGAGGAGCTGGAGTGTTAATTCTACTCGCCACATGCGGACTCGTTTTACAGTCTACGCTATAACAGACCGCCAGGTGGTCGCTATGAGTGTAGCCATCGTCTACCCTCCAGTTCGTGATCAATCCTGGACTACAGAATGTCACATCGATGATCGACTCCACGCCGTTTCTACTGAAGGTGCTCTTCAAGCCGACGTTGGCCAGATCTATGTTGAGCTTCGCCAAAGCCTCCAACAAGATCCGGCCTCTCTGGTTTGTGCGTCGACTTCCCCACTCAGTTGCCCATGCGTTGAAGTCGCCCGCCACTACCAACGGTGATAGACCGATCAGCTCCACGGTGGCTCGGTCGATCATCCTTGCGAACTGCTCGGTAGACCAACGAGGCGGAGCATAGCAGCTGCAGTAGTACACTCCGTTCACCTTGGCAACCGCGTATCCTTCGTTTGAAGTTGACACTATCTCTTGAACCGGGAACCTGCTCGTCGTCCATATTGCCGCCATACCGGACCCGTCCGAAATCCAGTTACCGTTTCCGGAAGGAATTCGGTAGGGGTCCGAGATTATGGCGATGTCCGACAACGACTCAGTGACTGCTTGGTATAGCAGTTGCTGAGCCGCGAAGCAGTGGTTCAAATTTAGCTGTGTCACTCTCGCGCCCGTGGCTTGCTAGTCGGCTCACCGGCCGTGCACCTCGGGCCTCCCATTATGTGCTTTGCGTCACGCTTCCCGGCGCACGCCAAGCACTTCGGGGGCTCTCCGCAGTCTTTGCTTTTGTGGCCTGCAGCACCGCACCGCCTGCATAAGGAGCTCCTGTCAGGCCCCTTGCAGCTAAAGGACTTGTGTCCTTGCTCGAAGCATCGAAAGCAGACCTCCGGCGGCTGGTAGATGCTGAGTGGGCACATTGACCAGCCCACTTTGAGCCTCGCTACCTTTAGCGCCTGGTTTGCGTCTACTGACGAAAGCCTGACAGTGGCGATCTGGGTTCCTACTGGGCCTTTGCGCAGTCGAACTGCCTCTGGTGCCACAACCACTTCGCACTGCTCCTTGAGGGCATCCACGACTTCGCATGCCTCGGTGACTTCGTCCAGGTATTTAAGTTGTAGGGTTACCTGCGACGTGAGTGCCCGAACCTGCACTCTATCTCCAAGCGCCTCTTGGGCCAATGCCCGATAGGCTGGGCCCTTGTTTCTGGCTTCCTTGCGGAGCTCGACGATCATTTCTCCCTTGCGGGATCGGCGGATGCTACGCACATCTGCCCCCAGATCTTTGAGCTTCGCATCGCCTCTCATTGCCTTAAGGACTTCCGAGTACTTTGACTCTTCTGTCTTAAGGATGAGTGCGTCGCCGTATATATATATATATATATATATATATATATATATATATATATATATATATATATATATATATATATATATATATATATATATATACATATATATATATATATATATATATATATATATATATATATATATATATATATATATATATATATATATATATATATATATATATATATATATATATATATATATATATATATATATATATATATATATATATATATGTGTGTGTGTGTGTGCAACGTCCTCCCAATCTCACTCAATTTGCTCAGAGCCAGCTGAACCGATTTCAATGAAATTAATTGCAAATGAAAGGTTGCCCTAAAAGACCCTATTGAATTTTGTTTTAATCTGATTTCTAGTTTAAAGGTTATGTATTAAAATGTAAAAAATCACGAAACATCAATATTTCAGAAACTACACAACCGATTTGAACAAAATTGGTTTCAATTGAACGGGCTACCCAAAAAAACTCTTAACTTTTAAATCTTATGAAGATTGAACATGTGGTTCAGAAGTTATGGAACGAAACGTGTTCTGGAGACTATTTAATCTCACTCATGTTTCTCAGAGATGGCTGGACCGATTTTCATAAACTCAGTGTCATATGGAAGGTCTTGTTGCCCCATAAGACCCAGTTGATTTTTTTTTTGCAAACGGATTGTTACTTTGCCTGTTATGTTTAAAAATGTGAAATCCAGCTATGAAAAGAAACATATCCTGAAGACTACATAAATTCACTAACTTTTCTCAGAGATGGCCGACCCGATTTCCACAAAATTAGTGTCAAATGAAAGGTTTAGCTGCCTTATAACACCCAATTGAATTTTGCTGTAATCGGACTGTAACTTCGTCTGTAATGTATCGAAATGTGAAATTCACAAAACTTCATTATCTTAGAAACTACACAACCGATTTGAACAATATTGATATCAGATGAACGGGCTAGTTAAGGGTTAACTGATGAATTATGATTGAACACGTGGTTCCAAAGTTTGGCTGCCCTATACGTTACCTTTTCATTTGATTGTAATCAAACTTAAGCAACCGTTATGTTTTAAGATGTAAAACAACGAAAGTCAATTATCTCAAGTATTACACGATTTATTTGAACATAACTAGTGTCATACAAACGAGTCATCTCTCAAACTTACAAATAACAAACTTCATAACAATTTGATATGTGGTTCAAAAGTTTTGTAGAGAATAGAAATTCAAAGACTATTCAACATTATACCTGCTTTGATCAATATATATGGCCTCAACATGACTTAAATGTGGTATCGTACTATTTGAACGTTCCCGGTAGCGCTCGTGATTAAATTGTTCGAAATTAAGAGTTATTTTTTTTTAATTTCGCTATTTCCTAAGCACTAACATTACGTCAAATTTCATATTTTATACTTCAATTACAACATCAATATTTTAGAACCCAGCATTCATGTAAATCTATTTTTACAAATAATAAGTTTGAATGAGAAAGGCTGAGTCTGACCGCTAGGCTGCCCCTCATGGCAAGTCCGTCCCAATTGCATTTTTATCAATTTCGACTTTATTGGTGGAATCATCACCTTTTTACATCTACTTTCGATAGAACACATAATTTTGAATACATTGTTCTGAGGAACTATGAAAAAAATAGCAAGTCGGTTTGTCCCATAGCAAAAATGATCGCAAGTCGGTCCCATAAAACAAATCATCACAATCATCAGTCCCACAGTCAAAAATATATCATGAAACATGTTATGTTTAACATAGTTCATGGTCTTCAGGTTCAGAATTCGATGTACCAGTTGACCAAGTAAAATTCAATAGGCGGTTCGATCGAACTTTACTATAGTTTCGCATTTAAAACTGGAAAAATAGAACATTTCGTTTTCTATAAGAGAAACCTGATTTCTAGAATCTGCTGGAATCGTTAGTTGTTGTGCCGATATCTTGTTATTGGTAATCACGAGGGAACAAAGCTTATTGCATATGTGTGTTTTTGAGGATGGGATAAAAATTAAAACCTTATTGTTTGACAGTTGATTGGTAATGTCTTTGTATAATTTTAAAAGTAAAACTACAAAAATTTATCAATGCTAAGTTTCTTTCACCTTTTTTTTTTGAATGAACAGCATTTCTGCCATCGCCGTTAGGCGTGTCACTGTACTGTTAATTAGAGCATCCAATCAATATAAAATTATACTACCCTCGTATTTTATCCATGTTGGGCCGTGGGTAACAATTGATAAACGGTGGTTTATTTTTTGAACATCGTGTCAACAGTCATACCGAATACTTCAGCACACTTCTTAGCTTTTTCACAACGTAGTAAAAATCTAAATTAGTAATAGTAGGGTCTTTGTTATATTGGTTTCCCTGTCTAATGCGTGGAAGCTGTCCGCCGCCGTCACACATTGACCGCTTTCGAAAAATTTTAGAACAAGTTCCTCCACCTGAACTGATTGAGAATTTAATCATAGTATTAGATAAAGAAACAAGCGGGCAAGTTATACAACCATATTGTAATACATTTCTCACTACAAAATCGTTTAATGATTCTGTGGAAGCACGCGAGAAGGTGATCGTCCAGCAGCTAATTCGTTTCAAATGCAAGCTATAACCGGAATCGCTTTGCAGTAGTTTGCTTTTCATCTCCAGTCGTAGGTGGCTATGGGACTGGTTTGCTATCATTCTGGCTAGGTATCGAAAAAGTAATCGCATATGGGTCCCAGCTTATGGTTTGCAACATAATTCAATCGAATTTTGGTGTTTATGAACGGGTTATAATGCTAAAGTATTAAATTAACATTGCAGTAACAATTTCTGTCGATGGCCTTGTTTAAAACAGCATAAGATTGCAATATTTCTCCCAAAGTGTTACGGTTTTTTATCGCTGTTTCCTCATCAGCACAAAAACGCAAATGGGACGGACTTGCTATGAGCGGCAGTAGGTGGATTAATTTAGGTTTTTTATTCAGCTTTTTTTACATTAACCTTTTACAAATTCTTTTTTTCCTTTTCGTTTTTTTAATTCCTTCTACAATTTACCTTTCTTTATTTCTGTTCGCATTTTGCTTTATCATTTTCCTGTTTTATATTGTAATTTCATTTTCTTTTTTGTTTACTCCTTCACATACTGTACACTATTTCTATCGTTATTTTGCATTTTACTTACCGTTTATTTCTCATATATTTCCATGTTCTTTTTCTTTTTGTTTATTATTACGCATTATTTTATTCATCGATTTTCGGTTCTTTTTTTCGTTTTTGATTCTTTTTCATTTTAATTTTAATTTGTTACCGCTCTTTTCCATTTCATATCTATATCAATAAATGCGAATGTCCGTTTGTCTGTCCATTACCTATAGATTCAAGAACCAGAAAATCGATTACCATGAAATTTCGCACATAGGGGTTTTGAAGTACGAAGAGTAAGTCTAAAATATTAGTTTTACTCTATTTTATAAGCGTAGCAAGGGGTGGGTGAATTCCTAGATTTTGAACGTGGAAATTTTCACTCAGACAACCATGCAAATTTATTTACGGGTGTTTTTGAGTCTGAGATGTATTTTTGCGACGTAACTGTGTCATGTTAGACTTTTCTGTATCTCACAGGCGTTGCAAAGGGGAGGGTGGAGTGAACGATGTAAACTTTGATGATTTTAAAAATGCTGGACCGATCAACATTAAATTCGGTATGTAGAGTCTAGAGTAGGTAATGTATTTCTACGACTTGGAATTTGATTTGTCCCATTAGCGAGGCAAGGGGTGTAAGAGGTAAATTAAAATTATGGGGTGTAACAAATATAAAATTTGTGAACTCCTAGCTCGCCTAGCTTGATCACCGTACCTAATTGTATAGTTTAGAATTTTTTATTTCTCTCCTCCATTTATTGTACTCGACGCCATCGCCTTTTCTCTTGTTTATTGTTGTTTATTGAGAAATTCCTTTCGATGTTCTATCTGCAAATTGGAGTCTAACTCTGCAGTTTTAAGTAATTTGGATACACTTGAAATTTGAATGTTTCTTCCTTTTTTACTATTAGTTAAATGGTATAGTAATCTTATGCATTTATTAAGAAACAAAGAGATTCGAAATTAAATTTAGTAGAAAAAGGTAAAATTATGAAATTGATCGAGTGATTCCCATGAATTAGGTTTCAAAGATTTGTTTGTGTATTTTTTTTTACTTTCACTACTGTTGAGAAACGGTGACTGACAAAAAGTTGAGGCATCATAGTAATTTTTTCGAGCAAGCATTCTCATTTTTACCTGTTCTATCATCCTGGTGAATGAAAGTAAAATTAAAAGTGCAAAGAGGCTAAGAAAAATGGAAGCGAAAGAAAGAAGGGTGATTACTTCCTTCCATAAGAAAAACTAAAGTGTCGCTTATCTCGTGCGCCTCATATACCTAGGCTGATTTGAAAATCGATTCTTTTATCCAACCTTGCTGTTTTGACCTTTTTTTTCCTTCCTTTATTCGCCACCACCCGACACTACACTGATATGTAACCGAAGCACATCGTCACAATTTCCCACTAGACGAAACAGGTTGGAATATATGTATGAAAGGCGAAGATTATGATGACTATGGTGCTATTACGAAGGTTGAAACGAGCAACAAACATGTGTGCCCGGCTTTCGATGCCTGTTTGCTTCCTGTGCCATTTTTGCCATATCGTTATAGAGTAGGTATATGGATGCCTAGACCCAGCAAGGGATAACGTTCATTCGAAGAAACTTGGCGACCTGGAAAATCAGGACACTAATGACCTGTCGAAGAAGGCAAAGGTGAGGCCACAGCTGTTGCTCTAATGGCCTATATATCGGGTGAATGGTGCAGATTTCTTCGCTCCGCTCGCTGTCAGATAAGGCAGGTTTATATTCATGGGAAATCGATTTGGGGCAATGATATTGGAGTATTTTTTCTCTCTCTTCTGTTGGTGCAGATACAAAGAAATGATCCGGTTCTCAGGTGCTTCTGGCTATCAGCGGAAAATTTCAGGAGCTTCGTTGGCTATAAAAATAATATTTATTGCACTACTTAGTCGTAATTGCTCCGGTTCTTTTTTTTTTTTTTTTTTTTTGACGGATAATGGATACTTTCTCTTCGGTGAAACCCTAAATTTTAAACCGTTTGGTAAACGCAAAAATCTCTTCGATCATTTACCATACTAGCCACCACCAGACAGATGGTACCCACCCACATAACCGTGCCCGGTCCAAAACGAAAAGCAGTGTTTGTTTTAATTTTTCATCTCAACCACGTGACATTGTTGCGTTTTTTTGTGCACCTTTGAAAATGCTCGAAAATTTATTGCTCTAATTAATTTCATTACCTCATATTGCTTTGCTGCACACTGAGGGGATGGATGGTGTAGTGAGGCAGGCAAATTGCTGTAGTACAGCTTCGCATCCCCACTCTGGTTCACGCTGGAGGCAAGACAAAAGTGTGCGGGTGCCGATCTGAATCAAACCCCCTGCGGTAGATGCATACAGAATTTCTGTGATTCCAGGCTTCAGTGTTGAACGGTCGAATGGCGCCATTGGCGGTAAAGAATTACTCGAGTTTAAATTAAAATGGGGGGGTCGCTTTGAAATTTATGGTCTGGCTGAATTTGATGAATTACATGTCGCATGTGATGTCGCACAGAATTTACAACTGGCGCGTTTCGATTGTCGAACGATTGGTTCAGCATTTGGTGTGGAAATTAATTGGTTTAATGAAAATTTGCTTCTGTTTGCCAAGATGAATTATTGCTTGAAAACAACACCTCTGACAT
Source organism: Wyeomyia smithii (assembly GCF_029784165.1). Taxonomy (NCBI): domain Eukaryota; kingdom Metazoa; phylum Arthropoda; class Insecta; order Diptera; family Culicidae; genus Wyeomyia; species Wyeomyia smithii. The sequence goes on from NC_073696.1 coordinate 62,897,270, forward strand.
GCGTGAATTGAGTTGTAAATCAGAGTTTACAATATAACAACATGGGATTAATCAAAATTTTACTTCGCTGTACTCTCTTCAGTAACGGTAGACCTCGTCCCTTCAATACTGTATGCGATTTTTTAGAAGAATTTGTGGTTATCAGAACGTAATCGATCTGCTTCTTTGCCTAATGGTATACAATATTATGATGGAGAAAAAACCCTGTTGGATGGGACTAGAGTAACCTAGCAAAAACTTCCCACTCCTCAAGTTGCATTTATTCTTTCCGCTTCGCATCGATAAACTGTATGTTTTTACTGCGCGTCTCTGATAGGCAGGAAAAATTTTATCTCACTACCCTGCAACCACCAATATCCGATCACAGTTCCCTGCAGCAGATAAACCCCGGCTTTACACGTTTTGCCCTTCGGTGTCGCTTCGAAAAAAAAAATGCATAAAGGTTATCCTTTCTATAGCATATCTTGGTTTTTTATTTTTATTGAATAAAAGAGCGCTACTTTCGTTACTTTTCTCGGCAGTATCATGTGCCCGTCAGTTCCGGTGATCGGTTATTTGCCAAGTCGCATATTATCGTTATGATTATGGTTGCACACTCCAACCGCCCCACACAGGATGGAGCTGCGTGGTACTTTACTCTATCGCTTGCTCTTCGGAACGAGAAATCTCCGGATGGAGCCCGTTCCCCTCCGAGGGAAGATGAATGAAAAATGTAACCCGAAATGAGTAGAATGGCGGAAGTAAGTGCGGTTGAACACGCGTTGCAAGGAAAAATCTGTATAGGTAAAATCGTGCACTTTTCCGATTTTTCGATCGCGCCTTGCGAATAGCGATAGCAAAATATTTAAAGAGAAGGTGTTTCCGCAAGCGGCTGTGGTACGTAATATCGTAGAAGATGTGGGAGTATTAATTTTCCTTCAATATATTGCCTCCTAGAGCAGTTGAGTGGTTGATCGGAAAAATAATCAGTGACTGATAGGGTGGTAGCTTTAGTGTTAAATAAATTATCTGTCACAAGACCGTAATCGCAAACCACCAACAGAAATGACGGGTTGAACAAAACATACGAGAGCCACCCTATTTGCTTTGACTGTAGATCTTACAAAACAAGCTTTACTAGAACAATGATTACCTTAACAGTGTAAACGAAATAGATGAAAAACGGCAAAGTGCAGCAGATGTGTCCACCACTCTGGCTCTGGTACCGCTTGCCAGTAAACAGTGGGGCCTCCATTTGTATCGAATAACCCAGCCACGTATATTTACCCCACATGAAGGCAGGGTAAACTGTTTTTTCCTCTCCAGATTGTCTGGATTGGTTTTCATCAGGGAAAAACAGAACCGTAACAAATCGGGTTGGGGAGTTTGTGAAGGGAGGGTAAGTGGGTCCTAGTAGAAGAAGTCCCGAAGCGCAAGAATAATGATTAAGGTAGGTAGAATTATGGACGTCGAACACGTTACTCATAGTAATTTATGGCAGAACTTTTGCAATCCGCTTTTTTTATCCGCTTCTCTTGCACGAACCAAAGATGAATGTTACACTGGTAAGGGAGCGGCCTTTTGTTCTACGCGAACATGTCCTTCGGGAAGACGCTGGTGGATGGCAATTGGATTTGAGGAAATTAAACCACACTCGAGGGGTGAAATTGTTATACGTATGGAGTATTTCGAGACTTTCGATAAGAAATGAGTTGAATAGTTTTGGCGAAACTGAATCCAAAGATATTGCATTAGTGTCTTTTCAGGAGAAAAAAGGAATAAAAAATGATTTACGTTCGAGTTAATAAGCTAATATGAAGCAATTTAGTGATTCTCGATTATTCCTTGGTAAATACTAGAGGTGAAGACAGGTTGGTACTTTTAGGGGTATCGCAGACAAATATATGAAGGTTGCTTATAAAAAAGTTACCTGCTTCGTGTTATAGTGCTTGTATTTACCCAGACTTACTATTTTTTTTTTATCTTCTTCATCGATAAGGTCGCCTCAAACATATTACCAAATCGTATAACATGCTATGAGTGGATGAAGTTTCCGAAGGTATAGATATGAGTTTTTCGGTCTGGAGAAAAGTTTTTGTGTGGAGGATCCTAACAATAAACCCATGCTTGAGTCCTTCGAACCCACGACCACCCGCTTATCTCAGCGGACTCTGTAACCTTGCGGCTACGAAGCTCCTCTAAAGCTGAAGGTTAAATTTTCCAATAATACAAATTAATTATCCGTGCAATAATTTTGTGAAGTTAAAATTTAATACTTTTGCACACTTATCACAATTTACTCAATTTTAGAATCCTCAACTGTTAGGATAATATTCAAAAAGAATAACTAATTTCATAAGCATACAATCATAAGTTCACATCCCAACCTACAAATTACTGCTTTCGTTTATCGATTTCTGTTTTAGGTCCTAATTGTTTCATTATATTATGCCTCTTGAATATTGATTTTGGACTTTAATGTAAGAATATTATTGGTGTTTCATTAGTGACTTCCGACTCCGACTGTCAACTTTTAACTTGTGTCTTATGATTTTTCATTTTTGACTTCTGACTTTTCACCTCTGATATCTGACTTGTCACTTGTCACTTTTCATACTATACTTTTACTTTTCACTTTTCACTTTCCACCTTGAAATTTTATTTTTTCACCTATCACTATTTGCTTAATACTTAATACTTATTACTTATCAATTATCACTCATAACTTATCATTTGCCGATATGACAGTTGTTGCTGCAAAACAACTGGAGACCTCTCCAGTTGTTTTTACCCGCTGTGCAACCGTTTTAGCTGAACCCGTATGTCGCATATTTGATCGATCATTTGAACAAGGGAAATTCCCTAAGATTTAGAAGAAGTCTTACATGTTCCGTGTGTTCAATGGGGTAATTGGTGAATCATAGGGAATAATCGGGGCCTATCTAGTCTTTATGCTTCGTCTAAATTGTTAACAGTTGTAGTAAGTTCGTGAATCCTCTCTTGTACGAAAAATTACATTTCTAGTGATCAACTCGGATTTATGCCCGGACGTTCTGTTACCACAAACCTCTTGGACTTTACATCGCATATGGAGCAGAAGACATAGTAAGCTTTTGATCGGATGAATCATCGAATACTTTTACGAAAGCTATCTCGACTCGGTGTATTGTGACAATTCATTGAATGATAACGATCCTACTTACGCAGTCGAACAGTACGTATGAAGCTGTGTTCTTCTATCCTCTACTTTTTCTAACACTTCTGGAGTACCACAAGGCAGTAATATGGGGCCGCTTTTTCTGATTTATTTAAACAATGTGATATTATTGTTAGTCGCTGGATGTATTCTGGTGTATGCCGATGACCTAAAACTCTATTTGGTTTTGCGGTCTATAGATTATTTTCGTGATTTACAGAGACAGTTGGATATATTTATATTATATAAATGCCAAATCATAACGTTCCATCGCAATGCGAAACCTATTTTGTCCGATTATAAGATCGATGGTCATGTACTCTATAGAGTCGATCACGTAAATGACCTCGGTGTCTTGCTCTTGCTTTTAACTTGAACCGCTCATCTATAATTTCTGAGGCAACTCGACAGCTCGGCTTTATTGGAAACATAGGTCGTGAATTCATTTACCCATACTGTCTAAAAACTCTATACTGTTCACCTGTGAGACCATTATTGGGAAACGCGTGTTTGATCTGATCTTTTTATCAATTTGGATGAACTCTAAGGATCGAACGAGTACAAAAAAGACTGATCCGCTCAGCATTAAGAAATCTCTCCTGGCGTGATCCTGCTAATCTACCTCCGTATTCCGAGCGGAGTTGTCTGATTGGTCCTGGTACGACGCAGGAAAATCCGACAGGCTGTATTTGTGGCCAGGGTATTGAATGAAAAAGTTGACTCACCAAGAATTCGTTCTTTGCTGAGCTTTATGTTATTATTTATTATATTATGATTCTTCCATTATTATTTATTGAATTTGAAATTAAGTTTATAATGTTTGTAATTTTGCTAATGACCTGGTGAAAATTGACTCAATGTAAAATTTCATGTATATTTTCAATAGAAGATGATAGAGTTTATATGCCTCCATGAGGACTGCCTGAATTTGGCTTTTCCCTATCCACTAACTTTCATGGAGTCCAAGAAGCAGGCTTCGAAACGGTCAGCATTTTCTTTTGATCTCGCTTCCTTAGCGTGCGTCACAGTAGGCTTTCGCTAGTTAATGTAAAACAACAAACAATCAAACAAAGAATAAGATGGTCATTTGACACTCGCGTATCAAAGAGATGAACGCTGTCTTTCGTTTGGCGATGTTATTTTGGCCTATTCCTGTTTACTTATGTCTATTCATGTTGAAAAAATTATTACAAGGTCAATGATATAAATAATTTCCAAAATATGCGCACTCAGCGTGCGTAATTCTCATTCATAGACAAAATGTCAAAATACGTTTGAGGAAAAAAACGCCATTATGGCGGTACTCGTTTGACATGTTTGTTCAAGAATGTATTAAGACAGCGAGCCTTAGTAGCGTCAGAGGAAGAAGAAGACGATCATCGCAGTGAAAAGTGGTTCTACCGTGACCATTTCGAAGCATGCCAGGAAATTCAGATGTAAAAATTTTTATAAATAAATAAAAAAATTCGCAACTTATAACTTATCACTTATTATTTGTCACTGATCGCTTGTCACTTATTTACTTCCAGTTTTCATTTTTCACTTTTTACTCTTTATTTTTTACTTTTCACTTTCACTTTTCACTATTCACTATTCGCTACTCATTATTCACTAGTCACTATTCACTATCCACTATTCACCATTCACTATTCACTATTCACTATTCACTATTCATCATTCACTATTCACTATTCACTATTCACTATTCACTATTCACTATTCACTATTCACTATTCACTATTCACTATTCACTATTCACTATTCACTATTCACTATTCACTATTCACTATTCACTATTCACTATTCACTATTCACTATTCACTATTCACTATTCACTATTCACTATTCACTATTCACTATTCACTATTCACTATTCACTATTCACTATTCACTATTCACTATTCACTATTCACTATTCACTATTCACTATTCACTATTCACTATTCACTATTCATTATTCACTATTCACTATTCACTATTCACTATTCACTATTCACTATTCACTATTCACTATTCACTATTCACTATTCACTATTCACTATTCACTATTCACTATTCACTATTCACTATTCACTATTCACTATTCAATATATACTATTCACTATACACTTTTTATTTTACACTTTTCACTTTACACTATTTACTTTACACTTTTCACTTCACACTTTACACTTTTCACTTTACACTTTTTACTTTTCAATTTTCAATTTTCACTTTTTACTTGACCTTGATATTTGACGTTGGTTTTTTGCTTTCCCCTTCTGAATTTTTCCTTTTTGTTGCAACGTTACAAAGATACGAATTGCTGTTTGGTCGATTAAGCTAGACCAGAGCTCCGAAATCTCACATTCAATGCTTGGAATACACCTGAAATGACGTTAACTGTACACTCACTCTCACCCTTTGCAGTGATACTAAATTGAATCTAGTTACCCTTACACCAAATTCAACGTTTTACTGTTTCGGCTGGTGTTACTTTTTGTTGTGCTTTGCCCTTCATTCGTTCAAGAAAGTAATGAATGATATCAAACTTATAGCGCCTATTTAGTGTCGTCAGGCTACAGCAAGCATTGGGTGCTCTACAGGATGAAGCATGATTCTTTAAATTAGTGTTACTATAAAACCATTTTAAAAGAAACCAATGGCTTATAGTTATTTCAGCACCAGGAATTGGAAAATCACTATCAATCCAGCGAATTGATAGAGTTTTGAACAGAGACTTCAGTCAAGCAAGCGCAAAGTACCTAGTTGATATTTGAACGAAGGAAAGATTCACACCGCTATCGGCACGGTAAAAAGTTTTTGTCAGAGCATGCTGTATGAGGGATAGAATAGAATGAAATAGCAGGAAATATTGTACTCTGAATGCTCTTATTATTCGCCTTCACACAGTTCTGTCACTTTTTCCGAACTCTGGGCTAGACTTAGTATGGTGCAACTGCTTCAAAATTAGGATTTAAATGAAGCGCAAAATTATTAGAGGGAATACTATTTTCAGAAGCTATGAAAGGGAAAAGACTGGTAGACTCGAAAGCTTTTTTATACATTAGGCGTCCGTGTGCTGTTCAGAGAGTTAGACCGAGGATTGGAACCTCCCTATTGAGGCAGTTGGTAGCGCGTTTGCAGATTGGTTTGCAATTACGGAAGAACTGCGCAGCACACGGTTTGGCCCGCGAACCTGGAAAGGTTCTGCGTCTAACCCAAAAATCGACACCCTCGGCAAAGTTGAGCAGCAATTGCTAGTGAGTAGACACTACACGCCACACCATCATTTTAGGTACACACTCACACGCCACTAACACACGAAATAAAACCAGTAAAGTCGGCTTTTGTTCTTCATCCGCGATGTCCTTGATTACCCGGTAGCTAGCCGACTCTTCGATACAAGCAATAGGACCTGCTCTAGCACAGAATTTGCCAGCCGTTAAGTATTGGGATGTCAATCGGTTTCAGTCTGATCCGGAGTGGATGGCTCGACTATGAAAGGCAGTGTCCCGCCAGCTACACCGAGACCCTCTTGCACGGTACCAGCTACCAGAGCGGCGGCACCGTCAACGAGCTGGGTATCGGCATCGTAGTGCCTAGCAAGATGCAGAGTAGTGTGATCAAGTGGCAGGCGATCAGCAGGTTGTGTATGTTGAGAATAAAAAACCGGCTCCACAACTACATCATCCTCGACGTGCACTGCCGTCACGAAGAAAGTCCCGATATAGAGAATGAAGCGTTGCACACCGAGATGAATCGCATCCTCCAGCGGCGCGTTAACTTTGCAGCTTTTCGAGGACTCGTAGTCCGAAACACCGTCTTCTCTTGCAAAGACATCCACAAAACCACTTGGAGATAACCTGACCAACCTACAGCACACCAAATTGACTACGTTCTAATTTATGGCCGGTTCTTCCAATTACGGTGCGGATATTGACTCGTACCTCTAATTAGTTGCGGTAAGCTCGCGCTCGAAACCGTCGACCGTGTATTCGAGACTCCCAGACTGTGAAGGAATACATTCAACTGATCGAAACGGCACTACCCACGTCGGAGGGACTTGACGCATCGCCTCTGAAGGACGGCTGGTGAACGATTCGCAGAGCTATCAGGGAGGCCGTTATAACAACACTCGAGGTAGTGGCATCGATCGGCAGGAACGACTGGTATGACGGACCTAGGCGAAATACTTGGGCAAGTCGACGAGGGTTCTTCCAAGTACAAACGGGCATGAAACGACATGACGATTCTTAGACGAAAATAGCGCTAGTAAGAGGAATTTGTTTCAAGAACGGATTGCACAAGAGAGTAGTATAATGATCGATTTCAAGCAGCACTTGCAACATGTTTTTAAATGAGACAACTCAATATTTGTTGTTTTGAAACTTTTTTAACGGTGCAAGAAACTTTCCGGTTACTCTAAAGAAATTTAAAAGAATTGAGCAACATTTTGTTATTAACATGTATCATTCTCGCAACTTAACACAAGAAATTTCTCAATAGTTTTCGGCAATCTATTTCCAACTGCATATTTCATGATGCTTTTAAATAACTATGCTTTTAAAAAACGATATCACATGATGTTGCATATTGTTGTTTCAAAAATGTTTTCGTCTAAGGAAAGCAAACTAATGATGAAAATGTATAGCAACATCTTGTTAAACCATATATTTGCTAAAATTACCACACAGTGAACAGTAATCTTTAATATAAATGAATGATAAATGATTATTGTTGGAAATATGATTTGTTATTCCATATTACGCATGCTTAACACTGCATACCCACTGAGCAAGGTTTTCTGAACTATCGTTTCCCAAAACATTGTTTATAATTTGGCGAGTTTAAATCATGAAATTTCTTTTGCAACACTTTATAAAAGGCGCGTGAATAATTACGAAGTAAAAACATTTTTTGCACGGTAAATTTTGAAACGCAGGTAGAATTACACACCTGTCAGAAGCGTAAGTAGAGAAAAAAATCAATATATTTGTAGTTATATGAAACGAGTTACATGAGAGTAAAGGTAACCAAACTAAATTGTATTTCTCCTCTCTTTTCTTTCTATACTGTAGCGGCTATCGATGCAGATGATGATTTCACATAGCACTGTTAGTAGCATATAGGCTCCAACTCTTGCGCTTTTTCGGTTATCTACAAGTTTAATAAAAGTAACGGATGCGAATTATTACAATCTTTGAATGCTGCATTGAGAGTTTCATTTGCTTCATTGCAACAATGTGTGCTGCTTAAGAAGGCACAGTGGATGATGAAAACTCGAGGCTACCTTGAAAATAAAACTGAGTCGTCGGTTCGCCTTTGCTATGATATTATTGTAATGCCACCTGAAGGACAGGACTGAATCCAACACAACATCTAAATCTCGGACCTGGTTAACCCTTGTCAGAATTTGACCGAGCATAGTATAGCTGAACATTTCCGGAAAATTTTTCCAATGGAACGAAATCACACAGCATTTCTGGATATTAACTGTCAACAGGATAATGGAGCACTTTTGAAAGACGTCGACTAATCACTGGAGTACGAGACCGTTTGCAGTATTTCTTAGTGTCTTGAATAACTTGACATCGTCTGCAAAAAAACATTTAGCAATTTTCTGGCAACATTAGAGATGCGTCATTTATGTACAACGCAAAGAGCAGTGGTCCCTCATTACTGCCCTGCGTAACGCCTGGTGCATTCGAAAAATGAGCAGAATGTTGTTATCCAATCTTCATGTACAAGGTACGAATTACCAAATAAAACCTCAGCCATTGTACCAGAGCAGGAGCCATTTCAAGTTCCAAGTTTGCGATCGGGATACCATGGCCGATGCAATCAAATGCAGCTTTCAATCAGCATATGCCGCATCAATTTAGGCTCCTTCGGTCATATTCTGTAGGCACGTTGCAATGCATTGAACGAAGTTAGTAGAGGTGAAGGTAGTTCTTCGATGGACACCTAAATGGCGATATAGCAAACTAAAGCGGAACAGGAACCGACTAAGGAGCAAATTACTTTTTAAAGTTCGTTATGAGATCGGGAAGCTAAAGTACAACCAAGAGAGGCACTAGATAGAGTGCTGTACTGGGTCATTTCCAGGATATGGTCATCTACCCCATCTACTAAAAGAGCTAGAATGCCGCACCTACTTCGGCATTTTGCTTATCAATGCCGCTTATATATGAATTTTATAGAAATGTCGCGAATACAGCGTGCCCACATATCAAATCACAAATTCGGTTATTTTAACTTCACGATGGTCTATGATAAAGTCGATGAAGAACAGCTGTTGCAGATCATGCACGATAGCAGCTTTGCACGGTTTTCCGGATAAACTCACGCGATTGATCAAGGCACCATGGCGTAAGTGGTGTGCTACGGGCGTGGTTCGGAAATACTCTCGAGCCTTTTTGAATCACGCATAGGGTTAAGACAAACTAATAGAATTTCTTGTTTTCTGTTCAAAATCACCCTTGAAGGTGTGATTCGGAGTGTCGGTACCAACAACGGGCGCGATTTTTACAAGGTCAGTTCAGCTTCTGGGCTTCGCAAATAACTTCGACATCATAACACGTTACTTTGGGACGGCTGAGGAAAACTACACCTACACCCAATTAAAAGCTGAAGCCAGACATATCGAACTGCGAATACTTACGACGAAAACGAAATACATGCGAGTGAGGGGCTCCAAGAAAACAATATCCAACTTAACTCTCTGTAGACGGCGGTGAGATTTGACTCTATACGTAACTCTGATAAGACCGGTAGTCCTCCACAGAATCGGGACAAGAACGTTTCTCGTGTAGGAGGACTCAAATGCACTTGAAATTTTTCAACGGAAGGTGCTGTGGACTATAAACGGTCGAGTATTGGCAGACGACGAAGAATGGCGAAGGCGCATGAATCATAGGCCATGAGTCGGTAAGCTGCGGTGGGCAGGTCACGTCGTTAGGATGTCGGACGACAACCTTGTGAATTGCTTCTCCTCAGCAATCCTGTCAGCATCAAACAAAGAAGGGTGCAGCGTACAAGATGGTTATACCGAATCGAAGGATGCGGGTGATGAGAAGCCTGGCGAAACACAGGCCATAACTCAGAACCCATAGGGCGTGGGCCTAGCGTAGTTGGTAACGTCTCTGACAACCACGCTCGACGCCTGGGTTCGAATCCCAACGCCGACTAGGTGTCGATGGTTGTGGGGTGACGTGATCCACGCACAACCAACCAAACTCGTCTAGATCCACGCCTTCCATCGCGTGAGGAGTTAAGCCGTTGGCGCCGGTCCGTTGATCAACGGGTCGAAAGTTAGGGTCCTGGGTGGAATCGCCTCTCCGGGTGTCTGTGATTGGCACAAACAACAGTAGCGGAACTAGACCGACGGAAAATAAATGAGACTAAAAAAAAACTCAGAACCCAGCAACATGGCGACGAGCCATCATAGCTGTCGCCTGATTGGTAAGGTGAGTCCTACCACTAAATGCAATTTGACAAGTCGTTATCCATTGGCAGCTGTTAGTTGAACATTAGCTGTTATTTTGTAAGTGTCAAAAACGTCCAAAATTTTTTTATTTGCAAGAATTTCATTTACTTTTCGGATGTTTTTTTTTTTAATTTTACCTGATTTGATTTCATTCCGTTGATTTTTTACTAAGTTTGATCGCTTGTTCACTATATACATTTTACTGGAAAATTTTTATTCAGGAGCTCGTTTTTTTCGTATCACCGAGGGATTATAGTGCTTTGAGAGCCGTGCTTTGGAGTCCATTTCAGCTCGATACTAACACCCTGTTTCTCTTTAAAAGACAAGCAGTTGGAAGGTCCCTCAAGGAGTAATAATGGGACTTTTGCTATTTATTTTACCCTTTATCTTTTCGGTTTGTTAATCAGTACTGGTTTTCCATTATAACTTTTCATTGCTTGAAGAGTAAAACAAAATAAATTTGGCTATCTTGAATGTGTACTTTTTATAAACCTTTAAACCTTTTTTTGCAATTCGTTTCTACGATGATCTAAACGTATTTCCTATGTTAAAACCCCAAGTTTCAGTAATAGTTATCAAAAAAATTATGACTAATCTCATGTAAATGTATCCCGATAGCCTTTTCAATTAACCTTATTTTACCATCTGACCTAAATTGACAAATTTGTCTCGATGTTTCGATAAAATTTGTGTGTTCGACTATGAGCTGCACCATATCCGATTGCAAACTGTATGCAACGCTAGTGAGGCCAACCACGCGACCATGCAGCAGCGGTGCAATACGTTTGACAGGCCATTTTAATATAATTATTTCACGTTATTGATTATTTTATTACGGTGCTCGATGTGTATCGGTAATTTATAATATCGTTTATTATTAATAATATCTATCCTCGCACATTTTCACCTGAAAATCGGGGGAGAGCTCAATTTTTGTACGCTCCGCTATCCTCGGGTTGGAAGAAAAAGGGAGGCGGTAAATTTCTCATAGCTTCAGGACTGCAAATCGTTCGAGGTGAAATGATGCGTGCTGGAATGAATCATTTGAGGCGAGCCCGAAATGCATCCACTTGAAACCAGCGTGGTGACTATTGATGATCGGCTGGCATAAGGGAAGTGGGAAAATGACGCTTATTTATATCAAATAAATGCATAAATTATTGCACGTAGCGCAGGTGAGTTTCACATTTCGTGGAATGCAGTAGTGAAGAGGGAATAAAAAAAAAGCGAGGCTAAAGGCGATTTGCAACGATTGATTTCTCCCGGCGGAAATTAATTTGCAATTCTGATGCAGCTGCATTATTCAGGAGTTTAATTAAAACGGAAAAAAGACAAATAAAGCAGTTTTTCAGAGATACTATGTATCTAAATCTGGATTTAAATGAAATGTTCTTCACTCAATGGACCAATCACATGAAGCACATCCAAATCAAGCTTTACACACATCACCGTTGTTTTGTGCTTATCGCTGAAAACATATCATATCACTGTTAGGATTTGCGAAAAAAATGAAACACAATTCACGTTGCCTAAGGACAGAATCAAAAAAAAAAAAAACGCACGCCATATTCCGTAGGATCATTTATCAATCCGCAGCGATTCCCATGGTAACGCCACGTATACGCACTTTTGCATCGGTTGATCCGAGCTTGGGGATTTTTTGCCGGATGGCGCACGAAAGGAAAACTTTGATCTGTTGAAAATTCGAATATCTGTTTTTCTTCACCCCGACCACTGCAAGCCCAATCCTCGTATTTTCTCTTCGCTTCGCCGCAACACGGTGGCAACTCATCACTCTCTTGCCCCTTCCAACCGAGAGACTGGAGACTTCTTTCGTGGTCGTCACAAGATCCAGCTAAACCGCAAAGTATAATTCAATATATTGTACGCAAACAGGCAGTCTAGGCAACTGGGGTGTGTCTTGTTTTTTGCCTTCAGTAATTATGAACGTGGTTCTTGCTTTCATTGTGAGACACCCTAACCACGAGCGAGAAAGTAGTTACAACCGTCATTTATCATTTATGCTCCCCTGCTGCGAGGCGGCTACTTTTGCAGATCTTCGAAAATGCGCACTTTTTGTCGAGCAAGATGCTATGCTACGCATAGATTGGCAAGAATATTGCAGAAGGGATCAGTTGACATTGTGTCCTTTCTCATTTTTGGCGTAATATTAAGGGCACGGTTCAACGTATGGATCGATGCCAGGGAATGGCAAAGTACGGCAGTGTGTTGCTATCATGTGGGATTTACGGGGGTGCATTGAAGATTTTCGACAATCGTTTTGTGATTAGAAATGACTGGTTATAAGGCTGAAAACGGTCGGGTGGCATGGGGCGAGATTTTGTTTATTACAAGGTTTATCTGCAGTGGTCATTTTGAACATAATCGTTCCGCAGAAAATAGCTCGAATCGCATCTTTATTTCAATCTTCATTTCATGACACCTTCTTATGAAAAATGACAGTAATTGTAACCGTCTGCGAACTTCGATCAGCGATGTTGCCATATGGAACCGCCACTTCCTAACCATGAAACATCGCAGCCAATCTGCGTCTAGACGTGACTGATGAAATGCTAAACCACAAACTCGTGAAGACTGTTGCCTGGGTAATGCGTAAGACCTGCTTCCTGGGTAGGCGAGATACTTCACCCGCTGTCATGCAGCCATGCGTTAGTGCGCGGAAACACGACAAAGGCATACTTATTTCTTATATACACTCCGATGCCGGCAAGTATCGTATGCCAGGGCATCTCTCCCTGTTGGGATAATCATATTTATGAGGGATGTGATGAATACATATGATGGGTGAGTTCTCTCATTGCATATGTAAGATCTGTTTCATTGTTACATTTTGTGCCGTGGGTTGCAAATCGGTCCACATCATCAGCAATGTGGTTTTCCACGGTCCCTTCGGGTGATTTGGAAAAGAGGTGAATTCAACAAGTCACCTTCTAAATCATTCTAATAAGTGCACCACAGTTAACAACCAGTGAATAATGACACCAGAATGCTTCAGACGCACTCCATCGACTGACTGGGTACTTCTAGATTCTTGAGTACTTACCATCTCCAAAGCAGCAAATCTATCCATCCAGTCGTCGTCCTGCAAGCATTATTCCTAAACGCAAATAAATTTATTGCATTCACTTGATTCAAGTATCGAAATGAATATTTCATACAATCTCCTCTCAATCTCCATCCGAAGATACCATTAGATGACCGTTAAATCCCTCCCCATCCAGCTCGGGGGAACCCAGGTTCTTCATTTTATTCAAGAGATTCCTGTTTATGAATACTAAGCAGGTTGCCCCGAAGGCAACCCTAAAAACAAAACGAACCACGTTGCCTCCGGTGTTGGATTCGCTTAAACATCTCCGCCGACCGGAATGCATCCCGAGATCACGGTGTGGAGATAAAAAAATATGCTTCCAGCACTCCTCGGCAGGGAATTATCGGCGGCTTCCTTCTCGCCTCTTCGATAAAGGCCAATCATTTCTCGAGCGAAGAAGGAACTCAAGTGAAAGACCAAAAAGATTTTTTCCTCCACAACAATTTACATCTCATCTGCTGCTGCTGCTGGGCCGGAGGAAAACTCTTTTGAAGTTTCGTTGCTGCGCGAGGGTTGTCGAATGCTGATCCTTGTGCGGGATTTGGAGTTTTTTTTTCGGGTGGATTGGACAAACAAGGGAACGAATTGGCTGCGTTCGACCGTCAGGTTCTAGAGGGGGTGTAAATTTCTCCACGAAATCAGGAATGCTGTAACCGTAAGTTTATTCTGAGATTATCGCAGAATAGGGAGACAACAAAAAAAAAAAACACGAGACCGAGGCTTAACTGCGTATCCAGTGAGTTGTTCGCAGTAAATTTGTGTATGTCTACGAAGAAGTGTCCCCGGAGAGAATGCCGGTTGTAGGGGTATCAATGTTCGGGGAAATTTATAGTCTACGCTCGACGTTTGTTGGGAGCACAAATGGTCAAACAACTTAAGGCATATCTTGATGGAGGAATAATTTAGACTTGCAACATTCGAGAAGTTCGGTAGTGAAATTTTCCATTACTACTTTCAGTAAGAATAACTGACTAACTGAAACTAGTAGAAGTTTGACAATACTTTAACTTTTGAATAATTAATGGCGTAAGTTGCGGTGATTTATTATAATGCAATTAGGGGTAATTCTCTTGAATACGAGCAATTCTCGCTGAAACCGTCCCACTGGTGACATGAGGTCTTTAAAAAAGGATATTTTTATGTCTAAATGATTAAAAGTAGCGAAAAAATGAGAAAACCACTTTGGTTAGTTCATATTGATGGACCCCTCGGGCACAAATCGGTTAGACGGTTTTTACAAAAATTGATTTTTGAGCAATTCTTGACCTTTTTATTGATTTATTTCTCTTAAATTTGCCATTGAACCCGTTGCAACCAACACATCGTTTTCAATAGGAAGGATAGAGCTTTCATTTAAAGAAAAAAAAATTGGCCGCCATATTTGATCTCGCCGCCATTTTGGATTTCATCAGAAAAACGTGTTTTTGAGCAAGTTCGCAACCACCGATTTTGAATTTGATATCACCATTGGAAAGCTGAGAAAAAATGCTTTAAGATACATTCAAAATATTAGGTGAGCATTGAGGTTATCTTGTCATTCTGATCACTTTTCAAAATCGAGCTTCAAACAGTTCAACGCATGACTCGCGTCCAATATCAAATCAACGCAATATACTGAGCCTGTGGTGTGCGTATGATGTGGACAATCAGTATTCCTAGTTCACAGGTAGTAAGTGCACCCACGCACCGTAATTTTTGAATAGCCTTTAATCAATTGGCAGAATTTCGTTAGGTAGCAAACGTACCCTTTTCGTCGATAAGACTTTGCTAGGGACAGTCTTGGCATACTCATCGTGTGTAACAAAGAGGCTCATATAATTTGCACAGAACACAGAAGCATGTTGAAAAAAACGTATGAGTTGATTATTTTTTTCGTGCGCTGGAAGCAAATGCACACTGTGTAAAGAAAGCCAAACACGCAACATGAAAAAGCTTGTATTGTGAAGAGCAAGCGCATAAAGCTCTCGCAGAGAGACTTTTTCGATTACAACTGATAAAATATAGATAGCGCACATGTATTGCTCATTGTTAAGGGCACTATGATGACAATTTTAGCTGGTTGAAAACTTTTCTGGCTGTTTCCTTAATAACCTGTTCTGTAGCGTTCACGTAAGGCTCTGCGCTATGCTCACTGTGTTATGCTGACTGAGTTTTTTTACTATCACGGTGCAGGTCTATGATAAATTTAGCCCAGACACAGTTAATTTTCTCAACAGCACGCAGCTTTGGCTCGCCTACTCATATGTGTAGTTATATTCCACACTCTCTACGCACAAAAGCACCGCTCAAGAACGTTGTGCTTTTTTATTTGCTCATCACAATGCCTACTAAAAACTGATGTGAAGCAATTTATGTGTTGAAAAATGCACAAAGATGAGTAAGTGGTCAAGACTGGCTAGGGATCAAAAAAGTGACGATTCTACTCTTACTTTATTTACGCTGGCATACACAAATCTTCTCCAGATTACTCGGGATATACTTGATTCGTACTATACCTTGGTATACCATACCTAAGTTTGTTGATAGTAGTTTAATGCATGTAAAAAACAACAGTAGCAAAAACAACATCTAACATAAATTTGTTTAATTACTAAACACGCGAAAACTGTCCTCCATACAGGGAACCAAACTTTGTTCTTGCAACAAAATCGTAGAGAAGCTTAATCACAAAATACGTTACACCCAGAAGGAGCGAGGGAATGAAGAAATAAAAAATGTGAATGCAGTGAAAAGGGATCAAAGATACGATTTTTTGCTTTACGTAATTTGTGAACAGACCCAAAGTCACACAGGCATTGGGCCATCCACATTCCACGTGGACAACTTTGGGGAGGGGGGTCTGTGTGATGTCCACGGTCCATACAAAATTTTGAGAATTTATATGAGAAGTTGTGCGGGAGGGGGGGGGGGGGGGAAACAAAATCCTTGAAAATCTGTCCACGTGGAACATGGATGGCTTCTAATATACACTACACTAAAGACACACACCACAGGCTCAGCATGATTTGATATTGGCCGCACGTCATGCGTTGTGCTGTTTGAAGGTCGATTTTGAAAAGTGACAAGAATGACAAGATAACCTCAATGCTCACCTAATATTTTGAATGTATCTTAAAGCATTTTTTCTCAGCTTTCCAATGGTGATATCAAATTCAAAATTGATGGTTGCGAACTTGCTCAAAAACACGTTTTTCTGATGAAATCCAAGATGGCGGCGAGATCCAAGATGGCGGCCAATTTTTTTCTACTTCAAGTGAAAGCTCTATCATTCCTCTTGAAAACGATGTGTTGGTTGCAGGGGGTTCAATGACAAATTCAAGAGAAATAAATCAATAAAAAGGTCAAGAACTGCTCAAAA
This sequence comes from Wyeomyia smithii, assembly GCF_029784165.1. Taxonomy (NCBI): domain Eukaryota; kingdom Metazoa; phylum Arthropoda; class Insecta; order Diptera; family Culicidae; genus Wyeomyia; species Wyeomyia smithii. The sequence continues at coordinate 62,914,380 of NC_073696.1, forward strand.
ATCAATTTTTATAAAAACCGTCTAACCGATTTGTGCCCGAGGGGTCCATCAATATGAACTAACCAAAGTGGTTTTCTCATTTTTTCACTACTTTCAATCATTTTGACATAAAAATATCCTTTTTTAAAGACCTCATGTCACCAGTGGGACGGTTTCAGTGAGAATTGCTCATATGAGAATTCTTTTCTCTTGAATCTTACACCGTGGAATCGGAATTAGGTGTTCAAAACATTTTTAATAAAATCAGTTTGAAGAAAAAATTCAAAAATGATTCAAGATGATTAGAGAATTTGAGCATGTAGTTCAAAAGTTATGTAAAGAAACGTGTTCTGGAGACTATTTAAACTCACTCATGTTTCTCAGCGATAGCTGGACCGATTTTCTTAAAATCAGTGTCATATGGAAGGTTTAGTTGCCCCATAAGACCATATTGATTATTTTTGCAATTTTTACTTTGCCTGTTATGTTAAAAATGTGAAATCTAGCTTTCATAGCTCTTCCGAAGACTACTTAAACTCACTCTCTTTTCTCAGAGTTGGCTGAACCGATTTCCAGAAAATTAGTGTCAAATGAAAGGTCTAGCTGCCTCATAACACCCTATTGAGTTTCACTGTAATCGGACTGTACCTTCGCGTGTAATTTATCAAAATGTGAAAATCACGAAACTTCATTATCTCAGAAAATTCACAACCGATTTGAATAATACTGATATCACATGAACGGGCTAGTTTGGGGTTGACTGATGAATTGTTATGATTGAACACTTAGTTGTGAAAAGAAAGTCATATTTGAAATAGAAAAAATCTACTATTAATACTCGAATCTGAAACTGGTTGGTAAATGGTTGGACAAGTGTCACCTATTGTGGTCATTCAACTCTGTCCAGTAACTCCTATCCCAACCTCCTCGAGGTGCCGACCGGAATACGGGTAACCTTAGCGGAGATCGGGTAACCAACCCCCGGTGGAAACTTTGGTCGTATGCTGACTGGGAAGAGGGAACGTACGCGGCTGTTTCCCCATGTTAGGGGCGGCGTACAACAGCGTCTGACCCGGAGCGGGCGGCTGAATCATGAAACGCGGTGTCTCGCCAGCTAAATCTAAGACGGCAGCCCCGTCGCGAGACTAGCCATCGCCACCCTAGTAAGGTAGCATGGCAAAAAAACTTTACTACGAATAATCGAGAAGAAGAAACGGACCGGATCAATCGGCAACGACCTAGGCGACGAAAAAAGGACACTGATTGGAAACTCGGAACATGGAACTGTAGATCGCTGAACATCCCGGGTCGCAACAGGATCCTACTGGATGATGATCCGCACGGCCATTAGGGAATCCGCGGCAACGACACTAGGAACAGAGGCATCGAGTGGCAGAAACGACTGGTATGATGGGGAATGCCAGGCAGCGGTGTCAGAGAAAAACCGGACCTGGATAAATTACCTGAGGGTAAGGACGAGAGAGAACCTGGTCGAATACAGACGGACAAGGAACGACATGACCACGATCCTGAGACGTAAAAAGCGCCAGCAAGAGAATCGTGACCATGAAGAGCTAGAAGAGCTGTTCACTGCTAATGAGACGCGAAAGTTCTACGAAAAGGTTAGCCAATCCCGTAAAGGCTATGGAAGGTAACCTCATCACGAACGACAGCGAGGTGGTCGACAGGTGGAAGCAGCACTTCGATGAACATCTGAATGGCGATGCAACAAACAGAAGCGGAACTGGAAAGGACCTGTGAGTGCCAGAAGTAGATGACCGGGTAGTAGCCCCCGATCTCCACGAAATTCAGCGGGAGATTGGGAGGCTGAAGAACAACAAAGCCACCGGCAAAGACGGCCTGCCGGGCGAGCTCTACAAACATGGTAAAGTAACGCTTGCTAGAGCACTACACTGGGTCATTTCCAAGATCTGGGAAGAGGAAAAACTGCCGGAAGAGTGGATGGAGGGAGTCGTCTGCCCCATCTATAAGAAGGGCGACAAGCTGGAGTGCTGCACTTATCGTGGTATTACGCTTGTCAACGCTGCATATAAAATACTCTCCCAAGTTCTATTCCAACATCTAACACCTTTAACAAGGAGGTTCGTGGGGCAGTACCAGGCGGGTTTGGAAGCTCGCGCAACCACGGACCAATTTTTTTCAATCCGACAGATTTTGCAAAAATGTCTTGAGTACAACATGTCCACGCATCACACTTTTATCGACTTCAAGGCAGCCTATGATACAGTTGATCGCGAACAGCTATGGCAGATCATGCACGAGAACGAGGATATCTTCCCGGATAAACTGACGCGGCTGAACAAGGCTACCATGAACCGTGTGATGTGTTACGTGCGTGTCTCGGGAATGCTCTCGAGTTCCTTCGAGTCATGCCAAGGATTGAGACAAGGTGACGGACTCTCTTGTTTGCTTTTTAACATCGCCCTCGAAGGTGTTATACGAAGAGCGGGCATCGACACGAGTGGTACGATTTTTACGAAGCGGGTTCAGCTTAACGGCTTCGCTGATGACTTCGACATAATGGCACGAAACTTTGCGACGGTGGAGAAAACCTACACCAGACTGAAAGCGGAAGCTAAGCGCATTGGACTGCTGATCAATACGTCGAAAACTACGTAAATGAAGGGAAGAGGCTCCAAGGAGAACAATGTCAGCCTCCCACCCTGGATCACCGTAGACGGCGATGAGCTTGAGGTGGTAGACGAGTTCGTGTACTTAGGATCGCTGATGACCGCTTACAACAATACCAGCAAGGAGATCCGGAGACGCATTCAAGCGGGAAATCGTGCCTACTTTGCACTTCGTAAGACAATGAGATCCAATCGCGTGCGCCGCCGTACAAAGTTGAAGCTGTACAAAACACTAGTTAGACCGGTAGTCCTCTATGGGCTAGGACGACAACACTGCTCTCAGAGGACCTCAACGCCCTTGGAGTTTTCGAACGGAAGGTGCTGCGAACCATCTACGGTGGAGTACAGACTGAAGACGGAGATTGGCGTAGACGCATGAACCATGAGCTGCACGCGCTGCTAGGAGAGACCCCCATTGCACATCTGATCAAAGTTAACAGATTGCGATGGGCCGGACACGTCGCAAGGATGCCGGACGACAACCCGGTTAAAACGACCCTTTTCAGTAACCCCTCCGGCACCAGAAACAGAGAAGCACAGCGTACACGATGGCTCGATCAGATTGAAAGTGACCTACGAGTGATAAGACGCCTGGGAGCATGGCGCCATACAGCCCAGAACCGAGTTGAATGGAGACGACTTCTTGATATAGCACGAGCCACCCTGGCTCCAGCCTGCTAGGTTGGTCGAATACTCGAATCTAAAATGATATTTTATCGAATGATATATATTCAAGTCTCTATATAATTTTATTGAGTCTATATATAACACAGCGCAACATTTTTTTTGCCTTGACTTCTATGTATGATTTTGAAGTAGAATATTTCTCTCAGGAAGTTCGGCTACATAGGGATGTGAAATGAAAATCTAAAACCGAAAAAAGTGAAAAATATGTCCAATTTCAAATGCTAATAAATCGGTTAGTATTCGATGGATTTCCTTCGTTCTTGCAGCAATAGATTGGAAAATCTTCTAAGATTTTTCCCAAAAAAAGATAACTATTTGCAGCGGATCCCAGCAACGATAGCAGCTGGGCCAGCTGATGCAGGGACAGCGGATACCAATGGCAGCGTATAGCGGACACAAATGTGGCATGGCTATAGTCTCTGTGCGATAGTGGGCACTAGTAAATGCATTCAATGAAAAGTTTACTCATTTTGACAACACGTGAGCCGTCTAATTTTGAGTGTTATATCAGCATTTCACTGTTTACTTTATCACAACGAATAATTTGTTCGCACTGTCAGCAGGCTTCTTCCGTTCTCTGGATTTTTGCCCAAATTTCCTTTTATACCTGTCAAACCCCTTGGAGAACTAGACTTTCTCTCACACAGAGTGAGTAATTATCCACATTTAGGCGTAGAGTATTTCAGTCGCAGAGTTCCTTTTCACTCTTTATCATCACGTGTTAGGGATAAACCTTTATTTGCTCTCTCAGTTTAAGAGGGAGTAGTTTTCGTTAGCTTCTCCTTTACTAGAAGAGAAGTTGGCCAAATATCAAAACATTTAGGTTCATATTGAAGCCACATCCTAACCGTTTTCGAATTTAATATTATATGAAGATTCACAACTCACCATAGGTGCGTATTCTGCAGAAAGTTCGATTTTATACTGTTTTTGCCGCACCCCAGAGCGATGAGAACGGTAACGCAATGCTCAGTAGGTCGCCGAGCAATTTATTTCATTTTTCTTGCGTGCGCGGATGCTTTGTCAAATTAGGAGCGTTTTTTCGTCAGAGAAACTATTACTCTGCGCTCTCTCTACAGCAGATGGTGTGATGCACATTGAATGTAAGCTCGCAGTTGTTAAGAGGGAAGAAAACTCTTTCTCTTTACGATGAAGATGAGCAAAACAAAGCCTGACTGTCAGTGATAACGCAAGATGTAATCGGCATCTTATTCGATACTAAATTGAACAACAAATACAATACAAACAAATCCTTTTCAGGATGAAATAAAAACCTGATGATTAAAGCGTTAATGTTTTCTCTTGAGTGAATTTACATTTTTAAATTTGTAAAAGTTATAAATTTTACTTTATTTGCGTGTCTCAGAACGTACTGAATTATCTTTTCCGTCAGACATGAGCACGACATCCGAAAAAATTTCATCTCAAAATTTAAAAATTGTCAAGCCCCTACCATGACAAGCAACTTACTATATTATTGAAAATGGTCAATTCTTGTTGAAGCGCAAAATTCGATTGATCTGATTAGTCAACGTTTATTTACTAAAAAAAATTACTGACACGCAGGCAGCCGGGTTATCTTTCTTGTAAAAGTATTCTACTTCTACCTTGCGGTCGTGGCTTTGTAACAACCCTCCTGTTATTTTTTGATAAAGTTTGATGCAAAACCAAATTTCCCCGAGTTTGGACATGTTTCAATATAAGGGGCAACAATGGCGCCATTTCGAATTTTTGAAAAATCGGAAATTTTCGATGTTTTCCGACGCCATTTTGTTTTGAAGCCAAATATCAAAAATCAATCTCTTTGCAGGTTTTCGTAGAATACTCGTTTTTGGTTAGGTATTCTACCAGACGTATTTTACGTAGAAAACTCGTCGAAAACTACATGAGGTTTTCTACATGACATCCCTGATCATGCCGTTCATCGGATCGTTATAAAAGTGTGGTCTGATAAAGAAATGCCCAGGTCTAAGGTCTAAGGTCTCTTATGCCCGATCTACAAGAAAGGACTATAGTAATTATCGAGGCATAACTCTTCTTGATACCGCATACAATATTCTCTCCCGCATCCTTATCCATAGACTGAGACCGTTGCAGGAAACCTGTTTTAGGGAATACCAATGGGGGTTTTGAGAGGGACGCTCCGCTATGGAGTACATGTTCATCTTGCAACAAGTCCTCGATATATTTCGAGAATTAAACTTGCAGATTTAACATTTGTTCGTTGAGTTTAAGGTAACGTACGGTTCAGTTAAGAGAAATGAACTATGGCGCACTATACTCGAACAAAACTGATTAGAAAAGAAAGATTAGAAACTGAAAACTGACTGAAGGGTTCACATCAAGGGTCAGGGTAGCCAGAGGGCTAGCGTGCAAAGATGTGGTATCATCATTACGCAGTCTCACATGCTTCCAGGTGTGGCGTATACTATCGACTTTGTAACGAAACCCCGCATCCCTTCATAGCTTCCTACAAGGCGTTTAGGGTCCGGAAAGAAGCCGGTTCTCTACCGGATTCTTCGTATGTTGACACAGCCTTCAGCTGTGCCTGAAAGTAGGTCAGAGCTTGCTTACAGTTAAAGCCAAGTCTTCCGCTTGGCTTGGGTGAAGAAAACCGCCACCCATGAGCACAATTAAATAAACAAGAGCCCGCGGTTCGGTACTTGATGGGCCGGTAACTCGTCGCCGCATCGCGAGGGTGAGTTACGGGTGATTGTTTACGAACACGACGGAATGGCAAAGCGCACGGCTCATCGCTCTCGGTAGAATTAGACTAAGTGGGATTAAACCCACGAATTAAGGTACTAAAACAGAGAAAGGCAGAAAAGGACCATTAGCATAACAAGGGAGTGGTTCCGCGAGGGGAAATTATTTCTCGCGGAATACCCACTAGAGATAACAGTAAGTTCCAATGTAACATAGAATTGAATCGTAAAGTAGAAGAGATTCCGCGTGGTCACTGGATCGCGGGTACTGGAATACTTGTGATTTTTACGGAAGAATATCACAAATTCCTGGTAGGGCAACAGAAGTCATCCTACAACATCAATTGTAATAATCGTGGAGCGGTGGAAGAGATCTTTGGACCTCTCAAGAGGGAAGTCATAAACCCTGACTATACGGAGTACATAACGGCTGGTATAAAGCGTGGTGAGATTGATAGGAAAACATTTGAAGTAGTCGACAAATTTGTTTTCTTTTTGGGTACATTGACAACAAGGTTAGCCGTAAGATAAAAAGTCGGTTAGCGGCCACAAACAGGGTCTGCTACGGATTACATAAATCCGTACAAAATTTGCCCTGAATCTCTCGGTGGTACTCTATGACCATGATGTATAGACACTGGAACAGGCTGAACGGCGAGCTCTCGATATTTTTAAACGTAAGATCTTGAGTTAAATTCTTGGCGACAAACTGGAAGATGGTGTTTGATACATATACATAAATCAAGAGTCTCCAAGAGTGTAATGAAACTTAAATTGTTACTTGGGTATACCAACCAGCGGATATAGTCAAGCTCTATAGCGAAGGCTATATATAACAGGAGTCTCGACAGAAGCCTCCGACTTCGGGATATACCCCGCACTTGTTGGTGTGCTATCCACGAGGATGCGGCGTTAAGAGAATAACAGTCCAAGATCGTATTACATTCGGCACTGGCTCGATAATTGATCTGTCACCCTCAAAAAACCTAAATTAATCCACCTAGCGGTCAGACCCAGCCTTTCTCATTCAAACTTATTATTTGTAAAAATAGATTTACATGAACGCTTCAATCCAATAAATGTGTATTCACTTTTTTGATTTTAAAATAATGATGTTGTAATAGAAGTATAAAATATGAAATTTGACATAATGTAAATGCTCAAGACATAGCGAAATAAAAGGAATGACTCTCAATTTCAAACAATTCGATCACGAGCGATACCGGGAACATTCAAATGGTACGATACCACATTTAAATTATATTGAGGCCACATATATTGATCAAAGCAGGTATAGTTTCAAATAGCCTTTGAATTTTTTTTCTTTCCATAACTTTTGAACCACATATCATATTGTTATGAAGTTTGTTATTTGTTAGTTTGAGAGGTGACTCGTTCGTATGACACTAGTTATGTTCAAATAAGTCGTGTAATCTTTGAGATAATAGACTTTCGTTGTTTCATTAACAATTTAACCCTCTCCCGCTCACGAGGTTTTTGATGATTTAAAAATACTTTCCGGGCCAATTTAGGCAAAATACTGTGCAGAATAGTTAAAATCACTGTAAAACATTGTATTTTGAAGAAAAAAGCGAATTTTGAAACGGTGCTCCAGAGCACCTATGAGCACAGCAGGGACTTTTTTAAAAACACGAAAAAAAAATGCTGATACTTTTTGAAGTATTTATCAAATACTCTAGGAAATAATGAAAACAACGTAGTTTTTGAAAAAAAAACTTGACTTAGTCAATCATGATGATGAAAGGACGAATTTTGAAGAGCTTGTCATATCCGAGTTCTCCTCTTTTCTTCATCTCTGAGTTGTCATGTACCTAGATTTTGGCTTCCAGCTTTTCCCAGAAATGGTAAGTTTTCGTTTTGGTCCTCTTTCAATGCCTTTAGACCCACTTTCATTTCTTTCCTGGCCCGTTTTGCTGGTGTTTTTATTTCAACCTCGTTTGTATCGGAAAAATACTTATAAACTTCATCTGGTAATGGATCTATCGCAAACATAGCGACTTCATCTTCAATGTCGCTTCCCATCTCATCAGCTTCTGATTCATCCCCTTCTAGAATCACCACGTAGTGAGAAGAACGGCCAGCAAAAATATTAAATCAGATGTATAGTTTATTTAAGGCCATCTGTTTTTTTTTGTCTCCTGTATGCCCAGTGGTGCTCTGAGGCACCATTTAAAAACTTATGGAACAAGTGAACAAGAACAAAAATTGTTAATTTTTTGGACCGTTACACTCAATGAACAATAGATCTACGTAAAAGTTATTTTTATTATAAAAACGAATAATAAATGTTATAGAAAACAGTTGCTAAAAACACACATTATTTTTTTATCGTAAAATTCGGACTTTCTCCTGTAGTTTTCTTGATAACAAATCAAACATTGAATCAAGCTGACATTTGATATGCCAAGTTGAAAGTACATTAGAAATGCAAGGTTTTGTAGAAAAAAAGAATTCAAAATAAATAATTTTTTGTCGAGGTATGGTCATTACAATTCTTGGTGCTCTAGAGTCACCATGAGTTAATACATAACGGTTTCTTAGTTCGATTATAATCAAATGAAATGGGAACGTATAGGGCAGCCAAACTTTGAAACCACGTGTTAAATCATAATTCATCAGTTAACTCTTAACTAGCCCGTTCATCTGAAAATACTATTGATCAAATCGGTTGTGTACTTTCTGAGATAATGAAGTTTAGTGATTTTCACAATTCGGTACATTACAGACGAAGTTACAGTTCGATTACAGAAAAATTCAATAGGGAGGCAGCTAGACCTTTCATTTGACACTGATTTCGTGAAAACTGGTTCAACCATCTCTGAGAAAAGTGAGTGAGTTTATGTATTCTTCGGAATATATTTCTTTTCATAGCTAGATTCCACATTTTTAAACATTACAGGCAAAGTAATAGTCCGATTGAAAAAAATCAATAGGGTCTTATGAGGTAACTAGACCTTTCATATGACACTGATTTTGTGGAAATCGATCCAGCCATCTCTGAGAAACATGAGTGAGATTAAACAGTCTTCAGAAGACGTTTCTTTTCATAACTTTTGAACCACATGTTCAATCTATGTAAAATTCAAAAGTTGAGGGTTTTTAAGATAGCTCGCTCATTTGATACCAATTTTATTGAAATCGGGTCTGAGATATTGATGTTTCATGATTTTTACATTTTTAAACATAACCTCTAAAATAAAAATCCAATTACAATGAAATTTAATAGGGTCTTATGGGGCAACTAGAACTTTCATTTGCATATAATTTCATTAAAATCGGTCCAGCCATCTCCGAGAAAAGTGAGTGAAAATAAAAATCTGCACATATACACACACACACCCACACACACAAACACACACACACACACACACAGACACACACACAGACACACACACACACAGACACACAGACACACATACACACACACACACACACATACATACAGAAAATGCTCAGCTCGTCGAACTGAGTCGAGTGATATATGCCATTCGGCCCTTCGGAGCACTTTCATATCTTCGATTTTGCAAGTGATTGCTATACCTTTCGAGGAGAAAGGCAAAAAGTTAAAAAAATTATTAATTAGGAGTAAAATATTCACGCTGAAGCAAAAGCGAAATAAAAGAAATGGCTTTGAATTTCGTACACTAAAATCACGAGCAACACCGGGAACGTACGAATAGCACAATACCAAATTTAAATTTTGTTGAGGCCATATGTTTTGATCAAAACAGTTACAGTTTTAAATAGTCTTTGAATTTCGTTTCTTTTCATAACTTTTGAACCACAAATCAAATTGCTATGAAATTTCTTATATGTGAGTTTGAGAGACAACCCGTTCAAATGACACTAGATATGTTCAAATAAGTCGTGTGATCTTTGAGATAATAGACTTTCGTTGTTTTTATAATTCAATACTTAACGGTTGGAATACAAATACGATTATACTCAAATAAAATGGGAACCTATAGGAAAGCCAAACTTTTCATTTGACACTAAGATTGTTGAATTTAGTCCAGCCATTTTTGGGAAAACTAGTGAATTTAATCACCGGAACACTTTATCATTATTCTATCAATCACTATAAAATTCATTAATTAACCTTTACCTAGCCCGTTCATTTGATACCAATATTATTCAAGTCGGTTGTGTACTTTCTGAGATAATGAAGTTTCGTGATTTTCACATTTTGATACATTACAGACAAAGTAACAAACCGATCTCATTAAAATTCAATAGGGTGTTATGAGGCAGCTAGACCTTTCATTTGACACTAATTTCGTGGAAATCGGTTCAGTCATCTCAGAGAAAAGTGAGTAGGTTTAAGTAGTCTTCGGAATATGTTTCTTTTCAAAGCTGGATTTCACATTTTTAAACATAACAGGCAAAGTAATAGTCCAATTGCAAAAAAAATCAATAGGGTCTTATGGGGTAATCAGACCTTTCAAATGACGCTGATTTTGTGGAAATCGGTTCAGCCATCTCTGAGAAACAAGTTAGCCATCTCTGAGAAACAAGTTAAACAGTCTTCAGAACACGTTTCTTTGAATAACTTCTGAACCACACGTTAAATCTTCATGAAACTCAAAAGTTAAGGTTTTTTTAAGTAGCTCGTTCATTTAAAACCAATTTTGTTAAAATCGGTTGAGTACTTTCTGAGATAATGTTGTTTCGTGATTTTCACATTTTTAAACATAACCTATAAACTAAAAATCCGATTGCAATGAAATTCAATAGGGTCTTATGGGGCAACTAGACCTCTCATTTGCAATTAGTTTCATGAAGATCGGTCCAGCCATCTCTGAGAAAATCGAGTGAGATTGGGAGAGCGTCACACACACATACACACACATACGTACACACACACATACGTACACACACACACATACAGAAAATGCTCAGCTCGTCGAACTAAGTCAATTGATATACGAGATTCGACCCTTTGGAGCACTTTTATACCTTTGGTTTTGCCAGTGATTGCTATACCTTTCTAGGAGAAAGGCAAAAAGTGGAATTTTTTCGCTAAAGGCGAATTGCTAATCAAACCAAGTACAAACCATAATTATGCTTTGATGCGGGTCTAGCTTTTAGAGGGTATGTTTCTTTCAAACACTGTTCTATTGCCCTCAAATTTTCTGGAATTTCTCTTCTACCATATAATAAAAAAGACTACAGTTCGGAACACCAGCATAACAGTATAGTGCGCTGTAAATTCTGTTCTATTTCTCCTACGTTCGTATTTGTACTTTCCATGAAGAAAAAGCTCTCAAGTATGAACACCGTCTGACACGCTATATTTTGAATATGAACATGAATGAAACGACAATGGAACGATAATCTCGGCAAAAACTCAGATAACATATTTTTCTTGTAACAAAGATGCTGTGCGATGCGGCCATAAACATAGTAGAACATATAACTCTGTGAGAATAGCTTATGTAGCATACATGAGAATCTTTATGTTTTGACCGAAAATACGAGAGCTCGAAACAAATACCGGTTAAGTAGTATGAATTTGTTGAATTCATTGCTAATTGGAATGATTTACTTCGAATCTTCCACGAAACCATGATTTTATATCGCTTGGTTAGAGTTTTACCCAGCAGATTTCGAACACTGCAATTTAGCCGACCTACGCATTGTTTGGTTTACTGTTATATTCTATCAATTTTATTTATTGAAAATTCAACTTAAAACATGGTTTTTACAACGCTGCTCTTTGTCAACAATTCGAATATAAATAATCTTAGAGAATTTTCCCCCAATAAACTCTGGAACAATTTCAAAAGCAATAGCAGCCGCAACTTTTGATTGTACAAACCCGTGCTTGATTGCGAAACCGAACGGGTGGCCCAATAAAACCATTTTCATTATACTGCTCTAATCAAGCTGCACCACATTGTCGGCAAGCTGTGAATGCGGCAACGTTTGTAATTAGTGAATAACAGGCGGCGGTGGCGGATAGGCCTTCGCACAGCAGTGAAAGGCTCCAAACAACACCCGCTCCGGTTGCTAAGTTCGGAAAATGGATACCATTCTCCATGGTTGGCAGCCAGTTCTCGTCCCCGAACCAACAAGCATACCCCAGTTCGAACAAGTTTTTGCACCCTGCAGTGCCATTGTTTGTCGAAAGGCCATAAAATAAATATCACAATTCGGGGTGGAATGCTTTGTTTCGCGCTATTAAACTCTCGGCCTAAATGAAAATCAGTTTAAATTTAGCGTGGCAATCAAACGTTTGCAAGCGACGGGCGATGAAAATGGCCCAGTTTTGTGGCACGATAAAGGGTTTTACGATTGAAATCTATTGCTTCCAGTGGATGGCCTTTTTGTGGCTGAGTGATCGTAAATGGGTGGCATCAGCTGCCGCTAGGAAACGAACCTGTAATCCTTCGCCGAGAAATATTATATTTATCAATCTGGAGATTGCTTCCCCCCGGAAGACTCAACGGGACGCAGTGCTGTTCCCGGAGCGAGTATCCAAATTGGATTCATAAATATCTAACGTCATCCATTACTCGAAGGATGCGCACCGGTCCCAGTGCTTCGAATCGGAGAAACAGCTGCGACATTTCTCCACTTGTTGAGGGTAAGAATCTAATCTCTGTGAAAGAAGGCGCAAAAACGCATTTTCACAGTTGACGGAGTCGTTAAAGTCGAAGAAATCTAGTTACGACAACAAACGAGAACAGTTTTATTCGAACAGCAGGCTGAGAAATCCCACACATTAGAATGGACGCTTTCCGCACTCTTCACAACGACACAGGGAAACCTAAAAAAATCGTGTTCTACTCTGGAGGAAGGGAATGAAATATGGGATTTATCAAGGTGATGAACAGCAAAAGCGGCATCTCGCAAGGCCAGCGCAGTGGAGCGAACATGAGCTGTAAATAAAACATTTCTAACTAACCGGTGTGAATGTTCTACTAACTTCCATTATGCGGGTGGGTGGCGAAAAAAAAGGCGCGGAGACATAAAACTATACCCAGAAGCTGTTTATTATTGATGAAAAGCCAAATTTTCCATTTAGTCGATTTTGGGTCCCCTCCCAATCTACTGTAGCGCTGCGAATGTACTCATAAAGAAGCGAATCATCATAATCCTGGCGAAGGATTGTTCCATCAACACCGGTAGGTATGTTGCATTAAGGTTGACTATACACAGGAACAGGAGTGCTCGCGAGCGGCGGTGGGGGTGAAACCTATGCTATAAAATTACCCGGAAGAATAAACGCTGGCAAAATTGGGAAAATTGCGAGTGGAAATCAAATTTATTCTAACGAACGGAACACGCTAAATTGCCATTTGCATGTAAATGTGGGCAGGCAGTAGCGGAGGCAACATGTATTCCAAAGCAAGAAGCCTGCCCGGGCTTAAACTGTCAATTTCGCATGCCAACTCTTTGAGCTCGATTGCGTGTACTTACAGTCGAGCTAAATCCGCACATTGTGAAAAATTGCGTGCACCGGCCCCGGTAACGCAAAATGTTTGTTCGTCGGTATATTTTGCCAAATTGAGCCGTAAAAGCATCCTTCATTCAAGATGTAGCACCTTTTAGCGCCGCCGTGCCACCGCACCGCACCGGCGCGGCGGCCAGTCGACACGCGTTTGTTTCGAGCGTGAAAAGACGACCGACGCCGTCAGTTTCACTGGATGGGGAAGATACGATGGCAAACATGGCGTGACATTCACAAATGGAAGCTTCCTTCTTTGGTTTGACTGTGGTTACTGCTGCTATTACCCCCCTCTCTACTGTATTGGTTTTTCGGTCCAGGTGCACGAGAAAAAATGTGTTGTATTGGGTTAGATTTTCAGAGAATCTTTTCTTCTGGTAATAAATCTTCTCGACTTAGTTCAAAAATTATAAGAGTTGATTTTCTTTGAGTCAATAATGTTCATACATTTTAAGTATTATATATTTTTTTAATGTTAAGTTTTAAGCAAAGTTATCAATTTGAAAAAATAATAATAATTCACTACACTGCTTTTGAGATAATATTAATTACAAAATGACTACGTGATTTTGGAACGCAGTTCTGTTGAATTTTGCGGATTCGAATACTTCGCCACAAAAGCAACATCGTTGGCTTTGTATCATTCCATCAGCGGTTTCCGAGTGTCACCTTCGTGGATCCAGCGGAAGGACAGTAAACACTTCAGGAGACAATCTTCCTAATATATTTGGCCGTTGATGTTGCCGGTCGTTATGTACGGCTTGCTGGCTTTGTCGCACTCACAGATCGCCTGCCACATCAACTACTTTTCGTCGAATTCGTCGACTTCCTTCTATCAGAACATCTTAGATACATCTAGGCGGGACTTGTCAGTGAGCAGGGACCTGCTTGGCGTTTGTTTTAATGTACTGCACCAACCACTAGCAGAGCAGCTTCCTGCCGCGGGACTTGGCCTCATCAATGTTTATGGGTTCGGTTAGGCGCTTACTTTACTTTCTAGCTATCAAGTGTTGTCCGCTCTATTGTCTGCTAGACGAACTGGAAGGATAAATTGATCTTCTTGGCCACATTATCATTGAAAGGTTCGGATTGCGTTCGAAGTCCACAGGTTCCATCCCAAGTAACACGGTTAGTCTTTAATAAGTTTAGGTAATTGATATATAACGAATCTCGTCACTATAACAATAACGTATAAACTTATATACAACTTGTTAACAACTCAAAAAGCGCAAGGGGCGGAGCCAATATAAAACATATATTCAACTTCAAATGAATTGTTCACACGACTTATATAAAACAACTTTATAACGACTATAACCACCACTCTTACATTTCCAGTACCAACAAATGGTGGCCTGTTATTAATAGGTCATAAACAAATTGCACAAATGAGTTGAAATTTCACTCGCTGATGATTGTTTCTAATACATACAAAACAGATGACCCACGAAAATAATCATGGCTCTTCATTTGAGAAATTATCAAGACAATCCATTGAAAGAATAGAGTGTTGGTATAGTGATTGAATACAATAAATCTACGTGCGATTTCAGATTTGTCGTGAATATTTGCCTTGTACTTCGTCAAAATTTACGCGCTTCGAAAATACCACAATATGATAGTAATCAATATCATATTTTTTTTAAAATTTGAAATAAAGAAAAAAGTAACAGATGAACTCTAGAGGAATGAGCCTCAGGTATATATTTTCGATAGGATTATATTATGAAACGTGCCTTTAGCACAGAAAAATGGTGTTAAATATTATTTTACCACGCCGCTTGCGCTAACGAGGCAGCCATGTTGATTATTAGCATTCGTTGAATGGGTACACCGATTGCCCAAAGATTTTGTACGTTATATAACCACTGTCTATAAAGTTTATTTCGGTAAAAATATCTCAAAATAATTAAAAAAAATGTTCATTGAAACATCAAGGTGAACTAAGATGTCATGCATATGTACTAATTATTTGAACTTTCTTACTCTTTTAGTAAACCAAATGAGGAGTAATTTCTGCCACAATTTGGAGATGGAATCGTGAAACCAATTAAGCAAGGTTATATAAAGCTACTACAATCTATAAAAAATCGCCGTCACCATCTTGATTACTGTAGTAGAGAAAATAATATAAAAATTCTCCTAACTGAACCACGCATTAAGTAATATATTTTGAAATTTAAGTAAAACAGAAATATTCAAACATTGATTTGAGGTTATTAACGATGATCAAAATAATAAAAATGAAACCGAAGATCGTTGAGCGAGAAAAAAATGAGAATTGAAACAAATCATGGCCGATCAGATCAAACGATTTTCTTGTTTTGAGTAAGTTGAATCATAAATTTATTGACTATAATTTACTGTCAAATTAATTATTTATGTTTAATCAAACATAAATTCCCTGGGTATTTAAATATTTTATATAATTTTGAATATTATAACAGTATTTATGATCTGCACTGTATTTGATGAAGAAGAAATAGTTCACACCATAAAATCACATTTATAACTGATTTAAAACTGAACTACAACTTTCGCGGCCATTTTTCAATTTTGTCTCCACTATACGTTTTGCTGTCAAACACATATTCAACACTGTTGTCTCTCTTGCATTCTCAAGAAAAAAACTAGTTATAAACATGTTATAAATCAGTTTTTACAGCAATTCGTAATGTATTTACAACTTCAACTTGTTATTTCGATTTAAAACATCAATGCGAGTGAATTAAAACCCAATGTTTTCCCAGTAACTTATTTATGACTTATTTATAACTTTTTTCTTTCGTTTTTTTCGTAAAAGATGTTGCATGTGTTACTTGGGATGCCTTCACGGGGTCTGTCATCTACATTTCTCTTCCGCTGCCAGCTTACAGCTGGCTCGTGGAGTTTTCTGGAATGATGTGAAATCACCACACAGTACTCGGTCGAATGGTTGATTCTCAAATGTTCCGTGTTTCACCTGAAGAACTTGTTTGAATTCTCCACGATCGCGATAATATTTTTTATTGTTATAGCTTTTTTGCTTGGAGGCCACCTTGATAACCACTACAGATTGTGACGAAATTTTGTACACTCTTTACTATTTTTATCTAAAACATCATCATTTTTCCCCTAAAATACAAAGGTATACATAAAAGGAGGTGTTGTATATTTTCAAGTACAATCTTCATGACTGGAAAACTCAATAAAGCTTGCATTTAAAATGAACAATATTTTGTCCGGCGATGAACGTGTATGTATATTATGCTTGGATTATTCTGCTGAATGGATATTTTAAAACTTGATTTTGCATTTAAAAACGATTTCTTAACAGAGTTTGCAAAGTTATAGTTTGGAATTGTTTCTGCACAGTCGCATTTATATTGTTAATAATTGTATCAGTGCAAATATAACCTTTGCGTTTTGATTGAGCTTCTCTCATGGTTCGGTAAATTATTTTTAATGGCATCTCCTGACAGTACCAAAAAAACCTTTACGTTTTAAAAGCAGACAATTTTGAAGGCTGACAGCAAAACAATGAGTCAAATTGCACATTTTTTTTAGTTGGGCCTGGTATGCACCTAGTTGGAAAGGGAAGGGGGTCAAGAAATTTCGTTTTTATACCAAAGGTTATTTGTCGTCACTGAGCTCGGTTCCGCTTGGTTGCTCTATTTCTCTTGCAAGTCAAAGAGACGATTAGAGAGACGATCAGATGAGCTAACAACTAACAAATTTTTTTCAACTGCACACTGCGCTTAAGAGTGGGAATTGTGTGAAAGATTAATTATGATTACCGATTACGCTTCTTTCCGAAAACTTACGTTGGATTGTTGAATTCCGGGGTGAAAAAAATTAGTGAATATATAACCTAATCCTTAAAATTCATCGGAATATGATCTTGTAAAAATTAATTGAATACTATATAAAAATGGAATTCCGTAACACAGTTAATCTTATTGATTCCGTTTCTGAGATGTACAATAATCACCATCATTTTAAATTGTTTTAAATAAAAAACAAGCAGTGGAATGTAGGTTTTTTCCATGAAAATATTCATTGATGCCCAGGAAGAACATTTGAGGAAAAATAATAGGTATCTGATTACTAAAAGTTTATTATTCACAAAACCACGAAAAACATGCAAAATCATGACTTTCTATGCTCAATTTGCCTTTGAGACAAAATTCAAAGCAATGTCATGGGATTTTTTTACATTAAAATGCTTGTTAATATTTGGAAAAGATGTTTGAGGAAAAGCAACAGGTATCAGATCATTCAGAATTAAGATATTTTATATAAAACTACGTGAATCATGCAAAATCATGACTTGTATGCTCAATTTTGTTTCTAAGTCAAAATTGAAAGTGATAACATGTGATTTCTTTCAATAAAATGTTCGTTTCCGTTCCGTTTGATTTGGTGCGAGTCAAGCATAAAAATTTTACATATCTGATGTTTTCGTAGTTTTGTGAATAGTATCACATCACATGGCTCAGATTTTTTTAAAACTTTCATTGAAACTAGATCTTTAGGCATAACATAGCCCGAATATTACCCAATATAGGTATTTTTGGAACTGGGATGACCCCACACACCATCCCATCAAACCATCAAAATTATGTTCAGTGCAAAGTACCGCTATTGGATAATTATTATCTTTCCATTGACGGTAATTTCGATACACACGCTCGTAAATAATAACTCATGAACTGAGCAACTCTGACTCAGTTTAGAACGATGTTCGTAGACGTCAAAAAATGAGTAGAAGTCCTTTTTGATTTTGAGTAACTTTGACTCACTTTTTGGGTTCCCTTCATATAACTTCTTTCTGAGTAACGTCGCATATACCGACGTCCATTTTGAAAGGTGATTATGATGTGCTTCAGTTTGTGATATATATTATTTAATTGTGTGCGCCTCAGAAGGCATTATAACTGTGTACTTTTATTACAAGGTAATTATTGCTGAACATGTGGTGTCATTTATTGGCCGTGGCGGATTTCTAGCCAGTAATGAAACTGAACTGTACCCAAAATATGAGTAATGTCGTACTCAAATTTTGAGTAATAATGACTCATTTCAAAGACGCCTAGTGTTACTCAGTTTTGAGTATTTGTGGAGTTACTCAATTTATGAGTTTTTCCACTTTTTACGAAAATGCGTCAAATGTTACTCATTTTAGAGTTATTTTTTACGAGCGTGCACATTTGACAGCTTGAAGAAATCATCGATGCTCGAAAAAATCTTCTAGTTGAGCGCCCCTCAACTTCGGACTTTCACTTTATAAAACATTTTAGAATGTTCCTGTTTGTTCAAGTACGAAGAGATAAGTGTTAGGAAGGAGTGCAGCCTTGCTATTAAGATGATTCATTCAAGTGCAAGATATTAACAGATGAAATGTTTAGTGAATGTAGAGATGAAAATTTAGCTACAATTTACGTGTAAAATACAGTGCATGAGAAATAGAACCTTGTGACTGTTTCTGAGTAGAGAATTCCGACAGGGTAAAACAGTCCAACTTCGAAAACTCAGTGTGATTGGTTCGTTGAAAGAAAATGTCACGTGGATGATATAATGGATTTCCGTAAAAAAAGGGACAATCATTTTAATGGACCATTTTTGATCCTGGTGAAAATTTACACAGATGGTCCTATGGGCTAAAGATGTCGCCTTGTGTGATTTTTGTATTTTTCTTTGACGACTAATTTATGAAATAGGTTTATGTGACGTCGTTGGCAAAGTTGTAGATAATAATTCTGTATCAATATGCTATCACCAATGAAACAGCTCTGTGATATGATGTAGCGAGGTTCAAAATGCTAACGGTCTCTGGATATCTCATCTGTTCCTGAAATACTCGGCCGTTTTAGGCTGCTTATCAGCAACCTGGAGTCACCATATTGGATTTCAAAATGATGAGCATCATCCAGGTTACGGAATCACGAATATTGTGTGGTAATTGGTCATTTTATGCAGTTTTATAGGAACCGGGACTTTGAAACGGCGTTTGGATGCGATGGATTTTCGGGTTTTCGGCATCATTCTAGTTCCGGCAAAATAGTCATATTTGGTAAATTTATTTGGTTGGTGATTGACTGGACCAAAGGCGCAATATAGTTCTCATACGCGAACCGTTAGTCTTGCAGCTACCGAATCCCTACCTCCTTGTTGCTGCCAACCGGGATTTGTGTAACTAGTAGAGATGATGATGATGATGATGATGATGATGATGATGATGGTCCCGCCACATACCCCTACAAAGGTTTGAGCTGGACGATTTATCTATAGATAATTAATATAGTTACATTTAATTCAGTTATACAAAAAAAAAACGAACTGATTTTACTCCCAGATATAAACTTCTTCAAAAACTGTTAACTTGATTCACATCGGTAAAAATGTGAAGAGCTATAGAGCTACACAAAACTAGCACAGGGTTTTCATGACCTTCAGCCAGACTAACCACAACTACTTCATGATTTTTCTCTAAGCATTGTTAAAGAATCCTTTTATATCTGAATGCCTCGCGCGAGGCTCAAACTTATGTAGTCACTTTCTATTATTTTTTAAAGCTACAACAATATAAAGGAAAAAATCCATCATCACCACCGTGACGAACACAGTAGTTTTTGTTAATTCATTACATATTAAAAAAGATCTAATATAAAATATTAATAAAAATTTTACAACACAATCAGATCCGTTCGTAAAAACTTCGTCAGTTACATGCTTCAATAAAACAATAAATAAATAGATAGGTTCCAAAAATAAATAGTTCATCCAAATTAAATCCGTTGTTTAAACTTCGTCAGATAAACTCTCGTCATTTTATAAAAGTTTTAATTTTCGTTCTGTACAACAGAAACTTTCATGTGTGAAATACATTGTCTCTTGAACTCCGCAAGCGTTGGTGCACGTTTAACATGTCTTGGCATCGAATTGAAAAAATTTATACCTTTATAAAACAATGAATTTTGTGAAGCTCTTGTGAGAAAGAAAGGTGTTCTTATTTCATCCGCGTTTCTAGTGTTATATCTATGAGAATCTCTTCCTCTTTCAATTCGATCACACAAATATTGAGGTAGCAAACCATTAATTATTTTAAAAATGAACACCATAGACAAATAAACAATTCGTTGCTTCACGGATAACCATTGCAAAGCGTCCAACATAAAAGCAAAGGAAGTTAATCTTTCACAATTTAAAATCAAACGCATTATTCTATTCTGCAAACGCTGTAACCTCAATAATTGTGTGTTATTGGCCAAAAACAAAAAGGTAGGACAAAAATCCAAATGTGGAGAGATGATTGACTTGTATAGCTGTATTTTACTACTAATCGTTAATTCGTTTTTCAAACGGCATAGAATTCCATACTTTTTGGCAATTTTCTTGATGACATTGTCAATGTGAGCGTTGAACTTTAGGTTGTCATCAATAATCATGCCAAGATATTTAATCTCCCGAACGCGACCAATTGCCTCATCATCAATCAAAACAGAGACATCGTCATTTACAACGGTGCGCGAGAAAATCATATATTTAGTTTTATCTATATTTAATTTCAATTGCTTATACTTCAACCATCTGTTTAGAGAACGTAAATCTTCGTTCAAGTGTGAAACGGCTTCTTCTACATTCTTAGCTGCAATGAATAATACGGTGTCGTCGGCAAAAAGATTGATATCACAAAAACGTAAAACTCGTCGCATGTCATTTATATACATAATGAATAAAAGGGGCCCTAATACACTTCCCTGTGGAACTCCAAGATCATTCTCCACGGGACTAAATACCGAATCATTAAAAACAGTCCGTTGAGTTCTGTCAGACAAATAGCTCTCAAACCATCTGAATGCAGTACTCGAAATTCCAAAGCGCTTGATTGTGTTCAACAATAAGGGCCTAGAAATTGTCTCAAAAGCGCGTTTTAGATCCAAAAAAACAGCAAATATTGTGTCTCTATTCTCTAAGTTGTCTTTCCATTTTGCTAGTACTAAGTTCAACGCGGTTTCACACGAACGGCCTTCCCGGTAGCCAGATTGTTCCGGAAATAACAACGAGTTGCTATTTAAATATTCTAACAGCTGACCTTTAACAACAAGTTCTAATATCTTTTCTAACGTGTGTAACATGTTGATGGGACGAAACTCTTCGGCTTTAATCGTTCCAGCAACCTTTTGAATCGGAACAACCAACGATTCTTTCCACACTTTAGGCACGTGCCCAGTTAGCAATGATTCATTAATAAGGTTCAGCAGAGTGTGACCAATAACATTGAAGCAATCTTGAATGACCCTAGCATTTACATTGTCTACTCCAGCCGTTTTACCTAATGAAAAACAAATATTTTTAAGGTCATCCATTGTAATTGATGGTCGGGTATAGGAAATTTGTTACCCGTACCCGACCCGTACCCGACTCATCGAGAATTTTCAAACCCGTACCCGATCCGAACCCGAAGTCGGGTTTGTTTGAAATACCCGTACCCTAGCCGAACCCGAAAAAGTTTGTTTTCAACTACCCGTACCCGACCCGTACCCGAAAGAAAAATAACCCGAAATTACCGGTACCCGACCTGTACCCGACCCGTCCTGGATTTTTATTTTATTTTTTCTAAATACCTGATTACCTCGTACATTTTATGCACTGATTGTCATATGTGGTTTCTCGAGATGATTGCCAGAGTTGGGCTAGACCCGAGTGTTCATGTGAACGAATGTCAATGAACCAGAGTTCCAGGCGATGTATTGGTGCTCCCAGAATCCAGCGTAGCATCTGTCACTGAGAACGTCCGCTCATCTGATGTTGAAAAATTTGATCATTTTTATCACGCAGCAAAATATCTATTCATAACAGTGTACGGATAATTTGGGTTCCGTTAGTTACCTCATATTAAAATTGATCAGGGATTTCAATTATTTATTTTGTATGCATACGTATGATTCATATAAACTGCTGAAAATTTTTATTTTGTTAATTTACCCTACTAGCACAACTCGCACAACACTGGTGAAAAATGCATGTCTTGTAGAGTTTAAATTAAGCGACGAGTTTTATGTGCACATCGTAGCAATCAGGAATCTAAAATTCGGTATAACACAGATATTTCTGTACATGCATCCCTGGTCACAGTGCAAACTAAGACCTGGGCGGGAGAAACGAAAACTAAACTCGAAATTGATCGAAACAGATGACACACACATTCGTCGGTTTTTGATAGCGTGTAACTATTTTCCTGCTGTAACCCGAGTATGACTCGAACATCACGAATACTAAATGTGCAAATTTGTATGCAAAACACAGATTTTTCGAGTCAGTTTTTTCAGATTTTTGAGTTTATTTATATTTACGTATACTTGCGCAGAGTTGCAATAATTTGACAATTTCATACCTCACTATTTTGTGAAACGAAAAACAAGACTCAACCGTGATGAAATGTATAGTTAGAAACTGTTACCAAACGACTTTTTTTTGATACCCAAGTAATAATTACGTAGGAGGTCTGCCGAAAAGAGTTTATTTGCAAACATTGCTTACACGTTTAAACAACAAAAATGCTTTTAAAAAAATCGGCAAACTTTCAAAACACGTAGCTTACCAAAGGACAGAAATATTATGTTTCAGAAAATATTGTTAATTTCATTGCTTGTGTGGATGTTATTTTTTTATTTTTAATTGTTTATTTATTTCGTCAAGCAAATGTAGATTACATAAATATTTCATACAGTTATTATTTATAGTGTTTACAATGTTCTTGTTACGAGCTAAATATTTCTAGTGTATTTCAGACAGTTTTTAATTTCTTTTTTTTTGACATTGTCATGCCAATGGTTTTACAATGTAGATTATACTGACAAATCATTCGATTTATTGGACCATTTTTTGCATAATTAGTTCTGCAATGTTTTTCTGAAAAAAGTTTCTCGTTCTAAGATGCCGTGAAGGTGTATTAAATCTGAGTTGTGAAAGTAATGCAGATGAGTCTATACGAATTGAAATAATGTCATTGACGAAGAATAGCATTGCAAATTGGTGGCGTTGTTTAAGTATTTGCAGATTAATGAGCATGCAACGTGCTTCGTACGATGACAGAGGAAATGCAGTCCAGTTCAAGTTGCGAAG
This sequence comes from Wyeomyia smithii, assembly GCF_029784165.1. Lineage (NCBI taxonomy): Eukaryota > Metazoa > Arthropoda > Insecta > Diptera > Culicidae > Wyeomyia > Wyeomyia smithii. The sequence continues at coordinate 62,937,980 of NC_073696.1, forward strand.
CGCGTAAAGAAGGAATTGTTTATGGACTGATCCATATGAGATTACAATATTCTACAATAGGTCTAACATATGTACTATACAATAGTTTGATAGTATACGGGTCTTGAAAATTGTGGCTGAACCGCTTAGCAAAGCCCAGCATATTATTTGCTTTACTTATGATGAAGTTATAGTATCATAATAAGTATTTTTCGCATAAGTCCATGGTCGAACAAAATGCAATCATTCTTCTATAGAAATCAATGATACCGTTACCGATGCAACTTCATGCTGCTTCGTATCCATTTCTCCCTCCCAGACCAAGACTATACTAAAACACCTAGGCTAGAAAAGTTAATAATTAAATTCTCATAATGCACGAAAATCGAATTACCCGTACCCGACCCGTACCCGACCAGTTGAGAATTTTTCAAACCAGTACCCGACCCGAACCCGAAGCCTTGGTTTTCAAATTACCCGTACCCGACCAGAACCCGAAAAATATTTTTTGGCGTTAACCGAAACCCGACCCGAACCCGTCGGGTACGGGTATCGGGTAAAAATACCCGTACCCGACCATCTCTAGTAACTAGTAAGAAGATCGGGTAACCAACCCCGGTGGGACTACTGCTCCCTTCCTCGGAAGGAAGTTTTCTGGACATGTAACGCCACCACAAGCGCCCTAAGTGACGCACCCGCAAGCATTATGTCCAAGTCCTGGTTGTGTTCGGGACTCAAAACAGTAGGGACTCAAACAGTACGTCGGTCATCCTTCAAGAAAGTGGGGTTGGTCATGGGCCTTCCAAGCCAGTACCGTGAAAAATAAAATCCTAGGATGTACCCGTGTACTTTCTAAAAAATTGAAAAACCATAAGTTCAACATCGTAGCGCTGCAGCAGGTATCCTGGAAAAGAATGCGATGGATGGTGCTCAGCCCCAAATTGAAAGATAATGTCATTTATAGTATTTTTGTAGAACTTTTCAACTTTATAGAAAACTAAGTGAATTTACCCGGCCTTGCTCGTGTAAAAATATCTGTTATTTTTATAATTTTCTATATTTCCATATATTTTTTCCAACCCATCATTATAAATAGTATTTCTATTTTAGTTATAAACTTGCTTATATATCTATATACCTATATAGGTACCCTACCTATATACCTATATATACCTATATACCTTGCTTATATATTATATACCTATATTGTGTCATAACCGATTCGAGTCTGTCGGTCGAGTGTATCTTGGCAAGCGGTTTTGGCTGCTTCAAAAATGCTTTGTGTCACGACGTAAAAGTAAAGATCATAGATTGCAAGCAATTGCGGTCTGTGTCTCTTGTCAACGGCACAAAAGTGTACACTCCGTCAGACTCGTTTCGTGTTACGTTTGCCGGATCTGCTCTCCCTAGCCACGTCTCGATCGATCGGGTTCGTCTGCCTGTGCGATTGTATGTACCCCGTGTTATGAATTGCACCAATTGCAAGCAGCTAGGCCACACAGCCGCCTACTGCTGCAATAAGGCACGATGTAGCAAGTGTGGAGAAACTCATGCGGTTGATTCTTGCAGTGTAAATGCTGAAAAATGTATTCACTGCGGGGAAAATCAGCATGAGCTCTCCACATGCCCGGTGTACATGCAGCGCAGAGATAAAATCAAGCGGTCACTTAAGGAGCGTTCAAAGCGATCTTACGCTGAGATGCTGAAGAAGACCGTGACCACTTCTACCATAACATCGAACCCCTTTGATCTGTTGTCCTCTGATGAAACCGATTCTGACGATTCACCAGCGGGAACAACTTATGCCAATCCTGGGGCGTCTAGAAAGAGGAAAAATATTTCCTCTCCTAAACTTCCCCGAAAAGGTCCTAAGATTTCCCAAAGTGAAATGAAAGTTACAAACAAACCAAACAGTGCTGCGGAAAAACCGAAGCAAACTCCTCCTGGGCTTGCAAATTTAAAGTCCCAGAAGGAGTTCCCAGCACTGCCAGGAACATCTAAAACCCCAGTTGGTCCTTTTGCACTCCCAGTTGATGAAACAAACTCTGGATTAGTGAAATTTTCTGACATTGTGGACGGGATTTTTGAAACTTTCAATGTACCCGATCCAATTAAAATTTTTCTTACAGCATTCCTCCCAACAGTTAGATCATTTTTGAAGCAGTTGACTGCCCAATGGCCCCTCCTTGCAGCGATTGTATCCTTCGATGCCTAATTCATCCGCGTATACGAAGGATTCTATCTCTGTCTTACAGTGGAATTGTAGAAGTATTTTACCAAAAATGGATTCATTTAAAGTTTTAATAAATAGAAACAAATGCGATGCATTTTCGCTTTGTGAAACTTGGCTTACTTCAAATATTGATCTCAACTTCCATGATTTTAATATTATTCGCCTTGATCGAGACACCCCATATGGAGGAGTACTTTTAGGGATTAAAAAGTGCTATTCTTTCTATCGTATTAACCTCCCCTCGATTCCAGGCATCGAAGTTGTCGCATGTCAAATGACAATACAAGGTAAAGAGCTTTGTATTGCCTCAATATATATTCCTCCCAGAGCACAGGTTGGGCAACGGTTGCTCTTTGATTTAATAGAACTTCTTCCCTCGCCACGTTTGATTTTGGGAGACTTCAACTCTCATGGTGTGGCTTGGGGTTCCCCCTACAATGATAACCGCTCCTCTTTAATCTATAACCTTTGCGATGACTTCGACATGACTATTTTGAACAACGGTGAAATGACACGTATCCCGAAACCTCCAGCGCGCCCAAGCGCTTTGGATCTATCCTTATGTTCGACGTCGCTACGGTTGGATTGCACATGGAAGGTAATCCTCGATCCTCACGGTAGCGACCATCTGCCTATTCTTATTTCAATTACAAACGGTTCAACTCGCATGCGACCAATTGACATTCCGTATGACCTCACACGGAATGTCGATTGGAAGTTATACGAGGAAATGATTTCAAAAGCGGTCGAGTCGATTCAACATCACCCACCACTTGAAGAATACAACCTCCTCGCGGGCTTGATTCTCGACGCCGCGTTGCAAGCCCAAACGAAGAAATATCCCGGTGTAACGATCAAAGAGCGGCCTCCAACTCCGTGGTGGGACAAAGAGTGCTCCGATGTCTACACGCAAAGATCCGACGCGTTTTTGGCCTTCCAGAAGGGAGGTATACCCGACGACTATATACGGTATTCGAAGCTTAATACCAAGTTTAAAAGCCTGGCTAAAGCAAAGAAACGCGGATATTGGCGTCGGTTCGTGAACGAGACGTCGAGGGAGACATCGATGAGCACTCTTTGGAACACAGCCCGAAGAATGCGGAATCGCGTAACGGTCAACGAAAGCGAGGAGTCTTCAAGTCGGTGGATATTTGATTTTGCCAGGAAAGTATGTCCGGACTCTGTTCCTGCGCAAAACTTTGTTCGCGATACGTCTCCGGGTCACGACGCGATAGAATCACCTTTTACGATGGCAGAATTTTCAGTTGCCCTCCTGTCCTGTAACAATAACGCACCTGGGTTAGATAGAATCAAATTCAACTTGTTGAAGAATCTACCCGGCAATGCCAAGAGGCGCTTGTTGAACTTGTTCAATAAGTTCCTGGAGCAAAACATTGTACCGCAGGATTGGAGGCAAGTGAAGGTGATCGCCATCCAAAAACCAGGGAAACCAGCTTCTGATCACAACTCTTATAGGCCGATTGCAATGCTATCCTGTATCCGGAAATTGATGGAAAAAATGATACTCCGTCGTTTAGACCACTGGGTCGAATCAAATGGTCTACTATCAGATACTCAATTTGGCTTCCGCCGTGCCAAAGGGACGAATGATTGTCTTGCGTTGCTTTCAACAGATATTCAGCTGGCGTATGCTCGCAAAGAACAAATGGCGTCTGCGTTCTTGGACATTAAGGGGGCTTTTGATTCCGTTTCTATTGACATTCTTTCGGGTAAACTTCACCGACAAGGATTTTCTCCAATTTTGAACAATTTTTTGCACAATTTGCTGTCCGAAAAGCACATGCATTTACGCACGGCGATTTGGCAACTTTTCGCATTAGCTACATGGGTCTTCCCCAGGGCTCATGTTTAAGCCCCCTTCTTTACAACTTTTATGTAAATGACATCGACGAATGTCTGGCAAATTCATGCACGATAAGACAACTTGCAGACGACAGTGTAATCTCTGTTACAGGAGCCAAAGCTGCCGATTTGCAAGGACCATTGCAAAATACCTTGGACAATTTGTCTGCTTGGGCTTTACAGCTAGGTATCGAATTCTCTCCGGAGAAGACTGAGATAGTAGTTTTTTCTAGGAAGCATGAACCTGCTCAGCTTCAAACACAATTAATGGGTAAAACGATTTCTCAGGCTTTGGTACACAAATATCTTGGTGTCTGGTTCGACTCTAAAGGCACCTGGGGTTGTCACGTTAGGTATCTGATGAAAAAATGTCAACAAAGAGTGAATTTTCTTCGTACAATAACCGGACAATGGTGGGGAGCCCACCCAGGAGACCTTATAGGGCTTTACCAAACAACGATATCGTCTGTCATTGAGTACGGGAAGGCTCCGCAGCAAACACACATTTGATCAAACTGGAGCGAATACAATATCGTTGTTTGCGTATCGCCTTGGGTTGCATGCAGTCGACCCATACGATGAGTTTGGAGGTCTTAGCTGGAGTACTACCATTGAAAAACCGCTTCTGGAGCCTGTCTTCTCGCATTCTTATCAAATGTGAGGTCTTGAACCGTCCCGTGATTGAAAATTTTGAAAGGTTAATCGAACTTAATTCTCAAACCCGTTTTATGACATTGTATTTCAATCACATGGGACATTATATTAACCCTTCTTCGAATATTCCAAATCGTGTCGACTTATCAAATACTTCTGATTCTACTGTGTTTTTCGATACATCCATGATAGAAGAATCTCGTGGAATCCCGGATCATTTACGCGTGCAGCAGATCCCCAAAATTTTTTCCAATAAATATCGAAACATCAACTGCGACAATATGTTCTACACTGACGGATCACTTCTTGATGGGTCCACTGGCTTCGGTATTTTCAATAACAATTTAACCGTCTTTCTTAAACTCGATAATCCTGCTTCTGTTTACGTCGCAGAATTAGCTGCAATTCAGTACACCCTAGGGATTATCGAAAAAACGCCCACGGACCATTATTTCATCTTTACGGACAGTCTCAGTTCCATTGAGGCTCTCCGATCGATGAAAGATGTTAAGCACTCTCCGTATTTCCTGGGGAAAATACGGGAACATCTGAGTGCTTTATCCGAAAAATCGTTTCAGATTACCTTAGCGTGGGTCCCTTCTCACTGCTCGATACCGGGCAATGAGAAAGCGGACTCTTTGGCTAAGGTGGGCGCAACAAACGGTGGAATTTATGAAAGACCAATTGCCTTTAATGAATTTTTCTCATTTGTACGTCAGAATACGATCATCAGTTGGCAAAACGCTTGGACCAGAGGGGAACTGGGAAGGTGGTTACATTCCATAATCCCCAAGGTGTCGACGAACCCGTGGTTCAAGGGGTTGGATGTAGGTCGGGATTTCATTTGCGTGATGTCCCGGCTTATGTCCAATCACTATAGAATTGACGCGCATCTCCGTCGTGTTGGGCTCGGGGAAAGTGGTATCTGTGCCTGTGGTGAAGGTTATCACGACATAGAGCACGTTGTTTGGTCATGCCCTGTACACCGTGACGCCAGGTCTAAATTAATAGCTTCCCTGCAGGCCGAAGGTAGGCAGTCGGCTGTTCCTGTTCGTGATGTCTTGGCGAGCCGTGACCTATCCTACATGTCCCTTATATACGTTTTCCTGAAATCCATCCACGCCCCAGTTTAGTCCTACCCCCTTCCGCCTGCATCCAGCCTAACGACAAGAACACGTTAAGACCCCGGATCCGGAAACAGCAATCAGACCCGCACGATACTCTCAAGGCCCGAGGGAGACAACCCAATATGCCAGTCCGTAATATCTTGGCCCAGCAGCGGAACATGTGCTTAGCTATGGCAATGAAAACCATCATACAGTAAACCAGTGCTTTTAATGCAAAATATTATAGCTTTAAGTTACATTTAGTTTCAGCTCGTAGTCGGCAGCGAGGATAAAAAATTTGCTTTTAGTTATTAAGATACTTTAGAAAGTAAGCTACCAGATATAATTGGCGCCGTTAAACATTAAATTGTATTTGTGCCGTGTCAAATAAATTATAGATGAACAAAAAAAAATCAGGTTTCGGTCTCTGGACATCAACTTTCGGCCTCCAAATATGACCAAGAACCCGAAAATCATCAAATTTCAATGAAAGGTTTCCATTATGTATGAAAATTTATTACTTTCAACCCCTCCTGCTTTAACGGTGACCCCTCCCCCTATCCAATATTTCTATGACCACTTCCTTTGTACAAAGAACACGTATGCCAAGTATGGTTGAAATCGGTTCAGGCGTTCGAGTGCTATGCTGGAACATACATACATACATACATACAAAACTTCTCTTTCATATAAATATAAGATAGAAGATAGATTGTTTTCAGGTTGCCCAAACGTGATTTATGAAAAAATTACTTTTTTAAAATACAAACCCTTTGCACTTTTTTCAATTCTGTTCGATTCCCAAATTTTTTTATGTGTTTTTTTTTGTGGGGTTGTTTTTGAATATTTTGCATGGTTTAGTTCAACATTCCTCTTAGTTATTTGACTCCCAGAACCCACTAAACATCACAGAAAAAATAATTTTTCCCATAATTTTTAGATAAAACGCTTCAAAACACAAAAAAAAAAAACCAGCAACTGAAAATTTCATTGTAAAGCGGGATTTATGACAAAAATTTACATGAAAAAAGATCCTTGATATCTTATCGGGGGGCTGAGATATTGGCCCTAGTGTACATTCCTCACCTCGGAAGTACTGATAACTACAAAGACGAATTCTACGCGCAGTTGGGACATGGATACGGTCGCTGTTCGAAACATGAGGTCAAGGTTGTCATCGGGAATACAACACTTAAGTTGGTCAGGAAAAGGAATTTAGACCGGTAATTGGACGATTCAGTGCATACCGGCTACTTCAGCTACTTTTTTTCAGCATTAACTCCAACATCGGTACACCTGGAGATCATCTAACCAAACAGAAATTCAAATCGACAACTACCTAGTGATGACGAAGATACGCCAAAAACTATCCGTTGTGAACAACACACGGTACCGTGGCCCGCCAAGGTATAATCTCTCACGGCTGAAGCAACTCGAAGTCGCCGGAAACTACGCGCTTTCTCTCGAAGCTGCACTGTTAGAATTGGCCGAGCTGGAAGAAGCCACGAAGTACCGAGTCGACGTAACGAATGGTTTGACGACGAATGTCGGCAGATGTTAGATGAAAAGAACGCAGCATGGGCAGCAATGCTGCGAAGAGCCATCCGTAGAAACGTGGAATGATTCAAACCGGTACGGAGACAGCAAACCTAACTCTTCCAGAAGGCCTCCCCAGGAGGAGTGCGAAGAATTACAACAGCTTTACCGCACTCATGAAACACGAATGTTCTGTCCAGTGTTATGAAAATGACTGCAATACAATGACAGCAAATTTTTAACTGATCCGGCTCTCATTGTATTGCACAGCTCTCTCTATTTCCCATACGTCCGGTAAACAGTCCGACAGCAACTGACGACAGCACACATGCAACTCCATACGGGCTGTTAGTTTTCATCTCCTTATGTCTGTTGGTTATTCCAAGCTGTCGTAAATGACAGCCTATAATCTTCTGACATCCTTCAGCACAAATCCGAGCGGGATGTCAGGTGACTATGATACACGACAGTAAGGCCGATGAAAGAATGAAAGAGAGATGGTGCGAAGAACGTTTTTTCTTACGTGGGGAATAATATCAACAATGGAAACGGTTTGCTTTGTATTCAATATGCCACCGGCATACGCAACACAAGACAGTTTCTTTGCCTTGTTTAAGCTGTAGCTGTATGTGAGCTCTCATGAACAGCTCATGCATGAGGCTGTTAGAGTGTAAGGAGAGAAAAGTCGTCAGTATAATGTCGCTCTCCAGTCATTCTCCTAAGCTTGGTTCTGTCAGAGATTCAACGCATCCCGCAAAGGCTTTGTTCCGCGAGCCGAAATGTGCAGGGATAAAGATATCTTGACAGACGATCGTGAGGTGATCAAAAGGTGGAGACAGCACTTCGAAGAACATCTGAATGGCGTACAGGCAGATGACCAAAACAACGACGCAGGAGACTCTGTCGGTGCAGCAAGCAACGGAGATGTACGACACTCATCGATAGTTAACAATGCTTTACGCCAGCTAAGAACAACAAGGCAGCTGGAAAGGATGGTATCGATGTGGAGCTTCGCAAGATGGGTCCGGGCAAGTTGGTCGGTTGTCTGCATCGGCTGATTGCTAAGATTTGAGAATCGGAATGTCTACCGGAGGAGTGGAAGGATGGGGTTATTTGCCCCATCTACAAGAAAGGCGACAAGGTAGATTGTGAAAACTACCGAGCGATCACTATCCTGAATGCCGCCTACAAAGTGATATCCCAAATAATGTTCCAGCGACTGTCACCATTAACCAACAGATTTGTGTGAAGTTACCAGGCCGGCATCATGGAGGGTCGGTCCACAACGGAACGGATTTTTACTCTGCTGTAGATCCTCCAAAAATGCCTCGAATACAGAGTCCCTACACATCATCTCTCAGAATCAGGCCATTTGAGGCGGATAAGTACACCAGACTAAAATGTGAAGCGGAGAAGATTGGATTTAGGATTAATACGTCTAAAATGAAGCATATGTTAGCGGGTGGTGATGAGCGCGACAGAGTATGCCTAGATAGTGTTGTGATAATTGACAGTGATGAGTTGGAGGTAGTTGACGAGTTTGTCTACCTTGGCTCAATGGTGATTTAAGACAACGATACCAGCCGTGAGATTAGGAGGCGAATTATCAGCGGAAGTCGTGCCTACTATGGGCTCCACAAAAAATTACGGTCGAAACGTCATCTTGTACAAAAAGTTTATTAGACCGGTTGTTCTCCACGAGCATGAGACGTTGACAATGCTTGAAGACGACCTGCGAGCGCCCGGAGCTTTCGAACGTCGGGTGCTAAGAACCATTTTTAGTGGTACTCACGCAACTCTGCGATGAATTCAGCAACCAGAAAGTGGCCAAAGATGGACGGATACGCTGGGCAGGGCACGTGAAACGACGGACAACTACCCTGCAAAATTGATTTTCACCTCTAATCCGGTTGGTACGAGACGAAGAGGAGCGCAAAGAGCTAGGTTGTTAGACCGGGTGGAGCGTGATCTGGCAAGTATGTTGTGCCCGCGGGATTGAAGGTGGGTAGCCATGGACTGATCAAGTTGGCGAAATTATGTTATGCAGGCCATGTATCAGGACGTACGGCAATTTGAGTTAGTAAGTAAGTGGGAAATTTCGGCTGTTTCACAGCAACCGGAAGTTGCAATATGGATTTCAAAATTACGTCCGGGGTCGATTTCGGAACTAGATCAGATCAGACCTCTGAGAATCGTCCCGATTCCGGAAGTTATTATATCAGGTGACATAGTTTTTACTGTTTTCAGGAAATCGGAACTTCAAAATGGTGCTTCGAGTTGATTTCTGGTTTCTGGGAATCATTCTAGTTCCGGCAATATCCATTTGGAGTGGTATTTGTCCATTTTCGGCTGTAAACCGGAAGTCTTCATCGTTAATTTCATAATGGGGTCTGAAGTTGATTCCCGGGGTCTGGACATCATTCTGGTTCCGGAATTATCCATATTGAGCGATATTTGGCCATTCTAGGCCGTTTACCAGAAACAGCAAGTCACTATCTTAAACTTCGAATTGGCGTCAGGGTCGACTTTCGGACTCTGGTATTATCCCGGCTCCGAAAATGTTATGTTATGTTATGTTATGGTTATTTCGGATTTTTAGCATTGAAAGTTGGACGATTTCCGTGATGCTCCAGTATTTGAACTTGCTCCGCTTTTCTAGAATGATGTTGTAAGATGTAATGTAACGTCAAAAAAAATTTTAAATTCAGGGCAATGTTTGTGGAATGGCGCTATATTTATTGCTCTCGAAATATTTTAGAAAAGCTAACTTTTCTTGTAACCAGCATGGATTTTACCCTGAGAGATTCAGTCTTTGGTAGTTCGTTTCACTGTGTACTCAAGTGGATGCTGTGTATATATATATATATATATATGTATATCGTCAGTTTAATTCAATACTGGCACAACTCAAAATTCATAGTTTTGACAAAAACGCGTTTGAAAATTTGTGTCCAAAATTTCTTTCTTCATTTTCGTGAAAAATTCTAATTTTAAGACTTCCCATTTTTGTTGAACTCGTTCGGATCTATTATGTGCATGTAATAAGCAAGTTATATGAGTTGTAACCTCATTTTTCGGTTTTTTTAGTGATATTTTAGATTTGTGCAATGAAGGCACATCTACTTATATTTCTGGAAATATTGTGAATTTTGAAATGGGTCTTTGTGAGATGAAACATTACAGTATTTGGCATCGTTTGCCATCAATAACTCAAAACTGCAAAATTTTGAGTTGTGCCAGTATTGAATTCAACTGACGATATGTTCGATCGTGTAAATCATTATGTCCGTCTACGGAAGTTGGATGAACCTGGGCTCTCTGTCGTGCTTGCGAGATGATTCCGATCAAACCCGACAGTATTGGTCTTGGGTCGTCACATTCTGAGCCATTAACAACTTTTTCTGGGTGCCGCAAGGAAGCAATCTGGGCCCACTTTAGTTTTCACTCTTTATTAAGAACGTTGGTGCTATATATAACCGCGAGATACGTCATGATTATAGTCTGCCTTGAAAACTGCCTTGAACTAGGAAAGTTCCTCGATACCCTCAGTGATTTGAGCAACCTCACCCATGCGTAGGAAAATGTAACATAATCAGCTCCACCAGAAGGCTTCAATCAATCAGCTTTTCATACTGCTTGTCTGAGCAAGGTCTCCAGTGCGTAAGTAAGTAATTACATTCCAGACACACAACGAAGATTTCCGTAGCCGCAAGGTTGTAGAGTCCGCTTCGACAAGCGGGCGGTCGTTGGTTCGATTCTTAATAGAATCAAGTCGTTTCGTTGTGAAAGTTGCTGTACAAATACCCCTAGTACTACTAGTAATCACTAGCAAGTTGCTCCTCCGTCATGGATCTGAGCTAGTGAAATTGCACAAAGAGCCGCTGCAAGAAGGCTAATTTGGGATTAATTTACCATCTTTAATGTTTTATTATTCATCTCATTAAGCCGGTATTCACGAAAAATACACGGATTAAACACTAAATTTTCACGAAATCATTGAACAGATAAACAAAATACGCTTACATGCTCTCATGGAATCGCCCAGCATTGGAAATTTAGTAAATTTAGCTAGATTTATCCTGAATTTTGTAAAACAAATCATTTTTCACCATACTTCCATATTCATCTCAAAACTCAAATCACTGCTCAATTATTCATCTCACGACGCCCCCATATTCATCACACTTGTTTATCATGAATGAATCACACTTTCATAAATAAACGTAATCGCAATCCGGCGTAGTTGGTTACATAGATATTCGCTGTAGTTGTTTACGTGCAAAACTGGGTAACCACTGCAGTGCTGTCGATTTATGTCAATTATGTCACTATAATTCAACATTTTCAGTATGATTTTTTCGTATTAACAGAAATTGATTTGGCAACTTTTGATTATCCTCAACGCAGTGAAAACAGTTGAAAATACATACAGTTGAAATTTAGGATTTGTAAAAATTCATCTCATATTTTTCTGCTAAGTAAAGCTTGTTCCGGAAATTTGAAGTGAACATTTTACAGATGAAAGTATTCTTAGTGTAGTGAGTGATTTTGTTTAGTGATTTAAATAAAAAGTAGTCCGCTAATGATGTAAAAAAACTAGAAATAAAACTGTACCTCTGCATCACTAACGAATATAACGGAACAAAAGGTTACTTTGTCACCGTGGGCAGTGATTGTTGTTAGGACGCTTATATATTCACAGACTCTACTTCTCTTTCTTATCGAGCCTCGTTAGTTACTCCGCCAAGTATCGGTTATGATGACTGCCTGGAGAAGTGGTCATTTTACTTTTTTTTCTGGAGTTTACTATTAGAGGAGTGGGTCAAGTAGTGGGATGGGAGAAAGCCTGAGAATAAACGCGTGCGTAAAAGTCCTTCTGACAACGAACGGTATGATTCTACTTAGTCTCGAGCTCATGGACCAATCGCATGTCAACTCTTTCAATACCACTAACGTTAGTACACTCCTGGTAAGGGAATTCCTGAGAGTTTTTTATGTGAAGAAAATAATTTCTTTGGGTACAAGGAATTAAGAATAAACGTTGAGTCATCCATTAAATGTATCAAGAACTCATCTCGCTGTATGAAAATTATTTACTTCAATTTAAAGTAACATAATAAAAGTGTACGCCAGACCAACTCACAGTTCTTAGTTTATTACAATTTTTTAAATTCTGGTAGCCATATATTGATTGAATAATTCGTTTATAAAGAAAGCCAAGAGTAATAATTCATTTAGTTTTTTTTAAGGTTTCGAAGAAGTCATTGTGTTCGAACATAAACCCACACTGAATTTTCACGCGGTTTCCCGAAACAATACAGCATTATTTCGTTTTACAATACAGCTGCTTTTTCAACTGTGGCTAAAAATGGTTTGTACGTTCCAGTTTCAGTTAGTGTATTAATGTCTTAACTTGTTGTCATTTGTTGTACTAGTCGGCCTCTAGTCGGCTTCATGTCGTTGGCCCCCGTCGCGATAATTTACAATTCGTTGTCTTTCGTAATAAGGAAAATTTAAAAGTACCAGTTTGAATACAAGTTGAAAAACCAGACTCACGCGTATCAACACTGATAGAGATGAAGAAAATCTTTCGTGATACACATGTTTCTCTTCCGAGCAAAATTCGACCGTGTACTATAAGCTAAGTAAACACTATTTTGGGCTCTGATTGCCATGCTGAGAAAATGAAGTACAGTGCTTTTTCGCTTTTATCAACAGTCGTTTTTATCACTACTCGCCAAATTCACGCTCGATTTTCTCACGGTTTCTTTTCGTTTTTATCACGTTTTTTGAAAAAAAACTTCAAATCTAGTATATTGTACTTCCAGTTGCAGAAAATGTATTCGAAACATCATTTTCATTTGTGCCTTGTGTCCTTGCATGTGTATAGTTTTATGAACTCAATTCATTTGATCAATTTTCTGAGGCAACTGTTACAACTGTTCTGTTACAAATAATTTGTGTCATAATTATGAGAAAAATGAACCATGCAATACGTATTTCTCTGACTTTGAAGCAAAAATTACGTATTATTCGAGCAGTTGAGAAAGAAGATCTGTTAAATTAAAAATCCTTACAGTTTGGTCCTCATAGAGCATGGTTTTGAAAATTATAAAATCTAGCGGTTCCACAATTTCACATAAACAGGCATTAGACTCTGCTTGCTATGCTAAAGAATGAGCAGTTCAATTCATATTGATATTTCATGTATAACAGCCGTGAAAAAGTCCGCGAAAATTCAATGGAGAGAAATATCAAAAACTAACATTTTGTTTTTAATTCTTTGGATCTTGAACATATATTTTATTCAACTATGAAAGTGCATTATTTTACTCAAAATATCATAAATTTTCAATTGAATCCAACACAAAAAATTCAATTTTTATCATTTCGCTAAATTCACGGTTTTGCCAAATTCACGGTAAAATTTTTTTTGACCGTGATAAAATCGAAAAAGCACTGTACTTTGAAAACTTCCAATACCTGAGAAAATTTTAATGCTGAAATATTCATAAGCGATTTACGTAGTCATTAAACACATAGAAATAACAGTATTTAAACTAACCGAACAACTGCGTATAAAATGTTCAAAAGTGGCTGAATATTTTAAACACGTTGAAACGTATATGAACTTATTGTGAAATGGGCGTTTTTAAGGTTACTTTTCACTGGAAACGTTTTGCTTATATTCCGAACACCAGCTTCTTGATGAAATTTCTAAAATTATTTCCGTAAGCATGAACCTCTGATATTTTCCTTAAGAAGAAAAGTTATTTTTAAAATAAAATAATAAAAAGTTGCTTAAGTGTACATTATATTTTTCTATTTTCCGAAGAAAACCACGCCATCCCTCGACGCCACAATAAAATTTACACAAAGAAAATTTCTCGGTGTAAAAACATCCACCAAGACCGGGAACAAGTACAAGTTTATTGCAATCGACGTAACGACGATTTCCTGTAGGGAACAATCCTTGCAGAGAATCGGCACGAGAAGGGCGCGGGTTAAACTGCGGATTTGTTTGCATCGTTAGTCGGATTTTTCGGAAACCCTTTCGGAATTGTGGATCGATTTACCGGAGACATCACTGCGTAGAAAGTTTCAACGAAGGTGATAAAGGATAACTTCCCATCTCCCGCCACCCCCGACAAGTCCGCTGGCAGATAGACGAGTTAGTGAATGGTTCCGGTTCGTACGCTTCCTACCGGGCTTAAGATCCGGCGAAACTGTATCGATGTCGTGATTATCCTCGTTTGGCTGGAATCGTAACAGAGGGTGTGAAAAATAAAAAAAAAAGAAAATAAAATATGTTTCAGCAAGTTTGTTTCGCATGCCGAAGTGTAAAATCGACCGAAAGTGGAGATAAATGAATGGTAATGTAGATTTTACGATTTTGTTTTACTGCAAAGGGGTTCGGATTTGATGCTTCCAGTAAAAAACAATGCTTATTTGTGAAAGATTTCAGTTGAGCAAAATTTAAAATAGACAAACAGTTGGTCTTTTCATCATTTCCTTAACATGTCTACGTACTGTTTACCACACGGATTTTTTTCCCTTACAGCTTAGCCCCTCGCATAGGGGCATCGGAATTTGAGATGTTGCCAGAGCGCACTCTTATAAATATTTAATTCCAGCCAGACGCAAACGCAGCCAGGCATAAAACTTCGCGAGATTAAAGCATTACAAATGCTTTGGCGTAAGTCTGAGGGTGACTTCACTTCTATGTTCTAGCAAAAAATACACTTCGAGGGGACGTTCCTTTCGCTCACTCAAAAGAAGCAAATAAAAGAAGCCTCCCACATACTCACGCGCGTACACATATTAGCTGCATTTCGGCAAATCTTTTTAATATCTCACGCATTTAGGCTGAGTGAAGTTGCAGAAGGGACACAAATTCCATCAGTCAGCACGTAGACGCATGCGGCGGCGTCCTCCCGGGCAATTTTCTGGCAGTTGTTATTGTTCAATTTGATTAAAACAGCCACCCCTTCGAGGAAAGGAAATAAAATTTTCCCCTTCACCGGACGTGGCTGGCGCGATGAAACAGATGCTCGACTTGATAAAGCATGAGAGGGCTCGTAACCGATGGGCAATTTTTTCTTCCTCTCGAGCGTTTACTATACCCAGCTGCCGGTGGGTGATTTGCCGGTGGGTGATTTGCCGGTGCCACGATGTTTGATCCAACGGAGCGGAGAACAATTCAGGCGCTGTGAACTGCACGGGGCGTTGGATAACCCTCCACAGCTTACAGCGAAGATGAAGGGCCGGATGAAAACCCACTTGTGGGGAGAAAGGATGCCTTTAACAGGCGAGCTATAAAAAAGATTAAACTGGGGAGACATAAGGCGTAAAATTTTTCAAGCAAAAGGGTGCCGGAGAGGTGTGAAATAACTCATTACTGCGGTGGGGTGAGGTTTCGTATTTGGTTGGGGATCTTGTTGAATCAGGTGATGCTGTGGAAGTATCGCTGCTTCTGCTCGTAAAACAGATTGCGTTGTGTAAAATATGCCAGGTTGAAAAGAAAACTTTTTCTGAACAGTTTTATTTCTTTTTTATATTTCAAAAAAAATTCGTCAATCATGTTATCCTCACAAATCCTCACGTATTTCTGAGTTCCAAGCTTTGACGCTCTGGAAAATGGCCGATTTGTACACTGTACATCCAAGTAATCGAGCGTGAAATGGAGAGAAACTATGAGGCAGTTTTAAAAGTAAAGCATCGTCAAAGGGCATAAACCAAAATAAAAGTCATCCATCAAAACTTCAGAGCTATTCAATAAAACATCTCTTCTCTACCTCAATAAACCATCGAACAGTGTTTCAATAACTGCCCGTAATCTCCAACCACTGAAGCCGCGCCCTCTGGACCACAACCGAAATCCATCCCGTGAGGTATTAGTATTTGATTCCTGCCAAGCCGTGCTGTGCTCCATGGCATCAAATAGACTGTGTTATAATAATTGAAATCTTGCGACTATTCTCCTTCGACGACGGACGACGCTTGACAAGTGGCTCAAGTTCTCAAAGCCCATCAGCCCCACCGCAAGCTTTCCCGCCGCCCGGGGGACGAAAAACGTCCCAAAAAGGATCATCGGTTTGCAACGGTCCGTAAAAAGAGTCCACTGCCATCTATCAGAAAATCCATCCCGGACAGTAACCACTTCAAACCGGTCCGATGCTGAGCTGTCTTTTACTCATTCTAAGCCTCAGGTCTCAGGGTAATGGGAAAGGTAGAAGTTGTGAATCGAGAAAAAAAAACCAACAATTCGATAAAGTTTCCGGGAGTCACACACCAATTCGACTCTCGGGAAGAGACAAACCAATCCCGATGGAGAAAGAGCTTATCTCCGGTGAAACGACTCGGAAAAATATCGGAAAAATGAAATTGACCATCGCTTTCGGAACGGATAGCATAGTTTTATCCTGGCGCTCTGCAGTAAACCGGTGCTGTTTGAAACAGATTACGCTAGTTTACTTCAATGACAGGGTTGTCTTCTAATAAAAAATTGCTCAAATTTGAAAGGAAGATTGTTTTTTTTTTTGCTTACTTGCTGAATTCAGAATGGCAGCAACGACCTTAATAATAAAGGATGCAATCAATACCGTACTTCACCCCTGCATCTCTACTCCTATTCCCAATTTTCTCATCAGCGCGGCAGCTTCCCGTGCTGATGATTCCAATCGTGACTGCAGTTCACAACTGTCTGTCGACCCTGGAGCGTGTCTTTTTCTTGAAACGGTGCAATTTTTCAAGCTCCACAGGGAGGATTTCAACTCGGAAAATTGTCATTGCTCGAAGTGCCACACGTAGCATGTATGTATACGTTCTTGTGTACGCGCTCTGTTGACGATCGTCGCAGTCGTTGTCGCCAGTGACTATCTGGTAGTGAGAAAAAGGGATTGCCCCTTCACGTTTCTCTTGACCAGCACCGAAGCTGAAAACCATCCATCGTATGAAGAGATCGCCATAAATATCTTATTCGTTATCTGGCCATTTTGAAAAACAGCGTCAGCTTCAGCGCCGTAGTAGTAAAGCAGCATCAGACTGGCAGCTGAGGATTTACTTTCATTATTTATTTTTCCTTTCCGGCTTTGACGCTGCCAAGCCTTTACAGACTGCACTGTGCGCGCTGGAAATAGCAAAATAGAGATGAAGGAAAAGGGCGCTGGATAGAGATAGAGCAAAAGAGAGAGACAGAAAGGAGCTAAATCGCATCCAGTACGCCTTCTGACTCCACTGGCTGGGAAAGAGTTATTTCCGTTGAAACTGTAAAGTCCCTTTTAAGCGGCGAGCTTTCCAGCCCTACTTCCTACTAGCAAGTGGAATGGAAAAACTTTTCTAATTCGCTTGCGGCGGCTTTTTTCTTCTTCCTGTCGCCATAATCAGTACATAGACACAGTCACAAAGTGAGAATGTTTTATCAAGGGGTTTGCTGTGGAACTTCGATGCGAGATGCGCTGCGTTGTTGTCTACAGCAAGTGGAATTTAAGAAAAAATATCAATCTTATGGCTTGTTGTCTGATAATAATTTCTACTACCCACAATGTAATGTTTTTTTTTACAATGAAACGTTTAACTCATTCTTTTAGACATTGTTATTAAAAACCTTTTTCGAAGATATGGTTCACTGGAACCAAAATATGAACCCTAGTTTTGAATTAAATTTTTCAGATTCTGTATACAATATAATAAAATAGTTTATCATACGTCTGAGTCCAATTAGAAATTTACATATTATCTGTTGTATGATTTTTTCTCGTACGAATTGTGCGTTTTCTGCAGATTATAATAAATTCATTTCACTTACATTGATTTTGTATAAAAATTGAGTTGTGATTGTAATACAGCTGAGTCTATGAGATTTTGAATAATGCCATTGATTAAGAATAGCATTGCGAATGCACGCCGTTGTTTATGTGTTTGCTGGTTAACAAGCATGCAACGTGCTTTATACGATGGTAGAAGAAATGCAGCCCAATTCGAGTTGCGATGAGCGATTTTTTTGGTCAGACTCGACGCGTTTGCCGTATAGGTTAAGGGTCTTGAAAATTGTGGTTGTAATGAAGCCCAGCATACCATTTAAACGACATCCATAAATTACGTTACTCGAAAAAACCCAATATTCTGACCCCCAACCCGCACATGTAACAAAACTTAAAGCCACCACCCCCTACACTACCTCCTCATTAAAACGCTCGTGCTTGAAGTAGCTTAACATAGAATTACATGTTTTGACATTGAGTTTGAGTAGAAATTGAGTCTTCCTGGAATTCTTCTGTGTCACTAGGATCGCTGATTCCCATGAAGACTCTCATGTTGTCTGCACAATAAGTTTTTTTTTTACGTGGGACTACGTCTTTGTTTTCTATACTGGTATGCATTCTGTAAAATTGGAAATGAAACTGGCAAATGTTGCGTCAGACTTCAAACGATAATAACAACATTACCACATGATGGATAACAACAACCAATATGTTGTTGGATAGATAAAATGTTGAACAATTTTATAATACGCCAGTTATCATTATTTTTTTGCAATAAAAAAATAGAAAAAAATAGTTGAGTACAAATTTACGCGAACAATTACTCAATCACATGCGAGCATTACTAGCACAGAAAACACGAGTAGACACCAACCATTCCCTGTGATATTCTCTGTATCAATATCCAAAACAAATTGACAAAGTCTCCCCGTCCCAATAGGTCAATTAATATTTGCTTCCATGAACCTAGACTAATTTGTTGTCTCGAAGGTAAAGGTTTTTCGAAAAGTTTGAAACAACCCCTTTTCTTGAGCATTTTCTAAACCTGCTGTTAGAGCGTAATAGAAGCTGATGTCTTGAAAGAAAACATGCTGGTAAAAGCAACAGTACCGTAGAGTATATGTGGACCATAGCGCCGCTAGTTTCTCGTCGTTTATCATTGCAGCGGGCACGACTTTTATTCGCGTGCAATCAAAACTGCAATGCTGCTACTGATGGTGATTAAAAATTTATCTCATGACTATGAATACCATAAAAACCAAAAATTCCTCAACAAGAATTTAACATTTTTGCAACAGTTAGAAGTTATTTTGATTTATTTTTTATGTTCGATATTCACTAAATAATCGTGACCGACATAATATCGAACGAGTAAGTTCCTAAAAATACTAATTTATAGAAGAGTAAGAGCCGGCGACTAAGATCTATTCAAAATCTCTTTTTTTACATTTCAACGTTGTGAGATTTTTTTTATTTTTAACTTCACAAATAAAATAACATACATATATTAGCTGTCTTCGTACTATAGTGAATGTAATTTTTGGCAAATGAAACTAACTTGGGAAGCAAAAAATAAAAATGAATCTTTAACTTCGTTGTAATTATTAAATGTTGTTTGCACAAAAAGAAATACTACAGGAACAACATTACCAAGTGTAAATGAAGTTCTTTCGAATGTAATCAAATGCATTTCTGAAAAAATGAAGGGGAGGCTGAGAATCAAGATACGTAAATCACTGAACAAACGAGTTTATTGTGTCTGTAATTACGGTAATTGCAGTGTTTAGTCCCACGTCACCATTTCATACAACCCTAGGGCTGTATACTTTGTAGTATTTCAAATATGGAGGGAATGTAATTTGCATACAAAACGTGGACCCAAAAGTGAACTCCAAGGCACTATTTTCCTGTATGAATTTACTCACTGCAATTTGAGTCATTGATCAATTGTGAGATAGGCCCGTGTGTCTGCTGTATCCCGCACCTCTATTATTAGCAATACCGCTTTTGAGAAGTGGCATGCTAATTATTTATCCGTGCTTGTGTGTAATATGACTTTACCCTTCCGTTTACGCTTACTGCTCTATTATACCGAGCCATGTTCCTCCTGCTAAACAACGCAAATTTTAATTCCCTGGAGAAGTTTCGTGTGTGTCCTTCTAGCCAGTTTTATTATAAAGAGGGGACCTATTTAGTTTCGCGAGAGTGTAGAATTCAGCGTGAAGAGAGGGTAATTTGGAACCCAGAATATCCCACAACCCATTAAACCATGCTCAATTCCTGTTGGCATCAAATGGCCTGATTCTGCTAAAAAAATATATTATTTTTGGATCAATTGATATGTTTCTGCCGTATTTCATAACATTAAATTAGCAAATATCAAATGTGCAATTAAGTTCCCATTGTTTATTTTATTAAAATGAATCTTTTTGGCCTTTCTCCTAGTTCTGGAAAAAAGTATGAATCATTCCAAGTTTTAAGCCAAATTTTTCAATAAAAGTGATGGTTTTTTCTGTTTTATAAAAGTGTTTGTTTTGTGGATCTCTCAGATGGTCGAGGTACGATGCTGGCCTAACAAGCAAGTCGTCTTAGGTTCGAGTCTCGGCTCTGGAGAGACTGTTAATCAGTAGGATCGTAGCGTTAGCCCCGCAATTGTCCTGTACACTAAACAGTTGGCTGCGAAGTCTGCATATAACAAACAGAAGGTCAAGTTCCGAATCGGAATGTAGCACTAAGGCTTTGCTTTGCTTTTTTTGTTTGTTTTGTGACAAAATCCATGAATCCAGCCATTTTTCGATTTCCTTCTATCAGCATAACTGCTGTTCAGTCAGATCATGTGCCACCGAAAAAAAACATGTAATAATCGGACGGCGCAATATCTGAGAAATATCACGGATGGCAATACGACGCCGAGCGTTGTTTTGCGTTACAATCACTTTTTCGTTCCTCTATTCGTCTGTTGGCCGTTTTTCGAGCACAGTGCTCGGTTTAATAGTATCAATTGAAGTCGATAGCGTTCTTCAGGTTTGTTCCGTTTCAACAGCTGATTATAATAACACCTATCTGATTTCACCAAACATACAGCATAACCTTCGTAATCCCCATGACTTCTTTTTTTTGGGTTCTTTTAACCTCTCATCGGTTAGTGGCAACTATATTGCCACAAATTTTTGTAGCCATGATCGTTTTTGCTCGGAATTTGAGAAGTGGCAACAATATTGCCACCAACGTTTTCGACATAAGGCGGCATCCATAAACTACGTAACGTTCATAGGAGGGAGGGGGGCTTATTCTTGAGCGTTACGATTTGTTACATAGGGGAGGGGGGAGGTAAGATCAGCGTTACGTAACAAAAAACCTCCGGAGAGACTCTTCAAAAACGAGCATTTTTATTAAGCAAATTCTTCTACAGCGTTACGAGGGTAGGTGTTGGCGTTAAGTTTCGTTACACATGGGGGGTGGGGGTTCGAAAATTGTTTTTTTTTGCGTTACATAATTTATGGCGTCGCCTAAACTGTTAGTGACAACTATATTACCACCATTCCATTGTTTTGAATTTTTACGACTATTTGTTTTTAACAAAAAGTGTATTTGATTTTATTTTCGTTTGGTTGATTTTTTGCGCGGTGTCTTAAGCATCAAAAATTCATATTTCGATTCACCCGCCACGATGCAGTGGAAAACACCCTTTCTTTCTGGCCGCTTTAAAATTAGCTAACTGTTCCTGCGTCCGGCATCGATCCTCATCAAGTAATTCTACCAATTTAGCGTCTTTGGAAGGGGTTTTGGCTTCCTTTCACGCGGACTGTCATCCACATCGAAATCACTGACTTTGAAGCGACGGGACCGATCACGGCACGTTGTTTCACTTGGAGTAGTATCTTCGTAAACTAAATAGTGAGACTTTCACTACTGTAAGTGAAGCCTTACCAGACGTCCGATTAAGTTTAAATTTTAGATGGAGTTTTTTTCGAGGAGACAAAACCTGTTAAGCATTAACGTTTGCATTGGAAAAATGCACAAAAATGGTCGATTTTTCATGGGTTCACCTTAACACGTACTAACGAAACAACCCATGCAGCTACAATCACCCATGAGTCAGCAGAAAAAACTAAACTCGAACTCTAACTGTGATGGCGAAAACAGTTAAACTACTTCATTCAGAAGTGTGCGCCTTCAAAGAACGGTACCCCGACGTGTCAGAAACGGATATCGTGCGACACTTTGTGGACGCCGGATACGCCCGTTTTGGCATCTACAATATTTTGGCACACGCGAAACTTTCCCTTATTACTTTAGAAGCAATAGCGTAAATTTGCCTTTTATGTAACAAACCTATTATTTAAAGTGCAATAAAATTCTTCCCCAGTCAAGTAACAACACATACTGTCATATATTTAGCACGTGTTACGGGAGTATGACTATCTAATAATGGTTGTTTCAACCACATGCAAGATTTTTTCTGTTGAAAACTGCTCCCTTTCCATCTCAAGTCAAAAAAAAAAAAATCACACACCGTCGCATATGTTGCACATGTCATTAGTTTCTTCAATCTCCGATTCATCCGGTGTGCGTGTATTAGTTCGCTCGTTGTATGCATACGGAGTAGAGAAAAATATGACAAGAGCTGCCAAGCAGTATTTTCCTTGTCATAGAGAATGCAAACGTTGATAATTTCAAAGACTTGAAATGCGTCTTGAAATGACATCACGATCTGTAAACTGCGTTAGAGAAAAAAAAAAACATTCGCTTTCCTGCAAAATATCTAAAACACATACTCATTGGTTCATGGAAACTCATTTGCACCTGTTTGAAAATACAAAACTCGTGCCCATCCAGAACAATATTCGCAACTTCGGCAACTCTGGTCAGACAGTATTACATATTTCCATTTCAAGTAAACACTGGAGAACAAAACGAAAGTGTTTCTAATAAGAGATTTGAGGTTGACGGTTGAGATTCTGGTTATGTGTGGATGAAGGGGACAAAAATGAACCTGATCGTTGCATCATTACAAATGCAGCGAGTGAAGTCTTGCTAACACATGCATTGCGGTGCTTGGCTGTATGTTCTCCTGCAGAAACACATACAAGCGTGTGGCCGTCATAATTTTTATTACATTTTGGTTATTACTCTTTGTGTATAATGCGCAGTCATAAGACACAATGAGTAATAAAAAATTGCCCTAAAGTAATAAAATGTTCCCCGTTTGTGTTGGGTGCACTATTGGACAAGAATCAAAGTATCGAAAGAAAACCCGGTTCCGAACGGCCGACGACCCTGACCGACAAGAAGCTCGGGAGGGAAAATGAGCTGGCGAACATGGATGGTAACGACTGGCAGGGCACTTCGTATTTTACTTCCTCCACGACGGAAGTGAGCTTCGTGGTGAATTACCTTTTGACATACCAAGTTCCCCAAGAAGGTGCTGCTGTGGCAATCAGCGAGAAGGGGATGTCAAAGCCGCTCTTCCTTCGCCCCTACTGGCCGTGAACGGGGAAATTTATAATTAGAAGTGCCTGTTCTTCAAGAAACACCATAAAGGCAAAACGCGGTGTACGGGTTGGATCTGCCGTCGGCCCACTACTCGAAGTAACTGTTGGACGAGATTGAGCGTCCCCTAGTTGGCTTCATCGAGAGTTTCTTGGCAAAACTGAAGCGTAAGATCAACTCCAACAATTTTGTCGCGAGAATTGGTAAATAAAACGTAGAAAGAACTCAAAAACTTGCCTACACTCATGTTTTCGTCCACCATGTCCAGAATAAGATATTTTCTCGCAACTACAAGTATTTGGTTCATCACGTTTTAGGTATGCCAAAATTGCCCTGCATTTTCTGCTAGCGCCATCTATTGACAAATAGCGAGAATAACTTAGTTGCGCCCTCCTTTTTCGTATTAACCAGTGATTTTGATCTTTCGTGGCAATGTTTAAACGATTTTTGCTGTTCGCCCTTATTTTCGCAGTGCCACTTATTGAGAAGTTACCTGCTACGTATTATAGTGCTTGTATCCACCCAGACTTACTATTTGCTTATCTTCTTTCGCCTCAAGCGTTTTACCGAAGCGTATGAGTGAATGAGATTCCCGAAGGTTAAGATAAGAGTTTTTCAGTCTGGAGAGAAATTTTTGTGTGGAGGAGTCTGAGAAAAAAACCCATGCTCAAAGTCCTTTAAGATCGAATGGCCTGATTCTACTGAGATTAGAACCCATGACCACCCGCTTGTTAAAGCGGACTCTGTCACCTTGCGGCTGTGAAGCTCCTCATTTCGCTACACCCTTTATAGTAGCACTTCTGCACCCCAAAATTACCTAAAACAACAAAATTGCCAACAGAAAACACAAATCAACCAAAGGTACCTAATATGATTAAAATTTAAACTATATAATTTAAAATATAGTTAGACGATAGACGAGAATTGTTGAACATTAGAAATACAGCAAGAACGAAAAGACAAGAATCGGACATAAAAAATCTTATCACAAAAATGATTTTCACATAACGATTGCATTAAAATAAGAAGGGACAAAAATTCAAAATTATTCATGGGCTTACAATCACACGCACTGACGAAACTCCCTATGCAGCATCAATCATAGTAACTCATGAATCAGCAGAGAAAATTTGACAGCTCTATCAGTCGAATTCTATCCGTGATGGCAGTGAAGCTACTCAATTCGGAATTGTGCGCGTTCTAAGAACAGTACCCCGTCGCGTCGAAAACGGACATCGTGCGGCAGTTCGGGGACACCGGATACGCCCGTTACGGCATCTACAACATCTTGGCACTAACACACAACAATCAAAGCATCGAAAGAAAACCCAGTTCCGGACGACCGACGACTCTATGCGACAAGTAGCTTTCAAGGATGCTGAAGAGAAAAACCGAGGTAAAAGTGGCTACATCGCTGCGTGCACTTGGCCTGTAGGTCGGTGCAACCGGTCAAATAGTGAAAAAGTACCTGGCTAGCTTGGACATATATGTCAGAAAGCGGCAGTCCGTCCCACTAATCTAAGAGCTTCAGGCAATAACGCAGTGGCAGCGGCTGAAAAAGATGGTCAAGTCGATTTTCCCGACGAATCGCGACGTGGCGTTAGTGATGGATGAAGAGACCTATCTTACCCTGGATGGCAACGACTGGCAGGGCATTTCGTATATTACTTCCCACACATAAAAATTGAGCTCCGAGGTGCAGTTCATTTCACACACCAAGATCCCTAAAGATGATGCTGTCGCCGACAATCATAAAGAGGAAATGTCAAAGCCGCTCCTCATTCGCTCCGGACTGACCGGGAACGGGGAAATTTATAGTACGAAGTGCTTGCCGGAAGTTACGTAGTTCATCAAAAAATACCGTAAGGGCGAAGACACGATGTTTTGGCCGGATCTGGCGTCGGTCCACAACTCGAACCGATCGTTGGAGGAGATGAAGTGACTGAATCGATGTGGTACCCAAGTCGACGAACTCGCCCATCGTCCCTCAGCTGCGTCCCATCGAGAATTTCTGCGCAACCCTGAAGTGGGAGATCTATTCCAACAGTTTTGTCGCGAAAGCTGAGAAGGAATTGAAAAATACAACGAAGAAAGGACTCCAAAACATTCGAATGTTTTCGTCTGCCATAGCGAATGTTCCTGTTAACTGCTGGAAGGCCGCTCGCAAGGACGTAGAATTTCTTTGCAAGAAAGCTCATATAATTATCTTCCATGGGAAAGCAATCTCAGTTATCTGTCTATTTTTTTTCATTACCATCCGAAAAAGTTAAGTTATTTTAATGCGAACGTTATGATAAGTATTAAGTTTTTTATTAATATACACTATCCGTCATAAGTTTGGAATCGCTTCACTGAGTATTGCAACACCCAGTTTGAATATTGCAACACCCCGAAAAGTTTAGCATCACCTAAAATGGGCAGATTTATGTAACTCTTTCTTTTGAATCTTAAAGGCCGCTCGCAAGGACGTAGAATTTTTTTGCAAGAAAGCTCATATAATTATCTTCCATGGGAAAGCAATCTCAGTTATCTGTCTATTTTTTTATATTACCATCCGAAAAAGTTAAGTTATTTTAAAGCGAACGTTATGATAAGTATTAAGTTTTTTATTAATATACACTACCCGTCATAAGTTTGGAATCGCTTCACTGAGTATTGCAACACCCAGTTTGAATATTGCAACACCCTGAAAAGTTTAGCATCACTTAAAATGGGCAGATTTATGTAACTCTTTCTTTTGAATCTTGAAACCTAGAGAGTTGTGGTCTTCAGCAAAATTGCTCAGGAGGTCAAGGGCTTGTAATTGGCAGACAGTATAGTGCAGAATTCAGCCGCAACGCCACGCTAGTGTGCATGTAGTTTTGAGCGTTTCGAATTCAGTTTAGCTCAATAATCCCACCATTTATAGAGTTGCGATTTTGAGCAAAGTTACTCAAACGATCAAGAGTTTCTGGTTGGCTAACAGTTTAGTTCGGAATTTTTCTTCAATTTGGTGTTAGTGTGCATAAAGTCAAAAACACTCGCCCTGTTGATTGCCGAAGTTGTCGAAGTCGTGTTTCAATTAGAATACCGGGTGTTTTTGATTTGTATTGACACTGAATTGTAATGAAAATAGAATCGATGGAATAGTTTGGAACACACATGCGGCGTTATACTGTATTTACACTAGCCGAAGACCGAAACTTTGTGGGTAGTAATAATCACGCGATGAGTTTAAGTTTAAACACGAAAAACTGCATGCACCATAGCGCCGCATGGGGTAGCTCAGTATTTAATTGTCTACCATTAGAAACCTTTAGCCTCCTTAACAAGCTTGCTGAACACCGCAACTTTCTAGCAGGTCGGAATCGTGAGATTAGTTTAGTTCAAAATACGACACATTGTGTGCCCACATAGCGTTAAAATTTCACACTGAGTTGGCTACCATACAGTAGCCTTTGACCTTCTTAACAAGTTTGCTGAAAACCGCAAATTGCAAGGTTGTCAAAAACACGAGATATCCACCTATTCCAGGTGATGCTCAACTTTTCGGGAGGTGT
Source organism: Wyeomyia smithii (assembly GCF_029784165.1). Classification (NCBI taxonomy): domain Eukaryota; kingdom Metazoa; phylum Arthropoda; class Insecta; order Diptera; family Culicidae; genus Wyeomyia; species Wyeomyia smithii. The sequence continues at coordinate 62,965,146 of NC_073696.1, forward strand.
TGCAATATTCAAACTGGGTGTTGCAATACTCAGTAAAGCGATTCCAAACTTATGACGGGTAGTGTATAACTACACCTATATTTGTAAAGCTTGGTTTTTCCAAGGACTCGTGGTAACCAAGTCTCTGTATGTGCAGGAAAGATAGATGGCTACACGGAACTCAGATTGATTCAGGATTAAATCTACTAAATAAACTAAACTTGACTCTAACCTTCTGAAAAATCGGAGAGAAACGAGGTGTCCGGTGAAGGAATTTGGCAAAATATATTATGTTTCCTATGGAAACAAGGTGTTTAGTGTCAGCACTTGAGTCCGACGAAAAAATGTGGAAAAATATACTATTCCACACTGTGCAAGGGATAGTTGCATCGAAAGCTTGTTTGCTGTTCGCTTCTTTTTTTCCTTTTTGCAGTGTCACTTTTTGAGATGTTGCCTGCTACGTGTAATAGTGCTTATATATCCTCAGTCTTACTAGTCCCTTATCTTTTTTATCGACGTTATCTTCCCCTCAATAAAGTTTTTGGAAGGTATAACGTGCTTTGAGTGGATGAAATTCCCAAAGGTTTAGATACGAGTTTCTAAGTCTGGAGAGAAGTTTTCGTGTGAGAATAAACCCATGCTCAAGTGCTTTGATATCAAATGGCCTGGATCTACTAAGATTTGAACCCATGACCACTGGCGAAATCTGTAACCTTGCGGTTACGAAGCTCCCCCTTAGCAGCCCATCAAGGTCGGATCAGAACCTCAATGCTTAACAAGAGCCGAAAAGGGCCTTCAATCATTGTTGATAATTTAAAAAAAAACTTTTGAAATATTTATGACGTTTTGAATTCAATCGAATCGAAATAAATGATAAATCGACATAGTCGACATAGTTATCTCGAATGGATGAGATCGATCAAAGCACATATATAAATTACGAGATTGAACGGATTTCTTGCAAAAAGTCTGAAAGAAGCCACCTTCATCATGTTTACCGTTCGCCTCATTTGGTTGATAAAATCTCTTTCCAACAATATCACGTTCATATAACTTATGAAAGCATACTTTTCGTGTGCGTTCGTGTGAATGTCTAAAATGGGATGAAATATGCAGGGCCACCACCAACTGGGTTCCACCTTCTTTTGAACTGTCAGTCGTTGAGAGAGAAATTTTGGATGCTCCAAAGGCCAAGGTTGTCAAACAGGGAGGCATCTTCACTTACTGCCGAACAAAAGGTACATTGGTGCAAACAATGTGCGCAGGTGTGTACATATTTTAACGAAAAGTGATGCAAAATGGGAGATAATCTAATTCTGCTGTTTGCGTCGAGTGATGGCACGTGGTGCCATAAACTGGAGTGAACAGATGTGGTTTGTTAAATTTCTAGTCCACCTTGAATTTGAGCAAAATTTCGGATTTGTTTAATACGGTTGTGGAAGAAAATATTGTGGAATCAATCCTAAAGGTGTTGGTTTGTAGTATTTCTATTTGATTTTCACTACCACTAGACTTTCAAAAACATTTCACCATAGAAACTATTTCTATCTAGTAGTTTCCATTAAACCTACTAAACGAGAGTACATATTTTTCTGTACCAGACCTCCGTCTTGGTAACGTTAACAGCAAAACGTGCTAGATTTATTTTTATTAGATCTTGTTGCGGTGGCCATAAATTTCCGGCCAAGACTTTGGGTGACAGTTCGACTAGCAAAAAGCGCCCACCCTCAGGATCCAGTTAGGCCGTAGTCGTTCATTCGACGTCCCTTCGGCTGCAGGAGAAAAATGATGACTGTACTAATTTCACTGAAAGTGTTTCTATTTCGACCGGAAAAAGGGCGCCATCGTTCTGCCAGAGGGATTTTAATTAATCGAATAGTCCCCCCGGACATTCTCTTGGATGCTTTCCTCTTGGTGGGAAACTGGAAACTTTGGAGACATCTCCATTGACGAAACTTTTTTCCGATCAGACACAAAGGGCCACTCTCTTTCCATGTAATGCACATATCTGAAAATCAAGTTATAGCCCCTCTAACCGTAGCTAATCTGTTTTCGGAAGGCAGATCCATCAGCCTAAACGTAAGCCACATTCGCCACTTCACCTTCCGCAACCTCTGTCAGCAGTACAATCGAAATCAGACGCAGAATTGATGACGAGTCATCAGCATTGTTGAAATCGCTTCGCATTCCCATTCACCTTTTGATCCCATTTAGGCCGGGCATTTAGCTTCGAATGGCCTCCTTCTTTCCCTGTTCGAAAAGGCTTCCAGAACAGCCAACAGTCAACAGCAGCAGTAACTTCCGAACCTAACCAGTGGTGTTTTACATTTTGATTTATTCATTTGTATAACATGATTTATTTCGGTAGCAATATGTTTTTGCACTCAGCCAAGGATCGTTCCCCAGATGCAAACGCAGATCGAAACATTTCTCATTCCCACAACAGCTTGTTTCTAACTTTTTCTCTTGTTGGTCATTCAGTTTGTTCGCCCTATTATAACTCCGTCTCGCCTATTCTGTACTTTTAGTACTTTGAAGAAAAACGGCCACCTCTACCCTAACGATAAAAATCTTCCTGTTTTAATAGGCCGCTTTTTGGTCTGTATCAAATGAGCTTTTCAGAATGGTCAGAAACGCGCTACCTCCAGCTCCATGAATTTTGGAGTAATTAAGTCAGTTAGCCATTTCGAAAAAATAGCGACTTAATTCTTACATTAACGGAAGGGATGAAGTAGAAAAGGTTTCAAAACCTTTAAATCAAAGCTCTTCTCCTAACTGGAAGGGGGAGCGGGGGGTTTATCAGCATTGAAATAAAACGATTTCCAACGACTGAGTATAAATCAAGACGGCAAAGGATGACCATTTTAAACGGAAGGGCTTTGAAGAAATTAATAATCAACGCAGGACCTAACTTTCAAGGATTTGTTCGGTTGTTTTAAATTGATCAGCGATTGTCATAAAGAAAAATTCTATACCTGCCATTAAAAATATACAACCTATAAATTAGATTTCTGAAAGGAAAAACATGACTAAGTCCTCACTTAGTTCGTTTAGTTTTCCATTTGTGCAGAATTACATCATGCGAAATTTTCAAGTGTCGTAAAAAAAAACTTTCAAAAATATAAAACCCTGATAGAACTTTGGATTTTAGGCTTCCAATTTTTTATTTATAAATTTTTACTTTGACCTTTGAACATTACCTTTTGGTTTTAAACTTTGTATTTTTTTTTTAAATTTTGCATTTGGACTTTCAATTATTGACTTCGATTGTTGATTTTTGACTTTTGACTTTTGATTTTTAACTTTCAATGTTTGGCTCTTTTCCTTGTAAATTTTGCCATTTTCATTTGTAATTTCTTTTACATGTTCACAAATTCCCCAATTGTTTCCTAAATTCCGTTTTTCAGTCTAATTATTTCTTGAGTGCGGTTTTGCTCAGGTTCATTAAAATTGTAGTACTGGACTTCATCAGTTGCTGACTAACCCTGGAGGCTTTGTATTGCCCATTTTTTGTTTTCATTTAATTAGTTTTGAACATGGGAGTCAAGTAAATTCGTTAATTTAACCCTCATTCTTTCAAAGATTGACCTCGCGATTTGGTTAAAATCTTCACAAATGCATGGCGAATCGAATATTGGATACGTGTGAACTCAAAAGGCAAATCGTTCGTTTTATGGAGTAGGAACATTCTCGGCCGTTGATTTTACCTTAACTCGTTCCCGGCGAGTCATGCCATATAGCATTCAATCTTTGATTTAAGTTTAGGTAAAGGTTTAAGTAAATTATACTTGAAAATTAAAGCGACGAAACTATTTAATTCAGTATGACTAGAGAGCAGATTGATCTGCAATATGCAATACAGTTATTGTCAATTGTGCGTATAGCTGATAAGTGATGAGAGTATGAAGTTCATGTTTTGAGGTAAAAACTGATTTCTCACCGCCGGAATAGGATCAAAGTATCGTTGTTTGTAATACAATGGTTTTTAGTTGCTTTAAGACCAATCTCGTTCTATCACAAAACTTTGGTTTGCTGGGATTTCGTGAGTTAAGTTGGTCACTTTTTTGTACATATTCATAAAATCTATTAATTATTTCATACAATCTTTTGATTGCAGCAAGTTCGTTTAAAATGATGGAATAAAATCGTAAACATTTGGTTATTTGGTATTGGTTTTTCGCCGACAGATTTGTACGTGCATTAAATTCTGGACGGTATTAAAAAACACGTTCATGAAGAGTTTCTTGTTCGTCGATATAAAGCGGTAGAAATATTGCACGAATTTTGCCATGATAGTAAAGTTAACGTAGAACTGTATAAGGTTGTTTGTTACATTACACGCACTTGAGAGCAGGCTTGTGAACGGTTAACACCTTTTTTGATTTGTTTCATTAGACAGACAGACAGACAGACAGACAGACAGACAGACAGACAGACAGACAGACAGACAGACAGACAGACAGACAGACAGACAGACAGACAGACAGACAGACAGACAGACAGACAGACAGACAGACAGACAGACAGACAGACAGACAGACAGACAGACAGACAGACAGACAGACAGACAGACAGACAGACAGACAGACAGACAGACAGACAGACAGACAGACAGACAGACAGACAGACAGACAGACAGACAGACAGACAGACAGACAGACAGACAGACAGACAGACAGACAGACAGACAGACAGACAGACAGACAGACAGACAGACAGACAGACAGACAGACAGACAGACAGACAGACAGACAGACAGACAGACAGACAGACAGACAGACAGACAGACAGACAGACAGACAGACAGACAGACAGACAGACAGACAGACAGACAGACAGACAGACAGACAGACAGACAGACAGACAGACAGACAGACAGACAGACAGACAGACAGACAGACAGACAGACAGACAGACAGACAGACAGACAGACAGACAGACAGACAGACAGACAGACAGACAGACAGACAGACAGACAGACAGACAGACAGACAGACAGACAGACAGACAGACAGACAGACAGACAGACAGACAGACAGACAGACAGACAGACAGACAGACAGACAGACAGACAGACAGACAGACAGACAGACAGACAGACAGACAGACAGACAGACAGACAGACAGACAGACAGACAGACAGACAGACAGACAGACAGACAGACAGACAGACAGACAGACAGACAGACAGACAGACAGACAGACAGACAGACAGACAGACAGACAGACAGACAGACAGACAGACAGACAGACAGACAGACAGACAGACAGACAGACAGACAGACAGACAGACAGACAGACAGACAGACAGACAGACAGACAGACAGACAGACAGACAGACAGACAGACAGACAGACAGACAGACAGACAGACAGACAGACAGACAGACAGACAGACAGACAGACAGACAGACAGACAGACAGACAGACAGACAGACAGACAGACAGACAGACAGACAGACAGACAGACAGACAGACAGACAGACAGACAGACAGACAGACAGACGGACTTTCAACATAAATCGGAACTTCTACATGTTATTGATGCAAACTGACTGGACTAAATGTTTCTCGATGGAATTTTTCTGTAAATTCCCGAGTTGTCGTATAAATTGAGCATAAATTGGGACGGGTGGTCCACTATAGAAAAGCGGTTTACTATTCGCTGAGTAGTAATCCAGTATTTCATTTAAATATGAAGCTTTTTTCCCAAAATGATGGACGATTCCTAGGTAAGATTCTTTTTTCGTACTAGCCATTTAAAACTATTACTGGTCTTATCGTGCGAATAATTGACCCCTTCTCTTATTCTGTCCCCAAGGTCCCGCCAAATTATTCCGTTTGTGTTAAACTTTTTGGATTTTCATAAAACTTTAATATGGAAACTTCTTCTACACCCAATCTGCATCCAAATCACGAGAAAAAATTAAACAAAGAAAAATATAGATATGAATAAAAAATAAAATTCGATTTAGGGTAAGCTAACATATATTGGACCCCTTTTCTGTAGTAAAACACCATCCAGATTAACTCAATTTATGCGAAAACTCGCGGGATTTTCAGAAAACTTTCATCGGGAAATAATCTTAGTCAGCTAATCTGCATCACACACATTTATAAATTTCGATTTATGTTAGGAGAAATTGAGTTAATCAGACGAGTGGTCCACTATAGGCTAATTAAGCAAAGCAAAGGGGTTCACTCTAGGTTTATATACCCTAATATTCCGAAAGCCTCAAATTGAAATAACTTTTTTTTAAACATTTCTCATTTACGTTCAGAAGAAATTTTTTGTACAATTTCCGTAGTCCGATTGAGCTGAGATTTTGCATAAGGTGTAGACAACCCATAGAAGCATAAGAGTGCCATATGGAAACACTCAGCATAGAGAAAATTGCAGTTATCCAACATTTTACGAATTGCAATATAGCGAATTGGTTTTTAATTACCAAAGAGCAACTCCAGCTTAAGACTATGTTATAATTTATTTATTCAGTGATTTTTTATGTGATCACTTTTCTTTTTTCTGATAACAAATGTGAAATGTTGTTTTTTTAAAAGGAAATTGATGATATACTTAGGATCGGACTAGTATGCCTTTATTTTCAATATGGGACAGGCAAGCTTTGGTATTTTTCCAGTATTTTTCAGAACAAAGCTTCAAATTTCATCAAGGCATACGGAAATTTGAACAAAATTAGATACATTGAAGGCATAAACTTAAATTTGCCTCATAGTCATATGGGACTCTTATACTTTTATGGGCAGTAGAGTAAAACGACCTTGGATGGACCACGTCCTCTAGTGGACCACTGGTCAAATCACCAGGTCAAAACTTGAGAGATTCCCAGAGAACTTCCATCGGGAAACTTCTTATCCAGCAAATCTGCACCAGAATCACGAGACACAAATGGAAATGTCCATTTATATCAAAAGAACAACTAGTTTTTCGTAAGGGTGGTCCACTGAAGGAAGTTGTCCATATAAAAGCTACATCTTTAAGAAGTGTGTTTGGGGGTGTAAGATGTAATCTTAAAGTCGTAACAGGAGACGTAATGATGTCGAATTTCGAATGATTATCATTTTGATAATTTTCAATGGATTTCTTCGTACTGTTGATGCTAATAAAAAATCTTATAAAATATAGGAATAGAATGATGTATATACCATAATCATGTGTTTCGATTTTTACTTTACTATTCATGATTGAAGTGTTACATATAACACGTTTGACAAGATGCGAGAGAAATTGACCCTTACAAAAAAACGAAGTCCTACGTCAAAAAGTATATCCACCCCTCTGACTCACATAGTTTTAGTACTTCGTGAAACCGCCTTTGGTTTACATAACTGCTTGACATCGTCGTAGTATCGACGTGACATGCTTAGCAGTTGTTTCTGGGATGATTTTTTTCCATTCAGTTGAAATTACCTGCCAAAACTGCGGGATACTTGTTGGTTATTGCTCCTTGATCTTAATTTTCAAAATTGGCCTTGAGCATCTTGGATTAAGATCGAGAAACTGTGCTGGCTACTCTTTGATTCTTGAACCGCTGCGAAACCAGCCTCGGATCTCCGTTTTGTTTGAAAGTGTATCTGCGCCCCAACTGTAGCTTTTGTGCAGACACTGGTAGTTTTAGCTTCATAATGCTCAAATAAACCTCTTTGGTCATAATTCCATCAATGAACTCAAGTTCGCTAACGGTGGATGTAGTCATAGATCCTCACACCGTGACTCTACCAATAGAACAAAATAACATTCATGCTCATTCGGATGAAAAATCAATGTTGGAAAAGTAACTCAGCACCACCATGCTTGACTGTAAGTCGCAAACCCTCATTTTTCGAACTTTCACTGGTTCGTCGCCAATATCTTGTGATGCCGTCAGACCCGAATAGCATTACTTTCGTCTCGTCTGACCAAATCTCCTCATTTCAGTCATCATTGGTCCAGGTGGTTCATGAAATATGCGGATAACCATGACTTCTTCTAGCGCCACTCTTCCCTCAAGACCTTTCTTATGGAAGACGAATTATTTGGTCAGATTAACGGAAAACTTACTTTCAATCTGTATCACAATTTTCAATGTGGATAATTCCTGGTCCACCTCCACCTTCATCGCGATAGCACTGTCAATTCGGCCAGTTGTTTTTGAAGAACGCTCTGATCGCTTAGCTGGTGAGATAGAACCATAATTTTTGTACATCTGCTCAATTCTAGTGACTGTATTTTTGCGAAGCTTGACAATATCGGCAATATTACGATAGCTTTTGCCAGTGATGTTTAATAAAAAAAATCCGTTTGCAGATCGAAATTAATAGAAAATAACTTCCAAATTTGAATACGAAACTGCAGTTTTTAGCACAAACACATAAAGTGCACTAAATGATCGGCCAGGCACAATATTCACGTTGTATTACAAAAGTTCACATCAACGGATAACGTAATTCTAATTCCCTAACAAAAAAAATATTCACGTTCGAGGAAGTTGCAGAATACACACTGAAACTCTACAAAATACACTTAAATCGTAGTATCCGTATGAGGATGCATAATTTTTTTTTGCGTAATTTTTATTCTTTTTTATAATTCATCACGAAAAATTTCAAGAAGAGATATAAACATGTAAATTGAAATTGCTTCTAAAAAACCTATCAATTTTTATGGCGTAAAGCTCACTACAGCACAAACTTAATACCATCAAATTAGCTTTCGGGTTTCCAGTGTAATCCTTATAAAAATTCCAACACATAAACGAGTGGTCTTGAAAGAAACTCCTATCATCTCTCGTTGATCCCCAGTGATACCAAAAACGATCTTCACGCAGTTCAATTTCGAATGAGCCGCTCGCTCGAAGTGCAATAAAAAAGTTCGTAGATGAAGCAATCCAACGAAAGAAGTGCTTTTCCACCCGCCCGCTTCTCGAAACACCACGCTGAGTCTGTAATAACGTGTAAAAACCTTCACAGATTAGAAAGAGATGAGTTCTTTTTTTCCAACACCTGATCCCCAGTCTGGCAGCACAGCAGGATTTTCGCCGCCCTGCTAATGGCGTCCTTTCCGGTCGTCGTCATCGTAGTCGTCGCGGCTTGTATGTAAGCCCGCTCTGCTGTAACAACACCCCGACAACGCAACAAAATCGAAAGGATGCAGGGGGAGGGAAAAAGTGCGTCTGGTAATCTAATATTAAACATCATTAAGTTTGATTGCACAAAGGATAAAGTGGATTTACGCGCAAGAGCAGGACGGTAACGGGAGCCGCAGACGTGGTGCAGCCGGTCCAACTTGGAGAGTGTAGTACAAAAAAATACACTCTGCTACAGGAAGAAACCGCATCGAAGCGGCGGCGGTTGGACGTGCTAGAAACAACAGACCAGAAACGGTGTTAAACAGTTAGGGATAATCGCATTTGCTTACCGACATTTACCGGTTGCGAGGTTTTAAGCTGTCTCGCGAGATCGGCAGTAGAACTTTGAAGGATTTGTTAATATTATTTAGTCAAGTTTGGAATTAGTTGTTTGGGTGATTTGGGCACACATAATTTAAATCGACTTTGCCAAAATTTTTATTGAATTTCAACTGCTTAATAAGAAGGGTTTTGAAAATAATGAACAGTGAATGTGCCTCGACAAGTGTTCTCTCTTGAGTGAATTGTCTGTCCAATGTCTGTCTTCCCGGCCAACCACTTTTTGTCGAGTAGACGTTGTTATGCAGAATAATGTTAAACGTAGGGCTGGACAATTTATCTGCATAGGGTGAAGAAGAATGAAAACAAGTTGAAAAGATCATATACAAATACAACGCAATTAGGATTGTTACAAAGGCCCATCCACTGGTGCTACCAGACAGAGGCTTCTTTAGGTAGCGTTCTCATTAAAATATATCATAAAAGTTTGAGAAGCTTCATTCGTTTGCTACGTGTTTCCTACCTTCGTGAAATACTGTGTGAGGATGCTAACCATATATTAGATTCTGTAAAGGGGAAACAAAATAATCTATTTTTTACTACTTTAGAACTTTCAGTGGTATATTCATGGCAAATATTTACTTTCTGAAACCCCTTCTAGTTCACCTCAAATAAAAAAAAAAAACTAACCAGATTTTCTATTCCCCATAACGTCAAAGGGGTTTAATTCCATTTGTGTCACTCTTCAACACCCCACCACTGTTTGAAATGGGGAAAACAAAACCATTAGTACGTGTAGCCTCAGGTCGATTTCAAACCTACCGGTTCCACGGGACTATTTCGAACGTCCCGCTTGAGGCATCAATCGCAGCTGGAGGAGGAAATTTATGAACCGACATAAGCCTTTATGTCGACCCAAATAAATCATAGCCCTACCTGGAAGCTCTTCTTCCACAATCGCACACCGCGTTTCTATCTAGAGCTGCGAGAACGAAGTGAGCCTGTCACTAAGAAAAATGAAGGCTAGACGCCCATTCCGTATCACCCGTGGCCGTGTTGACGCTGCTGTTTGCTGCCGTGCCACGTTGGCTCGTCGTCGGCACTGCACGCTTGGCAGGCAGGTACATACCTACTAGTCTAGGTACAATTCAATGTTTCATCAATCCTTCCGCTTGGTGGGGCTGCGAGGCGAAGGAAATCCGGTCGATAGGCTTGGGTGATTTGATTTGCTCTGCCAAAGAGCTTGGTAATGCTCGGGTTTAATGTAGTCAAATCACTAAGGCGCTCCCCTAGGCTCGGTCTGGCAGGAGATAGGTACATTTACTATATTTTTGTACAAATTTAATGTGGGGTCAATATTTTATGGTAATCGTGGAACGTTTTGGGATTGTAAGAAATTCATCTTCGATTATTTGTTAAAATAAGTTTGCTATTGCTGAATATTTTGCTCTGAATCTATTCTTATTTTCGTAGACATTCGTTCATCTCTCTCCCCAAATCAAAAAAAGGCAAACACGAAGTGAAAACAAGGAGTATTCTGCCAGCCAGTCAAACGATTTATGATGATGAGTACCCGCCCAAGAATGTGCCATTATTTCATTGATAGAGGGAAGTTTTTGTGTAGCAACATTTTTCACCTGACCTCTTGCCGGTGAAGTTATGACTAGTGATAGCGGTGATAGCAAATGATTTATGTGAGAAAAGGGAAGCACCTTAGTTTTAACATTCATCAACTGTAACACTATTTCCTTTTGAACGTTGCAACCTTATGGTAATATACGACATTATTATGGGAATGCCAAGTCTTCAATATTAAATGATTACAGCACCCATCATAGAATAATTCATAATTATGAGCATTTGACATGGCGAAGAACATAACCAGTTTAATTTGAAAACAAACAGTTATTTTTTATTTGCAAATATGAACAGCTTCTTCTGAATTCCTTCAGTTGAAGGAAAACCTTTTGAAATGAACGACAATTTTTATTAATTTTTCTCTCATATACCCAACATTAGGAAGTGCGAAAAAGCCATTTTCTTTTTATATATCCTGTGATTGGTTGTAAAACGTAAGCAATACAATCGTATCCCACGTTATTGTGAAATCTTTCCAGTGTTCCTTCACTAGCCTGCCATATGTGACAAACCCTTTTCCAAACGGAAGTAGAAGCATCTTTTTCGATCTGAAAATATAGTGGAGAAGCGTAAAAAACCAGATTAGATACGATCTGACATTCCATTAGAGTAATTGAAACACAAACTACGTATGAAAAGAAGCAAAAAAAAAACTACACATCAGATGAGTGAATGGCTATCGAATCCCAGCTGAACTCGCAAAACATTCGTCAAAGCCGAAACGGTCTGGTCCGTAAATTACACGGCTCCTTTCAGCGCTAATTTCGCTTGTAATCACTATTTTCTCAATAATTAATTTGTCAAGCCGAGCAGAACAGCCATCGGGTTCCATTGGAGTCTCGTCAACCAGGAGACGGACTTGATTTATCTCGGTGGTCATCGGTTCCAGTGATGGTTTACGGCGTCATCACCAGCATGCATGCTGGTGCTACTCATCACCGACGAGCGGATGTCGAATGTGTCTACTAATTCACTCAGTTATAAGCAGCAAATTCCCTATCTGCTAGTTGGATTGAGCAAAACTGTTAGTCTGCTAGTGACACCACCACAACCGCTCCAGTTGCTGAGCAATCCGTCATCGTTTTCATAAGACAGGCAATCCATCTAATCCTGATAGAAGATGACATCGTTCCAAACCCGGGCTCTTATAACCTTGCCTTGCTTTGCCTTCTATCATCCGGTAATCTGTGGCAGCGGCAGCATGACCTAACGACGCACAGCGCAACCATCCGAATCAATTTACAGGTTGAAGGTTAACTGTCTGTCTTGGCGAATAGCGAAACAAGGCTTCCAGCGGTTATCGCCCCAACAGGGTCACAATTTGAGTGACTGATCTCATATCACATTGTGATGACTTTTAATTTAATGATATCTGACCGGGCCAGTCTGTCAGTTGTTCGTTCGGTTTGATGGATTTGTACTTCATTGCTCCCCACTTTTGGAAGGGGTTGGGGGATGGCATGCATCATATTTTGACTCGTTCCCAATAGCAGTCGTAGCAGGTCCACCTAATGGTCTGATAGGGCACGGGAATTGAAGCTGAAGCTAATTGATAACCACCGCCAGGACAGTAGCAGACGACCAGGTTTCCGAACCGGTCAGCCGATAAACCGATCTGTTCGGCCAGAAATTGATGAAGTATTGCCTGCTGCTAAATGTACCTTCGTAATTAAATTAATTAGTGATCCATTAATTAAACATATTCCGGACGACAGACGCTGGGAGTGCATATTTTTGAACTTGTCATATATGGTCCGGTCAAGCATGATGGTACCGCGAAAACACACGAGGAGATCAATCAATTTCAAAAAGGGTTGCACTCTATATAGTAGCTTCGTTTGATGTTAGGTGATGGAAATTTTGTAGGATTGAGTTGAAAAAAAAAAAAAAACTTTTCGAATCATGTTGACAGACTCTCCAATGATGTTTGGAGAATGAATCCATATATGGTTAGGATTAAAGTTTTCAACAAACAAAACACAACGAAAATCAACTGATCATAAAAACTGACATGCAGTTGCTTTTAATTGTTTCAGGATTTCAGCCGAAAAACAATTTTAAATTGATTTTAGATAGGTCTGTCAAAAACATAATACGCATTTCCGGCTAATTCGTATGTTGGAAATTTTTATATCGAAATAAAAAATTAAAAAAATTAAAAAAAAATTTGTTCTAACAGCCATTATCTAGTAAAATTTAACGATAAATCACAAACAAATTTTATCGGAAATTGAAGATAAAATAAAAGATAAGAAAAAGAGAACAAACAGCACCCACAATAACGAATTTGACGGCCAACATTTCAAATATAGTCTTACTTGAAAGCTCTTCTCATTCTTAAATAGCTATTTTATGCAAATTATAGTTTGTCAAGTACTATGGTGGAGCGGGGGCCTAGTGTGGTTGGTAACGTCTCCGCCAACCACGCTCGACGCCTGGGTTCGAATCCCAACGCCGACATAGGTGTCGATGGTTGTGAGGTGGCGTGATCCACTCACAACCAACCCAACTGGTCTAGATTCAATCCTAGCCGACACCGGGAGATTTTCTGAGGCGAAAAATCTCTGGGATCACACCTTCCATTGCATGAGGAAGTAAAGCCGTTGGCGCCGATCCGTTAGTAAACGGGTCGTGAGTTAGGGTCCTGGGTGTGGAGTCGCCTCCCTGGGCGTCGGTGATTGGCCACAACAGTGGCGGAACTAGACCGACGGAAAATAAGCTAGAATAAAAAAAAAAAAGTACTATATAGTACTATTTAAATAAAGTATATATCAAAATATTCTTCGCACTCAAAAAGAGAATTGTGTATTTTTATTTAAATAAAGGGTGCACGGAGTCAAAGTGCATCACTTTCAAATGGCTGTAACTTTTCACTCATTTTGCTATTGAACATTTGGGTGAAATTTGTTCAAGCTGGCACTGGCACTGTAAGTTGTACTCAGCTACTGGTAAAATCGTTGCAAAGATGGAGTCGGAAGAACAGAAGATGCGTAAAGAAATTTTGCGCACCTACCTGGAAATTCCGAATCTTTTTTATCGTGCAATCAGCAGGAAACTGGGGATGGTGGCCAGGTGTCAAAGTTTGCCAAAAAGTACAGGGTTTGACAAGCGATTTGCCCGTGTGGAAAGCGGAGCGCCCCGTTCGTGACAACCGGGACGGTCAATGGGCAGGTATTCTTGAAGGAATGTCTCAAAAAACGATTACTCCCACTACTGAGGTCACATGATGGTCCTACACACTTAAATAAAATCGCCAAGTCTCGGCATTTTTTTGCCGCGAATTTCGGGAAACCAGTGTTTGACAGATGTAATTCTATGCCGAGAATCTCGGTACGCATTTGACTGCGCTCTTGGCAAATCTAACCAAGAGACGGAAAACTAGTCTAACAAGCTTTCGGTTATCTTCATCTATAATTTATTTGACACGGCACAAATACAATTTAATGTTTAACGGCGCCAATTATATCTGGTAGCTTACTTTCTAAAGTATCTTAATAACTAAAAGCAAATTTTTTATCCTCGCTGCCGACTACGAGCTGAAACTAAATCTAACTCAAAGCTAGAATGTTTTGCATTAAAAGCACTGATTTGTTGTTTGATGGTTTTCCATCGCCATAGGTAAGCAGCATATTGAATATGTTCCGCTGCTGGGCCAAGATATTACGGACTGGCATATTGGGTTGTCTCCCTCGGGACCTGAGAGTATCGTGCGGGTCTAGTTGCTGTTTCCGGATCCGGGGTCTTAACGTGTTCTTGTCGTTTGGTTGGATGTAGGCGGAAGGGAATAGGATTAAACTGGGGCGTGGATGGATTTCAGGAAGCTTTCGGTTATATAAGCTGAATGTTTCAGCACATTACAGCGGCGAATTTTCAGCGGAATCTAATCGCAGAGAACAATTTCGAGAGAATTCAGTAGTTTTCTTTTAAAGGATAAATTATAAGATGAGCTTTGGTAAATAAACAAATTTATTCATTCTGTGGATTAATAGTTTACGGAATATTCACGTTCCCCTCTTGCAGTTTTTGTCGAACCGCGTCCATTTTATTTTACGGTGCTTTTTTCCGCATGGTGCTCGTCTGCACCTGAGGCGTTGCACGCATAGGCGTAGCCAGAGGGAGGCAGGGGGGGGGGGCGTTGCCCCCTCTAATTTTTGAAATTGGTGAAGAATTTTGTTTTCAATAACTCTAATAACGTTTGCGCTAAAAAAATGGACAAAAATTGCCAATTTTTCATGGGTTTACCTTTCACGCACTGACGAAACTACGCATGCAGCAACAATCATATTAACCCATGAGTCATCAGAAAAAGTTTGATTTGTGCGTTTAAATAACGGTACCCCGCCGCGTCGAAAACGGACATCGTGCGGCATTACGTGGACACCGGATACGCCCGTTCTGGCATCTACAATATCTTGGAACTATTGGACACCAATCAGAGCATTGAAAGAAAGCTCGGTTCCGGACGGCCGACGACCCTGAGCGACAAGAAACTCCAAAGGATACTCAAGCGGAAGACCGAGGGAAAAGTGGCTACATCGCTGCGTGCGCTTGGCCTGGAGGTCTGTGCAACCGATCAAACAGTGCTTGGCGAACATGGACATACATGTCAGGCGAACATGGACGGCCAATACCCGTTCACTAGTCCCGGAGCTGCAGGCAATGAAGCAGCGGCAGTGCCTGGATAGGGTGGTTAAATCGATTTTCCCGGCAATTCACCCATGTCGGTGGTGATGGACGCCGAGACCTGTCTCACCCTGGATGGCAACGACTGGCAGGGCACTTTTTATTTTACTTCACCACGAAAGAAGTAAGCACTAATGTTAAATTTCTGTAAAACACCAAGTTCCCCAAGACGGTGCTGCTGTTGCTGACAATCAGCGAAAAGGGGATGTCAAAGCTGCTCTTCTTTCGCTCCGGACTAGACGTGAACGGGGGAATTTATAGTACAAAGTACCTGCCGGAAGTTGCGTCGTTCACCAAAAAATACTATAAGGCCGAAGACACGGTGTTTTGGCCGGACCTGGAGTCGGCTCACTATTCGAGGCGATCGTTTGACGAGCTGGAACGGTTAAATGTCGATGTGGTACCCAAGTTGGCGAACCCGCCCAACGTTACCAAGTTGCGTCTCATCGAGGATTTCTGGCAAGCCTGAAGCGTAAGCTCCACTTTCACAGTTTTGTCGCGAAATTTGAGGAGGAATTGATAAATAAAACGAAAATAAAAAGAATTTAAAAACATGCCTACACGCATGTTTTCGTCCGCCATGGTGAAGGTTCCGGTTAACTGCCGGAAGGCCGCACGCAAGATCGAAGATTTTTTTTGCAAGTAAGCTGACATAATTACCTTCCATAGGGAATTTATGAAACCCAATTATCTGTTTTAGTTATTTTTTTACCACCATCCGAAAAAAGTCCATTTTTTAACGCATACGTTAGCACAAAACGATATGTTTAGCCCATCGAAACATCTGTGTAAAGTATCAGCCAGATCCAAAATAATTGATTAAAATGCTTGGCTTATGTTGCGTGGAATTGTACAGGTTTTTCAGTTGATCCACTAAGGACATTGCAGCGGCAAAAGTACTTGGCAAATTCATGTTGATCACTAACCATTAGTATTTATTACTATTTTATCTAAGTACCATTTTTTTACTTCTAAAATTTTGAAGAACTTGCCCCTCCTAATCGAAATTCTGGCGACGCCCATGGTTGCACGTGTTTTACATTTTTTTCTATTTCCAGCTTGTGAACATCTATAGTTTGCACAAATTTTAGCTAAACTACCTGCTGCTTGTAACAAAATTGCACTAATTTGTACAACAAAAAAATGGCGGCTAACTCGTTCTTGAGAATGACAGCTGTGTTACCGAAACTCGGCAACGAGCAAACATTGTGCCGAGATATCAGTAATGTTTTGGCTGACCTCGGTATCAACGGTGTTTAACGGAAAATTCGGCAAAAAATTCAGACGAGATTCGACAAGCTTAGTTTTTTTGGCGAAGTCTCGGCAAAATAATCTGACGACTTTCGGTAACCGGCTTTATTTTGCTGAAATATCGGTTGAATCCCAAGTTGCCCTGTAAACTCGGATTTTTTTTCAGCCAAGTTCAAGATCCAGTTTTAAGTGTGTACAACTTTCTAGCCGGATTTAGCCTCGTGTCTTTACTCGAGAGATGTTCTGGAGTGGTACGAGACTAAGGAAGCCAATTTCGTACCGAAGCATCTTAATGCCCCGAACGCACCTGAACTGCGGTCAATTGAGAAGGACTGGGCCATCATGAAGCAGGCACATCGGGAACATCCTGAAAGTTATAAGGTGATTGGTTGAATGAGTTAATTTTCCACTTCTTTTTTTGTGATGCAATTTGATTCCGTAAACCCTTTTTCTTCTCGATTTTCAGTCATTGTGAAGCTTGAAATAAATTGCTTTTCGGAATATGTGCTTTACGAAATACGAAGAATATTTCACGATAGTATCATATCATATCATAACTTCATGCAGCGCACTTTAAGTTCAATATTTTCACCTCTACCAAAATGCTGAAAATATTGCTTTACAGATTTCTATAAATTCATTTTGAATCTACGATGCACGATTTACGAGTTACGAAATTTAGGAGAATGTTGTTCAGTTTTTCGAGTATTGCTTCAGGAGAAAAAAGCGCTTGATTATTCTTCTATTGCATGCCTGAAGGGCAATGGTACTTAGAGGGCCACTGCGACCGTCTTGTTGATTACATAGGTCAACACAGGTGCACTTCAAATGTTTAAACCGGAAAAAGTAAGATTATAGCTATGCAACCATTCCTGTGAATTTTGGTGTCTATAGACATTATTGTTTTTTCAAAAACTTAAATGAGTTTCCTCGTAAACATAAAGTTAAAGCGACGAACCCGGCGAGCAATTTCTATACGACACTCTCACATTAGTTTACGCGTTTTGGGAATGGCTAGGGGCACCAAAATTCATAGGAATTGTGTGCGTATATCGATTGAGCAAGAAGATCCGGGAGTTGGTTAAATGTTCCCTAAACCATGATGTATAGATACATGGTGTAACGGTACGTCAAAAAGCACAGTCAGCCATGTTGAAAAATCAGTTGACATGGCATCGGTTTGTGTATAGTAAAATTGAGTATATCGGCTTTCCAGTCATCTGCTTATCAAAACGAAAATTTATTTTCTATTTCCGACGTTTTGATTTAATATAAAATCTTTTTCAAGGATTCTACAAATATACAAGTTGTTACAAAAATTCAATAATCAGAAAACAGTCACTTACAGAAAGGATATCGTTTTTTGTCTAATAGCTTCATGTTTTGAGCATCAACGGTTAAAGATTGAATTGTGGCTAGCATTCGTTTACTGTAACCGGGTTGTGAGGACAAAAAAAATATAATTATAGGGCAAATTTTTCTGAAAAAAAGTATTACCGTTTTTGCATTTGAAATAAAATAAACTTGAACTAAAAAAAATATATCACTCTAAGCAGATGACTGGAAAGCCGATATACTCAATTTTACTAAAGCAATTATCAGTCGGTTTGTGTATAAATAACATCTAAATTTCCAGCTGTAGTGGATAAAACAGTAAATTTTATTGAAGACGCGAATTTATCAGAACGTTTTATATTTTACGGTGGCAGGGATAATTCTTTGCAAATAGGCAAGTAAAGGATAAACTAATGATGTAGAAGCAGTGAAGAGGAGATCATAATTATCCAAAAAAAAAAAAACAATGCCCGATTTAGATCTTGCAAAAACGGAAATTCACAAGATTTGGAATTTGACACCTTTCAAACTTTGTTCTTACAGTTTTTCAATATATTTCGTGTTTAGGACAATCGGTGAAACATAAATGAAGAATTCGCGAGCAGCGGAAATACACACTAGCAATTTACTTCAAGAATTCATCGACAGGAACCTGCAACACGAAACATCCATGTCTTGTTCATTTTCTGGAAGGCGATTGATTTTGTTACCCGTTAGAATGCTGATTAATAAATTGTCTTTTTCAAACTGACCAATGTGGCTATTATATATTTATTAATATTACGCTTTATATAATGTTTTTCGGATTCGAATTACCGTAAATCTAATCTTGATCTAATAAACATAGAGTTGAAGAAACACAAATCATCAATCACTTTTTGAAAACCTTCACTTTTCATTCACTACTAATCGATAGGACCTATGCAAGGAATTATTTTCATTCTCATTGATTCAGTACTCAAGATTATTATGGATTTATTCACTATACGATAACTGGAACGATCTGGTTTCTTCAAAATTCTGTTAGAAATTTAGTAGGTTCCTGCTGACCAAATTCTAACTATCTATTGCTACCACTATTATTGCGTCTTGTCCGCACATGCTGGCCGTTGGTACTTGAAGACTGCTGTCTGTCTGTGACTTAGGTTCGCAGTATATTCTGAAATAACTTATTATTTAAGGAGATGTGAGCGTTTTTTAGAATTTTTAGAAATACCTAATGAGTACCCTGGTAACTCACCGACTCGGTACGAGTACTCCCGAGTTTTGAAAATATGAAGAAAATCAGGGGAGTCAGCAGCCAAGAAAGGTTTCCAGCGATAGTATTTGATCGTAATAAGCATTTTAATTATTGGTTGTAGGTGATAACGAAAGGCCAAAAATGCTAAAGGCCGAAAAAGAATAGAAAACAAAAATCACAAATGTTGTGTGTTTTTGGTAGTTTTCCGCATACGGCAGTCACCATTTAGGAATTCAAAATTCTGAAAATGCCCATCTTAGGTAGTATTGGGCCAATTTTGGTGTTTTTTTTTAATCTCGCTTATTTTCCGTCGGTCTAGTTCCGCCACTGTTGTTGTGCCAATCACCGACACCCAGGGAGGCGACTTCACCCAGGAACCTAACTTACGACCCGTTGATTAACGGACCGGCGCCAACGGCTTTACTTCCTCATGCGATGGAAGGCGTGATCCCAGAGATTTTTCGCCTCAGAAAATCTCCCGGTGTCGGCTTGGATTGAATCCAGACCAGTTGGGTTGGTTGTGAGTGGATCACGCCACCCCACAATTATCGACACGCATGTCGGCGTTGGGATTCGAACCTAGGCGTCGAGCGTGGTTGGCGGAGATTTTACCAACCACGCTAGGCCCCCGCCTTATTTTGGTGGTTCTCCAGAAACTGAAAGTTGGCACCTTGGCTCTTAAAATGGCGTTTGGGGTCTATTTACGGCGCTTGGATACTATCCCGGCTCCGGATATACTCATATCGAATGATATTCGGTTATCTTTGGCTGTTTTTCGAAATCGAAACGTGCCACATTGAATTCAAAATGGCGTTTAGAGTCGATTTTTGGCGTTTATGCATCATCTCCATAATGGAAATACCCTTACTGGATGGTGTTTTAACAATTTAGGCTATTTTTTTAGCGAGCAGAAATTACCATCTTGGAATTCTAAATGGCTTCTGGAATCGATATTTGGCTATTCATTTTGTCTGGAAATATTCATAGTGGTTGATGGGGGACTGTTATCCAGGAACCGGAAGTTGCCATTTCAAAATGAAAAATGGCTTTTTGGGCCCATTTTCGACCTCTGAATATCATCCCGGTTTTGAAAATACTTATTTTGTATAATATTTGACCTTGTTTTCAGCTCTGTTTGTACGAAATCTGCGTTCAAAACATGACTCTACTTATTTAATTATTACAATAGTTATCATTATAAAACTACAGTTTTATGCAACAAATTTTTCAATCGATTGCTGCAAAAGCGAAGAAAATTAGTTGAAAACTGACCGAATTATAAGCATTTGAAGATAGATATGATTTCAATTTCGAATTTTTACTTATCATGTAGTTCTACGTTAAAAACTTAAAAGTATTTTTCATTACTGATTTTCCGGTAAGTTTTGTTCTTGTTATTTTTTACAATAAAGTAAACTTCGGTTTTTGCGCGTAGGATCGCTTCTTGCGTTCAGGCCTATTTCGATTTTTTATTTTCTGTCTGGTCATGACGGCCTAGTTGGCCTGTGTGTTAAAATGTGGTGTCAGAAGTGGGATTAACCAGCTGCCTGCACCTGCAAGTCACGAAATTACGCTAACAAGTACCGCTGTTGAATTTGTATAGATTTAGGAGAATTTCGTTATATTTAGGCTGACCAGCTTTTCTCGGGATAAAAACAGGACAAATGGGTTCAAAAAACGGGACACATGATAAAATTGATTTTAGAAAATTTTTACCAACCAAAGCATACAAACAATTATTCATTGCTTTGATAAACTTGCCCGATCTTGAAAAGTGTGATTTTATTTGCAATGAGTTCCTGAAATTTGTCACATAATGATCGAGATTTTGACTAACAATTATCATGGTCTTAACTTTCAAGCGCGACTTTTTTATCTGTTCACGAAACAGGATATCCTTCCAGTGATGCGGTACTGTCAGGAGGTCACAAAACGTTCTCAGTAATATCGGAAAAATCCTGGCTGTTTGGAGACTTATTTTCTCTTTAGGAAAATTTCAATGCAAAGCTCTATTTAGGATTTTTTCAAGAAGTATCCGAAAACAGTACAACATGGTAAAAAGACGGGACGGTTGAAAATAGACGAAAAAACGGTGCTGTCGCGTTAAAAAAGGTACGTCTGGTCAGCCTGATTATATTATGATTTATACGGTAAACTGACCCATAGTGGACTCCTCTCTTATAGTGGACCAACCGTTATCTTAACTCAATTTATGTGAAAACTTGATTTCTCAGAAAACTTCCATCGAGAAACATCTTGTCCAGCCGGTCTGCATCACATTTTTTAACAACGATTTATGTTAAAAGATATTGAGTTATTCTACCGGGACGGGCACTATAGGTTAATAAGGTAAAGGGTGCACTCCTTTAGGGTTAATTCAACCTAGATTATTGTTTATTTTTTGTTGTTCATAAGATAGCGGTTCACCACAATAGATCTAAGTACTGGTCGCAGTGGTATAATGTCCCCAACAAGGAAGATAGCGGAAAGTGCACCAGACTCATATGAACAATTATTTTCAAGTGGATTGAAAAATTTGCAGTGTAATAAATTGATCCATATTGACGCCCGGGAGAGCAGATTTTTGTTACGGTTTGCAAACTGTGAAAGGAAGTGGTCACACTAATTTATCAACTCAACCACTATTGTTATCAATTTGTTCGAATTCACAGTTCTCAAGTTTTTGAACAAGTTAAATTTGATTCCTGTGATGAATGAAACGAACTGGAATTAATGGGAATTTGATTTTTCTACCTGATAACTCCGTCAAGCATGGCAAAAGCAATTTGCAGAATGTGAAAAATTTTGAAAACCATCATCTAGATCCGATAAATCGCGCACTTGTACTATTACTCATTTGAAACACGCAAAACAGATAAAAAAAATCACACTTACCTGTCACATTCAATAACAAAACCAGACTGAACTCTACCATCAGGTTGAAATTCTATTGATTTGGAATGAATTTTCTTTCGAAACACGAACGCCCAATCTTTATTATATTCATTCAAAATACTGTTTTTTTATTGTGTCTTCTGCAAACCGTCAGCCAAACGGCCGGTAATCACAAATGTTCGATCCACTCTAACGTCGACACCCTCGTTTAAACCCAGCACTATCTTCATTTCCGATCCAATTAACTTCTGCACACCATAACCAATAAAGGCTAGTTAGTTCTAAACTACAAACAATGTCTCGGCGTATGATTCTTCTAGTGCGCTGGCTTTTTTTTCTGTTGTGTAGTTCATTATGAGCAAACAGTTCAACTAGTAATTTACATGGATTATCGTGGTTGCAGCTTATGTTCACTTTGAGTTTTATTTTATTTTTACAGCATCGCTACATTCCTACAGATCATTCGATTAGAGAATGTCGTCCTACTTGTATGACGCGATCGGTGAGAATCTTTTGCTTTTTTTCAATGCGACTAGTTGATAACATTACTCGGTATTTTTCTTCTTTGTTTTTTTTTTTTTTGGAAATGAGATATGCTTTTATTCGTGCTCTTCTACTTGTAGCTTTATGCATTCGTTATTAATTGGATAATTTGTACAGGTTTGCTAGAGTTTGCCTACAAAGGGCGTTAGAATTTGTTCGAGTGTATATTTGTAGTGGTACAGTAGAAAGCGCTAACGGAAAAATTGTAGTTTAGCTTTTTGCTTCGGATACTACTCAACGTGAAAGGTAACTGATTAACTCCTTAACTAAAGCTGGAATAGGTTTTGATTAGATATGTTCGTTCATATGCTTCAATGTTTGCAATTTTATTCTTGTTTTTACATATTTTCTACTATTTACAAAACGTGTTCATCGTTGTTTTTTTTTTATTCTTACTACAAACTCCCGCGCGAATAGTGTTGAGTATCATAGATGGAGAGAAACTTTTTACATTGTGCAGTTGCCTACTTGCTGTACAACTTTTTCCATTATCCTACAGAATACAAAATAAATTACCAGCTAACCTAGTTTTTCCTCGCCCCGTCCCGTTGGCTCCCGGCCCAAAACCGGGCTCCCTGCCTAATTGGATAAGCTATTTACAACTCTATTGCGCCTAGAACCGACTGCTAGGCACAGCGGCACAGCGATACGGATCGACAACAGTTAAGCAGCCTGGCAGCAACGGTGGCGGCGGCGGCGACAAATGGCAATGTTGAACCTAATGACTTATTTCTTTTTGCACCGGTTCAGGATTGCATTCGGTAGGAGCATGCACAAAAAAGTATGGAAAATAACGCTCGAACACTCTCAGCGACTCATTACTCTAATGAGTCACAAACTACTAGTAACTGAACGATGCAGAAAGTGCAACAGTCGTACACTTTGTGTGAGGTGGAAAAAAAACACAGGATGGCAACAGTTTTCCGAAAGTAGGTACGTACCACTGAAATGGAACCTGTACCTCACTTCTTCTGCCGTTGCAGTTTTGTCGAGATTTGGTGTGCAACTGCTGCTGCTGCTGGATGATGTTTGAGCTTGGTGAATTAGGTTCTCGAGTTTCATGACTAAAGTTAAGCGGATGTTTATGAGTGAAATGGGTGAAATGGGAATCCCGGAAGTTTTGATTGTTGGTACTGTGATGTCGTGAAAGTGTTTCAGGATATTTGATTCACTATTATTATATTGTTTGACGATGACAGAAATCAGGTTTAATTTGATTATTGAGTTAAGTTTGGTTAACAAGTCTAAATTCTACAACTGCACGATTAGCTTTAACTGCTGCAGGTATAAAATCTGGATTTCTTCATATTCCTAGCCGGATCTAATCAGTTGTATGATCAGATCATTCTCAAAACGTTGCATACTCATTTTAGTTTCCACCCCAATACTGTGTAGAAAGACGTAGTGCTACCGTCAAAACTTCGACATTTCCTCGCAGAAGAACAACAGTACGTATTTTTTTCCTTTAATTTCATCAACTTGCGTCAAAGCAAAGTATCCAATAAACAATTTCATGCGCTACAACCATGCCAAAGGTGAACGGTAACTTTAATTCTATGGAGGCTACGGAGCAAAAATAAAAATGCTACTTTCCCGGTATTCTACCTGGAATAAGTTTTTCTTTTGCTCAAGGCCACTTTCTGCATCCTCTGCCACACACAGCCGTCTGCTCTCACATACACCCACACCGGCTCAGTTCACGTAACCTTACGTAAAGGCAGCCGGGTGGTGTTCCGAACAGGCAACCAAAGCACAAAGCGTTGTTTTTTCCCGTTTTAACAGAGGTGTAGTGCAGAGAGCACATTTTCCTCCGAGATAATAATGTGATGCGGTACGTAGTACCTACCAATGCACGGGTGAAATGAGCGATAAGTGCACTGACTGCCGGAGCAATCGTGACTTCTGTGCATCAGCTGATGCAGGTGCAATTATTGTCTGTATGGCTGGTTGGTGGTGGGTCGTCGCCGCCGCCGCCGTCAGCAACAGAGCAGCAAGTTGCGGAACAGGAAGCGGCGGAATCTGACGCTAATTGCAGCGAGACGTGGCTGTGCTTTGGAAGTTCCGGTAGGGATTCCCCTACGGGAAATGCGTCGTAATTGTGATGATGCTTGGCCGGTTCGTTGCCTGCTGGGTGGTTGCCCTGTAATCAGTACATAGAGCTCATACTGTCGTGTCGTTTGAAGTGCACCGGATAATGATGCAGGAAATGAGCTTTTGTGGAGGTAAGTAGAACGGAAAATTGGCCTCTCGTTTGAAGAAACGTTTATGCCAAAATTTGTACTACTAGTTCACTAGTAGTACCGAAACGTAATATCTAAAACTGATTCCAACAATAACACTGGTAATTTATCTCATAAATCATGACCCGGAAGCTCTTAGCTAGAAACACAATACGGACCCGTCCTTTCTAACTTGTACCCCCAAATCATCGCAGTAAAACTCCTCCAAGCGTAACAATCTTAAAACCCAGCTAGTTTATCACTATGGAATCATTATCAGTCATTCGAAAATCCTTTTGTCTCTTGTGCTATCGCGCACAAATTTCCCTATTTGCCTGGTAACTAAGCTCAACGTCCATCAACGCTAGTTAAACCCCCGTGGCATGATTCTTTTGCATAATAATCTCAATCAACCGCTTTTGTGCTTGCGTTCACTAAATGTAGGAAGCAACCGAAACGCGAAGCTTAAATGATGTGATCTACTTTCCACCCAAAACGCCGACGGTTGTAAATTACGTCCGTTGGTGAGGACTGAAATGGTACATATCACTGCTCATCATCATCATCATCATCATCATCATCATAGTTGCAGTCGTCGTCGCCGTTAGTGACGATGTATCACAATGCAGCTCGCAACACAATACCGCCGCAGTTTCCCGGAACAATGTGTATGAGTTCGTCGCTCTGACGGAATTCTCTGTAGGTCTCTCCGGTTGTCAACAGTGGGGAAGGATGCTGCTCATTTGGGTGCGGTATTTCAACGCGCGTGCTTAATCATGATGACTGTGCGATAAAAGGAACGATTTCGATTATCGAGTAAAACTGTGCCGGTTGTTAGTTTTGTATTGCCAAGGAGTCACAAATCCGATCCAATCGGATTGTCGAAGTTGATTGGAAACATCAATTTTATAAATAATTTATTTCGATTACATTCGGTGGCAGCCGAAAGGGAATTGATTAATACAATTTCATTTCAACAGAGCACAGTTACTATTTTTAGAAAATAATAATAAGCAATCTGAAACCTCTGACGGGAGCTTCATCAACTTATTTCGCAACCATAAATAAGTTCAAGAAACAGCTGTACAAAGGCAGCGATTCAAATCTCCCACGTGATATTATAAATATTCAATTTGCTAGATGTGGAACAAATCAATTTAAAACTGAAAAAAGTGCCAAAATTTGTGTCGAATTACATACACAAAATTGCCTCCATCGCTTATGACAGAAAATTCCAGAATACTCCAGTTAACCTCTAGCTCATGGTTTTAAACCGTTGAATCCGATGGTACGATATTTGTTCTGCAGTTTTAACGGATGATACCAAGTTTTAAATTTATATTCCAGCAGCAAAAAAAAAAAAATACAAAGAACAAAACCAAGAACCAATCTACAACATTTGGACTTTGAAATACATCACCAACAATAGGTGACATTGTTTCAAGATTTTTTCGAAATGTGTTATTATATTGGCAAGATGATTGATTATTTGGACCATTGTAAATTTTATCCAACATTTGTCAACCTGCTGACACTTGACATAATTATGTGTAGCATCATTTGTACTTAATAATTAATTCGCACTGTCCTGATGGCGGTATGGCAGAAATCAAATCGGTAGTAGCATCCTATGCCATTACGTAGTGTGAACCCTAGCATTTGACATCTTAAAGTGATTGTATAGTAGCTTTGCATTGTGACTGAAAGAAAAAGTTGAATTTCTGAAATCTATATGATTCTTAGCTTAAACAATATATCTGACGCTTCCACCGTTTTCTTTTTAAAACATGTATCTTCGCTCCATAACACAGTACCTATTCGGATACACTAAATTTTCATTCTTGTAAAGAGCTGTCATACACTAAAGAAAAGTGTCACGCGCCTCGTTCAGGGTCACGCAACTAAATTTGCTGAAAGTTCAACCAAGTGATCTTCTACATTTTTTTGTAAAATCAAATAAATATGGTAAATAAACCTACAGCAAACCCCAATTTTATAGTAAAATACTCGTCAGGTCAACTGAATTACTTTTAACAATCAATGGGCTCGTATATCAGAAATAAAAATAGCTTGACTTGCATTATAGTCATTGAAAATAAGAAAGATAAATTATTGGAGCAACTCTACAAAAAACGGCCAGCTAATTTAATCGACCATTTTTGATTTGGCTGAAACTTTGTATAGTCGTTTCTATAGGCAAAAGATGCCATTTTTTGCTATTGGTTGAATTTTTTGGTACACGACTCATTTTTGAGAAGCTTGGGAGGGTATTCATGACTACAAATATTTTTAGGGTCAAAACGGTTTTTTTTTTTGATTGGTGCAACGTCTTCGGCAATGTTGTAGATAATAATTTTGTCTTTCCGAAAAAAAAAACATACACTTTACACATAAGTATAACCTACACGTTAAGTCGCCATTTTAGAATCCAAAATGGCGTCGGGAATCGTTTTCTGATCTCTAGACATCATCCCAGTTCTAAAAATACCCATATTGGATGGTATGTGATGTTGTATTATTTAATTTTTCCTTATGGGCACTAGAAGTCCCAGTTGGAATCTGTTCCGAAAGGACCATTTTGAGGACATATCACCGCTGAGAAGCTACTGAATCTTTTGATGCTGAAATTATCGAAATCGGATGAAAGTTGTCAAAGTTACAAGAATTTCTATTCGTGGGTACATTAAATTACCCGTCGGGCATTTAAGGGGTAGAATAATTTAATTCCCGGGCATCAAATCATGAGTTGACAACCTGCAAGGAGCGTCAAACATAGCTTCGGCCCTCACAAGTTCATATCTCACACCTCCACGAGTCATTTACACTAGACACTAGACATTACATTAGACTGCTTACACTAGACTGCCGGTTGGAACATGGATACAACTAGTTAGTGTTGCCTGGGCAATGTTGTCATCCGACAATAGCTAAGTGAGAAGATGCGACTCGATCATTAACCATAGTCCGGCGGTAGAGGAAATGCTTCGTCAATCCGAGCGTCTGTTCACCAAGATGGTGCGGCTCAAGACAGCGTCTGATCTCCATGTTAGGGGCGGCTGATCACCCGGTGAGACAGGGGGTTGTAGAAGGCTCAACGAGCCGCCCCGGAAAACAACATGTTACAAACAACGTAAGAGATAATACGGATCGGAACAATCGGCATGAACCTAGGCAACGAAATAAGGACTACGATTGGAAACTTGAGACATAGAACTGAAAATCGCTCTGCTCTCCAGGATGCGACAGGATAATCTACGACAAGCTACATCCACGCAACTTCAAAGTCGTAGCGCTGCAGGAACTTCGCGGCGGTTACTTTCTACCAGAGTTGTGGCACCACCAGCGAGCTTAGAACCGGCTTCATAGTACTGGGTAAGATGCGCCAACGCGTCTAAAGTGGCAGCCGATCAACGCAAGGATGTGCAAGTTGAGGATAAAGGGCCGGTTCTTCAACTACAGCATCATCAACGTGGACGTAAAACGTAAAACGGGGACGTAAAAGTCGTCATTGGGGACATGAATGCTAAGGTAGGACGGGAGGCAATGTAGAAACCGGTAATCGGGCCAGATAGTTTGCATGCCGTGCCTCATGATAACGGCCATCGGTGCGTAAACTTTGCGGCCTCCCGTGGTATGGTAGTGCGAAGTACCTTATTCCACAAATCCACCTGGAGATCACCCGACCAACAGACTGAGAACCAAATCGATCACGTTCTGATCGAAGGCAGGTTCTTCTCCGACATCATCAACGTTCGCACTTACCGCAGTGCGAATATAGATTCGGACCACTACCTAGTAGCTGTGTGCATGCGCTTTAAACTATCGACGGTGTATAACACCCGCTGAAGTCGAACGCCGCGAACAAATATTGAGCAACTGCCGGACGCCGAGGCTGCACAAGAATACGCGCAGCAGCTGGAGGCAGCGTTACCCACGGAAAAGCAGCTTGGCCCAGCTACCCTTGAAAATGGCTGGAGGAGCATCCGATTCACTGCTGTAGCGCTACTAGGTAGAAGGGCCCCGAATCATAGAAATGATACGAGAGCGAACGTGGAACGATACCGACAGGCATAGAACAGCCAGAACTCAATCCTCCGAAGGAAGAAGCGCCAGCAAGAGGACCTAGATCGCGTAGCGATGGAAGAGCTGTACCAAGCTAACGACACTCGGAAGTTCTACGAGAAGCTGAACAGCTTCCGCAAAGGCTTCGTGCCGCAAGCCGATATGTGCAGGAGCTTGGACGGCAACCTCCTTACAGATGAGTGTGAGGTGATCGAAAGGTGGAAGCAGTATTTCGACGGGCATCTAAACGGCGATGTAGTAGAGCGCGAGGCAGTATGGCAACTGAACTTGGTGCACGAGCAGGAAACATCATGATTCCACCCCTCGATCTCCTGGAGGTGGAGGAGGAGATTGGCCTGCTGAAAAACAATAAAGCTGCTAGAGTGGACCAACTTTCCAGCGAGCTATTAAAATACGGTAGAAAAGCACTGGCTAGAGTCGTGGGGCACTACCAGGCGGGATTAATCGATGCCCGCGCCACCACGGATCAGATATTCGCGGTTTGCAGGCTATGCAGAAATGCCGCGAATATAACGTGCCCACACATCATTTGTTCATCGATTTTAAGTCGGCGTACGACACAGTCGATCGGAAACAGCTATGGCAAATTCCGGACAAACTGACGCGGTTGGTCAAAGCGACGATGGATCGAGTGATGTGTGTAGTTCGAGTTTCGGGGGCACTCTCGAGCCCCTTCGAAACCCAAGAGGTCTAAGTCAAGGTGATGGTCTCTCGTGCCTACTGTTTAACATTGCCCTGGAAGGTGTCATTAGAAGAGCGAGGATTAACACGAGTGGCACGATATTCCAAAAGTCGGTTCAACTGTTTGGTTTCGCCGACGATATCGACATTGTGGCTAGGATCTTTGTGAAGAGGGCGGATACGTTCATCGGTCTAAAGGCTGAAGCCAAACGGATTGGACTGGTCATCAATGCATCGAAGACGAATTATATGAAAAAAAGGGGTTCACCGAAAGACTGTGCTAACCTCCCACCTCGAGTTCAAGTTGGTGGGATGGAATCGGGGTGGTCGATGAGTTCGTGTATCTGGGCTGACTGGTAACTGCCGACAACGATACCAGCAGAGAAATTCAACGGCGCATTATGGCAGGAAATCGTGCATACGCTTCGATCAAGTAGAATTCGCCGCCGCACCAAGTTAACCATCTACAAGACGCTAATCAGACCGGTAGTCCTCTATGGGCATGAGACATGGACAATGCTTGTTGAGGACCAACGCGCCCTTGCGGTCTTCGAGCGGAAGGTGTTGCGTACCATCTTTGGTGAACTGCAGGGGTCTCCTACGAAAGGCAGAAAATCAAAAGGCAGAATCACGAAAGGCAGAATTACGAAAAGCAGAATTACGAAAGGCAGAATATTTCATAAGGCAGAATAACGAATGGCAAAATCTCAAAGAGCACGAATGGCAGAACCAAAAAATGGTCTATTTTCTTTTTGGCAACACACACTCGCGGCCTTTGGCTGACTCTATTGTCCAAGTTTATGCTGTCCTTACTCGCTACCGCTCGTTCGGACTTAACTAAGGGAAAGAAAACCTGTTTGAATAATCGTAGAAAACCAGTAGATCAGTTGTTCGTATGCGAGAGGCCGCCGCTTCCGACGGCGGGTCGGCGGCCGGCTCGAACCGCGGAAACCACGGCGTCTTTATGCCGCCTCGGTTCCTTGTCCTCGATTATGCGTCTTCGCCGCATGAATTGTTTTATGTTAATTATAACCAACAGGCCGCTGAGACTAGTGTAAGTTATATCTAACATCGAAAAATTACTTTCAGCGATGCCGTGAGAGTCTTAAGGACCTGAGCCAAACCAGTTGGCGCGTTTCGGATCTAATAATTAGGCTTGATTTGCACCTCCATCAAAACTGGTTATCAAATAATAAATGTAGAGTAACAGCTTTGCTACCGTGACCAGGATTCGCACTTGGCTATCGTGAGTCAGGTTCTGCTACCAGTGATTCTGCCTTTCGTGCCCTTCCAAATTCTGCCTTTTGAAATATTCTGCCGTTTGTGTACGGTCATAGAGTTCTGCCTTTCATGATTCAGCCTTCCGTGCTTCTGCCTTTCGTGATTCTGCCTTCTGTGGCGAACCCGAACTGCAGATAGAAAACGGAGTGTGAAGAAAGCGAATGAACCACGAACTGCAGGAGCTGCTGGGAAGCCATCTATCGTCCACACCGCTAAGATAGGCAGATTGCGGTAGGCTGGGCATGTTGTATGGATGTCGGACGACAGCCTGGTAAAGATGGTTTTTGAAACCAATCCGTCAGGGACAAGACGGAGAGGTGCACAGCGGGCAAGGTGGATCGATCAGGTGGAAAACTACCTGCGGACCCTACGCAGACTGCAAAGCGGGCAAACTGCAGCTATGGATCGAGTGGAATGGAGAGGACTCTTACGTTCAGCAAAGACCACACCATGGCTTGGGACTGCTTGGTAAGTTAAGGTAAGGTCCACCAAATGACGTTGTCAATCCAAGATAGTTTTAACCTAAAAATTCTAATTTATGTTAAAAGCAATTGAGTTAATCTAACGAGTTATCCACTATAGGAAAGTGGTTTACTATAGGTTAATTACATCATTTTCGAATATTTGAGTTAAAATAGAATAAAACATGTTCCAAAATTTATTACGAAATGAGGCAAAATTTGAATTGAAATTGGCCTGACCTTCCTAGTGGAAAAAAGGCTACAATCAGTTGAAATTGAAACTTGATGTAGGGCGCTAGAAAAAATTACCCATAGTGGACAAATTTTCTTTATTAACCTATTAGTTTTCAAACGTTTTCTGAAAGTCCCTCGAATTTTCGCATATAGGTTAATTTACCCTATATTACCCTATATTTCTTTATTGTTAATATCAATAAATCAGGTAATTCATTTACTTCGAAACGCCGGTTTGGCGATATTTTTTGAGTAACCTTGTTTCAGATAAGATTGCAAGGAGCTTTTGTATCTGTATGAATTTAAACATATCTGTATGAATTTAAAATAAATTATGTACTTGTAAAAGGAATATTTTATATAGTGGAAAACAAATTGAATGCTACATTGTCTTTGTTTTTAGTTCGGTTATTTAGCATGACCAATGTATCGAAAGTCTAAGATGTTGACAGCACTCTTTCAGAGGTCAACGAAATTTTTCAGGTCTGTAGATCTGTTACCAAACCAAGCGACTTTGTTTACTTTTTCATTGAAAACTTTTTCTGGGCTAACATTTGAGAAGGTCTGAAGTTTGATGTTTGATCGACATATTTGCATAATGACAATCGATAGAGAAAAGTTATCAAGGGATGACTTCTAGTGAATTTCTGGATTTATTTGAGATCCTACACTGGAAAAAATTATTCTAAAAACAAAAGTGATTTTTGAAAAAGCTGTCATTGAGGACTTTTTTTGAGATAGGTTTTTTTAAGACAGATAATTGCCTAAAATTCTTTTGAATACATAAAGTTGCGTACTCTTGATGAAAAAAAAAAGGTTCTCTAATAAAAACTTTGTCGTGTCCTATAATTCTCTAGAAGTCATCCATTGGCAAATTTTGTCTATCTCTCCTCATTATTTAGATATAAAAACTTCTTTAAAAAAGGATTACCTTTTCAAATGTTAGTCCAGATAAATTTAAAAAAAAAAACAAAGACTGCAAATTTGCTTGGCCGACAAAGCTTTTAGAATTCCGAAAGGGTGCTAAATCAATAGGCTGTATAATGATGTGCTAAGGGTATCTGATCTGCCTAACACGTATTGAAAACTGATGTTAAGCGAAATTTCATTTTCATGAAGAGAAGATCGAAAAATAGCAAACAACACTGAATACGCCTATCATTTGCGTACGATTCGAAAGAGTGAAGGATGACGAGTACAAAGTATGCAGAATAACGTTTTGCATCTGGACGAATGTTAATCTCACGCTAAAATTGTTGCAGCACATTTTTTTTCAAATTTGTTTAACTTAAAAAAATCATCATTTGCTCCTGTTATGTTGAAAAGAAGGCAGAACTATGAGACCGCTCATTTTACATACAATATCAAATTCTAACAAAGGTACCTTGGTCATCGATGTTATCGTCAGGTTTTTCCCATGATCGTCTGGGGGTGAATGATGTTCTAGAGCGTTAATTTTTTGCGTGGTAGTTCTTCATATTGCAGACCATCTTCCTACAAAATATTAGTTCTCTATGACTTCATTAACCCCCCGGACGAAAATTGGACGAACCTGACGATAAGAGAGCCGGTACCCTATATATTTTTTTGAATCTAGAATTTTTTTTTATTTCAAGTGTTCAAGATGTATATCTATGAAGCACTGTAGTGGCCAAGCGCCTCTATTGGAAAGTAGCAGTAGTCTCTTTGTAACAACTTTTTACATTACCATGGAACGGGGTGAAATTAATCAGTTTTTATAACAATTTCCAATTAACTAGCTTCATGTACATTTTTCCCGAAATAGTATAATTTTAAAACAAGTACTGGTATGTGCTCCGGTAAACCTCTATGGCTATTGGTGAAATTTCTATCGTCTACTTCATAAAATAAATTCGATGAGTCTATAAGGTTCTATGAGGTAAATTGGGGTGAAATTGATCACCATTGAAATCCATACATTCTTTTGGCAATGTGTTTTTTTTTTATATGCTAAAGATAAATGAAGATTTCTGTTTTGAAAAATATCATTTACAGCTAGTTTGGAAACGAAAATAACGATATTTCAGGTTAAAATTTGTTTATTTTGGTTCACGAGCTGCTTGTTGCTAAATTTGCTTTTATTTGATCGTCGTTAGACCAATTTCAATTCGGTTTGTTGCAAAAGTTAAAAAACTAGTTCTGAAATTATTATTGTGGTTTCCTGCGAATTCATCAGTATTTCTTTAATGGTATGGAATAATCATTCTTGAAAATTACATTTTTTGAGCTTTTATCAAACTTTACTCACTTCTCCAAATTTAACGTAATTAACCCTCAACTAAGATTACTTCAAGTAAATCCAATACTTTTTTTGTTATTTGGAAACTTGTTTGATCAAATTTGATTGAGTTTTGACTGAGTTAGAAGAATTTTTCGAAAATAAGAAAAATTGCACCGGGCATGCAAGGGATAACTCTGACAGGTATGTGAATCATGCATAAGTTGCGTTTATTGCGTTTATAGTTTTTTTTTGGTTTTTTTAAGGGGGGGATTTGTTAGTAGCTTAAGTATTTATGATGAATATTAGTAAATAATGAGTATGTGTGTCCAAACACAAATGGTGACTTCTCAACACTGTTAGAAATTTGTAATTTTAATTGATAGGATTTGTTTGCTTTCGCAATTAGGACTTATCATTCGTAGGGATTTAAACCTACTTGTCAAAAAAGGGGAAGTAAACTTACAACTACTTATTTGTTGCGTTTATTGCGTTTATTGTTTATTGTTAACATTGCCTAGTGTTGTAAGAGCAATATCTTTTGATTAGTATTTTTTATCACGAATTTTCAGGTGATCAATTTCACCTCACTGATCAATTTCACCCAATTCCACGGTACCTACATTACGTTACATTACATACGACACTAGTGTGCATGAAGTTTTGAGCATTTTGAACATAATTAATCTCGCTAATACAATCATTTAAAAAGCTACTGATCTCGGCAAAGTTGTTCAGGTGCGTAAGATTCTGATTATGATGAAGTTTGTTATTTCGTGTATCCAACCTTTTAGAAGACTGCGGTCTTCTAGTTCAGAAGGTCATGGGTTTTTGTTTCATTGTGTATTGGGAACAGGCTACGTGATTTAGTGGATTGTCAGTCCACGTTAGCATCGATGATGGTTGTATGTAGCAACCGAAATATGTACGTATCTGTGGACGTTGAAAAAGGGTCCATTTTTTGGAAGTAGAACTAAATGGAAATATTACCTTTCAATATTCGATTCCATTCTACTAAAACGCTCCAGAATAAATTTATATTGTTTTATTACCAGTTTAGTTAGAACTAAGAACACTACGTGGCACAGAAATTAAAATATTTTTGTTTCCTATTTCTTGTATTTGATTTACATTTTTATGTTTTCATTCCAAAGAAGTGCTTTTTTGAACAGGTTTTCGTTGATCCTAAGATTTTGCCCGTGTAGGTAGCCAAAGTCCGCAATATTCGAGGAAGAGAAAATCGCTGGATAAGTTAATGCCAAAATAGGCTAAATTCATGTGCCCCATAGTGACTCTATTCGAAACTGTCCCTCATCCAAAAGCTTTGGATCTATTGAACAACTTTGTTAAAGACCGCAGTTTCGTAGGTGATCATAATCTTGAGATAAGTTAAAAATCCTCGATCTTCTGAACGACTTTGTTAAATGGGCGAACCAGCCAAAAGCTTAAAGCCTCTCTAGTAAAGAAAAAAAAACTTTGTTAAATACTAGGTTGTTGGAAACACGACATATCTGCGTATTCCAAGTAATCCTTAAACTTTTGGAAAGAGGCTTAATATTCCAACTGGGTACTGCAATATTCAGTGAAGCAATTCCAAGTTTAGGATGGGTAGTGTTCCTAAATAATTACGAGAGATAGGGAGAAATTGTTAAGAAAGACTTTTTGTACGAATTTTCTTTTAGAAATAAACAATTAATCAACAAACATAAACGTTAGAGTTCTACACTAAAAAAACTTGATTTAAAAAACAAAAAGTGATTTTCAATTAAAGCGGTCAACTCACTTCTATCAAATAATAATTAATCGAATATATGAACAAAATGGTTGCCTAAAACTCTTTCAAACAAATCAAAACGGGTACTCTCGAAGAAAAACAGCATTTCTAACATAAACTTCCTTAAGTCCAGTAACGTTCACGTTTTTGCTCTCGAACTCACATGCGGCTCATTGACGTACAGTAAAGACAAGAGCTAGAGAAAAGTTGTCAAAAGATGACTTTAAAAAAATCGTCTCAAATTTCACGCGTTTAATATTCGTATTTAACAAGAATTTCCTTTTATTGAACCATGTGAAGAAGAATGAGGCATGGCGTACAACACCGAATCTGCCTCACTGTTGCCTACATTTTATCGTGTAGAGCATGAAAAATAATGACATTCCAGTTGGTCCCAAGGTACGGTGGCCTAACAAGCCAATCGTCGTAGGTTCGAGTCTCGGCTCGGGAGAGACTGTTAGTGTCATAAGGATCGCAGCGCTAGCCCCGCAAATGTACTGTACATTTATAGTTGGTTGCAAACTCTGTGTATAATAAACAGAAGGTGATTCGGAATGTAGCGCCAAGGCTTTGCTTTGATTTTAGAGGAAGAAAGGTACAAAGCTTAAAGAATGACGATGCTCATCGGTACGAATTTTAAACTCAGCGAAAGAAGCATATTTGGTTAAATCACGAGCAATTTTTCCAAACGAGGTCGTTAGTTGTATGAGGTCTTCAAAAATTGATAACAATGCACTTAAGGTGGAACTCCGGACTGGAATTTCGCCCGATTTTTTAAAGATAATTCTATCAGAAATCATCAAAATTGCGTGTGTAAAATTTTGATCGATTGCCTGTACCGCTGACGCATGCATAGAGTATAAATTCGAGCGATATTCATTGGGTGGAGGCTGAGATTTCCACGCTCAAAATCGTCAAGTGAGGAGAAATCTAACCTTAAAAATATATGGCAAAAAGCCACCGTCCAGTTTCACTTTAATAATTACATTTTTTCAAATATTGAATTTGGAGCAACTCTTCATGACTTTATCGAACTTGATCTTTGAAAATTTGTTATAAAATCACCCACGAACAGCACTTTGCTATAAAATAGAACAATTAGGCTTCAAGGCTTTTGACATACCCTTGTGAAACAACTTTATTTTTCGATGCGACTTAAAAAGACGAATTAATTGATTGGCCAATTTTAGTAAGAAAATTTCATGCCAAGAAGTGTAAATTAGACCCAAAATTACGTTTCGGGGGAGCTTGTTTGAGTTATTATTTTAATCCGTGGTGGGGTAGCGAACGGCTTCGGCAGTGGTTTTCTTCGACAGATTTATGCATAAGGTTGCTGCAGAAAACCTGCCGAAGAAAACTACTGCCGAAGCCGTTCGCTACCCTATTTTTATGTCTAGCGAAAATTTGATTTCTGAATAATCAAAAATTACGTCCCATTTCAAAATTAAGGTGAAAAGTGTCAATATCTACGGATGTTGACATAACAGTGAATCATTTAGCCATGATTCAAACATAATTTAGATATTCAACAAAACCGTTAGAAACGCAAGCCAGCAGATCTGACATGTTCATGTTCGATGATGTTTGTTTTAATTGTCACAAGAGCTTGCGTAGCACACATAACTCACTATAAACCAGCAAAACTTACAATTTATACCGTTCTACTCTCTGTTGGTTGTGCATCCAGCAGTAAGAGCGTTCCGACGAATCAACATCTCACCCATAGCCATCGAAAAACCCAAACATGTACTCGTGAAGCCCATCTCGTTCTTCACTACACCCAACCTCTCCTCTAAGGCTTTACACGTTATCCGTTTTGCCGAAGCTGCTCAAATAATTCTGAGAGCTGCTGCTGGCGTTGCTACTGGCGCTGCTGGCACCGCTGCCACTGCCGCCACCACCGCCGCAAGGATTATTGTTCTGCATTTGTTGATTATCTAAATTATTTGTTTGCGTTGTCGGAAGCGGATCCAAAATGTTCGCACTGCTATGCGTTTTCCCACCGTGAAGCTGGCCCGGACTCTGATGCGGCTGGTGATGAAGATGATGATGATGACTCGTTGCTAGCAGCTGCTGCTGGGACTGATGCTGTTGCTGCTGGTGATATGGCGAATTATTAATCACATTTATACTGTTTGCCGACGAGGCAACCGTGCTGGGAACCGAGGACCACGTTCCGTCGTACTTGGACTTGATGAACAATGGTTGCTCCGACGAGCGGCCACTATCGCCGAAATTGAGTTTATTATCCTTATTGTAGCCTATTTTGTTGTATTTTGTTGTTCGCTTGATGGTACCGAAGAGGGGCGTGTGGGGTACGCTCACACTAGCTCCGGAGGCGCTGCCCCCAGCCGGAAGTAGATTACTGCTGCTGTTTGTATTCAGATTACTGACACTGGAGCCACCGTACGGTGAGCTGGGTATGGCCGCCGCGGATGCCACCGAAGTCTGACTGTGACCCAGGTTGTTCATCATGTCCGCCATCCGGTTCTCGATGATGTTCATTTTCTGACTCTTGATGCTGCCTCCATATGCACCACCCGGACGTTTGACATCCGCACCACTGCCCCCGCCACCGGGCTGCTGCTGGTGCAGTTGTTGCTGATGTCGCTGTTGATGTTGATTTATGAAATTATTGTAATGGCAGCTTGTCGGAGCCGAGTACAGGTTTTTCCCGTCAAACTGGTTGGGCGTAAAGGCCGTACCAGTCGTCGCAGATCCGGTCGCTGCCCCCGGATGGTTCCCGGTGCTACGGCCGACCAGCGTGGTGGAAGCGTACGCACCGTAATTATCGTACGACGGAGATCCGCCGAGGTCGTTTTTGAACGATGAACATCCGGCGACCTCGGCGTAATCGGGCATGTTAAGGGGCGATAGTCTGAAAATAGTGGAGAAATATGAAGGGTGGATTAAGCGATGGTAATGAACATTTGAGAGAGACAGTTCTGGTGTTTTGATTGGCCATAAACATTAAAAGTTTTGTTAATTTAAAGCAATCTGATATAAAAATAATTTGCAACTTTTTCTATTGGTTACCCTTTCTTAAGTTATTTTCGGTTCATATTTGAATTGCTTATAGCTAATTAAAAGCATCTGATACAACTCTACGTTTTCATTTTTTTGATCGTAGGACTGTTTATGTAACGTTGAGAGGGAGAGTTGATAATAGTTTTAATACTTCTGTACGGAATGTGATAATGGCTTAATTGTACAAGCTTTTTATGATATGACAGTTATCACCATCATGAACATACTACCTAGGAAAAATAAGAAAATAGTTTCGATGGTAAATATCTCAATACGCTTTCCATACGATTGGCTAACTTTCCTATCGTAGCCATTGAAAAGGTTGAATGGATTCAGTTGTAGCAGTCTAGCATTTCAAATTATATAACAGTACCTTCGCAACAGAATTTTTTTAACCATTTCAGTGTTTTATATTTAACTCGAAAAATGTATGCTCCATACATTATTTCAAAATATAGAGCTATTTTCAGCATGTACATTAAATTTATTCAGCACCAGTTGATCCGCATATTTTTACGACAGTACGGATGTGGAAAAAATCCACTCATCCAATATTATTTCGCTGTGGCGATCATCGTTTTATTTGTGCCGAAACAACAGTTTTAATACCATGAAAGATTTATGTGACAATCACGAGCTTATACATGACCGGAAGAGAATAAAAAAAATCCACACAGCAAACAGAGCGGCAGCAGCTATCCGACAGGAGATTGTAGAAACGATAGAGCGAAACATAGATAGGCAATAAATTATGCTTATGCGGAGACGGTACAGGATGGTCAAAACTACACCAAACGAACAAACGTGATGATAAGTTTCCTAACTCGAGGACGATTTTCAAGATAATGTTTTGAATATTTTTCACTTCTATTTCATTGAATGCAGATTTTAAAAACAAGATATTTTCGTCCATGGTTCCAAAACCCTGCAATTTTTTTCGTGAAATTCTTTTTTTGCTCAATTTTGCGCGGTATCTCAAAATACCAAGGATTTAGATATAAGTTAGTATTGGTTTCGCTATTTACCAACCTGTTTAAAGAAATTGGTGTCACTATGACGATCTTTTATGATAACAAATCTGTCCTTCATGCAGCCACCATGCTAGGTTAAAACGGCTTTCATATAATATTTAGAACCTTAACAAAAATCTAACTAAGACTTTATTAACATTTAACACTGTATTTACATAGGAATTTGATGTTTCAGAGTTTCAATAGTTCGTATGTACACACTTTACATTTATTTCCGCGACTCGGTATTTTTTGCCGAGAACGGCACCACTGAGTGCTCGGTTAAAAAAAATAATGACAGCTGTCACATTTTTTCGTAAATTTCGGTTTACCTAACTGAAGTTTTGGCACAAAATATCCTTAATCTCGGTAATATTTTATGCCGAAATTGCCATCGTAAACGCTGCGGCCCTCTATTTCAAGTACCGGTAGGGTTGCTGAAGAGAAGCGATTTCACAGCGTTGTCGACATTCGTGCAATGGGGCTCTCCAAGTAGCGCATGCAGCTCATAGTTCACACGCCTTCGCCATTCTCCGTCTGTACTTCACCGTAAACAGTCCACAACTGCTTTCATTCGAGAAATTCAAGAGTGTTAGGGTCCTCCACAAGAGACGTTGTTGTATCGATTTCGTACAGAACTACCGATTTCGTACAGAACTACCCGTGATTCAAAGGGACTCCAGAGTATTTCCGAAACACGCACGTAGCACATCATTTGACCCAGGATGGTCTTGATCAATCGCGTCAGTTTATCCGGAAAGCCGTTATCGTGCATAATCTGTCGTAGCTGTCCTCGATCGACTGTATCGTAGAACGTCATGAAGTAAATTATGAATTATTAGGTGTTCGCGACATTTCGGTACGATCTGTCGGATTTTTTTTCCTGTATGGACTCATCACTGCGACTTGGAACTTTTGATCTTTTGTGATATCGCCCGGATGTTTCCTGTATTCCGCACTTCTATTATTAGCATTATCACTGTTAAGAGCAAGTGATATGATTATTATAATTCGTGCTTGTGTATGTTTTTCACCCTTCTTTTTTACGCTCAGTACGTCGAGCCTCGCTGCCTTCGCCAATGTTATTGCCAGTTACAATTCCCTGGAATGAAACCCTTTCCTCGTAAAGGAAGGGTAAGTGAGGAGCCTGAGAACAAATCCATGTTGAGTCCTTTTATTTGGTTTTTTGTCTCCGTATAATTTTATTCTCTTTGGATGGTTGATCTTTCACGGTGAAAAACACTAGGCGAGTTTTCACCGAGAAAGATCAACCATCCAAGAGAAGGAAAAAAAAACCATGTAAAGTCCGTTAGCATCGAATTCAACTGAGTTTCGAACCCACGACTAGCCGCTTGTTGAAGCGGATTCTGTCACCTTGCGGCTACGGAGCACCCCAATCTGTCGGGTTGAATAGATCTGGTTTGGGAGACCATAAGCCTGCTTGGTCCACGAACCTCCTGATTAAAGATAATAGACGGAGAAACAGGATCTAAGATTTTGTAGAACCATTGATTTCGAGATGCCGCGGTAATTGCGGCACTTCAGCTTATCGCCTGATATTGTAGATGGGGCAGACGATTCACTCGTCTAGTAGCTTTTCCTCTTCTCAAATTCTACTGTCTACCACACCTATAGAGCTTGCCTTCACTCCTAGTGACGTCGCCGCGGTCTTCTTGATATCTGTGCAAATCCTATACTAGTTGTTCTCGAGAGGCAAGTACCAAGTTCCTACGCCGTGGATAGTACCGCTTCAAGTTGTTGCGTGTATTTCTCATTAGTATGAGAGTTATGGGCACTAGCAACGGCACTCCATTGGGTAATCTCTAGGATTTGGGAGGAAGAGAGACTACCGGAGGAATGGATGGAAGGAGTTGTATGCCCCATCTATAAAAAAGGCGATCGGCTACAATGCAGCAAGTACCGCGGCATAACGCTGATCAACGCTTCCTACAGATTGGCCACAACAGTGGCGGAACTAGACCGACGGAAAATAAGTGAGAATAAAAAAAAAACGCTTCCTACAAAGTTCTCTTCCAGATCCTACTCCGCCGTCTATCTCCTTTAGCGAAAGAATTCGTAGGGCAGTATCAGATGGGCTTCACACAAGCACACGCTACTACGGATCAAATTTTCACTCTCTGGCAGAGAAATAGGTCAAGTATTGCTCAAAATAACATTTTTCCTTTGTAATACTAAACAAAGGTTATAAAATCGGTCCAAAAACGCAAAATAGAACCAAGATCCGGAGGGCTGAATCGTATATACCATTCGACTCAGCTCGACGAACTTAGCAATGTCTGCTCGTGTGTATGTGTGTGTATGTGTGTGTGTGTATGTTGTCTGTATGTATGTGCCGCAAAAAACTAACGCACCTTTCTTTCGAAACGCAATATCCGATTTTGATGATCTTATACGCAAACGAAAGCTACTGTTCTCCCCCAGAATGCTACCGAGTGGATTTTCGATTGGTGGCTTAGATTTTGAATTATTGATCAAAGTATTTTTTATATTAGACATTTAACTTTTAAGGCAAAATGAATGGCACGGAGGGCCATGTGTTGTATACCAAACGACTCAGATCGACGAACTGAATAATTTCTGTATGTATGTGAAAATGTGCCTGTATGTATAGATGTGTAAATATGTTGTTTATATGTGTAGTATATCAAAATCGAACAAAAAAAATATAACAAAAAAACACCCTTTTTACAGTACACATATTCCGATTTTGATGTTCGCATGCTCAAATGAAAGCCCCGGAGCTCTTTGAAAATCATACTGAGTGCGATTTTTTATTGGTTGCTTGAACTGTAGAGTTTTGACCAAAGTATATTTTAGACATGGGATATTTCACTTTCTGGGTAATTTATCTCTCTCTCCATGCTTTTCCTTCTTCTCTATCCCTCTTTTTTTCTATCCCTCTTTTTTCGTATCGCTATTTATTTCTCAAAGGAAAGCAACAATCATCGACAACTTTGCATAATTTTTACACTCTTCGTAGTGCGTCTTAACTGGTGCGAACAAATTAATTTTAGAGCAAATTGCAATGTTTACTTAGCTTCTTTTCTTGCTTGCGAAGCTTCCGTCCACACTTTCATTAAAATATATTATCAATTGTATGTTGAACACAGATTTGCGAAAAATAAGAAGCTTTTACGATGCGATCATTTGTAGTTTGGATGAAACTGAGGCAACTTTACATGGCTATACACGTTTACTAGTGTGCGCAGGTGGAAAGTCACTTATTCCTATGATATGATACAATATACAACAATATCGCACGTTAGCCTTGGGGCTAATAGCGGTCTCGATCAACTAGATTAGTTGAGAGAATTCGTTATCGATATTGTTTTTGGCACATTTTGCATGTGTAGGATAAGTACAACGATACACCGTGCCCCAGTGCTGAGTCGAGAAAATTTCCAGCTCGAAAAGATCCTCGACTCGATCGGGAATCGAACCCGATATCACAACCGTGTGGGAGAG
Source organism: Wyeomyia smithii (assembly GCF_029784165.1). Taxonomy (NCBI): domain Eukaryota; kingdom Metazoa; phylum Arthropoda; class Insecta; order Diptera; family Culicidae; genus Wyeomyia; species Wyeomyia smithii. The sequence goes on from NC_073696.1 coordinate 63,008,611, forward strand.
CTAGCCGACCGACATCGCTAACCACTAGGGTGGTCGGTATTACCGACTTTTTAAAAAACCGATATTTTTTTGTAAGATTTGGGCCTTTGCGACCATTGTTTTGATCGCTTGTGGTATATGTTCCACATACAACACTGGATAAATTTAACAGTGCTTGAAAAACTTCAATGAATTACGAAGAACATAATTTCGAAACTCATTTAGAAAATCTATAACGAGCGTCTTAGCAGAGTGATTGAGAAATCAAAGAAATAGTTATCGGTTTCCGTTATACTCTACTAAATTTTTTGGAAATAAATATTGAAATTCAGTCCGCAAATATATATTTCGACTGTGACATACAGTCTTCCTCAGTGCTTATGTGGACTGGTAAAGAGCAAAGCGTAAATCCTGTTTTTTATTTGTAGTAGGTAAAAAATGAAAATTTAGCACTCTTAATTGGAGTTAGGTAGGGAATCATGCGGTCGATTGTTTACCGTACCATGTCTGGGGTTTTTGGGAAGCAGATTGAATAGCCATGAGGGGTGATTACCTGCGTCTTTATTGAGAAGCGTGCATGAGTGTTGTTTATAAAATTCTAAACCTTCAGCTACGTCTAATTTCCATAAATTATTAACGGGACGGAGGAGGTGAATGTTATCCGAAGTTAGTGGATGTTTTTCGTTAAAAATATGTTCAGCCACTTTTGATTTGAAAAGGTGTGGTGGGGCATTTTTTGAAACTTTACTTGCTTTTGTCACTTCTGCGAAATGTTCTTTGAAACGTATCCCTAGGTTACGTTTAGTTTGTCAAATGTAAACCATGTCACAGTGACTGCATGCAATTTTATAAATTCCAACTTTGTTCAGAGTATCAATTTAAGCAGTTTCTAAATACAAGATTTTGAAGAGCCTGTTTACCCCACTAACCCCTTTTCCAAAAATTTCAAATTCTACAAACTATTGCATTAGTGCAGAAACAAACATAACCTGAAAATTATAGCCCAATGGAAGAACAACGACACAAAACGGAGTTTCATTTCTCGCACACTGGGTTCGAAATGATGGTCAAAAACATGTTATAGAAAAACTGGATTTTCTCACGCATCTTTATAACGGCGCATTTTTTGAATATATCAAATGAAAGCTCTTGACTTGCACTACAAAACGTATTATTTGGATTTTTATCCTAGATCTGTTGGCAAGAGAAAAACTGCTGTGAAAATCACTTTCATTTTTTAGTAAAATGCGAATATCTCATCATGTATTCTCGAAAGCAACTTCCAATATCTCTCATTTTGTTCCCTTCATAGAGTAGAATAAACATGCCAATTGTCATTAAAATCAATTCAGTTTACACAAAGTAATAACAGTTTTACGTTTTAAGCAGTTTCTAGACATCAATTTTTGACGTGTTTTTTTGCCCTACTTACCCCTTTCCAAGAAGTCTGATATTATGCAAAACATTGTACTATTATAAAGATAAACAAACCCTGAAAGTTTCAGTTCGTTTGGAGAACCTCGAAACAAGACCTAGTTGCGGTCTTCGCGAACTGGCTCTTAAATGCTGGCTAGAAGCAACTTAAATTTTTTTTTTTAAATAATCGAACAGTGGGAAAACATCTGATTTCACACTTGAACAGCAAATATGTATGTTAGTTTAATGCGGTTCTATTTATTCGCTTTATTTTCAGTAATCGCAGGACCTTGATTTATGAACCAGCATCAAGTTTTTTTTACGAATTGAAGCAAACTTCTACAAACCTGCTCTCGAAATATAGTTCAGAATTATACAGGAAAAAAATTAGCTATTGATGAAAATTGCCAATTCAATTCTATCTCAAATGCATTATCGGAAAATGAAGGTTCTCCACGATCTTTGAGAATTTTGGTTTTTCATAGTGTAGACGAAAACATTATTCTTTTCGAAGGCCTAGGCTGTATGAAAAAATCCGAAATAAAGACTTTTTAAATCTTGCTGCGATAACGAGAAGTGGAATAGCATGGATACTCTGTTTGCACTTAGTCTTAAATTAGAAAGCAATATTTATATCTTACATGAGCATATTGTATCATTCATAGAGATAAGTGACCTTTCACCTGCGCGCACTAGTAAACGTGTATAGCCATGTAGAGTTGCTTCAACACTTTTCTCTTGTTTTGCCAATTACGTTCATCAGCTACTTTAGATTCCGCGTCACAAATTTAAAACATAAAATAAGTATTCAACTGAAAAATTTCCAGCTGTTAAAAAAGTAGCATTGCAGTTTTGTTTTGCAACAAAACAGCGATTTATTTGTGTTTTTCTCAACGGGTGGCACTAACACATACGTACGTAAATAGGTCTATACATCTTTGGTAAAGCTTTTCAAAATATCTGCATCGTTAATTGTTTTACATTTGCACACTGTGGTATCAGATTTTACTACAATGCTTGGCTCCCGAAAGCTGTAAATGTTTCTTACTCTTCGCAAATCTAGGTTCAACGTACAATTGAATATATATTTTATAAGAAGTGAGGCAGAAGCTTCGGAATCGAGAAAAGGACATACACATACATACGTACAGGCACATATACACAAACATACCCAAATTGCTCAATTCGTCGATCTGAGTAAATTGGTAAACAACACATGGTTCTCGGTGCCATTAATTGTGCCTTAAAAGTTAAATGTCTCATATAAAAAATACTCTTTGATCAATATTTTAAAATCTAAGCCACTAATCAAAAATCCACTCGGTAGCATTCTGGGGGAGCACAGTAGCTTTCGTTTGCGTATAAGATCATTAAAATCGGTTATTGCGTTCTGTAAGAAAGGTGCGTTAGTTCTTTGCGGCACATACATACAGACAACATACATACAAACACACATACACACATACACACACACATACACACGAATAAACATTGCTCAGTTCTTCGAACTGAGTCGAATGGTATACCGTAAGGTCGCTTTTTACGCGTTTTTTTTTACGCGGGTTGCTTTTCTCCATTACTCAAAAACGGTACAAGATATCGACCTCATTTCAATCACATTTTCCGTTTTAGGCCACGAATAATCACATATCAGTTTTCAAAAAAATTCACAATTTTTGGTGTAAATACTCAAAATTTGAAATATTGCATTTTGGTCTCTAGATTGACCACTATCATATTCAAATGATATTTGAACGTTTTAGGACGGTTTTTTACGTCGTTTTTTACGCGGGCCCATACAAATTTGGGACGCATCCCCCGCGTAAAAAGAGACCTTAGTGTGTACCATTCGGCCCTCCGGATCTTGGATCTATTTTGCGTTTTTCGACCGATTTTATAACCTTTGTTTAGTATAAAAAAGGTAAAACATACAGATTTTTGTTTCAATTTTCATTCACTTCGCAAAACTTAGTTTCAAATTAGTAAATAACTTTAAAATTCCTAAAAAAACAATATTTGAAACTGTTGAGAAGAGTATATGAATGAAGAACGATCAGACCAGAATTTGCTTTTAACGAATCCGAAGAAATCGAAGGTGAATACTTCTTCCGTTTAAATTATTTGTTATTATAATTATTTTATTAGTTTTAGCTCCTGATGTAGAAACGAAAAATGTGGCTTATGAACAAGTTTGTAACTAAAATAGAAATAAATTTGAAATGAGAAGTAGGTCAAAGATATATAAAAATATAGAAAAGTATAAAAAAGCAGAAATTTTAACACGAGCAAATCCAAGAACATTCAGCTAGTTGCTAATAAAATCCCGCTGTGGTACGAGCGATGAAGCTTCGACTATGCTACAGCTTTTAAATTCCACTTTTTCAAAGATCAACAATTATTAGGATGAAATTCTTTATTGGTTGATTATTTCTTCCTGTAAACACTTTGTATCAACAAGAAATAAATTCCTAATCCAAATTTATTTTTATTTATTATTTTTTTAGTTTTACTTTTAAATAGCACAAAATGAATAATGACTTGCGTTTTTTCGCTGAAATGATTGTGATTACTGCCTAGTTTGATTTTCATAATTTGTTGTTAAACTGGTAGGTTCAAAACCTCTGTGAGTATGAGTGTGTAAAGAGATTAGCTGTTCTACTTAAAAAATAAATATTTTGCTTTATTAATATGATGTTTTTTGACATATTACCGATACACATAAACACATCGTCTAAGTCCATGCAGAACAAGCAAAAAGATAACAGAAATTGATAAATAGGTAAGGGTAAATTAATATTCAATGTTGCTTCTGTCTAAATGTATTTATTATATACATCGTCATGTGATTTGTAACGCCTACCTAAGTGGGTAGCAATCCCTAGCCTTACAATGATTTATGATTATTCTGACAAGTTTTTTTTTAATTTAAAGAAAAATACCGAAAATACCGGTTTTTTCGCCTCTCCAAAACCGGTATTTCGGTATTTGGTTTTACCGGTAAACCACCCTACTAACCACAGAGCCACGGGGACCACACGATACACATGATATGATACACTACGATATAATTGTTGGTTTCTAATTCAAGACAAAGTGCAAATATGTTATTCCATTCCTCGTTATCGCAGGAAGTTTTATAAAGTCTTTATTTCGGATTTTATCGTACAGCCTAGGCCTTCGAAAAGAATAATGCTCTCGTCTACACTCCGAAAATCCAAATCTCTCAAATGTCGCGTCAATGGTTATATTTTTTTCTTTGTAATGCTGATCTGAGGATAGTAGAAGTTTGCTTCAATTCGTAAATAAAGACTTAATGCTGATTCATAATTCTAGGTCGAATGCGGTATTCAAACCTGGATTATGGGGAATTAAAAAATTAGAACTGCCTCGAACTAACATACATATTTGCTGTTCTAGTATGAAATCAGCATCTTTGTTATCTATTACTATTTACTGTTTACTGTTTCTGTTTATTTAAAAAAATATGTTGCTTCTATCCAGCATTTAAAAATTAATTCTCGATTGAAAAAAATAAGACTCATATACTTTAGTAATAACATCCATAATATTTGCGAAAACCACGTCAAGCTATAGTTCAAAGATCGTCTTTGGTTCACCTTCTGAAAATTATCTTTTGAATTTATTTTATTCATAATTGAAATTGGATTTACGGATTTACGTACGCTATCAATTTGTGATTTACTGGCCTACTGCCTATAATCGCATACCAGTCCCAGTTATGGTAAATGTCTATCTCATTATATGAGCCGTTGCGAACCAGAGTGACCTAAAGACCATTTTTTTCGAAAATGAGTTTTTTGCATATTCCACATCTACACAAAAAACTGTACTTGGGAGATCAAAAATATTTCAAAAACTCAAACTTTAAAGGTAATTTATACCATGTTGAAATTGCGTCCGAAACAGAATGGCCATTCTGTTTCGGAACAGAGTGGTCTATGTACATAAATCGGTGTAATACTATCATGTAACACGTAACATGTAGCATATTACATGTGATGAGTAACATATCACTTGTTCTGTACATGTCACACGTAATATGTAACATGTTACACGTAATGTAACTCAAAAAATGTAACATTTAAAATATTATGTAATATGTAACATTTTGTGTTACACGTAATGTTACACGTGACATCTTACATGTGAAATGCTATATGTACCATATAACCTGTGACACTAGCCATTTTATACGAGTTACCGTCTTTTTCTTTGACTTTTACCAGGTTTGTGTATATATATATATATGTAAGATTTGGACCACTGCGACCATTGTTTTGATCTTTTGTGGTATACCTTTTCTTTAGTCTAGGTACTCGTGGCAGACATATCACTATTTTTTTTTTTTTTTTTCTTCACATAACATTTATTTGACACGGCACAAATACAATTTAATGTTTAACGGCGCCAATTATATCTGATGACTTAAAAACTAAAGCAAATTTTTTATCCTCGCTGCCGACTACGAGCTGAAATTAAGTCTAACTTAAAACTAGCATGGGATTTCCAATCGGTGTTTTGTTGTTCAATGGTCGTCTGATAATCGTCGAATGGCATGTATGGATTCGTTCTGCTGAGCCACGATGTCGTGAGTTGGGACAGAGGCTCGTAGTCCTTGGGTCCTGGTTCTGTTGTGTGGGGTCTGGTTGCTGGTTTTGTGCTTAAGGTTCAAACGTGTTCTTGTCGTTTTGTTGGGTGTAGACGGAGGGAAACGGGACTAGACTGGGGCGTGGATGGATTTCAGGAAAACGTATATAAGGGACATGTAGGATAGGTCACGGCTCGCCAAGACATCACGAACAGGAACAGCCGGCTGTCTACCCTCGGCCTGCAGGGAAGCTATTAATTTAGACCTGGCGTCACGGTGTACAGGGCATGACCAAACCACATGCTCTATGTCGTGATAACCTTCACCACAGGCACAGATACCACTTTCCCCGAGCCCAACACGACGGAGATGTGCGTCAAATCTATAGTGATTGGACATAAGCCGGGACATCACGCAAATGAAATCCCGACCTACATCCAACCCCTTGAACCACGGGTTCGTCGATACTTTGGGGATTATGGAATGTAACCACCTTCCCAATTCCCCTCTGGTCCAAGCATTTTGCCAACTGATGATCGTATTCTGACGTACAAGTGCGAAAAATTCATTAAAGGCAATTGGTCTTTCATAAATATCACCGTTTGTTGCGCCCACCTTAGCCAAAGAGTCCGCTTTCTCATTACCCGGTATCGAGCAGTGAGAAGGGACCCACGCTAAGGTAATCTGAGTAGATTTTTCGGATAAAGCACTCAGATGTTCCCGTATTTTCCCCAGGAAATACGGAGAGTGCTTAACATCTTTCATCGATCGGAGAGCCTCAATGGAACTGAGACTGTCCGTAAAGATGAAATAATGGTCCGTGGGCATTTTTTCGATAATCCCTAGGGTGTACTGAATTGCAGCTAATTCTGCGACGTAAACAGAAGCAGGATTATCGAGCTTATGGGAGACGGTTAAATTGTTATTGAAGATACCGAAGCCAGTGGACCCATCAAGAAGTGATCCGTCAGTGTAGTACATATTGTCGCAGTTGATGTTTCGATATTTATTGGAAAAAATTTTAGGGATCTGCTGCACGCGTAAATGATCCGGGATTCCACGAGTTTCTTCTATCATGGATGTATCGAAAAACACAGTAGAATCAGAAGTATTTGATAAGTCGACACGATTTGGAATATTCGAAGAAGGGTTAATATTTTGGGACATGTGATTGAAATACAATGTCATAAAACGGGTTTGAGAATTAAGTTCGCTTAACCTTTCAAAATTTTCAATCACGGGACGGTTCAAGACCTCACATTTGATTAGAATACGAGAAGACAGGCTCCAGAAGCGGTTTTTCAATGGTAGTACTCCAGCTAAAACCTCCAAACTCATCGTATGGGTCGACTGCATGCAACCTAAGGCGATACGCAAACAACGATATTGTATTCGCTCCAGTTTGATCAAATGTGTGTTTGCTGCGGAGCGGAAGCAGAAACACCCGTATTCAATAACAGACAATATCGTTGTTTGGTAAAGCCTTATAAGGTCTCCTGGATGGGCTCCCCACCATTGTCCGGTTATTGTACGAAGAAAATTCACTCTTTGTTGACATTTTTTCATCAGATACCTCACGTGACAACCCCAGGTGCCTTTAGAGTCGAACCAGACACCAAGATATTTGTGTACCAAAACCTGAGAAATCGTTTTACCCATTAATTGTGTTTGAAGCTGAGCAGGTTCATGCTTCCTAGAAAAAACTACTATCTCAGTCTTCTCCGGAGAGAATTCGATACCTAGCTGTAAAGCCCAAGCAGACAAATTGTCCAAGGTATCTTGCAATGGTCCTTGCAAATCGGCAGCTTTGGCTCCTGTAACAGAGATTACACTGTCGTCTGCAAGTTGTCTTATCGTGCATGAATTTGCCAGACATTCGTCGATGTCATTTACATAAAAGTTGTAAAGAAGGGGGCTTAAACATGAGCCCTGGGGAAGACCCATGTAGCTAATGCGAAAAGTTGCCAAATCGCCATGCGTAAAATGCATGTGCTTTTCGGACAACAAATTGTGCAAAAAATTGTTCAAAATTGGAGAAAATCCTTGTCGGTGAAGTTTACCCGAAAGAATGTCAATAGAAACGGAATCAAAAGCCCCCTTAATGTCCAAGAACGCAGACGCCATTTGTTCTTTACGAGCATACGCCAGCTGAAAATCTGTTGAAAGCAACGCAAGACAATCATTCGTCCCTTTGGCACGGCGGAAGCCAAATTGAGTTTCTGATAGTAGACCATTTGATTCGACCCAGTGGTCTAAACGACGGAGTATCATTTTTTCCATCAATTTCCGGATACAGGATAGCATTGCAATCGGCCTATAAGAGTTGTGATTAGAAGCTGGTTTCCCTGGTTTTTGGATGGCGATCACCTTCACTTGCCTCCAATCCTGCGGTACAATGTTTTGCTCCAGGAACTTATTGAACAAGTTCAACAAGCGCCTCTTGGCATTGCCGGGTAGATTCTTCAACAAGTTGAATTTGATTCTATCTAATCCAGGCGCGTTATTGTTACAGGACAGGAGGGCAACTGAAAGTTCTGCCATCGTAAAAGGTGATTCTATCGCGTCGTGGCCCGGAGACGCATCACGAACAATATTTTGCTCAGGAACAGAGTCCGGACATACTTTCCTGGCAAAATCAAATATCCACCTACTTGAAGACTCCTCGCTTTCGTTGACCGTTACGCGATTCCGCATTCTTCGGGCTGTGTTCCAAAGAGTGCTCATCGATGTCTCCCTCGACGTCTCGTTCACGAACCGACGCCAATATCCACGTTTCTTTGCTTTAGCCAAGCTTTTAAGCTTGGTATCAAGCTCCGAATACCGTAAATAGTCGCCAGGTATACCTCCCGTCTGGTAGGCCTTAAAAGCGTCGGATCTTTGCGTGTAGACATCGGAGCACTCTTGGTCCCACCACGGAGTGGGAGGCCGTTCTTTGATCGTTACGCCGGGATATTTCTTCGTTTGGGCTTGCAACGCGGCGTCGAGAATCAAGCCCGCGAGGAGGTTGTATTCTTCAAGTGGTGAATGATGTTGAATCGACTCGACCGCTTTTGAAATCATTTCCTCGTATAACTTCCAATCGACATTTCGTGTGAGGTCATACGGAATGTCAATTGGTCGCATGCGAGTTGACCCGTTAGTGATTGAAATAAGAATAGGCAGATGGTCGCTACCGTGAGGATCGAGGATTACCTTCCATGTGCAATCCAACCGTAGCGACGTCGAACATAAGGATAGATCCAAAGCGCTTGGGCGCGCTGGAGGTTTCGGGATACGTGTCATTTCACCGTTGTTTAAAATAGTCATGTCGAAGTCATCGCAAAGGTTATAGATTAAAGAGGAGCGGTTATCATTGTATGGGGAACCCCAAGCCACGCCATGAGAGTTGAAGTCTCCCAAAATCAAACGTGGCGAGGGAAGAAGTTCTATTAAATCAAAGAGCAGCCGTTGCCCAACCTGTGCTCTGGGAGGAATATATATTGAGGCAATACAAAGCTCTTTACCTTGTATTGTCATTTGACATGCGACAACTTCGATGCCTGGAATCGAGGGGAGGTTAATACGATAGAAAGAATAGCACTTTTTAATCCCTAAAAGTACTCCTCCATATGGGGTGTCTCGATCAAGGCGAATAATATTAAAATCATGGAAGTTGAGATCAATATTTGAAGTAAGCCAAGTTTCACAAAGGGAAAATGCATCGCATTTGTTTTTATTTATCAAAACTTTAAACGAATCAATTTTTGGTAAAATACTTCTACAATTCCACTGTAAGACAGAGATAGAATCCTTCATATACGCAGTTGAATTAGGCATCGAAGGATACAATCGCTGCAAGGAGAGGCCATTGGGCAGTCAACTGCTTCAAAAATGATCTAACTGTTGGGAGGAATGCTGTAAGAAAAATTTTAATTGGATCGGGTACATTGAAAGTTTCAAAAATCCAGTCCACAATGTCAGAAAATTTCACTAATCCAGAGTTTGTTTCATCAACTGGGAGTGTAAAAGGAGCAACTGGGGTTTTAGATGTTCCTGGCAGTGCTGGGAACTCCTTCTGGGACTTTAAATTTGCCAGCCCAGGAGGAGTTTGCTTCGGTTTTTCCGCAGCACTGTTTGGTTTGTTTGTAACTTTCATTTCACTTTGAGAAATCTTAGGACCTTTTCTGGGAAGTTTAGGAGAGGAAATATTTTTCCTCTTTCTAGACTCCCCAGGATTGGCGTAAGATGCTCCCGCTGGTGAATCGTCAGAATCGGTTTCCTCAGAGGGCAACAGATCGAAGGGGTTCGAAGTAACGGGAGAAGTGGTAACGGTCTTCTTTAGCATGTCAGCGTAGGAACGCTTTGAACGCTCTTTGAGAGACCGTTTTATTTTATCCCTGCGCTGCATGTACACCGCACATGTCGAGAGCTCATGCAGATTTTCTCCGCAGTGAATACACTTTTCAGCGTTAACACTGCAAGAATCTTCCGCATGAGACTCCCCACACTTGCCACAACGTGCCTTATTGCAGCAGTAGGCGGCTGTATGGCCTAACTGCTTGCAATTCAGGCAGTTCATGACGCGGGGCACGTAGAGCCTCACAGGGAGACGAACCCGGTGGATCGAGACGTGGCTTGGTAGTGCAGACCCGGCGAACGTAACTCGAAACGAGTCTGACGGAGTGTATACTGTTTTGCCACCGATGATCGATGCTGACCGCAATTGCTTGCAGTCGAGCACCTTTACTTCGGGACACGTTTTGTTCTTAAAGCACCCTTTGGCACTTTGCAGTATACACTCGACGGACAGACTCGAATCGGTTATGACACCGTCGATCTCCACGTCTCGTGCGGGTATGTAAACGCGATACTCGCGTGTGAAGAGCTCAGAGCAAGCTATATCGTTGGCCTCTTTCAGGTTACCGACCACGACACGGAGCTTGTTAGGCCGGACCTTGGAAATTTCGGTCACGCCCTTGTACTCCTTCGTCAGGTCTTTAGAAATCTGCAAGAGGTTCAACTGTTTCGATTTCGGTCCCGCCTTTGGCCGAAAATAGACAGTATAGCTGCCCTGGGCTCCGTCTGGGTAAAGCCTGGGGCGAGGGGGGACTGAAGAATGAACAGGGGAGGGGGTAACAGAAGGGTCAGGGTCAGAGGGGTTCGGGGATGGTGGCGCGGGAGGCGAGGGATCTACATCCATCGCGCTATGTTTAGCGCACTAGCGCTGACAAGAACACGTACCTTTTTATTTCTCCCTTCCAGTAAGGTTGGTTGTCCGATCGTTCGAAGTAGCAGCCGTTACAGCCAGCAGCACCAATACAGCAGCACCAAACAGCCACCAGCAGCGAGCCAGGTGTGAGATCACTCCACACAGCGATACGACTCGCTGACACTGATGGCTTCTTCTTTTTCCTCGTTTGTGTCTCGTCCACTGCTGTAGCACAATCCAGCCAGCAGCCAAATCGGCTTACGCACCAGCTGGCAGTCACGATGCGAAACAGTTGCACAAAGGAACGACCTTGAACCCGGATTTATTTCACTCGACCAGGCAAACAATGCCAACACTTGTTCACACGTCTTTTGTTTTATACTCTATCGGACCGATCACCAAACACGTCCAGTACTGATGCGTGTTCGGCACAGAATGAGACATATCACTATTGATGGAAGTGATCGTCGTTGTCATATCGCACCCTTTCTCCCAATTAGGCACTGAATTTCGTATGAAATGTATTACCTCATTAGGATTCGCAGACCAGACCTCAAAAGGCTCCAAAGTTCCTTTTCCAAAGGCTCTTATTCTGCGCTGTATTAGTGCACTGCAGTGGCAGAGCAAATGTTCTGCGGTTTCACATTCGAACCCGCAGAGACGACAAATTTCGTCATCTGACTGACCAATTTGTTTCAGGTGATGCTTAGTTGGACAGTGTCCTGTAAACAGTCCGGTAATTGTTCTTAGTCCTTTTTTATTTAAACTACGCAATTGCTGGCTATTCTTGACGCTTGGTTTTATAAAGCGTTCAGACTGGCGTAGCCCTACTGTGTACATAGACTACTGTGTACATAGACCACTCTGTTCCGAAACGATTCGAGGATTCCAGTGAATATATATATGAAGCCAGAGTGGTCTATGTACATTGGTGAGATAAAATCACCGATTTCGCAAAGAAACTGTTAATTTTATGTATCCCAATGTTAAACCACTTCATAACCTTTATATTAGAACATTTTGTTTGAAAGAATCCGTTGAACAGACTTTTATTCAGAGATTTTTCGGAAAAATTGCTTCTCCTGAACAATTTGCTCGATGGCACATAGACCACTCTGGTTCGCAACGGCTCATATCATGTCGAAAATATGGGAATAAACCACGTTCAACAGTTGAAATAACTTAAGCAGGAAAAATACCTTTACCTGCTGTTTCTCAACTTGATGAAAATGAAGATGGGACTGATATGCGATTATAGGCAGCCTAATAAGTATACAATTATAGTTAGTATAACAAAGGTTTCTACACCACAAGGTGGATTAATTTAGATTTAAAAAAAAAAATCGATGCCTCAGGGGTCATCAATATGAACTAGCCAGAATGGTTTTCTCATTTTTTCACTACTTTCATTTATTCAAACACAGAAATATCGTTATATAAATAACTCATGTCATCAGTGGGACGATTCCAGCTGTTTACAGTGCATCTGATCTTATGAACAAAGTTTATCTAAATTTGATTAATTATATAGTGTATCGAACGTCTTCGTCAGTGGTTTTTTCGGCAGTTTTTCTGCAGCAATTCTATGCAAAAGGGGGCCGAAGAAAACCACTGACGAAGACGTTCGATACCCTATTTTAAATTATGAGGGTCCTACATTTCTTGAATTTTCGAACCTGACCTCTAGTTCTTAGTTGCATCATCTTAACACTACTTATTGAATTTTCAGATAAGCCAGGTAATGAATAATAAATAAATATCATCGATCATCGACAAAATGAACAGCCCTCCCGAGTTAAAAAATCTTTATTATGTAATATTTATCATTCAGTTGCCACAGTGTTCATAGTTTTCATACTCTCAAAACATGGGAAAACTACAACAACGCGCCTCGCTCGATTTATGGAATGTGAAAAGCGAAACGTGTCAGTGGGAACGACTTCCAATTACACGTACAAAAGACGTAATGGATGTGTGAAGAGAATGCCAAATGTGTGCTGCCACCGCGCGGCCGGTAAGCACCAATTTGGAATGCTCTCCGCAATATTCTAGGCGAATACGTGACAAAAGCTGTTACAATTTGTATGATAGTAAAATCTAAACGCTACAATCAGTGGCACAGTGTTTCCCCTCTCCAGCTGACCTACTGTACGCCATTCTTCCGGACTACTTGTCCTTTTGAACTTTCCGGCGGAGTGTTAAATAATGTTTATTGGTGGCGGTTTCCCTTCCGGGGTGGAAGGTTAAGAACGCGGGAGACTTTTAGTTCAGTTGCTGACATGAACTTGTCACGACACCAGCTCGAAGTTACTGAGGCCAATGTGCTTAATTAGTTTTATGTTTCTGCCCGGTTAGCACAGAGAAAACAGCACTCAATTCAAACGCGGAACAATCGGATTGCATAACTGCGCTAAACGATGAAGAGATTCACACGCCAAATTAAAATTATGTACGGGTTAATTACATTTCACGTGGTACCCGATGAGCCCGGTACGATTCAGTCAGACCGTTCCTGGACTCAGACTTCAGATTGCTTAGCAGACGGTGTCAGTAATATTTTCTCATGTCGCTTTGCTATCACGGAGCTCCGTTCCAGTGCCGGTGCTAAATGTACAACATAAAAATTAATTGCCACATCTACACATACGAAATTAACACTTTTGTCTGGAACTGCTGTGTTTTATTCCCGACTGGTCGTGGAGGATTCTCTTCTGATTAGTATCGAGCATGGTTTCCCGGTTCCACCGGCGCGCTTGTAGGCTGGTGTGGGCGAATAAAAAGCTAATTAAATTTTATGGCTTGATGTCGGCTACTTATTAGCGCTTCGCTCTTCGGCTGCAGTTGTCGAGTGGCTAAGCGCAAAAGGCACGAGTTGCTGTATACCAACTAAAGACTGTAATTATCCGCTTTAATAGTCAAGAACGGGAAAAGAGTTAAAATGCTTGTGAACATAGTCCTTCAATGTTTGAAAAAGAATAATTTTTTTCGGACTCATCTAGATTACGTTGAACGAAAAATTAGGCAATGGTCCCACTGCTTATAATTAAACTAATGTTTAACGAGAATTATCAAACGTACTCCGAACTCCAGGCTCGAATAACTTCTACGCATTATGGCAGGAAAAGCGAAAACATCAATTAGGTAGAAATAAAGCTGTTGTTGCTTGTAGTGGCGGTGGTAATGGTGCAAATTTTCAACATTTAGAATTGAACCAATTCCTATTATGGCGACAGACAAAACGTCTAATACCTGCTAATGGCGATACTAGACTGGTACCACTCTAGAAGCAGAATTGGCGAGTGGGGAAAACTTTCATCGTTACAATGCGATTGTTTCCCTATTATCACCACAGTGCTGCTCGGGCTGCAAGGCAGACAGACCCAGGAAAACTGCGCCGACATTGCCTGGTGCTCTCTCTTACGTGTGTATCATGAAACAGGGATTGTGGTTTCCGGCGAAGGTGTCATTAAAAGTTGTGCATCAAACAGAACCGCAGGGCGAAATTCGAAAATAATGAGTTTTGGGTTTTTGTGGGCTGAAACTGCAAACTGGACGCAGTAAACTTTCACTCCGAAGTTCACACAAGAAGTTAAGAGACGTAGAATATCGATGTAATGTTTTTTGTTTGTTTGTGAGGAGAAGATAGATATCTTTATGGCTGCCCGGAAGCAATAATGTACAGGTGTTGAGAAACTTTTTACAAAAATTCACCTAAAAAGAGGATTTATCTTTGTTTTGAAATTTTAATCCTCAATCTTAAATGTTGTTTAAAAATCCTTCTAGATTGACCACATCTGTCAATATACTAATAACTAATCAAAGGTTGATCAAAACACACTAGCTATCCTCTTTCGTAGAAAACTAGAAGATTCTGTACTCACCTCTCATAGTCCGGTAGCGGTAATGTTGGAGCATTGGAGACCGCCGCGTAGTCCGTGATTGCTTCCTTGGTAACTTCCGATGCTTGTCTCCAAACACCGCCACCGGGATCGATCCAGACGCCATTCGGATTCAGTGGTAGCGTGGGGAATTTACGCACAGTTCCGATTGCGTGATTTCCTGTCGTTAATGAAGAAAAGAAAAATGTTCAGCCGTGGTTGTTTGTTTTTTTTTTTCGGTTTTGTCCAGCAAACAATTAACATCGGCGGACAGAGCTGCTGAATGTTTGATAAATGTTCTGTCTGAAACATCAGGGGTGAATGGGGTTGCATCCTTTTTGTATTCTAACGCAGTGCCAATTACTGTGAAAATGACATGTCAAGAGGATGGACACTTTTTCACAAGGTGGAATAATTTTACATTCCGTTTTTTTTTTGTTCATATTAACCTGTAGAAAAATCAGCAAAGCTAGTGTTTTAATTCATCCTCTATACCAATTACTTCAACTCTAATGCCACCATTCCTATGAAGTTTTTCAGCGTCATTTTATTTTCCACTAGCTCTACCACTCTTAACTTGATTTTATTACAATTCTGAATCCAGACAACCACATGCATAATATATGAGCTGATTCGAGTCAGTCTGCAAAAACGACAGCAAAAAAAAACTAAAACCTGTCCGTTTGCACATCATTCTCAAGCATGCATATCACTTTAGGAGCTTTTATTTTCATCCACTCTACGCTTTTTAGTTTTGCCCGAAGCATTTCCGTTGAATGTGAGCGGTGAATTATGATATTTCTACACTCGATGTTACACGCTAGTTTGCTGCTTCCCGAACGATATGAATTTCTTTATTAGCGGAGAGAAAAAAATATGCCAGGTCCAGTCTCCTTTTTATGCCAGCTTGATGTGTACTTTTCGTTGGCGTTTTATTGCAACTTTTTAGGTGAGCTTTATTTCACTCGGTATGTCTACACCATAACCCCTTCCCCCAACACTTTCTCACCACTGCCAACTGCTGGCGCTTAACCAGGTTGAAGCGGTTCTGTGTCAAAACCAGCAGAGTGGGCAGATTTATGATGACTTCATAGAATTTATGCGGTTGCCACCAGGAGAGTAAAACAACTGGTTCCGGAAGTATGAACTGGTAAAAAAACAAGGCTTGTTAAGGCTGTGCCATTTCAACTCGTTGGATATTAGACGGGCTGGACTTTTGCCATGAATAGTTACTAGTGATGACGAAAAGTTTATGGAAGTTTTAAGTTCATGCCACCAAATCATTTCTCGGTGCAAGTCATAAACGTACCTATCATTAATTTTTAAGTGCAAAAAAACAAAACTTAATTTCCGCTAGCCAGAATAACCATCATCCTAACTTCTATCCGAATGCAACTAACCGAATTCATTCAGCTCAGCAAACACACGGTGCATGCTAGAGGAATAAAACAATATTATTGAAGCTGATGCCAGCTAAAATGCACAGTTAACGTCTATTTTGCACATTTTCCGGCAGTGTTTTTCTTTCTGCTTTTTTTTTTAATAGACCAAAAAGCAAACATATGTGATGAGGAAAAATGTGCTGCTACAATGCAGTGTGCGAGCAAAAGACGTAGCGATAAAATGGGAGCCATGCAATTCGTGGAAAACCAGTTGATTTGTCGTGCCAAGCCATGGACACAAAAAGCACATAGTCATTAAAACAGGCAAAGAAAACACTGTTCAAACTGAATAAAAACAGAGTGAAATTGAATTTCGTTGGTTGCTCAACTGATGTTTGAGCTGGCTGTTTTTTTTGCGCAGTTCAAATAATTTATTTGTCGAGGCAAGTGGCAGCGTCAAATTAGTGGCTTCGGGAGGCGCTAGATTTGGATTTAAGTTTTAACTAGCAAAGGCAATTCTGTAGATTGAAAATAGTTTCAGAATTAGAGCAATTTTGCTCTAGATGACGGATCGATCGGACTCGAACAGAGTAATTTTGAAAGCAACTTTGCATACGCTTTCATTATAAGACTATGGTGAACCTCAAAACTGATTTTTGTTCCAATAAAACAAAATTTCGAGAGAAAGACTCTTGTGTTTTAGTGTGAGCTCAATTATATTGATAATGTTAAGCAGTAACATTCTAGCTGTTAGAAATGGATGCTTGATATAAATGATCAAATATTCTAGACATCTTTAAATAGCTTTAGGATGCAAATTAAGACCAAATACATTGAGTTCTTTATTTACGCAAATAATTTAATTTTACACAATTATTTACGCGATTTTCTCGTAAATACGCGATTTATGACATGGGAAACATTTCTGTATAAACCATAACACACATACCTAAAAAACTTTTGTATGATTGTGGTTTGTAGGGTGAATTTGTTTTGCCGAAAATATTTTGACGTTTGTCATAAAAATCAAACCAATTGGAAACATCATTGTGGAACAAAAGTTCGCATAAACTGCAGGGCAAAAGTATGCGATAATTTTCTGTAACTGTAACGAAAAAATGTATTTAACAACAATGTTTTTGTTCAGGAATTACCCGAGAACAACTAGTGACACAAGGAAAGGTGAAAAAATGGTTTCTTCAAAGGACAATCCTACTTCTAGAAATCTGGTATTTCGCAGATAGGCTCAAAAAACCTAAATAAAAGCCACACCATTTATGCATGCATTTCATGATTTGTTATTATAACTCATTCAGATTCAATTTTGTTACCAAAAGCAAATGAGAAAATACAAAATTGTATCAAAATATGTAATATGGTATTTTTTGAAACCGGGATGATGCCCAGAGATAGGAAAATGGCCCAGACGCTATTTTGAGCTCCAAGATGGCGACGTCCGGTTTCTAGAAAACAGCGTAAAATCTTCGAAAACCCCCTATAATGTGTATTTCCGTCATCGAAATGATACCTAAAGATTGGAAAACGACACCATACTCAATTTTGGATTCCAAAACGCGACTTCAGGTTTCTTAAAAACAACAAAATATTACCAAACACCAGGCAATTTGGGTATTTCTGGAATCAAGATGATGATGCCCTGAGACCATAAAGCGACCACCAGTGTTGTGAAATTTCGACACAGAAAAATGAAAGTGATCCAACAGCAGTTTCACTCTCACTCACTTCAAAATGATATTGAGTGTGACCCAAGTCAACTATCAGTCAATAATCATGTCAGTCATATCTTAGTTAATATCGAAATTATTTTATCTGAGCCAATCTATTGCATGAGTCAATGGAGTAACTAGGTAAGCACCTTCATCCTATACCGCATAAACATCGCTAGAGCAACATAGCGTGTGCGAAATCACAGTAATGCTGCTAGTCAGCATTACCACTGTCAACTGATTGGCGCTGCAAATAATTATCACTGTCAGCTCGTTCGTGTTGATACTGATATTCGTGGTATTCAGTATCAACTGAGAATCTATCACTGACAGTGAAAATTTGCAACTCTGGTGACCACAGACACCATTTTGGATTCCAAGATGGTGCCTTCCGGTTTCTAGGGAACATTCTAAAAGGGTCGAGTACCTCCCAGTATGTGTATTTCTGGAATTGAAACGATACCCTGAGACCGGAAATCGTCTGCGTCGAAGAAAATCAAAAGTTTCCAAATCAGTTTCTGTTAATACGAAAAAATCATACTGATAATGTGGAATTATTCCGACATAATTGACATAAAACTACAGCACTGTTGTGGTTACCTAGGTTACCAATTTTGCACGTAAACAACTACAGTGGATATCTAGGTAACCTACTACGACGGGCTGCGGCTACGTTCATTCATGATAATGTGATTCATTCATAATTAACAGTGTGATGAATATGGGGGCGTCGTGAGATGAATAATTAAGCAGTGATTCAAGTTTTGAGATGGATATGGAAGCGTTGTGAAGAATGGTTTGTTTTACAAAATTCAGGATAAATGTAACTAATTTTACTAAATATACAATGGTGAACGATTCCACAAGAGCACGTAAGCATATTTAGTTTATTTGTTCAATGATTTCGTGTGAATTTGGTGTTTAATCCGTGCATTCTTTGTCAATATCGGCTTAATGAGATGAATAATGGAGCAGTTCCCCTACTCATTTCAGGTGGTATTTGGTAAATTTAGAATGTTATCCGGAAACCGGAAGTAACCATCTTGAATTCAAAGATTGCGTTTGGAATTGATTTCTGGTCTCTAATCGTCATCCCGATCACCGTGGTACACATATTGGGTGATATTCGGCTGGTTAAGGTTATATTCCAGATACCGGGAATTACTATCTTGGAATTCAAAATGGCGTCTGGGATCGTTTTCAGCCTTCTGGACTTCATCCTGAATCCGAAAGTACTCATATGTGGTGAATTTTTCCTGTTTGCCGAAAACCGGAAGCCCGTCTGGAGTTGATTTTCGGTCTCATATCAATTCGATTCCGAAAATACCAATCCAACATGGCGTCTAGAGTCGTTTTCGTGTCTCTGGAAATCATCCTGCTTCCGAAAATATCCATATTGGATGGTATTTGACCTTGTTTTATTGAATTGCTTCTATGATCTCTATAGAAGCCCCAAAAGAAAGTATTCCGTAAGGTTTAAAATTTCAAGTTTAAAAAAATATTTAAAAAAAATTTGCTATCGCATCTTTCACCAGAGTAGGCAGTGTTACTTTGCACCCGTATCCAAGTGAGTTTTAAAACTTGCTTGCAGATTTATTTTCGATTGCTCATAAACCCTACTAACAGTGCAATACACTTGAGTTAGATTTGAGATTGAATTCTGCATAACAACAACTGCATAAAAATTGGATTGCGATGAAATTCGTGACGTATCTGCGGCAACTGTTTGTTGCGTTGTCCTTCAAAAACATAAATTCGATCTCAAAACAAAACTCATCGCGTCACATCATCGCCTACATCGTTGAATACATCGTGCACTGCATGCATTGCACGCATTCAAACTCAATCGATCAGAGTGTGCGATGCGAAAAAAAACTCTAACTACCGAGAGGAAGCAGATTCAAGTTAAATTCAAATCTGGGAAAGTGTTACTCAGTTCAACTTTGCATGAGTTTATGCCATCACTGTTTCTCACTAAAGCGACAATTTGCGCAGTTTTGCGCTACAGTGAAAAGTATGCATTTGAAAGTTTACGTTTTTACCTAAATTTCGGATGTAGTCACAACCGTGGCAAACTACGGCAACAACACTTTTAAGCTACTTTTCTACAACAAATCACTTTCGTTTTAGTGTCAGGCCTACTATGACTAAATTTTATAATATCTAATGAAAGAGATTTACTGTGCACGAAATTTCGAATAACTTTTTCTTAGACACCAAAAAAATTTAAGCTATCATTGAATCTGCAGAGCGTTCAAAGTAATATACCTACTATTTTTAAATATGCCGCTTCGAATAATCATAAAAATTAGATTTCATGACATTGCACTCAAATTTTGGATTAAAGCACTTGAATGTCATAGCAATAAAGGGAAAACAATGTAATGCTAATGTAAAAAATAGGCCGATGGCCAGCGATTCACCACTGTGCAGAGATGTTTGAAATTGTGACGAACAGCAAGAATTAATCTGTACTCGTAGAACTCTATCAAAAACCTAAGTGTGAGCTAAGCCAACCGATAAACATCTGCGATGCATCAAACCATAAGATTTTTTAAAATGATATTTTATGACCAATCCGATCAAAAGCTGCCTCAAACCGGTATGGATTACGTCGATTTGAGCTTTTTGTTCCATGTGCGATATACAAGTCGAAGCGAAGTCAAGCAATTGAGTACTCGCTAAGCGACCAAGCATGAATAACCCGCAAGCCTCCTTAGATCTGGTCGAGCCATCGTGCACGCTGCACCCATCTATTTTTGGTGCCGGCTGAGTTGCCGAAGAGGAGTGATTTTACAGGGTTGTCGTCCTGCATCCTTCCGACATGACCGGTCCACCGCAACCTATTGACTTTCGCCAGGTGTGCAATGGGATTCCCTCCAAGTAGTGCGTTCAGCTCATGGTTCGTGCGCCGTCATCATCCTTCGTCGTCCGTCTGTACTCCACCGTAGAAAGTTCGCAGTACCTTCCGTTCGGAAACTCCAAGAGCTGTAAGGTCCTCCGCGAGAAGCTTTGTTGTCCTGATTCCGTAGAGAACTACCAGTCATGGTGGTTTTGATCAATCGAGTAAGTTTATCCGGAAATCTGCTAAAGCTGTTCTCGATCGACAATATCATAAGCCACCGTGAGATCAGGCAGAATAAGAAGATCTGGTCCGTGATGGCACGGGCTCTCACGAAGCCCGCTTGGTACGGGTCCACGAACTTCCTGGTTAAAGATGTTAGACGATCAAACAGGATCTGTGAGAGAATATTGTAGGTAACATTGATAAGCGAAAGACCGCGGTAGTTGCGGCACTCCAGCCTGTTACCGTTTTTGTAGATGGGGCAGACGACTCCCTCCATCCAATCGTCTGGTAGTTTCTCCTCCTCCCATAATTCAAAGAACTCCATGAATATCGGGGACCGGTACCCGTGTGAATCTTTCCATCGGCGTCGTTGCACATGTCGGCTTGCGGCACATAGCCTCTGCGAGACAGGTTTACCTTCCCATAGAACTTCCCCGTATCACTGACACGGTACAGCTGCACTAGCTACAGCTGGCACTTCTTTTGTCTGAGAATCATGGTCATGTCGTTCCGTGCCCGTTTGTAATCGGTTTTGTTATCTTTCGTCGACCTGCTCAGGTATATCGCCTCCGATCCTTCTCATTCACCGCTGCCTCGCACTCCCCTTTATACCAGTCGTTTCTACCACTCGGTGCTTCCATTCCTAGTGTCACCGATGCGGTCTCCCCGAAGGCTGTGCGAATGCGTCACCAGTCGTCTTCGAGAGGCGATGCACCAGGTCCCTCCACCGTTGATATTGAGCCGCGGGGTTCGGCGATGTCGCGCGTGGTATACGGTCGACAGTTTTGAGCGCAAATCCACACCGCGATTGGTGCATACGTTTGTAATGTCTGACAAAAACCGTCCATCGATGACAACATAGCCAATTTGGTTTGCTGGACGTTGGTTAGGTGATCTTAAGGTGGTTTTTGTGGATGTCTTTTCGAGGAAAGGAAAAACTTCGGACTACCACTCCTCGGGAAGCTACGAAGTTGACGCATCGCTGGCCGTTGTCGTTCGTCACTGTGTGCAGGCTGTGCGGGCCGATTACTAGCTTGGTTATGTCTTTTCTACCGATCTGAGCGTACATGTCTAGGATAACGATCATGATGTCTCTACGCGAGCAGCTACGGTAAAATTTCTCCAGCTGTGCGTAGAGCGTTTTTTTCTCTACATCAGGTCTTTCTTCGTGAGGGCAGTGCACATTGAGGATAGTGTAGTTGTAGAACTGACCTTTAATTTTTAACGAACACAACCTATCACTGATCGTCTGTCACTTGATCACAACGACTCTGCATCCTGCTCAGCACTATAAATTGGTTGTGCCACCGCTCTGGTAGTACTGAACCCTGCGGTCAAATCCTCCGTACCTTCTCCTGCTGGAGCGCAACGATGTCGATGTGGCGGGGTTCTAGCTGATCCAGTAAAAACCGGTCGCCACCCGGGGTGTTCAGTGATCTTCAGTTCCATGTACCGAGCTTCCAATCGTCGTTCTTATTTCGTCACCGCATTGCTCCGGTTCGTATTCAGTTTTTGATTGTTCGTAGTATTTCAATTTTTCGGCATGCCGTCAGGGGCTGGTGAGACACATATATATATATATATATATATATATATATATATATATATATATATATATATATATATATATATATATATATATATATATATATATATATATATATATATATATATATATATCTATATATATATATCTATATATATATATATATATATATATATATATATATATATATATATATATATATATATATATATATATATATATATATATATATATATATATATATATATATATATATATATATAGAGTGTCCTAGGTGCATACCTTGTAGTATTTTGTTCATTCGTTCATTCTATTCTTTTGAACTATAGAACCATTTCTATTAAATTATTAAAATGTTTACTCAAAATTTGCATAAAAATCAATTTACATCATTTCACCAAAATTACGCTTTCGACGAACTCACAGTAAATTTTTTCAGCCGTAATAAAACCGAGAAAGCACTGTATTTGAAAAATACACAGACGGTAATTTTCGGGGCGCAGAGACATTTCATGATGGTGTTTAGTAAAACTAAAATGTTGAAAAATTTATTATTCATATATTCGATAAACTGTTTTGAATGGATTTTGTTGTTTTCGATTACTGCCCAAAAGCGAAAAAAAATAATAAAAATAAAAAAAAATTAAAAAAAATTAAAAACAACAAAAAAAAATTTAAAAATAACAAAAAAAAAATTAAAAAAAAACAAAAAGAAAAAAAGCGCATCAAGTACAACGTCTCAAAGAAAAGTGATAGAAAAACGGATAAATAAGCTCTTTGGATTCGTAACTCTTCAAAATGGGAGCGAAATTTTTGTATGAAACTTTCTACGATGAAGGAAATTAAAAAAAATCGTAAAAACTATCGCTTTTCTAATAATACTTTGAAATATTAGGTAGAAAGATGTGTGGCCCGTGATTAGATTTTGAAGGATTACTCGTTAACAAAAACAATCGATTCTGTAAATATTGCCACTCAATAGTTCAAATAATTGATTATCGAACTGAAACGATACTTTCACTTCATATTGGACTAAACTAACGAAAGACAAACGTTAAACCTTTTTTTTCTAGGTCATCCGAGCAAGATTTCTCGTCACATAATGTTATCACAAATATGTTCTGCTGTGCGCACGCAGACGGACGAGTGACAAAAGCTTTTATTCATTACCGCCAGTGTTTTTATATTGTAGAAATAGCACAAAACTCATACTCTGTGATGAACTGTTGCCACATTCCAACCTTCGCATCCAGCAGCCGGCATAGAAGTTGCAAAACAGGTCACGAGGAACCGCAAAGAGTAACTTTTTGTGTGACACATTTGCTACTTGACACTTCGCTTTCACCGAGAGGGCGCGGCGGCTGCGGCCACGGTGCCACGGTGCAATTGTCGAAAATTGTACACACTACACACTCGCACGTTACAAGTGGCAGATTCCACTTTCGGCTTTGGCACTTTCAAGTGGCGCTCCAGCAACAAACAGAACAGCAGCTCGAGCTTCGCCTTGTTTCGGTGTTTAAAAGGGCAGTACTTACCGTGCATGCTGTTTAACGAGCTGTGCTTCATGAACTGAATCCGCCGGAAGATGACGGTGGCCCCGAACAGGAACACAACGATGGCAATGATCGAACCGAGCAGTATAATGAACCAGGTTTGCGTGAGGATATCGTGTGAGTAGTCGTGATTTATTGGATACCTGTTACGAGCGGGAGAGAGAGAGAATGAGAGAAAACAAAAGCCAGTGAAAGTGGATATTAATTGAACTGTTGTTTGCTGTTGTTTTTCGGTAGCTGGAACAAATGCTTAATGAGCTTTGTCTGTGTACGTACCGGGTGTAACCTTGATCCAGCCGTTTGGTGTGGGGATCGAGCCGAAGGATGGAGGGAACACTGAAGGGGCCAATGCCAACGCGAGTGGAGGCAGCTATGCTGACCGAATATGTCACCCCAGCGGAGAGGTTGGCCAACAGCAGCTTCGGCGAGTCCCCATCGACGGTCATGTTGGTTAGCACTTTCGATAAATTATGAATGTCGTAGCCACGTATGATGATGTGGTAATGTTTTAGTTTGCCTGAAGTGGAGAGACGCTCGATATTAGTATTTTTATTTATACCCTCATTTGGGTCCTTACCATTGAGAGTGTGATTGGCGGGTGGCTCCCACTTCAAATAGACGGCAGAGGTATTCAACAGTACAGCTTCCATATTGACAGGTGCCGTATTTGGAACTGAAAAAAAAAACCCAGTTCAGAGATTTTGACAATTTCAAATACCAGAATCAAACTCACCATCCTCCATAGTTCGCGCGGTCCTTGAGTTCGAAGGTCTACCCTCAATAGTCTTGTAGAATGGCACTAGGAAAAACTCATACTCTGTGTATTTCTCCAGACCGTTAATAGTGCACGCCGAGGCTCCTCCACCGTGCAGCACCGTTAGTGTTCGGTAGGTTCCATTGCTAAGTATCTTCCTGGAGTAGATGTAAAACCCTTCCACGTACTGACCGTTAACAATATCCCAAGCCAATCGAACACTGGTCGAATCGGATGCATTAGCTTCCAGTAGATTGACGACATTCCCCGTGGATAGAGTTGCTTGCGCTTCGCTCAAACTAATGTCATCATCGTGGTTGATGTCTCGTCCGATAATTACCGGGTCCGACATTAGACTAGGAATCCCCAACCCCTGGTCGTTCTCCGCTCGAACAATAAAGGTATAGGAAACATCCGCTGCGACCGGCGAATACGTGTAGCTTGTGGAAGATATCTTGTACGGAATGGGTATCCAACCTTTGACCAGATCGGTCGCGAACACCTCGATAAGGTAACCGTTGATATCGGAAGCCCCAGATTTGATACTCGGTAACCATGAAATCGTAATCGAACTGTTGGTGATATTTACAACCTGCGGCTTTCCAGGGGCACTAGGAAAAGCGCTCGGTTCATGTGCTCGGAAAAAGTTAATGTTCGGGTTCGTAGGAGCCTCCAGTCGTAGGTACGCACTCCACGTGGACTTTCCACTACGGCTGCTAGCCACGCAGGTGTACAGACCTTGATCGGTTGCCTTGTCCAG
The DNA here is from genome assembly GCF_029784165.1 of Wyeomyia smithii. Lineage (NCBI taxonomy): Eukaryota > Metazoa > Arthropoda > Insecta > Diptera > Culicidae > Wyeomyia > Wyeomyia smithii. The sequence continues at coordinate 63,034,470 of NC_073696.1, forward strand.
ATCGTGGATTATGAGCGTTCCATTTTCTGTCGTGTTAATCCTATCAGAATTAATCACGGGGTTTCCATCCAAGTACCACGATATAATGGGAGTTGGGTTGCCAACAGCTCTGCAAGGCAGAGCTACGACGGATGTTACCGGAAGAGTTTGATTGGTCGGACCTAGGATGATAATTGGTGGAGGACGATCATCCTGGGAAGCGATTGTAAGTCGGGCCCGAACGCTGATCGATCCTACAGAGTTAACAGAACTGCAGACGACTACCAGCCCATTGTCCGCCTTGCTAGTCGCTGGTATCGTCAGCACAGTCAATCCTTCGACAGTACGAGATGTTTCGAAATGGTCGAACTTGCTTCCTGGAAATATTAGCGAACGGTTTCCTTCGATGGACCAAAAGGTGGTTGGTTTGGGTCGTCCTTCCGCTTTACACTCAAACGAGGCATCATGTGGAGCTTCGACAACCTGCGGAAGTGGTCGCAGCACCAAGTGAGGAGGAGCTGAAATAAAATACAAAATTTGATCTACGTTCCGATGACAATCAGCAGTACTTCTTACAATGAACAGTCAAAGTTCCCGTTGCAGAAATCGCGCCAACAGCGTTATCCGCCTCACAACTGTACTCTCCTTCATCGTCGGAAACCACATTCTCCAGTCTTAGACTGCGATCTTCCAAAATATGAACCCTATCCAAAGGCATATTGCCACCAGACGCAGACCGTCGCCAAAGTACATCCGGCATTGGGTCACCTCCGACGCGACATTGAAACGTCACCGAAGAACCTTCCACAATAGTCGAATCATGTGGTCCGCGTATCAGAAAAGGTTTCACTGAAATCAACCCCCATTGAGCAAACGATTAATCAAATTTCTTCCCTCGCCACTTACCGTGAACCTTCAGGAACGCCATCACCGACTCCCGCATACCGACCAGATTTTTTGCGATACACTGGTACTGGCCCTCGTCGGTCTGCCGAACATCCTGAATGGCCAGGTTGCCACCGTCCACAATGCGGATCCGTTTCGATGTTTCCACGTCCAGCTTCTGTCCATTTTTGCGCCATCCAACCGTCGGCTCTGGGACGCCCTTCGGTGGGCCACACTCCAGCAGCACTGTTTCGCCCTGTGCCACCCGGGTGTGCTGCGGCTCCAGGCGGAACTCTTCTCGCAGAACTGAAACGAGAAAATTATTCGCATATTTTATTCCCCGAGCAGCTTTGGGTGGTTCATTTTCAACTTGGAATTCAACGGGATGCACTGAAAATATTTTTTCGTTATTCTCTGCACGCACATTTCGTAAACATGAAATTCGTATATTGTACAGCACTTTTGCTGGATGTATAGAACATTCGTACTGCAAGTTATCGAATAGAATTGCAACTTTATGCATAATTTGTACAATTCACGAATGTACTTTCATACGAACGTGGATAACAACGAACAAAAAAAACGGGAGCACGAGTTTTTACTTGAACGAAATTTTCGTGTTCTGTTATTTTTGATTTCGTATAATGTACATGTTATTGCGTAAGCTTACTAATTTTTCGTACTATTTACATTATGCAGCGTTTGTTTGTACGATTGATTGCGTTCATTTCTTGAACCTTTCGTTACGTAAACGAATAGAGATCTGCAACCATTTTGACAGTTCTGACGAAAGTATGTACCTTCGTATTTAATACTCATTAAAGATATACCACATTGCAAATATTTTTTCGTTATTTCACTCACGCACAATCCGTAAACATGGATTTCGTAGAGTGTACAGCACTTTTGTTGATTTTATAGAACATTCGAATTGCAAGTTATCGAATAGAATTGCAACTTACGCATAATTTGTTTAATTCACGAATGTACTTTCGTATGAACGTGGATAACAACGAGTAATTACTTGAAGGTGTTCTGTGATTTTTGATTTCGTATAAACAGAGCTGGTAGCCGCATGGTTACAGAGTCCGCTTTGATAAGCAGATGGTCGTGAGTTCCACTCCTTCTCTCTCACACTTGGTCCGAATCCGTTGCTTTTCCACGATGAGGTAGAGAACATTTATACGTTTCTGAAACAACTTCACTCTCGCATCGATAGAACCGCCGCGATACATATAACCTCCGCTCAGCTCAGGTTTCGTATTGAAATAACTTTCGTGAACATTTGTACGTCTCTGGGGTTAAGTTGGGAAGGCGCGCGTCGTCGGTCTCTCGCAATCGATAGAACTAGAATCGCATTGTGGCAAAACCGGTGATGATCAATCTTTCTCCCTTTTATTTTTGATTTCGTATAATACTAATTTTTCGTACTATTTACATTATGCAGCGTTCTGTGTACGAATTATTTGCGTGAGCTTACTAATTTTTCGTACTATTTACATTATGCAGCGTTCTTTGTACGAAATATTTGCGTAAACTTATTAATTTTTCGTACTATTTACATAATGCGGCGTTCTTAGTACGAATTACTTGCGTGAGCTTACTAATTTTTCGTACTATTTACATTATGCAGCCTTTGTTTGTACGATTGATTGCGTTTATTTTTAAAACCTTTCGTTACGTATACGAATATAAATCTGTAACAGTTTTGACAGTTCTGACGAAAGTACCTTCATATTTATTACGCATTGGTTTCGTTGCAGAAAATAACAAAAGGTTTTGTATATAAAACATACGTTTTCGTGGAATAAACTAAACTATATTTTCAGTGTGGCCTCTTAGAGTTTGGAAAAGTGTCATTATGTGCTCTTGACATCCGATAAAGCGGGCTGAACTATGGGACAGTTTTGTAGTTGATTTTACCCACTCACAACAATAGCTTGGACGGAAAGTCTGTTTTCGGAAAACGGCCAGCCAACAGTAGCAAAATATAACAACTTTTTATGGGATGTTCCGGCGCGCGCCGTAGTTTATGCAGACATACGAGGAAAAATATGCACACAAAACTCAGCTCGATATTCCGGACATCGATCCCCCACTGACAACTGATGCGGCCACGGCCTGTAAGTACGGTGGAACCTGACCGTTGTCTGTTTATCGTTGTGTGACCGGCTTTTTACGAGCGTCTGCGATGCAAATGGATATTTTATTTGCATTTTTTCGGATCCGATTGTTCCCTAGTTGTGTTTTTATTTTGCACAGTCGCTAGTTGTGTTTATTTTTTACCATCTAGAACAAAAGCAGTGGGGACAAATACGCTCTCTTTAGTATTCAACTGAACACAGCGCCTAATGCGGCAGGGTTTTTGCGAAAATAATCTTCAAGATGTGAGATTGACTCATTTTTGATGAACTAAACTTATATGCCTGAAGTCCCCAATCAATGGTTGCAAAAGAAAAGCAAGGGAATGAAAAAAACTTAGCGTGCCTACTCACGCATGGAAAAGATGGAGCATTTCACGTCCATGTTTTATTGAAATGAATTTGTTTAAATGTATGCTGGAAATATTTTGATGTATGCTAATTCCGACACCTTTCATACTACTTAACCACTTACTGTCGAATATCACATTTTGAGTGACAATTATTATGCGGTAACGCAGCATCAGTTTAAAAAAAAGCCTGCAGGATATTTATGATTTATTTATTTATTTATTTCGTCAAGCAAATGTAGACTACAGTTATAATAATACAATGTTTTCTTATATTCTATACATTATTTCCAGTAGTTAGTCGTTTTTTTATTTGATTTCTGCCCATGGTGATGTCGATATTTTCGCAGTGCTGGTTATAGTGACGCATCATGCGATTTATTGGGCCATTTTTTGAGTAGTTTGTTCTGTGAGAATTTTCCGAAAATATTTTACGATTTCTTAATTGACGACTGGGTGCATAAAAATTTAGTTGTGATAATAATTGAGTAGATTGCACGCGTTGAGAAATAATGTCATTGATAAAATAAACCATTGAAAGATTGCGGCGTTCTTTAAGTGCTTGTATGTCTATAAGCATGCAGCGTGCTTCATATGATGGTAAGGGAAATGATGTCCAATTTAGCTTACGAAGCGCGTACAAAAGAAATTGTTTTTGGACAGATTCAATGCGTTCTTCATGTGTGGCAATATAGGGATTCCATACAATGCTACAATATTCCAGAATTGGTCGGACGTATGTAATATATAATAGTTTGATTGTATATGGGTCTTGAAAATTGTGGCCGAAGCGTTTTATAAAGCCCAGCATACTATTTGCTTTGTTGATAATTGTATTATAATGTTCTATGAATGTGAGTTTGGAGTCTAAGATTACGCCTAGGTCCCTAACGATTTTGCATTTTTCTACTGGTTGGTTTCCTAAGAAAATGTTTGTTGGTGGTGTTACTGTTTTTCTGCTAAAGGCTATTGAATTACATTTTTTAATGTTGAGTTGTAATAGGCTTTTGTTGCACCAAGTGTAGAATACATTAATTTCATTCTGGAATATTTCGAAGTCTTCTGCATTGGTTATTTCTATAAAGAGCTTCATGTCATCAGCATATACAAGCACATGTATTGACTTAAGAAGAAAGGAAATGTCATTTATGTATAATATAAAAAGAAGAGGGCCCAGGTGGGAACCTTGAGGAACCCCAGAAGTTACTTCTATTGGGTTTGAAAAGGAATTTTGAAAGCGGACTATTTGTGTTCGTTTTGTTAAGTATGACTGCAGCCATTCCAAAAATTTTGTTTCAGTTCCGTATTTTTCGAGCTTGAAGAGTAATAATGGTATGTCGATTCTGTCAAATGCCTTGCTAAAGTCCGTATAAAGAGCTTCTACGTGGTTACCGTTGTCCATTACAGTCAGAGTGAAAGTTATGAATTCCAAAAGATTTGTGGTAGTTGATCGGCCTTTGTAAAAGCCGTGCTGTTGAGTTGTAATTTGGTGTTTGGTGGATAGAAGTTATCTGGGGTAATTCAAGAATCCACTAAGCGTTTTTCGTACCTTAATCATTGAGATTTTTCGTTTCCATGAAAAAAAAAAAAACAATCCTAAATTTATCGGAAGTCGATTGGTTTTGTCTCCGCTTGGCGCATTGCAATTCAAATTTATGTGGAGATTTGTATGGAAAAACCAACTTTTTTGCATTTTCTCTTCTAAAAAGCTCAAAATGGCTCAAACCATAGGTTTCTCGACTTCGAATGGTAGGTTTTTTGATGCCTAACAATTTGGCCGAAGACACTAAAGAGCTAGGGTATACTAAAAAACCTAAATTAATCCACCTAGCGGTCAGACCCAGCCTTTCTCATTCAAACTTTTATTTGTAAAAATAGATTTACATGAGCGCTTCAATCCAATAAATGTATATTCACTCTTAAAAAATATTGATGTTGTAATCTAAACATATAAATGTGGTAAAAAATATGTTCCATAATCGACCTTAGGCAACATTTTGGATTGTAAGATGGCAACTTCCGGTTTCTGGAAATCAGCCTGAAATGGACGATTCCCATTAAATATGAGTATCTCCGGAACCAGAAAGATGCACAGAAGCTAAAAATTGATCACAGGCACAATCTTGAATTTTAAGATGGTGACTTCCGGTGTCTGGCAAACAGTCGGAAATGACCAAATACCATTCAATATGAATGTTTTCGGAACCAGAATTACGCCCAGATGACAAAAAATGATTTCACAGGCAATTTCAAAGTTCAAAATGACGACTTTCGGTTTCTGAAAAACAGCCCAAAGTGACCAAATACCACCCAATATGAGTATCTCCGGAGCTAGAATGTTGCAAGAACACCACTATGAATTGTAGGACGGCAACTTCTGGTTTTATGGAAAACAGTCGAAAATGGCCGATTTCCGTCTGACATGAGTATCTCCGGATCTAGAATGATACACAGTAGCTGAAATCGACCACACATCCCATTTTGGATTCTAGGTTGGCGACTTCCGGTTCCTGGGAAACAGCCGAAAATGATCGAATAACACCCAATATGGGTGTTTCTTCAACCAGAATGACGCTCAGAGGCTACAAATTATCTTAAATACCATTTTGAAATCCAAGATGGCGATTTCCGGTTTGTGAAAAACAGCCTAAAGTAACTAAATACCATCTAATATGAGTATATCAGGAACTAGAATGATGCAATGAGCTAACAATTAACCTCAGGAACCATTTTGAATTGCTAAATGGCAACTTTTAGGAAACAGTCGAAAATGACCGAATAATACTCAATATGAATATTTCTGTAATCGAGATGATGCATAGAAACCAAACATTGACCCTGGACCCCATTTTGAATTTAAAGACGACCACTTTTAGTTTCTGGAAAACAAACAAAATAACTAAATACCTCCCAATATGAGTATTTCCGGTGTCAGATTGATGCCAGAAAATCTGCTAAAAATGACCGTATACCACCCAATATGAATATATTCAGAATTAAAGCGATGTCGAGAATTTCGATAAACCCAATCATTTCAAACGATTTGTTATTTGACTTTGATCTTGTCCTATGGCCGATTCGTCGTGCATTTGCCGACTTTTAACACATCGCAAGGAATCAATAAATTTGGAACGTTCAAATAGTACGATACCACATTTGAATTATGTTGAGGCCACATAGGGTAACGGGGGTATTTTGGCCAGCTTTGGGAAGTGTTCGCACAGTTCATTAAAAACAAACACAATTTTTCAACATATATATCGACTCTATTATACCATTGTTAAAAGCTAAGTGTCTATTTTAATATACACCGTTCAACAATGCAATATATTGAAAAATATCCTAGGAATATCAAAATTTCTACGAAGTACTAAAAACATATTTTGGTCCACCAAATTTTTACTTTGGCCCACCTTTATATCTAGAGACGTGTATGGAAAATGTTCGCCCTAATTGTATTTAAGATCATCATCGGTATTTTCAGAGCAAAAATAGTGGGTTTGAGGAGAACATCCTACTGCTGTGATTTTTTGTAAATTTAAGGCATTAAAAAATGAAATGATTTGGCTCATAGCGGTGTAACAGGCATTCTCATCCAGTTTCATATAGTTAAATGTGATTAATTAAGAAGTAATTACCTGTAAATTGTCACAAGCTACTTCTTTGTTCACGTGCAACGGCCGAACGGTAATCAAGGGAGATGTCAAAACTTGGCATGGCCAAAATATGTTTGCTTCAGAAGGAGGCAAACATATTTCGGCCATGCGTTTAATCATTTTTTCAACTTTTTCCAGCATGTTAGAGTATACAAACTGTTTCTATGACATTTAATTGATGTTACTACAACAACGAATTGTTTCAAAAGCATACCTATTTGTTACAATAGCTTCCGGACGTTGACTTGTATATTACCACTTCCTCTTGACTTTGGGTTGACTCAGCCATGACTTTGAATATGTATGAACTAATTCCAAAATAACACTACCAAGAGTCAGTTTTTCGCCGCAAATTATAGTGTAGTATGATTCTTAGGTGTGTTATTCAATGTTGCATGCATAGTTTTCTAATATTCATTGAAATTATCAGATAAAATGCGTAAAATGTTACCGGGTGGGCCAAAATATGCATGTGGGCCAAAATACCCCCGTTACCCTATATCGATCAAAGCAGGTATAGTTTTAAATAGTCTTTGAATTTCTTCTCTTTCCATAACTTTTTGAGCCACATATCAAATTGTTATGAAGTTTGTAATTTGTAAGTTCGAGCGATGACTCGTTCGTATGACACTAGTTATGTTCAAATAAGTCATGTTATCTTTGAGATAATAGGATATAGTTGTTTTATTAACAATTTAATACATAACGGTTGCTTAAGTTCGATTATAATCAAATGAAATGGAAACGTATAGGGCAGCCAAACTTTGAAACCACGTGTTCAATCATTATTCATCAGTTAACCCTTAACTAGCTTGTTCAATTTATATCAATATTGTTCAAATCGGTTGTGAAGTTTCTGAGATAAGGAAGTTTCGTGATTTTCACATTTCGATACATTACAGACAGACACAGTTATAGTCCGCTTACAGTAAAATTCAATAGGGTGTTATGAGGCAGCTAGACATTTCATTTGACACTAATTTTGTAGTAGTCTTCGGAATATGTTCCTATTCATAGCTGGATTTCACATTTTTAAACATAACAGGCAAAGTAATAGTCCGATTGCAAAACAAATCAAAAGGGTCTTATGGGGCAACTAGACCTTCCATTTGACACTAATTTTATGAAAATCGGTCCAGCCATCTCTGAGAAACATGAGTGAGATTAAACAGTCTCCAGACCACGTTTCTTTTCATAACTTTTGAACCACAAGTTCAATCTTCATAAAATTCAAAAGTTAAGAGTTATTAGGTAGCCCGTTCATTTGAAATCAATTTAGCTCAAATCAGTTGTGTAGTTTTCGAGATAATGATGTGCCGTGATTTTTACATATTGATACATAACCTCTAAACTAAAAATCCGATTACAATAAAATTTAATAGTGTCTTATGGGACAACAAGACCTTTCATTTGCAATTAAATTCATGAAAATCGGTTCAGCCAACTCTGAGAAAAGTGAGCCGAACCTGAGAAACACATACAGAAAATGCTCAGCTCGTCGAGCTGAGTCGAGTGATATATGTCATTCGGCCTTTTGGAGCACTTTTATTCTTTCGGTTTTGCAAGTGATTGCTTTTCCTTTCTAGGAGAAAGGCAAAAACACTGTAATACAATTTCACAATATTTATCAATTTTCAACAAAAAATAAAATAAATTCGTTTAGATATTCGGTGGTCGAAGAAAACTCTCACATCTTAAACAGTGGTGATATGTGATAATCATTTTTCAATGTAATATACAGTTTGTAACCAATGAATGGTGCTAATTTTGGAACACAGAAGGTGGCGATTGATTAAACCTCTCGAAACACTCACTATGAATGAGGGCTGCAGGAAAAATACTAAAATAAAATTTAGATTCAAACAACTTTCAAATCTTGTTTGGAACAGCATATTAATGGATTCCCAATTTCCCAATCATTCAAGACTTTTCCTAGTGGAAAGAACGACAGAAGGCAAGTATGATAAAAATGATTTTGATGAAATTCGATTACTAAATTACTGAGCGTTTTCATACCAAATGACCTATCGCCGAATATCGATCTGTTTGCCTTGCTCCTAGAAAGGTATAGCAATCACTGGAAAAACCGAAGGTATAAAAGTGGTCCCAATGGCCGAATGCCATATACCACTCGACCCCTCTCGACGAACTGAGCATTTTCTGTATGTATGTGTATATATATATATATATATATATATATATATATATATATATATATATATATATATATATATATATATATATATATATATATATATATATATATATATATATATATATATATATATATATATATATATATATATATATATATATACGTTATGAAAAGACGAGCCCAGCCGACCATGCCAACATACCGCATCGATCGACCACAGCAACCGATGCGCCAGGGAATTGATGAGCCAGGAGAAACCAGCGTAGCAACAGCCAGGGTAACTACATCGAGACGACCAACGCCAACTTGCCCCATCGATCGGACGCAACGATCGATGCACCGTAGAAATGATGAGCCAGGAAGAATCCAGCGTAGCAACAACCCAGGAAGGCAACGTAGACACGACCAACGAGTACCAACGTGGAGGACCCATCGAACGATATTGGTTGTGCTGACTAGGTAGATTTAGTTAATAAAAGGTTTAGCGATAGGAATATCGAGTTAGTCTTAAGCGTGCGTTCTATTGTAATCGGTCTTAAACGTGAATAAATATTTTTTTTATAATACTCGTAACCATTCGAGCATTACTGGCGCAGTCGACGGCAAGTGCGTGGAAGTAGTGAAACGCTAAATTTCCTAAGTGCGAATTAAGGAAAAGACTTAGTGCGGAAAAAGCAGTGCTAAGTGAACCGGAAAAAATACAAGTCCAAGTGAAAATTAGGACTTAGTTAAACAAACCAAAAGTGACTATCAAGTGATATCGCAAATAGAAGCTGCACTTAGTGAAAATAAGCGCAGTTTTAACAAATAAAAGCGCTTGGAAACAGAGCACCTCACGAAAGCCCAACCCGAGCAACATTCATCGAGAATAACCGGATCATCGGCGAAGCCACTGGTGAGCGCATATCACTCAGTTTGCGTGATTCGGAGCGACGGAAGGACCCACACACATCTACCTACAACCTACCAGAGGACCATACTTGAGACTCCAGATGATGCTGAAAGCATTTCTGTAAGTAAAACACTCTTAAACTAAATCTAAACATAATTCAATCGTCACTTTTCATCGAGACTAGTTGCCGATTGAAAACCACATATCACAACGAAGTGTGTGAAACTCAAAATAAATTTGTGAAGCTAGTGCAAGTGTGAGCGCATATCTAACTTAAAACTGGTTCGCATATTGTTAAGTTCCCATAACAAGTGAACAAACAAATCTCACTTCATTTAAAATGGAGCGTGAACTTATGATCTCCCCAGACCTCATGCCAGCACCAGAACTGGACGAGTTAGGAGACCATCAAAATGCACCACCACAGGTGCAACAACAAGAAATAACAGTGGAGCAATTGCTTCAACATATTAGAAACCTGACTGACACCCAGCAGGATCTTGTTTCAACCATTAGGCAAATGAAAGCCAAAGCAGATGATCCATTCCTGCAATTTCAGACACCCGATCCGATTAAAAACTTACCAACTTTTAACGGTAATAAAAAAGAAACGAGTGCATGGCTCGAAGACGCTGAGAACACACTCGGTTTGTTCGAACGGTATCGTGGCCAGGCAGTATACTCTCAACTCGTTAGAGCAGTTAAGAACAAAATCATAGGGGAGGCAAAGGAAATCCTGCCGCGGGTAACCCTAACAATTGGATCGACATTAAAGATGTCATCCCAAATTCTTTTGGAGATAGACGTGATCTCACGTCTCATATCCAGTCGCTATTCTACATAAATCAGGGCAAGAAAAGTTTGCCAGAGTACTACAATAAAATCAGGACCATCGACACTGCCATTAAATCCACGGCAGCGACGATGGATGATTACAGACATTCAACAAAAGCAATTAACAACCTCGTTAGTCTTATGACGCTTACCAGGTTTATTGATGGCTTAACAGATGACCTTTCAATGCACGTGAGAAGCTACAGGCCAGAATCTTTAGAGGAAGCCTACGCCATCACTACGCAGTATGCGAATGCAGCATACAGACGTACGCTAAATAAGAAGCCGACAATAGATAACATGGACAAACAAAGTTTTCATTACAGACAGGCGAAACAAAACAATTACAACAACAACGGCAACTCGCTTAATGCGAAACCTGCCAACTCCAATTCCAACAACCCACACCATTCAAAAACATATGGGTCGGGAAAATTTAAAACGAGAAGCTCACCATCGGACGATGACGTCTCCATGAGGACGGCGAAATCTCGTGTCGAGGTGAATAACCACGACAATAAAACAGAACGCGAAAGCAAACTTGAGGAAAAACCTGACACCTCAAATCAGCTGGAGGAATCCGTTCTAGAGTCGGATGACGATGACTACTTCGTCGACGACGAGCTAAATTTTCAGGTGAGCGAAGCACTAAAAGCAAAAAGGCAAAGAATAACAACAACTTCATACCCTATATTACAATTCCAACGTCGAAAGGTGAAATGAAATTTTTGGTCGATACAGGTGCGAACAAAAACTATCTTTCACCAGACCACGTCAATATAGAAAACTGCAAAACCGAAACGGGAATTAAGGTGACGAACATAAAAGGAACCCACTCAATAAACAGATCGGCCTCTTTCGACCCGTTTCAAATCAACAAGAAATTGAAGTTTTTCATCTTTAAATTTCACAACTTCTTTGATGGATTGATTGGTTATGAGTCGTTAAGAGACTTGAACGCTCAAATTGACATTCGCAAAAACACATTAAAAATCGGGAGAAAGACCATTCAGATGAAAAAGAGATTCCCAGATAATCACAGAATAAATATAACAGAACAGGAATTTCAATTTGTAAAGATTAAAAAAAAAAAAGACGGAGTACGGCCAAACGAGGATAAAATTAAAAGTATCAGATCGTGGCCAATACCTAAGAATGAAAAAGAGGTTAGACAGTTCCTCGGAACCTTAGGATATTACAGGAGATTCATCAAAGATTTCGTCAAACTAGTAAAGCCTTTGACGAGCCTGTTAAGAAAAGATAAAGAATTCGAAATCACTCCTGAAATCAACGAATGTTTTCAGAGATGTAAACAAATATTAATAAGGGACCCGATACTTATGTATCCGGACTTCTCCAAAGATTTTATTTTGACAACCGATGCAAGCGATTACGCAATTGGAGCTGTTCTTTCGCAGGGCACACCTGGAAAAGATCGTCCAGTAGCATACGCATCAAGGACATTAAATAAAACCGAAGAGAGATATAGCACAACAGAAAAAGAACTATTAGCCATTGTATGGGCGGTAAAGCATTTTAAACCGTACCTATACGGACGAAAATTCAAGTTGGTGACAGATCACAAACCATTAATCTATTCCCTTACGAACACAAATGACAAGATAGTGAGATGGAAGTTAAACCTAGGAGAATTCGATTATGAAATCGAATATAAACCGGGCAAACAGAACGTCATTGCAGACGCACTATCAAGAATTAGAACCGAAACAAACGAAGAAGTCAACGTTAATACCTCAAGCGACGACTTAGAAACGGTCCACTCAGCGGACACTAGCGATGACTACTTTATAAGTTGCACGGAAAGACCAATTAATCTGTTCAAAACGCAATTGATCTTTAAAATTGGCAATATAGATACCGATCTTCATGAAGAGGTTTTCACAAAATATCACAGATATACAATTGCTAGACCTCAATATACAGAGGTTGATATTGTGAACATCTTCAAAAACTATCTGAACCCCAAAGGAGTTAACTGCATAAAAGCTCCAGTTTCACTGCTACAATTAATTCAAGAAACCTATAAAACACATTTTTCCACTAATAAAATTTTCAAAGTATTTATTTCAGAGAAGCTGCTAGAAGACATCCGTCTAGATACCGAGCAAGATGAACTTATCGAACAAGTCCACGAATTTGGTCACAGGGGGATAAAGGAAAATAAGAAACAGATTCTCCAAAAATACTTCTTTCCCGAGCTTGAAAGGAAGCTGAAAATTTTTATCACATCCTGTGATATTCGCAAACGTAGCAAATATGACAGAAAACCTCCAAAACTGATACAAAGAAGTACCTTTGGTGAAACTGTTTTTGACAGAATCCATATCGACGTCTTTTTCATGAAAGGTCATAAATGGCTCACAATCGTTGATTCATTTTCCAAATTCGCGAATATAATTGCACTCGAAACAAGAACCATTATTGACATGAAAAAAGCAATAACGGATCACATTAGACAGTTTGGAAGACCTGTAACGATTGTGTGCGATCAAGAACCTTCCTTTAAATCCATTGATGTTATCGGATTCCTAAACGATTTAGGAATAGTCGTTCATCACGCTAGTTCCTCCGAATCGAATGGCATTGTTGAAAGGTTTCACTCAACATTGATTGAGCTGTACAGAACTTTACACGCGAAGTACAAAGATTTGGCATTAAACGAAATAATGAATATTTTAACCGACATTTACAACAATACTTTTCATTCGGCAATTAATCAAAAACCACGCGATGTAGTCTTTAACAAAACAAATATTACAAATAGCGAGGAAATCGCAAGAAATTTTGATAAAATTCAATCCGCGATAAAAGTTGAACTCAATAAGCGAAAGGAAGCACACGAGAATAAATTTGATAAAAATGAAACACCAAAAACTTTAAATATAAATGATAAAAAATACATAAAAATTGGTCAAAGACAAACCAAAGATCAAAACCTTTATAAAATTGCAACTGTTAAATCCAATGATGAAATCACTTTTACTGATGCAAATGATATTAAAATCCATAAAAACCGAATTAAAAACTAACAAAATAATAATAAAAAAAAAAAAAAAAGAAAAACTCAACATTTAAACCATCCCTTTTTCCTTTCAGAATAATTTTCATCCACACAATTAATGCTACCACATACAAAGAAATTCCCAACAGCAATGGACTGGTTGCATTCAAAATCAAAACAGCAAGGATCAAAACTGGATATGACAGGACATTACACAAAATCAATCTTAGGTCGCTAGAAGACAACGTAAAATATATAGAAAAAAATACCCAGTCATTCAAAACAATTGAACACTTAGAACAAACTCTTGTAGAAAAAATTAAAGTAGCCAACGGAAAACTTAGGAGTTTAAATACACACAGAACAAAAAGAGCACTAATAAATGCACTAGGAACGGCTATTAAAATCATTGCAGGGAACCCAGATAATGATGATCTCGAAATCATACATAAAAGCTTAGGAGAATTGCAAACACAAGAAAACAAATTAGTCCGCAACCAAGTCCGACAAATTCAAATCAATGAACTTTTTAAAGACAAAATCAACAACATTACAGATGCACTTGGAAAAATCAGCTCCAAAATATCAAAAGAATATAATTCAGTACAAGGCTTGAGATCAGATTTAGAATTCATTAACCTTATTTGGAATACAGATAAAATTATTCATATTTTAGAGAACATCGAGGAACAGATAGAATTTTCTAGAATAGGCTTGTTAAACAAAAATATTCTTTCAGTAGAAGAGAAAATGTACATTTTCGATAAACTTGTAAACCAAAACCTTAAATTGAATTATTTAGACGAAATTTTTCAGTACAGCACAGCTAGTATCGGCATCAGCAAAGGACAAGCAGTTATACTCATCAAGACACCAATTCTAGACGAGAAGACGTACGACCTTTTGGAACTTCATACCTTGAAAATCAACGAAACACGAATCGACACTCATATCAACCTGGTTACTAAGCATGGCGATCTAATTTACTCCCAAACATCAAAATGCGACATATGCGAGGGTAACAACTTGGTGGAAGACGAATGTATCTACAAAATTTTAACCCATCAAACACCAACATGCCCGCTTGTAAAGACGAAACAAGCATTCCAAGTCAATGAAATTGTAAAAGGCGATACCTCCGAAAACACTGAAGTAAGAGACTCTTGTGGAAACTCGAAGATGGTACGGGATGCCACCATTGTAGAAACCGAAAACTGTACCATTAGAATTCGCAACCTTACATTCTCTGGAAGGCTTGACGTAGTTCAACAAGACGAGTATCTGGTTCCAATCTACAGCAAACCTCTACAAAACACATCTTACTCAAAAGATGACGAAGAAAACTTTATGCTTCGGATCCTGAACCTAGAAGAACTCAGCGAGATTCAAATATCTCTAAACCATACACAAAAACGGGTAACATATGGAGGTGTCATCCTCCTCGCACTAACCTTTTTTTGTTTCTTCACTGCATTTTTCTACAGAAAAATACATGCGAGGGTGAGCAAGGAAAATCACACCAAGCTACCAGAACTTCTTACCCCCAAACATATAGGAGAAATAGACGGGACGGCTAAGACAAAGGAAGATACGCCTAAGCACGGAAGCAATGGAGTCCACACCATGACGCCATTATCCGAGGTCCTTAAACATCAAACAAGGACGCTTGATACTTATGGGGGGAGACGTTATGAAAAGAGGAGCCCAGCCGACCATGCCAACACGCCGCATCGATCGACCACAGCAACCGATGCGCCAGGGAATTGATGAGCCAGGAGAAACCAGCGTAGCAACAGCCAGGGTAACTACATCGAGACGACCAACGCCAACTTGCCCCATCGATCGGACGCAACGATCGATGCACCGTAGAAATGATGAGCCAGGAAGAATCCAGCGTAGCAACAACCCAGGAAGGCAACGTAGACACGACCAACGAGTACCAACGTGGAGGACCCATCGAACGATATTGGTTGTGCTGACTAGGTAGATTTAGTTAATAAAAGGTTTAGCGATAGGAATATCGAGTTAGTCTTAAGCGTGCGTTCTATTGTAATCGGTCTTAAACGTGAATAAATATTTTTTTTATAATACTCGTAACCATTCGAGCATTACTTATATATATATATATATATATATATATATATATATATATATATATATATATATATATATATATATATATATATATATATATATATATATATATATATATATATATATATATATATATATCTATATATATATATATATATATATATATATATATATATATATATATATATATATATATGTGTGTGTGTGTGTGTGTGTGTGTGTGTGTGTATGTGCAACTTTTTTTTCTCACTCACTTTTCTCAGAGATGGTTGGACCGATTTTTATAGAATTAATTGCAAATGAAAGGTCTAGTTGCGCCATAGGTTGCTATTGAATTTCACTGTAATCAAATTTTTAGTTCAGAGGTTATGTATCTAAATGTAAAAATCACGAAACATCAATATCTCAGAAACCATATAACCGATTTCAATAAAACTGGTTCCAAATATTCGGGCTGTCTTCAAAACCTCTAACTTTTAAATTTCGTTATGATTGAATATGTGGTTCAAAAGTTATGTAAAGGAAAGTTATCCTGAGGTTGTTCAAACTCACTCATTTTTCTCAGAGATGGCTGAACCGATTTTCACAAAGTTAGTGTCAAATGAAAGGTCTAGTTGCCCCATAGGTTGCTATTGAATTTCATTGCAATCGGATTGTAACTTTGTCCGTTGTATATGAAAATGTGAAATCACATAATGGAAGTGAACATATTGACTTTCTCACAGCGATCACTGGCTAAATAAAAAGTAGAAAAGTGATCCAAATGGCCAAATGTCATATACCTCTCGACTAAGTTCGACGAATCGAGCATTTTCTGCATGTATGAATGTATAGGTGTATATGTTTGTGTGTGGGTGTGTGTGTGTATGTGCACCTTTTTTTTCGCACTCACTTTTCTCAGAAATGTTCCGACCGATTCTTTCTATCTTGGTGTCAAATGAAGTGTCTTTTTGCCGCTTAGGTCAAACTTTTAGTTTCGGCGCTGCGTCAGAATGTTAAAATCGCTCTTATATCTCAGAAGCTATGAACATAGTTGAATTAAAATTAATGGGCTTTTAAACCCTTAAACAATGAATTTTCTCCTAGAAAGGTATAGCAATCACTGCAAAAACTGAAGGTATGAAAGTGCTCAAAAACGTCGAATGTCGTATATCACTCGACTCAGTTCGACGAGCTGAGCATTTTCTGTAAATGTGTGTGTGTAACGCTCTCCCAATCTCACTCGATTTTCTCAGAGATGGCTGAACCGATTTCAATGAAATTAATTGCAAATGAAAGGTCTAGTTGCCGTTCAAGACCCTATTGAATTTTATTGTAATCTGATTTCTAGTTTAGAGGTTATGTATCAAAATATAAAAATCACGAAACATCAATATCTCAGAAACTACACAACCAATTTGAACCAAATTAGTTTCGAATGAACGGGCTACCTGAAAAACCCTTAATTTCTGATTTTATGAAGATTGAACATGTGGTTTAGAAGTTATGGAAAGAAACGTTTTCTGGAGACTATTAAATCTCACTCATATTTCTCAGAGATGGCTTGACCGATTTTCATATAATCAGTGTCAAATGGAAGGTCTTGTTGCCCCATAAAACCTCATCGATTTTTTTTTGCAAACGGATTATTACTTTTCCTGTTATGTTTAAAAATATGAAATCCAGCTATGAAAAGAAACATATTCCAAAAACTACTTGGACTCACTCACTTTTCTCAGAGATGATTGAACCGATTTCCACAAAATTAGTGTCAAATGAAAGGTCTAGCTACCTCAAAACAGTTTATTGAATTTTGCTGTAAACGGACTTCGTCTTCGTCTGTAATGTATCGAAATGTGAAATTCACGAAACTTCATTATCTTAGAAACTACACAACTGATTTGAACAATATTGATATCAGATGAACGGGCTAGTTAAGGGTTAACTGATGATTTATGATTGAACATGTGGTTTCAAAGTTTGATCTCAACATGATTTAAATGTGGTATCGTACTATCTAAACGTTCCCAGTATCGCTCGTGATAAAATTGTTCGTAATTAAGAGTATTTTATTTTATTTCGCTATTTCTTAAGCATTAACATTACGTCAAATTTCATATTTTATACTTCAATTACAACATCAATAGTTTAGAACCCAAAGAGTGAATATAAATACCTTTATTGGATTTAAGCATTAATGTAAATCTATTTTTTTACAAATAATAAGCTTGAATGAGAAAGGCTGAGTCTGACCGCTAGGTGGATTAATTTAGGTTGTTTTACCTATGAATCGATAATTTTTTATTGGAATGAAACATTGCAACCGTATTTGACGTAGCACACTGAGTATTTTCTGCAAGGTGAAAAATTTTTAGCTCCAAGTGTAATGACTAGGTCATTAGGCGTAAGGCGTAAGGTTTAGGTATAGGTTTCGTTCAAGGCATTGCAGGTCAGAAATTTTTGGTTGACAAAAAAAACGGTCTGAAAATGTATTGCAGAAAACCAATGATGCCTTACAAAAATATTTTGAACCGTAAAAAGTTATAAATTAACAATAAAATTAAATTAAAAGAACCTTCCTTTTTTTTCAATATCATCATTTCTCAAAATATTTTCATTCTCATGATTTTGAAATATTTAAATAGTAAATTCCAAATAATAGGCACACAATGGTTTTCAAGTTATTTCAAATTTGACTGTTAAAAAGTTGAAAATAAACACAAAATTTTATATCAATACAAAAAATAATTTTATTTTCCTTGAAATTTATTTTTTGTTGCAAAACTTTTGGAGAAATGTCCAGGATGGAGAAATGTTGACGATTTTTTACTCAAAAGTTAAGTTTTTCCGATTTCCACGTTCAGAAAAATCGAATTCCAATGATGCAGTATGATTTTCATTTAATTTTCATTCCAATTGCATAAAAGTAAGATGAACAGAAAATAAAAGGTTTTCAGAGTTACAAATGCAAACTGTCACTGGTTTTTATTTTAACTAGCAATCTGCAGTGGGAAAATATTAGAATGAAACCAAATATTGGCGCCATATACGTAAGGAATAAAAAATACTTTAATGGAATCTAAAATATTATGAAAATTAGTCAAACAAAAATCAAATAAAATATTTGAATCCCATCATCATCATCATTATGATAAAAACATTGAACAGAAAAATATATTTGATTTCCAGAACTATGAAAACAAGAACTCAATTTCAGTATAACTCTAACGTATATATGCATAATTTTTTACATGGAAATGCTCAAGTAGGTATTCAAGTATTGATCAGACACCCGAACGTGTTAGATTTATTTTTTTGGCGTAGAATTACGTCTTACGACAACTTGAGGGTGCGAATTGAAAATCCGAAACATCTAGAACATCACGAAATTGTCCACTTTCAAATGCATAAAATTCAGATAGTTTCCAACGGGTTTCTCTAATTCTTACAGCTATCGATTGGAAAACCAGCTGTGCATTCACCAAAATGCGGAAAATTGGGCCTTTTTGAACAAAACACCGACAATTCAGAGCAGAATTCAAGGCCAAACATTAGAAAAAACTCTCAGTGTCAGTCTAAATTGAACTAAACCACCAATTACCTTTCTTTTCCAGCGCAGACTACACAAAAGTATATAAACAATTTGACATTTTAAACGAATTTTTGTCGTTGTTTTATTCGCACAAGTGCAAAACGCCACCCCCACCGGTAGCAGTAGTTACGTATAAAAGCTTGCATGCAGAAATTCAGCCCGATCACTTTTGCAAAAGGATGATTTGCTGGAACCTGAATCGACTCTCAGAAAGCAGAGTTGCAGCAACTCTAAAATTTTAAATATCTCGCAGCCTTCCATAACAATGAAATCTACGGAGAAAACCGGCGGATCGTGCACTGTTGATTTTAGAATTCCTTTCACAGCGTTATATTTTGGATCTCCTGTCTGTGTGGAAAGCACCGTCATACAGTTATGTCCCCAACTTTGTTCTGACGAGTGCCAGAAAAAAATTTCTCGTCATTGTGCGCTCCATCATCAGAACAATTTTCTTCGCACTGCAGACGATGAATTCGGCCTACCGGGAATGGGAGTCCGGCATAAGATGAACAGAATTGTGACTTTCCCTTCTTTGCCGTGACAAGATCATCCATATGGTACTGTCTTAGGAATTGAAATGAAGTTAACATTTTTATTTGCTTTTCTTCCACCCTTTTGGAGAGAAACTCTTAGAGAAAAAGGAGTTTCGTAGACGACAGAATGAGAAAGAGAAAATGAAACATTAGTTTGCCGTTTACAACGGCCGCAATCAAAAAATGAGCACTAAGATGAAGAGCTTGAACACGATGCGCAAGTGGCAGAAAAACTGTAACTACTGCACAATCAAATGATTTTTAGGCGTCAATAGGCTAATTTCTCTTAATTCCAGACTGTCATTTGCATAGCGTGTGGGATGATTCTTATTCTGTTATTATCTCGGAAGCATTTTCGACTTTCAGAACTTCATCCGGTTCTGAGATGTACAACAGATGACTAGAACATAGGCAAAACAATTCGCGCGTGGCAAAAAATTTTCAATGTTCCTGGGGCACCCTGAGCTTTAATGATGTTGTCACACTGGTGGCACCCGGCAAGCCTATTAAACCTCTAGTCATTGCGAATTTTGCATTTTTGAGTTTTTGATGACAAAAGGTGTCAAACAGGGTAAACAGGTATAAAATGCCCCTCCTTAGATACAACGTCAATATTGTAGTTGTTTTTATCACAAACAAAAAAATTTTTATACAGTTAGATACACTATTTAGTTGATAATGCACTACTGTTTTGTTTAGTAATTACTGTTACACAAAAACGCTTTAATTTCTTAAAACAATAAATAAATCGCCAGCTTTTCAATATACCGGCGCAACCCGCCTCAGATGCAGTATCATATTTTTTATTTCAGGTAAAGGGAAGATTTGCTGCCAAATACCTGAGAGAACAACCTCAGGCAGTATGGGGTTTTGCCCACCAAAAACTCTCCAGTCAGGACGACCGCTAGGTATTGCCTTCGGGAGCGGCTTTTAGGTTGTCCGGAGTAGTGTTTGGTCCGCATGCCCGAACCTGTGTAGATACTGTCTGAAACAACCATGACCTGACAGGATTTTTGTCAGGTGGAAGTTAATGCAGTATTATAAGCCCCATGCAGAAGGCTCGTATGTCCAGTTCAGCATGCGAAGTGAAACAGGGCTTGACGTTTCAGAAGTAAAAGCTACCCAAACACAAACTAGCTCGAAAATCAAAACACGGTCGTATTTAGTGAGCAACTATTCTATTTCAAAGACTTTTAGCGCCA
This sequence comes from Wyeomyia smithii, assembly GCF_029784165.1. Taxonomy (NCBI): domain Eukaryota; kingdom Metazoa; phylum Arthropoda; class Insecta; order Diptera; family Culicidae; genus Wyeomyia; species Wyeomyia smithii. The sequence continues at coordinate 63,055,784 of NC_073696.1, forward strand.
CTTTTTTTGTCGTTTGATTTAAATGTGAAACTGTGGTTTTATATTTCGTAATACAGGTGGAACTCGATTATCCGAAGTTTTGAAAAATATTTCACTCCGGATACCCGAATTCTCCGGATGATGGAATCGTATATTTATTTTCTTTTTTTTTTTAATTTTGGCTTATCAAGAACAGCTGATTTGTTAATAACAATTATTGTGATCGTGGAATGTGCTAATGAAATAGTTAATGGTTTTCAATTTATTTATTTTGTAGATGTTTGAACAGATTTGTAAGCAACTAATTTTATTTTAAATATATATCTGCCTTCAAATTCTTATGAACTTTATCGTAAGCGGTGACAAGTTCCAAAAAAGTCCTGGAATAATTATGAGGAGAACACGAAGTCGCCCAAACAGCTTAATACCCTGTTCATATATACCTTATTCGTGATTATTTCAACGATGAGATTCGGGCGAATACGGTAAACGTCACGATATTGAAAATTTTATCATAAGTCTTGTTATGATTAAATTAAACGCAGCGTATGCTACCTGTCCTGGTAACAGACTACTTTTCCGCTTGTCCGTAGCCCGCTTGTGTCCTCAATGCCATCTAAATAACGAGTTTGTTGATGGTTGGACAGTTGACGGAAAACTAACGCACTTTGCGAGCAACGTTCGTCTTTATACCTAAAAAACAACGTGCAGAGCAGTCCATCTTTTTTTACTTTTTTCCAAAATACCATGTGCGTGGCCCCGCCCACTCGTCGCGTTAGTCTTCTCCTTAGGTATTAAAGACAATCGCACGGGTTTATTTCATCACAGCATCATTCATTCGTCCATTCAATTGATTTTTTTTTCAATTGTTTTTCACAACTCAGTACTTTACAGTACACGTGAGTTTACTATCAATAGCATTAATCATCGCAAATCTTGAATTAGCCACACTTGAAGAAATCAGTTAGAAGCATCGTAAAATTGACGAGGTATTTACGATGTAAATATCTACTTATAAGGCGGAATTAAAAATATGAAGAATGCAATCAATTTTTTGAATGAGTTTATCAAATTATGTATCTGTAGATGATAGTGTCATGGTCAGACCGCGTATGGTAGTCGCATTGTAAATTCTTGTATCGTTTTCGTTTTTGCGGGACTGATTTTAAGCAGGGGTGTTCCACAAAAAACTCTATTTTGTCGTGTCCAACGTACAGACATCGTAGTATTCATCAATTGTTTTTCTTTTAAAATTTTCCAAAACTTTGCTGAAGGAAGCAATCTGGTATATTGAAAATTAGAAAAATCATTTTTTTCATCTAACTGTTAGGTGGATTAATCGAAAAACCAAAAATGCCAGAAGTAAGGCCTTGTTCTATGAAACAAATTTGCTAAAGACATTGAGTACATGAAATCAATTTTTCCCGGTCAAATTTAGGACTATCACGATTTAGACGAGTTTAGACCACTGTGCATTGTGGGATTTTCAAATAAATCTTTCCACTAATTGTTGATGTCATGAAATATATCCCTTGGAATGTGTAGAAACTATTTTGGAAGTTATCTCATAAAACGGTGGTTGAAAAACGTGCTTTACAATAAGTATTTCATCATTTTTATATCACTTTTTTGTACTTTACGACATTCAAAAGGGCATTACTCAAAAATGTACCGTACGATGATTTTGAAATTTTGACCAGACATTCTAGACGTCATAACGAATCGAATGGTGTACTCAGAGTCTTTGGTGCATTTTTTTATAATAACGGTCTGTGGGAGCACCGTGCCCCCTTTTTGCATGGGAAACAGGTCCCGCGAACATTTTTGAAAATAAGCTCCACTCTAACTGGCAGTCACGCAATAATACATAATGTTGCTGCGTGTTCTATCTTGTGGCTGCGGCTGGGGTATAACAAAATTCTGTTTTTAATACGAAATGCTGCTGGAGAGTCGAACAAACCGTCTTTGCTGAGACGTTTCAATATTTAAAATGAAGTGTAATAAAACTCGTTTAAACATAACTTTTAAATTTTTGGTAGAATCAACGTTTTCTATTAAATGCTGTTATTCTTTATTATTAATAATTATACCAAAATCCCGTCAATACAAAAAAAATTCTTAACATGTAGCATTTCCGCTTGGCCAAACAACGAGCTAACAATAATAATGTTTTGGAATCGGTGACCATCTTTCTAACAAATTTCGCCAAATTGTATTTAATTTAGATCTGCATTGAGTAATAAAGCAAAATATACTGCTGTGAAATGGAGAAATAATAAGAAATTTAAATACGACTATCGCAGTCCAACGTCAACTATGTGGGCGTGTCTTGGATACCACGCTCCTACTTTTTATACTGAAACATAGAACATTCAGTTACGGTTCAAACTAAAAAAAAAACAAATCCAAACCCGTTTTGGTATTGCTGATCAAAGTGTAGGAATATGAAATCTATTTCAGCACAAGTTTCACATAGATATTTTCTCTTTAGCAATGCTACTGATAAAAAATCATAAAATATTCTTTCATTGAATTCTTTTACATTTTTATGGACAGTTAAACCTGATTGAATCAACATACAGTCTGGAAACCAATTTTTCTAAGGTTTTATCTGAATTTTATTTATTTGAACGTTCTAACAAAATATTATTTTACTTATCAATAACAAAGAAATAAATTGCATAGTTTTCCTACAATTTAGTTTCAATTACCTTTTAAGTTGTACATTTTATAACATCTCTGTTACAGTATTTTTTTCGACACGTTTTTGTTTCTTCATTGCCGACTTTTTTTTGCACCTGCTGTGAAGATGAGTTATACGTTCCAGTAAACGACAACAAAGTCCAACCATTGTAGATTAACTACAACCGCATCCTCGCTAGCACCAGACGCATTGTCTCCTGTTGAAATACTTGAATCGCATCCGAAATAAAATACGGATTATTTCACCATGAAACAACTTTTCAGTCCAATCCGGCCAATAAAAACCCCTTTTCGTATCAGCTAAATGCATACAATTTCCCATGCACACGTTCTCACGATTCCCTTCGGTTGCTTACCGGTTGCTTTCTCTTCGCTTCCCGGTCGCTGACATAAATGCCCCATTTGCGGAAAATCCGGTATATGCCCTACAGACCGGAATCCGATGACATGGGAACACACAATTTCTAGTTGGCGAAAATTACAACCGAATGCATTGCACAACTCCGGTCCGGTCCGATCCAGTCCAGGCTGGCAAAGGGGTTCACTAGGTGCGCTGATGATCCCCCGGCAGGCACAAAGATAAAAGTTATCACACTCTGCCTTCCACCAACATCATCACGCAAGAACCCGGGCAGCGGAAGTGTCCGTTTCATGCACACCTTCCGGCGATCCGGTCCGGGCCCGGAATGCCGGTGAACGGACCAACAGAAAGCTAATGAAACAGAGCCCGAGGTCCCCGGGAACGGAACACGAGTTGTAGTATTTTTCACTCCCTTGTGGAATTCGCTGCGATGTTTTGGAACGGAATAAATTTAATTAGAAAAATCAACAGACTAATTTCGAATCTGATGGTGAGTGGTAATTTTGGCGTTCGTTTGTAGAATGAGCTTTCCGGGCGAAATGGAAATCATTGGAACGAACATACTGCACCACATTCTGGGACTGGGTGCTTTAGATTTGGATTTAAATAGAACCAATTCAACCGAGCTAATAGAACTATGACAGACCACGGACTCGAGGGTAATGGTGTGGAACAGCGGGTGAGCTGATTCCGTGACTCGGTAACATGCGATTGCTTTTAAGCATGGATGAAATACGGTTATAAATTGATTATGTCCTGATCAGTGACTAGGGCAAAAAAAACTCGCTGGATCTGGGTTAGATTTAACGGATATACTTTTGGCCATGGCATCAAAATTGAAAACAGTTTCAACTCTTTTCGTTTTTTGAATGCTAATTTAGGTCGTGATCATAGTCTCTGTGGTGGCCTCGTTCTGTTCTTTTTTGTACAATAAAATTTCATACTGTGTGTATAGAATACATCATACAAAATTGGGGGAATTTAGGAAAAGGAACTTCAAAGCGATCAAAGTTTAATTTTTTTAACGATGAAAAAAACGAACAGCTAAGTTCTATAAAATCTATATTGATCACTCATTAGACCTTATTGCGTCCTAATACACAGCATCTGTGAGTGCTAATATTATATTAATTTAACCTTGTAATAACATATTTAATCAAATTGTTATCTCTGCTGCAGCATGAAAATTGTTTTCATATGCACATGAGCAGTAATACTAAATTGCACTGAGAAATAATCCGATTTGATATGAACACACAATTAGGGGAGAGAGAAACACACAGAGTCAAAATAAGCCAAAATTGCGTCCGATCGGATCGTTATATCGTCAATTTGACTGCGAAATTACAGCACCCTGATTGACGTAATTTAGATGGAGCATGTATGCAAATGGCTTTCGCAAGCCCGGTAAAGCACGGCTTCACGCAGTGGTGATAATTTGTTAGCATCCCAGATGCCTCCAGTCGAGCGGAAACGCGCTCAATTGCTGATTTGATTTGATGGAAGGATTTTCACCATACTACACGGTTTGTACCAAAGCAAATGTTAAATGTTGTGTATGTGAAATCCTGCAATTAAAGGATTAGGTTTATTGGACCAGACAAGTTATAGTAGAGTCTGTACCCGAAGGTGGGAAATGGCAATACTATATGGTAAAAAATTAAAGTTAAAAACTTTTCCTTGCTCATACCATTCTACGTTAAAGTAAAACCAACAGTGGGACCAAAAAGAACCCAAAGATTTGATGCATACAGCAACCGGACACGAAAAAGCGATCCAATTTTGAAAGACCGACCGTTCCGAACGATCGAATTCGACTGTACCTACGCTTCCATCCGTACAGTTGGATCGCAATCGGTCCAACCCCCATTATTCGCTTCGCAATTTCGATTCCCCAAAATTTACAACCATTGACCAATGGCCTTTAGTCGACCGAAACGTTAGAAGGAAGCATACTCAGTATGAAAAAAAGCTTACCACACATACGTACCTACCATTGGCAGGAGCATTGCACTGCGTCGGTGGTTGGTGAAAATTTATAGGCTGCCAAAAAGCCCATTCGGCCGAACGACATCGCAGCACAATGCCGTAGGATGGAAAATTGATAACCTTTCATTTCAGTCTTTTAACCTGTCCCGCTGGCGAGACTCCAACCGCACAAGAGACCCGTGTACTGTGTAGGTGGGATCTCTCAAACCCGATTAAAACTGGGTACAGTCGATGGAGGACAGACCGGCACTGACTGGTGTCGGTGGTTTTTCACTTTCATTGGCTGAATCGAACAGTGGCGTGCGTTACGTTGGACATGAATTGTGAAAAGTATCGTTTCGTTTCGGTCTGGCAAACACTGGATTGGGGATAGCGAGAGTTTTACTCGGAATCTCCAATTTATTAGTACAGTTGCACGGTATTATAATTTTCAAGAGGAGAAAGCAGCCTAGTTAAATTGTTAGAAATGAAGGAGAAAGTATCAAAGTACCTGTTTCACCGTTATAATTTACGAGATTATTCAACCTGCTTTCAAGATAAAAATCATAATTACGAAGACAATCCTTAGAATTGAGATTATCACGGGTCCTTCTCTGTACGAAAAAGGGCATTTGATGTGCACCAGCTTTTCCATTGTCGATTCCATTTGTTACTTGTCATTTTTAAAACGGAGATTCCGAAAATCTTCCCTACTATTCAGCAAACGTTTCATTATGCCAGAAAAGCGAAGCAATCCATACGGAGCGCTCTGCCAGTCTGCTTGTAATCGCTTCCATGCGCGAACAATTCCCATTCAAGTAATCCGTCTTGAATTTCGCCGGCTGTCGGCTTTGCATGCGAAATGTTCAGTTCACATTTCAATTGTTGAATGCATCCTGCTGTTTTCGGTGGGAACACTCAGATGAAAAAAAAACTGCTGTTGCTAGGGTTCAATTCATTGGGCCCTGCAAGCTGCTGTTGCCGTGCTGCTAGGTACCTTTTTGCAGGTCGGGAACAAGTCCGCCTGACGTACATGCAGACGTGCATTCAACATCATGCGCTGCATTTATTACGAATGATGCCGGTTTGAAAGCTCAGTTGTGCGAACAAAAGATAACATTGACAGCGAAAAAAAAAAACTGCCGCCGTCGACAACTCCAATCGGGTTTCATTTCGGTTAAATGTTGCTCTTTATGGATGTAAAATGTCTTATGCAGCAGGTAGGTTTTTTATGCTTTTCTGATTCATTTTGCAACATAAAGTGGAGAGGCTGCAAAATGTCAACAAAATTTTTTATCCGATTGTATCAATTCCATTGTCGCAGTACGACCTCACTTGCATGTTTGAAAAAATAGTGCACCTCCAGCGTTTATCAACTAATGGAGCCGCATGGCTGTTAGTGAGTAGAGTCAAATATCCCAATATTTCTGTGTATTATTATTAGGGAAACTAATGGAACCTATGACGTCTTCATCCTCTGACGATGAATAGTGCATTTAGTGAACTTCCAAGCTTCTTCCGTTTATAGTAACGGTAGCTCGATTTTGACGTAGAATTACGTCTTTCAGAAAGTTCGGTTACATAGGGGTGTAAAATGAAAATCAAAAGCGGAAAAGTGAATTTATATGTCCAATTTCAAATGCTTAGGCGTCCATAAATTATGTAAAAACTTTTTTCGAGATTTTCGACCCCCTCCTCTCCCCACAATAAGGCTTAGTAAGATTTTGCAGTACCCTTCTCCCCCCACGAATCTTACGTAAGCTTTTTTTAGGGAAAAGTTTGTATTCGAAGATGAAACTTTTTTTTACACATAGCGTGTTCGTAGAGGATAAAAACAAAACAAGTTAATTCAGTTAGTATCATGTTAAAGTAAGGTACATAATCATTCAGCGACGGTGGATCTACTGCTTTTCGAAGGTTCAACTGTTATGATCGCAGTGAGAAATAATTCAACTAATTTTATTATTTTTTGTTTTGTGAATTGTGAAATGTGAATCTTACGTAAGAATTTCTTGAATCCCTCACTTTTTTGGCTATATATGAGCCTGCTTCTGCTCGAACGTTAGTTTTTATTAGGCTTCGTCTATCGGTAAAATGTTTTACATAAATTACACATAGGTCACTACATCTTTAGTGGGAAAAAAATGAACAAACGTGTAAACGACTTCTACAGACTTGGCTCAAAGTTAAGCGAATTGTTTATAAAAGGTCTTTATGAAAAAAAATCCCAACATTGGGGCTGATTTGACCACCCTTCGATCAGTGGGACCCTCCAATATTTTGTTAAAGATGCCATTGTTCGTCAAACACCCTTGTTTACTTTATATTATGGTTGCAAAAGCATTTTGTCTAGAATCGCTGCAAAAGTATGCACGGTGCTCCCAAACACCGTTATTATAAAACAAAATGCACCAAAGAATCTGAGTACAAAATTCGATTCGTTATCATGTCCAGAATCTCTAGTCAAAATTTCAAAATCATCGTACGGTACATTTTTGAGTAATGCCCTTTTGAAGGTCGTAAAGTACAAAAAAGGGATATAAAACCGACGAAAAGCTTATTGTGAAGCACGTTTTCCAACCACCATTTTATGAAATAACTTTCAATATAGTTTCAACACATTCCAAGGGATACATTTCAAGACATTAATAATTGGTGGTAAGATTTATTTGAAAATCCCACAGTGCGCAGTGATCTAAACTCAAAAAATCGTGATCGTTCTAGTTTTGACTGTGAAAGCCCAAAGCTGTCCACGTGGTATGTGGAAGGACTCTTATCTGCTGCGGTCTTTAGAAAACTTGTTCAGAAGTTCATGTGAGAAACTTTGCTGAAGGCCACGGTTTTATGGAAGATGGAATCATAGTATAGGTAAATGAGATAAGAATATGAAGAATTGCATGCACACTAGCACCACATAGTGATGGAATTCCGTACTTAACTTTCCACCATCCAGAAGTCTTTGATACTTAACTTTGCAGTTGGTTATTTGTTTGCCTATCAAGTCATGATTCATAAGGCAATTGAAGAACTCTTCCTTGAAAGTAGCGATTGCCTGAAAACTTGTTGACAATTTTTCGCTGCTAGATAGAAAACACCGCTAGGTGAATCAATTCGTGTTTTTTATAAATTTTTTTATATCTCTCACAAAACGTAATAAAACCGAAATGCTTTTCGTGATAAATTCGAGAATGATAAAAGCGAAACATTAAAAAAAAACCAACCGTGATAAAATCGACACGTCTCTGTACTAAAAATTGACCTATCGAAAAATGTAGAACCTTGTTGAACCGGTAGAGCAGCAGCTGATTTTAGTGCACCAAGACTGAGCAGGCGACTCATTCGATCGCAGCGTTCCACACAGCCCAACCGACGATCGGCAGGATTGCATAGCATTGCCGCACGTATCCGGTCATGCTTGTAATTTTGTTCGGATTTATCGCATGGCGTTTACTTTCCAGCCTTCCAGCCTATCAATAAAAATATCAGTTTTGGGCGATAATGTTGTCGTGTATGTTTTTTTTTTGTATTAAAAAATTAAATTTTTTTGACAAATATATTTAAGTTTCAAACCTGACAATTTCGTGGTGTTTCTGAGAATATTTCACATCCAAAACACGAGTTACAGCTTTTTTTAAAAATTCAGTAAAATTTTTCTGGTGTTTAGCAGTCTCCTTTCTAAGTTTTTTCATATTATATCAATGAACATTTTGGAGTATTTTTGAGTTGTAGTGTTGCCAAAATCAAGCTACAATTTTTAACAAATAAGTTCACTGTAATTTCAAATTTTCAAAGTTTGTTGTGTTACTGAGAAAAAATTTTACACAAAAAATTCTCAACACGCAGAGGTATAATAGACAAAATTCCAGTTGTGGCATGAAGTTTTTTATCTGATTTGTTCAGAGTTTCCATTATTTTCCTGAAATCGATGTAATTACAGTTATGAAAATTCTACATGATGAAATTTGAAGAAAATCAGTTGCGGAATCTAGAAAATTTGTAATTGTATACCTAAAGTGTTTCCAGCAGATCGGATTTCTAAAAAACATTTTTTATCAGTATAAAATTTTTAAATTTTAAAAACTTAAAAATCGCGGAGAGAGTTTTTTTTATTAATCAAATTCTTTGTTTAACGGGTTTACGGCTTAATCAGTCCGTGTATACGAGCAAAACGATTTGTTTCTACTTATTCCGACAGTTTCACTGAAACAGTCACCGAAAATGTCGGAATAAGAAGAAAAAAAAAAATCGTTTTTGCTTGTATTGCTGATTAAGCCGATGAACCCGTCAAACTAATCGTTTTCAGTCATCATATAAACAAATAAAATTTTTTGTACGATCTTAAACCTCAAGTAATCAATTCTCCAATTCAGACTCTCACCTCTTACCGCATTAGCAAACAACTGTAAATTTCTCAGTTTCGATAAAATTTCCAAGTTTTAGATACTAAATGCTCCAGTTCATTAGCTAGTCGTCAAAGAACTCACCGTTTTGGTAACTGGCACCAATTCTGATGTGACATTTGCCATAACGGTGATTACACTGGTCGAAAAAAACGAAATGCTACCACAAAGCTCGAAATAGCTGCCCTAGAGAGATTATAGCTTTTTAACCATTCCTGTGAATTTCGGTGCCCCTATCCATTACCAAAACGCGTAATCTTATCGGGAGAATTCGCTTAGTAATTGCTCGTCGGGTTCGTCTTTTTGTTTACGAGAAAACTAATTTAGGTCTCTGAAAAAATATTGGTGGCTATAATCCCTATAACCTGTGTCAGAATAAAAAAACTCGCTTCGAAGGTATTTGGCCAAAACTTTGGCTTTTGCAGATTCTTGGAAAAACGGGTAACACTTCTAGTAATTTTTCTTACAATCGTTGGCTAACTTCCTTGAAATTGCATCATTCAGAATGCTCATAATTATATTATTTTCAGAGGTAGCGTAATAACATTTACGCTCATAATTAATATATTTTACAAACACAACAAAAAAAACTACAAGGTATACAGCCCTAGAGTTATATGAAATGGTGACGTGGGACTAAACACTGTAATTAGGGGATTTTTTGTTACAAAATATACAGAGTCTGCAGACAGAATCAATGTGTTTGCTCAGCGACTGTACGTATTTTTATTTTCAGCCTCCTCTGGATATCAATTTTTGAAATATATTCAAAAACACTCGGAAGAATATCGTATATATTTGACGATATTATGCCAGTAGTATTTTTTTGTGCAAACAACATGTATTTGACAAGGCACAAGCATATCCCAAGTAACAATTTAAGTCGTATTGCATTCTTTTAGCGGTTTTCATGACCAATTTCGCAAAATTGCTGTTTAAACTAAAAATACTATCAGAACCTCCTGATAACCGCTATAAGTTTGCTTTACAGCCAGGTGGCCCACCCTTGCCAAGCTTATTGAATCAATTATAAGAATGGCAATAAAACTGCTTTAAAACCACATGGAAAGAGTACCGCATACTACAAGCAACTGGCATTACCTCTTTAAGAGCGCAATCAGTTTGGTTGCATTATTGCGCTCTGCTACAGCAACCGTAATAAGTTGATTTGTTGTGCCGTTCCTGCACACACACCAGAACATCACGCCACTTTTTTAATAAGGAAATCTCTCGTCGCGGGTGAAATGTTTCACCTGTGTTGGTTATCATCGTGCAATCGATTCTATTTGATGGTGATATTGTAGAAGATAAGGAATAAGGAGGGGTTTTTGGTAGGTTTTGTAGCTCTCAAGCATATGCGCATGAAATTTTGTCGTGCATTTTGAGATCATAGGCGCTTAAAATTTATGCGCCATCAAAATAGTACGGGCTTACAAAAATGATCTCATTATTAGCAAAAATGAATTGGATTGTTTCAGCTCAGTTTTTCAGAAAAAAATCTAGCCGTGTTCTTCAATACAGAGATAAATCAAAATCAACTTTGGATATTCAATTTATTTGTTAGTCAGACGACGATTCGGTTTTCATTTCAAGATTATAAAAAGTTTCAAAAATATCAATATGGCGCGGTTGGTAATTAGTTGGCATTAATCGTAGCCGCAATAAGCCTAGTTCAATGATATGTATGTTGTAAGGTGCGGCAAAGATTGGATGCCTGCATTATTAGAGAAAAATATGGTAAATCACTAAGCCTAGACAACTTTATTTTTATGAAAAATCTGACATCACACCGACGATAATGAGGATTCAACAAATTTTGATATAAATAGAGAGGTGCACGAAAAATGCAACGATACATACTTAGTTTAATTGAATATTGAATATATTTCGAAATATATTAATAGTGTCTTGCCCCTACCTTATTTTTAAGGACGCATAATTTAACGACATAACGACATTTAACGACATATTTTCAACCAGAACAAGACAAATTGGCGATAAAATTAAAAAAAAAACTACCGAAAAGTACTAAGTTTGCTGTGTTACTTCATTAGATTTTTGGAGTTCTACGTCATCAATGTTCACAAATGCGCTGTAAGATGCTTTAAAGCATTTTACACACATCTTACGGAGACTGCAACAGAATTCTGCATCACACTAAACCAACTCAGCCGCTTTTGTCTCACCAGTATGTATATCATTGCCTGCATATATTTGTTTACAAGTTTGACAGGTTAAAACTGGGCATTTGAATGACCGCAATAAAACTGGTTTCTATGTTATATGACAGCAAGCTGGAGTGGTTTTATGGGGGAATAGATAGTAATAATAAAACCAATAATAAAGCAAAATCGCATTGACTCTTGCCGGTTTTATTGGAAGTTTTATTAAAATTTTATTGACTGCTATCAGTGTTCATTACGACTTGCTATTTTCGGCAACGGGTTTAATCGCCATAAAACCGTTGGTAATATTCATTGCTGTGATAAAACCGTTAGAAAACCAAGTAGCTATAGAATTGTTACTTGGGTATCGTGCTTGTTGAAGAAGCACCAAGAATTTCTCATGATGCGTCAAAGTCAGAATTAACTCTATGTCCTCAAGAACCAAATCCAATAATACTTACGTTGTCAATATCAATATCAATATCACACGCTTAGCCTTGGGGCTAATAGCGGTCTCGATCAACTAGATTAGTTGAGAGAATTCGTTATCGATATTGTTTTTGGCACATTTTGTATGTGTAGGATAAGTACAACGATACATCGTACCCCAGTGCTGAGTCGAGAAAACTTCCAGCTCGAAAAGATCCTCGACTCGATCGGGAATCGAACCCGATATCACAACCGTGTGAGAGAGCTAGCCGACCGACATCGCTAACCACAGAGCCACGGGGACCACTTTGTTTGATTTAACTATGATTAAACCAAATCTATAAAATGGATCCTGCTTTCAAAATAATATGGAAGCCCTTACAAAGGTTCATTAACTGGCAAACTTGAAAAGATTTGTTAAACAAAATTATTGAGAAGTTCCAGCGAAAAATCGTAGCAATCAACAATTCCATTTTTGTTTTTTGCTTGACAATTTTTTTCATTTGCCTACAACTACATTCGCTGTATTACGAAGACAGCTAATATACGTTTATTATGGTAAGGCTTAGAATTAATGTATATCATCTAACAACATTGAAATGTAAAAAAAAATTCTGAATGAATCTTAGTGAATAAACCAAAAATTCACAAGCATTCGCAGGCTCTTACTCTTTAATAAATGTGTACATTTGGGAATTTACCCTTTCGATACCATCCGGTCACGATTATTTAGTGAATATCGGAGATAAAATTAAATAAATACCCGTTGAAAATATTTACAATTCTTGTTGAGTAATTTATGGGAATAATATTTATGAGATAAACTTTCAATCACCATCAACAGCAGCATTGCAGTCTTTCCTCGATTGAACACGAATAGAAATGTACGAACAGAAGTATACCACTGTAATACGAATGGTACCGTTGCAGAACAAATAGTACCGCTGCAGTACGAATAGTACAGCTGCAGTACGAATAGAAATGTACCGCTGAAATGTACGAATAGAAAAGTACCACTGCATTCATAGACGACGAGAGACCTGCGGTTCTTTACTCCACTGGTACTGTTGCTTTTACCGGCATATTTTCTTTCAAGACATCAGTTTTTATTAGCTTCTGAAAGCCGGTTTAGAATTTGTTCAAGAATGGGGGTTGTTTCAAACTTTTCGAAAAACTTTTACCTTCGAGACATCATCTTAGTCTAAGCTCGTGGAAGCAAAAATAAATTGACCTATTGGGACGGGGAGACTCTGTCAATTTTTATTTCGATATTGATACAGAGAATATCACAGGAAACGAATGGTGTCCATTCACGTCGTCTGTGATAGGAAGGCTCGCAAGTATTTGGTTCATTGTTCGTGTAAATTTGTCATTGAAACTTTTTAGCAATTTTACCGCTTGGCAATGAAATTAGAGTGATAACTAGCATATTACAAAACTTTTATACATTTTATCTATCCAACAACTTATTGGTTATTGTTATCCATCAAGTGGTTATGCTGTTATTAACGTTTGAAATCTGACGCAACATTTGCCAGTTTCATTTCCAATTTTACATAATGCATCTCAGTATAGTAAACAAAGCCGTAGTCCCACGTCAAAAAGCAGCCGTTAAGCTCAAAGTGGAACAAAGTGAAAGATTATAGCTATTTAACCATTCCTGTGAATGTTGGCCCTAGCTATTTCAAAAACACGTCAAAAGTTGCTTTCCACTACAACGCGAACTTTAACCGTGTGCCTCCTTCCACTGTTGAATCGGTGGAGACCCAAGGTTAACCATTCAGCAGCATTTTAGGGAACGAGTTTAGAGGAAAATTTGATCTAGAGCTCGATAATAGTATTTTACAGTAAAACTTTCTGTTACAAAATTGTGCAATATGATAAAGCGTACATTTTTCCGTAATCACAAATGAAATTCAAACACTTTTAACTCGTGTATGTATTTATGATTAGGAAGATCATTAAATACTCAGCTGTATATTTTTTTGTCCTGATAAGGGCAGTGTTTGCATAAGAGCAATTACCCCCAATCATTAAACAAAAACCGAATTCCGTTTTGGTTAGCAGTTATTGACTACTTCTTCTGCTGCGTTCACAGCAGCTACCATTCACTTTGTCTATTCTCCATCGGAATCTGCCTTCTGCCGCACATGAAATGAACCCAAAAACAGATCAGGCTTCTTCCGCCATCTGCTTCCATTCCACCATCTGCACCTCAGTTCGTATGTGAGCTGTTTCGTACTGCCCGCTTTCCCTGCCGCCTGCTTTCAACGCCCGCTTCTGCTGCTGCTTCCTGCTCCTTTCCATCATCTGCTGGTGCTGGTGCTTCTGCTTCAGAAACCAGGCTGGAAATTAACGCGAGCCGCATGTCTGTGCTGCTTTTATGTATGAAAATGAGACCATCTCTTCCACGGAAACGACCAATCACGTGGCAGAGGTAAAGATGCGATGTGTAAAGGCAACATTTTTGCGATGACTGTGTATGGGAAGCGTGCACGTGTTTTGTTAAATGACATTGATTTTGAATTAAATTTAGACTTGTTGATTTTTTTTGAATAATTACTATTATAACATATTATGCCGTCATGTTGATGTTAATAATAAATCTTGTAAAATACAGGAATCGAATGTTCTATAAACCATAATCGAAATGTTACATCATAGAATTTTCACAAGATGCGAGAGAAATCTCAAAATGGTCCCTTAGGGAAATACTTAGTCCTACGTCAAAAAATGAAAGATTATACCTATTGAACCATTCCTGTTAACTTTAGTTCCCCCAGCCATTTCAAAAACCGCGTCAAAAACTCAAATCCAATCCTTCGCGGAGGTTAACCGTGCACCTCCTTTCACTGCTGAATTGATGGAGACGCCAAATAACCATTGCTTAGCGTCCTAAGAACCGAGGTTAGCTGGAAAGATCCAGAGCTCGATAGCAATATTCTAGAAACAAAAACTTTCTTTTTTAAATTTGTTACATTGGGTGGTTATTATTATGTTGTCACAAGTTGGGGTGACCGAAATTTTCTTTAAAACAGGTATCTAACTCTCGCATCTTTGCTGATAAAATTGAAAATTCTTCCCCAATGTTGGCTTGGGAAAAAAGTTATATCCATTTTTCGAAACAACTTTTTATTTTTTAAATCATTATAAGGTGACAATAAATCAAGTTATGAATTCTAAGTACGAAAATGACATTGTTTAATTTAAAAATAAACAAACTTTATCTTCTATATATTTTGTTTCACGTTTTTGAAAACCTTATATGTACTACAAAAACAAAGATCTCCAATTTAATTCGACCTCTCAAGTTGAACGTGAAATGGTATATTTCGAACTCCACAAGTGTATAACTTGCGAGTTTGGATGGAATATTATTAAACAAAGTTTTTCTTTAGAATATTATGATTTTTTTTCTTTTTTTAAACTTTTTTTTTCTTTTTTTAAACTCTTTTCTTAGAACACTGGGCGTCTCCATCGATTCAATAGTAAAATAAGGCACACGGTTACCGTTAGCGTTGGAGTGGGTTGAAGGTCTTGAAGCTTTTAAAAATGGCTAGAGGCACCAAAATTCACGGGAATGGTTAGGTTTCTATAATTTTTTCTTTCTTTTTAGTTTGAGCTTCAGGACCGCACCTGTGTTGACCTGTCTAATTTTGTTTGTTTAGCTTTGTTCATGCAAGCTCAGTTCCGCTCAAAATGGCATCGAAACAAAGAGTTTTGTGCAAGCGCATTATACAGTTCAAACTGAATTGCACAAAAAAATTGCAAAAATTTCACGGTAAACCATATTTGAAGCGACAGTCTTCCGGTTTCGATTGCAAACCCAACAACAGATCGCCAGGAAAGCAGCGGAGGACCAACCAAAGTAATGGACAAAAAGGGATTTAGTTCTTCTTGTTCAAATCATTGCTCAAACCGAGTGGATCAGCTTTCAAGATGTGTATCAAAACGAATGTTTGGAGAGAATTTTGATTTTATTTTTTAAAATACACAATACCGATGGACGGTATGTGTTTTGACCAGATGAAACATCATCACATCACGTCATAAAACACAAAAGTTTCTGAATAACCATTCGACCCCATTCTTACCCAATATCTACTTCAGTGTTGTTCAATCGAAGATTTCTTCGGGATGTACCAAATTAATTGAACAGAAACGAACCGCACATAACGGTTGCATTTGAAAAATGGACAAAAATTGCCGATTTGTCTTGGGTTTACCTCCACACGCACTGACGAAACTACCAACGCAGCATCAATCATAGTAACCCATGAGTCAACAGAAAAAAAAAAATAACGGCTCTATCAGTCGAACTCTAACCGCTATGACTGTAACTCCGTTCAGAGACGTGCGCGTTCAAAGAAACGGACATCGTGCGGCCGGTGACGTCCGTTCTGGAATCTGTAACATGTTGGCACTACTCCGTTTCCAGACAGCCGACGACCCTGAGTGACAAGGAACTCCAAAGAGAAAGACCAAGGGAAAAGTAGTTACATCGCTCCTTGCACTTGGCTTTGAGGTCGGTGCAAACGGCCACATAGAAAAACCTAAATAAATCCACCTAGCGGTCAGACCCAGCCTTTCTCATTCAAACTTATTATTTGTAAAAATAGATTTACATTAACGCTTCAATCCAATAAATGTGTATTCACTTTTTGGGTTCTAAAATAATGATGTTGTAATAGAAGTATAAAATATGAAATTTGACGTAATGTAAATGCTCAAAAAATAGCGAAACAAAAGAAATGACTCTTAATTTCAAACAATTCAATCACGTGCGATACCGGGACATTCAAATGGTACGATACCACATTCAAATTATATTGTGGCCACATATATTAATCAAAGCAGGTATAGTTTTAAATAGCCTTTGAATTTGTTTTCTTTCCATAACTTTTGAACCACATATCAAATTGTTATGAAGTTTGTTATTTGTAAGTTTGAGAGATGACTCGTTCGTATGACACTAGTTATATTCAAATAAGTCGTGTAATCTTTGAGATAATAGAATTACGTTGTTTTATTACCAATTTAATACATAACAGTTGCTTAGTTCGATTACAATCAAATGAAATGGGAACGTATAGGGCAGCCAAACTTTGAAACCACGTGTTAAATCATAATTCATCAGTTAACCCTTAACCAGCCCGTTCATCTGATAATACTATTGATCAAATCGGTTGTGTACTTTCTGAGATAATGAAGTTTCGTGATTTTCACAATTCGGTACGTTACAGACCAAGGTACAGTTCGATTACAGTAAAATTCAATAGGGTGTTATGAGTCAGCTAGACCTTTCATTTGACACTAATTTCGTGAAAATCGGTTCAACCATCTCTGAGAAAAGTGAGTGAGTTTATGTATTCTTCGAAATATGTTTCTTTTCATAGCTAGATTTCACATTTTTAAACATAACAGGCAATGTAATAGTCCGATTGCAAAAAAACAATAGGGTCTTATGGGGTAACTAGACCTTTCAAATGACACTGATTTTGTGGAAATCGGTTCAGCCATCTCTGAGAAACATGAGTGAAATTAAACAGTATTCAGAAGACGTTACTTTCCATAACTTTCGAACCACACGTTCAATCTATATAAAATTTAAAAGTTAATGGTTTTTAAGGTAGCCCGTTCATCTGATACCAATTTTATTGAAATCGGTTGGGTGGTTTCTGAGATATTGATGTTTCGTGATTTTTACATTTTTAAACATAACCTCTAAAATAAAAATCCAATTACAATGAAATTTAATAGGGTCTTATGGGGCAACTAGAACTTTCATTTGCATATAATTTCATTAAAATCGGTCCAGCCCTCTCTGAGAAAAGTGAGTGAAAATAAAAATCTGCACATACACACACACATACATACAGAACTGAGTCGAGTGATATATGCCATTTGGCCTTTTGGAGCACTTTCATATCTTCGGTTTTGCAAGTGATTGCTGTACCTTTCTAGGAGAAAGGCAAAAGGTTAAAAAAATTATTAATTAGGAGTAAAATATTCGTGCTGAAGAAATAGCGAAATAAAAGAAATGACTTTGAATTTCGTACACTTCAATCAGGAGCAATACCGGGAACGTACGAATAGCACAATACAAAATTTAAATTTTGTTGAGGCCATATGTTTTGATCAAAGCAGTTACAGTTTTAAATAGTCTTTGAATTTCGTTTCTTTTCTTAATTTTTAAACCACATATCAAATTGCTATGAAATTTCTTATATGTGAGTTTGAGTGACAACCCGTTCAAATGACACTAGATATGTTCAAATGAGTCATGTGATCTTTGAGAGAATAGACTTTCGTTGTTTTTATAATTCAATACATAACGGTTGGAATACAAATACGATTATAGTCAAATAAAATGGGAGCCTATAGGAAAGCCAAACTTTTCATTTGACACTAAGATTGTTGAATTTAGTCCAGCCATTTTTAGGAAAACGAGTGAATTTGAAAAGTCACCGGAACATGTTTCTTTTCACCATTTTTGAACCACGTGTTTATTCACTATAAAATTCATCAAATAACCTTTAACTAGCCCGTTCATTTGATACCAATATTGTTCAAATCGGTTGTGTACTTTCTGAGATAATGAAGTTTCGTGATTTTCATATTTTGATACATTATAGACAAAGTAACAGACCGATTACATTGAAACTCAATAGGGTGTTATGAGTCAGCTAGACCTTTTATTTGACACTGATTTCGTGGAAATCGGTTCAGCCATCTCTGAAGAAAGTGAATGAGTTCAAGTAGTCTTCGGAATATGTTTTTTTTCAAAGCTGGATTTCACATTTTTAAACATAACAGGCAAAGTAATAGTCCGATTGCAAAAAAAATCAATAGGGTCTTATGGGGTAATTAGACCTTTCAAATGACACTGATTTTGTGGAAATCGATCCAGCCATTTCTGAGAAACATGAGTGAGATTGAACACTCTCCAGAACACGTTTCTTTGAATAACTTTCAATTTTGTTAAAATCGGTTGAGTAGTTTCTGAGATATTGATGTTTCGTGATTTTCACATTTTCAAACATAACCTCTAAACTAAAAATCCGATTGCAATGAAATTCAATAGGGTCTTATGGGGCAACTAGACCTCTCATTTGCAATTAATTTCATGAAGATCGGTCCAGCCATCTCTGAGAAAATCGAGTGAGATTGGGAGAGCGTTACATACACACACACACATACACACACACATACACACACATACAGAAAATGCTCAGCTCGTCAAACTAAGTCGATTGATATACGAGATTCGACCCTTTGGAGCACTTTTATACCTTTGGTTTTTCCAGTGATTGCTATACCTTTCTAGGAGAAAGGCAAAAAGTACCTGGCAAACACTGTCATATGTACATGTCAGAAAGCGGTAGACCCAT
The DNA here is from genome assembly GCF_029784165.1 of Wyeomyia smithii. NCBI lineage: Eukaryota > Metazoa > Arthropoda > Insecta > Diptera > Culicidae > Wyeomyia > Wyeomyia smithii. Next base: position 63,075,180 of record NC_073696.1, read on the forward strand.
CGAGTGTCTTGGAGCTACAGGTAGGGTATAACTGCTCATAATGGACCACTTAGTAGCGTAGCTGCAAATTTTGCAAGAAAAATTGTAAATATCTAAACTGAACTAAGTATTTCATTATGTATAGACATGAAGTAACATGTTTATCATCTTTTCTGCATGAAAAACAATAAGACAATACCTTTATTTTCTTATAGTTTAAGAAATAAATCATCGTTTCAGTTTTCTTTAATGGGCCACCGTTTCCTTATTTGAACCACAACAATTTCCTAATTTGCGCCAGGTCTAAATAATACCTACATCTCTTCAGCCGTAGCTGCTGCTGATGAAACTAACTCTGGTTTACGCACTGAGAGTTCTGGATCTGGATCAACTGTAGACTGCAGCCGTTCTTTCGTAATAGAGAATCCTTTATGTGCCAACCGAGTTATCCAGCGAACAATTGAATCCTCTTCCGCGGCAGTCAATGCTGATCACGTGCTGCTTGCACGGAACATTACGGTGGATCGTGGAACATTAGAGCGCCTGCAAGCTTCTCTAGTCGAAACACCACTTTTTATTGCTTAAAGACACTCAGTAACAGTTGCTTCAGTATATTTTTTGACAATTTCCGGCGTTTTGCCCATTTATGCAACAATTTGGTACCATCATAACAAATTTATGGTAACTATGGTAACGCCTCCCCAACTGGTCTCGAGGTACGATGCTGGCCTAACATGCCAGTCGTCGTGGGTTCGAGTCTTGACTCGGGAGAGACTGTTAGTGTCAGTAGGATCGTAGCGCTAGCCCCGCAATTGTCCTGTACACCTAACGGTTGGCTGCGAAGTCTGTGTATAGTAAACAGAAGGTCAAGTTCCGAATCGGAATGTAGCACCAAGGCTTTGCTTTGCTTTATGGTAACTATGATTCGCGGAGTTATTTCGATGATAGCACTTGTTCGAAATGAAGCTTGCCGGAATAAGGAAAACAGTATTATTTCCACCCTTAATTGGGCCACTATTTTTTTCAATATTTCAAGTGTTTTTCTAGTAAAATTTATTGCTTATCTTTTAAAGACACTATTATCCTACCCGTTCGTCGAAAATCTGATTATTTTCGCTCGGAAAGTGTGATGTCAGTACAGTTTTTGTTAAAGCTATTTCCTATGAAAACGTTAACGAACCATGGCAAACCAGGTAGCTGTTATTAAGACATTTTTGCAGTTTTAATGGGGAATATTATATGAAACGTCTGTTGCAACATTTCTAATGAAGAACATTATTGAAATTATCAAAGCACGAATCAAAATGAGTATATTTATAATTGTGTCATTGTGTGTGTCATGTTGTGTATTTTTGTGTCATTTGGTGTAAGAAGTTCAGGTGGTCCACTAAAGGAAGTGGTCTATATAAGGCAGATCTACCCTAATGTCGCAGTGGTAGCGGCTGAATAAAATGGTCAAGTCTATTTTCCCGGCGAAATGAGACGTGGTGGTGTTGACGGACGACGAGACCTGTAGGTTTGAAACAATATTTTTTCAACGTTTTCCCAAATCCATCACAGCACCGAACACCGATAGTTTTCGTTGCAGCTCAGTTAGTTGAAAGTAATCTATTCAGAGAAGTCATTAGCGAATAAACGCTCTGAAAAAACATCGATGACATCAAATTCAACGCTAGACTGGAATCCGCACACCAAATCTCATTGTTTTCATGCAAATTTTGAATTCAAATCACCATTTCAATTTTCCCGCTCAATATACAGAACAAATTGCACGAGCACGATCGCGCTATCGCACTGACAATAGCTGTGAAAATACACCAAAGCCGAAAAAGAAACTTGCCCACCCCCCGCCAAACTGTTAACGCTAAACCGGTATATTTATTTTAGCATTTACACCCAGCGAATGCCATCAAATTGTCGAATATCGTGTTGGAAAAATTCGCAGAAAAAAACTCGCATGTACTGTGCACTGTGACACGTTATCAAATAGAAACGAAACGGTGAATCGAATGGCTAGCTAATCCGAAAAATAAACATTCCACCAGTCGGGCATAAATAACGACGGGCCCATATTTGCAGTTTGAAAGTGATTGACGCTGGAAACTGTTTGTTAAGAACCAGCGATTTGGTTCATATGAATTGTAAAAATCCTATGGAAATTTGAATATTTCTGTATATTGAGTGCTATAAAATTCCTAAACCACATCATAAACTACTTAATCATCAACAGTAAATGTGACCGTGAACGAGAATCGATTAAAACTTGTCAAAGCAGACACTTATCTCACTAAACCGATCTGCTCCTGTCCGGCGCTACCGTTGACAGGTGTCATTAGAGCAGACGCCAACGGAACATGACTCTGGAGGTAAAGTTTTCTTTTAATTAAATTGCTGAAAATTGTTTTAATTTGATCAAACAAAGCACGGAACTGGTGACGTTGTATCTCTCGATTCTTGCAGTGTGGAAAAAATGGCATATCGTCGACGTCGTCCTCGTCATCGTCGTCGTCGCTCGTTCGAAATAGGATACAGTCTCTTTACAGTCGCCCACCAACGACGAACGTGTCATCGCAAAATGAGTGGAAATTAAAACGCATCATCGTCACCCATCATCCCCGCCCGGGCTGAGCAGTCTGCCAGTGGCACTGCAAACTCCGCGGAACTGTCATTTATGAACCCGTTCTATTCATCCACGGGCGGAAGAAAACTCAACTCAGCCTCCTAGCGTGCTGCTGCTGTGCTGGGGCTTGTCGCTGCCAGCAGTCGACAAGTATCAGTGAAGCGTGAAAACTTCCAAAACAGGCTATCAGTCGCAGAAGCAGCAGACGCTGCAGTATCACAGATAATCAAACAGGACTAGGGGGGAAATAAAACAAACAAATGACTGTAATGAATTTGTCATTTATCCTGTGTGTTAGGCTGTCGCTTCCAGGCAAAAGGCTGATTCTCGGCATGGGGCATTTGATAGAAGCGAAATTGCCTTGAACAAGGAAAAAATGGGAGGACGAGCGATGAGCAACAATAAGTTAATCAATTAAACAATAAGCTACAAACAAAATTAATGAAGTAGTATTCTATTAGAATAAATCTCAAAATTGCGGCTCAATTATGATACACCTAAAGCAATCAAGCGTCATCTTGTGATAACGAAAATGTAAGATTTCCTCCATCTGTTACACTTACTTCTAACTGACGTTTCGACATTTTATGTCGAAACTTGCTCCATTGACGTCTGTCAATTTACCGCGCGAGTGGCATACCGGAATGTGACAGGCGTGTGGCATTTCTACCAAACGCTCCCACTTCTTCTGTTCGCTTCGGTGTTGAAAAATGTTTCTCTCTCTCTCTCTCGTAGCAACGTTTCGTCCGGCAACAAGCACCTGGATCACTTGGCCTAGCTGCCGGTTGGTGTCAAGCAGAACCCGGGAATCTAATTTATATGGCAATGAATGGCCACCGGCAGCATGGCAGCGCAACCAAGCCGCGCGTTGGTTTACCGTGGAACAGAGTATCTTGCGGAAAGTTTACCGACTCGTGTAATGTTGTACGACGGTGGTACATTATTAATCCTGCCGAGTTTATATTAAATATTATCGCCCACCCGTGTAAGCCGGGCTGGAGTGTACATCACGAATACACACAACCGGGTGGCGTTTACCAGCAGGAACTGCGTTCAACAGTGAAAGTAAATTTCCATTTGCGAACAATCACGAGAGAAGAGTTGTGAGTTGTAAATAAGACTATTTGGATTTAACCGGTATCGGAGCCCGGAATATTGCCACGTACACTGTAGCGAGTATTTTGCTGGTCTGGTAGGAGCTTATTTCTAAGTCGTTGTAATGATTGCTTAGCAGTCTTGTTAAGTGTGTCGTATGAGAATGACAATCGATCCTACGTAACATGTTTTCAAATTCAAAGATACTAAGTAGTGTTAGAGATTTTCTTACATTTTGTAGGAACTTTAATTTTTTTGGGAAATTTAATATGTATATTGATCCATATTATGATTAAAATATAAAAAACCTCGATTTTCGAAAAAAAACTAAGCCAGTATTCTAAAGCAAACTCTAACAGAGGCTAACGTCATTAAATGCATAATTGGCGTATTTATAAATGAAATTGATTATTTACTTATCTCATAATAATAATATCGAATGAAAAATTGTAGAAAAAATTTTTAAGTCGTTCCGATATGCGATATCTAGTTACGATAACTTAACTACAAATTGTTTACAGACCAAACAAATCATTTTCTTGCATGAGCACTGTCATGTTAACCTACCCACTTATGATCAAATGCAAAATATATAGTCCATCGCACGGTGACGTCACGCATCTGAATTTAACAGCTACTGGTAGCTTTGTTTACCTTCGGGCGATGTAGTTTAGCTCTCAATTATAGTAGATCATTTCAATTGGTGCTAAAATGCCCATTATATATTGTGTGTGAGGTCCCTCGTGGGTTGTTGTCTATTGGTCAAAATTTTGAATATTATAGATTCTCCATAAAAATATGCTAAAAACGAGTTGTTGTAAAGCAAATCCAGGCACATGCACCATTTTCAACAAAATTTACTATACACTGGATTCTCTTTTTACGCGATTGATGCTTGCGCGCGAAAAAAGAATCGCGTAAAAAAAGATCGCGTCATTACAAAATCTTTCGTTATGTGGTAAGTGAGTGTGTGTATGTGTGTGTATTTTTGTGTGTGTGTTACATTTTGGCTTATCGAAATATATATAGCTTTGTAAGCTGTCAGTGGTCACGCACACACCAAACGCAAGTTACTAAAATTGCCTTCTTTCCTAGCAAACTATGAGCCTGAAGTACACCAAAGTTAGTTATTTTTTTTGTGTGTGGACACGCAAACACTACTATCGTGACGACAAGTTACCATTGATTGCATTTAGTCCTCTACACACCTCCTCTCGCCTGGGACGGACCCATTGAAGCGTGAGGAAATCAGAGTGAACTGAGTCTCAACTTTTTTAGGCCCACGTGTTATTATTCGCACATGGGTATAATGTTTCGCTAAAGACAGAGGAAGATGATTTCGGGGTGTGAAAGGAACGTAGTGTCATAAATATTCAGCATGTCAGAGAGATTTTAAATTAACCAAACCACTATTGAGCAAGATCGCGCGAAATGACCTATGGTCGAATATCGACCATTTTTGATTTGAATGAAACTTTGCACACGTATTTGGCTTAGCAAACTGAGCATTTTTCACCGATGGAGAGATTTTTTACACACATGAGTTACAGTCTAAAAGGGCATATGCCTTTTCGGCATAAGTTTTATTCGAAGCATTGTAGCCCAGAAACCGTTGGTTGTATAGAAAAACTGTCTTAGAATGAGTTGTAGGGAATTAAAAATGCACCATAAAAAAATATACACTGAACAAAAAAAATTTTTTTTGACCAAAACAAATTAAAAATGGACATTGAATTTCAATTAAAAAAGAGTAGAATTTTTTTATAATTTTTTTTCAAAGTAACTTGACGTTAAAACGCGGCTTTTCAAAAAAAGTCCAGGATGGAGAAATGAAAAATATTTTTTTTTATGGTAGATTAATTTTTTTATAAAAATTCTAATTTCAAAACTTTTCAAAATATTTGTATTCTGATGATTTTAAAAGATGCACAGAGTCTTCGAATTAAAAAGCTCTTGGTAGTAAACATTCTAAAGGCATCGGTTTTCGAGTTATTTTAAATTTAAGTTCGAAAAATTATTAATATTTCGGAAAATACACGTTTTTCTTAATTTGTCCATGGTTCTCCAGCAAAAACCATACGTTCATTGGAATGCTTGATCGAAAATATACAATTTATTCTTTGACAATAAAACGATTGGATAAATAACTCAAGCGCTAAACCTAAGCATATCTACACGTTCCCCCTTGCCGAATGTTTTATAAAAAAATATGTTTGTCGTGTAACACTATCTACTTGTTTACTAATAATGAGTGTTTGTAAAGTACGCAACCAATAACTACTGGGTTACCTATAATATCTGTTCTCGTATATAAATACGATTGCACTACTCCAGATGTGTTAGTAACAGTTTGCATTTTGTGAAGATGAATAAAGTGAAAATGGAATACACCAAGCCCAAATGCTGTAAACCCTTTCCTGATCTTCGGTGCTCATCAAGCTTACGCAAATTAAACGAAAACGTTATTGCAAAATCAAAAATATTGAACAGTCAAGATCATTTTAATACGTCTTTATCAATTTGTGATTCGTGTAGTTATTGGAATGATAGTCAAGCCACCATTCATCCCTTCGTTGTTTACTATTCAAATCTGGAACACTTAAGAATATCAGCTTCATCATAATATCGGAAGTACTCCATGATCATGATACTGTTGCGGTTCGGGGTTCATTGCCACATTAATTCATTGCCAGTTTTTTGAAAATAACAATAGAGTTGATTAATGTCTGATGGAGCTGCCTCACAATATAAAAATAGAAAAAACTTTGCAAGTTCAAATTAAAATATAACGTCGATGCAGAGTGGCATTTTTTTGCGACTTCTCATGTTAAAGGCCCATGCGATGCAATTGGTGGCATATTAAAACGAATGGCAGTAAAAAGTTTAGCTAAAGAACATGAACATCCCATTACAAGCGCAAAAGAATTGTATGATTGGTCTAATCAGAAAAGTAATAAAAATTCATCAAAAATGTCATTCAGTTGGGTATCATATGAAGAACATGAACAAGGAGTAACAGAATGGAGCAATATTTTCAAAAAAATCTATAATAATAGCTGCCACACAAAAGTATTACTCTTTTGTTCCGATTTCGGAAAATAAGATGCAAACGAAGCTGTTTTCAAAAGATGACGCATCATTTACTTATGATGTATATAAAATATAAGGTGAAACTAGTTCTGTAAAGTATCCATGTCATAAAAAAATATAATAAAACTCGAAAATAAATGTTTGATTTTTATAACTCGATTTTTGATTTTTAAAACTCGAAAATAAATATTTGATTTTTAGATATATTTATATCACTTAGAACATTTAACTCTTTTCTTGAGAACCGTTCGCCCAATCGTTTTGTTGTCAAAGAATGAATTGTATATTTTTGATCAAGCATTCCAATGAACGTAAGATTTTTGCTGGAAAACCATGGACAAATTAAGAAAAACGTGTATTTTCCGAAATATTAATAATTTTTCGAACTTAAATTTAAAATAACTCGAAAACCGATGCCTTTAGAATGTTTACTACCAAAAGCTTTTTAATTCAAAATGACTCTCTGCATCTTTTAAAATCATCAGAATACAAATATTTTGAAAAGTTTTTAAATTAGAATTTTCATAAAAAAATTAATGTACCATAAAAAAATATTTTTCATTTCTCCATCCTGGACTTTCTTTTAAAAGTTGCGTATTAACGTCAAGTTTCTTAAAAAAAATTACAAAAAAATTCAACTCTTTTTTTTTTAAATTGAAATTCAATGTTTATTTTTTGTTTATTTTTTGGTCAAAAAAAATTTTTTTTTTACAGTGTATATTTTTTTATGGTGCATTTTTAATTCCCTACAACTCATTCTCAGACAGTTTTTCTATACAACCAACGGTTTCTGGGCTACAATGCTTCGAATAAAACCTATGCCAAAAGGCATACGCCCTTTTAGAATGTAACTCATGGGTGTAAAATATCTCTCCATCTGTGAAAAATGCTCAGTTTGCTAAGCCAAATACGTGTGCAAAGTTTCATTCAAATCAAAAATGGTCGATTAATTTTTCGCGTATTTCCAGGCGATTTGAAATGATTCTACTCTATTTGTTGATTATGAACGCCAATCTATAGTTATATATGCAATTAGTCCTGTCACATCATACAGGTTCCTCAAAATAAGGTTATTAAGTGACGGCACAAGACATTACCCGATTATGAAAAAGTCAAGTACAACATGGGTTATTCAAAACAAGACCAAAATACTATGTGCTCCAACGTAATCCTTCAACTATACTCCGACGTTTAAACTATACGGATAAAGTGATAATTCACTTGCCGATATATGAAAATATCACCAGTCATAACGACATTAAATCACAAGATATTACGTCATTGCTTTATAAATACAGATGCAGAATAAGATTACACTATTTGTAATTTTTTTTGATCACCTGTTTTTATTTTAGATGTTTGAACGCCATGTAGTTTTCGATTTTTTCTAAAATCAAACATAGTTGCTGTCCTTCAAATTCGCTGAATATATTTAACAGTAGGCAAACCCTTCCATTAACCATGCATTTGTAGATTTGTGTTAAAAGAAGAGCAAAACAAATTCCGAAATCGGCGTAAAAAACCGCGTAAATTCCAAAGTTCGCGTTAAAAATGTGCTTCATTCGCTAAAAGTTTTTTAACCATTTCTGCTAGAAAATAAAATCGAAAAACAATATACAGCAGTATTATTTCCACCTACGAATCGAACTCAATATCAAGGAATAATATAAAACGATTAGGCCAAATCAGTGAATATTCAGTAATTGGATTAAGTAAACTCATCAGACACTCTAAATAAGCAATTTGAAAATGAAAAACTATTAAAAACATACCGCGTAAAAAAAACTTTTCTGAACAATCTGCGTAAAATCTGAAATTCGCGTATAAAAACGCGTAAATGCCGAAATCCGCCTGCAAAAGTTCTTAGTGTGTTTCCCGTTGACACCCTCATACAGATTAAAGGCTTGCACCACGCATTTCAGGTTTAACACCAGGAACAAGGTCTCTATGATGGAATACGGGGGACAGAGTTTTCATGCGCGAAATTGATCATGTGTGAGGTTATATCGGAGTATCTCAGAGTGACTTTATCTACCCAATAATGATTAGGAGACGTCAGTATCAAGTTATTCTAGGCTTTGCTATGACTATCAAAAAGTACGGAGACAATCTTTTGCACTTATGAATGTTTTCTGGAGCTCGGTATTATCTCATGGACAACTATTTTGCAAACCGTTACTTTTTCCTCAGTTACATTCGTTTTTATTTGTTTTGTAAGTTTTACTTGAAACGTAACATCATACAGTTGAAAAATTGGACTCTTATTTAAGTTATACAGTTTAAACGAAAATTTATAAATTATTAAAAAACAATTTTCCGAAAACGGGTTAATAATGGAAAAAAAGTTTTGTGCAGTGGCTCCATATGAGAGGGAAGTTGTTGATTCGTTTTCAAATGAACAATCAATCCAAGCGTTTTCATGATATACTGACAGAAGGATGTTTCTCACAGTTAAGGTTAACAGTTCAGTTAAAATTATCGTTGACCATCTACATCGAAATGTCGAATTGTCATAGTTGAATCTTGATTCCAAGCTAGATTTTTTGAAGAAGGTTAATCATATTAGAATAAATCCCAGCATTTATAACAAATTCATTAGTCCAACATGCATTTTAAAAGTGGTTAGCCACTACGGGCCAACTATAAACAATATTTCCCATGTCACATATCGCATAATTTCGAGAAATTCGCGTAAAAAAAATCGTGTAAAATAAAATCACGTAATAAAACGTCGCGTAAAAACAGAATTCAGTGTATAACCTCTTTTCAATTACAAATCACAGCAAACTTTATCAATTATTTATTATTATTTTTAAATATGGAAAAACTTGACAGGCACTCAAAAACACTTAGCAGATAAAAATTTTTTAAAAGAAGCTCGTGAAATCTTATTATTATGTAGTAATTTGTAATTGTAATTGTGATTGTAATTGTAATTGTAAACAATTACAAACTAAATTCAAGAAGTCCATTTTCTTTGGAACTTTAATCATGATTGCCAGAAATAATTTAGCGAAAAGTAGAGTTTTGGTCAGTTACGAGCTCGCTTCCTTTGAATTACTTCCGGCAGTCTGCTAGTTTAGGATATAATAACGGGTGAAAACTATTTTTTTTTCTACTGCTGCCAAAAAAAGTAGTAGTACACTGGGGTCTTTCTATACGCGGTTGGTTGTAACGCGTTGAAAAAGTCCGCGTATGAAAAAATCGCGTAATTTGAAAAAATCGCCTAAAAACTCCTTTAAATGAAAAGATCCGATTTAAAGAAATAGCACACAAGTAAATATAAACTTGAAAAATAATATAAAAATGGTAGTAAAACACACAAAATGAGTTTATACTGCTTCCACAATGAAAATTTATTGAAGAACAAGACAATAACTTTCATTCTGTGCCGAACACGCATCAGTATCGGACGTGTGATCGGTGATCGCTCCGATAGAATATAAAACAAAAGACGTGTGAACAAGTGTTGGCATTGTTTGCCTGGTCGAGTGAAATAAATCCGGGTTCAAGGTCGCGCCTTTGTGCAACTGTTTCGCATCGTGACTACCAGCTGGTGCGTAAGCCGATTTGGCTGCTGGCTGAATTGTGCTACAGCAGTGGACGAGACACAAAAGAGGAAAAAGAAGAAGCCATCAGTTGACAGTGAGTTGTATCGCTGTGTGGAGTGATCTCACACCTGGCTCGCCGCTGGTGGCTGTTTGGTGCTGCTGTATTGGTGCTGCTGGCTGTAACGGCTGCAACTTCGAACGATCGGACAACCAACCTTACTGGAAGGGAGAAGTAAAAAGGTACGTGCTCTTGTCGGCGCTAGTGCGCTAGACTTAGCGGGATGGATGTAGATCCCTCGCCTCCCGCGCCACCATCCCCGAGCCCCTCTGACCCTGACCCTTCTGTTACCCCCTCCCCTGTTCATTCTTCAGTCCCCCCTCGCCCCAGGCTTTACCCAGACGGAGCCCAGGGCAGCTATACTGTCTATTTTCGGCCAAAGGCAGGACCGAAATCGAAACAGTTGAACCTCTTGCAGATTTCTAATGACCTGACGAAGGAGTACAAGGGCGTGACCGAAATTTCCAAGGTCCGGCCTAACAAGCTCCGTGTCGTGGTCAGTAACCTGAAAGAGGCCAACGATATAGCTTGCTCTGAGCTCTTCACACGCGAGTATCGCGTTTACATACCCGCACGAGACGTGGAGATCGACGGTGTCATAACCGAATCGAGTCTGTCCGTCGAGTGTATACTGGCAAGTGCCAAAGAGTGCTTTAAGAACAAAACCTGTCCCGATGTAAAGGTGCTCGACTGCAAGCAATTGCGGTCAGCATCGATCATCGGTGGCAAATCAGTATACACCCCGTCAGACTCGTTTCGAGTTACGTTCGCCGGGTCTGCGCTACCAAGCCACGTCTCGATCCACCGGGTGCGTCTGCCTGTGCGATTATATGTGCCTCGCGTCATGAACTGCCTGAATTGTAGGCAGTTAGGCCACACCGCCGCCTACTGCTGCAATAAGGCACGTTGTGGCAAGTGTGGGGAGAATCATGCGGATGATTCCTGCAGTAAAAATGCTGAAAAATGTATTCATAGTGGGGAGAGTCAGCATGAGCTCTCGACATGTGCGGTGTACATGCAGCGCAGGGATGAAATAAAGAGGTCTCTCAAAGAGCGTTCGAAGCGTTCTTACGCTGAGATGCTGAAGAAGACCGTTACCACTTCTCCCATTACATCAAACCCTTATGATCTGTTGTCCTCTGATGAAACCGATACTGACGATTCACCAGCGGGAACATCTTACGCCAATCCTGGGGAGTCTAGAAAGAGGAAAAATATTTCCTCTCCTAAACTTCCCAGAAAAGGTCCTAAGATTTCTCAAAGTGAAATGAAAGTTACAAGCAAACCAAACAGTGCTGCGGAAAAACCGAAGCAAACTCCTCCTGGGCTTGCAAATTTAAAGTCCCAGAAGGAGTTCCCAGCACTGCCAGGAACATCTAAAACCCCAGTTGTTCCTTTTGCACATCCAGTTGATGAAACAAACTCTGGATTAGTGAAATTTTCTGACATTGTGGACTGGATTTTTGAAACTTTCAATGTACCCGATCCAATTAAAATTTTTCTTACAGCATTTCTCCCAACAGTTAGATCATTTTTGAAGCAGTTGACTGCCCAATGGCCCCTCCTTGCAGCGATTGTATCCTTCGATGCCTAATTCAACTGCGTATATGAAGGATTCTATCTCTGTCTTACAGTGGAATTGTAGAAGTATTTTACCAAAAATTGATTCGTTTAAAGTTTTGATAAATAAAAATAAATGCGATGCATTTTCCCTTTGTGAAACTTGGCTTACTTCAAATATTGATCTCAACTTCCATGATTTTAATATTATTCGCCTTGATCGAGACACCCCATATGGAGGAGTACTTTTAGGGATTAAAAAGTGCTATTCTTTCTATCGTTTTAACCTCCCCTCGATTCCAGGCATCGAAGTTGTCGCATGTCAAATGACAATACATGGTAAAGAGCTTTGTATTGCCTCAATATATATTCCTCCCAGAGCACAGGTTGGGCAACGGCTGCTCTTTGATTTAATAGAACTCCTTCCCTCGCCACGTTTGATTTTGGGAGACTTCAACTCTCTTGGCGTGGCTTGGGGTTCCCCTTACAATGATAACCGCTCCTCTTTAATCTATAACTTTTGCGATGACTTCGACATGACTATTTTAAACAACGGCGAAATGCCACGTATCCCGAAACCTCCAGCGCGCCCAAGCGCTTTGGATCTATCCTTATGTTCGACGTCGCTACGGTTGGATTGCACATGGAAGGTAATCCTCGATCCTCACGGTAGCGACCATTTGCCTATTCTTATTTCAATTAATAACGGGTCAACTCGCATGCGACCAGTTGACATTCCGTATGACCTCACACGGAATGTCGATTGGATGTTATACGAGGAAATGATTTCAAAAGCGGTCGATTCGATTCAACATCATCCACCACTTGAAGAATACAACCTCCTCGCGGGCTTGATTCTCGACGCCGCGTCGCAAGCCCAAACGAAGAAATATACCGGCGTAACGATTAAAGAACGGCCTCCCACTCCGTGGTGGGACCAAGAGTGCTCCGATGTCTACACGCAAAGATCCGACGCGTTTTTGGCCTACCAGAAGGGAGGTATACCTGGCGACTATTTACGGTATTCGGAGCTTGATACATAGCTTAAAAGCTTGGCTAAAGCAAAAAAACGCGGATATTGGCGTCGGTTCGTGAACGAGACATCGATGAGCACTCTTTGGAACACAGCCCGAAGAATGCGGAATCGCGTAACGGTCAACGAAAGCGAGGAGTCTTCAAGTAGGTGGATATTTGATTTTGCCAGGTAAGTATGTCCGGACTCTGTTCCTTAGCAAAATATTGTTCGTGATGCGTCTCCGGGCCACGACGCGATAGAATCACCTTTTACGATGGCAGAATTTTCAGTTGCCCTCCTGTCCTGTATAATAACGCGCCTGGGTTAGATAGAATCAAATTCAACTTGTTGAAGAATCTACCCGGCATTGCCAAGAGGCGCTTGTTGAACTTGTTCAATAAGTTCCTGGAGCAAAACATTGTACCGCAGGATTGGAGGCAAGTGAAGGTGATCGCCATCCAAAAACCAGGGAAACCAGCTTCTGATCACAACTCTTATAGGCCGATTGCAATGCTATCCTGTATCCGGAAATTGATGGAAAAAATGATACTCCGTCGTTTAGACCATTGGGTCGAATCAAATGGCCTACTATCAGATACTCAATTTGGCTTCCGCCGTGCCAAAGGGACGAATGATTGTCTTGCGTTGCTTTCAACAGATATTCAGCTGGCGTATGCTCGCAAAGAACAAATGGCGTCTGCGTTCTTGGACATTAAGGGGGCTTTTGATTCCGTTTCTATTGACAGTCTTTTGGGCAAACTTCACCGACACGGATTTTTTTCCAATTTTAAACAATTTTTTGCACAATTTGTTGTCCGAAAAGCACATGCATTTTACGCACGGCGATTTGGCAACTTATCGCATTAGCTACATGGGTCTTCCCCAGGGCTCATGTTTAAGCCCTCTTCTTTACAACTTTTATGTAAATGACATCGACGAATGTCTGGCAAATTCATGCACGATAAGACAACTTGCAGACGACAGTGTAATCTCTGTTACAGGAGCCAAAGCTGCCGATTTGCAAAGACCATTGCAAGTTACCTTGGACAATTTGTCTGCTTGGGCGTCACAGCTAGGTATCGAATTCTCTCCGGAGAAGACTGAGATAGTAGTTTTTTCTAGGAAGCATGAACCTGCTCAGCTTCAAACACAATTAATGGGTAAAACGATTTCTCAGGTTTTGGTACACAAATATCTTGGTATCTGGTTCGACTCTAAAGGCACCTGGGGTTGTCACGTGAGGTATCTGATGAAAAAATGTCAACAAAGAGTGAATTTTCTTCGTACAATAACCGTACAATGGTGGGGAGCCCATCCAGGAGACCTTATAAGGCTTTACCAAACAACGATATTGTCTGTTATTGAATACGGGTGTTTCTGCTTCCGCTCCGCAGCAAACACACATTTGATCAAACTGGAGCGAATACGATATCAATGTTTGCGTATCGCCTTGGGTTGCATGCAATCGACCCATACGATGAGTTTGGAGAACTTAATTCTCAAACCCGTTTTATGACATTGTATTTCCATCACATGTTCCAAAATATTAACCCTTCTTCGAATATTCCAAATCGTGTCGACTTATCAAATACTTCTGATTCTACTGTGTTTTTCGATACATCCATGATAGAAGAAACTCGTGGAATCCCGGATCATTTACGCGTGCAGCAGATCCCCAAAAATTTTTCCAATAAATATCGAAACTTCAACTGCGACAATATGTACTACACTGACGGATCACTTCTTGATGGGTCCACTGGCTACGGTATTTTCAATAACAATTTAACCGTCTCCCATAAGCTCGATAATCCTGCTTCTGTTTACGTCGCAGAATTGGCTGCAAATAAGTACACCCTAGGGATTATCGAAAAAATACCCACGGATCATTATTTCATCTTTACGGACAGTCTCAGTTCCATTGAGGCTCTCCGATCGATGAAAGATGTTAAGCACTCTCCGTATTTCCTGGGGAAAATACGGGAACATCTGAGTGCTTTATCCGAAAAATCGTTTCAGATTACCTTAGCGTGGGTCCCTTCTCACTGCTGGATACCGGGCAATGAGAAAGCGGACTCTTTGGCTAAGGTGGGCGCAACAAACGGTGATATTTATGAAAGACCAATTGCTTTTAATGAATTTTTCGCACTTGTACGTCAGAATACGATCATCAGTTGGCAAAATTCTTGGACCAGAGGGGAATTGGGAAGGTGGTTACATTCCATAATCCCCAAAGTATCGACGAACCCGTGGTTCAAGGGGTTGGTCGGGTTGTAGGTCGGGATTTCATTTGCGTGATGTCCCGGCTTATGTCCAATCACTATAGATTTGACGCGCATCTCCGTCGTGTTGGGCTCGGGGAAAGTGGTATCTGTGCCTGTGGTGAAGGTTATCACGACATAGAGCACGTTGTTTGGTCATGCCCTGTACACCGTGACGCCAGGTCTAAATTAATGGCTTCCCTGCAGGCCGAAGGTAGGCAGTCGGCTGTTCCTGTTCGTGATGTCTTGGCGAGCCTTGACCTATCCTACATGTCCCTTATATACGTTTTCCTGAAATCCATCTAAGCCCCAGTTTAATCCTATTCCCTTCCGCCTACATCCAACCAAACGACAAGAACACGTTAAGACCTCGGATCCGGAAACAGCAACTAGACCCGCACGATACTCTCAGGTCCCGAGGGAGACAACCCAATATGCCAGTCCGTAATATCTTGGCCCAGCAGCGGAACATTTTCAATATGCTGCTTACCTATGGCGATGGAAAACCATCAAACAACAAATCAGTGCTTTTAATGCAAAACATTCTAGCTTCAAGTTAGATTTAGTTTCAGCTCGTAGTCGGCAGCGAGGATAAAAAATTTGCTTTTAGTTATTAAGATACTTTAGAAAGTAAGCTACCAGATATAATTGGTGCCGTTAAACATTAAATTGTATTTGTGCCGTGTCAAATAAATTATAGATGAAGAAAAATAAAAGACAATAAGTTTTTGATAAAGATTTTGACATTTTTTTAATCTTTCGTTCGTTAATCGGAAGGGTTATCGCGACGACCCTGACTCGTATCGTTATACAATTATCAATATATTTTTGTTTCTTTTTCCCGAATCAACAGAAATCGCCTATTATTTGGCAATTATAGCAAAAAAATTAAAGATATGCATTAGGGGCCATCCACATACCACGTGGACAGATTTCTAACGATTTTGCCCCCCCCCCTCCGTGGACAACTGCTCATATAAATTCTAAAAAATATGTATGGCCCGTGGACATAAAACAACCCCCCCCCCTCCACCAAGCTGTCCACGTGGTATGTGGATGGCTCCTTATTTAGATTGAAAGAAAAGAAAATCTTATTGTCATGAACCATACGATTGATTTTTTAATTTAATAGATTAACTTATACTAAACTTATTTGAAACCGCGTGAAAATAATCTTCAAAATCGCGTAAAAATCATTTACGTTATTTAAAAAAAAAATCGCGTAAAAAAACGCATATTATTGTAAAAAATCGCGTGAAAAGAGCTGCGTTAAAAACCTAGAAAATAACCCATGTAATAAAAGACCACAGTGTATATGCATTTCAATAAAAACCGATTTATCTATCTCTATACATGTAAAAATGGAATTTTGTCTGTCTGTCTAATCCATATACACTTGAAATCTACTGAACCGGTCGACATGAAAATTTGTATTTATGGGTTTCTGGGGCTGGGGAAGGTTCTTACGATAGTTTGGGATCCCTCTCTCCTCTGGAAAGGAGGGCCACCATATAAATGAAACACAAATTCTTACATAACACGAGAACTAATCGAGCAAGTGAAGCCAAACTTGGCACGTTAATGTGCTAAGAAGCAAGAAATATATCTGTGGTAGTTTGACACCCCTCCCTGCTCTGAAAGACAGGGCTCCCATACAAACGAAACAAAAATATCTTTATAACACGAGATTTATTGAAGCAAATAGAACCAAATTTGGCGTGTGATGATCCACAAGACATCCCCTTCTCGCTGATTGTCAGTCACAGCAGCACCTTCTTGTGGACTTGGTGTGTAAAATAAACTTCACTTTGGAGCTCACTTCCTTCGTGGGAGAAATAAAATACGAAGTGCTTTGCCAGTCGTTGCCATCTAGGGTAAGAAACTACTCTCGTCCATCAAGAGCGCCACGTCGTGATTCGCCGAGAAAAATTACTTAACTATCTAATTCAGCCGCTGCCGCTGCAGCTTCGAGATTAGTAAACCACAGTCCACTACCTTCCTGGCGATCTGTTGTTAAGGTTCGCAGGAAACTAGACACAGTCCAAACCGGAAGACTGTTACCTTTAAAATGGGTTACCGTGAACTTTTTGCTAAAATTTTTGTGCAGTTCAGTTAGAACTGTACAATGCGCTTGCACAAAGCTCCTTGTTACGATACCATTTTGAGCAGAGCTGAGCTTGCATAAACAAACGTTATATTTAAATCGAGATTACGCTAGTCGATATACACTAACCGTCATAAGTTTGGAATCGCTTTACTGAGTATTGCAACACCCAGTTTAAATATTGCAACACCACGAAAAGTTTAGCATCACTTGAAATTGGCAGATTTATGTAACTCTATCTTTTGATTCTGGGAATCTAGAGAGTTGCGGTCTTCAGAAAAGTTGCTCAGGAGGTCAAAGGCTTGTAATTGGCAGACAGTTAAGTGCGAAATTCAGCCGCAACGCAACGCTAGTGAGCATGTAGTTTTGAGCGTTTTGAATCCAGTTTAACTCAATAATCCCATCATTTAGAGAGTTGCAATTTTCAGCAAAGTTACTCAAAAGATGCAGAGTTTCTGGTTGACTAACAGTTTAGTTCGGAATTTCTTCTTAGTGTGCATCTTGTGTGCATAAAGTTTTTAGTGTTTTCAACTTACTCTATCTTAAATACTGTTTAGATAGTTGCAATATTCAGAAACACAGTAACACTTTTATTTACGCAATTCTATAAGCACTGATTGTTTACAAATGATGAAGTGAAATCAATTTAAATGTTGACGGTTTGATCACTCAACACAATACGTAAGCTTGTGTGTGTTTATTATTACGAAGTGCTTCCATTTGAGGAGGTTACAACATGTAGCATGCGACTGTGTTGGTATGTTGACAGTTTGATCACCAACATTCACAACCCGTTCTACTATGAGGAAAATCAACGATATCGCGACTAAATTGATTACCTCGGCTGCAAACAGTTACAGTAGACATGCCTCTAATCCGATGATGAAGGATTAGAACATCAAAGATGGCATTTCGTGTTCGTTTCTGCTGCAAGCTGAATACCGAACACGTAACGCCGTGGCTTCAGTACATGGCGCGTTCGAGAAAGCGCGTGTAAGCCCCATCCAACGAGCAGACACCTGAAATGTTTACACGAAGTCAAAAACATTCGCCCTGGAGGTTGCCGAAGTTG
Organism: Wyeomyia smithii; assembly: GCF_029784165.1. NCBI lineage: Eukaryota > Metazoa > Arthropoda > Insecta > Diptera > Culicidae > Wyeomyia > Wyeomyia smithii. The sequence goes on from NC_073696.1 coordinate 63,093,582, forward strand.
TCGGAGTCGTGTTTCATAGCGTCGCGCCGCATAGCGAGGAAATTCAGTTCTCAATTGTCTACTATGTAGAAGCCTTTAGCCTCCTGAACAAGTTTGCTGAACACCGCAACTTTTCAGAAGGTCGGAATCGTGAGATTAGTTAAGTTCAAAATACGACACATTGTGTGCCCACTAGCGCCACATAGCGGTAAAATTTCACACATTAACTGCCATACAGTAGCCTTTGACCTTCTGAACAAGTTTGCTGAAAACCGCAACTTTCTGGGTTGTCAAAAACACAAGATATCCGTCTATTTCAGGTGATACTAAACTTTCTGGGAGGTGTTGCAATATTCAGTAAAGCGATTCCAAACTTATGACGGGTAGTGTAGATGCAGCCCCGGAACTGAAAAAAAAAAGAAAGATTATGGATATTTAACCATTCCTGTGAATTTTGGTGTCACTTGCCATTTTCAAAATGCACCAAAATTCCCAACCTACTTCAACGCTAACGTTAACCGTGTGTAATCATATCACTGCATTCTAAGGAACGAGTTTTTTCTAAAAAATTCTAAAGCTCGATAGCATCATTCTAGAGAAAACCTTTCTTTTACAATCTTGCATCAAAATTTGCAAGCTGTACACTACAAACTCAATCTACAAAGACACGGAAGTAATATAACTGATTTCATTAAAAATTCTGGTCAACCCAATTTGTGATAACATAAAAATAACCGCTTCTTCATATGTAACAACTTTGTAGAAGAATTTTTTTTTCTAGAATATTGCTCTTGAGCTCTATACCCACATTTTCCCCAGAACTCGTTCTCTAGAACGCTATGGAATGATTATTTGGCGTCTCCATCGATTCAAACTGCAAGGAGGTGCACGGCTAACGTTCACGTTGGATTGGTTTGGAGCTTTTGACAAGAATGATTTAATTGCTATAATCTTTCATTCACCTGTAGTTTTCTTCGTGTGATTTCCAGATCGGTTATTTTGAAAATAGAACAAAAAAAAGACAAAGTTACGAAGTTTACAAAGTTGCGCAAAATTGACGGGATAACAACATTATAGAACTTCGTTTAACGCTATCTGCAAAGTTAGATGCTTGATGCTTGATCTCAACGAAACAATATCAATAGATCCTAACTTTTTTATTACTGGACGTTTTAAAGTTTATAGTAGAAAAATACAAAAATAATTGATTTTCACCCAACATTAACAGTTAATTTTCTGTTTGACGACTTGAACCTCCACATAACACAACTTATCGAAGTAGGGTTGATGTAGTAATCGAAATGAATGGATACTCCTTTTATTTATAAAACAAAAACCTCTGGTAATTTTTTTTTATCGAAATAGGGATCATTCCATCTCAAGTGTCCAAGTAAATGCATTGACTATCTCGGAATTCGACCAAAATCTGTAAGTCGATGTATTTTGGGCCGAAACTTATAAATACAGAGTGTTGTACCGATTTGTCTATTTGCGATTTTAGCAAAACACCTTTTTAATTTGGGACCGTTCCCAAACCACGTGGTCATATTTTGATCACTTTTATACCCCCACGTGGTATTTCGTGGTCTTTTGGCCACCCCCCCCCCTCTCTTGCGATTTTAACCATGTGGTCTTTTAATTTGTCAAGTGCCGAAAATTCGCTCAATATTTTACATTTTTATTATTAAACTTTCAGTACATTCTATATTTCCAAAAATTTGCAAAAGCTTTATTATTGACTTGGAGGCAACAATAAATTATAAGTCAGGAAAAAAGACCACGTGGTCATTGCGTTAACCCATACCCCCGTGCGTGGTCTTTCGACAAATCCCCTCGTCCGCCTCTTTATGATCACGTGGTTTAGGAACGGCCCCTTTGCGTCTATCTCGGGATGCTGAAGAGCTACAGGTGATATTGACATATTATTTTGATGTAGAATCGAACTACGTGGTAATTTTCTTTTTTTTTGCAGTGTGGCCAACATTGCATTTTTTTCGATTTAACACTTAAATTACAATTTCCTCGAAATTCCCCCCATCGATGTTGATATTTACCACGCCAACGAGTTTAGCAGACGATTTAACATAGGAATCGTTTATCAGCAAAAAAAAACAAAATGTAGCGGTCCAGAGATACAACATTTTCAAAATTGTAAGATTTTGGAATTTGTCTACGCACAAAAGCGCTTCTACATAGAATGCTGTAATCGTAATGGTATCCTAGCAGGCGTTTGTGTAATCGGATAGATGTTCCTCAAAAAAGCATCTGTTAATGATGTAACGCAAAAAAAGCCGTTCTTAGCTCATTTTCAGGAAAGGCTACAGCGGTGTTGGTTACACTTTTCATATGAATCTTCATTTCATTGGTTTATCACATTGTAAAACACAGCCTTTCGTAATTTAAAAACGTTTCCCAACAGGCAAATGATCATGTTTTTCCTAATTTAAGAACTCGGTTACCCAGATTTGCTATGATTTCAAAATTGTAAACAATGGGTAAAGTAGCTAGCAAGTCTCATCACAAAAACAGTAATTTCATTCTATATATAGTTATCATCAATTTCTCCTTTTTATTCCATCTTACGTGCATTCTTATTGAATCAAGCAAGATTAAGACTAAGCTTAAGTTATTATTGACCAAAACAAATGACCCAAAATTCTTAAATGTAGTGTTTTAATAAAACTACACGCAAGAGTTGGACTGTGCGTAACCACATCAATATTGCGTCTTTTTAGAGCACCTTTTGTACCGTTTCGGAACCAGTACAACGAATGTGTGTTGTTCATAACGCATTTGGTGCTCTAGCGAATGTTCAATGTATTGGACGGCTCAAAATCAAAACACTTTTGAAGTATTAACCGGTGCTAGTATTTCCATGATGATTTGTACTGGCATTGGTAATATTTTTCAGAATGCTGCTATCGTTGAAGCAGTGCAAGCAGTAATCAATACTGATGATCTTGGTACTGAATAGGTTAATGCGAATATGAACTGATCAATTCACCATCATGAATCCGGCCATTCAAAAACATCATCGAATCAATAACGATTAGAAAGACATTGAATTTGTTTAAAACATTTTGCATTTAACGACGACTCTGGTTTTATTCAAATGCATTCGGGTCCACGTTACTGGCACCAGCGTCAGTAAATTATGTTGCAACAAGGCTCAGTACTGGCTGTTTCGGTTGCTGACGATTTTTAAGGATGCACGAGTCGTTGATACGCACCGACTCGCGAAAGTAACCAGCGGTTTTTTGAGCGCCCCAAAACTGATCGTTTGCCCAAAACTGAAGTCTACCGGAACACCACGATTTTGTGTGTATTATACATATTCTGATTTCGATCTCTGTCAATGTATTCATTACGCAATTGTTGCGTTATCCTTTTGACACATTTGTTGTGCAAAGCCAGAGCATTTAATGTGCGTTTTGGGAAGACACATCGGTTGATGTAAGCTTGAACTTTTGCGTGTAGGAACTTTTTGGAAACATGATCCAGTAAAACTGGCCTCTGGCCCCTCAGATAAAATATGGTAGAGTTAATATTCGTTTGAAACTATGGCACATTTAAAAGATACGTGGTTGCCGTCATCTCTGATACGGCTCTCTTCACCAGCCACGATGATAGATTTATCTTTTTGCGACGGGGGTAATATTTTACACCTTATACAGAAGCAAGCTGTTCCTGCGTTTGGCATGCATACTAATCGAGTAATTCTTCCAATCCAGCGTCTTCGAAAGTTTTGGGCATTCCTTTAATATCGAAATTACCGTCTTTGAAGCGACGGATTCAATTTTGAAACATTGTTATCCTTAGAACTGCATTTCCGTAAACTTTTTTGAACTCTCGATGCCCCCCAGCCACCGTTTTCTTTGAATAAAATGAGAAAAGTAATACATTTCGCAAATGACGAATATTTGGCTGAAAATCGCGCATTTTCACACAAGTAAAAACATATGATGCCACAAAAAAAAAATCACTGATATGTCAAAGGGAATCGTTTACCATTTTTCTCAACTTGGTTCATGAAATCAACCGCTGGCGCCATCTATTAGCAAAAAGTGAGAATTTAGTTGTGCATCTAATATTAGTTGGTCATACAAAGCCATTCATGTTAAAAAAAATAGAAATTGGTCCTGCAGTAATGAAGAATTTGTATATTTTTAATATTTATCTGTCCGATATTGGTTTAATCACATTGAAAAGCTCGAGTTTTAGCATAAAAATTAATGAATTTTCAAATAAGTATTAATGGCTGCTTTAAGTTATATTTGTTTCATGGTAATCAAAATCTGTAACGACAAGGAAAATTCAGAATTCATTACCAGAATCGTTATTTTGAGCAAAACAAAAAATACTCTTGAAATCAAAGTTCAGGACGAGTTATTCTTCTACGTTTAAAAATAGCTTCTAGTGCGCGCTTTTTTTTTCTCTTCTCAACAAAAAATAACACTCATCTCTGTCGTACGTTTTGTTGAAAAATGCATTGTTTCTCTATTTGAAAACGTTTTGCAATTCTATCCTTTTTTACCTTTTTGTTTCCGAATTTTCAATGCCAAGCACAATGTCACTGAAATGTAAGACCGACACAGAGTTCGTAAATCATAGCTCTCAGTCTAACCCATAAGAGTACGAGAACGCACTTGTCGGCTGAACTTTAACAACTGAAATAGATATGAGTTGCCAACAGTGCATTCATTACCACCATCCAGCAGCCCCAGCAGTAAAACAGGTCCTTGCAATGCTGACCAGATGGAATGCTATGCAAAGTGTGTTTTTTTTTCTGTGCCGTTTCATCAAAGCGACCAACTTTCATACGCATCCGAAAGGCTCGAGGGTTGCAAATCCGTTATCTACTCAGGACATGCTGACAGTTTAGTCCTGGATTGTCTGCTGGGTATGTTCCATTTGTTTGCACTTTCGTTTCATGTGACTTTTAATTTGATTACATTTCACGGAAAGGGTTTTCGATTTTAGGTAATCAAACCCGTGCGGAGGAACGAAGTTTACTTTCGGTGTTAGACTCGAGAATCGTTTCGGGAAATTAAAAAGTGCGCCTCGTTTGGGTACATTCGACCATGGAAATCGAGAAAGTCGTCTGTCGGTCGGATGCAACCCAACAAAAAAATGAATAGTGACCATAGCGACGCGTTATTTCCGGCTGCATCTGCATGTCCGGTGAAACTCGCAAACCGATGAAATTCTCAATTTCCTTCCATAGTTCGCACTTTTTGCTTGGCTTGATTTCACTTTTGGTAACAGTTCTAGCGGGGATGCAAGCAAAAGCAGAATACACCCAAAATTAAGTGCAAAAGTTGTACCCAACTTTAATTTTGACTGCGATTATCATCTAAATCCATATGCTATTCATTCCACAAACATTTTCATCGCACCCTGAGAGTCAGCAATTTTGACAAACTTATTTTTCTCTGCAATTGCTACTGACGGAGGAGTGCTTTAAAATGCATCCAAGGAACAAGCACAAGCTTCAGTGTATAAAATTTTCACTTTTCGTCTGATTGCCCGCTTGGAACTGGTCTCCGTGGAACCACCACGTCCTTTCGTTCATCGGAGAACTAGGAAAGCGTACAAGATAAAAATGCAGAATGCAAATTGTTAGTCCCAATTGGAAATCTTTTCTGTCGGCGGGAAATCCTTTTGTGTCCACATCGGCACCAGCGCAAAACTAAACTTCCTGTTAGTGTCGTGGCAGCTTTGCATGCACAGACTGGGGACCTGGACTAGTGTCAGAACAGGTCCAGCAAGCATAATACGTAGCGTAGTGTTGAGGTCGGCAAAAAAAACTGAATGCCACCAGCTAACGGCAACGAGTTTTGCATTCACTATCGGTATGAGAAAGAACCGGAGGAAAATCGACTAGGAATAGGACTGGTCCTGGTGTTGAGGAAAAAGGGAACGTAATGTTCCCAATGATTGGACACCAGCAACATGGCAAGTGCGCTGGAGATAAAACTAGTTTCAATCGGGTACGGTTGATTTCATTGAAGCAATCGGAATTTTCTCGCTCAATTGCCCTCACCGGGATTTTAGTAATTATTGCAGGATTGAATCAATGTCATCTATTAATTTAGCTTATTTGCTACGTTAGTAGCTCGCCGTACGATCCTGAAAACATAATCGATTTTATTAGCAATCTTGACCTTTTTCATTAATATAATCACCAACCGTTCACGTCGTTTCTAGTGGTAACGAAAAGATAACTAAAATGAAATGGAACAATAAACTGGGAAAAATGCAGCTATAAAATTGCTTCACCACCGTGTCTAGAATAGAAAATGCATGAAATGCGGAACATTAACAACAGTTAGAAGTAATTTCCCCTCTGGTCTCCTTTTCTTCCAACTTTGCAATCCCGCAGCCTGCCGTCACGTGTAGTGCCGTGGAATCATTTGAAAAATTAAGAGAGCACATACACTTTAGCGAGTTTCTTGTTAAGAGACCACTTTGGCACATTCATCTGAACACGCACTATGAATGCTTAAAAGCCGCCCGAGTGGCTGGGCTTCTAGTTTAACTGCAATACGAACGACCAGAGAGATTCGGAGGCGGAGGCCTTCCCTTATTATGAAGCGTTAAGAGAGTGGAAATCTTCCTGCACAGAACTTCTCCCCTTCTCGGACAGAGGAAATTCAAAACTCGCCGTAGATTGTTTTCAGTAATTTATATCCCCCTTCGGATACTTTCCACAAGTAGGTTAGAACTGCGCAACGTACCGACCAACGGAGAAGAAAAAAAACCCCGCCATAGAAAAACATAAAAGCCTCGCAACTGCAACAGGAGAGCACAGAAGGACCTCTTATTCCGCACGGTAATCGCGCCCAGCAGTCGTTAGCCCGATGCAGCTCAGTGCGTAGCTGCTTTATTTCATTCAAGGTTTTACTTTTTAATTTCCAAAGTAGGAAAGAAACGAAAGACTCACCTGCTACTTGTAGAGTGGCGTTTCGGCTACGGGCCACCCCATTCTCGTTCTTCGCCTCACACCAGTACACCCCGGCGTCACTTTCACGGCGCGAATTTACGACCTGTAAAGACATCACGAAAGAAGCAGTGGAAATGAGTCAACGGAAGGTGAAAACTTCCAAAAGCCTGCTGTGGGTATGGGTGGCTATCCTGTGTGCTCCGGTAGCATCCAGGGGGAGAAGTTGGGAGCTCATTTGGAGGAATTAAAAATTAAAAAGGGGTGGGAGCTTTGGAGTTGAAATATCAAATTGTTATTTTAATCTTGTTGGTTTCGAAAGGAATTGAGGTACAGTGAAAAAAAGGAACATCACGAATTTTAAACTTATTTGCACATAACAGAACAAGTTATAGTATTTGTTACAAGAAAATGATACAGGTATAACTCTGTAATTTGTCTATTGAACTATTTTAAAACTCTAACGATTTTTTAAGATGAACAAATATTTTTACGACAAGTGGGCGTTTTATATTTGTTTTGAAAGTAAAAACCTAACGCAAGTCGATGAGAACTGCTTACTATGTTTATTTTATTTTTTAATGATTCTGCTATAAATCAAGTTTCACAGATATTTGTCTAAAATTGTTTAAATTTCTTTTTGATACCAATAACAATTTAATTTCTGTTCTTTTACACCTTTTATCTTCTTTTTGTTGCTTATTATACACGCTTGTCTAACGACGTTCAATTATTGTTTTCGCCGACTTTCTGTAAATATATTTTTCGACGTAGGACTACGTCTTACTTTATTAGGGTGGCGTGCTGTGGAAAGTTGCTACCACTGAGCGGATTTTAAATTCCAATTTTCAAAGAAAAGCGAAAATTGCACCAAACTTATTGTGTAATAATCCGCATATTATTTATTGCAAACTAGCGAAATTATTAATCTAAAATAAATTGAAAAACCAGTGGCGAACCGCTTTACCTTCGTAATGTTTATTTTAGACCCATGTTGCGAGTGGCCCCATCTTTTTTCTAGTTACGTCATTTCCCCTGTTTTGCAAAACGCAAAGGGATTATATTACATATGTGATACGAATTTCACACGGAAAAATCAAATATGGTGCTGTAAAATGAATAGTCCATAGTCCTACGTAAAACATGCGGCCACCTCCTATTTTTTATCTGCCGTCCATTTTAGCATGATTCTGGATTTCTTTTCTAGGTTTTGCACATTCAGAATTTCCAATATGTGGTTTTATCTGTAATGGTTGGTAACCGACTTTAAAATTTTCGGTTTTAGCTTACTTAGCTGTCCATTTTTCCCGCTGAACTTATTTATTTCGATTTTTAGTTTTGATTTTCCCATTTTACTGCCGCTCATGGCATGTCCGTCCCAATTGCATTTTTGTCAATTCTGAGTTTATTTATGGAATCAATTCCTTTTTATGTCTACTTTCGATAGAACAAATATTTTTGAGTACTTCGTTCTGAGGAACTATGAAAAAAATAGCAAGTCGGTTTGTCCCATAGCTAAAGTGATCGCAAGTCGGTCCCATTGCAAAAATCTTCGCAATTTAACCCCACAGCCAATAATGATTATGAAAAATGTGATATTTACCACAACTTATGGTCTTCAGGTTTAGAATTGGATGTACCAAGTGATATTCGATAGGAGGTTTGATTGAATTTTACACGTTCTACATTGTGTGGCTCTAGCTGATAGTACAATGTTTTCTTCAAGACAAAGTTTCCACCAGTAGCTTCTTTCAGCTGTTGGTTGTTGACAATGAACGCTTCAGGTGTGTCACTGTATTGTTAGTTAAAGCACTCTTGAGTAAATACTACTTTTCGTATTTTATCCGTATTTTATGTAAAGACGTGGGCCAGAATTGTTACATTATTGTCATGAATTTTGTTTTGAAGAATTTGTTAGTTATATCAAATACTTCGGTACGCTACTTAACTGATTTTTAACGGAGCAAACATTTTCCTAAGCTATATTTGTTTTTTTCATATTTGCTTCCACTGCTACGTCGAAGCTGTCCGCCGTCACGAACGTGTGACCGCTCTCAGGAAAATTTAGAATAAGTTACCTACACTGATTTCGAATTTATCAGTATTATCAAATGTAAAAACAAAATCTAATTTTATTCTGAGCGGCGCAGTTGGTACATTAGGTTATGCTTCTCACAAAAAACTTGTTTAATAAGGCACGAGAGAAGGTCATTTATGAATTGACCAGCGGTGGATTCATTCCAAACGCAAGCTATAGCACCGCCATTGATTTGCAGTAGTTTGTTTTTCATCACCGGTCGTAGCCGGCTATGGGACTGACTCGCTAACATTCTGGCTACGTACCGTAAAAGTAATCGCATGTGAGTCCCAGCTTATGATTTTCAACAGATTTTAGTCAAATTTCGGTGTTTATACAAGTTTTATGATGTAAAAGTGTTAGATTTTCATTGCAGTACTAAATTCTGTTGATGGTCTTGATTGAAAAAGCATTCGAGTGCCAAATTTCACCCAAAACGTTACGATTTTCAATTGCTGTTTTCTCGTCAGCATCAAACCGCAAATGGGACGGACTTGCTATGAGCGGCAGTTTAGTTGTCGCTACTTCGCTGTTATGGCTTATTATATTTGTTATTTAGCATTTGGTGTTCGGCAATTAACTTTTAAATTTGAATGTGTAATTAACTAGCTGAACGCTTTTACTATAACATTTTTAATTTATTTTTGTTATTGATATTTAACAATTAATTTCCGACATTTGAGATTCATCCCTTGAAAATGGATTTTAAACTTTTAAATCTGCATTTTTGAGTTTTCGGCAGTTTACGTTTTGCTTTCTATTTTTGATTCAATTATTTTCTCTTCTGTTTGCTTTTCCGTTTTTATTTTTAGGCTTCTGTCTTCTTACTTCTAATGTTTCAATTTGATCTTGGGACTTTTGAGGTTTGTCTGTTTAGTTTTGACCTTTGACATTCTGTTTTAGCAACTTGACTACTGTCTCTAGACTTCTGAATTTTAACTTTTGACTGTGGGCTTATAAATTTTGATATTTTCAATTTATCTCTAGATTTTTAATTTTTAATTTTTTTAATGGGGTGGGGGGATGTTTTGTGCCGAATTAATTTCTTAGTGATATTTATTCAGAATTTTCTTTTTGTGTTCTGCCACAAACAGTGACATATCGACACTATTACATACATTTCAAATTTTAATTACGTTAATAGATTGCAGTTGTTTTCGCAGCTAAGTGAATATTGTAAACCTACTTGTCAAGCAAAAAAATGATTTTGAAATTAAACCTTAACCTAATCTTACACCTATCTCACTGGCTATAAAGTGAGATAATCGTTGTTATTGAGAATTTCAACGATTTCTGTCAGAACTTATTGATAATTTGGTTTTCACATTAGTAAGACAAAGTAGTTCATTTGTGCTAAACCAGAGATTACGCTTTAACATCATTTTTAAAAGTTTATTCTGAATCTTTCGGAGAATTTTCTTTTTCAACCTTAAATTAGATTTCGACTTCTGACTTTGACATTTGAATTTTGACTCTCGACTCTTCACTCTTGACTCTTGACTCATAACTCTTAACTCTTAAATCTTGACTTTTGACTCTTGACTCTTGACTCTTGACTCTTGACTCTTGACTCTTGACTCTTGACTCTTGACTCTTGACTCTTGACTCTTGACTCTTGACTCTTGACTCTTGACTCTTGACTCTTGACTCTTGACTCTTGACTCTTGACTTTTGACTCTTGACTTTTGACTCTTGACTCTTGACTCTTGACTCTTGACTCTTGACTCTTGACTCTTGACTCTTGACTCTTGACTCTTGACTCTTGACTCTTGACTCTTGACTCTTGACTCTTGACTCTTGACTCTTGACTCTTGACTCTTGACTCTTGACTCTTGACTCTTGACTCTTGACTCTTGACTCTTGACTCTTGACTCTTGACTCTTGACTCTTGACTCTTGACTCTTGACTCTTGACTCTTGACTCTAGACTCTTGACTCTTGACTCTTTACTCTTGACTCTTGACTCTTGACTCTTGACTCTTGACTCTTGACTCTTGACTCTTGACCCTCGACTCTTGACTCTCAACCTTTGCTTTTACACCTTCGACGTTTGACTAGACTTTTGACTGAATTTTGGACATTATACTCAAAACTTTAAACTTAAGATTTTAGACATTGTATTTAGACTTTACTCATTAGACTGAGAACTTTATGTTTTATACTTTATACCTTATACTTTATACTTTATACTTTATACTTTATACTTTATACTTCATACTTTATACTTTATACTTTATACTTTATACTTTATACTTTATACTTTATACTTTATACTTTATACTTTATACTTTATACTTTATACTTTATACTTTATACTTTATACTTTATACTTTATACTTTATACTTTATACTTTATACTTTATACTTTATACTTTATACTTTATACTTTATACTTTATACTTTATACTTTATACTTTATACTTTATACTTTATACTTTATACTTTATACTTTATACTTTATACTTTATACTTTATACTTTATACTTTATACTTTATACTTTATACTTTATACTTTATACTTTATACTTCATACTTTATACTTTATACTTTATACTTTATACTTTATACTTTATACTTTATACTTTATACTTTATACTTTATACTTTATACTTTATACTTTATACTTCATACTTTATACTTTATACTTTATACTTTATACTTTATACTTTATACTTTATACTTTATACTTTATACTTTATACTTTATACTTTATACTTTATACTTTATACTTTATACTTTATACTTTATACTTTATACTTTATACTTTATACTTTATACTTTATACTTTATACTTTATACTTTATACTTTATACTTTATACTTTATACTTTATACTTTATACTTTATACTTTATACTTTATACTTTATACTTTATACTTTATACTTTATACTTTATACTTTATACTTTATACTTTATACTTTATACTTTATACTTTATACTTTATACTTTATACTTTATACTTTATACTTTATACTTTATACTTTATACTTTATACTTTATACTTTATACTTTATACTTTATACTTTATACTTTATACTTTATACTTTATACTTTATACTTTATACTTTATACTTTATACTTTATACTTTATACTTTATACTTTATACTTTATACTTTATACTTTATACTTTGTACTCTGTACTTTATACTTTATACTTTATACTTTATACTTTATACTTTATACTTTATACTTTATACTTTATACTTTATACTTTATACTTTATACTTTATACTTTATACTTTATACTTTATACTTTATACTTTATACTTTATACTTTATACTTTATACTTTATACTTTATACTTTATACTTTATACTTTATACTTTATACTTTATACTTTATACTTTATACTTTATACTTTATACTTTATACTTTATACTTTATACTTTATACTTTGTACTCTGTACTTTATACTTTATACTTTAAACTTTAAACTTAATACCTAATACTTCATACTTTATACTTTGATACTTTTTACTCGCCTTGTCGTTTTTGTCTGTTGACTTGAAACTTTACCTATGACTTTTGTTTTTGATTTTCGTCTTTCGAATTTTGATTTTTCATTTTCAACTTCCACTCTCGACTTTCGATTTTAGCTTTCGACATTTGACTTGCCTTTTAATTTTTTTTGATGAATAATTGTCATTTATAAACTTATGAATTGTAGCTTTTTATTTTAATTTTTTTATTTGGTTTAGGAGTTACCCTTTTGGTTTATAATTACTTATGGTACTTTTTCTTTTAAATTTTGGTTCTTGGTTTGAGGTGCCCAACTTCCTAATTTTTAGATTTGGATTTTTGAAATTAGGCTTTTCACTTATCAATTTTGACTGTTGACTGTAGGACCTTTTTTTTCGTTTCGACATTTGACTTTAATTCTTCGTTTTTTTTCTACGTCTAACAGTATCTTTCAAAATTTGTTTTTTTTAAATATTATGGTTCTTAATTTTGATACTCAACTATTGACTTTTTTGGTGTTTTTTTCTATATAATCTGAATTTTCTTACCGGTGCCGTTTGACTTTTTAAATAGTGTTTTTGAATTTGGACTTTAGACTTTTGATCTGAGATTTTCATTTTTGGAATAATGCCTAATTTTTGTTTCAACTGTTAACTACTGCTAGTTACTTTTGACTTCTGATTTCTTGCATCAAAGTTTAAAAATTTTACTTTGGAATTCACATTTTTACTGATGGTTTTAAATTTTTGCTACTGGATGGCGACCTTTAACTTTACCTTTTACCTTTTCCTTTCGACTTCGGTTTTTGATTCTAGTTTCGTGAATTTTTAATTAAGTCTATTTTTCGATCAAAAAAGTACAGAAATTTTGAAGCAGAACTACGTCTCTCGGTACGCTTCTAATGGTATTTGTAAAATGAGAATGTTAAGGTGAAACGGGATTGTGGCCTTTTCCTATACAATTTTGAGGTTAGAGTTCTTTCTACTTCTGTATTTTGATCGTAAAAAATTCGGCTTCCATAAATAAACAGCACTCGAATTGCTACTTCAGGCATGCAACAGTTGTGAAAACAATTGATCAAAGTTTCATGTACGTAGTCTTCATAAATCAAGAAAAAATTAGATTGCAAAATTCGAGTTGATCGCGACCACGTCCCGATTCACCTTAAATAAAACTATACAATTTTTGTACAATTTCAAATGCTTATAACTCGGTTAGTGTTCAAAAAATTTCCTTCGTTTCCGCAGCAGTCGGTTAGAAAACTTGTAAGCTGTCAATAAACAACATAAATTATTGCACTATTGAAAGTTGTCGAGGCATATTTAAAAAGCAGATCCTGAGCAACAAGAACTGAAAACAAGTTCAAATTACATTTAATATGAGATTCTCAGAACCGGAATTATATCTAGAATCCGGGAATTTACCTCAGACGCCATTTTGAAATTCATAATGGTGACGTCCGGTGTCTGGAAGACAGCCCAAAATGTGTAAATACCACCCAACAAAGGTAATCCCATCCAGTTTCTTCAAAACAGTCGAAAATGGCCAAATATCACTCAACACACTGCCGTTCTACGCATATTTATCCCATGTTCCAAATCATGCAAACGAGAAAAACGATGTTAAAGTTTTACAATGCTTTTACGCATTGCGCCAATGTGACAAATGCATCCATGAGTTTTTAAGCAGTTTTACCTTGCAATAGACACTCTTTTCCATAAAAATACCCACTGGGACAAATTTGCCGAGAAATTTGCCTTCCAATAGGTTATTTCTACGCATATTAGTCCCACCACGTGCATTCGATGTTTCCCAATACAAAATCCGTTTTGGGGATACAAGGCTGTTTATTCTTCACGAAAATGATCACGCTAATCGTGTTATAAAGAAAGCAGGTGATGATAGTTGAGATGAAAGTTTAGTTAATTAAATAAGTATCAGATGACTTACCATTACAAAGGAGAATTGCTTTTTCAGATTGCCCATATTTGAACATTGTTAGGCTTTCACCATTTTGGCCACACACAAAAGACAGTGCTTATAACTTTCAGTTAGTATATTTCTCATGCGTTTTTTTTTCTTATGCTCGAAAAGGAAAGGCATTCAGATTACAAACCAGCACACAAGGTTTAGGTTTTCCGAATAAAAATATGAACGTACCGCATTTTAATAATCAAGCAAAGTGATTTTCGGTATCGAATTTCTGACACCCGTAATGTAGCCAAACGTTGTAAGGAGAAGTTTTTATTGCTCTGTAGCACTTCTCAAGTATTGAATATGGGAATTAGTGATTAGTGGGATCGATTAAAATACAACAAATTTAGTGGGACAAATATGTGTAGAAAATCATCGATGGGACAAACAGATTTGGTATGGTTTTTCAAGACTTTCGGAACAAAGAATGTTATTTTTGAGTATTTTTCAAAAATATACTTGAAAACAGACTCATTGGTGATAAAAAAACGAAAATAGACCAGAAGTAACATGGGCCAACCATGCGTAGAACGGCAGTACAGGTATTTTAGAAATGAAAATGATGCCCAGAGACCGGAATTTGACTCGGCATCCTTTAGAATGCATGATGGGGAATTCCGATTTTTGGAAGCCTAAAATGACCGAATACCACCTAATATGAGTATTTCTGTAATTAATATGATGTCCAGAGATCGAAAACCTACTCTAGACATCATTTTTAATTCCAAAATGGTGACTGATGGTTTGGTGGAAATAGCCAAGATTGATCAAATTCCCGATCTCCGGGACCAAACTGTGGGGATCCCAGAGATCGAAAGTCGACTCCAGACATTTTTCAGAGCCATTTCATTTGATTTCAATTTTTTTCAGAGCCACTACATTGTTCCCAGCGAGATATATTATAAGTGTTGGATACCAGTTGACATTTTTTTTCTATAGAAAAAGAGAAGCTTGCTTCATATTTATCACTTACGGTGACATGTGTGAAATAGCCTTATGCAGTTCCACGTCAACCTTGCGGTTGTGGCTTTGAATTATGGCCTTCAATCTTTATACTATATCAAAGTTTTTTTTTCGTTTACTCTTGTTTTAAAAATGAAAACTTTGTATTTTTTGTTTTCGGGTTTAAGAATCAAATAATTCATTTCATGTTGCAGATTTTTATAAATTTCTGTATATTCTTCTCATAAGTTTTGTTCAAAAGGCAGAAAACCACTCCCTTTCGTGGACACAAAAGTCAGACTGGTTTTATGAGAAAGAAGGTGAAAATACCAGTTTCATTTGATTAGGATTCCATAAACAAGTTTTTAAGCTAGAGCCATAAAACCTCACTGAAAACCCCGAGGCAAACACTGGTGACTGCGCTTAAAAATTAAAACAATTTCATGAAAGATTAAACACACTTTTCCCCTCCCTGCCAGCTTACAGCAGTGTGTACGGGAAGTTCAAGTGTCGGCATGCAGTTCAGTTTTAAAACGGGATAATTTTTACCGAATTCCAAGAACAAACACGGGCAGAGAAAAGGGTTATAGCAACCCCGCAGCCCGACAGACGGGAAGGCATCCGGAAAATATAGAATGAACCAACCAGCCAACCGTGGTACAAGGCTGTGCTGCAGCTAACAAAGCGACGGTAGGAAAATTGGCCAAACAATGGCTGAGGAGACGCGCGACACGTCTGCAACCGAGCGGAACAAACAAAAATTGGTCGGACCGACAAGGAGCGAGTGGGGAGGTGGACTCAAAAGACAAGCGTTAGCATAAAAGCCAACTGCCAACGATGGCATGGTGGCTGCTTTTTGCGGTGACACGGATGGAAAATGATTAAAAATTTTATGAAATGTAAATATTTAAGCAGATTTTATGCCCGACTTGACGGTGGGCTCACTATGCATTGGCCATTGCAGTTATTGTGCGGTTTATTTCCGATACCATGCCTGCCAAGTTTGCAAATGTGCTCAGCAGGGTATTACTGTGAAAATATTATGATGGAGAGAAATATTGATTCGCCATTATCCAATAACAAGCATCAGCCTCCCGGTTTCTGTACCATCCCCCATCAGCCAACGACGTAATCCGACCAATTAAAAGTTAAAAAGAATTTTATTTTAGTCATCTCGTGAAGAAGCCAACTCGGGTATCGTTAGACCATAGCACTTTAATGTGAGCTCAATTTTAACGTCACCATAAAATAAACCACCGTTTCCGCAGCGGTGTTCGAATCGAATCATGAAACGAAGCTAGGCTAAGTAGCCGGATAAGCGGCGGATTTTGGTGCCGTGTCTCTTCGTCGCCGGGCCATACCCAGAACAACAGCCAATTCGGAATGCTTTCGACCTATTGGAATCTCGAAGATCCCCTGCTGGAATTGAAGTGATGTTTTTTCGCAATTGTGGTGCTGAACCCTGAGGATTTGTATGCACGTTCTTTTGCTTTCAAGAGGAGTTAACGAATGAAATTAAAAGTAGACTCTAGCGAGTGGCAGGAGCTGTTGCCGAAGAAAAAGCAATTATAATTTTAATATTAGGGATTTTATGGGCTTTATAAATTCAACTTCTCCACAAAATTGGTTTTAGGATGAGTTAATTTTATCGAAATATCGTAGAGTGGGAAGTAATAATATTTTACCTGCGTTATAGCTCGAAAAAAAGTTAGAAATTGGGGCAAAACGCCAGTTTGAATGTTCTGTTCTGTTAATTGCTTCTTGAAGTATTCCTTATTTGCCAAATGTGGGAGAGTTTGCGGGTATAAATATGACTGCAAAAATATTAGTGTGATTATCAATTTACGTTTTTTTGACAACTTTTAAGCATGTCCTAACACTTTTGTCATTTTAATTGGTTTACGCTTCATTTTCAATAGTTGATTATCTCTTTTACTTATTTTAATAATAATCTTTTGCAGATAAGTAGAGTTTGTATATTTTACTTCGTATTTGATCTGATTTAAAAATTTCAATTTTATTTGTATTTCGAATTGCTTCTATTAGTTTAATCTACTCTTAACAACGATTTCCTAGAAATGCTTCAACATATATTTCTTTTTACGAATAAAACTGTTTTGCAATATAACCTGAAATCGAATCAAATATACTGCTTAACGCACTTTTTAGTTTTTTTAGTTTCTTACAATTCATTCTTTTTTCAAACACAAACTTAGATTTTATGTATGAAAATATGAAAACAAAATTTTAAGCACAGTTTTGACAAGTGGTAACTTTGGGATTAAATGGAGGCAAACCCTAAACCAATTCGAAATAAAAAATAAAAATATAACACAAGGATTGTGCTAGATTGACGTAGAACTACTTAAGAAGTTTCAGCAGTAGGTGCAAGATGCCATTCGAGCGTTAAACCAGTAGAGGAAAATGTTCAATCTTTAATCAATCATTTGTTTGTCTTAATAAAAGCAGTTTTCGGGATCGAAGCTTTTCAGGTCTAATGTTTTGATGTCGCTTGAGGTGATTAGCAAGCACTCGTCAGTGGTTTTATTTAATGTGCCAGATCCTCCATTTGATCTGCCGTAGTTTTCGTTTCTTTTGTCGCAGTAAATCGTAAACGTCTTTTATTTTGTAGAATGCTAATTTGCTTTCCATGTGGTCTGTCGCGGTTCGACTATTGTGCCGTTGCTGTTACGGCTGCTCTAAATGATCCCGCACGCACGCCGCTGGTTGGGCGAATGAAACTAAACTCATAATTGAAAATGTTTCGAGTTTAAATATGAAGATGGAGGTGAACATTTAAGACTAAGGCTATTGCATGCAGCGATGCTCTATTTCTGAAATTTGAGCGAGATGTTGAAGGGCTACCGAATTTTATTTCACATATTTATATACGGTATCACTCACTGAATAGGAAGTAAGCAAACCCTATACGGCACAAACAAGTTTCAACACTCAGAGTACATTCAGAAAGAAACAAATTTAGCGCAAAATCTCTTGACAAAATGTATAATCTTCAACTCATTTGATTATTTGTCCTAAAACGAACAGTTAGTTGTTCAATTTAAAATTTTGAATGCTGGTCCTAATAATGGGAATTGTGGTAAATTTGAGTTCAACGAAGGCGTCAAATCATCAGTTTGATTGGATAAGAGAAAGCAAAATATTTCCGAATCTTGTAAATTGATTCAAATAACACGGTCCTTACAAAAAAAAAAGATTTTATATGGGAAATACCGTTACCACCGACGGTGCAACTGCTGTCTAACGTTGCTGCTACCCGTTGTAGCTACAGCTGTTGCTGCTACCCGTTGTAGCTACAGCTGTTGCTGCTAGGTGTTGCTGAAATATATACGACAGTCACATCATCCAAAAGTAAAATGACTTGTTTGAGCAGAAGCAGGCTTTTGTATAGGCAAAAGAGTACACTCACGGTTAACTAGGTATAATATTATGTCGACCGTGTTAGAGAAAGCAAACACTAAGCGACCAACCAGCGTTTCAACAAGGCTTGACCATTTTCAATAGTACAATAGTGCAAATAATCAAATTACAATTTTTACACTTTGCGGATGTACACATGAATTTCGATCGATTGCTGAAAGAACGGAGGAAATCCATTGAAAACTAACCGACTTATGAGCATTATGGTTTCTCTCTTTTGTTTACACCCCAATGTAAACGAACTTCCTGAGAGACGTAGTTATACGTCAAAAAACTATATCCAATCGTTAGATCAACTAATGTGTTTTGCTCAACTTACCGCAAGTCTATTGGTTTTGTCTCCGCTTGGCGCATTGCATTTTAAATATATATGGGAGAACCTGTTCTTTTGCTTTCCGCTTTTCAGAGAGCTCAATAATGCTTTATTGATGCACTGCATTGCGTTCAGGTATAGTATTTTAGATGCCAAACAACTTTGCCGAAGACACTGGATGGTCCTTAAAAAAACTATAGCTTTTCAAATTTTAGTGGGATAGGAAATAATATTTCAATTGAAGTTAGAATTGGGATTAGGATGAGGATTGGACTTAGGATTTGGATTGTGATTAAAACAGGGATTGTTAATAAGATGGATATTTGATATTGAATTGGAAAAAGGAATTCGATCTTATTCTTATTATGACGATTTTTTTTATAATTATGGGCCCTATTACAGGAGACGAGGCGAGCATCTCTTTAAAATAACTAAAATTTTAATAAAACTAAAAATTGTGTTATTCCTTCTATTACCTTCCTGTAACATATATTTTTGTGTGACATATTCCCTCATTAAATTTTGCAAACTATGAAAAAGCCCCCAACAGGTACTGAACTCCCGGCCCCCTCATAGTCCTAAATTCAGTTACTGATATTTGAGATAAGATTGGAAGTGGAATAAATACCGAGATAACTAAAGATATTACATAACTATATCTGAAATAAATATTCAAATAAAAAATTAATTATAATTATATTGAGAAGTGGTATCAGGATTGGGATTGGAATTAGGATTAAGATGGTGATAGAGATTGAAATTAAAATTTGGGTTTTGATTAGTATAGATTATAAAATTGGGATTCGGATTGGGATTAAAATTTTAATTAGGAGTGAGATTGAGATTGAGATTGAAGATAGGATTGGGATTGGGATTGGGATTGGGATTTGGATTGGGATTGGGATTAGGATCGGGATTGGGATTGGGATTGGGTTTGTAACTAAAAATGGGAATGTGAACGTTATTAAGATTGAGATTATTATTGAGATGAATATTGGATTGGAAATAAGAACTTTTTTTACATCACTATTATCTAAAATTATATCAGTTACTGACAAAATAGATTGCATATAAATTCGAATAAATATCAAGATTGGGATCGGAATTAACCAAAGATAGAACCCTGAAATGAATCTTGGGGTGAGAAATAAATTGGGATTAAGATTGGGATTGGAATTAGGATTACGATTGATATTCAGTTTGAGATTTTGATTCGAGTTGACTTTTTGACTTTTTCACGCAATTTTTCAACTTAACTTGAAATTTGTCACCTGTTTTTTGATTTGTCATTGAATATACTTTCAAAATTTTGGTGTATTTGTATTATCTTTCTAACAAAAACAGGTGACAAATTTTAAGTTCGGATGAAAAATTGCGTGAAAAAGTCTTAAAAATTAGATTTAAACTCAAATAACTCAACATGTTTCAGTGACATTAGTACAAACCTGTATATTTTTTGAAAGCTCTTTTTATCTTATTTCCAAAACTGCTAAAATATTGAAAATCGATCTAAAAATAACTGAGTTAAAATAAGTTCTATGCACTGATTAGACATCCGTATTTTGACCATACTTTAAGATTTTGGTGGTGTTTGGAAAATCTCTAGTATGAGCGAATGTTACATTTAACAAGACCTACAATTTACACTAGATCTCATTAGAAATTCGGAGTCGCTGTGGCGTAGTGTAATTGATAACTGAGATTAGGATCCGATTTGAGAATGAGATTGGGAGCAGGAATGGAATAACTGTAATTGGAATGAAAAACGGAAAAACAATCGGAATTGGGATTCAAATTTTCATTGTTATTGGTATCGAAATTGTTTTGATTGAAAGTGGAATTGCGATTGCGAATAAGATTATGATCGGGATTGTAATTGGAAATGGGATTGTAAATGGTAGTTAGATTGTAATTAAGTTTGGTATTATTATTGGGATTGCAATCAGTGTTAAGATCGGGATTGACTTTGGAATTGGAATTTAAATTTTGATAAGAATTGGAATTGAATTCAAGATTTCGGTTTCGATTGATAGTGGGATTGAGGTTTTGTTTGATATTAGGATTGGATCAGGTTTGGGATTATTATTTAGATTGCGATTCGGATTGTGATTTTTTTCTGTTCACAAAACATTTATTTGATAAGGCACAATACTCGGATTGTAATTGAAATTGAGATTTGAAATGATATTGAAATTAGATTTTTAATTTGGATTGGTATTAGGGAATCCAATCTGTTTCCTTCAGTATCGTGATTTTCAAATAATTAAGTTAGTTACTAACATAAGAGATAGAATTGGAATTTGAATGGATATAAGGATTGAGATCGCAATTAACAAAAGATATAATGCAAATTTGAGATAAATAGTAGGATTAGAATTGAAATTAGGATTATAGCAATGTTCTAAATAAAGATGGTGAGGATTGGAATTAGGATTTAGATTGGGGTTGGAGTTAGTACTGGAATTTGGATTAAAACTAGAATTGGAATTGAAGTTGAAGGACTCGGGTTTTCATTGCTATTTGTAATTGGAATCGAAATGGGATTGCGATTTAGATTGAAATCGGAGTTGGTATTAAGATTTAAATTGGGATTTTAATCCTTAATGGGAATGTGAATGGTATTGGGATTGTAATTAAGATTGGGATTGCTATTTGGACTGTTGTCAATGTTGAGAACGAGATTTAGTGTGGAATTGGTATTGAAATTTTACATGATCGAAACCGCTTTTGACCCACCAGGCTAGCGTGCAACATTGTTATTGTTGTTGGTATTGAAGTTGGAATTGAGATAGGATTGAATTAAGGAACTCCGATTTATTTTCTTTAATGCCACGAATTTTTTATAAAAATATCAATTGCAGATAACAGATAGGATTAGAAGTGTGATTTATTTTGAAATTGGGATCAGCGTTATCGAAAGAGATGATGAAAATTTTATATAAATACTGAGATGAAGATTGGGATTCGGATTAGGATTAGGATTTAGATTGGCATTGGAATTGTGATTGGGATTAGGAATGAGATTGTAACTGAAATTGCATTGGATTGCAGATGGAATTGAGATTTTTAATAGAAATGGGAATATGAATGCTATTAGCATTGTAATTGGGATTGGAATTGTTACTGGGATTGCAATCAGTGTTGAGATCGGAACTGAGTTTGGGATTAAGATTGAAATTGTAATTTGAATTAAGATTGAAATTAGGAACTCCGATCTGTTTTTCTAACATCACCAATTTTATTTTATTAAATCAGTTACTGACAGAAAAAATGAGATTAAATTTGGAATAAATATTATGATTGGGTTCGTAATTAACAGAGGTGCTGATAAAAATCTGAGATAAACATTGGAATAGGAAATAAATTTTGGACTATATAAGTGATTGAAATTGAGAACGGGATTGAGATTATGATCGGAATTAGGATTAGGGTTGGGATAGAGATTAGAATTGAAATCTAGATAAGATTTTTGACTAGTGTTGGGATTGAGATTGGTATTGAAATTAGGATTTGGGTTAGAACTAGTATTAAAGTTAGCATTCGGCTCAGAATTTGGAATTGGAAATAAGAATGATAGGGTAATCGCTCCATTATTCATCTAAACAGCTTGGTGCACCTATATTCATCATATTTTCCTCATTTGTCCTACTTACCGTCAAATTTCTACAAATTTTTGAAAGTAAATCTATTTGCTTCTCGATTTTCTCAAATTGGACGTTGAAAATATGGTAAAATTTGACGATAAATTGATTAAAAAGGCGTGAAAAGATGAATATAGGTACTAAGATGAATATAGGAGCGGTTAGCCTATTTGGGTTGTAATTAGAATTGGGAAGCTCTACCATTTTCCGATGGCTTTTAGCTTCCCGGCTCGTGAAATGAAAATTTGATTTTTCGATAAATCCCGGGATTACGAGAAAATAGTGAAAAATTCCAAAGGACAGTAAAAAACAGCGAATAGGGTAATCGCTCCTATATTCATCTCAGCACCTATATTCATCTCATCACGCCTTCTTGATCAATTTATCAAATTTTACCTCATTTATAACGTAAAACTTTCAACCACTTGACAAAATCGAGAAGCAAATAGATTTACTTTCAAAAATTTGTAGAAATTTGACGGTAAATTGAACAAATTAGAGAAATAAGATGAAAATAAGTGCAGCTAGCTGTTGAGATGAAGAATGGAGCAATTACCCTATCTAATTTAGCATTATTAAAAAATAGATCTTTTTTTTTTTTTTTGAAATATTACAAAACACATTAGTTTTTCTCGAAAAACTATGTCAAGAACTCTCTTCGGTAAATCCCTCCCACTATTTCTGGGGCACGGTTTTATAGACATTAGGTTCTGCAACTCTTTTTGGATGTTGTAGGTGAACTAATCTAAGTTCATAAGCCTTTCTCTTTTTATGAAGAAGTTTTACGCGGTTACCTGAATCAATTAGGATGTTACGGGGTTCTGATTTAAAGCTCTTCCTGAATAGTGGTTACCCCATAGGTTAAGCAACAACATGGGCTTTCGAACTCAAACCTTCCTCACCTTTTAGGTCAACTAACCCTTTCAAGAAATAAATATAATTCTTGCAAATATTGTTTACCTACGCATCGGAGCAAGTCGACAGCAATTCACTTGACGTCAAATTCTTGTTTTGCAATGATTTCATCAAGAACTGTTGAGTGCGTTGGTTTGGAGCATTCCATTCCCCAAGCGCACACTTTCAAATGGTCTGTAATTTTGAATCGACTTTTCAAAAAAAAAATCATTGCATAAATTATTTCCCGGGACTTGAATAACTATTTCCTGGGACACGGAAATCCCGGGGATTGGGATTAGATATCGGATTTAAATAAAAATTGGAATTGGGATTTGGATTATTGTTAGTAATGGGAGTAGAATTAAGAATGAGATTAATATTACGATCGGAATAAGCACTGAAATTGGTATTTAAAGTGAAATCACATTGGATTCAGAATTAGGTTTTAGATTAGGTAGAATTGCAAATGGAATCGGAATTGGGATCTATCTTCAGCTTTGTTGCTATCTGTATCTGCCTTAATATTTAAAACTTACCTTCAGAAAAAATAGTCCGCCGGCCGGCAGAAATATTCGATGTGAGCCGGGCAAAATCTTCAGGGGTGCTCCGTCCTTGTACCATTGGATGCTGGGCGGTGGATGGCCCTCTGCTTTGCAATTCAGTGTGGCAGGCTCATGTCGAGGCACTGTAGCGTCAATCGGGTGCTCGATAATGCGCGGATTTTGTAGCGCTGCAACGAAAGAAAAAATCGAACGAGACGAATAATTAGTTTGTGTAAATAAATTATGAATAGTTTAGTAAAAACAAACACAGTTTAAAGTACAACTAGCGATAAATGCCGTGCCGATTTATATGATTGATTTTGACAAATTGAATTTTAAACAAACGACCGGTTAAGTATCGTAGCGTGCAGCTAATTGTCTTCTTGCTTTGGCCGGGTTGCCGCTGGAATGCTCTGGAGTACTACATGACATGGAATGCAACTCCGGAACTTAATTGTCGAGGAAACGCAACATAACAATTAAACCGTCTTCGTGTATTTCGAGCGGAAACTGACCCACTGTCACAACAATGGCAACCGTAACCCGTCTCGCTCCAATACTGGGAGTTCTCCGTTTCAGTCCTTGGATCGGTACTGCCTCACAGTAGCCAGCAAACTTATTTAAATGGCAGTCAGCCTGCGGGTAGTTTGCAGTTAGTTAGGCAGCTAAAGAAAACAAAAAAAAAAAAATAACGGCCTTCGCCGATGAGGAAAATCACTTGGACCCGAGCAGAAAGGTAATTATCGGTTATTAAGGCAAGAACATAATTTTCATTTCAATTTGCATGACGTTAATTACCTGGAAACGAAAATATCGTCATTCCCCCACCCACCCGAACGCTGCACCGAAAACCGTGCGTCTCCATCGTTCCATTCCGGGGGAAACTAATTAGAAGCTCCGCCAAGTGCGGGGTGAAAACCCAGCCCGAGATCGATAAATTCCCCGTGTCTGAAATTGAGCTATAAATCAGGCATTTCTTTATCGTAAATTTGCATGGCGATTGCTTCTTGCTTCCCGGATGAACAGATAGCCTGGTGGAGCGTCCGCTCTATACAATGTACATATTATAATGGGAGAATATTGCACCAGGCGGAACGGAGTTGTTACACCTTACTGGTAAGCTTACGGAAGCTGGACACGGTGGAGGAAAATTTATGAAAGGAGCACTTTTGATGTTTCACCGTTAGCATTGTTCGGAGGTGCTCCGGGATAAGTTTTGCTTGTATAAAAGGGAGGCGAAACAATAGGGTAGGTTTTCTTTTTTTTTTAGTCCTTGCATAACAAAACTAGTGAATAATGTAAAAAGATTCATTTAAAAATACAACAATGGAGTTTTATTTCAAAAGCCGTGATGAAAACCTAAGAGAACCTTTAAATTTTTTTAAATCTGTAAAATCGTTAGAGGCTGTAAAATATCTTTAAAGCAACGATTGTAAATCTGAATTAATTTTCATATTTTTAATTCTTATCAATTTTAACCTAATTGATTATAATAATTATCGTTATGATTCATATAAACTTACGACTATGTTGCTCCGATTGCATTCTTATCCTGTTGGTAGTAATTATTTCCATTGATAATCACCCAACTGCCAACATAATCTGACCCCCGTTGCATGCAAGCCACGACAAAAAGAAAGCACGCCATTCCGTTCCTAGCTAATCCACTGTTGATTCCGTTAACGAGTTGTTTTAAATTTAATCAAATATGCAAAAATATGCTAAAGAGCGCCGGCAGCGCTTCTGTACTTACTATGTGCACTAGTCGGCAACAATAAAGCTGCTTGTTATTCGGATTAGCAGCGATACGTTTTTCTTTTGCTTGGGCAAACTAAAGGATTTCCGTACCGAGTGGGGCAACCTGTGTCGTTCCAACCCCGTAGCCGACAGGCGGAGCAGCTGAGTGAAATAATTAAGCTCATGCATTTTAAAATCTCCGAACCGAACAATCTTTCCAGCGGCTGACCTGATTTTGGTGTTTTACTACTACTCTGTTGTGCTTTTAAGCTCGGAGAATCGGATTGTGGCAATATAAGTTTCGGATGTGGAAAATTCTGTCACCTTTAAACATTAGAACAAATATTCTCTGTTTTGGGATTGTGTGCTCCATTTTATAACTCTTCTCAATCTAATCGGGTTTACTCAAGATTCTTATCACTCCCATTAACACCATAGCGTTACTTCAATTAATTATTTTCATGAATCCACTGTAATGTTGCTCGAAAAAATGCCTTTGAAATAACATTCCTCATTTCGACGGCGCATATTTGCCACCTTCCCAGAAGCAGCCTATTGAATTATCTGTTTTTTAATTGCTCTCATAAAAAGTGCTGCTTATCTGGGAGCCGTTAATGCGAAGAAATATGAGCAGCAATATGATCGGAATCACCAGATGCCCTCCTTCTTCGTTAACTTCGTCGGCCCAGCAAAGTACAGTGAAGATTAGACATTCTGAGCTCTAGCTTTTGAAATGAAAATTCTAAGCGTAAGTGCCGACGTGATTTATGTGGGCGTTTTTTGTTGCTCGTGCGTTGGACGGCTTCCAGTGGGGGCTTAATTCTGTGACTTGCGCTTTCGCCTTTCACCGGCTGCTGTCTCATCCTGCTTGATTGTGTGTTGTAGTCGATGTGCGATAAAGAAGATTAAAAGTGGCATATTATGTTGAGTTTTTCACTCCGAAGCGCTGTAATAGCGGTTCACTGCTGATGGCGAAAAGTGTTCCAATGATAAATCCGTTATAATTACGATATTCACGGGAGGCGGGAGGCGTACTAAAACAGGTTAAATATTTCGACACAAACGTCACTTATAGTCATCTGTCATTGTTGAAACAATAACAAAGAGATTTCCGGCAGTGCTAGTAGACTAATAATATGTTGATCCGAACACTGCTCATTATCATTTCGGTGCCATTATATGGAAAAATGTGAAAAGTTTCCCGTTGTATTGGGTTAATGGAATTTACTTCGGGAAGAGTCCCATTTTCTAAGTATGCGGGACGTTTTTTTTTTTATTTTGCAACGATTCCATGGTTTTCGTTGCCCCGGGGTATCGATTAAACTTCGGCCTAACCTCCACGCACTTGGTCGGACGGTCGAGGCCGGCGAGCGACCGCAATATATTACGGTATGCACACGTACAGGCGCAGGATAAACGCCGAGGCATGAATATATAATGTGAAGCAATTTGCATACATTTTTGCCTAGCTGTGCGTTGGCGTCGTGTTAAACTGATGCGAACATTTGGAGCACTTTCTTTCGTCGTTTTTCTTTATTTGGTAGATTTGTTGTTCATCTCGTGATAATTTTATGACCAGCCAAAATTGTGTTAAAACTTTACGATTTATACTGAGTGTGAGGCGATAATGTCTTAACTGAGAGTTGAGTCTCAATGATAATCTCATTGTCGTTGATAAATGTATTAAATAGGAAAATTAAATCCTTATCGACAGCTCAAGTTTTTCGTCGAATCGACTCAGCAATTTGGCCCGGAATGAATCAATCAACTAATTGATAATCCTTATCCTCCAATTTCCAATCGAATTTAGTCTCACATTCCACGAGTCCCTACGCGAGTACGCATAACCTAATCCATCAGTCAAAAACTTTCGTTTCGTTTTGTGCAGAACAACTTACTGGGACGTGTTCGGCAATCTTCCGGCAACTCAGCTCGAAGCTCGGAATTTCTTCCGCAGATAGTTTCGCGCTGATAATCGAACTGCAAAACATCTTCGCACAACTTCTTCTCTTCGCATATCAATTTTAAATTCAAATTAAATAATCACGACGGGCGGCATCCTGTTGTCTCATTTATCTTTCCCTTCGTCAGAAGAACAACTTTGTACAGAGAATTTACTTAGAAAGCATTCAAAGCCGGTACTGCTATTTAAATATTTTAATTTAAAACATTTTTTGCGCTTGTCGAAGCTTTGCTACCGCTTCGAAGCAACACAGCAGCGCGCATTGCGAGTAAAGTAAAAGTGCCTTGGTGAAACTTTCAACTCACGAAAAAAAAAGATAGTGGAGAAAAATTTTACTGCTTTCTGAGCCAACCCCCATTTTTATTTCCTCCTTCTAGCAGGGAAAGGAATCGAAACTTTTCAGTGTCTTTTGAAATGAAGTCACTTTTTCACCAGGTCGGACACTGAATAAGGAGAAGCACGATGCGAGAAAAGAACGTGCAAACTTTTCTACATGACGATATCGTCAAAACGTGAAACGGTCGACACGCTGCAGAGCAACATAGCTAGCCATTTTCTCTAGCAGTCCAGTCAGGTAAGCTATCGATAGGTGCCGGCAAGGAAACAGAAACGAGCAGAATGAAAATAAGTAAAGTTTTCTAATTTCATTGATTGAATTATAAAGTTGCCCGGAAATGCATTGAAAGTGAGCGATGGTTGAAACATTTTTATGCTAGACGGGGAAAAGTCGCAAACCGATCGTGGCTTCAAGTGGTAGCTACTGAGGAGAGGTAAAGATAAGCTGGTGAACAAAAGTAGAATCGTAGGATTAAAAAATGTTTGTTAATCATTTCAATCATCTGTTAGGAGAAAAATAATTCTATGTTACCGTCTATCGAGGCTTAGCAACAGATATACGTATCCGAGTATAGATGTCAGAAGATAAAAAAAAATTGAAGTCAAAAATACAACAATAAACTGAATAATAAATTAAACCCCAACCAATGAATGGAATAATAAGGGCAAAGTAATATCATGATATCATACATTTTTTTTTTTCAAATAAAACTGATTAACAAAAAGGAAAAAATGCCCCTTGTGCTCAAACTGTGAAAAAATGAAAGCCTACAGTTTTTTAACCATTCCTTTGAATTTTGGTGCCCCAAGCAAAGACAAAAGTGCGCCAAGTAATTGCTTGCTGAGTTCGTCGCTTCTACGTTAGCTTAGTCTCTGAAGCCTTTCCACACTGCCGACTTGGCTGGGAACACCAAAATTCACCGGAGTGATTAGAAACCTCAATTGTTTCATATTTTTCCCATTTCATTCGCTTTTGACGTAGAACTACGTCTCTCAGGAAATTTGGCTACATACTCGGCTACATAGGGATGTAAAATGAAAATGTAAAACCGGTAAAGGGAAAAATAGGTCCAATTTCAAATGCTAATAAATCGGTTAATTTTCGATAGATTTTCTTCGTTCTTGCAGCAATAGATTGGAAAATCTTCTGAGATTCCCCCCAAATGCAGAAAATTGTAGTTTTATTATTCGAACTATTTTACTATAGAAATTTTTTATGCCTTGTCAAACCGAAAACTCGACCTTTGGTTGGTCGTTATATGATTGCATGCCAAGCTCGGTCGAATGAATTATAGACCGAGTAATTTGAAATGTGCTATTTGGCCTATATAAGAGTCTGTTTCAGCCGAAACCGCTTATATTTGTTCTACACAGCGACAACAGCAGTCCTCCCGAATTTAGACGCTGGGGGGCCCGGGGCAAATTTGTTTTTGAGGCCCTCTTTTCTTAAAAGATTTAGAGGTATAGTTCTGGAAGGTGACGAGCAAAAAAAAGGTCGCCCTAGGACAAGGGGGGCCCCTTCAATCGGCCCCCTTTGCTCCTCCCCCCCCAAATCCGGGCCCGCCTCTATTAGCAGCAGCATATAATAACAATGGCATATAATACCAATGGCAGCAGATACCAATGGGAGCGGACACCAATGGCAGCGGATAGCGACTACAGCTGTGGTAACGGATAGCGGCAGCAGTTGCAGTGGGTATCAGCATCGATAGAAGCAGGGCCAGCTGATGCAGTGGGGTACTTCATTTAGTGAAATGCTGTCTCTGTGCGATAGCGGGCAGTAGTAAATGCATCCAATAAAAAGTTGCCTCAATTTGACAACAAATCAACGTTCTGGGAAGCTGGAGTTCAAAATACATGAGACGTCTAGTTTTGAGTGTAACAGCTTTTCTCCGTATTTTTCATCACAAGGAATACCTTATTCGCACTGTCAGTGATAACGCAAAGATGTGATCGGCATCTTATCCGATACTAAATTAAACTGCAAATTGTCCTTTTCAGGATGAAATAAATACCTAAGGGGCCATCCACATACCACGTGGACAGCTTGGAGGGGGCGGGTGGGGGGTGTGGAATGTCCACGGTCCTTGCAAAAAAAAGAATTTATATGGGCATTTGTCCACGGGGGGGAATAATCGTTAAAAATCTGTCCACGTGATATGTGGATAGCCACTAATTGAAGAGTTGATATTTTCTCTTAAACTAAATTACACCTTCAAATGTTGGAACAGTTCTAAATTTGACTTCATCTCCATGTCTCACAACATACTTAATTATCTTTTCCTTTGAACCTTAACCCTCTAGTGCCCAAGTTGATTTTCAGACGGACTTCGAAAAAATTACTAAGAATTTTTATAAACATTTTTTAAGTATTAATTGAAGCTTTTTAGAGGTTCAACTGGAGACCGTCTGTGGGCGGCACTGGGCACTAGAGGGTTAAAAATGGTCAAGCCTAACATGACAAGCAACTATATTATTGAAAATGGTCAATCCTTTTCGATTGACCTGATTGGCCGTTATATGATTGCTTTCCTAAGCACGGTCGACAGAATTATAGACCTAGTAATTCGGAATGTACTATTTGGCCTATGTAAGAACCTGTTTCAGCCGAAACTGCTCATATTAGTTTTAGACAGTGAGAGCAGTGGTATCAGCAGCGATATTGGGGCAAGCTGGTGCAGCGGCACTTCCTCTAATAAAAGCTACATTTGTGCAATAGTGAGCAGCATCAGTAGTAGTTACATAAGCCTGTACTTTCTCTGATGAAAACTTACCGTGTTTTGACAACTCACGAACGTTTCAGAATGCTGGCTTTCAAAGTATATGGGCCGTCCAATTTTCTTTGGGAAAACAATTTTCAACTTTATTATCAGAAAAATACCTTAATCTCTTCTGTCGGGGTAGCGCACAGATGGGATCAACATGATATCCGATATGAAATTGAACAACAACAGTCCTTTTTAGGACAACAAATAAATTATTGATGATTTAATATTTTCTCGTTTTGCGCTGGAATTGAAAGTAAAATGTTATTTTAGTCTGCATGTACTTTGACTGCTGAAACCTGTTTGCGTTGTATAGTGTTCGTTTTATTCCTGTTCAGTGATGCATGTGCAAACTAAAGTTCGGTAAAGCTTCAACTGGAAAAAATATGAAAGTATATGAGTCATTTCGTACGAAGTGAACACGAAAAAGCACAAACTTGGACACGACCATTACAGATTTTGCTCAAAGTTGGGAGAATTATTCATATACTGTCACTTTTGAAAAATCCCCAATTCGGTGTCGATTGTCTCTGTGGGACCCCCCTGTTAATTGCAAAGTCACGCATTTTTTGTTCAAAATCTCTTTTTTCTTTTTCTTACAATTCATAGACGTAAGTTGTACGAAAAATACTGATAGCTGATTTCTGAAGAAAATAAACCAAGGAATCCAGAAAAATATAACTTTTGACTAGAAATATTGCCAGATAAATAATTTTTGTATTTGAAAACTAAATTTACATTTTCGGTAAATACAGCCTTTTTTATTTGAAATTTGATAATTTCATCGTGTTTCTTGGAAAATTTCTCATAAGAAACAACTATCATTCCGAGGTAATTTGAGCCAATCTCGAGATATAACATTTTTAAGAAAAAAGCTGTAAATTTCGTAATTCATTTTTTTTACAATTTATAGACATAAAACACCCGAAAAATAGTAATAGGTGAATTTTGAAGGAAATAAACCAAGGAATGCAGAAAAAATATTGTTTTTGACCGGAAGTGTTGCCAGATAGATTAGTTTTAATTTTTTTTGAAATTAAATTTGCATTTTTCCGCAAATGCAGTTAATTTTACTCTAAATTCGATCGTTTCTACGTATTTCTCGGAAAATTTTACGTAAGAAACATTTATCACCTTGTGGTAATATGAGCCAATCTCGAGATATAGCATTTTTACGAAAATAGTTTTAAATTTCGTAATCATTCTTTCGTAAATATGTATCTCGAGATCAGTGTGTCGAACAGTTGACATTTTTGCATGATACCGTATCAAAAAGTACTGTTGCCTCTCTTGCAGACTGCGACAGCAGCGTCCAACTGTACGCTTCTCTATTTGAGCGAATCGCGGGAGTTTAACGATTTTCTTTTGTCCCGATCTCTGGCCGCTTCGATATCTCGACTGTCGCATTGTGCGAATGACGATAATTAGTAATCATGCGACCGTTTGGTGCAGTAATAAGATGGAAAATAAATAATTTCTATATATGTACTGCTGAAAAATATCATCAATCGTGTACACCAGAAGATTTGAATCCCAACTTCAAAACTTTTTCATTCGAAAATGGTTCGCTGTAGCGAAAGTCTCATCCTAATTTAGCATATTTAAGCAAGAGCAGGACAATAAAAGCATGAATCTTACAAATTCAATTAACGTCCTCGGACACAAATAAAAATCGAAATTGTTTCCACTTCAATTCGTAATAAATGCAATAAACAGCACAGACAGCTACAGGCAATAACACACGAGCCAGAGATTGTCTGTACAATGACAACAATATAAAGAGAAGTGAGCGAGAGAATTGTTATTCATATTGAATTCGTGACAAAAAGCTAGAGATAAGGCAGATCGTATGTAACGTCGATAGCGGCGTAGTGTTTCATTCCACAGTGGTAATTACAAAAATATTGCTACTGTCGTGTGAATACTGTAGCGTATCAGTACATTTCCCCACCCTGTTCGAGAATGGCTCATATTACCACGGGGTGATAAGTGTGTCGTATGGAAAAAAATTTCGAGAAATACAATGAAACCATCAAACTTGAAAAAAAAATCAGCTGCATTTGCCGAAAAATGCGAATTTAGTTTTTAAATGCAAAAATAATCTAGCTGGCAAAACTCCCGGTCAAAAAGAATTTTTTTTTCTGGATTTCTTACTTTATACATATTCAATGATTTTGACATTTTTGTCGTTTTTGACAATTTTTAATTTTACAAAATTTTTAACATATTCAACATTTTTGACTTATTGACGTCACCGACATTTTTTAATTTTTTGACATTTTTGATATTTTTGACATTTTAGATACATTTAAAATTTTTAACATCTTAGACGTTTTCGACATTTTTAACATTTTTGGCTTATTTGACTAGACTTATTTCAAACATTTTTAAAGAAATTTTGACGTAGAATTACATCTTACTTTAGTAGGATGGCATGCTAAAAAATCGAGAATGGAGTGAAACGACAAAATGAACGATTTCAAATGCTTCTAAATTTGTTACCAGTGAACGGCTCTTGGTCATTGGTATCAAGTTGTATTGAGAAAAAAAACTGTAGTTTACTAAATCTTTTTCGGAAATAGTTGTTCATTGTAACTTATTGATTATAATTCAACCAACCGCATGTCTGCAATCATGCTTGTCGTTTCTTAGAAGAATGCTTTCAATGTGTATTTCTTAACCCATTCCCCGCGGGTGATGCCATATGGCATCCCCTGACATATAAACTTTGATAACAGTTTAGCAACTATACTTGAAACTTCTAACGATGAAAATATTCTATGCAGCTAGAGAACATATTGATCTTCAACATGCAATATAGTTTGTACCAATTATAAGTAGGAAAGTAGATTGTGTTGTTTGCTTTGAATCTCGAGACTGAAAAAAAATCCAACCGTACGTCACGCATGTTTGCTCTTTGAATACTATCGAATTTACTCAGCAGTGTAAACCGCGGTCTACTTTTGTGTATTCTCACAAGAGTGATTCACAACTCTTGTTCCACTCATCTGTGATGTAAGCAGTAAATGTATTAATTTTTCTGCGAGCGACAAAAACACAGCACAAAGCAGAAATAAAGTGTGGTGCAAAAAATTACTACACGCATTGCTAATGCTGGGCAAAAAGTGAGCGATGAAAATTTACTCTGCTCTTTCCACATATTAAGGAGAATAACAAGCCTACCCGCAATGATGCATTTCAACCACAGACGACGCACGACGATGAAATATTATATAAGCGAACTCTCGGTGGAGAAGAAACCTCGTAGACGACAGATTGGAAGAGAAAATGAAACATTTTTGTTTATGTTTTTTGTCGATTTCTATCAAATCATAAATAAATCATTGCGGATTTGGGAAGTGGAAACAATCACTACGTCAAACTAAAGCTTTTTAAGTGCTAAGAATCGCCATTGATATTGTCACAACAGTGGCACAATAGACTCCCAGCTGGTACGATGCTGGCCTAACAAGCCAGTCGTCGTAGGTTCAAGTCTCGGCTCGGTAAAGACTGCTAGTGTCAGTAGGATCGTAGCACTAGCTCCGCAATTGACCAATTGAATGCGAAGTCTGTGTATAAAAAACATGTCAAGTTTTGAATCGGAATGTAACACCAAGGCTTTGCTTTGCTTTGTGGTAAAATAAACAAGTTCGAACTCGCTTGATAATCAAACTATGATCGCACTCAGTGAAAAAATATTGTTTTCAAGTTGTTTTCAATAGCTCTCAAAATATTGGCAGGAGGAGTGACAGTTGACAGTTGAAGTAATATACTTTTGTGCACAACGTTCACCTGCGTACCTACTAACAATGTTTTGCCGCCCTCTTTTTCGAATTCTCTCATTCTATCACTCATGCCGCTCTGCCTACTCTGTCGCCCTAGTCTGCCCCGTAGGTATAAAAAACAATCACACGTGTTTTTTTATTATTCTGGTAGCAATTTTGTTTATCGTCACATATTTTATTAAATCGAATTTTCAAGTGAAATTGTCTGGTCGTGGCCAGTCATCTTAAAAGTGCAGCTTTTTTGACTGTCTTCTGAGAATACTTTTTCCGATGCTGTATGTTTGCGATAGCTAACCCCACTAGCAGTCGGGCAATCACATTAAGAACGTATTGGCAACAGAGCATCACAAAAAGGAACGAAAAATGTACTTCGTGTGTTGATTCAGCATTATTTGAAAGATGTTTCCGGAATAGCGAATGTAATTAAAAGAAGAAGCTGTTATAGAGGGTTGTAGGAAGATTATGCGTAAGGAATAAAATACAGAAAAGCAAACTCGGCAATAGAGCGGCTGTGCACTAAAGGATGTGTGCATTGCATACCGGATGTTATACACAATCAAACATGGCATCGTCGACATGAAAATAAGGTGAAAGGCAAAGAAAAAATATTCATTATTGAAGAACAAGACGGAAACATTTTTTCTGTCGGTTGTCTTTTTTTCCAATAGTAAATAAAGGAACGGTTTCGAATGTCATCAAAGAACTGTCATCGCTTGGTACATCTTCTCCTCTGGGTCGAGGCAAAGGAGGCAGTCAAGTGAAAGACCAAATCCCATTCATCTCGTGCTTGGCTTTAATTTGTGGTAGGTCGAATTCATCGTCTGCTGCGTAATGGAAATTATGCGCGTTGGTGATAGAGTATCTGTCGATCTGGCGGCTTTAATGTAAGATCTAACTGAAGAAGGGGCTATACTATTGTCCAGGAAGGTTTTCTGCCGAACATCCAAGTTGTTATGTTTCCCGAAGAGAATGAGGAAGAAAGTGCAATTCGAATAATTCCCACCTTTGTCAAAAGTTGAACCAACCGTCCTTCTTAGAACAACCACAGAAGGATCATTTTTGATGTAGAATTACATCTCACGGGAACACTCTAACAGAAAATGTATGTTGAAAATCTGAACACTGAGTGCGTCACGGAAATTGTCCAATTCCAAATGCTTCTAACTCAACCAGTTTTCAACGAATTTTCTACATTCTTACAGCAATCTATCAAACAATTGACTACGTGTCCACTAAGATTTGGAAATCGTGATTTTTTAAGCTCGCTATTGTACTATTGAAAATTTGTTTGAGACATGTAAACGTAGATTTTGACCGATCAGAGCTGAAAACGAGGCAGAATACCGATCAATATGGGTTTATTCGAAATTTACCGCTACAAATCATTGAATTGATCAAATTGATAAAATTTTCAGATCATTCTGGCTGGAAATGCGTTACATCTAACTTGAATCGAGGAGTCATTGAATTATGAAATTTTGGAACTGAAGAGTTATAACAAGAAGACTTCCTGAGTATTTGTGTTATGAAACAATGCAGTGCAGGCTATGAAACTGAGTAATATAAAATGTGAAAAGTAAATCATATTGAGGCTAAGAAACAATAATGATTGTCAAGAACAATTATTTTGGCATATTCCTGTACCCGTGGTTTTGTAATGTCGAAAAAGAATCAAAATATAAATTGTGTACAAAAGAACTAACTGCATTTTAAAATTGTATCAGATTTTTATCAGATAAGCTTACGGAACCGAGGTAATCTGCATTTCAAATACAACATTGCTGGCCGATCCCCCTTCTTATCCGAAAGCTCCAAGATTCGTTTTCAACTGCTTTTCAAACTGTACCTATACAAAAAGAGAAACTAGAGATTTTCTCCCATCAATGCTGGCATTATAAATGCATGTTCAAACTTCCCGCTGATGTTTTTTTCGCTTTCTTCTGTTTTCGATTTTCTTCGATTAAGTTGCTTACGGCCGAAAGCGATATCATTGAAACTCCTTTGAATTGTTATAGAATTTAGGTTCAATCTTACAGGTAAGTCCACATCGCAAACAATATCGGAAAGAATGTTACTGGCACAGCTTTGATGGCAACCGGTTGCCCTAGAGGCAGTTAAGTTGTTTACTGTTTGTGAACTTGTTAGGCATACGTGGTTTCCAGCAGAAGATTTCTTGCAGTGTGTTTAAAGAAGTCGTTTTTAGGTTGGCCTGAATATGCTTCCAATTAACTTTGAGTATAATTCATTTAGTGGAGTTATTTTACCAGCTGTTATTGCTAACAGAGTTATACATAAGGGTTATCACAATGCCATTCGATACTCGTTATAAATGCCTTTTTTAGTATTATAATCGAAATAAGATGCAGCATTTTAGACAGTGAGGATAGATGAGAAACATTTCACGCAGCCTGATATACTTTTATAACCACTTCTGATAATAAGTTGAATTCTACCATATCTCTACTGTAATTTTATTTCAGCAAAAAAAAAAACATAGCTAAAAACCTTCAATCACGTTGAATGTAATACCTTCCCGCGTGCGAACATCGAATAAAAATAAACATGAACTATTCGTCCAACCAGAATACACCACACGGTGACATTAATTTATGACACCCATAGTGCTTTAATACGATTTGGTTGCCAGGCTTAAGCACGACCGTGTTTGGTCCGAAGCCACCCCGGGTGCCCCCCGATCGACAGCTGCACGATCCAGCGGAAAGCGAAAAAGTCGAACATTTTAAATATCCACTATGTTTGCATGCGGAAAATTCTTATTTAGCGTTTCACCAGCAAAAGAGAATAAAAATAAAACAAAAAAACAACGTCGAAGTCGTATTTTAGACACGGGAAACGGACTGCGATGGAATGAAAAAAGCTTTCGCTTTCATGCGGGGCAAACGGGAAACATGAACGTGCTAGCGAAACGATTCATATGCAATAGATGGGTGCCCTCGGGAATTTATTATTAAATTGTTTTCATTAGCTTGAATATGTAATTTTTAGAAACGTTTTCCTATGAGTAACCTAAATTATACAATTGAAATACCTGATTGGACAAATTAAGTTAACAATTTTCATCACCAGATTGGACACCCTCCAATCGCTACTGGAGAGCACTTTTTTCGTTGGAGTGCCTCATGTTCGTTTTTATTGTTTTTATTGAATTCAATTTATTGATATCCTATCGCTTTGTTGTTTTATGTTCGACACGCAAGGCTGAAAAAACGAAACGGAACCGGTGACTGATTGACCAACAGTACAATACAAACGGAAGGCAATACTGACGAACGTGAACATTGACGCGTGAACAATCGCAAAGATGTATATTTGGCTTTTGTGAAGTGAGCTTGGTAGTTTAGACTTAATTTCCATGGATCGTGAAAATTGCAACAGTTATCATGCTCAATAGATTCTCAATAATTACTTTTCAATGGAAAATTCATTATATTCTAAAATTTTTGAGGTGAAACTACGTTGCTAAGAAAGGTTTAATGTAAAATGAAAATCCAAAATCCAAATGTATATCACTCATTTCGAATGCAACGGATTTACTTCATTTTTACAGAAGTCAATTAAAATTAGCTACAAAATGCAGAAAATTGTAATTGGGTTATAAGAACTGTGCGTAAAAATTTACAAGTTTTACTGAAACGTAGATTTCAGCCAATCAAAGCTGAACTACACGCATCCTTGTGATTCATTATGCTTTTTCTAGCACGATAGAATTTTATACCTAACTAACCAAAAATGCACTCTTTGGGCTAAATAA
This sequence comes from Wyeomyia smithii, assembly GCF_029784165.1. Lineage (NCBI taxonomy): Eukaryota > Metazoa > Arthropoda > Insecta > Diptera > Culicidae > Wyeomyia > Wyeomyia smithii. Next base: position 63,132,145 of record NC_073696.1, read on the forward strand.
AATCCTGATTCAGATCAAACAAATCAATTTTACGGCGTGACGCACGGTCACATTCTAGCAGTAAGAGACTTCTTGCTCTTGTCAGTGTTGGCGAGTATTTGAAAGGGTATATAAGAGCCTGTTCTTGGTTCAGACAAAACATTTTACTAGAGGATATACACTGTTTCCAAAGCTGCAAAAACGTGACCGATATTATTTTGACCAAAATAAGAATGACTATAGGGCCGTAGTGTTACAGATGTTTCAATTTTATGATTATTGTACCTAAATGAAAGAAAGAGATATTTTCCTTTACTCATTTTTGCATGCACCCTTTGCTCGGCATAGTTGTGGCACATTACAATACTTTGCTGATTCAAATGGACTTTTTAAAATGACATTTGTGGAGTTTTCTTTAGAACGCCTTTTCAAACCCTTTTTCTAATATAACTTTACGTATTTATTTTGTACAATTGTTTGATGTTCTACGATGTTTTCTGAAATAAAAAAATACACAATTTCACAAAAGAAAGTTTATTTTATGGTAGGAACGATACGCACCAGCCGCACGAAATTTGCGCTCTACAGGACACTGATTCTCCCGGGGGTATCATTTGTCGAAGATAATACTTAGCAGAGAGTCCGAGAGAGGTCGGCGACTCCGTGGTGTATATTATATAATATTTAATGGTGTATATTATATAATATTTAATGGAATAACATTTTAAAGAAGACACTAAGGCTGTGCGAGATTTCGAATGATTTCGTATAATTTCGCAAAACTCGAAATTTTCCGAAATTTCGCGAAATTTCGGTTTCGCGAGATTACCGGAAAGTTTCGTTGAATTTCGCTAAACTCCGCCTAAAATTTCGCGAAATTAAACTTTTAATTTCGACGAGTACGAAATTTCGCGAAATTTCGGACCAAATTTCCGATGCGCATTATTACATTATTTTCTGGGTTGTGCTCGTTGCGACTATAAATTTAATTGAATAAATCTCAACAGATATTTGGTTTACTAATAAAAGTCAGATATAGAAGACGAAAAGACCAAATAAAATCGTACCGAAAATAGCAAATATTTGCGTCGTCTAATACCTGCTTAAGAGACTTAGCGATTATTCATGTGAACTTAACCTTAACCTTAACCTTACTTAACCGAATATAAAAATGAATTATTAACCCAAAAATGATTCCCAGTGTTTGTTTTATGAAAACACGGCCATGAAGCACCACACGCAAACTTCTCTCACCATACACAAATATAACTGCCAGAGTTAAACAAATGGTTCGAGCTTGCATTTGGGCATTTACTCGCCAGTTAGGCCGTTTACATACTGGCGCGTCCTGCGTTGCGGAGACGGTTCGCCTTGCCGTGAGTTAATGTACAGCGCTAAGCAGAGCTGTACATTAACCCACGGCAAGGCGAACCGTCTCCGCAACGCAGGACGCGCCAGTATGTAAACGGCCTTACAGCCGAAGTAAAAGCTGTGTACCGGATATGTCGGCATACAGCATAAACAAATGGAGGTTCTCATGGTCGAACTTTACAACACTGCAGTCAGGTGTTTCATACACGAAATTGCATTGAGTTAACCGTCAATCTCACAACTACTCCCATGCATAAACCCGCAATCTCACAAATATTATCATACTCTTGAATCATGCGGCTCATATGTCTTTTATGGCTGACTGATTCTAGTTCATTCCTTTGAGTCGGTCTGATTGCTTGTGTATGTGGAGGAAACAAGGTTTTATGTGTGCTTTATAGTTCTGAAGTTTTATTCAAGTGTTTTAAGAAGAAGCGAGCTTGTCTAACGAGGAAGTTCATAAGATCGATTTAGTGAGTTTGTTCATACAACCTAGAACAGAAAATGTTATAAATGATTGCATTTAATTGATCAAGCACCGTTTAAAAACAGTTTTTAACAAACAAGACCATAGAGAATTGTATCAACATTTGCTGGCTCTACAATCGAGATTTGCTAAATCGTTTCGTCTTCAGTAGTTTTGTTTGAATTGAATTGCTTTACAACTTTACTGAAGAAACCATATCTCTTGAATGCTCCTATCAAAAGTCAAATTCGTGCGCAATCTCTGCGGACAAATCGCGAACTAACTCTCAAAGCCATAAGAAGCGTTTTACCATTATGTGCATCTTTGCTGAAAACAGTAATCGTTTATCTCGTTCCACTAACGAGTTATTTACGTTTATTCGAAAACACAAGACATTTGCCTTATTTTACGTGGTTTATAAACAGCCCCATGTCAGTACAAAACTTTTTTTTATATGTTATAATCATCTGCAATGGAAAACCAACAATTTGGCACAAAAAAATGAATTTTGGCCGGAAATCTCAATTTTCCGACCATTGTGCAATGTCGGTTTTTCGACATCTGATACCTACGTTACTCTTCGTCACCAGGTAAGCATCTTGTGATTCAAATCATTGGATTGCTATGTTTTAGAAACATTTTTTATATTTTTCGAAATTTCGCGAAATTTGGAGACCAATTTCGTTTCGTCTCGAGAACTCGAAATCCACCTTGATTTCGTTTCGACTAATTTGGCGAAACCGAAATTAAGGGTTAATTTCGTTTCGTTTCGTTTCGACACCAGAAAAGCCAGTTTCGCACACCCTTAGAAGACACTACGGCTTCATAACTATTTTTTTTTTAAGTCAAAATAATTTTGATCACGTTTTGTAGCTTTGCAAACATTGTTGGATGGAAAACAGGAAAATCACTTCAATCGACCATTTTTGATCTGGCTGACTTTTGCACAGATGTTTCTATGGGTCAAATATGTCATTTGTGCAATAAGTTTTTCTGTATCACTAATCCTTGTAAAAATGCAGAGCCAGAACGGATTGTTTGATCACTGTGTCTATATCAATCAAACAATCCGTTTTGTTTTTTTTTTCTATAAAAATTCTCCGTCTTTTTGATATCCCATATTCAGAATAAATTATAAAAAATAGGATTTATTAAATACTATATATAAAATGCTTTATTTATTTTTTTTTGAAAAAACTTTTCTACGATGTTTATTTATCTTCAAAAGAAAAAATTTTTTTTAGAAACTTTGCCAAAGACATCACACCGCACGCTGAACGGCATATTATACAACTTCAATGCACCTCGGGTTTTCCTTTTCCAAAATGAAAGTTGTTAGAAAATATTCTATCGAAGAAAACTTGAATAAAAGAAATTTGATCAATTTTCAAAGAATTTTCTGACTTTTTTTCATATTTAATTTTTCAATATTTCTAACTTTTCAAGTTTCAGAGATCTATGGGTTTTCATAAAATTAGTCTGAATTCCACGTTTTCATGTGAAAATTTTGAGTTGACTCAAATTAATTTCTCTCAATTTTTTTCTGAATAGATATTGAATAATTACGTCATTTTCTTCCGAATACAGAAGTTTTTAATTACTGAAGCGAAAATATGACACAAAAATTTGAAAAAAAAACAATTTTGTGAATTAGTTATCGTTTCTTGCAAATATTAGTCTTGAATCGAAACTGCACTGGATGCTATTAAGTGCGCAACTTAGTTCTTACTTTTTGTCAACAAATGTCGCAAGCAGAAACAGCTGGTCGAATTTAACATATCTTCAACATGTTCCCAAAGTTTGTCCTCGTCCTAAACCTATTTGGGGTAGCAGGCAACTAACTAGACTTGACCGTACTCGAAAATCAGTCTTACGTGCCTGTCAAAGGAACAAAAAACCCTGTTAATCGCATCCGCTTTAATTGTGCTAGCCGGTCTTACACAGCCCTGAACAGAAGTCTGTATGCGTGCGGCATTCGTACGTAAAGCCGAATGCAACCTACGTTTGAACCCGATGAGCTTCTGAATGTTTGTAAACACGAAACTTAAGGAAGAAGGCTTACCTTCCACTATGTTTTGCTCAACAGTGAAGCGTCTACGAATAGTAACAAATGCGACCTATTTGCTGAGCACTTTTCAAATGTCTACAATATCGAATGCGCTTCACCTGACGCCATTTCCGCAGCTTTGTCTTTGGTCTTCGGTGATGTACTTTTAAAATATCCACTAGCTGCAATCTTGAACCTTTCTTTGCAAAATCATCAATTTCTGCGTAGCTGGAAGGAATCGTTAATATTCGCGGTATTTAAGAAAAGCGACAAACGAAACATTGAACATTACCGCAGAATCTTCTGCTTGTGCGCTTGCACGAAAGTTTTCGAATTAATTGTTCATCAACACCTTATGTTCAGCGTGAAAAATTACATTTCTACCGCACAACATGGGTTTTATCCGGGCAGATCTGTATCTACGAACTTACTGGAGTTTACTTTACGAACTAATTTCATTTTTGTCATATGACTTACATTTTAAGTTTAGTGATGCGGGCAATATATGTAGTTTTGCGAGAATGCGAAAATGAACGGGAATAGAAGGTGTGACTTTAGGCTTCGAAATTTTTTTTCCTCGTCCAGACGGCACGGGTGATGGGTAGAGGGTGATTCGACTTTGGTTTAGGGTGAGTTATACCTTTACCAGTAGTTTAATTGGCCAAAACACCTTGCCGGAGACAACTGAGATTGCGGGTCCTGTCTGGACGAGGAAAAACTTTTTCTAAGCTTTAAGTCACACTTTCTATTCCCGTTCATTTTCGCATTCTCGCAAAACTACATACATTGCCCGCTTCAATAAACTTACTGGAGTTTACTTCATTCTGTCTTCGTGGCATGGAGCAAAGTCTTCAAACCGATGCCATCTACACGGCTATGAAAGTTGCTTTTGATTGTGTGACTGAAGCGCATCAAGAGTTAAAAAAAATAATGGAAAGGGGCCGTTCTTAAACCACGTGGTCATATTTTAATCACTTTTTATGTCCCCCGTGGTCTTTCATGGTCTTTTGGTCCACCTCCGCCCCATCCGACTTTAACCACGTGCCAAAAATGCACATTTCTTCATGATAGGTAAATTTTTACAATTTTGTTATTAAAGTTTTGGTATATCCATGTTTCGAAGAAAAAAAAAGATAAAGCTCCATTTTTGATTTGGTGGCAACAATAAATTATAAGTCAGGAAAAAGAACACGTTAACCCCCACCTCCGTGCGTGGTCTTTCGTGGTCTTTTAACAAACCCCTCCGTCCACCTCTTTATGACCACGTGGTTTAGGAACGGCCCCAAAAGGATGCTTCAAGGGAAATAACGTGCCTTGATTGGTTCCGTTGCTTTAAAGACGGTAATTTTAATATTGAAGCATGACCAAAAACCTTCGAAGACGCTGAATTGAAGATATTGCTCTATAAGTATTCATACCAAACGCAGGAACAGCTTGCTTCGGTATCAGGTGTAAGTTGCCAGAACATTTTCAAACGATTGTATGCTTTGGTAATGATTCAAAAACACATAACTTGGCTTTCTTATGGTTCGAAGCTAAAGGACGTTGAGTCTCGTTTTCAGCCTGTGAACAACTTTTTTAGCGGTTGGCAGAGATATTACCAACTACGCTTGGCTAACGTCTTTACAGTTACTAATGCTTTGAAAATATTTGTAAGTAGTTAAAAAAATAAGTCACGTAGTTAAAATATCAAACATGCGCTTTTAAAAAAGCACTCAAATTACTGGAAACGAAATACATTAACGGATGAAACAGAAAAAAATGATCAAGCCATCTAATATAATATCAACCCGATCAGAAGAGCTTAACTAAAAAAATACAAAATTTTATCAACACGAGATACAAATAACAAATTTTGATACGATTTTGGTTTTTCCTATATGCTTTTGATAACGAAATTGAATCTGAATGATTTATGATAACAAATTCTGAAATGAAGTTGTTCTAAAACAAGTCTAACAGATTTTTCATCTCTATCAAAACTTGTTATTTCTAACAATGGTTGTTATTGTGTTGTTCTATATGCTATCTTATTTTGTTAGAAAGCTGATACGTTAGTAACAAAGCTTGATTCGGGTTTGATACTAGTGGAATCATTTTTGTTACAATTTCTGTTACACCTAACGAGATCAAATTGAAAACACAACCTGACAGGTTTTTCTCATAACACACTAACAGATTCTGTTACAACTTTGTTTTGCCCATCTGATCGGGAACAAACCAACATCTTAAACTCAAGTCAGCGTGAAATGATATGAAAATTGCTAAAATCATTTTCTTTTTCTTCACATACAAATTATTTGATAAGATCATTTTCTCACCACACAATGAAAATTAAGCAAAAGCATCAAGGACAAATATCTTCATTAGGGTGTCCCAAAAAAAAAATCGATGATAAAAAATTCAAGGTGTTCAGCCCTTAACTGAAAGATAATGTTATTTATAGCATTCTTGTAGAACATTTTCACAACATTTTTTCAGGTTGCCCGAACGTAATTTATGAAAAAATAACTTTTTTCATCTACAAACCCACTCTTTTCCATTTTTTTCAATTCTGTTCGATTCCGTAATTTTTCCATATATTTTTTTATTTTTGTGGGGTTGTTTTTGAATATTTTGCATGGTTCAGTTCAGCATTGCATTCAGTTTTTTGACTCCCAGAGCCCATTGAACATCACAAAAAAAATTATTTTTTCTAATAATTTTTAGATAAAACCCTACAAAACACAAATAAAAAAAAATTTGATCAAGAACTGAAATTTTCATTGCAAAGCGGGATTTACGACCAAAGTTTACATGCAAAAAGACACTTGATATCTAATCGGGGAGCTGAGATATTGACATTTTTCTATGTGATGGAAAACTATGCATTTTAACAAATATGTTAAATAACTGTTTTATATTGGGAGATAAAAATTAGCAATGTTCAGAAAACAAATGCATTTTTTTATGGTCGATAACTTATTAGAAGGTTTAAAAATTAGAAATTGTGATTTTTGGTGCCTTCTATTAGAAAACTCAATGTTGCTCGTAATATATAAGAGATAAAAACATGATGTCTTCGGTAAAGTTTCTTGTTTTAATATAACCTAAAATTTTGTCGAAGACACCTTGCGTCTATCTTATTCTGATTAAGAAGTAAATTTTTTATCTCACTCATAGGTGGATTGATCTTTCTACATTAAAAGATGCATTTTTGAATATCCTGAAACTCCTCCGAACATACCTTATGGCTATAATCAATATTCGAATCACTATTTAAGAAATTATACGCACAAACGGCAAAATAAAACAATGTGCAATGGCATTTTTTAGAAAATGCATAGTTTTCCATCACAAAGAAAAATGCCAATATCTCAGCCCCCCGGTAAGATATCAAGGATCTTTTTTCATGTAAATTTTTGTCTTGAATCCCGCTTTGCAATGAAAATTACAGTTCTTTATCAAAAAAAAAATTTATATGTGTTTCGAAGGGTTTTATCTGAAAATTATGTGAAAAATTCACTTTTTGTGATGTTCAATGGGCTCTGTGAGTCAAATAATTGAATGCGATGCTCAAAACCATGCAAAATATTCAAAAACAACCCCACAAAAAAAAAAATATATGGAAAAATTTAGGAATCGAACAGATTTGAAGAAAGTGCAGAAGAATGGTTTTGTAGCTTGAAAAAGTCATTTTTTCATAAATCACGTTTGGCAACCTGAAAACAATTTTTTAGAAAGTCGAAATGTTCTACACACTTAGATTTTATTGCCGAGAACTTAACAGCTGATAAATTCAGCGAAATGTTCCACATGTTTTCGGCAGAGTTTTCATGAACTTCGGAAAACGAAATGTTAATACTCGCTGGTTTACGGTACGTCGATATATTTGCTGAATGTTCGTCAAAATATATTGCTGATAATTGTTAAAAACTGCGCCGAGCTCGTTCAGCTGAAGGAAAGTTTGCCGGGATAAATTAAGTGTGTACAAAAATGCTATAAATAACATTATCTTTCAATTTAGGACTGAGCACCGTTACGATTGACGCATTTTCCAGGCAATGCAAACGAGATAAAAGCAAACTGTCAGTTAAAGCCTACCTAATGATCCATACGTTACACGTACCTTTCCATACGAGCGTTCATGATTAGTTTTCGATGGATTCGGTAACCTGAAGCCGAGCGTTGTCATACTTTCGTTCTACTTTTGATAAATTTGTTCAGTTTCAATAGTTTGTAATAAAATATGTTTTCTCCAAATGCACACGCTGAGGCAGTTTTTCACATCCGACACTTTATCGATTGAAACAAATCGATGTTGACTGAATTTGTCAACAGTGGACAAAAATTGAATAAAAGAAAATACCGAAAAAACGAAGAGATAAACATCAACGTGTAAATTCAATGGTTGAATTCGCTCATGTACGATTACCACCGTAAATCGACAGATCAACATCATCGAGCAGCTGGTTCTGCAACCAAATGCACCTCTTTTGTCATACCATTTGTTATCCGTTCGTCCGACAGTGGACCTTGGTTTCAACATCATCATATTTTTTTCATTACCATAAAAAAACTTTCCTATAAATATCCGCGGGAGGCTATCTCCGCATGCCGATACGACTCCGCACCGAAACTTGTAAACTCAGTCGAGTGAAATATCATGAATTTACAAACACGTAAAATCCTTTTGTGAGCGCGGCTGCCTCCTGAGCACTTGTCAGGCTGGAGCAGCGCGTGTTCTGTCGTATCCGGGTTATAAAATAAACGGGAATAGCAAGCAGGGTGCAATGCGCTCCGGCAAATGTTGCTCCTGCAGGCATTTGCTAAAGCGGAAGCGAAAGCAGTACGCCCCAGCAGCGGCAGGGACCTTTTTAACATGTAAATCCGCGTACGACGATATCAATATTTATGCTGATTTTATTGACAAAACATTATTGGGACGAAATGCGTACACTGCGTCTCGTTTTATAATGCTTTCGGGTTTCTGGGCTTTATCGGAAACCGAATTTTATCGATTTCAATATATTCTTACCACAGACGCGGCAGTTCTGGAGCTTCGATTGCGTTTCGTTCAACTCACCTGAAAAAAAGAAGAAATAAGGGAACGCACATCAGTATCAATCAAAGAACATCACATTAGGCTTCTCAAGCGGTTTGCGAATTACACATAATCACAATCGAACGACCGATAAAAATAAATTCTCGGAACGTGCCGGTAGATTTTCCAGCAGACGAACGAGCCTCCATCTAGCCAGCAAGCGGTCATGCACGGCTCAAGTTCAAACCCACAAAACCAAGTGAGAATTTCTCACTTGAGCTCAAACCTAGACCCCATACGAGACGGTACCGGCATCAGACACTTTTCTCATCAAGACGCATTCTTTTCGTCGCCAGCATTCACACGTACATGTTACTGGAGTCAACCGACAGCACACGTGATCTAATTTATAACATCGTAGAGCCATGGCTCACGTAGCATGAAAACATGAACGGAAAGGAACCTGGAGGAAATTTGTCCTCCGACAGACGGCAGTGTAGCAAAGCGCGCGCATGTCTGTAACCTTTTTGCAGGAAATTGCATATTACGAAAGAAACTCGGGTAGAACCTGGCAGTTTATCGAAGGGACACATTATTAAGTTGTTTTAATAGTATTCCTAAAGTATTGCAAAATGGTAAACAAAAATAACGCAATTTGTTGCTCAAAGAGAAAATCATACAGAAAATAAATGTTTTCTTTGTTCGTCAAATAGCAAACTAAAAATCGCAAATCAAAATTAGTTATTCTAGTCACGATTTTTCGGTTTTCGTTTTCAGTCTCAGCATTTTGCACCCTAGTATATTATTTACAGTGCTGTCCAACCAACAAAAGGTAAGCACATTTGGAGTTTCATTCCATGGTGTAACATATCAATGAAGAAGAAAATTCGGTGTAATGAAGAATGTGATAGATAGTGAAAAAATTACATAATTGCTAACTGAATTGTTTTTACTTCGATTTTTTACTAGGTTTGTTTTTAGCTCTTCAAATGTTTTTTTCCCTCGACAGCACTTTATATCCAATAAAATAATACCGATCAAGATAATCTCAGCCGTGTAACCCTCCAAACAATGAAGCTTTTCGGGTATACAACCAGTGGCAGCTTGTCTCTACACACAATAACCATTACTTAACCAAGACTTTTGTTTAAACCAGCTGAAAGCCGTTTAAAGGATCTCACACAGCCATTCGACCCACCTTTGTCGCCCCCCGCATGCAACAGAGAAAAAAAACGAGTTGAGAGGAAAAGGGACTAGCAACCCCGTTACGGAGGAATGCTTTTGCGCCCGAGAAATAAATTATGTATGTACATTAAACAAAAGCTATCGCGCATCCTTTTTATTTTGGCAATCTGAGGCAAATCTCCCCCCAACCCACCCCCACGCCGTATATCCAGCGTCGATAGAAAGGGCTTTCTTTTTTCCGGCAAATGGTAGCACGGGCTCTAGGGAGCAGCTGGGAGTGTAGTTTATCTTTCCTCCCACTTTCACAGTTTCATCTAAAATCTCGCTTCACCGAGAAGAGACTGCACGAACCAGATTCAGAACAACGACAACTCATTCCCCATTCGCAATGTGGACTCAGAAAAGCCTAAATATGCCACACCGAGCGAGGACGATAGCGCACGTTGTTTGAATTTAACGAGATCTCTAATGAAGCTTGTTTTTGGGGAAAAAAGTGATTGGTTTGAATGATCCGTTCCGCGTTTTTGACGTTCTCCTGCTGGTTGCGTTTGGGGAGCAAATCTCTTGTTATTGCGGACAAAGGGGAAAAACTTTTGCAACCCGTCGTCGTCGTCGTGATTGTAGTTGCGTGCCCGCACCGATGGGACCGGGTCTTAGTCAGCAATTATCAATTTATAAATCGGATAACCGGGCTAATACAATTAGCAATTTATTCCCGGTGCCGCTTTGGTCGGGTTTGTGCGGCTCAAGTTTAACGAGATAAAAATATTAACATGCGTATGGAAGATCCTCAACACTGATGAATCGGTAGCAACGTGTAGTGAATGACAAATGGGTTCAGGACAGAAAACTGGATTCATCCACTGGAGATTGAAGTGTATACATATATAACGTAATTGAGTTATTTTCGGACATATGATTTTCAAATTTGACTTAGCCATTGGGATTATGTCTTTTCGCAGGATGATTTTCAATGTGATTGGATTTTTTAAAAAACACACCATCTAAATTTACACGTTACACATTTGGTTCACGTGTAAAAACTCAACAGTTAACGTTTTATGAAAACACATCGGTTGTATACGAGCCTGAGAAGTAACGATTGACTTGTATCCGCAACCTTGCATGCAAGCTGTCCAAATTTTTGCGTCCAGGATTGATGACAGAATTTTAATGTAACGAAGCAGTTTTAATAAATTAACGAAACTGGCTTCAAATTCCAGAACAAAATCAAAAATATTTACAATTGGTGCCAATCATATAATAAGTACCTCGCATTTTTTTAATTTCACCTAACTAAACTGGTACTTCTACCTTACTGACCACTAGATGGATAACGGCTGTTATTTTTCCATCCCAGGGATCAGACCACATTGACTCTTTATGCTATGCTCAGAGGAGAAATTTGCAGTGTTTGTTTACGAAACGTAACTATTTTTTGCGATTGGATCACGCTAGACATGCTATTACAGTATCAGCTGACGTTTGTCCCACGGTCGATGTCGGTCGGTTTATTCATTCGACTAGGGTTACGCAGAAATCCTTCCGTAAGAAAGCGTGAAATATAATTTCGAGGCTACGGATCATCTCTAGCATTGATTTTCCGCTCAGATGTAACTTGAAACTGATGAGTAAAATCAACTACGGAACGTTGCTAAACTGACGTATCCGGAAATTGGAGCCCGCTCGTGAAATGTTTTTCCAAGTGGTGGGCTTTCGGCTTGAGTGGCATGTGAAGAAAAACAGTACGTCAAAAAACGTCATGCGCGCAGACATCTTGCTTCTAATGGTATTTATCAAATCTACAGATGTTCACCTGGCTGAAAAGTTCAGAAATTTTCCCATTGCGTTTTCACTGAAATTCATTAACTTGATTACAATGTAACTACAATTCAATAACTGCACTAAATTACTCCAATTTAGGAAAATTCATTGTGGTTCTCGTAACGTCGTTTGATAAAAAAATTTCAAAGCTAATTCTACTTTGTGAAACCCTCGTTTTTCGAATGCAGTTTAAATCGCGAACCGTTTTCCGTTTCCGATAGCAATATTTCAGATTGTCCCAATCAGGCTGGCAATCAACAGGCACTTATTATTGTTTTTCATTTCTTTCCGGAGAACCCTTACTTATAACGATAATAACAGGGGCTTAACCGGGAAAGAAATAACAATAATAAGCACTTGAGCCGATCTGTTCTATTTCCTCGCCAATTTTCCCTTCCATGGGCTTTTTTTGCTTTCTCTGATCCTATAGGTGGCGTGGCGCACTCATCGCCTGCCTATATGTCTACCTGGTGGTTGGCATCGCTGAACGGTAGTCGAATCAGTTGTTTTCCTTCTTGTCGACGTCGTCGTCGTCATCATAGCCGACATCGTCAACTCTTCTCTCAACTGGTTGCAATGGTTCCATTTCCTACCTCGGTCAACCTGCCTTTTCACGTACCTAGCACCACTCGTGGAGTGGAATGATTCTCAAGCACCCGTAAATCACGGCTTCGACAAGTTGCAATCTGAAGCACCAAACAGGGGGGTGACTTCATTTCGAACGGCTAAGCCGTGGTCTAGTGGTTGCAGTCTTACCACCAGCACAGAGAGCAGCATCCAACAGCACGGACCAACCTTTTGCTTTATTTTCGTCCTTGAGTAAGTTCTTCTGTATTGTACTATATTACAGGCATTGTTGTATGGAAGTGGGTAATTAGTTATTGTTATAGAGAGGCCACAATCAAGAATGTTGATTACTTTTTCTTGGTTTAGTAGGATGAGAGTTGTATACTATAAAAAAATTACCAGGTATTTTCGGGAAGTATTTTCATCTAACAAATTACACTACTCGTGCCGATGAAAGCTTTGCGAAGTTTCATTGTTACGGAATCTATTCTCCTTATCAAAGCTGTGACGAATTTTTATTCGGTGAATTATATGATCAAAAGCTTATTGTGCGCCGTGCATGTTGCTAAATGTATAGCGGCAAAAGCGAAACTGTGTACAGTGTCAGTGTGCATACACTAACTTAAGCATTTGAGCATTGTGTGAACAACACTGAAAAAGCAAGAAGTGGAAAAGGTGTTTAATCGTGTGTTACGAGTACTTTTGAAAAAAAAACTTAAGACTTAAGAAGTCGGAAAAAACGTACCTTTTTTTTCTTTTTTCATGTGAACTTGTAAGCTTGATCTAATGACAAAATAAATTCATACCCGAAAGTTATGCCGTGTGTATACCATTGACTACTTTCGTTTAGGATGGCTTGGACTGGATTTTATAGGATTCTTCAATTATTGGATTCAAATTAATTGAATTTAAATGGATTGCAATAAACCTTATTATATAAACCATTTATTTCTATGGTGTACTTATTCGACTGTAGAATGGACGAATACTATCCAATATGGATATTTCTGGAACCTGAATGATGTCCAGAAAAAAGAGTCCAGACGTCATTTATGAATCCAAGATTTTCGGTATTTATTACAGCCATTTTTATTACAGTGAAAGAAATGCCGTGAATTTGATTATAATATTATATTTTATGTTAGACAGCATTATTCTCCGCAGTAGGTATTTAAAAAAAATCAGGACTGCAATTCGACAATTTGCGATCCCCCATCAGCTTTCTATAATAATAGGATTATGCAAAAAATCAATCTCTCTTTTTTTGTTAGCAGCCGGGAGAAGTAGAGAGTTGAAGCATGGTACCCTCATTAACTCAACACTACAACTCACATTTCCGTGATACATCCTCTTGGACATGAGAATGTTTACAATCATCAGTCAGAATGAAGAGTTCGCAATGATACTGCTGTGAAACTGACAAACAAAGCATCTTCATCAAAATGGCGAAAAATTGAATAGAATTTGATGATTTTTTTTTTTCACCGAATTTTGCATTCTCAGCAGCATAAAATACTGATTCTATGCACAGAATCGACTCGACACGATTCCAGTAATTCAGCCGTGTCTCAAATACAGCTCTCTGCATATTTTTGTATATTGACCAGTTTTCTTCAGACTTCCCATAAACTAAAACTTCTACATAACATTACAAACTAACCCGTAAAGACTCGGGACGAAACTTGTTTTTTGAAAATGCTCGTTCTTAGCACTGGAACGGCCGATTTGGAAAAACTTGGAATTTTATTCAAGGGGAATAGTTGCTCTAAGTTTTGGTAAAGATGTCACCCCTCTGGACCCCTCCCCGTTTTCGCGAGATGCAAATATGACAGTGTGTTTTTTCTAATTTTTCAAACAGATTCAGCAAATTCATTAAGCAGACAGTATGTGAGTAGAGGAAGAACGAAAAATAAGCGAACTGGAAATATGATACAGATTTGGAAAAATATACCGCATCCCGTCGGGATGCGGTATATTTTTCCAAATCTGTATCATATTTCCAGTTCGCTTATTTTTCGTTGTTCCTCTACTCACATACTGTCTGCTTAATGAACTTGCGTGTTAACGGGAAAAAGCCGTTTTTAAAAATAGAAATTCAGTTCGAAAAGATTAAGCAAACACTGGGAATTTTCATACGTATCAATTGCTCCATGTATCAAATCATGTCAGGTAGATAAAATATGGTATGTAAGAGTGAATTTTGGAGTTTCTAATTTTTTTTTTCTTCATCTATAGTTTATTTGACACGGCACAAATACAATTCAATGTTCAACGGCGCCAATTATATCTGGTAGCTTACTTTCTAAAGTATCTTAATAACTAAAAGCAAATTTTTTATCCTCGCTGCCGACTACGAGCTGAAACTAAATCTAACTTAAAGCTAGAATATTTTGCATTAAAAGCACAGGTTTGCTGTTTGATGGTTTTCATTGCCATTGGTAAGCAGCATATTAAATTTGTTCCGCTGCTGGGCCAAGATATTACGGACTGACATATTGGGTTGTGTCTATCGGGCCTTGAGAGTATCGTGCGGGTCTGATTGCTGTTTCCGGATTCGGGGTCTTAACGTGTTCTTGTCGTTTGGTTGGATGTAGGCGGAAGGGGATAGGACTAAACTGGGGCGTGGATGGATTTCAGGAAAACGTATATAAGGGACATGTAGGATAGGTCACGGCTCGCCAAGACATCATGAACAGGAACAGCCGGCTGCCTACTTTCGGCCTGCAGGGAAGCTATTAATCTAGACCTGGCGTCACGGTGTACAGGGCATGACCAAACAACGTGCTCTATGTCGTGATAACCTTCACCACAGGCACAGATACCACTCTCCCCGAGCCCAACATGACGGAGATGCGCGTCAAATCTATAGTGATTGGACATAAGCCGGGACATCACGCAAATGAAATCCCGACCTACATCCAACCCCTTGAACCACGGGTTCGTCGATACCTTGGGGATTATGGAATGTAACCACCTTCCCAATTCCCCCTTGTTTCAAGAATTTTGCCAACTGATGATCGTATTCTGACGTACAAATGCGAAAAATTCATTAAAGGCAATTGGTCTTTCATAAATATCACCGTTTGTTGCGCCCACCTTAGCCAAAGAGTCCGCTTTCTAATTACCCGGTATCGAGCAGTGAGAAGGGACCCACGCTAAGGTAATCTGAAACGATTTTTCGGATAAAGCACTCAGATGTTCCCGTATTTTCCCCAAGAAATACGGAGAGTGCTTAACATCTTTCATCGATCGGAGAGCCTCAATGGAACTGAGACTGTCCGTAAAGATGAAATAATAGTCCGTGGGCATTTTTTCGATAATCCCTAGGGTGTACTGAATTGCAGCTAATTCTGCGACGTAAACAGAAGCAGGATTATCGAGCTTATGGGAGACGGTTAAATTGTTATTGAAGATACCGAAGCCAGTGGACCCATCAAGAAGTGATCCGTCAGTGTAGTACATATTGTCGCAGTTGATGTTTCGATATTTATTGGAAATTTTTTTAGGGATCTGCTGCACGCGTAAATGATCCGGGATTCCACGAGTTTCTTCTATCATGGATGTATCGAAAAACACAGTAGAATCAGAAGTATTTGATTAGTCGACACGATTTGGAATATTCGAAGAAGGGTTGATATTTTGGGACATGTGATTGAAATACAATGTCATAAAACGGGTTTGAGAATTAAGTTCGATTAACCTTTCAAAATTTTCAATCACGGGACGGTTCAAGACCTCACATTTGATTAGAATACGAGAAGACAGGCTCCAGAAGCGGTTTTTCAATGGTAGTACTCCAGCTAAGATCTCCAAACTCATCGTATGGGTCGATTGCATGCAACCCAAGGCGATACGCAAACAACGATATTGTATTCGCTCCAGTTTGATCAGATGTGTGTTTGCTGCGGAGCGGAAGCAGAAACACCCGTTTTGGAGTTTCTTAATTATTTCAGTACAAAATCACAAAACTACGTATTTTCATAAAAAATCAAATAAGAAAATCGTTCTTCAAATTTTAAGCTCCACATTTTTGAAGTAAGGTCTCCTGAATCAATACGCGATGAAATATTTATTTTAGCATGCAAATATTTTGAGAAAAACGAGTTTAAATTCAATAAAGTACGTATTTTCATGGAAATTTGATTTTCTCAGTCTCCCACAGTAAGTTTCAACTTGGCTCTTCAATTTTCAAGCTCTATATTTCTAGAGCGTAATCTTCTGAATCCAAAGATGCTGAAAGATTTATTCTAGCATGCACAGATTTAGAGAAAAAACGAGTTTGAATTCACTAAAGTACGAGTTCTTATGAAAACTTGATTTTCTCCAAATCTGTGCATGCTAGAAAAAATCTTTCAGCAAGATGAGTTGGCAACAAAAAAAAGAATAGCAATAAAGTTTTCAAAGCCAAGTAATAAAAAGCCGCAAAAGAAAATTATTTCTTTCCGGGGTTTTAGTAGAATTTGTTCAACGAAAACAATCTAGTGACAGACTTGATTTCAAGCGACGTCCGAAAATTTCTGTATTACAACCCAGTCCGCACAAATGACATGTTGGTGGCATCTGATAGAAGATTCACACTTGTATGAAAAATATGTTCTGTAAATGGTCAGGAATGCCAAAAAAAAACGCCAAAAAGGCGGGGCTTAGAACCTTATACAAACTTTTAATAAAGTGGTTTGTTAGAAATATTCTGCTTTTTCGCATTAAAGAATTGGTGATTTTTATAGGAGAAACCAAAAACGTTTCTTGTTTTCAAATTGTCATCGCGAGCCGTATTGACATCAATACATTCATGAATATTTTTCGTGACAAAGTTCAAGAAAATATATTTCATTCGAGACCATATAGTTTTTTTTCGATGATGGTAATTAGAAATGACTGAATGTGTACCTAAAAGCTAATAACATACAACAAGTTGAAATTGCGATAAATGTTCATTTTCAAATACAATCCCATTTTCATAGTAAAACTTTATCCCCTAAAATATTCGGAAAATTTTGATTATTTCAGAAACACAACATGTTAAGTTCATTCCTCTTTTTAATCACATGTCTGTTCGAATGCAATCTTTAATATTGTTACAAAATTTATGAAAATTTTTGAGGAAAATGTATAAATCATATTATATCATAATTTTATAACATATAAATTTACTGCTTTTAGTAATCATTGCACAATGGTCCAGAAACCAAATTTAGGGGGAAATTTGGGTCTAGAGCTCTATAGCAAAATTTTACAGAAAAACTTTCTTCTACAAAGTTGTTACATATGATAAAGCGCTTATTGAAAAATTATCAAAAATAAGGGTGACCAACATTATCGACGCAATCAGGTATCTAACTTTTTTATCTTTGTAAATGGACAATTCTCGCTGAAACCAGGCCACTAGTGACACGAGGTCTTTGAAAATTGATTTTTTTTGATTGAACGCAGTGAAAAATTAATAAATGCACATAAATTTGTTCCATTTGGTGGACCCCTTGTTCGCCAAGGGGTGAACAAATATTTAGGAAAGTGAAAATCGAATATTTTTATCGAGCTATATTTCAAATATTTATCCCAAAACCCTCTACAAACAGCATTTCATTATACAGAAAACATCTAGGGCTTTCATGTGGAGTATTCAAAAGTTTGACCGCCATTTTGGATTCGCCGCCATTTTTAATTTTATCGTTAAAACGCGTTTTTGAACAGGTTGGCAACCACCGATTTTAATTCTGAAACAACCATTGGAAAGCTGAGAAAAAATCCTACAAGCTACATTTAAAAAATCAGGTGTGTCGTGAAAGAAACATGGCCGTCGAGCCATTTTTCTATACCGAGTTTTAACATTTCCAACGCGCGCCGCGCGATCGATATAGCAGCAAGCGCTGCTTGCCCCGCAGCGCACACTGAACGCACATCGTTTAGTATGCACGCAGTACATGTTTTGAATAGGTCTTTATAAACAACTTATTTGGATAGAGTAGAACTGCCATAGATGGACTACTTTCTTAAGTGGACAAGATACAAGTGAAATAATGAAAACACGAAGAAAATACTCAATTACATTTATCAACGTCTTAAGCTTTGCATTTGTGGTTTTTGACTTCACTCTCAGAACTATTGGAATATTTTTAGCAAACAAATTATATTGTTCTTGAGGTAAAATATAGTGATGACTCTGCGTTCCTTTAAAAGTTTTGACATTTTCCATCCGAAGTTGAAGTTTAGTTTGAGCCGCTTCGTAATCCGCTTGCTCGAGGTAAGCGAATGTCATAGTTTTGCTTTGGTTTTCCACAGCCCATTCGTAGAACGATAACGCATCTGTAATCAGTCTGTCTCTGTTGGGAGATAAGCTATATTTACAGGCAGCTCGCTGGATGGTTCCACCAACCCCGTCACATGGGCATTTCCCGTGCGAGCTTGCGTGAAAATTCCACTCTGCGTCCATTTGGAAATCATCCTTCATAAACGTAATGTAAAATTATACTTATTTTTGTAATGACTTTCAGCGCCGTCAGAGAAAATATGCGTTTTTGATACGTGTGGCAGATTTCTCTTCATGTAACTAAACAATTCATTGAAGCAACAGTGAACAAGCACATAGTTGTGGTCGAGAACAGGTGTTATTATGATTAAACTTTTATGCTCTAACTTCCCATTTTTCAAGTAGTAAATTACAAATGGGTGAATGGTCACCATTTGTCTGGCGAAGTATCTTGTCCACTAAAGAAAATAGTCCATCTATGGCAGTTCTACTCTATCCAAATAAGTTGTTTATAAAGACCTATTCAAAACATGTACTGCGTGCATACTAAACGATGTGCGTTCAGTGTGCGCTGCGGGGCAAGCAGCGCTTGCTGCTATATCGATCGCGCGGCGCGCGTTGGAAATGTTAAAACTCGGTATAGAAAATTGGCTCGACGGCCATGTTTCTTTCACGACACACCTGATTTTTTAAATGTATATTGTAGGATTTTTTCTCAGCTTTCTAAAGGTTGTCTCAGAATTAAAATCGGTGGTTGCCAACCTGTTCAAAAACGCGTTTTAATGATAAAATTCAAAATGGCGGCGAATCCAAGATGGCGGTCAAACTTTTGAATATTTCACATGAAAGCCCTAGTTGTTTTCTGTATAATGAAATGCTGTTTGTAGAGGGTTTTGGGACAAATATTTGAAATATAGCTCGAAAAAAATATTCGATTTTCACTTTTCTAAATATTTGTTCACCCCTTGGCGAACAAGGGGTCCACCAAATGGAACAAATTTATGCGCAGTTATTAATTTTTTCTTGCGTTTAATCGCACTAAAATAAAAAAATTAATTTTCAAAGACCTCGTGTCACTAGTGGCCTGGTTTCAGCGAAAATTGCCCAGATAGAAGAAAAATTTGTTCTACAATGTTATAGCTACATTAATTTTAAGTAACTTTGTAAACGAAAGTATTTCTCTATCTTTGAAAACAACCGATATATATTGAAAAAACCATTTTACGCTCCAACTTTTTTATATCAAGATTCATCTCAAAACTGTCTTTGAACAACTTTTAGAGCTTTTTAAGAGAAACAATTTGCAATACTGGCATCGTAAATATCTCAATTTTGCTCAAAGTTATTCATATTTTTCATCAAAAAATATGCGTTTTTCATTTGTATGTCATTCTTTTTGGGGCAAACATAAAAAATATCTCTTGGTCTCATTTTGAAGGGCATATTTGACTCTATAAATGGAGGAATTTCTAAAAATATATTATTTTTTAAATTTGAGTAAATTCAATTTAAAAACAAGATGAAAATTTCAATGATACAAACATATACATTATGCATATGAATGCACCCAGATTTTTTTGTATTTTTTCTTATAACTAGACGTAATTACCTTTAATTTGACCCAAAAAGATCGAAAATCGATCAACTGGTTCAAAAGTTATGAATTTTTTGGAATAAAATACATCGAATATTGCCGCTTTGTATGGTCACCCTATTTCGGAGCTAGTTACCTTAACAACCCAACGAAACAATACGGGTTTGATTATTTTCAATAAAGATGCATCCCCACGATTTTGAGCACAATTGAAGCACTTTGCGTGACCAACTTCGAAATAGGGTGACCAAAAAAAAAACGACTGTGTTCAATGTATTTAATTTAAAAAAAAAAATTAAAATATTACATATTTTTAAAAATTCCTCCATCTATAGAGTCAAGTATGCCCTTCAAAATGAAACCAAGAGATATTTTTTATGTTTACTCCAAACAGAATGACATACAAATGAAAAACGCATATTTTTTGATGAAAAACATTAATAATTTTGATTAAAATTGAGTTATTCACGATGTCAGCATTGCAAATTGTTTCTCTTAAAAAGTTCTAAGAAACGTTCGAAGACAGTTTTGAGATGAAACTTGAAATAAAAAGTTAGAGGGTAAAATGTGTTTTTCAATATAAATCGGTTGTTTTCAAAGATAGGGAAAAACTTTTTGTACAAAGCTACTTAAATTCAATGGAGCTATAACATTGTAGAACAAATTTTTCTTCTATCTACAAAGATAAAACCTAAATTAATCCACCTAGCGGTCAGACCCAGCCTTTCTCATTCAAACTTTTATTTGTAAAAATAGATTTACATGAAAGCTTCAATCCAATAAATGTATATTCACTCTTAAAAAATATTGATGTTGTAATCTATACATATAAAAATGCAATCCGGTCTGTCTGATCTATATAGGCTCGAGAATTACCGAACCGATCGGCGTGAAAATTTGTATGTAGGGGTTTTTGGTGCCGAGGAAGGTTCCCATGATAGTTTGAGACCCCTCCCTTTTCTGGGATGGGAGGGGTCCCATACAAATGAAACATAAATTTCTGCACAACTCAAGAACAAACCAAGCAAATGAAACCGAATTTGGCATGTAGATGTTTTAAGGGGTAAAAAATATGTCCATAATGTTTTGACACCCCTCCTTCTTTTGGAAGGGAGGGATGCTATACAAATGAAACACAAATTTCTGCACATCTCGAGAGCTAACCAACTAAATGGAACCAAATTTGGCAGGTGAATGTTTTAGTGGTAAAAAATATGTTCCATAATCGACCTCAGGCAACATTTTGGATTGCAAGATGGCAACTTCCGGTTTCAGCAGGGGCCTAGTGTGGTTGGTAACGTCTCCGCCAACCACGCTCGACGCCTGGGTTCGAATCCCACCGCCGACATAGGTGTCGATGGTTGTGAGGTGGCGTGATCCACTCACAACCAACCCAACTGGTCTAGATTCAATCCTAGCCGACACCGGGAGATTTTCTGAGGCGAAAAATCTCTGGGATCACGCCTTCTATCGCATGAGGAAGTAAAGCCGTTGGCGCCGGTCCGTTAGTAAGCGGGTCGTGAGTTAGGGTCCTGGGTGTGGAGTCGCCTCCCTGGGCGTCGGTGATTGGCCACAACAGTGACGGAACTAAACCGACGGAAAATTAGCGAGAAAAAAAAAACTTCCGGTTTCTGGAAATCAGCCTGAAATGGACGATTCCCATTGAATATGAGTATCTCCCGAACCAGAAAGATGCACAGAAGCTAAAAATTGATCACAGACACAATCTTGAATTTTAAGATGGTGACTTCCGGTGTCTGGCGAACAGCCGGAAATGACCAAATACCATTCATTATGAATGTTTTCAGAACCAGAATTACGCCCAGATGACAAAAAATGATTTCACAGGCAATTTTAAAGTTCAAAATGACGACTTTCGGTTTCTGAAAAACAGCCCAAAGTGACCAAATACCACCCAATATGATTATCTCCGGAGCCAGAATGTTGCAAGAACACCACTATGAATTGTAGGATGGCAACTTCTGGGTCCCGGAAAACAGTCTGACATGAGTATCTCCGGATCTAGAATGCTACACAGCAGCTGAAATCGACCACACATCCCTATTTGGATTCTAGGTTGGCGACTTCCGGTTCCTGGGAAACAGCCGAAAATGATCGAATAACACCCAATATGGGTGTTTCTTCAACCAGAATGACGCTCAGAGGCTAGAAATTATCTTAAATACCATTTTGAAATCCAAGATGGCGACTTCCGGTTTGTGAGAAACAGCTTAAAATAACTAAATACCATCCAATATGAGTATCTCTGGAACCAGAATGATGCAATAAGCTAAGAATTGACCTCAGGCACCATTTTGAATTGCTGAATGGCAACTTTTAGGGAACAGTCGAAAATGACCGAATAATACTCAATATTTTGAATTTAAAGACGACCACTTTTAGTTTCTGGAAAACAACCAAAATAACTAACTAGCTCCCAATATGGGTATTTCCGGTGTCAGATTGATGCCAGAAAATCTTCTGAAAATGACCGAATACCACCCAATATGAATATATTCAGACTTAAGGCGATGTACAGAAGCCAAAAGTCGAGGATATTGTCATTTCGATAAACCCAATCATTTCAAACGATTTGTCTTTTGACTTTGATCTTATCCTATGGCCGATTCGTCGTGCATTTGCAGACTTTTATCACATCGCAGGGATTCAATGAATTTGGAACGTTCAAATAGTACGATACCACATTTAAATTATGTTGAGGCCACATATATCGATTAAAGCAGGTAAAGATTTAAATAGTCTTTGAATTTCTTTTATTTCCATAACTTTTGAGCCACATTGCAAATTGTGATGAAGTTTGTTATTTGTAAGTTCGAGAGATGACTCGTTCGTATGACACTAGTTATGTTCAAATAAGTCATGTAATCTTTGAGATAATAGACTTCCGTTGTTTTAATAACAATTAAATACATAACGGTTGCTTAAGTTCAATGATAATTAAATGAAACGGGAACGTGTAGGGCAGCCAAACTTTGAAACCACGTGTTCAATCATAATTCATCAGTTAACCCTTAACTAGCTTTACGAGATAATGAAGTTTCGTGATTTTCACATTTCGACACATTACAGACAAATTTACAGTCCGATTATAGTTAAATTCAATAGGGTGTTATGAGGCAGCTAGACTTCTCATGTGACTTTAATTTAGTGAAAATCGGTTCAGCCATCTCTGAGAAAAGTGAGTGAGTCCAAGTAGTCTTCGGAATTAGTTCCTTTTCATAGCTGGATTTCACATTTTCAAACATAACAGGTAA
Source organism: Wyeomyia smithii (assembly GCF_029784165.1). Classification (NCBI taxonomy): domain Eukaryota; kingdom Metazoa; phylum Arthropoda; class Insecta; order Diptera; family Culicidae; genus Wyeomyia; species Wyeomyia smithii. The sequence continues at coordinate 63,155,726 of NC_073696.1, forward strand.
AGTAATGGTCCGATTGCAAAACAAATCAATAGGGTCTTATGGGACAACTAGACCACTGATTTTATGAAAATCGGTCCAGCAATCTCTGAGAAACATGAGTGAGATTGAACAGTCTTCAGAACACGTTTCTATTCATAACTTTTGAACCACAAGTTCAATCTTCATAAAATTCAAAAGTTAAGGGTTTTTCAAGGTGGCCCGTTCATTTGAAATCAATTTTGTTCAAATCGGTTGTGTAATTTTTGAGATAATGATGTTTCATGATTTTTACATTTTGATACATAACCTCTAAACTAAAAATCCGATTACAATAAAATTTGATAGGGTCTTATGGGACAACAAGACCTTTCATTTGCAATTAATTTCATGAAAATCGGTCCAGCCATCTCTGAGAAAAGTGAGTGAGAATAAAAATCTGCACATACACACACACACACACACACACATACACACACACATACAGAAAATGCTCAGCTCGTCGAGCTGAGTCGAGTGATATATGCCATTCGGCCCTTTGGAGCACTTTTATACTTTCGGTTTTGCAAGTGATTGCTATACCTTTCTGGGAGAAAGGCAAAAAAGTTAGATATTTGACTGCATCGAAAATGTTGGTCACCTTAATTTTCGATAATTTTGCAATTAACGCTTTTAAGTAACAACTTTGTAGAAGAAAGTTTTTCTGTAAAATTTAGACCCAAATTTACCCCTAAATTTGGTTTCTGGACCATTGTGCATTGCCCTCATCTTGATAAATCAAATCATATAGGTATTCGTCACCAATTATAGGTGACTTCTGTAAAAACGATTCATTATTTTCGTCTGGGTGACCCTCGTGCGGATTGGGAATTCCCTGGCGACAATTTAAAGATTACTCAGCCTTTGCAATCGGACACCCGGAAGTCGTGCCTGAAAGCTTCATTTTTTGGCCTATCGTGTATCGTGTACACATGCAACATGCCTTATAGCAGTTCCATACAAAATGTCCTCATAATAATTTATTTCAATTGTCATTGGCAAAGTTGTAGATAATCGTTTGGTATTTTCGACAAAAATATATACTATGAAAATGTTTTTTTCGACAAAAATAATAAATAAATATCAAACTATATGTCTCAGAAAGTTCTCATTTCATAAAATAATACTAATAGAAACTACAAAAAGTCTGTTAAACATCATCTGGGTTCGAAAAAAAAAGGTTAAAAAATTCCACCGAAAAACGAAAAAGGAGGAATGTGTATCCAAGACATGACCGCATAACTGACGTTGAACTACGCACACTATTAACAAACGCATTGTTGAGAGTGTTTCATTAATGAGTTATAATGTCTACTTCTGCTTGCTTTAATCAAGAAACACGTCATTAAATAAACGTTGGGAGTCTACTGTATGAGAAAATTGCAACACTACAAAGTAATACTGCACTACTTGGCGTAAGAGTCAATTTGCATATTTTGTGCTGTGCTGCAGTACGAAATATATGTCTGTGATCGGGAACCTTCACGCGGTTGTGAAAAATTCCATATCTATCAACTTATTTCAACTAAGCAATATCCCGAATCGTCACGATGGCATCAAACCCCTTGTCACGTGCATGTGAACTACATCCACGACGACAGAGAAGCTTTTTTTAGTACTGTAGTAAATGTTGCCAGCTTAAAATGAATGAGAGTAATAACGAATGAACGTTCAAAGAAAAAACATGCAACGATGCTTTATCGGCTATATAGTACTATAAGTCCTATCGGCTTTAAATTTGCAAAACAAACTACTATATAACTGACTGCATAGAATGAAAAAACGTCTACTTCCAAAGTCGAACGCTTGAGGCTGACGCTTTACTGAAAGCGAATTAGTGCGATATGCGTCTTTTCACACGTGAGGAATAATCTCGACAGTGGGAAAACTTATGAAAACGCTCTATTTTGCACCGTTTCGCTTCCAGTATAAAATCGGCCCGAGACCATTCGAAAAATGGTTAATTTTCTATTACATGTTTAGTTGCTCTGAGAAGGTCAGATTTCTGTTTGAAATAGGATATGATGCTGATCGCAACCTTTGTGCTGCCCCGACGGTGGGGTATTAAGGCACTCTAACAACACACACTGAAAAATACCGCGCTGCTGCTGAAATATGTGACCAACTGTGATTTATTTAAGCCGAAAGCAAATTCGGAAAGCCAGCTGATACTGGTGCAACCCGCTACGCTATTGCTAGTATAGGACCGTCCGTCCATCCCACCATCTACCAAAAAATGTAATTAGTTTGACCAGAAGCACACTTTTATAGCCGATAAGTGCTTTGAAATAGGCTTCACTTCTTTGTCAATTTTCACATTCTCTCATCTTCACTAAACGAAAGATTCATGAAATCGCACTTTATTTTTGTAACAAGCGAAAAAAGACCTATGTTGCTCACACACACGCAACGATTTTCCCCGTGTCGTGTTGCGGCTTAGAACGACAAGAGATTTCTTCTGCTCGCTCTTTCGTGTTGCAGCATATGGACGATGTTATACTGCACGCGAATGGAATCGTTCACGTGGCGAAACAGTTCGGGATGTGTTTTGACGCGTGTCATTTCCCATTGTTGATATCATTTTCTTACACGAGGAGGTATTACAGTCCTTGTTGTCGAAAGCCGAGTTTACCTATGCATCTCGACGACTGCGACGGAAAGAAAGGGTTGTGGTAAGTGACGGAATCGAACAATGTTCCGCGCGAAAAGAATTCATTACGAAGGCGAACGATGAGTATTTTTTTTATCAAACACCGCGAATCTATGCGAGTGGCGCGCGCTAAAATCATCCACCACTCAAAGCTTCCATGTACTTCAATAATTGTCTACTATCAATCATGAGTATCCTCGAGAATGAATACGCACTTCAGTAGACGTAGTTCTTTGAAAAGTATACATCGCGTGGTCATTAGATTAATCTCGATGTTTATCAACCGTACGTAACTTATTCCGATATGAGATACAATTCAATAAAAGCAATGGGTGTACGATCTTCTGCGAAAACGGTCAGACCTAGACCAAGTTCTCTCAATCTCTACGAGTGCGGCGGAAAGGAAGATTTATCTTATCCGTGGTAATTGACGGAATCGAATGGTATTGCGTGTGAAGCTCGCTCATTACGAAAACGAAAGTTGAGTAGCACTATGATCGTATGCGAATAACGCGCGAGAAAATCTAACACCAGAAGCATCTAAGTATTAATACAAAAGTTCATTACCAATCTCGAAAAGCTTCAAGTAAACAACTGTTTAGTATACACGATTCTTTGAGAGGTATGCATCACGTAGTCATAAGAATAATCACGAAGTTTATCGACCGAACGATACTTACTTCGCTTTGCAACGTGCACCTCCTAGTAGCAGTATATGTGCGCTCGCAATTATCCACGGGTTTTCACACACGGACGTCTTCCCTGGCCAACAAGCTCGAAATGGGTTGGCCACGATCCTAAAGTAGCACAAATCACCAGCAGAAGGACATAAATTGTGAAGAACTGGAGCAAATGTTGCGGGTTCCATGAGAAGGTGAACCAATTCCGTAAAGGCTATACACCGAGTGCATATACGTGTAGGGACATGAACTGATCACAAGCGCAAGGTGGTCGGCAGGTGGCGGGATAGCGGAGCGAAGGAAAGAGGCGGAAGGGAACTTGATTTGGGAGTGCTTACAAACGATAGCAGAGTCCCAGTTTCCGATATTCTGACTTCAAATCGAAAATTGGATCAATAAAGAAATGCAGTAACTATCGTGGCATAAAGTTGATCAAAGCCGCCCATTTCTTGCTTTGTCGTCTATCTCTTTATAAAAAAAATCGGAATGCAGTATCCATGCCCACTATTAAAATTTAAAAATATCATCATCGAATTTAAAGAAGCGAAATCGCAAAAAAACAAAATCAAGTTCAAGATGCCTACTAAACATTATAATAATATCCATGTGGTTTGAAGTGAGTTGCGAGTCATTTTAGAAACCAATTCTAAAATATGTCATATAAGGCCCTCGGTTGCTCGAACAACGGTTAAGTCCCAGAAGGTCGATTTTTAACCAAAAAAATGTTTTTGAGATTTTTTGATATTCGATCTTTGGCATCGAAAAGAAAAGATTTTTAAGGATCGAAAAATGGACTTTGAGCGCATTGAGGCATCATGTCTATGTCCGATTGACCTGAAATTTTGCACTGATCAGCTTCGGTTCATATACGGACAGGAGTGCAGCATTATTTTATGTTAAGGAAAAAAAAATTCAAAGAATGTTAATGATATTTTTATTGTTAGCGAATTAAAAGCAGTTCTCCTATTTAACGACATATGTCATAAAATATCAAAGAATTGGTCGCAGTAACGGAAATACCCTACACGGAAATTTGACGACATTTCCAATTCACAATTTGCCAGTATTTGAATTGCTTCACCATTGTGCTTCCTTTCCCAATTTCCACTTTGTATACCCAGGGCTGATTATGTGCCTTATACCCATTAACCTTTGGCAGGACTTCACCGTCCATTGATCGGTACCAACCGGGGCGCGCACGTCTAATTACACCAGCGAAGGATAAGCCGTAGGCATTACAATTTCGTTCTTCATATCGCCATTCAGGTAGTGATTAGTCAGCCCATCACGCAAACTGTGGCACTCACCTGAATGGGCTTCCATCAATGAGAAATTCAATCAAATTACAACCATTCATCAGCACATCTAGTCTATTAAATCACTCCCGGGCTCGCCGGTCGTCCCCCTTGCACACAATGGAAATCAATCTCGCTTGTGCGAAATAGCGTTAGGTACCCGTCCGTGGTAATCACTTTTACCATTCCCGGAAAGCCGTATTTGCGTCCTATTCTCACGTTCATTATTTACCTCAGCTTTATGGTTACGAGGGCAATCCACTGAACCGCCTACTCGCTAAACCAGCCGGAATGGGAAAGCCCGCTGTATCTTTAACAGAAAGGAAAAAGCGCGACCCAAAGACTACCCCGAATGGTAGAAGCGAAAGAGCTTCGGAAGCGAAATCAAATGAGAGAACAAACAACGCCAACCCAGTGTGCCACCTGCTGCGGTGCACCACTCTAATCATGGCCTAGTGAATTGTAGAACGAAATCAATATCACGAGTAGCGGGCCGAAAATTCGGACCAGAAATTACCTTCAGGACATTGCTACCGGCTGGCAAAGGAAGAAAAATATCGATTTCTATTCGGAATGGCAAACAACAAAAAGTTACCTGAAACGGACCTCCATTTAGCGGAAACAGGGTCCCCTAGCAGGACAAATTTACAGTTGGAGCTTTTGAAATACGGTCGATTAGCGTTCTATTGAAACGAATTGGTAGAGCCGTCATTCCAGTGGAGACGCCCTAGCGATGGTTGTTTGTCAATGGAGACGCATGGTTATTTGCGACAATTTCGATACAGTATAAATTAGCGCTCGACTGCTTGTCATTCTCTCTAGTTAGTCAGTGTTGTTTAGGGGTGGACAATAATAGCGGTTAAAGCAAATGACAGTGTAGGGGAGGGACCGGACTGGACTGTACTGGGCCGGGCACGGTTCAATCGAAACGATGGGCGACGGCCTGTGAAAGGTATACGTTTAATCGATTGTTTAACAAGCAGAAAACTGATTTATTAATGTTTTGCTTGCCGTGACATTACCGAACGGCTTTTGGTGTTTGCTTTTTTCTCTCTTTCGAGCTTTTAGCACTGACGTGCGACGGGATGAAGAAAAAATCAAAGGACCACGCGCCCGTGGTAGCAGTCTGTGATCACCTGTATCTAGCGAAAATTGTGCTTTAAAGAAGCGTAGTTTTTTCACTGAAATATAATAGCAAACCATCATCCTTACATGTAAGCTCTTTTCTTGCTAACTGGGTGAATCAACATTGGAACGTACCTGAAACGACAGAAGAAAATAAACACATATTAAAATGTGAGCCATAATTGATTACATTTCAGCGAAATAGTGTCAGGAAATGTCCGTTGTTAAGGCAAATAATGTGCAGTTAAAAAAAATTACAACGACCAGCCCATTCATGTTAGCGTTTCCCTCTTTCTTCGTATTCTTGTGTTGTATTCACGATTGGAGAGAAAATATTCATGCTCTATGTATGTACATACAAAATAAGCCGCTGTTTAACAGCGATACGGAAAACGGTGAACTGACTGGCGTGAGTGGTATCACGAAATAAACATGCACCGGGTGCGTTTATGTTGCATCCCAGGTTGTTTCAAACAAGCAAGTATTGAAACCAAACGGTTTCCACGTTGCCAGGTACTGGACAGTAAGAAATAAACTGTGCCAAGGCACTTGGCAGTCGTCCACCTCCGGTATAATAATAACCATAACATCAACAACCGCATTCCGATCCGACAGACGGAAGAATGTTCCTCCATGGAAAGTAGGTATTTCAATGATTTCGTTTTTTCCCTTTAGCCCTGGTGGACGACAGCCAAGTTTTATTTCTGTCAAAACATCCTTTCGTCCGATGGACGGCACATGTAAATTAAGTTTTCCCCACGGCAGCGCTTGGACGAACGTCGAACCAATGGAGGTGGAAGAAATCCACCGTTTCGTTTGAAAAATGCTTCCAGTCGTGTGGAAAAATAGTGGCCAGTCATGGAATGTAATGCCCGAGTGACAAATGAAATGCACTTTGTCCGGTGTAGTCCAAAGTCTGGAAGTAAGCTGGTGGAACCGACTGCTTTTCAGCTGTCAGCTGTCCGTTTTCGTGTGGAAAAACAAACAATGGATACCGGTGGCCGTGCTAGGGCTACCATTGGAGCAGAGTCTCGGCGTGGTGGATGTATTCTGGTCTTGCCTGCCTGCCACATGGCTCGGTAAACCAACTATTTCGCTCATCCTTGTTCGTTTTTTATTGGCTAAAATTGGGGTTAAATGTGCTGTATCACCGTTTCCGGTTACTGGACGATGACAAATAAGACGGGTTGGCGGGATTGGTCGAAACGGAACAAAATGCTGCGGATAATGTGGCTGAGGAAATACTTTATCATTTTGAGGTTTTGGTTCATACCAAGCAAAGATCAGCTGCTGTTACGGTTTTGATTTTAGTTAGGCTTTGTTCGAAGCAAAGATTTTTTTTTTTTGATTTACTTCGAGACCAAAAGACGTTGTTGGTAGTTACGAAAATTAATTGTGCTGAATACATGTCGATTTCGGATGGGAAATATTTTAATTTTACAAAACAAAACATTATTCTAGTAATGTAAGTGTTAACCTTACAGTTGTTTCGATGATTTTTTCATCAAATAGAGAATATAGAAAAAAATATTTCAAAACTGAGGGTTCTCTACCTGTAGCATCGGAGGTAAGGACTATTTTTTTTTACATACAACAGATAATTTTTCATATGACTTTTCGGCATCTGCTTTACAAGCTTATGACATGAAAAGTCATGCTTGAAATTTAGGAAATCATTAATATGTCGTAAAGCATCAGTTGAGGTAAAAATGATATGAACAGTGGAAAAAAAATTACAAACTGAAATAAATTTTTATTAAAATGAAAAAAAAAATCTACAAGAATAAAAAATCTACAAGAATAAACAACTGAAATAAATTATCTCCAAAATTTCCTTTTCAGACATCTTTTTGATGAGAACTATAAAAGATAAGCCATTCAAAATCTTACGGTGTATATTATTTCCTAGAACAACAAAAATACCATCTACCTCTTTGCTGGACATTGCTAGAATCTGATGAACCATTATCAAACAACCATTAATGTTTAGTTAACCTTTTATGGTTTTCATAAAAAATAAGATTTTCAAGAAATACCTTTTTCGGTACCTGAATAATTAAAAATTTAGATTTGTTTCTAAAACTAGCTTTGTTTTTCACTTTGTATGTTTTTTGGGAAGACAAAGTTGTTAACTACATCTTTACGGAGGACGTTACCCCGAATAAGTAAACCATTCTGACTCTTAAAATATTTGCAATCAAATAAGTCGTGATTCAAAAAAAGACAAATATAATAGCACAAAATGACATCTCTGGTCCACACAACCAAGTTTCAATCAGATCACAATTTGTCTACTAAGTCGTTGTCTTGTATTCTTTGAAATTGGTCAGGTATTTGAATTGCATTCATATCTATAACAATTTCTACTGCATGTCTCCCTGCTGAAGTAAGACGCAGTCCCACGTCTAAAACTAAAATCCAAAAACAATTTAGTGTTAAAATCAATTCAATTTGGGATATTGTTGCTCACTAAAATGTACTTAAAAACAAGTATCAGGTATTGCTTTGAAGAAAGGTAAAAGAAATTTTAGTTCAGTGTTTGGCAAAAACATATTTTTATTAAATCGTTACTCAGTATGAGCGATTCTTCTGAAAGAATTTATCATAAATACGAGTGAACACAGAAGGTAAATCGAATAGTGATATGCATCGCATACTGACTTTGGGCAAATTTGGGCATGAGAGGCCTGTGGCCAAGCAGGAGCAGCGTTTGCTCACGATGAATAAAAATGAGTGTGGTGGAATGCGAGAGTTTCGTAAAAACCGAGCAACTTTTTTATTCTTAACAAGTTTCAAGAAGAAAAAAAATACTCATGAATGTCTGATTTTGCACGAGAGAGTTAGTTTTTCTAAGGGAAGCACACTGTTTCCAGAGCTGCAAAAATGTGATCGAAATTATTTTGACCCAAAAAACTTGATTCTAGAGCCATAGTGTCTTCAGTAAAGTTGTTGTAGCACATTTAATAAGAAACAACTTTGTCAAAGACACCATACTTCTATTTGCTTATTTCAACGGACTTATGTGGAGTTTTCTCCAGATTGCCACTAAAAATCAGTTCTTTCAATAAAACTTTTAGTAGTGATTTTGTACAATTTTTATATGTTCTATAATATTGTTTCCTATAACAAAACCGGCCGCTTTACATTGCGACCCGGGAGTAACCTGTACTGGAACCCCTGCCGTATACCTCAACAACGACGATTTAATTGAAATGCGATGTAATCTGGACGGCAGGAACCAACTGGTTCCTGTCAAAGGCGAGTATTTTACCAATTTTGAATCCCCCCCCTGCTCTCAATGACTGTACCTTGCAGCGCAACGGCGATTGTGCGGACGAGTACATCTGGACCTTCTACCAAAATGTTCGTGGCTTGAGGACTAAAATTACCGACCTGCTTCTAGCAGCAACCGACTGCAACTATGACGTGATCATCATGACCGAGACAGGACTTGACAACTGTATTATCTCGCAGCAACTATTTGGTGCAGGCTTCAATGTATTTCGTTGTGATCGGAGTCCAGATAACAGCAACAAAGTTCGTTTTGGTGGCGTTTTGATCGCTGTTTCGCAACGATATGCCAGTCGTGTGGTGCAATTATCGTATGGTCAAAGTCTGGAACAAATATGTGTTTCTGCGACTATTAAAGGGAAAAAAATTTATATGTGTGCTATCTACATCCCACCGGACAAAAGCCACGACGTGAGAGTAATCAACGATCATATTTTGTCGTTGAATGAACTGAGCGAGAAATGTCTTCTAATGACGCTGTCTTGGTATGCGGAGATTTTAACCAAGCTCGTATGCGATGGAACTCGATAGATAATAGTATTGAATGCGATTCTTCTCAGCTACCGGCGGCTAGCAGCACTGTTTTAGATGGTATGAATTATTTGTGCCTTCACAAAAGGAACCTTATATGCAACGCTCTCAATCGGATTCTTGACTTAGTTTTTTGTTCGCCAAATTGTGAGGCTGCTGTTTATATCTGCTCGACTCCGTTTCTAACCGTTGATTCGCACCACCCCCCGCTTGAAATATCTCTTCCCGTGCAAGTTGTGTGTGAAGGATCAGCAGATAGGAGAAATGAACGGCCTTTGAACTTCCGTAGGATCGATTTCGAGGCCCTTTCGCAGTATTTGACTACGGTTGACTGGAATACGATTTTTACGAACGATGTTGACGAAATGGCAGAAACGTTTTGTTCTATTTTGAACAATTGGCTAGTTGCGAATGTTCCGCGGATGCGACCCCCTGTTTCACCCGCCTGGAGCATTTATCGCTTACGAGCATTGAAACGTGTACGCAACGCTTGTCAACGGAACCTACGACGACGTAGAACTGCTGGTAACCAAACAAGGTTTCAGCAAGTTAGTAAGGCATATAGGTTTTTGAATTCCTGTCTCTACAAATCGTACGTATTACGGATACAAATGAGTTTATCAAGAAATCCCCGTGGTTTCTGGCGTTTCATTGATTCTAAGCGAAAAAGTTCCGCGATACCAAAAAATGTCTATCTGAATGAGACTACATCAGACGCTATTGTTGATTCTTGTCAGCTGTTTGCCGAGCATTTTTCTTCGGTGTTTTCAACGGATTTCTCATCCAGAACAGAGATAAATGATGCCATCCGTGATGTTCCCGCTGACTTGGTTGAACTGCGTGCTTGTGCTGTAACGTAGATATGGTTTTATCAGCTGCGAAAAAATTGAAACGATCGTTTGCTCCTGGTCCTGATGGTCTACCTGCAGTTGTGATATGTCGCTGTATTGCTGCTGTAGCTCAACCACTAAGCGACATTTTCAACCGCTCTTTTCAGCAAATGAAATTTTCTCGCATTTGGAAGCAGTCTTTTATGTATCCTGTTTTTAAGCGAGGTGATCGTTACAATGTAATCAACTACCGTGGAATCACGAACCTCTCAGTCGCTTCGAAATTGTTCGAAATAATTGTGAGTAAAACTATTCTCGATGTCACGAAAAACTACATTTCTATTGACCAACACGGCTTTATACCTGGGCGGTCGGTTACAACAAACTTAATGAAATTTACCTCGGAGTGTATAACGAGCATGGAGAATAAAGTACAGGTAGATACGATTTATACTGACTTAAAGGCAGCATTCGATAAAATCGACCATCAAATACTGTTACACAAATTGTCTCGGCTTGGGATTTCTACTCAACTGGTGACCTGGTTGAAATCCTATCTAACTGATCGTGAACTTCGAGTGATGATTGATGGTTGTGTATCACGGCCTTTTTCAAATAAGTCTGGTGTCCCACAAGGCAGCAATCTCGGACCGCTTCTATTAACTCTGTATTTCAATGACGCTGCTTTGATACTGGATAAACGTTGTCTGAAACTAGTGTATGCTGACGACTTAAAGTTGTATGCTATAGTACAAACGCAGGAGGATTGTTGTGTTTAAATTTGTTTGTTGACTGGTGCCACAGAAACAAACTGATTATAAGTGTTGAAAAATGCCAGGATATCTCATTTCATCGTAAATTACAACCAACAGTGTTCGATTACCATATTGACGGCAAATTACTTACTAGAGTTAGTAAAGTGACTGATTTGGGAATTTTATTGGACCCAAAATTGACCTTTGATCTGCACCTTTCTTGACTGATATCGAAAGCTACACGACAACTGGGTTTTGTATCCAAGGTTGCTAAGGACTTTTCTGACCCACATTGTTGGAAGTCTTTGTACTGCGCACTTGTACGTCCAATTCTAGAATATGCAGTCATTATATGGCATCCTTACCAGATTACTTGGAGCCTTAGGATTTAACGGGTTCAAAAACGGTTTATTCGCTTGGCCCTAAAGAACTTACCCTGGCGTAACCCCAACAGTTTACCTACCTTGGATTAGATACTCTTGAACGTCGAAGGAAGTTACAGCAATCTTTGTTTATCGCTAAGCTCTAAAATGGGGAAATTGATGCCCCTGGACTACTCCAAATGGTGAATTTTCGTATCCCAAACAGATTTCTTCGAAACACGACGTTATTGCAACCAACTTATCACCGTACCTTGTTTGGAAATAATGAACCGTTCACAGCGTGTGTTCGTAGCTTTACTGATGTTGAAGAGCATTCTGAATTTGACGAACCAACCCGATATTTTGTAAATGGGGTAAGAAATGTGATTAGCTAGTGTATTTATTCATTAAGACTATTTATTGTCAGATGGATTATTCAAATACAAATACAAATACAAAACAAACAATTTCTTCGAAGAAATTTAATAATGCACTAATTCACACTAATTACTTTTTACTCAAGAAAATTGATTTTGGAGCCATAGTATCTTCAGCAAAGTTGTTTTATTAATTATTCTTCATTTTATGAAAGTTATAATTGTGTGATTAATCTACCCAAAAGAGAGAAACGAATTTTGTTTTTCTCTTTTTTGCATATGAAAATTCTCTTTGATGAGTAAAGTTTAAGCATAATTCATAAGAAACAACTTTGTCGAAGACACCATATATCTCTCAGCCAATTGAAACTGACTATTGTGAAATTTCCTCTAGAATGCTCCTAAAAATCATTTCTTTTAATATAACTTTTTATAGTGATTTTCTAAAATTTTTCAATGTCCTACAATGTTTTTCAGTACAATGAAACACACGAGTTCACTGAAGGAAGCTTATTTTTATCTGTTATAATTATTTAGTTATTGAAGATTTCTATTAAAATAATGCACCAATTTACTTGCAGATATAAACACAGGAGACAGCGAGAGAAAAATGCTTATATCTGGATTGAATGATGTTTTAGTTTCACTTTAATATAGAAATGGTTTAGTCTGCAGATTTTTGCAGATTTTGAAGATATCTGTTAGTAAATCAAGAAATATGGGAGATAAAAATAAACTTTCTTCGCAGACATTGTTTGTTTTGTTATAGCAAACAACATTGTAGAACATTGAAAATTTGTAGAAAATCACTACTAAAAGTCAAGTTGAAAAAACTAATTTTTAGTGGCTCCATATAAGCTCATTTAAATAGACAGATAAAAGCATGTTATCTTTGACAAAGTTGTTTCTTATAAAATGTGCTACAACTTTGCCAAACACGATGAATTTTTATATGCAAAAATGAAAAGAGTGAAATTCACTTTTCACTGTTAAGTTTAAGATTAATCACAAAACTGTAACTTCTATAACATGAAGAATAACTAATAGAACAACTTAACTGAAGGCACTGTGGCTCTAAAATCAAGTTTTTTTGGTCAAAATAATTTCGATCACGTTTTTTGCAGCTTTGGAAACAGTGTTGGAAGGCTGTAAATTAAAAGTTTTTAAATCGCTTATAACTCGGTTAGTTTTTTGCAGATTTCCATCGTTTTTGCAACAATCGATTGGAAAAGCAGTTACGAGTCCAGCAAAATTTAGAAAATTGTAATTTTGATACAATTAAACTATTGTAGTATTGAAATATGTCGTGCTGTGTTTTAAACGCAGACCAATCAGAGCTGAAAACAAAAAGCAATATGGGTATTTTCGGAACCAGAATGACATTGAAGGGTTGGAAAACGACCCGACTTCCGGTTTCTTGAAAACAGCCAATATTGATCGAATATGGGTACGGGTAATTTCGTAACCACAATAATGCTCAGAGGCAGAAAATCGATACCAAAGCTGATTTTAAATCCAAGTGTGTGACTCCAAATAGCCACAATTTGCCAAAAACAACACTCTATGAATTTATCTGGAATAAGAATGATGCCTAGAGACCAGAAATCAACTCCAGCTGCTGTTTTGAAATCCAAGATAGCGATTCCCGGAACCGAAATAAGGTCTAGAGACCAGACATTTACTTCAGACGTCATTATAAAATCCGCAATGGTGGCTTTCGGTTTTCAGAAATAACCTTTTTTTTTTTTTTTTTTATTTTTTTTTTTTAAAGGGGGATTTGTTAGTAGCTTAAGTATTTATGATAAATATTAGTAAATAATGAGTATGTGTGTCCAATCACAAATGGTGACTTCTCAACACTGTTAGAAATTTGTAATTTGTTAGGATTTGTTTGCTTTCGCAATTAGGACTTATCATTCGTAGGGATTTAAACCTACCTAGAAAAGGGGAAGTAAACTTACAACTAACTTAATTGCTAACTTATTGGCTATAAAGAGAGCTTATCGTAGCAATTGAGGATTGCAACGATTTTTGTCGAAAATTGTTAATAATTTTATTTGACATAGCTTCTAATGGTTCAACACCAGTAAGTCTATGTAATTCGAGTGTACCAAACCAAGGAGGACGCTTCAAAATCATTTTCAGAATTTTATTCTGAATCCTTTGGAGCGTTTTCTTCCTTGTTGAACAGCAACTTGACCAGATCGGTACAGCATAAAGCATTGCTGGTCTAAAAATTTGTTTGTAAATCAAAAGTTTGTTCTTTAAACAAAGTTTAGAATTCCTGTTAATGAGAGGATATAAACATCTCGTATATTTGATGCACTTGGCTTGTATACTCTCAATGTGCTCTTTGAAAATAAGTTTTTTATCATAAATTAGTCCCAAGTACTTAACCTTGTCGGACCAACTTAAAATAACCCCATTCATCTTGAAAACGTGATTATTGTTTGGCTTGAGGAAAGAAGCCCTAGGCTTATGCGGAAAAATTATCATTTGAGTTTTAGAAGCATTGGGAGAGATTTTCCACTTTAGCAAGTAGGAAGAAAAAATATCTAAACTTTTCTGCAATCGACTGCATATGACACGAAGACTTTTTCCTTTTACGGAAATGCTTGTGTCATCGCAGAACAATGACTTTGTGCATCCTGGAGGCAAATCAGGAAGATCTGAAGTGAATATGTTGTACAGGACTGGACCCAAGACTGAACCTTGAGGCACACCTGCTCTGACAGGAAATCTATCAGATTTTGAATTCTGATAGACAACCTGCAGAGTTCGATCAGTAAGATAATTTTTTAAAATTTTGATTAGGAAAATTGGAAAATTAAAAGTTTGCAATTTCGCAATCAAACCTTTATGCCAAACACTGTCGAATGCTTTTTCTATGTCTAAAAGAGCAGCTCCAGTGGAATAACCTTCAGATTTGTTAGCTCGTATCATATTAGTAACTCTGAGTTTACTTATTGAAGAAAGCAAACTGATTGGTCGATAACTTGAAACTTCAGCTGGGTTCTTATCCGGTTTTAAAATGGGAGTAATTTTTGCATTTTTCCATAATTTGGGAAAATATGCAATTTTGAAGCAGCAATTGAAAATTTTCACTAAAAAATCCATTGTGCTCTCAGGGAGATGTTTGATTAGTATATTAAAGATTCCATCGTCACCAGGTGCTTTCATATTTTTGAAATTTTTAATAATTGATTTAATCTCATTCAAGTTAGTTTCAATTATTTCTGCAGGTAAAAAATTCTGGGAAGAAATTAAATCAAATTGACGTGTGACTTCATTTTCAATTGGACTCACAAAATTCAAATTTGAGTTATGAACACTCTCAAACTGCTGAGCAAGTCTTTGAGCCTTTTGTTCATTGGATACAAGAAAACGCTCACCATCTTTTAAAACTGGAATAGGCTTTGAAGGTTTCTTAAGAATCTTCGACAGCTTCCAAAATGGTTTTGAATATGGTTTCAATTTTTCAACTTTAGTCTCAAAATTTTGATTTCTCAGAAGAGTAAATCTATGTTTAATCTCTTTCTGTAAATCTTTATAAATAGTTTTAAAAACAGGGTCACGAGAACGTTGATATTGACGTCTGCGGACATTTTTCAAACGAATTAGAAGTTGAAGATTTTCGTCAATTATTGGTGAATCAAATTTCACTTGAGCCTTTGGAACAGAATAATTCCTGGCATCAACAATTGCACATTTTAATGCTTCCAAAGCGGAATCAATATTCACTTCGTTTTGCAAATCAAGCTCATTATTGAAATTTCTCTCAATATAATTTTTGTATCTTTCCCAATTAGCTTTGTTATAATTAAAAACAGAGCTCATAGGGTTTAAAACTGATTCATGTGATAAAGAAAAAGTTTTTGGAAGATGGTCAGAATCAAAGTCAGCATGTGTGATCAAATCACTACATACATGACTTTGATCTGTCAGCACCAAATCAATTGTTGAAGGGTTTCTTACAGAAGAAAAGCATGTAGGACTATTCGGAGACAAAATAGAATAGTATCCTGAAGAACAATCATTGAATAAAATTTTGCCATTGGAATTACTTTGAGAATTATTCCATGAACGATGTTTAGCGTTAAAATCGCCGATTATGAAAAATTTCGAACGATTTCTGGTGAGTTTTTGTAAATCACCTTTAAAATAATTTTTGAGCTCGCGTGTGCATTGAAATGGTAAATATGCTGCGGCAATAAATAAAATCCCAAGTTCAGTTTGAACTTCAATTCCCAAAGTTTCAATAACTTTCGTCTCAAGATGGGGAAGAGCACGATGTTTGATTCGGCGATGAATAACAATTGCAACTCCACCGCCGGAACCCTGAATCCTATCATATCTATGAACCACGTAATTGGGATCATATTTTAATTTTATGTTAGGTTTCAAAAATGTTTCAGTAATAATTGCAATATGCACATTATTTACTGTTACAAAATTAAAAAGCTCATTCTCATTGGCCTTCAATGAGCGAGCATTCCAATTTAATATTTTAATTGTTTTATTTAAAATCATTGCTAAATTTTAAATTAGAAACAATTTTAATAGTAAAATTTGTGCCTATTTGAATGGCTTCAAACATTGATTTTGCCTGCAACATGGCGTTCATAAGATCGAACATTGCCTGTTGCAAAAAAGTAAGTTTACCTGCCGTAATAGGCCCCAGGCAGTTGACATTAGAAAAAATATTTTCGGCAGCAATATTAGCTGGAGTAATAGGTGTACAATTATTTTTTAGAGTGTTTTGCTTACCCATATTAACGGTCATTTTCGAACTACCAACACTAGGCGGTATAATGTTCGAACTACCTGTAACCTGTGCATAAGTTAAACGGGTATGCAAAGGAGTAGGTAAACTATGCGTCACTGGTACGCTTGGAGAATTTTGTTTTGAAGTTGGTTTTAATTGAATATTGAATTTTGTTTACCTTGCCTTGCCTTAACAATTGCTAAACGGACTGGGCATTGATAAAAATTTGACATATGGTTGCCGTTACAATTCGCACAGCGAAAATTTTTACTCTCTTTCACAGGACATGTGTCCTTTTTGTGAGAAGAGTCTCCACAATTAAGACATTTTTGGTCCATGTTACAGAATTTGGAACCATCGCCATAACGTTGGCAAGTACGGCATTGGGTGATATGCTTTTCACCTCCGCCGTACTTCCTATAAGTTTCCCACTTTACACGCACATTATACAAAGCATGTGCTTTTTCAAAAAAATTTAAGTTGTTAACCTCATTGCGGTTAAAATGAATTAAATAATTAACAAGGGAAATTCCAGTTCTCTGACTGTTTTCGCCTCGTGATTTTTGTTTCATTAGAATTACTTGGGTAGGGGCTATGCCAAGTAATTCTGTTAAAGTAAGTTTGATCTCATCAACGGTTTGATCGTTGGTGAGACCTTTCAAGACAACCTTGAACGGCTTGGCGTTCTTGGTGTCATATGTAAAAAATTTGTACATCTTGTCAGTTAAATACTGAACAAGACGATCACGACCCTTTACTGAGTCGGCTAATAAGCGGCATTCACCTCTACGGCCAATTTGATAGGTAACTTTAACGTCAGAAACAAACGTTGAAAGTTCCTTTTTGAATATATTAAATTCAGAAGAAATAGTTACCACAATAGGTGGAACTTTCTCCTTTTTTAAAGATTTTATATTTTGTATAGTTTCATTATTGGTAACTTCCATTTCACCAGCTTCTTGCTCAGGCAAAATATCAAAAGGATTGTCACTACAGACACTCGATGTGTCAGAAAGAGATGCCTCTCTTTTCCTCCCCGCAGCGATGCGAGGTTTCTTTTTCCGTCCAGCCATTTCAGGTGATACGAAAAAAGTTAAAACAAATGTTAAATTCAAAAGTAGGTAGTCTTGAGAAAGACTGATGGGAAATAACTTTCAGGTAGTCTTTAAAAGACACACTGACAAAACACAAACTTTGAAGCTATAGGCAGTCAAAGACCAGTCCACAAGCAACCGAAAAAACGTCTGATCTGTAGGACAGTTCAAGACGCACTGATCAGAAATAACCTAATACCACTCAAAAAGGGGTAGGGGTTGGACCGAAACTCGAGTTCAAACGCCACTTTGAAATCGAATTGACGACTTCCGGTTTCCGGAAAACAACTTAAGATGAGTGAAGAATAATCAATCTGGGTATCTCTGGAATCGAGAGGATACCTGAAGACCGGACATCAATTCTAGACGCCATTTCAGACTCCAAGATGGCGACCTCCGGTTTTGGATATGACCAAATACCACCCCATATGTATATTACCGTAACCTGAATGACATAGGGCAACCGCCATTTTAAAATCAGAAGTGACCACTTTTGGTTTTTGGAAAACCGCCAAAAATGAACATTCCGGATTAGAGATGATGCCCAGAGACAGGAAATTAAATCCAGCCGCCTTTTTTAAATCCAAGATGAATACTTCTGGTTTCCGAAAATTACCAAATCCACCCATTATAGTTATTTTTTGAACTAATAGGATATCCAGAAGCCAGAAATCGACTCCAACAATATCAATATCGCACGTTTAGCCTTGGGGCTAATAGCGGTCTCGATCAACTAGATTGGTTGAGAGAATTCGTTATCGATATTGTTTTTTTGGCACATTTTGCATGTGTAGGAAAAGTAAAACGATACACCGTGCCCCAGTGCTGAGTCGAGAAAATTTCCAGCTCGAAAAGATCCTCGACTCGATCGGGAATCGAACCCGATATCACAACCGTGTGGGAGAGCTTGCCGACCGACATCGCTAACCACAGAGCCACGGGGACCACTAGAAATCGACTCCAGACACCATTTAAAAAACTGGGATAGTGACTTGCCATATTTGGAAAACAGCAAAAATGGCCAAATACTAGGGGGTGTCCCACATCAAATTGCATACACGCAAAAACGCTGTAGAAAACTGACCGAGCCTTATCAAACTTTCAAACAATAAAACCCATTAGTACGCTCACACCTTACGCTCAACTTCACTCGTTATATTCTGTACAACATCTGGTTGCAGCTTCTCCTGTACGGAAACCTACGTCTTCCTCAGATTTGACCTCCTTGGGTTGCTTCCGTAGTGCCTGCTTTGTAATACTCCATATTTTTCGATGATCCCTAACGTCGGTGCGTTGGGGGGGTTCATGGGTACGAAAATGACCCAGTTGGCTTGTTTACACTTCAGGACTTGATTTGAATACTGGCATGAAGCTAGATCCAGCCAGAAGATCGTAGGTCCCTCGTGTTGTAAAACAATGGAAGCAGATGCTTCTGGTTACAATCCTTGAGGTAGGTCCCCATTTACGATGCCGGAAGTCACGAACGGCGCACTCTGTTTGCCACATGAGCAGATCGCCTGCCAAATCAGGTATTTGTTGGCGGATTTTGAATTATTCTGCTTCCTCACATCCTCTGGAACATCAAACTTGTGCTGGACGGTGAAGAACAGTAGCCCCGCTCGAAGTCTACCTTGGCGTAAGTCTCATCATCCATGAGACTTCATCTGTATCTGAGTTTAAAGTTTGACTTTCCCACCGTATTTTGCTGTTCGTCACGATTTGTAGCCTCCTGCGCTGTGTACATATGCAGTCCCAGATTTATTTTTTTGGCCACATCCCTGACCGAACCATTGGAATTCGGCGTAAAACCTTCACTTGAGGGTTTCTTTTTTTAATAGCCCTCTAGTGCCCAAGCTGTTTTTCAGATGGACCTCCGTAAAATCACTATGAATTTTTATTAACATTTTTTAAGTATTTATTGAATCTTTTTAGAGGTTCAACTGAAGCGTGTCTAAAAGCGGCACTGGACACTGGAGGGTTAATCAAGATGGCACGATCAGAGAATCTGAAGATGCCAATATCCTAGACATCACAAGGGACATCCGCCAGATATTAATGTACATTACACGTGTGACCATGATCATCGTATCATATTTTGGACCACATTTTTTCTGTCTTTCAAAATTTTATTTCAATTCGAAAAAGAAATAATTGTTCAATCTAAAGATGCGGTAACTTTGACAGAAGCTTTTTTAATCTTTTAGGTTACACTGAGAAGAACGTTCTTGAATTCAACGATGCCTTTACTATCTTTTATATATATATAAGATAATTTTTGTCCAGAAAAACCTCTGCCATCATATTGCTATATTTATTTTGACAATTTCTGTGATTATCATGAATCGAATAAAAAATCTAAAGAAATTAAGTAAAGATGATACTTTTATTACCTTTTTTTTTTTATCAGTCCCATTGAAATCGATTCGTCGTGGTAAGTTGGTAATTTTTGCTTCCGATTTCAACAGTTTCCTACGCTTCGCAACCCAAAAGGGCTGAAAGATGCAACACGAGAAAGCTTCGCTCCTTTGTCAGTTGCTCCGGATGGGTCTCATACTCAATATATAGGGAAATAATCCTATTACGGAGATAAGCATACATCGATGAATTATGGCTATTTTTTCGAGAGCCATTTCTTTTTTCCCTGGTTTCGCTTTTTTCGTGCTTCGCTATATTTGATTCATGCCCGTTTATGGTCGGTAGCCCGCGCGTTTGGTTGTTTACTTAGCTGTGCGGCTACTGGTGATCCGTTCCAATATACGAGATTATAACCCTGGAGACCCACATACACATATAAGAGAAAACGACCGAATGAAGGTCGTTAGAGTGACTGTGAACACAATAAGCGTGATTTGAATTATTTTCCGGATTATTCCGATCGGAGCAAATGATGATAAGGTATAGGATATCGGCTTAATTGGAGAAGGATAATGGCAAATCAACTTGTGCTGGTGATAGACATAGGCAGATTTTGATTCGAATCTGAATTGTGCCATTGAAGTAGCCACATATATCCGGTCGTATGAAATTAAATATTTTGCTGATGAATTCATGTTATTCAGTGAGTGAGTAAGATTGCAGAAATTTACATTGATAGGGGTGAGGATAAAAGCGAACAGTACTCGCAAGACCAAACCAAGAATGCCAGACGTTACCGGCTAAACGACTGCTTAAAATTCATTGACCGAACATGTTTTATCAAGGCCATCGAAAAGGTCGAGCGGTTAGCCTTCGTTGCCACAAACGTCGGACCGTCACGTTCACATTCCGAATGCCAGTCCATCTTTCAGCATCTGCTCGGAGAGTCACCAGACCCGTAACCCGTTTCGAAATTTCACGATCATACCAAGTTGGAATAATCCCTCCAGAAAGCACTTTGCCGACCCTCCGTTATTCGCTATTGAAAGCAAATGGTCTCCGAACAGTGTGGTTAAATAGCCGGAATTTCTCAAGATTAAAAACCAAAACGTCAGAAGGAAACCATCCTCCACCTGCTGCAGGGAAAGTTTGTTCACTGTTTCATGAAATATTGCTTTTGTATGCTGTGCTTAATATTCAGAATTTTTTTCCACTGAGATGTAAAATCACCTAACTTATTTTTATTGTTTCACTTGAGGGTTATCATAAGTTCCCGTGAAAAGCCTGTTGCTGATTCATTCCAGTAAGTTTAGCGAAACTCTAGCTAGCCTACCAGCAACGTAGAATGTAAAATTGATTTCCTACTTCACAGTTTAATCCCAGTTAAATAGTATTTCTTCGTCTTCGCTCTCGGAACTGCAAATTGCAGCAAGTAAATTCCTTTCCTTCAGCATCCAATGCAACAACTATGATAAGCCCGTTTTTATGAAAAATTCCCCCCGAACTATACGCCCATCTATATTTGCATAAAACTAATAAAGCTGCAATTTATCAAAAAACTTATTCTCGATTCCCGTGCCCGCTGAGAACTGAACAGCTCTGCAGACACAAGTAAGTGCATATATAACGACGACGACCAAAAAGCCTTACTTTGCTTGCGCTCTTGCAAATCCATAAATCCGACTTTCATTCTTGCCTTCTTCCCCAGTTCGTGGGGTGCCGCCATCATAGAGCAAAGCATGCAGGCTCTAGCCACCCCATACTGTGATATTTTCCATTCCCCTCTCACAGAGCAAACGCAGCGAGTCGTGCAATCTCAGGCTGAAAAAATTGGACCACCTTCGACAAGTACCTGCAATAAACCAAGGCTCAGCCAAGGAGTCCTGCGAAAAGCAGCCTCCACATGGTCGTCGCTGTAATAGCAATGCCAAAGTAGCGACTTTTTTGAACTAAACATATTTTCGACTTAGTGGATGAGAGGCATCACGGCACTTAACGAAAATAGGGAAAAACTTTCTGTATGCTCTGGTTTTAATACCATTCTATTCAAAGTGGAGTACAGCAAGTACGCTGATAACCGTATTTGTTTGTCATTTATTTTTCAGAACTCCAATGATAATCTTAGTTTTAAAAGATAATGTTTCCTGCTAACAAATGACCTTATCCCTCTGGAAGTCGTTATAAAATAAGATGCTGTAGAACAATTTTTAACAAATAATTTAATCATTTAATTAGCTACAAAAAATTTACCGCTATCAAATTGAGAATAAAAATCGAAAGCTGGAGATAAATCATTATTTTTTTAATGATTTTCTTAAAAATTATAGGAAAGTGATAGAAGTTATTTGTAAGACAGTTTGCAGAAACACAGTTGTAGATAGAGTACCACTTATCTGTCAAAACAAAAAATCGTGGATTGAACTGAATCCTGCTCGATAAAAATGTTATGTCACTTTTACCACTTCAATTGAAATTATGTAATTGGTTTCGGTTATATTGAAGCTGGGAATTATTAGAATCATGCCTTTTCTCTCATTTTCTACGAGAGCAAAACAAATTGGTTGTTCGGAGGAACACTTCTCTGGGTAAAAGTGACACCGGATAAAAGCTTGTTTTACATTAAGATACTTAATTACAGCTTCGATAGGTACTTCAGCACCAACGCACATAATTTTCACATCACTCAACAGACGATGAATTCGAGATGATCGGGACTTTGGCTTTCCCTTAACTTTGCCTCCAGATATTATAATTTTCATATTCCATTGAACGAGATCGTGATGAGACGATGGATTGAACTGATGCCTGTATGATGAAAAAACAAATTTGGTCAACTGTATAATTGTCAACAAGCATATCGTTAAGATGGCACCGAAGACAAGTGGCAAAGCAGCCAAATTCAGACTTTCGTACGTTTGCTGGTGCTAGGAGTACTAGCCAAGTACGGGTAAACTAACGAAATACACTAACTCGAAGAAAATTGTTTCATTCCTCTTCCCGGCGCCACAAACACGATTTTGAACTAATATTTTATTTTTTATTTTGCGAATCATGAAATGTGTGACCGCTGCTTTACATTAATTCCAAGCGATTGAAAAGTGACGCTAAAAGTCTTTGATATACTTAATAACTGTAAAACAGGTTAACAAAAATGGCACTTCTTAGCGCCTCGAAATTATTCATTCGAAGTTGCAAAACAACGTGGATAGAGCTGAATTCAATGAATTGTGTTTTGGAAAAGAAAGTTGTTTCTAAAACAACACTTGTAATCACTTTTTATTCCACTAAACCCAAGCATTTGGAATTGGACACAATTTTATTCCCTGTCGACTTGAGAGAAAACTATTTGATAAACAGTTTGATATATCATTTTAAATTGGATCGTTGATTGGCAATTGCTGCTAAATCACACCGTTAAAAATTTGAAACTTTCTATGACAAGGCGTTCCAACATTTTGAATGAACAACAAAAAAATATTATTTTTTTACCAACAGTAGAAATAAGGCATTCTTCTGATAACACGGTGTAAAGTTGTTTTCACATCAAAAAAGTTGACGGCTGACAGGTTTTGTTTGTGTGTTGCCAAAATACGGTAGCTTTTCACTGGAGGAAATGCCGGCCAATGCACCTAACGCTGATGTTGCCGTTACCACATAAAAACAACTTTTTATTAAAGGAATTGTTCGTTATACCTACCGGCTGGGATGCCACATGCACAGATTTATCTATAAAATATAGATTTTTCGGACAATTTTTCATACAGATATCTGTATACACAGAGTTCAGATTTTTGTAAAAAACATATAGGTTTCTACAGATTTCTCACTAAATCTACAGATTTTACAGATCTTTATAACAGTAATTTGTACAAGATTTTTTGAAATTTAAAATACAGATAAAAAGTGGCATCCCTGTCTTCTGATGACGCTGCTACAACTACCGCTGCTGCTACCCGTATTTATTTAGTTAGGACAGTCTTAGTCAACATCCACTGAAAAATGATTGATTCCAGCATAAGCAGGCTCGTATATAACCCAAACAGTATTTTCCCAGTTTACTAGCTACATAATTCTGTCGACCATGTTAGAGAAAGCAATCATCAAGCGACCAATCAGATAAATCGAAATCTGCCTTTCAACAAGGTTTGATTTATAATAGTACAGTGTTTGCATAATTAGGGCATGAAAATTTTCAAGGCTTGATTATGCATTTGAGTGTCGTATGGATGCAGATTACAGAAAATGCCACACTCAGTTACGCAACATTTTATTACGCCGCTGCTGGGTGTTGCATATTTCTTAAGAAATGAAAAATTTATTTCGTGTTGACACATGAAATAAAGTCAAATTTACAACCGTTTTTGTCGAGGTTGAGTATTTAATTTGACCTCAAAATGATAATTTGTTGTTTAATTTAACCCTCTAGTGCCCAAGTTAATTTCTAGACGGGTTTTGGTAAAATCATTATGAATCATGATAAACACTTTTTGCCAAAATACGGCAGAGCTTTCACTGGAGGAAGTGCTGGGCAATGCACCTACTGCTGATGCCACAGCATCTACCGCTTCATCGCTGCTACCGCACAAAAGCAGAGAAAATATCGTTACACTGCCGCTGACGCTGCTACTTTTCGCTACGGCTTGTGCTGCTTCCCGCTGCTCCTTGTTTTAAACCATCCTTGTCGGCCTCCACTAGTAAAATGATTTAATTGAGCAAAGACAGGTTCTTATATAACCCAATAATATAATTCTGTCTACTGTGCAGAAGTCGGGGACGGGACACGAGGCATATGGACGCTAGGCATATGGATGTTAGGCATAGTATGCTAGGCATACAGACGCGAGGCATAATGGATGCGAGGCATAATGGATACGAGGCATACTGCCAAAAGGCATAACGGACGCGAGGCCGAATGGACGCGAGGCCGAATCTACGCGAGGCCGAATGGACGCGAGGCCGAATGGACCCAAGGCCGAATGGACGCAAGGCCGAATGGACGCAAGGCCGAATGGACGCAAGGCCGAATGGACGCAAGGCCAAATGGACGCGAGGCCGAATGCGATGTTGTACGATCGCATGAGATCCAATAATGTAGTTCAGGTGTTATTATATTCCTACAGAGTTTAAGTTGGGTATAATACCTTTCTTGAAATCATGCGGCGAAGACGCATAATCGAGGGCAAGGAAACGAGGCGGCACTAAGCCGCCGTGGTTTCCGCAGTCCGAGCCGGCCGCCGACCCGCCGTCGGAAGCGGCGGCCTCTCGCACCCAAACGACTGATTTACTTGTTTGCTAGGTCTACTCAAACAGAGTTTTCTTCCCTTAATTAAGTCCGAACGAGCGGTAGCGAGTAAGGACAGCATTCGCTCGAACAGCGAGTCGGCCGAAGGCCACGAGTGTATTGCTTTCTAAATGACACTTTGAAGCGAAATACATGTTATCGAATGCTGTGTAGATGATGACGACAATAACATATTCCACATCACTTCCCCTTGGCCTTGTATCCATTCGGCCTCGCGTCCATTCGGCCTCGCGTCCATTCGGCCTCGCGTCCATTCGACCTCGCGTCCATATGCCTCGTGTCCATATGCCTGCCGTCCATTATGCCTAGCGTACTATGCCTCGCGTCCGTATGCCTCGCGTCTGTATGCTTAACGGGGTGTCATCGCAGAAGTCAGAAGTCGAAATCGAAATCTGAATTTCAACAAGGTATGGCAACTTTTAATTGTAAAGGGGGATTTTTTAAGAATTTGGTTTTTCTTAAAAAAACGCATAAAAATTACAAAACTGTATGAAATCTTTATTTAAGCCGATAAATTGGTTTATGCCATTTACTTTTTAAAGATAATTTCATTCAAATGTTAGCCACGGCTACGTTTTAAATGGTCCATACGAAAAGTCCAATTTTAGGTCACTTTTTCGAGCATTTCGGCTGGTATTTCGCGAGTAACGCGTGTAATGTTGTCTTCCAAGGCTGGAACTGTTGTTGGCTTATCCGCATAGACGAGAGACTTAACGTAGCCCCACAAAAAATAATCTAGCGGTGTTAAATCGCATGATCTAGGCGGCCATTTCACCTATGAATTGCTCACCTAACTCATCCCGCAATATGTCCATTGATTCGCGCGATGTGTGGCACGTTGCTCCGTCTTGCTGAAACCACATGTCAACAAGACCCAGCTCTTCCATTTCCGGCAAAAAAAAAAATCAGAAATCATCGCGCGATAGCGAGCGCCATTGACCGTAACGTTGCGATTTTGATCACCTTTAAAGAAGTACGGACCAATGATGCCTCCAGCGTGTAAACCGCACCAAACCGTGCATTTTTGTGGGTGCGTTGGTGATTCTTGTATTGCCTCTGGTTGCTCTTCGGTCCAATTGCAGTGATTTTGCTTATTAACATACCCATTTAACCAGAAATGAGCTTCGTCACTGAACACATTTTTTGCGCGAAAAACATTTTTCACAGAGAACGAATTTTGGTAATAAAATTCGATAATTTGTAAGCGTTATTCAGGCGTAAGTCTGTTCATGGTAAAATGGCAAACCAAACTGAATTCATTGGACTTTGACAGCTGTCAGAATTTCTGTGTGAACTGTCAAATCTGAATACACGAAAAACCAAATAGCAAAAAAATCACCCTTTACAATAGTTCGAATAATCAAATTAAATTTCCCCACGTTTGGGTGAATGCATGAATGATTTCTTACCGATTGCTGCAAAAACGGATTAAAAAGTAACCGATTTAGTAACATGTGAAATTTCCCCTTTTCCGCTTTTAGATTTTCATTTCAGTCGAACTTTCTGAGAGACTTAGTTCTACGTCAAGAAATTACTTACAGTTTAATGCATATCTTTCCAAGCAGTTATAATAACTAATGCTTGGCATGGTAACTAACGAAGTTCGGTAGAGAAGAGCAGTATAGTTTTTTTTATAAGCGTGTAGGGAAAATGATAAAAGTATTAAAGTACGTCAGTCACTACGGCGGCAAATTAACCTCTATTTCCGTTATAATCGCTGGAGGTGCAGAGGTAAACTCGGTTCCTGGCTACAACGATTGTAACGCTTTCTTCGTTCCTTCCCTAACTGACCGTAAGAACGCAGCCGGCTACGGGAAAACTTCATTTAAATATCTGATGACTTTACGCACTTCCGAGCAAGCTAAGGGGACCACAAACCATAGGGACGGTTGAAAGGCTATAATCTTTAATTTTTTGACGTAGAGCTACGTTTTTTCAGTAGCTTGCCTCACAGAGGTGTAAATTGGAAATCTATCAATATAAATCGGACGAATTTTTCCCTAATAATTCGGTTTGTTTTCAACCTCCATTCTTGCAGCAATAGATTAAAAATGACAAACCGTCTGCCCAAATGCAAAAAAAAAATGTTGTTTGATTGTGTAAACTGTTGTACTATTGAAAATTTTCAAGTTTTTTTTCCCTCTGTGTGGACTCATCAATGCGACCAGAGACATTTTGATCTATTGTGATATTACCCAGGTGTTTTTCTGTACTCCGCACTTCATATTATTGGCAGTATCACTATTGAAGTTAATGATACGCTTCTTTTATTTATATCCGTGCTTGTGTGTGAGAGTTTACCCTTTCATTTCAAGCTTACTGCTCTACTATACCGAGCCTATTTTCTATCTTACCAATATCGCCAAATTCCAATTCCCTGAACTGAGGCTACACTTAACGTTCCTTTCTGGCCAGGTTTATTCTAAGAGAGACTTATTATGTCAAGGAGTCTTATAGAAATCCGTTCCTCGTGCCAATATCGCAAATTACAATTCCTTGTAGAGGGTACATATTTCTGAAATCAGATTTATTATTATAAGAAGGACTTATTTTGTCAAGAGGAAGGAGTCTTATCGAACCTCGTTCCTCCTACCAACACACAGGAACTCAATGTTTCACCTCTGGTCTGGTTTATTATAAGTAGGACTTACAGTGTCGGACATAAGTTAAGCAACTCTTTTGAGGTATACAAATCAGACTCAAAAAATATGGATTTAAGCGACGCTCATTGCTTTCGGGTTAAGATAGGTTTTTTTTTCAATTACATCATTTCAGAGAGGTTGCAGTTATTTATTTTTAAATAACATTATGTAAGTACAGAAAAAGTTGAAATACAATGATTTTTAAGCAACAAATGATAATAACAAAAATATATCAATTATTTATTGCTGATTTTCTTAATATTTTGTATCAAATCTTTTGTGCTATTGCTGCGCATTGCCGTGAGCCAAGCCTAAATTGTTCCTTATTTCGGATCCTGATGTAAAACAGTCGTTTTCAGAGCAACGTTTGAATACGTGGACCATTCGTGGACTAGTTTTCCTCGGGCAGCCGTTTCAACCGTTTTTTTCTTTATATCGCTTCAGTGGGCGGGATACCACTGACTTGTAAATACCAAAAAGATCACTTACTTCTTTGTGGGTACGTCCTTGTTGAATGAATTTAACTATTTTTGGTTTCAAGTCGTTACTGTACACATTACGTGACATTTCTATAGATCACTTTGCTCAATACTCCATCAAATAATTTCAACAATATTTGATCAATTCATCAAGTTTGAAAGTTAGGAATTTTAAAACAGTAGTAATTGTCCACGTAATGACCTATATCGACCACTTTGTTTACCAAATTTGTCAGTTGCATAATTTATGTCGCATGAGTTTAAGCACTTTATTAATATTTTTGAACAGTGCTGCCAAGAAACTTTTCGCAACGTGATTCTACAAAACGGTGTATAATTACTTGTCGTTAGAGTAACATATGGATGGAATGAATACTTGTAAAAGTGATTCGACTTCAAGCAATAATAAAAGTTATCTGTTATACCACCCAGTTGCTTAACTTATGTCCGACACTGTATATTTTTGTCAAGAGGAAGAAGTCTTATCGAAACCTCGTTCCT
Organism: Wyeomyia smithii; assembly: GCF_029784165.1. Lineage (NCBI taxonomy): Eukaryota > Metazoa > Arthropoda > Insecta > Diptera > Culicidae > Wyeomyia > Wyeomyia smithii. The sequence goes on from NC_073696.1 coordinate 63,184,775, forward strand.
CCAGCCAAGACCGCGTCATAATTACAATTCCCTGAAGAAAACTATAATACGTTACTCAGAACAGTTTTGTTATAAGAGGGACTTTTTTGTTAGGATGAAAGTCAGCAAGGGTACTATAGAATTCAGCTTGAAGGAAGGGTATGTAGTGGAGAGCCTGAGAATGAACCCATGTTAAAAGTCCTTTGACAACCAAATGGCCTGATTTTACTAAGATTCGAACCCATGACCACTCGCTTATCAAAGCGGACTCTGTAACCTTGCGGCTACGAAGCTTTCCAATTTTCAAGTTTTGTTGAAACGAAAATTACGTCCTCTGATTGGTCGTTCGCTGCCTTTCCCTTAAATGGTCAACAGAATAGTATACCTAGTTAGCCGTAGCCTAGCGCATTCAGGCATTAGAAGCAACGGGATACGCCAGTATCAGCTGGCTTTCTGAATTTGCTTTCGGCTTAAACAAATCACTTTGCCTGGTCACATATTTCAGCAGCAGCTCGGTAGCAACAAATGTTTCGATTTGCCGGTTGAGAGCTTCGGCCCTCTCTCCTGCGAAGATGCTTTGGTATAATATATAATAACATAATTTTGTGATGGTAAATTAGTGACAAGTTGATTTTAAAATCAAAAATTTCAGTTTAGTCTTGCAGATTTCAATCAAACACAAGCTCACTTTCGCTTTACTTGTTTACTGCTGCTTGCTTTCTCACTATGAACATAAGAAGTACGAAAATCAATCACTCCTTTTGCTTCGGCGGCCGTGTTATCAGACAGAGCATTGCGATGTGTACTTCTCGATGGTTATACCGCGTCGCACACAGTAACGGTAACGAATGTTATGATATTATTTTCAAATGCTTGCAGTGCTTCAACCACTAAACCAGATATCTCAATCGACAGCTGAAAACTGCCTGAGACTTTGCTGTAATTGGAATATTTTGAATTTTTGAATAATTTTTACATTTTTAAATTGAGTTAAAAAGTATGAACATTCAACCAATTACAAGTTCGCCTCCCTTTCGCTTGCTTTCGGTTGGTTGCTATTCCGTAAATAATATGAACAAACCACGCTGTTCCATGTTTAATTCGCAGTTGCAAATAATCATTTTTAGTAGTCCTTCGTCCAGTCTGCGTTTGCGTCATTGGCACTAAACTTCATACTTGTTTTTGTAGACGTTACATCCCTTTTAATGAAGTGTTGTGAATTTTCTCTGCCAGTATCAGCTGGCTTTCCGGATGTGCTTTCGGTTTAAACAAATCATTTGCCTGGTTGGTCGCATGTCTAAGCAGCAACCCGGTTCTTTTCAGTGTACCTTTATAGCAGGGACAGAGCCCCTTAATTTTTCCGGGACAGCACATGTGAGTTTGAATAGTAGACTGCCTTTCTCAAGGTAGATAACCCGAATTAGCCCAGAATTCGCCGTGAATATTCGACTTTTTTTCAACTTTGGATAGCTTCTGCGTCCACGTACAAAACTAAACTAACTTATTGTGTCAAGCGGCGTCGAATGGAGCTCATAAAAGTATTGCCATATGATGCAAATGTCATTGAATTTCATATTAAATCGAGAAATGTCCAATTTTGGGTTGATTTGGATACAACCTCCTACTTTTTATTTTAAGCCAGCATTTTTACAGAGAGTATTACTATTTTAATAAAAAAAAATGGCTTTGCTCGGTTAAGAAAAATAAAAATGTATTTAAACAATTGGCCGGAGCAATTGGTTATCCACAGTGAAATAATTTCAAAAACTCCGGATAATCGCGTCCGATCTGTATTCGAAATCGCCGTCTGCTGCGCTGCGATTCGCCCCAGGTCTGCTAGCTGATATTCGGCTGATGTCAATCGATATATACGTTCAGCAAGGCTCTAAATTTTTTAACTTAAATATAATAGTTAGCGTACAAAGCAACAATTTCCCGCAATATTTTAGACGCATAACTAATTTTCCAACCGATTACTGTAAAAATGAAGGTAATCCTTTCCAACGGATTGAGTTTTTAGCATTTGAAAGTGGACAATTTTCGTGACGCGTTCTATTTACACCCCCTATGTTACAAAAAGACGTAATTATACGCCGAAAATAAGTGCGTTCGCAAAATGATGTCACCGTCACATAAAAAACCTTTTCCGATTATTGATTAAATGAGGATAAAAATGTATGGTATCTGTTTTCAAGTCTTTTTCTCACAATCCTAACAATAGAGACCAGTTTGAATGAAAAAAACTGAGAAAAGTAAAAAAAAAAGGATAATAGTTAACAGATAACAGATAATGGATAACTGATAATAAATAATAAATTGAGAACAATGAATAATTGTTAGCCGATTGGATTTTGTTCGCAAGTATGGCATAAAAAACTTTTTACAAGCTGCGCAGTTTTGTATAAAAATAACAAATCAGTCTTTCTTTCGTACGTTTCGATCTTGTCAAATAGCCTCTCATTATCACTATATCGACTCGTTTATTGTCACCTTCCATAAACTCCTTCCATAGTTCCACACCTTCTTATAGTTTTGCTTTTGTACCATCAATCAATATCAGTACTATTTTTTGTTACTTTGGATTTCGTCTCAAACATGCAAAAAAGTGGATCCGAAAAAAAAGATAGATCTCTCAGTCTTCACTAAAATCGTCCTATCCACAGACGTATTTCACTCATCCCAAATGCTTCGCAAAATACACACGGAAAAGCCCAGTCTCATCAACCGCCATTAATCTCATTTTAATTTCGGGTTCGAGTAAATAATTGCTTCGTTTCGCTATTTCATTTACCGGGTGGTTTGTTGACCCAGAAAAAAACCAATTCCTCGAACCGCCTGGCACTACGAAACAGGAAAACTGAAACTCCATGGAAGGCAACATATTTTGATAGAGTTACACATCCGGTGGGAGAAGTTTCCTCGTTCGAGAGTTTGTCTTGAAGTAACTTTCCCGGGGATGCAATTTCATCCTGGCACGTTCGTCGTTGAGAGACAAGTATCCTATACACATACATATATGCTTACTATCTCTGTCGTTGCGCATATACGATTATGGCTGATGGAAGTTACCTGAGACGATGATCCGTTAAAGCGCTTGCAAACAAGACAAAAGAATGTTGGAAATGTTTTCACGGCGGTCTGTCCCCACCAGGTCCCGTATCAGCCCAGGATGCTTCAACACTTACTTTGCACAACACTTGGAACAACTATTCTCAAGTGTCAACCATAGAATTGAAATGGTTATGCTTTGCCAGAGTTTGCCGTTTTTGCCGTAGTTTGCATGATACGTCGTTGTTCGTGCATATTGCGCTGTGTCGTGTTATGTGACACGGTTTGGAGCCCGGCTCTCGGAATTTCGTGTGCAAGCGTGGAACTGCGCGAGCCTGGTGTACATGAAAGTAGAGACGGCATCGTTTATTTTTACTCTCCGGAGTGCTTTAACGCAAAGATTGTTCAAAGTAATTGAGAAAAGGATTTTTGTGTTTGAGTTTTTTTCTACCAGAGAACTTGTTTTTTTTTTTTGGCGTTGATAACTCAAATTTTTTCCTAAACTCCTAAACAAGGGAAAAACCAGTTGAATGAATGGATGGACAGATGAAATCGGTTTTGATTGAATAAAACATGCCTGCCAGCGTAATTGCGATCTGGTTTGTCATTCGAAGGCGGAGGACTGTCAAGAATATTCAATGCACAGTCGTCTGCTGAGATCTGCAAGTCTATCCTGCTTGTTTGAGTATTTGCATGCCTGGTAGGCGGAAGAATCCCCATTTTGTATGTAATCTTCGGTTGATCGTTATGGAACTGTCTGCCTGGCTGAAATGGTAATATTTCTCACCACTGACGGTGAATGTCGGAGTGTTTCTGGCTTCAATTTACATCTTCTACCAAAGTGCTTCCGGGTGATTTAGATTGTATTGTTTGTTGAGCTCGCTATCTGCGAGTGTGAAACTTTGCTTCCAACAGATCAACAATAGCCGGAGAAAATTTTCTACATATCTGCATTATTTGTATCGTTGCACTGGTAAAAACTTTTTGTGGCTATCAAAAACTGTCAAACTGTACAATTTTAAACAGGTTGATGAATGCTCGGCATTTATTCGCCAAGCGTTGAAATCGCCACCAGCTCCAGTTTAATTAGTGCGTAGACAAAAAGTCATAAAAATACAGTAACTTTAATGACGTGACGGCAGCTTAAAAAGTAGCTATAACAATGAGTGAAAGGGACAAAGTATCAACTAAAAGCACTGAAGCAGAAACAATTCACATTTATGGGTTGCCTTTCCAGGCTACGGGTAATCAACCTTTGCTTTATAGTTTGCAATGAAGCATCAACCAGAATTATTTAGATTTATTCTTCGCCCTTTTAATGGCAGTTTTATGATGCAACAGATATAATACTTCTCAACGAACGATTGATGTCAAATTAGCGCAATATACTTGAACGTTCTCTGCACTTTACCAGTATACCTTCCAAATTACACAACTGACGAAAGGATTCAAACAAAACTATGAAAAAGAAATTAACTTAATTTGGAATTAAACCCACCCCCATCTGCAGCACGTTTTCCGGAAAGTGAACTGCTTCGTAAATTAAAAACATAAAACCTAAGCTAGCTATTTCGTTTTACGAAAATTTCACGGTTCTTCGCGAACAAAGCTGCGCGAAAGCCGCTGCAGAAACTTCCGGCCGCAGATGAAAGCTTTAAAAGCCAAACGGAAAACTATATTATTCCTGCTACTGCTGCTGCTGTTGCTGTTGCCACTGCTACCCATCCACAAAGAAAGCTAAACAAATAAAAAACTGAAAAAAAAGAGAAGCCAAACCTGGAAGGGCGAGAAAAAACTTCCTTTTACCAACTCTGTTTCTTTTTTTTTTTTTTTAATTCCAGGATGAAATTGTCGGCTGCTAGCCCACTATCGCTGAAAAGCTCCAACTGGGAAGCCACAGCCGACGAACTTTCAAAGAGCAGCAGACAATTTACGGTTTCTACCTTTGCATATCGTATGACAGAAGTGGGCTCAAAAGCGTGGCGGGGTGGCCAACAGAGAGCAGTAGCAGAATTAAGGTTTCGCCTTCCGGTCGGCCTGGTTCCTATCGTTACAGCTCCAGATAGATAGGTAGCCGAAGTGAAAGAGTTGGCTTATCCGGATGCTGCTGGTGGCCAAGTGAGTACGATAAAGTATGCAACAATGGCAAGCGCTAGCGGCGATGGCAGGCCAGCTGCATTTGGATTGTACCTATAAAAAGAGATCTTTTCCGAAAATTGGCGAGAAAGTGCTGCGAGTGAAATTTTCATTCGTTTGTTTTTTTTTTGTTCGACTGTCGTGTAGAGGAACGTGCTTTCTGGAATTCTAACAGGACGGTTTGAAAGGTGTTGCAGCCCAAACAGGTGCGGAACCAGGGACAGAAATATTCTGTTGCTTTTTCATGCATTTGTATAAATTCAAGCCATGTCAAATGGTTAACAAATATGTTTGACGACAAACAAATAAATAAATAGCAAACTTGCCCAGTTGTCAGTTTCCTTTTTTTTCGATTATTAATCGATCAAACCACACCAAAAAATGAATGAAATGTTTTAGGTCAACTTTTAATTTAGATTTTATTTAAATTTTGGACGATAAAGTTTTTGTAGGACAAAGAATGACGTTCAACTAGTATTCAGATAAAAACGAATATCACACAAAATTACAATCAAATAATTTCTAAGGATTTATTCTTCCTTATTATTAAAAAAAAAAAAAATATTCAATGTTCTACTTGGATTTTACTATCCTCAATTTCCTGAATGGTAGTAAAACATATTTAATATTATTTCTGTCTACTCATTTCTATTTCTGTTGAGAATATCATTAGAAGATTAATGATATGAATAATTTACAAAATCTCCGCACACAACGTGGGTATAACATATTTTATTCGGAAAAAATCAAAATACGTGTTTGTCCAAAAAGGATTTCAAATAGCGAGCCTTGCCAACGTTACGAGCAAAAAAAGATGATTATCACGGTGAAGATGCTCACATTGTTCAACGGTGACCATTTACAAACTTAAAAACACTCTCAATTATATCCATGCTTTTGTGCGAGGCATGGTATTCTCCTCAATATGTGAGAAGAGCAGAGTGAATTTTTTGCCATTTACTTTTTGGCCAGTATGAGAGCTGCGTGTAGAAATTTTTTACACTACACTCCTGCTGAACCTCTGATCAGTTTTATCATAAGAAGGACTTATATTTTGTCAAGAGGAAGGATTCTCACCAAAACCTCGTTTCTCTAGCCAATATTGCACCATGAACAGAATGTTGCCTTACCCGGAACAGAAGGCATTCTAACCCGCAGTTTCTTCGCTATCAAAAATATCTGATTAAGCGAGGACAGTTCTATTGTTTCTGTTTTCCACCCATATTCGGTAGCGATTGCTTGGAAGCATTCATTGAATTTGCTCCGAAATTGAAATCTAACGTATCTTAATTCGCTGCTAATTAAGCATAATCTTTCCCGCTTTCGCAAAGTACTGGTACTCCCTACAGTGATGAAAACGAAACGAATATGATGCAATCGTCGTTTATTCTCCATATATGCACCTTTATGAAGTGTACAGACCGCGACTAAACTTGAATCCTCTCAACCCATAATGAATCGATGATATGGTGCATAGTAGTCAGCCTATACACCAGAGAGACGCCGAGACACTCACCGTTACGGCAACTGTCAACATCAAAACGGGCGAGCTGTATAATTTTGCATTGCCGTTATCCGTTTTGATGTTGACAGTTGCCTTAACGGTGAGTGTCTTGTCATTTCTCTAATATACAGGTTCCCTACATCTTAGGCTAAATCGCTAGAGGTGATATTTTTCCATCGCTGCTCCCTACATATTCACGAAAAAATATGAATATTTCTTATTTGACTGCAACTTTTTGTTTACATCCGACTGAAGGACCCATGAGTCTTTCATGGGCATTTAGACCATGTTAATTCACGACTTACTTTTCAAAGGGTGTATTAGATTTAGTACGTGAAATCTCAACAATTTTCAAAAAGATCAATTTTTAAAACAATTACGCCGGTTTGAAAAAATAAATCTTGGATCAGAATCCTAGTCTAAATACTTCTCTAAAAGTCATGTGTCCCGCTGTCGAATACATATTAGGGTGTCCCAAAAACAATTTGATATTGCAAAGTGAAGGTGCTTAAACCTAAAATAAAAGATTAGAATTTTGAACTGAAAAACTGAAACAAAGTATTTTTGTGGAACATTTCGAATTTCTAAAAAAATGTTGCCCGGACATGATTTATTAAAAAATGACTTTCTTGAACTAAAAAAACACTATTTTGCACTTTTTGCAATTCTTTTCGATTTCAACATTCTTCCGCATTTTTGTATTTTCACAGGGTTTTTTCCGAATATTTTGCATAGTTGAGTTCAGCATCGCATTCAGGTTTTGACTCACAGATCCCATTAAATAAAAACTACAAAACACATATAAAACATGTTTCGGTCAGGAACTGATTTTTTTTTTTTCAAAACGAGATTTTTGATGAAAGTTTACATGAAAAAAAGATCTTTCATATATTATCGGGAGACTAGATAGTGGCATTTTTGTATGTGTAAGAAAACTAAGCATTTCTTTGGAAAGTCGAAATGTTCTACAAAAATACTAATAACAACATCTTCACTTTTTTAACATAGATTTTTTTGGAGACACCCTAACACATACATCTATACCTATAAAAATGCAGTCCGGTCTGTCTGTCTGATTCATATAGGCTAGAATACTACCGAACCGATCAACGTGAAAATTTGTATGCAAGGGTTCTAGGGGCCGAGAAAGGTTCCTATGATGGTTTGAGACGCCTATCTCTTCTGGAAGGGAGGGGTCCCATACAAATGGAACACAAATTTCTGCACATCTCAAAAACTAACCAAGCAAATGGAACCAAATTTGGCATTTGGATGTTTTTAGGAGTAAAAAACATGTCCATATTGGTTCTAAACCCTTACCTTGCCTGGAAGGGAGGGGTACCATACAAATGAAACACAAATTTCTGCACATCTCGAGAACTAACCAAGTAAATAAAACCTAATTTGGTAGGTGGATGTTTTAAGGGGTAACACATATATCGATAATGATTTGATACCCCTCCCTCTTGTACAAGGGAGGGGTTCCATACTAATGAAACACGAATTTCGCATAGCTCAAGAACCAATCAACCAAATACAACCAAATTTTGTATGTGAATGTTTTAGAGGTAACAAATATGTCCATAATGGTTCGGCTCCCCTCCTTTTTCTGTGAGGGAGGGGTTCCAAACAAATGAAACACAAATTTCTGCTTATCTCGAGAACTAACCAAATAAATGGAACCAAATTCGGCAGGTGAATGCTTTTAGGGGTAACAAATATATCCATAATGGTTCGACACCCCTCCCTTTTCTACAAGAAAGGGGTCCCATACAAATGAAACTAAAATTTCGCACAGCTCGAGAACCAATCAAGCAAATATAACCAAATTTGGCAAGTGAATGTTTTTAGGTGTAGCAAAGATGTCCATAATGCTCCGACACCCTTGCTTCTTCTGGCATGTCTCCTAATACCATTTCGAAATCCAAGATGGCGACTTCCGGTTTCCGAAAAACAGCGGCAAATGACCAAATACCACCTAATGTGCGTATTTCCGGGATTGTTATGATGCACTGAAGCCACAAATCGACCTCAGACAATATTTTGAATTGCAAGAATACGATTTCCGGTGCCTGTACAACAGCCGAAAATGACCAAATATCACCCAATATTAGTGTTTTTTTAACCAGAATGACGCTCAGAGGCCAAAATTTGTCTCCTAATGCCATTTTGAAATCCAAGATGGCGATTTCCGGTTTCTGAATAACAGCGCCAAATGACCAAATACCACCCAATATGTGTATTTCCGGAACATTTTGAACTATAAGATGGCGACTTCCGGTGTCCGGAAAAGAGCCTTAAGTGACCAAATACCACCCAATATGAGTATCTCTGGAACCAGAATGATGCAAGGAGCTAGAAATTGACCTCAGACACCATTATGAATTGTAAGATGGCAACGTCCGGTTTCTAGAAAACCGCCAAAAATGGTCGATTTCCATACAATATGAGTATATTTGGAACCAGAATGATATACAGGAACTATAATCGATCACAGATACCTTTTTGAATTAGAAGGTGATGACATCCGGTTGCTGAAAAACAGCCGAAAATGACCAAATAACACCCAATGTGGGTGTTTCTTTAACCAGAATGACGCTCAGGGGCTAGAAATTGTCTTCAAATGCCATTTTAAAATCCAAGATGGCGACTTACGGTTTCTGAAAAATGTGACCACATACCACCCAATATGAGTATCACCGGAACCAGAATAATGCAAGGAGCTACAAACTGACCTCAGACACCATTTTGATTTATAAAATGGCAACTTCTGGGAAACAGCCGAAAATAACCGAATACTACCACATATGGATATGTACGTAATCAAAATGATGTAAAGAAGCCAAGCATTGACCCTGGACACCATTTCGAATTCGAAGAGGACCACTTTCAGTTTCTGGAAAACAACGAAAATAACTGAAATGCACCCAATATATTTCCGGAATAGAGGTGATGTACAAAAGCCAAAAGTCGAGGATGTTGTCTTTCCGATAAAACCAATCATTTTGAACGATATAAACAAATTGCAAGGAATCAATGAATTTGAAATGTTTAAAATTAAACAGTAAAATAGGCAGGACGAAGTTTGCCGGGTCAGCTAGTATACTAATATATAGGAATACTTAGGGTAAGTCCGACTACCAAGGAAAATGACTCTTTGGTCGGATTTGATGTTACATTTTGTTCACAGAATCGTTTTTTTTTCCTCATCTATAGTTTATTTGACACGGCACAAATACAATTCAATGTTTAACGGCGCCAATTATATCTGGTAGCTTACCTTCTAAAGTATCTTAATAACTAAAAACAAATTTTTTATCCTCGCTGCCGACTACGAGCTGATTCACAGAATCGTTGTCCAAGCTGTTTTAAGATATGAAGACTGTCAGTACTTTTAAAATGTTATTTTACAAGAAATAGTAAAGTTTTAAAACTGACATAAAAACGACGTTTAGCAACCAGTGCGGGCGAAACTCCATGGGAGTACACAGGCATCTAAATTTACCCATAAAGTTGTTCGAAATCTCGAACCAATGCGGAGTTCGGAAACCGGTAAATGAGAGATATTAGATTTCTATACGTTACGGTTGAATTTGGTTATTGTCGGTTAGAACAAGTTTCGATGAACATTTTGACTGATCAATGAAAGAATTTGAACTGATTCGAACGGTGGCTTCGATGTGTTTTAAAATGCCTAAAATATTAAAAACTATCACTGCACATTAGACTGGGGCACGGTTAAATGGGAAAAAAGCGAAGGTATTATTTATTCGCTCCCATGCCCTTTTCGTGTTCCTTATGGATCCTACAACAACTGTGCAAATTTTCAGATCATTCAGTGAAACTATATTTTTGCGCACGATTTTTAAAGTTTCCATACGGTTTTATATAGGAAAATCCACTTTTTCAAAACTTATTCTCTAGAGATGTCCAGTTGGCTTCTAGAAATATATCAATACATGATATTTGTAGGAATTTGTTTTCGGAAAAAACTCTTTTGAAGACCGTGAGGTGCTACGATGTTTGCAGATTAAGCTATTTCCCTCAAACTGATTAAATATCTGACGAACGGCTCCTCACTATATTTTCTAGCAATACTGCTGCAGCATGCAGCTGTTGCAAATTCAACCATGTGATAAGAAATGATATCGACTAAAATTTATCTTGGAAACTTCTCCAAAGATGATATGAGCCAAAATCATACTTTCAAGCTTAATTTCACGCGAAATTTTTCTCATCCTTAAGCAATTTGCAATAGCAGTATACTGTAGCAGTGGAAAAATTCAATGGTGAGCCGTTCGTCAGACATTCAATCAGTTTAGAGTGAATAACTTTTTCTACAAGCATCGTAGCACCTTACGGTCTTCAGAAGAGTTTTTTCCAGAAAAATTTCCTACAAATATCATGTATCGATATATTTTTAGAAGCCAACTGGACATCTCTACAGAATAAGTTTTGAAAAGGTAGATTTTCTCATATAAATCGAATGGAATCTTTAAAAATCGGGCACAAAAGTATAGTTTCACCGATCGATCCGAAAATTCACACAGTTTTTGTAGGACCCATAAGGAACACGGAAAGTCCATGGGAACTAACATTTATTTTTTGTTCCACCCTACTGCACATGTTGAAAAAACACAATTAATTGGCGATTTCTGGTGAAACTCTAGGGGTCAGTCTTACTCCCCGGGGCTGTGCCTACCCCTAGTTTTCCTTACAATGATTTTGTGGTTTTTTGCACTCTTAGCTATCAAAAACCAGAAGGTTTGTGTGCAAAGCCACGACCGCAAGGTTGGCGTAGACCTAAAGCTGTTTCAATCAAAGAAATAGTTATCGGTTTCCGTTGTACTCTACTAAATTTTTTGGAAATAAATATTGAAATTCAGTCCGCAAATATATATTTCGACTGTGACATACAGTCTTCCTTAGTGCTTATGTGGACAGTCCACATAAGCACTGAGGAAGACTGTATGTCACAGTCGAAATATATATTTGCGGACTGAATTCAATATTTATTTCCAAATAATTTAATAGAGTATAACGGAAACCGATAACTATTTCTTTGATTGACCTCAATCACTCTGCTAAGACGCTCGTTATAGATTTTCTAAATCTAAAGCTGTTTGTTACATCTCTTGCATTATTGCTTTCGGAAGTAATCGCAAATAATAAGTTCGAAGCAAATTTTCCTCTTAGCGTAGGACTACATCTTACTCTTGTAGGGTGACATGCTGTGCAAAGTGTAAGAATGTGCCCTCTTCAAATGCATATTATGTTACTACCATTGATCGGATTTTTAATGCCAATATCTTGGTTGAAAGGTAAACGATGCACCTAGCTTGTGGTATAATAGTTGACAAATCTTTTTAATTGTAAATAATGTAAAGTTGAGTCAATCATTTTTTGGTTAAGTTTCGCAATATTAAACTAATAACCAGCTCACTTTTATAACTAAGCACTGGTATAATAGTTCATTAAGCAGACAGTATGTGAAGTAAAGAAAGCGAAAATAAGCGAACTGGAAATGTGATACAGATTTGGAAAAATCTACCGCATCCCGACGGGATGTTATAGTATAGAAATATACGTATAATGGGCTGTTTTCAATGCATATATGATTTATTTCACTAAACAGAGCTTTTAAATGTGTTATGAGTTTGCTTTCTGTTAACAATGATTGTAGTAGATTTAAGTGGTAAGTGACTCCGCCTTTTTTCAATTTATTTCATTCTCCCAGTTTCACAATAAACAGAAAGAGTTTATTCCGTATATAATAAGGATTTATGAAAAGCGAATCTTATTTCGTGTAGGCAAATAGTGTAACTGGACCGATAGAGCTCACAGCCATGGATCAGAATAACAAGTTGTTTATTGTTGCAGCTTGGAAAGGAGACAGTCAAATTCTTCTAGTGTCAACTGGAAGCAGCCAGCAGTTAATTAAGCGGTTACATATAAAAGTTGTGGGGCAGGAGGACAACAAAATTTGTTTCGTGTTGACTGGAGACAGACCTAAGAATGGAGTTCGAACTGCTGCTGTGAAGGAGAATCGACTGTCTTTCTTGAGATGTTCCAAGATTTTGAATGAAGTGTGATATATTTTCTGAAACGAATCCAACATTTTCAGTAGAACACGCCGTACTCTTGTTTGAAATTGGATTATTTTTGTACGCTTATACGCAGTATTATCGAGTTGTGGTGAACAACAAACTACTGCATATCTGCAGCGGATTTAACCACAATATCATCTGTATAGTGGTGTTGAACGGTGAGATAGACAGGAGGGTCGACGAGGGGAACAGGAGAGAAATTGGAAATGATAGACAAACTGTGGATCAGCCAACCTTGGATGAAGTGGGGAAAGCTTGTAGAGAACTGAAAAACCACAAAACTGCTGGGAAAGACGGCTTACCGGGTAAATTTTCTAAAGTATGGAGCAGCTATATATTGCAATACACTAAATTATCCTGAGGGTATGATCTGAGGAAAAACTACCTACGAACTGGTTGGAAGGGTTCATACACCTTATCTATAAGAAGAGACATAAGCACGAGCGTAGCAACTAACGAGACATAACCCTTCTTATTTCCGCATATCAAATTCTCTCCCGCATTCTGTTTCATAGACTAAGGCCGTTAAAGGAAGCCTATGTTGGTGAATAACAGTAGGTTCATCTTAAGATATATCCTTATATTTTGAGAACAAAACGTGCAGACACATCACCTGTTTATAGACTTCAAGGCGGCGTATGACTCAGTGAAACGCAACGCACTGTGAATGTTCATGCTCGAGCACGGTTTCCCAACAAAACTGATTAAGCTGAATCGCGCGACCCTTGTCAGATGCACATCAAGCGTCAGGGCAGTGGGGGAAATTTTGAACGCGTTTGTGACGTTGGACGTAGGATTGACTCATCAATAAGAAAATGAAGTTTGGTGCTGGCGCACGAATCACGAGCTGTTCGAAGTATACAAACACGCTGATATTACCAATACAATATCGCACGCTTGGCCTTGGGGCTAATAGCGGTCTCGATCAACTAGATTAGTTGAGAGATTTCGTTATCGATATTGTTTTTTGGCACATTTTGCATGTGTAGGATAAGTAAAACGATACACCGTGCCCCAGTGCTGAGTCGAGAAAATTTCCAGCTCGAAAAGATCCTCGACTCGATCGGGAATCGAACCCGATATCACAACCGTGTGGGAGAGTTAGCCGCTGATATTACCAAGCTGATGGAAAAAAGCAGGTTACAGTAGGCTGGTCTCATCTGATAGGAGCCGACGACGTTGAGGCAAACCCCGCACGCGTTTTTTCCTGTTCGGCCTTCCGTACTGCGACTAGAATCTTTGATGTATTGTGTAATATGCCCGGGTGTCTGCTGTATTCCGCACCTCTATTTTTTAGCAATACCACTGATGAGAAGTGGTATGTTTGTTATTTATTATTGACACACTTACTACTCTACTATATCTCCCAGTTTCCGGGACACTAAACAATGGCACTACGATGGCCCTTCTGCGACATAGTGGGGTTGATCGCTGGCCTTGCAAGCCCGCACCATTAAAAAACAACAGCAACGAACGCAATAACGTTAAGTACGGACCGGAACAATCGGCTAGGACCTAGGCAACGAAAACGGACTAACGATTGGATTCTCGGAACATGGAATTGCCGATCTCTCAACTTTCTAGGAAATACCCGCGTGCTTTCCGAGGAATTGAAGACCCGCAAGTTCAACATCGTAGCGCTGCAGGAGGTATGCTGGAAGGGGACGATGGTGCGTACGTACAGGGATGGTCACACCATCTACCAGAGTTGTGGAGGCACACATGAGCTGGGAACAGCTTTTATAGTGATGGGAGAGATGCAGAAGCGGGTGAGTGGTGGCCAATCAGCCCTAGAATGTGCAGGTTGTGGATCAATCAATGCATAGCCCACACCTCGGAAGTACCGATGACGACAAGGACGAATTCTACGCGCAGTTGGAGAGTGAATATGACCGCTGCCCAAAACATGATGTCAAGATCATCATCGGGGATTACAACGCTCAGGTTGGCCAGGAGGAGGAGTACAGACCGGTTATTGGACGATTCAGTGCACACCAGCTGACGAATGAAAATGGCCTCAGACCAATAAACTTCGCCACCTTCAAGAACATGGCCATACGTAGCACCTTCTTTCAGCATAGCTTCCACCATAGACTCACCTGGAGATCACCGAATAGAACAGAAACACATATCGACCACGTTTTGATAGATGGTCGGCACTTCTCTGACATTATCGATGTCAGATCACATCGAGGCGCTAACATCGATTCGGATCACTACCTGATGGTTAAGATACGCCAAAAACTATCCGTTGTGAATAACATACGGTACCGTCGCCCGCCACGGTATAATCTCGCGCGACTGAAGCAACACGACATCGCAACACAGTACGCGTCATCGCTCGAAGCTGCACTGCCAAAAGAGGGAGAGCTTGAATAAGCCCCTCTAGGGGATCGCTGGAATGCCGTGAAAACAGCTATCAGCAGTGCTGCGGAGGAAGTTCTGGGACACGTGCAACCGAATCGACGTAACGAGTGGTTTGACGAAGAATGTCGGCAGATTTTTGACGAGAAGAACGCAGCGCGGGCAACAATGCTGCGTAAAGCCACCCGTCAGAATGTGGAGCGATATAGACTGAAACGGAGGCAGCAAGTCCAACTCTTCAAGGAAAAAAAGCGTCGCCAGGAAGAGGAGGAATGTGAAGAACTCGAGCAGCTGCACCACACACACGAAACACAAAAGTTCTACCAAAAACTCAACGGATCCCGCAGAGGCTTTGTCCCACGAGCCGAAATGTGTAGGGATAAGAATGGAGGCATTTTGACGGATGATCGTGAGGTGATCGAAAGGTGGAAGCAGCACTACGATGAACACCTGAATGGCGTGCAAGCAGGAGACTACAACATGAGCGGAGAAGACGTGGTCGGTGCAACGAACGACGAAGATGTGCCACCCCCAACAATAAGCGAAGTTAAGGATGCGATCCGGCAGCTCAAGAACAACAAAGCGGCCGGAAAAGACGGCATCGGAGCTGAGCTTATTAAGATGGGCCCCGACAAACTGGCTAGCTCGCTGCATCGGCTGATCGTCGAGATCTGGGAAACAGAACAGCTACCGGAGGAGTGGAAAGAAGGGGTTATCTGCCCCATATACAAAAAGGGCGACTAGACTGCGAGAACTATCGAGCGATCACAGTCCTGAATGCCGCCTACAAAGTGTTTTCCCAGGTCATCTCCCAACGCCTGTCACCATTAGCCAGCAGGTTTGTAGGAATCCCAAGCAGCAAAATTTGTTTCGATTATGAACTTTGTGCATCACAGCAACAAATTCTTATGCGAAATTAAGTTGCAGTTACATCTCAGTTTCTTATACAACGACAAAAAAACGCAGGAGGTGGAGCCAATTGCAACATTTTCGTTGTTTCAACACAAGTTTCAAGAATGAAACCGCAATGTGTATGAGTTAATGCATGGAATTTTATAACAACATGGTAAATGCTGCATGGTAAAATTTCAGCTACGGAGATGCGTCGTAACAGCAACTAGGGCGCAATAGAAACTTCATGACGTTGTGGTAAGATTGTAAAACGGCAAATGGTCAGAATGGAGAGAGATTGTCTGTATAGAGATTTATCTTTGATTATTTCCAGAAATTTGAGGATTCAACTCCAGTTATCAATTTCTATTCACTTTTCTCGTTTGTACTATTTACGTCATTTGCTGTAGAAACACTTGCAAGTTCATGGCTCAGTTTTAAATATTGCTTCCCTTATCATGCTAATGGTCATTATTAAGTTTAATTTTGCTTCTTTAATTCATCAGTACCTCAGCGTGATAATGAAATTCAAAGCAATTTATCACATTTCGTTTTAGAGACCCACACTTTTTGGACGACTTCTAGTCCAAGTACCCAAAAGTTACAATGCAGTAAATAACCTCATCTCAAAAACAAATATAAGGCGAACGATCGAGCAAAAGTTGCTGTTACATGGCTTCAGAACATGACAGCAACTTTAAGAAGTATTTTTGTGTGTTTGTTTTTTTGTATCTCGCAAGCATCACGTTGGCAACCTATATGCTCCACCCACTAGATCTAATCAGTGAAGGTTAGGTTTTCAAATGCCGTTTACACGATTCAACAACAAATCCAACCTCGCGAATCACGTTGTTGGTGTGAAGATTTTCGAAGCAGCGATGCAACTTTAGTTGTTGCTTGTTTCTTCACAATTTCATCGTAGTAACAAAAAATTTTTCTTAAAACCTCGGAATTTCATTAGTGCAACAAATGATCACAATTTATTTTTTTATTATGTTTCAATTGTTGCTTGGGAAGCTATCAGGCCGGCTTTATGGAAGGACGGTCTACGATTGACCAAATCTTTACACTGCGGCAGATCCTCCAAAAGTGCCGTGAGTTTAGAGTCCCTACACACCATCTTTTCGTCGAATTTAAAGCCGCATACGATTCAATAAACCGACAAGAGCTTTGGAAAATTCTAGACGAAAACGGCTTCCCGGGGAAGCTGACAAGACTAAGGCTACGATGGAAGATGTGAAGTGTTGTGTGAGAATTTCGGGTGGAACGTCGGACCCATTCGAGTCTCACAGGGGGCTCCGACAAGGTGATGGTCTCTCCTGCTTATTGTTTAACGTCGCGCTAGAGGGTGTTATGAGACGAGCGGGGTTTGACATGCGGGGCACGATTTTCAACAGATCAGGTCAATTTATTTGCTTTGCGGATGACGTGGTTATTGTCGGCAGAAAATTTGAGCCGGTGGCAGACCAGTATACCCGACTGAAACGTGAAGCAGATAGGATCGGACTGAAGATTAATACGTAAAAAACTAAGTATATGCTTGCAGGTGGGTCCGAGCACGACAGGGCACGCCTAGGCAATACGGTAACAATCGACGGGGATGAGTTCGAGGTAGCCGACGAGTTTGTGTACCTCGGCTCTCTGGTAACTGAGAATAACGATACCAGCCGGGAGATAAGGAGACGTATTATCAGTGGAAGTCGTGCCTACTATGGGCTCCATGGAAAACTACGGTCGCATAATCTGAATCTGCGCACCAAGTGTATCCTGTACAAAACGCTAATAAGACCGATCGTTCTCTACGGGCATGAGACGTGGACAATGCTCGAGGAGGACTAGCGAGCACTCGGAGTTTTTGAACGTCGGGTGCTAAGAACCATCTTTGGCGGTGTACAGGGGAACGGAGTGTGGAGGCGTAGGATGAACCACGAGCTTGCGCGCCTCTACGGTGAACCCAGTATTCAGAAAGTGGCTAAAGCTGGGAGGATACGCTGGGCAGGGCATGTAGCTAGAATGCCAGATAGCTACCCTGCAAAATTGGTGTTCGCTTCAAATCCGGCGGGAACGAGGAGGCGAGGGGCGCAACGAGCGAGATGGGTGGACCAGATGGAGCACGATCTGCAAAGTACCGGGTGCCCGCGGAACTGGAGGCAGGCAGCCATGGACCGAGTGAATTGGCGTAACCACGTTATGCAGGCCATGTCTTAGGACGTACGGCCATCTAAGTAAGTAAGTAAGTAAGTAAGTAAGTAAGTAAGTAAGTAAGTAAGTATATCTCCCAGTTGGTCTCGAGATACGATGCTGGTCTAATAAGCCAGTCGTCGTAGGTTCGAGTCTCAGCTCGGGGAAGACTGTTAGTGCCAGTAGGATCGTAGCGCTAGCCCCGCAATTGTCCTGTACACTAAACAGTTGGCTGCGAAGTCTGTGTTTTAATGGAACAATAGGTCGAGTTCCGAATCGAAATGTAGCACCAAGGCTTGGCTTGCTTTTTACTGCTCTACTATACCGAACACGACTTATAAATTCCCTAGAGAAGTTTCGTTGTGCGGATTTCTGGCGAATTTTATTCATAAGTTTTTTATCAAGAGGAAGTCACACCAAGGTATTGTAGAATTCAACGCAAAGGAAGAATAAGTGGTTGGAAAATAACCTTGTGGCTACGCAGCTCCCGCACGCGTTGGATGTGTGTGGGAGACGATGATGTCCGTGTAGCGGGTGTGAGGGGCGACTGGAGAGGAGCAGCCCAAGACCGAGTTTTATGGAGGCGTATGCTGGATCTGACGCCATAAAAGTAAAAGTAAAGAATCGTATCCCTTTACGACGTTTATTTTAGACCTAAGTTGTAAATGGCTCCGTCTTTTTTTACAAGTTACGTCATTTCCTAAGTTTCACAAGACGCAAATAGGTTTTAATTTGAACGAAATATGAATATACGAAACACGAATCTCATTTTTTTTTCATTGCAGTAAAGCTGTCACTAAAACGACTCTGCTCTAGAGAGAAAACTAACGAAAAATTCTCCTGTTTGTAACAAATTTTTTACCTAAAAAAATAATTGAAACTATATCCAGTCAAGTTATAGCACATACTGTCGTATATTTTGAATAAATTATTACTATTTCCATGCCCAATTCACTCGGTGTAGGGTATTTGTTCCTTTATTCATTGAACAAATAAACAGAATACGCTACCGTGCTCTTATGAAATCGCCCAGCATTTTGCATTTAGTAAACTTAGCTAGATTCATCCTGAATTTTGTAAAACAAACCATTTTTCACTGTGCTTACATATCTCTCTCAAAACTTAAATCACTGTTCAATTATTCAGCTGAATAAATTACAATATCATGAATGAACGTAGCCGCAGACCGTCGTAGTAGGTTACCTAGGTATCCGCTGTGGTTGTTCGCGTGTGAAATTGGTAACCTAGGTAACCACTGCAGTGCTGTCGATTTATGTCAATTATGTCGTGATAATTCAACATTTTGGGTATGATTTTTTCGTATTAACAGAAACTGATTGGCAACTCTGATTTTCTTCAACGCAGTGAAAACAGATGAAAATACATACAGTTGAAATTGAGGAGTTGTAAATTATCATCTCAAATGTTTCTGCTAATTCAAGCTTGTTGTTTGAAATTTGTGGCGAATATTTCAAAGAATAAAGCATTCTTAGTATAGTGGATGATCTTGTTGTGTTGTTGAAATAAAAAGTGGTCCACTAGTGATGAAAAAAAAATTGGTTGGCTGCTGAACGAGTCCCGTTGTAGCCGTATAGAGCAATGCGCGGATTTTGTTTTGTGAGGTGGGTGATTGAAATATATGAGTTTTCGAGTGCAGATATCCGACTATAATATCATAATTAGAGCTTTTAAGTGAGGATTCTACTTCATGAGAATTCTAAAGTGAAATAAGAAGCATCCATTCCATGGATTAGTAGATTGGTTTAGTTAGAAAATATGCGTTTTTCCAGTTTTCAGTTGTGTTTTCATGTTGTATTAGATTAATGTATGGGCAGAGATGAATAATGGAACAGTGTACCTACATGTTTTAGCCTCCCCAGCTGGTCTCGAGGTACGATGCTGGCCTAACCAGCCAGTCGTCGTAGGTTCAAGTCCTGACTCGGGAGAGACTGTTAGTGTCAGTAGGATCGTAGCGCTAGCCCCGCAATTGTCCTGTACACTTAGCAGTTGGCTGCGAAGTCTGTGTAAAATCAACAGAAGGTCAAGCTCCGATACGGGATGTAGCACCAAGGCTTTGCTTTTTTACCTACATGTTTTAAATTGCTCGTCGTATTTTGAGAAAAAGTTACAAAGTAGCAAATATGTTAGGGGCCGCCAGCATAAGCGCCAATTTGAGGGAAGGGGGCAGGGCACTTTTTGCCCAAAACCAAACGGATTTGAAGCTCCGCGTATATTAAATTTTTCCTTCTCTAGATTTGTTCCTGCCTAAACTCTATCGTGTTACCTAGTAATGTTACGGATATCTGCATCTGCATTTATAAATGCGAAATATCTGCTTAAAAATTTAATATCGCTTTGTAAAATTTTGTAGCAAAATTTTTCTTGATATATTTGCTGTTCGCTTCGACAGCCTTTGAACTAGGGTACAACATGTTATACGAAACGAACAAAATAGAACACCTGTGGCTATGCGAATCCTCATCCGTATATGCGTAACATCCACATCAAATCTGCAAAATTAACATCCGTAACATCCCTGGTGTTGACTGTAAAAAGACTCATTCGGAGTTGTATGGGTGTACAAAACTAGTGTAAATTCTGATCGTAGTGTACTACTTTTCATCACCGATCGGTAAACCGTGAGGTTAACTAGCGAGCAAATCACAGTTTCCAACTAGACACTTGAAACTGGGACGTTACGGGAAAGCTTCTGCATATGGAACATTCCATACGAAGTGACCACGAAAAAGCACAAACTTGGACATGACCATCACAGATTTTCCTCAAAGTTGGGGGAATTATCCATCTTGTGTCACTTTGGAAAAATACTAATTTTGATGTCGATTGGAATACTCCCTGCTCTGTGGGACCCCTCTTTTTGTTTAATTTTTTTGCCAAAACCACTTTTTTATATTTCCTGCATTTTATAGACGTAAGACGTCCAAAAAATAGGTGACTTTTGTATGAAATAAATCAAGGAATCCGGAAAAAATATTATTTTTGACCGGAAGTGATGTCAGATAGTTTATTTTTGTGTTTAAATAATAAATTAGCATTTTTCGACAAATGTAGCCAGTATTTCACGGAAAATTTTATGTAACAAACACTTATCACCCCGAGATAATATTAGCCAATCTCGAGATAAAACATTTCTACGAAAATAGTTTAAATATAGCGGGGGCCTAGTGTGGTTGGTAACGTCTCCGCCAACCACGCTCGACGCCTGGGTTCGAATCCCACCGCCGACATAGGTGTCGATGGTTGTGAGGTGGTGTGATCCACTCACAACCAACCCAACTGGTCTAGATTCAATCCTAGCTGACACCGGGAGATTTTCTGAGGCGAAAAATCTCTGGGATCACGCCTTCCATCGCATGAGAAAGTAAAGCCGTTGGCGCCGGTCCGTTAATTAACGGGTCGTGAGTTAGGGTCCTGGGTGTGGAGTCGCCTCCCTGGGCGTCGGTGATTGGCCACAACAGTGGCGGAACTAGACCGACGGAGAATAAGCGAGAATAAAAAAAAAATAGTTAAAATGTTTGAAATTACTTTTTCTTACAATTTATAAGACCCTGAACGAACAAATACGGTTAGTGAAGGTACGAATGCAGTTGGTGAAGTAGAGGCTCTTGCATGTATAAAACAACTGCGATTATAACTTTAACCTTCATTGAATCCTAAAAAAACTTACGTTGTTTACCCTGGTGTGTGGTTTTCCACACATATAACTTTTCAATTTATTTTGGACAAGAAACAACTTAATTTTGGCCCAAAGATATTTTTTAAATATCTCATAGATCAAGATAAGTTTTTAAATATCTCATCAACCAAAAATATTTTTCTCTTGGAAAATATATATTTTGTGTAAGATTGATGGTTCAGGAATTGTCAAGAAATTTCGTCAAAATCGAACGAGAAGTTTTCGAAAAAAAAATCGAAACAAAATTCATTTGTGTGGTTTTCCACACAAGGGTACAATGAAGGTTAAACATAAACATGAACAAGTCAATTAAACTTAATTTAAATTGCCCTTTTTCCCACCCCTAATACTACCCTGTGTTCGAGTGACCATTTCCCGGGGACCATTGTTTCCACCATGGAACCAACGCCAGTGTAGGGAAATGTAACAGAAAAAGTTAGATGTGCAGAAGAAAAAGCCAGCCTTCGTCAGCCCAAGTGTGGAGTGGAAAAACGCTTTTCAGCGGTTTAAATTTAAGCATTCTTTAATTACGGTCGAGGATTATCGTGATTTAAGGAACGATTTGTTCCAGTGTGATATTCCCAGACGCGTAAAAGCTGGCGGTAGGGTAGAGCATGCGAGAAATTTAATTTTATCACTTGTTAATTTGAGCTGTGTATCACAATTTATGCTGATCCTTGTCGGGACGTTGAAGGCGAGGTGCGATAGACTTACATATATTCTGAGAAATTTCCAAGCAGTTGACTCGGTTTAATGGGAATCCACCAGGCTTTAGTGGAAGCTATTGTTCAATCTAATGAGTGAAAGAAAGAAATTCCGTTGAATCGTTCCCCGAAGGTTTGAGCACAGTGAATCGATATAACATAATTTCGTTAATCATAATAAGGCTTATTATTCATTGGTTTATTGATGTCGTAAATTCAGCGGAAGAATGAGAGTCTCTTATTGAAATTAAAACAATGGCCGCCGCCAACCTTCCGTAAAACAGTCTCCAAGAGAAACGCTTTCAGAGCAAACAATTTCCCGATGGCTCGTAAAATATAAATAAATAGAGACAAAGTGCTTCTGATGGGGTGGTAGACGCAGCCGAACGCGTTCAACTCGCAAGCCGGAATCGGCTGGGATCACGCGAAGACGGTCGGTCGGTTCAAGGATCGCGGTTCTTTTATGTTCGATAGATTGGTCTTATTTACGACGTACCGGTCGTAAAGCATGAGCCTCGGGGAAGTGCCTTTACGCCGCAGGGAATTTGTTCCTGCTGCGAGTTTCTGTACTTGATTGGAAGTATCGTAAAATTCGGACTATTTCGCAGCGGGCAATCTGGTCCAGGTTTAGTAAGGGATCGGAAATCGATTGGTACGAGTTGTGGTGAAGAGCGTATTCGACCGCATAATTCATGAATGTTGATTGTTCCGCGTATGCTAAGGTGTGAAGGAATGAAAGGCAGCCGTGGTTATATATTTTTAAAGAATCTGAATTATTAAGCAAAACATGGCAATCACGCAACAGAAATCAAAAACAAGTATAAATAACAGACCGTACGACGATTTCTTTCTGATTTATGTTTAATAATTCTGTTCCTTGCTGCCAGCCTTGCTTCTTCCGTATTTCCCTTTTCCTGTACAATTCATATATATGCGTCTCACCCCTTGGCCCCTTTCAACCACAGTCGTACGAAACACCCTGCGACTCTACTTTCTGTATAGCGAGGCAGACTTTTCACTCGACAGCTCGCACAAGCCACACATCATCATAGGCTTCGATGCCTTCGTACAAATCCACGCCCACTGGCAGTCCCAGATGTCAATCGATAACCCGGCTTTGACCGACCGTGCTGGCGGCAGGTATGATGTCGGAAACACCACCACTTGAACCATTTTCCTCCCCCCTATTACTACCCAGGACGGCGAAATCAGCAATTCTTCTTGAACGGGAAACGATTCGCTTCTGTATACGAGTAATAATAAATTCTACCCTATGCTTTTCCAAACCGTCACATTGATGAACAGTCATAACTTCTTGTTTTACGGATTACGCTAGTGGGTAAAGTGAGGGGAATGTTAGGTAATGCACATATAATATTTTGACTATTTCATGCAGCATTCCTACTTATGACAAGAATTTAAAAGTCGAACTTTTGCGCGTTGGACTACCGAAAGAAATGCTCTGTGCAAAATCGGCACCATTTTTCGAAGTTCACCGTACATACCTTTGGTGGGCGTACCCCCCTAATCGTCCTTTGTCTATACGGCAGCCCGCTAGTCGAGCAGACAATAGCGAAGATGGTGCGAGTGCTTTCACTTAGCACAGCAATCTCGTTCGGAACAGTTGTTGAAATCAACCACTTGTTCCGAGTAACCTCCGGTACCAACACTATTGTTGTTGTTGTTGTTGTTGTACGTCGGTAGCACACAGCTACGGCCACATCTTTGATTTTGTTGCTTGATGCCCTAGCAGAATCTTATCTACGTGATCAGAATTCAGCGCCATTGTCTATTCCGTATGGTTTGCTTGCAGTAGCGTCAGCGGAAAAACCATGCGAAAAATTGAACACGCAGCCCCCGTATTCGGCAAACACGGCAACATTTCGGGACAAATCTTGAAGGTCACAAATGTGCGCCACCGGTAGTCCCAAAATAGGGATCCCCACGTTGATTCTCGAAAGCGATGATATCGTCGTAGGAATGGCCGCTTTGTCAATAACTGATTGTTAGTCAGAGCACGACGATGAATAACAGGCTGAAAGGGTCGACGCTTGAAGAATGCTGGATGACTGCGTTGTGCTGTGCTGCCTTTTGCCTTTTCTGATTTTTGCCGAAGATGAGCAGTATCATTCCGTTTGCATCTTTGTCAGAATGAGCAAATAATGGAATATCAGCAGAAAGCGATCTCGGTAGAGCTGATTGAGCTTCGACGGTGAATGTTTAATGCCTCGCAAACAATCGAAATGTGATTTGCTCCGATTGGTGCTGCTTGGGGAACCTCCCGCCCTGAGATGAGTCCGGAATAAAAGGTATCGAAGAATTTCGTTCAATCTGGGTGTATTGTCAACTTGATTCTTGATCAAAAGGTCGGGAACAATAGTTATACCTCATTGGCTAAAGCCAGGAAAGTATTAGTTGACTACAAACAAATGGAATTATCGTTAAATATGAAATTCGACCAACAAAATGGATGGAAAGTGGAATGAAATGCACTTAATATTTGAAATTTTCTGTACACAAGTGTCCTTGGTTATCTTGGTAAAAATAACCTTTCCCTCCTCACAATCATCATGTGAAAATCACACAGTATCTCAATGTTGAATATAAATTAAGGACCACTATTTTGCTCCACTATAACCTTGAAACCGAGATGAGAAGCACATATCACAGAATGACGCGCTATATTTTAAACAACTTGAATATAAATTTTATTGTATTCATATTTGAAGGCTCGAATTTAACTATGCAAAAAATAATCTACCCCTCACCCACGCCACTGAAATACAAAAAAAAATCAATATTACAGAAACACACCTAGAGTTGGAAACCAGCTGTACATAAATGGCCTATGGGATCGGGTAAGGAATTTACATACTACTTACTCACAAAATCTCTCTCTATGTTCTCGTCCATGAGATAGCAACCAAAAATAAGAAAGCTATGAAAATACATCTGCTTCTATAGTATCCTCATCTATATCTATAAATGCGATTTGAACAAATTTAGATTTTAAGATAAAATCAATATTATAGACACACGCCTCATGCTCAAAAACCCCTGTAGATGATTTAACATCATGATTAAAATCGATGATTTCAAGTTTCGCAACAGAATTGAAAAAAATCGCCCCTCTACCCCTTCTCGCCGACAACACTAATAGATTTAAGCGACGTTGATATTTCAGATACATGGCCAAACGCCTGTATACAAATTTTCATGATGAAATTTTCAGTTGTTAACAAATAATGAAACTTATTAGAAGTTTCTTTCCTGACTGCACCACTGAGATACAATCCATGTGATAGAAACATAATTGAGAACAAACAAATTGGCACAGAGATCAAGTTAGGTGTTTAGGAGCAGAGCCTGAAAAAATCATTTATAATTAACAATAGCCTGTCAGGTTATAATGACGCTGTGAGTCGTCGCTTTCAATTGAAAACCATTTGTTTCATTTTTCGAGAACTTTGTGAGTCCAATGAAAACTACTCCAGTTCTTGTTCTTTGGTTTTAAAAGCGTCATTCTCACCTGACAATTCTCAATTGTAAATGACAATGAGCGCTAACGGAGACTGGGGCCACCCATACAGTACTTCACGCATATAGAGGAAAAAGGGAGAGAAGGAGATTGTAACGATATGAAACGAAGAACGGCAACATCAGTTTCACAACCCGAAATGGTCATGGGGTGCCAGTGATCAACAGCAAAAAATATCTCCGGAACATTGATCGGAACTTGCGTGACGTATTTATCGGATGTTACTGCTAATCCAGCTGCGTCTTGTGGTATTAAAAAAAACTATCATCAAATGAAATGATGCGGTGCTAATGACATGCTGAAGGAAGGGAAAGTGATGAAACACGATTAGAATTTTTCATAAATTTAAAGGCCCAAGACTCGGTAACAGTTAATTCGTCACCTGTGAAAACGCTATTTCATGTTTGCTGCGGTGAAGCAAACATAAAATAGCGTTTTCACAGGGAATGCAATATCTATTTCTGAGTCTTGTGCTTCTAAAAATTCGAAGTGGTGATTCGAAATTGGCTGTTTGTGGTTTCAATACCGTTTCATCTTAAGGACCATTCGCTTTTAATCGCCTGATCATTTTTTTTTTAATTTCAAACGGGATATCAGGCCAATCCAACTTATTCTGAGCTTAAATACCACATTCTTCATCCTTCCAGTTACAGCGTCTGAGACGACTATCAATTTCGGCATAAGCGAAAGAATCACGTAGAGAATTCATAACTCGATTAATACATTAGACAGCACTCGTACATCCGAAAAACATCTGGATGTGAAGTTTGACTACCAACAGGGACATGTCTTGAATGCAATTTATGGTCAATGATCAGAACTTTTGGATCATAGAAGCTGTGAATGAGTTGATTGGCTATGAATGGGATGATTTCTTGCTTGATGCTCTTGTAAAACGGTTAAAGACAAGTGTTTAAGGTCCGATGCTCTTGCCATGTAATATATTTTGCATAAAAGTTCATAGAAATGAAGAGGACAAGTAATATTGGTTAGTTTTCGAAACTTTTCCGAAATATTTCAATCCACTAGCGTATTATGAAATTCTTAGGCGATATTTTTGCCGTAGCTTGGATCAATTTTAAGCGCGCCCGAGAACTGCACTTTCATCGAAACTCCTGAGAATTGCTATTCTATCAACAGGAAATCTACGGACCGTATTTGATAAAATTCACCGTCTTAGTGCATTCAGATCACTAGTTCTGAACTGTTTCATAGAAAATAATAATAATAATAATAATAATAATAATAATACTAGAAATAACATTAAATCCATACAAAAAGTTCTTAATAATTTTAATAATTTTGCTTCACCAATCCGATTGTGGCGGTTCAATTAACGCAGTTGCTGCAATGAAGTACGAATGGCAGTTTAAAAACCTCTAACGAATATGAGAGGTCATTTATTTATTACGTAACTTACTAAGAAGGAGGGGATATTCAACAAAGAGTTCGATTGCGCGAGGCTCCTATGCAAAATTGCGTTATTTAGGGGTGGGAGGTGTTCAAAATTGCTATAATTCAGCGTTACGTAATGTGCGAATGTCCCTTATGATATGATTTTATAATTGAAGAGTATTTCGACGCAAAATATACAACTATTTTCAGAAACTAAGGCAAAAAACTTCAAAAAGAGATAAAAAACAACAGTTCTAATGAGAATCTATTTTTTTTAATATAAGCGTTTTGTGGGTCCATTAAATGAACTCGGATCAACTTCAAATTTTCATGGCTTATTTTTGGAGTAAAAAGGAAACTTTTTCCGCCCGGCGCTCACCGAAATCGCATGATGTTACAAAAATGGCCACTCTAATACACATATTGGGTAGAATTTGGTCATTTCAGGCTATATTTCAGAAACCAGAAATCGCCATTTTGGATTTTAAAATTGTATTTGGAGACAATTTCTGACCCTTGAGCGTCATTCTGGTTTAAGAAACACTCATATTGGGTGGTATTTTGTCATTTTTGGCTGTTTTCCAGATACCTGAAGTCGCCATCTTACAATCCAAAATGTTGTCTGAGGTCGATTTGTGGCTTCAGTCCATCATAACAATTTCGGAAATACCCATTGGGTGGTATATGGTCATTTGCCGCTGTTTTTCAGAAACCGGAAGTCGCCATGTTGGATTTCAAAGTGGCATTAGAGACAATTTTTGCCCTCTGAGCGTCAATCTGGTTGAAGAAACACTTATATTGGGTGGTATTTCGTCATTTTCGGCTGTGTTCCAGACACCGGAAGTCGCCATCTTACAATTCAAAAGGTTGTCTGAGGTCGATTTGTGGCTTCAGTGCCACATAACAATTCCGGAAATACCCATATTGGATGGTATTTAATCATTTGCCGCTGTTTTTCAGAAACCGGAAGTCGCCATCTTGAATTTCAAAATGGCATTAGGGGATAATTTTTTGCCTCTGAGCGTCATTCTGGTTAAAGAAACACTCATATTGGGTGGTATTTGGTCATTTTCGGCTGTTTTTCAGAAACCGGAAGTCGCCATCTTATATTTCGAAATGGTATTTGGAGACATGCCATAAGAAGGAAGGGTGTCGAAACATTGTGGACATGTTTGTTACACCTAAAAACATTCCCTTGCCGAATTTGGTTATATGGTTATATGTGCTTGATTGGTTCTCGAGCTGTGCGAAATTTGAGTTTCATTTGTATGGGAACCCTGTCCTTATAGAAGAGGGAGGGGTGTCAAACCATCATGGATATATTTGTTGCCCCTAAAAACATTCACCTACCAAATTTGGTTCCATTTAGTTTGTTAGTTCTCGAGATAAGCAGAAATTTGTGTTTCATTTGTTTGGAACCCCTCCCTCACAGAAGAGGGAGGGGAGTCGAACCATTATGGACATATTTGTTTCTCCTGAATCCCACATCCCAAATTTGGTTCCATTTGCTTGGTTAGTTTTTGAGATGTGCAAAAATTTGTTTTTCGTTTGTATGGGAGCCCTCCCTTCCAGAAGAGAAAGGGGTCGCAAACCATCATAGAAACCTTTCTAGGCCCCTAAACCTCCTACATACAAATTTTCACGTCGATCGGTTCGGTAGTTTCCGAGCCTATATGGATCAGATAGACCGACAGACAGGCCGGACTGCATTTTTATAGGTATGGAAGATAGAAGAAGAAGATAGATTTTCTCGGTTATGTGTTCGGTAGGTTTAGAGTTTAGAGTTTACAGGTAACAGAGAGGCAGACAGACAGACAGACGGTTTTTTCAGTTTGTGTTGTCAGAGTGCCTTCATCGTATTTTTATGTGCGGTTTAAAAACCGGTAGCACTCCGATGGCACGTGAGTTGTACGGGGATTGTTGCTATTGTGACGATTTGGGATATAGCTTAATTGAAGTAGGTTGATAGATATCATTTTTTCCACAACCGCGAAGGCTCCCGATCGCAGCCATATATTTCGTACTTCAGCAAGCAACAGCAGATTTTATGACTCATTATTGAAACACTCTTGACAGTGAATTTTTTTAAAAGTATGTGTAGTTCAACGTCGGTTATGCGGTCGTGTCTTGGATACAATCCCTAATTTTTTTTAAACGTTATTTTTAAAAGTTGTTTCTTTATACAAGGATTCACTTTTCTGACAAATGAACGGGACAGCTCTTAGTTAATGATTTGTTTGGATTTTAAGATTTCAATTGACCGGCTGAGCCTCCATTGTAATCGCAGCAAGCCTTTCCTAAACAAGAGTCTCGGAGAACCGGCCATAACTTCACTATTAATTGATATATTTTATGTCCAACGTTTCGGCCTTTGGCATTCCTCGGGGAACATTCAAATTGATTTGAATGTTTTTTGAAATGCATTAAACATTTCTTTTTAAAAAAAACTAAGTCCAAAGGCCGAAACGTCAGACATAACACATAGTTTCGATCTACTTTGAGACTGAAAAGCCGTATCACTCTAAAGATTAGTAGATCCTTGTTTTTAACAAACTGTACTACATATTAGGTAATTATAACTCTTTCGTAATAAAAATACTGCTACAAACCTTAGAAAATCCAAAAGGTATTCAATCCTTTAAGTGCGGACTGTGGACTGGAGACTGAGGTCGAAAAACGTGTCCTGCAGACGAATGAAAAATATTTTTCGAACAAAAAAATTCTTGTCACACGCATCCCAGCAAACTGATGTCGTTGTTGTGTCGCACTTGCAAGCACGACTCAGACTGACTTTGCTCTCGACCACATAGGTCTATAAGAGTTATCAGCGTCAGCTGACTCTTCGGTGTGTGATGAGACATTCCTTTCAGTCTATAAATAACGCTTGCACAGCAGTGTGTGTAGTTAGGGATGAGCAATAGAATAAGTCGGCAGGTGGAATGTGATACGCGTACAGATTGTGGAACAGTACCACCGTCCCCCGTAATTTAATTGGTCAAAAAACCATGCCGGAGACAGGGAAATTGCGGGTTAAAATCCCGTCGGGGTGCGGTATTTTTTTCCAAATCTGTATCATATTTCCAGTTCGCTTATTTTTCGCTTCCCCTGCTGCACACTTTGTCTGCCTTAATGAACTTGATGTCATAACCTTTTCCAGCAGATAGAAGTCTAGAGGTCTCAGTCCAGAAGAAGTGGGTCTTACTTGTATCCACAGTTATAAGTCAATGCGAACAACGATGCACAGCACATATTCGATATTTTCATTGCGTCTGTACTTTTAGCTGAGGAAATTTTTTATGTGTTTTCTTCACCAGGTTTCATATACACTGGGGTCGCTTTTTACGCGGGTTGTTTTTATGCTTTTTTGTAAACGGGAATTTTTAACAATAACGCGGCTTATTTTCACTCGATTCGGATGATTACGCGTACGCGGTATCAAATAAGTTTAGTATAAGTATATCTAATCTAATCTTTTAAATGCAGTACAACCAACCGCGTAAAAAGCGACCCCAGTGTAACTTCTTTTGAATACATTGTCATACTCTACATACTACGTCTTTTAAACTGTTCAAGGCTTTTTAAACTCTGCCAACTAATGTTTTACGGTTCCTTAGAGTAGAATTCGAGTTCAGTTTTGATAGAGTTAATCCTTCCAAACAAGAGATTTTAATAACAATGGGGAGGATCTGGCAACACGATCCAAATTTGTAGCGCGTGAAAATTGCTCTTCCATTTTTTAGATTTATTAATGGTTTTCTCTGATAAATATTAAAGAATTTCTCATTAACAAATCGCTTTCTCAAGAACGTCGTAGGTAAAGCTTGAAAAATTGTGAATAATTTATCAATCAAAGTGCAAATTGGCCAAAAAGGCATTGTTTACTCGTGAATGATCCTGGCGGTGTTGAAGAAAATGGCGAGATATTTGTGTTGTGAAAATATATGCGTGCGAGGGAAAAAAATGAGATAGTGTTGTGTTATAATAGCTCTATTTGAACAGCGGTTTACTAATTGGAATGATATTAGAGAGTTTCATAATTGTGCAATAATGAGAAAGTGAATTAACGAAATGGTGTGAGACTATGCCACCAGCTATAGTGGTATGTGTGAATTCTGGTTTTTACTTTGACACGTTAGCACACGTTAGTATAAACGAGCTTCGCATGATCTGTTTGAGAGACAGGAGGTTTGATTTTATATCCCGACAGTGCGGTGATTTCCTTTTACGGGAATCACTGTATTGAGCAACCAATTGGCCAGATAAGTACCAAAATTACCAAAAATATATTTGTCATAATATTTCTGTTATTGGTGATTAGTGCATTCGTGTACATTTGTATTGGCTGCGTGTGGAGCGTGAAGAGAGATGATGGTTTCTTGTGTTGTTCCCGATTGAAGTTTGCTTGTGTGTGTGTGTGTGTGTGTGTGTGCGTGTGTGTGTGTGTGTCGAAACGTGATGAAGTCTATGCGAAGTGTTGCTGTGTTTTCAATAATTTGCTCGGCGGCGGCATGTGTGCGCAGTAGGATTGTTCATTATTTTCAAGATTCATGAACCTGAAACTAAGATTCAATTTATGATTTCGTAGCTTTTGAACGAATAGTGTACTCTCTTGGATGATTATGTTCAATTCGTGTGAGTCGGGCTAACATGAGTCCACACTGACCACACCAACTAATTGTTATTAGTTTAACATTTTGTCAAAAAGCTTTGCTCAGTTCGGTCAAAAATATTCGTACATATACACTTTTTTGAATAATCAAGTTGGAAACATACAATACGCTGTCCATGATAACCGCATTTCAATTGTGATCAGTTTGGCATTTTGCAAATAAACTTAGAACTTTGCTTTGTTCGCCTTTTTCTAAACTTGTAGTAATTAGCAGTAACGAGCATTGATGTAACATTTGCTTCCTTCAATCGACCGGCAGGTGTCAGTATTGATTAGCATGCAGGCGTGAATAAATTATTAACCGATGTACAATTCCGACTGATTCTGGTCAGAAGATCAAGCTCAAATGCAAGCTATCTGATTTATCTCAAATCTTTACGGGTATTTTATTCGATGGTACGCTCCAATTTTATGATTTTACTAGCTTTTGGACGAATGTCGCAAAACCTGAACAATATTTTTTTAAATCAATTTTGAAAATCTCGTTGGTCGGCATAACAATAGACCATGCGACTGAATGTTGATAGCGATTGTTTTGGCATTTTGTAAATGAACTTCGAACTCTGTTTTGTTTGATATGCATATTGGCATTTTTCTAAGTTTTTTTGCTTTGAAGGCATGCAACTTTGCCAGTTTTTATACTCAGTAGGCATTATAGTTTATAAAAAAA
This sequence comes from Wyeomyia smithii, assembly GCF_029784165.1. Lineage (NCBI taxonomy): Eukaryota > Metazoa > Arthropoda > Insecta > Diptera > Culicidae > Wyeomyia > Wyeomyia smithii. The sequence goes on from NC_073696.1 coordinate 63,217,658, forward strand.
TTTCCGCGAATTACGAAGTCCGCGCTATTTAGGCAAATATTCTTAGCCGGTAACCCTGGTCGGTTTTCTTCTCTGAACCCATTATTACTCAAGACAAGAATGGTGCATAAGTAACCGCGTTTTACATTAGGCTTTGCGTGCGGTATTTTGACTGCGCTCAGTGTGACTATCCTCATACATCGGTTTCGAAGTTCAATGACCTTACATCGTATAATGCTCGGGTGTGCCTCGTATTGGCTCTTTGGTCAGAGACTTTTTCCCCCTTACTCGCTTTATTGGTTATTTGAGCGCTAATCCATCATGTCACGAAACATCGCGGTATGATATTTTCCAATGGTACCAGTAGTTTGCTTAGTTTACGTTTGGCGTGCGGTTGTTGCGTTTTACGAAATCCATTCGTTTCAAAGTGAATTTAAAAAGTTCATGGGGGGAAACGCGAAGTTTAGTGTGATACAGACTGTCAACGATTGGTATGTTGCCGAAAATAACTAGAAACTTTAATTCTCCTGTATGCCGATGCAGCGATCGTGGCGTGGTTCTATTTATAACCTCTCCAGGTGGCCGGTTGCCCAGAGATTGAGAAGTAACCATATCGTGCGCGAATTCGTGTAGGAAAGATCACACCATCAACCTCGATGGATCCAGATCAATTCCTTTCCACTAACACTAATTCCTTCCTTTGATACTTGTGGATGATGCAGAGGATTCCTCGGTTTCTAGTAGCAACAAGTATCAAACTAACACTCCCGGTATCCCTTCCTCTATTGATCTGCATTGGGCGTGGCCAGATACGTTATTGCCCAGTGAAAAGAAAGATCACCAGGAATTGTACACTGAAAATGGCTTGCTACTCCTAGGCACCATTTTGACGGTTCTTTGTACAATTTCAGCTGATTCTGGTCAATCGCGGGCAACACACGGGCGATCAAATATGCTATGCTATGCTATGCTTTGCTATGCAAAAAAAAAAGATTTTAATAACAAGATGACCCTTTTTGCACTGACAGAAAAATTTTAAATGGATCGGGTACATTGAAAGTTTCAAAAATCCAGTCCACAATGTCAGAAAATTTCACTAATCCAGAGTTTGTTTTATCAACTGGGAGTGCAAAAGGAACAACTGGGGTTTTAGATGTTCCTGGCAGTGCTGGGAACTCCTTCTGGGACTTTAAATTTGCAAGCCCAGGAGGAGTTTGCTTCGGTTTTTCCGCAGCACTGTTTGGTTTGTTCGTACTTTTCATTACACTTTGGGAAATCTTAGGACCTTTACGGGGAAGTTTAGGAGAAGAAACATTTTTCCTCTTCCTAGACTCCCCAGGATTGGCATAAGTTGTTCCCGCTGGTGAATCGTCAGAATCGGTTTCATCAGAGGACAACAGATCAAAGGGGTTCGATGTTATGGTAGAAGTGGTCACGGTCTTCTTCAGCATCTCAGCGTAAGATCGCTTTGAACGATCCTTAAGTGACCGCTTGATTTTATCTCTGCGCTGCATGTACACCGGGCATGTGGAGAGCTCATGCTGATTTTCCCCGCAGTGAATACATTTTTCAGAATTTACACTGCAAGAATCGTCCGCATGAGTTTCTCCACACTTGCTACATCGTGCCTTATTGCAGCAGTAGGCGGCTGTGTGGCCTAGCTGCTTGCAATTGGTGCAATTCATAACACGGGGTATATACAATCGCACAGGCAGACGAACCCGATCGATCGAGACGTGGCTAGGGAGAGCAGATCCGGCAAACGTAACACGAAACGAGTCTGACGGAGAGTGTACACTTTTGCGCCGTTGACAAGAGAAACAGACCGCAATTGCTTGCAATCTATGATCTTTACTTTTACGTCGCGACACAAAGCATTTTTGAAGGAGCCAAAACCGCTTGCCAAGATACACTCGACCGACAGACTCGAATCGGTTATGACACCGTCGATCTCCACGTCTCGTGCGGGTATATAAACGCGATACTCGCGTGTGAAAAGCTCGGAGCGAGCAATAGCGTTGGCATGTTCCAGGTCGCTGACCACGACACGGAGCTTGTTGGGTCTGACCTTGGAGATTTCGGTCACGGCCTTGTACCCCTCCGTCAGGTCTTTCGAAATCTGCAGCATGATTAACGGTTTCGATTTCGGTCCTGCTTTTGGCCGAAAGAAAACAGTAAAGCTGCCCTGAGATCCGTCCGGGTAAAGCCTGGGGCGAGGGGGGATTGGAGAATTAACAGAGGAAGGGTTGGCTGGAGGGACAGGGTCGGAGGGGTTCGGGGATGGTGGCACGGGAGGCGAGGGATCTACATCCATCGCGCTGAATATAGCGAATATAGCTCTTTACTTCTCCTTTCAGCAGGGTTGGTTGTCCGAACGGTCGAAGCTGCAGCCGTTACAGCCAGCAGCACCAATACAGCAGCTCCAAACAGCCACCAGCAGCAAGCCGGGTGTGTGATCACTCAGCACAGCGACACAACTCGCTGTCAACTGTTGGCTTCTTCTTTTTCCTCCTTTGTGTTGAGATTCTCGTCCACTGCTGTAGCACAAATCACTTAGCAGCCAAATCGGCTTACGCACCAGCAAACAGCCACGATGCGAAACAGTTGCACAAAGGCGGGCGACCTTGAACCTTCACTCGACCAGGCAAACAATGCCAACACTTGCTCGCGCGTCTTTTGTTTTATATTCTATCGGAGCGATCACCAAACACATCCGATACTGATGCGTGTTCGGCACAGAATGGGTGTGTACTATTGATGGCTGTCAAAAATATTTTGGAGGTCCTTAACCGTCGAGCTAGAATTGAAAGAAATCTGGCAACGAATCACATGAGTCAGGCAAAAAAATTCTCCATCTACTCTCATACTGAAATTAACCTCTTTTGTTTAGATTGTGCATTATTGTTGTGCTCAAATCATCTCAAGCTGAAAAAAAGCTAAAAGTCACAAGTTATTTTGTCGTCAAAAACCTGATTTCACTATGAGCTTGTCACCATGGCTGAAACATAATAATTGTTATTTTTTCGAAGATAATTAAATTCAAGCACAACAAGCTAATTTATGAAAGCTAAAACCAGCAACTTTTTTTTGTCGTAGTTTCTAGCACACCATCAGACCGCATTGACTTGATGTCACTTCTCAAAAGATTGTTATGAAGGCTCAGAAAGCAAGCAGAATACTTTCAAATGATTTTTGAGCAGGCTTCTTGTTATTTTTGAGATTGCTTCAATAACTTTTTTTTAATATGAGAACTGGGAATTGTTTATTTATTGAACAGAAAAACATCGTTGAGTGTTGTATTATGATGATTTTTGGTGGTTTTTAAATCGAAATCTAAAAGACACAATTTAGGAACTAGCAACAATGTTATCGCATTTTAATCACAAGAGTTAACATCAACCCAACATAAGCATAACACAATCAATTCTTACTCACGATCTGCTATCAGTATAAATACAAAGGCCCGCATTATTCTAGATAGAGTTTAATCATACCAAAAGGTTTGTTTGTAAGCCAAGAACAAATTGTATTTTAGTCTTAAGTGAGTATCGTATAAAGTAGAAGCATAACTCCTTTTTGCCTTTCTCCTAGAAACCAAGGAACCAAGGTATAAAAGTGCTCCAAAGGGTCGAATCTCGTATATCAATCGACTTAGTTCGACGAGTTGAGCATTTTCTGTATATGTGTGTGTGTGTGTTTGTGTGTATGTGTGTGTGTGTATGTGTATGTGTGTGTGTGTGTGTGTGTATGTATGTAACGGTCTCCCAATCCCACTCGATTTTCTCAGAGACGGCTGAACCGATTTTCATGAAACTAATTGCAAATGAAAGGTCTAGTTGCCCCATAAGACCCTATTGAATTTTATTGTAATCGGATTTTTAGCTTCGAGGTTATGTATCAAAATGTGAAAATCACAAAACTTCATTATCTCAGAAACTACAAAACTGATTTGAACAAAATTGGTATCAAAAGAACGGGCTTGTTTTTTGAACCATTTGTGAAATAATTTTATAATGATTTGACATGTAGTGCAAAAGTTATGCAAAGTAACGTGTTTCAAACACTGTTTAAACTCACTCACGTTTCTCAGAGATGGCTGGACCGATTCTCACAGAATTAGTGTCATATGGAAGGTCTTATTGCCCCATAAGACCCTATTGAATTCTATTGTTATTGGACTTTAACTTTGTCCGTTATGTATAATAATATGAAATCAGGCTATGACAAGAAACATATTTCTAAGACTATCTGAACTCACCCACTTTTATCAGAGATGGATGGTCCGATTTTCACAAAATTAGTTGCAATAGAAATGTCTAGTTGCCTGATAAAACTCTATTGAATTTTATTATAATCGGACTGTAACTTTGTCTGTTATGTATCAAAATGTAAAAATTATGAAACTCCATTATCTCAGAAACTACATAACCGATTTGAACAAATCGGTATCAAATGAACGGTCTGTCTTTAAAACCCCTGAATAACGAATTTTATGATGATTTAACATGTAGTTCGAAGGTTATGAAAAAAACGTGTTCAGAAAACTTTATCAAATTCACTAGTTTTGCCAAAGATGGCAGCACTGATTTCAACAATCTTAGTTTCAAATTGAAGGTTTAGTTCCTTTATTGCTAGGTACCCATTAAATTTGATTATAACACTGGTTGACAAAATCGAAAAAAATGCTGCTCTAAAGCTCATAATAGTTGCCCTAGAAAGAAAAAAAATCACAGGAAAAGCTATAATTTTTCATTTTTTTCTTAGTTTGACCTTCGGGGCAACAAATGTGTTGACCAGTGTAATCGGACTTTTATTTTATCCATTATGTGTTAAATTGTAAAAATATTGAAAATCTCTTTTTTCAAAAATTACACGACTTATTTAAAGAAAACAGGTGTCGCAAATTCAGATTTCAAAATGAAGTATGAAGTTGATTCCTAGTCTCTGAGCATCATCCCGGGTACTAAAAATCTCACATTGGGTAATGTTTGTCCCTTTTAGACTGGTAGAAACCGGAAGCTACTGTCTAGAAATTTAAAATGGCGTCTGAAGATGATTTCTGGCCTCCGGGTATCATACCGCTTCCCCAAATCGTATTGAATGATATTTGTCATTTTAGGCTGTTGATCGGAAACTAACGCTATCTTCGCCATAGAAATACCCAGATTAGGCAGTTCGGCAATTTTATGATAGATTTTATGATTTTAGGCAGCAAGAAGTGGTCATCTGGATTGAAAATTGGGTTTTAGGTCGGATTCTGACCACTGGGTATAATCCAGGTTTCAAGAACCCATATTGATTGGTATTTGGCCATTCATTGGATGTCTCTCAGAATCAGTAATCTCAATAATCGATCAGTAATCGATCAGTAATATCAACTGCGTTAAAGAATTACAATTTCTTTGATAAGATCATTCAAATTAATGTATAAGGAACAACATTTAATTATACATTTTTTGAAATCTACTGACTAACGTTGACTTAAAGAATCTGAATATTTATAGGCAGTATGAGTACAAATCGATTATACCACAATCAAAAACAAAATCGCATCATATAGTTGAAAGAGTTTAATGTTATTTGCATGTATATGTGTTAATTTATATTCATATCGTCGGTTTCGTGCAACACTGGCACAACTCAAAAAACATAGTTTCGAGAAAAACGCGTTTTAAAATTTATTTTTCGATTTTCAAGAAAACTTTGAAGTTTAAGATTACTAATCCTTATTTAACACCTTTGGGTCTATTATGCACATATTACGTGCTCACGTTGTCCAAGTTAAAACCTTATTTTTACTAACTTTATGGTGAAATTTCGATTTGTGCAGCAAAGGCACTTCTACTCACAACTCTGGAATTTTTGTTATTTTCGAAATGGGATTTCGTGTGATGAAACTTAACAGTATTTGGCATCGTTTGCCATCAAAAACTCAAAAATGCAAAATTTTGAGTTGTGCCAGTGTTGCACGAAGCCGATGATATGTTAAATTTTAAATGTTCGGTATAGTTTAGAATGAATAACAAATCAAGCAGAAATTATCAAGGTGTGTTTTTTAAGTGTTGGAGTAAATCTATTTTAACAAATTATAAGTTCGAAGTTTCTCCTGGGTCTCACCGCTAGGTGGATTAATTTAGGTTTTTCAACTTTCTTCCAAAGAAAGTATATAATAAAATAAAATGCTCTAACATATTCGATGTTTTTTTTATCTACTTTTGTTTCGTAAACACTAATCTAACAACAAACCTTCCCAGGTTTCGCTCGAAACACCACCGTGGAATGCGTGTTAATCAGAACGTTTGACCTACTTTTCCCATTCGCATAGCTTCCATTCCCGCAAGTCATCCGAAATGCCCGTGTACATTAATTAAGATTCCATCTTTTGCCCGTAATTGAAATGTCATAAACAGCTTAGCATCGTGCATAAAATGAATACTTACATCGCGCGCCGGACTCCGGGCAGGGACACACGCACGCGAAGCGGAAGATTCTCTCTGCTTTAATGGCCAACACGCTATCGGCACTGGGTCATCCTGCGAGATTCGGTGATTCATAACCAGATAAAGCGAATTTAATTGTCTTCTTGCATGCTGCTTACCTCTCCTTGGCAGGAATTTATTCCATATTTATCATCCTGAACACAATACAAGCCGAAGCATCATCGCTCTAAGCGCAAATGGGCCCGACGTGTCCCAAATTCTCATTACAGCGCAGCACAGCAACTGGACTTTCCCAGTCGTCCGGCGTGTTTCGAGAATACCATCAAGAAAAATATCCTCCTGCTGTTGTTAATGCTGCTCTGGCGGATTGCACTTAGCGTAGGGTGACCGTGGCTCAGGAGAATTTGGGTTTGCTTTAGTACAAAGGTTGCGAGTGGTGAATCACGCTTCAGGTACGGTCACCCTAGCCACTTCGCCTCCGGGAACGATGATTGAGTATTTCATTTCCGTCATCAACAGCTTCCATAACCGTCCAGTGTTTATGTGTATTGCTTTGCCGGAAGCAAAAATCCAAAACACATCATCACCGTCATCAGTTAGCAGCCCCCTGCTTCCAGTCCAGCCGGCCCTATCGTCGAGAACCGGCGGAATTCAACCTCCCGTTTCGTGCTGGTCTGGTCCCTCGACACGGCTGGTCCGGAACGCATCCACACAACAATAATGACCATCTGTTGTTGGTTTCGTGACTGAATTTGAGTTCATATCACGTGAAAGAAATGGAACACTCATTGCTTGTCCCCGAGGGTGAAAAATTGATTCCTAGCGATCAGTTTCATCTAGCACCCGCGCATACGATGGGAGCGCGGGTGATAGTGTCGGACTGGGCAGTTAAGTGGATGATTTTCGTTTATCAGCTTCAGGTGGAAGATTTTTTTCTGAAGAACTCATTGTTTTCTGGATTGGTAAAAACATAAATGAACATCAAAGAAGGCAATTGATTCTCAGTACTCTTGAAAATAAATAAATTTTTGAAACAAGCTTTGGAACCGAATATTTGACAAGTTTTTGGAGAACCTCGGGATTGGTTTGCTGACATTTTTGTGCCATATTCGTTCATCATGAATGTTATGATGAATTCCTTTTACGGTTTTGACGTTGACTAACGTCTATATCGAAGTTAGGCCCCTGAATTTGAAAATCTAGTAATTCAACCAGGGAAAACCAGGGAAAAGTGGTCAGGTTTTGAGCGCTTATTTTGCAGTCATCTATAATCAGGTTTTTCGAGGTTTTGGCATCAATCGATCAGAAATTCTTTTACGGTTAAATTCATGTAACAAAAACAAGCTATTTTTTGAGATACACTATTGAAAAATTGGTAATCAATATCGATTGTCTAAATCATACCGCGCAGCCAATCACTACCTCTCTTCCCAAGCACAGTCGACACTAACGGATACAATCGATCTGACTTTGTTGTTATTGTTGTAGTCACTTTCTGTTTCCAATGTTTATGCTGCTGCTAGCGGAAAAAAACCTTGCAAATATGCATCTTTTTGTTGGTGTTAATTTTACGACAGCGGCCGACGCCCCATCATTTTAATTCCAAAACCGCACCAGTGACATGTGGACGCTAGGTGTTAGCAGCTGAAAGGAGGAAAGACAAAAGAGTACCGGTCATCTCGTGCCGGTTTCACCCGTTATGCTGGTAGCTGTTAGTAATAAATGGCACTGCAAAATACTAAAATGGCTGAAATTCTGGACGGAATAACCAGTAAACGAGAATAATCGGCAACTGGTATCTTTTGGTGCCTCTAAGTTTTGGTACAGAAGCGGCTAATTGAATTTTCTGTTTTATCAAATGCTGCTGCTAGCGAAAAAAACCTTGCAAAAATGAATGTTTGTGTTGGTGTTAATATTACGACAGCGGCCGGCGCAGCTTTCAAGAAACATTTGTCTCTACCATTTCATCATCTATGTAGCCCCTCCTTCTTTTTAATTATCTGACGAAGCCTTGGTATAAAACGTATCGTTCGAACATTTCACCCCATCAGTTTCATTACTAAACCGTACCGGTTACATACGGACGCTATCTTGAAAGAATTCTGGACGGACTAACCAAAAACAAGGATAAATTCGACAACTGGCCCTTTTTGGTGCCTCGAAATTGTGTAATAGAAGCTGCTAATTGAATTTTCTGTTTTACAAAATGCTGCTGCTGGCGGATAAAACCTTGCAAATATGCATCTTTTTGTTGGTGTTAATTTTACGACAGCGGCCGGCGCCCCATCATTTAGATTCCAAAACCGCACCAGTAACATGTGGACGCTAGGTGTTGGCAGCTGAAAAAAGGAAAGACAAAAGAGTACCGGTCATCTTGTGCCGGTTTCACCCGTAATGCTGGTGGCTGTAAGTAATACATGGCTACTGCAATATACTAAAATGACTGGAATTCTGGACGGAATAACCAGTAAACGAGAATAATCGGCAACTGGCACCTTTTGGTGCCTCGAAGTTTTATAAAAGAAGCGGTTAATTGAATTTTCTGTTTTACAAAATGCTGTTGCTAGCGGAAAAAACCTTGCATAAATGCATGTTTGTGTTGGTGTTAATATTACGACAGCGGCCGGCGCAGCTTTCAAGAAAAATTTTTCCTTACCATTCCATCATCTACTTAGCTCCTCCTTCTTTCTAATTATCTGACGAAGCCTTGGTATAAAACGTACCGCTCGAACATTTCACCCCATCATTTTGATTCCAAAACCGCACCAGTGACACGGATTTTTGTAATAAAGGTTTACAGCTATAGTAATTTGCTAGCAGTTTCGTCTAGTGCTAAAACGAATATATTGAGAATCTTCGCAATATCTCGACACATGAACATGATCTATAAGCGCAATTCTCGGAATACATCGAATTTGTTAATTCTAATGTTTTTCTTGTCATTTCAAACTACGAACAAATGCTTTTCTAATTCGAATACCTGGGAAGCGGGGATGCCAATATAAATAAGGTTTCATCCATATATGTCAATTATATTATATATTAATTATTGTTCAAAGCGCTCTAATGTCAGCAAATAAGAAAGCACTGTTAGATGAAAAATATAGAGTCCTACGTCATGCGGTCGGGTCTACAATACCACCCTCCTACTATTTTAAATACATGAAGTTATGCTGGGCTGGAGCTAACCTAGCTTGAGCTTTATCTATTTAATGTCAAACAATTTTTAAATTTAAAATTTTTGCTTGAAACGTTCTGGTCTCCAATTTCAGATAGTTTCGTTGAGTTTGCTTTTTGCTTAGATAGGAAAATTTTACCCAATTCGATAAATTAAATGATTGTCTTGGTAGTGCAGTTACGAACAAAGGTTTGATTCGAATATGTATGAAATGACAGCGATTAAATAAGAGAGATCCATTCTTCTAGTATATATTATTATTTATAACGTTTTAACGTCTCAGCATTCAGAAATGCACTGTTAGATAAAATTGCAACAAATACTGGAGTTGCAATTCCCTCTACTATTTGTTTTAATGGAATATAAAAATACGGTAGTCAACGTCATGCGGTCGTGTCTTGAATACCACCCTCCTACTATTTTTACCTATTTCGAAATGCTGTGAATACCAAACAGTAATTTTGTATGCAAACTTTGTTACGCGAATCCACGTCCAATGGGGTGTGAATTTTTAAGGTTGGTGATATCCATGCAAATTAAAAGGATTTTTGAAAGGCCTATTCCCATCCAGGCCTCATCAATTCTCTTGATTTTTGCTCATATTCTTTCCTCTATGTGTCAGAAGTCTCAGAAAACTTAACTTTCTGTCACGAAGATCGAGTAACTGCCCACATTTAGTCGTAGTACATTTCAGTCGCACAGCTCATTTTCACACACATGCATCGCGTGCGAAGGGTAAACAATTATCTCAGTTTAGAAGTAACTAAGTGATAAATTGGTCAAAGAACAAAACACGTAAGTTCATATTGAAGCCATATACTAACAGATTTGAATTTTTTTCTGGGAAGATTGAGAACTCACCATGGATGCGTATTTCGTAGAACGTTTCGTTTACACCGTTTTTATCGCACCCGAGAACGATGAGAATAGTAACGCAATTCAATGAGCAATTTAGGAAGTACTAAGAAACTCCACTTTCTCAATAGCAGACGGTATGATGCACATTAAAGGAAACACATTTCAAAACAGACTGACGGGCTCTAGATTTATGCGAAAAGTTTTATTACCAAAAAAAAATTTTTGCTTCATATATTATTAGTTACATCATTATTAGCGTATGAAAAGTGGCGGTTATATGCTATCTCCTTTACACACACGCTGAGATGTTAGTCCTCGAAACATGGCGGGATGCCAGCTAGCTGACTGGTATGCATTCTGTAAAATTGGAAATGAAACTGGCAAATGTTGCGTCAGATTTCAAACGTTAATAATAGCATAATCACATGATGGATAACAATAACCAATATGTTGTTGGATAGATAAAATGCTGAACAATTTTATAATACGTTAGTATTATTACTTTTTCATTGCAAAACTGTAAAAACCGATAGAAAGCGTCAAGGAAAACAAATTGACAGAGTCTCCCCGTCTCAATAGATTAATTTATGTTTACTTCCATAAACCTAGACTAGTTTGATGTCTTGAAGGTAAAGGTTTTTCGAAAAGTTTGAAACAACCCCTTTCCTTCAACAATTTGTAAACCTGCTGTGAGAGCGTAAATGAAACTGATGTCTTGAAAGAAAACATGCTGGTAAAAGCAACAGTACCGTAGAGTATATGAGGAGCAGAGTATATGAGTAGAGTATATGAGGAGCAGAGCGTCGCCGCTAGTTTCTCGTCGTCTATCATTGCAGCGGCTACGACTTCTATTCGCGTGCAATCAAAACTGCAATGGTGCTACTGATTGTGATTGAAGGTTTATTTCATGAATATGATAACCATAAAAACCATAAAAAAATCAACAAGAACCTTTTTGCAACGGTTATATGTTATTTTTATTTATTTTTTATTTTCGATATTCACCAAATAATCGTGACCTACATAATATCGAACGAATAAATTCCCAAAAATACTTATTTATAGAAGAGTAAGAGCCCACGAGTGGATATGAATTTTTTGTCCATTTACTAAGATCTATTCAGATTTTTTTTTACATTTCAACATTGTTGGATATTTTTTTTTATTTTTGACTTTACAAATAAAATAATATACTTATATTAGTTGTCTTCGTAATACAGTGAATGTAGGTAATTGTAGGTAAAATTTGTGGAGCTAAAAACAAAAATGAATCTTTTTAAACTTTTACACCGTTGTAATTGTTATTGTTTGCACAAAAAAACACTACAGGCACAACACCACCAAGTATAAATGAGGTTCTTTCGAGTGTAATCAAATTTATTTCTGAACAAAATGGAGGGGAGGCTGAGAATTGGGATGCGTAAATCTTTGAACAAACGATTATATTGTGTCTGTAATTACAGTAATTACAGTGTATAGTCTCACGTCACCATTTCATACAACTCTAGGGCTGTATACCTTGTAGTATTTTTAAAGTATGTTATTCTTCAAACCTTCTAAAAATTACACTTAACATTTTATATTCACACTGCAATATAGACTTATTGAGAGGCAGGTTGAGAAAGAGAGTAACATAAATCAATGACTATCATGTAGCAAAACATGATAATCATAAATCTATTAACCGGACATTCCTTCGCCACTCATACTAGACACCTTGTTTCCCGTGAGAGAAACAACGACGGTAACATGGCAGCAAAATAAATAGACAACAAAAAGAGAGAAGCGCTAAATTTTTCCTTTCTAGGGTTCTCTGTACGCATGGAGACTTGCATATTACAAGTCCGAGGGTCGAGGACTAAAAGATTAACCTTTGCATTCAGATAATCGTAAGTCGTACCTGAAAACGACCAAAGCTTCATTTTTTTGGTTGATATGTGGCTCATTTTGTCATATATGTTACTAACTTTTTACTCTACTGTCTGTACCGGGGAAGCTCAGTAGCAAGAGACCCTGTGACTATGGTCCCAGGATCGACTTACTACTGGGTAATCAGCGGGGCTTCGCGAACAAGTGTGCGGACTACTTTCACCTTGTTATCCGGGCTATTGTGGTATTGAATTTGTATTTAAAAGCAAGCAATTATGACGTAAATTAGTTTATTAAAAGGAGTATTTTAAGCGGGAATATATCTAATTTTATTAATTAATTCTATTGTAAGTGTGTATGTGTGTGGGTGTGGGGATGGCCGACGATCGGTACGTACCGCTGTTTAAGTTGACGCTGCTGCTGCTCGGTGTGGACGACGCTGCTGCCGCTGCTGTGGCGTGATGCTCCGCTTCGTTGCTGATGTGGTTAACGACGGAGGGGTGGGGTAAGGAACAAACGCTGGCTATGCTTTCTCTTCTGGTCTTCCCTCGTTGACGAGTATCAGCAGGCCCAGGACGACACCAGAGTGGCCGTGCCGAGAGGGGTAGGTCCTCCTTTGCGCTTATGGCTCAATGCCAGAGGACGATCGCTGGTCCTTTACGGGTTAGACGTAGCGTGCATCCAGGGCTCGCTAGGCCGGTCGTGTGCTGCTCTAACCGTATGCCACGGTCAAAACTACGTTCGCTTGGCCAATTACGGGCCGCAACAATTCTGTTGCCACTGACAACTCGTATAAGTACTCTTCTAATTTTCTAGATTTCAACGTTAAGCACACGACTACCAGATACTATCTGATGATGACTGGCAATTTGGGCTAGCAAGAAGGCTCTTCGCGCTCTTTTTTCCGCCAATCTTTCTCGATGGATGCGCGATATTTCGCGCCTTAATGAATTCGACACCCATCTGTATAACAGCTTTCCTCCCCCTCGACAAATCTGTCATACTGGATGGGTGCTGCCCATTCTACCACCCACTTGTACCCACTGTGTGATGTTTATATTGTTCAGTGTGCTTACAATTTTTGGTATTTTTACTTATTTTATTTTGATTAACCCTACTAACCTATTTTTTTACAAACAACATTAACATACCAATACATTTTACTAACCCTACTTATGATAACCCTTAAATATTAACGTGATAGTATGACTAAACATTAAAGCACAAATAAAAATCATACTGGATTCTGTAACCGACGGTTACACTATCCCTCCACCTCGGCAAAATAAATGTTAGAACTATATTCTTAACATTTATTTTATATTCTCTACACACTACGTACTTTCAAAACATACAAGACGTTACCATTGATAAATAACATATATATTAAAAATTTAAACGTATTTCACACAGTTGAATAAACAATAATACGTGAGCAACGAAACACCTTCGGAAATCGTGATTGACTAAAAGCTAAATTTAATTTCAAATTTGCCATAATTTCACACATGTGATTTCCCTCCTATGCTTAGGCAACACGGTGTACACCATTGGTAAAATCTAGTACTGCCATTCATTGTTTAATCGATTCTCTTATCGGGTAATTTTGGTTGACGTGTGATCAAACCTATCAGTCTACCTACAATTTGATCGCGTGCGGATGGAAACGTGTGAATCATTGAGTGAAATGAATTTACTTTACTCTATCTTGATTTATAAACATTAAGAAAGAATGTCAGCGGTATTTCAGTGATTTAAGAGAAAGATTGTATTTTTTTTAAGGTATTTGTTCTTTTGTTTTAAGCGTATCAAAACGTTTTTGTTCCAAGGTTTATTCCCCCAGTTGGCCACCTGGGGATCTATAGGAATAACTCTTGAAACAAGGTGGTTTAAAGGTTAATTAATAGAGGTTTGTACGATCAAATACGATGCAGCTTTTTTTTCTGGTTCTCCCTAATCATTCAGGGGTTTATTCTCATTCAAATTTTCTTTAGTTGTGCACTATCTAAAGGAAATTATATTTTTATTTTAAGGTTACGAAGCTTCATTCCATGTGGCATTCATTTGAGCTAAGCTATAGTGATTCATCTATACATAAATTATTCACCATCTCTACTGTATTAACCACTCACATGATGATCAGACATATCATGAGTGAGACGATGAGAGGTGAAGAATCGCATCTAAAGTTCTGTGAGTTGAATACCTCATACACTACGAAGAACATCATGGTAGTTTATTTATTGGTGAGTCGAATTTATGTCGTTTATTTTACTTTGTACCGGGTCGAATATCCTGTGCTGAAAAAATTCCAAGATTTTTCCCTTGCTCGTCAGCCAATTCATAAGAACTACTACCCCGTTTTGCAACAACGATACACGGTGTGAAAAACGGTCCATACTTCGCGTTAAAATTATCAGCTGCCGAGGAAACACGAAAATTCTTCTTGTAGACTTTCTGTCCGACTTGATAAGTCGGTGCAAACTTCTTATGTCTCAAGTTATACACTCTACAATGTTTTTCGTGACTCTTCTCTAGATTATTGATTACCGTCTGCAGAATATTTCCCCCAACTTCTCTCCTGTGCTGATCTCTTACATCGATGGGTAATTCTCCTTCATCCCGCTCCAACCGATGTTCCTCGCCTTTCACTACTTTCTCGTGCCCATACAGTATACGATAGGGAGTATAGCCAGTGGATGCATGGATTGTAGTGTTCATCATCTCTTCTATTTTAGCGACTCTAGTATCCCATATTCGCTGATCTGTCTGCATATACGTTCTTAGACAGGCGTTTATTGTCCGGTTAGTTCTCTCCACCGGATTCGCCTGACTATGGTGCCTCGAATTAGGCCAATGTTTGACTCCTCGGTGGCTTAAGAGTGCTTGGATTTCTTTTCCCTGGAATGTGGTTTTATTATCGCTTATAACCACTTCCGGGGTTTCATAGCGCCTCATCCACTGGTCCTCCATTATTCTGCAAACAGATTTTGCATAAATCCTTTTCACCGGCACGAGCATTGTCCATTTAGAAAAACAATCCAACAGGACTAACAAATGGCAATTTCCTGTCCGGCTTCTAGGCAAATTTTGAATGAAATCCAGAGCCACGATCTGAAACGGGCGATCAGTTAACCTTTGCTTTCCCATGGGTGGAACCAAGGGGGAAGAAGAAGGTTTACATTGCTTGCAAATGTCGCAGGCCTGAATATAACGCTTGGTATCTGCTGCCATTCTGGGCCAGTAGTACCGAATCTTCAAGCGATGTAATGTTTTTTTCATATCCAGGGTGCAAGCAGTCATCGTGTTCCTGTTTTAACACAATTTTTCACAGTTTTTCTGGCAGGCAAAGTTTCCAGTCGTACGTATAGTCTATAACATCAGAGATTCCAGACACCAACTTTTCCTCCTCAATTTTAAAGTCCGCGAAACTATCTGGTTCATTTTCGACTTTTCTATACAGGTTAGCATACCAGCAGTCAGAAGTAGTTAAATCCACAGATTCGACTGCCCGGGAAAGTGCATCGACAACCACGTTTTCCGATCCCTTCCGGTGCTGCACCTGCATGTCGTATTGCTGTAGGAGGATACTCCAGCGGCTGAGCTTCGAAGAAGGCTTCCATTTAGTGTTCATAATGAACGAAAGAGCTGATGAGTCCGTCACGAGAGTAAACCTTGTCCCTTCGACATAGGGACGAAATTTCTCTATCGCTTCCAATGCCGCTAACCCTGCCTTTTCAGCTGCCTTCCATGATCGCTGAGGTGTAGTGAGCTTTCGGGAAAAGTACGCTATTACGTGTTCTTTGTCGGCAAGTTCTTGTGTAAGAACCCCAGCTATAGCAATGTCATTCGCATCTGTTTGGATTTTAAATGGCAATTCAAAATTAGGATTGGCCAGAATGGGTGCTGTGATAAGTTTTTCCTTCAATCTGTTAAAAGCCTTTTCTGCTATTTCGCTCCATGCTACCATTTTTGGCTTCCCTTTTAACAAGTCTGTCAAAGGGCCTGTCATTTCACTAAAGTTTTCTATAAAGCGACGATAAAAATTTACCATGCCTAGAAAACGCCTCAGTGATCTTACGGAAGACGGTCGTTCAAAGTTAACGATTGCCTCCACTTTTGCGGGGTTTGGTCTCATGCCGTTTTCGGACAAGATAAAGCCCAGATATGGTAACACTGGCACGCAGAATTTCGATTTTTCTACATTAATCGACAAATTTGCGCCCCTCAGACGTTTTGCCACCTCTTAAAGGTGACGAATATGCTCTTCAAATGTGTTGCTTGCGACCACAATGTCAAGGTACACAAACACATTTGGTTCTAGCTCCCCGTAGCCCAACACTTAGCCTGGACAATGTTGCCGGGCTATTGACCAAACCGAATGGCAAACGGGTAAATTGAAAAAGCCCACGGCCAAATACGCGGAAAGCAGTAAATTTCCGTGAGGCAGGATCAAGAGGAATCTGCCAGAATGCTTTGGACAAATCGATGGTAGACAAGAATTTTGCCGAACCCAATCTTCCCAGTATCCTATCCTGGTGAGGCAACGGGTAAGCATCTTTCCTTGTCCTCTCGTTTAACTTACGTGCGTCCAAACACATTCTCTCCTTCACTTTTCCTTCACCGTCATCTCCATCGGCTTCCTTCATCACTGGCACAATAAGCAATGCCCAGTCGCTGGTTGAACGTTCAACCACTCCGGAAGCAATCCATTTTTCGAGCTCCTCGTTGACATTTTTTTGTACCTCAGGAGACCACGGATACGGATTTGAACAAACCGGGGGCATCTGAAGTCGTTGGAAAGTTCTATTTTGTGGGAAAGTAATGGTGTTGTTTCCAATTTTTCACCTTCCACAAACTTCTTAAACTGTCGCTTTACCCGTTCCAGTTGTTCCATTTGTTCTTGTGAGAGCAGATCTTGTTTTTCTTGCTCATCAACATTCAGTTCTAAGGCTTCTGCCGCGTTTAACGAAGGTCCTTTAACTGTGTGTTCTATGTCGAATAGCCGCCAGAAATTGATTCCGAGAATCAATCGGCGTTTCAGTCCTGGTGCTATTAAGGTGGTTACAATTTTCGTAATTCCGTTAAAGGTTACTGGCAGATTTACGTACCCAACAACTTTCAATTCATTACCTCCAGCGGACGACAGCTTTGTTTTGGTGTCGAAAACTTTCAACTTCAAGCAGCTTTTCGCTACCTTTCCCTAAGATAGACACCTGTGCTCCACTTTCCAATAGCCCTATCATTTTTATTCCCATCGCAGACACTTCGACAAACGGTCTATCATTGTTTTCTAAATTTAATTTTAGCCCACCCACTTCTGAGTTGTACGGAACAAAAACTGTCGAAGGCTTTTTGACTACAACTCGGCGACCTTCTACGCCGACATCTGTCCGTTTTTTGTACAATAGGGACAGTTCTCGGTTCTAAAGTCGTAGAATCCGCAAACCGTGCAGAAAAGTTCCCTATCTCTCAGGCAGGACTTGTAGTGGTGGAATTTTCCTCTGCAGTTGAAGCAGACAAGTTTATCAGGAATTTTGTAATTTGTTAATCTGCGCTCTAAATCTCCTCTACTTGAACTTGGCTGTGCATTGTCCTTGAAAGGATACAATTTCACAGGCAATGGTGTTTTAAACGGTTCGGGTTTTTGCTGCCAATTCAACCTCTCCCCACTAGCAGGAGGGTTCCATGGTTTCCCATCTGGCTTATTTGCTCTTTGGTTGCTAACGTAATTTACCTCGTGTACCTGTGTAAACTTTGGTTGCTTATCCTTAGCTCGGTACATCGGCATGTTAACGGAGTCCAATTTTCTTCCCCATTGCTTCAGCGATTTCAGGTTTCTTACGCCCTTTACTACTTAAGCATTTTTATAATCGGAGCGTAGGTTCCTGAAAATGATATCAAATTTGCGTTGCTCACTAGGTTGAACAGCCATGCACTGAAAAATTTCTATGACTGCATTATAGTAGTCTTGAAATTTTTCAGACTGCTTCTGCCATCGGTGAGTCGCTTGTTGTTCGTAATGGAAGTCCATGTCTGGAGGTTGAAACTCTAGCTTCAACTCCGTCACTAACTCTGTCCAATTTTGAAAATCTTTATTACTTTTTCCCTCAATGTACCAAGCCCTAGCATCTCCAATGAACAGATGAATTGCTTCATTGAACAAGGCTCGCTTGCTCATGTTTTCCGCTTCAGCCATAAATTCGACTTCTGCGATAAATTTATTCAACCTTTTTCCTTCATCTTTACCATCATACTTCACTCTCCAGTCCGCCACTGATCGTGGAGAGCGTCTGGGAGCATACGATCTGTCGCTATCGTCACTGGAGGAGCTACTCAAACTGGAACTAATTTCTGTTTCTGCGTTGTATTTTGTTCTACTATTTTGCCTTTCCGTATTCTTATTCTGTTTTCCTTTCTTTACCTCTTTCTTGTTTTCCACAGCATTTCCCTGATTTTCATCCTTCAAACAACTTTTTCCTTTTTCTTTTAAGTCGTAACTGCTTAGTTTGGACTCTATAAAACCTTCCAAGTGTTTCAACATTTTGTTCATAATTTCCTTTGTTTGTTTTCCTTTCACTGTTCGTTTTCTTTTCGGTTTGGGGGTGCTGGCCTTTCCTATCACTTTCCTGGTTCCTTTTTTATTTCGTTTTGGCACAGACTCTAGAATACTTTCATCTTCACTACTGTCTGCCCTTTCCATTTCCGATTCTTCTTCCCTAATGCTCAAATTGCTCATTTCGGCCCTAATCTGTTCTTCCGTTCGTCTTCTTGCATCTGGATCTACAGATAGCAAGGTGAAATGATCGTTCAGCATTTTCATCGCAACCATTTCCAATCCTTCCGTGTCAAAGTTCTTTTTCAACCTGTCCAACCTGAATAGCAGGTGGATTAACCTAGTCTTCAATACGGGAAGTTCAGTTTTTTTAGGTTTTCTATTTTCCAATTGGTCACGAATTTTCGCTAGTTTTTCATCCACACGATTCAGTTCATCGACGCAATCCGCTTGTGTCTCAAAATACGCAACCGTGAAAACATTAGTTTCACGTTGCTCTTTCAATTTATTACGCAGTTTCCTTTTCTTAGCATCACTGGAATCACTGGTTTTAAATGTTACTTTTCGAATTAGCAACTCATGCTCAATCTCATCGGTAAGCAGGTGTTCTACGTTCATGGAACGATATTGCAACATGAATTCTGAATTCATTTTTGAATTGTTTAATCAATAAATAATTTTGGACAAGTAAAAAGTTTTGAAATAGTCGATCAATAATGTTATTTTTAAAATAGAGAATCAATTGAACAATGTATGGCAAATAATATGAATAAAAATTTTCTGATTTTGTGTTGTCGTGTGCTTATTTACTATTACTTTAAGTTTATTCAGGACCTTTTTTTGTATTTTCACTCGGACACTGTCCAAGTTTTTATAATTTGAATCAATCTGCTATGTCCGAAAATATCGTTGTTGCTCTCTTAGTGTTCAAGTAAGTATTCAAAAGTAAGTATTGCGCAATGAAATACTTGAGTGGTTGCTTAAGGATTCTACACAATTGGGTTGTGTACTCTCCCGCCGCCTAGGAAAAAATCCACCGATTTTTATATACTACTCGTTTCCGCTGATTACCTTTCGTGTGTTGTAGTTGGGCGCCAAGTGTTACTAACTTTTTACTCTACTGTCTGTACCGGGAAAGCACAGTAGCAAGAGACCCTGTGACTATGGTCCCAGGATCGGCTTACTACTGGGTAATCAGCGGGGCTTCGCGAACAACTGTGCGGACTACTTTCACCTTGTTATCCGGGCTATTGTGGTATTGAATTGTATTTAAAAGCAAGCAATTATGACGTAAATTAGTTTATTAAAAGGAGTATTTTAAGCGGGAATATATCTAATTTTATTAATTAATTCTATTGTAAGTGTGTATGTGTGTGGGTGTGGGGATGACCGACGATCGGTACGTACCGCTGTTTAAGTTGACGCTGCTGCTGCTCGGTGTGGACGACGCTGCTGCCGCTGCTGTGGCGTGATGCTCCGCTTCGTTGCTGCTGTGGTTAACGACGGAGGGGTGGGGTAAGGAACAAACGCTGGCTATGCTTTCTCTTCTGGTCTTCCCTCGTTGACGAGTATCAGCAGGCCCAGGACGACACCAGAGTGGCCGTGCCGAGAGGGGTAGGTCCTCCTTTGCGCTTATGACTCAATGCCAGAGGACGATCGCTGGTCCTTTACGGGTTAGACGTAGCGTGCATCCAGGGCTCGCTAGGCCGGTCGTGTGCTGCTTTAACCGTATGCCACGGTCTAAACTACGTTCGCTTGGCCAATTACGGGCCGCTACAACTCCTGTTGCCACTGACAACTCGTATAAGAACTCTTCTAATTTTCTAGATTTCAACGTTAAGCACACGACTACCAGATACTATCTGATGATGGCTGGCAATTTGGGCTAGCAAGGAGGCTCTTCGCGCTCTTTTTTCCGCCAATCTTTCTCGATGGATGCGCGATATTTCGCGCCTTAATGAATTTTACACCCATCTGTATAACAGCTTTCCTCCCCTTCGACAATATCTGTCATACTGGATGGGTGCTGCCCATTCTACCACCCACTTGTACCCACTGTGCGATGTTTATATTGTTCAGTGTGCTTACAATTTTTGGTATTTTTACTTATTTTATTTTGATCAACCCTACTAACCTATTTTTTTTACAAACAACATTAACATACCAATACATTTTACTAACCCTACTTATGATAACCCTTAAATATTAACGTGAAAGTATGACTAAACATTTAAGCACAAATAAAAATCATACTGGATTCTGTAACCGACGGTTACATATAATAAAGAGTATCGTATTTTGAATAATGCAGTTAACGCACTCCTTACCTTTTTATTCCCTTCACTTTCACATAGAAAGAATAACAAACATAACAATTGCGAAAACCTACGATAGGCCCTTTGTGATGAAATTTCAGATATGTTGAAACCATCTACGAGTACAGACTTATGATCAAGGTCCGAGCATTGTCCAAGGTGACCATATCAGAGCTCGAACCTACAATCTATGCAAAAACACGCTGCACGATACTTAAACATTGGTTAAGATAAACATTGTGAGATATTTTTGGAGTCACTAAATTTTCCGGCAGATAATATTTCACATAAATTCAATTATTTTTCAATAGAGGATGGTGTAACATGTGCACTTTGCAGATGATATGTCAGATGACAGCCAGGGGAATCTAATGAGCTATTTTGATATTCCTGTACACCGATACTGCGATTACGATACGGTTTTTTCATTACAAAAGTTCACATCAAGAGACAACGTATTTCTAATTCCTTAAAAAAATGATACGGTTTCAAATATCGTTGACTATTGAAATACTCTGGGAACGTTAAGTACCCATATCGTGCGCGAGTTCGTTAAATGAAAATCGTACTTCCAATCTCGGTAAATTTATATCATCGCACTGATGCTAGTTGCTTCCTATGATGCTTGTAGATGATACAGGGTGTCAACATTCCTAAAACCCCTTCTTTGTTCGATTTGCATTCGGCATGGCCAGTTACATTATTGATCATTAAAGATAATATCACCAGTAATTGCATACTGGGAACGATTTGCTAATCTCAAGCACGATTTTGGTGGTTCTTTGTGCAGTAAATAGAAACATTTCAGCGCACTGATTTAGGACTGTCAGGGTGTTCAGTTTATTATGTTTGGCCAAACGATATAGCCACCACTTCGAATTATCAAAGGCACAAGACTCGGTAACAGGTAATACGTCACTTGGGAAACACTATTTAATGTTTGCTGCGGTCTATTTCCGAGTCTTGTCCTTCTAGAAATTCGAAGTGGTAGCTCTAAATCAGCTGTTTGTGGCTTAAATACCGTTTCACCTTAAAGATTTTGCTTTTGAAATATTCTATTAACACCAGGTAGATTAAAAATAAAAATACCTGCGGTACAGTCATATTACTTTTGGGTTTTAGAGAGTTCGCTCCTGGTGGAATTTTCAAAATATCCAGTGTGGGTTTTTTTACAGGGTGTCACCGTGAAATCGATACACACATTTGAGTGTTTTTTTCCGCACCGGGAGGCCTACCGTGTTAATCAGATGTGTTTGTTCTGATTGCTATTGTTTCACTTTTTTCAGCGGAAAATCACAATGGATTCAAGTGGAGAACGAATCAAGTTTTTGTATTTTGCTGGAATAAGCAATATACAAATCATAGGTAAGCTGACACATCTGAATTTGAGCAGATTATTCATGTACAGGGCCATCAAATGATTCGAGGAATCGCCTCGGTTATCCCCAAGCAGAAACCAGATAAAAAACGGAGTGTGTAGACTGAAAGGCGTTAAGATAATATCCGGCGAAATCCAACCCGACCGGCAAGAAAAATGGCTCGTGAAATGAACGATGCATAAAATAAGCAAAAATGACCTTGGATACAAAGTATTTCAAGAAACAAAAGATTCACGGATTATCTCGCAGAAATATTGCCGACAGGGTTGCCAAATATCGCTTGCTATGGTGCTTACAACATAATTTTTTCACCTGAAAAATTATTTATGTTGGTGGCTGTTTTGAACAAGCAGAATGAATGTGTGTATGGAGCTTGTCTTGGTGATATTTCAGACGGTTGAAGAGCAGTGAAACGATTCCAATTGTGCCAAGGAATTATCTGGAGAAGAATGTCTCTGCTTTCAACAAGATTCAGCGCCAGTGGTGCAACGAAAATTTACCGTGTTTTATCAGCGCCTCTAAATGGTCGGCGTGCGACCAGACCGAGCCAAGCGCATTTTTTTTTAAATTGAGTTATTAGCACCAGTGGATGTGCAATCTATGTTCCATTAAAGAATGAAATCATTTGAACAGTTCATAGGCGTGTTATAATAAAAAATCTCTGTAGCACTTTGTGAAAAGAACGAAATTGCGTTCGACTAGAGTGAACCGTAAACACAGACATGGCATCTAAAGAAAGTGATTGTTTGTGATTTAAAAGCAAACTTTGCGATTTATTTTAACCAGTAACTGATTTCTCCACTTCGGGTAGATCGTTAATACGACTGTCATCAGAATCAGATAATAAACAGCCAGGTGATTTTCGTAGAGCTGAATTTCGTTTCAATGGGCACATCGCTTTTTTTCAAAATCTTGTTGAGCCAGACCGAACCAAGTGCATTCCAGTTTTATTTGATATTTTTCAAAAAAAAATAAATTTTTTCTTGTAACAAACGTCTGGACTGGGTTAATATACGTTAAATCAATAAAATTAGACAAAACCCGCTTCAAAATACCAGAGCATTTCATATTGATACTATCTTAACACTTACCACTTGGTGCGCTTTGGCACCAGGAAATAGAGCAACAGAAATAAAAGCTTTGCTTGTCTATCAGCTGTAAAATTTTTGATACAGATTGGACTGAGAGATGAAGCAGCGTTGATATCAATGTATAACGTTTAACTAGTGAGAAAAATTAGCTTGTTTAATACTCAAGTTGATATGTTGTAGTGAATACGTTTGACCAGACCGAACTGAAGACCATTTTTTTTTTCAATTTAATAGGTTACGTTCTAAGCATACTTCCTTAAAAGAGCATTACTCGCTCACTGGGAGATGCTACTGTAATTGTAATTATCATATGATTAAAATTACGGGTTTTTATGCCTATTGAAGAGGTTACTCGAAAGGAGTAACACTTCAACAGGCTTTTCCCTTAAGAAAAAGAAAAAAAAATTTGTTCGACCAGAGTGAACTGAGTGCATAGGTGTCAAAAATAAAAGCCAAATATTTTATCAATTATTGCTATTTTTCGTGTATTTATGATAACGGGACATTCACTTAGCCTTATTCATTACGGGTTAGCATTGAATTAATGATAAGTTCAAACACGATAAATTTATGGGTGGTCAAACTTCAAATGCTAATTACTCAAAACAATATGTTTGGCGCTTGGATCGGGCTGGTCGCACGCCGACCAAATAACCCGCATTCTCTCCGAATTTAAATCCAGCGGACTTCAGCATTTTTGGATACATGCAAAGAAAGTAGGCGTAAGTAAAACACATGACTTTGGAAACTTTTATGTTTGGTGAAAATCTGAGATTAAATGTCAATCGAAGGCGATAATTTTGAGAAGCGTTAGCAAGCCGTCATTAAAATTGAACTGATTCAACTGTAACTTTACTGCTCTCTTTACCATGATAAAACAAAAGAACTAGAGAAGAAACATTCATCTGTTTTAATTTTATGGCAATAAATAATAAAGTGTATCACTTTCACGGTGACACCCTGTATTTTCAAGTGGTAACCTGCTAGATTGTAATTTTAGCATTGAGCGTGAAATTACCCTGATTTTGGGTTCTGCAGTGAGAGTGTTTACCCGACATGACAACTGTCCACTACTTTCGTCTCATGTCGTTCACTAAATTATTTTAATTCGCTCGTTTTTTCGATTGTGAACGATTTAGCTGCGCTCGATAGGTGTAGTAATTTTATGGTCATGTTTTTCAATTAATTGTTAGGGATAGATAGGTCGCGATATGCCTCTGGCTCTAGAAAAACGATGCTGAATTCGATCTTGGTGAATTTGTTTTGATTGGCAGCGGAGACAGCCATTGCGGTATTATGAGTTTAACCCCGATCTCGGTACGGGACATACGTCACGATTTATTTTGATTTTTTGTGCACGTTTTATTTTGCAGTTTGTGCTCCGTTGAGTTGAGTGTCCAGCGAAACTTGATCCGCGGATACCTGTATACCAGTGAAGGTTGCTTCGCTGGCCCGGTAATCGAGTGCGAGCTTTTATGTTCCAGCATCCGTTGTTACCCCCGGCTAAATGACAAGGAGTGAAGAAAATTACTCCGCCGAAGTCTGCTGCAGGAACAGCTTGGAAAACACCGCCTCACAGGCAACTGTTCAGCAGGAGCTGGTGCACACCGCAAGCTGCAGCAGCAGATGAAAGCAGTGGACGAACACCAGGTCAAGTATTGCTCTATTGTCTGGTTTGTTCTGATTTTCAATGTTGAACTGGTGGTGCCAATTAAATTAAAGGTACCGTAAGCCGGAATGAGATCGTGCCAGTGGTGGTGAGATTGTGCCATACGAACCCATTGTTTGTCAGCCAACCCATGGCGACCACAAGACCAATCTTTTATGAATTAGTTTCCTCGAATACTTAACCAAGAAAGACTAGTCGTCTGACCCGGAAGAGATGGTCGACAAGTCACGGGTTGGATAGCTCAATCTCACCCTTACTGGCACAATCTCACCCCGGCTGACGGTGTTTTAAATACTGAGCAATTCCACAAAAAACGGGCAACCAATTTAATCGAACATTTTTGATTTGGCTGAAACTTTGCATAGGCGTTTCTACAGGCAAAAGAAGCCATTTTGTGCTATTGATTTAATTTTTTGGATCATGACTCATTTTTGAAAAGCTATTGAAAATTGCTATTTTGGGAAGGTATTGATGATTACAAATATTTTCAGGGCCAAAACGGTTTGTTTGATCGGTGCAACGTCGTCGGCAAAGTTGTAGATAGTAATTTTGTCTTTCCAAAAAAAAATACGCTCTTAAAAATTATTTTGTTTTTTTTTTTTTGAAAATAAAAGTTAAAAGAAAAATTAAACAAAATTAAAAGCTAATTTTTTAAAAAATTGTTTTTTTTTTTTAATAAAAACTACAAAAGATTCCCTGAACAATGAAACCGGACCGATGATGGAAGAATTTAGAAATGATTTTTTTTAAATATTTAATTTAAAATAAATATTTTTTTTAAAGTGTATAATTTTTCGGAAAGACAAAATTATCATCTATAACTCTTTGCCGAAGACGTTACACTGATCAAAAACACCGTTTTGTCCCTAAAAATATTTGTAATCATCAATATTTTCCCAAAATTGTATTTTTTACCTTTAGGAACATCTATGCAAAGCTTCAGCCAAATCAAAACTAACAATTTGTTAAATGAGGC
This sequence comes from Wyeomyia smithii, assembly GCF_029784165.1. NCBI lineage: Eukaryota > Metazoa > Arthropoda > Insecta > Diptera > Culicidae > Wyeomyia > Wyeomyia smithii. The sequence goes on from NC_073696.1 coordinate 63,243,968, forward strand.
TGAAGAAATGAACAATAAACAATTTTCAAAAAAATATTAAAACTGGGATATTTTTTGTGGAACTGCTCTACCCTAATTTGAGTAAAAAGCGTTTTAACGCGTTGATATTTTTCTAAAAATTGTGGATGTTTACGTTATCAAATTCCTCATTCTCAGTGTACAAATAAGCTTTTTTGAGTTTCAAATTTAAATTTTCTGCCTTCAATTCTAAAATCTTGTATTTATTATCGCTTTTCAGCTAAAATTTGACTACATTTTGTTTACGCACTATTGAGGAGAGCAATCTCCTAAAGATTAACTTTTTTGACAACGTCATATCGAACAGAGTTTCATAGTTCCTTGGGTATAAAAGCGTTTCAGTCAGCTAATCCCGCCATATAGTCCTACAAACTAATTATCCCAAGTCTATAAAACCCTGCGACGCAATAATAGAACCAAACGGCCATCGCTAACAAGCAATAATTTCCGGCACATCCTATCCTAATCGGTAAATTTATTTACAAGCAGCCATCCGTTTCCGTAAACTCCACTCTATCGGGAAAACAACAGCGCAATAAAAAAGGGACTCCATTTGCTGCAGCGTATCCCATTTTCCCCATATACGCTATTACTGTACAACCCAGAGCGCGCCGAGATCGAGATAAACTTTATTGGTAGTTTAGACGCTACATTTATGTTTATCAATCTAGTCAGAACAAGATGGTGGAGCATATAGTTATGCGACTGAATTACACACTCCGCCGAAGGGACCCCTTGAAAGTCGTTCTGGTAATCGTACAATAGAGTCGGGTGACTGTGTATGTTGCTTATCCTTGCTGCTGCCGCCGTCTGCTGCCATTCCGGAGGGATTTCGTCGTTATCAGTTAGCTGGATTTCACCCGCCCGCCCGGAGTGTGAAGTCGGGATGAAAATGACACCGTATGGTTGTTTAAAGTCCTGATAGCGAGCGTCGCGTCTGTTTGCAGGAACAGAGCTTAGAGAGCATCACGCAATGTCATCTACCGTCGGGTTTACTCTTCGGTGAACCCAAAACTATAAAGTGTCAATTGTTGTTGTGCTATACTAAACAAGAATGTACTCGCCCCGGTGCCGGGCGACAGGACACAAGGGAGCTCGTTCTGGGATGAAATTGATTTTAAATTCAATTGACACAGATGTTAAATGTGACTACTTTCGGAGGGGGGAAGCGGAACGAAATTGTTCAATCGAAGCTGATTTCTTGGAAAATGTTGCTGCCGTGGGTGGAGTCGCTCCACCGAGCGTCTTGCTCGGATCTAATAAAGTGGGTTATTGAGGATTACACTGAAAGGGTTAGTATGTGTTTCGGCTAGATCAACACTGGAAGCGGAGCAAAGTTCGAGGGCTCTGTGGAACGACCGAGTGGATTTTCACATATTAGTTTTGCTGTTCATGAAGACCTTTATAACCAAAATGACTGTGTTTTAGTAGTAATTTAGTTTGTCATACCCAGCCAGGATAAGTAGTAAAATGTCGTATTTTACGGTTATCAGTTTCAAAGACATCTACTAGATCAAAGCATTGCCTTTGTATCCAACAGTAATTAAGTGGAAGTCGTTTGCAACTTATTTCATACATCAAGAGAAACTGCATTCTCGGTAAACCTCTTAAAGCAGCCTTTACGTAACAGTACTCGAATGTAAAACATCATTTCCCCCTACGTGCTTCATCGGTAAACATTCCCAGCTAGTGTCGTATTCACAAGTTGTGTTACTCGGACAATGCAGGATAATGAAATATTTGCAGTTTGGTTTGCTTTCGTCAGCTCTCCGGGTTCTACATTTAATCACCAGACTAGAAATATGGAAAGGGAGAAAAAACCCAGTAGAAAAAGCTTTCCACCGGATGATCAACTGCCGAAGGTGGCTACCTGTTTGGAGCACGTTCGATAGCAACAGCACAGCTGGAACAAACCTCGTGGATCTCAACAGACCAATAGCAGGGTGATAGAAAAAATTTCGCCTTCCAGCCCAACACTATGATTGGGTTTGGTTTGCCTCCGTTGGATGGAGGATTTTCTACTGGAAAACATCGACTGCAATCTTTGCGGGGGTATAGGGATAGGCAGAAATATAGAAAAAAACGGGCTACACGTGTGATGTATGACCACAACGTTAGTCTGTAGTGAAGGAACAAACAGTAAAGGAAAAAACTCGGCTAGCCCCACAGAGAGGTTAAACGTGGCACAGACTTGGCGGAAGAAGCAAAACGGTGCTTAAATATACGAAACGTCTGATTAAAAGAGAAAACACTGGTCGACAAAAGCGATTGAAAGCGAAACAGAAAAATTGCCCTACAACTCCAACTGGAAAAAAGAAAGATAGCCTGTGAATCCATTCTGTGAATTTTGATACTCGTAGCCGCCTTGGACGTGCGTTAAAAGGGTGCAAAGTCCTTGCTTGCCCAGTTCGCAGTTTCTCCGCTTAAGCGAAAAAATCATTGGAGTCTCTGGAGACTTGACGTACTTCGGAGGTGGTTAAAGGCAGCAAGATTCACCGCTTCTAGCCGGGCCTCATCCATTCGCTTAATTTTTGCTCACATTTCCTCCTCTACCTGTCAAAGGTCTGAAAAAAATAGAGCTTCTTTCACACAAAGTGAGCAACTAACCACATTTAGTCGTAGAGCATTTCGGTCACAGAGTTTATTTTTACTCACAATCATTGTGTGCAAGGGTAACCAATTGTTTTCTCTCTCAGTTTGTAAGGGAGCAGTTTCCATTACCTTCTCAGTTACTAAGTGAGAAGTTGGTCAAAGAACAACACATGTAGGTTCACATTGAAGCCACATCCTAACAGATTTTAAATTTAATTTAATAGGAAGATTCAGAACTCACTATCGATGCGTTTTTTGCAGGACATTCGATTTTTTACTGTTTTTGTCGCACCTCAGGGCGATGTAAACTGTAACGCAATTCTCAGATGTTCACTCTGCTGTTCATTTCGCTTATCTTTCGTGTGCGTATGCTCTGTCGAATTGAGAGCATTTATTCGCCAGAGAAGCTATTACTCTTCGCTCTTTCAACAGCAGATGGTATGATGCACTTTGAATGTAAGCTAGTTGTTAAGAGGGGAGACAATTGTTTTCTCTTTAAGACCAAGATAAGCAAAACTAAGCCTGGTTCAGCTTCATCAACACTTTAAAACACATGTTCCAAAATCAAAATGATGACCCAGGAGTTGATTATGAAGGCTCGCTCGAAGATTTTTGATAACCATTCGCAGTTCAGCACACCGTGCCCGGCCGAGGCGAACAAAAACCGTCACCGTATTTCAATGTTTGGTTTAGAATCGGCACTGTCTCCTGCCATTTTGGTTGGGTAAAGGTATCTAAGCTGTGTGCTTGGACAGCTGAAGAATCAAACCAGACATCAAGAGTGGGCAGGAGGGATAGCACAACCAGCAAAAACCAGCGCAACACCATAGGTGCTGGTGGAAAGCAAAGAAAACTCCTGACATTGTTGAGAAATGAAACGGCGAGGGGGATAAGAGCATCATGTATCAAACGGAACTACAGCTCAGATCTGCCCACGTTGGCATTCGAGGTTTCTTTTTTGTTTGTCTGTTATTTTTGTCCTATTGGAAGGTTGTTGCCCACCCGAGCTCCGTTGGTCTGAGGTTGAGAGAGTATCGGCTTACTCGGAAGCAAGAAATCTAAGGATGTACAGCACTTAGTGTCCTTAGTGAACCGCTATGGCAAAGCGACAGAATAAACGTTAGACACACAGACTTTTCACTCGACACACACACACTTTGAAATCACACGAAAAACAATGAAAGGGCCGTCCTACGGGGTGTTTATTTTTGGCGTGTTGTGCTCATTTCGTTGTCACTGGCTCCACCTCCCGTGGAACCACTCCGGCAGGAGTAAGGGATAACGAGACTACCGTGAGTCGCATTGCCACTGGAGGAATATTGCTTTCAGATCAGGCACACTGTTTTTGGAAATTTATGTGCCTCGCATACACAATCGAATGACTGGCTGCTAGCTACTTCAAAAGAGCTTCGTAACCATCGTGAATGCTTGCCTAGGCAAAGGGACGAATATAAATGATACTAGGAGAGTTCGTCGATGCTGTACAACAGTACAGTACGTTGCTGTCGTCACTTGGAAATCCATTGTTTTCGGCAATTGTGTCGTCTTCACTCGTAGCATGGAGTAATTTTCAGTTTCAGAAAGCACTTACGGCACCGACTTTGCACTGTGGTACGTACGTGGAAAATTCTGTTAGTACTCGCCTGCGCTCAATGTGAAAACATAAAATAGAGGGTGGATGAATTGATACTCCCTTTTATTTAATAAAGGTTGATTAAGGTGATAAATTTTATCGAATCATATAGGAATCTGCAATCAAGAAGCTTGCCTCGAGCCCATAAAAGTGACCATCTCCAATATTGCCTGCCTGACTTCGTGTACAACGGCACTGAAGTTTGTCCGCTCTTGAACCGTTTCTGTTGGTGATTGTGCAAACATCCGCCTAGAAAATATGTTATCAACAATCAAACTGTTTACACAAAAAGTTGAACCCAAAACTTTCGGAAACACATTCGAGTAACGAACAAAACGGAGAAAAAAATCATCAACCTCAGCAATCTCTTGACACCACGAACGAAGAACCCCCAGAAATCCGCACATGCAAAAAACATCCCATCCAGAGTGAATAAAAGTGCAGATAAAAATCATCCAATCGCATCAGGACTGTCGGCGCTGTCGTTCGGCAATCATTTCGTTTACAGGCATTTCCCCCCAATTTGAACTTTTATTGTCGCTGTTTCAAAACAGGGAAGCAGGAAAAAAGGACGAAGTCAAAATCTGTACCTCTTGCACAGTCTGTTCCATCCAGAATGGCGAAAGTGTGGTATGCAGCCTTGAATCTTTTTTTCTCTCTCCAATCCCGTCGCAGTTTGATTTCAATTTTCAGCTTGCGTTTTCCTGATTTGATTTCGTGATTTCTTTCGCCCCGATTATTTCGCCAAACAACCCCGAAACGGTGCGAATTTGGGCGTTTGGGAAGGTGACGTGACGGGCGGTTTGCTGTCTTGCAATAACTGCAAGTCGGGCCCATCAAGACGCTTGTTATGGGGTTTTGAAATGATTTTATTCTCTTCCCTGTTGCTGAATGTCGTGCTGCTGGGGAAGGATGAAACACGTCGTCCGATTTGGGTTCGTGTCAGGCTCAGTCAGGATTGCTCAACTAGAAGGCTGATCGATGGGTTGACGAGACGAGATGCGGAGGTGCAGGCAGGAAATGGACGGACGGATGGCGCAATTGTGATAAATGACTGGGAAATAAAATTCAATCAAATGACAATATCTGAAAACGGCACGTTACGCCCACTCCAGCGGCGCGATGTGGTGTTAGTTTTTAGGGGTACAGCATTCGATTATAGCGTTTAGTCACGTGGAACTAATTGGAGTGTCAGTTTGATATGCTATTTTAAAGGAACATCTCAAGTACTTTTAAAGGATAAATGTGACACTTTTACCTTAGAGAGATTGTTTATACATTTTTCCACCGTGAACAAAAATTGCCTTTACCTGTGAAGAGAAAAAAAACACATTTATCAGGTTAAAGTCGATTTCTTAAGCAAAATATTATAAATATTATAATATTGGAGTATATTACGTTGAACTATTATATTTTAGTTGAGAATTATCAACTAAAATATAATAGTTCAACGTAATATATTTTAATTCGAATAAACTTTAAAACACGTTAACAAGATGAAAAATCAAAAATCCCGACAACCTATTACTCTTGGTGAGAATTCTCTCTTCCAAACATTGAACCGCAATTCCGTATGAGGTCGTATGAAATGTTCATTGCTCGCGTGTGGGCTAACTAAATAACAATTTAAACTAAGGCGTGACTAAGACTGCTATAAACGTTGGGAGTAATGGTTCCCTACCACATTCAGTATAATCGTGGCGATAAATTCAATTCATATGAGCATATAGCATGTATTAAGTAAGCTCAAACAAAAACAAAACTTATGAAAGTCATAACTCAATCCAAATGTAATTTTTTTTCCTGTATTAGAAGTTTATCGACCAAATTTTAACAAGCAGCGGATCAATTCAAAGTAACACACACAACTGAACCAATTTTCAAATTGCATTACAATGATGTTTACTCTTTTTGTAGTAAAGACTGGAACGCGCAAAAATTGGTCAACAAAGAAATCGTTTATTTCAGTCAAAATTCATGAAACAAAAAACTTCCTATGTTTATTTTGGTAGTTCAACTCACATATTCAAAGGAAAAAATGTACGTTTATTATTTTGGTTTGCCAAATCCAAACTGCCGTGCCTTCCGCATAACCCCTTTCATTAAATGTTGTACAGTGGTCTTATCGACCTTAATCGTTGCCAAACAACAGCTAGATTTGTTCTGCTGCTTGTTTTCGATGGATTTATTAATATTTTTGATATTTCGTGTGATCAATTCTCAACACTGTTCGAAAGGGCAGAAATCTGGGCTGTTTGGAGGGTTGTGGTCGTAGGGAACCACAACCACGTTGTTTGATTCGTACCACTTGATCGCCTTTTTCTCATAGTGGCAGCTTGCCAAGTCCGACCAGAACAGCACAAGCGTGTTATGTTGTTCTAGAAATGGTAGCAGCCGATTTTCCAGGCACTCCTGGACGTAGATCTTTTGATTGACGGTTTCATAGTGATGGAAATGCCGCTTTTTAGACAACACGTGCATATGGCCTGCCAAACGAGGTATTTTTTCGGGAGCTTCGATAGTTTGATGGTTTTAAAAATATAGGCCACCTCCCTTTTTCCTGATACGGTATAAAATTCCTGTCCCGGAAGCTGCTCGAAATCAACCTTCACATAAGTTTCGTCACCCACGGTCGAACTTTGTTAGCAGATTACAGTTTTCCGGACCACCGCTTCGCCGAGGTGTTTTCATCGTAAACTGGGTTCGCAACCTTCACCGCCTTAAACGTCGACAACCCGGCTCGTTTCTTGGCTCGCTGCACATTAATATGGGAGACAATGAGCTTGCCAGTGACGTACCTGATGGAAAGGTTAGGATTCCGCCTATAATTCGCTACCACCTCCTTCATAGTCGTTGCCACGTTCGAATTACGATTGCCACCGCTTTCAGGCTTCCTGACGTTCGACAGACGCTCCCTGAACACTTTTGAAATACATGTTATGATCAATTTGGTCATATCCAGCAATTTAGCCAATTTGGCGTACGAGAACGTCGGATTCTCTTGCTGCGCGAGCAGAATTTTTACACGCTGTTCCTCTTGCTTGGAGGCCATTTTGAAAACTAGAGAGCATCCGGTGAAACTCATTTTAGCAACTATTGTATATAAAATCAACTTCCTAATGCAACATTTCATGGTTTTTTTCATGCATTTTTAACAGAAATACACCAATTTGAAGTCGACCAATTTTTGCGCGTTCCAGTCTTTATACAACTAAAATACTACAAAATATACAGCCCTAGGGGTTGTATGAAATGGTGACGTAGGGCAAAAAACGACGTAATTATTCAATTTCTATCGAGAAAAAATTTGTAAGAAATCAATTCGGGTGAACTCATAAAAATCACATAAAAACGTGAAATTCAGACAAATTTTACAAAAACTCGTGGATCTCTGAAACTTGAAGAGTTAGAAATTTTGTATATTCTGTAAAGTTTCACGGAATTTAGAGATCTACAACTTTGTCAAATAGCGCAAAGCTCTAGCGTGTAAGGGTATGAAGTTGGCATCGCAACGCCACCTTTGCGGCTAAATTCCGAACCCATTCAAACATCCAAAATGACGCCCTAACTATACCAAGAAACTCTGTAGAAGATTGGAAACCGATTGGTCAAACCCTAAGAGCGCTATTAATTTCGTTCCGCTGGATTCCATTTCTGGCTCAGTGTGCATTGTATGCGTGTATTTGATGTTATAATGAATGACTAATGGTTCACACAATAAATGTATACAGAGTGTTAAATAGGTTCAAATGCAACTTTTTATCGTTATGTAGGTGCGCACCATGTGCATTCTATGTATTGGTGTCAGTTTAAGCCTTATATATAGGCTAACCGACGCGCACGGTGTCGACTTGCTGTCATTTGTTGTTTGTTTACCGCGTACAATGAAGGAGTGCAACGACATCATAGTAAAGTACACTGAAAATAATTTTCCCGATCATATCAAATACCCCACTTCACAGTAACGTGTTAATTTTTTCATAGTAAAGTGTCGATTTTTCATAGTGTACTTTTCTCACCGCTTCTTCAGTTGATTCGCATGGGACTTTATGAGGTAGCCAAACTTAGAAAAACACGATCAATCCGTTATGGAATTTGACCGGGTTCCCATGACCAACATAACGTTGAAGCGACAAACCCGGTGAGCAATTACTATGTGAACTCTCACCTAAGTCGACGTCTTTAGCAATGGCTAGGAGCACCAAAAATCATAGGAATGGTTGAATAGCTATAATCATTCATTTTGTTTTAAGTTTAAACTTTTGGAGTGAACTTTTTTTTTCATTTTGTTGACCACCTGTGTTGTAAGTCTCACTCATTAACAGCATGCAGCACCTCAAGTGAGGTTCTCATAGCTGCCGATAACACACACTGGAGTATTCTCCATTCAAGCTATTTCTCGTTCTTTCTCGTTGTCTTCCTTGTTCGCATTCGCTCCCGAGATCATATGCACACACGCGCGCCTACTCTTTTACTCGCGTGTAGTCCCCTTCCCGCGAGCACAACCAGCCGAGTACAATTGTTTCAAAATGCATTACGACAGATGCGGAGGGACAAAAAACATATTTCAAATAGGGTAACGGACTACTACGGTAGCGGATTGCTTCAGCTGGTTTTGCATTAAACGGTGCACGAAGCAAAACCGGGTAGATGAAGAAAGCATTTTCGTTTTTGAGCACAGTTTTTCAAGCACTCCTCCTAGTCGAGCAATTTTAGTAGAGTACTCCTACTCGCTAGCAGGAAATGGCGTACTATTTTACAGTCGCTGAGTTTTTTCGTGTCGGTGCGTGCTCGATAATACACAGGGAAATGCATGAAGAAGAAAGAGTATCTCGAAAACGTGTGTGCAAAAGACTTGAAAAGCGTAGCATATGTCTCGTTCTCAAGCAGAAAAAAGGAGAAAAGTTTTGCTTCTGCTTTGCAACGCTGTTGACCATCGCAAGCCCTATTTATCATTTATACTTCAGTTATAAATTATTTAAAAAAAGCTTTCATTTTGTGTATCCCCAGAACGCATTTGTGTGAGTTATTGTGACCAAAAATAACTATAATTTTTGAAACCTTCCTAAATGAATAAAGTGTTTGTTTACAAAAGTGATAAGGCTTTATTTTCTTTATTCTGAATACAAGGTAGATATGAATTTATCAACACTCTGGATATAGCTATCTTCTTCACATTTAGTTCCATGTTTTGAATCCTAAGCAGCGAAAGCCGTAAAATGGACGTCCTTGGTTTGCAGTTACGTAAAACGTGATCAAATCGGTCCGTGCAAAGATTGCTTAAAACTCGGTACGTTTTATACGAAAACTTGACAAGGATGCCAACTTTCTAAGAAATCCATGCTAAGAATATTCAAAGAAAACTTGCACGCATCTACTAGAGCTAGAGAGAAACTTGATCACGAAGCTGTTAAATGAACTACAAATGACTCATTCGAAGAAATTGCTTTCTTTGCCGTATTATTATTTTTTTTTTTGTAAAGGTGGCGGGGAAATCTGCAAACAGACACCTGAGAAGAGAACTCAGGGTGTGGGGATGAGACTAGGGGAGAGATGCTGGGGTAGTTACACTCCCCCAGGCACCTACTGACCCTGTCCCGACCCACTAAAACCCCTCCAGTCTCCAGCCCTGGCCTTCCCGGAACGACGGTTAAGTATTACGTCGGGGAGTGGCTTTTGTGCGTGATGCACCCTCTTTACTCTTATAACCTCCTAGCTAACTACCTGGAGACTGGTAATTAGCTACCACTAACTTGCCGTATGGAAAAATTGATAATTATGTTTTTCGACGAAGTGCTGTTCAGCATCGATTCTCAAATTTTGTTACGTAACTTTTGAACGAGCCTTCGGATCAAATTGATATTCTCCATCAACTAACTAGACTCTAAGCTCCTTTAAACGCGAGTAAGAACAATTGAATCAGTTTATCCAATACTTAGAAAATCTATGAAAAAAATATGTTTAGGGTAAAATTAAGTTGTTTCTTGTCCAAAATAAATTCAAAGTTGTATGTGTGGAAAACCACACACCAGGGTAGACAACGAAAGTTTTTTTTAGGATGCGATGAAGTTTAAGTTCAAAACCAAACATCCGGCTGGTGTAATGACATTTGGCTTGGTAGCGTCCAATAGTTTGAAAACTTCAAAAAATATTTGAAAGAAACTCCATAAATTTTTACATTTTTTCCGCCGCACCCTGTACATATTAAGATTAATACTTATTTTAAATTTTTTTTAGTTTTAATCACCAATTTTGTTTCAAAATGACGACCGAAATCGATTTCAATATCAAGATATTAATCAGTATTTGAGAAAAATTCAAATTTATATAGCATGTTAGAATAAGGAATTTATTACCGAAGATTCCAAAATAGTACATGACATAGATTTCTGGTTCCTAGACGTCATCCCCAATCCAAGTACAACAATGTATAATTGACTGCTTTGTAAGGATTTCGCACACGAAATTTAATGGCCCTAACTCATCGGACTTCGTTGTATCAGTAACACATTATTCGCGAGATATGTGGCATATTGGAAAGCGCAGTCGACAGAGTTAAAGTCAATAACTTCGGAAGCAATGTATAAAGGAGTTGCTGCAATTAATTTTAATAGTTTAAAAGTGAGTATACAAAAGTTTTAGGAAAATTGAAACTTTTTTTTTATTACTTTATTAGGGTGGCTTTCAGCCACAGGCTGGTTCGCCACCATTACCCCCCTTCCCAAAGTCAAGTAAAAATACAAGGAGTAGTCCTGAGGGGGCAGCTCCAGGTCCTGGACATCCAGGGAGAACTTTTGTTTTGTTAATATAATTGTTGCAGTTTTCCTTAAGTCGATATCTTAGTCGGGTCTTTGGCATGTTTTAGTAGCATTATTGTGGTTTTAACTCCTTCTCTTAGGCCTATTTTTGCGGTGGTCTTCATATTGTTTATATGTCCTGATATAGCTCTGTTTCTTTTAGATAGGCGATTAGGGCTGCAATTCGGCAGGGGTCGTCTCCAACTGCTTCTTTAATGTTTGTTGAGATTCCGTATAAATTTCGTGGGCCTTGGTATTGTGGACAGTAGCAAATGAAGTGCTCTACAGAGTTATAGGTTCCGCATGCATCGCATTTGGTTCGGAAGTCGCCTTGGCCGGAATAATTGTGACTTATGCGGGTGTGTCCGCATCGGATTCGGGATATCACTACCTGGGATCGGTGATCAATTGGGTCTTCCCAGCGACGAGTATCAGCTTTTATTGTTCGGAGGGAGGATTCGTGGGATCCAGCTCTGTCGGTGTTCTGCCAATCCTTTGTCCATGCCTCCCAGATAATGTCAGTCGTCCATCTTTTGAGATCATCCGCAGGAACGCGTCGTGTCCATTTTATCCTATTGCGTCCCAAGCCAGCGAGGTGATCTGCTTCTTCGTTACCCGGAACACCACAGTGACCAGGTATCCACGCAAATACAGTATTTTCAGGAGCAAATTTCTGTATCCATTGGATGTAAGGATGCATAGATCTCTCATTGCTGAGCGCCGATATGACGCTCGAAGAGTCGGTGAGAATTATCAAAGGTTTTTCTGTTGGGAATGATAATGCAATCATTATGGCTGCCGCTTCTGCTGTGAAGATACTGTCTTGATCTGGAAGTCGGCGACAAAATGCGATGCCAGGTCCGGAGACTCCTACTCCAACTTTGCCCCTAGCCACTGATCCATCTGTATATCGAACAACCCGGTCCATATATTTTGTCCGAAGAAGGTCAGTAACGGATGCACGTACAGCGTGTGGGTTGGATCCAGCTTTGAAATTGTTTTTTATTGTTGAGTCTATGTGTATCTTGGGCTGGTTCCAACCTCTGGCTCCGCACCAGTGGACTTCAACTACAGGCGGGAGCTCATGGTTGGTCGTGTCCTTGAGAAGGCGGTTTGCCTCCGTCAGGAGGAACCCCTCCATTTCCGGTCCATAAGTTTTAGCGAAAAAGCTAATCGCCCGGTGGCATATCGCTCTGATAATATAATGATGGAAAGAAAGCATTCCACTTTCGACGCATACTGAATTAACAGGAGTAGACGGTAAAAGTCCGGCTGTAATGCGAATAGCTTGCCGGTATGTTGGGCCGAGCTTTTTCACCAAGGTTTGCACACCAGTTATTGTGAGCTCCAATCCATATGTTAAACGGGAGTTTATAACCATGTTGGCCACGTTAAGCCTTGTTGCTCGATTTGAGTTTGTATGCCGTCCAGAAAGGGCCTTGATAAGGTTGATTCTGCTGCGGCAGTCCACCTTAATCTTATCGCAGTGTGGGGTGAAGGTGAGATGACGATCAATGGTGATTCTCAAGATTTTCATTGTTTTGCGCCTTGGAATCGCAACACCATCGATTATGATTTCTCTGTTTCCGATATGTGTCCGCTACTTTTTCCTTCTCCGGGTGATCTGCAGGAAGCCGTTTATTTTCCCGCAGGGCTTTTCGCTTTGCTTTAACCGCTGCTTTAACATCTGGTGACCACCATCGAAGTGCTTTCCTCCCTGGGGTAGAACTAGTTCTGGGTATTGAAGCTGTAGCCGCATCAATGATACCTTCAGTGAACAAGTCCATGTTTAGCGTAGTCAAATCGCTCTGAAAGCCTTCTATAAACGTGTTGATGTTTTGTTGATATTCTTGCCAGTCGGCTTGGTCATACATCCAGCGCGGTCGTCTAGTGGTAGTAACTGGAATATCGTTGGAGCGAATTATTACAGGGTAGTGGTCGCTACCCATGGGGTCATCGTGAGTTTGCCAGAGCAACCGGGGTAGTAAACTGGGAAAACTTAGTAAACTGCGAAACTCAGGTCTATTGCCGACTCTTTTCGTCCTTGGATGTATGTAGGGATTCCACTGTTAAGGAGAACCAAATCCATCTCCTGTGTGGCGTTAGGTACATCGATCCCGCGTCGATTTTGTTTCCGGCTTCCCCATGCCTGATGGTGACCATTGAAATCCCCCAGTAGAAGAATGGGACCTTCAATGCTTCCCAAGGCATCGATTAAGGACTTTTTGAGGTTATGAATCCTCTCGTTGGGAAGGTAAACGGAGATTATTGTCACCGGAAAAGGATGAGTGATCCTAATGGCAATTAGTGGTAGATCTGTATCAATGTTAAGGTCAGTGAAACCATATGGCTGTCGAATGCCAATCGCAACTGAATGGTAGATATTTTGACGAGTTCTTAGGGTCCACTTGTATTGTCCGCTTAAGGAGCGGTTCAGCCTAGAAATATCAGCCCTGTGTATCTCTTGAAGCGCCAAAACGGTTGGTGCGTAGTTTTGAACGATGATTTCCACATCACCTAAATTATTGTAGAAGCCGTTGACATTCCATTGCAACACTAGTGTTGTCCCGTTATGGGAGGTTGGGGGTATGTTTCTTTGGGAGTTAATAGCGGATGAACGGTTTAACGAACGGTTCTCCGGTATGCAACTTCCGGATGTGCTTGAGTTAAACGCCGAATAAGTTCGCCTGGCGGTTTGCTTTGGTGAAATAGCTATCCCTGCCAGAGCTCCATTGATAGAAGTATTTTGCGAATCTCTCGCGGTCGGCAGAGGTGCTAAAACCGCAGGAAAAGATGACGATGCGCGGGAAGGGCCAGGTAAGGACGGTGTGTTGTCACCAAGTTTCGCTCTCCATAGGTCGTATTTTCTAGCATCCGATGGTATGATATTCCGCTTGGCTAGTCGATCTGATCTGCGGAGGTTGGCTGGGGCAGTTTTATCGAAGGTGGAGTTTACTACCAGGTGCCGAGGAGTGTTTCCTGGTTTCGATGGGTTAATAACTACCGCGTCAGGAGAGGCCAGATTTTTTGGTTGATTATCGAAATTCTTGCATACCACATTGTCCTGCGAGGTATACGGGAAGACCCGCTTGTCCGTCTCGCTTTCAAATGATCCTTGAGTCGTTTCTCCCACGCTGTCCTGCGAGGGATACGGGGGTGTCCGCTTTTCCGTCTCGCTTTCCAATAAACATTGATTCTTAAAATTTGTGCTGTCCTGCCAGGGATACGGGGGCAACCGCTTGTCCGTCTCGCTTATCCACTCGTTAACTATCAAGACTTTTACACCTGTAGGGTCCCGGCAGTCCGAGGCAGTTGTTTCGGTGCTTGTTGATTTTTGGTATTTCCTGTCAGTATCTGTAGTATGATCGTTGTCCTCTCTACTTTGTTGTGTGTGACTATCAAAGTAGTTTTCTGTGGAAGACATTGATGTCGTTATAGTTGTCTTTTTATCGTGATAATTCGACAAGAGAGGACGGTGCAGGTCAGTTGTTTATGGTTGTTCTTCCATCGGATTGGCGCAATGCTCATCCGATGAAATGTTAATGTCGTTTTTTTTTTTTTCATTGGTTTCGTTGTCGGAAATAACATAAGAGCTGTGGTTGTCAAGTGTTTCGTGGTTTTTGTTATACATATCCTCTTTTTTCAGTGTGTTTTTTCCTCCCTGCTGAGAAGAATCCTTGTAGCTTCTGGATTTGCTATTATCCGTTCGATCGTGACTAGACTTCTGCTTGCCATGCCGGGCTCGCCTGGGGGAACCACGGCTTCGACGTTCTTCTTTGCTAGATTCTTTTTGATTCTGGGGAGATCGAGACCGAGATTTTCGATCATTATTTGGGGATTCACTGCTGCTCATAAACTTTTTGGTTGCACCAATCGGTTTGAGGGTTTCCGTTGGGATGCTGTCCTGTGTGATGTTATTAGTATTGGTGGTGAATGGTATTGGCATGTTAGCGGCAGTAAGAGTGGCTCTTAAAGCTGTAATTTCGAGGTCTTTTTGAGAAAGTGCATGTTCTTTATTTTTCAAGGCTTTAAACAGCTCATCGATCTGTTGGTTCCGTATTTCCATTTCCCGTTCCATCTGCTCTAGTTTTTGATCTTTTTTACCGGTTTCAACAAGAAGTTTGTCAAATTTGGCGTTGAGATCGGCAAATCTGGCATCGTTCCCTTCAGCAACAACGGCAGCAGCGGATTTCCTGCAGTGGTTACTATCATAAATCCTCCGAGCTGCTGCATATCCCATGCCATGGTCTACCATTATGTGTTGGATTTCTACTTCCTTCATGTATATCGGGCACTTTTAACTGGCAACAGGATGGGAATCGCTCTGACAGTTCTTGCAGTACGGCTTTTCCAGGCATGGCATTTCAGGGGTATTTGCATGATTCCCACAGCAAACACCGCATACCACGTTCTTAGCTTCACATCGTTTTCGGGGATGTCCATAATTAAAGCAACCGTAGCACAACATCGGTGTTGGATAATAGGGACGAGTGCGCACTCTAATCCATCCGAAATTAACGCTCTCTGGAATCACGGTTCCGTCAATTGTTAGTATTACTGTTGGAGTAGGAACGATTTCTGTCCCCTCCTTTCGCGTAATCCTTCTAAGTTCTATGATTCCTTGGTCTTTCAGCTCACTTAGCAGTTCCTCATTTGAGTACACCGTCGACTCTGGGCAGTAAACAACACAACGACATTGGTTGTTGGTAGGGTGATCAGCAAATTTTAATTTTGGTTCCATCCGGGAGTTTTTTCATCAGCTTAAGTTTCTGTACGTGCTGTTGGTTCCTCAATTTGATAATATAAGGAATTCCATTTCCTTCTGGTCTGGCATCCTTGATGCGAATGTCGAGATGGGCTTCGACGGCTTTACGTATTTCAAAGGGTCATTTCGGTAGGTTCTTGTCTACACCTTCTAGTCGGAGTACTCGCATTTGTCCGTAGTCCCCACTCGGATCTCCCCAAGCTGGGAAGCTTCGTTCAGTGAACACATTATCAATTTTATTTCCCGGTCCAGAACCAGGATCACCTGGGTCCATATAGGGATGGGGAAAACCCCCCGACAACATGTCGGGAGGTTATGCTGGATCCTAGTATAGGCCTCTGTTAGCAGAGGCAACCGCGGCGCAATTTGTTATTTTAGTTTTCACACACTGTCCTATGTTTTTCGACAATAAAGAGATTTATCCGCACAGGTTATTTATTCTACTTTGACACTTGATACGCCAAAGACACTTGATGCGCAGAAGAGTTCACGCGCTCTGTAGCTGCCACACACTGTTGTATGGATCCAAGGCACTCACTCTGCACTGGACGACGATCTTCACTCACGCTCTTAATTGTGGTCGCTCTCTTGGCTTCTCTACGATTCGGTTTATCTATTGTTTCACTGATATAATACATCCCCACAATGGGGATGGCGTCTATTTCGCAGCGTCCTTCAACACTAATAGTAAAATTTAGTGCTCATTTCCGTGTTAAATCAAAAATATTTCACTTTATGGGAACAGAAAACTATCTCGAAAAGAACGTTCAGTAATACGGTTCGGAGAGAAACTCCAATACCACTCGATATTTGCCAATTTATTGCCACGTATATTCAACACTTGTTGTCGCGGTAAAACGGAACTCGCGAGTGAAAATTGAAACGCTAGAAACAATTATGCTCGTTCTTTATTTCGTTAATGACACATAAAAACTTTCTCCCGTCTGTGTTTCTGCCTTTCTGTAGCACTGCTGAACATTTCCTAACAGGTTAGTGATTTTGTTCGGATCTGGGACGTTCAGCCGCCAGTTCTGAACAAAGTGTTGCCTCGGATATCCGACAAAGATCCACAACCCGGATCAACGTAATTTGATTTTCGAATAGTCGGATATCCGGATACTGTATGTTCAGAAAGTTTAATGAAACTTAATTACCTAATTAGCTACGAGCAATGGGGGTTATTTGAATATTTCAGCACTAGTGTTATTATTGTGGCATACCAATGGCAAAGTCTAGCGCCGCAATATTATTAAATCGTAGTAATTATTCTTTTTTGCCACTCGTCAGAACATTGCTAATAATGATAAAAAGAGTTAGTTTCTAGAACGTGTTTGTAGCCCAGAAAGGGCATATTACAATCTGTACTTGGCAGGAGGAATGGAACAATTTTCTTCGGGCGAGGGAGATCTGAACTTTGCTGCTTTGCCGTTGGTCTTCGGTCTCATCTTAACCAAGAATAGCCTTATAAAACGGTTATACAGTTGTTGAAACATCAATGTTTTTCGCGCACAACTGGCGTCTTTATACCTATATAAAGAGTATGCAGCGCAGTGCGTCTTCTTTTTTGAATTCTTTCATTCTACTACCTACACCGCGCCGCCTATTTATTGCGTGAGTTCTATCCGTAGGCATAGAAGGCAATCTTACTTTACTTTTACTTTTACTTTTAAGGCGACAGACCGATTATCGATCCTGTGCCGAATCCAGAATACGTCTCTCTGTTTGCGGCTGCTATCCGCCTTTTTATCTCACGGCTAACCTCGTTTTCACATGTCACTAATGTTCCAAGGTAAATAAATTCGTCGACTACTTCAAACCACCGCAGCACCAACCTACGACGGACTACCACACACTCTGCCAGCCAATGCGATGTTGAACAATAAATTCGACAGCCCGTCACCCTGCTTCAAACCATCTAATGTCACGAACGAGTCCGATATCTCACCGGCTATCCTGACGCTTGATGTAGAACCTTCAATGGTGGCACGTATCAGCCTAAACAGCTTTGTTGGGAGGCCATGTTCAATCATAATCTGCCATAACTCATTTCTCTTGACTGAATCGTACGCTGCCCTGAAATCTATGAACAGATGGTGCGTCTGCAAGTTGTATTCTTGAAATTTATCGAGCATTTGTCGCAAGGTGAACATTTGGTCCGTCGTGGAGCGTCTCCCACGAAACCGCATTTGGTACTCGCCAACAAAGGTTTCCTGCAACGGCCTCAGTCTGTGGAACAGGATGCGGGAGAGAATTTTGTACACGGTATTGAGATAAGTTATGCCCCGATAATTGCTACAGTCCAGGCGATGACCTTTTTTGTAGATCGGGCATATGAGACCCTCCAACCAGTCCGAGGGCAATTCTTCATCAGACCACACTCTCAGCATGATCCGATGGATGGCACGATACAGCTGTTCGCTCCCGACTTTGAAGAGTTCGGCGGGAATGCCGTCCTTCTCGGCTGCCTTGCAGTTTCTCAGCTCTTTCACTGCTTTCTTCACCTCGTCCATGGATGGTGGATCCACAGCTTGACCATCATTCTCGATAGTCATCCTGCACCCCCTGGTTTGAAATGTTCTCGCAGAGTGGGAGAGAGTAGTGGTAAATCATGTTGTGGTAGTCTAGTTAAGGTTGCAAATTGAACTATGGTTTATTTGATTGCTACAGTCATGTTTCAAGAGCAAGATTGAACAACAAAATAAATATTATAAAGAAAAATTGCTTTGTCCGCCATTATTGATTTTTCTTTCGCGTACCCCCTGAAGGCTTTCGAGTACCCCCAGGGGTACGCGTACCCCAGGTTGAGAACCGCTGGTCTACTGTGTAACGATCACTTTGGCCCAGGGAGGTGTTTTGCTTCTGAAGAAAACAGGACGGAGGGCAGAATTCTATTTATTTCCAGTTAAAAAACTTAATCAAACCGTTCTTTTTTGAACGGCCACATTGAAGCAATGAAAATGAGTTTTTAGCCCCCAATAAAAATTTAAAATGTGACATAACATTTTCATCGAGCGTAATTTAGTTTCACTCACGCTGTTTTGTCTTGACCTACAATCGTGTTCCAGCAACCTTCAACATTGTTTTCGAATAAGTTCAAGTCAATTGAACAACGCTTTTCTTTCAGGTTATCAATCATTTCAAAAAAGAGAGTTGAAAGAGAATCATTACTGAAATTAAAAGCTTTACACCATAAATCTGATGGATCCCAATCGAGTGCATTCCCAAACCTATTGCCAGAAATACATTGACATAGGACAGGCTGTAGTAATTCCCACAAGTTAACCTTGTGGTCGGGTCTCATAAATAACCTCTTCAACTATTAGCAACCAGAGCTCGCCATCTTGAATTTGAAAAAGATGTCGAATAGCAATATTTGGTTCTTAGACTTCATCCCGACATTCACCACGCAAATAACCTCAAAATAAAGTTCAATTGGTGTTGTGTCACAAGAGTCCCCGTATCAATTGGTCTTTATTGACGAATCAAGAAATGATCTATGATTATTATCAAGAAGAATGCATCCTTTTTACAGAAGTTACCAAGAATAATTGTTGACAAATACCTATAGTTTTTGTGTTTCACCACATGGTGGCGATGAAAACTAAGTGTTTAAAGTATACATTAAAAAAATTACATAACATGATTTATACGTTTTTCTCGCAAATTATCAAATAATTTACAGGTTCGTGTCTCTGAAATATTTAAAATTTTCGAATACTATCTAGAGCCCAATCTTCCGGCGCCTTGAAATTTTAAGTGGTAAGCGATACACAATCTTCATGAAAATGGGATTGAATCTAAAAATGGCTCATGGCATTTGTCGCATTTTTTATTTGTTGTATTGAATTACTTTATATGTGAATATTAAATCATTTTTAAATTCCATCTGCGAAATAAAAAAAATCTTAACATCTCTGTTACGAAAAATAAAAATTAATTTATTGATGAAAATGATGACAATTTAGATTTCATTTCTGTTCAAACGTTTCTATCGGTATAAAATTTAATATCCAATTTAAATTTAATGAATGATACGCAATTGCTAGAATAAAAGTCAAACGTCACGAACTTCCAAGCAAAATTTTCGCGAGCTAAGTGAATTACATCGTTAACCGGAAGCGTCTGTACGTTAACGATAGCTAAAATAGGTGATAATTTTGATGTCGCTCTCCAGCCTCAATTGAAGTGCTTCATCGATCCATATTCCTTCTCAAAATGTCTTAGCGTGTCTATCAACGGCCGCCACTTTTTACCCGGACTCTACCGATCCCATCTATCAATCCATTATCAGTCAGTTTAAAAGCGATCCAGCCGACCGACCGACTTTTCACCCCTTTAAACACCGCATGGAACGGCCTTCGCGCACCATTCTCGCACGGCTCGAGTTTCCGTTGTCACTTGGGCTTTCCATCCTTTATCTAGACCTTCTCCATCAAGCACTTGACGCTCTTTGACAGCTTTTTATTCCAGCGCAGCATGAAATAATTATGCCACAATTGAGTCGCTTCCCGCCGCGCAACCTGTTTCCCGTTTTCGTGCCTCCCCTCGCGAGTCGATGCGATGGTTGGTTTGTTTCCATCAATGTGATTATATAGTAAATATCTGTCTGGCTACAGTGGACCACCTCACTTCGGAAAACGCGGAAGAGAAGCGCAAAAAAAAATTCATCCGCTTGTCTGGCTACCAGACGGAATCTCCTGTATTTTAGCGCGACTGAAAGTGCCGAGAACCGCTGCTTTCAGATCGTATTATACTCAAGAAGTGTTTAATTTTACCGTACAAGCACTTCCAATGTGCGCGTTAAATGACTTTTCTGTGTTGTTCTGTTTAGATTCCACTTTCGGAACTTGTCTGTGCCGCCACCACTGGTTGGCATGTTGGCAATTTTCAAGCTGGCAGCATGTGTGTGTGTACGTGTCGTCGTTAAAAGTCTGGAGTGGATTCGGAAATGGAACAAATTGACTAGAAAGGCTCATCTGTAGCATCGTCTTTGGTAGTATTTCGAAAAACAAAGAGCGTTTTCAAAAGCGGTTAGAATTAAAGCTAAATGCGCTGAAAATGGGGCCGAACGCTTTTTTTCCTAGACAATTGAGTGTCTGTTCAGTAATCAGATGATTACTCTATATCGGAGAGTTTAGATACAAAGTTCGCCTTGCGATGCTATCGAACAGTTAATTGTTTTTGTTTCTGGTGGCACCATGGCATAAGTGCGGACTCAATCGTGTTTAATTTAACTTTCTTGATTAGTACAATTTACTTCCGCCCCCTCCAATTTGGGATACAGTCAAGTACCGACGCTTTCGTTTTACTTTGCACTTCATTGATTTCGAAATGCGAAATGAAACTCATTGAACTGATGTGCGAAAGCAGTAAGAGCGAATCTACTCATGTAGATCGTTGCTGGTAAAAAGTAAACGACATTGATCGATATGAAGACCGAGAGCAACCAGCTGGAACGATCGTGGGTATTTAATTTTGGTGTTCCGACAGGAAGAAAGTGTCTAACACGCGATAAAAAATACCATCATCAGCGCACATACAAATGTTAGCGCAATTCAATTCTTCCTTCTGAGCAGACTTCCCGTGCACGCGTTTTTTTTTTAAGCGACGAGAGAAATCTTTCTCTCGCTCGTAGAATTTCCATGCATGTGCGACGAGACGAGACACGTCACATGCAATTTGCAGATTGCTCTTTCGCTTCTCTTTCGGTTCGGATTGCGATGCGCAAGGCGATGTTTCATCGCACTACGAACTGAGCGAGACGCCCGTACTGTACATACTTGATACAGCTCGTGCGCTACAGCTCGTGAGACTTTCTCGTGTACACAGATTTTCTGTACACGCGCTGAAACGACGAGAGGTTTCTTTTCTTTTTTTTTCTTCGGTAAGAGACTGCGGCGCACCACACGTTGTCTTATCGCTTTACGAACTGAGCGAGACGCCCGTACTGTATCTTAGTGACACTGTATATTAGAGAAATGACAAAGCACTCACCGTTGAGGAAACTGTCAACATCAAAACGGGCGAGCTGTATAATTTTGCATTGCCGTTATCCGTTTTGATGTTGACAGTTGCCTTAACGGTGAGTGTCTCTGCGTCTCTCTGGTGTATAGGCTGCCTACCGTACCTACATACGATATATGCCGTCAGACCCTTCTGAAGGTGTATTAATCGGAAGAATTCATAAAACTATATTGCTACAATCAGATTATCACGAACCTTCAGAACCTGATTTGCAATAGCTATACACTAAGGTCGCTTTTACGCGTTTTTTACGTGGATTCCGGAATTTACGCGGTATTTTTTTTTCTTGCGAATTTCGGTTCCTCTTCACTCGGATTGCAGAATTTACGCGGGTTTTTTTTCACGCGGATTCCGGATTTTACGCGGTTTTTTACGCGGCATGTATCCCCCGCATAAAAAGCGACTTTAGTGTACTCAATTCGAAAATTCTATCCAACATCAACATGTACTAGAAAATATAAACAATTTCAATGGTTTTACTATTTTTTACTCCCGAAAAACTTATGTTGTAATTTCAAACCACATTTTTTATCCTTAAAACTACAAAACAGAGTTCTATCATAAGATAGTCAATGACATCTAAACCGACGAAAGGAACACTTCTGTTAACCAACGTAACACTCTGCATCCGGTGCATTTTCGTACCGTTAGCATAATAAGTATAGTAACAAAACGTTCTTATTTCATGTTAACAAAAGTCGGATGAATTAATCATAGAATTTTGAATTGATAAATGAATGAACTACGTTATATGATTGATAATTCTAACGGTGTTTTGATGCATGCTGCTATAACACCGTAAATGAAAAAAACATAAAATCCCCTGCCTGTTTCCTTCTGCGCAAAATCAATTTCCTTCTCGCACCATTAGCACAAAGCAACATGCGAGGCAAGCTCGCGAGACGAGCTCACGAGAATTTGCACGCAAGCTGTCTCAAGTACGCGACGCCCATGCACCGCACTCGTTAAGTTGAGAGACGAGATATCTTCGTGTACGTCGCAATAAAAATTCCCATGCGACGAGACATGGCTCGTACGAATGGTAAGTTTTCTCGCTCGCACGCTGCACACAGCACGAAGCGACTGAATGAGAAACGAGACTAGTAGCGCAAAGCACACTGTCTCTTCTTTGTGCGAGCGAGATTTCAGGAAGTCTGCTTCTGAGTAAGAAATCATCACGAAACGAAAAACCCATATATTTTTTCCCATCCAGCTTGCAGAGAAGGCACCATTAATCAGACAGTGATTTATGTCTTAATTAAGTTGAACGATCGGAAATCGCTTCCGTACACTTGTGCTATAGTTTCCTCTCCTTACAACACACCAGAACGCCTTAAAGGGGGCGATTCGCAGATTTTTCCTTGATTTCAGATTTAAAGCGAGCGGTCATTTTTCAAACACCGGTCACGTCTGAGCCCCATTTGCTACAGGGACCTATCGAGCTGGAAAGTTGGAAACATTTGCCAGTTTCTCATTTCCACTCCCCAAATAGAGCCTTGCCTGTTGGGCTCTTTACTCGGGAGATGAAATTGTATCTGATAAAATCGGTCGGCCGTCCGACGGAGTGGTTTCCGAAAGTATAGTGGAAAATTGTGAATTCCGAGCACAGACTCGGTTATATGGCCACTCACTTCAACCTACACCACTGGCCGGGCGAAGAGGGCTCGGTTTGAAGTACTGCGGCTAGCTTAGTGTCGTCGCTTAGGTCCTGTGTATTTACTACCGCAGGTCTCGAGTAAGGTTCAAGGAAGCTTGGATTGAAGTTGAAAGTTTACCTTCCACTCGAGACGAGGTCGAACAAATCTTGAACTATGAACGGCGCACAGTTGTTGTGTTGACCTTGCTGTTCTCCTGCAGGCGGAGGAAGGTTTTGATTAGAGAAGCAGTGCTATTTTCGCATTGAAGTTTATGCCTGGAATAATATAAAGTTTTGGTTGTTGCGAAAACAACACGCGGAGAATAAAATCACGAAACTCTCAGTTTTGGAATGGAACAATTTCCGTTGTGCTCTTTCACGCAAAAAAGAAATAATTTTTTTTGACGTAGAATACGTCTTACGGCAACAATTACAGGGACCATATTTCAATACAGGGATCCAATTTCAAAACTGGAAACATCGAGAGCGTCACTAAAATTGTCCAATTTCAAACGATTTAAATCCAGTCAGTTTCAGACCGATTTCTGTCATTTTTGCAGCAATCGATTGGAAAATCATTTAAGCACCCGTCCAAATGCAGAAAATTGTAATCTTATTGTTCAAACTATTGTAATATTGAAAATTGTTGAACATTGTCGAAACGCAAATGTAGATTTTTGATTGGTTGCTTGCTGCCTTTCCCTAAATAGTACGACAGAATGGAGTACCTAGTTAGCCGGGAATGCACTCTTTGTGCTATATAAGAGACTGTTTCTCCTCAAGCAAATCAGTTTACTACCAGCAGGCAGCAGCAGCGGACATCAACACCGATGGCAGTAGGCGAAGTGGATCGGAAGCGGGCAACAGCGGCGGTGGTAGTGGTTAGCTGCAGTTCTTACCTCTTTCAGTCCGGGGAGCCGGAGCGGGAGTCGATCTGAGTTGGACCCCACCAGCGGTAATCCGATTCAGATATCGTTGGGCAAATACAACCCGAAACTGAAAGAGACTCGCACCGCCAGGTGGTTTGAGAAGCCACCATCATCCAGCGTATGTATATACAGAGTGTAAGCACATAACGTGTGTGAATATTTGTAGCGTGTGTCCCTGATATATAAGGTGTGTGGCTAGCGTGTGTGGCTTGCTTTAACCTTCATTGAACCCTTGTGTGGAAAACCACACAAATGAATTTTGTTTTGATTTTTTTTCGAAAACTTCTCGATTTTGATGAAACTTCTTGACAATTCCTAAACCATCAATCTTACACAAAATACATTTTCTCCAAGGGAAAAATATTTTTGGTTGATGAGATATTTAAAAACTTACGTTGTTTACCCTGGTGTGTGGATTTCCACACATACAACATTCGAATTTATTTTGGACAAGAAACAACTTAATTTTGCCCCAAACATATTTTTTCCATTGAAGGCATACATACCTGAAGCTATAGGTACCAATTAATCCTGTTTCAAAAATCGAATAAGGTGTGTATGTGTGCGGAAGTATGTGTATGTGTGTTTATTTTCATTCTTACGACCAATATATCTCAATTTTCTCAGCAACGGCTGAACCGATTCGATTGTTCTTAGTCGCGTTTGAAAGAGCTTAAAGTCTAGTTAGTTGATGATAAATATCGTTTTGATCCGAAGGTTCATTCAAAAATGACGTAACAAAAGGTGATCAATTTACATGGGAACTGATAAACTAATTGATTTTTTTTCAACGGTTTGACTGATTTTAGAAATGTATAAAGGTGCATTCTTGAAACTCGTATCAAAATCAAATCAATCAAAAGGCTACGTGGGAAATGTGTAAAAGTATGTGTTTATTTGTTTCATCCCAGTGTGAGAATTTTCACACATATGGGTTACGAATACGCTAATGCTAAAAGTACCTATTTAGTGTTTGCACAGCCTGGTTGAGCAGTGTTCAAAATTTCACAGATTTATGTTTACTGCAAGACAAGTATACTCGCACTTTTAGGTATATTGAAATAAATTTAGAATGGATCTCCTGAGATGGTCTAACAAGCCAGTCGCCGTGGATTCGAGTCTCGGCTCGGGAGAAACTGTTAGTGTTAGTTGAATCGTAGCGCTAGCCCCGCAATTGTCCTTTACACTAAAAATTTGACTGCGAAGTCTGTGTATAATGAATGAATCGGAATGTAGCACCAAGGCTTTGCTTACTTTCCTTAGCATAGATTTCAGAATATTCTTACGAACATTCCTAGCACCAAATTGCTTTATTTGGTCAAACCGATGTTAGGATTTTGTTTTGTTCAATCGCTATCATAGCATGTTTAATTGGTCGCATATCATGTAAACACGTTTTGTTTTTTACCTTATGCATGAACCATTGGATCAAACAAATGTCCGATGATGATCTAATGGCCCTTCCAATTGCAGCCAAGGAAATCAAATCAATACATCCATTGCTGAGATTATCCAAATGTATTTTTCAAGATTGTTTTTGTACACTACTTATAATATCATTCAATTGGTTACCTCCAAACTACTGCAATGTACTAGGCGATTCCACAAGTTATGTTTTGTTTTGTTTTTTTTTTTTTTGACGTAAAACTACGTTTTTCTTTAGCCTACCACATAGGGATGTAAATAGGAAAACTATTACCGAAAAGGGGACGAAATATGTCCCTTTTAAAATGCTTATAAATCGGTTTGTTTTCAACCGATTTCCCTCATTTTTGCAGCAATTGTTTGGAAAATTATACACGCATCACCCAAATGTAGAAAATTGTTGATTGATTATGCAAACTATTGTACTATTGATAATTGTCAAGCCTTGTTTAAACAAAAATTACGTCCTCTGATTGGTCGTTATATGATTGCTTCCCAAGTACGGTCGACAGAATCATATACCTTGCAATTGAAAACATGCTATATAAGAGCCTGTTTCAGCCGAAGCCGCTCATAATAGTTCTAGACAGCGACAACAGCAGTCGTCCTCCCGCAGCAGCAGCACTAGCCCTCTGGTTGGTCACCACGTCTCAGTAGCAGCGCGGTTCTTCTCAGCGTGCCTTGCCAGACTGCCATCATTCCCCCACTGTTGGGGCAGCATAAAGATCGTCAATTAATAATTTTTGACAACGTAAGCAAGCATACTGTGTGGATTCCAGCAGTTACATCTGTCGCGGCCGTCTAATTTACAGAAGGTGAAATAGCTTCCACAGTGCATGTTGTCCGTGTATCTTAACTCCCCCACTGTTGGGCCACAAAGGTTGCGATCAGCAACCGATTTTGAACAGCAAAATGCCTTTTTTCAAGGCAAATTAACAAGTAATTGAAGGGTGAAAATTTCCTAGCATCAAAACAAGCAAACATTCTTCGCGGGATCCTAGCAATCAAACTCTGTTGTAGTTTATTTAGTTAATACCCCCACTGTTGGGACAGCACAAAGCCTGCGATCAACATAACCGATTTTGAATAACAAATTGCCCTGTTAGCACGCAATTCGAACGAATTCGAATATGCAGAGCTAATATGAAGTCGATTCAATCAATCAGCATTAACAGAATTTCGTCGTCTCCCAGCTGCCAAGTTGCAACATGATGCAACACGCAACAACGAGCAAACGAAATCGCTTGATGTTACAAACCGCAATGAAATACGGGTTAAAACCGTTGCGTGTGTGAGAGCACCATCGGTGTTTATTCGCTGGAATCAAATATCGAATGCGAATTGTGGAATAATTCGTATAAAGAATATTAAAGAATTAGACAACTGAAAAGAAGGGCGTGGCTTATTACGTAGCAGCCTTTGGCTATAAAAGAGTGTTTCTGAGAAAACTAGCTACATTCATAAGTCGGAAGGTGAGCTGGATGGACCGTCCGCAACGTTGACAGCAGCAGAAGCAGATACAGCACTCAAAAGTAACAGCGGGTTGCGCCTGTGGCTGCCTTCAAATTAAATAAACCACTTGCGCTGTGGTTGGTCACCATGTCTCAGTAGCAGCGCGGTTCTTCTCAGCGTGCCTCGCCAGACTGCCATCATTCCCCCAATGTTGGGGCAGCATAAAGATCGTCATCACCAAATCCAATTTTGAACAGCAAAATGCCTTTTTTCAAGGCAAATAAACAAGTCATTGAAAGTTAATAATTTTTGACAACGTAAGCAAGCATTCTGTGCGGATTCTAGCAGTTACATCTGTCGCGGCCGTCTAATTTACAGAAGGTGAAATAGCTTCCACAGTGCATGTTGTCCGTGTATCTTAACTCCCCCACTGTTGGGGCAGCACAAAGGTTGCGATCAGCAACCGATTTTGAACAGTAAAATGCTTTTTTCAAGGCAAAAACAAAAAATATTGTGAATACTATGGGGATTGATGCCGTGGTGACGATTTGGGATATTGCTTAGTTAAAATGATGCGATAATAGATAAATGGGTTGATGAATATGGGATTTCCCATAACCACGTGAAGGTTCCCGACCACAGACATAAATTTCGTACTCAGCACGGCACAAAATGTGAAAATTGTCTTTAACTCCAAGTAGTGCAGTATTACTTTGTAGTGTTGTATTATTCTCGTACGATAGACTCCCAGCCTTTATTGAGAAATCAATCAAAAGTTTAGTAGTGAAGTAAGATGTCAAAGTATATGAACACCAAAAACAAGCGTGATGCTCGAAAACGCGCGAAGAACCTGCAAGGGGGAAGTGCGTCGAAGAAACCAAGAACCAGTACTGAGCGTTGGCAGAGTGGCAGCAGACGGCGGTGAAACGAGTTCAACCACTGGTTGGGACGCCGGTGAAGGGCCTTCTACTCGAGGTAGGAGGAATTTAACAATTTTTGTAAAGCATCAACTTTTATCGAATACTTTTGTGTACTTATACTTGGAAGAACCAAAAAAAATATCGAATCTGAAAAATCACTTCATTTCCGCATCTTTGTTGAAGTAAAAAATGGTGACGTTTAATATCAGTGGGAGAGAGTAGTGTTAGCTTTTTGTAATCTACGAATGGCATACCATAAATTAATGTCAGGCTTGGCTTCAACTGTGTTAACCATAATAATATCGATAACCTTAAATAAAAAGGCATATTGTGGTTTGGATTTAAGTCGTATTATATACATACAAAAAATATATGGAATATATTTTTTGGAACATATGTAATGCAATCGTATGGTTCTGAAGAGATATGGACCTACAGAATTTTCAATTTTTAATAAACAATAAATATACTGTTTCAATATATTTATGAATGAAGAGATCTTGGCGAACACATTAGGGCTGATCTTGCAGTATCATCTTCAATATTGGATTGAGGGAGTAACTTTTAATGTTATCAAAACTAGTGGGAGTTTGTTCTGCTGCACTAGTTTAGTAAATGATAATTCTAACAGTGTTTGTTAAATTTTCCAGTTAAGCTCTTTTATGATTATTCTATTGAAATTTTTAAGTAAACAAAAGTGTAATTAAATAAATATTTATAATAATAATTATAATATTAAATATTGATAATGATGAAATAATGGAATATTATTTTTTTGACGTAGAACTACGTTTTACTTTAACATATCACACAAGGATGCAAACTGAAAAACTGGGACGAAATTTGTCCCTTTTCAAATGCTTATAGGTCGGTTGGTTTTCAACCGATTTTTCATTCTTGCAGCAATCGATTGGAAAATTATACACGCATCTGCCCAAATGCAGAAAAATGTTGTTTGAATCTATGAACTATTGCACTATTGGAAATTGTCAAGCCTTGTTTAAACGAATATTACGTCCTCTGATTGGTCGCTTGCTTGCTGTGTGTGTATGATATAATATGATGTGTGTATGATATGGTATGATGTGTGTATGTGTGTATGATATGGTATGATGTGTGTATGGTATGATGATATGGTATGATGATATGGTATGATGATATGGTATGATGATATGGTATGATGTGTGTGTGTGTATGATATGATATAATGTGTGTGTGTCTGTATGATATGGTATGATGTGTGTGTGTGTCTATGATGGTATGATTTGTGTGTTTGTGCTGTGTATGGTTTTTAACTCGGCACGTTCTGCTAACTGCTGAATCCAGTTCACGAAATTCACAACCCTTCATTAGTATACATTATATCTCATTACCCAAGTAAAAATATTGGTTTTATCAAAGTTTTATAGCGCTCAATACAGCCTAAAAAGCGCTATAAAACTTTGATAAAGCCAGTTGTGTTACTAGGGTAATGAAACACTCAATGCATTTGTTAATAGTGTACGTAGTTCTACGTCATTTATGCGGTCGTGTCATGGATACAACCTCCTACTTTTTTTTTCAACGTACCTTTGGAAATTATCATTTAATTTTAAGTATATTTTTGAATATAAATCTACCCTCCAAATCCTAACAAACGCATCTAGCACCAAAAGGACTCAAATCAGTCGAACCGCTGAAAAAAAAGTCGGTTAGTTTATCAGTTCCTATGTAAGCTGACCACATTTCGTTACGTCATTTCTGAATGAACTTTCGGATCAAAACGATATTTTTCGTCAAATAACTAGACTTTTAGCTCTTTCAAACACGACTAAGAACAATCAAATCGGTTCGCCGACGCTGAGAAAATCGAGATATAATGGTCGTAAGAATAAAAACATACACACATACACATACTTCCGCACACATACATACCTCATTCGATTTTCGAAACAGGATTATTTGGTACCTATAGCTTCAGGTATGTATGCACTCAATGAAAAAAATAAGTTTGGGGCAAAATTAAGTTGTTTCTTGTCAAAAACAAATTCAAATGTTGTATGTGTGGAAAACCACACACCAGGGTAAACAACGTAAGTTTTTTGTAGGATGCAATGAAGGTTGAAGCGTGTATGAATGTTTATGGCATGTATGCATGTCTGTAGCGCGTGTGTGCATGTTTATAGCGCGTGTGGCACGCTATATAGCGTGCGTGGGTTGCTATATAGCGTTTGAATGTCTAGCGTGTCTGTGCATGTCTATAGAGCGTGTGGCTAGAGTGCGTGGCTTGCTTTATAGCGTGCGTGGCTAGCAGTATAGCGGTTGAAATTTTCATAATTGCTAACAAATCCCCTCATGTAGAGTTTGATTATCACTTTGAATCATTCAAAACTAAATAAAAAATTTGTCATGTTGAAAAAATATTCACTTGTCAATAAACGGCATTGACAAACACAATTAACCTCAAAGTTTATCTGAAGAATTAACCCCAATTCAGTGTATTCCCAAACCTATTCCAAGAAATACATTGGCATAAGACGGGCTGTCGTATTCTACGTTACCTCTGCGGTCGTGTCTTATAAACAACCTCTTATTAATATTGATACGTTCCTTTTATTGGTTTTGTGATACAATGAAAAGTGTAAATGTCAAATGACAAGATGTTCTGTCTTTAAACAAAATATCCCATTTTAAACAAAATATCCCGCTTTAACATACGTGAACTGAATTGTTCAATCAATAAACTAAATTTCCCTTGCACCTCAGTTTGTATTGCAATAATTTCATTTGTGTGTTTTTCGAATTCATCAGATTTTTAGACGACCTATCATCACGAACCAAAACCAGCAATGATTTATTTATCTTCCAAACTTGTTATTCCCGTAGAACGGTCTGCAAAGTTCAATCTGCTCCATTTTTCAGCGATAAAATATTAATAGATAAGAGCCAAATAGAGTCTCCCAACGGGGTCGAGTGGGTGAAACGAATAGCTCAGGAAATCATCATTTCCTTCCCAACCCGGTGGTGCATCATCAAACGGAATCCCATTAGGCAAACTTAGAGCACCACTGACCGTAATATAGACCAACAATGGCAGCACAATGCTAGACAAATCCACGCCATGGCAGTGGATACTTCATTTTTCACAGAATTTCGCTTTTACATAGTAAAATCAGATACGGACCCTGTAATCCTTTGTTGCACTTCTTGGACGGGGAACGGTACAAAACTCGTACCAAAAACCGGCTTTGATGCTGTATTCTCGCAGTTGACAAGCTAGTTTTGGTATATAACATAGCATTCTTTTGTGTAATAGATAACAATATTCAAAAAACGACACACTGTTAGTGGGAAAACGACACACTGTTAGTGGGATTGCTGCGAAAAATTTCCCTGTTGCTACTATTTGCATTAAGCTTCAAAGGTAGCCGTGGGCCGAGAAGGAAAAACGAGATCGGACCAGCGGTAAAAGGATTCATTCCAAATCAAACAAGCGCTCGCAAGCGTAAACATTTTCCTTCGGGAAAGTGGATAAATATTCAGAGTGAAATAAAGTCCACCCGCTCGCTGCTGAGTGCACCGGGTTGTACTGAATTCGCCCATCCCTGCTGTTGTTGTTGTTGTTACTGTTGTTAGCCGTTGTTGATGATCTCAAAATTTTCACTCAACTCCCGGCAGGTTCGGACTCTGGACTCTGGAGCGTGTCTGTCTGCATACAAGTGGACAAATGACACGGTACATATCAGGCCTGTGCTTGAGCTATTTTCATCAAATTCCATCCGACACACTATCTTCATGGTTAGGCTAACTCGTTCCGGATAATGATGCCCTGCGCTGCTGTCGTCATCCCGGTTTTCGCTAGGGTCTGGACTTATGAGAGGATGCATGTCAGTCTTCTCCCGTTTGTCTCCTGCAATCCTCTGCACTTTCGCTTCGCCAGCTGGAAAAAGGGTAAAAGTGAAAAGTTGCACAAAGTTGCCATTCACATGCTCCCTTGAGTACTTTGCAAACAAAATGCTGGAAAATGGGAACATTATCAAAGTCGTATTTAATTAACTTAAGTTTACAGCCGGCAGACTGGCTACTGCTTGCGAGCTTGACGATTGTTCGCTCGGCCTGAAACAACATCGAGAAGCATCCACCAGGGAGCTGGGAAACACTTAGTCTGACGCATCGTTGACGTTACGCTTGGGGCCGGTTTGAAGTTTTGTGTCCGAGGGCAGGCTGGGACTGCATCGCATAGTCCTGTTTTTAAGCGCAAGTATATTTCACAACTCTGTTCCTTTTTTTCCTTCCCTGTCATAGATGAAGTCATAAACAGCAAATCATTCGAGGCCACAGTACAGGAATCTTGGTTTATTCCTTTCCAACCGGGCCTGTATAATTGCGTAGGTGACTGGGGTGACTTAAACAAAACCTTCTCTTTCGCTTTTTGGACGTCCTAACGGGTGTTAAATAAAAAATGAGAATTTTTTCAATCACATATAAAAAAAATTTTTTTTTTCATCGATTTCAGTATTTTTTATTAATAACATAATGTATTTTCTTCAAAAAAATATCAGTGAATGTTTGAGTAAGGGTCGTGGTCTGCTGTTCGACGCAACTTTGTTGCGATGCTCTCACAAGAACGTTGTACGGCACTTACGTCCATTTTCCGGATAAAATTCCGGATTCTTGTAGTCAGTTGCTTCGTATCCTTGGCCCTCCAATTGTTTTTATATACTAGGGCACTGAGTGAGCCAAAGAAATCCTCTATTGGGCGGCACTGGGGCAAGTTTGTTGGGTTACGATCTTTCGGCACGAACGGTATCTTTTTCTCCTCAAGATACGCCAGCGTCTTCTTGACGTAATGGGAAGACGCCTTGTCTGGCCAGAAGACGTACTTCCCATCCGCGTGATGCTCGTTCAGGAACGGCAGTAGGATTTTATCGAGGCACTCTTCTTGATAGATTTGTTGGTTGATTGCCAGACCGCTCGGCTTAAACCAAGGCTTTGAAATGTGCTTAAACCAAGGCAAACTTGTGCTTGAACTTGTATTTCACTTCAGGCGGTGTGGATGACTTGTCGCTGGAGTAGTAATTATCGTTTCCTGGAATATGCGTTTTGGACAGCGGAAAATAGCTTTCGTCATCCAGAACGAAAGACGTCCCGCGGTATTTTTTGGTCATCCACCGACACTGTGTTTTAACCGTTTCAATCTGCTCCTCCGTGTACTCCGGCGACCTCGTCTTCTTCCTGCAGACGATTCCTTCCATCTTGAGGGTCCGATGGATCAATACGTGGGAGCAGCCATATTTCCGACCGGCGTAACGCAGGCTGGTTGCGTCCTTGTTGTCAAACAGCTTCTTTAACGATGTCTGCCTCTGCTTCGTCATTATCGTCACCGGACGACCACTTCCGACCTTCCGCTCTACGTTCAGGGAA
Organism: Wyeomyia smithii; assembly: GCF_029784165.1. Classification (NCBI taxonomy): domain Eukaryota; kingdom Metazoa; phylum Arthropoda; class Insecta; order Diptera; family Culicidae; genus Wyeomyia; species Wyeomyia smithii. The sequence continues at coordinate 63,277,562 of NC_073696.1, forward strand.
CCCAGGATACGATATACCGTACTGACAGGTACATTTTCTTCCTTAAAATGTGTCACCGTGAACTTTTTTCCTTGCTGGAAATGCGTTTTGTAGAACAGTACAATGCGTTCGCGGAGCACGTGCTGTTTCGACGCCATCTTTGCTTTGACTAAATTCAAACTAGCAAAACCAAACACGCCTACTGTTTCTAGGGAGCCCAAAGAGCAATTTTCTTGGAGAAAGAACATTTTACGCTCTGTATTTGAGTTACTGAAAGGTATTGAAAAAATTCTCATTTTTTATTTAACACCCGTTATTCGTTGTTTTATTTTTCACACCGCTAGTGTCGCAGGCGCTACGAAAAATAAAAAAAAGGAACATGCAAGTGTTTTTATATAGGACTTGCTTCGATTTAGGTTTTGTTATCAGTCATTTTTTACCTACACAATTGTGTGGGCTCGGTCGAAAAGGGTTATTGGATAACATTTTGAAGTATTGGGTTTTTTGAGGAATCTTCTCTTTCCCAATAGAGTGTTGCCAAGTCAGTAAAACCTTTTGGAGCAATATAATAATATAACTTGATTTTCACTTTATATCTATGATCATTTCAATCAGCACTTTCCAGAATATTTGTCCCAGGAAGCAAACAGGACCCGATCAGAGGGGCAAAACAAAATTGTAACAGAAGCTGTTAGTGTGTTATGAGAAAAACCTTTTAGGTTGTGTTTTCAATTTGATCCCGTTAGGTGTTAAAATAAGTATTAAAATAGGTATGGAAAAGCCGGCACCGGGCGCCTACTTTCTACCAGAGCTGTGGTACCACCAGCGAGCTGGGAACCGGCTTCATAGTAGGCTGGGTAAGATGCGCCAACGCGTGATAGGGTGGCAGCCGATCAACGCAAGGATGTGCAAGTTGAGGTTAAAGGGCCGGTTTTTCAACTACAGCATCATCAACGTGCACTGTCCACATGAAGGAAGACCCGACGACGAGAAGGAAGCATTCTACGCGCAGCTGGAGCAGGTCTACGATAGCTGTTCGCGACGGGACGTGAAGATCGTTATTGGGGACATGAATGCTAAGGTAGGACGGGAGGCAATGTACAGACCGGTAATCGGACCAGATAGCCTGCATGCCGTGTCTAATGATAACGGCCATCGGTGTGTAAACTTTGCGGCCTCCCGTGGTATGGTAGTCCGAAGTACCTTCTTCCCCCGCAAAGGTATCCACAAACCCACCTGGAGATCACCCGGCCAACAGACACAGAACCAAATCGACCACGTTCTAATCGACGGCAGGTTTTTCTCCGACATCATCAACGTTCGCACCTACCGCAGTGCGAATATAGATTCGGATCACTACCTAGTAGCTGTGTGCATGCGCTCAAAACTATCGACGGTGTATAACACCCGCCGAAGTCGAACGCCGCGACCAAATATTGAGCAACTGCGTGACGCCGAGGCTGCACAGGAATACGCGCAGCAGCTGGAGGCAGTGCTACCTACGGAAGAGCAGCTTGGCGCAGCTACCCTTTAAGATGGCTGGAGGAGCATCCGATCCGCCATAGGTAGCACTGCTGTAGCTAAGGGTGTGCGAAACTGGCTTTTCTGGTGTCGAAACGAAACGAAACGAAATTAACCCTTAATTTCGGTTTCGCCAAATTAGTCGAAACGAAATCAAGGTGGATTTCGGGCTCTCGAGACGAAACGAAATTGGTCTCCAAATTTCGCGAAATTTCGAAAAATATGAAAAATGTTTCTGAAACATAGCATTATAGTAGGTTTTCGTTTTTGGCATGTTCCGTTTTTGGCATGCTACGTTTTTGGCACACTCCGATTTTGGCAACAAAGGGTTCCGTTTTTGGCAACATTTTATAGTACATAGTATACAATGATTTACACATTAAACTGAGCTGATTTTGACACCCGTTCTAGGTTGAAACTGATTCAACTGAAACTGAAAACATCTTACGTCTGATGGTTTTTAACGAGCTCAACTACCAACACCATTGATATGCCGCACAGTGGAACACTTAGAACATCAAACCTGATCATAATTATTTTAATTTTTTTTTGCACTGAAAACGTATCATATAATAATAACCAGGCCCGGATTTGAGGAGGGACCAAGGGAGCAAATGCCCCGGGCCTCTCGACTCGAGGGCCCCTACTAGACGAAGTGAAGACCTTTTTTTTGCTCGTCACCTTCTAGCGGTTGTGAAGGCGTAGCACAACAAAAACAGGCCCCACGAAAAAATCTGCCCGGGCCCCCAACGCCCAAATCCGGCCCTGGTGATAACAAAAAGTTATGAGTGGATCTGGGCATATTTTTGCATAGAGTAACCCACCTAAAAGTGATATATACCCGTTCTTATAATATATCCTAAATTAGGTCATGTTCGGCTCAAAATTCATCCAAATACTTTAATTTATCATTAAATGACTTTTCGGTACACTTTTCCATCGTTTGACAAAGTTTCATTCTTGTAACCATGGCTTCAACTATCCCAGAAGCGAAAATAAAATTATTTCTTGATTATTTTTACAGAGCGATAAAACACGGAACTGGAATAATCCGGAAGGTTTTTTCTTCACCAATATAACCCAAAATATTAGCACTTTGACGTAATATAAGCCGTTGAACCGGATATTATCGGAAACATAACTTATTTCATTTTAAGTTAACTTGTAAAAACAAATATTTTTGATTTTATAACATTGATCTTGACGAACACCAGAGTATTTGGAGAGAAAACCTTACGCGCTAAGTACTCATTTCTGTTCGATTAACCTTCTTTGACAATCTCCATCGTTGTTGTATTTAGAAATCGCTTGTTTATCTTCGAAACGTTATATATTAGCTAACGGTATCAAAGCGTAACTATCATTCACAAAAACTGTTCAATTGCGGTCGGTGAAAACCTCTCGTTACGACCGTAAACATAACTTTTGTATGTTGACAAGCTGTCAAATGATCAAGCAAACATCACACTTCAAAATAAAACACTACACAACAAAGTTGACTCACTTAGTTCCCCTAGAGTGATATTTCCCAAAGCGCAAAATTCAAATTTCGATTTCGAAAATCAATTAAAAATTTATCAAAAGACTAATTGGTAGCTGTTACTCATCAAATGGGTAAAAATGTTACTCAATAAAAAATCGTGCAACTTTTTCAAATATGGGTGAAATTTCTCTTATTTATGGGAAACTTAAATTTAACGTGTATTTGACTCCAACTGTAAACAACGCACTGTCGTATATAACATGTCTGGCAATTTAAAACCAGTCGTCTTTCACACTCATTTGCTTTCAAATGGAACAGAGAGTTTGACGTGACAGACACTGTTGTACAAGCGCTGCGAGAGAATAAAAATGACGACAAATTTGAAATTTGTTATTACTGTACGTTATATAAGACGAATTTGGTTGAAAACCCATTTAATAATATAAATAATTAATTTTCATAATAATTTTGAAGTCTCAAATTGAATTTATTGATGACAAAAAAGGTTTCCTTTTTTTGGCACGGTTCCAGTTTTGGCAACTGAAATTTAAAATTTTGTTGCCAAAAACGGAAACCTACTGTACAATGATTTGAATCAAAAGGTGCTTACCTGGTCTAAAAATATTTAGTTCAATATTTACAATGAACTATTTAAGCCTTATGAAATGCTTTTTTTCAAATAGGATACTTTTTGAGATGCCAATCAATAACGCATAAATAAATTATTCCTGATTTTGTAGAATTTTACGAAATCACTCACTGAGTAAAAGCTCCAAGGAGTTTCAGGCTGAAATATTGTCTTCACACACCTAGTTGAATATTCTTTCAGCCCTGAGAGTTTCAAGTTGCGCTTTTGTGCGCTAATGAAGATATGACATTAAAAAAAAAAACATCGAAATTGTCGTTTTTTTTTTTCGAATATCTCAAAAACTATAGGCCATAGCCATCCTTATTCTACGGCAAAGTTCAAAAGTTAAGAAATTTATAACTAAAAACTCATAGAGTTCGTTAGTACACTTACAAAAAAAAAATAAATAAAAATAATAGTTTTTTGTCCATTTTGTCCAAAAAAATCAATATCTCATACACTATGGCTTCTTGAATAGTTGTGATTTTGAAAGAGTTTCATATTATTGGCTAATAAACAACTTTGTAAAAGAGACCAAATTGAAAAACTGAAGAAAAAAATTTAGTACTAGTTTAGTACACCTTTAGTACTAATATTTTCATACAAAAATATTCCTTGATGATTCTCAAGAACATTGCCGAAAACACTATCTCAAAAAAACCAACACGATCGGGAGTTATTAATTTTGTTCCGCTAGATTGCATTCCTGGACCACTGTGCAGTGCTTTCTAGAAAGCTGATTGCGGGACAATCTGCAACAGACCAGATGGTCACCTTAAGACTGCTCCTCGATATGTTTCGAGAACATTAATTGCAGATATAACATCTGGTTATAGATTCAAGGTAGCGTACGATTCAGTAAAAAGCAACGAGTTGTGGCGAATTATTGTTGAAGATGTTTCCCCAGCACAACTGATCAAACTGATACGTGCGATTCTTGGCGGTTTCACATCAAACTTCAGATAGTGGGCAAATGGTCGGAGGCCAGTAAAAAACTTAGAATTTTCATGTTAATATGTTTGATGTTTTATATTATTCCGAGATTTCTCAAACTATCCAGAATCTTTAAACCTTAGTTCAAGAGAATCGGTTGTTTTCGATGATTTTAATGAATGAAAATCACCATTTCAAGCTTAATTTTAAATACCTCCAACTCTCTCAATTTTGACCCGATTTGGCACCAACAAGTTTCATTTTGAAGGAAAAATTATGTAATTTTCTATCATTTTTCTATGTTCAAATTTAAAGACGACTGGAACATGAAATTACAAGAAAAATACGGATTTTTAAGAGTGTATCAAAACGCTACTATGTCTTATGTCCGACGTTTCGGCCTTTGGACTTGGCCTTCCTCAGGGGATATAAAGTTGTACCGTTTTTCGTTCAGCGTACAAAGCTTAACGATAGGTTGTCATAGCTTTCGATAGGTTCTCCTTCAAAGTACCACATTAAAAAGCATGATACGTTGGTGCGGGTGTTTTACTGCATCTCTGATGACACCAAGATGGACTCTATGTTTTCTATGTTTATCAAAAATACAATCTGTTTTTAAATCAAGTTCAATACATATTGCCGGAAGGCCAAAAATATGTTTTTCAGAGCTCATGTGTACCGTACAGTTTGGCGGAATAGTTCGGAGTGATCGGATAATCAACAGCTTATGTAATATTTAACGGTCTATCAATTACCTTCAATTTGCCATCAAAAAACTTTGAATCGGTCAACGGCTCAAAATTTTAAATTTTTTAAAAAAAGATTGGAGCATTCTAAGAACTTAACATAAAAATACGGGTGGGACGGGCTCTCAAATTTTCTGTTCAACATAGTGTAGGAAGGTACTATACAAAAGGAACGGGTGCAGCGGAGCGGAACCATTGACACGAATCATTGCAGCTGCTAGGCTCCATGGACCACATCGACATCATCGGTGTTAATCGTAGAGCTCTGGAGGAGGCCTTTACGGCTCTCGAAAGGGAGGCTAGGAGAATTGGAGTCATCATGAACAATGCCAAGACGAAGTATAGGATGCTGCGGTGGTGATGGATGGGATGCTTTCGATGTGATTGATGAATTTGTTTATCCTGGTACTCTTGTAACGTATGATGATGATTAGGTGCCGCAGGCTACTGAACCGCACGATATTTGCGTTCTTCAGGACGCTGATCCTCCCGGTGGTGCTCTACAGAAATGAATTGTAGACGTGGAGAGAGGCTGATCGGCGAGTGCTCGGGTCGTTGATCAATAATCGGTAGCAAACAATCACAATGAATCACGAACTGTACGAAGTATACAATCACGCTAATATTGTCAAGCGCATGAATTACGGCGAATTACAGTGAGTTGGCCACGTAGTACGTATGACGGATGAGCAACCGACTAAGATTATATTCAGCAGAGACTTGGATACAGACCAACGACTCAGAGGCAGACCTCACACGTGTTGGGTGTGGAGGTGTATTCTGGATTCGACATTAGATCTTTATGACCTGTAGGCAGGGCTGTCATTCGCACACTTATTGCGCTCAGTGTGTTAATTTTACGTCAAGGCACAACGAGAACGGTACCTACACATTTTGGCAACCAACAGGCACAAAGAGAAAGAGCGAAAACGAAATAACTATGAAAGATATCGACAAGTGAGAAATATTTCAAGAGAGGGAAAACGGAACAACACTTTGTGCTGCTTTTTGTGACACATTGCGTGAGAACAAAGAGCTAAGTTTGAGCAGTTTGCGTTGCGTTGCGGTTAGAAAAAATAGCAGAGAAAAGGAACCAAGAAAGGACCATATACATTTTTGAGAATTCATTAAAACACGATTCTCAAGGGCGTGGACGTGTTTCTTAGGACATATAACGCACGTCCAGACATGTTTCTGTCCCGGTATTCATATACAATCGCTACATGCATTCACTACTGATACTGTTCATTAGGGTGGTGATGACTTGTATGGACAAAAATGTCCTTCGTCGCATTTAGAAGTGCGTTCAGTCGAAAAGTGAAACTTTAACCGATCGATTTTTTCATTTTTTGTTTTTGGATAACACCAGATCTCGATGTTTCATGCATTTTTAAGTCATTTGGCATCAGAATTTTTTGATATTCAGAAATTTCTGAACTACCTGTGCATATTTTTCATTGGTCACAAAATAATGCCTTCGTGTTCCCGAAATCAGATTAAGCTGAAGTTTTGTTTCGTAGACGAAACTATTGAGCCCTACTTCTAAACGAAATTCGAAAAGTCGATTTCTATTGCCACCCTACTGTTCATGTACGAGCCATATTGCAGCTATCTCCGGGAAGAAACCATTTTTAGTTTTGAAATAAAACCCATTGAGCAGCACTGAAAATTAGCTCCTAAATTATTTCAGTAGGAGTCAAATGAAGTGCAAAAACAAACAAAAAATTAATACTATAATCGTTCGTATGTCAAATCCGATAATCATTGCCCCAAGTAACACACAAAGTAAGACACAATGTGTGGTGTATCACATTTTGGCAAATGCACAAAGAGTACTCAGTCGCATTTTTTCAGTGCGAAAGAAATACAAAAGAACGAATGGGGAGAAGAGAACACAAACGTAATGTCGGGAGTGGCACGCACGATTTGATGGCAAATGTATTGTGTACAAATTTGTGTGGTTGTGTCTGCACTGAGGTGAATTCCAGCCCTGCCTGTAGGCATGAAGTAAAAATCAATCGATCAAAAATATTTCTACCTTTAGATTCCATGGATATTTTTTGAGATTTTCTATTGGAAAGTTAGTAAAAAGAAGCATTGTGCAAATCTACGAAATATCCAATCCATTAATGTTTATTTCACAGGGTGTTCAATACATTCCAATATAGCTTTTCTGCGTTGCATAGGTGGGCACCATGTGCATTCTGGGTATTGGTATCGGTCTCAGTTTCCCAAGTAACACCTGCAACATCAAGTTATAAACAAGTCATAAATAAAATGCAAGAAAAACATTAAGTTTTAATCCAGCTGCCTCCAGATAGCTCAGATCTTTATGAAAATTTGTGAAAATGTCCTCAAGAAATACCTTAAGATAATTTAATAAAGAAATCGATTTCTGGAAACTAAAAATGTATATAACTCCTTAGAACAAAATATCCGCCAAATATGTTGAAAATTGAAATCCATCCAATAATTCGGAACCTTATATTCATTATAAATTCATTATGTAATTGATTCGTATCATTTCGTAGATTCATCATGCAAAGTATTGCATAACGTGAAAAAGAAAACTGAAATAGGTTCGTACCATTTCGAGAATACATGCAGTTTTGCCTCCGGCAATTAGACCTTATCTAGCAAAGAAGGAACAAAGTACCAAGTTTTCCTCCCATGCGAGGGGCAGTTTGAAACAAGTCTTAGTGATGATATGAAATATGGTGTGCTTTGAATAATACACTCGCTTTATCGGTTCACTTCTTCTACAGATATGTGGTTTTATTACCACTAAGCTGCACAAAGGAACTTGTTCGAGAGCTGTAGATACAACTTTCAGCACAACTGACCTAGGTAAGAATAGCCCCTTGATTGTAGTTATTAGCTTAGAAGAACAATGGCAAACTTTCGAACATACACCATTCATTAGTTTTCACCTGTACCCACCCACGAGAGGGCGTTTCTCCGGTGGTGGCTTCTCGCATGTCCGATGGTCATAAAACAAAACCCATTTCAGAAGGTGCAGACAGGCAAACTAACGAATTCCTACAGGCAACATCGGTTTTCTTTTCCTGGTTTGCATTTCGGCGAAATGTTCGTGTGCGGAAAATGTAACTCCTATTCCGTGCAAAACGGAAGCACGGCTAGCGACGGGAAGCTTTCGCAATAATTTGACGATGATAAATGAAATATTTTCCCGGAAAAATGTGAAAAGAAATTATTTCCAGGCAATCCGTTCCTGGTGGGCGGTGTGGTTGTGGACGTTAGACAAGGAAGCTCCGTGATAAGATATGCGATGAAAAATGAGTTCCGGAATCGTGTTGACTCATAAAAAGCTCACTTGCGGTGACGTGGGACAAAGTGTTAGCACAAATTTACGTAAAGTTCATCTCGTTTCTGAAAGTTGGACATCTAAAATACCTTTGGAGTGAAATACGGAATACGAGTCCACTGTCAGCACTATGACCGCCACTGAGTTGAAGTATACCAAGACCAACTCTAGTGGGGCTTTCCTGCAAGAAAGAGGTGCACTGTTTGTTTATGACTGCGATTCTCATAACTCTTGCCTCGCTTCAACTTAACACTTTCATTAAAACAAAGCAAAGTTTTCTTCCAACGCAACCGAGCTTGCATGCAAAAACTATGCATAATACACATGTTCTCATTGTGCTCGGTGCACAGACACACACACCCGGACTGCCTTGCCGCCTTTCTGTGTCCGTGTGGCGGGGAAATGATAGCAACCGAAGCCCGCTACGTTTTCCGCTAGCGCCCTGCTGGAGGGAAGGGAAAATCGCATCCATGCATAGGCATTTGCATCCATAAATATTTAACACTAATGTGCATGTTGAGATCTTCCGTGATTTCGTGCTTTCGAGCAATTTATCGTTTCTGCAGTTTCTACTCCTCTCAAACTTTGACTCAAACTTCTATCTGTGGTGAATGGATTGAGGCACTGTTCGGAAAAGTGAGTGGAATGTTAACTTTAACTTGAGGATAACCATACCAAACCTGTGTTAAATGACACTCTAAAAGAAATTTCTTTTGGTTAACATAAGAAGATCGACCAGCATTTTTTTTTTTTCAATAACAATCTTTCACCACAGATTCCATAATAAATTTTATACTGTGCTTTCGCACCCAGCATACAGCTGTTATTTTTCCTGCTAACCGCAGTTCCTTACACGATTCTGCTGGGCAAGCAAATTTAATGCATAGTGAAAATTGTTTCCTGAAAGTACACTCCCACTTTTGCTCGCGCACAACAATAACAACGCTTTTAAACTACACTTTTGAACAATTCTGCCGGCAGCTCGGTTTCGGCAAGAAAACCCCGGCAAAGCCACATCGGTCCGGTTTTAAACCGAGCTCGTACCCGAGAAATCGCGTTTCTTCCGCGTACCGAAGTTTGTCCATTAAATATCTAACTAACTTGAAAAGCTTGCAGCACCACGTGGAAATCGTTGAAATAGGTTTCCATATTTACTGAGCTGGGATGCTCGCGAAGGCACACTTTTCTTGTTTCTCGCAGTCGGTAAAGCTTTCAGTAACTGGCCAGAGCACCGCATAGCCGACGGGACCAATGCTGAAACATAAATTCGATGCTCATGCCTTTCTATTTTTTTTTCGCAACTCTGTCGACACTATACCATAACAATTGAGAAAATAAGAGAAACAGTGGGTTAGCAACTTGGTAATACTACCGAAACGGGAAGCTATACCCATAAAGTGTAAATATTAAGCTTCGTTTTTTTTTTCGTTTATATATTCAGAAGATCATACAGGAATATGATCTGGAATAAACGCGAAAGAGTTAAAGCACACAAACAAATTCCTCCAAGTGTCAATATCCTTTCATGATGAAGCGGTGGAAACAAGTGCAATTTTCTTCCGTATTGTACAGAATACCCAAACAGATGAATGTTTCCCGTACGCGTTACGTTAATATCTATGGCTAAGGGAAAAGAGGCACGGGTGTGAAGTTCGGCATCTGAGTATGTAGTCATTTCTTGTTCACTCCTTTGGGCGTAAACGCGTGCAGAGAAGTTTCCACGGTGTTGACGATGAAGCCGCACACAACATTCTGCATATGGGCGGAAATGAAAATCTCTAGCCCGACGACTACTGGGGGACGCGCGCGTGTCGAGGAAAACGGCATGCCGGCTGAGCCAACTTTATGCGGTGCATATTCTCTGGTGCGCGGCATGCTGTGGAAATGAAATGCAATTTGCACCATTGTACGTAAGCATCCAAGCTTTCTGGTATTATGTATAATGTCTCGGTGAGGTGTTGTATTTTGCATCTGCTATGCGATGCAGTCTATTGTTTGAAATTATAGTGGAATTGGCTTAGACATGCTATTTAAAGCAAGTGGGATTTTATTGTTCATGGTAGGTCGAAAGCAGTTTGCGTTCAGACGTTCCAATCAGATCAGATCGTTTTGTTTCTTAACGCATTGAAATGATCTGTCAATTGGTTTGAAAACGAAAAAGCTCTCTTCTGGAAACTAATATCAAATGAAAAGCCTTTAGTTTTTCTTCTAATAAACATATGAAAAACCGACTATCATGCCAAAAAAGTGCCGGACGATTCAAATGCAAATATTTCTATTTCGATAGAATTTTACTTGCGCTGCATTTCCTCGCTTATCAACAGCATGATTGTAGAGTTTTACCTGAAAAGATAAGAAAAGAAAATTATTATAAATTTTCAACAAATTTAATTTTATATTTCAAATTGTTTAATATAATATTTGATAGATACAAACACCCCTTTACCGTTTTCGGCAGTTCTATTGGTCACGATCGGAAAAATAGGCTCCAAGGAGAGAAGCAAAAATACAACAATACACTGGTCACACAGATGTTTTATTACTATCGCAGAAAAACATAATCTTCTTCTATTTCGTGATTTTGGGGCGCTTAGAAGTGCCATTGATGTTTCACAATAGTAATACCCGCTAAATTTGTTTAGTGTCTCGTCGTTACGGATCTCCTTTTACATATGACGTGGGATAATTCTCGTTTTACCTTTGTTATATTACCTTTGTTATACTATTTTCTTTGTTATACTAAACAAAGGTTATAAAATCGGTCGAAAAACGCAAAATAGATCCAAGATCCGGAGGGCCGAATCGTATATACCATTCGATTCAGCTCGACGAACTGAGCAATGTCTGTTCGTGTGTATGTGTGTTTGTATGTGTGAGTGTGTGTGTGTGTGTATGTATGTTGTCTGTATGTATGTGCCGCAAAATACTAACGCACCTTTCTTACAGAACGCAATATCCGATTTTAATGATCTTATACGCAAACGAAAGCTGCTGTGCTCCCCCAGAATGCTACCGAGTGGATTTTTGATTAGTGGCTTAGATTTAAAAATATTGATCAAAGAGTATTTTTTATATTAGACATTTAACTTTTAAGGCACACTTAATGGCACGGAGAACCATGTGTTGTTTACCAATTTACTCAGATCGACGAATTGAGCAATTTGGGTATGTTTGTGTATATGTGCCTGTACGTATTTTTTTTTTTTTTTCTTCACATAACATTTATTTGACACGGCACAAATACAATTTAATGTTTAACGGCGCCAATTATATCTGATGACTTAAAAACTAAAGCAAATTTTTTATCCTCGCTGCCGACTACGAGCTGAAATTAAGTCTAACTTAAAACTAGCATGGGATTTCCAATCAGTGTTTTGTTGTTCAATGGTCGACTGATAATCGTCGAATGGCATGTATGGATTCGTTCTGCTGAGCCACGATGTCGTGAGTTGGGACAGAGGCTCGTAGTCCTTGGGTCCTGGTTCTATTGTGCGGGGTCTGGTTGCTGGTTTTGTGCTTAAGGTTCAAACGTGTTCTTGTCGTTTTGTTGGGTGTAGACGGAGGGGAACGGGACTAGACTGGGGCGTGGATGGATTTCAGGAAAACGTATATAAGGGACATGTAGGATAGGTCACGGCTCGCCAAGACATCACGAACAGGAACAGCCGGCTGTCTACCCTCGGCCTGCAGGGAAGCTATTAATTTAGACCTGGCGTCACGGTGTACAGGGCATGACCAAACCACATGCTCTATGTCGTGATAACCTTCACCACAGGCACAGATACCACTTTCCCCGAGCCCAACACGACGGAGGAGCGCGTCAAATCTATAGTGATTGGACATAAGCCGGGACATCACGCAAATGAAATCCCGACCTACATCCAACCCCTTGAACCACGGGTTCGTCGATACTTTGGGGATTATGGAATGTAACCACCTTCCCAATTCCCCTCTGGTCCAAGCATTTTGCCAACTGATGATCGTATTCTGACGTACAAGTGCGAAAAATTCATTAAAGGCAATTGGTCTTTCATAAATATCACCGTTTGTTGCGCCCACCTTAGCCAAAGAGTCCGCTTTCTCATTACCCGGTATCGAGCAGTGAGAAGGGACCCACGCTAAGGTAATCTGAGTAGATTTTTCGGATAAAGCACTCAGATGTTCCCGTATTTTCCCCAGGAAATACGGAGAGTGCTTAACATCTTTCATCGATCGGAGAGCCTCATTGGAACTGAGACTGTCCGTAAAGATGAAATAATGGTCCGTGGGCATTTTTTCGATAATCCCTAGGGTGTACTGAATTGCAGCTAATTCTGCGACGTAAACAGAAGCAGGATTATCGAGCTTATGGGAGACGGTTAAATTGTTATTGAAGATACCGAAGCCAGTGGACCCATCAAGAAGTGATCCGTCAGTGTAGTACATATTGTCGCAGTTGATGTTTCGATATTTATTGGAAAAAATTTTAGGGATCTGCTGCACGCGTAAATGATCCGGGATTCCACGAGTTTCTTCTATCATGGATGTATCGAAAAACACAGTAGAATCAGAAGTATTTGATAAGTCGACACGATTTGGAATATTCGAAGAAGGGTTAGTATTTTGGGACATGTGATTGAAATACAATGTCATAAAACGGGTTTGAGAATTAAGTTCGATTAACCTTTCAAAATTTTCAATCACGGGACGGTTCAAGACCTCACATTTGATTAGAATACGAGAAGACAGGCTCCAGAAGCGGTTTTTCAATGGTAGTACTCCAGCTAAAACCTCCAAACTCATCGTATGGGTCGACTGCATGCAACCTAAGGCGATACGCAAACAACGATATTGTATTCGCTCCAGTTTGATCAAATGTGTGTTTGCTGCGGAGCGGAAGCAGAAACACCCGTATTCAATAACAGACAATATCGTTGTTTGGTAAAGCCTTATAAGGTCTCCTGGATGGGCTCCCCACCATTGTCCGGTTATTGTACGAAGAAAATTCACTCTTTGTTGACATTTTTTCATCAGATACCTCACGTGACAACCCCAGGTGCCTTTAGAGTCGAACCAGACACCAAGATATTTGTGTACCAAAACCTGAGAAATCGTTTTACCCATTAATTGTGTTTGAAGCTGAGCAGGTTCATGCTTCCTAGAAAAAACTACTATCTCAGTCTTCTCCGGAGAGAATTCGATACCTAGCTGTAAAGCCCAAGCAGACAAATTGTCCAAGGTATCTTGCAATGGTCCTTGCAAATCGGCAGCTTTGGCTCCTGTAACAGAGATTACACTGTCGTCTGCAAGTTGTCTTATCGTGCATGAATTTGCCAGACATTCGTCGATGTCATTTACATAAAAGTTGTAAAGAAGGGGGCTTAAACATGAGCCCTGGGGAAGACCCATGTAGCTAATGCGAAAAGTTGCCAAATCGCCATGCGTAAAATGCATGTGCTTTTCGGACAACAAATTGTGCAAAAAATTGTTCAAAATTGGAGAAAATCCTTGTCGGTGAAGTTTACCCGAAAGAATGTCAATAGAAACGGAATCAAAAGCCCCCTTAATGTCCAAGAACGCAGACGCCATTTGTTCTTTACGAGCATACGCCAGCTGAATATCTGTTGAAAGCAACGCAAGACAATCATTCGTCCCTTTGGCACGGCGGAAGCCAAATTGAGTTTCTGATAGTAGACCATTTGATTCGACCCAGTGGTCTAAACGACGGAGTATCATTTTTTCCATCAATTTCCGGATACAGGATAGCATTGCAATCGGCCTATAAGAGTTGTGATTAGAAGCTGGTTTCCCTGGTTTTTGGATAGCGATCACCTTCACTTGCCTCCAATCCTGCGGTACAATGTTTTGCTCCAGGAACTTATTGAACAAGTTCAACAAGCGCCTCTTGGCATTGCCGGGTAGATTCTTCAACAAGTTGAATTTGATTCTATCTAATCCAGGCGCGTTATTGTTACAGGACAGGAGGGCAACTGAAAGTTCTGCCATCGTAAAAGGTGATTCTATCGCGTCGTGGCCCGGAGACGCATCGCGAACAATATTTTGCTCAGGAACAGAGTCCGGACATACTTTCCTGGCAAAATCAAATATCCACCTACTTGAAGACTCCTCGCTTTCGTTGACCGTTACGCGATTCCGCATTCTTCGGGCTGTGTTCCAAAGAGTGCTCATCGATGTCTCCCTCGACGTCTCGTTCACGAACCGACGCCAATATCCACGTTTCTTTGCTTTAGCCAAGCTTTTAAGCTTGGTATCAAGCTCCGAATACCGTAAATAGTCGCCAGGTATACCTCCCGTCTGGTAGGCCTTAAACGCGTCGGATCTTTGCGTGTAGACATCGGAGCACTCTTGGTCCCACCACGGAGTGGGAGGCCGTTCTTTGATCGTTACGCCGGGATATTTCTTCGTTTGGGCTTGCAACGCGGCGTCGAGAATCAAGCCCGCGAGGAGGTTGTATTCTTCAAGTGGTGAATGATGTTGAATCGACTCGACCGCTTTTGAAATCATTTCCTCGTATAACTTCCAATCGACATTTCGTGTGAGGTCATACGGAATGTCAATTGGTCGCATGCGAGTTGACCCGTTAGTAATTGAAATAAGAATAGGCAGATGGTCGCTACCGTGAGGATCGAGGATTACCTTCCATGTGCAATCCAACCGTAGCGACGTCGAACATAAGGATAGATCCAAAGCGCTTGGGCGCGCTGGAGGTTTCGGGATACGTGTCATTTCACCGTTGTTTAAAATAGTCATGTCGAAGTCATCGCAAAGGTTATAGATTAAAGAGGAGCGATTATCATTGTATGGGGAACCCCAAGCCACGCCATGAGAGTTGAAGTCTCCCAAAATCAAACGTGGCGAGGGAAGAAGTTCTATTAAATCAAAGAGCAGCCGTTGCCCAACCTGTGCTCTGGGGGGAATATATATTGAGGCAATACAAAGCTCTTTACCTTGTATTGTCATTTGACATGCGACAACTTCGATGCCTGGAATCGAGGGGAGGTTAATACGATAGAAAGAATAGCACTTTTTAATCCCTAAAAGTACTCCTCCATATGGGGTGTCTCGATCAAGGTGAATAATATTAAAATCATGGAAGTTGAGATCAATATTTGAAGTAAGCCAAATTTCACAAGGGGAAAATGCATCGCATTTGTTTTTATTTATCAAAACTTTAAACGAATCAATTTTTGGTAAAATACTTCTACAATTCCACTGTAAGACAGAGATAGAATCCTTCATATACGCAGTTGAATTAGGCATCGAAGGATACAATCGCTGCAAGGAGAGGCCATTGGGCAGTCAACTGCTTCAAAAATGATCTAACTGTTGGGAGGATTGCTGTAAGAAAATTTTTAATTGGATCGTGTACATTGAAAGTTTCAAAAATCCAGTCCACAATGTCAGAAAATTTCACTAATCCAGAGTTTGTTTCATCAACTGGGAGTGTAAAAGGAGCAACTGGGGTTTTAGATGTTCCTGGCAGTGCTGGGAACTCCTTCTGGGACTTTAAATTTGCCAGCCCAGGAGGAGTTTGCTTCGGTTTTTCCGCAGCACTGTTTGGTTTGTTTGTAACTTTCATTTCACTTTGAGAAATCTTAGGACCTTTTCTGGGAAGTTTAGGAGAGGAAATATTTTTCCTCTTTCTAGACTCCCCAGGATTGGCGTAAGATGTTCCCGCTGGTGAATCGTCAGAATCGGTTTCCTCAGAGGGCAACAGATCGAAGGGGTTCGAAGTAACGGGAGAAGTGGTAACGGTCTTCTTCAGCATGTCAGCGTAGGAACGCTTTGAACGCTCTTTGAGAGACCGTTTTATTTTATCCCTGCGCTGCATGTACACCGCACATGTCGAGAGCTCATGCAGATTTTCTCCGCAGTGAATACACTTTTCAGCATTAACACTGCAAGAATCTTCCGCATGAGACTCCCCACACTTGCCACAACGTGCCTTATTGCAGCAGTAGGCGGCTGTATGGCCTAACTGCTTGCAATTCAGGCAGTTCATGACGCGGGGCACGTAGAGCCTCACAGGGAGACGAACCCGGTGGATCGAGACGTGGCTTGGTAGTGCAGACCCGGCGAACGTAACTCGAAACGAGTCTGACGGAGTGTATACTGTTTTGCCACCGATGATCGATGCTGACCGCAATTGCTTGCAGTCGAGCACCTTTACTTCGGGACACGTTTTGTTCTTAAAGCACCCTTTGGCACTTTGCAGTATACACTCGACGGACAGACTCGAATCGGTTATGACACCGTCGATCTCCACGTCTCGTGCGGGTATGTAAACGCGATACTCGCGTGTGAAGAGCTCAGAGCAAGCTATATCGTTGGCCTCTTTCAGGTTACCGACCACGACACGGAGCTTGTTAGGCCGGACCTTGGAAATTTCGGTCACGCCCTTGTACTCCTTCGTCAGGTCTTTAGAAATCTGCAAGAGGTTCAACTTTTTCGATTTCGGTCCTGCCTTTGGCCGAAAATAAACAGTATAGCTGCCCTGGGCTCCGTCTGGGTAAAGCCTGGGGCGAGGGGGGACTGAAGAATGAACAGGGGAGGGGGTAACAGAAGGGTCAGGGTCAGAGGGGTTCGGGGATGGTGGCGCGGGAGGCGAGGGATCTACATCCATCGCGCTATGTTTAGCGCACTAGCGCTGACAAGAACACGTACCTTTTTATTTCTCCCTTCCAGTAAGGTAGGTTGTCCGATCGTTCGAAGTAGCAGCCGTTACAGCCAGCAGCACCAATACAGCAGCACCAAACAGCCACCAGCAGCGAGCCAGGTGTGAGATCACTCCACACAGCGATACGACTCGCTGACACTGATGGCTTCTTCTTTTTCCTCGTTTGTGTCTCGTCCACTGCTGTAGCACAATCCAGCCAGCAGCCAAATCGGCTTACGCACCAGCTGGCAGTCACGATGCGAAACAGTTGCACAAAGGAACGACCTTGAACCCGGATTTATTTCACTCGACCAGGCAAACAATGCCAACACTTGTTCACACGTCTTTTGTTTTATACTCTATCGGACCGATCACCAAACACGTCCAGTACTGATGCGTGTTCGGCACAGAATGTGCCTGTACGTATGTATGTGTAAATATGTTGTTTATATGTGTAGTATATCAGAATCGACCCAAAAAAGAAAAATAACAAAAAAAACACTCTTTTTACAGAATGCTTGTTCCGATTTTGATGTTCGCATGCTCAAATGAAAGCCCCAGAGCTCTTTGAAAATCATACTGAGTGCGATCTTTTATTGGTTGCTTGAACTGTAGAGTTCTGACCAAAGTATATTTTAGACATGGGATATTTTACCTTCTGGATAATTTTTCTCTCTCACTGCTCTTTCTTCTTCTCTTTCCCTCTATGTTTCGTATCGCTATTTATTTCTTAAAGGAAATCTACAATCATCGACAACTTTTCATAATCTTTACACTCTTCGTGGTGTAACTTAACTGGTGTAAATAAATTACCCTTTAGCTTTTTTTTGAAAATTTGAACCAGATTTTAGAAGAAACTGTAATGCTTACTTAGCTCCTTTTCTCGCTTCCTAAGCTTCCTTTCTCACTTCTTATAAAATATATACTAAATTGTATGTTGAACCTAGATTTGAGAATAGTAAGAAACATTTACAGCTTTCGGGAGATAAGCATTGTAGTAAAATCTGATCCCACAGTGTGCACATGTAAAACAATCTTTTTTTGTGTGGACCCCACTGCGTTCAGTAGTTGTTTTGATCTATTGTGGCACTGTCGTATTTGTCGTATTTGCTGTTTGCACATTCTGTTTTTTTTACCATTTTGCAGTGCTACTTATTGAGAAGTAACCTGCACCGTGTTATAGTGCTTTTTTGTCTTCTCCTTCAGACTTAGTAACCTACTACCTTCCTTATCGACCTTATCATATCCTCCTGCAGGCTATCACTCTAAAAGCATATAACGTGCTATAGTCTATGATATTATCGAAGCTTTAGATCAGTGGTTATTAAGTCTGGAGGGAAGTTATAGTACTTTTTGTCTTCTCATTCCTACTATTTAGTAACCTACTTTCTTCCTTATCGATTCTATCATATCCTCCTGCAAGCTATCACTCTAACAGCGTATACGTGCTATAGTCTATGATATTATCGAAGCTTTAGACGAGAGGTTATTAAATCTGGAGAGAAGATTTTGTGTGGAAGAGCCTGAGAATAAACCCATACTTAAAGTCCTTTTTGCGAACGAATGGTTTGGTTCTACTAAGATTCGAACCTATCACCATTCGCTTGTCAAAGCGGACTCTGTAACCTTGCGGCTATGAAGCTCGACTAAAAAAAAAAAAAAAAAACAATTAGCGATGCAGATATTTTGAAAAGCTTTACCAAAGGTGTAAGACCTATTTACGTACGAATGTGTTAGTGCCACCCGTTGAGAAAAACACAAATAAATCGCTGTTTTGTTTGCAATGCTACTTTTTGAACAGCTGGAAAATTTTTCAGTTGAATACTTATTTTATGTATTAAATTTGTAACTAGGAATCTAAAGTAGCTGGTGAACGTAATCGGCAAAATTAGGAAAAAGTGTTGAAGCAACTCTACATGGCTATACACGTTTACTAGTGTGCGCAGGTGAAAAGTCACTTATCTCTATGAATGATACAATGTGCTCATGTAAGATATAAACATTGCTTTCTAATTTAAGACTAAGTGCAAACAGAGTATCCATGTTATTCCACTTCTCGTTATCGCAGCAAGATATAAAAAATCTTTATTTCGGTATTTTTCATACAGCCTAGGCCTTCGAAAAGAATAATGTTCTCGCTTACACTCTGGAAATCCAAAATTCTCAAGGATCGTGGAGAACCTTCATTTTCAGAGAATGCATTTCAGATAGAATTAAATTGACAACTCAATAGCTATATTTTTTTCCTGTATAATTCTGAACTAAATTTCGAGAGCAGGTTTGTAGAAGTTCGCTTCAATTCGTAAAAAAAACTTGATGCTGATTTATAAATCTAGGTCCTGAGATTTCTGAAAATAAAGCGAATAAGTAGAACCGCAACTCTCTGAAAACTATCTTTTAAATTCATTTAAATCATTATTGAAATTGGACTTACGTTGCTATACGATTTGTAATTGACTGACCTAATATGTGTGAAGTAATAGTTAGTATAATAAAGGTTTCTGCACCACTAGGTGGAATAATTCAGGTTTTTTTGTTATATCGGTATAATTTTTTGCTATTAACTAGCGTGTAGGAGAATATCTTCCACTACGAAAACAACTGCTCACACACTGGTGGGCAAAGTAACGCACTTGTTTGAAGAGGGCAGAAAATCGTGTGTATCTAAGAATCATGCAAAACAACGCGGTGGAATCTGAAATATATTTACAGAGAGACTGGTGTGAGTTTTCTAAGCGAAAGGACATTACGCTCAATAAAGACACAACAGAGCTAACTGCAGTTCATTGATTGGGTTTCTCTAAGCATATATCAAAAGAGGGGAGCATCTATCTCTAAACTGAAAAGAATAATAAAATAAATAAATCTAGCCGCCCGTTACGTATGTTTGCTCTTCGATTGCTATCACATTTATCTCAGCAGTGCACACCGTGGTGTTCTTCTGTGTATTCTCACCAGAGTGATACTCCAATCTTGTTTTAACTCTGCTGTGGTATAAGCAGCATGATTATTAGTTTTTCTGCAAGCAGCAGGAACGCAGCACAAAGCAGAAGCAAATACTACGAGGTTTACAGCCCTAGGGTTATATGAAATGGTGACGTGGGACTAAACACTGTAATTAGGGGATTTTTTGTTACAAAAAAATACAGAGCCTGCAGACAGAATAAAGGTGTTTGCTCAGCGACTGTACGTATTTTTATTTGCAGCCTCCCCTGGAAATCAATTTTTCAAATATATTCAACAACACTCGAAAGAATATCGTATATATTTGGCGACGTTAGTATTAGCCTGTAGTATTTTTTTGTGCAAACAACATGTATTTGACAAGGCACAAGCATATCGTGCTTGTTGAAAAAGCACCAAGAATTTCTCGTAATGCGTCAAAGTCAGAATTAACTCTATATCCTCGAAAACCAAATCCAATAATACTTACGTTATTATAATAAATGGTTTTGTCTTATTTAACTCTGATTTAATCAAATCTATAATATGGTTCTTACTTTCAAAATAATATTGAAGCCCTTACAAGTATTCATCAATTGGCAAACATAAGAAGATATGTCTAACAAAATTATTAACAAGTTCCAGCAAAAAAACCGTAACAATCAACAATTCCATTTTTGTTTTTTTACTTGACAATTTTTTCATTTACTTATCTGTTTTATTGGCTCTTATCGGTGAAAATTAAATAAAACAGCTTTATTTCGCGTAACGCGTTTCGGTCTACTATTCTTCGACCATCATCACACGCAAATGGCTGTGTGCAACCTATCGGTCTTGTCTGACTAAACATTCCATTGCATTCTATAAATGTGTCACGATTATTTAGTAAATATCGAAGATAAAATTGAATAAATATCCGTTGTAAAAATTTACAATATTCTTGTTGAATAGTTTATGGTAATCAGATATATGAGATAAACTTTCAATCACCATCAATAGCAGCATTGCAGTTTTTCCTCGATTGCACACGAATAGAAATGTACGAACAAAAGTGTACCACTGCAATACGAGTAGTACCGCTGCAGTATGAATAGAAGTGTACCGCTGAAATGTACGAACAGAAGAGTACCGCTGCAATCATAGACGACGAGAGACCTGCGGTTCTCTACTCCACTGGTACTGGTACTGCTTTTACCGACATGTTTTCTTTCAAGACATCAGTTTTTATTAGGTTTTGAGGCAGGTTTAGGAATTGTTCAAGAATGGGGATTGTTTCAAACTTTTCGGAAAACTTTTACTTTCGAGACATCATTTTAGTCTAAGCTCATGGAAGCAAAAATAAATTGACCTATTGGGACGGGGGACTCTGTCAATTTTTATATCGATATCGATACAGAGAATAACACGGGGAACGGATGGTGTCCATTCACGTCGTCTGTGCTAGGAATGCTCGCATGTAATTGGTTCATTGTTCGCGTAAGTTTCCCTGTAACTTTTTATCAATTTTCACCGTTGAGCAGTGAAATAATAATGATAACTAGCATGTTATAAAATTGTTACACATTTTATCTATCTAAGAACATATTGGTTATTGTTATCCATCATGTGGTTATGCTGTTATTAACGTTTGAAATCTGACGCAACATTTGCCAGTTTCATTTCCAATTTTACAGAATGCATTCCAGTATAGAAAACAAAGACGTAGTCCCACGTCAAAAGTGTAGTTCAAAAAATTGCTACACGCAGCGCTCATGCTGTGCAAGAAGTGAGCGGTGAATATTTACTCTGCTATTTTCGCATATTGAGGAGAAATTGATTAAGGGGTTACATACTTTTTTAGTTGTCAAAAAATCGAATTTTTTTTACTATATTATCTCTAAGTACATCTTCTTGGGAGCATTTTCATGAATTTTCATAAAGATCTGAGCAATAGGGAGAAGGCTAGAGCGGTTTGAAGCGCCCCTCCTCACGGCCGCATGAACTAAATACGCGTTTATGTCGGAATGGTGTTTCTCGAACATTTTTAACATGTTTTGTCAGGAAAAACGTGCCCGTTTACACTGGAAACAAAATATTTATTAAAACACAGCGTTTCGGGAAAACGGTAATTACGCCGCTAATAATTGGTATTTCTTATGAAAAAATGTGTTTTTTTATTGTTGGTTAGCAAAACTTTCAGAAAGTTACTACTTTTATGCCATAAAAAAGGTGCTACACGCCAAAAACTTATTCCAAACTTTGCCTTTTTTCTCGAACAAAAAGGTTTACAGGTCAGACTCGATTATCCGGAACATCAAAAAATTTTTCATTCCGGATAATCGAATCACACAAAAAATACTGAAATTTTGCGATCAACGAACATAAATAAATATTTCTTTTCTTTATTTTACTTGTATGATGCAGTGGCGTAACCAGAAGTTACTTCTGAGGCGAAAGGGGGTAAAATCTTAAGAAGCAAAAAAATAAATTGGACATTGATCATTTTCACTCAATTCGAGCATGTCCCAAACATGCCGGAAGTGACTTAAATGGTAACAAATATGCCAGAAGGGATGGTACAGGCAAAATTTCGGAATAAAAATTGAAAACGGACACCAAAAAAATTAAATTCCGGATAATCGAGTCTGAAATTCCGGATAATCGAGTCCGACCTGTATACTAGACTGGGACACGGTTATATGGGAAAAAAGCGATGGTGGTATTTCTTGGCTCCCATGCACTTTTCGTGTTCCTTATGGAACATCCTTTAACAACTGTGTAACTTTTCAGATCGATCGATGAAACGCCCGATTTTTAAAGTTTCCATACGATTTTATATGGGAAAATTCACTTTTTCAAAACTTATTCTCTAGAAATTCCCAGTTGGGTCCTAAAAATATATCGATACATGATGTTTGTAGAAAATTTTCCTGGGAAAAACTCTTCTGAGGACCGTAAGGCGCTACGATGCTTGTAGAAACAGCTATTCACCCCAAACTGATTGAATGTCTGACGGACGGTTCACCATTGAATTTTACTAGCAATACATTTGTTTAAATTTTCATTTTCATTTTCGTTTTCGTTTTCGTTTTCGTTTTCGTTTTCGTTTTCGTTTTCGTTTTCGTTTTCGTTTTCGTTTTCGTTTTCGTTTTCGTTTTCGTTTTCGTTTTCGTTTTCGTTTTCGTTTTCGTTTTCGTTTTCGGATAATCGATAATCGATCGGATAATCGAGTCTGAAATTCCGGATAATCGAATTCCGGATAATCGAGTCCGACCTGTATACTAGACTGGGACACGGTTATATGGGAAAAAAGCGATGGTGGTATTTCTTGGCTCCCATGCACTTTTCGGTTCCTTATGGAACATCCTTTAACAACTGTGTAACTTTTCAGATCGATCGATGAAACGCCCGATTTTTAAAGTTTCCATACGATTTTATATGGGAAAATTCACTTTTTCAAAACTTATTCTCTAGAAATTCCCAGTTGGGTCCTAAAAATATATCGATACATGATGTTTGTAGAAAATTTTCCTGGGAAAAACTCTTCTGAGGACCGTAAGGCGCTACGATGCTTGTAGAAACAGCTATTCACCCCAAACTGATTGAATGTCTGACGGACGGCTCACCATTGAATTTTACTAGCAATACATTTGTTTAAATTTTCATTTTCATTTTCGTTTTCGTTTTCGTTTTCGTTTTCGTTTTCGTTTTCGTTTTCGTTTTCGTTTTCGTTTTCGTTTTCGTTTTCGTTTTCGTTTTCGTTTTCGTTTTCGTTTTCGTTTTCGTTTTCGTTTTCGTTTTCGTTTTCGTTTTCGTTTTCGTTTTCGTTTTCGTTTACGTTTTCGTTTTCGTTTTCGTTTTCGTTTTCGTTTTCGTTTTCGTTTTCGTTTTCGTTTTCGTTTTCGTTTTCGTTTTCGTTTTCGTTTTCGTTTTCGTTTTCGTTTTCGTTTTCGTTTTCGTTTTCGTTTTCGTTTTCGTTTTCGTTTTCGTTTTCGTTTTCGTTTTCGTTTTCGTTTTCGTTTTCGTTTTCGTTTTCGTTTTCGTTTTCGTTTTCGTTTTCGTTTTCGTTTTCGTTTTCGTTTTCGTTTTCGTTTTCGTTTTCGTTTTCGTTTTCGTTTTCGTTTTCGTTTTCGTTTTCGTTTTCGTTTTCGTTTTCGTTTTCGTTTTCGTTTTCGTTTTCGTTTTCGTTTTCGTTTTCGTTTTCGTTTTCGTTTTCGTTTTCGTTTTCGTTTTCGTTTTCGTTTTCGTTTTCGTTTTCGTTTTCATTTTCGTTTTCGTTTTCGTTTTCGTTTTCGTTTTCGTTTTCGTTTTCGTTTTCGTTTTCGTTTTCGTTTTCGTTTTCGTTTTCGTTTTCGTTTTCGTTTTCGTTTTCGTTTTCGTTTTCGTTTTCGTTTTCGTTTTCGTTTTCGTTTTCGTTTCCTGTTTCTTTCCCTTTTTTTCTTTTTCTTTTTCTTTTCCTTTTTCTTTTTCTTACCCTTTTTCTTTTGCAGTATTGTATTCCTCTTTCTTTTCGTTTTCGTTTTCGTTCTTCTTTTTGTTTTCCTTTTAGTTTTCCTGTTCTTTTTCCTTTTCCTTTTCTTTTTCCTTTTCCTTTTCTTTTTCCTTTTCCTTTTCCTTTTCCTTTTCCTTTTCTTTTTCCATTTTACTATCTTTTTTAATCTCATTCTCATTCTCCGTTCTCCATTCTTCATTCTCACGTATCTCTTTTTTATTTTATTAGCGATTTTGAACCTTGGAAAACGAATCATCTGGCATACATACAATTTTTCAGTTCAGTGTATTCCAATATAATAACCATAGTTACCGTTACTTTCTGTCGATTCATATCGTTATATAATCGCAGGACTGATTTTGCCACACTGACTGATTATTCACTGGACTTCGACTGGGACCGACTGACCGATTTTGCAATGTAATTGTTTAGTGGTTGCATTCCAATTTGCCTCTCGTGAAGCATCCTAATTCACCTGCTTGGGGTTCTCTTCGGTTGCGTGAACTGAAACGACTTCGTAATCGCTCTCAGCGCCCACGAAGAGCAAATTCAAACGTTACTCTGATGAGTACCGTCATCTGACTAGCACACTGTATAAGTCATACGTGTTATGGGTGCAGACCGACCTTCGAAGGAACCCGAGAAGTTTCTGGAACTTCGTTAACTCCAAAAGGAAATGCTTTTCCGTACCTACGAATGTACATTTCGAAGGTGATGTTGGAATCTGAATTTGAGTCATGTGACCTGTTTTTTGCTTCCGTTTTTGCTGATAGAGTTCCTTCTGACCATAAAGCTCAAATAGCGGCATCTGATGTTCCGTCCTGTTTATTTGAATTGAGCACCTTTACAATTACGACCAATATGGTATTGGCGGCTGCTAAAAAATTCAAACGGTCATACTCGGCTGGCCCTGATGAAATTCCTGCTGTTTTTAGTCGTTATGCCACTGCTCTTGCAATTGCTACATGCTACAACAACAAGTCTTTTATGCAAGGAATGTTTCCTGCTGTTTGGAAGCAGTCACAATACTCTTGTGTAAAATCTCGCGCATAGGTACTTCCCACCAGTACGTTGAATGGCTTTGCTCGTATCTTCGTGGAAGAATTCTACGCGTAAAACTTGGTTCAAGTATATCAACGCAATTCACTAACAAGTCAGGGGCTCCACAAAGAAGCAATATGGGGCCTTTTTTATTTGTACTGCTTTTCAATGACGTGACACTGCTGCTGGGTGATGGTTGCAAGCTGGTGTATGAAAATGACTTGAAGTTGTTTATGGAAGTTCGGACTATCGATGACTGCCGTCGTTTAGAAGAATTTTTGAATGTGTTATCCTACTGGTGTCGAAAGAACTGGCTCGTGGTTAGTAATTCTAACTGCGAAGTTATATCTTTCCATTGTATCTTAAACCCTTTTATCTTCGACTTTCACATCGACGGTTTGGAACTGAAGAGAGTCGACCACGTAAAGGACCTTGGTATTCTACTTGACACTAGACTTACATTCCACCTGCATCACGCTACGATATTTTCAAAAGCTACACGCCAGCTCGGTTTCATTTCTAAAGTCGCCCGTGCTTTCGAAGATCCCCACTGCTTAAAAGCCATGTACTGTTCCAAGAACGATTCGTCCGTGCATTGCGTGAGCTTCCTTTGAGTGATCCATTACCATTGAAGGTTAAAAGAACGCTGGAACACAGCTATAAGTAGTGTAGGTACCACTTTATTATCAAAACAAAACAGCGTGGGTGGAAATAAATCCTGCTCGATGAAAATGTTATGTCAAATTGTAAATTTTCATTGAAAAAACAAGGTTCCATGAGAAAGAGAAGTTTTCAATTTTGGATATCGTCAGCCGGAGTGTGATTATGCCAGGATGAAAGATGAGATTGTGTCTTTCTCGGTTAAGTATTCGAGGAAATCTGTTCAAGAAAGTTTGGCCGTGTGATCGCCGGGAGACGGTTGACAAACAATGGGTTTGTATGGCACAATTTCACTCCGGTTTACGGTAGTAGGAATTATGAGTTGAGCAAGTTTTGACCAAAAAAGTGACATTGGTGCTAAAATACTTGAAACTGACAGAGCTATAACCATTGTAATTCATCAATTTCCGTGACGCTCTCGATGTTTTCGGTTTTTTAATTCGAACTTTATGTTGCCATAAAACGTAATTCAACGTCAAAATCTTAAACTAGAAAATGGCAAGAAAAGTAAAACAAACTAGAAAATGGCAAGGAAAGCAATCGCGACGCGACAGATCCGAACAAAATTACTAGTACGTCCGGACATGTTTAGCAATGCTGTGCAGTTCGTCTGCTGTGGAACGTTGCGATCCAATGAATCGCCTACTCAGTCTTGCTGCACTAAAATCAACTGCTGCTCTGCAGGCTGCGAGTTTAACCGTCCTCTTACTGCAGTAAGCGGTTATACAATGTAGACTACATTTTTGCATGCTCGCTTTTATAGGTGACTACCGAAAGTTAAATTTCTAGTAAGCGTGTCTTTGTGGACTAGAGCGAGTGAAACAATAACATCAACAAATCGGTTATAAATCCAAATCGTTTGTATACTTGAGCGTTAGCTGTGCTGGGAAATAAGGCCTTGATTCAGCTCTGATGGTCGAAACATACGTTCAACAAGGCTCTACATTTTTCAATAGTACAATAGTCAGCATCACAATTTTCCACATTTTGGTTGACGCATCTAATCTATTGCTGTGAGAGTAAAAGAAATCTGTAAAAAACTGACAGCGTTTTAACGTTTTGAATTTCCATGACGCAATCGATGCTTTCAATTTATTTTCTTGTATATGACGTAAGACGTAATTCTACGTCAAAATAGTACCATATAGTAAACGTGAAAATGACTTTTTATATGCTACTATACTACGATTATAGCAAAAAGTATATCAATATCAAGTAGAAATCTGGCTGTGAAGCTTAATATTAATGCAAAAAACAATAGTGGAAACTGTTTTAAATTGTCGACATTTCTCAAAATAGAGTGTTTCCAATCACCTCTGATTAATCAGCAATTCTGGGGTAATTCAAATTCTCGACGATCAAACAGTTAAACCTGTTTGCACAGCTGTCGGGTCCGACGCGATAGTCTCACATAAAGCCCCAATACTCTGTGACCTATCATTCCCGAAAGATTCACATCCATGTTTACTGTTGTGATTTTGCCTAACGGGTAATCAAAAACTTTCCTCGTTATCATATCTCGCATAATCAACGTCATTTGGCCGCATTATACAGGCGACTCCCTTTCTCTCTCCGAGGGGCCGGCTACTTCCGCACCTTCGCAACAAACCCGAAAAAGTAGATCCTAATGAATTGATCCCTCACCGAGCAAACTACGAAGAAGCGGAATCTTTTTCTCCCTAATTTAGATAATTTGTTCTGTCGACTTTCAAACTTTTCCATTCGCCCCTTTTCGACCCGCTGCTGCAGCACCCCCCCCCCCCCCCCAGCCCCGTGCCACCCTGTGAACGGAACGCTCGTTTCCAATCAACCGGCTTCGGTCAGGCCCACCCAGTCAGCATTTATCCAAGGGATTCATCATTTTCATCTCTTTTGAAGCTGAAATGTTTTTGCTGCCTGTTTAACTTCCCCCGTTCTGATATTCCTTTGATGCGCAACCCCCGTACACAGTTTCCACCGCATCCGACGACGTAGCGCTTGTTGTTGGTTCAGATTTATAAACACAAATTAATTATTTTTTCCTTCACCCCGGCTTTCGGTCGCTCCAGCGCATCAGGAAAGCTTGCTATCTCATCACATCTCGTGATGCCGGCTGGATGCTGGATGTTGGTCTTCATTTTCCACTCCTTTAGTCAAGTGGTTCATCGTCCCTCTGATCCAGCACAAAAGCCATCGCCCGAGATAAGAACAAGATCCTGGCGATAAGAGTTCGCTTTCATTCTGCCATCAAGCGAACCGGGAAGCAGCTTTTCTCGCAGTGGCACCGGTGAAAAGGACAAGTGGAACTTCTTCATTCAGCTCTTATTATATTTTCTTCCCTCGTTATTCAGAATCCCATCGTAGTCATCTTCTTTAACCTCTCTTCAGCGAACTTTATCTCATTTGTCGTGTTTCCACTCGGCGTGGGTCGAGTGTATAGAGTTTCTCAATTTTCCCTACTTAGCATTTACCGCGAAGGATCGGACGGTAGGCCAGATCAAGTGGCATTCATGAATCAGAATAGTGTACTGTTTTGTTTCTTCTAAATCAGTAGCCAAAACCTGAAAAAAAATCTTGACGCAACAATGGACTATAATCATAAGAATAATACTACCGCATGATTTGGCTGTTTTTTCGATTTCGGACCACTCGAACCGTCGTTAGTAGTGTACTTCCCCCCCTGGGGAAGTTTAAACCAAACTGACGATTGTCGACAAGCGAACGGACGGATCGAACTGGGCTAGGCAAACAATGAAAAATTGTTCACCATAATGAGATTTCGTTCAATTCAATTTGAATTTTCCGCCACGGCCGATTTGCATGGGACGTCGAGACTTTTGTCCGTTCTTCCGAGGAGGATACGTACGTACGGGGCGCTCGCGTTCTGTCTCGTTTGTTCGGTTCACCGGATTCCCTGACTGGTTTGGTTTGGCATCGATGTTTTCCGGAGAAAACCACCGTGAAAAGAGCCTTGGCTGGGGGTGATTTCAGCAGTGCGAGAAAGAGCGGAGAGGAAGAGGTAGAAAAACGAATTCAATAGCAAATATGAATTGGTTCAGTTCATCACATTTGAAAGGCACTAAATTTGCATTGGAGATTTATCCATCGCTTCTGGTCGTCATAAATTGGACTACTGAAGCACTTTCAAAGAAAGAAATTATCCTAGTCCGAAAACTATTCCATTCAAATAAAATTATTTTGGTCTAAGAAGCAGTCGAGTAAATCAGTTACCGTTCAGAATTTCAATGCAATAGATTGGGATCAAACAAAATGTAAACTCCTATTACAGAAAAAAAATAAATCAAGGGTCGACAAAACCAACCAAACAAAACCCGCCCTCGATGAGCTTACAAACTACCACTCAACAGATTTACACTGACACCAGCTCTTCAAACGACATACGCTCCACTCTGAACTTTCCAAACAATCTTCCTCCGACATTGATTGACTTCGCAATCCCTAAAGTGGAGCACAACTGCACCACCCGGAAGCGGCCCACCGCCACCGCTATGCCACCGTCCACGTATGCCAAGCACTTCATCATCATTATGGACAAGAACGGCTCGGGAAAAAAGTTTTGCCATTTTCGTTTGCCATCCCCCCCCCCCCCCAACTTACGACATTAGTGTAGTAGCAGCTGTAACCTGGCAAAAAGATAACTTTTATTTTTCCCTATTCAGAACGCAGACCAGGAGGTTCTTCCTCTTGTGCCGCGCTGCCTGCTCTCCAAGTAAAACAATCCACCCGCCTAGCTTGAGCTTAAATTAGTTAGTTTCCTATCACGAATCACATCAACTGCGATACGGTAGGGAGAAAAATAGCGCGAAAGTTTTCCAAGCAAACACCCTCCCAGGACAACTACCGCACCAGCATAACAATCCGTAGCGAACTACTTCAAGTGATTGCATGATTTCCACCTTATGTACAGCGCCACAAATAGGACCCGAGCGCGTTTGTTCCTGGCAGTGGAAAAACTTTTGCCATCACACCCACCGCAATGCGTGTACACGCGTACACGTGAGTCATCGATACGCGAGCCAGAGAGTGCGGAGAGGGTGCAGGTGTTTTATCGAAAATGACTACAACGTATAATGCTGCCTGCCAGGGGAAGGAAATGACAGCGTGCGTGAGTTGCGTTTTTCGTTCATTCGTACGAATGGTGCACAACATTGAAAGTTTTGATTTCCAATTTTCGGCTAGGGGTGAGCATTTTTGACAGCCCCCTTGGCCGATAATGTCTGGCCCGGACAGGGAGTGGTTCAAGTGAATGGAAGTAGTTTATAATGGTTTATTGCTGGTGTGGTATCGATGCGTTTGAAAAAAGCGTTGGTTGATTGTTGGAGGATAATAGCCTATTAGAATTGTAAATTAGCAATAGAAAATGTAGAAATTAGGTGAAGCGTGATGCATGTGATGACAATGAATATTTTTGGTTGGACGTGGCTGATTGACATGTTATTAAATTTGTGCCATGTTCTGTGGGGTTACATTGTGGTTCTGATTCTATAAAGCACTCGGTTTTGTTTCATTCAAACTAGTCGGCACAGTTTGAGGTTAATAATTTTGCATTACGTTTTGAAAATTATTCACAATTCACAATTCTCGTCATATTTCTCTCCAAAGAATAGACAATGCCAAGGATCGAGATGGCAAAGGATTAAGTACATATTCAAAGTACTGAACTTTCAAATAGAGCGATTAAAATCTGTACACGTAAATCTACCTCGAGGTGTCACATAAGGAGGGTTGATACGGAGCTACATGATCGGAAACATGAGGTAAAGTACAACGACTACAAGTTCCTGGTGCCTCTACCCACGGAAGATGGTGTAACACAAGTACTAGTACACGATTTGCCATTGCAAATGGACAACAATACAATCAAGAAAAAGATCAAAAACGAGGGTGGCATGCTCCATCACTACTAACGGGCATAACGAGTGGCATGAGAGTAGTTCGGTTTCGGTTCCGTAAACAGATGCAGAGGAGATCTATCTTATCTGATACTATTTAAAAATATCTATGAAATATTTCACAATGTAAAAAAAAATAAAAAAAAATAAATGAAAAAAAATGCACTGCACTCCAATATACTTATCTCAAATCATAGCTGCCATTATTTGGTTGAACATTAGGTTTAGTGGTTTAGGAGGTAAAAGTTTAGGATTTTAAATCCAGAAGTCAAGAAGGAATTCAGCAGGCAATGTTAGTATTGACTTTCTCAAAGACTATATTATCGAACGTGGAATATTTAACAGTATGCAAAGGCTAAAATTGTTTCTTTTCTAAAGCGGGAAATAAAATTAGCGAACATTTTTTGTTGTGATTCGAAAATAGCTTATGAGAAGTGTTCAACAAATCCAGCTAAAATTGCTGATATAATTCGGATTAGGTATTAGTTGCGAAATAACGGCGATTAGTTACGGGTAGAAGTTACAAAAAGTGTTGGTTATCTACCTTGAGAAACAAAATCATTTTTTTAAGTAGTCACCTCCTCCAAAAAAATGTAATGATATTAGGTGCACAACTAAATTCTCGCCATTTGTCTATCTAAAACATGATGAACAGACCGCTCGAAAATTCTCAAAATGAATTTGAAAAATAAAAGATTTTTTTTTTATGTCAATCGGCCAAAAAATATATGAAACGTCCAGATATGGTGTTATCTCAATAACAAATTTTTGGCCGAAAAGCAACCTTCTGAGACTTACTTAGCCTTAGTTTCTAGAGCTACAGAGAGCTTAACAATATTTTGAAATTGGTTTCTTGAATGACAGCTCGCTCCAAACCACATGTAAATTATTCCAATGTTTATTAGGCATCTTAAATTCAGTTCTTCATTAGGGTGGTTCATTTACTTTCTACTAGTCTGGTTCCAAAACATGATAGACCTGAAAGAGAAATTTCACAGAGCTTCGTACGAATTACAGCAACGCGTGGAGAAATGGAGGGTCAAGATATGGTTTTCTCATGTAGGTAAATATGTTGTCAGGCGGTTAAACACAGAGTTTTGTGAAAACAGCAACTAATGTATGTCAGAGATTTTTTTTTGTAATTTCAATTGCATTTGTTTCTATCAGCCTGCGTCAACTAAACCATCTGTAAAATATTAACCTATGTAAACCAATCAGTTTCAAAAATTTATATAAATATTTCTTTCGAAACCACCTTACCGAAAAATGAACACTCCTAAACCAAACGTTTGTTCCTATTAATAGCAGTATATATGGGAACACTCATAATTTAACTGGTTTTTATTCTGTTTTAAATATCAAATCACTCTAGTGAAAAATAAATGCACCACCCTAATTAAAAATCGAGAGTAAGGTGCCTAATAAACATCGAAATAATTTACATGTGGTTTAGCGAGTTTTGACTCATTTTGGAAACTAATTCTGCAATATTCCACATTAAGCCCTCAGTTGCCCGGGAAAAGTTCCCAAAAGGAAAATTGTCTAGCAAAAAAAAAAAAAATTTTTAAGATAACAACACCAGATTTCGACATTTTATGCATTTCAAAGTTATTTGGAGTCGAAAAAAACGTTCGATTTCGAGGGCCAAAACATCACAACTCGGAGCGCTTCAAAGCACCCCTAAATGAGCTGAAATTTTGCAGAGGTCATTTTTTGGGCCAATAAACGAAATGTACATGGTCGGTTTTTGAAATTTGACATGACCCTTTGGCGTCGTACACAAATTACGTAACGCTAAAAGTCTAGATTTCTCCATGTAACGATAGGTAACGTTCGATATGACTCCTTCCCCCCCCCCTATAATTACGTAACTCTGGAGAGCTTGATCCCCCTCCGAAATTTTCAATTTCGAGCAAACATCACAGTTACGTAACCCAAGTAACACACGTTGGTATAGAATAGTTGACGTTACCTATTCCATGACATCTCTATCACCAGAAAAGCGCAAAACATGAAGGCTAATAGAACAAGTACCGATAACAGCATGAAAGCAGCCAACTTGATAGAATTAAGTGGCAAAATACATCTCGATTACTAATACGGCAATGCGCAAATCTGTTGCTATGACAACTGTTAACCAGTGCATGCGCAAATGTGTTGTGTCGGCGCAGTGCAACTAGATCGACAATAGCTTTTATCAGTGGCAGTTTTAATTGATTATAAATTGATGACAAAAAATAATTTTCCACCTTTCAAAAAGAGTTGTTTCTTTTGCTTGAATATTAAAATTGTTTTCGCATAGTTTCAACGTTATCTGGATATAAAATCTAACAAAACTAGAGAACGTTGTTAGATATACAATAACAAAAACCTGAAGTGATATTGGTTACACTGCAAGCGTTTTGTTTATCTTTTGATGGCACGTTTTGACCCGCTTCGAATAAATATAGAAATCGTTCATATAATTTAAATATTAATTTGATCAAGTATTTTTAAGTTGAGTGTTGAATGCTACGACTGTTGTACTAAGGAAAAGCATTTTATAGGTACGTAATGTTGTTATTAGATGGTGTAATGTCTTACGAAAAGACCAAGTGATAGTGATTGTTATTCTTGAACTCATGTTATTAAAAATATCTCCAAAACCAGGAAAATGAGCTTGTTTTCGAAATGCGGTTGTATTACTGATGAAAAACAACTTCAAACACAATATAATAACACAAGTTTTTAATTGCGCTTGTAGTACACTTATATGACTACTTTCGTTGTAATCTATTTTCTAACATGTTTTGTGTGTTACTTGGGAACTGTCTCTACTACCCCCCCCTCCCCCCTACGTAACGATAAGTAACGCAGACTCAACCCCCCTCCCTTCCTTCAGCGTTACGTAATTTGTGTACGACTTCTTTTCGCTGTCACCCTAACAAGCATATTTTACTCCACCCGGGAATATTTCACGAATTTATCTGATCAATTCGATGAATATTGGAAAACTAACTAACACAGCAAATAACATCAATAAAATCAATACTTAACAAGTAGAAAAAATTGAAATAGTGGTTTAGGGCATGATCGAAACAAGTTTGTTCTTATCCAAAGCGAACTTACTTTGGCCAATCCGCCCAACCAAGCTGTTGACAGCTCTCTGTTTACCATTCAGTCGTTGCGCGCTGTACGGAAAACCAGGTTGTAGCGATTTCAGACAAATATGTCTCTATTTATTACATTCAACGATATAAAACTGACTGCAAGTGCCTGCAAAACTGCTACAAGCCCAATCTTTCCATTTTAGACGCGAAAATTTGCAAAAACTTCAAGGTAGAAAGATGTCCCCCTCAAATCCACTATTTATACTTCAAACAGATTGATGATGATCTAAAAAACGACAAGTCCGAAATGTTTCTACACACATATGCCGTTTCTAAAGCAGCAAAAACGTGAGCGAAACTGTTTTGATCCTTAAAAATTGATTTTAGAACCGTAGTGTCTTCGGCAAAGCTCTTCCATCACCTGTTCTCCATTTTAAAGAAGTTGAAATTTTGTGATTAATCTACCTGGAAGTGAGAAACGAATTTTAGTTTTCTCATTTTCAATTTGTAACAAATTTATTGAATAAACATTTTGCCGAAGGCACCTAAAAATGTGGTGTCTGCTTTTTTTTATTTGCTAGTTGATAAGTGCACTATTTCAATGAAAATCTTCAAAAACATATAAAAGATAAAAAAAAACTTTTTTTCTGTGAAATTGTGTGTTTTGTTATAGTGAACAACATTGTAAAAAATTGAAAAGTTATAGAAAATCATTATAAAAAGTTATACAGTGCTGTTTCGCTTATATCAACAGTCGTTTTTTTCACTACTCGCCAAATGCACGCTCGATTTTCTCACGGTTTTGTTTTTCGTTTTTATCACGCTTTTTAAAGAAAACTTCAAATCAAGAATAATGTACTTCCAGTTGCAGAAAATGTATTCGAAACATCATTTTCATTTGTGCCTTGTGTTCTTGCATGTGTATAGTTTTATGAACTCAATTTTTTTGATCGATTTTCTGAGGCAACCAAGTGTCATATCTGTAACAAATGATTTGTGTCATAATTTTGAGAAAAATGAACCGTGAAATACGAATTTCATTGACTTTGGAGCAAAAATTACGTATTATTCGGGCAGTTGAGAAAGAAGATCTGTTAACAAGTTAAAAATCCCTACAGTTTGGTCCTCATAGAGCTCGGTTTTAAATATTAGAAAATCTAGCGGTACCACATTTTCACATAGACTCTGCTAGCTATGCTAAAGAATGGGCAGTACAAATCATATTGATATTGCATGTATAATAGCCGTGAGAAAGTCCGTGAAAATTCAATGGAGAAAAATATCAAAAAATAACCTTTTCTTGTTTATTCATTTGTATCTTAAACTTATATTCCATTCAACTATGCAAGTGCATCATTTCACTCAAAATATCATAAATTTCAATTAAATCCAACATAAAAAAAAATTTATATCATTTCGCTGAATTCACGGTTTCGCCAATTTCACGGAAAATTTTTTTTTGACCGTGATAAAATCGAAAAAGCACTGTATTGAAAAAATAGTAGGAGGGTGGTATTCAAGACACGACCGCATGACGTTGACTACCGTTTTCTTATATTCCGTTAAAACAAATAGTAGAGTGAATTGCAATGCTTCTATTACAACACTTATAGGCACCAAAAGTTACCAGTTGCCGATTATTCTTGTTTACTGGTTAGTACGTCCAGAAACCCAGACATTTAAGTATTTTGCAGTAGCCATGTACTACTAACAGCCACCAGCATTACGGGTGAAACCGGCACGAGATGACCGGTACTATTTTGTCCTTCCTCCTTTCAGCTGCTAACACCTAGCGTCCGTATGTAACCGTAACGGTTTAGTAATGATTGGGGGGTTTGATTGATTGATTTCTTTTGCAGTGACTTTAACCTCAAACGGTCATTCGTCCCTCTGCTTTGCTTGAGGAGAAACAGTCTCTTGTATAGCCCAAAGACATACGCTGGATGATGGTGGCTTTTCAAACCACCTGGCGGTGCAAGTCTCTTTCAGTTTCGGGTTGTATTCACCCAACGATATCTGATTCGGATTACCGCTGGTGGGGTCCAACTCAGATCGAAGGAAAGCCGAACTGAAAGAGGTAAGAACTGCAGCTAATCACTACCACCACCGCTGTTGCCCGCTGCTGATTCACTTCGCCTGCTGCCATCGGTGTTGATGTCCGCTGCTGCTGCCTGCTGCTAGTAAACTGAACTGATGGGGTGAAATGTTCGAACGGTACCTTTTATACCAAGGCTTCGTCAGTTAGTTAGAAAGAAGGAGGAGCTAAGTAGATAATGAAATGACAAGGAACGTAAGTAAGCATCGGAAACAAAAAGTGACAACAACAATAACAACAAAGTCAGATCGATTGTATCCGTTAGTGTCGACTGTGCTTGGGAAGAGAGGTAGTGATTGGCTGCGCGGTATGATTTAGACAATCGATATTAATTACCAAATTTTCAATAGTATATCTCAAACAATAGTTTGTTTTTGTTTGAACCGTGAAGAATTTCTGATCGATTGATGCCAAAACCACGAAAACCTGATTATAAATGACTGAAAAATAAGCGCTCAAAACCAGACCACTTTTCCTTGGTTTTCCCTGGTTGAATTACTAGATTTTCAAATTCAGGTGCCTAGCTTCGATATAGACGTTAGTCAAGTTCAAAAATTCACGCCGATCGGCTCAGTATTTTCCATATGGATCAGACAGCCAGATCTTCATTTTTATATGCTTAGATTACTCTGATTACTCTTCTCCTTGGAGAGCAGCTTGCCTGAGCGTCTGTTCCCCAGGTCAGGGGCGGCTCAAACAGCGACTGATCCGGAGCGGACGGCTGAACTATGAAATGCGGTGTCTCGCCAGCTACACCCAAGACGGCAGCCCCGTCGCGAGACTAGGCATCGCAGCCCTAGTAAGGCAGCATGCTGAAAATAAACATACTACAAACAATCCAGAGAATGATACGAATCGGAACAATCGGTATAGACCTAGGCAAACGAAAAAGGACTACGATTGAAAACTTGGTACTTGGAATGTTAGGACTCTGCTCGAACCGGCACGCGTGGGCATCTTGGCCAGAGAGCTACGGAAGGCAAAAGTGGAGGTAGCAGCCATACAAGAGGTGCATTGGCCCAAAACCAGGGAACGTGAATTCCGGGCGGTCGATCCGACCGCGGGCACTTCTTTCAAGTATCACATCTACTACAGTGGCGGCGATAGAGCGGAACGGGGCGTCGGTTTCGTACTACTTGGAAACCAAAAGAAGCGTGTTATTAGGTGGAGGCCTATTAATGACCGTCTATGCGTATTGAGGATCAAGGGCAGATTCTTCAATTACAGCCTTATCAACGTGTACGCGCCGACAAACGATAAAACCGATGACGTAAAGGAGGAGTTCTATGAGCTCGGAAGGCCAGGGAAATGGCCATCTGTAGCACCCATTTTGCACGTCTAAATATTCGGAAGCACACCTGGAGACACCCCAACGCTCCCAGATCGACCACATGCTGATCGACGGCCGGCACTTCTCAGACGTCATAGATGTGCGGTCCTTTCGAGGGCCAAACATCGACTCGGATCACTATCTCGTGGTAGGTAAGATTCGCGCCCGGTTGTCCAATGTATTTAAATCGAGATCGGCGAGGAAGATACATCTGGACATCCAGAGGTTATCAGCGGAAGGAGTTGCTGCAGAGTATACTCGGAAAGTTGATAGACGGATCGGTGGACCAGCTGGAGTGGACCTGAACGAGCAGTGGAAGCACATCCATGATGCGGTCAGCGAAACAGCGGGAGAGGTGATAGGCATGACAACGGGAACCACGCGTAGTGGGTGGTTCGATGTTGAGTGCCTAGAGGTGACGGAGGAGAAGAATCGAGCCTACGCCAACACGTAAGTAGCAGCTAATCGTGTAACGCGTCAGATGCGGGAGAAATACCGGGAGACAAGAGCTGCCGAAAAGAGGCTTCATCGCCGTAAGAAACGTGAGCACTACGATCGCGTCCTCGCGGAGGCGGAGAATTGCTTCACCAGGCACGACACGAGGAGCTTCTATAGAACGATCAACGGAATCAGGAACCGGACCGTGCCACTACGAGGACGGACGGACAAGCTGTGGACCCACCAACGTTGGACGAGGTGAAGAATGCTTGCAAAGAGCTAAAAAACAACAAAGCCGCTGGGAAGGACGGCTTACCGGCCGAACTTTTCAAAGTTGGGAGCGAGCGGCTGTGTAGTGCAATTCACCAGATTATCCTAAGGGTATGGTCTAAGGAACAACTACCTACGGACTGGTTGGAAGGACTCATATGCCCTATCCACAAGAAGGGACATAGACTCGAGTGTAGTAATTATCGATAACCCTCCTCAATTCCGCTCACAAAATTCTCTCCCGTATCCTGTTCCAGCGACTGAGGCCGTTGCAGGAAGCCTTTGTTGGAGAATACCAATGCGATTTTCGAGTGGGGCGATCTACAACGGACCAGATGTTCACCTAGAGACAGATCCTCGACATGTTTCGAGAACACAACCTGCAGACACATCATCTGTTTATAGACTTTCGAGCGGCGTACGATACAGTGAAACGCAACGAGCTGTGACAAATAATGCTAGAACATGGTTTCCCAACCAAACTGATTAAACTGATACGTGCGACGCTCGACGGTTTCACATCATGCGTCAGGACAGCGGGCGAATTTTCGGACGCGTTTGTGACGTTAGATGGTCTGAAGCAAGGGGACGGGCTCTCGAACTTGCTGTTCAACATAGCTTTGGAAGGTGCGATACGAAGAGCAGGTGTGCAGAGGAGCGGCATCATCATCACTAAGTCTCACATGCTTCTGGGCTTTGCGGACGACATTGATATAATTGGTGTTAACCGTAGAGCAGTTGAGGAGGCCTTCACGGCTCTCAAAAGGGAAGCTGCGAGAATTGGACTCACCATAAACACTGCCAAAACGAAGTACATGGTGGCGGGCAGAGAGCGTGGTAGCTCTACGGGTGTTGATGCTGCGGTGGAGATGGATGGGGATACTTTCGAAGTGGTCGACGAATTTATTTATCTTGGTACTCTCGTGACATGTGACAACGAGGTGAGCCGCGAGGTGAAGAGGCGAATTGCGGCGGCGAATAGGGCTTATTACGGATTGCATAGCCAGCTTAGGTCCCGTAGCCTACAGATCCGTACGAAATTTGCGCTCTATAGGACTCTGATCATCCCGGTGGCGCTCTACGGACACGAATCGTGGACGTGGAAGGAAGCCGATCGACGAGCGCTTGGGGTCTTCGAGCGTAGAATCCTGCGATCAATACTCGGAGGCAAACTAGAGAACGGGGTGTGGCGCAGGCGCATGAATCATGAGCTGTACGAAGTATACAAACACGCTGATATTGTCAAGCTGATGAAACACGGCAGGTTACAGTGGGCTGGCCATGTAGCACGGATGGCGGATGAGCGACCGGCAAAGATAATATTTAGTAGAGAACCGGATAGAGGCCGACGACTTCGAGGCAGACCGCGCACGCGCTGGATGTGTGCTGTCGACGAGGATGCCAGAGCAGCGGGTGTAAGGGGAGACTGGAGAGTAGCAGCCCAAGACCGAGTTTTGTGGAGACGTATTCTGGATTCGGCATAGGATCTTAATGATCTGTCGCCATAAAGTAAGTAGATTACTCTGTTTTACAAGATCGAGGCAATCTAGCAAAAGTTGCTTTCGAGGATACGTAGTTTTTATCTAGCCAATAGAAGATGCAAGCAGTGTCTTTTATCCCAGTGCTCATCGAAGATAATGCAATTGATGTTCAAGTGTACGATATGCCTATTTATGTAAAATCAAACGCGATCCGCAGCCAAAAGGAGGCATACATAGAAGTCGTATCTCCCAAAAAAGATAAATGAAAAAAACTTCGTTGGTGGTGTTTAAAATTGCTTACGTAGCTTGCAAATTCCGCTACTTTAAACTCGACTTAGAGAGTTTTTCGGAGCAATTGCCGAATCGAGTCTCATATACCGGCCAATTCTGCACTAAAGAAGTGCGTGTTGGAATTTTCTGCTCTAAAGCAGCAAAACGCAATTTACTACTCTCAATTAAGTTCAACCAACAACCATTTCAGCCGTCCCCTATTAACCAGCCGGTGCGAATAAACGCCCCAAGTCCGGAATCAGCGTAGTAAAAATAGCTGGCAGAAATAGGAAGACCAATAAGTAAAATGTTTCTAAGTTGGATTCTGAGTAAAGTAATGAATCGCGATTCACCTACCCAAACCCCGGTTTTCGACACTTTTTAAAAGCTTTTTTTGACCCTGATTTACTCCAGACGTGTATTGT
The DNA here is from genome assembly GCF_029784165.1 of Wyeomyia smithii. Classification (NCBI taxonomy): domain Eukaryota; kingdom Metazoa; phylum Arthropoda; class Insecta; order Diptera; family Culicidae; genus Wyeomyia; species Wyeomyia smithii. Next base: position 63,318,238 of record NC_073696.1, read on the forward strand.
CAATACATGCGCTCGTTTTTTTTTTTGTTGCTCTCTGAAGAACCTACGGAAGGAATTTATCGATGAGCATTTCAATAGCAGAGCAACGTAAGAAGGAAGAAGAAAAGCTAACCTTGCAGTGCATATCCTGCAGATCAGACGGAAAATTTTGTAACTAAAAACAATAGAACAACAAGAGAGCACCGACTGCCGGCAGAACTCTAGGAACATGGTAAAGAGCCACTAGAACAGGCACTTTATTGGATAATTTGAAGGACTTTAGAGAAAAAGAAACTCTCGGAGGATGGATGGAATAGTTTATGCCTGGTCTATAAAAGGAGCGTGCGGCTACAAAGCAACAAATGGAGTGTGGAGTGGAATGACCTTGATCAACTTCAGATTCTTTGGATCAGATCTTTGGCAGATCTCACTCAGAACTTTACTTTAGCAAAAGAATTCGTAGGACAGCACGGATAAATTTTTTGCTTTCCAGCAAATCTTTTAAAAATGTCGAGAGTACAACGTGGACTTCAAGGCAGCTTTTGATATAGTTAATCGAGACAAGTTTTAGCAAATGATGCATGTTTCCTACCAGACAAATTTTGAACATAGGCTTGCTAGCCAACAACTGCTATTTTACCGATATCAACTGAATGGTGAGAACGATCTAAGTTTAACTCAATTTTAGAGTTCATTTCAGGAATTTCAGAGTGTATTTTAGGACTTATGTTATTTTTAGTATCTTCTCCCTAAATAACACAAGTAAAGCTACCGAACTTCACCAAGGCGTTATGAAACAAATACTCCAATTACATTACGTTTCCTTTTCCTCCGTCTTTCAAACGAACTCATCACTCCATATCCGGTTGTAAATAAAACCAACTTCGTGTGTCTACCTCGATCGTAATCATTAGTCCTTTAATGTTCGCTCGTTCTCAGTCGGCTTCCCCTTCCGGGCACACACCATCAGTCAGTCAACCAAATAACAAAAACAAAAAAAAACAACGCCTCCCCATCAGCAGCGCACCGAATGCAACCAATAAATGGCAGCTTTTCATGCATGCCATCGTCGAACAATCGATGTTGTACATTTCATAGGGCCCGCCGTCAAAAAAGTCGGAAACAAATTCCGATTGGTATCATATCGGTTCGTCGTGATGATGATTTACTGTCAGCCCGCTCTCCCTGCCCCTTTAACTTGCCCTGTTTTAGCTTTTGGATATGAACACGGAAAAGGAAAAGCTGGGAAATCGGTTTCAACCCCGCGCGCGCGGGGTTTCATTTCCGTTGCCGAGCGCGCACCAGTGTAATAAAATAATGAATGTTTAATCGAGGTAAATATTTGGAATTGATTTTCGTACACTCTGTGATGAATGTTTCGCTTTTTCAGCTGCCGATGCTATTTGTAGTCAGGGCAAATACAATGTATCAAACAAATATTTCCTCATTAATGATCTTAGTTGTACTGGATCGTTGTTTGATTTGCTTGCCAGCCTGGGGAATTTTAGGCCGGCTCAAGTGCTAGTATTCACTTGATGGAAAGTTTTCAATACAATTTTAGTAAATATTACATCGTTTTTGAAAAAGATCGCCTCGAACAAAATATGTTCAAAATCATTTTTCATTGCACCTAAACATGAACTAAACATTTTGTTTTAGCGCCAGATTTACTAATGCTCTCAATAGATTGCCACTCATGATAAAAATAATTGAAATTTGTCAGCTAGGATTATCTGCTCCGACAGACTAGACAACTAATAATGAAATTTCGACCTAATCGTTTGGCAGCCAGAATCAAATACTAAGCGCAAATCTAATCAGGCGCTACACAGTATTGAACTTCGACACACGCCTAATGTCTACATCATCATACCGAGTAAACCTGCAGCCGTTTGATATGTGGATTAAAATTTTCATCTCATAACCCAACAGCTATACGAATACGTGTTAGTGTGTGCGACGGATATTGTCGATTTTTTTCCATTCAACCTACGCCGGTTGTTGTTTAGACAAGCGATAATCAAAACTAGCCCACTCTTTCGTTCGTATCCACCCACGGGGGATGGTTTATGATAATTAGAATTTCAATTCGGAGGAGTCGTGGGAGAACTGAGAATGTGTTGCTATCGTCAGTTCTATTTTAGATGAAAATATTCAATGTTGTTTCAGGACGCTGTCCGGCCCTGCGGTATTTTTGCCGCAGCATTCACAGGCTGTTTGAAGTGAGTGGAGTGATGATGGTTTTACAATATTTACCCCGGAGGGGGAAATGTTTGGATACGGTTCGGAGGGTTAGTCTGACAATCTGATGGCAGGTTGTCTAGTGTTTGACGGCTATAAAATTAATATTGCGGTACAATATTTACTCACCTCATGCTGCGATGCAGTGAATTCGCATGTTATCAAACAGTGATACTGGACACAAAAAAAAAAAAAATATAAGCGGGGGCCTAGTGTGGTTGGTAACGTCTCCGCCAACCACGCTCGACGCCTGGGTTCGAATCCCACCGCCGACATAGGTGTCGATGGTTGTGAGGTGGCGTGATCCACTCACAACCAACCCAACTGGTCTAGATTCAATCCTAGCCGACACCGGGAGATTTTCTGAGGCGAAAAATCTCTGGGATCACGCCTTCCATCGCATGAGGAAGTAAAGCCGTTGGCGCCGGTCCGTTATTAAACGGGTCGTGAGTTAGGGACCTGGGTGTGGAGTCGCCTCCCTGGGCGTCGGTAATTGGCCACAACAGTGGCGGAAATAGACCGACGGAAAATAAGCGAGAATAAAAAAAAAAAAAAAAAACAAAAAAAATACTGATTATCATCCAACTTAACGATTTCCAATGTAAATTGCGGTTGCTACTGCAAAAGACAAAATTTATGCACATAAATTATGAACATCTCCTGTTTGCAATTCATACCGCTGCATTCATGCGTAATAATCACCTATGTCACGCTAAATGACGTAAATCAATTGCTGATAATCACCCCCCGTTACCAGTGCAATGCAAATGAAAATGTCAACTTTATGTCGTCGAACTACCAGCACAAACTGAGCACAACGTTCGACCTTGAATTGTTTTGCTTCGCAAACATCCTGTAATCTCATTGCTTTACCACCCCCGCTTCAAGAAATTCGCCCCTTTCCAAGTTATTAGCAGTTCAAATAAAACTAAATTGTGTGCGAAGTGATTACCTACTCTTGCAACACTGCACAAGCCGGGGTTATTCACTTCGGCAAAAATTTTCCTCACAGCAGGGAATACGATGAAAACCGGCCTTGTGTTGACGGATTTTCCGCCACCGTATGATGTTTTTTTTTTCATTTTCATGTCCTCCAGGGACCAACACCTGAGGGTAAGCAAACCGTTCGGGCCGCGTGTCACAAATTAGTGTGAAGCATCGTACTCGCCAAAGGACGCCCGAGCAATGGTTGGCCTATAAGAGGGAATTCCGGTGGGTGAAATATTCATGCAGGGTAGTACATGCTGCCGTACATTGTATTCTTCATTACTTTAATAGAAGAACACTGGTTAATGCTAGAGTCATATAAATCTTTTTTGTTTAAGTAATTAAATTTTACCTAATGAAATTCATCCGATTTCAGTCACATGACCATAATTTAGGTTATCAAAATTATAAAACGTAGTGATTGATAACGTCTGTCTGAGAGATTTGCACAGATTTCTATATTAATGAGCTGAAAAATTTGGTTTTCGAGCAAAGAGAAACGCAAAGCTCGAGTGACACTTTTCGATTCGGAAACTGATCTTTTGTTTAATCAATACCAATTAGTAACTGTTAACTGTTAGTGTACAGGACAGTTTTTTTCCACGAGACAAGTAAACCAAGTAAGAAAGGTAAATAAAAATCAGATTATGCTTTACAGACACATTAATATTATCTCACAGAGCTGAACTAAGTTTCGAAACTAGAATAACGAACTAGAATAAAAAACGATTTCACGCTGACTCGAGCACCTGTTGGCACCACCCTTTTAAAATCCAATCAAATGTTGTGAGTGAGTAGGCTAAACTAAGCAAACTTGCATAATTTATTTTTGAAAAAAAAAAAACATTTGAAAAGAGCCCAAGCTTATTTCCTCGAATTCAATTTTTCCAATATTTTAAATGAAATTTAAAACAAAGTTCTAGAGGACATTCCTTGACAATTTTTTAATTCTTTGGAATTATTCAGATATATTGATTTATAAAAAAGGCTTAGGAACTTGAGATATTTTTTGTCAATTTAAGTTTAAAAATGCAACCTTGCGAATAGGGTTTGCAATCCCGGGAACGATTTCCCGAGAATAAGCTGTTTCCGGGATTCCCGGATCTCGGATTAGAAATCTTGATTCCCGGGATCCCGGGATTCCCGAGCCCCTCGCAAAATTCCCCATACAATATTGGAATAAAACTAAATATACGTCGTAAAAGTGTAAAGCAGCTTCAAAGTGTGCATTATATAAAGCAAATATTTGCTCGAAATGACGATCAATATTTGCTTGCCCTGTAATATCAAATTATTTGCTTATAAACTATTTGTCAAAAATATATGCTGTCTTATTCAGTAAACGCAAAATTAAGCAAATATATACTTCGTCTAATGTCTTTTCTTGTTAGTTATTTCACTACTAAGTGCTTGATTTTTTCTTTTTTTTGACCACAATTTTTGAAACCAATAAATTGATAAATCAATTACGTAGACATTCAAAAGCTCTAAAACCTGCCTGCCTAACACTCAACTTTGTCTTGAACCAACTTCAGTTTCTAATCAAATGTAGCAAGAGCTGGAATCGGTGATTTAGAAGTATTTCAGAAATCAGCCACATGCGGTGAATCAGCGATCTTAAGCAAAGTTTTACAGAAAGAAATTACATTATTTGGGCTTGACGAGAAGTTGTCAGCGGATCTGGAGCGATTGTTCGACGGCATAAATACCCTGAAACCTACTCTTCTGCTAACATTTACGACAAAAATCGATCATAAATTTCTGAACATGAACTTGATTAAGTTTTGTTTTTTTTTTTTAATTCCTTTTTTATGTGAACTGATAATGAAATTGTAAACGATTGTTTGATACCTTTAATTGAAAAACTTTATTTGATATCTCATTTTTGCGATTCTTTTTCCTTTCCCGGATCCCGGGAATTCCCGGGAAATGAGATTTTTCATTCCCGTTTCCCGGGAAACCAATTCCCGGGAATATTACAAACCCTACTTGCGAAAACTGTTCAGGTTTTAAGCGCTTAATTCAGTCATTTTCCATCACATTCACGAGTTTTCAAAAATTTTCGAACAAAAATTCCTTTGCAACCAGATTTTTCAGAGAAAACAATTAATCTCTAGAGATACACCAATGATAATAATATAATAATAAAGTGCTATTTTTCAACATGTATTTGAGTGCAATTTACAAACGTCGTAACTTGTAAACAAACTTTTATCAAAGATGCCTAGGGTATTTGTTCCATTATTCATCTCATTAAGCCGATATTCACGAAGAATGCACGGATTACATACAAAATTTTCACGAGATCATTGAACAAATAAACAAAATACGCTTACATGCTCTTATGGAATCGCCCAGCATTTGAGATTTAGTAAACTTAGCTAGATTTATCCTGAATTTTGACGCCCCTATATTCATCAAACTGTTAATCATGAATGAATCACAATTTCATGAATGAACGTAGGCGCAGCCCGTCGTAGTAGGTTACCTTAGTATACGCTGTAGTTGTTTACGTGCAAAATTGATAACCTAGGTAACCACTGCAGTGCTGTCAATTTACGTCAATTATGTTGGAATAATTCAACATTTCCAGTATATTTTTTTCTTAATAACAGAAACTGAGTTGGCAACTTTTGATTTTCTTCAACGCAGTGAAAGCAAATCAAAAATACAGTTGAAATTTGGCATTTGTGAAAAATCATCTCATATAATCTGCTCATTGAAGCTTGTTTTCGGAAATTTGAGGTAAACATTTTGAGATTAATATGTTCTTAGTGTAGTGAGTGATTTTGTTTAGTGAATAAAATAAAAATTGGTCCGCTAATGATGAAAAAAAAACTTTGGTTGGCTGCTGAACGAGTCCCGTTGTAGTCGTATAGAGCAATGCGCGGATTTTATTTTCTGAGGTAGGTGATTGAAATAAATGGGTTTTCGAGTCTAGATGCCTGACTATAATATCAAATTTAAAGCTTTAAAGTAAGTTTTCGAGGATCTATTCCATGGATTAGTAGATTGATATAGTAAGAAAATATTTTTTTTTCCTGTTTTCAATTGTGTTTTCATGTTGTATAAGATAAATATATGGGCTGAGATGAATAATGGAACAGTTACCCTATTCATTTTTTTCGTCTCGGTGTTATTTATTTTTCACCCTCTCCTTGGCCAACTTTTATTACCTTGGACATGGAAAGAATTCGAAATTTGTATCAGCCTTATTGAAAAAGGTTTGAAAATTGGCGAATAAACTTAACCTTCAACTTCTTTTCACACAGGCGTGGTCGCGCAGGTCATGGAGCAGCAATGGCTTCTTTTTGGCTGCTTTTCCGCTTGTCTTCTGTACCATTTCAATGATGTGCTTGCTGATGGTTGAAAGGATACACAAAGTTAGTCCATATATCTACAAACAGTGTGTAGCGCAGTCCGTCCCCTTTTACGAATCCATTCATTCTACCACCTACGCTGCGCTGCCTAGTTGTTGCGTCTCTCTGGAAGTATTTACGACAGACACGCGATTTTTCATCATCACATCGCTACTGTGTTTGTTCATCGTCACAACACTATTCTATTCAATCGAATTCGCAGGTAGCAATGTCTGGTCGTGGCAAAAGATGCGAAGTCAAGGGAATCTTTTATCTCGTACTGAGCTTCAGTACCCGCTAGTTCGAATTCATCTTCTGCTGCGTAATAGGATTGAACCGAATATTAATCCTCTAGCGCCCAGTGCCGCCTTTCAACGGTCTTCAATTGAACCTCTGAAAAGCTTAAATCACGACTTCAAAAATGTTTAAAAAATTCATAATGATTTTTGCGAAGTCCGTCTGAAAATAAACTTGGCAACCAGAGGGTTAAAGCTGTTCTGCTCCCATAGAAAACGAGAAAGAAGGCATAATTGGATTAACTCCCAGTTTTTTTGTTCACAACATTGACACAGCACAATTGCTCCCAGTTTTGTTAAAAATAAAACCAACTGTCCTTTAATGAATGACCACATATATTCAATAAAAGTTGTAAAAATGAGTTTTTGCCTCTAAATCAAATTTAATATTTGACATGAAATGTCTTGATTTGATTACCTGTTTAGTCATTACTTCAATAATTTTGCAATATCGAGATATAAAGGTTTTTAGAAACTAATCTGGGTGCTCCGCGCCTTACTAACAAACAGTGCTGAAATCTTCTGGCACCCGTTCAAAATACAGATATAAATAGAAACCTTTGAAAGCTTCAATCAGCCTAGATGTATAAAGGCTGAAGAATATTGAAGAATGAGCATAGGACAAAACAACCGTCAAATATAAAGTGTTTTACTGCTATCACTAGCGGTACCGCTTACCGTGCAGCGCACATGTTGTTTAAACCAAGCGTTGCCCAATGTAGTAAATGATCAGTTCAACCACAATTTTCTAAGTACAAACAGTAGGGTACCAATGGAAATTGACTTTTCGGAATTCGTTCGGCGGTAGATCTCAAAAATTTCGTCTTCCCAAAAAAGTCCCTATTAAAAATTCCAGCTCAATTGGGCAGTAGCCTCTTTCCGGAAACCAGTTATTGTCACAAAATTTTATTCTCACACACAAAGTAATATCGATACAACCTTTTGATGCATAGTCAGAAGTAGTAATTTTTTTCAGCAATAAGTGCTGATACTAGACACCTTGTTTCCGTGGGGGAAACAAGAACGGCCGCATGGCAGTAAAATAAGTAGACAAACAAAAGAAGAACAACGATAATATTTTTAAAGCCAAGAGTTGAAGAGGTACAAAAGGATAGGATACTGAACCTAACTTATTGAAACCCCTCTCTGTGGTTTTAGTAAGTTAGGTTTAAGAAGAATTTATTTAATAAAATCAATTTAGCAACAGACTTGAACCCCGGGCAGTCGTTATTTTATCCCCACGTATTATAAGTCCCTGCCAAAGGTCTGAAAGATTAAAAAGCCTTTGTAATCGGACTTCCAAAATTAATGCCTTCACTTATTCAATGGGTAAAAAACACAAAATTGTCGATATCGAAAAAAAAATGATGTCAAATGTCTTAGAAATCCCTAAATCTGGCGTTGTTTCGAAGTTTTTTTGAATCGACTTCTCGAGAGTCAGAAAGCTCTGGAACTAGAAGACAGAGATTCGATTTTTTCAAAAACAGGTTTTTTTTTAATAAATAATTAATAAACAGTAATATAGATCCCTGATATTGAAAAAAAAAAAAAAAAAAAAAAAAAAGAAAAGGTCGAAGGCAGTGCGTCTTGAACTGTCCTACAGATCAGACGTTTTTTCGGTTGCTTGTGGACTGGTCTTTGACTGCCTATAGCTTCAAAGTTTGTGTTTTGTCAGTGTGTCTTTTAAAGATTACCTGAAAGTTATTTCCCATCAGTCTTTCTCAAGACTACCTACTTTTGAATTTAACATTTATAATAACTTTTTTCGTATCACCTGAAATGGCTGGACGAAAAAAGAAACCTCGCATCGCTGCGGGGAGGAAAAGAGAGGCATCTCTTTCTGACACATCGAGTGTCTGTAGTGACAATCCTTTTGATATTTTGCCTGAGCAAGAAGCTGGTGAAATGGAAGTTATTAATAACGAAACTATACAAAATATAAAATCTTTAAAAAAGGAGAAAGTTCCACCTATTGTGGTAACTATTTCTTCTGAATTTAATATATTCAAAAAGGAACTTTCAACGTTTGTTTCTGACGTTAAAGTTACCTATCAAATTGGCCGTAGAGGTGAATGCCGCTTATTAGCCGACTCAGTAAAGGGTCGTGATCGTCTTGTTCAGTATTTAACTGACAAGATGTACAAATTTTTTACATATGACACCAAGAACGCCAAGCCGTTCAAGGTTGTCTTGAAAGGTCTCACCAACGATCAAACCGTTGATGAGATCAAACTTACTTTAACAGAATTACTTGGCATAGCCGCTACCCAAGTAATTCTAATGAAACAAAAATCACGAGGCGAAAACAGTCAGAGAACTGGAATTTCCCTTGTTAATTATTTAATTCATTTTAACCGCAATGAGGTTAACAACTTAAAATTTTTTGAAAAAGCACATGCTTTGTATAATGTGCGTGTAAAGTGGGAAATTTATAGGAAGTATGGCGGAGGTGAAAAGCATATCACCCAATGCCGTACTTGCCAACGTTATGGCCATGGTTCCAAATTCTGTAACATGGACCAAAAATGTCTTAATTGTGGAGACTCTTCTCACAAAAAGGACACATGTCCTGTGAAAGAGAGTAAAAATTTTCGCTGTGCGAATTGTAACGGCAACCATATGTCAAATTTTTATCAATGCCCAGTCCGTTTAGCAATTGTTAAGGCAAGGCAAGGTAAACAAAATTCAATTTCTCAATTAAAACCAACTTCAAAACAAAATTCTCCAAGCGTACCAGTGACGCATAGTTTACCTACTCCTTTGCATACCCGTTTAACTTATGCACAGGTTACAGGTAGTTCGAACATTATACCGCCTAGTGTTGGTAGTTCGAAAATGACCGTTAATATGGGTAAGCAAAACAGGCTAGAAAATAATTGTACACCTATCACTCCAGCTAATATTGCTGCCGAAAATATTTTTTCTAATGTCAACTGCCTGGGGCCTATTACGGCAGGTAAACTTTCTTTTTTGCAACAGGCAATGTTCGATCTTATGAACGCCATGTTGCAGGCAAAATCAATGTTTGAAGCCATTCAAATAGGCACAAATTTTACTATTAAAATTGTTTCTAATTTAAAATTTAGCAATGATTTTAAATAAAACAATTAAAATATTAAATTGGAATGCTCGCTCATTGAAGGCCAATGAGAATGAGCTTTTTAACTTTTTAACAGTAAATAATGTGCATATTGCAATTATTACTGAAACATTTTTGAAACCTAACATAAAATTAAAATATGATCCCAATTACGTGGTTCATAGATATGATAGGATTCAGGGTTCCGGCGGTGGAGTTGAAATTGTTATTCATCGCCGAATCAAACATCGTGCTCTTCCCCATCTTGAGACGAAAGTTATTGAAACTTTGGGAATTGAAGTTCAAACTGAACTTGGCATTTTATTTATTGCCGCAGCATATTTACCATTTCAATGCACACGCGAGCTCAAAAATTATTTTAAAGGTGATTTACAAAAACTCACCAGAAATCGTTCGAAATTTTTCATAATCGGCGATTTTAACGCTAAACATCGTTCATGGAATAATTCTCAAAGTAATTCCAATGGCAAAATTTTATTCAACGATTGTTCTTCAGGATACTATTCTATTTTGTCTCCGAATAGTCCTACATGCTTTTCTTCTGTAAGAAACCCTTCAACAATTGATTTGGTGCTTACAGATCAAAGTCATGTATGTAGTGATTTGATCACACATGCTGACTTTGATTCTGATCATCTTCCAATAACTTTTTCTTTATCACATGAATCAGTTTTAAACCCTATGAGCTCTGTTTTTAATTATAACAAGGCTATATTGGGAAAGATACAAAACTCATATTGAGAGAAATTTCAATAATGAGCTTGATTTGCAAAACGAAGTGAATATTGATTCCGCTTTGGAAGCATTAAAATTCGCAATTGTTGATGCCAGGAATTATTCTGTTCCAAAGGCTCAAATGAAATTTGATTCACCAATAATTGACGAAAATCTTCAACTTCTAATTCGTTTGAAAAATGTCCGCAGACGTCAATATCAACGTTCTCGTGACCCTGTTTTTAAAATTATTTATAAAGATTTACAGAAAGAGATTAAACATAGATTTACTCTTCTGAGAAATCAAAATTTTGAGACTAAAGTTGAAAAATTGAAACCATATTCAAAACCATTTTGGAAGCTGTCGAAGATTCTTAAGTAACCTTCAAAGCCTATTCCAGTTTTAAAAGATGGTGAACGTTTTCTTGTATCCAATGAACAAAAGGCTCAAAGACTTGCTCAGCAGTTTGAGAGTGTTCATAACTCAAATTTGAATTTTGTGAGTCCAATTGAAAATGAAGTCACACGTCAATTTGATTTAATTTCTTCCCAGAATTTTTTACCTGCAGAAATAATTGAAACTAACTTGAATGAGATTAAATCAATTATTAAAAATTTCAAAAATATGAAAGCACCTGGTGACGATGGAATCTTTAATATACTAATCAAACATCTCCCTGAGAGCACAATGGAATTTTTAGTAAAAATTTTCAATTGCTGCTTCAAAATTGCATATTTTCCCAAATTATGGAAAAATGCAAAAATTACTCCCATTTTAAAACCGGATAAGAACCCAGCTGAAGTTTCAAGTTATCGACCAATCAGTTTGCTTTCTTCAATAAGTAAACTGTTTGAGAGAATTATTCTTAACAGAATGATGTCACACATCAACGAAAATTCAATTTTTGCAAATGAACAGTTTGGATTTCGCCATGGGCATTCCACAACTCATCAATTGCTCAGAGTTACTAATATGATACGAGCTAACAAATCTGAAGTTTATTCCACTGGAGCTGCTCTTTTAGACATAGAAAAAGCATTCGACAGTGTTTGGCATAAAGGTTTGATTGCGAAATTGCAAACTTTTAATTTTCCAATTTTCCTAATCAAAATTTTAAAAAATTATCTTACTGATCGAACTCTGCAGGTTGTCTATCAGAATTCAAAATCTGATAGATTTCCTGTCAGAGCAGGTGTACCTCAAGGTTCAGTCTTGGGTCCAGTCCTGTACAACATATTCACTTCAGATCTTCCTGATTTGCCTCCAGGATGCACAAAGTCATTGTTCTGCGATGACACAAGCATTTCCGTAAAAGGAAAAAGTCTTCGTGTCATATGCAGTCGATTGCAGAAAAGTTTAGATATTTTTTCTTCCTACTTGCAAAAGTGGAAAATCTCTCCCAATGCTTCTAAAACTCAAATGATAATTTTTCCGCATAAGCCTAGGGCTTCTTTCCTCAAGCCAAACAATAATCACGTTGTCAAGATGAATGGGGTTATTTTAAGTTGGTCCGACAAGGTTAAGTACTTGGGACTAATTTATGATAAAAAACTTATTTTCAAAGAGCACATTGAGAGTATACAAGCCAAGTGCATCAAATATACGAGATGTTTATATCCTCTCATTAACAGGAATTCTAAACTTTGTTTAAAGAACAAACTTTTGATTTACAAACAAATTTTTAGACCAGCAATGCTTTATGCTGTACCGATCTGGTCAAGTTGCTGTTCAACAAGGAAGAAAACGCTTCAAAGGATTCAGAATAAAATTCTGAAAATGATTTTGAAGCGTCCTCCTTGGTTTGGTACACTCGAATTACATAGACTTACTGGTGTTGAACCATTAGAAGCTATGTCAAATAAAATTATTAACAATTTTCGACAAAAATCGTTGCAATCCTCAATTGCTACGATAAGCTCTCTTTATAGCCAATAAGTTAGCAATTAAGTTAGTTGTAAGTTTACTTCCCCTTTTCTGACAAGTAGGTTTAAATCCCTACGAATGATAAGTCCTAATTGCGAAAGCAAACAAATCCTAACAATTAAAATTACAAATTTCTAACAGTGTTGAGAAGTCACCATTTGTGATTGGACACACATACTCATTATTTACTAATATTTATCATAAATACTTAAGCTACTAACAAATCCCCCCTTAAAAAAAAAAAAAAAAAAAAAAAAAGGTCGAAGGCTCTCGGGGGACTTTAAATCCTAAGCCCTCTTCCCTTTTCTCTCTTTCCCTCTCTCTCTCTCTCTTGGCTACACTACTGTCGCAAAACAATTATTTTTAACCAGAATCTTTCAGATAGATTTTTTCTGTTTGCTCAGTTCTGTTCAAAATGGCGTTGAAACAAGAAGCATTGCGCAAGCGCATTGTACAGTACTAACTAAACTGTACAAAAATCTCAACAAAAATTTGACGGTTAACTATTTTAAATAAATCTACCGATTTCGACTGTGCATAATTTTCTGCGAATCTCAACACAGACGATTCTATGGGATAATTAATTACTTGGTGTACACAAATAACTGTAGAGCAACAATCTGCAAATAGTTGGTTGGTAGAATCGAAAGATTCATTCAAAAAGTTGAGAAGGCCGAAGACGTATCTTTCTCCGATATTCGTTGACTTTTTTGGTTTAAAATAAATCATTATGAGAAATAAATCAGTTTATCTTTGCGTAAATTTACCTTTCCTCGACAGCAGTAGAAAAAAAAAATCCAAAATTTCATTTGTCCCTAGTTATGTCGAACATCATATATCCGGGCCAACGAAAAGGAAGGATAAAAATGAAACTATGATGAGCGGAAAAAAGCTTCCTATCAGGATCTTCTTCAAGGAGGAACCTGAAAGTAGAATCAACGTGGGGTGAGCGTCCAATTCTCCATGGAAAATATATGTAAGATTTTGACATCGTTTCTATCTCCATGACAATGGAAATAGCCAACGATCCAGCTCCAGTAACAGCTATCGAAAAGGCTCTAGATGACAATGTTGTATGATTAACTTTTCACTTAAGCTTTTCATCGTGTTAAAAAGAGTAACTTCCTTCATCCAGGGTAAATTGAGACAGCCGGTATGAATAAAAATTTTATTAAAACATAAAATTTAAATGGCCAGAGTAGCTTTTTTTACACATTCGTGAAAAATTAGGCTAATATGTAGTAATCGAAAATAGGAAATAATATTTTCCACGTTTTCGGACACCAAATACCATCAAAATCATAAAAAAATTTGATACAAACTGTGCTAAACTCAAATTCGAAGAAATGAGAACTGATGAATTTTTTTAGTTGAGATGAGACTTGAATTATGCAAGCTAATTTATCTGGATATTACTCATCTCATTTTAATAAACTATAAACATTGACGTTTTGTATTAGCGAGTTCGTTTTAATTCTAAAGTTTGGTTTTTGGAATTTATACTCAAAGTCGAAAAGTTTTTAATTGCTCAGATCAAAACTCTACTTACAAAAGTTTGATTATGTAGGTATGGCACGTTTCTATCTCTCACACTGAGAAGTCATTCCAACTTCCACTGAGGGTGTTGAAACAATAGCCAGCTATAAATAATAGTCTCTACTGAGTAAATGTACGAAGTGCGAGAATTGGATAAGCGATACAAAACTCGATTCTAGAACTACGTCTTTAACGTTCTGCGGTGGTGTAACGGGAACACATCTGACCGGAGATTGGAAGTTGTGGGTTCGAGTCCCACCTGCTGAACTATATTTTTCGTAGTTTCTACAATCATATTTTCAGTTAGTTTAATTTTCTATCTTCATTACTACATTTACTCCTTAAATTGAAATTATGTAGGTATGAACATAAATGAGAATCGTGTATTACATTTTATAATATCACTCACATCATCATACCGATCTGTACGTACTTTTCGTTTCGTAAAGGGTGGTTTGTATGAATAATTTTTCAAGAGACTCGACTAATGTACGCAACTTAACTACTTCCTTGTCATATCAAAAAAATATTCGAATCACATACATAAAGATATTGATACCTGGAATTCCATTTTTAAAGTTGTTGAAAAGTTGGTTAAAACTAACGAAAAAAACTGGCCAGTAAATTCGCGTTTTAAAAGAGTTTCAGAATTAAACCGTTATCTTCAACCCAACGAATGCCAACAAGTAACGATGCAGCCATGACTCCATAGTTAAAAATTTTAACCCCCACACAGCGAGCACGTGAATCATAAATTGTACGAATCCGGCCCTCGGCAAACATCCATTAATCCTTACGCAAACCCTTTAGTCGCCCCTTATGAAAAATTCATTCTTTTAAGTGGTACAAAACGGTTCAAACTGTACCCAGCATCCAGCTGACTCGCAGGTGCCGGGTCTAATTTACACTAGAACTGTGCTGCCGCAGTGGTGCGGACGGGCAGGGCGCCTAACATAAACGAACAATTCTGGAACACTGCCACGTGTGCCATCCACCAGCAGCAGTGGGAAGCGACTCCAAAAGTGTTCGTTTGTTTTCACCATAGCAAAATCGGTCCCACGAATGTCCTCTCCTCGTTGCAATGGTCAGCCGGTCAACAAAAGGCCACACACACGCACACACTCCAGCACATAAATAGCCCATGTTTACACATTACTTTTGTTTGACTCTAATTTAACTAACCTTTCCGTTCGCCTCCTTCCACTAACGTACCTTGCTCCCTTCTCAAAAGTTAGCTGCGGGTCGGAAAATATTTGCTCTCAATGCTAGTGTCCAGTCCCATTTCAGGTTCGGACGATTAGAGTAAAGCCGACTATTTGGAGGAAAAATAGAAACGGAACCCACCACAGCCAACCCTATCCGTAAACCCTACTCCACCCGTTGGCAGTGTTGTCGCCCATACAATGCGTAATGAATAAGCACCCGGACCCGGAAACATAAAGTCCATCACATAAACAGTCATAACGACACGATGGAGGTAACAGCGCTGGGTAGTAGCGGAAGTATTGTCCCTAGCGTACGCGTTCCAAGTGGAAGGGAATTCGACAAACCGGCAACACGACCGGTCAGAATTTGACGAGTGCCAGTTTACCACCCCTCTTGCTGTTACTTTACTACACACAAAACCGCACGAGTTCCGTGATGAAGATTATTGTGACCGACAAACAAAACTGTTGTTCGGCTGTTGATGTTGGTTGGTACTAATCAAGCGCTGGTTTGGGAGGGGTGTAGGTGTATGACACCGAGTTGGGAGAAGAAAATTCACTCAATTAGGGTAACAGGGATATTTTGGCCCACCCGGTAACATTTTACGCATTTTATCTGATAAATTCAATGAATATTAGAAAACTATGCATGCAACATTGAATAACACACCTTAGAATCATACTACACTATAATTTTCGGCGAAAAACTGGCTCTAGGTAGTGTTATTTGGGAATTAGTTCATACATTTGCAAAGTCATGGCTGCGTCAACCCAATGTCAAGAGGAAGTGGTAATATACAAGTCAACGTCCGGAAGCTATTGTAACAAATATGTATGCTTTTGAAACAATTCGTTTTTGTGAAAACACCAATAAAATGTCATATAATAGTTTGTATACTCTAATATGTTGGAAAAAGTTGAAAAAGTGGTTAAACGCATGGCCGAAATATGTTTGCCTCTTTCTGAAGCAAACATATTTTCGTCATGCCAAGTTTTGACATCTCCCTTGATTACCGTTCGGCCGTTGCACGTGAACAAAGAAGCAGCTTGTGACAAATTACAGGTAATTACTTCTTAATTTATCACATTTAACAATATGAACTTGGATGAGAATGCCTGTCAAACCGCTATAAGCCAAATCATTTTATTTTTAGATGCCTGAAATTTACAAAAATTCACAGCAGATGGATGTTCACCTCAAACCCACTATTTTTGCTTTAAAAATACCGATGATGATTCTAAACATAATTAGTCCGAACTATTTCCATATACGTCTGTAGATATAAAGGTGGGCCAAAGTAAAAATTTGGTGGACCAAAATATGTTTTTAGTACTTCGTAGAAATTTTGATATTTCTAGGATATTTTTCAATATATTGCATTGTTGAACGGTGTATATTAAAATAGACACTTAGCTTTTAACAATGGTATTATAGAGTAGGTATTTATGTTGAAAAATTGTATTTGTTTTTAATGAACAGTGCGAACACTTCCCAAAGCTGGCCAAAATACCCCCGTTACCCTAATGCCAGCGCGCGTACATATACATTCTGGAGGAATTTGGGAATCCTTTCGTCGTCCTCTGCATGGTGGTGTGCTGCCAACCATCGCATCGATGTTTTCGAGGGATCGAACGAGCTCTCAATTGGGCAGGGAATTGTGCCTGTCGTTGGCGAGAAGTGTTGGTGACATAATTACGGTATTGATGACGTTTCGTTTTGGGAGCCGGGCTCGGACGGGGGATGTTTTTGACGTGAACAGTCGTTGTGCGATTCGTTGATGAACATGGGAAATGCGTACTTGGGAAGTGCGCTAAGCCACAAACAATTCTGGCATACAACAGCGAAGTTTTTGAATGCCAAATTCGAAGTTTGTGCAAAAATTTCTTTTTACTTGATAACTTAGGGCGAAAGAGATTTTTGGAGAGGTGAAAGATTGAGATACATAAATTTAGGGAGCTTTTGAAAGCAATACAAAGTTAAGAAAAACTTGAAACAACATCAGCTAACGATGCTTTTAAGCACATTCAGCTATAATTAAAATAGTTACACATTTTCTTTACCACTCTGTGATCGGTGGCTTGTAGTTACAGTAATAGTAAATTCGAAAATTTATATTATGTTCATTTTAAATACAGGAGTAGGATAAAATGGTCGGTGTAGAATGTTTGCCTTTATCATTGTTACCAGCAACTGGTGTAAATCGTATGAAACAGAAAGCTGGGCAAACGTAAATAATAATGCAATGGGAAACCTCATTTATTTCGTGAGTAATTCATAGACAGTGAGACCGGCGTCGACGAAGATCAGCAATTCAAATGAAAACTTTTGGTTATCAAAAACATTTTTTTTAAGATTGATTTAAAGATGAATAAAATGGTTCTTTAAACCATCCGTATCCCGACGTTAAATCGGTTAAGGTTTTAGGCACCACTTACTTATTTATTGCACAAGTTGATTTTTATTTCTGGTTTCGGTATAAATAATAACAAAATGAAAATAGCAAGAAATTTGATAGATATATTCCAATCATTAGTAATTAAACAGTTTAGATGAACCGATTGATATTAGAATTGTCTAATATTTGCGTTTTGACATCTTTTTTTGATTTAAAATTAGAATGATGCTCTTCATTCTGTTTTAAAATAATTTGCCAGACATTAAAACACACTTTTTATCAGTCTAAGTTTTTTAAGCTGGTTTCGAAATTTAAGCGTATTTTTTTGTGGCGTAGTCACCCACCATGTACCGTGTCTTTCTCATGTGGTCTGTCGTTTTTTTGAAGTAGAATACTTCTCTCAGTAAGTTCGGCTACATAGGGATGTGAAATGAAAATCTAAAACCAAAAAAAAAGTGAAAAATATGTCCAATTTCAAATGCTAATAAATCGGTTAGTATTCGATGGATTTCCTCCGTTCTTGCAGTAATAGATTGGACAATCTTCTAAGATTCTTCCCAAATGCAGATGAATGTAATTTTATTATTTCAACTATTGTACTATTGAAAATAGTCAAGCCTTGTCAAAACGAAAAATTCGGCCTCTGATTGGCCGTTATATGATTGCTTCCCAAGCACGGTCGACAGAATCATATACCTTGCCATTTGAAATGTGCAATTTAGCCTATATAAGAGCCTGTTTCACCAGAAGCCGCTCATTATAATTCTAGACTGCGAGAACAGCAGTCCTCCCTTAGCAGCAGCAGTAGCAGTGCAGTGGATACAGCAGCGCGTCGATAGCAGGGCCAGCTGATGCAGGGCAGAGGATACCTATGACAGCGAATAGCGACCACAGCTGTGGCAACGGATATCACCATCGATAGCAGCAGGGCCAGCAGATGTAGTGGGGCATTTTAGTGAAATGCTGTCTCTTAACGGCGTGCACACTAGTAAATGCATCCAATGAAAAAAACGTTCTGGAAAGCTGGCGTTCAGTGTTCATTTTCCCCCAAGAAATACTTTATTCGCACTGCCAGTGATAATGCAAAGATGTGATCGGCATTTTATCAGACATTGAATAAAACAACAAATTGTCCTTTTCAGGATTAAATAAAAACCTAATTGAAGGGTTGATATTTTCTCTAATATCAATTTACTCTTTCAAGAAATTTGGAACAGATATATATTTGGCTTGATGTTGAAGCGCAAAATTCGACTAATCTGATTCTGATGCAGGGCAGCGGATACCAATGGCAACGGAAGCGTCCGCTGCTGTGGCAACGGGGATAGCGCAGCGGTTGCAGTTGATCTCAACATCAATATTAGCAGGGCCAGCTGATGCAGTGGGGCGTTTTAATGAAATGCTGTCTCTGGCGAAATTTGGAGCAGCACGTTCTGGATACCTGGCGAAATTTGGATCGTCAGTTGAATTCAATACTGGCACAACTCAAAATTCATAGTTTCGAGAAAAACGATTTTGAAAATTTGCGTCAAAAATTTCTTTTTTCATTTTCGTGGAAAATGTCAATTTTACTTCCTATTTTTATTGAACTTGTTTGGGTCTATCATGTGCATGTAATGAGTAAGTTATAAGAATTGTAACCTGATTTTTCTGTCTTTTTAGGGATATTTTAGATTTGTGCAATAAAGGCTCATCTACTGATATTTCTGAAAACATTGTGAATTTTGAAACGGGTCTTTGGGAGATTAAACTTTATAGTATTTGGCATCGTTTGCCATCAATAACTCAAAACTGCAAAATTTTGAGTTGTGCCAGTATTGAATTCAACTGACGATATATATTTGGCTTTATCTCCGTGTCTCAGAACGTACTGAATTATCTTTTCCTTCAGTCATGAGCACAACATCCGGAAAACTTTAATTATCAGCATAAAAAATAAATTTTCGCATAATCAAACTTCAAAAATGGTCAAGTTCAAATCATGACAAGCAACTTACTATATTATTGAAAATGGTCAATCCTTGTTGAAGCGCAAAATTCGATTGATCTGATTGGTCGTTAATATGATTGCTTTCCAAGCACAGTCGACAGAAAAATAGACCTTGCAATTTAAATGTGCTGTTTGTCTGTATAAGAGTAAGCATGGGAAATATCGACTGAAATGGCTATCGATAGTTATCAATGATTTCCTAC
Organism: Wyeomyia smithii; assembly: GCF_029784165.1. Lineage (NCBI taxonomy): Eukaryota > Metazoa > Arthropoda > Insecta > Diptera > Culicidae > Wyeomyia > Wyeomyia smithii. The sequence continues at coordinate 63,338,168 of NC_073696.1, forward strand.
CACTATCGATAACTATCGATAGCTTTTTCATCCCTATATAAGAGCCTGTTTCAGTCGAAGCCGCTCATAATAGTTCTAGACAGCGACAACATCAGTCCTCCCTTAGCAACAGCAGTAGCATTGCAGTGGATACCAGGCGGATAGCGGCCACAGCTGTGGCATAGCAATGGATAGCGCCCTAGTTACAGTGAATCTCAACATCGATAGCGGCTGGGCCAGCTGATGCAGGGACAGCGGATACCAATAGCAGCGTATAGCGGCCAAAACATTGGCATGGCTACTGATAGCGTAGCAGTTGCAGCGGGTATCACACTCGATAGCAGCTGATGCAGTGAGGCACTTTAGTGAAATGCAGTCTCTGTGCGATAGTGGGCGCTAGATTATGCATTCAATGAAAAGTTGACTCAATTTCGACAACACATTAGCCGCCTAGTTTTGAGTGTTGAATCAGCTTTTCACTGTTTATTCTATCACAAGGAATACTTTATTCGCACCGTCAGTGATAACGCCAAGATGTGATCAGTATCCTAATCGATATTGAACAATAAATGAAAAAATTACTGATACGGAAGCAGCCGGGTTATCTTTCTTGTAAAAGTATTCTACTTCATCCTTGCGGTCGAGACTTTGCACACAACCCTCCTGTTATTTTATCTCTAGAGTACACGCCTCATGTCAATGACCTTTTCAGATTTGGCTCACACTTTGGGGAACAGTTTTTGATAAAAGTGACATATTTCGTCAAAAATCTCAATTTTCTTTTAACTATGACTCCAAATACATAGGTCTAGGAATAAACTGATGGAGAAAATTAGTCAAGGAATCTAAAAACTACATTAATTTTGGGCGACAATGATATGTCTTTTCAGTATTCGAAAACTTAAATTGCATTTTTCTGTATATGAGTATAATTTCATTCCAAAATCAATATAATTAGAAAATTTCACACGAAATAAACTTATCACTCCGAGGTATCATTGACGAAACTCGAGTTACAGCATTTTTAGGCAATAAAGTCGAATTTTCTCTGGTTTTAAGCAATCTGCTTCTCTAATTTTTATATCTCCGGATATGTCGAAAATTGAAGGACATTTTGGAAATTGCGTTGGTCGAAAAATTCAAAAAATATATCAATTTTGAGTGACAGTGTTGCCAGATAAATAATTTTTGCTTTTGAAAAATTAAAATACGATAAGTATATTCTGATTTGACATTTGACAATTTCGTCGTAGCAAAACACGTGATACAGCATTTTTTTAAAGTAAAATCGAATTTAATCTGATATGTTCATAATTCTCTTTTTTGATGCTGGACATTCAAGATGATACGAAAATTCTTATCAAGTATGCTAGTGACTCGTAGTAACCGAAGCTCATGCGGTGGAATATATTTAGTAGCATCGATAAATATCTCAGCACACATTGTGATGTGCGAAAAATTAATCATGGATAACAATTTCGGTGAGTCAATTTTGCCATTTAAAATCTTAACAACGAACAATGACTGCGGTATCTTACGGCGACGCACAAGTCCCAACAAATGACAGTAATACGGATACGGAAGGTTAACCGGATCACGCCAGGGTAAGTCCCTTGAGGTCAAACGGACAAATCTTCTCTGCACACTGTCTACTGTCAAATCCAAGACAGCAGATGCGGGGTCCAAACCACGCTTGCATTTTCCGTTATGCGACCAAATAGCAATATAACGCTTTTAAGAAACGCGAATCTTTGAAATCACGTCCATTTTTTGCGATGAAAGTTGAGCGATCGTATAAAATGTAATCACTACGCATTTTATTTATTTATTTATTTATTTCATCCAACACTATGGTTTACATGAAATGTGGGTGATGGGGAAAAGCCAACAATTAGGCATAAAAACCCTATATCTTTTAACATAAATATATAAACTAAGATCTTACACAGAACAAATATTAATAACAATAAAAAGTGACATGTTTTTAGTTCTAAGCAGAAAGTCATGTATCATAGTCAAGCTTGTAAAATAAAAAGAGATCATTTTAAGATTACTTGGAACGGTACTTTCGATGAACATCCGTTTTCAAATCGTCTCTTGAAGCAGCTTCCGCCGGAACAATTCAGCTCTTTCTCCAAATTCGCATAGATGAAAATATTCATTAAAAATCGCACTCATCGAGTGTAGCGGTGAGTTTAGGAGATAATCCGTTGTGACTAATGGGCGACGGAGGAAGCCGGCTCTGGATCTCAGACGCCTGGATTGCGCACTGACGTTAAGCTGTTCCAAAAGTGAGCTGCAATCAGTCTCAGTCGAAAGCAGTTTGGCAGCAAAAACAGCTTTCGAGACTTTTCGTCTTTTCTCCAACGTGGTAATCCCCAGCAATTAACAACGAGCTGCATATGGAGGCAGGTCGAACGGGTTGAGCCACCTTAGATTTCTGAGGGCGTACCAGACGAACTTCCGTTGAATGCTTTCAATTTTTCGTATCCAAGTTGCGTGATACGAAGACCAAATGACGGAAGACTCCAAGTGAGACCGTACAAACGCAAAATAGAGTGGTCAAAGGCATAGCGGGTCATCGAACTCCTGGGCGATTTTAAATAAAAAGCCGAGCTGTCGGTTAGCTTTGTCAATCACAAATTGCTGATACTGTCGAAAAGTTAGATCTGAAGCTAGATAAACACCAAGATCTCTTACGATTTCAACACGCTCCAACAAGTGTCCAGCGATCGTGTAGTTATGATAGTAGGCTTCGCGGTTAACTTTGTGGTGAAGTAAGATGGTCACACACTTTTCGACACTAAGGGTCATTCGATTTACAATACACCACGTAGCAAAGCTCCAGACGAGACTGTAGAGTGTCGCAATCAGCCAAACTTTTTACTTCGGCAAACATTTTAAAGTCATCAGCATTCACAAGCTTGTTACTTCCTGTGAATAGCCTGATATTTTGCTGTCGTAAGTTGCACGTTTCACGCACAAAGATATAATATTGAAAAACCTTGGCTTTTGATCGATTAAATCTAAGTTTCTACTTCTGTGCTCATCAACGCCTTTTTTTGAATGCTTCTGTGCTTTATGATCAATTTTGAATCTTCCAGTGTGCACTCAGAATATTCAATCTCTGATATCAGCATTTCAGGCCTAATAAACTTTTGGTATTATGCTGTGCAAAAGCCTGATTAAAAGCAGTTTAAAACTTTTGTAGAGCGAATAATGATATTTGGCACCATCTCGTTAACCCGTACAGGTATACATGGTCTGCGGACTAGGTTGTAGTTAATTTGAACCTCAATGGCGCAAAAATCATAATCACTACGGCAATACTATTCCTTCTAATTGCGTACGGTAAATGATATAAAGCAACTGCCGTTGGCGGTTGTATGCAGCGGGTTTTTCCTTTTCTTACAATTTATAGACATAAGATGTCCGAAAAATACTGATAGATGATTTTCGAGAACAATAAATCAAGGAATCCAGAAAAAATATAAGTTTTGACCGGATGTTTGCCAGATAAATTATTTTTGTATTTGAAAACTAAATTTACATTTTTCGGCAAATGCAGCCATTTTTATTTTAAATTCGATAATTTCATCGTGTTCCTTGGAAAATTTTACGTAAGAAGCAACTATCTTCCCGAGGTAATATGAGCCAATCTCGAGATATAACATTTTTACGAAAATAGTTATAAACTTCGTAATTATTTTATTTTATAATTTATAGACGTAAGACACCTGAAAAATAGTTATAGGTGAATTTTGAAGAAAATAAACCAAGGAATCCAGAAAAAATATTATTTTTGTATTTTAAAATTAAATTTGCATTTTTCGGCCAATGCAGCTTATTTTATTTTGAATTTGACGGTTTCATCGTATTTCTCGGAAAATTTTACGTACGAAGCACTTACCACCCCGTGGTAATATGAGCCAATCTCGAGATATAACCTTTTTACGAAAAATTCATTACTAAATTCAAAACTATTTTCGTAAAAATGTTATATCTCGAGATTGGCTCATATTACCACGAGGTGATGAATGTTTCTTACGTAAAATTTTCCAAGAAATACGATGCATTCTTCAAATTTAAAATAAAATTAGCTGCATTTGCCGAAAAATGCAAATTTAGTTTTAAAATACAAAAATAATCTATCTGGCACCAAAAAAATAATCTATCTGGACCAAAAATAATATTTTTTCTGGATTTCTTGGTTTATTTCCTTCAAAATTCACCTATCGCTATTTTTCGGGTGTCTTACGTCTATAAATTGTAAAAAAATTAATTACGAAGTTTACAACTTTTTCCGTAAAAATGGTATATCTCAAGATTGGCTCATATTACCTCGGGATGATAGTTGTTTCTTATGTGAAATTTTCCAAGGAACATGATGAAATTATCAAATTTGAAATAAAAATGGCTGCATTTGCCGAAAAATGTTAATTTAGTTTACAAATTTAAAAATAATTTATCTGGCAACACTTTTGATCAAAACTTATATTTTTTCTGGATTCCTTGGTTTATTTTCTTCAAAAATCATCTATCAGTATTTTTCGGACATCTTACGTCTATGAATTATAAGAAAAAGAAAAAAGAGATTTTGAACAAAAAATGCGTGACATTGCAATAAACAGGGACCCCCCACAGAGCGGGGGGTATTCCAATCGACACCAAAATTGGGATTTTTCCAAAGTGACAGTAAATGAATAATTCTCCCAACTTTGAGCGAAATCTGTGATGATCGTGTCCAAGTTTGTGCTTTTTCGTGGTCACTTCGTATGGAATGACCCATATACATTAGGGTGGGACAAAAAATAAATGTTAGGTCCCATGCACTTTTCGTGTTTCTTATGAGTCCCACAACAACTGTGTGAATTTTCAGATCGATCGGTGGAACGTTATTTTTGCGCCCGATTTTCAAAATTCCCATACGATTTTATAAGGGAAAATCGACTATTTCAAAACTTATTCTCTAGAGATGTCCGGTTGGCTCTTAAAAATATATCAATACATGATATTTGTAAGAAATTTTTCTGGGAAAAACTCTTCTGAAGACCGTAAGGCGCTACGATGCTTGTAGAAAAAGTTATCTACACCAAACTGATTGAATGTCTGACGAACGTCTCACAATTAAGTTTTTCCAGCAACACTGCTATAGCATGCTGCTGTTGCATATTCAACGCATGCATACATGTTGCATATTCAACGCAATGCGAAAATCGCATGCCTTTTGGTTATTCATTAAAATTTTTAATACCAAAAAAATTTTGGTTATTCATCAAAATTTTTAATACAATAAACACGAGAGATATGTTCTTTGAAAAAAAAACGCGTAATTAAAAAATGCGCGTAATAAAAGCCGCAGTAATTGAACAAGCTGCGTAGAATAAACCCACAAGAAACAAATTCAGAGAAAAACCCGAGACATTCTACGACCAGTGTTTAAAATTGTCCTCTTTTACGGTCATAGGTTTTTTTTTACTAAGTCTTTTACCTAGACGTTTTTGGTTCACAACGTTAATTCGTAAATTCACCTGAAGGTTTTTGAATAAATGCAGTAACGCGTAAAAATGTGGTAATTCGAAAATCCGCCCTAAAACGGTGTTAACCCATAGAAACCAGGGATGGATTTTTTTTGAAAATGGTTGTTCTCAGCACTGCCCCAGCCGATTTGGGAAAACTTGAAATATTATTCTATTCCCCTTGTTCTAAGTTTTGATAAAGGTGCCACCTCTCTGGACCCCTTCCCGTTTTCATGAGACTCAAATATGTCTGTGTTTTTTTTTCTAATTTTTCAAACAGATTGAGCAAACACAGGAAATTTTCATAAGTATCAATGGCTTCATGTATCAAATCATGTCAGGTAGATGAAATATGACAATGCAGAGAACGACCATTTTCAGAAAAAAAGTTCCGTCTCGGGTTTTTGAGAGGTAATTTGAAAATTCGCCTAAAAACCGCGTTAGTTCAAAAATCCGCGTAAAAACATCGTAAAATTCCGCGAAAAAAAACGCTCAAAAAATTTGACTATACAATAGTGAGTCGTTTACTGCTCGAGAATCTAATGCAATGTAAGTTACGGATGAGATAGTAATCGATAGTAATTCTAATTTCAGTTAAAGAATTTTTTTTTAAATAAATATCAATAACAAAAATTAATTGAAATTGTAGCCATTTTCTGAATACTGGAAACCCATCTGCAAAATAGAAGCAAGCTGCTTAAAATACGTTAGGGGGGATTGAAATAGTCTCTCTCGATTGGAAACTTTTATTGATAATTGTGAAAGTGAGGTGAATCAGTTTCATAACCTGAAAATAAGTGTTGACAAAGAAAGAGATATTACAAATTCCCATACTTATAGTATTTTGTCTGAATGCACAGGAGGCCAAATTGGTTCCGTACCATAATTGAGTTGTCAATTTCTGTATTGAGTTCCAACTTTCAATCCATGCGAGAAATCTAATGTGCGTAATCATCGAGAAATGGTCATTATTGAATACGAAGGTTTGGATACCATTAGAGTTGACAGCAAATCGGAATTTTTCAGAATTGTTTGTCAATTTTTGGATACAATTGAGTCTGATCTGGAAATTGAGCAACCTGCTTAAGAATAGGAATGGTCTTTCAAATTGCTGCGATATTTTTAATCTTTTTCAAACGGCCTGGCATGATTTTTTTTTAACTTTAGATCGGCTTTCGCAATGAAACCTGCACGGACTTTGAGAGCTCTTTCCGATTCTCATTCATACTGGAAAACAAATTCAAATTCTTCTGACGTTCCTGCACCAACATTCCAGTTACACCACAAAAATGACGAATTGATAACTTTTCTATTTTCGTCTTTAAACTTCGTTTGTAGTTTACGGGTTAGGGCGTCATACGAATGATCAAAGCTAAACAAGTATAAAGGAAACTTTTATTTGTTTCTTCAAGAAAGTTGAAACTTTTTGCATTTCGTCAGTAGTATAAAATGCGGAGTTGACGATTGACCGGAGATTAGAAAATGAGTTCGAGTCCCACCTGCTGGACTATATTTTTCGTAAATTTCAAATTAACTATTTCCCCAGTTAGTACATTTTTAAATCCACAACTTCACATTTACTGCTTGAAATAGCAATAAAAATATCTTGGCTTGCACTATAGTCATTGAACATGAGAAATATACCTATAATTATCATAGTTATTAATAATATGTCTTTATTGTATAAATTTGTTTTTATTCAGTAAGTAGTAGATATTACTGCCTGTTTTTTTTTTTTGTCTTTTTGACACGCGCAAAAGTTCAATGATCCTGAACATAGGTTTTTAAAATTTATCACACAACCTGTGTCGATCGAATGATCATATTTTACCAAGTTTTGCTCAATAAAAACTTCGACAATAGCAAAATTTAATTTATCGTGCTTAGGTAATTGGCGAAAAATCTCGACGAATTGTTAAATTCCATGCATTATGCTTTTAATGTTTGTGTGAAAAAAAAACGAATAAATCTGGGTGCATGCAATAATTATTAAGGATCAACATTTGGCGTGCCCAAATAGTTTCGTATTATTTGTAATACTTCTTTTTGTGTCAAACTTAAAATAACACTACAAATTGGTTTTATTCGGTGGTAGTAAAATGACGATAGGAAAGTAAATTTCATCGATGGTCTGGAGAGAAAAAGTGCTTATTCAGTACATTTTTTGTTAGATTTTATATTTTTGTTTTGAGCCTAATGTTTTACTCAATCACTCCAAGATTTTTTGTTTTTAGAAAGAATTAAAAAGGAGTTGATTGTTGCTTGTATTTTTAGGAAAACAACATCTTAATCGCTTTACTTTAAGCCTTCTTAACTTATCTTCCTCCTTAACCTTAAAGCTTTTCAAATCACGGAGAATCGATTATTCAGTTTCTGGTGAATTAAAGTTTCTTTTACCGTTCCAAATGCCCGCTATCATATCGATTATGGCAACCGTTAGTTACGATAAAATTAATATTATAACCTAATATTCACTTCGCAATCGGTCGATATTTCCAACAGAAATTAATTTACCTTCAGCATTATGCAGCACCAGGAGCAGCTGGAAAATAGCCACCAGAGCTAACGTTCTTGCGCCGGAACCAACCCCCGAGAGCTTATCCATATTTAACAGGCCGAAACGTCTACTCTCGAGAATTTCGTCGAATTGGTTTTTGTTCACAATGTGAGCTACCTCTCTGCTTCTTACAAATTTTTTGCTTCTTCTTGCTTTTTATATACCCTACAGGCTGCCAACAGACTGAAAACAGCGAACGTACATTTTCCCGTCTACCGACACCTTTTCGGGAAAAAAATTCACGTCCGTCACGCACATTTCCACTAACGAGAAACAGAAGTATCAGCCACACAGCCGGCAGGAAGAAAAGAAGCACCAAATTTGATGATAATCACTACGTAATTCTCAAACCCACTCCCCGGACGAGGCTCGCATCTTTTGTTTTGCTTCCACGCCACACTCGCAGCAAACAAGCGCGCGCTCTATTCAACAGTGTAATATCATTAATTTTCCTCTCTTCACACCAGCAGGATCACGTTTTTCCTCGGCAGTTTTTCTTGGCTAAAGCGCGCCCTTACCAGCGCTATTTAGCATACCATTTGAAAGGACGGCTTTTCCGGAGTGTTTTTTTTTTATCTTTTATTTTCTTTTTTCTCTACCAGTCGGTTTGTTGGCTGCCGCAAATCACATTCAATTAATCAAATTTTCACAGTTTCCACACTCAATCATCTTTTCATATTAATAACTTTTCCGCTCGTTTCCCTACAGACGAACGTCACAAAGCGCACTGATTCTTCCCAATCTTCTGTTGGGCTTCGCTGCGGGCTCTGCTCACTTTATGGTTTTCATTTTTCACGTTGTGCTATTGTTACCGTTTCCTTGATTCCGTTCCGCGCAGTTTCTATTCTATTCCTTCAGATAGTGACCTTCGATTTTTCTCTTCTACTTGCCATTCCACAGAAATAAAGGACGCGTAAACAACACTCAGGATTCGTCAACACATTTTACCCCCACAATTCTAGCGCAGTGTTTATCGAAGGGTGACATTCTGTTGGCTTAGGGTTAATGATTTTTATTTCTCGCACCTACTGGGTAGACCGTCATTCGTTCAACGTCCCCGTTTGTAACCTTCTTTCTGGCATACCAAACGACCGCAATATGGTTTAACGTTCACTTGAACGTTTTGTTTTTCCTTTCTAACCGATCTTCTTCGAATCTTATCGCAAACACATTGACACTCACAAAGATCGATTGAGGCTTTGTGCTACAAACGCCAAATCGCAGCTCCAAAATTCCGCAAGCACCCTCACAGGTAAGGCGACCCCATAAATCACTTTTCGCCTGACACCTGCACAAAATCGACTAGAGATATCTGCTATCTTCAGTGGAAAGCCTCCAAAAACATGCAGACACCGTTAAATACACTTTCCCGGAGGAACGCAGCTTGTTCCTAAACGAAACGCTCGGCTCGACTGTCTAACTGACACTAGCTTGTGAATCTGGGGGAAAATTGCTCCAACCGAGTCAACCCCGAAGCCAACAGCCAGCTGTCGTGAGTCGTGAGAAACATTCATCTAAAGGTATTTTGCGTCCTGTAGGCATCAAGCTACAAACCTAGCAGAACAGGGATATTTATCCCGTGCACCGAAGTAGCGGAAAAAAATCAACAACATCAGCCGAAACATATCCGGCTCGGGTACGATTCTGCGCAGTTCAAGCGGACTGCACGCGGTGGACCCCCCGCTCGGGTGCGAAGGATTCACGAGATGTTCGGCCGACAGCGATAGCAGGATCCTTTGCCCACCGATACACCCCCAACTTCATGGACTGATTACTCGAATGGCCCAGGTGATGGTACCGGCGGCGGCCGACTCCGGCGACTAGCAGATCCCTGATAAAATGGGATACACAGAGCGCGGCGGTTTATTTTTATGTCCTTTCAAGGGAGATGGTATTTTGCCGGCAGAAGAGCACTTCCGTCGGGATGAGACGAGGCGCAGGAACTGGAGCTAAGTGTCCACGCTGGGCCAGTGTTGCCATGTTGGGTTGATATAGTTTACGCAAAATGATGTTATAAAATGCCAAAAGTAGTGTAGTAACAACTGAAATATATATGTAAAAATTACAAAATCACATATCGAAACTAAGAACAATGAACCCAAAATATAAAACTCAAACCCAAAATTTGAAAAAAAATAATTCCAGACAAAAATAAATTAGAATCAAAAATATGAACATCGTTTTTATCATTATTTTTTCTGACAGCTTCATAATTTATTATTGATTCTGAATTAGATAAGCATTTAGGTCTACGGATTTTGATCAATACATACATTTTGGATAATACAATACAGTACATAGGGACAATTCATAACGGATTATATACTATCGAGTATCGATTATAGATAAAAGATTATGAATTATAAATGGTAGCTTATGGCTTGCGAATTGCAGATGAAGTATTTTATGTATTGAACTTCAAAAGAATGTCTGGAATTGATTACTGTTTTCTGGATAGCATTCTTATTTCGAACAAACATACTGGATGGTATTCGGCCATAATTGGCTATTTTCCAGAAACCGGAAGTCACCATCTTGAAATTCAAAATGGTGCCTGGAGTTGTTGAGCATCCTTTTGATTTCGAAAATACCCATATTATGTGGTACACAGTTGATTACTTTGATTACCGAGAACCACCATTTTAAACTTCAAAACGGTTTTTAAATTTCGGTTTCTGGGCAGCATTCTGGTTCCGGAAATATCTATATTGGCTAGTATTCGACCCTTTCACCAACTTGAACTTTATTCGTCTGGCGATGATTTCCGGCCTCTGGGTATTATCTCAGTTACAAAAATACCCATATTAGAAGGTATTTAATATTGTTTTTAGTTCCGGTTGGTCGAAATCTGCGTTCAAATCAATTCACAATGCTCTGTATTCTGGTAGACGCTTAGTTGAAAATCCGTTGAAAACTAACTGTGTTATTAGCATTCAAAAATGAACAATTTTCGTGACGCATTCGATGTTTTTTTTTTTTTTTTTAACGTAGAAAACGTGTTACGGCAACATATACAGGGGATCAACTTCAATACACTTCCAGTTTCAAAAACCGAAAACATCGAGAGCATCACGAAAATTGTCCACTTTCAAACGTTTTAAACTTAGTCAGTTTCCAACCGATTTCCGTCATTTTTGCAGCAATCGATTGGAAAATCGTCTAAGCACTAAGGTCGACAAAATATACCTAGTCAACTGGGAATGCGCGCTTGGTGTTATATGCATAAATCATTACATGACTGTACCAGTACCAGTACGGACGTTGGGTGCTGATCGTGGCGAAGAAAGAAAAACCGGGTTTCAATTTCTGGCTAATCGTACTGGTGCGTTGATACTTGAGCACCCGTATCTAGGAGTTGTTATGGAGTTTTCAGTAGCTGCAGAATTACTAGAAATGGCAGGCAATTCTACTGAAGAAAATGAGAGAACTAGAATCATCGGCGAATGGTTATCCGGAATGACGATGATTAAACAAACTTGCCAGTGTTGTTACTGTTGTGAAATACAATAGCTACTTTTGGTGTTCTACAATTATACAATTAAAGTAATTAAAATTTTTCATCTTGTGTAACAAACGTAAAACTGCAAATTTCAGAATTTGCAAGGCAAAAAAAATTCAACATTTTCTCAAGAACGTGTTGGTGGCCTTGACAAGGGCCGGCTGTAATTTTTACTTGTTCTTGTGCTGGATGGCAGCAGATAACATAAATGCAGTATTTACGCTACTTTGTCTCAAAACAATCGGTTATAATTTGACATCACAACAATATCAAACACGCAACAATCTGCTTCCATCCGACACGAGAACGGGTACATTGTCTCCTTTCAAGCCGCAACACTATACGATACATGTTATATTGTTGCGTTTGCGAGATCTTTGAACAATCGTTTTACGAAACTGGGAGAAACTGTTGGAACTTCAAATAAAGACGGGGCTATTCAGAAGATAGCTCTGCAACAGAATAAATTGAGATTTAATTTTCGCCCATTAGTGTTCCTTCATACGAAACAAATCTTTTACGTACGTGGGGAAATGAGAAAGCGTAACAAAAAGGCGTTACCCTTTTGAGTGCGTTAGATCGGACATCACACGCGATCTGACCATGACGCATGATTGAATGAAAATTGCAATTGCAGTAATCGGTCTTTTTCAAGGCTGCTACATTAGGCCCAAGTTCAGGAGCTGCCGACTAAAAAACGGCCTCCTACAACCTGACTGTGCCGATAGCGACGTGCATGGCGAGTATGCCATCGCAACGTCACTGGAAAGACCGTCCAACTGATAATGACCAACAGTCTGCGAATCAAGTAGCGGCACAAAGCTTCCTGCTGAACTTCAAGTACGGCAAAGCACGCATGCGGCAGGTTGGCAGAAAGTCTTCGAACACAGGAGCGAAAGGCTCTGTTCCAAGCGGGAAAGTACGTTCGGAGACTTCCTCAGGGAGTGTATCGCCACCACTTGCACGTTGCAATCCAGCGACAGCAAAAAAAAGTTCCGCTGAAAAATCGAAAGTGGAGTAAGCGTGAGCGTCTGAGCAGTCGCGGTCCTCAGAGCCTCAATTCGTCAAAACGTGGAAGTCGCACTTCTGTCGCCTGCCGTTTGCTGCAACAGGAGCCTGTTGCTGATAGTGCGTAGACAACCCGACCCAGCGACACAGCTGATGGCAACCGTCCACCAATCGGAACTCCACAAGATCCGAGGAAAGACGCGTCGTCCACTTAAAGTGAGGTGAGTACCTGCTTGAATACCTAACGTCTAACAACGTTAACGTATGCAATATGAGTAACGAACCAACTTTTAGTAATGCTATTAGACAAGAGGTCCTAAATCTCACTCTATGTAGCGCCTCGATAACGGAGAAAGTCGAAAGCTATATATATCAAATTTGACATCGAGGCTACTCCTCTCAGAAAAGAACACTTTAGTATTTCTAAGAAAACCAATTGGAACTTTTTCAAGGAACATCTGGTTAGCTCAAGGACATCCTGCCAAATAAATATTCGAACTGCAGTCGAACTGGATATCGCAGCAAGTGACCTACAGCATAGGATCACAGAAGCTTTCAATTCAAACTGTCCGTTAACAAAACGGACAGTCTGCCGTGATGTATCCTGGTGGAACGAAACTCTTAGTAACCTTCGTCGGGAAGTTAGACGCTTGTTCAACAGGGCCAAAACACGACCAACTGTACGCAAAAGTTGGACTGTGCGTAACCATATCAATATTGCGTCTTTCTAGAGCATCTTTTGTACTGTTTCGAAACCAGTACAACGAATGTGTGTTGTTCATAACGCATTTGGTGCTCTATCGAATGTTCATGGTATTGGACGGCTCAAAATCAAAACACATTTAAAGTATTAACCGGGCTAGTATTGTCATGATTATTTGTACTGGTATTGGTAACATTTTCTAGAATGCCGCTATCGTTAAAGCAGTGCGAGCAGGAATCAATACTGTGAATCTTGGTACTGACTAGGTTTTTTCTCTGTGTGGACTCATCACTGCAACCAGAGCTTAGATCTATTGTGATATTGCCCAGGTGTTTTCTGTACTCAACACTTCATATTATTAGCAGTAGCACTATTGAAGTAAGTGATACGCTTATCATTCATATCAGTGCTTGTGTGTAATTACCTTTCCGGTTCAAGCTTACTGCTCTACTATACCGAGCCTCTGTCCATCCTAGCAATATCGCCTAGTTACAATTCCCTGGAGAGAACTTTCATATGTTACTCACACCAGTGTTATTATAATAGGGACTTATTTTTGTTAGGGGGAGAGTCAACAGGGGTACTGTAGAATCCAGATTGAAGTAAGGGTACGTGGTGGGGAGCCTGAGAATAAACCCATGCTTGAAGTCCTTTGACAACCAAATGACCTGATTCTACTAAGATTCGAACACACGACCACCCGCTTACCAAAGCGGACTCTGTAACCTTGCGGCTACGGAGCTCCCTACTGACTAGGTTAATGCAAATATGAACTGACTTCACTATCATGAATCCGGTCATTCAAAAACATCATCGAATCAATAACAATTAAAAAGTGATTGGATTTGTTTGAAACATTTTGCATTTAACGACGACTCTGGTTTTATTCATATTAATTCGGTTCCACCTTACTGGCACCACCGTCAGTAAATTCTGTTGCAACAAGGCTCGCTATTGGCTGTTTTGGTTGCTGACAGTGATTAGAGATACACGAGCCTTCAATACGCACCGACTCGCGAAAGTAACCAGTGGTTTTTTGAGCGCCCCAAAACTGATCGTTTGCCCAAACCGAAGTCTACCGATACACCACGATTTTGTGTATAAAGACTGGAACGCGCAAAAATTGGTCGACAAAAAAATCGTTTCTTTCAGTCAAAATTCGTAATACAAAAATCCTTCTATTTTTATTTTGGTAGTTCAACTCACATGTTTAAAGGAAGAAATGTTCGTTTATTATTTTGGTTTGCCAAATCCAAACTGCCGTGCCTTCCGCTTAACCCCTTTCATTGAATTTTGTACAGTGGTCTTATCGACCATATTTGTCGCCAAACGCCAGATAGATTTATTCTGCTGCTCTTATTCGATGGACTTATGAGTTTTTTTTTGATATTCTGTTTGACCAAGTCTCAATATTGTTCGATAGGGCGGAAATCTGGGCTGTTAGGAGGGTTGTGGTCTTAGGGTACCACAACCACGTTGTTCGCATCCTAACACTCGATCACCTTTTTCCCATAGTGGCAGCTTGCCAAGTTCGACCAGAACAGCACAGGTCTGTTATGTTGCTCTAGGAATGGTAGCAGCTGATTTTCTAGGCACTCCTGGACGTAGATCTCTTGATTGACGGTTTCGTAGTCATGGAAATGCTGCTTTTAGACCACACGTGCATATTGCCTGCCAGACGAGGTATTTTTTCGGGGACTTCGATATTTTGATGGTTTTAAAAATTTAGGCCACCTTCCCTTTTCCTGGTACGGTATGAAATTCCTGTTCCGGAAGCTGCTGGAAATCAACCTTCGCATAAATTTCGTTACCCACGGTCGAACTTTGTAAGCAGATTACAGTTTTCCGGACCACCGCTTTGCCGAGGTATTTTGTTCGAAATCTGGGTTCGCCACCTTCACAGTCTAAAACGTCGACAACACGGCTCGTTTCTCGGCCTGATGCACATATATATGGGAGACAATGAGCTTGCCAGTGACGTACCTAATGAAAAGATTAGGATTCCGCATATAATTCGCTGCCACCTTCTTCATCGTCGCTGCCTGGCTGAATTACGATTGCCGCCGCTTGTAGGCTTCTTGGTGGTCGACAGACGCTCCCCGAACACTTTTAAGATATATGTTACGGTGGATTTGGCCACATCCAGCAATTTTGCCAATTTGAGATGCGAGAATGTCGGATTCTCTTGCTGCGCGAGCAAAATTTTGACACGCTGTTCCTCTTGCTTGAACGCCATTTTGAAAATTGGAGAGCAACTGGTGAAAACTCATTTTAGCATTTTAGCATGGTTTTTTAATGCATTTTAACAGAAATACGCCAATTTAAAGTCGACCAATTTTTGCGCGTTCCAGTCTTTATTCTACATATTCTGATTTCGATTTCTGTCAATGTATTCATTGCGCAACAGTTGCATTATTTTTTTGACACATTTGTTGTGCAAAGCCATCTCTAAATCTGCTAATGAAGAAGGAGGCAGAGTTTGGTACACTTAGACTACGAAGAAACACAACGATGCTGGAAGGTGACCTAACGGGACACCTAACACCTTTAGTAACAACAGTCTCTAACACCCGACGTTTCGGCCGTTTTTGGTGGCCTTTTTCAAGGGAAACTGTATTTAATAGTGGAAGTCACTCACTTTAATTATGTCGGCCGAAACGTCGGGCAATTTGAACAGATTGTCGTATAATATCTCTAAAAAGACTGAGAAAGCCAGATCAATCCTATCTGTACAACTCATACCAGTCGTAGATAATACACAATAAGTCTCTAACTTTAGTAACAACAGTCTCAGACTGGATGAAAGCAAAACCCAACATGGACGTTCCATATAGGGTGATTGACACAGATCGTTCGGTGAGGTACAATGGAGGGCCGAGTCTTCCATCGGGTACCATCCGACCCTACACGTATGGCTCAAAAATCGAGTCCCAGACTAGATCAGGGGAGCATTGTTAACTGGATTCATACCATGCTCGCAAAAAGAGAAATCACTTCTGAGTTGGAAGGTTCGTCTATTACGGTAAGGGCAACGAAAGGATGTCCGCAAGAAGGTGTTCTTTCGCCACTTATGTGGTCTTTGGTGGTGGACGATCTTCTCAAAAGCTTAGAAGCAAAAGGTTTCGAAGTTGTGGGCTTTGCAGATGACATAGTCATCTTGGTAAGAGAAAAGTTCGACAACATAGTTTCGGAAAGAATGCAGGAGGTTCTGGAGTATACCCAGTCTTGGTGTATAAAGGAGGGTCTCAGCAATAATCCGACAAAAGCTGTAATCGTACCTTTCACTAGTAAGTGGAAATTCAATCTGAAAACTCTCAAGCTTGGAGGAGTAGAAATTCCATTCAGTGAACAGGTTAAATACTTAGGAGTTATCCTTTTTTTTTTTATTAACTCGTTTATTTGACACGGCACAATACCTCTAGGTTTACGGTGCCAGATACAAAAAATAAAATTAAAAACGCTACTGCTGCTGTATATTATTATTTGTTGCATTTGGTTTTCTTGTTGTTGGGCCATCTCGGTTGTTACTGCGCGTCGTGGTCCTTTTCCGGGGAGGTGAACCAATATTCTTGCCTGCCTCCGGGTCAGAGCAAATCATGTCGTTCTCGCTGGCTGACATCTCGCTATCGCTTCCATTCGAGGTTTTGTACTTTCGGAGTCTTCGTTTTATCTCTTTAAACTCGATGACATCAGTATCAGGTAAGTTGTCCTTAGTTTGCGCTGATGTATCTTGGACCGATGTTTTTTCCGTTGCTGTTTTAGTTGTTGGCAGTTTCGCATTTGGATTTTGTGTTGTTGTCTTCGTTGTTTCCGTTGATGGTAATTTCTTTGATGACTGTTTACTTCTTTTTTCGTCGTTGGCTGTCGAGGATGACGAACTGTGTTGTACCGCTTTGTTGCAGGGTTATCCTTGATGCCAAGCTAAACTGGAACGCACATCTTGACTATGCAATCAACAAGGCGATCAGTGCATTATGGTTGTGCTCCAAAACCGTTGGGTTTGAGACCGAAAATGGTGATGTGGATATTCACATCTATTATACGTCCAAAACTGACCTACGCTGCGTTAGTGTGGTGGTCAAAAACCAAAGAGTCCACCGCTAGAACAAAGCTAGATAAAGTTCAACGACTTGCGTGCATTGCTATAACAGGAGCAATGAAAAGCACCCCGTCAAAAGCTCTTGATGCAATTCTTCATCTTCTGCCGTTGTACGAATACGTGCAACTAGAAGCAGAAAAGAGTGCCTTGAGGCTAAAAAGAACAAAAAATATCTTGTCAGGTGATCTTGTGGGTCACCTGACTATACTGGACTTTTTCAAAAGAGGGCCAGTGATGAGTATGAATGGAGACTGGATGGCACCTCAGGATAACCATGATATTTCCTACAAGGTATGCGAAACGTCGCGTACAGACTGGGAAGTCGGAGTTCCTCATGTCCGTCCCGGTTCAACGATATTTTTCAAGATGGCTCAAAAATAGGTACTAAAACTGGTGCAGGAATCTTCGGCCCTTGAATTAATATTTCAGTGGCAATGGGAGACTGGCCAACAGTGTTTCAAGCAGAGATTTTTGCAATCCTTGAATGTGCGAATGTGTGTCTGACTAGGAAATACAAACATGCAAATATTTGTATTTTCTCTGACAGTCAAGCAGCACTGAAAGCACTTGATGCTTAGAAATTTACATCCAAGATTGTCTGGGAATGTATTCTCACATTGCGACAGCTATGTCAAACAAACTCAGTAAATTTGTATTGGGTTCCAGGACATTGTGGCATTGGTGGGAATGAAAAGGCAGACGAACTTGCAAAACAAGGATCTAACTCACAGTTTATCGGCCCAGAACCTTTCTGCGGTATATCAAACTGTGCAGTGAAAATGGAGCTAAAACGCTGGGTGGAACAAAAGGTGATAACCAATTGGTTCGATGTCAAAAAGTGTTCCCAATCTAAAAGATTTATCACACCAAACGAGAATCATTCGAAAAAGCTCCTAGAGCTCAACAAAAGAGTTCTTTGTACATACGTCGGCCTAGTAACGGGGCACTGTCCGAGTAGATATCATTTAAAGAACATTGGCCGGGTTCAGGATGATATCTGTCGCTTTTGTAATATGGAAAGCGAGACATCGGAACATCTGCTGTGCAGTTGTGGTGCTTTATTTAAACGCAGATCAAGGTTACTTGGCAGTGGCTGTTTACAGCCCAAAGAGATTTGGTCTTTAAATCCTGGGAAGGTGATTGGCTTCATAAACCATATTTCACCTGACTGGGAGCGTGTCGGTGCAGGTACCTGATCACTCAACAATAGTGGTCATTGTATTTTGCAAGGGGACACGTATAGCAATTGACTGGGATATATATTACAAAAGTTCTCATCAATGGACAACGTAATTCTAATTCCCTAACAAAAAAAAATGGTTAGGGATCTACGGACCAGGTATAAAGTCCACTATCTCTTTGGTAAAGTGACCAACCGCCATCAAGCGGAGCTGTACGCAATATATATGTCTGTGCTACGATATGTCTGAAGCGCAACTATAGACATGCGAAAATCGGAGTTATTTCAGACAGTCAGGTCGCACTGCTGACATTAAAGTCTGCCACATGTGTTTCCAGACTGGTCTGAGAGTGCATTACAACACTCAGGGAACTTCCCCGCCTCAACAAAGTTTTGCTACCCGGACATTGTGGAATCGAGGAAAATGAACATGCCGACAGCCTAGCAAGACAAGGATCTGCTCAGCAATCCATTGAACCGTAACCGGTTCTGGGTACCTCCATATCCGCCATTGAGGGCGAATTCTGTACATGAGTACAGGAAAAGCTAGAAATAGCATCTCATTGGCAACCAGCGCAGGATTGAAGACAAGCTAAACAGTTTATCTACCCCAACCTTGCGATTACCAAAAGGCTACTTAGTTTAACTCGTAGTGAACTACGCATCATGACGGAACTCCTCACCTGACACTGTCCCGCTCTCTGTCATTTAAAGAAAATCGGCAAAGTCCCAACCGACAATTGCCGCTTCTGCAACGCTGAACCTGAGAGCTCAGCGCATTTGCTCAGCTTTTGCGGAGCTGTTGCTTCATCGAGATTCAATTTTTTCGGAAGTTACCTCTCAACTCCATACCAGGTATGGAGCACCAATCCCAAAACGGTCACTGGTTTCATCAACCTTGTTGTTCCGAATTGGGACACACAGGCTTACAACCAACTTGCTCAACTCCATCAATGAGTTCGAGCATCCTGTAATCTGTGCAAAGCAATCGGGGCCAACCACAAAAGACAATCATTCCTGTCGCAGTGGCAATTCTGTCCAATGCCCTTCAGGCATACACAAAAAATCATAAATTTTGGATCCTTTGATTGTTAACTATAGAATGTGTCATACATGTTGCGGATGATAGATTATTATAGTCAATTGCGGGCTTCTGTGCATTATCTCGATCCCGATTGGTATTCGATAATTTTGGGATGTTTTCCAGACAGCAGGAGTCGTCATCCTAGATTTCAAAGAGGCATGCGGACCTAATTTCTGGTACCTGGATTCCGTAATTCTCATATAGGGTGGTATTTGGCCATTTTGGTATGTTATTCAGCAACCAGAAGTTGCCATCTTAGAATTCAAATTCTGGGTTCGATTCTTAGCTTCTGTGCATCATCTCGAACATTTTAAGCTGTTCTCCGGAAAAATTGTTCCACATATGTGTTTACCACCATAGAAACATGTCCTGCTCCCAAAAACTTCTACATGACAAATTTGGTTCCATTTGCTTGATTAGTTTTCGAGTTGTAGAATATAACAAACGCATCGCGAACATAGTTGTGTTGGATTTAAGTCACGTGGAGTAGAAATAGCGGTTACGTCATTTCGTTTTTGTGAATTACTGACGCTATTTTTCACACTTTTGAATATATTTCGGCCCCCATAGGTCCAATTTGGTGTGTTCTATCGTTTAATCGCAAAAAACACAAATCGACTACTTTAGCGCTTACGTCAGTCTGCGAGATTACGGCAGTATACTGATCAACACAAGTTTTCCTCAGGACTTAAACTAGAAAATGAACACCGTTCTGTTTTGGTTTCAGCTGTATAACCATTTTCATGCAGTTTGGTACCCCTATCCAGGTCGCTTCATAGACTGCAGAGTAATTGCTCGCCAGGTTTCTTACTTATACGTTTGCTTACGGAACAACTTCTCTTAGGTTTCTGGAGACTTTACGCACCTTCGAAATGCTAGAGGCACCAAAACTCACAGTATAGGAAAAAAAGTTTCCAGTCTGAGTTCTAGAGCAATTTTTTTCACTTTTGTCATCCAGAGTTTTCAATTATGAATTCAACATTAAATCCATAATTAGCAATTCTTAGACTAGAGTTATGGATAATGGATTTTGGATTAGAATCTGCATATTGTGGGTTATTGAGCATCTAATTTTACATTAATAACATTGATAAATTTTTCAGTTTTCACTTTCTCAGATTTCGCGGGTTCTAACTATAGAATACTGGTTTTTAATAAAAACTCGTGGATTTCGAGTTTTAAGTTTATTTGTATCTGCTTTATTGCCTAAGAATTTTGGATTTTGGTTGATTTTTAAATAAAATTTTGGATTTTGGATCTTATGTTTTGCCTTTCTCCTAGAAAGGTATAGCAATCACTTGCAAAACCGAAAGTATAAAAGTGCTCCAAAGGGCCGAATGGCATATATCACTCGACTCAGCTCGACGAGCTGATCATTTTCTGTATGTGTGTGTGTGTGTGTGTGTGTATGTGTGTGTGTGTGTGTGTATGTGCAGATTTTTATTCTCACTCACTTTTCTCAGAGATGGCTGGACCGATTTTCATGAAATTAATTGCAAATGGAAGGTCTTGTTGTCCCATAAGATCCTATTAAACTTTATTGTAATCGAATTTTTAGTTTCGAGGTTATGTATCAAAATGTGAAAATCACGAAACATCATTATCTCGAAAACTACACAACCGATTTGAACAAAATTGACTTCGAATGAACGGGCTACCTGAAAAACCTTTAACTTTTGAATTTTATGAAGATTGAACTTGTGGTTCAAAAGTTATGAAAAGAAACGTGTTCTGAAGACTGTTTAATCTCACTCATGTTTCTCAAAGATGGCTCGACCGATTTTCAAAAAATCAGTTTCAAATGGAAGGCCTAGTTGCCCCATAAAACCCTATTGATTTGTTTTGCAATCGGACTATTACTTTGCCTGTTATGTTTAAAAATGTGAAATCAGGCTATGAAAAGGAACATATTTCGAAGACTACTTGGACTCACTCACTTTTCTCAAAGATGGCTGACCCGATTTCCACAAAATTAGTGTCAAATGAAATGTATAGCTGCCTCATAACACCCTATTGAATTTTACTGTAATCGGGCTGTAACTTCGTCTGTAATGTATCGAAATGTGAAAATCACGAAACTTCATTATCTCAGAAACTACACAACCAATTTGAACAATATTGATATGAAATGAACGAGCTAGTTAAGAGGTAACTGATGAATTATGATTGAACACGTGGTTTAAAAGTTTGGTTGCCCTATACGTTCTCATTTCATTTAATTATAATCGAACTTAAGCAACCGTTATGTATTAAATTGTTAATAAAACAACGAAAGCCTATTATTTCGAAGATTACATGACTTATTTGAACATAACTAGTGTCATACGAACGAGTCATCTCTCGAACTTACAAATAACAAACTACATAACAATTTGATATGTGGCTCAAAAGTTATGGAAAGCGAAGAAATTCAAAGACTATTTAAAACTATACCTGCTTTGATCGATATATGTGGCCTCAACATAATTTAAATGTGGTATCGTACTATTTGAACGTTCCAATTTAATTGATTCCTTGCGATGTGTTAAAAGTCTGCAAATGCACGACGAATCGGCCATAGGATAAGATCAAAGTCAAACAACAAATCGTTTGAAATGATTGGGTTTTTCGAAATGACAATATCCTCGACTTTTGGCTTCTGTACATCGCCCTAATTCTGAATTTATTCATATTGGGTGGTATTCGGTCATTTTTAGCAGATTTTCTGGCATCAATCTGACACCGGAAATTGGTTGTTTTCCAGAAACTAAATGTGGTCGTCTTTAAATTCAAAATGATGTCCAGGGTCAATGTTTGGCTTCTATGCATCATCTCGATTACAGAAATATTCATCTTGAGTATTATTCGGTCATTTTCGACTGTTTCCTGAAAGTTGCCATTTAGCAATTCAAAATGGTGCCTGAGGTCAATTGTTAGCACATTGCATCATTCTGGTTCCAGATATACTCATATTGGATGGTATTTGGTTATTTTAGGCTGTTTTTCACAAACCAGAAGTCGCCATCTTGGATTTCGAAATGGTATTTGAGATAATTTCTAGCGGGGTGGGGTGTTATTCGATCATTTTCGGCTGTTTCCCAGGAACCGGAAGTCGCCAACCTAGAATCCAAAATGGGATGTGTGGTCGATTTCAGCTGCTGTGTATCATTCTAGATCCGGAGATACTCATGTCAGGCGGAAATCGGCCATTTTTGGCTGTTTTCCAGAAACCAGAAGTTGCCATCCTACAATTCATAGTGGTGTTCTTGCAACATTCTGGCTCCGGAGATACTCATAATGGGTGGTATTTGGTCACTTTGGGCTGTTTTTCAGAAACCAAAAGTCGTCATTTTGAACTTTAAAATTGCCTGTGAAATCAATTTATGTCATCTGGGCGTAATTCTGGTTCCGAAAACATTCATATTGAATGGTATTTGGTCATTTCCGGCTGTTTGCCAGACACCGGAAGTCACCATCTTGAAATTCAAGATTGTGTCTGTGATCAATTTTTAGCTTTTGTGCATCTTTCTGGTTCCGGAGATACTCATATTTAACGGGAATCGTCCATTTTAGGCTGATTTCTAGAAACTGGAAGTTGCTATCTTACAATCCAAAATGTTGCCTAAGGTCGATTATGGAACATATTTTTTACCACTAAAACATTCACCTGCCAAATTTGGTTCCATTTAGTTGGTTAGCTCTCTAGATGTGCAGAAATTTGTGTTTCATTTGTATGGCATCCCTCCCTTCCAAAAGAAGGAGGGGTGTCAAAACATTATGGACATATTTTTTACCCCTTAAAACATCTACATGCCAAATTCGGTTTCATTTGCTTGGTTTGTTCTTGAGTTGTGCAGAAATTTATGTTTCATTTGTATGGAACCCCTCCCTTCTAGAAAAGGGAGGGGTCTCAAACTATCATGGGAACCTTTATCGGCACCAAAACCCCTACACGCCGATCGGTTCGGTAATTTCCGAGCCTATATGGATCAGACAGACAGACAGACCGGATTGCATTTTTATATGTATAGATTACAACATCAATATTTTTTAAGAGTAAATATACATTTATTGGATTAAAGCGTTCATGTAAATCTATTTTTACAAATAAAAGTTCGAATGAGAAAGGCTGGGTCTGACCGCTAGGTGGATTAATTTAGGTTTTTAGTTTGGGTTTTGAGTATTGTATATTGAATGTTGTCCAACAATTTTTGATATTTGGTTTTGGATTTTGGATATTGGATTTGCGGTAGACGACCAATTTAAAAAGATTCTATGTTTATATCTCAAGTCAGAATCGAAAGAGCAGAAGACAATATCGAAAGGCTATAAGTAGAAAAACAGAACAGAAGTTACAAATCAGAAACAAAAAACAGAAAATAGAACGTCAGAAACCCTAAAATGAAAATGCGAATAAGTAATTAGAAAATCTCCTCATGTAAACGAAAATCGAAATAGATTCAAAGTGTTCCGTTTGCAACATGGGAGCAACTTTATAGTTGCTCATATATAACGTACTCATATATAAAACAGCCTTTTGATAACAAAATCATTCTTATAAAAAGTAAGTTCACAGAATCTCTATCGAAAATTTAAGAAAAACTCTTTGAACAATGCCCTCCTTCTGGTTTCGAAAACAGAGAATAATATCAAATATTTATAGGGTCGTGCTTGTTTGTTCATTCCTTTGATTATTAAATAGTTCAATCAACAGTGAAGATTAGTTATCATAGTGTACTCCGAATAGTAAATGCTTATTTGTAAAGCAATCATCTGCGACTATATTTTCCCAGAAGATAACACATACCTTGATCGATCTGAAAGTGAATCTGTGTCTGCATATCACTTAGAGTTGAATTTTGGGATGTTTACTATCTCACCTCAGTGAAAAACAGCAAAGCGAAAAAAGTACCTAAGCACGACTACTAGCTGTCTCGAGCGCATCTCAACTTCCCGGTCCACAAAACGCATTGCACTTTCGATTCTGAAGCAGGGAATATCGTCCTCAGGCGAATGCTGCCGACGCCGGTACAAGTGGAAAGATAATATATATAAAATAGGTAAAGGTAAATAGATGAATTTTTATTTTGTTCAAACCACGACAGCACAATCAGTAACAATATTCTCTATACATAGAAAGGTACATAAATTTGCAGAGAGTCGATTTTTCCCCGCCAACACACGAGGTATGGTAAGCTTTCACTGCTATTCGAAAGTAATTTTTCAACATTCGAACGTCGGTTTTTGTGCTGAATTTTTTATTCTTACCTATCTAACGGATAGCTGTCGTCTGCGTCTGGGTTTTTGTTGGCAAACAGACTGAACGATGGCTTTATGTTCAAAAACCAAGAGGTGGCAAGGTGAAGGAACACTGAAATGACCGGTGAAATATTAAAATCGCAAAGATTTAAACTGTCAAATTTCGTTCGTTTGTTTTGTTCTTTTTCAAGTGTCAGTAATTAATTAGTTGATTCAGATAAGTAATTTATTTTGTCATTCTATATTCTCCCAATAGAAAATAAATGTCTTTATTACGCATTGATCTAAATGACCACAAGCCTTCCTTATATCATACTCTTTCGTTTGTATATGATTTCCGTTTGTCAAAGAAGTGAGCCTCCGGTGTTGTGTTCTTCTAATCCCCAGCCAGTCAATTCCCAACATAATAGTGGACAACAAAATTAAATTTATAGTTTTCATTGAGCCGTGTAAATCTGTCACCGAATCTCGACAGTCCCCCGAAGCGATGCCATTGAAATCAAATCCATGTACGCTCGAATCGAAATCTTTCCACCATAGTTATATGGTAAAATTTGCATAACAAGCCAAACAACATAGTAGAAACCGACATGCCGATCATCAACAACCCAGGTACAATCCGTCCCGGTGTCCATGTGCAAAATTCAAGCATCACCAATCGCACCACTGTCCCCACTGTGTAGAACTTTTACTACACACTTGAAAGCAACCATAAAACACGACCCGTTTTTATATGCATGTGTGAAAGGCTGTGGTGAACCGGTGAGGGTTTTTCCCCCATCGCCCAGCTACCCTCGGCTGGCTGGCTGGCTGGTCCAACGGGATGAGCTGAAAGGCCCACAGTCAGCCAGACAACCAGCCAGTCAACCAAAGGTATTCCACTCTATCCTTGATTTATTGCCTTTACGGCATTCCATCGGTATAAATTTTATGGAGACCGATTGAATGCGTCCGTTACCTCCCCGTCGACTGACTGCGTACATTTCCATCGAGCTCATTTTGCTTTGAATCGACATTAAACATGCACACTTCCGTCTACCGTTTAACGTATGAAGATCCGGGATGATTTCCTGCCTGTGTGCCTATGCCCGTGAAGCTGATCGTGTGATTCCGCCACTACAGAGAGCCGGTTGCGTTCGAATAGAAGCGCAGCGCAAAGCAGCCAATCAGTGTGTGCTGTGTTGTCGGTAAAATAACTAAATTTCTGCCGACTACCTTGGTAGGTACTTCGTGTGCGCGTGAAAATCCACGTCAGGCGGCGACGTCGTGGAAAATTTATTCCGACAGATGAAAGCTTACGCAGTTAGCGCGATGTGTAAATTGAGGGTTTTTCTTTAACAGAAAATCAATTATCAGCACCATCATTATGAGCATTAAATAACCTACAATATAGCTCTGGGACATCTTGAATCATATGATGACTAACTAGTTCTTTACTAGTAAGAACATTTTAGTAACATAGATACTACAGACGTTAAATCCAGAATGGGTGATACTGAATATCCCCGCTTCTTTTTCCATAGTTAATTCCAGAGTGATTTCATCAAGAGATTTTCACAAAATCATTGCTTAGAATATCGCACTTTTCCCTCACTTAAAACATTTAAAAATTCGCGTGCATCGAGGAATCAATGTACTGTAACGAAATAGCGAACAAGTTTTCCAGCAGCAGCGTATTAATCTTTCAGAAACGGACTTGAAGATAAAAAAATACTCTTTTCTTTTAGGTTTGTAGCCACAAATGGGAAATAACATGGAATGACATTATAATGGAATCACATTATAAAAAGAATAGGTCCTGAGTGAAAACCTTGAGGGGCATCAGAAGTGACATGAATCGGAGTTGAGTTTTGTCTGTTATGTTCAACAGTTTGTTGGCGGTTTGATCAATATGTTTTAGGCCATTTCATGCTTCTGTGTTAATGTCAATTTGGGCACTCCTATTACAGTTGAATCGCTTGATAGCGACATCGCAAGGGACCGTCGTTATAAAGAATTGTCGCAATAAAACGAAGAATTTTTATGAATATAAAGCAGAAGGGACCGTTGAAAATGTCGCTATAAAGATATTTGTCGCTATATAAACTGTCGTAATAGAGGGATTCGACTGTATTCTGAAAAAGTAATGGTAATGAGCCAGTGAGTTCCATTGTAAGATTGTTAATGAATACTGGACCTGACTGGACAGGACTGGACTGGACTGGACTGGACTGGACTGGACTGGACTGGACTGGACTGGACTGGACTGGACTGGACTGGACTGGACTGGACTGGACTGGACTGGACTGGACTGGACTGGACTGGACTGGACTGGACTGGACTGGACTGGACTGGACTGGACTGGACTGGACTGGACTGGACTGGACTGGACTGGACTGGACTGGACTGGACTGGACTGGACTGGACTGGACTGGACTGGACTGGACTGGACTGGACTGGACTGGACTGGACTGGACTGGACTGGACTGGACTGGACTGGACTGGACTGGACTGGACTGGACTGGACTGGACTGGACTGGACTGGACTGGACTGGACTGGACTGGACTGGACTGGACTGGACTGGACTGGACTGGACTGGACTGGACTGGACTGGACTGGACTGGACTGGACTGGACTGGACTGGACTGGACTGGACTGGACTGGACTGGACTGGACTGGACTGGACTGGACTGGACTGGACTGGACTGGACTGGACTGGACTGGACTGGACTGGACTGGACTGGACTGGACTGGACTGGACTGGACTGGACTGGACTGGACTGGACTGGACTGGACTGGACTGGACTGGACTGGACTGGACTGGACTGGACTGGACTGGACTGGACTGGACTGGACTGGACTGGACTGGACTGGACTGGACTGGACTGGACTGGACTGGACTGGACTGGACTGGACTGGACTGGACTGGACTGGACTGGACTGGACTGGACTGGACCGGACTGGACTGGACTGGACTGGACTGGACTGGACTGGACTGGACTGGACTGGACTGGACTGGACTGGACTGGACTGGACTGGACTGGACTGGACTGGACCGGACTGGACTGGACTGGACTGGACTGGACTGGACCGGACTGGACTGGACTGGACTGGACTGGACTGGACTGGACTGGACTGGACTGGACCGGACTGGACTGGACTGGACTGGACTGGACTGGACTGGACTGGACTGGACTGGACTGGACTGGACTGGACTGGACTGGACTGTACTGGACTGGACTGGACTGGACTGGACTGGACTGGACTGGACCGGACTGGACTGGACTGGACTGTACTGGACTGGACTGGACTGGACTGGACTGTACTGGACTGGACTGGACTGGACTGGACTGGACTGGACTGGACTGGACCGGACTGGACTGGACTGGACTGTACTGGACTGGACTGGACTGGACTGGACTGTACTGGACTGGACTGGACTGGACTGGACTGGACTGGACTGGACTGGACCGGACTGGACTGGACTGGACTGGACTGGACTGGACTGGACTGGACTGGACTGGACTGGACTGTACTGGACTGGACTGGACTGGACTGGACTGGACTGGACTGGACCGGACTGGACTGGACTGGACTGTACTGGACTGGACTGGACTGGACTGGACTGGACTGGACCGGACTGGACTGGACTGGACTGGACTGGACTGGACTGGACTGGACTGGACTGGACTGGACTGGACTGGACTGGACTGGACTGGACTGGACTGGACTGGACTGGACTGGACTGGACTGGACTGGACTGGACTGGACTGGACTGGACTGGACTGGACTGGACTGGACTGGACTGGACTGGACTGGACTGGACTGGACTGGACTGGACTGGACTGGACTGGACTGGACTGGACTGGACTGGACTGGACTGGACTGGACTGGACTGGACTGGACTGGACTGGACTGGACTGGACTGGACTGGACTGGACTGGACTGGACTGGACTGGACTGGACTGGACTGGACTGGACTGGACTGGACTGGACTGGACTGGACTGGACTGGACTGGACTGGACTGGACTGGACTGGACTGGACTGGACTGGACTGGACTGGACTGGACTGGACTGGACTGGACTGGACTGGACTGGACTGGACTGGACTGGACTGGACTGGACTGGACTGGACTGGACTGGACTGGACTGGACTGGACTGGACTGGACTGGACTGGACTGGACTGGACTGGACTGGACTGGACTGGACTGGACTGGACTGGACTGGACTGGACTGGACTGGACTGGACTGGACTGGACTGGACTGGACTGGACTGGACTGGACTGGACTGGACTGGACTGGACTGGACTGGACTGGACTGGACTGGACTGGACTGGACTGGACTGGACTGGACTGGACTGGACTGGACCGGACTGGCTTTGTCCCTGCGTCTTAAATACGTATCCTCAGTGCAGTAATCGTAAACCAGAGGCTGTTTTTCTAAGCTCTATAGAATAATACAGGGGTTCCCAAATCGTGCTCCGCGAAACTGTTTTTGATAAAAATAAAAACCTGCCGTAGAAACAGAGATCGTATGATTTCCACGTCCTTGACACGGTGGAACACTTTTTTGTATCAAACAGCACCTGTTTGCTTCCGGCAATGAAAAACCGCTAAGTCCTGAGTCCTCGATGAAGATCTCTATATCTTATTTTGGGCACTCTCCATATGATCAGGCTATAATTAAAGAATCTGATTCTCAACACACAAAACGGTTACCTACTAACGGGCATCCACCTAATGATCCCTTTAATCTGTTTCAAGCGTATGACGAAACCGACCCTTCGTTTTTCTCTGTCGCAGCCATCCCAGTAAATGTGAAAGTCGTTTTTCGACCCGTCTTTGGCAAACTCACTTCTACTACTTCCAAGATACCTACGCGTATCGGTTCGAGTTGAGTTCCAATGTTCCAAGTACTGAGTTTCCTATTATTGTTCCTTTTCGTTCGGCTGGATTGCCACCGATTGTTTCCACTCATATTTATTTCTGAATTATTCGTAGCAGGATACTTTTACTGCCGATACACCGGATGCTTTAGCTGCCGCTATACCGGATAAGACGCAATAATACAACATGGAAAACTAGACCCAACCCAATATGGAAAACTAGACGATCACGGAAACTCTTCTCAGGTAGCATACGACCGGAATACACACTGGGGTAATGATTGATGATTCACGTTCCTAGGTTCAACTCAGAGAATTTTTTTTTTCTTGAGAGTGATCATTCTAAAATGTTAAAAATTGTTTTAAGCAATTAAATTGTCTACCTAAGCAAATAGTTGGACTCTAAATAAAGTGGCTGGTCCAATTATAATACATGTTTTGTTCCGATCATGGTTACACGCGGCTCAACTATCATCTAACATCAATCCCGACTCAAGAAACATTGTTTGGGACCATCCCATCCATCAATGAAGTCACACAAAATTTGGAAAAAATTATCTCCCCCCCCCTCTTCCTTGTCACAAACTGTCACAACTTCCTTGGCCCCTCCAATTAATTACGTCACGTTTTGATACACTCCCTCCCCCTTATTTGATTATAATTGACTGAAAATTGAGAAATTTGTATAAAATGCATTATGCATAGAACGATTTTGCTTAAGAAAAACTGAAACTAAAAAGTGAAGAAGATTATAAAAAATAACTAGAAAAGGCGTTAAATCCTTAGTCCAAGGATTCTGTTGATGGAGTCGCACATCGACGACATAGAAAGCCTGCAGCATCATCGCTGATTTCTGAAAGACCATCCGTACTCAGTTCCTCTTCTTCAATCAATTCGCAACCCAAATCTTCTCCACATGTTAGTAGGCTGAGAGAGCCTAAAAAATGAATAAAATTGCGCTGTCAATCATAAACAAA
Source organism: Wyeomyia smithii (assembly GCF_029784165.1). Taxonomy (NCBI): domain Eukaryota; kingdom Metazoa; phylum Arthropoda; class Insecta; order Diptera; family Culicidae; genus Wyeomyia; species Wyeomyia smithii. Next base: position 63,368,879 of record NC_073696.1, read on the forward strand.
CATGCACATGGTAAAACAGAACTAACGAACATTGTGCTTTTTAAACAAACAAAAATTCATTCATTTTATCTCAAGCAAATCTCAAACAAAAAAGAGATCGTAGAACTGTGAATGAATTGCTGTAATTGTTGTAATTGTTTATTGGACATATGCTGTTAGACCGTTACCCCTCTTAAATCTAGATACAATACATGTTTGAGTTAAGTATATTGCTGATTTCTTAAGTATAATTTAAGTCTTCTTCGAATTACTTCTGGAGTCATATTTACAGAGATTACATCCTGCAGTTCATTGAACTCGTTCATAAATCTGCTGGTGGGTTCGTGTTGTTTGCAGTTCCTCGTTCTCAATGGAGGATCAAAAACCCTCCGACGACGAAGAGAAACCGGGCTTTCGTTGAAATTGTGTCGGTCCAACAGGTAAGAGCTTTCAATCCGTCCACTGAGTATGTTGCAGAAAAACACAATATCTGCGATCTTATGTCTGCTACTGATTGTTTCAAAATCTACTAAACAGCAAAGGTTTTCGTATTCGGGTAGTTCGTAATTCCATCCAAGGTGTCTTAAACCGAATTTCACGAATTTAAGCTGAACTGATTCAAGTCGTTGTTTTTGCATGCCATACTTTGGTCGCCAAACCACACTCGCGAAATCCAGTTTTGTTCTGACAAGACTGCCGTAGATTGCAAGAATTGCATGAGGGTCCGTAAATTCCCGTCCAAATCGTCGTGTGAGAGCAAAAAGTTGCATCGATTCCTTCACTACTTTATCGATATGATCGTTGAATGTGAGAGACTGATCCATTGTCACGCCCAGGTCTCGAACATTCCGTACGCGTTGTAAAATGTAAGGTCCTAGCATATAGTCAAACAATATCGGACGAACTCTCCTGGTGTACGTTATGACAGAGCATTAACTCGCATTTATGCTTAGTCCATTTTCATCAACTATTAAACTAGTAAATTAGTACTATTGCTCGGCTCATGAAGGTTGGCAATTCATTCATAACCATTACAAATAACAATGGACCTAGGTGGCTACCCTGTGGGACACCTGACTGAACACCAAAGGTACTGGATGTTTTGTTGAATATTTTGACGTATTGCATTCTGTCTTTAAGGTATGTCTTAATCCATGCCAACAACTTCCCATTTATATTAAAAGGAGCTGCGGCTCGTAAAATGCTATCTATTCCAACCACATCAAAGGCCTTGCTCATGTCCGTATATACACAATCGACTTGATACCCTTTAGACATATAATCTGTGACCATAGAGGAGAATTCACAAAGATTCGTCACAACCGTTTTTCCTTTCAAGAATCCGTGTTGTGCAGTTGAAACGCGCTTTCGGATTCGTTCGTAGAGATGTGAGTAGACTAATCGTTCGAATAACTTAGGAACCGCGGACTGAATCGCTACCCCCCTGTAGTTCTCCGTATTCGAACGAGAGCCTTTTTTATGAATTGGGGTTATATGAAAGATCTTCCAAAGAGGTGGAAAATGACCGGATGACAACGAGAAGTTGAAAAGAAAAGAATGATGCGAGTATCAAAAATAATTCTGAGTTGTACTTTGTAGCATAGGTATGTGTCTTCTACCCCCTTCCCCATCTGTCACAATATGTCACAATAGTCGAAACCCCCTCCCCCCTAAATGCGTGACATCATTAATGGATGGTCCCTTTTGGATGATATTTGTCCATTTCAATTTATTCTGGAATCCTAGAATCGTCATGTTTAATTTAATAATGGCGTCTGAGGGAGGATTCCGGCCTCTAGATATACTTATTCCAGAAGTATTCATTTTGGATAGTCTATGGTCATTTTCAGCCGAAACGTCGCCATCTTGAATTTCAAAATGATATCTGAGTTAGTACAGCGAGCAGTGTATGTGATTGTACAGGAATGCGAGAAATGAACGAAAACATAAGGTGTGACTTAGACTTGTCAAAAAATGTCCTAATCCAGACGGGACTCCAACCCGCAATCTCAGAAGTCTCCGTCATGGTATTTTCGCCAGTTACTACTACTGGAAAGGTAATTTCCTCTAAGGCCAATAGCGAATCAGTCTCTCTATTATTGTGTCCCGTTCCTAGCACACCTCGATCAATCACAAATACTAGCTTGTGGGAGTTATTTTTGTGACGGAGAGAGTGTGCCTCTCCACACGCAGGGAATAGCAACTTACCGTATCTACGTCCCGTGTATCGTCGAGACGCTCAATTGTTGACGTTCCCACACCGAACTCGTTTAACGGAAGATCTCAGTTGTGATGAGAATTACTTAACGAATTCAGTCTCAGTCTCCGACAAGAAAACAAAATATTTTTTGTCTCATGACTACAGTTTAAGTTTAATGAAGTGGTCAATGTATGTGATTTTACAAGAATGCGAAAAATGAATGACAGAAGGTGTGACCCTAGCAAAGATAACTTCTTCAGTGATTTGATTCTTCAGTGATCCGAAAGCCACGGAGAACCGACGAACATTTTACGTACTTACTGCATACACTAGGGGCATCAAAGTGCACAGAAATGCTTCAGAAGGTGTAATATTTCAGTTTTTCCAGTTCGAGCTTAATGGCGATGCGGGTGTTTTTTTTTTATTTTTGGCTTTCTTAGTCTTTTTCATTTCATTTTTCACACGAAAATCCAGGTTAATTGCCCAACGTTTTGGCCGTTTTGGTGGTCTTTTCAAGGAAAACTGTGGTAATATTGTAGGTTAGTAATAATAGTACAGAATTTAAAATAGTTACTCGCTTCGGAAGTCTTGTAGTTCTGTAGTCTGGTTGCTGGCACTCACAAATCGCTTCACCTCGAACAAAGCTATTATTCATCCTCATGCAAAACCCAAAGTTCGAAGTAGGTAGTGCCTTGAGCCTCTAGCCTTCCATATTTCGAACAATTCATCTCTCACTGGTTGATATGCACTCATTGTTACGATACGTAATATTATTCGCAACAAACACTAACAAATCTTTCTCCCAAATCCTAGAGATTACCCAGTGGAGTGCCGTTACTAGTGCCTCTTTTCCATGTTTATAGAGCTCTGCCGGTAGTCTGTCCTTGCCGGCGGCTCTATTGTTCTTGAGTGTCCCAATTTTCCAATTGATCTCCAGGATTTTGAAAACTGTGACACTACTGTCCCAGTTTGTAGGCACTCCAAGGATGGCTTCCCTTCCGTCTCCTTCCGTTGCTCCGCTATTGGCTGTATTCCTGTATTCTGCCCATAATACAAAAACCCGTTCCCAGCTCGTTGGTTGCTTCGCCGCTCTGGTAGAACTGGGCCTTGTCTCCACAGAGCAGATAAAATCTACTGGTTTGTACTAATATCACTAAAACATGTTGAGTTATTTAAGTTTAAAAATAATTTTTTGGACTTTTACATGCTATTTTTCAACATAACTTGAAGTTTTTCACCTATTTTTGTAAGAAAGATACTACAAATACAATTGAATTTTGAAATAATGTTCAATGACGAATCGAACGAAAGTGATTTTGTGAAAATCGGTGAATATTTGGCTGAGTTATAGGGTTTTTAAGAAAACCAGATTTTTTGGCATCTAACGCACAATTGTTTCACGGTGCTACAAATGGTAAAAAATGTAAGAGCTTTTGATGTGACCTAGTGTGGGTAATAGCTCTAGTCAAGTGTTAATAGCGCGCATACTTAAAGTTTTTCGGATACCCCTAAAATTCGAAGTTATGATCAAAACCCAGTTCTCAGACCTCACATTGAAAAATTGTGTGAACAAATCTAAAAATTTATTTAAACTCAAATAAATCAGCATGTTTTAGTGATATTAGTACAAACGAGTAGATTTTTTGAAAGCTCTGTTTATCTTCTTTCCAAAACTGCCTAGATATTGAAAATCGGTTGAGAAATGACTGAGTTAAAAAAAATGTATGCCCTGAGGTCCAAAAAACCGTATTTTGACCATAACTTCAGATTTTGGGGGTGTTTGGAAAATTTCTAGTATGAGCGAATGTTACACTCAACAAGACCTACAACCTACACTAGGTCACTTCAGAAGTTCTTGCATTTTTTTCCATTTGTAGCACAGTGTAATCTATCTTTAAACACTGTTTTGCTTCGCTAAATGCGAAAGTAGAAGAAATTCTGATCGATTTTCGCCAAAAACTCGGGAATTTAATGAGAAATGACTGAGATATATGTGCAAAACCTAACCTCTTTTTCTATATCAGATTTTCCATTTACACTCGTACTTTCCTGTGTTCCAGTAGTCGAAATAAATTATAAATTATATATATTCAAGTGCACATAAATCTTCAAGTTTTTACACCGTTCGTCGATATTCCTCCCCGAGCTGCTCCAGCATTCATTCACTAACGCCGGCTGAATAAACGGTTACTAGCCAACTACTTCTACTTTAGTTTTAGCCCCAAAAATATACGACCCAAACGTTTGGAAATCCCCACTTTAACATATCCCCTAATGAAAACGGTGACGGTCTAGAACGTCGTAGCAGTCGAAACCACAACGCAAGGTCGATTCGGTCGGTCCACCACTGCATCACGCGCTACCAGCCCTCTCCGGCAGCTCGATACAGACGACATTTTATGCGAAGCGAGAACTGCCCGAGAGGATAGCATTCCGATGCGTGTGTGTGCAGGCATGCGGGTGGGGTGGAGTGCGCACAAGAGAAGAACGCACGGGTAAATGGACGAAGTTCAGTGAAAGTGAAATTTATATCCGCATGAAATAAAATTAGACATATAAAGTGTATATTATAACACGATGCCGGTACAGTGCGAGCCGGTACGCTCTCGGTCGTGGTACCATGTTCAACTTGGCCCGATCGTGCACTTGAAAATGACAATGTTTTTCAGCGACACGACGACGACTGGGTGGTGGACAGAACCTGCTGCTGTGGTTATAGAACCGTTTGCAGGAGGGACCGTGCCGTAGGTACATGTGTCGTAAGAAGGTGTGATGGGTTATTATCAGCAGCAGACTGTGCAGCAGAGGATGAAATCGTTAAAATGATGCTATTGTCAGTGTCAACGTTGAATTGTGACGTTTATTTTGAAATGATTTCAGGAGTATCAGTTTTGAGAAGGATGTGTTACTATTCCAGTTCAATATTATCAACTCATAACATTTGTTAATGTAACTGTACCATTACACTGAAGAACATGTAAATTAAAATACTATCACTTTAAACAACACGATAACTTTTCGACTGGTTACCATCTTGAAACACGACAATGTTTCATAAAGTGAATGCCGACCGACATGTTCGGAAAGTGCATCATTGTCGTACTCATCCTGCCGTACGTTGTTGCCTGTATGTACAGGCGGCATCTAGTCTAGCAACGAAATCCGCGGCTTTTCCGAAAACATCATATCGACTGGAAACCGATGTTCACCAATCGAGCACCCGACGAAGCGTGAAGTCACACATTGACCAGCCGGTTTGCATCCACAGCACGGCGACAAGTCAGTATTTGTAGGACACATGCACACACACGCACCCGTCCACCCATCTATCCGTTACGCACCCCACCATTTTGGCACGACATTTGCTGCGTTTGTTGAGGTGCTCATCTGAAAATGCATTCCCTCGCAAACCCCAGGCATCCCCCAGGAATCAACGTTGCCATTTGCTGTTTGATGTCGGACCTGCTACTAAACGATGGAATAGAATATAGTGGCATTTCGAATAATTCGCATAGTTTATTTTGTGTTCGGCAGCATCGCTGACATTCGAAACGAGATTGTACATGCAGGAAGAGTAAAGAGAAGCAGAAATCGAATTGCGAAGGGATAGGTAATTTTCCGAGCCACCCGGCCGTAAGCGGAACGGCTGCGTTTGATGGGCGAATGTCATCCTGCTAGGATTTGCGATGTGATGTGCTGCTAGCCTAGCGGAGGGGCATGGGTCGGATCTGTGATAGGCGGGGACAATCGGAGGATACGGTTGAAATCATTTAGTTTTTGTTTTTCTGCTGTCCCTTTCATATTGCAGAATGTGATTCGATTTTTTTCCCGTGCAAATCTTGTCTGGTTTGCGGGGAAAGGGACAGATAAAAATGCATGTAATCAATTATTTACTGGCGCCCATGCATTATGTATTACAGTGTACCATCAAATTTCATTCAGAGTGTGATACTTTCCCCCTCCCACACACACAAGGTCCTCTATTTCAATGTGTTTTTGTGTGGTTAGCAACGGGGAAAAGTGATCTGACCTGCTAACGCAATGAATCTGAGTATAAAGTGAGATCATGATCCGTTTGATGATACTATTTTTCATTTTATTTCATCTGGATTAGTACCGAGTTACATTTCACGTGAATGTTTTACGGATTTGTGTAACTGTCAGAATGTTACCAATGGTATTAATGCTTCGAGTGACATAGTAAATAATAATTTTTATCAAAAAATGGGCTGAATAACTAAGTTTCATCAATAATACGTATAGTTAAGCCCTTATATCTTGTCTGTAAATCTATTTTGTACAGATTAAAACGGATAAATATTCTATAAAACAATAAACAAATTTTATTATATAAAACAACTGGACACACCTAAATCCACGTGGAACGTAACAAGTTTTCACCCTTTCCTGCTTAGGTTTTCCGGGTTGAACGTTAATCACCAATTTCCACTACATTTAGCAGAGTACTGGGGTGCAACCGGAAGCTAACGACAACACTTCGTTTTTGTCAGTTTCACCTTTCGATTTTCTACCCTAGAGCCCGGGTTCTAATTTATTTTGCACTTGGTGACGCTAAACAGGTTCTAACGGAACGGAAACAGCGGATGAAGGGTTCATAGGTTGGGGCCAGGATTAAAATAAGCGAATGGATAAACGGTGAACATTCTTTTGATCCATCGTTGTCATGCCCGGGTGCTAACTTTTACTCTCCGCTGATGATGACGGAAGCCGATGGTAAATAGCTGATAGGTGATACGCTTCGGCAGCTTGACACCATCGCGAGGAAGGATTTCCTCTTCCTCACTGCAGAGAAGTTTCTGGATGATCGCACTAGCAGGAGGTCAATCTGTAATGATCAACAACTGGATGGAAGTGCCTTTCGATGCGGTGTGATGATTATTGATGATCCGCTGCGGCGCGCTGCCGGTGGCAAGCCAACCATTGACGGATAATTCTGATAACTTTAAGTTGGTTTATGGACCTGAACATTAGTCAGATCCTTTCGTTTTGATTATATTGCAGCTTGTAATTCAGCTTTCTGCACAGCTTTGTAAAACTGCAAAAATATGTATGTTTCATAACCATTGACTCATCAATTCTGATCTTCAATGAGAATGTTATACAAACTTGTTAATTATGCTTTGGATGCAATATTTTGCTTGGTGGTGGTTCGTGGAGCCCTTTCATTTTGTAAGCCCTAATGTTTTTCATCTTCTTAATGTTCTACCCAGTTCCTACTTTTACTTAAGCTAAACTGTCATAAAGAGATTCTTATTTGATATCAATCTTTTAACTTAAACAGTGTAAATTACAAACAGTATACTTGGCTTATAGATGCGAGATGCAATGGACACTGTTTAGCCTCCATCGACAGCTTCTCACTGGAATCCACTCGTCCAATGTAATTTCTTCCATTTTCCTAGATTACAAATTTCTAATAAACACTTTAGTTGAGCTTCTCTGGGCGTTTTTGGCATACATAAATACTAACTGTTGTCGTTGCTGACGTTGATAGGGACAATATATTGACAATATAATGTGACTTTGGAGCACTTTATACCCTTTGTCGTTCCACGATTGCCATTTTTTTCATAAATATTAAGCCCAAACCGAGTTCTCCAAACTTTTCTAGTTTACCAAACTTCTTTAGTATATCAAGTGGATTTTTTTGAGATAATATTGTAACAGAAATGAAGCGAAATGAAGGTGAAAACAAGTTTATAGTTTATTGAAAAGGCTACGTAGACACAATTATAATAGAAAATCAATTTAATTCTTTTACACTATTTGAATAGAATCAGACCGAATTGAATTAAATATATATTCAGTACCAAAAATACTGGTATAGTCAGAAACCAGTACCGGTATTTATTCCCGGTAGTACCGGTAAATATTCCGGTAGTCCGGTGCTGTACCCTGCTTGAGAATGAAAGCAACTACACAAGGTGAGTAGTTTCTTTCATGTTTTTTCTGCTATATTTATGAATAAGTTTGGATCGTGCGTGTTTGGCTCGCGCGTTCCGCGTGGACGACTAGGGTGGAATGAGTTAACCCTTCCGTATATTAAGTTCCCCCAACTGACCCTTTCGTATACAAAGTTCCGAGGGTCAAAAATGAAACCCCACGCGAATTCATCGTGAGAAGCATTATCCAGAGTAGAGTGTTCTAAAAACCGATGTTGAAAAAGTCAAGGTGCTTAACCCTGAATTGAAAGATAATGTTATTCATAGTATTTATGTAGAAAATTTCGACTCCTAGAAACCTATTTACAGATTGGCCAAACGTGATAGTGAAAAATTATTTATTTACAATTTACCATTTACAATTTTATTCGATACGCAAATTTTTCTAAGTTTTATTTAATTTTGTATGGTTATTTTGAATATTTTGCATGGTTTAGCTCAGCATCGTATTCATTTATTTTACTCACAGACCCCATTAAACATCGTGAAAAAAGTGAATTTTTCCAATAATTAATTAGTCAAAACACATACAAAAAAAAATTCAGTCCAGAACTGAAAATTTCAAGCGGGGTTTATGACGAAAATTTACATAGAAAAAAAGAATCTCAATGTCTTATCGAGGGGCTGAGATATTAGCAGTTTTATATGTGATGGAAATCTTAGTATTTTTAAAAAAATACCACCAAAGCTCAATATCAGGGTGGATATTTGTTGACACTCTTGAGCTTAAGTGAAAGTGAAAAAAAGCATCCATAAACGTTATTTTTTTACCATCCTTTCAGAGTTCTCCTTTCCCGCTTTTTGCATGGAAGTGAACTGTCAAAACACCTTATTATATTTCATGCGATGGAAACAAGACAACAAAATTAGTTTATCAGTTCACGAAGATTGTCAAAGCATCGGTCAGTGTCAGTGAAAAAGTGTTTCGGTGAGGTTTATTTTGGTTGAGTGGACTGTTCGTTTTTCTTTTTCGCTTTGAAGTGAAGATCATTTGGTTGGATTTGTCGTCAAATTTTATTCCGTAACCGTGAACGATGCGCGCGATCTATTTCATCTGAGTATAACAGCACGTTACTAGGACGAAAATCTAGTGTATCTGAATGAGTGCTGCGATCATTGGAAGTGAAAATTGAAAATGATTGGCTGTAATTTTCGAAGAATTTTGCTGGGGAAAATGACTTTTATCAGCACTGCACAATGGTCCAGAAACCAAATTAAGGGGAAATTTGGGTCTAGAGCTCTATAGCAACATTTTAGAGAAAAACTTTCTTCTACAAAGTTGTTACATATGACAAAGCGCTTATTGAAAAATTATCAAAAAAAAGAGTGACCAACATTTTCAATGCAATCAACGTATCTAACTTTTTTATCTTTGTAGATAGAAGTGAAATTTGTTCTACAATGTTATAGCTCCATTTATTTAAAGTAACTTTGTAAACAAAAGTTTTTCTCTATCTTTGAGAACAACCGATTTATATTGAAAAATCTTGAAGGTTGTGTGCAAAGCCACGACCGCAAGGTTGAAGTAGAATACTTTTACACAGCTCTACTTACGGCTGTACATTAACCTACGGCCGGGCGAATCGGTTCTCGCCGCTTTTCGCGTTTAGTCTGGCAGAGGCCTAATGCGCACGGCCAACACAATAGAAAGGTGTTTTCACATTGAAAATTAGACACGGCTTTACTGGAGTAAGTGTCAGCAAATGCATCTACCGCTAATACCGCCGCTATCGTACGAAAGCGCATCGTTTCATGTGGTGAATAATATCAACAACGAAAAATGACGCGCGTCTAAGCACACCCGAACTGTTTCGCCGTGTCTCTTCCATTTACTCCTTATAACATCGGCCTCATAGAAGTACCGGCTGCACCTACCGCTGAGTCTGTTACCATACTGCTACTGGTACTCAAAGCTATTAACTCTTCAAATTAGGTGTTTTATTTGTCCTCAAAAGAACAATTGTTCAATTCCATATCGGAGTTTTTCCATTTTCTAATGTTCTTTAGACGAATTATTCCACAATTCGCATATGATTTTTGTATCCAGCGAATAAACACCGATGGTGCTCTCACAGGCGCAACGATTTAACCCCTAACCATATTGCGGCTTGTAACATCAAGCGAGCCCCCTCTCCCATCGTAGCATATCGTCACAAAATCAGGACCCCCTCTAGATAATTACGTAGCTTTATATCAACAACCCCCCCCCCTTCCCCACATGGTAATTTTTTTTTTTGCAATTATCAAAAACATACCTTGTGTCATAAATGAACAACAAGAGACAAGAAAGTAATAAAAATAACCCAAAACATACAGAACAGTGATTAAAAAGAACAATTAGAAAAAAATTTTTTTTTGTTAGTTTCATATTTGCTTGCTTGGCTTGACCCCCCACCCTCCCCCTTGACATATTTCGTCACAAAACTGCAAACCCCCTCCTCCCCCCTTGACTGCTACGTCATTTATGAATGTTCCCTTGCTCGCTGTTGCGTGTTGCATCATGTTGCAACTTGGCAGCTGGGAGACAACGAAATTCTGTTCATGCTGATTGATTGAATCGACTTCATATTAGCTCTGCATAGTCGAACTAACTGTCTTTGTGAATGCGTTCTAACAGGGCAGTTTGTTATTTATTCGGTTATGCTGATCACAGCCTTTGCGCTGCCCCAACAGTGGGGGGTTAACTAAATAAAGTAAAAATTAGACATTTACAACAGAATTTGATTGCATCCCGCACAGAATTCCTGCTTGTGTTGATGCCAGAAAATTATTAACCTTCAATTATTTGTTTATTTGCCTTGAAAAAGGCATTTTGCGGTTCAAAATAGGTTGCTGATCGCCTGATCGCGAAACTTCGAGCTGCCCTAACAGTGGGGGAATTAAGATATATGGACAACATGCACTGTGGAAGCAATTTCACATTCAGTAAATTAGACGGGTGCGACAGATTTAAATTGCTCGGATCTATCACAGAATGCTTGCTTGCGTTGTCAAAAATTATTAACTTTCAATGACTTGTTTATTTGCCTTGAAAAAGGCATTTTGAGTTTCAAAATTGGATTTCCTGATGGCAATCTTCATACTGCCCCAACACGGGGGAAATAATGGCAGTCTGGCGACACACGCTGAGAAGAACCGCGCTGCTCCTGAGACGTGGTGACCAACCACAGAGCAAGTGCTGCTGCTAGAAAGGACGACTGCTGTTGTCGCTGTCTAGAACTATTATGAGCGGCTTCGGCTGAAACAGGCTCTTATATAGGCCAAATAGTATGTTTTCAATTGCAAGGTATATGATTTATCGACGGTGCTTGGGAAGCAATCATATAACGACCAATCACTGGTCGAATTTTTCGTTTTGACAAGGCTTGACTATTTTCAATAGTACAATAGTGTGAATAATAAAATTACAATTAACTTCTTTTGGAAAAAATCTTAGGAGATTTTCCAATCTATTGCTACAAGAACGAAGGAAATCCATTGACTAATAACCGATTTATTAGCATTTGAAATTGAACATATTTTTCACCTTTTTCGGTTTTAGATTTTCATTTCACATCCCTATGTAGCCGAACTTCCTGAGAGAAGTATTCTACTTCAAAAACACATTTTACGCTCTAACTTTTTTATTTCAAGATTCATTTCAAAACTGTCTTTGAACGAATTTTAGAGCTTTTTAAGAGAAACAATTTGTCTCGTTATTTTTTAAATTTGAGTAAATTCAATCTAAAAACAAGTCGAAAATTTCAATAATTTTATACATTATGCATATAAATGTACCCAGATTAATTTTTTGGTATTTTTTCTTCTAACTTGACGTAATTACCTTTAATTTGACCCAAAAACATCAAAATCCATCAACTGGTTCAAAAGTTATGATTTTTTTAAATAAAATACATCGAACATAGCTGTTTTTTTATGGTCACCCTATTTCGGAGCTAGTTCTCTTAACAACCCAACGAAACAATACGGGTTTGATTATTTTCAACATAGATGAATCCCTGTGATTTGGAGCACAATTGAAGCACTTTGCGTGACCAACTTCGAAATAGGGTGACCATAAAAATGACTGTGTTCAATGTATTTAATTTAAAAAAAAAATCATAACTTTTGTACCAGTTGATCGATTTTCAATCTTTTTGCATAAAATTAAAGATAATTATTCCAAGTTATGAGAAAAATACCAAAAAATAAATCTGGGTGTTTTTATATGCATAATGTATAAAATTATTGAAATTTTTGTCTTGTTTTTAAATTGAAATTGCTCAAATTTTAAAAAATAATTTATATGTAAAAATTCCTCTATTTATAAAGTCAATCAAAATGAGAACAAGAGATATTTTTCATTTTTTCCCCAAAAAGAATGACATACAAATGACAAACATATATTTTTTGATGAAAAATATTAATAACTTTGAGTAAAATTGAGATATTTGCGATGTCAGCATTGCAAATTGTTTCCCTTAAAAAACTCTAAAAGTCGTTCAAGGACAGTTTTGAGATGAATCTTGGAATAAAAAAGTTAGAGGATAAAATGTGTTTTTTCAATATAAATCGGTTGTTTTCAGAAATAGAGAAAAGCTTTTGTTTACAAAGTTACTTAAAATTAATGGAGCTATAATATTGTAGCACAAATTTTTCTTCTATCTACAAAGATAAAAAAGTTAGATACTTGATTGCATCGAAAATGTTGGTCACCCTAGTTTTTGATAATTTTTCAATAAGCGCCTTATCATACGTAACAACTTTGTAGAAGAAAGTTTTTCTCGTAAATGTTGCTATAGAGCTCTAGGCCCAAATTTCCCCCTAAATCTGGTTTCTGGACCATTGCAAAGTGGTCCAATAAGGCAAAAAGTGGAACTTAATTCTATCGCGCCTTTTACCTTCATCCTAGCTTAATAGAGTTTTCGGAACAATTGTTTGTCCAAATGACCCGCATAATCGCCAATTGTCAAAAAGTATGAAAAGTTTACTATACTAAAAATAAAAAAAATAACTTTTTTGTGTTAAGAGATAGAAGAATAGTTTATTCAGTAAAGTTGTAGAAGATTCAAAAATACGAAACTTTGTTGAACAAATAAAAATTCTATCTCCTTCTGGTACAAAGATATAAAGTATATTACATGGAACTTACTTAAAAGTTAGTTTTTTGTATTAACTTTTGTTAGTTACATTTTACAAGAGAACGTTGTTCTAAAAAAGCATTTGGGCATACAAAATACACGTTTTTGTTGATGACCACACACCTCCAGGACTTTTCCTTACAAAGTTATAGCACATTTCAGCATATTTTTTCGATAACTTTAACAACGTATAGAATAAAGATCAGGTGGATTGGGACAGATGGAACCTATAGCAATTCTGAGCACTCGAGCTAAACTTCGAGAAAAAGTATTAACATCATGATTCTACTTGCACCTTTTTACTTTATACGTTCTTAAAATTATCGTAAAAATAAGCTAAAACATGCTATAACTTTGTAAGGAAAAGTCCTGGAGATGTGTGGTCTTCAACAAAAACGTGTGTTTCTGTATGCCCAAATGCTTCTTTAGAACAATGTTTTCTTGTAAAATGTAGCTAACAAAAGTTAAGTGCAAAAAGTTAACTTTTTAGTAACTTTAACAGAAAATACTATGCAACTCTGTACCCAATGAAGATAGGAATTTCGTTTGTTCAGCAAAGATTCATAATTTTGCACGTTCTAAAACTTTGTCGAATTAACCATTCCTCTATCTCTTAACACAAAAAAGTTAGTATTTTTGATATATGAAAACCTACTGTAACATATGCTCGCCGTACTCTAATATGGGTAGATTGGGACAAATGGAACCTTAAGGAGTTAATAGTACTTCAGCTTAACTTCAAGAAAAAGTATTAACATCATGACTCCACTTGCCCCTTTTCAACCTATACGTTTTTGAAATTATCGAAAAAATAAGCTAAAATATGATATAACTTTGTGAGGAAAAGTCCTGGAGATATATGACCTTTGGCAAAAATATGTGTTCTATGTGCCGTTACAATTTCTCCGAACAATACTTTCGTGTAAAATGCAACTAACAAAAGTTAAGTACAAGAAACTAACTTCTAAGTAGGTTCCCTGTTATATACTTTATAACTTTGTATCAAAATAAGATAGGGTTTTCATTTATTCAACAAAATTTCATATTTTTGAATCTTCTACAACTTTGCTGATTAAACTATTCTTCTATCTCTTAACGCAAAAAAGTTATTTTTTTTATTTTTAGCAAAGTAAACTTTTCATACTTTTTGACAATTTGCGATTTTGCGGGTCATTCATACAAACAATTGTTCCAAAGACTTCATTGAGCTAGGATGAAGGTGAAAGACGCTATGGAATTAAGTTCCACTTTTTGCCTTACTGGACCACTGTGCATTGTGCACTGCTCAATATATCTATTGGTGGTATACTGACTTAGCTAATTAATTTTGGCAATGAAAGAATACACTTCAGAGAGAACAACGGGTCTTTAGGTTGTGTTTTTCCGGCTCAAAGTGAAGCCATTGAATACGGAGCCATTATCTTTATGCCTGCTTTGAAAATCTAACGGGTGACAACTAAAAATCTGGATTTGTTAGGGGCTCTTTCACTCCACAACAAACATGCTCAGAGAGAAATGAAAATGTGTATATGAAAGCTCTACCCTTTCTCTTTATGCCAGTATTTTTTTTTTTATGCATGCTAAGCTCGGTTCAAAATGGCATCCAAACAAGGAGCATTCTGCAAGTACATTATACAGTTCGCTATGAAAAGTTCATGGTAAACCATTTTGAAAACGAAAATCTTCCGTTTTTTTGCGTATGGTTTCCTGGAAACCTCAATTATAATCCGCCAGGAAGGTAACGGAAGACCGGCCAAAGTAGTGGACAGAAAAGGACCTTTTCCTGAGTCAAACCCAGTGGTTTGGCTATCAATCAAAATATATACCAGAACGATTGTTTGAACAACATTATCATTTCATTTCTTTCAAAACACCATACATATGAAAAGTATGTGTTTTGGTCAGGGAAAATATCATCATAGTATGTCAAAAAAACTCAAACGTTTCTGAAAAATCACTCGAATTAGTTTGTACCCCAAATACGCAACCCAATGAATCCACCTCAGTATCGTCCAATCGACTATTTCTTTAGGATTTTGAGTTCCCTCGGTGCAAAAATAACTGGAGATCGACGACTTGCGAACAGTTGAACGGTAGAATCAAAAGATTCCTTCTGAAAACGAGCTTCAAGGCCGTACAACGCTCTTGTTTCGGCATTATCAGAAAACTTCGTCGGGAGGCCGGTAACGGACATTTCTCCAATGTTCAATATTTTTTGTTAGTTTACAATAAATGTATTTTTATGAGAAATAGATCAGTTTTTCTTTAAGTTCCTTCACTATTTCTTGACGGCTGTGGAAAAAAAATTAAGTTTTCACCTGTTATGTGTTACAATGTCAAGCCACAAGAAGGTAAACGAGATTGCTGCTTGTGAGATATCTACGCTGAAGTACCAAGTGTACATTCTAGTTCATTTAGTGGAGATCGACGGCGTGATCACCGACTAACGTTTGACCGTCGATGATCTGCTGAAGGTTGGAACCAGCCGTTTTGCGTAATCCAGCCTTCAGCCAGTGTAGATATTAAATTGCAAGTAATTGTATTGCTGGACACAGTGCTTGGATCCGTTTCGGATTCACACCGGCTGCGGATTTACTATCAAAATGTGCGTGAGCTGCGCACCAAAATTGTTTCTTACTTTTTGGCTCATTGTTACTGACCATAAAAGCATAAGAGTCCCATATGAGAGACCCATATGATGGGCAAATTTTAGTTTATGCTGTAAATTCATCTAACTTTGTTCAAGTTTTCGGATGCCTTAATGAAATTTGAAAGTTTGCTCTAAAAATACCGGAAAAATACCAAACCTTGCCTGTCCTATATTGAAAATAAAGGCATATGAGTCCCATCCTACGGATGTATTCAATTGTCTTCTAAAACAACGTTTCACATTTGTTATCAGTTAAATGAAATGTGTTCACATAAAAATATCATTGACTTAAAAAAATTGAAACACAGTTCATGTTTGCAAGGTTTAATCAAAAATAAGCTAGAGACAAGGCTTGACTATTTTCAATAGTACAATAGTGTGAATAATAAAATTACAATTAACTTCTTTTGGAAAAAATCTTAGGAGATTTTCCAATCTATTGCTACAAGAACGAAGGAAATCCATTGACTAATAACCGATTTATTAGCATTTGAAATTGAACATATTTTTCACCTTTTTCGGTTTTAGATTTTCATTTCACATCCCTATGTAGCCGAACTTCCTGAGAGAAGTATTCTACTTCAAAAACACATTTTACGCTCTAACTTTTTTATTTCAAGATTCATTTCAAAACTGTCTTTGAACGAATTTTAGAGCTTTTTAAGAGAAACAATTTGTCTCGTTATTTTTTAAATTTGAGTAAATTCAATCTAAAAACAAGTCGAAAATTTCAATAATTTTATACATTATGCATATAAATGTACCCAGATTAATTTTTTGGTATTTTTTCTTCTAACTTGACGTAATTACCTTTAATTTGACCCAAAAACATCAAAATCCATCAACTGGTTCAAAAGTTATGATTTTTTTAAATAAAATACATCGAACATAGCTGTTTTTTTATGGTCACCCTATTTCGGAGCTAGTTCTCTTAACAACCCAACGAAACAATACGGGTTTGATTATTTTCAACATAGATGAATCCCTGTGATTTGGAGCACAATTGAAGCACTTTGCGTGACCAACTTCGAAATAGGGTGACCATAAAAATGACTGTGTTCAATGTATTTAATTTAAAAAAAAAATCATAACTTTTGTACCAGTTGATCGATTTTCAATCTTTTTGCATAAAATTAAAGATAATTATTCCAAGTTATGAGAAAAATACCAAAAAATAAATCTGGGTGTTTTTATATGCATAATGTATAAAATTATTGAAATTTTTGTCTTGTTTTTAAATTGAAATTGCTCAAATTTTAAAAAATAATTTATATGTAAAAATTCCTCTATTTATAAAGTCAATCAAAATGAGAACAAGAGATATTTTTCATTTTTTCCCCAAAAAGAATGACATACAAATGACAAACATATATTTTTTGATGAAAAATATTAATAACTTTGAGTAAAATTGAGATATTTGCGATGTCAGCATTGCAAATTGTTTCCCTTAAAAAACTCTAAAAGTCGTTCAAGGACAGTTTTGAGATGAATCTTGGAATAAAAAAGTTAGAGGATAAAATGTGTTTTTTCAATATAAATCGGTTGTTTTCAGAAATAGAGAAAAGCTTTTGTTTACAAAGTTACTTAAAATTAATGGAGCTATAATATTGTAGCACAAATTTTTCTTCTATCTACAAAGATAAAAAAGTTAGATACTTGATTGCATCGAAAATGTTGGTCACCCTAGTTTTTGATAATTTTTCAATAAGCGCCTTATCATACGTAACAACTTTGTAGAAGAAAGTTTTTCTCGTAAATGTTGCTATAGAGCTCTAGGCCCAAATTTCCCCCTAAATCTGGTTTCTGGACCATTGCAAAGTGGTCCAATAAGGCAAAAAGTGGAACTTAATTCTATCGCGCCTTTTACCTTCATCCTAGCTTAATAGAGTTTTCGGAACAATTGTTTGTCCAAATGACCCGCATAATCGCCAATTGTCAAAAAG
This sequence comes from Wyeomyia smithii, assembly GCF_029784165.1. Lineage (NCBI taxonomy): Eukaryota > Metazoa > Arthropoda > Insecta > Diptera > Culicidae > Wyeomyia > Wyeomyia smithii. Next base: position 63,386,734 of record NC_073696.1, read on the forward strand.
TATGAAAAGTTTACTATACTAAAAATAAAAAAAATAACTTTTTTGTGTTAAGAGATAGAAGAATAGTTTATTCAGTAAAGTTGTAGAAGATTCAAAAATACGAAACTTTGTTGAACAAATAAAAATTCTATCTCCTTCTGGTACAAAGATATAAAGTATATTACATGGAACTTACTTAAAAGTTAGTTTTTTGTATTAACTTTTGTTAGTTACATTTTACAAGAGAACGTTGTTCTAAAAAAGCATTTGGGCATACAAAATACACGTTTTTGTTGATGACCACACACCTCCAGGACTTTTCCTTACAAAGTTATAGCACATTTCAGCATATTTTTTCGATAACTTTAACAACGTATAGAATAAAGATCAGGTGGATTGGGACAGATGGAACCTATAGCAATTCTGAGCACTCGAGCTAAACTTCGAGAAAAAGTATTAACATCATGATTCTACTTGCACCTTTTTACTTTATACGTTCTTAAAATTATCGTAAAAATAAGCTAAAACATGCTATAACTTTGTAAGGAAAAGTCCTGGAGATGTGTGGTCTTCAACAAAAACGTGTGTTTCTGTATGCCCAAATGCTTCTTTAGAACAATGTTTTCTTGTAAAATGTAGCTAACAAAAGTTAAGTGCAAAAAGTTAACTTTTTAGTAACTTTAACAGAAAATACTATGCAACTCTGTACCCAATGAAGATAGGAATTTCGTTTGTTCAGCAAAGATTCATAATTTTGCACGTTCTAAAACTTTGTCGAATTAACCATTCCTCTATCTCTTAACACAAAAAAGTTAGTATTTTTGATATATGAAAACCTACTGTAACATATGCTCGCCGTACTCTAATATGGGTAGATTGGGACAAATGGAACCTTAAGGAGTTAATAGTACTTCAGCTTAACTTCAAGAAAAAGTATTAACATCATGACTCCACTTGCCCCTTTTCAACCTATACGTTTTTGAAATTATCGAAAAAATAAGCTAAAATATGATATAACTTTGTGAGGAAAAGTCCTGGAGATATATGACCTTTGGCAAAAATATGTGTTCTATGTGCCGTTACAATTTCTCCGAACAATACTTTCGTGTAAAATGCAACTAACAAAAGTTAAGTACAAGAAACTAACTTCTAAGTAGGTTCCCTGTTATATACTTTATAACTTTGTATCAAAATAAGATAGGGTTTTCATTTATTCAACAAAATTTCATATTTTTGAATCTTCTACAACTTTGCTGATTAAACTATTCTTCTATCTCTTAACGCAAAAAAGTTATTTTTTTTATTTTTAGCAAAGTAAACTTTTCATACTTTTTGACAATTTGCGATTTTGCGGGTCATTCATACAAACAATTGTTCCAAAGACTTCATTGAGCTAGGATGAAGGTGAAAGACGCTATGGAATTAAGTTCCACTTTTTGCCTTACTGGACCACTGTGCATTGTGCACTGCTCAATATATCTATTGGTGGTATACTGACTTAGCTAATTAATTTTGGCAATGAAAGAATACACTTCAGAGAGAACAACGGGTCTTTAGGTTGTGTTTTTCCGGCTCAAAGTGAAGCCATTGAATACGGAGCCATTATCTTTATGCCTGCTTTGAAAATCTAACGGGTGACAACTAAAAATCTGGATTTGTTAGGGGCTCTTTCACTCCACAACAAACATGCTCAGAGAGAAATGAAAATGTGTATATGAAAGCTCTACCCTTTCTCTTTATGCCAGTATTTTTTTTTTTATGCATGCTAAGCTCGGTTCAAAATGGCATCCAAACAAGGAGCATTCTGCAAGTACATTATACAGTTCGCTATGAAAAGTTCATGGTAAACCATTTTGAAAACGAAAATCTTCCGTTTTTTTGCGTATGGTTTCCTGGAAACCTCAATTATAATCCGCCAGGAAGGTAACGGAAGACCGGCCAAAGTAGTGGACAGAAAAGGACCTTTTCCTGAGTCAAACCCAGTGGTTTGGCTATCAATCAAAATATATACCAGAACGATTGTTTGAACAACATTATCATTTCATTTCTTTCAAAACACCATACATATGAAAAGTATGTGTTTTGGTCAGGGAAAATATCATCATAGTATGTCAAAAAAACTCAAACGTTTCTGAAAAATCACTCGAATTAGTTTGTACCCCAAATACGCAACCCAATGAATCCACCTCAGTATCGTCCAATCGACTATTTCTTTAGGATTTTGAGTTCCCTCGGTGCAAAAATAACTGGAGATCGACGACTTGCGAACAGTTGAACGGTAGAATCAAAAGATTCCTTCTGAAAACGAGCTTCAAGGCCGTACAACGCTCTTGTTTCGGCATTATCAGAAAACTTCGTCGGGAGGCCGGTAACGGACATTTCTCCAATGTTCAATATTTTTTGTTAGTTTACAATAAATGTATTTTTATGAGAAATAGATCAGTTTTTCTTTAAGTTCCTTCACTATTTCTTGACGGCTGTGGAAAAAAAATTAAGTTTTCACCTGTTATGTGTTACAATGTCAAGCCACAAGAAGGTAAACGAGATTGCTGCTTGTGAGATATCTACGCTGAAGTACCAAGTGTACATTCTAGTTCATTTAGTGGAGATCGACGGCGTGATCACCGACTAACGTTTGACCGTCGATGATCTGCTGAAGGTTGGAACCAGCCGTTTTGCGTAATCCAGCCTTCAGCCAGTGTAGATATTAAATTGCAAGTAATTGTATTGCTGGACACAGTGCTTGGATCCGTTTCGGATTCACACCGGCTGCGGATTTACTATCAAAATGTGCGTGAGCTGCGCACCAAAATTGTTTCTTACTTTTTGGCTCATTGTTACTGACCATAAAAGCATAAGAGTCCCATATGAGAGACCCATATGATGGGCAAATTTTAGTTTATGCTGTAAATTCATCTAACTTTGTTCAAGTTTTCGGATGCCTTAATGAAATTTGAAAGTTTGCTCTAAAAATACCGGAAAAATACCAAACCTTGCCTGTCCTATATTGAAAATAAAGGCATATGAGTCCCATCCTACGGATGTATTCAATTGTCTTCTAAAACAACGTTTCACATTTGTTATCAGTTAAATGAAATGTGTTCACATAAAAATATCATTGACTTAAAAAAATTGAAACACAGTTCATGTTTGCAAGGTTTAATCAAAAATAAGCTAGAGACATTAAAACTGGTCGAAACTAATGTAGCTTTTTCTGACAACTGTTTCCAGAAATCCTTTTCAGCATCGGGGTAAGTGGAAATGACCTAATCCCGACGGAAAATGTTGGATTCAAAAAAAAAAAATACAATTGACTGTCCTGGAATGCGTGAAGACTGATATGCTTTTATTTTTTGCATATGTAGAAAAAATAAAGGCGAACGAGTCTCATCATTTATTTTCAAGCCAGGAGTTCATGCAAAAGTTCTTAGAACTTATGGAAATATATAATGTTCCACCTCATGAACATACATTTGAATATTACATACTTTTAGTAATTTTTTCTTCACACAACATTTTTTTGACACGGCAAAATACAACTTTTAGTTATATCATGGTTATTTGACTTCAATTCAAGATTAAAACTTCATTAGCAATTTTCTCAACTGTGAGCATTTCCACCTGGAACTCTTATTCTTTTTTGGGTAGTGTACTAAGTACACTGTATTTATTGAAACATGGCTTGACGATTGCAGTCGCTCAACACAATAATTTGGAAATCACTACACAGTGTTCTGGAATGATCGATCTGATTTAAATAGCCAAAAGACGTGCGGTGGAGGTGTTCTGATAACTGTTTCGATCTTTCGTATTGATCCTGCACCTGTTCATGATACTCCTGAGCAAGTGTGGATAATTATGGAAGCATCTACCAGTGTTGTAAGCGTTGGTGTTGTGTGATCACCTCTATTTCCCATGGCGGGATCCACCGTAAGAACTTGCCGACTTGATATTCAACCATTAGAACTTCGACGACAAATTGCATAAGCCGTTTTTGCTGCAAAAATATTGACTGGCCACGTTGATTGCCCAAGTATTTTGACCCAGCTAAACTTATATGCATCATAGACTTTTTTTATTAGAAACTGCGCACTGCGCAGTCGATTTTATGGTTCCCACGGTCCGATTCGTGCCATATGTCACTGCTTTAATGAGTTTTATGAGTTATTTGATTTTAATCAGTAAATTAACACATTTCGTCAGCAATTGATTATTGATATTTTCCGAACAACATGACTATAAGGACTCATCATTGTAGGACGAAAATTGATTGTGAAATAAACACTAATACTAAACCAAATAAACGATACATTCCGACAAAACCGTGTGCGTTTAAGTTTAAATATCATTTCAAATCATTTTGTTTTTTTCACAAGTGGGATTACAATTTTACTACTATTATGATCACTCAACTGAATGAAATTACAATCTATGATTATAATAATATTTAAACATATGTAATAGTGTTGATATGTTACCGTTTGTGTCAGAACTATATAAATTTCAAATAAACATAAGTAAATAATCTAATCATTGCAGAACTTTACCGTCTATTAAAAAAATACTGTTAATAGTTAATAGTCAATAATAAAATAAAAATGAACGAGGGTTAAACAGCCAAAGGCTGAAAATCTCCGTAGAAAAAGAAATAAAAAAAAAATAATTGAAGAGAAAACAAATTGAGCGTTCATTCTGACGGTGATGCTGCCATGATAACGTAAGAAAATCAGTTTAATCACACTATTTGCAAACGTTATGGTGATCTGATTTGAAAGCTGAATGGATTTTCAGTACCTAAATACTGGTGTTGCAAAAAACCGGTTGTGGAGACGGAAACCCGCTTGTTTCACCGTCTGACCCTCCAGGATGTAAGGTTCCGAGGGTCACAAGTATCAACTCATTATGTGAAGGTGTATTCGGAGAGAAAAATGGGTCTTTGGGTTGTGTTTTTTCGGCCTAATGTGACGGACAAGGTGCCGCCTACCCGTACGCTTGTTCATACCGCGGGTAATGAACTGCCTCAAGTGCAAGTAGTCGGGTCATGACATTTGTGACAAAGATGCTGAAAAGTGCCTTTATTGTGAGCAGACTCCACATTTTCCACGTACAAGCAGCGGTAATGTAAGATCGAGTAGTGTCTGAAAGAGTACTCAAAACGCACTTTTGCAAAAACGATAGTAGCCTTTTTGTACTGCTACCAGACTGGTTTCCCCGTACACTTACAAGGATTGTAGCCCGATAAATCTGAGCTTGACGATTCAATTGAATAAATTTCTTCTGCTGAGCTCGGAAAGTCTAAAAAAAACCCTTCTTCCCCGAAACTTTATAGGAAAACTCAAAGGAATTGGCCAATATAAATTCTCGTAAGGAGTTTTCTCGAAACATCGAAAATTGCTAAAGCTCACGCAAATGGATGGTGCGAAACCACATTATATTGTGCGAGATTAGCGCAATCTTTGATTTAGTTCGAAACCTAGATAACGAATGTGTGTTGGTCATAACGCTATTCATACTCTTCTAGCATACTTTCAATGTTTTAGGCGGCTCTAAACCTCTAACCACTGAAATATTAACTGGTGTTGGGATCGTCATGACGATTTTTACTGGTACGCCTTGGTTCTATATTCCGATTCGGAACACGACCTTCTGTTTATTACACACAGACTTTGCGGTCAACTGTTAGGTGTACATGACAAGTTTAATCTTAGTAAAACCTGGTCACGCGTTGTCAAAACGACTTTAAGCATTAGTTTACTCTCAGGCTCTTTCACGCAAATCTTTTCTCCAGACTTAAAAAAAATCGGGAATAAGCCTTTGGAAATATGGATAAACTGGATTTTTTATATCTTCCGGCAGACTATTTTATTACCGAAAACACCCGATTTTGTAGTGTAAGAAAATTTGAAAATGATTGCAAGTGATGAATAATACTTTTGTGTCATTTAGCTAGTCAAAATGACAAAAAAGAATTATTCATCACTTGCAATCATTTTCAAATTAACTTACACTACAGTTAATAATAAACGGTTTTTTTCATACATACAGCTGGATTTAAGTGAAACAAACCAGAACGAGAGCATGGAGGAGGTTTATTTGTTGTGTATGTGTATGTGTATGTGTTTGTTTTTTTTTTTTTCGATCAGAAACCCTATCTTGTACACTGCTTCCGACGTTGAGACTGCTGGGACAACTGTTACTGCTGGGCGTGCTAAAATCTTTCGATCATGCTGGGTTTCAACATGTTGGTAAGAATACATATTCTGATGGATTATTGAATTGATTTTTTGAAATTCATCAGAATGCCAACATAGTGTAATTATAAGATGGTAAAATTGATTATATACTGGGTTGGCAGAGTATTAACCATCGGAAGACAGTTAAGAGCGATAGTGACTAATGATAAAAAACTGCATTGAAAATATATATCTCCAGAGCACATAGCTATCGACCTTAATTAACAGAAATCTAACCATCAAAGCCTAGATGCTTACACTTCGCAGTAGGAGCTTTTTTCTTTGTTGTTCAAACAGAGAGATTGAACAAAGCCAACATGGAGCAGTAGCTGGAACCAAGTTACGAACTTTATTAACACCATATTTTGCCGTATCAGGTTTAAAGTTTAACATTGGTTTCGTCACAATTAATTTCAATTTATGACTTCATCACCATTTCATCTGGAATTTCAATTATTACCTCAACTTTTTAGGGTTAAAATGCGCCTCTATAAAGTAAACTGCGACCGCAGCTCTCGAATTAAATTACTTCCAAAAGTTGTGAATCAACATTGGGCATCCTGAACGCAGACCTACAACTACTGCAAACTCTACAGCGTGCGGTCAGCCATGCCTCTACTGGCTCGCTTTAGTCCGTCAGTATTTCTGCGAGTCTACCGGCTTTCATTTCGGTTCGTCCATTGAGTTTTTTTTTTCAATTAGCGTCGTTAGTGCCAAACGGAGACACAAAGGGAATAAGCACCGTTGCGAGTTCATTATGTTTCAAGGATTTGTACTAGTGGCATGGTAGTGATCATTGGAGATGATGATAATAGAGTTGGTCAACCTTACTGCGAAAATAGTTACTGCTAATTCAGCGTTGAGTTCCTCAAGAAAATCTTCGCAGTGACCATTTTTTTCATTCGAAAAATTTCGCCAAAGGATTTAGAATTAAATTGTTCCCAACTCTATTCGCAATATGGACATGCCGATGTTTCGCGGTGGCAACAGAATCTGAAAAATCAATCAATCACGAAAATGCGCTCGCTTTTATTCAAATTGGACGATTGGGAACACCGCCCACGGTGGGATTCGCCCGTTAGGGGGCAACTATTGAATAAAAGATAATAATCGAATAATAACGAGTTTATTGTGCAGCAATAAACTCGATTCAGTGGAATAAATAAACTACCGGGAATGCAGTTGCGTTCGGTTCGATCGGGCGTAGGGCAGACCGGGAAAATCTTGGGAAAACTTTTCTCCGCTCGAATCGCGGCGTGACAGCTTGTGCAGCGCTGGCGAACAATTCGAAGAATTTATGCAAAACTGTAGGTACGCGGAGCAGGGAAATACATGCGGGGTTCGGATTTAAAACAGAATCGATAACGATTCAATATTCTGTTTGGGTGCGTGTAGCTTGCGAATATCTACGATGAATGCAAAATGTAAAGAATTAATAATAATTAGTTTCATCCAGCTCAGTCGAATCGGAACTGGTTGGTAGTAAACGTTGTTTTCTTTTTCCTTATATTAAAATAGTCTTAAGGTTATCTTTCCACCGGAGAGGCAAAAGAGTCATCAAAGTTATAGCCTTTGCATTATCGTTTCTTGGGTGAATGGAAAGAAACTAGACCGGTTCGATTGAACGCAAGAATGCAGTTGCTGAAATTTGTAATTTAAACTTCCCGGGCTACCCTAGCTCACTGTCCTTTCAAGGCAGAAAGAAAAGGAAAAGATTCAAAAAAATTCTTTTGCTTTCTGCATGGATAATATTGAAAGAAATTAACATGACAGACTAAACAAAAAGTCATGACTGGAAGGCAAGATGAGTGTGGTTTCGAGACTGGAAGGAGGCAAAATGTAAAAATTCTCGTGTTTCGCCATGAAGAACGAGAAAGCCGTGGGCACGTTGCAGACGTTCAAAGAAAATTGGTAATGTTTAATTAGAAAAAAATATTACAGAATTCCCTCTCTAGTGAAAGTGGACGTTAAGTTTATTTGAAACATTGGTTTCAATTGAAGCACCATTTTATAAATCAAGTATGTACCGTTAGCATTGCTGTCTAGATAAAACCAACAACAAAAAATCACTTGCATAAAAAAATGCATGCAAATGCGAATGGTCATTAAGTTCTATCGCCGGCCAAAAACTAATTAAAATTCATGATACGCCATAATCGATGTTTTCGATCACGATACACAGCACACAGCAAGTAATTTAAAACAATTTCCCAGTCACAATTGAAATTCATACTCCGCACTGGAAAAGTGATCGGAAATTCTATTTGCCACAGTTGCACACCATATTCACCACCTGCTGGAAAGCATTCTTTCCATGGCCTGCACTACCGGAGCACTATATGTAGCCCAACGAATTATTTTTACGCTCTCGCTCTGTGCCAGCCAGAACACCTCAGCTTTAGTCGATGAAAGTAGAAAATTAAGCATGCAACACACATAGCGGGTAAACTGTGCGCAGGGCGAAATATTGCAAAGTTGTAAAAATATATTTAACCCATGACACAACAAATGAAATCCTGCGTGAACGGACTTGGGTTGGTGGTAAATTTCCATTCTAGAAGTTGGCTTCTAGTATTTTGCACTCCGTACGTGTTTTGATAGTTGCTGTCATGGAGTATTGCTTACATTAACGGAAAGTTTTTTGTTTCAGACTACCTTCAGACCAATCGAGAAGTAATAAGTTGGAATCTCGGCTTTGAGAACCAACAGGCAAAATGAAAATAAATAAATAAATCTGTAGGTATTTGCCCGTGGTTTGCAAATTTTATAACATGAAACTCAATTTAACAAATAAGTTATATTTATAGTACTTCTTCAAATTCCCATTTTACAATCATTACATTGCACTTGATTTTCAACGAAGTGAATTTCCGATATTCGTTTAAAATTTTTTACAGTATGTTTTACGGGTGAACGAATTTTATGTATTGATAAATGTATTTTCTCGAGCTGCATTTTTCTTTCCAAACTTTGAATATGTCTTTTGGCAAATTTATTGTTTCGCAACTTTACTGGGTATTTTATTTTCCATACAAGAATCCTGGAAGCACCAGAGCTTGTAAAAAATTCCTAATATTCGGACTATAATAATGTGCTAAAACACTAGTAAACATGATTTCTTTCAAAAATCACAAATTCTTAATCTCTCTTTCATTACATGCAACTTCATTACAAGCACTGAAACAGCTGTTTATATCTGCAAAAACCACCTTAATTAAATAAAAGTTTTCCACTCTCGAAAAATGTCGCATTCCGACTGTGAATCATGGCTTCGAACTATATAAAAATGTTGACTGGTTAAATATGCTGGAAACACTTTCTTTCAACTTCAACTTTTTCAACTTGGAGGACAATTTCGATAAAAAAATGAGGGATTTGTCAAAATATCATATATTAACAGTGTCCTCCGATGATATGGCACTTGATTAACACTATTGACTTCAATGACTCATTCAAATGCCAAATTATTGACGTAGTATTACGCGTTACGTTACGAGCATCAAATTAAAATACCTAAAACTTATTTAGTTTCTGACGGATTTCTTTCATTCTTGTAACAATCAAATAGAAAATTAGCTACGCGTTCAGACTGGCGTCATTGTTCTATTGGAAAACGTTGAATTTTGTTTTAAACGCAAATAACGACCAATCGGAGTTGTAAACAAGGCCAAATATCATTGAATATGGAGTTTTTAGAAACCGGGATGGTATAAATCACTTGATTCCTTAGAGCGCCCACATCATTCCAATAGAGTTATTTTATCAATGATGGATGATGGTTTAAAACATAAACGTATTGATACAAGATATTCTATCGTAATTTCAGTGTGTATCAATATCAATGAATTGTTGTAAAGAAGTTTGCTTGGAACTAGAGGTGGTCGGGTTCAAATATTATTAACCTGAAACACATACCCGACGGATTCGGGTAACGCCAGATATATATATATATATATATATATATATATATATATATATATATATATATATATATATATATATATATATATATATATATATATATATATATATATATATATATATATATATATATATATATATATATATATATATATATATATATATATATACTAGTTGAACGTTCCCGGCGATGCTCGGGATCAAAAGTTTCAAAATTCGGAATCATTTTTTAAAACTCATTGCAATATTAGCACAACTCACTTCAAAAATATTTCACATCTTATACGCCCATCATCACTTTAAGTACTTTAACATTCTGAGAACGCACAGAACGGAAATACCCATATTGGATTGCATTTTGGGATTTGGGGATGTTTTACAGAAACTGGAAGTCGCCATTTCGGATTTCAAAATGACGTATGAAGTTCAGAAGTTTCGGAAGTATTAAAATGGTTGGCCAAATACCACTTTAGATTATTTTCCTGAAACCAGAAGTCGTTATTTTGGAAAATGTTATGTGGGGTCATCCCAGTTCCGAATATACCACACTCGGGTGATAACCGGATATTCGTCAATCGTTCACAGTAAAACCTCTTTTTATGCAACTTTTAGAAGAAAGAAATCAAAGTAAGAAAAATTTAGCGTGACCATTCATTCTTAGTTCACCTCTATAATCATATCTAAAGAGATAACATGTGAATTTTTATAACGAAAATGTTTGTTTGTGTCCAAGGAACACGTCTGAGAAGAAGTTAACGTTTTAATCCACATAGCTACCTAGAAATTAAAAAAAAAAAGATTAAACCAATGAAATGCGGCCTTTCCTCCAGCCAAATGTCCCAAGATCTAGTTTTGGTAAAAGTAAAAAAAGTATTTCGAATCCCGTAATGTGTTACTATTCACAAAACTACGAAAACATCAGAAATGTAATTTTTATCTGCTCGACTCGCACCAAATTAAAACATAAATTCTTCTGCAAAAAAATATTTTCACATGTTGAAGGAACAACGAACATTTTATTGAAAAAACATTTAATTTACAGGCGAATTGAGCTCATGCTCAAAAAGTCAAAATTTTGCATGTATTATATGTATAATATATATAAATTTAAAAAAGAGTAATTTAATGTGTTTTCCTGTATGCAAAAAATCATCTTCAAACATACGTAGTTTTTAACGTAATATCTCAACTTTTAGCGATAAGATACCTATTATTTTTCCTCAAATGTCTTTCCTGAACATTAACACACATTTTAATGAAGAACAATTACATATCATAGCTTTGAATTTCGATTTAGAGGCAAATTGAGTTCAAATATTCATGATTTGCTTGTTTAACGTAGTGTTGTGAATAATATCTCAATTTTCAGTTATCAAAAATCTTTTATTTTTACTCAAAAGTCTTTCCTGAACATTAAAAAACATTTTAATGCAAAAAAAATATATATCATAGCTTTGAATTTGGATTTAGAGTCAAATTTAGCTAAAATATTCATGTTTTACTTAGTTTTGTGAATAATATCCCTATTTTCAGTTATCAGATAACTATTATTTCTTCTCGATTGTCATTCCTAAATATCAACGAATGTTTTATTGAAAAAAAAAAAATCACGTGTCATCGCTTTGAATTCTGATTTAGATCCAAATTGAGCGTAAAAAGTTATGGTTTTGCATTTTTCATGTGGTTTTGTGGAAAATATTTAAATTTAAAATATTCAGAACCTAATATTTCCTAAACACAACGAACATTTTATTATAGTAAAAATCACTGATCACAGCTTCGAGTTTTGATTTAGAAGCAAATTCAGCATAAAAGTCATGATTTTACATGTTTCACGTAGTTTTGTGAATAATATCTCAAGTTTTAGTAATTAGATACCTATTATTTTATAATATCTCGAGTTTAAGTAATCAGATACCTGTTATTTTTTCTCAAATGTCTTTTTTAAACATCAACGAACATTTTAATGAAAAAACAATCACATGTCATCGCTTAGAATTTTGATTTGGAGACGAATTAAGTATAAAAAGTCATAATTTTGCATGTTTTACGTAGTTTTGTGAATCATTTGTCAAGTTTTTGTGATCAGATACTAATTATTTTTCCTCAAATGTCTTTTCTAAACATTAACAAACATTTTATTCAAAAAAGAACCATATGTCATCGCTTTGAATTTTGATTTAGAGGCAAATTCAGCACAGAAAGTTAAAATTTTACATGTTTTACGTAGTTTTGTGAATAATATCTCAAGTTTTAGTAATTAGATTCCTATTATTTTATCTCAAATGTATTTCTTGAACATCAACTAACATTTTAATGAAAAAAGAATCACATGTCATCGCTTTGAATTTTGATTTGGAGACGAATTAATTATAAAAAGTCATTATTTTGCATGTTTCACGTGGTTTTGTGAATAATATTTCAAGTTTTAGTGATCAGATACTTATTATTTTTCCTCCAATGTCTTTCCTGAACATTAACAAACATTTTAGTGAAAAAAGAATCATATGTCATCGCTTTGAATTTTGATTTAGAGGCAAATTTAGCACAGAAAGTCAAAATTTTGCATGTTTTACGTAGTTTTGTGACTAATATTTCAAGTTTTAGTGATCAGATACTTATTATTTTTCTCAAATATCTTATCTGAACATCAGCGAACATTTTCATGTAAAAAAACCTACATGTCACCGCTTATTATTTTTGGTTTAGAACGATTCAAAATAATTATGATTACTGTACACCTCAGAGACTGAGGGAATAATATCAATAAGACCAAGCGTTACGGAATTCCATTTTTATATAGTAGATATATATATATATATATATATATATATATATATATATATATATATATATATATATATATATATATATATATATATATATATATATATATATATATATATATATATATATATATATATATATATATATATATATATATATATATATATATATATATTTACGTAGGACTACGTCTATCTGGAAGGTAGGTACCTGAATTTGAAAATCTAGTTATTCAACCAGGGAAAACCTGAAAAAGTGGTCAGGTTTTGAGCGCTTATATTTCAGTCATTTATAATCAGGTTATCGAGGTTTTGGTAGCAATCGATAAAAAATTCTTTTACGATTAAATTTATGTAACAAAAACAACCTACTATCTCTCTTCCAAGCACAGCCGACACTAACGGATACAACCCATCTGACTTATTAAGTGATTTGTTGTTGTTGTTATACTCAAGTTCACTTTCTGTTTCCGATGCTTTTTTACTTTCCTTACCATTCCCTATTCTTCTTCCTCCTTCTTTCCAAACAACTGACGAAACCTCGCTATATAAGGTACTATTTGAGCATTTCACCCCATCCATCATTTTAAAACCGTACCACTGACATACGGACGCTAGGTGCTGGCCGTTGAAAAAAAGAAAGACAAAATAGTACCGGTCATCTCGTGCCAGGTTTTACCCGTAAAGCTGGTTGTTAGTAGTACAGTCTAACCTGTTTTTGTATGAGTGTTATAAATATATAATATAATATAATATAATAAAAAGTTGGTGTCGAAGCGCCATCTCTGCGACCAAATTGCGAACTAAATTGAGTGTCAAGTTGAAGTTCTTATTACACTGGGAAACTTTGCTGAAGACTGCACATAGGTTGAATAGAGTATCAAAGTACTGGACCGTGTATTCCATGCAATAATTACTAGCAATTGTATTTTTACAAGAAACCTATGGTTATATTCAAACTGAAATATCACAAAAACACAAAAAACACATCTTTCAAAATTTCAGAAAATGAAGATTTTTTGATGGACAATTTTTAGAAAAAATCATGGTTTGCTAATACTTGCTGCCCGCCGAGATATCTACTTCACAAAATTATGTTTTTTTCCAAATTTTGTGTAATATTTTCACTTAAGTACTTCAAAAACTTCTGTACACGGAAGAAAACGACGTAATTATTCAATTTCTACCGAGAAAAAAATTGTAAGAAATTAATTCGAGTGAACTCATAAAATTATCACAATAAAACGTGAAATTCAGACAAAATTTATAAAAACTCGTAGATCTCTGAAACTTGAAGAGTTAAAAATTTTGTATATTCTGTAAAGTTTCATGGAATTTAGTGATCTACAACTTTGTCGAATACCGCAAAGCTCTAGCGTGTAAGGGAAAGAAGTTGGTATCGCAACGCCATCTTTGCGGCTTAATTCCGAACTGATTCAAACATCCAAAATGAAGCCCTAACTACACCAAGAGACTTTGTAGAAGATCGGAAACCGATTGGTCAAACCCTGAGAGCGCTATTGATTTCGTTCCGCTAGATTCCATTTCTGGCCCAGTTGTTAAATGAGAGAGTTGAAAGAGCATTATTATTTAAAGTTACCACTTCAGACCATCAAATTGATTACCCCCATCGAATGTATTCCCTAATCAATTGCAAAAAAACATTGACAGGTTGTCGTACTTTTACAATTCAACGTTACACTTACGGCCGTGTCTCATGTACAACCTCTTCAACTTTTAGATTTTGTACCTATTTTTCGACAAAAAGTGGTTCTCTATGAACAAGACTATTTTTCTTCATTCTTCAACTTAAAGAACCACCCGAAATAAAAAAGTGTGCTGCTGTAATAAAATACCGCATATTAAATGTTAGGGTGCTCGCTACCAAGAAATATTTCCATACTACATTTTATTTTTTATCTTTCTCAACTTTTTCGACAAGAAGCCTATGATAGATCGATAATAACAGATCTTTTAAACCCGTAAAGACCCGGGACGGAACTTGTTTTTTGAAAATGCTCGTTCTCAGCACTGGAACGGCCGATTTGGGAAAACTTGGAATTTTATTCAAGGGGAAAAGTAGCTCTAAGTTTTGGTAAAGGTGCCACCCCTCTGGACCCCTCCTCAAACGAGATGCAAATATGTCTGTGTTTTTTCTCTCTAATTTTTCAAACAGATTGAGCAACAACTGGGAATTTTCATACGTGTCAATTGCTCTATGTATCAAATAATGTCAGGTGGATGAGATATGGTATTTGAGAGTGAATTTTGGAGTTTTTAAATTATTTCAGTACAAAATCACAAAACTACGTATTTTCATTAAAATTCGAATAAGAAAATCGTTCTTCAAATTTTAAGCTCTACATTTTTGCGGTAAAGTCTCTTGAATCAATACGCGATGAAATATTTATTTTATCATGCAAATATTTTGAGAAAAACGAGTTTAAATTCTCTAACGTACGTATTTACATGGAGACCTGATTTTCTCAGTTTCCCACAGTAGGTTTCAACTCAGCTCTTCAACTTTCAAGCTCTATATTTCTAGAGTAACGTCTTCTGGATCCAAAGATGCTGAAAGATTTATTCTAGCATGCACAGATTTAGAGAAAAACGAGTTTGAATTCACTAAAGTACGAGTTCTTATGAAAACTTGATTTTCTCCAAATCTGTGCATGCTAGAAAAAATCTTTCACCATCTTTGGACTCAGAAGACGTTACTCTAAAAAAATAGAGCTTGAAAATTGAAGAGCTAAGTTGAAACCTACCGTGGGAGACTGAGAAAATCAGGTTTCCATGAAAATACGTACTTTGGTGAATTCAAACGGGTTTTTCTCAAAATGTTTGCTTGCTAAAATAAATATTTCATCGCGTATGGATTCAGGAGACCTTACCGCAAAAATGTAGACCTTAAAATTTGAACAACGGTTTTGTTGTTTGAATTGTTATAAAAATACGTAGTCTCGTGATTTTGTACTGAAATGATTTGGAAACTCCAAAATTCACTCTTACATACCATATCTCATCCACCTGACATGATTTGATACATGGAGCAATTGATACGTATGAAAATTCCCAGTCTTTGCTCAATCTGTTTGAAAAATGAGAAAAAAAAAACACAGACATATTTGCGTCTTACAAAAACGGGGAGGTGTCCAGAGGGGTGGCACCTTTACCAAAACTTAGAGCTACTATTCCCTTTGAATAAAATTCCAAGTTTTCCCAAATCGGCCGTTCCAGTGCTGAGAACGAGCATTTTCAAAAAACAAGTTTCGTCCCGGGTCTTTACGGGTTAAATACTGTTGTCTATTCAAAAAGAGCTCTCCCAGATGGTCTCAAGGTACAATGCTGGCCTAACAAGCAAGTCATCGTAGGTTCTAGTCTCAGCCCCTGAGAGGACTATAAGTGTCAGTAGGATCGTAGTGCTAGCCTCGCAATTGTCCTATACGGGTCATTTCATGTCAAGTGTCCGAGGAAATGCATCGACCATCTCCGGTTTCGACTGAAATTTGTGAGTCGGTGTACTATGGGCCGGAACTAATAAATACAGAGTGTTGTACCGATTGGTGGACCCCTCGGCCAATGGGACTGCCTTCACTTTTTGCCAATTTAGCAAAACACTTTTTTTAATTTGCGGATATCTCGGGATCCTGGAAAGCTACAGGTGATATTGACATATCATTTTGAAGGGTTTTAGATGTAGAATCGAACTACGTGGTTTATTTTTTTCTGCAGTGTTGCCAACATTGCGATTTTTTCAACATTAAACTTAATTTGCAATTTTCTCGAAATACCCCCCCTTCGATTTTGATTTTGACCACGCCAATGTGTTTAGCAGACGATTTTACATAGAAATCACTTATCAGCAAAAAACAAAATGTAGCGTTTCGGAGATACAGCATTCTCAAATTTGCAAGATTTAGGAATTTGTACGTACACATGAAAACGTTTCTGCATAGAATGCTACAATCGTAATGGTATCCTAGCAGGCGTTTGTGTAATCGGAGAGATTTTACGTAGAAGAGTATATGTTAATAATGTAACGCGATTTCTTAGTAATGTTCTTAAATATTAACGGACGGAATACGTTACCAGCTAAGGTCCCGTAGTTTGCAAACCCACACAAAACTAGCGCTGTATAGGACGCTTATACCTCCGGTGGCTCTTTATGGACATGAAGCATGGACACTGAAGGAAGCTGATCGACGAGTGTTCGGAGTTTTTGAGCGTAAAGTTCTGCGGTCGATACTCGGCGGTAAATTGGAAGATGAAGTGTGGTGCAGACGCATGAATCACGAGTTGTACCAGGTATACAAACAGCGGGGCATGCTTCGATGGGCTGGACATGTAACCAGAATACCTGACGAGAGAGCTGACCAAACTATCTCCAGAAGAAATCCAGGAAGAAGCCGTCGACTCCGTGGTAAGCCTCGCACGCGGTGGATGTGAGCGGTGGAAGAAGATGCACGATCTGCTGGTGTACGAGGAGACTGGAGAACGGCTGCTCAAGACAGAAGAAGCATTTATTTTCGCGTCAAACTTCATCAAAAAATCATACATGAAGCCAAGGCAAAAAAATTGTAGCACTGTGTTATTAAACTTGCGCTTTCTGGATCAGTGATTTTTGTCGAAGATTGCATTTTTCTTGACCGTGGACTTATACGCAAAATACTCATTATGATAAAATCCGTACACGCAATGAATTTTACAACATTTTTTGAAACATAAAATTTTTGTCCTTTGGTACGAGTTTTGAAAGTTTACCAATTTTTTTAAAGGCATTTTCGTTGTTCAAACGTGTAAGCAAGTAAACTCTTTCCGGAATACCTCCTACGTAATTATTACGAAAAAATTGTCGTTTGGTAACAATTTCGAACTTTACACTTCACGGTTGAATGTTGATTTTCGTTTCCTAAAATAGTGAGGTATTACTTTACTTTACTTTTACTTTTACTTTTAAGGCGACAGACCGAATATCGATCCAGTGCCGAATCCAGAATACGTCGCCATGTCCCTCGGTCTTGGGCTGCTATCCTCCAATCGCCCCTAACATCTATTTCGCGTGCATCCTCGTCGACAGCACACATCCAACGAGTGCGGGGTCTACCCCGAAGTCGACGACCTCTATCGGGATTCCTGCTAAATATATCCTTCGCTTGACGCTCATCCGGCATTCTCGCTACATGCCCAGCCCACTGAAGCCTGCCGTGTTTTATCCGCTTGACTATATCCGCCGATTTGTATGCCTGGTACACTTCATGGTTCATGCGTCTGCGCCAAACACCATTTTCTAGTTTGCCGCCAAGGATTGAACGCAAAATCTTACGCTCAAAAACACCAAAAGCTCGCCGATCAGCCTCTTTCAGCGTCCATGATTCATGGCCGTAGAGAGCCACCGGAAGAATCAGTGTTTTATAGAGTGCAAGTTTAGTACGGATTTGCAGACTGCGGGACCTTAGCTGGTTATGTAGTCCGTAAAAGGCCCTGTTTGCGGCTGCTATCCGCCTCTTTATCTCACGGCTAACCGCGTTGTCACATGTCACTAATGTTCTCAGGTAAATAAATTCGTCGACTACTTCAAATGTTTCCCCATCTAGCACCACCGCAGCACCAACCTCCGACGGACTACCACGCACTCTGCCAGCCACCATGTATTTCGTTTTGGTAGAGTTTATAACGAGCCCTAATCTCGCAGCTTCCCTCCTGAGAGGTCCGAAGGCCTCTTCCACAGCTCTACGGTTGATACCAATGATGTCGATATCGTCCGCAAAACCGAGAAGCATGTACGACTTCGTAATGATGGTGCCGCTTCTCTGCACACCAGCTTTCCGTATAGCACCTTCCAATGCGATGTTGAACAATAAGTTTGACAGCCCGTCACCCTGCTTCAAACCATCTAACGTCACGAACGAGTCCGATATCTCACCGGCTATCCTGCCGCTTGATGTAGAACCTTCAAGGGTGGCACGAATCAGCCTAATCAGCTTTGTTGTGAAGCCATGTTCAATCATAATCTGCCATAACTCATTTCTCTTGACTGAATCGTACGCTGCCCTGAAGCCTATGAACAGATGGTGCGTCTGCAAGTTGTATTCTCGAAATTTATCGAGGATTTGTCGCAAGGTAAACATTTGGTCCGTCGTGGAGCGTCCCCCTCGAAAACCGCATTGGTCCTCGCCAACAAAGGTCTCCTGCAATGGCCTCAGTCTGTGGAACAGGATGCGGGAGAGAATTTTGTACACGGTATTGAGAAGAGTTATGCCCCGATAATTGCTACAGTCCAGGCGATGGCATTTTTTGTAGATCGGGCATATGAGACCCTCCAACCAGTCCGAGGGCAATTCTTCATCAGACCACACTCTCAGCATGATCCGATGGATGGCCCAATACAGCTGTTCGCTCCCGACTTTGAAGAGTTCGGCGGGAATGCCGTCCTTCCCGGCTGCCTTGCAGTTTCTCAGCTCTTTCACTGCTTTCTTCACCTCGTCCATGGATGGTGGATCCACAGCTTGACCATTATTCTCAATAGTCATCCTGCTCCTTTCGACTCCACTGTTTCCCTCACCGTTCAACAGCACACTGAAGTGTTCATTCCAACGCCTGGCTACCTCTGTTTTATCGGTTATCAGGTTCCCCTCCCTATCGTTGCACATGACAGGGGCTGACACGTTTCGATTCCTGATGCCGTTAACCTTCTTGTAGAAGCTCCTCGATCCGTGCCTGGAGAAGCAACTTTCCGCCTCCGCAAGAATACGCTCCCAATGCTGTCGTTTCTTCCGGCGATGGAGTCTCTTTTCAGCGGCTCTTGCATCTCGATATCTACCCATGCTCTGACGAGTCACAGCCGTGGCTAACATGTGACCCCTGGCGCGGTTCTTCTCCTCCGTTACTCGCTGGCACTCAGCGTCAAACCACTCATTGGGCGCAGCTGCCGCAGTTGTACCCAACACTTCTCGCGCTGTAGTGCTGATCGAACTGTGGATGTGCCTCCACTGTTCATTCAGGTTCCCTTCAACTCTTTCCTCAATCCGTTCATCAACTTTCTGCGAGTACTCTACAGCCACTACTTCAGTTGATAGCCGCTAGATGTTCAACTGCATCCTCCTCGTTGCCTTGGATTTCAGCACGTTGGACAGCCGGGCGCGGATTTTGGCTACTACGAGATAGTGATCCGAGTTAACGTTCGGTCCTCTGCACGACCTCACGTCTGTAACGTCTGAAAAGTGCCGTCCATCAATCAGAACGTGGTCAATTTGAGAGCAAAGCTCTCCATTCCGGTACATTCAGGTGTGCTTATGTATGTTCCGGCGTGCAAAATAAGTGCTACAGATAGCCATCCCCCTAGCTGCAGCGAAATTAACAAGCCTCAGGCCGTTGTCGTTCGTAGTAGAGTGGAAGCTTTCCCTATCAGTTACGGGGCGGAAGAAGTCTTCCTGCCCGACCTGTGCATTTGCATCTCCGATGACAATCTTTATATCGTGTCCTGGGCACTCATTGTATGTCTTTTCCAGGAGCTCATAGAACTCCTCCTTTTCGTAATAGGGTTCCTCGTTGGTCGGTGCGTACACATTTATTAGGCTGTAGTTGAAGAATTTGCCCTTGATTCTCAACACGCATATACGGTCACTGATCGGCCTCCATCTAATGACACGCTTCATCTGTTTTCCAATTAGCACGAAACCGACTCCTCTTTCTGCTTTCACGCCGCCGCTATAGTAGATGTGGTACTTAAATGAAGTGTCCGCAATAGGATCTACTGCTCGAAATTCGCGTTCTCCCGATTTTGGCCACCGCACCTCTTGGATAGCTGCAACCTCCACATTCACCTTTCGCAGCTCTCTAGCCAGGATACTTGCGCGTGCCGGTTCGAGTAGAGTCCTTACATTCCAAGTACCGAGTTTCCAATAATCGTTGTCCTTTTTCGTTCGCCTAGGTCCATGCCGATTATTCCGTTCTGTATTCATATCTGGATTTTTCATAGTATTTAATATTCAGTATGCTGCCTTACTAGGGCTGCGATACCTAGTCTCGCGACGGGGCTGCCGTCTTTGATATAGCTGGCGAGACACCACGTAATTCGTGATTCGACTGACACCGAAGTTGAATGTTTTGCGATCGCAGAAAACATTCGATGCAACGTGGAAACTCGCAACGAAGGAGCTATTTTTTGCAATGCTGAAAACCAGACTTGGCAAAGCACGCACCGCACTAGAAGCGGAACAAAAATTGAGCTATTGCTTGCTAGGTATCTTGCACTTGAGCTGGGTGCTTTGAATACCACCACAGAGCGGATACCTCTTCGTTGGTATTTTTCTAAAGTTACAGAGAGCGCACGGTTTAGCCCCGAATCATTTTGCTTGCTGTTTTGCTTCGTGGCATCTCCGTCTGCTTGTACTTTGCTTCTTATTGCTATGTATATTACACGTTACAGCAAGTGCAGAAGGTGAGCGCTGACGACGTATGCGGGTGAGTGGGTGACTATATATTTGTGTTGTTTTTGAAATTAAATGTCATGAATTCAATGAAATGAAATTTTATGTAATGAAGCAGCAAAATATTGCTCTGTTTAATAGTTTCAAAAGAACATGCTGTAAAAATTTTTTACTTACAACAATTGCAATTACTTGGATTTGTTTGTTTTGTTTAAAGAAAGCATGCGTTTCGGTAAATTTTTTCTGTAATATGAGGTTTAAATTGCTTTATATTTTTTTGCCTTCAGCCAGAAAATACAGTGGAATCAAGACACTATTTTGATACTTTCTGTCGTTTCAGGAAGCATTATCATCAATCTTTATTCAAAAAAAGAGTTTAAATTTTAAAAAATATTACAAAATTCCTAATCAAACTTGGTAAAGTACGCACAGCATTTCAAGCAGAGCTTGATTGTAGCTCTAACTCCATAACCCACACGCACTCGGGCTAGGTGCTTCGGTCTGCAGCTTGGTGCGCAACAAATTAAGAAAAGCATCACGCAGCAAATATCTCTTCACGGATCAAAACAAAACGAAAAAGAAAAAAACGCTCAACGTGCCTCCAGGTGACGAACACAAGATTATCGCACTGCATTCGTAGCTTTTCTAGCTCTCGCGCCGAGCTGGTGCTTGCTACGAATGTCACATAAGACGGTAACACGCTCGTGGTGCTTGGTGTTTATAATATGGCGATGTCACCGAGCGGCTCGGAGCGTTGCTTTTACCAAGTCTGGAAAACGCTGTCTGTCTGTGTTGCTGTGCTGTAGCTAACTTGGAAACATGAAACAGAGCGCGTTAACGCGAGACTATATGCACCCGAAAACAGTTGGCTTTGAGTTAAAGTTAATCAGGTTTCTCTAATTTTAAGTTGATCAAGAACTATTTGGGGTCAACGATGAGTAACTTGAGATCAACAAACCTTTTTATCAATCGAACGTGAAATCACTGATTCCATTGATTTTGAATCTGTAATTTCTGATTTTGCCAACCAAACGGACCGGAAAGTGAGTATCTAAATACCCAATTATTAATTTTGCGGTCAACGGAATAAATAAGTAGAAAATTCTAAGTTTTTTGTTTGTCTCAATTCCTTTTAAGGAAGAAAAAACTGCCCAGTCATTTTCATTGGAGGCCCACATATTTGTTACCGCACCAGGCCCACCAAACCATAGCTCCGCCACTGGACCAAAGTTTCCACCGGTGTTGGTTATCCGATCTCCGCTAAGGTTACTCGTATCCCGGTCGGCACCACGTGGAGGTTGGGATAGGAGTTGCTGGACAGAGGTGAATGACCACAATAGGATCTCAAGTGACACGTGTCCAACCATTCGCCAACCATAGTGAGGTATTAAATTGTAAAATTATCGCAACTGCTTCTAATCGCGAAAAATCTGCCTTTTTCAAAAAGTCTGCGCGCTGTCCGCGCCGATTCCGATGATCGATGTTTCCGTGCGTCCGTTGCTACCTGGCACCGGTATTGCGGACTTCGATGTTTCCGTGCAGGTGCCTATGCGTTGAACTGGGACGGGTCTGTTATCAACTGTTGGAGTTTCGGTGGTGTCGAACTTAAATCGTCCCCCTTAAGTATTGTTCGTCTCGAGCAATTTCTTGTCTTCGCTATAAGCCGATGTTTGATGATTACGAAAGCTAGAAGTGCTGACATGTTAATGGTGCTGGTAATTATTAATGCGGCTTTGTAATGGAATTTCATTGTTTCCAACTGCTGTCTGTTTTTCAAATGGAGCTCATGCAACACCGAAATTTTTTTTCCTCATCAATAATTTATTTGACACGGCACAAATACAATTTAATGTTTAACGGCGCCAATTATAACTGGTAGCTTACTTTCTAAAGTATCTTAATAACTAAAAGCAAATTTTTTATCCTCGCTGCCGACTACGAGCTGAAACTAAATCTAACTTAAAGCTAGAATGTTTTGCATTAAAAGCACTGATTTGTTGTTTGATGGTTTTCCATCGCCATAGGTAAGCAGCATATTGAATATGTTCCGCTGCTGGGCCAAGATATTACGGACTGGCATATTGGGTTGTCTCCCTCGGGACCTGAGAGTATCGTGCGGGTCTAGTTGCTGTTTCCGGATCCGGGGTCTTAACGTGTTCTTGTCGTTTGGTTGGATGTAGGCGGAAGGGAATAGGATTAAACTGGGGCGTGGATGGATTTCAGGAAAACGTATATAAGGGACATGTAGGATAGGTCACGGCTCGCCAAGACTTCACGAACAGGAACAGCCGGCTGCCTACTTTCGGCCTGCAGGGAAGCTATTAATCTAGTCCTGGCGTCACGGTGTACAGGGCATGACCAAACCACATGCTCTACGTCGTGATAACCCTCACCACAGGCACAGATACCACTTTCCCCGAGCCCAACACGACGGAGATGCGCGTCAAATCTATAGTGATTGGACATAAGCCGGGACATCACGCAAATGAAATCCCGACCTACATCCAACCCCTTGAACCACGGGTTCGTCGATACTTTGGGGATTATGGAATGTAACCACCTTCCCAATTCCCCTCTGGTCCAAGCATTTTGCCAACTGATGATCGTATTCTGACGTACAAGTGCGAAAAATTCATTAAAATCAATTGGTCTTTCATAAATATCACCGTTTGTTGCGCCCACCTTAGCCAAAGAGTCCGCTTTCTCATTGCCCGGTATCGAGCAGTGAGAAGGGACCCACGCTAAGGTAATCTGAAACGATTTTTCGGATAAAGCACTCAGATATTTCCGTATTTTCCCCAGGAAATACGGACAGTGCTTAACATCTTTCATCGATCGGAGAGCCTCAATGGAACTGAGACTGTCCGTAAAGATGAAATAATGGTCCGTGGGCATTTTTTTAGATAATCCCTAGGGTGTACTTAATTGCAGCCAATTCTGCGACGTAAACAGGAGCAGGATCGAGCTTATGGGAGACGGTTAAATTGTTATTGAAAATACCGAAGCCAGTGGACCCATCAAGGAGTGATCCGTCAGTGTTGAACATATTGTTGCAGTTGATGTTTCGATATTTATTGGAAAAAATTTTGGGGATCTGCTGCACGCGTAAATGATCCGCGATTCCACGAGTTTCTTCTATCATGGATGTGTCGAAAAACACAGTAGAATCAGAAGTATTTGATAAGTCGACACGATTTGGAATATTCGAAGAAGGGTTAATATTTTGGGACATGTGATGGAAATACAATGTCATAAAACGGGTTTGAGAATTAAGTTCGATTAACCTTTCAAAATTTTCAATCACGGGACGGTTCAAGACCTCACATTTGATAAGAATACGAGAAGTCAGGCTCCAGAAGCGGTTTTTCAATGGTGGTACTCCAGCTAAGACCTCCAAACTCATCGTATGGGTCGACTGCATGCAACCTGAGGCGATATGCAAACAACGATATTGTATTCGCTCCAGTTTGATCAAATGTGTGTTTGCTGCGGAGCGGAAGCAGAAACACCCGTATTCAATAACAGACATTATCGTTGTTTGGTAAAGCCTTATAAGGTCTCTTGGATGGGCTCCCCACCATTGTCCGGTTATTGTACGAAGAAAATTCACTCTTTGTTGACATTTTTTCATCAGATACCTCACGTGACAACCCCAGGTGCCTTTAGAGTCGAACCAGATACCAAGATATTTGTGTACCAAAACCTGAGAAATCGTTTTACCCATTAATTGTGTTTGAAGCTGAGCAGGTTCATGCTTCCTAGAAAAAACTACTATCTCAGTCTTCTCCGGGAGAATTCGATACCTAGCTGTAAAGCCCAAGCAGACAAATTGTCCAAGGTATCTTGCAATGGTCCTTGCAAATCGGCAGCTTTGGCTCCTGTAACAGAGATTACACTGTCGTCTGCAAGTTGTCTTATCGTGCATGAATTTGCCAGACATTCGTCGATGTCATTTACATAAAGTTGTAAAGAAGGGGGCTTAAACATGAGCTCTGGGGAAGACCCATGTAGCTAATGCGAAAAGTTGCCAAATCGCCGTGCGTAAAATGCATGTGCTTTTCGGACAACAAATTGTGCAAAAAATTGTTTGAAATTGGAGAAAATCCTTGTCGGTGAAGTTTGCCCGAAAGAATGTCAATAGAAACGGAATCAAAAGCCCCCTTCATGTCCAAGAACGCAGACGCCATTTGTTCTTTGCGAGCATACGCCAGCTGAATATCTGTTGAAAGCAGCGCAAGACAATCATTCGTCCCTTTGGCACGGCGGAAGCCAAATTGAGTATCCGATAGTAGGCCATTTGATTCGACCCAGTGGTCTAAACGACGGAGTATCATTTTTCCATCAATTTCCGGATACAGGATAGCATTGCAATCGGCCTATAAGAGTTGTGATCAGAAGCTGGTTTCCCTGGTTTTTGGATGGCGATCACCTTCACTTGCCTCCAATCCTGCGGTACAATGTTTTGCTCCAGGAACTTATTGAACAAGTTCAACAAGCGCCTCTTGGCATTGCCGGGTAGATTCTTCAACAAGTTGAATTTGATTCTATCTAACCCAGGCGCGTTATTGTTACAGGACAGGAGGGCAACTGAAAATTCTGCCATCGTAAAAGGTGATTCTATCGCGTCGTGGCCCGGAGACGCATCACGAACAATATTTTGCTCAGGAACAGAGTCCGGACATACTTTCCTGGCAAAATCAAATATCCACCTACTTGAAGACTCCTCGCTTTCGTTGACCGTTACGCGATTCCGCATTCTTCGGGCTGTGTTCCAAAGAGTGCTCATCGATGTCTCCCTCGACGTCTCGTTCACGAACCGACGCCAATATCCGCGTTTCTTTGCTTTAGCCAAGCTTTTAAGCTTGGTTTCAAGCTCCGAATACCGTAAATAGTCGCCAGGTATACCTCCCTTCTGGTAGGCCAAAAACGCGTCGGATCTTTGCGTGTAGACATCGGAGCACTCTTGGTCCCAGCACGGAGTGGGAGGCCGTTCTTTAATCGTTACGCCGGGATATTTCTTCGTTTGGGCTTGCAACGCGGCGTCGAGAATCAAGCCCGCGAGGAGGTTGTATTCTTCAAGTGGTGGATGATGTTGAATCGAATCGACCGCTTTTGAAATCATTTCCTCGTTTAACTTCCAATCGACATTCCGTGTGAGGTCATACGGAATGACAATTGGTCGCATGCGAGTTGACCCGTTATTAATTGAAATAAGAATAGGCAAATGGTCGCTACCGTGAGGATCAAGGTTTACCTTCCATGTGCAATCCAACCGTAGCGACGTCGAACATAAGGATAGATCCAAAGCGCTTGGGCGCGTTGGAGGTTTCGGGATACGTGTCATTTCGCCGTTGTTTAAAATAGTCATGTCGAAGTCATCGCAAAGGTTATAGATTAAAGAGGAGCGGTTATCATTGTAAGGGGAACCCCAAGCCACGCCATGAGAGTTGAAGTCTCCCAAAATCAAACGTGGCGAGGGAAGAAGTTCTATTAAATCAAAGAGCAGCCGTTGCCCAACCTGTGCTCTGGGAGGAATATATATTGAGGCAATACAAAGCTCTTTACCTTGTATTGTCATTTGACATACGACAACTTCGATGCCTGGAATCGAGGGGAGGTTAATACGATAGAAAGAATAGCACTTTTTAATCCCTAAAAGTACTCCTCCATATGGGGTGTCTCGATCAAGGCGAATAATATTGAAATCATGGAAGTTGAGATCAATATTTGAAGTAAGCCAAGTTTCACAAAGGGAAAATGTATCGCATTTGTTTTTATTTATCAAAACTTTAAACGAATCAATTTTTGGTGAAATACTTCTACAATACCACTGTAAGACAGAGATAGAATCCTTCATATACGCAGTGAATTAGGCATCGAAGGATACAATCGCTGCAAGGAGGGGCCATTGGGCAGTCAACTGCTTCAAAAATGATCTAACTGTTGGGAGAAATGCTGTAAGAAAAATTTTAATTGGATCGGGTACATTGAAAGTTTCAAAAATCCAGTCCACAATGTTAGAAAATTTCACTAATCCAGAGTTTGTTTCATCAACTGGATGTGCAAAAGGAACAACTGGGGTTTTAGATGTTCCTGGCAGTGCTGGTAACTCTTTCTGGGACTTTAAATTTGCAAGCCCAGGAGGAGTTTGCTTCGGTTTTTCCGCAGCACTGTTTGGTTTGCTTGTAACTTTCATTTCACTTTGAGAAATCTTAGGACCTTTTCTGGGAAGTTTAGGAGAGGAAATATTTTTCCTCTTTCTAGACTCCCCAGGATTGGCGTAAGATGTTCCCGCTGGTGAATCGTCAGAATCGGTTTCATCAGAGGACAACAGATCATAAGGGTTTGATGTAATGGGAGAAGTGGTAACGGTCTTCTGCAGCATCTCAGCGTAAGAACGCTTCGAACGCTCTTTGAGAGACCTCTTTGTTTTACCCCTGCGCTGCATGTACACCGCACATGTCGAGAGCTCATGCTGACTCTCCCCACAGTGAATGCATTTCTCAGCATTTTTACTGCAGGAATCATCCGCATGATTCTCCCCACACTTGCCACAACGTGCCTTATTGCAGCAGTAGGCGGCGGTGTGGCCTAACTGCTTACAATTCAGGCAGTTCATGACGCGAGGCACATATAATCGCACAGGGAGACGAACCCGGTGGATCGAGACGTGGCTTTGTAGCGCTGACCCGGCGAACGTAACTCGAAACGAGTCTGACGGAGTGTATACTGTTTTGCCACCGATGATCGATGCTGACCGCAATTGCTTGCAGTCGAGCACCTTTACATCGGGACAGGTTTTGTTCTTAAAGCACTCTTTGGCACTTTTCAGTATACACTCGACGGACAGACTCGAATCGGTTATGACACCGTCGATCTCCACGTCTCGTGCGGGTATGTAAACGCGATACTCGCGTGTGAAGAGCTCAGAGCAAGCTATATCGTTGGCCTCTTTCAGGTTACTGACCACGACACGGAGCTTGTTAGGCCGGACCTTGGAAATTTCGGTCACGCCCTTGTACTCCTTCGTCAGGTCTTTAGAAATCTGCAAGAGGTTCAACTGTTTCGATTTCGGTCGCGCCTTTGGCCGAAAATGGACAGTATAGCTGCCCTTGGCTCCGTCTGGGTAAAGCCTGGGGCGAGGGGGGACT
Organism: Wyeomyia smithii; assembly: GCF_029784165.1. Taxonomy (NCBI): domain Eukaryota; kingdom Metazoa; phylum Arthropoda; class Insecta; order Diptera; family Culicidae; genus Wyeomyia; species Wyeomyia smithii. Next base: position 63,415,233 of record NC_073696.1, read on the forward strand.
GAAGAATGAACAGGGGAGGGGGTAACAGAAGGGTCAGGGTCAGAGGGGTTCGGGGATGGTGGCGCGGGAGGCGAGGGATCTACATCCATCCCGCTAAGTCTAGCGCACTAGCGCCGACAAGAGCACGTACCTTTTTACTTCTCCCTTCCAGTAAGGTTGGTTGTCCGATCGTTCAAAGTTGCAGCCGTTACAGCCAGCAGCACCAATACAGTAGCACCAAACAGCCACCAGCAGCGAGCCAGGTGTGAGATCACTCCACACAGCGATACAACTCACTGTCAACTGATGGCTTCTTCTTTTTCCTCTTTTGTGTCTCGTCCACTGCTGTAGCACAATTCAGCCAGCAGCCAAATCGGCTTACGCGCCAGCTGGTAGTCACGATGCGAAACAGTTGCACAAAGGCGCGACCTTGAACCCGGATTTATTTCACTCAACCAGGCAAACAATGCCAACACTTGTTCACACGTCTTTTGTTTTATATTCTATCGGAGCGATCACCGATCACTCGTCCGATACTGATGCGTGGTCGGCACAGAATGAGCAACACCGAAATGTTAACGTGTCGTTCTGTGTGTAATGTTCTGGTTTCCGGTGGTTGTATTGGAATTATTGTTGGGTGATCAAACTAAAGTTCATAATTTTCAAATAGCACGTGTTTTACGTATAGTGAGCAATTTTGAAATGTTACCAGGTGGATTCCTGTGACGCTGGTACCGTTGATGACTACGTCTTGGTGAACGGCTTTCATCAACAAGGCTGGAGGTTTTTCTATTATCTTGCATTGTTCTTGTTGTCCTCTCAAGGGTGGTGCTTCGCAAGGATTGTTGCTGATCTCTATTCACTGTTTTCTTTCGCAAATTGTAACTTTTCTCTGTTTTCTCGGCATGGCGATGGGATGGCAAAGATTCGCTCTGAGTTGATGAATACTTCCTTGTTATGTATCTGAACGGTGTGGTTCAACCGTGGCAGGGGTTCGATGGTAGTTCTTCTGTAAACTGTTTGGGTGAGCCTGGGGATGTTGACGCATATGATGAGTGATGATCTTCGGCGGAGTACTGTTGTCGTCTACGTGTTTGATTTCTAAGCCCTGCTTTGAGATTTCCTGAATGAAAGATTCTTGCTCTCTAGGTGTTAAGATTAAATTGTTTATAATGTTCAATTTCGCTAGCATAACGGCATATTCTTTTGATTTTAAATTTTCTAAAAATGAGTCTAATTGCAATACAAGTTTGAATTTTTGAAATCGAAGAAATAGTTATCGGTTTCCGTTATACTCCACTAGGAATTTTTTTTGGAAATAAATATTGAAATTCAGTCCGCGCAAATATATATTTCGACTGTGACATATAGTCTTCCTCAGTACTTATGTGGACTGGAATTGGAAATTTGAATTTTTGATTTTCAGATATAAGTACATTTTTCTGTTCGGCGATTTTATTCAAAATATTTTGGTGTTCTTTGATCTGGTTATTTATAAGGTTTTATCTATTCTCAAATTTTGAATTGATTTTAATTTGCTTATTATATTGTTTCACTAAAACATTGCCGTTTTTTCTAAGTTCGTCTAATTTTGAATTGATCATCTTCAAGTTTTCTGAGTCGAAGTTGCCTGTTATAAATTTGATTGTGCTAGCATAGCATAGCATAGCATAGCATATTTGATCGCCCGTGTGTTGCCCGCGATTGACCAGAATCAGCTGAAATTGCACAAAAAACCGTCAAAATGGTGCCTAGGAGTAGCAAGCCATTTTCAGTGTGCAATTCCTGGTGATCTTTCTTTTCACTGGTAAATAACAACTAGACTTCAAATAACTGATTTAGTACACCTCGGAAGTCACAAGACACCGAAAAACCATAGATGAGCAAAGTTCATCAGGGCCGAAGACGCGTTTGCACCGGAGCATTATGCGCGATCGCTCTATTTCGTCTCACCGACGCATACGCACAGGGACACGGTGTTTGGCGCCGATTATTTTTTACTTTACGAATAAATAAACTAGGATACCTACTGAGTTTGAGCTTGAACGACCGCACATTTCGTAGTTGCTCCTCTGTGAGGAGTCTGGGCTAAAGAAGTTGCACAGGGAACCACGTTATTATATTAAAAACCCGAATACCTGTAAGAATGTAAACGCAGTCAACTGGATGCGGCTCTTGAAAAGGTACACATCGCGTATAATCCTTATATATATTGCGAATCATTACGATATTTTGTCGCGATTGATTCCATTTTTCGCTATTAATAAATTTATTACGATAACGAACGAAACCTACTCTGAATTGCAACGTGCTGGAATAAAACCAACGGGCGGGCAGTCTTGATATAAATGATTAAGTACATAACGGAAGTCACCATACACCGAAAATCTATAGAGGACGCACGACCACTCTATTCCCTTTACCGACGCATGCGCGCAGAGACACGGTGCTTCGGGCCGGTTACTACTTATTTCTCGGATAATAAAGCAAAGATACCTACTGAGTATAAAAACTGGCAAAGTTTCATGCATTCATAGCTTAAAAATTATAAATATGCAAATATGCATATCGAGCAAGACACATTACTAAGTTGATTACTGAAATGCCTAAACAATCGCATACAATTTTTTTTTGCCATGCTCACCGACGAGATTTCAACATAAGTAAATTAAAAATGTATTTCAATATTTGTCCAAAAGCTAGAAAAATCACAAAACTAGGGCATAAAACTAGGCAAAGTGTTCATAATCGTCCAGTCGGGATGCGAACGATAAATTTATAAAAGGGTAATAATAAGGTGCCGTGGTCTATCTCTTCTGACCATAAAGTCTCGCTTTGTAATATCGTCGAAAACCGCAAATCGAAAGCGATTGAAGGTAAGCAGAAGCTAGGTTTCTGAGCTACCATGGACATTGATGCCAATATGTTGCGGAATGAAGTAGTGCGCGAGAGATATCACAGACAATTGGCAAACATTGTAGCTACACTGCCGTTCCAAGCATAGCTGTCCCAGCTTGCATAAGATTTGTGTAGAATATGGGACTACTATGATTGGAACGGCAGATGTTGATATAGATCAAAATTGGCGCAAATTGAGCGGAAAGATCATTGGAGCCGCTGCTGCTGTTCTTTCAAGGCTCCCTCGGATACGTCAGGACAGAGGGTCGGCTTATCGTAGCTAAAATAAATCGTTGCCAGTTCTAGATCAAAAGATTGTTTGGCGCGAGACCAACCACTGCACCCCACTCTAGTTGAACCAGACTGTATTCAGACTCGTCATTCGAGAGGAATTCCAAGCCTCTATGACAAACATCGCTCACTGTAATACATCGTCGACCGTTAATCGCAGAGCTCCTCTCACCAACAATAAATCATAGTTAACTACGAAACAGCTTCAAATCTTCGAATCGAAAATTCCTCAACTCTTATTATGATGCCCACTGTCCATAGATTTGGAGCAGAAGAAAACAAATATTGGTAATAGCAGGGTGCAGCTGGACTTCGTGCTGAACGGGTAGCATCACAAACGGCAAAAGAAACCCATCCGTGATCTGTGATCTGTACATGACTTATATAGGCACACAAAGGGAAAAAGAATTTTTTTGGAACATTTTTATTTGTTTCTACATCGAAACTAGCCGAATCTCTCTAGAGTATATCAATTTTACCTAAACTTTAACTTCTTATTTGAAATCGGGTTCAAGCAGTCTGAAGTGTTACGATTATCGCTATGAGTTTGCTGGTCCAAAAGCAACGTAGCGCTTTCGAATCAGCTCATTTTTACAGGCAACCTCCTGTTCAAAATCAAAGCCCTCATCCTTCAGCGAGAGATCCTGTGTTAATAACTGATAAGATACGCTCTTGAAAAAAGTAAGAAGAAAGTTTCCATTTGCTGTGTCAAACTAATAAACTTGGGGCCGTTCACACCGGTGGCTTACTCTTTTGGTAACCGGATAATGCATGACAGACATGCTTCTTCGAGCTCGCCAACACTCTCTGCTTGCATTCGAGGATAACGCTATTCCGAAAGATATTGAATATTCGGAATATCAACAAATATATCACTTGCGAATGTTTGAAACAATATGTAAATAAAGCAGAAACTCTCACTTGATTCCCTGTTATAAATTTGATTGTGCTTCCTAAAAAATCTATAGCTCGTCTATCTCTACTTGGTTTGCTGATCAAAGTATCGAAAATAAATTTGAGATCTTTAAGCGTGAGTTGAATAATTTCTGAACAATCTGTTGGTGTGTTTTTAATTTTGTTTACAATGTTCAATTATTTTCAAGGATATTTCGAATTGGGCAAAATCTATCACATGTAAAAGTCTACCATGTCCGTCAATTATTTTTCCTTCCCCCCTTCAAAGGATCAACGCTCCTGCGTTGTTAGTAATGTCGTGTATTTGGATGGTGGGATGTGTATGAATGGATGGTAGGATGGAGATGGTGAGTCCGAAAGGATGGTTCCATTTTTCTCCGCTTATTATTTGTTCCGTATTTTCTTAAGACGTTTGTTGGTCCCTGCTGATGTTTTATATTACGCTATTTTTCTACAAAATATTTTTTCACTACACTTAGTTCAAAATTTTTCTTTTAGCAATATTCACTTATATTTGATAATATTATTATTTAACGTTCTAAAATTCATTGGCCTTATATGTTTAAATTGACGATATTCGTTCGTTTTTACAACTATGATTTTTAAATTACTGCTATTTTTAATTTCACTTGAGTTCTGCGGATAGAACAGGACTATAGTCACACGATATTCGTTCGTGAATGCACGATTGCGATCGAAAACACTTATCACATCCGCGCCGACTGCGCCACTTAAGTTTTCATGAAGTTTAGGAGTGTATTTGAAAAGTTAAAACTAGTACTGAACCGTTTGTAGGTCTAACTGAGAATGATTTAATTGTCAATTCCAAATATACACTTGCCCTGGCTTTGTCCCTAAAACTGCTGATCTCGCACTAATCGATGAGCCGTTGGTGACGTTGTCCGCGCCGATTCCGATGATCGATGTTGCCGTGCGTCCGTTGCTACCTGGCACCGGTATTGCTGACTTCAATTTTTCCGTGCGGGTGCCTATGCGTTGAACTGGGACGGGACTGTTGTCAACTGTTGGAGTTTCGGTGGTGTCGAACTTAACTTATATACACAAAAAAATCTGAAGAAACTGACTCGAAAAATCTATGTTTTACAGACAAATTTTCACATTTAGTATTCCTGATGTTACTAAAAACTTTGTTCGAGTCATGCTCGGGTTACAGCAGGAAGTTACACGCTATCAAAAAACGACGAATGTGTGTGTCATCTGTTTCGACAAATTTTGAGTGTAGTTTTCGTTTCTCCCGCCCAGGTCTTGGTTTGCACTGTGACCAGGGATGCCGTATGTACAGAAATATCTGTTTTACACCGAATTTTAGATGTCAGGTTCCTGCGATGTGCACATAAAACATGTCGTTTATTTTAAACTCTACCAGACATGCATTTTTCACCATTCTCCATGATGTTCTAGTAGGGTAAATTACCATATAGTGGACCCCTTCCCAGGAAATTAATTCATTTTATGTGAAAACTCGAATGATTTTCAGAAAACTTTCATCGAGAAAAATCTTGTCCAGCCAGTCTGTATCAAAAATATAAGATAATTAAATAAAGGGGTCCACTATAGGTTAATTTACCCTATTCTTCTTGTTGTTTTGATCTGGTTCATAATAAAATTAGTGTGAATTTAAAAAAAAATCTATTGAATTTTTATTAATCTCTCGAAAAGAAAATAAAAAATTCCAGCAATTCATATGAATTATACGTATGCATACATAATAAATAATTGAAGTTTTTGATCAATTTGAATATGAGGTAACTAACACGAAAAATGGAACCCAAATGCTCCGTACACAGTTATGAATAGATATTTTGCAGCGCGATAAAAATGGTCAAGCCCAGCCTAACTCCGACCATCATCTCGGGAAATGTTACATGTTACAATCAGTGCATGAAATGTGCAAGGTAATCAGGTATTTTGAAAAGAAAAAAATAGAATAAAAAATTCAGGACGGGTCGGGTGCTGGTTGGGTACCGGCAATTTCGGTGATTTTTTTTCGAGTACGGGTCGTTGAAAGTCATCTTTTACAAAAAAACATAGTAATTAAATGATTTCGTTTCATTTTGGAAAGCTAGGCTAGTTCGTTCAAGCTCAATAGCTTGATAAGCATGATTGTGAGCAACATTAACATTAACAGCACAAATTCCCAATTTGTATACCGTTCAGATCACTTTTCACTTTTGCTCCCAGGCCATCAACAAATTAACCATCAACTGTTTTTTTCGAAGCAAAATATGCCCTAAATTCAAAAACTCATTACGAATTAAAACTATTCACGGGGTTCAGACTTAAATTACAGCCAATCATGATTAACGTCACAGGGGCGAATCACACACACTTTAATTAACGAATCACTCGTAAATAGGCCAAATATATGATATAACCTAGCAAACCTAATCCCGTCAGAACGCACACCGCAACCACGGCCGTTTTCCATGTGTACTTCGGCTTTCGCGGCAGCAGCCGCTTGACACAGCGACCGTCGACGTAATCCTCGTTGGGCCAGCAATATTGTTCATCAACTTCGGTGTAAATAATACCCCGTTCGCGGAGGGCCCCCGCAATATCGCCCATTTCATCTATAGGGATCTCATGGTTGAATAGATACGCCTCCCGCAGGTTCGGGGCTGCTCGCAAAATATCCGTTACGTTTAGCGCTTTTATGTCGTTTTTTGCTAGATTCATATACACTAGAGCCGGAAACAACAAATCCGTTAAGTTTACTGATTCGAGCTTATTTTTGGAAATATCTATGTGAACTACACTGCTGGCCAGCGAGTGCCAAGGAAAGGAACGCAAATGATTGCCTCTGAGGTTCAACCGTTTCAGTTTGGTAAGCGAACTAAAGGAGCTCGGGTCAATCACTTCGATGTAGTTCCGATCTAGGCGTAGCGTCTCTAGTTTCTCGAGCGCACTGAGGTTACCGATGTTGGAAATCAAATTGGAATGCAGGTCTAGATAAGTGATTCGGTAACTTCTGGTGGGATTGATGACAATAATGTGTATTCCGTTGTTGGCAAAGTTACCGAATGCCAGATCCGGGGGTAAAACCAAGCGCCACATTTTAACGAACTCCATTTCGATGACGGCAGGGCAATCCATTGCTACATACAAAGCTTCATCCAGCGTCGTGATGTTTGACTCAACCGAAGTGGAAACATTCGCCGTACCAATGCGAAAGTGCTGATATCCTCTTGGAAAACTGATTCGTTGCCCGGGATGGTAGCTGACTTGCTCCATCACACATCGGTACTTTGTAGACGACTCTAGACAGTGATAGTCGAGGACAGTCTCCGCTGAAACTATGAAGATCATCAGTAACCTGTAACACCAAGCGCTGGTAAATCGACAGTTTATAGACATTCCCGAATCTTACCAAGATATCACTGGCAGCGTCATTGTCACACACGTTCGATATCACTCACCCCTAGGCACTGAATGAATGGTTTGTGATATTTAAATCATCGAGAGTGTACAGCAGCCGCAGTAACATTTTGTTCCAACGGAGAAGTTAATGCGTTTGGCTGAGAAATTCGAATTGATGTTTGAAAATTATTCCACTGTGTTGACGACTGAGTACTACTACTTGTAGTCAGAAGTCACCAACACACTGGATTCCTCTCTCTCAGTACAACATAACAAGCTCCGAAATTTTCATTCAAAACCGCCAAATCCCATTCAATCTGTAACCACTTCGCACTAGCCGCGGGTGGTTCCGGACCGAGTCACCACACCAGCGACGATATCTATGACCAAGAAGCCGAGAGTTATGAATGCACGTGTGTTAAAAATAGATCGAAATTCTAAGTTTTCCCCCATTATAACGATAGATTTTACGTGGCAAGGCAATCCGGCGATGGGCAGGGCATGAGTCGATGAGAGCAAAAGGATCCCGCTCAAAGTAGAGGTACCGGCAAAAAGCGAACCGCGCGCGATGATCATGGTCAACTCGAAGGTGGAAACTTTGTTGATGGATCGGCAAACGAAGATGAATTTGTGCCAATTTGGACCATGTTTTTTTCGTTTTTTTTTTTAGATATCGTGAATATTCTAAAAACTTTTTTTTGACAAATTACGTGCGAGTGTCAAGTGTGCATTCATGAATCACTTGATCGACGTCAAACAGCTGTCGTTTGATCGTGATTTTTTTCATCTATAATATGCTCGTTGGACGACATGGAAAAAACATATACAACACAGTGGGGTGGCCACAAATGGAATCGGCGAGCGTCTAACGATAGTCATTGTTTTAGAATGTGTATATTGGCCACAGGTCTGAAATAGGATTTTTTGGCGTTGAGTTTATTTGTGGAATAATATGGAATTTTTCTAAGGGTGTTTTTTCTACTTAAATATTTAAACAGTTTTCACATATTCTTAACAATTGAAATTCTGCTACTATGGAAAGTTATTAACCTGTCGCTTCATTAGAAAACATTCCCTGAATACTAGAAAAAATCTCATATTTTCCCTGTGTCCTTTGATCGGTGGCTCGTTGCAAAGATGTGTTACGCAATACACTCCCACAGATCAGCATAGCTTTTTTCCCGGTCGCTCAATCAACAAGAATCTAGTTCTTTTTTGTCTGTAATATAGGTATGGCACGGTGCTCCCACAGACCGTTATTATAAAAAAAAATGCAACAAAGAATCTGAGTACGCCATTCGATTCGTTATGACGTCCAGAATCTCTGGTCAAAATTTCAAAATCATCGTACGGTACATTTTTGAGTAATGCCCTTTTGAAGGTCGTAAAGTACAAAAAAGTGATATTAAAACGACGAAATACTCAATGTAAAGCACGTTTTTCAGCCATAATTTTATGAAACAACTTCCAAAATAGTTTCTACACTCCAAGTATTATATTTCAAGACATTTACAATTGGCGGAAAGATTTATTTGAAAATCCCACAGTGCACAGTGGTCTAAATTCGAAAAATCGTGATCGATCTAGATTTGACTATGAAAAATTGATTTTATGTACTCAATGTCTTCAGCAAAACTGTTTCAAAGAACAAGGCGTTACTTTTGGCGTTTTTGGTTTTTCGATCAATCCACCTAACAGTTAGATAATATTTTTTTTATTTAGTGGTCAAAACAATGCAAAAGTTGACGAAGTGTGTACTGACATTAAAGCAACGGTCGACCGCGTTGATCACACAATAGCCAAATTGAAGCATCTTGGTGCTTCTGCTACTTTCATCCGATGGTTGAAATCGTTCCTTGAAAACCGCTAACTCCCGCGGTTTCCGAAGTACTTCACTCCCACAAGGTAGCAATGTCGGGTCTTTGCTGTTCTCGCTGTATTACAACGATGTCTGCTTGCCACTTCTTCCAGGATGTAGAACCGTGTACGCTGATGACCTCAAAATCTACTATGTAGTTCACTCAGGTACTGATTATATTGTATTTAAGAAACTGATTCACATATTCCATAAATGGTCGTCTTTGTATCATTGTTGCCAAGTATTCCATAATAAACTTCAGTCGAAAAAATTCCCAATCAAATACAGCTACTCCATCATCGGTCAGGATATTTAACGAGTAACAGTTGTAAAAGGTCTTGGTGTTCTATTGGATGCCGAATTCACATTCCATGATCATTACAGCAGTATCATTTCCAAAGCAAACAAGGCCCTGCGATTCATAATGAAAATTACTAACGAGCTCCGGAATTCGTACTGCTTGAGAGCAATGTACTATGCACTTGTACACTCTACCCTTGAAACGGTGGCAGTTGTTAGGAGTCCTCCTACTGGGCTTTAGACTTCACGAATTGAGTCGGTACAGAAAAGGCTCATCAAATGCGCACTTGGACGAATCCTATGGAGCTTCCTCCATATATAGACAGGTACAGATTGCTGGATATAAACGCATTAGAGAAAAGAAGAGATTATAAGTGTGCTGTATTTCTTGGAAAAGTGCTTTGTGGATCAATAGATGCCCTATGAATTCTAGCCAATATCATAGTAAACGCGTTCTCCAGAATTTTTCGGACAACTAACTTTCTCAGAATCTCTTTCCATCAGACTTATACGGTCAAAACGTACCGGTTACTGCTATGTGTAAAATTTTTAGTACTGTGAGCCATTGAATTGACCTTAATCTTAGCTGTGGAGGTGTCATTTGTGTAACCGAAGATTATTCTAGTTTGTTAGATTTAAAGTGAGTGAACAAATTAATAAATAAATAAATTGCCAGTTGTTGCTATAGCAATACATTATTATTGTTAATGCTGACAATCAATACGTCCAGCCTCTATTAGAGAACAAATCTGCAAAGTGATTGTGTTTCTAATAATTGACATTCAACAAAACTATGATGTTAAAATACAATTTAATAATTACACTCGGTAGACCAAAGACATTTATAAGAAACTAGCTGACCCGGCAAACTTCGTCCCGCCTATTTTAGTGTTTAATTTAATAATTTTAAACATTTCAAATTTATTGATTCCTTGCGATTGGATTATATCGTTTAAAAATAGTTGGTTTCATCGGAATGGCAACATCCTCAACTTTTGGCTTTTGTACATGACCTCTATTCCGGATATATATTGGGTGCATTTCAGTTATTTTCGTTGTTTTCCAGAAACTAAAAGTGGTCATCTTCTGATTCAAAATGGTGTCCAGGGTCAATGCATGGCTTCTTTACATCATTTCGATTACGGACTTATCCATATGTAGTAGTATTCGGTTATTTGCGGATGTTTTCCAGAAGTTGCCATTTAACAATTCGAACTGGTGTCTAAGGTCAATTTATAGCTTCTTGCATCATTTTTGATCCGGTGATCCGGAACCGTAAGTCGCCATTTTGGATTTAAAAATAGCATTTGGAGACAATTTCTGGCCCCTGAGCGTCATTCTGGTTTGAGAAACACCCATATTGGGTGTTATTTGGTCATTTTCAGCTGTTTTCCAGAAACCGGATGTCACCATATTCGAATTCAAAAGGGTGTCTTTGGTCGATTCTGGCTCCTGTGTATCATTCTGGTTCCGAAGATACTCATTTTGTATGGAAATCGGCCATTTTTGGTTGTTTTTCAGAAACCGGAAGTAGCCATCTTACAATTAATAATGGTGTCTGATGTCAATTTTTAGCTTAATTCTCGTTCCAGAGATACTCGTATTGGGTGGTATTTGGTCACTTTAGGCTGTTTTCCGGACACCGGAAATCGCCATCTTGGATTTCAAAACAATTTCGGCCCTCCGTGCGGTCAATCTGCTTGAAGAAACGCTCATATTGTCTGGTATTTGATCATTTTTGGCTGTTTTCCAGACACCGGAAGTCGTCATCTTACAAACCAAAATATTGTCTGAGGTCGATTTTTGGCTTCAGTGGTCGATTTGTGGTTTCAGTGCATTATAGCAATCCCGGAAATACCCATATTGGGTGGTATTTGGTCATTTGCCGCTGTTTTTCGGGAACCGGAAGTCGCCATCTTGGATTTCAAAATGGCATTTGGGAACAATTTCTGGCCTCCGTGCGTCAATCTGATTAAAGAAACGCTCATATTAAGTGGTATTTGATCATTTTCGGCTGTTTTCCAGACACCGGAAATCGCCATCTTACAATTCAAAATGTTGTCTGAGGTCGATTTGTGGCTTCAGTGCGTCATAACAATTCCGGAAATACCCATATTCGGTGGTATTTGGTCATTTGCCGCTGTTTTTCGGAAACCGGAAGTCGCCATCTTACAATTCAAAATGTTGTCTGAGGTCGATTTGTGGCTTCAGCGCATCATAACATTCCCGGAAATACCCATATTGGGTGGTATTTGGTCATTTGCCGCTGATTTTCAGAAATCGGAAGTCACCATCTTGGATTTCACATTGGCATTAGGAGACAATTTTTGGCCTCTGAGCGTCATTCTGGTTGAAGAAACACTCATATTGGGTGTTATTTGGTCATTTTCGGCTGTTTTCCAGACACCGGAAATCGCCATCTTACAATTCAAAATGTTGTCTAAGGTCGATTTGTGGCTTCAGTGCGTCATAACAATTCCGGAAATACCCATATTAGGTGGTATTTGGTCATTTGCCGCTGTTTTTCGGAAACCGGAAGTCGCCATCTTACAATTCAAAATGTTGTCTGAGGTCGATTTGTGGCTTCAGCGCATCATAACATTCCCGGAAATACCCATATTGGGTGGTATTTGGTCATTTGCCGCTGATTTTCAGAAATCGGAAGTCACCATCTTGGATTTCACATTGGCATTAGGAGACAATTTTTGGCCTCTGAGCGTCATTCTGGTTGAAGAAACACTCATATTGGGTGGTATTTGGTTGTTTTTTCGGCTGTTTTTCAGACACCGGAAGTCGCCATCTTACAATACAAAATGTTGTCTAAGGTCGATTTGTGGCTTCAGCGCATCATAACAATCCCGGAAATACCCATATTGGGTGGTATTTGGTCATTTGCCGCTGATTTTCAGAAACCGGAAGTAGCAATCGTGGATTTCACATTGGCATTAGGAGACAATTTTTGGCCTCTGAGCGTTATTCTGGTTGAAGAAACACCCATATTGGGTGTTATTTGGTCATTTTCGGCTGTTTTCCAGACACCGGAAATCGCCATCTTACAATTCAAAATGTTGTCTAAGGTCGATTTGTGGCTTCAGTGCATCATAACAATCCCGAAAATACCCACATTGGGTGGTATTTGGTCATTTGCCGCTGTTTTTCAGAAATCGGAAGTCGCCATCTTGGAATTTGAAATGGTATTTGGAGACATGCCAGAACAAGGAAGGGTGTCGAAACATTATGGACATGTTTGTTACCCCTAAAAACAATCACCTGCCAAATTTGATTCCAGTTAGTTGGTTAGTTCTCGAGATAAGCAGAGATTTGTGTTTCATTTGTTTTGAACTCCACCCACACAGAAGAGGGAGGGGAGTCGAACCACTATGGACATACTTGTTACCTCTAAAAACATTCACATGCCAAATTTGGTTGTATTTGGTTGATTGGTTCTCGAGCTGTGCGAAATTCGTATTTCATTTGTATGGGACCCCTCCCTTGTAGAAGAGGGAGGGGTGTCAAACCATTATGGATATATTTGTTACCCCTAAAAACATGTACCTACCAAATTTGGTTCTATTTACTTGGTTAGTTTTCGAGATGTGCAGAAGTCTGTGTTTCATTTGTATGGGACCCCTCCCTTCCAGAAGAGGGAAGGGTGTCGAACTAACATGGACATATTTGTTACTCCTAAAAACACCCACTTGCCAAATTCGGTTCCATTTGCTTGATTAGTTTTCGAGATGTGCAGAAGTTTGTATTTCATTTTTATGGGACCCCTCCCTTCCAAAAGAGGGAACAATAACAATTCCGGAAATACCCATATTAGGTGGTATTTGGTCATTTGCCGCTGTTTTTCGGAAACTGGAAGTCGCCATCTTACAATTCAAAATGTTGTCTGAGGTTGATTTGTGGCTTCAGCGCATCATAACAATCCCGGAAATACCCATATTGGGTGGTATTTGGTCATTTGCCGCTGATTTTCAGAAACCGGAAGTAGCCATCGTGGATTTCACATTGGCATTAGGAGACAATTTTTGGCCTCTGAGCGTCATTCTGGTTGAAGAAACACTCATATTGGGTGTTATTTGGTCATTTTCGGCTGTTTTCCAGACACCGGAAATCGCCATCTTACAATTCAAAATGTTGTCTAAGGTCGATTTGTGGCTTCAGTGCGTCATAACAATTCCGGAAATACCCATATTAGGTGGTATTTGGTCATTTGCCGCTGTTTTTCGGAAACCGGAAGTCGCCATCTTACAATTCAAAATGTTGTCTGAGGTCGATTTGTGGCTTCAGCGCATCATAACATTCCCGGAAATACCCATATTGGGTGGTATTTGGTCATTTGCCGCTGATTTTCAGAAACCGGAAGTAGCCATCGTGGATTTCACATTGGCATTAGGAGACAATTTTTGGCCTCTGAGCGTTATTCTGGTTGAAGAAACACTCATATTGGGTGTTATTTGGTCATTTTCGGCTGTTTTCCAGACACCGGAAATCGCCATCTTACAATTCAAAATGTTGTCTAAGGTCGATTTGTGGCTTCAGTGCATCATAACAATCCCGGAAATACCCATATTGGGTGGTATTTGGTCATTTGCCGCTGATTTTCAGAAATCGGAAGTCGCCATCTTGGATCTCACATTGGCATTAGGAGACAATTTTTGGCCTTTGAGCGTCATTCTGGTTGAAGAAACACCCATATTGGGTGTTATTTGGTCATTTTCGGCTGTTTTCCAGACACCGGAAATCGCCATCTTACAATTCAAAATGTTGTCTAAGGTCGATTTGTGGCTTCAGTGCATCATAACAATCCCGAAAATACCCACATTGGGTGGTATTTGGTCATTTGCCGCTGTTTTTCAGAAATCGGAAGTCGCCATCTTGGAATTTGAAATGGTATTTGGAGACATGCCAGAAGAAGGAAGGGTGTCGAAACATTATGGACATGTTTGTTACCCCTAAAAACAATCACCTGCCAAATTTGATTCCAGTTAGTTGGTTAGTTCTCGAGATAAGCAGAGATTTGTGTTTCATTTGTTTTGAACTCCACCCACACAGAAGAGGGAGGGGAGTCGAACCACTATGGACATACTTGTTACCTCTAAAAACATTCACATGCCAAATTTGGTTGTATTTGGTTGATTGGTTCTCGAGCTGTGCGAAATTCGTATTTCATTTGTATGGGACCCCTCCCTTGTAGAAGAGGGAGGGGTGTCAAACCATTATGGATATATTTGTTACCCCTAAAAACATGTACCTACCAAATTTGGTTCTATTTACTTGGTTAGTTTTCGAGATGTGCAGAAGTCTGTGTTTCATTTGTATGGGACCCCTCCCTTCCAGAAGAGGGAAGGGTGTCGAACTAACATGGACATATTTGTTACTCCTAAAAACACCCACTTGCCAAATTCGGTTCCATTTGCTTGATTAGTTTTCGAGATGTGCAGAAGTTTGTATTTCATTTGTATGGGACCCCTCCCTTCCAAAAGAGGGAAGGGTGTCAAATCAACATGGACATATTTGTTACTCCTAAAAACATCCACATGCCAAATTTGGTTCCATTTGCCTGGTTAGTTTTCGAGATGTGCAGAAATTTGTGTTTCATTTGTATGGGACCCCTCCCTTACAGAAGCGGGAGGGGTCTCAAACTATCTTAGTCACCTTTTCCGGCCCTAAAACCCCTATACAAAATTTCACGCCGATCGGTTCGGTAGTTTCCAGGCCTATATGAATCAGACAGACAGACAGAGCTGCATTTTCATATGTTTATATATAAATAAATATATATATATATATATATATATATATATATATATATATATATATATATATATATATATATATATATATATATATATATATATATATATATATATATATATATATATATATATATATATATATATATATATATATATATATATATATATATATATATATATATATATATATATATATATATATATATATATATATATATATATATATATATATATATATATATATATATATATATATATATATATATATATATATATATATATATATATATATATATATATATATATATATATATATATATATATATATATATATATATATATATATATATATATATATATATATATATATATATATATATATATATATATATATATATATATATATATATATATATATATATATATATATATATATATATATATATATATATATATATATATATATATATATATAGATATATTTATTTATTTATTTAACTTCAACAGACTGTCTCAATGAAGTTAAAATGGGAAAAGCTGACTTGAGATGACAACATCATAACCATTCTCAAATCGGCATAAAAACCCATTTTAAGTACGGTATTACAATGTTTATATATTAGGGTGGGGAAAAATTATCGATTTTCCAGAACCAAACTTTTTTGGTTCCTTTTGGGGCCCCAAACAACCCTAAACTTACCGGAAATCGATTGGTTTTGTCTTCGCTTGGCGCATTGCATTTCAAATTTGTATGGAAATTTATATGGGAAAACCTTCTTTTTTGCATTTACCTTTCTAGAGAGCTTAATAATACTCTGATAATGCACTACATTATGTAAAAGTTTGGTACTTTAGATGCCTAACAACTTTGCCGAAGACACTGATGAGCTGGGATGTCCATAAGAAGAGCTATTGCTGTTCAAAGTTGAGTATGTCGATATAAATGCAGAAAATCTTGTTTTCTGCCAACATTACCAATGTATCAGCGTCAGTACGATTCCCATCAGAAGTAACCTGTCGTTACGAGTTTGTACACTCAGCTGGATCGAGTAAACAAATTTAGGTCAATATTCTAGGCGTAGAAAGAATCTACAACGTGTTTCTGAGGTCACTTGATGGAAATCTGACTGACGCCGGTACACTGGCAGTGTTGGCAGAAAAAATGATTTGCAACACAAATTTCCACATACTCAATTATTACATACTCAACAGTCGTTTTGATCACTATTCGCCAAATTCACGCTCGATTTTCTCACGGTTTTATCACGCTTTTTAAAAAAAAAACTTTAAATCAAGAATAAAATACTTCCAGTTGTAGAAAATGCGTTCGAAACATCATTTTCACTTGTGTCTTGTGTCCTTGCATGTATATAGTTTTATGAACTCAATTTGTTTGATCAATTTTCTGAGGCAACTAAGTGTCATATCTGTTACAAATAATTTGTGTCATAATTTTGAGAAAAATGAACCGTGAAATACGTATTTCATTGACTTTGAAGCAAAAATTACGTATTATTAGAGCAGTTGAGAAAAAAGATCTGTTAACAACTCAAGTAGCAAAAAAAGTGGGTTTGTAGCCTAAAAAAAATATTTTTTTCATAAATCACGTTTGGGCAACCTGAAAACGACCTTTTAGAAAGTCGAAATGTTCTACAAAAATGCTATAAATAACATAATCTTTCAATTTAGGGCTGAACACCTTGACTTTTTCAACATAGATTTTTTTCTGGGACACCCTATTCTGGAGTCTATCGTGATGTTTTTCTCGGGTTTCAAAGTGTTTTTAACCCTGGAAAGTTAATCTTATTTTGATGTTAAATTGATGCAGAACTTTTAAATCATGTTGAATGCAAGTTTTTGTTTGAAATCAAATAATGAGTGATCATTACGGTCAATTTGATTTGGGAATCAAATAATGAGCGATCATTACAAAATAAATACCATACTTCAGATTTTTGAAAAACGAGAACGGATTCGTACTATTTAAAAAACAAAAGGGGAAAGTCAGTAATATCGAGGAGTCAAATTGACGTAGACTATCTTTCTAGGGTTAATCATTTAAAGTCTAATTTGTGATTATATTTTTTTTTTGGTTTCTTATGGACTACAAAAGCAATTCAATTTCAATATAATTTGTTTTTTTTTTGCTTGAAGAGCAGTGATTATTTGTTTGCAAAAACCATTATGAGACCAACATTTCCACTCGTTTTAAACTAAAAATATATGAAATTATTCTTGTTCATAGTCCCTACTTCAAAAACATTTATATGAAAAAATCCATATTTCCATTACTGAACAGTAGTACTGTGTTCGAGACGTCGATCAATACAGATTTATCGGTAAAATGAAAAAAAAAACAATTAAAATTTTTTTCTTAACAATAATTTAAATTGATTGAAACTTCTATTCTCGGTAATTTAATCTCTCACATTTATTAGGGCTTACCTATCGGTGAAGTTTCTTCCATTTATAAATAAAATGTTTTATTTCGACTTTAGCTAAAATATCAGATAAATAAAAACATGAGTGTGCTGTGAATAACAATAACTACTACAGATCTCACCAATTCATTGCTTAACAAATCAACTGTCATTTCAAACTTCACATGGATTGCAGTACTAGATGACATGCTCATATAGCATGACATTAGGGATCGGACATGTATCACGTAACACAATTACAGCAATGACAGTGTTTTGTGTAGTGTTAGAATAGTGAACACTGCCCGTAACATAGGTTTACATAAGACAGCAAGTGTTTTAAAAACGACAAACACTATTATTACGTGATATATAGTTAACCCCTTTTCTCTATCGTTGGTTGCACACACTCAACGTCAGATCAGATGTGATGGATTTCAGTTCAGTGGAATAGCACATGCGTGCTCTGCATTACCGACGCCCGACGCCGTGGCTGTCAAACTTTGTAGTTGGTAAACATTTATAACCGGTGAGTAGAAGATTGCTCGTTAATTCGACCGATAATTTAACTTATTATAACTATTTATTTCGTTTTAAACCTGTTAAATAAAAATTTTACCAAAACATAAACAAGTTGGTTTAAATTTCTGACTATTTTGTCCCTTTTCCCGTGAAGTTGAATCAACCCGTCCACAGAACATGTCAGCAAACGTAACACCGGAACGTTCGAACCTCTCAAAGCACCGTCTTCAGTCGCCTCGTACGCCCCTTTCGCCGGCCGGTGTCACAGTTGGTGCCTCGAGGGTTCGTGATGCAGTGGAAAAATGTTGCGACCTGCACAAGAAATGGCAGATCACGATTCGCAAAGGAATGCAATACTGCAGCGGAATCGAGTCACTAAAAATGGGTATATTCGAGGCACAGACAGAAGATAAAAATCCCTATCCGGCTAACCTGAGTGTGTACTGCAACAATTTGTCGGTTCTGTGTGGTATTCTGCAGGATGTTGCAGATGAGCTAGAGACGTTGATCGAACAGATGGAGGTCTTGCGCGCCGCTATGAAAGATGAACTGGTTGGTAGAAGCTGGCACCTTGGTAAAGTGCTTGGGTCGCTTCGAACGATTTTGGCACGTTACAAATCCGATTTGAGCACACGAAAGGTGGTTGCTGGTAAGAGACGATTTTTTTATGTAACCTATTCAATGAACAACGTATTTTTTGCAGAGAATATAGGACATTCTTGTGATCGAGCTGAGCTTGCGCTTCATATAGCATTTTGGGAACAGTTGGCCAGCCAGGATGAAGACGTGGATCTACTCGTGCGAATGCTCACAGTTGAATTTGGGTTATCCGTGGCATAATTTAAAGTTTTTTTTCAAACACTGTGATAAAATATGAAGAAATATAAAATTATTAAAAGTTAGACTAATTGCTTTGCATTGGATAGAATTTATACTACAGCCAATTATCCAAAAAGAGTTTGTGATATTTTGCGAATCTAAACGATTTTTCTGTGAATAAGTTATTTATTGTTTTTTTTACACAATTATTTCGAATGGTTTCATACCTCCTAAGCTTACCCTAGCTCAAATGACTTCATTCGTTCTAGCTAGCTAAAACACTTGCGCGTTACCCGTGTGCGCTGCGCACTGCTGGTACAATAATCTATGAGATGAAACATGTTAAACAACCGACTGTGGGTTTGTTCAGTTCACTCAATTAAACCCTGCATTGAGATTAACACTTGCTTGTAACATATTTGCTTTCTGATCGAGTCATAAATTTTCGTTTAGGATTAACAATTTGGCAAACTCGTGACAAAACGATTAACATCGAGATACCGCTTATTCAGCACCTCCTTGCGTTCGGTTTCATTCGGTTCGAACGAGCTCGAAGCGGGATTTGACGTTTGCTGTCGTTTGTTTTTATTCCTACGCGCGCGCGCAATCTTAGTTGTTGTTTTTTTTTTCTCTCTCATTGCTTAATACTTGTTTGCACGCACGAGCGGACTCACTACCCACTATCAAAATATCGTTTTTCTTTTGTTTCACCATTGCTTCTGATTTTGTAATCACTACAAATGACTTGGGATTTTTTTTTTTCTTTAACTTCATCTTACAACGTAAGTACAAATATTACACAAGTTGAGCACAGCCTTGCGATCGCTGGTACCCACTTTGGCACAAGTGGATTCAGCTTCGAACTTATCTACTAATCGTTATCGAAACGTCATATATATATAAAAATAACAGAAAAAATAATAGAAACTTCGATCAGTTTACTCACGACCTTCTTTTTTGCGGGATCACTTAATCGAAAAAAAAAATACACGTCAGTCATTTTATGGGGGAACCCCGTTTGTTGAGTTCACCACGGCAGGAATTGCGGCAACCAATATAGGTGGTGGCGGTGCATGTGAAGAGTGAGCAGCAGAATGTTGGCCGATTACTTCATACTTGGGTGGACTTTCCCGTTGTTTTTCATTCTCGGTGTAGAAGCTGGCTTGACCAACTTCAACAGCAGTACTATGGCTATCCCTGGAGCGAGTATGAACGCTCGGGAAGTTGATCGTCGTGGATGACGTAGGGCTAGCGGTGGTCGCACCGCTAGTATCGACAGCAGTAGTAGTAATAGTAGCAGTAGTAGTAGTAGTAGTAGTAGTAGTTAAGTCGCTATTTGTCGTATTGCTATTTGAGGAGGATGAGGTACTATGGTTAGGCTCCACTGTAGCCACCAGCGAGAGGTGCAACAGGGCGGACGGATCTAGCTTGATGGCGTCGTCGTAACTGGGAGGCGCCACCGCTACGGTGTCGTAATCCGGAGGTTTCTCGCATCGACGTTCTTCTGCTGAACTTATTACGTGCACCGGATCGTCGTTCTGAAAATACATACAAATAAACGAAATGGATGATTAGTTTACATAGAATGGAAACCGTTTATACGAAATTATAATTCTTCAGGTACAGTTAATACAGGCTACAGACTGGTACCCGGCCTTGGCTGTTTAGGAGAAAGGTGTGACATTTAGCAAACACGATGTTACAGTGAATTGCTATCATAAGTTACGATTTGTTTACTCAGGTGATACCGATAGATAGGTAATTTCTCTGATAGTTGTGAAATCGTGCATCATTGGCTGTAAACAGTGTTTATACCGAATACACTTTTCATCGCTATTTAATGACTCTTATCTTAGATAGAGTAATCCTCTGTTATCAGCTGTTGGGGAGCCGCTTATCACACTCATTGGATTTGAATTGATTTGACGAGTAGTAAAGACGTAATAACTGTCGGACCCCTTTTTTCAAATCTTTCCATGAAATATACTGTTCAGCTATCAGCAGCATAGTATTGATTTTTAATTTAGCCATAGCTGTGCAATTATTTTAAAACATAATGATTTTTACAGCTCTAAATCAATCTTTATTGTTTATTAAACTCAAACGCAATTACCAAGTGAAAAAGACAGGTAAATTTCAGAAGAAATGGTAATTTATTGACAAAGGTTTATTAACGATAACAATCCCGTTTCTTCAATTTCACATAAATTGTATTCACACAAGCGCATTCATATGGAAATCAACAGAAAATTGTTAGTTTTGCCTTTGGATATAAAATGAAATCCATGTTATTCCCTATAGAAAAAATGAGATGATTTTCCATATTCAATCCTACAAACCCCGTTCGATTTTGGCACCAAAAGAAAGGTATTATGGTTTTCATGTTGCTAATGAGAATGGCCAGAATCGGTTAACCGGTTCTAGATATATGATCATAGTATGTTTCGCTAAGACTATGGTCATAATCAAATACTATGCCCATCATGTGACACCTCCAATTACTCGGGATTAAAAGAAACTAGTTCATTGGTGATAATATTATGTATCTAGGTGGTAAGCAGCATACGGACCAGTCCTGTGTACTCTCAAGGTGCTTATTTTATCATTGAACCGAAATCAAGTATCAAGAAATCAACATTCGAGTATCAAAATCGAACCGACTCTGTATTTACTACCAGTTCATACGAATTTATTTCTTCTATGATAGAGAAAAATGTTGAGTACTTTAGAATAATTACTGCACAATAGGGTGTCCCAAAATTGCACAAGTCTGAGGCTCACCCTCCAAATGATAGAACATGGTGTTACGAACAAACTTTTGTTCGGCGGCAGCTCTAGAAAATGGTGTTTTTAACTGGCCCCGATGACTTATTTGAAAAAATCGGCTTTTCTTATGTTAAATCCCAAAAACATGTCTAGTTATTCAATTTTCCATGAAACCTAATCCTTTTATATTTTTTACATGTTCCTTAGGGTCCAAAGTGTAAGAGAAAAATTCGTTTCGTTTAAAAAAAAAACTATCGTTTGGAAAAGAGATTTTTCAAGTTTACTTTGACATTCAATCAATAAAAGTGGGTATTTAACCTAATGCTCTCACCAACTGAATACCATTAAAAATTGGGAAATTTTATGGGGAAGAACATTGCCAAAGACTACATGGCTCTGAAATTACTCGATTTTGAGTTATTCGTGATTTACTGTGAGGACTCGGACCCGCAATCTTCAGTGACTTCGGCACGGTGCCGAGTCTGCAGACTGCACTTGTGGTATCTTCAGAAAGTCAATATTAGCCTGGTATTTTTCGATAAAAATGTTAATGATGACTCGAAGAGGAAGGTGGTACAAAACTTGAAAAAGGTGAGCAGTGAAAACGACAATTCAAGAGTGAAAAAATTTTCGTCTGTAAAAAACTTAGTGGAATCACAAAGAAGTCACTAAAGTTTTTTCGATAGACTGCGGCTTGATATCAATTTTTTTTTATTCAGGAAGATCCCAAGGCCTGGATAGAAAGAAACTATTATCTTCATGCCAAATCGAAATGTTGAAGCTTAACTGTTATCAATGACCCTGCAGAACGTGCCTTTTGAGTAGCAGGAGATTTAGTTGAAATTTAGGCAAATGAACCTTTTAGTATTGGAAAACATCAAAATGTAACTTTTTATTCCACAGTTAATCACGAATAACTCAAAATCAAGTTATTTCAGAGCCATGTAGTCTTTGGCAATGTTCTAACCCATAAAATTTTCCAACTTTTAATGGTATTCAGTTGGTGAGAGCATTAGGTTTAATACCCACTTCTATTGATTGAATGTCAAAGTATACTTGAAAAATTTCTTTTCCAAACGATAGTTTTTTTTTAGGAAAATAAATTGACGTTAATCAATCCGAAACGAATTTTTCCTTACAGTTCAGACCCTAAGGAACCTGTAAAAAATATAATAGGATTAGGTTTCATGGAAAATTAAATAACTGGACATGTTTTTTGGATTTAACATAAGAAAACCCGATTTTTTTTTAAAAAGTCATCGGGGCCAGTTGAAAACATCATTTCCTAGAGCTGCCACCGAACAAAAGTTTGTTCGTAACACCATGTTCTACCATCTGGAGGGTGAGCCCCAGGCTTGTGCAATTTTGGGACACCCTACTGCACAATCAACTGGAGTCATTTTGGGGTGAATTTTGAAATGAATTCTTAGTTAAAACCTCAATGAAATAAGTACCAAAAACAGGAGTTATTCTCATGGAAGAAATATGCGTTGCGCAAAAGAGGTAAAATCCGAAACTGCAAGGATTATGGAATCATCGTAAAAAAATCGGCTTGCAAAAAAATAATTTTTGATGCTAGATATTTTCGCAAGTATCGAGATGAAAAACAGAAAAAATAACCTTGTTAAATCTGTGAATAATAAAATCATGAATTTGATTTTGGAAATTCAACCAACACTCTGGAACAATTCCAAAATTTGCACAAAAACTGGGGTGTTTTGACATTATGTATCAATTCTACAGCAATGTTCAACTGATGCATACTAAATAAAAAGTAAAAGAGAGTACAACTGGTAATGTAATTCATAAAATAAAATAATACACAATCTCACCCCTTATAGAAGTTAATTTTTTTAAAAAACTTTTTCATGTCCAACACACGGTAGAAGAAAATAGTAATCACAAAGCTGTTTCGATTCTACTTTGGTCAAGAATACTTTCGTGAAATTAACAGAACTGTGGACTTGCTGAATTGATTGAAATCCGTATTTTTGTTAGATTTAAATACTATTGAACAAAAAACACAAATCTTTAACATTACACCAAATCCACAGTCTCGCTAGATCTACTGCGCAAATTTTTTTTACAATGATCAAATCGAAACAACTCCGTATCAGAAAATAGTTAAAGAGCTTGTTTATAAGACACGGCCGCAAGTTTAACGTAGAGTTACGACAGCAACAGAATTTTTCGCAATAGGTTTGCAAATATGTTCTTATGTTGACCCTGTTGAAAGAAAGATGAAAAGTAATTGTGTAACACAGATTGAAGTCATTTGTTTGTAAGCTAGTCATGATTTTTCTGCCACTCGCGTGTATTATTATACTCTAGTGTCTGTCTTCTAACTGTTCTGGACAACCTCAGAAGTAAATGGTATAAATGCTACCGAGATAACAACAATAAGAGAATTATCTCACACGTCATGCAAATGGCAATCTGTATTCAAGAGAAAATAGTTTCTAAGCCCCCCATAGTTATTTGATTGTGCGTGCATGGGTAAATTTTTTCTACCACTCGCCAAAATATTGCAGATAGTGGTGAAACTCAATTTTAGCTACAGTACTACAAAAGGATATTATTCATTCGGATGTATTGAAATTTGATTTTAATCTTCCTTTTGCATGGTTAATAGTTTACCACTTACGTGTCTTCGAAAGTTATAATATTGATAAACCCCTATAGACGAATGCTATATTGACGTGGGACTACGTCTTTGTTTACTATACTGAGATGCATTCTGTGAAACTGTATATGAAACTGGCAAGTGTTGCGTCAGATTTCAAACGTTAATAAGAGTATAACTACATGATGGACAGCAATAACCAAAGTGTTGTTGGATAGATAAAATCTAGAACAATTTTGTTATATGCTAGTTATCACCCTAATTTCATTGCTAAGCGATAAAATTGATAAGTTTCAATGACAAATTTACGCGAACAATGAACCAATTACATGCAAGCATTCCTAGCACAGACGACGTGAATGGACACCAACCGTTCCCTGTGATATTCTCTGTATCAATATCGAAAAGAAAATTGACAGCGTCTCCCCGTCCCAATAGGTCCATTTATTTTTGCTTGCATGAGCTTAGACTAATATGATGTCTCGAAGGTAAAAGTTTTCCGAAAAGTTTGAAACAATCCCTATTCTTGAACGATTCCTAAACCTGTTGTCAGAACGTAATAAAAACTGATGTCTTGAAAGAAAACATGCTGGTATAAGCAACAGTACCAGTGGAGCAGAGAGCCGCAGGTCTCTCGTCGTCTATGATTGTAGCGGTACTCTTCTAATCGTATATTTCAGCGGTACACTTCATTCGTACTGCAGCGCGCGGAACAATTCGTATTGCAGTGGCACAATTCTGTTCGTACATTTCTATTCGTGTGCAATCGAGGAAAAATTGCAATGCTACTGCTGATGGTGATTGAAAGTTTATCTCATAAATATAATTACCATAAATTACTCAACAAGAATTGTACATTTTTGCAACGGTTATAAGTTGTATTTATTAAATTTTATATACGATATTCACTAAAGAATCATGACCGGATAGTAGCAGAAGATTGAATTCCGAAATATACAAATTTATAGAAGAGTAAGAGCCGGTGAATGCTTGTGAAGTTTTGGTCCATTTACTAAGATTCATTCTTACATTTTTTTATTTTTATTTTTTTTATTTATTTTATTTTTTTCTTACATTTTAAAATTGTTAGATGATATTTTATTATTTTAAACTTAACCATAATAAACGTTTATTAGCTGTCTTCGTAATACAGCGATTATAATTTTGGGCAAATAAAAAAAATTCTCAAGCAAAAAACAAAAATGAATTTGTTGATTGCTACCATTTTTTTATGGAACTTGTTGTTAATTTTGTTTAATATATCTTCTTATGTTTGCTAACTGATGAACTTTCGTAAGGGCTCCCATATTATTTTGAAAGTAAGATTTGATTTCAACAGAGTTTAATAAGATAAAACCATTCATTATGATAACGTAAAAAATTGATAACAGAAGCATTATTGAATTTGGTTTTTGAGGATATAGAGTTAATACTGACTTTGACGCATTACGAGAAATTCTTGGTGCTTCTTCAACAAGAACGATAAGCTTGTGCTTTGTCAAATACATGTTTTTTTTATTCTCGCTTATTTTCCGTCGGTCTAGTTCCGCCACTGTTGTGGCCAATCACCGACGCCCAGGGAGGCGACTCCACACCCAGGACCCTAACTCACGACCCGTTTATTACATGTTACATGTTAATACATGTTGTTTGCACAAAAAATTCTACAGGCATAATATCGCCATATATAAACGATATTTTTCCGTGTGTTGTTGAATATATTTTTTAAAATAGATTTCCAGGGAAGGCTGAAAATAATAGTACGTAAGTCACCGAGCAAACACATTGGTTCTGTCTGCGGACTCTGTATGTTTTGAAACAAAAAATCCCCTAATTACAGTGTTTAGTCCCACGTCACCATTTCATACAATCCTAGGGCTGAACACCTTGTATTTTCTTACTAAGACGCTTACAATTCCTTAGATTAAATAGCACTCCGTTTGTTCATAGTGAAATTCTGATTACTGTAGTGCTCAGATGTGAAAAACTTATTTTTACTACTCGAATTGACAATATCTGGTCGTCCCTGGAAGGACAGATGGTTTTAGTTTTCACAAAACTGGGGACATGCCTGTATGAAAACGGTGCTTCCCACATAAAAGAGTGATCTAAAATCTAGCGCTGCCGAGGGTGCTATTTACTCTGTTGGTCCGTTTGCTATGGAAAGAAGATATTTGAAATCGCCACCTGCTGTAGCCCTGCTTGCTGCAAATCATCCTCTTGCAACAGTGATCGAATGTACCGTAGTCGCTGCAATTACCGATAGTGCTAACCGCTGCTGCTATCAGCTGCTACTAAGATTGTTCTTACCACCATCCATTAGTAAAATAATTGGTTTGAGCAGAAGCAAGCTTGTATATAGCTCAAAGAATGCGGTTGACTTTGTTGGGAAAAGCAAGCATTGAGTGACCTAACAGAGATTGAAATCTGTATTTCAACAAGGCTTGCCATTTTTTATAGCACAATAGTTCAAATCAACAAATTACAATTTTCTGCATTTGGGCGAGTGCATACATGATTTCCCGATCGATAACTATAAAATGAAGGAAATCGACGGGAAACTGACTGAGTTTTAAACATTTAAAAGTGACGTTCTCGATTATTTCCATTTTTCAATTTATACCCCCATATATGTTGCCGTAAGACGTAATTCTACGTCAAAAATATATTCCTTAATAGTGCCTATTTTGAAAAGTTCACAAAAGCTTTAAGCAACTAAATTGTCTCAATTCTCAACTTTTTTCTGTAGAGGATGTTAAATCGTTAATTTGCTATATTTACGAAGAAGCGGTAGAAAAACTATTTACAAAAATTGTAAGTTGCTTATGCGTGCATAAATTGCATCAAACGTTAAAAATATGCTGCTCCAAATATTTTGGTATAAAAAAGTGTTTCGCCGTCTTTTGAATTTTGTGATTTTTACCGTTTCAAGGTAACTACCCAACCCTTATCGCCCCCCCTCCTCTTCGTCTGACGCACAATTTAATAGGTGTGTCCCGCATTGGAGCTTCAACTATGTGGTCACTTTAAGCTTTAATTTAGTTTAAAACGTACCTTATATATCGTAACTTATATAAGCCCTCTTTTCCCTTGTTATATCAGTATTTTTCGTTCTGTTCATGTAGTTTTGATCGGAATAGCGTCGAAACAAGACGCTTTGCGCAAACGCATAGTACAGTTCTAACTGAACTGCTCAAAAGTCTGGCTCTAAAGTTACCAACCATTAAAAAAGTGAAAATGTTCCGGTTTCTAATGTGTATAATTTTCTGCAAACCTCAACAACAATTCGCAAAGATTGTAGTGGAAGATCGGCTAAGGAAAGGACTTTCTTCTTGTCTGAACTATGGTTCTTCCCAGTGGTTTGGCTATCATTCAAGATGTGTTCAGTATCGCCCAATCGAAGATATCTTTGGGATCTCGACCTCCTTGGTGCACAAAAATAACTGGAGAGCAACAAACTGCAAACGGTTGATTGGTAAAATCAAAAGATGCATTCGAAAAGTCGACATGAAGCCCGTAAACTGTTTTGTTCCGGCATCATTAAAAGGTTTCGTCGAAAAGCCCATTACGGACCTTTCCCAAATTTTCATTGTTTTCGTTGATATAGAATGTGTCAGTTCTTCATTAGGTTCCCCTCATTTGATAGCAACAGAGAAAAAAATCAAGATTGTAGTTTTCACCCGTTATGTTTGTTTATATATATATATATATATATATATATATATATATATATATATATATATATATATATATATATATATATATATATATATATATATAAATATATATATATATATATCTGTATATATATATATATATATATATATATATATATATATATATATATATATATATATATATATATATATATAACTGCATTTTTGAATTCCTAATGCTTCAAATGCATGTAACTTTGCTATGATTAAAAGCAAAGTTCGTCATCGACAAGTGAGAAAAATTTCAGACAAAATTTCAACTTGTAACTTTAGAACTGGAACGAAAAATTCCCCCTTTAGTAACAAATTTGCTACTGAAAATATTATTACTCCCATCTCCAGTCAAGTAACAACACATACGGTTGTGTATTTGGCACTTGTTACTAGTTTCTCTCGTGTATTAGTTTGTTCGTGGTAAATAAAATGAATAGAGAACACACGTGTCAAGGTCTGCCAGGTATATTTTTTTAACCACCATGCATGATGCAAATATAGATGATTTTAAACCTTCATATGCTCCTTGAAATCACATTACGATCTGTAAACTCTATGCGTTAAGGCAAAACATAAACATTTAATTTTTTACAAGCGGATGCAAACCGCGTTTTATACGCAGCCTGATTGCTTTATAGAAACGAGAAAAAAAAGCAAAGTTTTGAACGAAACGAAATTTGAAAAATCAATTTCCCCTGGTACCCCATTGGTTATGTCATGCGATTAACAACAATTCGAATGTTGGTCTCGAAGTTGATCATTGACTAAACTAAGCAACGGTTTATTTACACAGCACCTTACCGTTTCACGGTAAGCCGTATCATTAATGCGAGCAAGAAAACACTTTATCTCTTACGTTGTTCTCTCGTACTTTCTCCCTTTAATATTTTCCTGCACTCATATCCCTTCTATGACGCAACCCGTATTGAGAGAGAATGACGTGAGCACGCCAAACCACTGTCCTGCTGGCTACATTATCATGTCATTGATTCAGGTTACTCTCTCTCTCAACCTTCCTCTCTCTACAATATTCACAAAATTCACATAAAGAAAAAAGCCCCCAGGAGAAAATATTGGCTACGCCAATAATGCTAAGCAGCTTGTAGGTAACGAGTTACACAGCTGTATTTCAATCTATTTTCTAAGCACTTAAAGTGGTAGTATGGTTCTTAACTGTGCAATGTGCAATCTATACAAAGTAATTGAAATTAAACTTCCGGATGATGCCTCCTGATATCACGCATTAAACATCGGCTAAATATTTTTATTAAATTTTTTGCCTTATTCTCAAGCATTCCATGTACTAAATATCCTGATCTTTATTCTATTTCTAACCTATTCTATTTCTAAGTTCATTGTTTTGAATTTCATGCTGACTACGGTCAATTAGACGATTTTTTCCTGTGAAAGTATTATGGTGTTTTTGTATTTACGGCTCGAGCTAACAAAGCATTCACCTAAGAGTTCTAGTAAATTTTTAAAGGTCTATCTGTGAGCACTCCATCAATTTCAATATTGAACCGTTTTATAACATCGGCACTTACATACAATTCAAAAGTACCAAAATGAATATAATTTTTACTTCTTTGGCAAAAAAAAAATCTTGAACAAATCAACGAATCAAGGTCACCAACTCTATCCACCACTGGTATTTACACTGCTGATTTTTGAATATAAGATAAATTTCAACCACCACACAAAAAAAAACACCAAAAATCAAGCTCACCTCATTTGAAGACCCGCTACGGTTCGGTGCATGCAGCCAGCAGCACATGGCCGTACAAATCAAACACGCTCCTGCTGTTGATACAAAAAGAAGAGAAAAAATAACTCAATTATGTCATCGTTTTAAATCAATCAATCAACCTCTCAACCCTACCAAGAATACACGCCACTCCCGTATACCGGATCGGTTCCGAATAGTTCTCTGCAAGTCCGAGCCAGTTGACCAGAGCGCCCACGCACAGCAGTATCATTCCATACCGGTAGGGCCGCTGCGTCCGGCGGGATTCCTCCAAGGACATGACTGTGAAGCAACAAGAAAACAAAACCATCATCAGCTACCGACAGATTACTCTTCTGACCCAAAAAATCAGGGTCACTGTCAAGGTGAGTTGCACACATCACACACAAACACGTACCGCAGTTCAATCGGAGTCACTGCGGTCTTCCGAAATCTTCAACGGATTCAACGCAAGAGAAAAAAAATGTGTCTAATTGATCAATCAAACTGCTTATTTTTACTTAATCGGCACTTAGCGATACACCCCGTGGAAACTCAAAACCGGCGAAGGAATAATAAACAAAGTAAATCTGGTGTACAAGCTTCGAACCTCGCCAACGACTGAATGCTGCCGGGGGTTTACAACCGACATTATACATAAGCTAACCGATAGGCAGAGGAAAACGTCACCGCTGCTGTGCGCGCGGCAGCTTCGTCATTATCCTGAACGAGCGACGAACCGATAAGCGCAACAGGTGATTGGAAGGCCGAAGTGGGCGCCGGCCGTTCCCTGTCCACCGATAGCCGTAATAGCTGTTAAATGGAAAAAAATTAACGATCGAATATTCCGACGCAAGTGCTACGTCATTAGCGTAACCGGAGCGTGGACTGTATTGGCGCGACAATAGTGGTGTGTGTCGTAATATTATGAAATAGATAGGTAGAACTTTGTTTGGCGTAATGGACCTCCCCAGTTGTACTGAATTAATATTCATGCTTGGAAGTCTATAGTATTATGTTGTGACGCTTGTTAAAGTTCAATAATTCCAATACACCGTTTTGGTTCCACCCACATGTTCGGTGCAACACAATAATTATTATTGTTGTTGTTATTCTGATGCAATATTTGCTACCTTATGTCGTAGAATTTCAAAAACATCCCAGAACAAGAAATTTCGTATTGTCCGCTGTTAAGTGGCGGCGCTGCGAGAATTGAAAACGTTTTAGCACCAAAACTCGAGTAAACATAAGTCAAATTGTAAAACGCTGCTTCAATTCCGCTGGGTGGCATGGGAATGGCGCGCGCCGTAACATTGTTAATTTTTTTGTTGATACGAGCAGCGAATACTTGGCTAAAGCGAAAAATGCGGCGTCTTCATCAGTCGTCTATTCTCAGTTCACCTGTCTTGTCGTAGAATAATACTGTATGCGGGTAACGCGATATAGTAAGAATGAAATGTGAATAGCGAATAATTTTGCTCACTTTCCGAATGTGTGAACCCCAAATTCAATTATTAACTGTTGTGTGATTTCGTACCAAAATAGAGCGCCGTGTAATTTTTGCACAATGACAATTCTCGCACCTTACGCATACACCCATCGGACAGGTAGTTCAACTAAACAGGGTCAGGTTGGATAGTTCCGTGAATATGTGAATTTACTCCTGCTTTCCGTATGCAGCAACGATCTGTCATCACGCAAAATCCGTTATGGCGACAAATACGAGGTGAGAAAATATTCACTGTGCAACGATTTGATAAACAGTAAACCAAGGTCAATCTAATTCTGCAGTCCTTGACTGAAAAGGTAGCTTGTCACTTTTGCATTCTTCTCGCACTTATCTTTTTTAAGGTTTTCTGGTGATTGCAAGGTTAAGCGCCAATATTTTTTAAAAGAAAGTTACGTATCTGACATTTTATGAATTTTTTTCGATAACATTCTTGCAAACTTTCAACAATTACCCGCATAATCAATAACCATAAAACGTGCCTAACAACTAGTCCGGGATATAATCCCGACTGTATGGGGTATCGTTAAACCATATGAATTATAATCCGTTTATGGTTAATAATTAAGCGGGTAGGACTTTCAATTGGCAGTATGTGATTCGCCTAGAAGGTAATAAATCTTAGCATTTCATTGAAATTACTTCAATTCTTATGTATTTTAATCACGTACACTGTATCAAATTTTGCGGGATAAATGACAAGAATATTTTTATTTTTAAACATATTAAATCGTTCTTTTTTGGAAATTTTTAAATCTTATGGAGATTGTGGATTTCTCAAAATTGAAGACAAAGCCATAGATTTTCGTTACTACGCTTTTTTTCTTGTTGGTTTGACAGAAACAGAAGGCATATCTCTTGTTGGTTCATTTGTTCAAAACGAAAAAGTCTTTGGTGGGCAGAGCATCAGAGCAATTTATGAACAATGAGGGTTGTTGTTCAAACAGATGCGTAAATACAAAATAGTATGGTATGCTTTTGACGTAAAACTACGTCTATCGGTAGCATTCTGGAATAGGAGTGCAAATTGAAACACCAGAAGCATCGGAAGTATCACGAAAATTGCTCGTTTTTAAATGCCTGTAACTCAGCCAGATTTTAACGGATTTCCATTATTCTTGCATCAGTCAATTGAAGAGTTATCAAACCGTCCACGAAAATGCGAAAAATGGTGAGTTAATGATGCTCACTATTGTACTATTGAAAAATGCAGAGTCTTGTTTTGAACACAAATTTCGACAAATCTGTAAGGCCAAATACGCTCCAACATAGATATTTTCGAAACCTGGATGATATCCAGAGGCCGGAAATCAACCATAAACGTCATTTTAAATTCCAAGATGGGGACTTTTAGTTTAAAGAAAACAGCCTAAAATGGCAGAAAACCACCCAATATGCATATTTCCGGAAACGCGATGATGTCCAGTGACCGGAACTCTACTGCAGACGGTATTTTGAAATTAACCCTCTAGTGTCCAAATTAGTTTTTAGACGGACTCCGAAAAAATCACTATGAAGCTTTATAAACATTTTTTTTATTTCTTATTGAAGCTTTTTGGAGGTTCGACTGAGGACCGTCTAAAGGCGGCATTGGGCACTAGAGGGTTTATGGAAACGGAATAATTCCAAAGGGCCTGTAATCGACCTTAGGCGCAGTTTTTAAAATCCATGATTGCAACTTCCGACTCATGGAAACCAGAATAAAATGGCCGAATACCACATAACATGGATATTTTTAGATGATGATTTTAGATGAAATTTGCAATCAACGAACAAGAAACAATTTTTATTTCTCTTATTATATCACTCTATGATGCAGTGGTATACCCGGAAATTATTTCCATGGAAAAAAGAGGTGAAAACTTGGGCGTGATACTATTTTTCAATCAATTGCTGTGAGAATGAAGGAAATCCGTGAAACGCGGCTTTATAGCATTTGATAGTGGACAATTTGGATGATACTACGTCGTTCTAGGTCCTAGATCTCATCTACACTGAGTAAAATCAAAGATTATTGATTCTCAACCATTTTCATTCTTCTAGCAAAGTCAGAAGTGTGAAAAGTCCTCAAACGAAGAAGTATCAAACCCGTCGAGCAATTACTCTGTAGCCTTTCGAAGTACTTTCGAGCATGCTAGTGGCACCAAAATTCACAGAAACAGTTGGAAACCTACAATCTTTCATATTTTTTCAATTTGAGCACTAGGGCAGAATTTTTCCGTTTTTGTTAACCTGTGCAAAGGTTCAACGATCTCGTTTATTTTGGATGTTTATTTTGGATTTCTCAAAATTTATTGTTCATTTAATTTTGATGCAAGTTGGAAGAATTGGTGATAGAGAAATGAAAAACTGCGATAGAAAGAAAAGTTAATAACATCTTGATTTTTCCCAACAAACGATAATGAACAACAGTGTGTCTTATCCCGGCAATGACAAATTCAAACCAAAATTTCTTTATTTGGCATGAAAATTAATAATTATAAAAATGTTTTGTGCTTAAACTGATAAACCATTGAAACGGCGTGAACATAAATTATATTGAATCAAAATCCAAATTTGAGTACTTCAGGTTAAATTATTATTGAACATGCTTACACAACTCCATGAAAGAGTGAAAAAATGACCCGAATTGTGGAAGAAAAAGTCGAGTTCTCCATTAAGACAACACTCCGGCTCACATTGAATCGTCTGTCAAGACGTTTCTTGCCAAATTGTTCTAGATCATCCGTCTTATTTACTTGACCTATCACCATGTGACTTTATTTATTCCCCTAGATCAAACGTGCAATAAAAAGAACAAGATTTCAGTTCGTTGAAACTGTGTCAAATGATAGGACTTTTAGCACTTTTTCTAACAATGAAAAATGCGCGTGAATCGTTGTAAAGATAGCGAAGGCGTACACAACAAAGGTACTTAAAACTAAATACGCCTTGCTTCGGAATAAAATGCTACACAGCAATAGAATTAAACTGTCATGTTCAATGACACGGTACGAAAATACACCGAGAATGACTTCAAATCTTCAATAAAAAATTTGTTCTTCTTAAAAATGGGTTTGGAGAGATCATATAGGGTAATGGTTCCATTATTCATCTCATTAAGCCGATATTCACGAAGAATTCCCAGATTAAACACCGAACTTTCACGAAATCATTGAACAAATAAACAAAATACGCTTACATGCTTTTATGGAATCGCCCAGCATTGGAAATTCACTGAACTTAGCTAGATTTATCCTGAATTATGTAAAACAAACCATTTTTCACAACGTTCCCATATTCAGATCAAAACCTAAATCACTGCTCAGTTATTCATCCAATGACGCCCCTATTGTCTTCACACTGTTAATCATGAATGAATCACTTTCAAGAGTGAACGTAGCCACGAACCGCCGTAGTAGGTTACCTTGGTATCCGCTGTAGTTGTTTACGTGCAAAATTGGTAATCTAGGTAACCTCTGCAGTGCTGTCGATTTATGTCAATTATGTCGGAATAATTCAACAATTTCAGTGTGAATTCTTCGTATTAACAGAAGCTGATATGGCAACTTTTCATTTTCTCCAACGCAGTGAAAACAGATAAAAATACATACAGTTGAAATTAAGAATTTGTTAAAACTCATCTCATAGATTTCTGCTAATTAAAGCTTATTCTTGGAAATTTGAGGTGAACATTTTGAAGATTAAAGTATTTTTAGTATAGTGAGTGATTTTGTTGAGTGATTGAAATAAAAATTGATCCGCTAGTGATGAAAAAAACTTTGGTTGGTGAACTAAGAAGAATCCATTCCATGGATTAGTTGATTAGCTTAGTTAGAAAACATGCGTTTTTTTTTCTAGTTTTCAATAGTGTTTTTATGTTGTATAAGATGAATATATGGGCTGAGATCAAGGACGGAAAAAATCACTCACTCGAAGAATCACTTCCGATATTTTATCGCATGGAATCGTTTTGTTGATTTTCATTTATCAACAATGATACGGCTGCTTAGTTACAAAAATTAAAAAGAATCGTTAGTGATAATTTCAGGAGAATCAATACTGAAAATTTTCGTTTCCTGAAGACGAAAATTCTCTCACCGATTTTTTTTTCAGTTCAATAGTTCCTGCAATTTTTAATCAACGAAATTTTAAATCAATTTTAAATCAACGAAATTAAATGATGCCATACTCTAAATATTTGTCTCACAATGATGTATAATTGGACTAATAAAATATAAAGCATAGAAAGTATCCAACTAGTCACTCGATAATTCTCTAATGTATTTCTTGGTTGAAACCTCCAAACTATAAGGCAATCGAAAGCGATAGAGAATCAGTTTGGACTACTGATTAATTATCACTTGAACGATTTTTCCCATCCTTGGCTAAGATTAATAATGGAACAGTTCCCCTATGACACTTAGCAAACAATAATATGAGCTGCTATTCAAACAAACATGACAATTTTGAACCCAGGCTTGAAATTAAGCGGGGGCAAAGAAAAAAAAGGCCCCGGGCCTCCCGACACGAGGAGCCCCCTAGTCCTGGGCCAGACGTTAAGATTAAGAGGAGGCCTTTTTTTACTCATCACCTTCCTTTTCAATACATTTCAATACATAATATTTTCTTACCTGTAGTTTTATTAAGAAAAGAGGGCCCCGCGAAAATATCTGCCCTGGCCCCCCCGAATCCGGCCCTGTTTGAAAAAGTTCTCATAAGCATCGTTTCGTGAAGAAAAAAATCATTACATTAAAGGGAGCTTTCATAATGAGGTGAAAAAATCAAAACAATGAGTAAGGTTATCCAAGTTTGTAGATTTTGTTCTTCATACTAATTAATTTGATAGGCTATATCTTATGGATGAGTATCTCAGCTATGTGTATTACAACAAATTTGACAAATCTGAAATACTTCGCAACATGTTAAAGGCACAACATTTTGTTTATCATCTATTGCAATGCTCTTGTTAGAAAAGCAACGATATCTTACACTTTGGTTTTGTTCTCCTTGTGCAGAAGCCAACTTCATTCTCTTAATGTCTTGCTCTGTTTATCTATCTTACCTCTTTGCCTTGAATTCGTCTAAGATTAGTCTTTAGCTATAAATCAGAACAAAAACAAACCCGCCTGTCACCGCCAGCGCAATTTAAATCTACAACGACCTTGAACTCGATCTGCATAACTCCTCTTCTCCTCCCCATCCATTTCGACCAACGATCGTTTCAAAGATTAGTGCTCACCTGTTGGCACAACCGGTGGATTGTTGCTCGCGTACAGTGTTCTAGTTCTTTGAACCATATCGCCCATCATGGACATGTTGATCAAATGGTTAGCTCTCGGTAGCACAATGATGACGCAGTGATTCAAGGTTCAACAAACGAATCAAAAGCACTAACTTTTCCGTTCAGTGAATGTTTCCGTTAGCCCAAAACGATCGAACAACAGCTACGACTTTTAGTTAGCAACAGGAAGAACACTACTTTTAACGGTGTAATTTTGTTCACGCTTCAGATCCAGTAAACCGCTGGTTCATGGCCTCCCGGCAAACCGGCACAATACAGTATATTAATTTACCTAGATTTCTTGATCACACAACGCACTTAGTTGTAGCTAACCGTTACTGTTAACGATGTGTCCGTCTATCCGCTGACAGTGTCAATATCCGATACTCGAGAGATAACGCGACCGATCAGCGAAATCACAGCCGTTCATAATAATTGCTCGAAATACTGTGCACGATGTTTGCGACTCCAGCCAGTTATCTAGCAAGTGTGGTGGAATTGGCGCAGTCTGAAGAGAGAGAAAAACAAACGTTCCTCAGAAATCTGGTGCGCCACCGAATGCTTCTCTGCGCGCCGGCTGTTCAGTAGTTTTTATCTCACACGGCACACGGCGTTTCTAACACTTCGAGTAGCCAGCCGTCGTTCGCTGGTGTTGGATGCAACACTCGCTCCTGCCTGAGTGATCTACAGGTTTGTCGTTTGATGCGCAATAACCGTACGCGCCCAAGCATGTGGCACTGTACTGGTGGGCGCAGATAAGCAGTTGCTTGCTGGAAAATGGCGAAAATTGCAAAAATGGTTCAGTTGTTGTATAACTCCAAGATGGGTTGTTCATTCGCAATGCAATGCAGCGGTTAATCACACCCAAATGAGTACACGGTGACATGCAACGAAAACGATGATATTGCAAGCTAAACCTACCTTGGTTTACTTAGATAAAAATTAAGTATCTTTTCAATAGTCTTAACTGTTAATTTGCTTCCAGGTGGCTTCTACTGATTCAACATAGAACAAAATCGGTTTAACTTTCCCAATGAATGTGAAGGTTATTTGTTTTGTCTTTTCTCGGTATACATCGCTTAGTAAGCTTTCATTGAATAAAGTTGTAACCTTTTTACACTTTGCCAGAAATTGGTAGGGTTAAGATTTTTCCAGTAATAGTAGTTTTTAATTAGGAGACAATATTATTTTGTACAATTTGAATCTGAGCCTGTAGTCACCTTTTGTTATTTACAAGAAGACACATTTATAAAGACTCCATATTTTAAAGAATCACCAACAAAGTGAAGAGTGTTGGTACTGTTATCAGAAAATAACAATGCCATAGCAAACCAAGTTGTAATGCAATCAAACTGCAATCCACCGCAAACTAGTTAGTCTCTGTCCCACTAAATCATAGTTGTAATCGCTTCTTTCAGCACATTTCATCGAATAATTTTCGCAACGGTACGTGCCCGATTAGACGGCGGATGTTTATTATCCCTCTCCAAACTTGAAGATCCCGTTCCATCGTCACACAATTCTATTGCACTTGACGGCGGTGTGTTTGCATTGCGCCCGGCTTTCTCTGGGTCTGCGTGGCGACCCACCCCCAGTTCCACCAATATGCTGTACAACGTCTGCATTTTGTTTAGCTCTCCTATTCCCATCCACACAAGTTTGAACAAATGCTCTGGACGAGCGGTGTGGTGCCGTGAAAAGAAATAGTCATTAATAATTTATCGTTTTTCCAGCGTTCTGCAAGACCTGTTTCGTTTTAACCCGTTTTCCTTTTTTTTTGCATCACATTAAATTAAACCAAGATTATATCAGAATATTTGTTGCGCATCTTCTACCCATGAAACGACAGCCCGTCACATGAGTTGGTCTATGTGCTGCAAACAACAGATCTGGTTTGTTTCATTCTTCGACGCCAGTGCTGACAGAGCGAAGCCATTTTTGTTGATAACAGCTAAGTGGAGAGCTAACCAAATAAGATCGTTTGTCAGCGATAAAACTTAGCACACGATGTCAGGTCCATCGCACAGGGGAGGAGAACGAAAAAAAGCTTGTCATTCGTGGTCTAATAAGAATTTTATGCTCTTTTCAAAGTTTTCCCATTCACTCTAAACTGAGAGCATCACTTGTTGCAGCAATCGACGTATGACCCGGCAAACGCTTATCACTCTCGCAATAGTTTGACATTGTTGCGAATCGCACGGATGTCGACGTTCGTTGTGGCGAATGGCAAACCTCGCTGCTACTAATACACTGCACCATATATCTGAAGGCTTATCACCTGCTGCTGCATGCCGCCGCCTTCGCCGCAGCAAATGATGGGTGACGTGACTTTGTCAAGTTTTCTTGCTGGGCTCTTTGGCTTCACTCGAGACACAAACACAAGATGATCTTTCGCGATAGAGCTTTGAAACTGCGTGGCAAAGAACAAACCCACATGGACTGGCAATATTTATGTTAATTTGAGTTTAGATTGAAGTTGTATGAAAGAGTTTGGTTTTCAGTTAAAAACATTATGTATTCTATTGTTGTGAACAGTCCCGGATGATAGCAAAAATAAATTCGCTCCATTTATTTCTTATAGCATACACAGATCGATTGTTTCCCAATAATCAAGGAATTTCAAATATTTTCCAAAAGGGACGTCCACATTTTACGTGGATAGAAAAATCGTCATTTTATACCTCCTCCTTCTGTCCCCCCTCGTGGACAACCATGGACAATGACAAAGCTACCTTCCCACACTACCCCTATCTCCTCGTGAACATATTTTTAAAAAGAAAAATCTTAAAGGTCGATAGTTACTATCAAAATCCCATCTCAAATTAATCTCAAAAACATCCTTCAAATCCAGAAGAAGTCGAAAAGAAAATAATCTTGAAGATAACCTTGAGTGACTGAAAAGAGGCCAAGGCGAAAAAACAAATATCCTAAAAACGCATCAAAAGTAAAAACAAATCAAAAATGAAAATGAATTTTACAACCAAAGAAAAAGTTCTTAATTATTTCTAAGATATGGAAATACTTTACTAAAATACAGACATATCTTTAGAACAGAATGCAAAACACCAAAGTATTCAACAAACCTTCCAGTTTTTTTGGTATTCAGTAAGGTGTCCCACAGGGTAGCCACGTGGGTCCATTGTTATTTGTAATGTTTATAAATGAATCGCCAACTTTCATTATCGGGCAATAGTACTAATTTACGCAAATCATGTAAAAATTTTCCTATCAATTAAAATTGCCAAATATTACAAACTGCTTCAAAAGGATCTAAATAATTTTGGAAGTTTCGTTGATAGAAATGGATTTAGTGTAAATGCGAGTAAATGCTCTGTCATAATGTACACCAGAAGAGTTCGACCGATATTATTTGACTACATGTCCGAAACTTTTTGCGGTATAGAAAACCTTGAAATTATTTTTAACAGACTAAGATCGCAGATATGGTATTTCTCTGCAATATACTCAGTGGACGGATTAAATGTCGCTACCTGTTAGATCGTCAAAATTTCAACGAAAGCCCGGTTTCTCTTCGTCGCCGGAGAATTTTTGATCCTCCTTTGAGAACAAGGAAATACACACAGCACGAACCTACAAGCAGATTTATAGACGAGTTCAACGAATTCCAGGACGTAAACTCTATGAACATGACTCCAGAAGTGATTCGAAGTAGACTCAAATTATAAAAAAGAAATAACAATCAACTTAAAACGTAAAAATGAATTGTATCTAATTTCAAGAGGCCCTAACCTAGGTTGACAGTCTATGCCTAATAAACAATAAAAGTAAAGGTTTTTTTACACGTTTTTTTTATGCGGGTTGCTTTTCTTAATTACTCAAAAACGGTACAAGTAATCGACCTCATTTCAATAACGTTTTCCGTATTAGGCCACAGGTAATCATATATCCGTTTTCAAAAAAAAATTCACAATTTTTGGTGTAAATACTGAAAATTTAAATTTTGAATTTTGGTCTCTAGAATGACCACTATCATATTCAAACGAGGTTCAAACATTTGAAAACGGTTTTCTTCGTTATATTTGGAACTCAAAAAAGTCTTTTTCACGCGATCCCATACAAATTTGGAACGCATCCCTCGTATAAAAAAGACCTAACTGTACAGTAACATATTATTTACAAGTGGAAGCCGTTTGTTGTTTTCAAAATTTTCATATATGTCCAACGCATTTCAACCTTTAACTTGAGAAACCATAACTTCGAATCCAGCTGTAAGTCATGGTGTCATGGGTAGAAAAAAGAATGGGGCAATGCAAAGACGTGGGGAGCTAAGCTCCCCCTAGCCCCCCGGAACGGGTCTGCGAAAAACTATTATTTCAGAGCCATTCTAAACGAAATTACTCTAATTGAGCCAATTCAAGAGCTACAATAAAGTAGTCAACTGCACAGTTGCTTAATATAGCTTAATCTATAACTTGACCGAAATAACAAAACAAAACAAAATTTAAATTGTTTTATTTCCTTGCTTTTAGGACCACTTTAATTTCCACTTCAGTTTAAATGTAGACCTGCTTATAAGAAGCAACTTCTTTGTAGAGAGTATAACTTTAAAATTACAAAAAATATCGTTAACTCTATTTCCGCCTAAGTTGTCGTTCTGCACCACTATGCAATGCACATTTGACGCGTTTTCAATAAAAAAATATACTTGTTTATTTGTCGGCTGTAGCGGTTAATTTTGTAGATTTATCGGCTTAATCAGACAGAAGCAAAAACGATTTTTTGTTTTTTAATCCGTCATTTTCGATGACTTTATTTCACCCTTTTCAAGGAGTAGATATAAAATATATTCCTTGGGAATAAAACAAAATAGGTCTGAACACGTGGTGGAGTTAGCACAAACAAACAGACATACCACAACATCTTTTCATGGATAGTAGTGGTGGTGCTGATGTGCTTTTTCCTTAGAATTCAATTGACCGTTGTCGCATGCCGTGCTGCCAGAAATAGCTAATACAGGATATTATTGCCAGCAATGCTGGAAGTTTATCTTTTCCGGAATATGACCAGTGGGTGCCGCACTAGTTATTCGGAATCACTTTTATTTAAATTTGTATGGGGTGGTACGTCTTTTTGTTTATGGAATTAGTATAATTGATAATCTTTATATCCCTCAAATAATAAAAAATCAAAGGTTTATATCGGTTTATATTTTTTTTTAAACTATGGAAATTGAGTTGAGAATTGTAAGAAAGCATGCTTTGAAATGTCCCTTTTGTTTAACCCTTGAAACCTTCATACGCATTACGCAATACAGACATCAAAACGATATACTAACTGACTACTGTAATCTATTAATTTATATTTATTATTTTGTATTGATTATCTTACTGATCGAATCACGATGATTATTAGCAATTCAAAATAGTTACGTTAAAATTATATCAACTAAGTATAGCACCCATTGAAGTGCAAACTATTGCTTGATTTCGAACTAACAGATCAATTCAGTGAAAACCACTCCAAAAGCCTTTGAGCTTATTTTTTTATATTAGGGTTCTGTATTGCAATGGAATGTATGAAAAAAAAAACAAACTTCGGATTTAGTTTAGCAGTAAGGCTCTAGAGCTTCGTCTTTTCGAAAAAAGTTTCCGTGCAAAGTATCAGCTAAATCTAACTTAGGGATGTGGAACCTCAAGGCGGTCAAAGTTTCATTATTTTCACCGATGAAAAGATGCACAGATTAGTGTTTCATGATATTGTCGTCGAAACCGATTGTTTTTGCCTTTCTCCTAGAAAGGTATAGCAATCACTTGCAAAACCGAAGATATAAAAGTGCTCCGATGGGCCGAATGGCATATATCACTCGACTCAGCTCGACGAGCTGAGCATTTTCTGTATGTGTGTGTGTGTGTGTGTGTATGTGTGTGTGTGTATTTGCAAATTTTTATTCTCACTCACTTTTCTCAGAGATGGCTGGACCGATTTTCATGAAATTAATTGCAAATGAGAGGTCTTGTTGTCCCATAAGACTCTATTGAATTTTATTGTAATCGGATATATAGTTTAGAGGATATGTATCAAAATGTGAAAATCATGAAACATCATTATCTCTAAAACCACACAACCGATTTGAACAAAATTGGTTTCAAATGAACGGGCTCCCTGAAAAACTCTTAACTTTTGAATTTTTTAAAGATTGAACATGTGATTCAAAAGTTACGAAAAGAAACGTGTTCTGAAGACTGTTTAATCTCACTCATGTTGCTCAGAGATGGCTGTACCGATTTTCAAAAAATTAGTGTCAAATGGAAGGTCTTGTTGCCCCATAAAACCAAATTGATTTGTTTTGCAATCGGACTATTACTTTGACTGTTATGTTTAAAAATGTGAAATCCAGCTATGAAAAGGAACATATTCCGACGACTACTTGGACTCACTCACTTTTCTCAGAGATGGCTGAACCGATTTCCACAAAATTAGTGTCAATTGATAAGTCTAGCTGCCTCATAACACCCTATTGAATTTTACTGTAATCGGATTGTAACTTCGTCTGTAATGTACCGAAATGTGAAAATCACGAAACTTCATTATCTCTGAAACTAC
Organism: Wyeomyia smithii; assembly: GCF_029784165.1. Classification (NCBI taxonomy): domain Eukaryota; kingdom Metazoa; phylum Arthropoda; class Insecta; order Diptera; family Culicidae; genus Wyeomyia; species Wyeomyia smithii. The sequence continues at coordinate 63,458,531 of NC_073696.1, forward strand.
ACAACCGAATTGATCAACATTATTATCAGACGAGCGGACTAGTTAAGCGTTAACTGATGAATTATGATTGAACACGTGGTTTCAAAGTTTGGCTGCCCTATACGTTCCCATTTTATTTGATTATAATCGAATTTAAGTAATCGTTATTATATTGTTAATAAAACAACGAAAGCCTATTATCTCACATATTACATGACTTATTTGAACATAACTAGTGTCATACGAACGAGTCATCTATCAAACTTACAAATAACAAATTTCATAACAATTTGATATGTGGGTCAAAAGTTATGGATACAAAAGAAATTCAAAGACTATTTAAAACGATACCTGCTTCGACCGATATTTGTGTCCTCAATATAATTTAAAGTAGTCCCCGTGGTTCTGTGGTTAGCGATGTCGGTCGGCTAGCTCTCCCACACGGTTGTGATATCGGGTTCGATTCCCGATCATGTCGAGGATCTTTTCGAGCTGAAAATTTTCTCGACTCAGCACTGGGGCACGGTGTATCGTTGTACTTATCCTACACATGCATAATGTGCCGAAAACAATATCGATAACGAATTCTCTCAACTAATCTAGTTGATCGAGACCGCATTAGCCCCCAAGGCTAGCGTGCGATATTGTTTTTATATAATTTAAATGTGGTATCGTACTATTTGAACGTTCCAAATTCGTTGATTCCTTGCGATGTGTTTAAAGTCTACAAATGCACGGAGAATCGGCCATAGGATATGTTCAAAGTCAAATAACAAATCGTTTGAAATGATTTGTTTTATCGAAATGACAACATTCTCGACTTTTGGCCTCTGTACATCGCCTTAATTCTGAATATATTCATATTGGGTGGTATTCGGTCATTTTCAGCAGATTTTCTGGCATCAATCTGACACCGGAAATACCCGTATTGGGAGGTATTTAGTTATTTTGGTTGTTTTCCAGAAACTAAAAGTGGTCGTCTTTAAATTCAAAATGGTGTCCAGGGTCAATGTTTGGTTTCTATGCATCATCTCGATATCCGGTCATTTTCGACTGTTTCCCATAAGTTGCCATTAAGCAATTCAAAATGGTGCCTGATTGGTTATTTTAAGATGTTTTTCACAAACCGGAAGTCGCCGTCTTGGATTTCACAATGGTATTTAAGATAATTTCTGGCATCTGAGCGTCATTCTGATTGAAGAAACACCCATATTGAGTGTTATTCGATCATTTTCGGCTGTTTCCCAGGAACCGGAAGTCGCCAACCTAGAATCCAAAATGGGGTCTGTGGTCGATTTCAGCTGCTGTGTATCATTCTAGTTCCGGAGATACTCATGTTTGGCGGAAATCGGCCATTTTTGGCTGTTTTCCAGAAACCATAAGTTGCCATCTTAGAATTCAAAATGGTGTCTGAAGTCAATTTTTAGCTTCTTGCAACATTCTGGCTCCGGAGATACTCATATTGGGTGGTATTTGGTCATTTTCAGCTGTTTTCCAGAAACCGGAAGTCGCCATCTTAGAATTCAAAATGGTATCTGTGGTCGATTTGAGCTCCTGTGTATCATTCTAGATGCGGATATTATTATATTGGGTAGAAATCGACCATTTTTGGCTGTTTTTCCAGAAACCGTATGTTGCCATCTTACATCCAAAATGTTACCTGAGGTCAATTATGGAACATATTTGTTACCACTGAAAACTTTCAATCACCAAATATGGTTCCATTTAGCTGACTAGTTCGCGAGATGTGCAGAAATTTGTGCAGAAACATGTGCTTCCAGAAGAGGGACATATTTGTTACCTCTCAAAACATTCTCATACCAAATTTGGTTGTATTTTTTGATTGGTTCTTGAGCTGTGCGAAAATTGTGTTTTATTTGTATGGTACCTCTCCCTCATAGAAAAGGGAGGGGTGTCAAACCATTATGCACATATTTGTTACCTCTAAAAATATTCACCTGCCGAATTTGGTTCCATTCAGTTGGTTAGTTCTCAGGATGTGCAGAAATCTGTGTTTCATTTGTATGGCATTCTTCCCTTACAAAAGAAGGAGGGGTGTCAAAACATTATGAACATATTTTTTACCACTAAAAACATTTACCTCCCAAATTTAGTTCAATTAAGTTGATTCTCGAGATGTGCAGAAATTTGTGTTTCATTTGTATGGAACCCCTCCCTCCCAGAAAAAGGAGGGGTCTCAAACTATCATAGGAACCTTTATCGGCACCATAAACCCCTACATACAAATTTTCACGTCGATCGGTTCGGTAGTTTTCGAGCCTATATGGATCAGACAGACAGACAGACCGGACTGAATTTTTATATGTATAGATTACAACATCAATTTTTTAGAACCTTAAAAGTGAATATACATTTATTGGCATGTATATCTATTTTTACAAATAATAAGTTTGAATGAGAGAGGCTGGGTCTGACCGCTAGGTGGATTAATTTAGGTTTTTTTTTCAAATTAAATATCTTAGACCTTGCATAAGACTCCGAAGTCTAGTGTTGTTTTTTTGAACAAAATCTTCTGTCTGGGAAAGTTCGAAAACTTTTTGTCTCCCAGAAAGTCGATCTAAATAAATCAACACCAGATTCCGACGATTCATGCATTTCATGCTATCTTTTTTTATTCCCGCTAATTTTCCGTCGGTCTAGTTCCGCCACTGTTGTTGTGCCAATCACAGAAGCCCGGGGAGGCGACTCCACCCAGGACCTGTTGATTAACGGACCGGCGCCAACGGCTTCACTTCCTCATGCGATGGAGTTGGGTTGGTTGTAAGTGGATCACGCCACCCCACAACCATCGACAGGCGTACATTTGTAGGCGTTGGGATTCTAACCCAGACGTCGAGCGTGGTTGGCAAAGATGATACCAACTACGCTAGGGCCCCGCCTCTATCATTCTTTTTTCTTCTGGTCCAAAAAGTGAATCTTCGACCGCTTTGAGATACGACTTTCGGAAGTACTATTGAGCTGGACACGATGAGTGAACTATTTTTTTTCAAGAAAACGAAATTCGAAAACCCAATTTCTAATGGCACTCTACATCTCATGTCATGAGATGAACAATAGTTCGAATGTTGTTTCCGAACTACGGATTCTTTAAACACCACGTGCGTTGCACGGTAAGTGGTATCACTAATGATAGCAGGAAAACAATTGATCTTTCACGTTGTTCTCTCCTATACTCTCTTTTTAATAATCTCCCGCACTCATATCCTGCTACAACGTACTTCCCAAACCAGATTTAATGCCATTTTTCTACATGATAGTCATGGATTTGGGATACTCTCTTCCATGTTTTCAAATTGTCTCTCTCTTCCATGTTTTCAAAATTCATAAACTTTATTTCGGAATCACAGAGAACAATAAAAATGATGAATATTTCAAACCAAATTTCGGTAATATGTATTAAACTGGTGTGGTCTAGGTATAGACGTAGCCAAAAAGGCCAAGCAAGGGCAACGACCCCCCTCTAACTCTTTACATTAGCGTAGAATGTTAGTGATTTATCTTAGAATCCTGTCATTTTTTCAATCAAATATTTTTTATATCCGTTTTTAAAGTACCAAAAAAAATTTTGCTCCCAGAAATATGAAAATTTTGCTAACTCCCTCTCTCCCTAAATCAAATCCTGGTTAATTCCGGCTATACCTATGGTTGTAGGGCTACGGGGCACAAAAACTTGGAGATTAGATCGGTTTACAAACAGCAAACAGCAGGATGAAGAACTCCGGCTAGTTGTAGGAGCCTCGATGACTCTTTCCATGGATTATCGTCAATGAACCTCCTAAGAGCTGTATTTCAAAATACGCCAAAGCAAACAAGTTTTCACATGGATTCCATCCAGAATCGGAGCTGGCTGAAAACGACTGAACACAAATTGTCTCTACAAACTCCTTAAAAAACAGTTCTGGCTAAGATAATAGGGGTTTCCATCGCGTGCTAATGGACAAATTTTTGACAACATAAGGGAATGCGCCACAAAATACGAATTCCCACCTGATAGGACTTACAATATGGTTGAGTCTGGAATGATCACGGTCCCAATAACGTACCGAACGTCGTCTTTTCAATGGAGAAAAAGCCTCCTACTGAATGGAATGGCAAAGTTTGTTTTCAACACAGGAAACTCAAACTCTGACCTGTTCTCTGAATGGTTGCAGCATTTTCAGAAGCTTCGAAGGAGAACCCAGTCCTGTTTATTTTTAACTACCATAGGACACATCAGTCTATCTTGTCCTCCACATAGTGGTCACAAAGTCGCTGCTTCCAGGCCCCCAAAACCAAATAGCTAGAGCGTGTTTGGCTTGCTATCAATCTTGAAAGAGCCTTTACTGCATTCCAAGTGGCTCAACCTGTTCTTCCCAGAATATTAATCATTCGAGTAAAGAAAACGTAGATCCGGCAACTGTAAGAGGTAAAACCGCTCTTGTCTTCCCTTTGCTTTGGAGCTTGCTCAGAGCATTGTTGAAAAAATACAAATATCATCCTCCGAGCTGTCGGAACCAGTAACATTTGTGAAGATCAAACCTCTTCCAAAACGAGCGAGTCCCAGCAACGACGGAAGAAAAGCCAACGATTCGAAGTTTTAACAAGCACACCATACAAGGAAAAGTTGAAACTGAAAGAGTAAGCACAGAGCTGTTGGAGACATTCGGTAAACGCAAGAAGTTTTTTAACGTTGCTTAGACGTATAAAAAAAGGTGAAGGTTGAAAAAACTTTTTTTTATCAATACTTTACGCATAAAAGTATAAATATGAAAAGTCTGCCCCTCACAAATGGGGCAAAAGTACGTCTCAAGGGTTGTTTTGAGTTTTTATCATTATCATTGGTCTGGTCATAACATTTGACCAATCAAAAAATCTCCACCTTCTCGGTTAAAGTGCATCCGAGTTGGCCACTAGAGTTGAAGATACGAAGCAAATTAAAAAAAACTTATGAAATGGGTAAGAGCATTGTTTCATTGATCAAACATCCATCAGGAAAATGAGTTTTCGCTTGAAAAAGCATCTGCCACCAGCCATCAGCGCGGAGGGAGGGAAATTATTTCTTCCATCGCAAGCGGTAGGCTAACGGAACTGCCGCGATCCGGAGCCGGCACAAGTTGGAAATCAATTACGCTACCGTGTATGTTCGATAGATCTTTGGCCAGATAAGAGTGAAAGTTGGACAAAATGTGCGAGGTGAGAGGGGGGCAATTTTTGCGATAAGTTACAGTTAATGAAGTGTTATGATGGCGCTCGATTGCATCTGTAAGAGTTGTTCAAAAATATCCGAAAAGATCGCGATTGGCACACAATTTTAATTAACATCCTTTTAAAGTTTTTAATAATGTCACGAAAGCGAACATTTAGCACTTCTGTCTATATTCTTCTGCGTTAGTCTCTCCCAAAAGCGATGAAACCGCTTGGTGACATTTACCCCGAACAAGGTTCGCCGGTGTCAATATTTCATCATTAACCAAATTTTTGGTCCTCCAAACAAAAACGCTTCTAGAAGCGAAACCGATTTCACTTTCTGCCGCAATCAAACAGATTTGGCCAACCCTCTAGAAGACCCACCTCTAGAAGACGGGGCGACGCAATTAGGCTTGGACTTTGGAAACATTTGGCGACAATATTTCGTTCGCAGCTCTCCGCGTCTAACACTAACAAAAAAAACTAGACTTAGAAGCAAAACACTTCCTACTTAGCAGCAGTAACAGAAAAAAAAACACAACATCGGCACCGGTTACGGGTTGCTACCACCGGTTGCTGATCCGGTTCTAACGTGGTTCGCTAACTCACAGACAAACAACAATGTTCAGATCAAAGATCGGTCTCGCAGCGAGTCATCTGATCAAGTTTGTGCTACATTCAAGAACCCGCTCTAAGAGCACAGCAGGTAAGAACTAGACTTAAATTTCCAGTTTAGCTACTACGCTGTGAGTATTAAAGGTGAGCCCACTTTGCACTGTGTCGCGTTGGCAGCAGCTTCCTTCAGGTTTTCCAATGCTCTCGGGGGACAAAAGCAAAATGAGTCAACGATTGTAAGAAATAATTACAGGAAATTTGCTGTACCATACAGTAATCTGCAGAAGGTTGAGTCATTCGATCGAGCGCTTCTTCGAAGTGACGTGAAAGTACATGCGGTGCTAGTTTTGCGATAGTGAATTAGTCATGGGACGATACTTGTGAGCGCTCGTTACTCACGTGCTAATATTTCCCTAACAGTTCCACTACCAAAATAAGCTTTTGAAAGTTTATCATCTTAAGATCCAACAGCTTTGTAACAAAATTGACATTTGTTGAGTCGGTATTAACAAGTATGCATTTGTTATAGTATAATTGATAGCCAATTTTTCTAGCAGATAATCATCTGACAACTCAAGTTAGACATACCTGTTGGCTATATAATTGCTTGAGTGCTGCCAAATCGTGATTGTAAATTTTCATAACGGCAATTGCAATTATCATCACATTATATGGTACCCTTTACAGTAGAGCTATTTTGAGTTATCATGAAAGGCGCTATCATTGAATTTAAAAATGCTTTGTTTACAAACTTTCTGATATTACTCGAGCAAGGTGGTTTTTTTAGAATCCGAAATTAAAAAATTAGTAATTTTAAGCAATTTCTCTCTACTTGCTATATATTTAGCAAACACAAGGATATCACCATGTCTTTATGCTTAAAAGAAAATCGCATACAAATATTGATCTATTTGGGGACTGTAGAATATATCATTAAGAACTGTGATTATGTTCATATTTGCTCAAGGAATTACCCTATTGAAAAAAACATCGGAGCACGAAAATCGAAATGTAGGAACTTTATCAACAAAAATAGGCACGAAAATCTCATTATCATGAATCTCCATCCCTAGTGTTTTAGTATTCCAAACCAGATCTGGAGAAGTCAAATCGACTTATTTCCGGTTACTTCTCTGTAATTAGCACTTAGAGGTACGAAATTTCATATATATTTGATAGAAATATTTAATGACCTGCAATTTCTGGTGTATCCTCTGGAATGAATTGAAATTTGAGTGATTTAAGAAATCAAAGAAATAGTTATCGGTTTCCGTTATACTCTACAAGAAAATTTTTTTTGGAAATAAATATTGAATTTCAGTCCGCGCAAATATATATTTCGACTGTGACATATAGTCTTCCTTAGTGCTTATGTGCACTGGTAAAAAAACTGGGATAATTATTACAACTTTCGGTATTTCGACATTCTTTTACTAATAGATTTCTTCATTCATATTAACAACATATTCAGAAAGGAGCTTCTGCTCTATCTTGAAACGTTGCACGTTTCACTAGATACGCAAAGAAATCATGTAGCATGTAGCAATTACCACCTCTGTACAATCATTTTCGGATATTGCCTCAAAGCGGTAAAAGTTTCAACTTTTTGACCGATGAATAAAATGAACTTTTTGCTGTAAATTTTTTTTATGCCAAATGTCTTCGAAAGGCATGAAGGGTCGAGATTCTGATGTTTTCTAGGAGAAAATAGACTTTCTGAGACTTAGCGATTTTTGAGCTTTGAAACTTCCTTTTCTCAAATATTTCAAGTCGAAGAAGGCCGGTTTTATCCGAAATTTTTCCTGTTTTTTAAATAACACGTCTCGACGTTTCATGCATTCTCATACATCTCATTGGCGCAGTAATGGTCATCCTAAAAAAATCTAGAAAAGGTATTGGTTTAATTCAAATCATTACCCTTGAAATTCACTGTTCTATGTTTATCATACGTTTCTGTTTGACTTCGTCAATGAAATTGAAAAGCATTAAACTGAGCTTCAAAACTCAATTGTAAAAAGTTGCCTTTTTAATTCTATCATTTACCGATCCATTTCTGTTCTCGTAAATATTTAGTTTCTTCATCAATGGCAAAGAAAGAAACGGCTGAACATTAAGAGGAGCGTAGCCGCAAGGTTAGAGGGTCCGCTTTGACTAGCTGGTGGTCAACTCTAAGGGCGTTCAGTTCCTCTGTCAGCAATATAGTCATCTCAAGACCATGGAGGACCACCACACACTCTCTTCATCAAAGTTTTTCCATTAACTATTCTCTATTCTATAGAAGTTTTTTAAGAGATAAAAATAACCTTTTTTGTTGAAATTCAGTGTTTTTTTTTTACAGTGAGCTACATTGTAGAACATGGGAAAATTGTAGAAAATCGTTAAAAAAGATTCTATAAAATATAAAAGGGTGTAGTGTCTTCGACAATGTTGTTTCTTAGGAAATGTACCACAACTTTACCGAACAAAGTGGATTTTTATATTCAAAATTTAGAAAAATTTATTCCACACTTTTAGGCAGAATAATCACAAACTTGAAACTTCTACAAAATGGAAAATAAATTATGAAAGAACTTTGCTGAAGACACTCCGGCTGTTAAATCAATTTTCTGGGTCAGAATATTTTCGATCACATTCTTGCAGCTTTGGAAAAAGTGTACAGTCTGTGCTGCCCAATTTACAGTACCAACCAGTTGATGTCAGGCCTGTCGTTTCTCGATCACTAGACGGAGGATTTTTCCTTGTTACTTCAAAAGCAATAACCAAAAATTCTTCGGTTTGTAAATTTTTTTTTACTTAAAAAGTAATAACATTCTTCTCCAGTGAAGTAACAACACTTACTGAGATGAGTTTTGCACATGATACAAAATCATGACTATGGTCGTTACACCACACGCGAAATCTTCTTTTGTTCCTTTGAAAACAATAACCGAAAATTCTCCTCTTCGTATTCTATTTATTACTCAACGCATTTTATTACTAACGCTTCCATATCCATATCAAAACTTGAATCACTGCTCAATTATTCATCTCACGATGCCCCCATATTCATCACACTGTTAATCATGAATGGATCACATTATCACGAATGAACGTAGCCGTAGCTCGTCGTAGTAGGATACCTAGTTATCCGTTGTAGTTGTTTACGTGCAAAATTGGTAACCTAGGTAACCACTGCAGTGCTGTCGATTTATGTCAATAAGGTACGTCGGAATAATTTAACATTTTCAGTAAGATTTTTTCGTATTTACAGAAACTGATTTGGCAACTTTTGATTTTTTTTTCAACGCAGTGAAAACAGATGAAAATACATACAGTTGAAATTTAGGAGTCGTAGAAATTCATCTCATATATTTCTGCTAATTCAAGCTTGTTTTAGGAAATTTGAGGTGATAATTTCAAAGATTATAGTATTCTTAGTGTAGTGAGTGATTTTGTTTAGTGATTAAAATAAAAAGTGGTCCGCTAGTGATGAAAAAACTTTGGTTGGCTGCTGAACGAGTCCCGTTGTAGCCGTAAAGAACAACGCGCGGATTTTGTTTTCTGAGGTAAGTGATTGAATTAAATGAGTTTTCGAGTGCAGGCGCCTGACTATAATATCTAATTCAGAGCTTTTAAGTGAGTTTTAGAGAATTCTACTTTATGAGGAATCTGAAATGAACTAAGCAGAATCCATTCCATGGATTATCAGATTGGTTTAAAAAGAAAATATGTGTTTTTCCTGTTTGCAATTGAGTTTTCATGTTGTATGAGATGAATATATGGGCTGAGATGAATAATGGAGCAGCTCTTCTACGATTTGTAAACTTCGTTTGAGAAAAACACGCTTTCTAGCTAGCTTATGCAAGCCAGGTTGAAAATACTCACATCTGTTATTAGATCTGTTCGACGATATAAAACTCGTACCCATCTAGAAATCCCATATTCGCATCTCTGGCAACTTTGGTCATTTTTCATTGCCAAGTCGACCGTGGCACAGTGGTCTAAACTCGAAAAATCATGATCGTTTTAGATTTGACTGCGAAACATTGATTTCATGTATCCAGTGTCTTCAGCAAGTTTATTCCATATAACAAGGCCTTTCTTTTGGCGTTTTCGGTTTTTTGATCAATCCCCCTAGTAGTTAGATATAAAAACTATTTTTTCTAATTTTCAAAATACTAAATTGCTTTCTCCAGCAAAGTTGTAGGAAAATCTATAAGAAAAAGAATTGATGAACACTGTAATCTTCCATCTGTACGTCTGATATGACGAAATAGAGTTTTACGAGGAACACTTCTCAAAATTATTTTTTCGTCCATAACTTTTTCTGTAATCGTCGAAAGAATTCAAGATGTTCTAAGATTTTGTTCATTCTGCTAAACCTCGCACTTTTGTAGAACATGTTGCTTTGATATTTTTATTTGTTGTAAAGAGATTTCTAGTTTTTTGCTGAAAATAGCCATATTTTGAGTCAATATTTCTCCGAAGGTTGCAGATAGTAGCAAAACAGACTGCATGCATTTGAAAGTTTGTCAAAAGAACTGCATTACTCAAAAGAGTTCAACTGTTACTAGTTGTATCCAACCGAGTACTGAATGAAAGGGAAACACCCCTCAAAATGAGTTTCTTGTCCATAACTTTTTCTGTAATCGTCGAAACAATTCAAGATGTTCTAAGATTTTGTTCATCTGTTTAACGTTGCATTTTTGTAGAATATATTGGTTCGATATTTTAATTTGTTGTAAAGATATTTCTAGTTTTTTGCTGAAAATAGACATATTTTGATGTTCACGTGTGTCCCGTAATATTTTGTTCAATACTTCCTGCGCTTCTTCCGAGAGCTATCTTGTGTCTAATGCGTGGTCCTGAGACACAAAAAGTAATAAAATGTTGCTCAAAACTAATAAAATCTGCTTCGTTTATTTTGGGTGCAGCGTGTAGGAGAATAACTTTCACTGCACAAATTGATGCATGAGCTTGAAGAGAATAGCAAATCGCGTGTAAGCTTGCAAAAAATGGTGAAATCTGATATATCTATCCTGAGAGATAATAAAGTAAGGTGAGCTTTCTTAAACGAAAGGATATTCAGCACGATAACTAAACAACAGAACTCACTGTAGTGCTTATATAGTGAGTCTTTTGAGAATATATATAATAAGGGAAGAATCTGGGCAGAAATGTAGATGGCGTTTTTTGTCGAGTTTGTTTTACATCTCGAAAAATATAATAAAAGCGCCACTCCGCATCACATTTTTTACGAGAAAGCTCAAGTTGTTTCTGTTGTATTATCTCAGCAGTGTGCACTGCGGTGTACTTCTATGTCCTATCTTCAGTGGGTACAGAGTTACAGAATCAAGGACTTTTCCTTACAAAGTTATAGCACATTTCAGCATATTTGTTATATCAAAAGATATAACTTTGTAAAGGAAAGTCCTGGAGACATATGACTTTTGGCAAAAATGTGTGTTTTGTGTGCCCTTACAATTCCTCCGAACAATACTTTCGTGTAAAATGCAACTAACAAATGTTAAGTACAAAAAACTAACTTTTGAGTAACTTCCATGTAATATACTTTATAACTTTGTACCGAAAAAAGATAGGATTTTCATTTGTTCAATAAAAATTCATATTTTTGAATCTACAACAACTTTGCTGAAAAAGCTATTCTTCGATCTCCGAACACAAAAAAGTTAATTTTTTTATTTTTAGTATAGTAAACTTTTCACACTTTTGCGATTATGCGAGTCATTCATACAAACAATTGTTCCGAAGACACTTTTGAACTAGGATAAAGGTGATAGCCGCTATGGAATAAAGTTCCACTTTTTGCCTTATTGGATCACTGTGCTGTGGTATAAGCAGCAAGTGAGTTAATTTTTTCTCTGCGAGCGGCAGAAGCATAGCACCAAGCAAAAAAAAGAAGTGTGGTGTAAAAAATTCCCTAACGCAACGCTCATACCAAAGAAAAAGTGCGCGGTGAATTTGAATTCCGCTCTTTTCACTTATTGAGGAGAACAATAAGCCTGGCTAACTAAAAATAGAATTGAGCGACCATAACATATTTATTGATTTGATGTGCTCGTAAACAAAAGATTATGTCTATATCAGGGGAAAAATATGTACCAAGGGTTTGCTGTTGACATTCGAGAGTGTTCTTTTATAACTGTATTGGTATTGGCAAAATAAAGACAGCCTACAAACAAAATGATTATCGAATAGAATTTTGAAGGCTGTTAAGGAACCGACCAGTTATGCCTTACGTTTAGTTTTCCTACAGCCTCTTTTAACAGACGGAACACGACATTCGTCATAGCCAAATAAAAAAGGAAGGAAAATGTCTCCGGTGGATTCGCTATTCCAAAGACATCTTTAAATTAATGCCGAAGTGCATTTTTCGTTTTCTTTTGTGAGGGTCTGCTGCCAATGCGTCCTCAATGTGATTACCCGAGTACTGGCGCGGGTAGCTATCGCAAACACACAGCAACAGAAAAAGTATTCTGAGAGATAGTAAACAATGCTGTACTTTTTGAATGCCTGGCCTGGATAGATTACTGTTTAATTTATGCTTCGATATAAAAATGCTTTGGTCTGCAGATATTCGCAGATTCTGTGAATATCTGTTAGTAAATTAGTGTATTTTTCAAAATCCGAAAATATACATGAGATAAAAAAGTTTCTTCGGGGGATTTTTTTTTTTGTTATAGCAAAGAACCTTGTAAACATATAAAATAAAATCCAATAAAAAAAAGTCCGTAAAAGTTCATGTTCAGGCAAATAGAAGTAAATTGTCTTCGACAAAGCTGATGATTATAAAATTTGCCATACCTTGCCGAACAAAGTTAACTTTGCATGCAAAAGAGAGAAAAGTAAAATTCATTTCTCACTTTAAGGCGAACTAATCGGAACTCTGCTTCGGAATTCGAATCAAAGCCGAGTTCTGAATTTTGCTTAATTTCATAAACAAACCATGTCTGAATCTATATAAATAGCGCTTAATTGCAACAACAATTGAACAACCAACATGTTAAACCCTTAAGATCGACGAGAAAATTCATTTTTCGTTGATTTTTCACTGCAAGAAGTTACATCATAACTTAAGTGTTTGAAATTTAATGCAGTACGGAACTAGATTTCTAAATAAGGTAAAAGCAGAGAAGCAAATCTATCGAATAAACAAAAAAATATGTAGTACCTACTACTCTAATTCATTAACGCTTAAGACAACAATGCATAATTTTGAATAGGGTGAAATTAATACATGAGTGGTACAAAAATTCTTGGAAAGCACACTATGTTCCAATTAGCAATCCGATCCGATGCCATTTGGTATCATTTTTCATATCACGTATCATATTGTTCAATCTAAAGTTCACATAGCCAGGCTAGAGTTACCCGAGCGCTGACGTCAATCAAGGTTTTTGGTGCAGCGAATTACTGTGAGTATAATAGAAATAAGAATCGAAATAATTGGTAGCAAAATAAAGTCATTATTCACTCCAGAACATGCTGAAAAAGCTTAAAGTCATTCATCCCGTTTCAACACGATGTTATGGTTGTTATTCATTAGCATGTGTGTTCGCACTTTGGATCGGATGACATTCAGCAAGTTCTTGATTTCAGCAGACATTTGCTTGCATTCAACCCAAATTGATCTCCTGACGCTGTGTGTGTTGAGAGTTGAGATAAAACCTCAATATCGATCACCCACATCAGTAGCTAAACCGAATCGTTGTTTACAAACGATGAAGAAAAAACAGCTGACGTATGAATTTTACCACATGTGTATACACAGACTAGTCAGTATAAATAAGAATCCAAACCATTCTAACTGTGTTATGACATTTGTAAAGCATCCCTTCGGATCGATTTGAAATCGACAACCTTGGCTGAATGCAAGAATCAACCTTGGCTGAACCCCGAAGTGTACGTGGAGGTGTTAAAAATACGCGGCACTCGCCAGCGCTACAAACAAATAGCACACCCAAGCACACAACAACACATGCTGGACCACTAATAAATTCAGTTTACACTCACTTTAATGATGCCGTGTTGCTGTTGAATGCTGCGTTTATTTTTATATACACACCAGACTCCGCTAGTATTACGAAATTTGCACTAGATTTTTCCTAGCCCTTCACCCGCTTGTTGATATTTATTGCGCTCCGTCTCGTCTCGCACTTGAAAACTAATTGAGCAAATGCACTTTTGCTTCGAAATGGCAGTTAGATTAACATTAGCGCTAGATTAACAACCGTTAGCTGTCATTCAACGGAATCGCACTCAACCCCTCCTCATATCCACCAGGTCTATGCACTCTTCCGGGGTGGTTTTTCGTGTTTTTTTTTTTACTTTTATCCACAGCCCTGACTCACTCCGCTCGACTATGATAACAATCGAAGGACCATAACGACGGTAGAACACGTGTGGCTACTAGCATTGACCGAACCTTCGACGAAACAAAATCTCAAAGCATCGCGCGTCAAACAATCGCTCGCACTGTGTAGTAGGACTAGAGCACACTATTCGATACGTTTGCGATCTGCGACCGACTGATTTCGACCGGCAATTTGCGCCACGCTTCAGCTCGAATCGATAGCGCCCACCGCTGCTAGAATCCCATACAGCAGCAGCAGCAGCAGTCGGTTTACCGAACGGCCAAACAGCTAACGATGAACGGTTGTTTCTGTTCCGCCTCTGTTTGATGTAGGTATGTAGCCAGCCATCCATACGCGTAGGTGAGTTTGTAAACACGCTAAGAGATGACGCGATTCTGCCTCGCGGTGGCGGGTGTGTTTCTGCGAGTGAATGATCGCGCGCTCTAACGTCGCTGCTTAAATCACGTCGTATTTTGCGGTGGCTCAGGTGTGTTGGTGAGGTTTTAGAGGTTAAACAAAAAAAAAAATGACGGATACGCTCAAATTTGAAAAATATACTCTGCCAGTTTACCGCCAGCGATTTCCTAATAGCATAGCCGTGCCCACGGGGATGGTTTTTGTCATGAAATTGAAAAAGCTGAAGCATCGGTACGGATTAAAATTGAGTTTTAATAGAGTGTCCTCAAGGCGCTAGAAATTACGAAACTCTGCTTAACTTATCCTTGTTAAAGATAAATGAACTTTAATGATAGAACATAGAAGAAATTATAGAACACCAGGGTTAATGTTTGTTGACACTCTTGAGTGAAAGTGAAAAAAAGCATCCATAAACGTTATTTTTTTACAATCCTTTTAGAGTTCTCCCTTCCCGCTTTTTGCATGGAAGTGAACTGTCAAAACACCTCATTATATTTCATGCGATGGAAGCAAGACAACAAAATCAGTTTATCAGTTAACGAAGATTGTCAAGGCATCGGTCAGTGTCAGTTGAAAAGTGTTTCGGTGAGGTTCATTTTGGTTGAGTGGACTGTTTGTTTTTCTTTTTCGCTTTGAAGTGAAGATCATTTAGTTGGATTTGTCGTCAAATTTTATTCCATAACCGTGAACGATGCGCGTGATCTATTTCATCTGAGTATAACAGCACGTTACTAGGACGAAAATCTAGTGTATCTGAAAGAGTGCTGTGATCATTGGTAGTGAAAATTGAAAATGATTGGCTGTAATTTTCGAAGAATTTTGCTGGAGAAAATGACTTTTATCAGCACGGTAGGACACAAAATTTCAACTCTTTCTGACATTCGCGCTCCAATTAACAACACAACTCAACACTATGAGGACATCACAAATTTACACACTAGTGCACAGGATAGCATAAAAAATTTACTACAAAGAAAATTTGTACAATTTGAACGCGTTTTACGCAGTTTTACCGGACTTGATTTACTTTTCGCATCATGATGGTGACAGCAAATTAACTCTTCAGTTCGTATCAAATAAATTTTAAGTGAACAAAAATGAACTCTTCGGTACACGAGATAACAAACAAATCTTCCTAAGCAGGCCGTACACAACCGTACGGGTCAGTAGGCAGATACACCAAATGACAATATTCGTACTGTGAAAGTGCTTTTTTGTCTCTTTTATAAAACGACTTATATGTATTTATCATCTGAAGATGTAAAAACTCATTCGAGTAAACCCAAATGAAAATCCTGCGCACGACACTGCCCAACAACATTTGCATATAGTGATGAAGCATCTTCGCTCTAGCGCTGTTGGCCGGCATCCATCCACAACCCCTGTTGGCATTCTTTAGTTCTGTTTGAATTTATCATTTGGCCGAGACTTGACTGCTGATCGTGACCGAGAAAGGTGGATGTTTATTTTTGCGGTTTGGTAGCTTCGCGCGCAAAGGGCGTCGTAAAGGTTTCAATGCACTGCTAAACCGAGGGTTTGGAGACCATCTGTGCGCGTTAGCCGGCGACAGTCAGTGCCGTGGATTGGATAGGAACAAAAACCGCCACCGTCCAGTTGGTCTCGTATGCTGATGGAAACGAGTTGTGAATACTGATTTTTTTCTCAGTTCTACCAAACGATTTGAAATGCTGACTTTACGAGCAAAATAAATTTTTCAAATGCTGTAGAAAAATTATTTCTGTTTAACGTTGTCGATATCGAAGTTTTTATGTAATTCTCACTACCCATTTCGGATGAGCGCGAGTACGTGAGCGCTCGCCTCAATGTTAAACGATAGTTTTGACACCGAACTGTAAACAATGAGTGTCAACAAAAATAACTACCCAAAGTAATAGAAATCGAAGTTATCGATCATACTCTGCCGAATGTTGCACCAACCCAATTTGCTACCGTGGTCAACTGAACTTGTTAGAATAATTATCACATATTGGCAAAGAGCAATCAATGGATCGAACGTTCTAATTTTGGACTTCGTTCGCTGGCTCTGCTATCACACAATATATCTAATTAGGGTACGCGATGTGATTACAGGTCAATGCCAAATAGCGCACGCCATAAAGACAACCCCGTGTTACACTGCGAGAACGAGCTGTTGGTGGTTTAGTGAATCACCATGGTGGAGCTATTGGTTCGATTATTTGTTTCGCCAAATCAAAAATTTGTGAAATTTTTTTTTATTGCTTTATTAGGGTGGTTTTCAGCCACAGGCTGGTTCGCAACCAGTGAAAGATTTTCTAAACTTTAGGTAGCCCTATTTTACCTTAGTTACAAACAGTTGAGTTGCTTGTTGTTTGTTTATCATATCATGTAGAGGTGTGTATCGATAAGCTAAAAATATAAGCCTGGGAATTTTCCCATAATTTTGTTTTCAGTTTGGCTTGGAGATACGAAAGCGATTTAAAAATGTAACAAAATGCGGTTTCCTTTGTGGCACTAAAAATGTTGACCTAATATTTTATTGCTACACTTTTGTTCAAATAATGGGATCAAATAATCGAAAGGAAGGGGGAAAAGGTTTTAACGAACTGAAAATGTTCGAAATTTTCACGTTTAATAGATATACTTCTCCAAGGTTTGCCATTCATTGATATACTATCAATTATTTCGAAAGAGAAGGAGTTTGGAGCTCATACTGGGAAAAGAAGAAAAGATTATAGCTTTTTAGCCATTCCTGTGAATTTTGGTGCCCCTAGAACAGGTAACTTTTTCAGAGACTTAAATGAGTTTTCTCGTAAACATAACGTTAAAGCGACGAACCCGACGAGCAATTACTATGCGACACTCTGACGCACTTTGACGCACTTCTGCATAAACTAGGGGCTCCAAAACTCACAGAAATAGTTAAAAAGGTATAAACCCATCGTACTTTTCAAATGATAGAAATTGTTCTTTAGATGAAAGCTAAATCACTAAACCAAATCACTCACTACACTAAGAATACTATAATCTTTGAAATTATCACCTCAAATTTCCTAAAACAAGCTTGAATTAGCAGAAATATATGAGATGAATTTCTACCATTCCTAAATTTCAACTGCATGTATATTTATCTGTTTGCACTGCGTTGAAGAAAAGCAAAAGTTGCCAAATCACTTTCTGTTAATACGAAAAAATCATCCTGAAAATATTGAATTATTCCGACATATTTGACATAAATCTACAGCACTGTAGTGGTTACCTAGGTTACCAGTTTTGCACGTAAACAACTACAGCGGATATCTAGGTAACCTACTACGTCGGGCTGCGGCTACGTTCATTCATGATAATGTGATTCATTCATGATTAACAGTGTGATGAATATGGGGGCGTCGTGAGTTGAATAATTGAGCAGTGATTCAAGTTTTGAGATGGATATGGAAGCGTTGTGAAAAATGGTTTGTTTTACAAAATTCAGGATAAATCTAGCTAATTTTACTTAATAAACAATGCGGATTTCCATCGTAACCTAACCGTACAAATTGTTATATATAAAATTGCACTAATTTTAATCTGTTAATAGCATGTCAACCCAAGGTTTTAATTATTGTTTGAAGTAGGACTATGTCATAATTTAGTAGAGTAGAAAAAATAACGAAAATGTGCGCTCTTAAAATGCATATTATAGACTGTTCCGATAGTTATAAATACAATACGGTTAACCGCCATTTCAAATAACGTGCAGTATTCAGCCAAACTTTAGGTGCATCCTGTTATCATTTTTTTAACGTTTTAAGCGGAAGTTTGAAAATACGTGGCCTTTTTCCTAACAAAAGAAAAGCGAATTGTGCATAAATGGGAGCGTGAGTGGTATTGCGATCAGAAAATTAGCCAATGAAGAAGGTGTGAGTGTCGGGGCAGTTAAAACTGCATTTCAGCAATTGGGTGAAGAGTATTCGTTTGCCTTGAGACGTGGTAGGAAACCCGAACTTGTTGACTTCACAATGGGCAGGAAGATAAAAGATTACTAGAAGCGGGATCCTCATCGACTAACGTTGTGTATGCCAATAAAAGGATGGGCCTCCAGACTCGGCCTGAATTTGTGGAACCGAGGACTTGAGAACTTTATGGTAAACTTCTGACCAAGAAATCTGGGTGTGCTACTATGGATAACCAAACCCACATAAAATAAGACTATTAGACTCTGTCAGAACCGCAATTTTATATGGCAGTGAAGGAAAACGATGTCTCTCCATCACCAAACTGCCCTGAATATCTCCCAATCGAAACTTTCTGGGTTTTGACGAAGGCGAAGCTTAGTAAACGTATGAAATCAGCGGACAATGTTTGAAAAAAAATCAAGAGATATTGGCAAAGAGTGGTAAAAATGGACGGAGGAAGCACTGTGCAGAAGCTAATGAGTGGTGTTAAGAAAAAAAACCTAATTTAATCCACCTAGCGGTCAGACTCAGCCTTTCTCATTCAAACTTATTATTTGTAAAAATAGATTTACATGGATGCTTAAATCCAATAAACGTATATTCACTCTTTGGGTTCTAAAATATTGATGTTGTAATTAAAGTATAAAATATGAAATTTGACGTAATGTTAGTGCTTAAGAAATAGCGAAATAAAAGAAATGACTCTTAATTTCGAACAATTTAATCACGAGCGATACCGGGAACGTTCATATAGTACGATACCACCTTTAAATCATGTTGAGGCCATATATATTGATTTAAGCAGGTATAGTGTTGAATAGTCTTTGAATTTCTTTTCTTTCCAAAACTTTTGAACAGCATATCAAATTGTTATGAAGTTTGTTATTTGTAAGTTTGAGAGATGACTCGTTTGTATGACACTAGTTATGTTCAAATAAGTCGTGTAACAATTGAGATAATAGACTTTCGTTGTTTTACAAATTAAAACATAACGGTTGCTTAAGTTTGATTACAATGAAATGAAAAGGTAACGTATAGGGCAGCCAAACTTTGAAACCACGTGTTCAATCATAATTCATCAGTTAACCCTTAACTATCCCGTTCATTCGATATCAATATTGCTCAAATCTGTTGTGTAGTTTCTAAGATAATGAAGTTTCGTGATTTTCACATTTCGATATATTACAGACGAAGTTACATTCCGATTACAGCAAAATTCAATAGGGTGTTATGAGGCAGCTAGACCTTTCATTTGATACTAATTCTGTGGAAATCGGGTCAACCATCTCTGAGAAAAGTGAGTGAGTCTAAGTTGTCTTCGGAATAACTGTTTCTTTTCATAGCTGGATTTCTCATTTTTAAACATAACAGGCAAAGTAATAATCCGTTTGCAAAAAAATCATTAGGGCCTAATGGGACAACAAGACCTTCCATATGACACTGATTTTATGGAAATCGGTCCAGCCATCTCTGAGAAACATGAGTGAGATTAAATAGTTTCCAGAACACGTTTCTTTCCATAACTTCTGAACCACTTGCTCAATCTTCACAAAATTCAAAAGTTAGGGGGTTTTTAGATAGCCCGTATATTTGAAACCAATTTTGTTCAAATCGGTTGTGTAGTTTCTGGAATATTGATGTTTCGTGATTTTTACATTTTGATACATAACCTCTAAACTAGAAATCAGATTACAAGAAAATTCAATAGGGTCTTATAGGGCAACTAGACCTTTCATTTGGAATTAATTTCATTGAAATCGGTCCAGCCATCTCTGAGAAAATCGAGTGAGATTGGGAGAGCGTTACACACACATACACACACATGCAGAAAATGCTCAGCTCGTAGAACTGAGTCGAGTGGTAAACGACATTCGGCCCTTTTGAGCACTTTATACCTTTAGTTTTTGCAGTGATTGCTATACCTTTCTAGGAGGTGACTGAAAAATGAAAGAAAAATGACTTTTAATTTCAACTTCAATCCCGAGCAAGGCCGCAAACATTAAAATAGTACAATGTTCATAGCTTCTGAGATATAAGAGCGTTTTTCACATTCTGACGCAGCGCCAAAACTAAAAGTTTGATTACAATAAAATTCAATAGCAACATAAGTGGCAAATAGACTCTTCATTTGACATCAAGATAGGAAGAATCGGTCAGACCATCTCTGATAAAAGTGAGTGCGAAAAAAAGGTGCACATACACACGTACACACTCACACACAAACATATACACCTATACATACATATATGCAAAAAATGCTCGATTCGTCGAACTGAGTCGAGTAGTATATGACATTCGGCCATTTAGATTACTTTTCTACCTTTTAATTAGCCAGTGATCGTTAGGAGAAAGTCAATACACATACTTTCATTATGTGATTTCACATTTTTATGAACAACGGACACAGTTACAATCCGATTTCCATGAAATTCAATAGCAACCTATGGGGCAACTAGACTTTTCATTTGACACTAATTTTGTGAAAATCGGTTCAGCCATCTCTGAGAAAAATGAGTGAGTTTAAACAACCTCTGGATAATTTTTCTTTACATAACTTTTGAACCATATGTTCTATCATAACGAAATTTAAAAGTTAAGGGTTCTGGAGACAGCCCGATCATTTGAAACCAGTTTTATTGAAATCGCTTGTGTGGTTTTTGAGATATTGATGTTTCATGATTTTTACATTTTGATACATAACCTCTTAACTAAAAATCCGATTGCAATGAACTTCAATAGCAACCTATGGCGCAACTAGACCTTTCATTTGCATTTAATTTTATGAAAATCGGTCCAGCCGTCTCTGAGAAAAGTGAGTGAGAAAAAAAAGTTGCACATACACACACACATACACACATACACATATACATACATACATACAGAAAATGCTCAGTTCGTCGAAAGGGGTCGAGTGCTATATGACATTCGGCCATTGGAACCACTTTTATACCTTTGGTATTTCCAGTGATTGCTATACCTTTCTAGGAGAAAGGCAAAAACTTAGGTAACTCGCGTATCTTACCAAAAATATTACAAATTAAATTCAGATTGGAGCGAAAACATCATTATTAAGCATATTTGATATTATAATGTTCTAAAACCCCGGACATATTTGTTTTATTCAAGAATAGAAGTGTATTCATAATTTTTGGAACTGTCTGTATGTTCTACCACTGATCAGATTTTAAACGCCAAAGTTAATTTTTCTGCACATTTTCTGAATAGTAATTTGAAGAAAAATTGAGTTGAAAATCAATCAATTTTGTTTTAATTTCGCAGTGCTCAAACAATCACTAGCTTGCGTCTATAGCTAAGAGCGAGATGATATAAAACCTTTGGTATAATAATTGCGATGTCTATTCAATTAAAAATTAGTGAAAATACGAACTAAATATTGATTGAAATAGTAACGGTTAATCAATTACGAGCTGTGTTTCTGTTCGCGATGTTTATTTTAGACCCATGTTTGTAATTGGCTCCGCCTTTTTTGGTATGTCATTTCCACACGTTTCACAAGACGCAATTCCGTATGTAATACGAACGCACGAAAGCAGATATCTTGTTTCATGTAAATGAACAGGAGGACCGGACAAATGAGGCTCTTAGTCACCCAACAAAATAACATGTAGTATCGTGTTGGGGTTTGTCAACCACGCAAGATGTTGCGTACGATGTTGCGTGTTGCACACTGCAGCTGTGCGGCTGGGAGACAACAAAGTTATATTCGTTGACGTTGACCGGTAGCACATATGGTAATGAAGTTCAAAATGCTGCTGTGAGGTCGAATTAACCGTTTTTCAGAAGATGTTCCAACATTTTGACTGAAGGCAACGGATTTTCTGAAAAGTAATCTGCATTGTCAGCAGAATTTGCGGAATTTTTGTTGAAATCGAAGTAGTTTTTGCTTATACCGCCGATAATGTACAGTATCATCGAGTTGTGGTGATCAATAAACTATTAATTTTGATCATAGTTACTATTTGATAAAAATTATTCTCCAATGTCTCCAATATATGTATAATAAGCTTGAAAAGGCTGATTAGTGCATTTGCAAATTTCATTCAGTTGAATTAGTTATTATTTTACTGCCACTCGCCAAAACGTTACTAATAGTGATACAAATTTCAAATCTTGCTTTTCTTCTTAGTGTTCATTTCATGACCGCAGACGGCAAAAGCTACGATCGAAAATGGTTTTATTTTTCCACCATTTCCTCGTCTTTATCTTTATACTGTGTTTATATTACCCTTATATTGTGACAGGCCCATGGCAATTTTTTAACTTATTTATCAAAGAGAACATTCATAAATGACGTAGCATTTGAGGGGGGAGGGGGGGGGGTTTGCAGTTTTGTGACGAAATGTGATGAGGGGGAGGGTGGGGGTTCAAGCCAAGCTACGTAGCAAACATGAAACTAAGAAAAAAATTGGATTTTTTCTAATTGCTCTTTTTTATCACCGTTTTGTCTGCTTTGGGTCATTTTTATTCCTTCCTTGTCTTTTCTTGTTCATTAATGACTCAAAAAAAATATGTGGGGGGGGGGTTGTTATAAAGCTACGTAATTATCTAGAGGGGGGTCCTGACTTTGTGACGAAATGCTACGATGGGGGAGGAGGGGGTCAAAAAATCTTAAAAAAAATCTAGGTCATTTATGGATGTTTCCAAATGGTTTTGCCGAGTTGAGTAGTTGAGTTAGTCTAGCTGTTATACATACTAAACGTTTCAAAAACAACAGTAAATAAATTTCAAACTAGCTCATAGTTAAAACACGATCACATTTAATGAAAAACAATTTTGGTGTCCCTTTTTAACCGCTTGAAATAAATGCAGAACTGCATATATCATAATTCACAAGGTAAGAGAATTCAGCACTGCTTCAAGAACATGTTTGTTTGAGGAAGGTCAATTGTAATTTGTACTTGGCAGGAGGAAAGAATGAATTCACTTAGAGCTAATGTATTTCGTAATAGCTTGAGCTTCGGACCCAGCGTGCTGAGCTAGCTCTCAATAGTACGGGAGGCTAAACTTGGCTACTCTGACTCCGTGACCCGCTTATGTCCTCGATGTCTTTTCAATGAAGAGATTGTTGACGGTTTATCAGTTGACGAAAAAATAAAGCACTTTGCGTGTAACGTTGCTTTTTAATACCTGAAAAGGCAACATGATGCGCAGCCACACCTTTTTTTCACTCTCTACCATAAAACTGTGTGCGAGACCCCGCCCACTTTTCGCGTTACTCCTCTCCGTAGGTATTAAAGACAAACTCACGGGTTTATTTCATCACATCATCATTCATTCGTTCATTGACTTTCGCGGGTTTTGGGTGTATATTTCAAAATCGGCGCTATTCTTCGTGTTTCATGTTATTATGTTTCTACTATGTGGGTGGTAAACATAGAAGAAGACGCATAGCCAGTAGGGTGGGATTAAAAATGAATGTTAGTTCTCATGCACTTCTCGTGTTTCTTATGGGTCCTATAACAACTGTGTAACTTTTCAGATTGATCGGTGGAACTATATTTTTACGCCCGATTTTTTTAAATTTTCATACAATTTCATATAAAAAAAATGTACTTATTAAAAGCTTATTCTCCAGGGATGTCTAGTTGCTTCCTTAAAATATACATGATATTTGTAGAAAATTTTCTTGAGAAAAATTCTCCTAAAAATCGTAAGACCGTAAGTGCAGTTTACCTTGCTGCGGAAGTGTTGCAGTTGGCGGCGGGAACGCTGCTACAGAAAATAGAACAAGAATTATCCTGCTTCTATCCGGTGTCACTAGTGTTCTGCCTTCGAAGGAAACAGGCAAAATGGTACTATTAGATTGATTCCCAGGTTCGTAGAAAATCACTCAACCGTTCTTTTAGGGACGATTACTTGCTTTCTATTGGAGCAGTTCACGAATTTTCCACATCTCAGTACTATAAAGTGTACACGTGAGTTTACTAACAAACAGCAAAAATCAACGCAAAACTTGAATTGGCCAAACCTAAAAAAGGCTTGCGAAAGCATCAATAATACGTATCTTTAAGGCACAATAATGAATATACAGCTTGCGATCAATTCTTTGAGTGAGTTTATTAACTTTTCGAGCGAATGTGTCTGGATGCAAATAGGAGAAAACTTAGAATACCAACCAAAACGCGTTAATAATATGGAACCCTTTATTAGTGATTTTTTTTCATAAAAAAATTTTGCATGAGTTGCGTTGTTCAACAATTTCGAGTTTCATAAATCAAAATTCATGTGGACTTTTTAATGAAGAGTTACTTGATTAGAACAAATAATAGTAGACTTTATGACCTATTAATGAAACACTCTCAATAAAGGAATTGGTAATATTGACCCAACAAACAATTGTGTTATATAATAACTTATAAGGATGTAGTTCAGCCGAAATACGTTTAAGAGCAGCTTTACAAACTATAAATCAATAAAATTGTTTGTCGGGAAGCGTACGTATTCTACATTACACTGGATTCTTTTTTTAGGCGATTGTTTTTTACGTAATTTTATTTTACTCAATTTTTTTTACACTTGCCGGTAATTTTAACAAAACGACGTGATCCTTTTTCACACGAATTGTTGAAAATTACGTGACTTTTTTATGAGATTCTTTTTTTGCGTGGACGCATCAATCGCGTAAAAAAAGAATCCAGTGTAGTTATGCGGTCGTGTCTTGGATACAACTTCCTACTATGTATTTCATTTCCGTGGAAGCTTCAAATTTTAAAGCGTATTTTGGGCAAGTTGTACCAACCCCATTTTTTGTATTAATGCTACATCTACTTACAACTAGACTTTTCAAAATTTCGAAACGCGGTTTTGTGAGATCAAACCCAATAGTATTCAGCATCGTTTGTCATCAGAATCGACAACCCATGGAACCCGGCGAGTGGAGCGCTCAGCCACGCAAAAAAAAAAATAAAACTTTGTATTATCATGTTGCTAGTTTAAAAGGAGGGTTATATAATTCTTCTTTTGTCGGATGGAAGTACAGCACTCTCAGCCATGCAACGGTATATTATGCTATCGTTACATAGAGGGGGAGGGGTCTGAAATCTATTTTTTTTTCTAAATTAAGTAATTTGTGGACGACGAGCAACCGCCTTTGTTAAGAGTTTTAATATTTTGTATGAAGTGTAACGAATTTTTCAGATCGAATCCAGAATTAGATAGATCATAGAGAGCGCCTTTCACGAATATTTTACTGATAGTGTCGCGTCAACACGCGTTTTATAATTGTGTAAAATTTTGACTAATTCCGAATGTTCAATTTTTTTTTTTGAAAATCGAAAATCATGCATGCATCCCAACTTCTTGATGACTTTTTAACATTGTGCATTGAATTAAGCATGAAAAACACACTCAATTAAGTTTGTATTAGTTGCTATGATTATGCTTACTATTTCTTTTTACTTTACCTAGAAAGAGATGATAGAACTCTTATAATTAGTCTATTATACTGTTTAATTTTACAATCCACCGACCTTTAGTTTGAAAGTTGTATTTATAACAGGCTGACCTCTATTTTCTTAGAAGTTTGATTACCACTTTAAACAAAATTAGTACTTTGTCGATTTTTTTTTATCGAAATTTTATTTTGTCAACACTTCATTCATCATTGTTCTAAATATATCAAGAAACGTGTTTATAAGTCGAGGCGAGTTAAAGAAAAGGATCGGTCAAGCAGAGTGTGAAAATCTTTCTATGTATCATCACTCTGGAATACCTGCGCCGACTTCTACCAAAATTGGTTACCAATAAGCATAAAAAGAGGTGAGGGGGGAAGTGCATTTTTTTAGTACACTAAAGTCGCTTATTACGCGGGGGATACGTGCCGCGTAGAAAAACGCGTAAATTCCGGAAACCGCGTAAAAAAACCACGTAAAAAGCGACCTGAGTGCATTAATAAATGCTTCAAATGGAGGAAACAACTAGACGAACTCAATGGTAAACCCAAATAGCTACGTCACTATTTGGCATCAACTCTATGCAGACCTGTTTTAGATAATTCTAAACAGCCCAATTATTATTAATTACTATTTTAGTAAACGATAGATGCAACTTTGGTTGATTTTGTATGCAGCACGCCGAATAATCATCACCGTGCTTGCGAAAATACTGATATTTGAAGGTTTTTAACTTTCCAAATACTGGAAATCGGACATAGATTTTCAAGCAGAATTTCTAATACAGAAATATCATTATTATTTTTTTTTTAACACAGCTTTAAAGAAACGAGAAGTCGTAAATTGGATTTGGAAATCTACGTCACTATCCGAAGACACTTTAGTTAGCTTGAACATTCAGTATAATATCACTGAAATAGATAGAAAAATGTTGAAGCAAAAATAAACCAAATCTTACGAAAACTCTATTACTATAATATTAATGGGAAATGAATTTAATTAGAAATAAACGAGCGAGATGGTCGGAAACGTAGTTAACATTTTGAAAATGATAATGACTCAAACACAAACTTCATCCGAATAATCTGCGATCTCCAGAACTGTCATTATAAAATGAGAAAACATTGTAGACAGTCAATCAACACAAAGAAACCATATTTTTTAATAAATTGTTTTTATTTTTTATTGTTTTTACATTCAAAAATTTATAGGACATAATGAAAACACTTATGGAACATTCCGCCTCTTACACTGAAGATTTATTGAAAGTTCCATTCGAATCGAAGAAGATCGAATTGGCTCAAAGCTCATTTGAAAGAGAATGTCCCATTGCCCAAAAAAGGTCTACCAGCGAAAGTCAACCTTCGAAGATTATAAATCTCGAACCGAACGTCTCATCGTCACCTCGCCTTATCTAACGATCGATGGCTCTTGAAAGGTTCATCCGAGCAGCGAACCAAGGTCACCGAAGGTAGCGCCGAAAAAAACCCGTTTCTTGCATACATTTACCTATGCTATTTCAGCGAATGATACTTTAATTTACGACCAGCTGAACGGACATTGGCGCTGGCTGAATGTGTGAGCTGTCAACTCAGAAGGTGCTAACTGAGAGCAGCGGAATCACGGAGCCCGATCGATTTTTTTCCGTTAGCTCACACCTTCCTACCCCGACCGACCGATGATTTGTGATGTGAATGACATTCTAATTCCGGCTCTCGCTAGCATGCAACCGCACCGCGCAAGATAGTCGACCTAGAACCACGTCCCCAAAGACACACCTGATCCTTGGCGTTTGATTTTGTTTAGTCTGAGCAGCTCGCTGCACAGTCTGCGCCAGATGTTTGAGCGTTGTCAGGAATTGTAAATATTTTTTTCCACTAACTGGAACTGCCGTTTTAGCTGCAGCTTGAATCCCCTGTCCACAAATGAGTAAACAACTTCGGAATTTGGGCGACCTCAAAGGTCGTTCCGGCAATTTGTACAAGAGATAAAACACTGCCTCTCGAAACCATAACCTATGCGGTACTATACTGAATGTGAGTGACACTCGAAAACCTGTCGAACGCGTTTTTGTTTATCAATAACACGTGCCCGGCCAATAAGGAAGAAATCAACGCTCGATAGCTAATCAGTAGTTTGGACAAATTGAAACGATAACCCTGTCACTGAGGGTCGGTTTATTTCCGTGACGTTTATATATGCTACAAAACAGCACCCGTAGGGATTAGGCGGTTCCCGCCCACATAAAACGTCGTTAAACGGCGCCACTTTACGAAACATTCGCTTGGCTGTGTGTTTTATTCTTCACCGCTGACTAATTTACAGCAAATTAAACATCAATAGATGACCGATGGTTCACCCTTTTGAAATACTCTGACATTGTGTTCCTACTACTTATGGCAGCAAGTTCCGCTTGACCGCACACGGTTTGCCCTGCGTTGAACGAAAGGTCAATAAGCGAGCCAAGAAGCCACTCGGCTCCGCTCGAGGGTTCTCCGGTCGACGAGCAATTTCAATTAATTAGCTTCTGTAAACAGTCGATCGCGAAGATTTGCCGTTGCGCTGCGGGAGAAAAATGAACAGTGTGCCCGGGTAAGTGGCGAACGTTTGTAAATATAACCCATTTACTATAAAAATATGTATGTTGAAATCACACACCGGAAAAGTTCAACCGAGTGCACGGCAAAGCAAACGGAAAGGAATGTCGAGTACGGTACGGCTCCGAGTGAGTGTCCGTGGTCATGGTTTTCGTTCTTCGAATCTATAGGATTTTTTTTTTTGCTGTTGCACTCGAGTGGGAGGAACGAGAAAAATCATTCGAACAAGATGTGCAAAATTTATGATTGTCTATTTCGGATGAACAGAATGAAGGATGAAAATGCGGGAAACCTATCCATAAATTTTATCAAAATCATACAACACACAGCGCTGTAAAAATAAATATCGATTAATAAACATTTTTATTTTATATCCAAAATGTAGATAGAAAAGCTTTTGTAGCAAAATGTAGATAGAAGCTTTTTTGTAGCAAAATGTAGATAGAAAAAAAATTGGTCGCAGTGATAAAATACCCAACACGGAAAAAAAAACAAATTTCTAGACAATAGAATAGGCTGATAAATGTATACGAATGGTGTCATTACAGCGCTTTACTTACTGATTATCAAAATGATATTTTAACAATGGGGCAGACTCACTAAAAGTTAATTATTCTTCTGATTATTGATGCTTTTTTAAAATTTATGAATTTCTACATTAATTTTTATTGAATAATTACAGTGAGTAATTTATTACTAGACGACGTGCGCTATACTATGATTGAGCCCAGTATGCCTATATGACAGTATGAAAAACAATAACGCGAGTTACAAGATATTCCCACTTGTTTGCGAACTGTAAAATGATTATAATATTTTACCTTTAATCAATTTCAACTAACTGAAAATTTTGTTAGGGATCACTAAAAGCGTTCGTTTTCTTCCACCTCTGGTGGAGAAGGCTTTGAACCGCAAAACCCCTCCAGTGCGCAGCGCACAGCTATGATTGTGAACAATGGATTAATGTTATGTTTAACAACAAAATCAACTGATGCTTAACATAAGTTTCCTGGAACTTCCATCATACATTGTATCTAAAACAACTCAATCTAGCACGTTTCACGGGTTGTTTGCGCCCATCATCGCCTATCATGAGTGATTATTTTGAATGACGGAAACGTCACATGGTGGTAGAGCTGCTAGTTTGCATTTTGTTTGTTTATTTGTTACACATTTGGCATTAATTGTATTCAACGATCAATGCAATCTTTAGCATACATCAACTGGCCGGCCGGCGAGCCGGTAACGTCGCCTCTCAAGCTCATTACGAATTCCTAATTTTCGGATCAGGCTTAGCAGTAAACTTGTTTTCGTGCTTGTTTCTGCTATGGAGGCGAATCAGATTTGCGCACGAGCGAATTTCAATAAAACTCAGCACAACAGAAAGAAAACAACACCAGCAGTTGTTGTCAATTTCGTTTTCATTCATCGGAAAAAGTGGGATGAATGGTAATTGATGTTTTGAATCAAATCACTATTAGCTAGCTTAGTATGCGACAGGATTTTGATTTCAGTTAGCATGTTAAAAAAAAAAAAAAAAACAAATTGAAACTTAGTGCCATCATTCAAACAACAAAACAATTTTTTTAACTTTCAGAATTTTCTCGTCTTTCTGGCTTGTGTAAACAAAAAAACTTCGGAAAAAATGGTGATACTCTTTTAAAGTCAATAACTTTTTTGCTGACTGAAAATCAAATAAGTATGTAAGATACGTCAGACGCGACAGCGAAAGTATGCTAGCTATATCATCGTAAATAATAAAAAAAACTACACACGTGGAATCTGTTCTGGAAAAACACAGCAAATATGTTTTCGAAATTCCCCACTGATGTTTCTCTGACAGAAACGTGTTTATTTATAGTGTTGACACTGAGGCTTGTTTTTCTCCTGTTGCGCGTCGCATTACAGATACAACAAAAAACGATATGTAAATATTTTTCTATTTATCACAATACGTACCCAATGATATCATCAAGTTTTGGGAATATTTTCTTTGCCAAGAACGCATATTAGCTTATTTATTTAAATCAATGGCATTGCTATTAAAACTGATTCATTTTATTACATCTTGTGCTTCCATAGAGCTAACTTATGATGCATTGAATTTCTCTTTTCTTATTATCATGTTTCAAATAGTGCAAAATATACGAAACAGTACCAGTTAGTTTTCTTGATTGAGTTTCATAACTTCTTGCTTTGGGATGCTATTTTTTCGTAATCTCCTACAATATACTAGTTACTGATAAGACTACGTTATCGTTTATTTATCAGAGCCTGTAAATAATCAATTTCACCTTCCAGTTGATCATTCTGTAGGTCTTTGTTTGAGCTCTTCCAGAGTGAAGCATGTATTAGACGGAGCAAATATTTGCTATTTTTGGTACGAATTTTATTTTGTGCGAATAAAATTCGTACTAAAAATAGTAAACGTTTACTTCGTGTAATGCCTACTTAAGTCGCAAGCAATTTTTACCTTACTGCATAGAATTAGTCTATGTCAGAAACCAGATAGACACGTGTTATTTTGGAAATGCATTTTTTATCAATTAAATATTTCTGTACTAACGCTACTTACAGAGATGTAAAAGCAAATATTTCGTAACAAAACAATCATAAAAAATATATTTTCATTTCTGATGTTTTGCCCATCATTCAATATAATTTTCGCACATCTAAGCAACAATTCGACAGCGCGTTAGCAATTTGTTCACCGCAACTCGGTTTAGCAATTTTTTTTTCGTGTGGGTGAAAACATCTGCTCCTAAATTGCTGCAGATCTATCGTAGTGAAGACGATAACTACGGTTCCAAGACAGATTCCTTGGCAATTCAAGAGATCTCATCCGGATCAGCAGCAGCAGCAAGGAATTCATTCTAAACCGACTCCATAGGAGTGATCTCTTTGTGAATGTCGATCTTGATAAAAACGTAGTCAACACCGCAATTCTTCCAGTCGCTCGAATTAAACAGAAAGACTAAATTAAGTTAATCGAGGGGTCCACTGTAGAAAACGAGCCCACTATAGCTTAATTTACCCTATAAATGTTCCTCGTGATTCTGTTGCATATTGACTAGATGAAAGGTGTCCCGATCGAAGATTCCTTAAAATCCCAGAAGATTTCGCATAAATTAAGCTAATCTAGCTGATGGTTCACTATAGGAAAGGGGTTCATTATAGGTTAATTTACCCTATATTAGCACATTAAGCCCTCAACAATCAACATCTGATATATTTAGAGAAGAACTACGTGGATGGACAACTTCTTTCAGTGGACCACACTGACGAAAAACTGCATCTTGGTAAAAATTGGAACTTCCAATAAACCAAACTTAAACCTAAAAAAATATATCACGGTGCCCCTCTGGACCATTATTATAAAAAAAATTGTCCATTAAATCCAAGTATGAGGGTCAAATCTTGAGGTCACCTCTGGTTAAAATTTTAAAAAAATCTATCGACCGGATCTCGAGAAATCTCGATTCTAGCGTGTTAGTTAATAAATTTCAAAATAATTCGTATTCGATTCATGCAATATCATCGAAATTCATCCAAAAACTTGCCCAAATCATTTTAGGCCAAAATATACTTGTTGGTGTTGCTACAATTATGATAATTCACCAGTGACTTAACTCTCCAAATTGACTTAAGTGTGTTATTTGTATGGCTAGTTTAATTTAAATGTTACTCACTGTGAATTGAATGGGAAAAAAATAATTTAAACTTGTTGTGTTTCATACAAACCCACTCACAAACACACACAAACACGCACTCACATTCACACACGTATACATATATATTACACACAAATTTTGGAAATTTTGTATTATATTTTTCTAATTAGAAAGAGTGATTAAAAAAATATATATATATACAATAAGAGAATTTAGCCTCCTTTTCCTAGCTTGTGTATCGAATAACACGATATTTTTAAACAATTGCATTTCGCACGGAGTAAAACCAATTGGTAGTTACGCATTTTTAATATTTCTCGAATGTTTCAGAACAAAAAAGTTTCTTTTAGTGTGTATTATTTGATTTATTTTAGAACGAGAAAGTCGAATAAAAAAAAAAGTGCATTTTGGACATATTGGCTTCTACATCAACCATGCAAGAAAGGCAGTATAGGCTGACACATGTGATTACTGTTATACTCAATCAAGGCACTTAATAAGCGATCGTTGTAAATCTGGAGTTTTGTTCAGTTGCCAAATCACGTTGAAATTAACAGGCTCGGAAGCTTGTTTATTGTGATGGCCAAGACCTCTTCCAGTGTCTCTGCAGAACTCTGGTACAGGGTACTTACTTAGCCCTGGAAAGATAATCTTATTTTGACGTGAAATTGATGCGTAAATTTCAAATTATTTAAAATGCAAGTTTTTGTTTAAAATTTAATATTGAGTGATCGTTATGGTGGTAACACATCAATACATAACAAATACCAGAGTCCAGTTTTTTGAAAAACATATTTGCACTATTTGAAAACGAAGAGGGTAATGTCACTAAAGCGAGGAGTCAAATTGACGCAGACTATCTTTCTAGGGTAAGTGATGTGGTATTTTGAAAAGAACGGAAGTTGTAGCTTTTCTCAGCTGCTGGCAAAATCAGAAATTGTCTCTTTGAACCCATGCTCAAGACAAAAAGAAAACCATTTATTATACACTGTTCTCTCACTATCCAGAACCTTGAAATCGCACTAATAATTAAAAACTTGATAGAGTAGTAGAAGCCAAACATTTAGCAGCGCTTGTCTTTCCAATAGAGAAAATATGATACATAATTTTCAAAATTAAACACTCAAATTTTGTATGTATACGTGTGTAAATATTTATGTGTTTAGGTTCAAAATTAGTTTATTTGACACGGCACGATACATTTTCTGTTTTACTGAGCCAAGTACAATTCGCATTAATTCTACTTTAGCAGGGAAAAGAGGGAGGCCTTTTATTTATTCTCGCGGCCGACTACGAGCTAGTGGGGATTTAAGGTGAGAGGAGGGAAATACAATTCTTGCTTAAAACTAATTAAGATATACGATCTATTTGTGTTTCGACTGGTGTTCTTTTTTGTTTTTTAAACATAGATTTAGGCTCTTCGTGTTCGTGTCTCCAGCGTCGTATACGGGTATTCTGACAAATAGACAAAAGAATATTAAATTTTAATGTCAGTCTTTTTCAAATAACAGTACAGTTGTGTCATGTACTGAAGATCACCGCTTCCCAGAATGTCTCTAATGGGTACGTTCGGTTGTTTTCCTCGGGCCCGGAGGGAATCGGACCTAACATCACAGAATTCGGCACACGACTAAACAACATGCTCGATATCATGGTAGCCATCGCCACAAACGCAGTGATTACTGTCTACAAGCCCTATACGAAAGAGATGCGTGTTTAACGTGTAGTGATTGGACATAAGTCTGGACATCACGCGAGTGAAGTCCCGACCTACATCCAACACCTTGAACCATGCTTTCGTCGATACCTTAGGAAAAATGGAATGTAGCCACCGTCCCAGTTCATCTGAGTTCCATGATGATTGCCAACTGTTGAGTGTTCTCTGACGCAAAATGCTATAAAATTCATCATAAGCAATTGGTCTTTCATAAATATCGCCATCAATAGCACCCACCTTAGCTAAAGAGTCAGCCTTTTCATTACCCGGAATCGAGCAATGAGAAGGGACCCACGCCAAGGTAACCCGGTAATTTTTATCTGTTAATGCACTTAAAAACCGCCGTATTTTCCCCAGGAAATACGGGGTGTGCTTCACAGGCTTCATCGATCGCAGAGCCTCAATGGCACTGAGACTATCTGTGAAGATGAAGTAGTGGTCTATGGGTAGGGTTTCGATGATTCCAAGAGAGTACTGAATAGCAGCAAGTTCTGCGACGTACACGGAAGCAGGAGCATCGAGTTTGTAGGAGGCGGTAAAATTTTCGTGGAAAACACCGAAGCCAGTGGACTCATCTAGATTAGATCCGTCAGTGTAAAACCTTTTATCATAACTAACATGTTTAAACTTATTGGAAAAAATCTTAGGGATCTCTTGGGGTCGCAATTGATCCGGGATACCAGAAATGTCTTGTTTCATGGTGGTGTCGAAGAATATAGCGTTATTAGAAGTATCTAAAAGTGCGACATTGGAGGAATCGTATGAAGAAGGATTAATATCTTGAGCCATATAGTCAAAATATAAAGTCATAAATCTGGATTGAGATTGAAGGTCGACCAACCTCTCGAAATTCTCTATTACTAATGGGTTCATAACTGTGCATCGAATTAGCAACCGGTAAGAGAGATTCCAAAAACGATGTTTCAACGGAAGAATACCCGCTAGCACTTCAAGACTCATCGTATGGGTCGACTGCATGCAACCCAAGGCAATACGCAAACAACGATATTATATTCTTTCTAGTTTCAAAATATGCGTGTTCGCAGCGGAGCGAAAGCAGAAACAACCGTACTCAAGAACTGACAGTATTGTTGTTTGGTATAACCTCAGAAAGTCTCCTGGGTGGGCTCCCCACCAGGTTCCGGTAATCGTACGAAGAAAATTAATCCTCTGTTGGCATTTTCGTGTCAGATACCTAATATGACAAGCCCAGGTGCATTTAGAGTCGAACCAGACCGCGAGATATTTAGCGACTAAAACCTGAGAGATCGTTTTACCCGTTAGTACGAGCTGCAGCTGAGCTGGGTTATGCTTCCTAGAAAAAACGACCAACTCAGTTTTCTCCGGAGAGAATTCGATACCCAGCTTAAGAGCCCATTCAGACAAATTGTCTAAGGTATCTTGCAATGGTCCTTGCAGATCGCTAGCCTCGCTACCAGTAATGGATACAACGCTATCGTCTGCAAGTTGCCTTAGCGTGCATGAATTTGCAAGACATTCATCGATGTCATTGACGTAAAAATTATATAAGAGAGGACTTAAACATGAGCCCTGGGGAAGGCCCATGTAACTAATTCGGGAAGTTGTCGAATTGCCATGTGAGAAATACATATGCTTTTCTGACAACAAGTTGAGCAAAAAGTTATTCAAATTTGGTGAAAGTCCCTGCGAATGAAGTTTCGCGCTTGAAACTTCTACAGGGACAGAGTCAAAAGCCCTCTTAATATCCAAGAACGCAGAAGCCATTTGCTTTTTCCGAGCAAATGCGACTTGAATTTCAGTAGAAAGCAACGCTAGGCAATCGTTCGTCCCTTTGCCCCGGCGAAAGCCAAATTGAGTATCTGAAAGTAAACCGTTTGTTTCGACCCATTTGTCTAACCGTAAGAGGATCATTTTCTCCATTAATTTCCGGAGGCAAGAGAGCATCGCAATCGGCCTGTATGAATTGTGATCAGAGGCAGGTTTCCCGGGTTTCCCAATAGCAATGACTTTTACCTCCCCGTCTACTTGCAGAGTCGGGTAGATTCTTCAACAGGTTGAATTTTATTCTATCTAATCCTGGAGCCTTATTGTTGCACGACAGGAGAGCCATTGAAAATTCCAACATCGAAAATGGAGGCTCTTCCATAGTTACTATAAACGCGTCGCGAAAGGTTTCCTGTTCCGGTACAGAGTCCGGACAGACCTTTTTGGCAAAATCGAGTATCCAGCGATCTGAATACTCCTCACTCTCATTAGAAACGTCACGGTTCCGCATGCGCCTGGCGGTATCCCAAAGAGTGCTCATCGCTGTTTCCCTCGACAACGCGTTTACGAACCGCCGCCAGTACCCGCGTTTTTTCGCCTTTACTAAGCTCTTCATCTGCCTGCCCAGTGCCTCGTACTTTCGAAGCAGGTTGACAGTGCCGTACTCCCGGTAGTCCTTATACGCCGCGGACCTTCGCGCGTACAGCTCAGAGCACTCTTTGTCCCACCATTTGTTGGGAGGGCGCTGTCTAATCGTTACCCCGGGTATCGGTTTCGTCTGAGCTTGAGTCGCGGCGTCGATTATCAAGCCAGCTAAGAACGCGTATTCTTCCTCCGGAGGAAGTTCCTCGTGAGTCTCGATAGATTCCGCTATAATAGACTCATAACGCTTCCAATCAATGTTACGTGTAAGGTCGTAGGAAATATTGATTGGGTTCGGGGGAGTTGAACCATTAGCAATTGATATAACGATTGGAAGATGATCACTACCGTGGGGATCGTTGATTACTTTCCACTGGCAATCTAACGCTAGTGATGTCGAGCAGAGGGATAGGTCAAGCACGCTTTCACGTGCTGGAGGATTAGGCACACGTGTCGCTTCCCCAGTATTCGAAAGTGTCATATTGAAGTCGTGGATCAAGTTACAAATTAAAGAAGATCGGTTGTCGTCGTACAGCGACCCCCATAGCGAACAGTGAGAGTTAAAATCTCCCAAAATCAAAAAAGGTGCGGGAAGCAATTCTGCTATATCAAGGAGTTGCTTCTGTTCAATCCGCGCGGATGGGGGAATATATAACGAAACAAGGCAAAGGTCTTTTCCATTCAAATTCGTTTGAATGGCAACAACTTCAATATTCAAGATCGAGGGGAGGTCGATTCTGGAAAAAGAATAGCACTTTTTGATCCCTAAAAGTACCCCTCCACCGTTGAGTCTCGATCTCGACGAATAATGTTAAAATCGTGGAAATTGAGTTGATCGTTCGAATTGAGAAAGGTTCCACAGAGCGCGAATGCGTCACAATTGTATGTATTCATCAAATGAGAAAATAAATCGAATTTGGGGATGATACTTCTGCAATTCCACTGTAATACAGTGAAAAAATTCCTAACCTCTTTCGCCGTATTAGTCATCGAAAGATATAATAGCTGAAATGAGGGGCCAAGTTGCTGCTAGTTGCTACGAAAAGGTTTTCACTGTAGGAAGAAGGGCAAGAAGAATATTTTGTAGGGGATCTGGTATGTTGAATGTTTTGAGTATCCAGTCCACAATATCAGAGAATTTTATGAACCCTGTTTCTTTTTTATCTTCCGATCGAGAAATGGGTGCACGAGGGGTTTTTGGTGCCCCAGGAAGCGGTGGGTACTCCTGGTTTGATTTGAAATTAAAACCGGGGGGTACTTGCTTCGGTTTTTCTTCACCGCTTCCTTTTTGTGTTGTCTTATTGGTCATTCCGCTAGGGGTTATCTTACGACCTTTGCGAGAAAGATTAGGAGAGTTGAGCATTCTCCTCTTCCTAGATCCCTCTGGCAAGGCATAGGAACACATTTCGACGGGATCGTCAGATGTACCCTCATCAGTTGGCAAGAAGGAAAAGATGTTTCCTGTCAAGGGTGGCTCAGCCCTCTTAAGCATTTCTGCAAAAGAGCGCTTTGATCGTTCCTTAAGGGAACGCTTAATTTTTTCCTCGCGCTGTTTGTACGCGGGACATGCCGGAAGGTCATGCCGAGTTCCCTCGCAATAAAGACACTTTTCAGTATCCCCATTGCAAGCGTTCTCAGCATGATTGCCTCCGCACTTGCTACAGCGTGCCTTGTTGCAGCAGTAGGTGGCTGTGTGACCTAACTGCTTACAGTTTTGGCAATGCATGACCCGCGGTACGAACAGGCGTACAGGTAGACGAACCCTGTCCAAGCGGACGTAGTTCGGCAGCGCGGATCCGGCGAATGTTACTCGGAAGGAATCCGAAGGGAGGAATTTCTTCTTCCCTTCTTCGATGGATACTGAATGCAATTGCTTGCAATCCAGTATCTTTACACTTTGCATCAAGGGGTTTTTAAAACAGCCAACTCCATGACGCAAAATGTCATCGACAGTGAGATTCCCCTCGGTAACCACACCGTCGATTTCTACATCCTTGGCAGGGATGTACACGTGATACTCTCTCGTGAAGAGCTCGTAGCCAGCAATTTCGTTTGCTTGCTTCAAGCTACTCACGACAACTCGCAGTTTGTTCGGCCTCACCTTCGTAATCTCGGTTACGGCCGAAAAATGTTTTGCCAGGTCTTTGCCAATTTGAATAATATTCAATGGCTTCTTTATGGGCCGGAAAAAAACAACGTAGGGACCGCCAGCGGCATCTGGGTAAGCTTTTACCCGTACTTCCGGTACTCTTGGTACAGGACTTGGTAAAGGGGAGGGCACAGGGGAAGGTAGGGGTGAGCTGATGGGAGAAATTTCAATTTCTTCCCCGCTTGTTTCCACAT
This sequence comes from Wyeomyia smithii, assembly GCF_029784165.1. Taxonomy (NCBI): domain Eukaryota; kingdom Metazoa; phylum Arthropoda; class Insecta; order Diptera; family Culicidae; genus Wyeomyia; species Wyeomyia smithii. The sequence continues at coordinate 63,497,128 of NC_073696.1, forward strand.
CCAGGAAAAGTTGCACCTACATGTCGTCCATTTTGCGGGAGCGTTACGCTCTACCGCAAACAAACGATAAATATTCGAATATGGGGGGGGGGGGGGGGGGGGGTTCAAGTAGTTGATATTAAATTTTAAAAACAATTTTTCAATCTACAATGGATCAAATAAAAAAAAGACAGTAATACTAATACTAATAACAATAGTAATAATAATAATAATTGTAGTAATAATAATAATAATAACAATAATAATAATATCAATAATAATATTAATAATAATATTATAACATAGTAATAATATTGATAATTATAGTAAAAATTCTAAATGTAATACTTCACCGAACGTCTAAGTCACGACCTCACGGCTGATAGTTGGATTAATCGAGTGTCTCCGCAGAACAAACAATGACGATCCAGCTTCGTGTTGTGACACAGTGACCGTATCTTACACGCGACCTTGTAGATGCCACTTGTAGTTGACTTCCACTCGCTCGATCGTATGGTGGTCCGTGCTGCTAGCGGGGTAACAGCGGTGCGGGAGAATTATTCTTGCTGATATATCAGCTGCGTATCGAATCACTGGCGGGGTAGCCTGCCCCTACCAGTGTGCAGATGTTTCTGCCGATATACAACAGGCTATTGTTATCGCGCAACACAAGAACTAATCGACAAAAAAACACCCGTACGATAACTCGTGTATTGTTATTTTGCGAACTCAAACGGAGATAAACAATTTGCGTCTAATCGAGACGAAAGCAAAACAACGAATCAATATTTATGTGTGTGTTTGTGTAATTTGTAATAAAATACAATGATTCAGTTTTCCACATTCACTTCACAGTGAGTAACATTTAAATTAAACTAGACCTACTAAGCCATACAAATAACATACTTAAATCAATTTGGAGAGTTAAGTCAGTGGTGAATTATCATAATTGTAACAACACCAACATATATATTTTGGTATAAAATGACTTGGGCAAGTTTTTGGATAAATTTCGATGATATTGCATGAATCGAATAAGAATTATTTTGAAATTTATTAACTAACACACTAAAATTGAGATTTCTCTAGATCTAGTCGGTGGATTTTTTTTTTAAATTTAACCAGAGGTGTAAAATTACCTCAAGAAATGACCCCTAAACTTGGATTTGATGGACAATTTTTTTTTTATAATAATGATCCAGCGGGGCACCGTGTATATTGGAACTCACAAATGTTTATCTTGTTTCTGGTGCAGATAAACTGGATAAGATGTTTCTCGATGGAAGTTTTCTGGAAATCTATGGAGTTTTTGCATAAATTTCTTTAATCTAAGCGGTGATCGACTAAACGACGTGGTCCATCACAAGATAGTTTTACCCTACGTATGTAAATGTGTTTGGATGAAAAACCGAAACGGAACTATTCTACTACTAGCTGAGTACCCGATCTCACTAAAGTTTCAGTGTCACCTTTTGCTGTTACGGAGGCTGAGAAGTTACTGAGGTCTTATTTATGAGTTCGAAAATTGATAATTCAAGTGACTATTTTGCCAATCAGGTTCTAGTTTGGTAAAGACAGGTCTAGCTGTTCCGAAGTGAGGATGATGTCATAAAATAAACTTACACTTCTATATACAATATACATAGATTTCAGAAGGTTTTATCTTGTTTAGTAATAGCTCAGTTATAGAAAATTTTTTGACGTATCTCCACTATCAAACTATTATTATATTTAGTTGTGCGGGTAAAAAAGCTGATTGGACGTTTTATAGTGCTTCTCAAGAATGAATCGCACAAAACTTCAAAAGTTGCTGGAAAGCACCCACTTCAGGGGCCAGCTGGGAGATATTAAATCTCAGCATTATGTAGTCCCAAAAACGATTGCCACAGAAATGGAAATGCATCGATGTTGTTTCAATTTCATTACAATATTTTGGATACAGTGACTGATAAAACAATAGGACCACTTTAACACTAAGTTCAAATACCTGTCTTCGAATGCCATTAAAAAAACAGCAAAGTGCTACTACACATCAAACACTGGTACTAGTGTGACGTTTTTGTATATTGTTTAATAGACAAAAAATATTGTGTCATATGCTCCAGCAATAATCAATCGTTGAGCATATTTTAAATCCTTTGAACTTAAAAATAGGATCAAATTGAAGGTAGGTGGCTAAGAGATAGGAAAGGAGCTTTAGTAACCCTATATCTTTTCATTTTTACCTAAAGTCTGATAGTAAATAATCCAGCACGTTATACGGGAGCTAAAAGGAACGTTATCGTTAGACAATCGAAATAAATAGAATGAAACAAAGCTATTCGCAGCGAGACATTGCTAAAATCATCGGAAAATCGGAAAATATGGTTTTCAATGCCTTGAAATCGGCGAAGCAGCGAGTGGGAGATGACGAATGACAACTATCAGTCAGGATAGTCAAATCAAGGCAAGGAGGGAGTATATAAAATTGAAAAAATCGGAACTTTTTTTCGATGCCAAATACTTATTTACACTCATACTGCCGACGATGTCCACGCTTCTTAGGCTTAGGTCATATGTGTTCAAAATCACTGGAGGGATTTTTTTCCATCGCTTGTCACGAATATCTATGTGACAAAGTAATCCCATTAAGGCATAACCGAACTATGAGCTTTTTGATCCCAAATATTTTTATTATGACCAATCAATTTTTGCCAAAAAAGAATGGTTAACAGGAATCGGATATTTAATAGATTCAAATTAGCTTGTTCGTTAAAAACATTCAAACAAGATTTAATTATTTACTTTAGCAATGTACTTTGAGCTCTTGTTTACTTCAGATGCCTTTAGGAATTAAGTTAATTAGTTTTTAAGTTATTAGTAGATAACACAAAAAATGTATTGTGATAAACAAAATAGACAAAGGCCGAAGAAGATTAAATATAACCTGTGGAGTCGATTTACGATGATATTCGGCCATTTTATGCTGTCTTCCAGTAACCTTAAGTCACCATCTTGAATTTAAGCAGTTCCACAAAAAATGTCCCAGTTTAAATATTTTTTTAAATTATCATTTTTAATTTGGCTGAAACTTTGCGTAGACGTTCCAATATGCAAAAGATGCCATTTTTTGCTACTGGTTTAATTTTTTGGAAAACAACTCGATTTTGAGAAGCAATTGAAAAATGCTATTTTGGGAAGGTATTGATGATTGCAAATATTTTTAGGGCCAAAACGGTTTGTTTGATCGTTGTGACAACTTCGCAAAAATGTAGAAATTTATGTTGTCTTTCTGAAAAAATAGACACTTTAAAAAAAAATTTATTTTTTGAAAAAAAGTTAAAAGAAAAATTTGAAAATATTTTTCTTAAACGCTAATTTTTTTTCAATCTATTTATTTTTCTATAAAAACTACGAAAGATTACCTAAGCAATGCAATCGGTTTGATCATGGAGAATTTAGGAGAGAAAAATTTTTGATTTTTTGAAAAAAAAAATACAGGGTTCATTTTTATGGAAGGACAAAATAATTATCTACAACTTTGCCAAAGAGACTATGCCAATAAAATAAACCGTTTTGACTGTAAAATAATTTTTTATTCCTCATAGAATGCTCTATTGAAAATTTAAAAGATATCTACAGTCAAAACGGTGAGAATGATTGTTTCCTTCCGATAAAAAACAAAAAAAAATACCACTCGAAAAATAAATTGAAAAGAAATTTTCTTTCTAAAAATCATAACTTTTTTTCTTGATTTCTCCATGATCGGAACAGTTGCATTGTTTAGAAAATCTTTGGTAGTTTTTGTAAAAAAATGATATCAAAAAATGAGCTTTGTAAGATAATAATTTTTATTTTTCTCAAACCCTTTTTCTCAAAATAAATAATTTTTCTCAGAGTATATATTTTTTGGAAAGACAACATTATTCACTACATTTTTTGCCGAAGACGTCACACCGATCGAACAAACCGTTTTGGCCCTAAAAATATTTGTAATCATCAATACCATCCCAAAATAGCATTTTTCAATAGCTTCTCAAAAGTGAGTCGCGTTCCAAAAAATTAAACCAATAGCACAAAATGGTATCTTTTGCCTATAGAAACGTCTATGCAAAGTTACAGCCAAATCAAAAATGGTCGATCAAATTGGTTGCCCGTTTTTTTTTTTGTGGAATTTCTCATTTAAAAAAGACATCTGAGTCGATTTCCGGCCAGTGAGCGTCATCTCGATTCCAGTTGTTCGCCTATCAGATGGTATTTATGCTATTTTCCAAGAACCGGATGTCACCATCTAGAACTTCAAAATGCCGTCTGGGGTCAATTCTCGGACTCTAGGCATCATTCTGATTCTGAGAACATCTATTTTTGGCGGTAATCGGAAAATTAATTCTGTCTTCGAAAAACCAGAGTGCAAAATGGCATCTGAGGTCAATTCTCTAACCTCTGTGCATCATTCCGATTTTGGAAATACCCAGAGTTAATCGAAAAATCTATTCTTAAAGACCCCCAGCACTTGCAGATCGGCTTCCTTTCACGTCCACGAACGCCACCGAGAGGATCAGCGTTCTGTAGAGCGCAAATACCGTGCGGATCTGTGAGCTGCGGGATCTAAGCTAGCCACGCAATTCGTAATAAGCCCTGTTCGTTACCTCAATCAGTCTCTTCGCCTCGTGGCTCGAATATTGATCGTTTAGTATTGAACTTTTGTGGATTTTCCAAAAACTCCAAACAATTCTTTTTGGCTGATTCTCAATGCTAATGCTACATACATTGCCCGCTTTACTAAACTTAAAATGTAAGTCAATTATGACAAAAAATGCAATTAGTTCGTAAAGTAAAATAAGCACAACGGAGCTCTTCCGTGATACGCCTTCCATGGGAGTTGGACACCAACTGAAGTGTCTTATCGCTTGCGTCGCTGTAGATATAATGAGTCAATCTACATAGTGTGCGTAAAGAGACCACTCTCTCAGTTATAGAAATAAACTCCCACAGGGCAGTGTGTGCAGTTTCATCGCGGCGTGATGATATGCGGGAACACAATAGTAGAGGGTGATTCGACATTGGTCTTAGGAAGAGTTAACCTTACCCAGTAGTTTAATTGGCCAAAACACCTTGCCGGTGACAACTGAGATTGCGGGTTCGAGTCCCGTCTGGACGCGGGAAATTTTTTCTAAGTCTAGTCACACTTTTTATTCCCGTTCATCATCGCATTCCCGCGAAACTACATACATTGCCCGATTTACTAAACAGAAACATTCTGTTGTTACGTTCGGGGCACAACGCTTCCCGTAGCTCGGAGCAAAAGGACTCTTTGTAAACAATTCGTTTCCTGCAATATCCGGAAGTCCAATCGGCGCTCGTGTATCGTTGATCGGTGCTCATGTATACGATCGGTGCTAGATGCAATTTAAGGATCAAAAACCCAGGCCACTCGAGTGTATGGAATTCGAAAGAAAACCATTTTCCCTTTATTTATTAGATAACAAAATGAGCCGTATCGCCCCAATATTGCAGTGCATTCTGCCTCATTGATGGGGTGCGTTTTATCGTATTTGCATGGTGCTTCTTGCCTCTTTTTCTTCCTGTATGGACTTCCTCACTGCGACCAGAATCGTTGATCTATTGTGAGATATGCCGGGTGTCTGCTGTATCCCGCACTTCAATTATTAGCAGTACCGCTATTGAGCAGTGGCATGCTTATTATTATTTTTGATCAGTGCTTGTATGTAATGTACTTTCCCTCGTTTTACACGCTTACTGTTCTTCTATACCGAGCCTCCTTCCTGCCAAATATCGCCGATTATAATTCTCTGGAGAAGTTTCGTCGTGCGTCCTTCTGGCCAGTTTTAATGATAAGAGGGACTTATTTTTTGTTAAGAGGAAGTTACGCAAAGGTATTATTATAGAATTCAGCGTAAAAGAAGGGTAAGTGGTGTGGAGCCTGAGAATAAACTGATACTTAAAGTCCTTTTTGACACCGAATGGCCTGATTCTACTAAGATTCGAACCCACGACCATCCGCTTGACAAAACGGACTCTGTAACCTTGCGGCTACGCATCTCCCTTCTTGCCTCTTTGTTACGGTGCATTTTACCTCAACAAGGGTGCTATGCATTTTCTATAATGTTTCAGCATCCGATGCTAGTTTGAACAAATGAATGAAGCTTTTTATATTTTGAGTATTATATAATATTGGTTTAATGTCTCAGCCAGGGTTGATATTTGTTGACACTCTTGAGTGAACGTGAAAAAACGCATCCATAAACGTTATTTTTTTACAATCCTTTCAGAGTTCTCCTTTCCGCTTTTTGCATGTAAGTGAACTGTCTAAATACCTTATTATATTTCATGCGATGGAAGCAAGACAACAAAATCAGTTTATCAGTTAACGAAGATTGTCAAGGCATCGGTCAGTGTCAGTGAAAAGGTGTTTCGGTGAGGTTCATTGTGGTTGAGTGGACTGTTTGTTTTTCTTTTTCGCTTTGAAGTGAAGATCATTTGGTTGGGTTTGTCGTCAAATTTTATTCCGTAACCGTGAACGATGCGCGTGATCTATTTCATCTGAGTATAACAGCACGTTACTAGGACGAAAATCTAGTGTATCTGAAAGAGTGCTGCGATCATTGGAAGTAAAAATTGAAAATGATTGGCTGTAATTTTCGAAGAATTTTGCTGGGGCAAATGACTTTTATCAGCACTGATCTCAGTTTCAACAAGAATATACTCTGCTTCCGTAAACTGATGCGTTTTACCGAAGAAACCCCTGCCATTTCAAATATTTTCAAAAGAATATAGAATGATACGATAATATGATTGTATCAAAATAACTAGATGATTTTTGCGATGTTTAATTTTGATATTATAAATGGCAGCTAGGAAATAAAAATAGAAACACAGATTTGTTTATTTTTTCACAAAATAAACCCCCGTTCTAGATGCTTGTAGCGTGAGAAGACACCCCTTCGAAGGCATGCAAAGCAAGCGAAGATAATTAACAATAGATCCTTCGAAGGTTGTGCACTTGGCAACAGGCAGCCGAGCATTTCTGGGACATTTTTATGCGCTTTGTCAAAATTACCAGCGTCATGTTTCGTCTACAATTGCGATGTTTACTCGAGACGAAGAAGACGCGTACTTGTTATCTACTTACGGACCTGCTCAACGTAGATACTTTTCATCTTCAATTCTGTCGGTATCGTAAATGTGTATCACTTACTCATGTTATCCATCCTGGCGGTGGTTTTCGTGCTGTGATTTATTGTGTTGTCAAATCAAATCAAGTGATTTCACTGGATATTTTCTAAACTTATTCTTCTAAATTCACCGCAAACTGGTAACTTCTGTGAAGTGATGGTGGGACTTAGTGAAGCAAACACTGGCCAAGTTACCGACAGTTTGCATTCTACACTTAACCGTTCACTGTTTTTTTTTTTTTCAAACTTTCGTACACTTTTCGATTAATAATGAAATAAATTTTGTTCTATTTTCTGCCACAATATCGCCAGCCTTCCACAGTAAACGCCTCCGTACTCGGCAAACGTCGTCACATATATAAAACGCTCTCCGCAATGATAATGCAACTCGTCTGTTGTTCCCGTTGAGCAAACACTGCAAAGCCGAACCGAGATCTCAACTGTCGGCATGCGAACTTTTAGGTGGAAGACTCAATTTCCCTCCTATATAATATAACCAGTTCAGTTCGTACTATTTTCCGTGCTTGTCCATTAATGTTTACTTTTCTTTCTCACCGGCCAGATGCCGGCCACAAGCGGGACGACGAACGAGACTAGCGGCCGGCCGGTCGATCAAACCCTGTCGCGGTCAAGCAAGTAGGTACGAGAGAAGACGATGAACCCGAGTGCGCTGCGCAAAGCCGGCCATAGATTTTCGATCGCAAGCACCGCTCAGCTGATCGACATAGGATCGACTCGGGGTGCGACGAATAGATCGGTTGATAACGCGCTCACAGTCGATCTGTTTGTTTACCGAATATACGTTTGATGAGAATAATCTGTATGATTGAAGTAAAATAGGTGTGAAGGGCGATGTATAATGTTTTAATGCAGTGTAATGTCGAAATCACAGCCGCGACTACTATCCCCCCCCACCGCCCCACCAACCATACAGAGAGATGGAGGAAATGAATGTATTTGATGAGAGAGTTGGAAAAACACTAAACAGATTCTATGACTACTCATAATAAATGTGTGTGCTTCCACGATAATTCAGATGCCTATTATTTAATTTTTCAAAGTAAAAACTAGCAAATGATGCAACATTGTAGTTCGGAAACTTCAGGACATAAATTTCATTGATAAATTGTAAGTGTACCTTCAAAAAAATATAGAAACTATAGCTAAGACGGTAGGAACATTTAAAATTTCGTAAAATTTTGATAAAAAATAAAGCGTCTACTGCGATAGTTGGTGAAATGAACCGGTAAACAACGAAAATAATTCTCTAATCACCTGCAGGTCCAAAGATTCATTTACTGAATCCACTTTCCCTTCGAATAAAAATCCTGCGCACAGCCATGGATAAAAGGATTGTAAATAATTTTACCACTGAAGGTATGTGTTTACAAATATTCTGTCCCCATGTTGTGAAGCGTTACTACAAATATTGGTCGATAAACTTATAATAAACCAACTAGTGAACGTTTCGAGCGACCTTCCAACTTAACAAATAACTTTACCTAACAACAGACTCGGGCGAACACATTCCACGCCACAGTTTCGAGACATTCGAAAATGCTGATTACTGGGTGCTTCAATTAGGCGGAAATTCCCGTCATTTTTGTTCTCACATTCTAGCCTAATTTTCTCCAAGGTGCAATTTCTCCATCCGTTTGAAATGGATCATGGTAATATTTCTGCCATTTAACCCGTTCGTACTCATACATAATCTACGCTCAGCTAGAGTTTCGAGAGCTTCGGTTCGGAAGACGTCATCGGATTTGGCAATGTTTTATTCAATTTTCCCACAGCCATCGTCGCGCGATAGCAGTACTACCTAACCGGGCGGTGTTGCTGGTGTTGAAGACGAAGCCAATCGCTTGCTTGATGCCTGGATAGTGGATGGGTGTGAAGGTGGGCTTCTTTCTCATGCCGCTCTGCTAGCTTTTCAATTCGGTAGTTTATTTAAGTAAGTTAATTAAAAACGGGAGAAATAGGTTAGAGCGAAATTTATCGGAATTTCGCCATGAATGCTGGAGAAAAGTATTTGCACTTTTACTTCAGACGTTGGGCGGATGTGACTTGGATTCAAATGCAGATTTCCTTCCCTGTTCGATAAGATTATACTGTGCTTTCTCACCTTTCTCGGTGGAATTCATGCGAAACGTCAGTGAGGTAAATATTGCATTTCTCTGACCTGCGGAAATAGTGGGATCTAACGGGGCACGTATCCAGATTGCACGGATAAGTTAGCTGCAATAAATCGTGATTGCAGTCGCTCGTTCATACCGTATCGCAATGAACGAGGCAGACGTACCACGCCATACCGCATCATAGGTTAGGTGATAAATCTTCTTGCTAGATATAGCTTTATCAACCAAGTGAGTGAATACTGTTGAAATCAGATAAATAACTGAACGAAAATAATCTAACGATTACTGCTGCTATCGGAATTTAACATTGTTTCTTTCATATTTTCAATCTTGTTTCATTGATGAGTGTCAAGTCACATGGGAATAAGGAACTTCAGCAACTTTCACCATGAGTCGCGTCCTAACCAGCGAACGATAGATATCATACTAAACCACGACGCCACACTTCCGACATTCTTTGCGCTCGTCAAATAGTTAGAAATCTAAACAATGTCAAGCCACTGGAGCAGATAGCGCTGCACACGTTCAACGAACCGGTCTTGCCAAGTAAGTTACCAGTTATGTAGGTCACGAGATGAGGATGAGACAGGCGGTTCTAGTTATACTTTAAACAATCATTTTGCGAAGCAAAACAATAACCCGCCACTGTCATGTGACAGGTTAGTGATTTACAGGGGTGGCACGTAATGTGAGCTGGCCAGGGAATTTGGGTTGTTTTGGTGAATTTCCGGAAAACATATTTTTCACACTTTTATATATTTGTTTCCCACATAGGTAATCTTGATGAACTTGAGATTTTCGAGCACACTTCAGATAGAGTAGTAATTCTACGAAAGGATAACGAAAATCGTCAAATGTTTGTTATCAGCACGTTGAACGAGCTTTTTCATGTATGCAAATGACTCTGGTAGACACAAGAAATATTTTTCAGAGCTAAATCGTTTTTTAGTCCTCATGTTGGGAATATTTTTTTTTTGTTTTGTTTTTAACCATTTTCCACTCATGGTAACTCTAGAGCACCAAGAATTGTAATGACCATATCTTGATAGAAAATATTTTGCTTATACTTTTTTTTCTACAAAATGTTGCATTTTTACAAACGAACTTTCAACTCCGCATATCAAATGACAGTCGAATTCGAATTGTTTAAAAAAATGCAGAAGAAAGTCTGGATTTTATGATAAATAAATAATGTACGTTTTTGACAACCGTTTTTTAATAACGTTCATCATTAAATTTCGAAACAAAAATTAATTTACGTAGATCTATTGTTTAATAAGTGGAACGATCCATTAAATTAGCATTTTTTCCAATTGTTTCATTTTTTCATATGGTGCCTCAGAGTACCAATGGACACACAGGAGACAAAAAATACAACGTGTACCTGCTCTAGATATCCCTTACAATAATTTAACATATTGGCCAACATTTGGCTTCACACAGGTACGTGTTCAATGTAGGTTATCATTATGATCGATTCACGCATTCACGGTGATTGAAGTGCAATGTTCTCCTTTACATAATGAAAGAGAGAAATTGTTTTTTTCTGTATTCCATAAAAATAATTCATGAAATGGTCATAAACATAGATTTTCCTGAAAAAAAAACATTTTGTTTCTTTTTCAATTTTTTTTAAATAAATACTTTAAATATTTATATATTGAACAAAAACATTTTTCGTGTCTCGCTAGAAAGGTCCCTTCTATGCTCAAAGGTGCTCGGAGCACCATTTCAAATTATATTTTTTGAAGTAGAATACTTCTCTCAGGAAGTTCGGCTACATAGGGATGTGAAATGAAAATCTAAAACCGAAAAATATGTCCAATTTCAAATGCTAATAAATCGGTTAGTATTCAATGGATTTCCTTCGTTCTTGCAGCAATAGATTGGAAAATCTTCTAAGATTCTTCACAAAATAAGATAATTGTAATTTTATTATTCACACTATTGTACTATTGAAAATAGTCAAGCCTCGTCAAAACGAAAAATTCGACCTCTGATTGGTCGTTATATGCTTGCTTCCCAAGCACGGTCGACAGGATCATATACCTTGCAATTGAAAACATGCTATTTGGCCTATATAAAAGCCTGCTTCAGCCGGAGCCGCTCATAATAGTTCTAGACAGCGACTAGCACTAGCCCTGTGGTTGGTCACCACGTCTCAGGAGCAGCGCGGTTTTTCTCAGCGTGTGTCGCCAGACAGCCATTATTCCCCGCGTGTTGGGGCAGCATGATGATTGCCATCAGGAAATCCAATTTCGGAAATCAAAATGCCTTTTTTAAGGCAAATAAACAAGTCATTGAAAGTTAATAATTCTTGTCAACGCAAGCAAGCATTCTGTGTTGCATCCTAGCAATTCAAATTTGTCGCACCCGTCTAATTTACTGAATGTGAAATAGCTTCCACAGTGCATGTTGTCCGTGTATCTTAATTCCCCCAATGTTAGGGCAGCTCAAAGGTTGTAATTAGCAACCGATTTTTAACCGCAACATGCTTTTTTCAAGGCAAATAAAAAATAATTGAAGGTTAATAATTTTCTGGCATCAACACAAGCAGACATTCTGTGCGGGATGCAATCAAATTCTGTTGTAGTTGTCTAATTTTTACTTTCACTTTATTTAGTAAACCCCCCACTGTAGGGGCAGCGCAAAGGCTGCGATCAGCATAACCGAAATTGAATAATTAACTGCCCTGTTAGTACGCATTCACAAAAGCAGTTAGTTCGACTATGCAGAGCTGATATGTAGTCGATTCAATCAATCAGCATAAACAGAATTTCGTCGTCTCCCAGCTGCCAAGTTGCAACATGATGCAACACGCAACAGCGAGCAAACGAAATCGCTTGATGATACAAACCGCAATAAGATACGGGTTAAAACCGTTGCGTGTGTGAGAGCACCATCGGTGTTTATTCGCTGGATACACTATCTACTGTCTACTGAACGCAATAATCTGCTTACATGCGACACGGGGACGGGAACATTTTCTTCAACCAAGCTGCACAACACGACACAAAACATGTTACAAAACATGAGAGTGCTATCGGTCCGGCTCGACAAGAAATCATTTTTGTGCATCCGTGTTACGAAACTGAGGAAAAACTTTAGAAACTGAAAAAAGAGGTGGAGCTTATCAAATGATCGCTCTGAGCCGGAATGAAGTCACACATATTTTTCAAGTTATATCATTCCACCACGTACGTAAAATAATTCATTCCTATTTTCATCCCTATATAAGAGCCTGTTTTAGTCGAAGCCGCTTAAAATAGTTCTGAACAGCGACGACAGCAGTCCTCCCTTAGCAGCAGCGGGAGCGAGCAGTGGGTACCATCGATAGCGGATAGCGGCCACAACTGTGGCATGGCTGCGGATAGCGTTGCAGTTGCTCAGCAGTTGGGCCAGCGTATAGCGGCCACAACTGTGGCATGGCTATGCATAGCCACTAAAATGCTGTTTCAGCGTGGAAGCGGGAAGCATCAGCAGCAGGCTTGCATGGAGTGAATACATCAGCCACCAACTTTCTCTAAGGCCTCTGCCATAGTAGACGCGAAAAGCGGCGCGAACCGATTCGCTCGGCCGTAGGTTGATGTACAGCTCTACTGATGGCTGTACATTAACCTACAGCTGAGCGAATCGGTTCGTGTCTATTATGGCAGAGGCCTAATGGAAAAGTTGTATCAGTTTGTTCAGAAGAATATTATTGTCGGTAATATTACAGAGATGCGATTGCGTAAATCCGATTTTGAATTGAACAATTGTTCTTTTGAGAACAAATAAAACACTTATTTGAAGAGTTAATAGGTTTTGGTACCAATAGCAGTATAGTGACAGCCTCAGCGGTAGATGCAGATGCAGCCGGTACTTCCCTGAGGCCGATGAAAAGGTTAATGGGAGCAGCACGGCGAAACAGTTCGGGTTATGCTTAGAAAGTTCGCAGGAAGTTCGGCGACATAGGGATGTGAAATGAAAATCTAAAACTGAAAAAAGTGAGAAAAATTTCAAATGCTAATAAATCGGTTAGTTTTCGATGGATTTCCTTCGTTTTTGCAGCAATCGATTAGAAAATCTTCTAAGATTCCTACCAAATGCATGAAATTGCAATTTTATCATTCGAACTATTGTATTATTGAAAACTCTTAAGCCTTGTCAAAACACAAAATTCGACCTCTGATTGGTCGTTATACCGCGCTTTCCCAAGCACGGTCGGCAGAGTTATGGACCTAGTAAATTGGGAATGCATCATTTGGCCTATATAAGAGCTTCATCAGATGATAAACAAACATTTTATCGGATATTAAATTGAACAACTGAAATTTAAAGAACACAAATGATTATTTGAAGAGTTAATATTTTCTCGTTTTGCGCTATAATCCAAAGTTAATTATCTTCATCTACATGCATACTCTGATTATTATTGCGTGTTTGCGTCGCTTAGTGTTTGGCTACGGTCATGCAGAACGCAAATAACGGCGCGATGCGATTCGGCAAGACGAAATCTGTTGAAATGTATAGCTCTACTTCGCCTTAAAAAGAGCTGTACATTTCACCACGGTAAGGCGAATCGCATCGCGCCGGCATTCGCGTTCTGCATAACCGTAGCCTTTGTTCCGTTCCCGTTTAATGATGTCGTATTAAATGTGCATATTACAATTCGGCAGCACTTCAACGTCTCATTTGCACAAAATTTAAAAATATTCAATGAACTTCATTAAAAATATCAGACAAAAAGAAATTACAATACTGCCAACTGACACGCAAGCAGCCGGGTTATCTTTCTTGTAAAAGTATTCTACTTCAACCTTGCGGTCGTGGCTTTGCATACAACCTTCTTGTGATTTTTTCTTCAAAATGCAACATTTAACAGCAATTGCAATAAATCTACAAAGTTGTGCCAATTATGATCTTGCCCGGGTGTTTGCAACTGTTATATTATAACTTATAATATAACTTATAAGTTATACCACATTTTTCTTAGGCTCCCTTCATCCCCCCATCTCCCCTTTGACCCTCCTCTAACGCTAAATTGAAAGATATCTACACAAAACTCCATAAATTTAAATACAATCTTCCAGACAATTATAATTACCGATGGCAGAATGGCAGAAGTAACTATCGCGGTTCGATAGAAAAGAGTAGTAAAGCGTAGAGGAAAGGGTAAAAGTGTAAAAATCCGTCACTCACCACAGCGATAAAAGTACCTTGCTTGATTGATGTTTCGTGATTTTTACATTTTGATACATAACCTCTAAACTAGAAATCCGATTACAATAAAATTCAATAGGGTCTTATGGGGCAACTAGACCTTTCATTTGCAGTTTATTTCATTGAAATCGGTTCAGCCATCTCTGAGAAAATCGAGTGAGATTGGGAGAGCGTTACACACACACATACACACACACACATACACACACACACATACACACACACACTTACACACACACTTACACACACTCACGCACACACACACACACACGAGCATTTTTCACAGGTGGAGAGATTTTTTACACCCATGAGTTACATTCTAAAAGGGCGTATGTCTTTTGGCATAGGTTTTATTCGAAGCGTTATAGCCCAGAAACCATTGGTTGTATAGAAAAACTGTCTAAGAATGAGTTGTAGGGAATTAAAAATGCACCATAAAAAATATACACTGTGCAAAAAAAAATTTTTTTGATTAAAATAAATTAAAAATTAACATTAAATTTCAATTTGAAACAAACAGTTGAATTTTTTTTCGAGAAATTTGACGTTAATACGCAACTTTTAAAAGAAAGTCCAGGATGGAGAAATGAAGAATAATTTTTTTATGGTAGTTTGATTTTTTCATGAAAATTCTAATTTAAACATTTTTCAAAATATTTGTACTCTGATGATTTTGAAAGATGCAGAGAGTCATTTTGAATCAAAAAGCTATTGGTAGTAAACATTCTAAAGGCATCGGTTTTCGAGTTATTTCTAATTTAAGCTCGTAAAAATTATAATTATTTAGGAAAAAACACGTTTTTCTTAATTTGTCCATGGTTCTTCAGCAAAACCCATACGTTCATTGGAATGCTTGATTAAAAATATACAATTCATTCTTTGACAACAAAACGATTGGGCGAACGGTTCTCAAGAAAAGAGTTAAATGTTCTAAGTGATATAAATATATACAAGAATCAAATATTTATTTTCGAGTTTTATTATCTTAGGAACATATTTTTTTATGACATAGATACTTTACAGAACTAGTTTCACCTTATATTTTATATACATCATTAGTAAATGATTCGTCATCTTTTGAAAACAGCTTCGTTTGTATCTTATTTTCTGAAATCGGAACAAAAGAGTAATACTTTTGTGTGGCAGCTATTATTATAGATTTTTTGAAAATATTGCTCCATTCGGTTACTCCTTGTTCATATTATTCATATGATACCCAACTAAATGGCATGTTTGATGAATTTTTATTATTTTTCTGATTAGACCAATCATACAATTCTTTTGCCCTTGTAATGGGATGTTCATGTTCTTTAGCTAATCTTGCATTTCTTGCCATTCGTTTTAATATGCCACCAATTGCATCGCATGGGCCTTTAACATGAGAAGTCGCAAAAAAATGCCACTCTGCATCGACGTTATATTTTGTTTTGAACTTGCAAAGTTTTTTCTATTTTTAAATTGTGAGGCAACTCCATCAGACATTAATATCGCTTTTTTCAACTCTATTGTTGTTTTTAAAAAACTCATTAATTTGGCAATGAACACCTGAACCGCAACAGTATCATGATGGAGTACTTCCGATATTATGATGAAGCTGATATTCTTAAGTGTTCCAGATTCTGAATAGTAAAAAACGAAGGGATGAATGGTGGCTTGACTATCATTCCAATAACTACACGAATCACAAATTGATAAAGACGTATTAAAATGATCTTGACTGTTCAGTATTTTTAATTTTGCAATAACGTTTTCGTTTAATTTGCGTAGGCTTGATGAGCACCGATGATCAGGAAAGAATTTACAGCATTTGGGCTTGGTGTATTCCATTTTCACTTTATTCATCTTCACAAAATGCAAACTGTTTTTATATACGAAAACAGATATTATGGGTAACCCAGTAGTTATTGGTTGCGTGCTTTACAAACAGTTATTATTAGTAAACAAGTAGGTAGTGTTGCACGACAAACATATTTTTTTATAAAACATTCGGTAGAGGGAACGTGTAGGTTATTTATCCAATCGTTTTGTTGTCAAAGAATGAATTGAATATTTTTGATCAAGCATTCCAATGAACGTATGGTTTTTGCTGAAGAACTATGGACAAATTAAGAAAAACGTGTATTTTCCGAAATATTAATAATTTTTCGAGCTTAAATTAAAAATAACTCGAAAACCGATGCCTTTAGAATGTTTACTACCAAGAGCTTTTTGATTCAAAATGACTCTCTGCATCTTTTAAAATCATCAGAATATAAATATTTTGAAAAATGTTTAAATTAGAATTTTTATAAAAAATTAATCTACCATAAAAAAATTATTCTTCATTTCTCCATCCTGGACTTTCTTTTAAAAGTTGCGTATTAACGTCAAGTTTCTTAAAAAAAATAAAACAAAAATTCAACTCTTATTTTTTAAATTGAAATTTAATGTTAATTTTTAATTTTTTTTGTCAAAAAAAATTTTTTTTGTACAGTGTATATTTTTTTATGATGCATTTTTAATTCCCTACAACTCATTCTCAGACAGTTTTTCTATACAACCAACGGTTTCTGGGCTACAATGCTTTGAATAAAACCTATGCCAAAAGGCATACGCCCTTTCAGAATGTAACTCATGGGTGTAAAAAATCTCTCCATCTGTGGAAAATGCTCAGTTTGCTAAGCAAAATACGTGTGCAAAGTTTCATTCAAATCAAAAATGGTCGATATTCGACCATAGGTCATTCGGCGCGATCTTGCTCCTTAGTTTTTGCAGTGATTGCTATACCTTTCTAGGAGGAAGGCAAAAAAGTGTGAGAAAATCGAGCGTGAATTTGGCGAGTAGTGATAAAAACGACTGTTGATAAAATCGAAAAAGCACTGTACCAATTATTACATTACGAGTTTGGGACAAACTTCACCTATTCAAAAAAAAAAAAAACATTGGTTATGAAAAATCCGTTCTGTGATAGCAAGATTAAAAGTATTCCAGCAGGACACATTTTCGTTACATTTTTCAGGTTGTCGATAGTGTACGCATAGTATGACTGGGGTTTTGAAATATAAAATTCTCTACTGATAACGAATAACCACAAAATGTAATAAAATTATGATAAGATAATGGGTTCCAAAAGTTGCTGAACAATTTACATTCGATAATGCCTTTAAACCTATAGCATAGCTAAATATGAGTTTAAGGACTTGAAATCAGTTATGTACGGTTCGAATTCTTTCTAAAAACAGGGTAATTGCGTACTTTTCGTCATTCCAAATAGTAGTTTTACTTTTATTTCACGTTTGAGTAAATAACTTAATTATCAGAATAAATTGAAGAGATTGGTACTCTTTTACACCGTTGTTCATATATGAATGTATGATTCAAGTATAAAAGAAATCTATTCGACATTAATTTGAGAATTTTTAAGGCAAATCAGTACTAATGATGTCATTTCTGTAGATGTGTAGGCATATTTTACTGTGGCTGAACACGGTCTTCAAATACAACAATTCTCAAAGCTTCTTATGCAATAGTTTTCTTGGTTATACAGACAAAATCTTTTTGATATCTTTGATAACTATAAGTTCACCTACCTTCACCGTAATCCATGTTTCACGAATTTGGTTGAGGAAGACAGATTCGCACTGTTTCCGGAAACTACACCACACTGACTGTCTTGCTGGGCACACTAAGCTAATTACCAGTCACAAATTATTTTTGGGAATGCAAAATTCTTCAGCACCCACTTTTCCAACCATACGCGAACTGCTATTACGTGCGAAAAAGCGCCAGCAGCCTTTCGGGCGGACATTAAATGTTATCCATCCACCAACACCAGCTCCGCCGCAAACCTAGACAAGTGGGAGGGAGATGATGATACGCATGGACCGCCCGATCGGGCAGATCGGACCGAGCTGGAGGAATTCTAGGCTGGGACGGTTGGGGAATTTCTGAGATAAGACCCAAATCAAACAAGTGTGACGACAAGAGGCCGACTTTGTCCCGTTTGATCAGCTCAGTCAGCTTGCGATAAGACACCGCGCTCGGAGCAGCGAAGAGGGATGTTGTGTTGATGAACTGCCGCGCTTGTTTGAAATATGTGTGTAGACATGGCGAAGATAAAAGCTTCTACGCGCACAACTGCACTATATATAATTATCATTTTATTTAAATTTTGCAATCTCATTAATCTCAGTCAGAGTCTGACGTGGAATTACTAAACTACATCCTTCCTCTGTACTCGTTTCGGATTTCCTTGAATAAACTGTTACTCCTGCCGCGTAGATAGAAGCAAAGCTTTAATGTATCTCGGTCAGCATAACTCTCAGGCGCATTCAATATGTATGGCAAAGCACTCGACTGTCCGACAAACTTCCTAAACGCGAAAGCCATTCCGACAGACAGTTATTCAATATCACCGAAACGCCGCTTCCACCCGCAACAGGATTATGAAGCACCGTTTTGTTGTTCACTCACCCAACATTCGAAAGCCAAAACGAGATTTTTAATTTAAATTTCATAACTACCCTTCTCCGTGAAGATGAAATCCAAACGCTTTGGTCCATTCTATTCTTCTTTGCACTGCAGTCATATCGAAACGTTATGTGTGATGATGATGCATCACAGTGTGCAGTTTCCATCTCGCTTTCGAGTACTACAGAGAAGGCTGCATCGCTTCAATACTCGTACATGGCATAGCCTAGAAAGCGAAAAAGTTAATTAATAAGTCCTGTACGGAACCGCATTCGACGAAAACTAAAGGATTTACTATTCATCCGTATCCGTACAACAACACATCAGACAGACAATAGACAACCTCCGCTGGAACCTACCGGTTCCGTAGCTCCGTTCTTGAATAAACATCTTGCTCTACACTATAGTATACATGATGTGGAACGAAATGGTGTCGAAAATAAATTCCGTTGTCATGATTCGTGATTCGTTCATTGGGAATTTCTCTATTCTGCTCTAGTGAGGTACGATTTTTACTTCGATCCTAAACAGGGGAAAATTTGGTGAGCATTCGATTGGATGTGATCAGCAGGAATTCGAATATTGCTTTATTCGTATTTCAGGATCTTTTGGCATGGAAACGCTCAGTTAAAAGCATTTTAACAATAAAAAATCTAAATAAAATAATGTTCTTGGGAGTACATTTATAATACGGAGTATAAAAAAAGACACGCAGGTGGCGCCGCCAGGGGGAGCTCCGCCTTGGTAAGCGGATGGTCGTGGGTTCGAATCTTAGTAGAATCAGGCCATTTGGTTACCAAAGGACTTTAGCATGGGTTTATTCTCAGGCTTCCCACCAAGTGCCTTTTCTTCAATCTGAATTCTAAAATACCTCTGTTGACTCTCCTTTTGGCAAAAATAAGTCCCTGTTATAATAAAACTGGTGTGAGTGACGTATGAAAGTTCTCTTCAGAGAATTGTAACTAGGCGATATTGTTAGGAGGGACAGAGGCTCGGTATAGTAGAGCAGTAAGCTAGAAACGGAAAGGTAAAGCTTTACACACAAGCACGGATATGAATGATAAGCGTATCACTTACTTCAATAGTGATACTGCCACTAATATGAAGTGCGGAGTACAGAAAACACTTGGGCAATATCACAATAGATCTAATCTCTGGTCGCAGTGATGTGCCCACACAGAAAAAAAAATGGCGCCGCCAGAATGTGACTGTCGGAAACAAACTTTGGCACTTTTTAAATGAGTTGTTCTTCGTGAAACAAAACACACCATAGCAGTGCTATTTTTCAACTACTGAAAATAATAGTCAAATTTAGCCATCTATGTGTACAGCAATAGCTGGCCAATTTTCTTCGTCATCAGCATGTTTCTGTCACTCTCTCATTGCCACGGCGATAAATATCAATTTAATTAAAATCTCAACCCCAACAAATTTTCGAACAGCTAAAGCAAAGTTCATGATACAGCAAATCACCACACACAAAGCGGTTGAAGTAATGCAATCGAGTACGAGGCCCGTTCCATTAGGTTCCATGCCAATCCATTTAGTCATGATGAAGAACAACAACAATAGAAACACTAGCCTAGTAGTGTCCGGTTTCTGCAATCCATCGAGGATTGCTTTTGGGTCCCAGAATTGAAACTGCCAAAAGCTGGCAACCGTCAACGCCGGGCTGTGCCAAGCTGCCAATTTCAAATTGGCGACAAATGCAATGAATTTGCCGGACATTCCGTCGTCCGTCTGCAGCGATCAGTATTCGTTTTTGGGACCCGTTCAGGGTGGAAGGGTAAGGGAAGGGAAAGGGAAGAGGTTACAGTGCATAAATTACATGGCTCGACCGAATCCGGCGGCCTAGCGGCCGTTTGCGTACAGACGACTGCATCCATTTCAATCCTTGTAGGAAGGGTTGACAGCTTTACGTGATTATTAGAATTTATGGTGTTTAAAATTAACGAAATTTTCTTGTGAAATTTATGAGGCTGCTTCCGAAATAACATCAAAAGTTAATCTGTATAATATGTGGAAGAATATGATTGGTTGTAAGTGGTAAGTGGAAACCAATTAAGTGGTATGATTTTCTTCCGTTTGTTTTATGTTTATAATATACTACATTTAACCGTTATTTATTGCTGATTAAAACGAGAACTTAAGCTCTGTTCAACATTTTTAAAAGTGCACAAATAAACGCTGCAAATCTGATTATTCTTCCGCTTATGTCGATTAATTTTCGTATGCATATAGCTACACCAATTAAATAAAATAACTTGACGTAAAAAATAACCTGAAAGCGTCCCTCCCAAAGTACACACAGCAATTACAAATTTGCATGCTGGCAGGAGAGCCCATATTGAATTATTGTAAAGTACACCGCAGTGTTTATTTCGGAGCTTAATTAGTGCTAGACTAATGGAGCGTGGGTAAATCGAATTCTGCTGCTGATGCTGCTTTTGGGAAAAGGGTTGAATACACGCACGAATAGCAGCATGCATCAATGCAACAAGAACCGCCCCGCAATTCGGTGAGGCTCTTTCCTATCTCCGGCTCAGTGTCGGTTTTCAACCTTTCAAAGGAAAATTTCGCACAAAGGGGATCAGCTAACCACAACATATTACCGGTCGCCAAAGGCCTTCCGGGGAAACGAGAATGGATGTTGCATCAATGAAATAATTACAGAATTCAACCCGTTATTCAAAAAGCCGACTTGCAATGGTGGATGATTGAATTTGTTCAATGAAGTTGTGAATACGGTGTTTGTTCGTAGTTTGTACAATAGTTTGAACATGCGGCTAAATCCGCAAACACTCGCAATATAATCGGAATAAACTCTACCTGTTTTGCGATTCAGAATAGCTTTGTCAGTAAAGTCTGAACCTTTTAGATGAGATTATCGCATAGTCTAAATTACGCAGGTACGTCTGTTTCGTTGGCCAACATTACATTTTACCTGCCAGCACTTTTCAAATCATCAGAAAGCCTTTCAAACATTCGTTTAGCAGCTGAAATGCACGCTTTTGAATATGTGCATGTGTAATGCACTAGTTTGTTGTGAATTTGGGTGGCTGTTTAGAACCCACAAACCGGTAAGTGCACTAATCTGTGCTTCGCTGTATGTACATAAGTTGGTCTTTTAAGAAGTGCGTACCTGTAATAGTTACTTGTTCTAGTCAGAGTTAAAACTCGGATGCATTCCAGCAGGATGGAGTACGGTTTTCATAGAGGCACTAGGGAGTCTTTTTGAATGGATGAGTCTTCGTGAACAGATGAAGGGGTTGTTAATGAATTTTTGTTGGTGTAGTGAAGTCAGGTAGCATTAGCTAGTTGAGTACGTTATTTTACATTGCAGAACTTTGCAGTACAAACACACATAAACCGCAAATTTATCATAAGTTTTCAGTAGAAGAAGCAATAACAACCAAATAATAATTGTTTGAACCGCTTCAAGATTGCAATTTCTTAAACAATAAAGATCGTTTGAATTCGAGGGTAAAATACATACGCATACTAAAGCTGTGTAAAAGTAAACATTTTGGTATCGTAACAAAATGAAACGAAATATAATCAGAGCTTCGACCATGGGAAATATTTCAAAACGAAATCAAAAGAACATTAGAACATTAAAGAAAACAAAATTATTTCTCAATTATGAAGAAATTTTGAAAAGAAATACTACAAGGTATACAGCTGCAACCCGAGTCGTTTCTCTATCACCATGAGAGATCAAAACCTGTCAATCTGCCAGGAGAATATAACTCAGATACATAGATATTTCTCGATTGCGTATGAAACAGAACGTTAGGTAACTAGGGTAACGGGGTACTTTCAACTACTTTTCGGAAGTGACTGTAAAATTTATTGAAAAAAAAAATACGATTTTTCAACATAAATGACTGCATAATCATACCATTGTCAAGAGCTAAACCACTATTCTGAAAACCATCGTTCAACAATACAATTTATTGGAAAACATCCTTGAAATATTAAAATCCAAAATATGGGACCACCAGGTCTATGGGTCTATAGGAGCCCACTCCCATTCATATTTAAAATATTTAGAACCATGTGTGGAAAAATTTCGGACTAATCATATTCTAGATCATCATCGATTTTAAGAGTAGAAATAGTTGATTTGAAGAGGACATCCTTGTGCCGTAAAGTTTTCGCAGTTTATGGCATCTGAAAATGAAAAAATTGGGCTTATAGTTGTTTTAAAATAGTTTATTTGACACGGCACGATACAATTTATGTTTAACTGAGCCAAGTACATTTTTTTTAATTCTAAATTAGCAGGGAAAAGAGGAGGCACATTTTTTATCTCTCGCGGCCGACTACGAGCTAGTGGAAATTTAAGGTGAGAGGAGGGGAGTTACAATTTCGTTTTTAACTATTTTATTTTGTTTATATAACGACTGAAACAGTTAATTTAACGGGTTTATCGGCTTAATCAGTCCGTGTATATTAGCAAAAACGATTTGTTTTTTCTTATTCCGACAGCTTCGGTGACTTTATTCCACCTTTTTCAAGGAGTCTGAAAATATACATTGTGTGTAGTTTTCCTCTTTCGTTACTGGTTTATGTTTTATGTCTGTGTTTGCTTACTTACAGAAAGGATTCTCGTTCTATTGTTGAGTGTGTTGGTGTCCAACATCGGTTGTCTGGTGTCTATTACGAATGGCGTCCCACTTTGGCTATGTGTGAAAAGATATTGTTCGCTTGAAACAGATCTGTAACTTTTCTCGCTAGACTGTACTTACTGCATGTGTACTAGAGTGGCCATATTTTATATGGCCGTTTTTGAAACTATCGATCTTAATGAGCGACGGGCTGGAAAAGTTTCCTTGTGACCTCTACAATAAACCACAAAAATTTTAAGTTGATCGGAGTTTATTTAATGGACCCACAAAGCGCTTGTATTTTAGAAATCGATTTACATGAAAATCGTACGGAGTTTTTCTTTTTTTAACTTATATCTCTCGATAAACGTATTTAAATACACTTGTATTGTTATAAAATCGTTATATTTTGATCCTCATTTAAGTTTAAAAAAAGCTAAAACTTTTGTGTTTGTTAAAAAGTTCGAAATTTGAAAGAGGTGGGTATTTTTACGATATGAATCAACAACATGCAATATAAACCAAAGTTCGTCTTCATTATGTGTTGGAAAACGGTTAGAATTTTTCATGAATTTAACACCATGTTCTGTGGCGTCTTTATAGCGAATAACTTTTAACAGAAGTTTGCTATTCCTCATTTTTTTTCTATTCGGCTGGGTCACGGTTGAAAAAATCAATATTTAGTTCAAAACTCGAAAAGAAAGCATTGGTTTTATATAAAACAAGATGGGATAAATTACATACTAGTAACTGTTCAGGATTTTAATGCTTGCGACATTCGACATCAGCTATTTGAGGCCAAACGGTATTGAAACCAAAAATGGTCGACTCCGAGCCACCACTTTGAATTTTCAAAGGCACATGACTCGGTAACAGGTAATGCGTCATCTGTGAAAACGCTGTTTCTTGTTTGCTGCGGTGAAGCAAACATAAAATAGCGTTTTCACAGGGAATGCATTATCTATTCCCGAGTCTTGTACTTCTGAAAATTCGAAGTGGTGGCTCGAAATTGGCTGTTTGTGGCTTCAATATCGTTTCACCTTAAGGATTATTCGCTTTTAATCGCCTGATCATTTTTTTTAATTTCAAGCGGGATATCAAGCCAATCCAACTTATTCTGCGCTTAAATACCACAAGCGATTTTTCATCTTTTCAGTCACAACGACTGAAACGACTATCAATTTCGAAATTTGCGAAAGAAACACGTAGAAAATTCATAACTTGAAAATTCATAAATTGAATAATTATTACACCTGAAAAACACCTGAATGTAAAGTTTGATTATAAATAGGGACAATAGGGACATGTCTCGAATGCAATTTATCGTCAATGATCAGAGCAAATATATCCTCAGGCAATACATTTTTTCTTACCATGAGTCTTGCGTGTGATAAGTGAAAAAGGGTCGCTTTACAACCAAGAAAAGTAAATGCTAACTCCAAGAGCACTTCATAATCGCCGCGAACTAGATTGCATAAAATTGCTTGATTCGATTGCAATCTTCATCGAACCATTTCGAGCGAGCTTTTGGATCATTGAAGCTGTGAATAATTTCGTTTGATGCTCTTGTAAAATGGTTGAAGAATGGTGTTTAAAGTCCGATGCTTTTGTCATGTAATATATTTTGCATAAAAGTTCATAGATATGATATGAAGGACAAGCAATATTGGTTAGTTTTCGAAACTTCTCCGAAATATTCCACTAGCGTAATCTCTTAGGCGATATTTTTACCGGAGCTTGAATCAATTTTAAGCTCGCCTAAGAACTTTTCTGTTCCATCGTAACTCATAAGAATTGCAATTCGATCAACATGAGATCTACCGACTTTATTTGAAAAAAAAATCACCGTCCTAGTGAATTTAGATAACTTTAGCACTAGTTATAGAAAAAAAGCATTTAGCACTGTTTCATAGAAAAAAATAATAATAATACTACTAAAACTAACATTGAATCCATACAAAGAGCTCTTAATAACTTAAATAATTTTGCTTCACCAATCCGATATTAACGGTTCACTAGAGATACAATCACTGAATGGTAGCTTCAAATCCTCTAACGAATACAAGAGATCATTCATTTATTACGTAACGTACTCAGAAGAAGGGGATATTCAATGAAGAGTTCCATTGTGCGAGGCCCCCATGCAAAATTGTGTTATTCAGGGATGGAAGGTATTGCTAAAATCGAGCGTTACGTAACATGTGAATGTCCCTAATGATATGGTTTTATGAATAAAGAGTATTTCGACGCAAAATATACAACTACTTTCAGAAGCTAAGGCAAAAAACTTCTCAAAGGGATAAAAAACAGCAATTCTTATGAGTATCTAATTTTTTAAATATTAGCGTTTTGTGGGTCCATTAAATGAACTCGGATCAACTTCAAATTTTCATGGATTATTTTTGGAGCAAAAAGGAAACTTTTTCCGCCCGGCGCTCATCGAAATCGCATGATGTTGCAAAAATGGCCACTCTAATGTGTACCTATTTTTGTTTGTTACACTGTATAAGCTCCTGAAGCTTTTTCTAGCACTTACTTTTTTCTAGCACTTTTATGGCAATTTCACTTTGATCGGGTAATAAAATATTCTGAGCTGTTGATTTTGCGTTTTCCTCTGTAGTCTACTAATTCTTGACGGTTTGATAAGGGTGTGTTTGAGAGTTTGTACAGCTTTGAGTTGTGGTGGTAGTAGATTGGCTGTCATGGTTGTCTGTTTAGTTTTGATTGATGTTCTTTATCGAGTGTATAATGCCAGCGTATATGGTGTTTAGTCCCTAAATGTCTGTGCGTTCGTTTATGCTATTTTCTGTGTTGGCAATATGGCAAATTTCTAAAAACGGGAGTGCTTGTGGTTTATTGTGTCTGTCTACAATTTTTGTTTGGTTAAAATCAAACCGGTGATTCTGTGTGATACTGTGATGCATTAGTGCTGTTTTTTCCTTAAGTGAACTAATTTGGGTATCTGTTTCGTTGTAACCTTGTTGCAGTAGTTTGTCCCAGGTGTTATAGTGTGTCCGGTGTCCACTAATTCTTGTTTTGAGCATGTTTGTTGTCATTCCAACATAGCAGGCGCTGCAGTCTTTGCACGGTATGTTGTAGATGACGATGTTCTGGTGTTCATGGGGAATGGGGTTCTTAACATTTGTGAACAACTGTCTAACTGTTTTGATGTTGCGGTGTGCAAGTCGTATGTGTTTGTACTCGTTTTCCAGGTGCATGTCGATTCGGTTCGACAGGTATGGTATATATGGTATTGAACGGTAAGTATATTCTAGGTTTTCCTCAGGTTTTTCTCTCGGTGCGGTGATGTTTTCCTGCATTCGCCTTATTAATCTGTTCCTTAGTGCTTTTGGGTAGTTGTTTAGGCTCAATTGTTTGTGAATGATACGAGCTTTATCATCGTTCTGTAGATTTGTGGATAACTTGTCGACTCGTCTGATGAAATTTTTAGCCATGTTAGTTTTGTAATGGAGTGGGTGAAACGAGTAGTAGTCCAAAAATCTGCCACTGGCTATTGGTTTCATATACCATTCTGTTTTAATGCTTTGATTTTCTTGTCTTATTAGTGTCATGTCTAGGAACGGTAGTCGTCTATTGTTTTCCATTTCGTAGGTAAATTGGCTATGTTCGTTGTAACTGTTGAAAGTGTCTAAAACGTGATTTAGTTGGTTCTCGGGCATTGCTAATAGAAGATCATCTACATATTTTTTCAGGAATGGGGGTTTAAATGTTAGTAACGGTATCACTGTGTCCAGAAGTGTTTCCATAACTAAATCTGCTAGTGTGGGCGAGATGGGATTCCCCATTGCGGTTACAAAGACCTGTTGGAAATGTTGTCTGTTGTATTTACAGTAGCTTGATTCTATGCAGAACTCAACTATTTCGATAAACAAATCTAGGTTTATGTTCGTATGCTTTTTGATTTTCTCCCATTGTTTTATTATGTTGTGTGTGACTAATGTTTTGGGGATTTATGTGAACAGCGATGTAACGTCAAGGGAAATTAAGATGTAGTCAGGTGGCAATGTAACTGTGTTGATGAATTTGCAGAACATAAATGAATCCTTTATGTTGTATCGGCTCTCGATGGAGTTTTGTATAATTTTGCCTATATATTTCGACAGGTTGTAAGCGGGAGCGGTCATGTTTGGCACTACTGGTCCTAATGGTAGATTAGGTTTTTGCGCTTTGGGCTGTCCGTATATTCTGGGGCATAGGGCATTATATGTAGTTAGTCTTGTTGCGGTCTGTTTGTCGATAAGGTTTAGGTTGAGCAATCGTTTAGCAAATTCATTGTTTGTTCTTTGGTATCGTGATGTTGGATCGTGTGGTATTGGGAGATATGTTTTGTCGTCGGTGGGCATATTAAGCATCTTCTGTTTGTATTCTTCTGTTGGCATTATGACTGTTTTATTACCTTTATTCGATTGGATGGCGAGCACGTCTGGGTTATCGCGAAAGAAATGTTTTGTAATTTTCGTAGCTTTTTCACAAAGTTCGTTAGTTCATCTTTTTGGGTCTTATTCGAAATCGAGTATCCAGCGATCTGAATACTCCTCGGACTCATTCGAAACGTTACGATTCCGCATGCGTCTGGCAGTATCCCAAAGAGTGCTCATCGCTGTTTCCCTCGACAACGCGTTTACAAACCGCCGCCAGTATCCGCGTTTTTTTTGCTTTTATCAAGCTCTTCATCTGTCTATCCAGTAAATCGTACTTTCGGAGCAAGTCGATAAAGGGTGTCCACGATGAAATTGCCACACCATGAAATTGCTCTAACTTTTTAACCGTTGGGTAGAATTTAATGAAAATTTGGGTGGATTTAGTTTATAGTGCATTATTTACATCCTGCAAGTTTTAAAGTCCTGTGATCAAAACTCGCGAAAATGGAGTCAAAAGAACAGCTCGTGCGTGATAAAATCTTGCGCATATATCACGAGAACAAGGATCTCTCGCATCGTTCCATCACTAAAACGTTGGGAATCGTGAATTCCACGGTGTCGCGAGTGATTAAGCGGTTCGAGGAACGATTGACCACCGATCGGAAGCCCAGAAGTGAAGGAAAAAGTATTCCGTACATTACCAAAAATCACAACCGCGTAGTTGGGGCCTTCAACCGAAACCCGAACGCCTCCGTTCGGGATGTGGCTAAAAAGCTGCACCTAAGTCGAAGTGTTTGAGACCTGTTTTTCATGGCCAAGGATAAGTTCAGCGTTCCGGAGCATGTACGCACTCAGAAGATGTCCAAATTTGCGAAGAAATTCCTGGTTTGGCAAGCCATATGCACGTGCGGGAAGCGAAGTGCACCTTTTGTGACCCAGGACACGATGAACGGGCAGGTGTACATGAAAGAGTGCCTCCAGAAGCGGCTGCTTCCTCTCCTGAAGGTCCACAACGTCCCAACAATCTTCTGGCCGGCTTTGGCCTCATGCCACTACTCCAAGGACGTGCTGAAGTGGTATGCGGACAATAAGTTCAATTTCGTGCTGAAAATGTTCAAACCTCCCAACACTCCGGAGCTCCGCCCTATCGAAAAGTACTGGGCGATTATGAAGCAGTATGGGTTTACATGCAAAAAACGGTTGATTCACAGGTTGTGCACAATCTTATGGCCGGGGTCAAGGCCAAGATGCGGGCATTTGCGTATGGACTGTAAATAAAATACGAGTAAAATGGTAAAATGAAGTTTAATAGTTATTTTTCAATCCCTGAAAATTTGATGGCAATCGGATGAAATCTCGAATTTTGCGAATCAATTTTGTGTGTGGCAATTTCATCGTGGACACCCTTTAGTGCCTTATTCTCGGAAAGCCAAATACATCGAGGACCTTCGCGCGTACAGGTCTGAGCACTCTTTGTCCCACCACTTAGAGGGAGGGTGCCGTCTAATCGTTACCCCGGGTATCGGTTTCATCTGAGCTTGAGTCGCGGCGTCGATGATCAAGCCAGAAAGGAGCGCGTATTCTTCCTCCGGAGGAAGTTTCTCGTAGGACTCGATGGATTCCACAATAATCGTCTTATAAGACTTCCAATCAATATTACGTGTGAGGTCATACGCAATATTGACTGGATCCGTTGGAGTTGACCCATTAGCAATTGAGATAACGATTGGTAGGTGATCACTACCGTGGGGATCGTTGATTACTTTCCACCGACAATCTAACGCTAGTGATGTCGAGCAAAGGGATAGGTCAAGCACGCTTTCTCGTGCTGGAGGATTAGGTACACGTGTCGCTTCCAAAAGTGTCATATTGAAGTCGTCGATTAAGTTACAGATTGAAGAAGATCGGTTGTCGTCGTACAGCGACCCCCATAGCGAACAATGAGAAATTAAATCTCCCAATATCAAAAAAGGAGCGGGAAATAACTCTGCTATACCAGTGAGATGCCTCTGTTCAATCCGCGCGGATGGCGGGATATATGGTCGGCGTGCGACCAGACCGAGCCAAGCGCCATTTTCATAAAAATTTAGTTATTAGTACCAGTGGATGTGCAAACTGATGATCTATGTTCCATTAAAGAATGAAATCATTTGAACAGTTCATAATCGTGTTATAATAAAAAATCTCTGTTGCACTTTGTAAAAAGAACGAAATTGCGTTCGACCAGAGTGAACCATAAACACAGACATGGTATCTAAATAAAGCAATTGTTTGTGATTTAAAAGTTAACTTTGCGCTTTATTTTAATCAGTAACTGAATTCTCCGCTTCGGACAGCTTGTAATGCGACTGTCATCAGAATTAGAGAAATAAACAGCCAGGTGGTTTTTATAGAGCCGAATTTCGTTTCAATGGGCACATCACTTTTTTTCCAAGATCTCGTTGAGCCAGACCGAACCAAGTGCTTTTTTTTTTCATTTGATATTTTTCAAATAATATTAATTTTTTTTTCTTGTAACAAACGTCAGGACTGGGTCAATATACGTTAAATCAATAAAATTAGACAATACCCGCTTCAAAATACCAGAGCATTTCATATTGATACTATCCTAACATTTAGCACTTGGTGCTCTCTGGAACCAGGAAATAGAGCAACAGAAATAAAGCTTTGCTTGTCCATCAGCTGTAAAATTTCTGATACAGATTGGGCTAAGAGATAAAGCAGCGTTGATATCTATGTATTACGTTTGACTAGTGAGAAAAATTTGCTTGTTTAATAGACAAGTTGATATGTTGTAGTAAATACGTTTGACCAGACCGAACTGAAGACCAACTTTTAAAATTTTTGTTCGACCAGAGTGAACTGAGTGCATTGGTGTCAACAATAAAAATCAAATATTTTATCAATTATTGCTATTTTTCGTGTATTAATGATAAAAGGACATTCATTAAGCTCTGTTCATTACATGTTTGCATTGAATTAACGATAAGTTCAAACACGATTAATTTATGGGTGGTCAAACTTCAAATGCTTATTACTCAAAACAATGTGTTTGGCGCTTGGCTCGGTCTGGTCGCACGCCGACCATATAACGAAACAAGGCATAAGTCTTTTCCATTCTCATTCGTTTGAATGGCAACGACTTCAATAATCGAGACCGAGGAAAGGTCGATTTTGAAAAAAGAATAGCACTTTTTGATCCCTAGAAGTACCCCTCCACCTTGTGAGTCTCGATCTCGACGAATTATGTTAAAATCGTGGAAATTGAGTTGATCGTTTGAATTGAGAAAGGTTTCACAGAGCGCAAATGCGTCGCAATTGTATGTATTTATCCAATGAGAAAATAGATCGAATTTGGGTATGATACTTCTGCAATTCCATTATAATACAGTGATAAAATTCCTAACCTCTTTCGCCGTATTAGTCATCGAAAGATATGATAGCTGAAATGAGGGGCCAAGTAGCCGCTAGTTGCTACAAAAAGGTTTTCACTGTAGGAAGAAGGGCAAGAAGAATATTTTGTAAGGGACCTGGTCTATTGAATGTTTTAAATATCCAGTCCACAATATCAGAAAATTTTATGAACCCTGTTTCTTTTTTATCTTCTGATCGAGAAATGGGTGCACGAGGGGTTGTTGGCACCCCAGGAAGTGGTGGGTACTCCTGGTTTGAATTGAAATTAAAACCGGGAGGTACTTGCTTCGGTTTTACTTCACCGCTTCCTTTTTGTGTTGGCTTATTAGTCATTCCGCTAGGGGTTATCTTGCGACCTTTGCGAGAAAGATCAGGAGAGTTGATCATTCTCCTCTTCCTAGATCCTTCTGGCATGGCATAAGAACACCCTTCGACGGGATCGTGCACCCTCATCGGTTGGCAAAAAGAAAAAGATGTTTCCTGTCGAGGGTGGCTCAGCCCTCTTAAGCAGTTCTGCAAAAGAGCGCTTTGATCGTTCCTTGAGGGAACGCTTAATTTTATCCTCGCGCTGTTTGTACGCGGGACACGCCGAAAGGTCATGCCGAGCTCCCTCGCAGTAAAGACACTTTTCAGTATCCTCACTGCAAGCGGTCTCAGCATGATTGCCTCCGCACTTGCTGCAGCGTGCCTTGTTACAGCAGTAGGTGGCTGTATGACCTAACTGCTTGCAGTTTTGGCAGTGCATGACCCGCGGTACGAACAGGCGGACATTAGAGATGGTCGGGTTTCGGGTTTTCAAACCCGAAACCCGAACCCGACGGGTTCGGGTCGGGTTCGGGTTTGAAGATTTTTGATAGTGTCGGGTACGGGTCGGGTTCAGGTTTGGTGAAAAAAAAAACTTCGGGTTCGGGTCGGGTTCGGGTTTGAAAATTTCGGGTTCAGGTCGGGTTTGGGTATGAAAACCCGAAACCCGACTAAAAAATCTATGAAATCTCGGGTTCGGGTTCCACAGTTTCGGGTTCGGGTCGGGTTCGGGTTTCATAGAAATAAAATTTTCGGGTTCGGGTCGGGTTCGGGTTTGAACTAATAAAAAAAGTTCGGGTTCGGGTCGGGCTCGGGTTTCGACAGAAAAAAAAATATTGGGTTCGGGTCGGGTACGGGTTTGAAAAACATCAAACCCGACCATCTCTAGCGGACATGCAGACGAACCCTGTCCAAAGAGATGTAGTTCGGCAGTGCGGATCCGGCGAATGTTACACGGAAGGAATCCGAAGGGAAGAATTTCTTTTTCCCGTCTTCGATGGATACTAAATGCAATTGCTTGACATCCAGTATCTTTGCATCTTGAATCAGGGGGTTCTTGAAGCAGCCAACCCCGTTACGCAAAATGTCATCGACCGTGAGGTTTCCTTCGGTAACCACACCGTCGATCTCCACGCTCTTGGCAGGGATGTACACGCGGTACTCTATCGTGAAGAGCTCGTATCTAGCAATTGCGTTTGCTTGCTTCAAGCTACTCACGACAACTCGCAGTTTGTTCGGTCTAACCTTCGTAATTTCGGTTACGTCCGAAAACTGTTTTGCCATATCGCGTGGAATTTGCAGCGACTAGTAAACTGCTTTCTTGTCACAGTCACAGTGTCGGTACCGAAAACACCAGTAGCACGCGTACAGTCTGAACACAGTGCGAAAAGTCTTCTGTGCCGCAAGGGGTAAACAGCGCCCGACGGCGCGGTGATTTGCTCTGGCTGCTGGACGTACGTCTATTGTCTACCAGCAACGAAACCGAAAAACTGCTTCCTTTCGCTACGATAGCAGAGCAGTGAATGATCGCGTAGATGTTCATCATCCGTTTTCGTCTCATAAATCTCTCAGAATCTTGCAGTTCTTCAAGCTTGGGTTCGGTTTTGAGGATATTGAAACAAGCCTGCATTTTGAACGATTTCTGTTCAGTATCTTCGAGGAACATTTTTCTGGCCTCTCAAGGTTTCCTCTAGTCCCACTACAATTAAGACGATTAACAAATAGCCAACATATTTGACATTCTGGTGGCTGATGGTTGCAAACCAAGTTGTTGAACCTACGGTTATGGTCTTCCAGAATTTCCCTTGCTGGTCGGTTTCCTTGAAGCCAAAAACGACAAACCTGTTCATTTTCTTCTTCAGTAAAGCCACAAAAATGAATTGTGAATTGTCATAAAAAATCTTCGTTTTGTTTATTCCCCAACACTCGCAAAACGCTTATATGGAAATAGCTAAAATTGAGGTATTCAATTAAAATATGACATTTCATCCTCCTATTGGTAGTGTACAAAGGGTTTTAGAACGATCTATTTTTTGTTCAAAAAGTGGCAAAAATAGACCAAAACGTATACCAGTTTCAATTTTTTTCAATTAAGATCTGGTATAAAACAAAACTTACACCACTGGTGCAGCAGTGAATTTGCGTTTGTTCAAAAAAAATAGAACAAAACAACGATTTGGACCACCGCTGAAGATACCCATATTGGACTTATATAACACTGAGACAAATGCCGAGAACAATTATTCAAAAACCTTCGTTAAAACTGAACCAATACTGTATAGAACATACAATCGAACAAAAGCATACTATTTTAATTTTAATACAATTAAAAAACCCATCGAATTTCATTGCTGAAAAAGCTTAAAATCTTATCATTATTTTATTTTGGATCAATTATCAAATAAAACCAACATATCGTGCCCACTGAAATATCCCAACACAATGGATCAAACAAAATCCTTCTCCAGACCCACATCAATGAGCTGCTTTTTAACTTCCTCATTATAATTAATTCACGATCAGTTTTATCTCATGTACCATTTACGTGGCAAACGGACCGTACCGCACCCCAAACGGCCAATTGAAATAGGTCACCTTTCCTGGGCACCCCACGCATTCATCAATTAATGGGAGGAAATCACGAGACTGGCCACAAGCATTTAATCACCACGAGCCGCGGCCCCTGCCTAGATGCAACTTGAGCAGAAATGAATTGATAAACTGATGCACCTAGGCAGGTACTTATTGTCAATGAATCATGATGCCATGCCGACCGGGGTAGGTAAATGTTGAATTAATTTACCATCGGTTAATTAGCGCTTTTCGGAACAGTTAATTTGCTTTTTGGTTTGAAAGCGGGAATTTCGGATCGAAACTGCGAAAAAGGCATTCGTAACGTTTTCTTCTTCCACAGAGTATTTATCCATCTACGTATTTTACAGCTTACAGCTACGCTTAGGGGTATAGAGAGAGAGTCTTATTCAGGACGAAGTATTTTACATTATGCACCTATTTACACGTACGTATGCTTTTCGCATGCTAGTAGCAGTTAGTTCAAGTTTAGTAACTGGGCTCTCACTGGGCAATCGGTACGGACGGTTATTGTACATTGAATTCGATCAATCTGAAATATTTCATAATTTTCCAGCAGTTACACTTGATCACGAGAGGGGTGGGAGGTTATTCAATGGGGGGAAAACAATTTCACGATTTACTTTTTTGTGTATCGTTTCCTAATTCAGTTACAACGTAGCTTCGGCGTTATGCTTATTATCCAACTTCCTACACGGTACATAGTTGTTTTTTTTTTGTATTTATTGCTTTTCCTTCTCGCTCGTCACACGGAAAATAGGCGATGATAGTTTTTAGTTTTGGCTAACCTATTAGAAAACGTGAGCGCTTGCTGATTTTTGTTTTTTCTTTAATCGATAGTTTTTAAAGCGAAACCGAAAGTATTCAAGCGTATATTTAACATATTTGCTCATCGCTAGTTTTAAGTTAAAGTAGGTACAATTTTGAACTGTTAACGTAGATAAACGGTACGATAACAATACTGCTTATTTACACGGGTACTGAATATATAATTTCGTTTAACTGGACATTTTACTTAAAGTCTAACATAGCTGTAGCTTTTATTTTCGACTTAGTAACTTTTGCACGTTTTTCTTTTGCTGTGCGTGTGTTGCAATCGGATGACATACAGTTTCGTATGAGTATTCTGTGCAAATAGGATTGTTTTTTCGCTGATATTGATTTATCACTAGATTAACACTCATTATTCTCTCGCTGCTCTGATATGAGCGGAAAAGAGAAGCTGTCATGCTAATAAATTACTCTCTTTGACAAAAAAAAAAAAAACATGTCAAAGAGATATTGAATTTGGATCAGATCAGATGAGAGTCAACGGGAATATACATCGGGAAAATAAATTAGAGAGATTTCAAGTCAATTTACTCACAAGTCTCTCAGTTTTCAGTAAAACTTTGTGTGTTCGGTGACATTCGTAATTTTAAAATTTTTCACTCTTCAAACTTGAAGTTCATTTGAAAAAGTTCTAAGTTTTTCTAACATTTTCATGTATCTCAACTCACAAAGTTTCACTAAACTCTGAGAGGGTTTTGGCAAGCTCAGATTTCGCGCGAAATTCTATTGGCAATTAGATTTTACATTACATAGACGAGAATGAAAAAAAATATTTACTTCGGGTTAGAATTATCGAAAGATAGAAGTTATTCTGAGATTAAAGCTGATTGAATATCCCTGTCCGCTTTAGGTTGCTTTCTCTCAAGCTCCTTCCCTATCCCACAGCGGAAAGTACTGCGATCAGTCTTAATTAATAGCATTCTCCTCCATCGATCTCTCCTCAATCCAGGCGCATATATAATGCACACCTTTGCACACCAGCAGCACCATTTCCAGCACAGCATATCGACGAAACGATAACAGGACATCAATAATTTACAGCTCCGAGCAGCGGTCAACAGCAAAAATCACGGCCACGTTTTACCTTTTCACCTATCTACTACTAACCAGAGCAGAGAACACACCTACACACTCGCCCACCCTCCGCACGGGATGAGGTGTCCCTGCCCTTCCTTTACACGACGAACCCAAAAACGACACACAAATCACACTCAGTCTTTCGTCCATTCTGCGTCGCGGCGTCAGAATAAGTTATTATAAATAGTCAACCCGAACCCGGTACGCAATTCTCAGACATTCTCGCCGTACTCGGAAGCGGACCGATAGCTGATGACGCTGCGGTTGCCGGTCGGATGGTAGACAGCTTCCCCCTCGCCGTCGCCGTCGATGGCTTGCTCCGGTGGCCGCACCGATCGAACCGAGTTTTGGTATATGTTAGCCAAATGACCATTCCAACTGTTGGCATTGTTCGGATTTGTTTCCCCTATCTTTATATACAGCTGCTCCTGTGCTCCTAAATTATTAAGCGAGGACATTTTCTTTCTTTGACTTTGCTGCTGATGCTGTTGATACTGCTGTTGATTACCATATTCACTGCCAGCATCCTCGCCGGGACCTCCACCGCCGTTGCCCCGGTCAGCCGTCCCGAAACTAATCCTCAGATTATTGATCGGAGTCCGGGCTAATTTGAAACGGTTTTTTCTTATTGTCCCGAATGGCGTGTGTGGCACCGAGTGGCTACTGGGATGGAAGATTTTACTCGTTTCGGAACGTCCACCTCCACCCCCACCGCTGCTGCTACTGCTACTGGCACTGCTTCCGCTATGGTTGGGCACCAACTGATAGCCCCCGTTACTGGTGCCATTAGAGGTGATATTACTGCTGTTGTTGTTGTTACCTTTGTCGTTTTTCAACGACGCCAGCTTATTCTCGGTGATATTGATTTTCTCGCCCGGATTGAAATATGACTCCGAATATACGTTCCGGCCGTAGTTACCTGACCTTGCACCCACAAGTAAACCACCATTTTCGCAGTTTCCATTAGCACCGGAATCGGCCGCCGTGGTGACGGCCATCGGCGGATAAGAATCGTTGCTATAGTACATGCCTCCACCATAAACCGATTGTTGATGATGAATGTTGTCTACGGAGGCACCAGTCGAAGAGGTCGTTATAAATCTCGAATTGCCTATCAGAGTTGTCGTTGCGTACGGGGCAGGCGAGCGAGTTCCACTGTATTCCGACGGTGCTTTACTGCCAACGGTGGCGTCATTATTCGGAGCGCTAGGGTTAAACGATGAAACTTCGGCGTAATCGGTAGGATACTCGCTGTAATCGATCCCCACGTATCGATTCCGGTTGTTCTGGTCTGAGGTACAAACTGGTGCATAATCTTGAATGTGATCCTTTGGTCGAGTGGGATGACGCCACAGTATTGTCGATGGATCCGCCCAATAGGTGTCGTTGCTCTGTGGTAGGGAAGGGAACTTTAGAACTCCCGCGCCTGGGTGACCTGCAGGAAATGAATAATCGTACATTGCATGTAGGAAACATGAAGAACAAAATCAAACCCACCTCTCAGAGCAGTCAACGCTGACTGTTTCATCATCATTTGTTTCCGCTTGACGAAGACCATTGCCCCGAAAGACAACATCATCAGTGCCAAAATGGTCCCTAGTGCAACAATAAACCACGGCTTTGTGAGGATGTCATCCGCGTTATCATGGTTGATCGGATATCGGTGCGAAGTCTGATCCAGTTGTTTCGTCAACGGATCCAACCGTAAAGTGGCCGGACTACTGAAGGGACCCAAACCGGCAGTCGTTGCCGCTGCCATGCTAACCGTGTACGTAACTCCTTCGGTTAAATTCGCCAACATTAGATTGGGCGAAGTGGCGTTGATCGTTACATTGCTCAAAACCTTCGTATAATTGGACCGTACATCCAAACCACGCACGATTACATGGTAGGTTTGAAGGATACCTGTTGGAGGGAGTAAACTTTAACTAGTTTGTTCGAGTGCCAAACGAAATCAATCCTACCGTTGATCGAACCAGCAGGAGGTGGCTTCCACTTCAGATATACGGCTGACGAGTTCAGAAGTAGAGCTTCCATCGCGGTCGGAGGAACACTTGGAACTGAAGAAAGAGAAACAAAATAATCTCCACACTAAGCAATAATTTTAAACCAAAACACTCACCATCTTCAAGCGTTCGGGCCAACCGAGAGTTCGATGGTTTGCCTTCCACCGTCTTGTAGAAAGGTATAATGAAAAACTCATACTCCGTAAACTTCTGCAGTCCACTGACGGTGCAAGAAGAAACACTGCCAGCGTTCAGGACCGTCAGTGTCTTGTACGAACGATCCGAATCCTGCTCCAGGTTGCGAGCGTAGATGTAGAATCCCTCAACGTACTTGCCATTGATGATCTAGATTGAATATCGATTAATTACCAGATTCCACAACCAGCTGTGTCTTGTTGTAATAACATACCTCCCAAACAAGTTTCATCGCGGTGGAATCGACCGAAGTGGCATTAACGAGCTCGACAACGTCTCCTGAAAGCAGACTGGCACGGGCTTCGCTCATGTCCAGGCCGGAGTTTAGTTCGTTCTGAAAGTTGGGGTGAACAGAAGAAAAGTAAACTTTTATTAGTTTTTGAAGGCTAAATAATTAAAACTTCTCACGCTTTTCATTAAAAATAAGCTATTACAGTATGCAATTAAATGTTTTGTGTCAAGTTTCAATTCTGAACTTCAGATCTTAACTATTTAACCAAAATGACACCTTTTACGTCATTTCTATTAAATTTTGTAAAAGTCCCTCAACATCAGTAGATCCCTTATAAAAATGTTACTTGAAAGATAGGCCACACTTTCTATATGTGTAAAATTTCGTCACAAACTGTCAAGTGGTTATCGAGATGGTACCCAAGCAAGACATGCTTTAACAAAATAATATAAAAAAATCCAGGCAACTACCACAGCAGGATCGCGAAACAGTTGGGAATCGACCATTCGACCGTATTCCGTGTGATGAAATCGTTCAAGAAGATCCAGATGACTCAAAGACTGGCAGGTGTGGGTTACTTCAAACACCATCCGAGCCTTTCGAAACGTGACAAAGAAAGTCAGTTCTTCTGTCTGGTCCGTCTAGCATACAATGTATCTGGGCGGACTTCATGTCATCGTGGTAAAAAGGCACTTAAGCGTACCTATGAACAAAATACGGAGGTCAAATCTCGCGCCAAGAAACTGTTCCGCAAGCGGTTGATGCAGCAGAATTGCATCGTAATGGACGACGAGATGTACATTAAAGCGGACGCCAAGCAGATTCCTGGCTTGGAGTTTTTCGTCGACACGTCAAGTCTGTATGTACCAGAGAAATTTCAAAAGAAATGCGGTAAATTCAATGAGCCCTATACAACAACCGGCATCATCAACGGCCAAATATATAAAACAGAATACCTCCAGAGGCACCTACTTGTCCTACCACCGACCGCACGAAGATGACACTCTGATCTGGTTGGATCTGGCATCTTACTATTTAGATCCGGGAAACAAGAAACGACCATGATTTGAAAAAAAACGTGAATGAAGGACTGCGCGAATGTTGCAGATGATTATATGAGTGGCGTCAAGTCCAAGATGCGGGCATTTAGCCTAAGAAAGAAGGTTTGAACGAACCTGCTATAAAAAACGTAGTTAGGGTAAATTAACCTATAGTTAACCCCTTTCCTATGGCGGACCACCCGCCAAATTAACTAAAACTATGCGAAAACTTGAGGGATTTTCAAAAACTTCCATCAGGAAATATCTTGTCTAGCCAGTCTACATCTCAAACATTTATAAAGTTCGATTTATGTTGAGAGAAATTGAGTTAATCTGACTGGTGATTCACTATAGGTTAATGAAGGAGAGGGGTCCACTATAGGTTAATTTACCATAATTTATGTTCATTCATCCAAAACTATCCGACTAAACCCCAATTTTTGATGATCACTTTTGTTTGTTGAATTCTTTCATGTATGGTTTTTAACCATTCGTGACAGAAAGATAATAAAAGTAAAGTTAATAACCCTTTAGTGAACCCCTTTCCTTTATTAATCTATAGTGGACCACCCGTCAGATTAACCCATTTTCTTTTAACATAAAACAGAATTTATAAATGTTTATGATGCAGATTGGTTGGATAAGATATTTCCCGATGGAAGTTTCCTGAAAATACCTGGAGTTTTTGCATAAATTGAGATGATCTAGCGAGTGGTCCACTATAGTAAAAGGGTCCTCCATAAGTTAATTTACCCTATCTGAATGAAATTGAGCAAATGAACAGGTAATTATATACATTTCCTGGCAGGGCCGGCGTCACACTATTTAGTAAAAAACAGGGAAAGTTCATGGGCAGTTAAGCGGAACAATCACCATGGCGGACGAAAACATGCGTGTAGGTATGTTTTTGAGTTCTTTCTTCGTTTTATTTATCAATTTTCACGACAAAATTGTTGGAGTAGATCTCACGCTTCAGTTTCGCCCAGAAACTCGATGGGGCGCAGCTAGGAGACGCTCCATCTCCTCCAACGATCGCTTCGAGTAGTGGACCGACGACCGATCCAGCCAATATACCGCGTTTTCACCCATATGGTATTTCGCATCATTGTTTTTTCGCATCTTCCGGCCGGCATTTTGTACTCTAAATTTCTCCTTTCACAGCAAGTCCGGAGCGAAAGAAGAGCGGATGTGACATCTACTTTATTGTCCCCCTGATGCAGCCACAGCAGCACCTTCTCGGTGAACTTGGTGTGTCAAATGAACTCCTCCTCGGAGCTCACTTCCTTCGTGGAGAAAGTGAAATACGAAGTGCCCTGCCAGTCGTTGCCATCTATGTTCAGAAGGTGATTTTCACAGTTTGGCCAGTGGCACCAACCTCCCGACCAAGCGCACGCAGCGATGTAGCCACTTATCCCTCGGTCTTCCTCTTCAGCAACCTTAGCTCAGGGTCATCGGCCGTTGTGAACCGGGCTTTCTTTCGATGCTTTGATTGTTGTCCAATAGTGCCAAGGTATCGTAGAT
The DNA here is from genome assembly GCF_029784165.1 of Wyeomyia smithii. NCBI lineage: Eukaryota > Metazoa > Arthropoda > Insecta > Diptera > Culicidae > Wyeomyia > Wyeomyia smithii. The sequence continues at coordinate 63,538,271 of NC_073696.1, forward strand.
GCAGAAACGGGCGTATCCGGCGTCCACAAAGTGTCGCACGATATCCGTTTTTGACACGGCGGAGTACTGTTCTTTGAACGCGCACACTTCTGAATGAAGTAGTTTCACTGTATTCGGCATCACGTTTTGAGTTTTTTTTTCTGCTGACCCATGGATTACTATGATTGATGCTATATGGGTAGCTTCTTATGTAAACCCATGAAAAATTTACAATTTTTGTGCATTTTATTTACTGCAAACGTTAAGGCTCAACAGTTTTGTTCCCACGATAAAAGTCTCCACCCAGAATTTAAACTTAAACGGATTTCTGGTAAGGCTTCACTTACAGTAGTGAAAGTCCCACTTTTTTGACCAATAAAAAAAGCAAAAGAGTAGCTCTTGAAGTTATCGGAATCGAAATTTTGTTTGATAGCAAATCGCTTAGAAATGCATGAAATCTGCAGCTTTATAAACTTTCGCTCAACGGTATCCATCAAAAAGCGGTCGCTCTCAAATGTGCGCGGCAATTTTGAATTTCGGACATAGACAACATCACATTTTTGACATAGAACTACGTTTTTCTTTAGCCTACCACATAGGGATGTAAATAGGAAAACTATTAACGAATAGGGGACGAAATACGTCCCTTTTTAAATGCTTATAAATCGGTTTGTTTTCAACCGATTTCCTTCATTTTTGCAGCAATTGTTTGGAAAATTATACACGCATCCACCTAAATGTAGAAAATTGTTGATTGATTATGCAAACTATTATACTATTGATAATTGTCAAGCCTTGTTTAAGCGAAAATTACATCCTCTGATTGGCTGTTATATGATTGCTTCCCAAGCACGGTCGACAGAATCATATACCTTGCAATTGAAAACATGTTATTTGGCCTATATTAGAGCCTGTTTCAGCCGAAGCCGCACATAATAGTCTGGACAGCGACAAGTTGTCAACAGCAGTCGTCCTTCCTTAGCAGGTCTCAGGAGCAGCGCGGTTCTTCTCAGCGTGTGTCGCCAGACTGCCATTTTTCCCCGTGTTGGGGCAGCATGAAGATCGTCATCACCAAATGCAATTTTGAACAGCAAAATGCCTTTTTTCAAGGCAAATAAACAAGTCATTGAAAGTTAATAATTTTTGACAACGTAAGCAAGCATTCTGTGAGTTACATCTGTCGCGACCGTCTAATTTACAGAAGGTGAAATAGCTTCCACAGTGCATGTTGTCCGTGTATCTTAACTCCCCCACTGTTGGGGCACAAAGGTTGGGGCGATCAGCAACCGATTTTGAACAGCAAAATGCCTTTTTTCAAGGCAAATAAACAAGTAATTGAAGGGTGAACATTTCTTAGCATCAACACAAGCAAACATTCTTCGCGGGATCCTAGCAATCAAATTCTGTTGTAATTTATTCAGTTAATACCCCCACTGTTGGGACAGCACAAAGCCTGCGATCAACATAACCGATTTTGAATAACGAACTGCCCTGTTAGAACGCATTCACAAAGGCAGTTAATTCGAAAATGCAGAGCTAATATGAAGTCGATTCAATCAATCAGCATTAACAGAATTTCGTCGTCTCCCAGCTGCCAAGTTGCAACATGATGCAACACGCAACAACGAGCAAACGGAATCGCTTGATGTTACAAACCGCAATAAAATACGGGTTAAAACCGTTGCGTGTGTGAGAGCACCATCGGTGTTTATTCGCTGGAAACAAATATCGAATGCGAATTGTGAAATAATTCGTCTAAAGAATATTAGAGAATTAAACAACTGAACAGAAAGGCGTGGCCTATTACGTAGCATCCTTCGGCTATGAAAGAGTGTTTCTGGGAAAACTAGCTACATTTATTAGTCAGAAGGCGAGCTGGATGGACCGTCCACAACGTTGACAGCAGAAGAAGCAGATACAGCACTCAGAAGTAACAGCGGTTGCGCCTGTGGCTGCCTTCAAATTAAATAAATCACTTGCGCTGTGGTTGGTCACCATGTCTCAGTAGCAGCGCGGTTTTTCTCAGTGTGCCTCGCCAGACTGCCATTATTCCCTCACTGTTGGGGCACCATAAAGATCGTCGTCACCAAATCCAATTATGAACAGCAAAATGCCTTTTGACGTAGAACTACGTTTTACTTTAGCATACCATACAGGGATGCAAACTGAAAAACTGGGACGAAATTTGTCCCTTTTCAAATGCTTATAGGTCGGTTGGTTTTCAACCGATTTTCTTCATTCTTGCAGCAATCGATTGGAAAATTATACACGCATCTGCCCAAATGCAGGAAAATGTTGTTTGAATCTACGAACTATTGCACTATTGAAAATTGTCAAGCCTTGTTGAAATAGAAATAACGTCCTCTGATTGGTCGCTTGCTTGCTGTGTGTGTATGATATGGTATGATGTGTGTATGATATGGTATGATGTGTGTGTGTATGATATGATAAGATGTGTGTGTGTCTGTATGATATGCTATGATGTGTATGTGTCTGTATGATATGGTATGATGTGTGTGTGTCTATGATATGGTATGATTTGTGTGTGTGCTGTGTATGGTTTTTAACTCGGCACGTTCTGCTTACTGCTGAATCCGGTTCACGTAATTCACGACCCTTCATTAGTAGACATTATAACTCATTACCCAACTAAAAATATTGGTTTTATCAAAGTTTTATAGCGCTCAATACAGCTAAAAAAGCGCTATGAGACTTTAATAAAACCAGTTGTGTTACTAGGGTAATGAAACACTCAATGCATTTGTTAATAGAGTACGTAGTTCTACGTCATTTATGCGGTCGTGTCTTGGATACAACCTCCTACTTTTTCAGTTTTGTCAGATTATTCCGTATGGGTAAATACCCACAAGGATATTTCCCGAGTGGCCACTACTACCCAAATTCACTCGATTCCTTTCCTGTAGTAAACACCTCGTGAGATCATCTCAATTTTTCTCAACAGAAATCGAAATTAACCTCTAAATGTTTCTCGTGATTCCAATGCAGATTGGCTAAATATATGATTGCCGATGAAAGTTTTCTGAGAATTCCTCGATTTTTCGTATAAATTAAGTTAATCTGGTGGGTGGTCCACTATGCGAAAGAAGCTTTTCATAGGTTAATTTATCCTTACACATATTTTATCACGACTATTCAATGGACACAGAAAATAGACAGGATAAATTTAACTATAGGGGACCCCTTTTTTTAGTGGACTACTCATCAGATTAACTCAATTTATGCGAAAACTCGAGTGATTTTCAGGAAATTTTTATGGGCGAACATCTTATCCAGCCAATCTGCATCAGAACCACAAGAATCATTTATAAATTCCGATCTCTGTTTAGATAAATTGAGTTAATCTGACGAGTGGTCCACTATATGTTAATCTACCCTCAGATGAAAGTTTAAAATAGGTAAATCAACCTATAGTCGACCCTTCTCCCATAATGAACCACTTGCCAGATTAACTCAGTTTATGCGAAAACATGAATTTCATGAAAACTTCCATCGGAGAATATTTTATTGAGCCAATCTAGGGTAAATTAACCTATAGTGGACCCCTTTACTTTATAACCTATAGTAAACCACCCGTCAGATGAACTCAATTTCTCTTAACATAAATCGGGATTTATTAGTGTGTATGATGCAGATTTACTGGATAAGATGTTTCTCGATAAAAGTTTTCTGAAAATCCTTCGAATTTTCGCATTATTGAGATAATCTGGAGAGTGGTCCACTATTAGAAAGGGGACCACAATAGGTTAATTTACCCTACGTCAGAGCCACGAGATACTTTTATAAAATTCCGATTTATGGTAAATTAACCTATAATGGATCCTTCTATTTTATTAACCTTCAGTGGAGCATTCATTCATTTTCTTTTGACATAAATTGAAATTTGGGGTAAAGTAACCTATAGAGGATCTGTTTACTCTATTAACGTATAATGGACCACCCGTCAAAATCATTGAAATTTTCTTAACATATCTATAAATGCGATACAGATTGACTGGATAAGATGATTCCCGATGGAAATTTTCTGAAAATCTCCAAAGTTTTCTCATATATTGGGTTTATCTGGCGGGTGGCGCACTATGGAAAAAGAGTCCATTATAGGACAATTTACCCTATTTTAAGAGAAATAGAAATAATCTGACGAGCGGTCCACTATAGGAATGGGGTCCACCATAGGTTAATATACCCTATTAGCATTGGAATTCTTTTAATTTCATTAAATTTAGTTCCTTTGATAAATTAACCTATAGTGGACCTCTTTTCTATAGTGCTCCCAGGCCAGACTTACTGAATTTATGTGAAAACTCGGGAGATTTTCAGAAAACTTTCATCGGGAAATATCTTATTCGGCTTTACTCTATTAACCTATAATGGACCACCCGTCAGATTATTTGAATTTTTCTTAACATAAATTGACCATTAGTGGACCACTTTCTTATAGTGGACCACCTGTCAGATAATCTCAATTTATGCGAAAACTAGATGGGATTTTCAGAAAACTTGCATCTGGAAACATCTAATCCAGCCAATGTGCATCACAATCATTTATAAATTCCAATTGTTGTTGAGAGAAACTGAGTTAATCTGACGGGTGGTCCACAACGAGTTGATAAAGTAAAAGGGTTCACTAGAGGTTAATTTACACTATAAATGCGATACAAATTGACTGGATAGTATGCTTCATTTTATTCGGTGAATTTGCATCACAAACAATTAAAAATTCCGATTTATGCCAAGAGAAATTGAACTAATCCTACAGGTGGTCCACTATAATTTCATAAAGCAAAAGGGTCCACTATATATTAATTTGTCTTATTATAGGGAGTCTCTGCTGATTTCAATTTAGTAAAAACTGGTGCATTGTATCTATAAAACAATAGTATCAAAATTGATGGACAATTTAAAATGATTTTATTATGTTGTTTGGATTATTTAGTTCGAAGAACATGACATGATATTGAAAAAATCACTGATGTCCCTAAAATAGCTCTCGACGAATTTGAAATAAAATTCCAAATTAGAATTTTGTTGGCGTTGTTACTCTAGTAAATATATAATTATCGTTGATCCAAGCCTGGTTAAATGTACAAAAAATGAATTATATTTAGCTAACGTCCAGCTAAATTATTTCAAAGAATATGATACTTCTTGCTTAGCGGGGGCCTAGTGTGGTTGGTAACGTCTCCGCCAACCACGCTCGACGCCTGGGTTCGAATCCCACCGCCGACATAGGTGTCGATGGTTGTGAGGTGGCGTGATCCACTCACAACCAACCCAACTGGTCTAGATTCAATCCTAGCCGACACCGGGAGATTTTCTGTGGCGAAAAATCTCTGGGATCACGCCTTCCATCGCATGAGGAAGTAAAGCCGTTGGCGCCGGTCCGTTAATAAACGGGTCGTGAGTTAGGGTCCTGGGTGTGGAGTCGTCTCCCTGGGCGTCGGTGATTGGCCACAACAGTGGCGGAACTAGACCGACGGTAAATAAGCGAAAGTAAAAAAAAAAAATACTTCTTGCTTAAGTTTTTGTAAAAAGGTTTTGAACATCCAATATTTTCAATTTATTGAAATCAAAATTGATCTATTACTCCTGTCTTACGTCCCGTCTGGACGAGGGAATTTTTTTCTGAATCTATTACAATTAACCCGAACCAATACAATGATGCCATATGGCATCATTTGACAAATTGAAAATTTTTCGACTTGAATGAACATCATTGATATTTCCATCATATAGCAATACTTTTATGAACCCCAGTAGATGCCGCTTGACAGAAAAAATCACATCAAGTTAGTTTAGTTTTGAACTTCGATACAGAAGCTATCCAAAGTTTAAAAAAATCAAATATTCACGGGGGATTCCGGGCTGATTCGGGTTAAGAATTGCACATCAACCACATTAATACTCACCATTCCAACCATGATCGGCTCCGACATTGGGCTAGGCAGTGAAACACCGTGCGAGTTCTCCGCTCGCACCACAAAGTAATACGTAACACCCGGTCCGAGTCCGCGTTGGGTCCAGCTGGTATCCAGCACCTTGCTGGCTACCTCCACCCAACCGTCGGTGGCATTACGGCCGAACATCTCCACCGTGTAACCAATCAAGCTAGACGCGCCGACAGCGTTGCTTCTCACCCAGGAAATTGTTACACTACTATCGGTTACGTCCGTCACCTGAGGCTTTCCCGGAGGACCCGGAAAGGTTGACGCTTCCGGTGCTCGGTAGAATTTAATGTTCGGATTCGTGGGCACATCCAGCCGCAACGAAGCGCTCCAAGTTGATTTCCCTGTCTTGCTACTTGCAACGCAAGTGTACAACCCATTGTCGTCGTTTCTGTTCAGATCCGAAATAGTTAGCGTTCCGGAATCGGTTATGTTAATTCTAGCGGAAGTAAGGATCGGTATTCCATCCCGATACCAAGAAATCACCGGTGTCGGTATACCGGACGCCCGACATGGGAGGATTGCTACAGATTTGATAGGTAACGTTTGGTTCACAGGTCCCTGCAGGATCAATGGCGGTGGTCGATCATCTTGAAGATTCACACTCAGTACCACCCGGGTACTGACACTTCCGACACCATTCACAGCACTACACACGATCACTTTTCCATTATCGATCCGATCGATGTTGGAAACCGACAAGATGCTGGTACCATCAGCATTCTCGGTCACTTCAATGTTACCGAAGCGGGTTTCTGGAAACAACAAAGTTCGATTCCCTTCCAGTGACCAGAACAAAGTCGGATGCGGATGTCCGATAGCCTGACACTCGAATAAGGCCTCGGAACCCAGTTCCACTATTTGATTTTTTGGTCTGACGATGAAACTTGGTGGCGCTGTAAGAAAAAGGAGCGTTTATAAAGAGCCCGCTTTTAGCAGTGCATGTTTTAGCTTACAGTGAACAATGAGATTTCCAGAGGCGGTAATAGTCCCCACGGCATTATCAGCCTCGCAGCTGTATTCGCCCATATCCTCCACGGTGATGTCGTCGATGCGCAAACTGCGATCCTCCAGGACGTGAACGCGACCTGTGCAGGGATAAATCGCATGGATTTGAATGATTAGATTTTTCAATTTGGCATGTTAAGTGCGTCGCACAGATTTCGGTGTCCCCGAAAGGTCAAGCTCTAACAAAAGCCTTTGTTATTTCACATACAGAGCTCGCGAGCAGAAGCCAATCGTATGCTAGTAACTAAATTATCGCATGCAACAATAATTTCTGGTAAAATATTTTTAGTATTAGCATGCAGCACCACCGCATCCGCGCAGATAATACTGTTAGTGCATCGGTAACACATACCGACGATACAGGAGGTGCTGTTCATTGGGTATAATCCTTACCTAAAGGCATATTGCCACCGGATGCTGAGCGCCGCCACAGGACGTCCGGAACTGGTTCGCCTCCGACGCGGCACTGGAATACCACTGAGCTGCCGGCCACAGCCGTCTGGTTTTGTGGGCCACGTATCAGAAATGGTCTCACTGTGGAAACGAAACCCGGGAAATCGTGAAGCAAAGGAATGTTAACATCGTATACTACTCGTTCGCTTGGTGGTTTGCAATTGAATATTGCAAATAACTAGCCAGCTGTCGGAACTGATTAGTTGGTACTAGTTTTATTGAGGAAAACGGTGTCATAGAAACGTGCCAGTGCAGTGGAAACTTACCGTGTACGCGCAGGAATGCGACTGTCGATTCCCGAATGCCAACTACATTTTTCGCCACGCACTGGTAACGGCCGTCGTCTGACTGGCGGGCATCCTGGATGGCCAGGTTGCCTCCATCGACGATGCGTATTCTAGAAGAGAGGGAGTGGAAAAATCCGTCAATGATTCAAATATTGTTAGGAATCTATTTTGAATGTTTGGATTCTCTTAATAAACCTTATATGTTTACATAAATTGACTGCTTCAGCTGATTGATTTTTATTAAATTTCAAAATTTTACAAAGAATAAATACCATTTTTGAAAACCACTCCAGAATAGTTTTAGAATCTTTATATTTGATTGAGATTTTTTTACCAATTATTTCAGGATTATTTTTGAATATTCAAACATCATTTAAAAATCATTTACGAATCGCTTTAGAATCATTTTCGAATTATATTATTATAAATTTTTGAATCATTCGAAGATCATCGATGGATCCAATTCAAATCATTTCAGAATTGTTTTATGATTAAATTAGAAGCAATCGTTTGAGAATCATTTCCAAATGGCAATAAAATAAGTATTAGTAAACTTATTCAATATGCATTGTAATCAAATCAAAATATGTAATGAAAACAATTTGAGAACCTTATGATAATTCAAAAATCATTCTGAAATCATTTAATAAATATTCTGAAAACATTTAAGGATCATTCAGGTTTCGCATTTGCATCCTTATAGAATTATTCCAGAGTTAGGATTCTTTCTAAATTTATTTCAAAAACATTTTGAGAAAATATTTTTAAAAACCATTCCAGAATCATTTTATTTTTTTTAAATCAATTTGGAATCGAGATCAAATAAATTATTCAGGGACGTCCACAAAGCAAGATTGTTTTCAGCACCATATAATGATGAAAGAATTTTAATCATTTTAAAATTATTCTTGAATCATTCGAGAATCATTTTAGAAATATTCGAAATGTTATAAATCAAGTCAAAAACAATTTAAAATTATTTCACGATCAACGCTTAACCATTTGGAATTAGAGAATTATTTAATAGTAAATAAAAAAATCATTCAAAAGCTTTTCTAGTGTCATTTGAACATTCATTAAAAAATAATCTTGAATCATTGTGAAATCTTAAAAAAATAGTTTTGAATTATTTTGGAATCATTCAGCAATCATATTCGAATTATTATAAGAACCATTTTCGGTCGTTTAAGGAAAATTCTAGAATACAATTGAGTTCACTGTAGAATTAGGATTTATTATTAAATTATTTTAGAATCCGGATTGGTTTAGTTAAGAATCGTTTTAAAATCATTTATTAATTACGGAATCATGTAATGATGTTAAAGAATCGTTTTAGATTAATTTGAGAATTTAAAATTATAAATTATTTAAAATTATTTTTCAATTGATACGAGTGTTTTTGAGTAACTTTGAAATCATTTACAATTATTTTGGCAATATTTTTGATAAATTTCGAATAATTATAGAAACTTTTCAGAAACATTTCAAAATTATTCTAGAACTGTTTTTGAATTTTTTCACAATTTTTAAGGTTTAAACCTAAAAAATTATTCAAAACAGTTGTAAAATTTATTTAAAATCACTTCAGAATCTTTGAATGACTAATGACTATAGATTTATTTCAGAGTCATGTCAGAATCATTTCGGAATTATTTAAGAATTATTGCTGAATCAGTTCAAAACCATTTAAGGATCCATCTAAGATCATTCAAGGACCATTTCTGAACTGTTTAAAATCGTTGCAGATTTTGAAATATTTTTAAAGCATATGGGTCATTCCATATGAAGTGACCACGAAAAAGCCAACCACGACCATCATAGATTTTGCTCGAAGTTGGAGGGAATATTCATCTAGTGTCACTTTGGAAAAATCTCAATTCTGGTGTCGATTGGAATGCCCCTGTGGGACCACCTCTCTTTGCTTTGATAACGCATTTTTTATCAAAACCTCATTTTTCTTTTTTTTTACAATTTATAGACGTAAGTCGTCCGAAAAATAATGATAGGTATTTTTTGAAGAAAACAAAGCAAGGAATCCAGAAAAAATATTTTTTGAGCGGATGTGTTGCCAGAAAAATTATTTTTGTATTTAAAAAATGAATTTGAATTTTCTGGCAAATGAAGCCATTTTCATTTTAAATTTGATAATTTCATATGAGCCAATCTCGAATAAGTCGGCAGTGGAATGTGATACGCATATAGATTGTGGAACAGTACCACCGTCCCCCGTAGTTTAATTGGTCAAAACACCATGCCGGAGACAGGGAGATTGAGGGTTCAAGTCCCGTCGGGATGCGCTATATTTTTCCAAACCTGTATCATATTTCCAGTTCGCTTATTTTTCGCTTTCCCTGCTGCACACATTATCTGCTTAATGAACTTTAATGTTAACGGGTAAAAGCCGTTGTTGAAAAATAGAAATTTAGTTTAGAGATTGGTACATAATACGTTGAAGTGATACCTGATTCTTACGTAAAATTTTTCGAGAAATACGATGAAATTATCAAATTTAGGATAAAAATTGCTGCGTTTGCCGAAAAAATCAAATTTATAAATACAACAATAATGTATCTGGTAATACTTGGTTTGTTGTCTTCAAGACAAACCTATCATTATTTGTCGGACGTCTCACATCTACAAGTTGCAGGAAATTAAAAAAAAAGTGGTTTTGACAAAACCACTTTATTTCAATCGACACGTAAATTGGAATTACCACTAACCACTACCGTCTGGACGAGGGAAAATTTTTTCTAAGCCTAAAAGTCACACCTTCTATTCCCGTTCATTTTCGCATCCTCGCAAACTGCATACATTGCCCGCTTTACTAAAATTTTTAATTATTCTGCAATTATTCAGGAAACATAGGGTGATCGCTCCTATATTCATCTCAGTACCTATATCCATCTCATCACGCCTTTTGACGTAGAACTACGTTTTTCTTTAGCCTACCACACAAGGATGTAAATAGGAAAACAATTAACGAAAATGAGAGGAAAAATGTCCCTTTTTAAAATGCTTTAAATGATTTCCTTGATTCTTGCAGTAATTGATTGGAAAATTATACACGCATCCACCCAAATGTAGAAAATCGTTGATTGATTATGCGAACAATTGTACTATTTGAAATATGTCAAGCCTTGTTGAAAGGAAAATTACGTCCTCTGATTGGTCGCTTGCTGCCTTTCCCAAAAAAGGTCGACAGAATAGTATAACTAGTTAGCCGCATCGTAGCGAATTGCGGAGGTAGCAGCAGCGGGTTAAGCCAGTAAACAAATAACATCACGTATCTAAGCAGCAGCGAGGTAGCACCAAACGTCTCGATATGCCAGTTAAAGGCTTCGGTCTTCTTCCCGCAATAAAGTTTTGCTTTATCTTGGCAACAACACATTTTGTGCTGAATCCAAGAAAACACAATCTGTCGCGGCCGTCTTATTTACTGAATGCGAAAACAGCTTTTACAGATTTTGAACAGCAAAATGTCTTTCTCAAGGCAAATAAACAAGTAATTGAAGGTTAATGATTTTTTGGCAATAACACAAGCATTCTGTGCTAGATCCTAGCAATCAAATTCTGTAGCGATCAAAAAAATTACTTTATTTATTTACCTTATGCCCCCACTATCGGGGCAGCACAAAAGCTGCGATCAACATAACCGATTTTGAACAACAAACTGTCCTGTTCTGTTAGAACGCCTTAACAAAGATGATTAACTCGACTTTACAGGAATAAATTGATGTCGATTCAATCAATCAACAGCGAGCAAACAAAATCGCTTGATGTTACAAACTGCAACACGATATGGGTTAAAACCGTTGCGTGTGTGAGAGCACCATCGATGTATACAAAAGTCAAATGTGAATTGTGGAATAATTCTAAAGAACATTAGAGAATGGTAAAACTGAACAGAAAGGCGTGGCCTATTTCGTAGCAACCTTCGGCTATAAAAGAGTGTTTCTGGTAATATAAACTACATTCATTAGTCGGAAGGTAAGCTGGCTCGACCGTCCACGACATTGACAGCAGTAGCAGCAGATATCAGCACTCGGCAGTAAAAGGCGGTTTCGTCTATGGCTGCCTTTAAATCAAACAAATCACTTGCCCTGTGGTTGGTCACCATGTCTCAGGAGCCGCGCGGTTCTTCTCACCTCTCGGCGTGTGTCGTCAGACTGCCGTTATTGCCCCACTACTCAGACAGCATAAAGGTTGCCATCAGCAAATCCAATTTTGAGCAGCAAAATGCCTTTTTCAAGGCAAATAAACAAGTATCGGAAGGTTAATCATTTTTTGACAACTCAAACGAGCAATCTGTGCTGGATACTAGCAATTTAAATCTGTAGCGGCCGTCTAATCTACTGAATGTGAAACAGTTTTTACAGCTCGTGTTTTCAGTGTCTTTATTCCTTCACTGTTGAGGCAGCACAAAGCAAGCATTATTAGACTTTATGACTCATTAATGAAACACCTACAACAATGCATTTGTTAATAGTGTGCGTAGTTCTACGTCAGTTATGCGGTCGTGTCTTGTGTACAACCTCCTACTTTTTTGATCAATTTATCGTCAAATTTTACCACATTTTCAACGTAAAACTTTCAACCATTTAAAAAAAACGAGAAGCAAGTAGATTTACTTTAAAAAGTTTGTAGAAATTTGACAGTAAATTGGGCAAATGAAAGAAATAAGATGAATATAGGTGCAGCTTGCTGTTGGACGAATAATGGAGCAATTACCCTATTCAATTTATTATAAGAACCGTTTTTCTGTTATCTTAGAAGAATTCTAGAATCAAATTGGATTGACTTTAGAGCTATCCAAAAGTTATTTCAGAATCATTTTAAAATCAAGATAGATTGATTTCACAATCATTATTAAATTAAGGAATCACGGAATGATAACTAAAAATAATATTAAATTAATTTGAGAATTACATTAATTATTCGGTTTATTCGATCGGAATAATGTCTTCAGCAAAGTTGTGGATTATAATCAAACAGAGCTGAAAACAAAAATTAGTTTTTTTTGAAAACATTTAAATTAGAATGTTTTAAATTTCCCTAAGTTTAGTTAACTATTTTTGGTTAACTTATTTTATGTAGTTTTTATAGAAAAAAAATTGATTGATTAAAAATAAGTTTTTTGAGATATTCAATTTAAAACCATAATTTTTTTTCTACCTCATGGTGAATATTTTGCCTGGACGGATAACTCTGGACCATTTTATTCCCAAGTTATTCTGTCATTATTTAAAAGAAAAACTTTTAAAAAATATCCTTGAATCATTACACTGGTCAACACTGGTTCGCTTCACTAGCTCAATCCGGAAAAAATGAAAGATTATAGATATTTGACCATTCCTGTGAATTTTGGTGTCCCTAGCCATTACCGTTTATTCAGAGACTAAAATGTGTTTCCTCGTCAACATAACGTTGAAGCGACGACGTAAGTTGACGCATTATTGTAATTGCTGGAGCCCCAAAATTCGTAGAAATGTTTGGATTTTTTTTTTTGTAAGATCTGGACCACTGCGACCAATGTTTTTATCTTTTGTGGTAAGGAATGTTTGAATACCAATAATCTATCATTTTGTTCCAGTTTGAGATTTTGTAATGCACTTTTTTTATTTTGTCGACCATTCGAATTGTTATAGGTAAGAACCATTTTTCTGTCATTTCAGAATAATTCTGAAAGCATATTGATTCACTTTCAGAGTCATTCACGGATTACACAGTGCAACAAACATTGACTTTTTGTTCTGCCTTGGTTTCAATATATGATTTTTTTGTGTATTTGGATGCAAAACCAAATTTCAAACCGAGTTTGAACATATTCCGACTCAGGGGCAACCATGACTCCATTTTGAATTTTTGAGAAATCGGAAATATTCGGTGTTTTTAGACGCCATTTTGTTTTAACACCAAATATCAAAATTTTAAGAGTTTGTCCACATATTAGCATCTTCTCACCCATCTTAAAAAAAACAGATCTTAAATCGGACGGAAACTGAGCTCAAAATGGTGATTCCACGAAACCGGTTTTGGCATGGTTTTAGTATATTTCACAAAGCAAAATAATATCGAGTATGCCTGAGCATTAATGGTAATGCGCTAGTATCTAAAAGTGGTAGTCAAATTATGTCTTATATTTAGTAAAAAAGGCTCAGGAATCGATTGGTTCGTGTCTGATCCACGTTAAATGTCAGCAACATATCAATTTTGCCACGATTCTCCCACAATACTAAAATAGGTTCTTCTCGATGTTTAATGTTATATCAAGAGTGTAAGCGATACTTCAAGATACAATAACAATGTGTCTTCACATGATTCTCCCCATTTTGCGGGGAGGGGGTTGCATTTTTGGCCATGGCCAGTCAAAACATAGAAATCTCGCTTCAGCTATGAGACAAATTCATCGCGTCTTCGATAAAGTTAAATGCGACCCCCTCCCCGCAAAAACCGGTTTCGTAGAATCACCGTTTTGAGCTCAGTTTTTGTCCGATTTAAGATCTATTTTTTTAAAAGATGGGTAAGAAAATGCTTATATGTGAACGAACTTTTAGAACTTTGATATTTGGTCTTAAAACAAAATGGCGTCGAAAAAACATCGAAAATTTACGATTTATAAAAAATTCAAAATGGCGCCATTATTGCCCCTTAAGTTGAAATATTTTCAAACTCGGGGGAATTTATTTTCGCATCAAACTACATCAAAAAACCAAAAATAAAAGCCAAGGCAAAAAAATTGTTGCACTGTGTTATTTTTAAATCAGTTTAGAATCAAAATAGAATTTATTTAGAACCATTTTTGGAACATTTATGAATTAAGGATACATGAAATGATACTTGGGAGATTAGAAGAATAATATCAAAATTATTTTTAAATCATACTTATAACAATTCAAGAACAATTTCAATGTTATTTTTGAATCGTTCTTATCTACTTTTAAATCAATGAGAAACAATGATCCTGTCTGGACAGCTGTACGCTTCGTTTTCGCTTTCCCAACTACATATATTAAGGTCACTTATTACGCGTTTTTTTACGCAGCTTTTTTACGCGGATTCCTGGAATTTACGCGGTTTTGTTTTATGTGGATTCCGGAATTTACGCGGTTCTTTACGCGGATTCCCGAATTTACGCGGTTCTTTTTGCGCGGATTTCGGTTTCTCTTCACTTGGATTGCAGAATTTACGCGGATTCCGGAATTTACGCGGTTTTTTACGCGACACGTATCCCCCGCATAAAAAGCGACTTTAGTGTACACACTGTCACTGTCTGTTTTATTTTTAATGTATATTTGCAACAAATAGTTCGTATTGTATAAACATTTGTTTACATTCAATATAAGACTAATTCTACTGGCAAATTAACAAATATTCAAACATTTTCCGAATGCTTTCCTGAAATTTTCCTTATCATTCCATTGTTTTTCCCTCAACTCTTTTTTAAAGCCGAACAAGGACAAATCTGTCCCTCCCATATTGAAAGCTATTGCTCTCACCGTCAGCCATAATGCTGCTTTCTGGTTTGGTGCCTTGTTGTTAATCTCAAACGAAAGAATATCCACCAAATCATCTACCTCATATAACTTTTAGGAATGCTAAAATCATACCGGATTCATTCTAAAATTATTCTAGAGTTTTTTTTTTCAAAATAATTTTTGAATGATTTTGGAACCATTTTTAAATCTTTAGAACTATTCGAAAAAAATTCACTTGAGATTTTTTTTCTAATAATTTTGGGTTAATTATGAAGTCATGTCAGAATCATGCCGGATTTTTCTCAAATTATAACAGAAGTAATTTTAAACTATTCAAGGATTTAAGAACCATGTCGCAACTGTTTAAAATCATTACAGATTTCAGAACCATTTTCTAAGAATGATTTCAAAATTGTTCCAGAACAACAGTTCTTTTCATCGAATTTAATATAAATATGTTGTATTTAGGATCATTTTATCAAATTTCCAAATGGTTTGTACTGAATATTCTTTGTTGAACACCGGTTTTCGTTCTGATGTTCGATGTGGTAGTTTTTAGCAGTAATGTAGAAAATGTATTATATTGTATTATTTTTTATATATGTCCAAAGTCTAAAGTCATACAACCTAAGTTGCAATAAGCTCAATAGTTAATGTATAAAAGCTATGAAATTTCAGCAGAAGATAATTATCATTAAAAATATGCTTAATAGATATCTAAGGCGGCATCCATAAATTACGTAACGCTAATAAGGGGAAGGGGTATATCCTTTAGTGTTACAATTTGTTACACAGGGGAGGGAGCAGGTTAGATAAGCGTTGCGTACTACAAAACTTTGGAGAGACTCTTGAAAAACATTTCGTTACATATGAGGGGTGGGGGTCCAAAAGTTGGGTTTTTTGCGTTATGTAGTTTATGGATGTCGCCTAAAGTCAGCTCCTATACAGCTGTGAAAGCATATCTTTAAATTTGCAGTACTAAACAAAGTGATAGAAAATACAAAAGCATTGTGAGATTTTTCACAGATACATATCATAGTAATTCGAAACCAGTTCGAATCTGTCGAAAAAAAAACTTTTATCTCGAATCTACACTGCGAGTATTGTAATGTTCAATTTTATAATACATGGGGGGTATGAATAGCAATTTCAATTTAAAAAGATCACCGTTTGCATTCGATCTGCTTTTACCATTTTTTTCAGTATAGTGAAAACAAAGCGTACAGCACATTTCACATTCAAAAAAAAGAAAAAACATACGTACCGCTTTGAGTTCGCCAAATCCATCGTCTGTCCGTTTTTGCGCCAAAAAATGACCGGCTCGGGATAGCCCTTCGGTGGTCCACATTCCAGCAGAGCGGTTTCTCCTTGCGCCACCCGGGTGTTCTGGGGCTCCAGCCGAAATTCCTCGCGAAGAACTGAAAACGAAACAAACATTTAGCACAATTTTCTAAAATCCGACCAGATAACGGCGTTGGCCCAGTTTCAAATAGTTGCGAACAAAACTCTTCCCTACCCTCCCTATCTGATAAATGGAGTTTCCGTTTTCGATTTTTCTCCACCTCTCAAACACGCACATACATGCCGCCACCATCTGGTTGCCTATCTGGTTGCCGAATCCACAAGCAGCGGGATATCCTCTGCTCTATCACGTGATATTTAGATTTAGATAAATTGTTCCCGGCAATAATTCAATCGTTGTACCAAGCGGACTTCCAAATAACCGAACACGCACAACCACCCGCCTGGAAGTTTCCACCGAACTTTTCACACGGCAACAGAGAGCGTGTTGTTTTTTTTTTTCTCGATGTTTTCCACCAGCACCAGAAGCAACGGTAGATAGGTAGATACAGCTAGCGCAAATTTCCGGCTGTTTCACAATAGCAAAGCCTACAAAAAGGGCAGCCAGCCTTGCAAATGTACGCCGTGTTGACCCGGAAACATTGGTTTCGCTTTCAATCAAAGAACACCCCCACCAGTGCCCGTCACCAACGCCAACAGCGGCTCCATTGCTCGACGCATGCGAAGGTTGTAGCTCCAACACACAGTGGATGAAATGTTGTTTGTTCTATTATAAAAAGAGTTTTTATCCAATGCTTCAAGAAAATAATTTAAGATTTTTAATCAAATAACTTAAATAGCTCATCAAACCAATTTTTCAAACAACATATGAAAAATGAATCTCAAAAAGTTTTCATAAACCCAACCGTTTCACCCATTATCCCGAAGACTCCCGCCAGGACATATGACTGAAAGAGGCTTGCGGATATCAATATCAGGATCCCCCCATGCCTGCCGATGATAGATTTACCGATGTGCCTCACGAAAAGCTCACAAACTCAATCCGACGGATCACCCGGGCACCACATGGGACTGTTTCCTTCCCGTTTTCGTGCCTCCCTGTGCAGCATCCTGCGAAACGGAGAAACTGGCAAGAACAGGAAAAAAATCTTGTTTGGATTCGAAGTCAATTGACATGTATCTGTCGATCATTATTACCGTGAAATATGGCACACAACGTGTCTCCGATGGCACACTCTCCATGAACCGATTCCTGCCGCCAGCCGGCTTTGATCTTCGTCCGACAGCTACGGGAGCCGTGTCTCTGGGTATTATGGTTTGGGTATACTGCCCTGCGGCCAGATGGATCACAGGGCAATGGTCGAAAAAAAAGTCTGTGTCACGTACAGATTCAGCAGGACACGATTTTTAAGTTCTGCCTGCTGCCGCCGTCGTCGGTTGCACAGATGTTGACACTGACGCGCTTCGACATGGACGAAGCGATGGTAAAATTTGTACAAATTTAATGCAGTGTGTAATAACGAACAACTGCGATTATTCTCAGTGTCAAACGACGAGGTAATAAAATTAACGTGGAATTGAAAGGCAATCTGAATGCAGAGTAAAATGTAAACAAAGGTCTTCCATAGAATCTTTTACTTACAAAACAACCATATATCATGGACGTTAGCAGCATCGTGAAAAAGCTTAGAACTAGAAATCGATTACCATTAAAAGCGCACAACGTTCTCGTTTTTGCTCTGCCCGAAATATCAAACACACCTGAGTCGCAACCGATTCATGATTTATGCTCCAGAAAAGAAAGGACCTCAACAGCTACAACGGAGGCTTAATCGTGTACGTACACAACGCCGGAGGAAGCTAAACTTTCCAAAGTAACTTCCCAGCTTTCAATGACGAACAACGAACAAACCGATTTTCTCCCCTTCCCAACCACGGAATCGGCATCAGGCAATGAAGCCGAAAATGGAGCTCCCGGTCGAAGAAAAAGAAATCTGGAAATCACGTTTATCCAAACAAGATTAGAAGCCGATCCCTGGGATGTACCGACCATTACGAATCTCTTCGTCCGATGATGACGATGTAGAAGACGTGGGTGTCAAAGGGAGCAAGTTTTCTAAGATTTACAAGCACCCCTTCGCGATGCTGCAGTCTCGTGCAGCCGTGTAGGTCGATATGGCAAAACATACGCACGCAGTTTCCTTCTCCCCGCTTGGGTCACATATGGCGTTCTGTCGTCGGAATCAATTTATGGGGGTTGATCGTGATTGCTTCTCGTTATGCCGCTGCTGTTGCTACTGCCGAACTAAATTCCGAATGGCAGCAGTGGAGCAGTTTTCTTTGTGGCTGCGGCAAACGAACTCATGAGAAATCGTAAAGTTTGAGACGTTCGTCCCTTGCTTGTTTTTTTCTTCTAACTTTCCATCCTTTTCCGTCGTTGAAATATCGAGTTCAGGTGGTGCAGAATGGTATAAGATATTTTTTCCTGTTTGTCAAATAGAATATCGGTATGAAAAAAGACGTAAGTTAAGGGTTGCGCCAGGAGCATGTTTGGAATAAAATTAATAAAAAATGGCACCGAAGGAGAACGTGATGAAATGAAATGATATATTCATGAGAGATGCCACCCTACGACTAACATTTAGCAGTAGAATTCTAAATGAAGCTTAAACTTCCCATTCAGTGTGTCAGTACTTGATAATTTAACTAATCCCAGTTCCAGATTAACCCTCGCTTCGAAACGATCCAATTACAGCCGAATAACACGAATCGTTCTAGTAGTCGAGTCCGATTTGGATCCGAGCACCTCCTTCAAAAAGCATAAACGGAGGCAGTTAAAAATCCAATATGCATTCATTTCCTATCAGGATATCGACCCATTATAGGCGATATTAGTTCAGTTTTACGATGTGCATCTACCGAATATTGGTTGTATTGCTGCAACCGTTCTGGGGAAACTTTTCAGCATTCGTATTAGACAGGAGTCCAACGACCAAAGCGCAGGAGGGTTGCTTCTGGCAGTGATATTTTCGTTTGAATTTCAAGTTACACACGACGATAGGCTGAAGTGCATGGGGGAGAGAATTTGCATTTACTTCTCGGTTTGTTTCAACACGTTTAACACGGTTTAAATAACCGAATCATCACGTTGAACATGGTTCTCCATTGCATTTTAATTGAAGAAGTTCATGATTCCAAGAATTAAGATGTCGAGAAGTAAAGATAGGAGTCTCAAGATGATAAACTATGAAAAAATAGCAAGTAAACCTGAACTGAGAACTTTGATAATTCACCAGATAACAAAATGAGAAATTCGGAAGTTAAAGAGTTGGAAGTTCAAACTCCAGAAGTTGAAAAATTCGAAATTTTAAAAATCTTGATAGTTATAAATTCAGTAGCTTAGATTTTTTTTTCATATATGTTTTTTTATATAGGCAATTTATTTGCTTAAATCCTTTGAAAAAATCAAAGTAGACACTCCTAGGAAAAATAAATTGTTTTGCTAACTAAAACTTTATTTCTTTGTTTCTTTGTTTCTTTGTTTCTTTGTTTCTTTGTTTCTTTGTTTCTTTGTTTCTTTGTTTCTTTGTTTCTTTGTTTCTTTGTTTCTTTGTTTCTTTGTTTCTTTGTTTCTTTGTTTCTTTGTTTCTTTGTTTCTTTGTTTCTTTGTTTCTTTGTTTCTTTGTTTCTTTGTTTCTTTGTTTCTTTGTTTCTTTGTTTCTTTGTTTCTTTGTTTCTTTGTTTCTTTGTTTCTTTGTTTCTTTGTTTCTTTGTTTCTTTGTTTCTTTGTTTCTTTGTTTCTTTGTTTCTTTGTTTCTTTGTTTCTTTGTTTCTTTGTTCCTTTGTTTCTTTGTTTCTTTGTTTCTTTGTTTCTTTGTTTCTTTGTTTCTTTGTTTCTTTATTTCTTTGTTTCTTTGTTTCTTTGTTTCTTTGTTTCTTTGTTTCTTTGTTTCTTTGTTTCTTTGTTTCTTTGTTTCTTTGTTTCTTTGTTTCTTTGTTTCTTTGTTTCTTTGTTTCTTTGTTTCTTTGTTTCTTTGTTTCTTTGTTCCTTTGTTTCTTTGTTTCTTTGTTTCTTTGTTTCTTTGTTTCTTTGTTTCTTTGTTTTTTTGTTTCTTTGTTTCTTTGTTTCTTTGTTTCTTTGTTTCTTTGTTTCTTTGTTTCTTTGTTTCTTTGTTTCTTTGTTTCTTTGTTTCTTTGTTTCTTTGTTTCTTTGTTTCTTTGTTTCTTTGTTTCTTTGTTTCTTTGTTTCTTTGTTTCTTTGTTTCTTTGTTTCTTTGTTTCGTTGTTTCTTTGTTTCTTTGTTCTTTGTTCTTTGTTCTTTGTTCTTTGTTCTTTGTTCTTTGTTCTTTGTTCTTTGTTCTTTGTTCTTTTTTCTTTGTTCTTTGTTCTTTGTTCTTTGTTCTTTGTTCTTTGTTCTTTGTTCTTTGTTCTTTGTTCTTTGTTCTTTGTTCTTTGTTCTTTGTTCTTTGTTCTTTGTTCTTTGTTCTTTGTTCTTTGTTCTTTGTTCTTTGTTCTTTGTTCTTTGTTCTTTGTTCTTTGTTCTTTGTTCTTTGTTCTTTGTTCTTTGTTTTTGTTCTTTGTTCTTTGTTCTTTGTTCTTTGTTCTTTGTTCTTTGTTCTTTGTTCTTTGTTCTTTGTTCTTTGTTCTTTGTTCTTTGTTCTTTGTTCTTTGTTCTTTGTTCTTTGTTCTTTGTTCTTTGTTCTTTGTTCTTTGTTCTTTGTTCTTTGTTCTTTGTTCTTTGTTCTTTGTTCTTTGTTCTTTGTTCTTTGTTCTTTGTTCTTTGTTCTTTGTTCTTTGTTCTTTGTTCTTTGTTCTTTGTTCTTTGTTCTTTGTTCTTTGTTCTTTATTCTTTGTTCTTTTGTTCATTCTACTTTTTGTTTTTCCCTTTTTATCTGCTTCCGGTTTTTTCTTTATTCTTTTCTCTCTGTTTTACTTTTTTTCTCTTCTTTCTATATTTCGTTTTTCCCATTTTACAATTTTACTCTTACATTTCCATTATTTATTTTTCCCTGGTACTTCTTAACTCTATTTTCTTGTTTCCTTTTTTTCTCAAGTGTTTACCACTTTCGTCTTGCCTTTTCCCTTCATCCAGTTTCCTCTTTCCTCTCTTCTTGGTTCTCTCTTTTCTTAACTTCTTGTTATTTTTCTTTTTTTCTAGTTTTTCTTTTACTTTTTCGTTTATTTCTGTTTTCAAATTCGTTTTGTTCATTTTTTTTTCTTTTTTTTTTCGCTTTCCACGTGCTTCTTTCCCTTCTCATTTCCTCTATCCTCTTTTGTCTTCTCAATTTGCTTCATCCTCGTTCTTTCTTCTTTTTTTCACGTCAAATTTTCCTCTTTCCTCTTCTTATGGTCTCTTTTGTCCATCATCTTCCCGTTTTCTCTTTGGGGCCATCCACATACCACGTGGACAGCTTTGGGGGGGCCACGGCCCATACAAAATTTGTAGAATTTATATGAGCAGTTGTCCAGGGGGTAGGGGGGGTCAAAATGGTTTAAAATCTGTCCACGTGGTATGTGGATGGCCCCTTTTCAATTTCTTCGTTAAATTTTAACCTTCCTTGACATTTTTCTTATTATCTTGCATTATTCATATTTTTCTCTTGCTTCTTCTTTCTCCCTTTCTCATTCTCCCTTGTTTTTACTTTTCTCTTTACTTTTTACTTGTTTTTCATGTAATTTCACTAATTCATCCATTTTATTTTTAACATATTCATGTTTCACAATTCCTAAATATTTTTGTTAAAAATTTGAAAGTTATTTAGCTAACAGAATCGTATTTCAATTTATCAAGCTAAGATTGGGTTCTATTTCATCGTTTTCGTGAAGCTTCAAGAAATTTATAGTATCCTTTGCTTTCAACCTCTACTATTTTCCAATCGCTCTTGTTTCTTGCTCTCTATTTTTCACTGGATTCAA
The DNA here is from genome assembly GCF_029784165.1 of Wyeomyia smithii. NCBI lineage: Eukaryota > Metazoa > Arthropoda > Insecta > Diptera > Culicidae > Wyeomyia > Wyeomyia smithii. The sequence continues at coordinate 63,560,654 of NC_073696.1, forward strand.
TAGAGAAATTTTACCGCTTTTCTACCCAATTCTAACTACTTTTGTTCCTTTTTATGATTCCCATTTTTTGTTATTTCTCTCATTTCATTCCTCAATTTGAATCTGACTTTTCTCCAAATGTTTTATTTATTTTTGTTTTTACTTCACTATTTTTAGTGCCGTTCCTCTTGTTCCTATTCTTGGTTACTTATACAATTTTTTTTTGTTTTTTTTTTCTTTTCTTTTCTTCTTTCTTTTTTACCTACTAATTTCCTTGTTTCCTTTTTTATCCTTTTTTCATTCAATAATATTTTTATTAACTTTAGCACTATCTTTCCTCCTCTTTTTCTGTTTTTTTTTTCATTCCTCTTAACTTTCTAGTTAACATTGACTTCAGATTCCTATTGTATGTGAAGAAATGATTGATTGATGATTTGAAAAAAAAATCGAATTAAGGTATCATGAAAGTTGAGAAATTAAGAAGTAACTGAGAAGGTTGAAAAAAAGTTAGAAATTTGAAACTTAAAAAATTTCGAAGTTCAGAAACAAGGGATTTTAAAATTTTCTAGTTCAAAAGTTTACAAGTTTAAATGTTTAAAAGTTTAAAAGTTGATACTTTGAAGATTTAGGAAATTAGAATAAACTTTCAATAGTTTTGAAATTTGAAAACATAGAATTTCAATAGTTTTAGAGTGAGGAAGTTCTGAACTTTAGAAGTTCAGAAGTTTTTTCTTGAATTCAAACTTACTTTCAAATAAACGCAATATTTTTTTTCTCTGTGTCGCTCTTTTTCCTTTCAAAAAAGTTTGAATCTCCCCATTTTGGAACAACTGATGAGGAGACTCGCTTGTCCCATTATAGACAGGACCTAGGTCCCATTTTTTCAAACGTGGTCTTCATAACGCGGGTTTAAATTGTTCTAATAGAGAAAAAAGGAAGGAGAAAATTTTTGGACTTTCTACAACTGTGTTTTCGAACACATTCGCGCGAAACGCTTTTATCCACTTATGTAGGAGAGAAGGAGTGCCTAATATGATTTTTACCCAACATTGTCAGCTATTATATACAGAAAATGGAATAGGTTTATCTCATCTCAGTTATTTGTAAAGATTCTAAAGTACTGTTCGATAGAACGTGCACCTTGTTTATAATGGGTTAATGCTGAAATAGAATATACAAGTAAACAGGGTAATTTATTACTAAATAAATCTATGTACCAATGATCGAGTATAGATAATCAAAACCACTATTGCTAAAATTTTGTTATTCTCATGACGTTCTATCGATAATGCTTATGCAATCCGATTGCAATTTTCTTAGGCAGAAATCAAGACGTTCTTAACTGCGGAACCGGCAGTGATTTCGTCTGACCGCCTCGAACAGAGCCGCACGTCCATCGAAACAAGCCAGTCCTACAAATTTCACTCCACATCCCCCACTCCAGCATCTTGTAGGAGGACTCTTCGCTCCCTAAACGAGTTCCGCCTCAATTGTTTGTCCACTTGTCACACAATGGTACTAAAGACAGGCCGCTTGTTCCATTGTGCACAAACCATGTTCAATTTATTTGCGTTTCAAACGCATCGTTGTGTAAAATTTGTTCTATTATCATGTTTCCCATCATTATACATACACGTACTCGGTGTGTGTCTTCGGCTGTTGCAATTCCAATCAACTCCGGAGCAAGTGTCTTGTATGGAGAACAGAACACATTTTACGAAAGGCTGATCCTATTTTATAGTCTGGTACGTGTCGCCCTACTGGGCTGGTTCACCACAAGTTAAGATAATCTTTGTCCAAACGAATCATTTCTTAGCTGGCTGCAATCCTGTTGGAATAAATTTTCCATCGTCCTAATTTTCAAGTAAACGTATGGATAAATGGATAAATAACTGTCGAACCGTTCGTTGATTTGAATAACATTTTCTGATATGCCTTACTCGATGGTGGCTCTTCAATGCGACCGTTGATTGTGGACTATTATTGATTTTACATACTAATGGGTATGAAGAGTACTTAAGTGATGTACCCACCATCGATTATGATTGGTTGATTGGAGTAGAAAAACTGCGCTTGGTTGCAGTGGTTTTCAATAAATCGTTCGATTTGCTCTTTTCGAATCCAGCAAGCCGTTAACAGATTGTTTGAGTTTGTTTTCATCCTATTAACCCTCACTCATGTAAGCTGATTATTTTAATAACCAAGATTAACCACGTCTCAGATGGAGGTTACGTTAATTACATTAATAGCTTGCTCTTTCTGGTCACTTCTTCACCTTTTGAAATAATTCCTATTTCTTTTGAAGTGCGACTTTTTTGACAAATAACCTTTTGCGGAGGGTCTTTTCAATCCATCAATTCAATGAATTTTGTCAATTTTCCGCCACCCCCGCGGTTGGGTTTGCTCACATGAATTATTGGCCAAAAACAGCGACGAAACGAGCTTCACAACAAAGAGCAAAAGTACCAAGGCGAAGTCCTTGACACATCCCATCACACCATTCGGGACGATCGTTGGGTATACTTTCGCAATTTCTACTACTTCCGTCAGCCACACACCGGCAAAAGGGGGCGAGTATGATAAATTAAAATTGACGTATTTATTTGCGACGACGAGTACGACGAACGACGACTGGGAGGAAGGACGTTTCGTTTGCGAATAAAAAGTTTTTCTTGCAGTTCATTCGACCGGTGCGGTGGTGGAGGCTCCCGACAATCATCACCCGCTGGTTTTGTTCCCGCAAAGATATTCGCACGTGCTTATAATGAATGAATGTGGTCTATACTACGAGTGGGTTCGGGTTGCGTGGGAGCTGTATGACAGTGGGGTTCGTGCTGAGTAAAATACACAGGCCAAGGTCGAAAAGGGGGTGATTTTTGGTACTGTACTGCTTTTTATGGATGTAGCCAGACATAGGATTATCAAGAATATTTTAGGTTCAAACAGACGAATAAGATAGATACTAATTCCGTGCCAGATTTTCTGCACCGTTTAAATTGAAAAACTAGACTTGAAGTGTTTGACTTTATTGCTCTATGTTCAAGCGATGAGTTTTGAAAATGAAAACATTTGCGTTTGTTTTGCGTTTGTTTAACATAAAAAGGAAGTTCTAATATCTCTAATAATCCTATGAAGTTTCTATGCAAATAGATACATGAAGTAATGTTATATAAAATGAAAAAACTAAACATTAAAATAACAACAAAACAAAATGCGATCTTTTTCGTCAATTTGTAACTTAAGATGCAAAATTGAATTCCGTATAACCGAAAAAAAAGTGGACCGTGTGTCATCGTTCAACATCTCATATCACTGCCGCCTGCCATCAGCAGCAGCATCCGATTCGAATAAAACCCAAACGAGGCGCCATCATCGACGGGCACACTGAATGCCATCCCAGTGCAGCTGGGATTGTCTGCACTGCACTGCGGTAGACGGCTTTCCGGCCACGAAACTGTTTGAGATGCAGATTTAGCGTAATTATTAAATTTGTTCCTGCGGCGGTCCTGACTCATGCTGTACGTCGCTCGGTCGGCACGAGGCGGAACACAACCAACTAACAAACCATCCGCCGGAGCGGGCGTTCATGGCAGATTTCCGGCCAAAACTGCAAGCAAAAAGTTTACACTTGTGCGATTGTTATTCAAATTTATTCAAAACATTATATGTGGCAACGCGGAGAAAACTTTTCTCCGGAATTAAACAATGCACCCGCGGTGCAGCGACGTACAGTGCAACGAGTGACGGGCCGAGAATGGAGTTTTGTTACTTTGCAGATTTATAGGTTTCGACCAGCGCCTAGCACAATTCCTTCACTTGATGACAAAACTTCCGTTCTCGCTATATTTTGATGCATCGAAACTCATAAAACTTTCGAGAACATTAACATTACTCATCTAAACATATTCATCACATATTTTTGGAGCGGAGTTTTTCGCTACGTCCCCTTAAATGTGTAACGTACGTGTATCTAGATAGGATAAATGCTTGATTCAATTTGACTTTAAATACCGCACACGTTACAAAAGATCCACTCATCCAACCAGCCGGTTAGACGTGCGGAGTTCCACAGACCGTCATCATTTGCCTCCCAGTCGCCGCCGCACCAGCTTTTGTCATTCGTGAGCTCTGAAGACGAGTGACGGCGCGAAGAGCGAAGACTTCATTACAGTCATTATCCTATTAGAAACGAAATAAAATTAAGTGAATCGTAAATTACCCGATTCATAACTTTAGTTATCGTTTGGGGAAAGTGTGTGTTGTTCTGATGAACCAATCTCGGAGATCGGTCGGAGGTCCCGAGGTCCCGAATCATGGGGAAGCTGGTCGCTGGTGGTGTATGTGTGTGTGTGTATTTATATCCAGCATTTTTTTCTGGATTTTACGTTTTCCCTTTTGGTTGATTTGTGCATATTTTATAAGACAGATGAATGGGAGATGATTAACTGCAGCAGCAGTCTGCTGAGAATAGAACACAGTCTCCTGTTGCGGATGTGCACAACTTGAGTTCGGAATGATTTTAGCTTGGAATGTAGGAAAAAATGTATGAATGCCATACGTTGATACTGCAAAAATTTTATGGCTATTTGCAGCGGTGATGGTGGTCTACCATTTTTCGTCCTGAAGTCCGATTGGAAACAAAAGTAGTATTGGAAAACCCTGTTTCAGTGAAATATATTGGAATACATCAAAATGATGATGAACAAATTTTGCTGTCAAACTTAATCAAACCGTGTGTTGCACACTGGAATTGATGAAGTTGTTGAAGTTGGAGAGAGTATAAATTAAGGACCTGCGAACAAAAATAAAATTAAGAAAATCACATACCTGAATAGTTAGGAGGAATTTGGATTAGATTTGAGTATTGACAACAATTTTAACGTAGAACTACGTTTTTATTTAGCCTACCACATAGGGATGTAAATAGGTAAACTATTAACGAATAGGGGACGAAATATGTCCCTTTTTAAATGCTTATAAATCGGTTTGTTTTCAACCGATTTCCTTCATTTTTGCAGCAATTGTTTGGAAAATTATACATGCATCCACCCAAATGTAGAAAATTGTTGATTGATTATGCAAACTATTGTACTATTGATAATTGTCAAGCCTTGTTTAAACGAAAATTACGTCCTCTGATTGGTCGTTATATGATTGCTTCCCATGCACGGTCGACAGAATCATATACTTCGCAATTGAAAACATGCTGTTTGGCCTATATAAGAGCCTGTTTCAGCCGAAGCCGCTCATAATAGTTCTGGACAGTGACAAATTGTCAACAGCAGTCGTCCTTTCTTTGCAGCAGCACTAGCCCTGTGGTTGGACACCACGTCTCAGGAGCAGCGCGGTTCTTCTCAGCGTGTGTCGCCAGACTGCCATTATTCCCCCGTGTTAGGGCAGCATGAAGATCGTCATCACTAAATCCAATTTTGAACAACAAAATGCCTTTTTTCAAGGCAAATAAACAAGTAATTGAAGAGTAAAAATTTCCTAGCATCAACACAAGCAAACATTCTTCGCGGGATCCTAGCAATCAAATTCTGTTGTAGTTTATTTAGTTATTACCCCCACTGTTGGGACAGCACAAAGGCTGCGATCAACATAACCGATTTTGAATAACAAACTGCCCTGTTAGAACGCATTCACAAAGGCAGTTAATTAGAAAATGCAGAGCTAATATGAAGTCGATTCAATCAATCAGCATTAACAGAATTTCGTCGTCTCCCAGCTGCCAAGTTGCAACATGATGCAACACGCAACAACGAGCAAACGAAATCGCTTGATGTTACAAACCGCAATGAAAAATAAAATACGGGTTAAAACCGTTGCGTGTGTGATAGCACCATCGGTGTTTATTCGCTAGAAACAAATATCGAATGCGAATTGTGGAATAATTCGTCTAAAGAATATTAGAGAATTAAACAACTGAAAAGAAGGGCGTGGCCTACTACGTAGCACCCTTCGGCTATAAAAGAGTGTTTCTGGGAAAACTAGCTACATTCATTAGTCAGAAGGTGAGCTGGATGGACCGGACCGTCCACAACGTTGACAGCAGTAGAAGCAGATACAGCACTCAGAAGTAACAGCGGGTTGCGCCTGTGGCTGCCTTCAAATTAAATAAACCACTTGCGCTGTGGTTGGTCCCCATGTCTCAGTTGCAGCGCGGTTCTTCTCAGCGTGCCTCGCCAGACTGCCATCATTCCCCCACTGTTGGGGCAGCATAAAGATCGTCCTCACCAAATCCAATTTTGAACAGCAAAATGCCTTTTTTCAAGGCAAATAAACAAGTCATTGAAAGTTAATAATTTTTGACAACGTAAGCAAGCATTCTGTTGCTTGCTTACGTTGTCAAAAATTCTGTTCATTTCTGTTTCTAATTCCAGCAGTTACATCTGTCGCGGCCGTCTAATTTACAAAAGGTGAAATAGCTTCCACAGTGCATGTTGTCCGTGAATCTTAACTCCCCCACTGTTGGGGCACAAAGGTTGCAATCAGCAACCGATTTTGAACAGCAAAATGCCTTTTTTCAAGGCAAATAAACAAGTAATTGAAGGGTGAAAATTTTCTAGCATCAACACAAGCAAACATTCTTCGCGGGATCCTAGCAATCAAATTCTGTTGTAGTTTATTGACGTAGAACTACGTTTTACTTTAGCATACCACACAGGGATGCAAACTGAAAAACTGGGACGAAATTTGTCCTTTTTCAAATGCTTATAGGCCGGTTGGTTTTCAACCGATTTTCTTCATTCTTGCAGCAATCGATTGGAAAATTATACACGCATCTGCCCAAATGCAGAAAAATGTTGTTTGAATCTACGAACTATTGCACTACTGAAAATTGTCAAGCCTTGTTGAAATAGAAATAACGTCCTCTGATTGGTCGCTTGCTTTCTGTGTGTGTATGATATGGTATGTTGTGTGTGTATGATATGATATCATGAGTGTGTGTCTGTATGATATGCTATGATGTGTGTGTGTCTATGATATGGTATGGTTTGTGTGTGTGTGCTGTGTATGGTATTTAACTCGGCACGTTCTGCTAACTGCTGAATCCGGTTCACGAAATTCACGACCCTTCATTAGTAGACATTATAACTTATTACCCAAGTAAAAAAGGTTTTATCAAAGTTTCATAGCGCTGAATACAGCCAAAAAAGCGCTATGAAACTTTGATAAAACCAGTTGTGTTACTAGGGTAATGAAACACTCAATGCATTTGTTAATAGTGTACGTAGTTCTACGTCATTTATGCAGTCATGTCTTGGATACAACCTCCTACTTTTATTTGACGTCGAATTACGTCTTACGGCAAAATTTTGGGCACCCATCGAGAGCTTCACAATTTCAAACGCTTATAACTCAGTCTGTTTTCAACGAATTACTTTCATTCATGTAGTAATCGATTTTTTCTGTATGATTTGGACCACTGCGAACATTATTTCGATCTTTTTTGGTAATCAATTTAAAAATAAGCAACGGTTGCACCAAAATGTGAACAATTGTAATTTCATCCTGCTAACTATTTTTTTTTTTTTTTTTTTGAACCAGAATGATATCCAGAGGCTGAAAATTGGCCACAGATGCCATTTTAAAATTCAAGTTGGTGACTTCCAGCTCCTGGAAAACTGTCTAAAGCGTCACTTTAAAATCTGTTTAGTGAAATGCAGTCTCTGTGCGATAGCGGGCACTAGTAAATACATTCAATGAAAATTTGACTCATTTTGACAACACATGAGCCGTCTAGTTTTGAGTGTTAAATCAGCTTCTCACTGTTTATTTTATCACAAGGAATTACTTTATTCGAACAGTCAGTGATAACGCCATATGTGATCGGTATCTTATCCGATATTGAATTGAACAACAAATTAAAAAATGACTGACACGCAAGCAGCCGGGCTTTCTTGTAAAAGTATTCTACTTCATCCTTGCGATCGTGGCTTTGCACACAACCCTCCTGTGATTTTTTTTCAACTCTCGATGCGCCTCAGTCGTCTTTTTCTTTGAATGAAATAAGAAAAGTAATACCTCCCGCAAATGACTTTTGGCACAAAATAAGACATTTTTACGCAATTAATTTTTCAAATCCCGTCACGCTTTTTGACTCTTGTCATTAAAAGGCCGTTAATTTTTTGAAGACTTTTGGTATTCCCTAAGGCCTTTACCTCATCACAGAAAGGAGTGGCAACAAGGCCAGTTGGATGATGTGCGCGGTTTCGCTCTACGTATGATTTTAGTAAAAAAGTTTTTTTTTCGCAAGAAATGTTAGTGCGGTTGGTCAAGTTTTGAGTTCAGGTTCTGCTGCTACCCGGAAAAGTGCAGAAAGGAGCCAACGGATCGTTCTAAAGCCGATAAGCAGGCATTTCATTCGAAATGTTTCGAAGTGCTTCGTTTTTTGTTTGTTTCAAGGTCTCACTTGAGAAAGATCAAAATAGATCGTTTTTTCAGGTTGTATGATGTGTATGACTGAATAATGACAATTGTGTGCGTGCTGAGCACTGAGGTATTTTGAATCTCTTGGTGTTTGTTTCTCTGGTTTTGAAGTTAATCAGTATATTGAGGTCGTTTGGTTTAATACCATTGCTGGCAGGTTTGTGTTTTTTTTCCATAATGGGCTATAGACGTGCGGGTATTTCTTAACGAAGGAACATATTTTTTATTGCTTGGTTTTCCTTAACGTCTTAATGAATGTTCTGCATATTTTGTTTGGTTCATGCGCACTCGTTAGCAAATCTTAGTTTTAGCATGAATATTGGTACATGAATATTTTTAAAAAATTCGGTAAAAATCGTGTTGTCGTGGTACGATGCCATGACGACTGTATTTTGGTTATAATTAAAGCTCAAATTCATGTCATCAGTTAATTAACGTTTAAGCTGGTTATTATGAACTTTTTGTAATCAATTCCAATTTTTATAGAGGGATTATAGGAGTCATTTCACTTGGAAATTACACTACTTTATAAGGTCCGCTCAACATGTTCTGATGCTTTTGACCTGTTTCCACCAGGAAAATGTGTATAGAGATTCATAGTGATTTCACCGACGTCCGTCTGAAAACTTACCTGGCCACTGCGGGGTTAAGGTTGGCCTTCGCGTTTGCGTGGAGGTCATAGAAAATATTTTTCATTTTCGGTGTATATGTTTCATATGTATGTCAAATTTCTCCCTCCATTCCGCTTGTAAATGGAGTTCAGAGTGGGTAATGTACGTCTGTACAATAACTGAAAAGAAGTATAACAGGTTAGCCTGTGAGTGATACGGGCTAGCAATAATTTTCTCAATCTTTAATATCTTGCACATATCTGTCTTGAAGACACTCAAAAAATTTGCCCCATTATCGTAACTAATTCTAGCGGTACCCCAAATATACAAAAAAGGTGTTACGATCAAAATTGCTCAAACAAAAAAGTGAGCAAATCTGTTTTTTTATTAGAAAATCAAACCATGTGTCTTTGTTAAAATTCTTTGTTCAAATCGTACAGAAAAAAAGAAAAATATTTAAACATGCTTCATTTCTAGCGAATGCGAGTTGCCGGTTCTTTCTCTTGACTCCTTTTATCAAGTTTTGTACAGCCTCCTTATTGGTCCCTTTGTTTGTCACAGGACGCCAGTAAGCCTTGAACTGCATCTCGTTGACAACCGTCTTTTGTGTCTCCGCGAGGTTCCGCTCAATGATAGCCCAGTATTTTTCTAAAGAGTGGAGTTCTAGTGCGTTGGGTTCATGACCTTTGGCACCACCTGGACGTTGTTCACGGCATACCACTCCATGACCTTATTTCCGTAATGGCAAGATAACAAATACCTCCAAAACAGAACGGAACCAGTGTATTGCTTGAGGAAAGGCACTCCCACACGTCAATTTCCTGGTTCACGGGGCCTTTTGTGATTAAAATGATGCTCTTCAACCCATAAGAACAGAAGGCCTGCCACCAGTTACCGTATAATATTCCCGTCTAGGAAGCTGTTTGTAGTCTGCCTTGACGTAAGTTTCATTATTCTGTACCACGCAATCAAACTTCGTCAGCATCTTCACGTACAGCTTTTGCGATCATTGTCTGGTCGGCTTGTTTTGCACATCGTCACGATTTGTAAGTCGACAGTTCGACTCAATTGTCAACTTGATTCCCAGTTGAAGACGGCACTACCAGCTTTCTTGCGACATTCCAGACTGAAAGGTTGGGATTCCACCTGAAACGGCTGGCCACTCTTGTCGTCGATGTTGTGGCTACGGATTTCGATTTCTTCCCGATCCTGTCTTCCTGGCAGTCGACAAACGTTCTCCAAAAACTTTCGGTTGATTTGGTCACATTCAACAATTGTGCCAACTAGGCGTGCGAGCAGTTCGGATTTTCGCGATGCACAAGCAAAATTTTGATGCATTGCTTCTCTTGCTTCGACGCCATTTTCACAACTGAAGAGGAAATGTCAAATCAAACATAAGGCATTGTCTTTCTTATTTTTAATGACTATAATGCAAGTCAAGCTTTTTTTATTTCTATTTCAAACAGTAAATGTGGAGCTGACGATTGAAAAATGTACTAACTGGGTAAATAGTTATTTAGAAATATACGAAAAATATAGTCCAGTAGTAAAGCAGTTCGTAAATTTCTAAATAACTATTTACCCAGTTAGTACATTTTTCAATCGTCAGCTCCACATTTACTGCTTGAAGTAGAAATGAAAATAGCTTGACTTGCATTATAGTCATTAAAAATAAGAAAGATAAATATTTCATGATGGACCAACACGTCAAGATGTTGCCGTTGGTAGAGACAGCAACAGACTGGCGCTTTTCGATCTCTTACTGATGCAGTGAACCCCACTGCGACGTGAGAGTTACGAAACAAAAGCCAGCCACCAAACAATACTCTCTACTGAATAAATGATGACGTGCGATAAAGTGTACAAGCGATACAAAATAGCTATTTAGAAAGGCCGACTTATACATCTTGCGGTGGTGTAATCGGAAACGCATCTGACCGGAGATTAGAAGTCCCACCGGCTGGACTATATTTTTCGTAAATTTCTAAATAACTTTTTACCCAGTTGTACTAACTGAAATTTTTCAATCGTCAGCTCCACATTTACTGCTTGAAATAAAAATAAAGCATTGTATTATACACACATTTGTAACATGAGGGGTGTTCAGGTTTTTTTGATACTCGAAAGAAATAATATGGTAAATTGGAGTTGACCAATTTTTGACCGTAACACCTCCCCTTTTTTGTCAAATTTGACATTTTTTGTCAAATTATTTTTCACGCGAACGTCTTTTTTCCAAATAATTGAAATTAGAAAATGCGTACACTATCTTTGGTATTACAATATACACTCTATGAGCAAAAACACTGGTCGACAAAAACAAAAAAAGAATTTTACCTCGAACTCAAAATGGAAAATATGAAAGATTATAGCTTTTTAAGTATTTTTTATGAAGTTTGATGCCCATAGCCAACTTGGAAATACGTCAAAAAATCGCAGAGTAAAAGGTCACGTACGGAAAAACTTCTTTTAGGTCTTTGAAGACTACGCACTTCCGACTTGACTAGGAGCACGAAAATTTACAGGAACAGTTAAAAAGTTATCTTCATTTTTTTTCAAGTTATGGCTCATGTTTTTCGATTTTATCGACCAGATGTCAAATATAAACATACGAACAAACAGCAAAACTCATTTGGATATTTCTAAAATATTTGACGCTCCTTATTTTTTTATATTCATTCTTTTTTTGGTCAAAAGTCAATACAGAAGGTCTGTTTTACGCGGGATGTTTCTCTCCATTACCCAAAAACGGCACAAGATATCAACCTCATTTCAATCACGTTTTCCCTTTTAGGCCAAAAGTAATCATATATTAGTTTTCTAGAAAAATCACATTTTTTTGGTGTAAATACTGAATATTTGAAATATTTAAAATAATTGCATTTTTGTCTTAACATACATTAACCACTATCACATTCAAACGAGGTTCAAACATTTCAGGACGGTGTTCTTCGTTATATTTTAAATTCAAAAAAGTCTTTTTTCACGCAGGCTTATACAAATTTGAAACGCATCCTCCACGTTAAAAACACCTTAGTAAACATTCTACCTGCTTGAAAAATTTGTGAAGTTCATGAACTCTTCAGTCTATAAGTGTATAGCATTACGAGTAGGTGGTTTTTTGAGCAGCAAGAGCATGAGCATTGACGACCGCATACCTCGTAGTTGCACCTTCGTTATTGACCTGAGCTAGTAAAGTTGCTCAGAGAACATAGATCGATTTAGACAGTTTTTCGGGATATTATCCTATCTTAAATGTGAAACAATTAAGTTACACTCCCTTTAAGCAAAGCAAAGCCTTGGTGCTACATTCCGATTCGGAACTCGACCTTCTGTTTATTATGCACTGACTTCGCAGCCAACTGTTAAGTGTACAGGACAATTGTGGGGCCAGCGCTACGATCCTACTAACACAAACAGTCTCTCCCGAGCCGAGACTCGAACCTACGACAACTGGCCTGTTAGGCCAGCATCGTACCTCGAGACCAGCTCCCTTTATAAAGATTAATAACGGCGCCGGTCACGTAGTTATGAGACCAAGTTAACCTCTGCATCTCCACGAATGTCACATGAAGAGTATTTCTGTTAGTATAATGGGGTGATCAGGATTCGCCGTGGTAGACGATGTGATCAGATTTTTCTTTATTTCGTGCGCGAAGATTTAGAACAATATAGTTAATCTTGACTGCAACACGGAAATAAAAAAATTTAGTTGAATATTGAATTAATAGCTTCCTGCCGATTCGCATAATCTAATTATACATCACGTAAGCTTGTAAGAGTAAGCATGATTAGGAATTTATGACGCCCGACCTTATAGTGAATAATACAATCTAGTTATTCAAGAATTGACCAGTAGATGATTCTGTGTGTATGATGAAAATCCCATGATCAGTTTTACTATTGAAATAGAACAATTAATTGATTAAAATTGAGTTTTTTCTTTGGTGAAATATTTTGTCATTGAGGCCTTTTGTTGTCATTTGATTTTTGATTTTTCTTTTTCAACTGCAGCATATTTGATAAGTTTTTTTCACATTTTTTTATCAAATTCCGATTTTTTTCTGTTCCAATTTTCCACGCCATTTGGTTAACAAAATGGAGTCCTGCAACTTGAATTAAAGTGTTCCTATTGATCATTCGACATTTTCGCTGCTGTCATATGTTAGTTTTATATTTATTATTTTATTTCTAGTTTTATATTAAATAGCAGGTTTTACTGAAATTTCTCATTGTTCTTCGTCATCGTGTCTCCAATTTTCACATTTGCAGTAAGTTTTCTTTCGAAGTACTTTTTTGTTTCGACTTATTCTGTTTCTAGTCGTTCCACTCATAAATAAATCTCGAGAATACTTTGCCCGATACAAGTAAATCCATTAAACACAAAGGAAATTGATCTCGAATCGACCAGAATGTTTAACCTGGCCCTTTGGCTGCACTCCGAAGTTTCCCCAAAGTTCCTCAACACGTTTCCGAAGCAGGCAACAGCCGAACACCGGCACGCAACAGCATCAGCCCAGGCAATACTCTTTACCAAAACAAGCCCACTCGAAGGGTGCTGCAATCAAAAGTGCACAGTTGTGCAAGTTGTTATACCTAATTTCCGGCTTCCCAGTTCTAAATGAAGGATACGTGAATCAAGCCCACTCCGAGCCAGCTGCGGCTGTACGGAGCGAGAGACGGCAGCAATTATGGCTCCTTTTGTAGCGTTTAACAGGGCTTTTGTTCGCTGCTGCTCTTTGCTGCTAAAAAGGTCTGAAGCGGTTCCGCCACTGCCGGAAGGACTTAAATTGAGTTGTGTAAATCGGAGCGGGAATTATTGGACAAGGAGGTTTACAGTTCATTAGGGCAGCCGAGGCAACGCCTCGTTGTATGTCAGGTTGAGACTCAATCAAAGCGTAATTTGATGCCAGCAGACGAGGGATGTATCAACAGTCGGCTGCGATTAGAAAATGATGGCTTCACGTCAACTTGTGCGTAATAATAGTGATTACTTGCACTGTGAACAGCTTTATGTTTTCCCTTCCATATCCGACAACAACAAAACGTTTCATGCAAATTAACCGATAAAATTGTAATTTATTTAATGATAGGCGAAATATTTGCATCGTGGCAGCTTTTTTTCTCTGCCCCACACAGATCATGAGCAAATGCCTCTCCTACTTCTTAAATGTATATATTAATCCCATTTACCTTTAATGGGAACTAATCCTGGTCGGAAAATCTCCAACTTTTTGACTGCTGGATTTTCACCGCTTTACAATTACGTGCTAGCCAGGAGTCACGTAATGAAATGATCCAAGCAAAAACCCGCTGGCTTTCAATGGAAGTTCGCAAGTTTGCCCTCCCCCAACTAGGGACAGCACCGATAGAGTAGGAAGTGCGTACTGTTTACTACTATATTGTACGTGTATTTTTCCCCCTCTCGAAGGTGGCTGCATTCTCCGAACTGCGAACAAAGAAACACTGCAGAAAATCCACCATCATCAAATAAACTTGTAAATTCCTGCTTAATTCCAGACACGAAACACGAATGGATTACCGGTGATCTATTTGGTTTTCTGGGCAGCATGGTAGGGTATGAGGATTTCTGATTGGAAATGTGCGCTGTGATACTGGTGATCAGAGCCATCTCGGTTCGCTTTTAGCTGGATGAGTGTGTCATGCACTGAGAGTTTCACAGATAGCCATGCGGCCTCTTTTTTTTGAATGGTATTCCATTCAAGTACGCTTGTAGTTAATAAGAAATGGCAATATTTTCCAATTGATATTTAGCATTTTTTAAATAATTTATCAAAATATTATAACAAATAATATTTTTTAGAAATAATGGAATTCTTTGACAACTTTCAGAATGATAAAAATAATTGATCTGTCGGAACCATCTTCGTTTAAAACAGCGATTTGAGAATGGCAATCTTAAATAATGAACGTGATTGTGGCAGTAGATCAATATTTTTTAATACATCAAACAATTTGTCGAGTGTATTCGAAATGATAATGATGATAAAATAATAATATAAAATTTCGTTCAACATATGACTGATAATCTTGTAACTCAAACGCGCAAAATTCTCGCAAACATTCAACCTTTTTCCGCAGAATCACGAAAGGAAAAGTTAACATTCTTGCACTATCGATCCAGACAGTTCCCCAAACCGTGTCGTCGGCCCACTGGAACCTACCTGACACCTGCAGTGTCGCGTTGCGACTTCTCGCCACTCCCAGCTCGTTCCGCGCTTCGCACCAGTAGACTCCGGCGTCACTTTCGCGACGTGAGTGCACGACCTGGAAAATAGAAAAATAATTTGAAAGAAGCATCTCTCTAGGTGCATGGTATCGAAAATCGTTTGCAGTCCGGTTGAGTCTCCCGAGCCGGATGCGAATTGATATATGGACGATCGAATTGACAGGGGCTGCATCGCCGGAAGGATGATGAAAAATGTTCTCGAGCAAATGTAAATCTAGGGGAAGTATCATCGGAGATCACACGGGGGAGAAATGGGTCTCATTTGCTGCGCCATCACGTTACAACAACACACTGGGGTTAATATAAATAATCGAGAAAGTTTGGCTGGGTGTCGAAGGTTAAGTGTCTGTTGGATTAGCAGCACTCGGTCCAACTGAGAGGCTGCTACGACTTGCGTTAGGCAATTAAGAATACCTCTTCAGCAGCATTATTGTTAGGGTTGGAAACAACGTGTGAGAGTGTGTAAGCATCTCGTGCCAAAATATCATAATCATGGTTTGTTTGCCTGAAGATATGAAACTTTGACACGAAGGATCTATTTCTCTTCAACGACTAACTTGAAGCAGTTGGTGGAAAAAATTATGCATTCTCCGTGCAATGCATACTTCATCCTGTAGTAGTGCAAGTTGCCGTTTCGTCTATGGGAGTTGTTCTATGTAGTCAGTAAGCAAATGATTTTATTACCCAAGGCGACAGTTTAACCGAATCGCGGACCAGCGTTCCGTGCAACGAAAGTAACGCAATCTAGAGTTTGCTACCATAACAGCGGAATGCAGTCAAAATAAAATTGAGCAATTTCCATTTTTTATTACTCACTGCAAGTAAGACCGGAGAATAGAAGTGCCCATAAGAGCCAGTAACATCCGTCGCTTCTCTACCACTTTGCATAATTTAACACGGAAGAATAACTGCAGTGACAAATGACAACTAAAAATTCTTGGAATTTTTACTTTCAATCCCTAACATACTTTTGTTTGATTGTGGTCTAAGTTTGTCATTGAGATGTCTTAACTTACCTTCAGAAAGAACAGTCCTCCAGCGGGCAGTAGAATTTTGTGCGAACCTTGTTCCGCCTTGATCGGCTCGCCATCCTTGTACCAGGTAATCGTAGGCGAGGGGATACCATCCGCCTTGCAGTTGAGAGTGGTAGGCTCGTGTCGGGGCACTATCACATCCAATGGGTGCTCGGTAATTTTTGGGTACTCCATGGCTGTAAAGAGAATGGAAGAAAAAAAAAACAAAATAAGACCTCCATAGTGATAATCCATATTCATCAGATTACACGATGTAAATGTTTTTAAATATTGAACTGCAGGCCCATCCCATGAGCACATGAGGGCGCAATGGAAAGCCCCTCCTGGCAAACCAGATTAACGACAAAGTTCCATTACGGCCATCATTCCGGATCGCTTGTGTTTGTCGGTTTCATTAAATTAAGCCGATAAGTCGCCTCATTTCGAGTGCGGTATGTACCCTCCATCGGACGACTCTGGGCCTGGGAAAAACTCCGAGTGCGAAACATTCTCCATCCAGTCCGAAACAGCACTATTTGCCCAGTCCAGTTCATATATCAAATACCATCAAAGTAGAACCGTACGCTGGAGGGCACAAAAAACGTGCTTCCAGAAAAAGTTGGCCACTTTTACCAGTTGATCCTATTTGACGCTTGACAAACTATACAGTGAAGCTCACGGGAAAAGTTACTAATTGGGCAACCTTTTCCGGGAAGGGCTGTTTCGGATCAGGTTAGTTTATAAACTGCCAGAGCTTACGGATACATTTTGGTACTTATAATTATCAGTTCATTTGCAGATAGAATCTAACTTCGAATTGTTTTTTTTTTTCGATAGTATGTTTTTAAAAGTAGTTACTCTCGTACAGAATTCAAGGTGGAATAATCACGACAATCATGTTGACAACCAGCTTTGCCACTTATTTTAATGTTTCTTTGTAGATGCTTTTATAAATTAGATAGGAAATATCCTGAATTAGAAAGTTTCTAACAATCACTACAACAAAAAAAAAACTCACGTGATAGTGAAACAAAGTTTAAGGGTTTCATTTTAATAACCGAAAGTTAACAGCGTCACTATAACCTGACGATTTTCAATTAAAACGACTTTAAGCGCTTTTAAAGACAGGAAACATCCATACAGTACATCACACACAGTCGGGAGAAAGAACTAAGCAAATGGTGACGATATGTGATGTACGAGAGAGAGGGCGTTTGGGGCTGTGTTACGTCACATAAAAAATATTTGAGATAAAAATACTAACTGCAAAAGAGATTTTTAACAAAAGAGTTTCACAACCCTGAGTAGCTACCGGACAGGGGCTAAATATTGATCAGAACTTGCGTGGCGTACTCAAAGGATACCGCGACACGGCCTTTGGTTTCCGGGAGTCCATCGCTGTTTTAAATTGCGGCTTGCAGTGGATAATAAAAAGACGCGATGCAGCACTAATTTCAAACGACATGCAGAAGGAAAAAAAAAGATTCATACTTCTCATCAGCCATGACCATTTAAAACAGTTATCAGTTATATTTTAAATGAACCGATGAATATCAGATGGGTAAGAGTAAAACTCGTTTGACAGTGAAAATGTTCGTCATAATACGATTACAGTAGCCGAAAAGAATAAAATGAAAATAAAACTGATTGAAGCAAAATTCCACTTATGTTTCAATTTGATTAGGTATATATGTTGGATCATCGACATTTTTCGGTGAAAAGTAGACTTGAAAAGCAATTATTTCCGAACGTTTCGACCTCCTTTATTACAATTTTTTTTTTTGGTCACCCTCAGCGGATTCTAAAATACATTTAAATACAATTATCGGCTTAAATTTAAAAAAAAAACACTTACTTGCTACACAATCTAGGTTATACCGGCATTTCAACTTCTATTAATCTGTTTTTTCCCCTCTCTGTTAATTTCGATTGCTGTCAGATCTTATTGTTTTCAGTGTTTCGAATAACCCGTTGTAAGCAGATCGGATTTTTATCGAGTCACGTTGTAGGTCGAAGGTATTTTCTTCATCTTTAATTTTTATATGAAATGTTTCCGAAATGAGCCTCGTGTCAGTTTTGGTTATTTCGCCTGAGATTCTTGTACTCTCAAAATCGAAAATATGTCCCTCATTTACTGTATGTTGTACTAGTCCTGTGTTCCCTACACTTTTGGATTTAATGTCATTTTTGTGTTTGTCTAATCTTTTTTTTTAAATTGACTGGTCTGTCCAATATACGATTTACCAGTACATACGCCGCATGGTATTTCAAACGTCGAAACGTTCGGAAATAATTGCTTTTTAAGTCTACTTTTCACCGAAAAATGTCGATGATCCAACATATATAAAATCAAGCGGTGATGATCTCAACGAAACAAAGTGAATTCGACAAAGAATTGATTGTTAACAAAACGTCCAAACATGTTTTTCGTGAAATCGCTCGGGCAGCGGTATGGTAAAAATGTTGAAGTTACAGTTCCGTCGTACTTTATGAAACAACATGAGAAGATATCAAAACTACGGAATAGAAAACTCTTCCTTTTAAATTGTCGCAGATCGAAGCTTATCCCCCGCTGTTTTGAGTTTTGTCTACAATTAGACATCGTGAATGCCAACGGGGCCTTGGTATTATAAAAACAATAGCAATTGAAGATTTTAGTTTTATCCAGAGAAATGTATCTGATGAGGATTTCAAAACTCTACTGGCCACGATTAAGCGAAAAGCAGAAACAGTGTTCAATGCTACTAAAACCAGAGAGATCTGTAAGCTTGAAAAGTTGAAAAATGATAAAATTCAAAACAACACAGCACAGGGCTCATCATGAATAAGAAATTTTTCAAATGTTCTTTTGCCTGATTACGTAACACGTACCTTGCAGCTAGGTGGTAGTTTTAACGTACCAGATTTAAAAAGTCCACCATACGTTCGACTACTGTCTGAAATCGAAAGCGTGATACAGTGGGAACCAAATGGGGACACAATCAGATACGGAGTATCGAATGCTGTAATAAATCACATACACTACACCAAGCAACCGTTTTGCAGTGATAATGAGTGGATACGCAAGGATGTGTTTCGCAGCAGAAAGTTCCTAGCAGAGAGAACCGACATCGTAGTGACAAAAGCGGACAAAGGAAAGCAGATTGTAGTCATGAACCGCACAGAAAATGAAGCAAAAATGGTTGATCTATTGAGTGACGTAGACACATACGAGGAGATAAAAAATGACCAACCAGCCACTTTAAAAAAAATCAACACAATGATTGATAGATGGTCAAATGCAGAATGGATTGATCAGAACACAAAGTTTAAGCTTAAAATGTATAACTGCAATCCACCAAGAATCTATGGGTTGCCAAAAATTCATAAACCGAATAGAACATTGAGACTGATTAACTCAACGATTGGTACAGCAACTTATAAAATAGCAAGATACTTCTCGAACATTTTGTAAAATACTTCCGGGAAATCCGAATGTCATATCGTCAACAGCTTTGAATTTGTGGATAATATTCGGCAGCAGAGAGTAGCAAACGATGAAATCCTGCTCTCGTTAGATGTGGTTTCTCTTTTCACAAATGTTCCCACCGATTTCGCTTTGGAAACCATGCATTGATCTACGGTGGAATGAAGTGAGGAACTTCACCAACATACCAAAGGAAAATTTTATGGAAATGCTGAAGCTGATACTATCGTCTACTTTTTTCGTGTTTCGGAATCGTGTTTTCAAACAAAAATTTGGACTACCGATGGGATCATCACTCTCCCCCGTTATAGCGAATATAGTTTTGGAGAGATTAGAAAATACAGCACTAGGTCAATTGAAGCAGGAAAACATCACACCGGCCTTCTTCAAGAGATATGTAGACGATTGCTTGGCAGCTGTCCGAAGAGATGAAGTAGACAGGATGCTAGCTGTATTCAACAGTTTCCACCCGAGATTGCAATTTACCTTGGAGTAAGAGGACAATGCGAAACTGAATTTTTTGGACACCGTAGTTCGACGAGAGAACAATAGAGTAACTACAGAATGGTTGCCCAAAGATTTAGAAGAAGGGTATCTAGACTATAATTCTGTAAGTCCTGCTAGTCACAAAAAGAATACAGCTATACCACTGATAGATAGAGCCTTGAAACTGAGTCAGCCAGAATATAGACCACAAAGCTTAGAAAAAGTTAAATACATTCTAAGTAATAATATCTGTGGCATCAATAACCGTATTTTTTTCACACGCTAAGCGAGCGCTCTAACATCTGAGCTACACTCACGACGATGGAAAAAGTTTTTTTTTTACTGCTGTACTAAATGTTGCTAAACATGAATGAGTATAACAACGTATGAACATTCAAAGAATAAACATGCAGCGAAACTTTATATTTGATATTTTGTGCAAACGAGCTGTTGAAGTTCTATCGGATTTTAGTTCGTACATAAGCATGCAATATCACTGAGTCTGCTGGTACTGGCACAACCCGCTACGCTACTACTGAATTGGGACCATCCGTACGTCCTTCCTCTCCGCCAAAAGAAAGGTCAACTAGGCTACCCAAGTAACAAAATGGGCTATATCTGAGTTTTTTAGTGCTAGATAGAACCAAAATATAAAACCTTCAATGCCGACCACGCGGCTCTAAAGACCTATTAACAACAGCTATATACATGTGTCATGGCTAGTTGGCCCAGGTTTATTGCAGTCATTAAAACTTCATATGCGCTCCATCATAGGACCAAACGTTTTTAACAGGCCGATTTGCTGCCATAGAATGGCCTCGAAAATTTAACTGAGATTTATTCTCCAAATTAAGTGTAAAGCAACCAATTTTATCTTGGCTTCATTTCTCAATGACAACGTTATATACCAACAGTGTCGTGAAAACAAAAAAGTGTAAGTTTTCTTTCTATAATGATAAATTATTATTGTCATTCAAATCGATCTCGTGCATGTAAAAACACATGCCGTGAAATATTTATGGTGAATGTGAATGATTAAAATTAAAATTTTATTTCTCTGCACTAAGGTGTTGATTGGTTAAATGCCATGATTTGTTATATTTTGTTAAATGTATAACTTAATCCATCATTCGAATTTCGAAACTACCCTGTGGTATCGGTAATATTGTAAAATGAAATGCTGAAAGGGATTGAATTTCATAATTTTGTGTTTTTCGCATTCAAGACGACATGTTGTTTTCGGATAAACCCTCGAACGCATTCAAAATCCTCCATCATAACTGATTCTCCTAATTCGGTCAGAACATAACATATCTAAAACCAAACAAGCCTATCATGGTATACATCTGCCTAAGTTACGATCACCAAATTTTATTTCAGCCACAATTATAGCCTGCAGGTTTTAGTTTCATTTGATCATCAGAAGGACTATCATACAGCTTCATGCATATGACGGTTGGCATAGTATGGCTGTAAAGAATACTTGCGGATCATATTTCATGGCTATCAAATAAAACCAAAATATAATCATAGACTTTAATGTAAGTTAAAATAAAACGAAAACAAAACAATCCTAAGTCTTTGAAGCATTTTGATTGTTACTTGTGTAACTACGTATAACAATCTACGTAAGCGCTGGTGATGGTTGTATGTAGCAACCGAAATACGTATGTGTCAAGGGTATAAGAGGACTAGGGCGCCAATCATCGTATGGAAAAAAAGTGACCAAAAAATTTCAAAAAAAAACCCTATTCAAAATGCTCACCTGCTCGAAAAAACACCCTGTGCAAAATTCCAGCTCAATCGGACTTAAAATGGGGTGGCGCAAAGCGATTGAAGTTTGGCTTTTTTGAAAACCGAAAAATCACCCAAGTACGTGAAATTTCGGTTTTCGAAAAAAATTTTTTGATGCCAAATGACTTAAAAACGCATGAAACGTCGAGAATTGGTGTCATCTGAAAAAAATTTTTTTGCAAAAATTTACTCTCTGGGACTTAGTCGTTTTTTTCAATTGTGGAAGGCGGAGTTCAAAATGTTTAGAATTTATCTTTCGAAATTGATCACTAGTCTCTCGAAATAGCTTGTATCATGATATACACTATAACTAGCATCAAATACATTATGTTTCATTAGGGTGGTTCATTTATTCGACATACGGTGGTTCATAATATTGTGTAAAAATGAGTGTAAAATGAAAAAAATCACTTTTCACTGAACACCAATAGAAATATTCCTGAAAATATAATATTTGTTATATCATTGCCGTTAGGGTGGCAATGTTGAATTGGAAAATTTATTAGTAAAATGTCAAAAAATTACAGAACAAATTTACAAAATGTATCAAACTACTCTGTGCAAAAAAAAAATTATCTCAACCAAAATTAAGATTGTGTCTCGCGGAAAATGTTGAATGCTTTCATGTCATTTGCAAAATCACACACGGGAGGTACATGGAATTTTAATATTTGAAAAATGTTTTCGATTACAAGTGTCTTAAACTTTTAAATGAAACGGTGGAAACTGATGGAATATGTTATATTACTTTGTTTGAAAAATCTACTCTCTAAGACACTTGCACTCGTCTTTCGAATGTTGTACCAGACAATTTATTCGTTTTATTTACCACAATAATGTCCTTTGCCAACACTTGAATGAACACACAGTGCTCTGGCTTATATAATCGGACAAAAGACTGTATCGATGTTATTCAGTGATAATGAGAGATTAGGGATCTCAATCAGATACGCAACACAATTGATTCGTTGTTTCTGGGTTTGCGTCGTTTTGACAGTTCAACCATACATTTTCTGTCAAGTTTATATCATCAGAACGTGAACGTGCCCATTGGCTGAAACTTTGCATAGACGTTTTTATAGGCAAAAGATGCCATTTTGTGCTATTGGTTTAATTTATTGAAACCAACTCATTTTTGAAAAGCAATTGCAAAATACTATTTCGGATAGGTATTGATGATTACAAAAATATTTAGAGCCAACACGGTTCGTTTGAGTAGTGTGACATCTTCGGCAAAGTTGTAGATATTAGTTTTGTTTTTCAAAAAAAAATATACACTCTAAAAACAAATTACTAATTTAAAAAAAATAAAAGAAAGTTATAAATTAATTATCGAAAACAACCCATTTAAAAAAACTGATTTTTTTTATAAAAACCTCGAGAGTTTACCTAAACAACGAAACCGGCCATGGAGAAATCGGAAAAAAAGTTATATATTCTAAATTTTTTTTTTCACAGGGTACATTTTTTTGGAGGAACGAAGTTATTATTTACAACTTTGCCAGATACACTATGCCAATCAAATAAACCGTTTTGACTGTAGAAATATTCTTGATTCCTCATAGAGTGCTCTATTGGAAATTAAAAATATGTCTACAGTCGAAACGGCATAGTGTCTTCGGCGAAGTTGTAGATAATATTTTTTCCTTCCAAAAAAAATATGCCTTCAAAAAAAAATAATTGAAAATAATGTTTTTTTTTTCAAAAAAAAATTTTTTTTTCAAAAAATGATAACTTATTTTTCTTAATTTCTATATGATCGGACTGGTTTCATTGTTTTGGTAATCTTTCGTAGGTTTTATTAAAAAAATCAAGTTTTTAAAATATGAGCCCTTTTGAATAATTAATTTTTAATCTATCTTCTAACTTCTGAATGAATAATTTTTTGAGTGTAATTTTTTTGAAAAGACAGAATTATTATCTAAAACTTTGTCGAAAACGGCACACCAATCAAACGAACCGAAGTGCTTTTTTTTATTTAATACTCATTTTTCACAATATTATGAACCACCCTATGCCGAATAAATGAACCACCCTAATGAAACATAATGTATTCGATGCTAGTTATAGTGTATATCATTATACAAGCTATTTCGAGAGACTAGTGATCAATTTCATAAGATAAATTCTAAACATTTTGAACTCCGCCTTCCACAATTGAAAAAAGTCCCAGAGAGTAAATTTTTGCAAAAGAAAAATTTTTCAGATGACACAAATTCTCGACGTTTCATGCGTTTTTAAGTCATTTTGCATCAAAAAAAAATTTCGAAAACCGAAATTTCACGTACCCCCCCCCCCCTTGGGTGATTTTTCGGTTTTCAAAAAAGCTAAACTTCAATCGCTTTGCGCCACCCCATTTTAAGTCCGATTGAGCTGAAATTTTGCTCAGGGTGTTTTTTCGAGCAGGTGAACATTTTGTATAGGGTTTTTTTTGAAATTCGGGATGACCATTTTTCCTGGCACCCTAAAGAGGACATTAGGTCATTTGTAGTAGACTTAAATGGAAATATAACCTATTCTTGATATTCAACTAGGTTTACTATTTTGTGCCAATTAGATATAATTTTCTGCTGACATTTTCAGGGAAAGGCAGCAAGCGACCAATCAGAGGACGTAATTTTTGTTTCGACAAGGCATAACTTTCAATAGTACCTGCAATAGTTTGCATGCTCAAACAATGATTGTCTGCATTTGGGCGGATGCGTGTATAACTTTTCAATTGATTGCTACAAGAATGAAGGAAATCGGTTGAAAACAAACCGACTTATAAGCATTAATTAAAGACAAATTTCGTCCCCTTCTTGTTAATAGATTTTTATTTTACACCTACGTCACAGTTCTACGAAAAAATTATACACAACTTGAGTCGAGCAAAAAGGTATAACCCGTTAACCACGAAAAACCTCATGTTTTAATGAAGTAATGTGTTGATCTAGTGCGCACCATTTGATCAGAGTTGGTGCTTTCGGTTTCGATTCTTGTTGCACAAGTAAAAGTATTATTTCGGTTGTAGTTTCATACTGATTATACTGAGAACCTAATGAAAGTAAAATATGGCATTGTGAACTGACTGATAGATAACACCCTAACCGGATGACGACAACGCTTACCACATGATCTTCAATGATGCGATAAGTAAATCATCACCATGAATACAAACCGGTTGGTCATCCTTTCCGATCCACTGTTAAGAGCGCAGTTGTCGAAACAATTTCAAATTCACTACAACCGCAGCTTGAGGGAACCAGAGGGAAGAGGAAAGGGGCAACATCCCCAACAGCAGACCGACTGGCGGTCATAAAATCTGGCAGTGAGACATTGAAGTACGTCCGGTGTTCGCTCCCGGAGAGTGGCCAATTTCGTCGCCGTCGTTGCTGCTTTTGGACGACACGACAGATAGCATAGTTTTTAGCGAAATACGCGCTAATGTGTCGCCGCCCGACCGACCGAGATGAGTTATGATTCGCTTTTTATTGTCTTTGCGAGTGTGTACAGTTTTATTATTGCTACACTGGGCGTTGCGAAATTGTCCGGCGCGGCCAGCGGAATTTTCAGAGCTATTTTTCAAACTTAAGTGGTTTTCGCTTGGTTCTGTAATAACGTCGTCGGGGAAGCACTTAATAACTTTGTCGAGCAGGATGTAATCTACGATGTCACTGGTTCCTATCTGCTGGGAGAAGCCAGTCAAGATCATCATCGTCTCGCTCGACGAGAAATTTCGTTGCATTGTCGAAGGATGAAGGATAAATGCTAAACTTTGACTCACTTTATGTGTCAATTGTATGCACACCAAGTATGCAGCCTTCGGTCAGCTAGCTGTTTCACAGGATTAGAGGATAACATCCTAGTTCCACCCTCATCCACCGGTGAAGAGCTGAGATGTCATTGATAGTTATCCAAGCGTGCTCTTCTGCTAACGTTCTGCCGTACGCCGGCTTGCGCCCTCACAGGTGAAGCAACGGATGGTCTGACCAAGTCGTAAGTACTGAACTGTCGATAGATTAAGATGTCTGCTCCAAGAAACATGTTTCCGCAGAATAAACGGAGCACAGTTCAGCAAGTTTGACAGGAGCAACGATTCAATTTTCTCCCGCCTTATCAGTGCTGTCTTTAGACGAAGTTGCATCTCATCGCCAAGCGAACCGTTTACCGACACTGGGAGGCAGTCACTGCTAGCTAGTTATTAGCATTTAATATCTATGTGCTAGATGCGCGCGAAGCCAACCCCGACTGATCCGGCAGAAGGCACAAGCACAAGGAAGTAATCACGGAACTAAATCGCTCTAGATTGTCGCACAGAAGCTCCACTAATTGAATAAATTATAACCACCTCCGATGGCGCAAGGCTTCAGACTGCTGCGGAAGACACACGCAAGACGGCAGCTTCGAGACTGAACGGAACGCTCTGGAATGTGTCCTGGGGCGAAATTTTCGACCTGACAGTGTGTGTGGGGAGACTTCCTACCGCGCGCGAAAGGATATAAATTGTCAACGTGCACACACTCCAGCTGAATGGTGGCGTGGTGGCATCCGGGGCAGGGGAAGTTTAGTGCAGCCAAGGTAATGTTTGGCTTCCTGGTTGACACAATATGGATCCCACCGAACTGTATTGAGCGGGAGCCACAAGCTGATGCTGATGGGGAGTTGTTAGAATGTGGAGATATTTACTAGGAATTTTGCTGCGAGCAGGTTCCGAATGTATTCATATAGGATTCCAGCAGGCTCTGTGATTGATGCTGCACTCCGTGCCCGCCTCTTGATGTTGACGTTGTGGATGATTTTGGTTTAAGTGTACTCGTACGCTAATCTGGTTGGAAATTAAATGTCTTAATTGTTATTCCATTTCTGATTGGCCAAGGCAAGGATTCATCCAGTTGTTCATTTGATGAGTGTTCGTAGGAATGCTCAATTCCTTTTAATGAATAAATTTCTTTATTCTGAGTTTTAAACAAACAAACAAAATATTAAATATTATTCACATTGATAGATCTCATTCAAAAACAATTATTTTAGAAGTAAAGCTACATCAATAAAAGATGTTTTTTCGATTTTTTCGAAGAGTTGTGTAAGAGTGAGAATAACGACAAACATAATGACGTAGACGTATGTATTAGGCATCCAAAAAATAAAGTTCTCAACACCGTCGCGTTTCTTCTGAGAAACTTATCTAGAGTGCGTTTTCGGCATACTAAATTAAATGTCCAAATGTGGTAAGCTACATGATAAATACCCTGTAACAGATTTCTGCTGTAATGTTATACCGAAAGTCCCAAACCTAACATTGGCGATCCGATTACCCTTCTGTCCCCTTCCATTGCCAACAAACTTTCCGAAAACAATCCTCACCCACCCCCACCACCGTCAACATGTACTGCACTTCATGAAAATCGTGCCGTAATATTATAACCATAATAAACCAAACTTTTCCCATATTTAATCCGCGCATTGTGTAAATCACATTCAAATAATTTTCTTCCCCTCACCCTCACATTATTGTCCAACCGGCACCTTCTTCGAAAACTCCCCTTTACCCCGTTTGTCGTGGTTCCATTCATCAGTAGAAAGCAACCACCACCAAAAACAAAGCGCTTTCCGGCGTCCAACGACTCCTGCGAGCTGCTCGCTCTACCCCATCCCCATGCTGCCGCGAGATGTTTAGTTTTGCAAGAAATATTTCCTGCTTTGAGTGTGATATCATCGTAAAAATGAGGGGGCGAGCTAGAGAGCTTGGAAGCTGTGATAGTCTGTATCGTGTTTCTGTCTGCTCTGCTCCACTCCACGCTCGATGGTGGTTTGTTCACATGTGCCAATGTCTAGACAATGCCATTTTACTAGAGAGAAAGAGCAAGAACGTGCGGGAATCTAGACTAGAGCGACCTTTCCGAACGGTAAGTTGAAATTGAATTGTTGAAACTTTGCCGGTTTTGCCCATGTAAATATGTAATTTGTTTTGCTGCTGGCAGAAGTTGAGCTGATGCTGTTCTTTCGAAATACGCACAATCCGTGATGAGAAGTGGTATCGTGTTACTGTTTGTAGGCTTGTATTTACTCTTCGATGTTTATTTGTAACTAACATATTCAAATATTTAACTACGATGATGAGAGTGGAAAAATATTCCAAGCATCATTATCTGAAATTAAATTACGAACTGCACTTTCGGTAGCGAATCCAAACCGAGTGGCTTGAAATCCCACGCAGTCAATGCTCCGAAGCAAACACGATGTCAGAGTATTGTCAGTTTCGTCTCGTAGCGCACAGTGATCGATTGTTAGTACAGTTTATCTTCCTTGTACGCTTCAATTAAAGTTCAATTGAATTGTTCCCATTTTTGCCAATCTGCACAACCCCTACACTTTGTCTATGAGTGGCAGCCAATTGTTTGCACTTGGAATTCATATGGATTGATAGATAGCAATGTTGTTTGTGTCGACGTCAGACACGAGACGAAATTGATTGAAATTTATGTCCTACTGTTGGTAATTTATTTGCACTGCGCCCTTGCCTTGTTCATGGTTTAAGCAGAGTGTAAGATCAACCTTTCATCAAACAGTTGATGGTCCCGCAGCCAAGGTAAGACCTATTTAAAAATGTAACGTGATGGCAGTTAGTAAGAAATGCGTTGGTTACTCTCTACCAGGTTTCCGTTCCCAAAAAAAACCAGCAAAGTACGATTGAAGCCTCTAGCATTAAATCGGGTTTTATGTAAATGGGATAGTCGTAAACCATTGCCAGGTTCGTAGCGTCCTAACAACAGTAAACAACAGCATTTTACTGCCATTAGATCACCAGAATATGGAAAACACAGCTAATTCGATTCTGGTCAGATGCGTACTGAGGGTATATATTATTGCGATGACATATTTAAAGGAGTAAAAAATCCTACTTTCTTTAGCCTGATTTGAAAAAAAAAACACAGATTTCATATCCAGAAACTGAAGTGGAAAAACTGAATGTTGGATTTTTTCCTGTATGGACTTCTTCACTGCGACCAGGCTTGTTGATCTATTGTGAGATGAATGTTGGGATTAACAAGGAACAAGGAAATTTGGAATCCACATTCCAGACTTGAAATGCGAAATTTTATCATATTCTGTGCTTGAAAATTCAATTACCCGAAACCCACTTCAATATTCTGCGAATCTAGGGCAACTTTTGATTAAGTTTGAATATGTGTTGATCAGACGCCGGTAGGACTCGGATGTAAATTTTAAAAAATTATTAAAATAGAAGAATATCTACAGCATTACTCGAAATGATGGAAGCCGGTTGGTAGAAATTGCAATATGAAGACATGAACCATATTATAAAACTAGAATAGAAAGATTTGAAGTATTGGGAATTTATAATAGGTGCTGAGATTTTGACTGTTGGAATGTTATGCGCGTTGGGTGTACCTTCAACTGAGCTAACTCAAAAAAGTAGAACGACTTATTCTATACTATCCGACGTTTCGTCACTGATCAGTGACATCTTGAGGGAAAATATATTTTATCTTGATGACGAATGAACAAGATATATGTTCCCCTGAAGATGTCAATGATCAGTGACGAAACACAAAGCACTGTTGGAATTAGGGTTTGCAATCCCGGGAACGATTTCCCGGGAAATACCTTTTCCCGAGATTCCCGGATCCCGGGAACAGAGATATTGATTCCCGGGATCCCGGGATCCCGAGTTCCTTGAAAAATTCCGCAAGATTTACTATATTTTTCTATGCAATGAAACTACATACCCTATCAAACGCGAAACTGACGTCGTCAAACTGTATAGCTGCTCTAAAGTGGTATCAGCGCAGTGCTGTGTTGGTTACCTTTCTTAACATTCGGGAGAGCTAATTGTGTTTGAAGTTCATCGCAGTGATACCTCTTCTGTGTTGCGCTGCTCGTCGTCGATGGCACCATCTGCTGCGAGGCAGAAAGGGCTATTCCCATTGCTCCGGGCCGGGGCCGGGTCGGATCCGGGCCGTGTGCTATCCGGGACTTTTCATGCATTCACACTGCGCGGTGTATGAACCGTGCCTGCGCCGCGCTTTGGCTGAAAAATGTTGATGTGTGTATGTGAAAAAACGTCTTCCTCTTTTTTTTAATACCGCAGCTCACTCCGCGCGAAATATGTCACTACAACATACACGCATCCACTCGAGTGCCTTTCGTGCACTCTCCGGCCAACACAAAGTATCGTCGGCAACGATAGTTTTTCTCTCGCACGGCGGCAGCACGACGGCAACTCAGCGCTGCCCCGGTCTGAGCACGGCGCGTCGGTGTGAATGCGTTCATAAGAACGTAGCATTCAATTTCAAACAAGTCCGGACGACACATGGAACAGCCACGGCCCGGTCCCGGAACGGAAGCAGTGGGAACAGCCCTAAAATCAAGAGAGCGGTAACGGTATTTATGGAAACAGTTTGTTTATGCTTGTTCGTGTGCGAGCGGCGGCAAACTTGACTCACTGAATGCTGCTTCGGTGTTTAAGATAAGTGCATACATTTACAGACATTTTTACAGTCATACCTCTATATAAGGCATTTTTTTTCGTTACGTTATGTCGAAGCACTAAATTATTTATTTTTTCAATGATGCAAAATTCTTGGTGGTTGCTCAAGAAAGCCTAAGGGCTTATTTCCCTTCACCTGGCAATATGTGTAGACCTGTCTTAAGCCCCTTTAAGACAGTTTTCGTAGACAGACGTAACCAGTCACAAAACATTGAAACAAAGAATGTCAATTTTACCCCACAGTATTTCTCACATGGCGATTCGACAACTTCCCGAATTAGTTACATGGGCCTCCCCCAGGGCTCATGTTTAAGTCCTCTCTTATATAATTTTTACGTCAATGACATCGATGAATGTCTTGCAAATTCATGCACGCTAAGGCAACTTGCAGACGATAGCGTTGTATCCATTACTGGTGGCAAGGCTAGCGATCTGCAAGGACCATTGCAAGATACCTTAGACAATTTGTCTGAATGGGCTCTTAAGCTGGGTATCGAATTCTCTCCGGAGAAAACTGAGCTGGTCGTTTTTTCTAGGAAGCATAACCCAGCTCAGCTGCAGCTCCTACTAACGGGTAAAACGATCTCTCAGGTTTTAGTCGCTAAATATCTCGGGGTCTGGTTCGACTCTAAATGCACCTGGGCTTGTCATATTAGGTATCTGACACAAAAATGCCAACAGAGGATTAATTTTCTTCGTACGATTACCGGAACTTGGTGGGGTGCTCACCCAGGAGACCTTCTAAGGTTATACCAAACAACGATATTGTCAGTTCTTGAGTACGGCTGTTTCTGCTTTCGCTCCGCCGCGAACACGCACATTATAAAATTAGAGAGAATACAATATCGTTGTTTGCGTATTGCCTTGGGTTGCATGCAGTCGACCCATAC
The DNA here is from genome assembly GCF_029784165.1 of Wyeomyia smithii. NCBI lineage: Eukaryota > Metazoa > Arthropoda > Insecta > Diptera > Culicidae > Wyeomyia > Wyeomyia smithii. The sequence continues at coordinate 63,592,070 of NC_073696.1, forward strand.
GATGAGTCTTGAAGTGTTAGCGGGTATTCTTCCGTTGAAACATCGTTTTTGGAATCTCTCTTACCGGTTGCTAATTCGATGCACAGTTATGAACCCATTAGTAATTGAAAATTTCGAGAGGTTGGTCGACCTTCAATCTCAATCCAGATTTATGACTTTATATTTTGACTATATGGCTCAAAATATTAATCCTTCTTCATACGATTTCTCCAATGTCGCACTTTTAGCTACTTCTAATAATGCTATATTCTTCGACGCCACCATGAAACAAGACATTTCTGGTATCCCGGATCAATTGCGACCCCAAGAGATCCCTAAGATTTTTTCCAATAAGTTTAAACATGTTAGTTATGATAAAAGGTTTTACACTGACGGATCTAATCTAGATGAGTCCACTGGCTTCGGTGTTTTCCACGAAAATTTTACCGCCTCCTACAAACTCGATGCTCCTGCTTCCGTGTACGTCGCAGAACTTGCTGCTATTCAGTACTCTCTTGGAATCATCGAAACCCTACCCATAGACCACTACTTCATCTTCACAGATAGTCTCAGTGCCATTGAGGCTCTGCGATCAATGAAGCCTGTGAAGCACACCCCGTATTTCCTGGGGAAAATACGGCGGTTTTTAAGTGCTTTAACAGATAAAAATTACCGGGTTACCTTAGCGTGGGTCCCTTCTCATTGCTCGATTCCGGGTAACGAAAAGGCTGACTCTTTAGCTAAGGTGGGTGCTATTGACGGCGATATTTATGAAAGACCATTTGCTTATGATGAATTTTATAGCATTTTGCGTCAGAGAACACTCAACAGTTGGCAATCATCATGGAACTCAGATGAACTGGGACGGTGGCTACATTCCATTTTTCCTAAGGTATCGACGAAAGCATGGTTCAAGGGGTTGGATGTAGGTCGGGACTTCATTCGCGTGATGTCCAGACTTATGTCCAATCACTATACGTTAAACACGCATCTCTTTCGTATAGGGCTTGTAGACAGTAATCACTGCGTTTGTGGCGATGGCTACCATGACATCGAGCATGTTGTTTGGTCGTGTACCGAATACTGTGGTGTTAGGTCTGAGCTTATAGATTCCCTTCGGGCCCGAGGAAAACAACCGAACGTACCCGTTAGAGACATTCTGGGAAGCGGTGATCTCCAGTACATGACACAACTATACGGGTTTATAAAAAATGCTGGCATTAAAATTTGATTTCTTTTATCTATTTGCTAGAATACAATTTCTGTCACAAACTGAAAGAGAATGATACACCCGGCTGGAGACACTAAAATGAAGACTCGGCATCTCTATGTTTACGCAGACACCTCAGACCAAAACTGCTCAAACAGAACATCACTGGTTAGCCACGTACAAATGAATACATTCTGTAATATAAAATAATTAAAAACAAAATTGTAACACCCCTCCTCTCACCTTAAATCCCCACTAGCTCGTAGTCGGCCGCGAGAATAAAGAAAAGGCCTCCCTCTTCTCCCTGCTAATTTAGAATTTAAAAAAAAATGTACTTGGCTCAGTTAAACATAAATTGTATCGTGCCGTGTCAAATAAACTTTTTTTTTTAAAAAAAAGCTAGAGAGCAACACACCTAATTTGGGACCTTTTTGGCTTATGTGTGTGTTTGGATTTTTTTCTTAAATTTAGTTTGGTTTAGTCTAGTTTTAATTCAGCTTTGAGTGTACAAAACTTAGCCATTTTTCACTTTTGTTAAGTATTGTTGCGTTGACGATTGATATTGACTGCAAATATTCATATAGTTTAACAAAAGAGAAGGCTCGATGCGACCTTACCCGCGTTCAGAAATATTTCACATTCTTACAACTCGCGTTCCAATATACGTCACATGTCACATGTGATGAAGATAACAACCGGATATCGTATAGTGGCGGCTTGGAACAACGTTATCGCGAAATATAATTATTGTTCACAGTATTGTTTTTTAGTATCAAATATATCTACTTTATTAATTCTGAAATAATAAAAAAGAAAGACAAACTTGAAATATTTGATCGTATTGCCTACCACGGTGAATCCTGATCTTACCTACCCCATCATACTAACATGAATTCCCTTCATGTGACATCCGTAGAGATGCAGAGGTGAACTCGGTCTCAAAACAACGTTTGTCGAACTAACAACCCTCTTCCTATTATTTTCCCAACGACCGTAAGGACGTGGCCGGCGCCGTTATTGATCTTTATGAAGTGGGAGCTACTGAATTGTTGTACATTGAAGATGGTATAACATCCCAAAAGCTATCTGTGTGGTTCTCTGTGCAACTTCACTAGCTCAGGTCAATCACGGAGGTGCAACTACGATATGTGCGGTCGTCAATGCTCATTCTCATGCTCATATAACCGTGTCCAAGTCTAATGACCATACAAAAAAATCCTGGGGATTACGGTCTGGAGAGCTGGGAAGCCACAAGGTGTTATCGAGAAAATCAGTCAAATACTCCCGACATCACACTTGGACGATATTCGCCGTGTGGGCCAGTACGCCGTCTTGTTGAAAGACTTGCATACCGTGTGTGATGCTTTTGAGAAAGGTTCCAAGCTCGTCATATAACAAAAAGGGGATGGGGGCGGGGGTACTCTTAGCTAATATATCGTAAAAACAAACAATATATCGCAAAAGTCCTCGGTAAAAATTGATTTAGAATAGCATATCTAGTATTTCATTTTTAAACACATTTTTTAAAGTGTATTCGAACTTATTGAATACTTATATACAAATTGAAAATCCAAAAACATCAAGAACGTCACGAAAATTGTCCTCTTGCAGCTGTTTAAAGCTCAGTAAGTTTCCAACGGATTACTTTCTTTCTTACAGCAATCATCCATTGCATCCATCAGGATACGGAGAATTGTGCTTTGTGATACTATCTATTGTACTATTGCAAAATTTAGAGCCTTGTATAATGCATGCTTCCCTTCTGCTGGCCTTATTTCGCTGTGAAGTATTAACAAGATTTCACTTTATAACCAATTTGTTGTTATTATAGTCTTGGAAGTTTAATTCTCAGTAATCACGTATAAAAGCTAGAATGCAGGAATTTAGTCTTCACTGTAGGGTAGTGAACGGCTTCAGCAGTGGTTTTCTTCGGCAGGTTTCTGCATAAGATTGCTGCAGAGAAACTGCCGAAGAAAACCACTACCGAAGCCGTTCGCTATCCTATAACCGATTACTGCAGTTAGAGGACGGTTACCACTTATTGGAAACTGGCTCCACTCGCAGCTGACAAAGCAGCAGCAGATTTTAGCGCATTAGGGCTGACGGACCAACCGGCGGACCACGATATTGGACAGTGTTACCTAACAAGTTAGTAATTTTGTCCGGATCTGTCGCGTAGCGTTTGCTTCCAGCCATTTGGCCACTGCCAATAGCTGTGAGTGTAGCGTGTGTATATGATCATTATGTCTTGTTTGCTTGCTTGCTGTGTACGGGGCGCAAGATAGCAAAAGTCTGTCAGCCATCCCAGCCAAAATCGTGATAACAACTGCGCAGAAAACTGTACAATTGAGTTTTTGAATCACACCTCGACCACGGCCGGTGCAGTAACCAAAAATGTTTTCTACCCTTGCCATTCTCTCGTTTACGATTTTGCGTTTTGCTTGTTCGACACGTTTACCGGAAGTTTAACTCTCAGTAGTCAAGTATAAAGCTAGCATGCAAACAATTTAGTTTTTTATTGTATAACCGATTACTGCAGCAAGAGGACGACTGACTATCATTGCAAACTTGCTCGACCATCAACCAACAGAGCAGCAGATGATATCAGGACTGAGTAGGTGACTCATTAGATCGCAAAAGACGGACCAACCGGCGGACCGCGATACTGCACAGCGTTGCTGAACATGTCCAGATATGTTAGTGATTTTGTCCGGATCTGTAGCGTCGCGTTTGCTTCCAGCCATTTGACCACTGCCAATAGTTGTGAGTATGCCGCAAGTGTGCGTGTAATATCGTGTGTTCACCTGCTTGCCTAAGTGTGTTCTAAGCGGCGGATGGAGAACTAGAAAGAACTAGAATCTTCCGGTGTCTTCGGGAAATGCAAATCCAAAAAATGCTTCTCTTCAAGGTTCACAATCAATTATTAAAAAAGAACGTTAAAAAAAATTATCACTGATATTCTTTACTTCAGACTATTGAATTGATTAACCTCAATCGAGTGTATTTTCAAACCTATAGCATAAAATATATTGGCATAAGATAGGCTACCATAATTCTGCAGTAATCTTGCGGTCGTGTTTTATGAAATAATTTTTGTAAGTGTCATGTGTCATTTTTGTAAGTGTCGTGTCATGAAATAATTTTTGTAAGTAAACCTATTCATGAAATAATTTTTGTAAGTAAAACCTAAAAAACTTAATTTGAAAAAAAAAATCGCTTCTTGTTTTTTTTCAATGAATTTTTTCAGCGTAAGATTTCGAGTTTAACTATTTCAATATTTTTAAATAAGAGCTCAGACTATTCCCTGGATGTCATCCATTGAGAATTTTAATCTATCTCTTCACATTATTCAGATATATTGATTTAAAAAAAAAACTTTAGCGCTTTTCAAATGCAAGTCCAGATAATTTTTTAAAAAGAAGTATGAAAAGTTACTTGGATCAGTAAGGCCTACACAATCGCAAGGTTTCATCGAAATCGTCTAAATTGAATTCCCGAAATGCGTCTATTCCGTTTTTGAAGTTCCGAAAATTTGATATCCGCTATCGTAAGATTCCTAATTTATTACCTTATACTAGAAATCTTAAACATAAATTTAAGAAATTCTGAACCAAATATCCTGAAACTAAAAATTTTGCCCAGTAGCTTAAATCCCCTTAATCGAGACGAAAATTTTGGAAAATTCTATAGTGCAAAATTCCAAATTGAAATTTTAGATTGCAATTGGAAAATCTAAAACACAAAGTTCGAATTAGGCATCTTCAACATCAACATCAGCATCATATCCCCAACCTGAAATTGAAAATCTCTAACACATAAATCCTTGAACTCAACTGGGATAAATGTGATGTGAAACCTCGCTTATTAAGATCCTAAATTAGAGATTCGAAGATTGAACTGAAAAAACCCTGAGCACAAAAGTTGAAATTCAAAATAACGAAATCGAAAATCCTAAACCTTTAATAACTACTGCATGACTGCAAAATATGCTTATGAATATAAAAAATACACAATGTTTGAGCAAATTGAACAACCACACCACATTGTCAAATACAATATGAAAAAAAAATTCATCATGAGATGAAATCATCTTTAATCACAACAATTGCCAAATAAAATCATTTATTATCTGTTATAATCAGTGATCAAAATCAATTCAGACAAAATTATTTGGGATTAAAAACCGTCAACCAAAACGAAGACCGCAAAGTTCATTGTTGATTAGAATTATCATCAGTAAAAATCATCATTAATGATAATCGTTGTAAACCAAAATCGTCGTCAATCACAGAAAACCGACTTCAGATCGTTTAAATAAAAATGAAAAATTGCTAAATGATTTTCATTCTGGAAGGATGATAATGGAAATTGAAATCGCTTATAAAGACAATATGTCTACATTTACAACCAAAATCGCACGTAACTATGAATTTTCAGACAGCGCTCCATGAGCAAAATTGATGAATTTTAAGTCAACCTTGACTTAGAAGCTTCAATTAAGTCTTTTAATATTTAGTAATTAACAAAAAAAAAAGTCTAATACTACTACCGGCCGCCTACGAACGTCCCTGCCCCGGTGAAGACAAAGAACCAGGAGCACCCAGAAAGGCCGTGGCTCTCAGCTTGTTCATTAGTGCACGTCCCACTCAACAAACGGGCGAGTAGCAAAACCAACAAACCACGAGTACCGAACTAATAAATGTCATTGTGAGCCGGCGCTCCGGCATCACTCGAAACAATCCACCCCGGGCGGCGGCGGCATCCGACTTCGGTTTTTCGCATTTCCCTCCAGTCGCCGTAGTACTGGCCTGGCCGGGAGGGAAAAAGGGGTTCACTAGAGTTGTTGGGAGCAAAAATTACGGCGACGACAATTTCTTGTGTATACATTCCCCGCCGATGCTAGCCAACCATTCGTCGATTCGGATTGCCGTTGCTATTTGTGTTCCAATAAACTTCAGCAGCAATAACAACAACAACAATACTTGGACGGATGCTCGTTCCAAACCTTCCTCCCGCAGTCAACGGGGGCTGGAGTTATGCCTGTTATGAAGGAATTTGTTGTGGGATAACTGACAAAAAATATGTTCAAGCTGGTAGTTCCTGGCACCGGTGGCAGCGTATGACAAGTAGTAAAATGTCCTGACGACGATAACGGGAAGAGGACGGTAGTTTCAAATGCGGGTTCAGTATAACTTGGCAGCTGGAACTCGCGCTGTTAATGGATGTGGACACCATTCAGCTTTGTTCAATAATTTACGATCCACAATTCGAGCTTTCGTAGAAATTATCCTACCTCATTTGATTTGATTAGGTTGGTTACTTTATTTCCTAGAAGACGTTTACCATAACACACCTTTTGAAGAATCCTTTCTTTGAATTTACTCCCACTCTTCATACACTCCATTATAATACAGTCGAAACATGTTTTTTCCCTATAATTTTCACATCTCTTTCAGTCCAACAGCTTCCAGCAGTATTACCTCCCGAATGATTTTCTCTGTTAAAGATCTAATCTCAATCTTCATCTGTGGGGCTTTCATCGTAGCGAGAAGAAAAGCTCGCCCAGTTCTTGAAAGCGGATAACGGTTGGCAAAAGTCGAAATAAAAAAGCTCTTCACTGCCAATCCTGCGTCTCTACACTTTTCACTGACGGCACAGAAATACAGAAATAAAATAAGCACTGCTCTTCTTACACATTCAATTGAATATATAACGATTATTTGATTAAACAGACATGCATGCTTTGCTTCCCAGTTTTTCCTTCAGAAAGCACTCCGGCTGAAGGAGTTTACTTTGGAAGATGGTTTCTGCTGCCTGCCCACCTATAGAACGGGCGCTACTTCATGGCGAGGGGGAAGTTTGAAGAGGTTTGCTACTAGACACGGGCAGAAGCAGATTGGTAGAATTTTACGATGGGAATTGCTGATTTTGTCAATTTAGGATACAGCGCAGAGGATTTTTCCTTGGTGCACACAACCGACTGACGGCAGACAAGGAACTTCTTTTCATCCGAGAGCAGATCACCCAAGAGAGCAGCAGCAGCACACGGTACACGGTGTTCTTAAGGAGGGAAAATCGTTTGCCATTTTTTTCGTTTCCGTTCGGTGCGTTCCCTTGGTCTTGTGTTTGGGCGGTTGCACGATTTCTAACCTGACGTGGTGTGCACTTTTTATTACATTTATCTCTCCGAGTTACAGATACTCAATGTGTGTGGATATGGTTTATTGAATAAATAGAGTAAGAGACGATCGGTTTTTGTGCTTCAAAGTTCGAACGAAACGAGCAGCAGATTCGCTCCAGTCAGCAGACAGGGCACCAGGGAATTCGGAGAGTTGACAGAAAGCAATGAATAGATTATTCCGTGGAGCAACAGGCAAGCTGGGGTCCTTGTGATTATAGTTTTACGAGTGTGTGTTGTATTCTCAGTAAATAGTAGGAGAAACAGATTGGGTACCGTAGTGCATTATTCGAGAGGACTTTCTGTTATCCAGCAGTTGATTTAATTGATTTTTTGAAGTTTTTTATACGAATTGAATTGTAACTTTAGGAAAAAAAAATTTTCTTTTATTCAAGCTTCATTAAAGGAACCAACAGAAGATTTAGGACGAGAAAACAAGACTGCTTAATTGAAAAGAATATGAACGAAACCAAGAAAGAAACATTGCTAAAAACTGGCTTTCTCAGAAAATAAATCACCATCATTTTTCTTTTGAAAATTTTAAAGCAAAATCGAGACTTTTAATCGGCGATCGCTACTTCTGTTTTGATGGACGAATACCAAATTAATTTGAATTTTCTGCTGAAGAAAATTGCTTTCTTCCTGGCTTGTGTCCTTTGAGCTTTTACGAACACAGCTTGTTTTTTCATGCGCAAAAATGTCATATCGCCTAACCTCTGATAAACCTCGAATATAGCGGATAGAAATCTGAGAGGGAAAAAACCTTAACAGCACCCAACAGATGCTAGCAGACGCACTCGTTGCTCCCCTCGAATCAGGGAAACAAGGGACGACTAAAATTTATGATTCATAAACGTTAAATTAAACTCAATTGGTGCTGTTTTGCAGAACGTTGCGAACTGATGGAATATTTGATGATGAGATGCGATTCTGGATGATAATTTTACATAAGGGATAACATGCAATTTCGAGTGCTGCCTGATGAAACGAGCCAATAAATGTGAGAAATTGAATTTCTGTTTACAACGGGAAGTGGTTGGTCCTGCTTTTGCGGCTAGACTTTTCGAACTTCAGATCGCAGGAGGGGGGGGGGGGGGCGGCGGAAGCAATTACTTAATTTTCTGTGCAGCACGCTTGCAACAGAGCGGAGCAACTAATGCTCCAGTGCTTTTCAAATTAACACCTTCTCGGTTCGGTTCACTGATGACCGGATAATAAATCCCGCAATTTATTGATTATGAGTGGCCATTCGCCGAGAGCTGGAAGTAGACCAGCTCTTGTTGCTCCGTAAGAAATTGCACCAAATGCTGAACTGTTGCAGTAGTTTGGACAAGTTCCGGATAAGAAAAAAATATGTTTCGTTATAGTGTAGTGGGTAGTTGCTAGGGTGAACGAGATAAATGAGGATCGATAAAACTATAAGTTCCATGCCGGAAATAGCACCCCCAACGCCGCTTTATTGTAGCTTCTTTATGACTGGTGTGTTTTATATTTGTTCGGTGTAATACAAGGGAGAACGATGTTTACAAGAGTTCTTCCGGGACTTTTGCGGTACTGGGAGTATCGCTCTGTGAATAACAGGACAGTTCGCACGAGAAAAACAGATGAATCATTGCCTGGATTTTATTGTAGTCTGGCACCAATAGGTAGCGTTTAGTGCCGTTTGGACAGACTTCATGGCTGTTTATCAAATAGAATAATCCGGGACGAATCCGCGCGTAAAATTATTTTTATAACATAACGTTTCGCAAGAATTTATTAAGTTATTAACTTTCAGTCGAAGGTGAGTCATTATTTACCAGAATACATCAGCTTCGACGGCAAAACAAATTTTCATCAGTTTGTTCAAACCGAAAAAGGTCCCAGAATTGGTTTTTGCAATTTGCAAAACAGGCTCCAATGTTTGGTTGATGAATATCAAGACAATATTTTGTTTCACCATGCACAGAATCTTACTTAAACATTGCTTCGAACCTGGCTTGTTTATTGTTTGCTGCTGCTGCCCTATTTGCATTTGATACCGTAATGGATATTTACTCTGCCTGATAGATGTAATCTCACATATTGATACAGGTTTTCAGCACTATTCACACGACAAAGGCAGCCCCCTGCCGGTAGTGGATAAAGCAAACGATTTCGATCAAATCCATTTCCGATATTACTTGCAGTGCCTGTCTATCAGTCCACCAGTCCAATTCCACACCTGCCTTCCCCCAGGTGGAGCCCGTTAGAAAATGCACAACTTTATGGTTTTAGAATCACTTCCATTCAACCGAAACTGATTTCCACTTCCTGTCAGAGCGCAGCAGTTCGGAAATCGAATGAAAAGCCAGTTTCTTAACTTATGGGACGCCCTTTCAAATGTGCCGCAGCAGCTTTCGCTTAGCGGGTATTCATGCTGTCAACCGCTGGAACAGGAAATGAGGCAAAATTGATACAAGAAGTCCTTATCCACCACCCGTCCCTCAGCAACCGTGCAAACACGCACCCTCCCACTCTCCCTTCCACACACTTTTATATGAAAAGCCTTGTCGCTGACACATTTCGTATTCGTTTCCGTTTCCGGAGGGCAGGTAGCTGTCCCGAGCCAGCCAGACCAGTGCACCTCTTTAGGAAGCAGACGACAAGGAGGAGCAGCTGAGCAGCTTTTAGTTTTTCATAAGCTTCTGAGCTGCTTGAAAACCGACGGAAGACACGACATTCGCGCGTGGACGCGACAGCAGCAACAACAACGGCAAGTGTACCCATTTCCATTTTCCCCCATTAAATTATGACAACCGCACACTCATTACGAATGTCGGCTCGGACGGTTAGTCGCTCGGTTTGGTGGCTGTAGACGGTGCACTTCCCGGTACAAAACCAGCGAAGAATAGTGCTGTGTGGACATAGTTCTAGGTTTTCTTGCTGGAAATAAACGTCGAAGAGTTATTGTACGTCTGCCGTATATTGAAACGAAACATTTGCCGTCGTCTACCAGGAATTATGAATGGTTTCAACTTACTTTATAGGATGGTTCTATTTTTCATGAGCCTCACAACATTCGCTTCATTAAAGGCCTATTGCTGTTCTTAAAATAAACTGTGCTCTGATTCAATGAAAGTGGCTTCTAATTCCAGCCACTAATCAGTAATTTTAATGGGTGAGCTCGAAACTAAAGGATGGAAGTTTAGCACATTTAGAGCTTAAAATAAACAACGAAGTAATGAAACATTACTGCTATTCAACTGAATAAATCTGTGGTTTTAGAACAATAATGAAGATATGCTTTGAAGAGTCTGGTTCTAAATTACATGAGATAATTTAATAATACTTTGGTAACGGTATTGGCAAATATAAAAGGCAGAGATCAAAATGTAGTGAACATGATTTATTTCAAAACCGAACAACGGAGAAAATTATTTTACCTTTGATCCGAAAAAATGCAATAAGGAATGGCAATTCCTATTTGATACATCCTTACCAGAATAGAATGCATAATTCAACAAAGAGATATTTCAAAATGAAATGACAGATCGATCTTATTCGATAATCTTCAGTTGATCACAGCGATTCAGATGTATTTCACGAATGATCGTATATCCATCCAGACCGACCATTCCTAATCTATCTGGATCATTGCATACATTTTCCTGCAAAAACGCGATCATAATTATGTTGAACCACAGCAAATGATTTTGGAGCCGTATTATCTTCATGAAAGTTGTTATTTTAATTTTCAACCATTTTAAAGAAGTAATATTGTAATTAATCCACCAATTAGTGAAAAGCTAGTTGAACTTTTCTGTTTTTTTTTTTTTTTTTGCAAATAAAAAGTTAAGTTCATTAAGCAGACAGTATATGACGTAGAGAGAACGAAAATTAAGCGAACTGGAAATATGATACAGATTTGGAAAAATATACCGCATCCCGACGGTATATTTTTACAAATCTGTATCATATTTCCAGTTCGCTTAATTTTCGTTCTCTCTACTTCATATACTGTCTGCTTAATGAACTTGCGTGTTAACGGGAAAAAGCCGTTGTTAAAAATAGAAATTCATTTCGAAAAAAGGCAAGTTCTGGAACATTTTATACGAAACAACGTGGTCCAAGACACCATACTTCTGTCTGCCTATTTGAATGAACTTTTGTGGAGTTGTTTCGTAATGTACAATACAGACAGTAGCACAACCAGGGGCGGGGAGGTGTTTGGGGTTCAACCTACGCTTCCTCGATCTTCAACTACAACTTTTTGATATTGGGAGTCTGTATTAAAGTGAATAAGAGTGCAAATGCAATGTTCGGGAGGAATTTCACCTTCGAATTTCGCTAGGCTGACATTTTTTTTTTTCGAAAAAAGTCCACATGCAAAATTTCAGCTCAATCGGACTTCGGGCTGTGGAGCTTCAAAGCGGTTAAACTTATACTTTTTTGATCGATGAAAAAGGCACAGAAATTGACAATATGATATTTTCCAAATCGATTTTATTTTAAATAAATGTCATAAATACGTATAAAATTACGAGATCTGGTGTTGTCTTTAAAAAAATTCTCAACAAAAATCAACTTTCTAAAAGAGTCTTTCAGATAAAAAATTGTCTAACTCCTTAATAATCGATTCTTCGAAGAAATTTGTTTGGAGACAGCACAAGATCTCGAGGGCTCGTGCTTTTTCAATACATTTGGCATACACATTGATATCGGAAACTTCATGCCATTTTCCATTAGTCAAAAGTAATTGACAGCTTTGAGGCACGACTTTCGGAAGTTCGATTACAAAGACTATGTTAATATTTATGATTTCTGCCAGAGCCTTGTATTCCATGAGTCCTTGTATAAACGGAGAAAATAATGGCCACCCGAAATCAAGTTGGTTGCTATATTTATTTTATAAAACAAATTCTACTTTAACCTATTCCTCTCAACAATTCTCTTTTCCGATTTTTTGCTTTGTCATTCTCTAGCTTTTTAATTATTGGCCTTGTTTCTGTCACCTATAGTTACCAAGAAAGGAAAATTTATCGCTACTCTTTTTTGTCATGCGGCCGTCGTTGATTGAACTTTTCAGAGGCATTCTGTAAACCTTATTTAACTTAGATTTTTGTACGGCATGTTCTTTTATTGAAATTTCGACAACTGGATAACCCCCCCCCCTCCCCCCTGTGTTACTTGGCCCTCGGGCCCCCACAAGCCTTAATCCGGCCCTGTGTCAACAGTTTATTCTAATGAAGGGATATCAAGAAAATAAAGGAATATCCTTTTTCAGACCACACAGAAGAAGGACTTTTGTGACTATACCTGATTCTGGGAAGGGGGCTGCAGCACGATTGAGCTGGGATTTTTATGAGGACATTTTACAGGAATGCAAACTTTTCATACTTACCTCTGTACGAAATTCGATACGTTGATTTCCATTTGCGCTACTATATATCAGTGGTTCTCAACCTAGCCCTTGGCGATATTTTCCAAATCAATCATACCATCTGGTTTGGAATGTTTTCGCAGAGTGGGTAGTAGTAATGGTAGATCATGTGGTCGTAGCCTAGTTCAGGTTTAAAATCAAACTATGGTTTGTTTGATTGCTACAGGTATGCTTTAAGAGCAAGTTTGAACAACAAATGAAGTATTATAAAGAAAAATAGCTGTGTCCGCCATTATGGATTTTTCTTTCGTGTACTCCTTACAGGCCTCTGCGTACCCCAGGTTGAGAGCCGCTGAAATGAGGTCATGAGGTAAATAACAATTCGAATGTTGTTCTTGAACTGGCCGTTGACTGAACTACACAATTGTTTATTTGAAGAGCATGCGCGTTGCATGGTAAGCGGTATCGCCAAAGATAGCAAAAAAGCTCTTCATCTTTTACGTAGTTCTCTCCTATTCTCTCTCTTCAAAATTCTCCGCACTCATCTCTCTACTACAACGTAACCCGTTATGATAAAGTTTGTTACATGATGAATTTTGCATTTACAAAAACTGGACAAAATTTACCGATTTTTCATGGGTTTACCCTCACACGCACTGACGAAACTAGCCATGCAACAACAATCATAGTACTCCATGAGTCACCAGAAAAAAATTGACAGCTCTATCAGTCGAACTCTAACCGTGATGGCGAAACAGTGAAGCTACTCCGTTCAGAAGTGTGCGCGTTCAATTACCGGTACCACGCCGCGGTGAAAACGGACATCGTGCGACACTTTGTGCACGCCGGATACGCCCGTTCCGGCATCTAGAACATCTTGGCACTATTGGACAACAATCATAGCATCGAAAGAGAGCCTGGTTCTGGACGGCCGAGAACCTTGAGCAACAAGAAGCTCCAAAGAATGCTGAAGAGGAAGACCGAGTTGTAAGCGGCCAAACAATAAAAAAGTACCCGGTAAATATGGACATACATATCAGGAAGCGGCAGTCCCGTCCAATGGCGGCTGAGCCTGAATAAGATAGTTAAGTCCATTTTCAGGCGAATCGCTACGTGGTGGTGCGTGGTGATGGACGACGAGAAAAATCTCACCCTGGATGCCAACGACTGGCGGGGCGTTTCGAAAAAGTGAGCTTCGAGGTAAAGTTCATTCCACACACCAAGTTGCCAAGAAAGTGCTACCGAGGCTGACAATCAGCGTAATAAGGATACCAAAGCCATTTTTCTTTCGCTCCTGACTGGCCGTAAATGGGGAAATTTATAGTGCCTGCCGAAAATTGCGTCGTTCAACAAGAAATACCATAAGGGCGAAGACGCGGTGTTCTGGCCGGATCTGGCGTCGGCCAACTATTCGATTGTTTGAGGAGATGGAACGACTGAATATAGATGGGGCGAACCCCCTCCAGCTGCATCCCATGGAGATTTCTTAGGTAAACCTGAAGCGTTAGATCTACTCCAATAATTTTGTTCGTGAAAACTGAGGAGGAATTGATAAATTAATCGAAGAGAGAACTCAAAAACATGGCGAATGTTCCGGTTAACTGCCGGAAGGCCACTCGCAAGGGCGTAAAATTTTTCTCAGTTAAGCTAATATTAATACCCTCAAATTTATCGAACTCAACTGTTTGCTTTAGTTTTTTTTATCACCACTGGAAAAAAGTCCATTTTTATTGCAAACATTAGTAGTCAATTTAGGTTACTCTCTCTTCGATATTTTCAAAATTCACATTTGATATAAAATAACAAATAAATCAGCAAAATGTTTAATATTCTCTCTTTCCAAAGACACTCAGATTATTGCAATCGTTTTTGTGGTTGAAGAATTATTATTGTTTGAAATCTGGTGTAATATGTGAAGCAATATCATTTTTGCCATCACATAACGCACTCTAGTATGGCAAGGAGTAACGTAGAGTTCCACTTCAAATAATTTAGCAAAACTAGAAATGATTACTAAAGTATTTTTTCACGTAGAATTACGTCTTTCATATCGTCACGAAAATTGCCCACATCCAAATGCTGATAACTCAGTCAGTCAGTCGGTTGGACAAACAGCTACGCGTCTGCCAAAATATTGCTGAGAATTGTGAATTTATGAAACTGGTTAGCGGAAAAATGTGTAGCTTTTTTTTGAACACGGATATCGACCAATCAGAACTGAAAACAAAGCCAAATACCAATCAACATAGGTATTCTCGGAAGGGGGATGATATCCAGAGGCCGAAAATCGACTCCAGATGCCATTTCAAATTTCATGACAGTGACTTCCGATGTCTGTAAAACAGTATAAAATGGCCGAGATTTTCAGTACCAGAATAATACCCAGAACTTTACATTACACTTTTAATCTATCACACTTCTATCACTTTTCACTTATCACTTGCAAATACGTATTTCAGCACTTGCTTAGCGCCTTCATCAGTACAGTCCATCTAAGCACTGAAGATGACGCTAAGTAAGCGGTGAAACACATTTTTGCAAGTGACAAGTGGAAAGGGCTAGAATCAAAAAGTGAAGTAGATTAAAAGTGTAATGCAAAGTGTATAGATTCTATCAACAGCTCGAAGAAAAATAATTAATACCCAGAAACCGGGAATTTGAGATGCTGTCTTCCGGTTCCTGGAGAACAGCATAAAGTGATTTAATACCAACTCAAATGAGTGCTCTCGGAATAGAAATGATCACCAGAAACCGATGGCAGAATATTAACACCATTTTGGAATTCAAGGTGATGACTTCCGGTTTCCAAAAAAACTACATAAAATGGCCGATACGAGTATATCAAAAACAGAAATGATGCCCGGGAACCGGAATCAACTGGAGAAAGAACGTCAAGACTCGTCTCGTAGGTTGATTAGGAGCTCATTGCGGATCTATCTCTAAAAAAATTGTTACTTCCTCAGTTTCCACCATAAAGTGAGATTGGGAATAGATTCTTGAACTGTTATTATGCTACGATGCAAGCTAATTCAAAAGAAACTAAGATAAGTGATGTTTTTTGAACTAATTTCTATTTTTAACAACGGCTTTTACCCGTTAACATTCAAGTTCATGAAAAGCAGATATTGTGTGCAGCTGGAACAGCAAAAAATGAGCCAACTGGAAATATAATACAGATTTGGAAAAACATACCGCATCCAGACGGGACTTGGACCCGCCATCGCCATGTCTCCGGCATGGTAGTATTGTTTCAGAATTTATATTCGTATCACATTTCACTGCCGGCTTATTCTATTGCTCACCCCTAACTACACACACTGCTGTACAGGCGTTATTTATGCGACACTGTGTTAACGGGTAAACGCCGTTGTTAAAAAAAAATTAATTCGAAAATAATTTAGCCCTACGGAGCACCTTCCGTTGTTGTGTCGCGCTTGCGGGCACGACTTAGACTGGCTGTGGTCTCGATCACACAATGTTGAAAAAATATTAGCCCCTAAGGTACTCGATTCGATTCTTGCAAAATTAATCTTTTTTTCTCCAAATAAAAAACCTACTTGAACCTTTCCTCACGCAAAATTCCAGAAAAAAAATCAAACGCAATTGAATGAATACATATCAAGGCAGTAATAATTGCCGATACGTGACCGGGTAACTAACGGGGCTCGGAAAAAAGAGCAGTAAAGTCTGTATAAAGGCGTTTATAGGAAAAGCTAAAAGTATGAAAAATCCATCACTTTACCACAGTTACAAAAGTACCCTTCCTTTCCATGACAGTTGTAAGAGATGCAGAGTTTAACTCGGTATCTGGCAACAACGATAGAACACTAGCAAATGGCTTGAATTTTGGTGCCCCTAGCAATGTCTTCAGACATATATCCTTGAAGAACTTTTAAAGATATACACTTAAGTCGTTTTTTACGCGGGGGACGTAAAAAAAACCGCGTAAAAAAACCAGCGTTAATTCTGCATTCCGAGTGAAGGGAAACCGAAATCCCCGCAAAAATATACCGCGTAAATTCCGGAATCCGCGTAAATTACGGACTCCGTGTAAAAAAAAACCGCGTAAATTCCGGATTCCACGTAAAAAAAGCCTTCATTTATTCAGAAGGCCCATTCCGTTCAATTACCGTTCAGTTGACTTAAAGTTGTTTGTCGAATGACCACCGTGATTAAAATCCCTACAAAAAAAAAAAAAAAAAAAAAAAAAAAAAAAAAAAAACAATTGGATACAATGGTTTTTATGAACCCATTATCATGCGATGCTTTTAAAATTTTCGAATGTGGACGACATATGTTTTAAGTTTTATAAGGTACACAACGTATTGAGATTTGTTTAGTATAATATGTATTGGTTCCGGACAATTGGTTCTAATGAACTTTAATCTGTTCAAGAAACGATCCCTTTTACATGATATATTTACACGAATACCAATGAAAACCTTTCCTGGTTAAAAAAGTTTCATTTTACTTTTACTTGTAATATCTATACAGCCGGATTCTATACCAGAGATCCAGAGTCACTCCTAAGCGTTTCATTTTCTTAAAGAGGATCCTCTGTTCATGCAGAATTCACAACCGACACATTACGTGCCATAATTCCTGTTGGCGGTTCCGAAAAGAGGACATAAGGACAAAACATATCATATGACTTTTAACTCTTCCTGCCGGTTGGTACAAGAGCTCGTGGACCCTTCCATAAACGACAATGTGTTACTGGTAAGTAACACCCACAGACAACGTTGTAAAACTCGCGCTCATAGAGTAGAACAAATTTCTTACGGCACGAGCGTTTACTTGCATAATTTTACATTAGTTCCATTTCCGCGTGAGAGAGAGAGAGAAACTTGGTCTATCCCGTCGTATGTGCCAGCTTTGCATCGTTTTTCGCTTCGCAGCAGCATATAGGGGAAAGTAGGTAAAGACGGACACTGCGGGTAAGATGGACACTTTTAATATTTCACAAACTAGAATGTATTATGATAGTTGAGTGATGCGAATGCCTTTTTTATAGTGTGTTAATGCTTTTGAGTTGCATTATCGGTTTTCAGCAAGCAAACTGTCGAATTTGTAAGTAAAACAAAGAATATTTTCGTGAACGCGCAATTTGATGTAATTTTTATTCCACGGAAAATAGTGAAAAACTCGTGAAACTTACGTGTTTTCATTTGTTCACAATAGTAAAGTGATTAATTAGTCTTTCCTCGGTTTTCTAGTGAAAATCCAGCAGATTTTCGATGTTCCGATGAAGAGCTACGATCGTTTGAAAAATTTACAACCAGGTCGGGCAAGACGGACACATTAAGGTAGGGAAAGATGGACATACGGATTTTCCAAGAATTTTCACATGTAGCATCTGTTGTGTACTACAGATGTTCACAATGTACACCTGCGAGAAAAACCAGCAGATATTAATCACTTAGCAGTTAGAACAGGCCTTATAGGCGAAGAATTTTCGCCTTCATCCTAACCCATCCTCTCAAACTGTTCACGTGATGTATAGATGGACTCTAATAACGTAGAGTAATGTATGGCCATCACTTAACACATAAATCAAAAGAATACTCAACGTACTACATCTTTTTTGTGAGTGTCCACCTTTACCTTCGTAGTGTCCATCTTACCCACCCCAAGTGCCCGTCTTTCCCAACCATGTCAAAAAAACAGCAATTTGTAGTCTTATTTTTGAAGACCCAAAACACATAAAACTTGGAGGACGTTCACTAATACCAAAAATGATTATGAAAACAAATGACCCTCAGTTTCAATTTGTATGACTACTGCGATCTAAATAGCAATACCTAAGCAATTATTTAGATTAAACCTTAGGGTGTCCGTCTTTACCTACTTTCCCCTATGAGAAATATGTCCTCCTGCAACAAGCTAAAACATGGCGACGGAACCGGATGTACCGCCACTGGCGAAACCCAAATAAAAATGTTTGTGTCGCACGGTGTAAATGTAGATGAAGAATCTTACGTGGCGACATGCCCGGATGGTTAAATTTTCCGACGTCTGCGAATGCTAGACTGGAGGGTGCGAACGGGGTAGACACTGCACAGTGTCTAGCGGCGTTTGGTGATTATAATCGTTGCACAGTGAAAAGTGACAAAGAAAGCAAAATTACACGGGAATTTGGAAGTAAAAAATACATGCCAAAGAGTATTTTGAGGCACGTGATGTCTGACAAGAAGTCCAATTTTCACACAACACCGGTCCTCGTGTACCTAAATAGAAGCTGAATATCGTGCTAACATTCCGAACAGTTTTGCAATCTACTGAATAATCAATGTGTTGATTTAGATATTTTCAAACACTTTCGAGTTTCCCATTTCGTCACCCAGCCGGAATCGTTTTAAATAGTCCAACAGCAGACTCGGTACCCGGTAGAGCAACATATGTTGCGGTCAGCCACATGAAACATTCATTTATTCCGATACTGACCAATTTATTATCACCCTTTTGAACTAATGTTGCACCGCTGTCAGTCTACGTTGCTTGAACAGTTTTACTACACAGTCTGGCTTAACGGATGATACTAAGCCATTTCCGATAAGCCAATGATAGAATTCCAGCAAACCCTGGCCTTTCCGGCAATCACGCGTGCATATAATCAGAGCTTCGGTCTACCGGAGTGCAAATTGGAACAACTTTCGAAATCGCATTGAGCTTTCCACTTTGCACTGCTCACGTGCACACATCGGTTTAATTGGGTTCCATGGAAATTATCTGCGGTTTCCCATTTGTGGTCGAGTGGTTCCGATGGAACCAAAATTGGTCGTCTTTGATGTACAACCGGGGATGTTGTTCTCGTAGTTCCAAATAAAAAAAAATCGTTAGCTGCTCAATGCCCACACTTGATCTGAAGAGGCAACACTTCAACGTTCCGTTAGGTACTACCTGTCCTGAAACTTAAAGTAACTTACGAACTTTCAACCGCAACAAGCCAGAAGCTCACTTTCAAAGTGTCAAAACCCGGCGCTCAGTGACAAATGATAATCAGCGAGTAAATAAATGTCTACAAGTGGCAGTAATCGTCAGTCAACTTGACTGTGACTCGGAGCTAACCGCACGGCAATCTTGCCCATCTATGCTTTTATGCTAAAAGGCACCGTGAGTGCCGCCCAGAGCCCAACCCATCAGCTATTTGGGGTATGAACCCGCCGGTATGACGGCACCAGCAGCGGCGTCAAGCCAAGACGAAGATAGATGAAACTGATGGCTGGGTGGACAGGCAGAAGCATCCGATGCGCTAACGATGATGATGCGATGGTAATCCAGGCCTCCTCAACACCAGCCGGCTTCTCACTGCCAACACGGTGCTGTATCAGAATCTTGATATGGGGGCGTATTTTATAAAACATGAATCGTTTGCCCTTTTGTTGCTCCCGTCGTCGTGGGCTGACGCGGGAACCTACCTGCGTTTATTGTAAATGGTTATGATGGTGTGGTTTACCTGGAAGGAAGATGAGAAAAACGAGAGAACATTATTTCCACTGCAATCAATATCGGCTGCAAATCATAATAACAGACACCGGTGACCCACCCCAACCGACTTTGGAGAAAAATAACTTGTCAAGCGATTGAAAATAACACAATTTTGTATGGCTCCCCACAACTGCAAGAAAACCCACTTGACGAACGGAAACCACCAAAACTACCCACAACACGCGCGCACCTTGCTGTGCCGTGCATACCATTCTGAAGCAACTTCTACATTCTCGAAACTCCTCTCGAATGCCGGTACAGTTTAAAGTGGCGGATTACATTGACAAAAGGCACTTCCCGCTTGAGCATTGTTCGTCGTTGTTCCGCTAACGAGATAAGCCGAGGAAAGGAAGGACAAACTTTTTCTTTCCTGCTGCACGGCACGGCACCAACGCGTTGTCGTCAACTGGAGGAAGCAAATTACCTGGAAGACATCATCCACTTGTCTCGTTGTTAGCAAAAACGCACACACACAAGTGAGTATACGTCATTCGCGACCGGCCAGGCGCAGAATGTTGAATCGAGTTTGATGGTACTTTGCGGGCGAATAGATTATGGTTTAGTGAAATTGTGGTCTTGTTTGATATTTCTTTGTAGAAAGCTAAATGTGGTGGAAAAGATTTGAAGAGTGCTTTGAAATTATCAAAATCTAGCAACGGTGCTGAAAAAAATACCCTTTGCGAAGCTCAAATTGTTCGTGCTGCCAAACCCTCAATGCATATAAATGAGGATAAAGTGTGTTGCAACCACATTCCTGCAAAATCTACTATCCTAGGTTTTCACGGATTGCAATGCTGTATGATTTCCGTCTCCATCTTTGTTAGAAAAATATTTTCACATTGAAGGTGCCGATTTTAAAATGATTAGAAGTGTTTTAGGCAACTTAACTGTCTATTTAACAAAATTTATTTGAAAAAAAAAAAATCATGATGATCGTTTTACTTTGTTTTTTTTTTTTCTATTTGATATATGTCTCTACCTCCATCTTGATGTCACAGTTACATGATTTCCTCTCTATACTTCTTCTTTCTCGAATTGAATCTTATTTTTAGCTTTTTAAATAGCTACACCTAGTTTGGAAAAATTCCGATTTTCGTGTCGATGAGCAAAATAAAAAATTTAAGATTTTTTTAAATTCTTCGAAAGTAATAAAAATGTTATGAGTCGAGATTGACTCGAGTGATAGATGTTTTCTGCGCGAAATTCTTCGAAAATCACCTGCCACTATTTTTCGAAATTAATGAAAAACAGTAATACTGCTCTCCCAAAACGTGATTTTGTCAGCTTAGAATGATGTTTCTTCGGGTGATTCAGCTGCTAAAACCACTTCAAGCAAAGGATTTGGAATTGATGAGTGCAGCCATGAAATCGAAGCTGTAAGTTAAACTAAGGGCCTTGTACGCCTTGTGGCAATTTAGAAATACCCAACAGTATAAAAATCCACAAAAGCCAAGAGCTCATTAAATCTTGAATCCAGCAAGATCAACGATGTGGTCATATGTTGGTCTGTTAAAATCCATTACTTAGGACTGAATTATAATATGAATCCTATTATGAAAAGGTATCGAAACCATCGTAAAGACAATTTAGGAATAAATCTTCTAATAGTTTCAAAATGTAACCACTTAGGCAAAAATCATGGTTTTTTCAACATGAAACATATTTTCTAACTGATACTTGGAATGAATATTTATTCTATTTTTCTAATAAATAAACAAGGTTTCTGTTTTTTATGTAAACGAAAATCTTTCAGACATGATAAATTTTATTATCTAAAACTTTAAAACCGACGAAAAATTTTATTGCAAAAATAACGTCAAACTTCAGTTTGGTGTCCCAAAATTATATTAGAACAATGTATTTTCCTCAATTACAGATATTTTTCGTGCATCGGCAGCAGCAATGTGGTTGCACTCAAATGGTAATCGAGTTCTGGTGCCTTGTTAGACGGTGAGTGACCAGCGCTCTACTCATACATGGCTCGTTGCGGTACAGTTGCCTATGCCAGTATATTTTCCTTCAAGACATCAGTTTCAATAACGCTCTAACAGCAGATCGTCAAACAGTTTTACCTTCGAGACATCAAAATAGTCTAGGTTCACAGAAGCAAACATTAGTTAACCCATTTGAACAGAAAGATTTTATCAGAAAAAAAAATACCAGAGGATATCGCAGCAGGCAGTTTGAGTCCACAGACGTACTTAGCGTTCTCGCACGTGATTGGTTCATTATTCGCGAAAATTTAACCTTGAAAAAATTGTCCATTATTTTAATAATTCAAAGACGTACTGATTATTGATTACACCTTGGTTTTAGTTTCCGCAAAATGTACCCCGGTATAGTGCAGTAAGACATAGTCCTACTTCAAAAACTATTTTATTTAGCATTTTCCGATGAAAATTCGGATAGCTTCTCTTCTGAAATTTCAATATTTTCTGTTGTGCCGCCAGCGAGTTTTAAAACTTTATAACGTGAATTACCACTGTGTCTAGTTACTACCTAAGTTTCGAACAGTTTTTCCCTAAAAGCAACTTGAATTAATATATTGTTGAAAAAAAACTGGAAAACCGTAAATCCGATTAAAATACTGTGAAAACTAATACAATATTTTATTCTTTTTAGGATGAAAGCACACTTCGATTTTCGTTTATTTTTCAATGAGAAAATTCTATATGATTCCCAAAGAGAGCCGTTCCCCGTAGTTTTTTCCCCAAATAGTACTTTTTATAGTCAAATGGTGCATTTTTTATAGTTCTACGCAGGTATTTTAAAGAATCGGGATATTTTTTCAGAGCGATTGCACCTAATATTTGCATTAAGGGGTTATATACCTTTTTAGTTTTCAAAAAACCGAAAAAAAATGTATTGTTTTATCTTTAAATACAACATCTTGAGAACATTTTCACCAATTTTCATAAAGATCTGAGCAATAGGAGGAAAGTTAGAGCGATTTGCAGCGCGCCTCGGCCGCATAAGCTAAACTTGAAACTTTACACGCGATTATCTCGGAATAGTGTTTTCCGAAAAATGACTTAGCCGTGATCCTGATTGCGGGAAAACTACTGAACCGATTTTCTTCATCTTTTTTTTAAATTTTCGTTATCAAATTCGCCGGTCCTTGAACGATCACTTTTTGAAACATACAGTTACATTTTGCCGCAAAAAAATTTTTAATGCAATTTTTAGCGCTCAAAACGTGCATTTTTTTGGGAAAAACGTTCCCATTTGCACTGAAAACAAAATACTCATAAAAGCGATCGTTCAAGGACCCGGCACACTTCTAAACTAATGAAATAATATGAGTTTTTTGATTTCGGTTGACCCGCTGAGTCTCTATCAGGATCACAGCCTCTGCAAAAAATAGCGTTTCGGGGAAACGGCAATTACTCCAGTAATAATTGGTATATCTCAAAATCAAACGTATTTTTTTGTTGTTGATAAACTGTACTTTCAGAAAAATACCCCTTTGATGCAATGAAAATGGTGCTATGCACTTGAAAATAGATTCAAACTTCCCTCATTTTTCTCGACCAAAAATGTATATAACCCCTTAAAAAAGTGGACAAAAATTACCGATTTTTCATTATTTTACCTTCACACGCACTGACACATTAGTGAGCAACGGACACCGTGCGGCACTTTGTGGATTTCGGATACTTCCGGTTCCGGCGTTTACAACATCTTGGCACGGTTGATTATCAGAGCATCAAAATAAAGCCCGGTTCCGGACGACCGACGACCCTGAGCGACAAGAAGCTCAAACGAATGCTGAAGAGGAAGACCGAGGAAAAAGTTACTATATCGACTGACAGGGCACTTCGTATTTTACTTCCCCGCGAAGGAAGTGAGATTCGAGCTGAGGTTCATTTCACACACCAAGTGACCCTAGTAGGTGCTATATAGAAAATATATAGAACTCAAATATCTGTTTTAGCTTTTTTTTTAAACACCATTCGAAACATTTCAATTTCGCGTTTAATATTTTTGCTGGAAGTAATTTTAACAACAGTTTTAGTGTACAATGGGTGCATGGCATCGGCCTAAGAAAAAGGAGAAACGAGTACAATATCATCGATGACAGCCGCAGCTGATCAGCAGGCTGTCAACAACGCAGGCCGAACAGACAGGACATCCTCAAAATGAACAAAACTAGGCTGTCATGTCTGAACTAACAAAATACATGCGCAAGAATGAGCTGTCGTGTGCAACACAACACAGCTTCGTTGCCTGTGTAAGCTTTAGCTGTATGTGAGCTCTCATGAATAGCATTCATGGGACTGTTATAGTAGAAAGAGAGAACAGTCGTCAGTATAGTGTCTCACCGCAGCCTTTTTTCGAAGCCTGGCTGACGACAGCCCGCGCGAAGGCAGGCCAAAAACCTCTGAAGACACTGAATTGAAGGAATTGCTTAATGAGGATCCATGTCAAAAGCAGGAAGGAACAGCTTGCTTCGGTAATAAGAGTTACCCGCTGATTCATTCACAAGCGATTGCATATTTTGGGAATGATTAAAAATCAAGTGTTCCTTATGATTCAAAGCCAAGGGACGTTGAGCGTTATTTTTTCGCCTGTGAATAACTGCGTCAAAAAAGAGGAGGTTTCTTCATCGCATTGTGATGGGTGATGAAAAATTGATTCATTACAGAAATCCAAAGAAAACAGGGCACGGGGACTACCGATAATACTTCCACGACATCGGCTCGGCTGAATGTACACGCTGCGAAGGTCATGCTGCGTATTATTTATTATGAGTTGTTAAAAATCTTCTTCAATCGATGCGATTAGGCCAACATTGCACGAAAAACGGCCACAATATGAGCAGTGGCACAAAAAAGTGATTCTACTGCATGACAATGCTCGGCTTCATACTGCAAAATTTTAAAACTTGCTCTCTTGCATTTCACCTGCACCGAAAATATACCACTGAGTGTGTAAGAGAATTGCAAAGCGAAATCCGAAAAACGCATTGAAAAAAAGTAAAATTGTTTGAAAACGAACATCAAAAAATTGGACAACATGTCACAAAGAGCAGCACAAAGTACTGTTTACTCTCTCTCTTTTTCCTAAATTGTTTCTCACTTGATGATTTCTTGTCAAAATGTGTAGAGACCGTCTTCGTTTTGACGTAACAGGAAATTAACACACTAAGCACAGAGCGCGTGCAAAATCAGCTCTAGCTGAAACAAATAGTTGTTTGTTTAAACCGTTAAATTCTGCTGTTTTTTTTTCTGTCTTAAGTTGAAGTAATTTTAATTTTACCTTAAAAAAAAATTAACGGTAAATTCGACAAATTAGAGTGATGATAGGTGCTGATATGAATATAAGAGCGGTTCTTCTACAGACTTTTATGAAATAACGCTTCATTCAACAAAAGCTAACCTATCTGTGTAAAAGTCTCGTTTCCTCAGTCAAAAACCAGTACAAAGTTTCATTCCATTCAAAAAGACTCCTGTTTTGTCCGTTAATAACGTTTGTCGTTTGATCGGATTTATAACTTTTAGGTTATGGTACTTTTTTCGGAAATAAATTGTTTATTGATTATATCTCATTGAATGTAGTCAACACGAAAGACCATCGTGCTTAATCTAAATCCGTTCGTTTGGCAATTTAAATTTTCAACGTTTCGATCAATACTGGAAATATTTTCGTCCTAGGAGAAAAATATTCAAATTAGATTACTGTTTATTTTGGTAGAGACTACTGACCAAAACACATTATATTTTACTCCGAAAAGATTTGTTTCTCAAAATAAACACCGAGCAGGTCATTTATGACTGTAAATTCCATTTTAAAAGTATTGGCCATTTCCGTTATGCTAAACGGATTAAGTGCACAGTTATTACACATGCACGCACGGCGTGCTAATTGATCGCGTTTGCATTTTCATTTGCTCAAACAGAAAAGGTGCTAAGACCGTTGACAAATTTGCCATTCCTCGACTGATTCTTACGACCACTTTTCTATTTGCCATTCATCAAAGCACAGCTCACATAAGCAGCGTTTATTTGCTATTTATTTACCCCGCGTGACGGTGCAGGCTCAGAACACGATTGTAGCTATATTTCGAGTGAATTATAGATGCAAAAAGTCCGACACAAAGACCCGACCAGAAGATAAACCACTCTACCAAAACAAACAAACATCTGCTCATCTCTCCACAGTGCCGAAGATGAAGTGCAGATTGCATATTTATGGCATTTCTCTAGCCGAGAGGGGTTACATGTGCCGCTTCGAAGGGCTTGTGACAGGGATCACAAAAGGCAGCCACAGCAAAAAACAGGAACCTGAAGATTGCGGCGGGATCTTTGCGTCTTCGATAAAGACAAACAACACGATACTTTGTCACGCGCGGTTTGCAAATCCAAACCCAATTGCCTCTTCCTGGGCGGAAGCCTGCAAGCAATTTCGAGACTAGACTGACATTTCTGCAGACTAGAGAAGGAGAGAGAATTATCCCCAGGATAGCCAGCAGCACCTCTAGTGTACACCATGGGGGAAACCAAAGGGGAGCAATTGTTTACTGTACTGTTGCATCCAACATCTGCTCTTTAGCTTTGACGACTTTGTTCCCCATCCTGGTCCGAGCTAGCTTTGTGGTGGCCGTTTTCATGTCCCGCCGGGCGATAGATTTGTGTCAAAAATCCGTCATATTTCTGCTGCCTATAGCGCTATTCCGTGCCAATACAGCAGCAATTCAAACGGCCGGATGGAGGGTGGCAGGAAAATAAATATTTTGAAAGATATTAAATTTTATTGTGTTTGTTTATTCTGTTTTATGCCTGTGCTTCTGGCGGCACAGTCTAAGATGAACAACTAGGATGAGAGCCTGGTCTGCCTGGTAGGTCTTTGGTCTTTGGCAAAAATAACAGAACTTATGGCTGTGACGAGAAACCCACTCAAGGAATATGTACCAATAGCTGCTCTTTTCTTATACTATACCACAGTGTTTATTTAGGTATGTATATCGACAACCAAAGTTCCGATCTTAAGAAATTTCGTATTCAACCGAGCAGTCTATCATTAAATTTAATTTCAAAGCAAATAACAGTAACAATACCTCCTCAAACATTCTCTGCTTTACCAACAAACAACCAACTCTTAACATTATAACCCACTCCTTCCAGCACACAAAACCCTAAAATCCCCCGAGCTGTGAATCAACAAATTAGGTAGTATAAATTCACACTGCACCGAAAGTTTCTATCGACTCCGAGGAACCTAGGTGCGAATGCAACAAGGCCAGAAAAACCTCCATTCAAATTCTAAAGCCAAACTTTCAATTTGTTTTCGACAAAAACTTAAATAACATGCATTCAATTTACATTCTCCGTTTCTACAGTGCTTCCTCAATTACATTCAGCCGCGCCGCAGCAATAGGGAAGCAACGCTGATGACGATGACGACGACCAAGACGAGCTGCATTTACTATTCAGCTCACCTTCGCGTGAATTCTGCTTCTAGCACTTCGAACTCCGACAGGCCGGTAGACAGGAGTTGCACTCGAAAACAAACACTTTCGGAAATAAGCCGCACCGCCTGCGCTCTGCCTCCCTAAAAGAAGGAAGAAATTTCAATTTCATTGTTGAATTATTCCTACGAATGAACTTGACAGAGAGCCAAAGCAGCGCAGACTGGTTTGAAATTTAGATTAGAACGCCGCGCTGTTGTTCAGGTGGAAAGTAAAGCGTGCAGTACGGTACATGTCTTTCAAGTGTCTAATTAATGGTCTATTGAAAAAGTGAACATTAGTGATATGTGATGCATACGATCCCAAACGTTGTAACCAGGCGAGCGGTTTAAATACTGCTTTGTCTATCGTTCAACTAGTATGTTTGCACGATTAACAAATTTCACAAACACACTCATCAAATAGTTTTAGGTTTATTCTATTGATTGTCGTGCCTGGCCCAGAAACAGGGTTTCCGATGTTTCTGTGTAATTTCCCTTATCCAAAACAGTTATTCTGACAATCGTTCACAGATCACTCCTTTTTCGAATTGCAGTGAACTTTTTACAGCAAATCTCCGCTGCACGGTTTAAAGGATGAGTTTTTGTAAGTACCATTCGGAAAACATGCTTAGAGTTTGCCGGGAAATTGGCAATGTTACTTTTTTTAGATTTTATTGTGATTCTATGAACTTTGGATATATAGTTCTAAGAGCTTCTGATAAATTTCAAATAATGTAAGGCTCTCAGCCAAATCAATCGTTTCATTTTTTGTTTGAAAGTTATGTCCCGATTTATTTTATTATTTTTTACAGTTCACATCCGAACAAAATGACTTTTCGTTACCTTTTACACTACGGTATGTTTTGAATTTTTGTTAACTGTTGACTGTTAGTTAGTTAGTCTATGGTTCAACTAAAATTTTGAAATATTTTTGAGGTTCTCTTAATCCACAACAAACACGCTCAGAGGGAAATGAGGAATGTATGTATCTTCTCTTTATGCTAGAATTTTTGGTTTGTTTATGCAATTTTGTTCAAAATGACGTCGAAACGAGAAGCATTGCACAAACGCATTGTACACTTCTAAGAAAACTTAAAGTTTGATTTAATTTCTTGAAAAGCACCATGCCGATAGAGGGTATGTGTTTTGGCCAGATAAAGTATCATCACATTACGCTAAACGTTCCTGAAGAACCACTCGACCCCTTTTGTATCCCAAATACTAATAAATATACTTTAGTGTCGCTAAATCGAAAACTATTGCGCCCCGTTCCTAACACATCCGGATCAACTACATATGCTATTTTTGTGAATTTTATTTATTTATTCAATTCGTCAAGCAAATATAGACTACATACAATATTTCATTACAGTTGTTACTAACAATGTTTATAATATTTTTCCTACGTGCTAAACTTTTTTAAATGTCGAGGGTGTATAAAAGTTGAGTTGTGATAGCGATGCTGGCAAATCTATACGATTTAAAATACTGGCTATGACTCATTGCAAATTCGCGGCACTGTTTAAGTGTTTGCAGATTAATGAGTATGCAACGTGGTTCATACAATACCAGAAGAAATGCAGCCCAATCCTAGTTGCGGAGCGCGTATAAAAGGAATTGTTTTTGGACTGATTTTACGCGTTCTTGGAGTGTGGTAGTATAAGAATTTCATTTAAAATTTGATTTCCTAGTGATGGTGATTCAATTTTTCAACTAAACGTTATTGCGTTACATTTTTTGACATTGAGTTGAAGCAGGCTTTTAATTTTACTGCGTCGCTAGAGTTAATGATTTCCAAGAAAAGCTTTATGTCGTCTGTTTGTTAAATATGAGAAAAATGTCGTTTACATACAAAATGAAAAGAAGTGGACCCAAATGCGAACCCTGGAGCACCCCAGAGGTGACTGAAATGGGTTTTGAGAGCATGTTTTGAAAGCGTACTATTTGTTCACCATTTGTTAGATATGACCGGAGCCAACATAGATGTTAAGATGCCAATCCAATTTTGCAGTTTGAAGAGTAATAATGGTATGTCGATTCGGTCAAATGCTTTACTAGTCAGAGTAAAGGGCTTCTACGTGCCTATCATTATCAATCGCATCACAAATTCCCAAATATTCGAGGTTGTTGAGCGACTTTTAAAGAAACCATACTGTTTACTAGTTATTTGGACACAATTCAGCATGATACCCTAACGATAAGATTGTTCCATACACTCACACTCCCATTAGCAGCATCCGATCAAATCTCACTCTCCCATTATCAGTTATATATCGTCCACCCGAAGCGATAAAATGATCACATCTGATTAGAATTTGACAGTTATCTCACATCCAACAGTGCGCGCAGATTGCAATTTATCATCCACTCGATCGTTACGGAGTAAATAAACGTTAAGCCTTGAGCAATTGTAGTTCCTGAAAACTGTCGTTTTAATTAAGTGCAGTTAAGTGTCACACTTAGTTCACAAGTCCGAGATCCGGTTCCTGTCGAAACACTAGTGATATGGTTTTTTACTTGCTGAAAAAATTTGTTATTTACAAGTGATTCAAAAAGTTTTGGAATGCAAGATATAGTGGCATCTTCACGGTAGTTACGATCGTCAGATTTCGCATTTTAAAAAAAGGCATCATATGAAGACATTTCCAGGTTTCTGAGAGTTTCCCATTTTCCAGAGATAAATTGAAGAGGCATTCTAATGGAACTGTAAGTCCTTCATGAAAGATTTTTCAAGAACATGGGAGCAGCAGTTTATTAGGTCTGGGACCTTTTGATGCGTCTAAGCTTTTAAGACTTCGTATTGTTTTGAGAGTTATTTGTGTGTTTGAGAAGAAGTGTCTCTTCGCACGCTGTGATTAGCTACAACTTATCGTTGAATCAGTGTATGCGCGATCGGAACGGTTAGTTGATGTTCTCTATCTATATAGTGGAACTGCACCATTATTCATCTCAAGTTTTTTTTTTAATCACTAGCGGACCACTTTTTTATTGTAATCACTAAACAAAATCACTCACTACACTAAGAATACTTTAATCTTTGAAATGTTCTCCTTAAATTTCCAAAAACAAGCTTTAATTAGCAGAAATATATGAGATGAATTTCTACAATTCCTAAATTTCAACTGTATGTATTTTCATCTGTTTTCACTGCGTTGAAGAAAATCAAAAGTTGCCAAATCGGTTTCTATTAATACGAAAAAATCATACTGAAAATGTTGAATTATTCCGACATAAGTGACATAAATCGTTAGCACTGCAGTGGTTACCTAGGTTACCAGTTTTTGCACGTAAGCAACTACAGCGGATATCAAGGTAACCTACTACGACGGGCTGCGGCTACGTTCATTCATGATTAACAGTGTGATGAATATGGGGGCATCGTGAGATGAATAATTGAGCAGTGATTCAAGTTTTGAGATAGATATGGAAGCGCTATGAAAAATGGTTTGTTGTGATTTTGAGCCATCCAATACATTGAATATTCGCAAGAGCACCGAATGCGTTATGTACAACACGCATTCGTTGTACTGGTTCCGAAACAGTACAAAAGTTGCTCTAAAAAGACACAATATTGATGTGGTTACGCACAGTCCAACTTTTGCGTGTGCCTACGACACTTTGTTTTTTGGATTTTATGCAACGTACGAATGAGTAACAACAAAAAGAGATATACCTAAAGATAGTTCATTAAACAGACAATGTGTGCAGTAGGGAAAGCGAAAAATAAGCGAACTGGAAATATGATACAGGACTTGAACCCGCAATCTCCCTGTCTCAGGCATGGTGTTTTGACCAATTAAACTACGGGGGACGGTGGTACTGTTCCACAATCTATATGCGTATCACATTCCACTACCGACTTATTCTATTGCTCATCCCTAACTACACACACTGCTATGCAAGCGTTATTTATAGACTGAAAGGAATGTCTCATTACACACAGAAGTGTCAGCTGATGCTGATAACTCTTATAGACCTGCGTGATCGAGACCAAAGTCAGTCTGAGTCGTGCTTGCAAGTGCGACACAACAATGGAAGGGGCTCCGTAAGGCTAAATTTTTCGAACTAAATTTCTATTTTTAACAACGGCTTTTACCCGTTAACATTCAAGTTCATTAAGCAGACAATGTGTGCAGTAGGGAAAGCGAAAAATAAGCGAACTGGAAATATGATACAGATTTGGATAAATATACCGCATCCCGACAGAACTTGAACCCGCAATCTCCCTGTCTCTGGCATGGTGTTTTGACCAATTAATCGTAATGACGATGAATTAAGCAAATTATCGAAGGATCGAGGTCCTTCCTAATATTCGACGAATTTTTCTGCCAAAGGGTACGAAGCAGCAAAAACCAACACCTGACGGTGAAAGTTGTGGGGTTTTCTATTTTTTAATTATGTTTTGTTGTTAAGTCAAAGATATTAATATAACCGACCTTCCTAAGACGCTTTATTTTATGGTTAAGTACTGGCAGTACATTCCAGAGTAATTTTCCATTAGGTAAGCTCATCGTCAACATTAGATTTTAATAGTATTTTTAGCTTTTATGACGCTACTTTTGGTTGTCACTTCCAACGCAACACAAGTTTGGAAGTATCACTTTTAAAGTACCTCCTGCCTATGCACTATACTGCCGCGCATAGCAAGTCAGTCCCATTTGCATTTTCAGTAAAATTGAGTTGTTACGCATAAATGGTAGCTAACAATGCATAGTTTCGTAACAATGGATGAGCTCAACAACTTTGTTTTGAAATACTACAAGGCATACAGCTCTAGGGTTGTATGAAATGGTGACATGGGACTAAACACTGTAATTAGGGGATTTTTTGTTACAAAATATACAGAGTCTGCAGACAGAATCAATCTGTTTGCTCAGTGACTGTACGTATTTTTATTTTCAGCCTCCCCTGGAAATCGCTTTTTGAAATATGTTCAACAACACTCCAAAGAATAATGTTTTTGTTTGGCGATATTATGCCTGTAGTATTTTTTTGTGCAAACAACATGCATTTGACAAAGTGCTTGTTGAAGAAGCACCAAAAATTTCTCGTAATGCGTCAAAGACAGAACTACTCTATATCCTCAAAAACCAAATCCAATAATACTTACGTCATAATAATGAATGGTTTTGTCTTATTTAACTCTGATTAAATAAAATCTATAATATGGATACTTTCAAAACAATATGGAAGCCCCTAAGAAGATATGTTCAACAAAATTATTAACAAGTTCCAGCAATAAATCGTAGCATTCAACAATTCCATTTTTGTTTTTTGCTTGACATTTTTTCTCATTTGCCTACAACTATATACATTCGCTGTATTACGAAGACAGCTTATATACGTTTATAATGGTAAAGCTTAGAAAAATAATATATCATCTAACAATTTTGAAATGTAAAAAGATATTCTGAATGAATCTTAGTAAATAATCCAAAAATTCAACAGCATTCGTAGGCCCTTACTCTTCTATAAATGTGTATATTTGAGAATTTACTCTTTCGATACTATCCGGTCACGATTATTTAATGAATATCGAAGATAAAATTAAATAGAGATCCGTTGCAAAATCTTACAATTCTCGTTGAGTAACTTATGGTAATCATATTTATGAGATAAACTTTTAATCACCAACAACAGCAGCATTGCAGGTTTTCCTCGATGGCACATGAATAGAAATGAACGAACAAAAGTGTACCACTGCAATACGAATAGTACCGCTGCAGTACGAATAATAGTGCTGCAGTAAGAATAGAAGTGTACCGCAGGTACGAATAGAAGAGTACCGCTGCAATCATAGACAACGAGAAACCTGCGGCTCTTCAATCCACTGGTACTGTTGCTTTTACCAGCATGTTTCCTTTCAAGACATCAGTTTTTATTAGGTTATGAAAGCAGGTATAGAAATTGTTCTAAAATGGGAATTGTTTCAAACTTTCCGGAAAACTTTTACCTTCGAGACATCGTATTAGTCTAAGCTCATGGAAGCAAAAATAAATTGACCTATTGGGACTGGGAGACTCTGTCAATTTTTATTTCGATATTGATACAGGGAATATCACAGGGAACGGATGGTGTCCATTCACGTCGTCTGTGCTAGGAATGCTTGCATGCAATTGGTTCATTATTCGCGTAAATTTGTCATTAGAACTTTTTATCAATTTTACGGCTTAACAATGAAATTAAAATGATAACTAGCATATCAACAAATTGTTATACATTTTATCTATCCAACAACATATTGATTATTGTTATCCATCATGTGGTTATGCTGTTATTAGCGTTTGAAATCTGACGCAACATTTGCCAGTTTCATTTCCAATTTTACAGAATGCATCCCAGTATAGTAAACAAAGACGTAGTCCCACGTCAAAACTGCTGGAAAACACCCAAACATATTGTCCCATCTCCCAAGAAGCAATGTTATAAAATCAAATAAAAACGCGTTTTCCTCGGCTTGCTGTAAATGCAGGTGGGACTGACATGCTATGCGCGGTAGTATACTTATCTTTAGCAGCATCTTTTCTGTGTTCACTTCGACTATCACACGCGTTTCCATAGGCTTAATTACACCACTAAAATTAGCTTCGTTTATGAGCCGATGGAAGATAAGCTCTACACAATTTTAGAGCAAACGGACCGAAAATAGGCTTAACAGAAATGTTATGAATAATGAGGTGAACATATCAAAATAAGAATACTAAAAGAGCATTAAATAGGATGAATGCATTAGTTCAAGAATAAATGGGCAATACAGTGAATGGACCAAAAATAGGTTGCTAATTTGAAAACGTGTATCTGCACTACTTCTAATAACTTGAAACAATATAAGTGTACCAAAAGTTAGGTAAATTTGTTGATTGTAAGTTAAACGATCCTAAAACTACGATACAGTTTAAAATGTGATTCAAAATATTATAAATGTGCCAAAACTAGAGTAGGTATATACATAATTTTTTGAATAAATTGACACACATAGGTTGCTGCATATACCAAAATCTATCAAATGGAGTCAATGTATTAACTCTGGGGTTAAATTATAACTGTTATTTAAGCGATTTAGAGCGATTTTTATTCTTCATTTAAAAGAATAGGCAATGATTTATTTTTTAAATCTAATTTTGCTCCCTCTTTGGCTCATTTATAAGACCCATCGTATATAGCTAAATAACCCAATTGTCAACTGAAAACGACTTTGTCAGGCTTTCGTTACATGTACCTAAAATAAGTCAACTGCAGTAGACCTAGACTAAATCGGCTAAAACTAACGTAAACATGTCCTACAGGCTTGTTATTCTCCTCAATATGTGGAAAAATCAGGATGAATACTTCTCACTTCTCGCTCACTTCTTGCCCAGCATGAACGCTGCACGTGGCAATTTTTTCTTCTACTCGTTTGCTGAAAACTTGCTGCTTATACCACAGCTGAGCGAAACATGAGTAGTGAATCACTCTTGTGAGAATACACAGAAGTACACCGCAATGCGCACTGCTGACACAAATTTGAAAGCATTCGAAGAGCAAACATGCGTGACGGGTGGCTGGATTTTTTTAGCTCCGAGATGCAAAACAAACAACGCAATCTACTTTCCTACCTAGTTGCTCCCCCTTGTTCAATATCACACATGTGTGTGTCCCACATAGTAAAGCAAGTGCGTCGTGCGTTTTTATAGGATCAATGCCCAGAAAGACGTTAAATGTGTAACTCATAAAATATAAGTGTGCCTAAAACAGGCTTCTCAACGTGCCAAAAATTTGGTTACATGAATTGCATCTAGAAAAAATTGACCAGAAATAGTTTGGACAAGTAATAAGAGGGTAAAAAAGTTAATGTTTATTGGGCCGAAAATAGGCAAAACATATGCCGTTATGCGTTAATTCGAGAATATATGGTCCAAATACGTAGAAAATGTGCCAAAAATAAGTTACTTAAAATAAGGAAATGCATTGATTCTAGTGTGAATGGACCAATTGCTTGGAATAGTTGAAAATCTGTCCACGTGGTATGTGGATGGTCCCTCAGTAGCGCCCTAATATTTCTATCATACTCATATCTAAGTTTTATCCAATGTTCTTTCAGTGCCTTTAAATTTATACATAATCATCATTTTGTTCAATTTTTATTTAGGCATCGAGTATTTGTGCTTTGTTATCGCTTGATTTCTGTATCGGTATTTCCGAATTTTATTTCTTGTTTTTTCATGGAACCTTTAACTGTCCGTTTAGCATTTCCATATCTTCTATATACTGTTCCAAACTTTTTGTCATTGTTTTAATTTAAACTGTTAGCTTACGATGCAACGCTGAACAATACTACCGCATCGCATGACATTGGCTTGTACTCATGATATAATTTCCTACTGGTAAGTTTTTTTCACAATTCTCTCATCAAAAATTTTTTTTTTGTTCCGCTTTGTAGTGTTTGAACAACCAAACAACACCTTTTTTCCCCTCCCTGAGCGATGGATTATTATTATTGGTTTGTTCTATAGTTTATAAAGCCAACTACAAACAAAACACATTACAGCCACATTTTTTCCATTCTAATCGTAATCACGCTGACATTATGGGCAAACATTTCTAACATCAAAGTGTGACAATCAAGCCTTCAATTGTCTGTAAACGTGACTTACGGAATTCTAAACACAGCAGCACTGCTCACACCTTTCTGTCTGCCCTGAAGAATCCCAACCCCACGGAATGGAATCTCCATTTCTCTTTATTAGTCGCCGCCGTCACCGCGCGCTGCCGCCCCTCTCGGCACTGACTGGATTTAGCTCTGTTTATCGGCGGGAGAATAAATATTTTACTATTTACATTTTAATGAACATAAAACTTCATTTGTTTTAAAGACTCCACTTTCTCGCATTACCCGTCGTGTCTTTCGGTCTTTTTTTACTACATATTTCGTGGCGAGGTCTTCAAAGGGTTCCCTTTATCGGCTATTTATTTGATTTACACACATGTACCCACATGCCGCCACCCGTGACCCGAGGCAACCGACGATGTCACGGTGCTTCTCCGAATCGGCTGGCAATATCTTGTGATGTTTTATTTTCTTTCGGATTTAAAAAGGTTCTGATTTTTTTCCCCGTAATCAAATTCCCCGGTTGCTTCAACTCTTTTCCCTCTTTTTTTCGAATTTTCCCTCTCAGTGTAAGGTTCGACGGTACATTTTCGGAAAGAAAAATAAACGCCTATAGTTTTTCACATGGCAGTTGCCCGATTCTCGCTACCGAATGAGAGAAGGAAAATTCCGGAGACCTGTTGGCACCGATCGGGGTGCTGTGACTTGCGAGATTGATGGATTCGGATATTTCGGTTCCGAAGAAAATTTGTCAATGCGCTCAAACGTTTTCCAACCGGCTACTGGAAGACGGTTTAACCCAGCGTGCGCTGGGATAAATGTATAAACCGTAAAATAGAAAACGGTGAAAATACCCGGCTCAGAGACAAAAAACAGGCTGAAAGGTTTATTACTCGGATCGACTTATGCTGGCCGGAGTGATTTATTTATTTTTTCTCCACTGGTGAGGTGATGATGATCTGTTTCGACTTGAATGCTTGTGTGTTAAGGGATTTTCGATCATTTTGAAGAATTGATTTTACTAGACGCTGACAAACACTGCTGTGACATATTGATGCTTGAGGCAAAATATTGCTTCGCTAATTGATTTGCCGGTATGATGGAAGAAATTAATTTATCTGATGATGAAATGTGTATGTCATTAGACAAATGTTGCCCCGCAGAACTCAGCAAGTCAACCGACTTGCATAAACTGTTTGAAACTGTAATTTTAAAAATCCTCTTATAATATTTTTTTACTTGGGCCCATTTTCAACATAGCAAAAGTATCACAAATAATATCCTTTCCGGATCTTTACCATCACATTGTGTTGTTTGCATAAGTCTTGCCATTCAATTCCCACTTGGCAAACATTTGCCTTCCGAAGTGGTAAGCACCGGTAGGGTGAAAGAAGACCGTCTGCGGAAAAACGGAATGACACTTTACTGGTTCCAACCTCTCAGGGAATGAAAACTCACACACGCCATTTTTTTGTACTCTACCCAAGCTTCTTCGTTCCCCCGTTCGGATGTTGCCAAACACTGGATGATGAGTTTACTGTCGGGAGTCGAGCCCCCCTGGAAGCGGCTTCGAAAGTCCGGGCAGAGGCACTTTATCGGAAGGACCACTTTCGGCTTTTAGTGCAAACAATGCATGTCATAATATTTTCGTACACATTCCGACGCAGTTCTGCGTTCGCTCTAGACCCGGTTTGCCCAGTCCCCCTTCGCGCCATTTCGAGTAATCTTGCCGTATCTTCGGGACCAAAAAACCGGCATGCATTCGCACGATGGTAAACAGGCTTTTATCAATGGGATAAAAAGTGCCCGGTTAGCAGCTGGGGCGAGGGGAAAATGTTTTGTGTTTGGAAATTTTTTCGTGAAAGGATTGAAAGTAAGATTTTTATTAACATTGGATGTGGGAAACATGCTGACTTGCTGCACCGTTGAAAAAAAATGTGTTCTGTTACTCAAATTTTTCGCTTAAAGGATAAAACAGCACTTGACGAAACTTAGGTTTTTCGTATAGTGCACTAGCTTAAGAGCATCGAAGAAGAACGCCCCGATTGCCGACTACGAGGAAGGAGTAAAACATGGAAAATAAAAGGATCAAGTATGCGTAGAATTTTTAATTTTTCATTTCCTCATCAATCCTTTTCAAAACGGAACGTTTCATTCCGGCGGCAGCCTTGAGCTTGAGTTTCCGTCCGTCTGATATGGTTGCCAGGCAAGTGTAAAATTAAAAAGATTTCCCTTCTCTTCAGTCATTATTGCTGCAGTTAGAAGTTTATACAGGCTTCAGATCAAAGCCAGATGCCCTTGAAAAATAGCCAGCTGTAATTGGAGATAAGTCTTCGAGCGGGGGGAAAAATGCATAACTTATCACATTGCGGGGAAAAATCAATGTAGTGCTTTCATTGGCCAATCTTTGTTGGAGTTTTCTGATTTCCTTATTACTTGCAGGCTTTAGCGATTGAAAATTTTTGCTTATATAATTTATTTATTTGGTGTAGATTGATAAAATTTTGAAGTAATTCCGGCTGCAGTGAGAATTTTTCAGCAATTTTCCGTTTAATATGAAATATCACTTATTCCCACTCTTCGGTTTCGAGAGAAATATCCCAATAGTTTTAGATCTGTTCATTGAAGTTCTTTTCGCGTCTTTCAGCAAGTTTTTGCGATTTTTGGTTAAATTATTTCGTACGTTTTTTTTTTTTTTTTTTTTGATATCGTTTCCCCCCGTTCTGACTCTCAGGAACATGAAATCGCGATTTCATTTCTTGTGTCCGTCTTTTTAGTATAAAGAAACATCTTCAAAATTCCGGATCTAATTTAAATCTCTTTGAAAATTTCTGGTTCCACAGACTGTTTTCAACGATTTCATGTCTAATTTTGGATGATTTTTATTCTTTCATTTATAACCTCACACTTTGCCTAAAAACCCTTGCCTCAATTTCGCATCAAAATTTTATATCGCAGAGTCTAGCCGTTAGAAGGTATTCATTTTAAATTTTGTTTATCTCTTTTAGTTGGTTCAATTTTGCGTTCAATATGGAAGAAGTTTTTCACCTTTTCTAGTCTTCAGAAAAAATTTTCAATTATTTTGAAAAGCGTTATTCAGCGCGATTTCAAACTAAATTAAAACTAAATTTAAATTGAAAATTTTATCACATTTCATAGTGAAAGAGAAGAATTGGATTTGGATTGGATTTGGATTGGATTTGGATTGGATTTGGATTGGATTTGGATTGGATTGGATTTGGATTTGGATTGGATTTGGATTGGTTTTGGATTGGTTTTGGATTGGATTTGGATTGAATTTGGATTGGATTTGGATTGGATTTGGATTGGATTTGAATTGGATTTGGATTGGATTTAGAAAGGATTTAGATTGGATTTGGATTGGATTTGAATTGGATTTGGATTTGATTTGGATTGGATTTGAAATGGATTTGGATTGGATTTGGATTGGATTTGGATTGGATTTGGATTGGATTTGGATTGGATTTGGATTGGATTTGGATTGGATTGGATTTGGATTTGGATTTGGATTTGGATTGGATTTGGATTGGATTTGGATTGGATTTAGAAAGGATTAAGATTGGATTTGGATTGGATTTGAATTGGATTTGGATTTGATTTGGATTGGATTTGGAATGGATTTGGATTGGATTTGGATTGGATTTGGATTGGATTTGGATTGGATTTGGATTGGATTTGGATTGGATTTGGATTGGATTGGATTTGGATTTGGATTTGGATTGGATTTGGATTGGTTTTGGATTGGTTTTGGATTGGTTTTTGATTGGATTTGGATTGGATTTGGATTGGATTTGGATTGGATTTGGATTGGATTGGATTTGGATTGGATTTGGATTGGATTTGGATTGGATTTGGATTGGATTTGGATTGGATTTGGATTGGATTTGGATTGGATTTGGATTGGATTTGGATTGGATTTGGATTGGATTTGGATTGGATTTGGATTGGATTTGGATTGGATTTGGATTGAATTTGGATTGGATTTGGCTTGGATTTGGATTGGATTTAAATTGGATTCAGATTGGATTTGGATTGGATTTGAATTGGAATTGGATTGGATATGGATTGGATTTGGTTTGGATTTGGATTGGGTTTGGATTTAATTTGGAGTGGATTTGGATTGGATTTGGATTTGAATTGGATTTGGACTGGATTTGGATTGGATTTGGATTGGACTTGGATTGGATTTGGATTGGATTTGGATTGGATTTGGATTGGATTTGGGTTGGATTTGCATTGGATTTGGATTGGATTTAGATTGAATTTGGATTGATTTTGGATTCGATTCAGATTGGATTTGGATTTGGATTGTAAATGTACTAGATTTAACTTGTAACTATATTGGATTAAAAAAAGAAAATTTGGATTGGATTCGGCTTTCAGTTGTATTGGGTTTGGTTATGACTTAGATTAAATTTTTATTGGCTTTGAATTGGAATTGAATTGGGATTGGATTGGAATCGGATTGGAATCGGATTGGAAGTTGATTGGATTTGTACTGGATTTATTTGGATTTAGATTGAAATTGGATTGGAATGAGATTTTATTTTGAATGGATTTGGATTGGAATTGGATAGGATTTGGATTGATTTTGGATTGTAAATGAACTGGATTTGGATTGGAATTGGATAGGATTTGGATTGATTTTGGATTGTAAATGAACTGGATTTGGATTTAAATTGGATTAGAATTGTATTGGAAGTTGATTGGATTCGTATTAGATTTGGATTGGATTTGGATTGGATTTGGATTGGAATTGGATTTGGATTGGATTTGGATTGGAATTGGATTTGGATTGGAATTGGATTGCATTTTGAAAGGATTTGGATTTGATTTGGATAGGATATGGATAGGATTTTGGTTGGATTTGGATTATAAATGTACTGGATTTGGATTGTAAAGCTACTAGATTTGGATTAAAGTTGGTTTGTATTTGGCTTTGAATTTTATTTGGATTGGCTACGGATTGGATTTGGATTGGAATTGGGTTGGATTTTGGTTGGTTTTTTATTTGGTTGGGATTGGATTTGGATTGGAAATTGATGGGAATTGTATTAGAGTTGGATTCGAGTTGAATTAGAATAGGATTGGATTTGGATTGGATTTGAAATAGATTTAAATTAGATTTGGATAACCCAACAAACAAATTTGTTCAATAACGGCTTGTTAAGCTGTAGTTCAACCGAAATCCACTGAATAATAGCTTTTTAAGCTGTAAACCAACAAAATTCTTTGTTGGGAAGATTTGGAATGGATTTGGATTGGAATTGTATTAGAATTGAATTCGAATTCTATTGGAATAGAAATGGATTTGGATTTGATTTGGATTAGACTTAGATTGGATTTGGATTTGATTTTGATTGGGTTTGGATGGGATTTTGAGTAGATATACATTAGATTCCGACTAGGTTTGGATTGAATTTGGATTGGGTTTGGATTGAAATTGAATTGAAATTGGGTTGGATTTGGTTTATATTTGTATCTTTTTAGGATGTAATTTCGACTGCATTCGGATGGGATATGATTAGATTTAGATTGGATTTGAAATAAATTTGGATTGGAATTGGATTGAAATGTTATTGGAGTTGGATTTGGATTAGGATAAGATTTGTATTGGAATTTGATTAGAATTGATTCAGATTGGAACAGGATTAGATATTTATTGGATTACGATTGAATTTGGATTAAATTTGAATCGGAATTTAATTTGATTCGTATTGGATTTGGATTAGAACCAGGTTTCATTTTTCGTTATTTGTTTTTTTGGGGCCATCCATATTCCACTTGGACAGCGCTGGTGGGGGGGGGGGGGGGGGGTTTATGTCCACGATTCATATATTTTTTTTTGAATTTTTATGGGCAGTTGTCCACGGATTGGTAGGAGGGAGGAAGTCAAAATCGTTAAAAATCTGTCCACGTAGAATATGGATGGCCCCTAATGGGATTTGTATTGGATTTCGATTGGATTTGGATTAGAAACAGAATGTATTTGAATTGGAATTAAATTTAATTTGGATTGGATTTGAATTTAATTTTTTTTATGTTCATTCAAACTTTTTTCATTGGTGCAAAATGCAGACACAATCAGTAAAGTACTCTGCGCAGTGTGTTAATCATATTTGAAGAAAATAAATTTTGTATCTGTTGATTTTATTCAATGGCCAAGAAATTGAAGATGGTTTTGGTAAATGGTTTGAAATAAAATCATTGAATTATCAAATAGAATCGGTATATTTGTTCAATAATTTGTTGAAAAAATAAAACAACCTAACCCAACGCTTCAACGCTGATGATATTTGTTACTGTTTGACATTCACTCTAAAATTCGAACACACAGCTTGAAATTAATTAAACAAACTAAAGTGAAAAATCATTTATCATAAATCACATATCAAGCATAGAACAACATCTTCATTTTCCATCGAGCGTCTTCACCTTAAAGCAGTCCGCCATCATCGCATGCACACATAACTTTATCGTAGAGTTAGGTATCGAAAATCGCACTTCACACTACTCAATTCACCTCGGCATCCAAAAACAAACAAAAATAATTGCAAATTGAATTCCACCCGAGGAACAAGTCGGACTCGAGAAATTTTGCTTGCTCAAATGCCTTGTAAGTTGATAAATATTTAATCAAAATATTGTTAATTTATCCTATCTATCCTGCTTTACGTAAAATTTCTCATTTTACCCGTTCGAAGCCGTGTATGGTGGTGGTACTATGTAGGAACTCCTGGCAATAAGCTGCAAGGAAGGAACAAACTTTGTCTTAATTACGCTCGTTTTGCTCAATCACAGAACTTGCTCGACGGAAGGATGCGTTCGTTCGTCCGTTTTTCCATCCGAATGAGAATCGACTTCATCGAGTCGAGTGCTTGCCAGCAGTCGAGACGGAAGTAAATCGAAAGAATTCAATTTATTCAGGAATTTCTATTCGAGTTTCGAAATCTTGGCATCCTATCCTGCTATCGTTTTTTGCAACTGAGTATGGGAAATTATTTCACTCCCCCGCGGGAGCGAGTCTGGTGATGGTTCGATTAACTAATAAAGTGTGTGATTTAATCAAACGCACGAGAATAGGCCAACATTCCTGAAGTTGACAAACAGTCGAAAAAGTGCGCTTCCAGAAACCACTTCACCCGAAAGCGGTCACCACCCATTAGGCCGCGCTGCGGATGACACAACAAGGGTGGTCCATTTCCTCTCTTCAAATCATCCAGCCATGGGCTAGGGCGTACTATTTGATGTGCAAACAGACAACCGAAAGTTCCACATATCGACCCCGTACCTATTCTGTATGTTCTATGTTCGCCTTTCTGATCGCTGGCAAAGGAAAAGGACTGCATAAAAATTCGAAACGTTAAACAAACAATGACTTCCAGCTGCCTGTGTTCGCTGCTCTTGACTGTGCGCTGGATGTGGTGTCTTTCAGCACAC
The DNA here is from genome assembly GCF_029784165.1 of Wyeomyia smithii. NCBI lineage: Eukaryota > Metazoa > Arthropoda > Insecta > Diptera > Culicidae > Wyeomyia > Wyeomyia smithii. Next base: position 63,635,763 of record NC_073696.1, read on the forward strand.
CACATAAACCGATTTTCTTCCCTATACTAACCGGGACCAATTTCGATAAAAATCGTCAATGGTAACAAAACGATGTTGCAAGATTCCGTGCACTGTTTTATCGGCCACAGAGTTCTAGAGCGGACTTTTGTTTCTTGCCGGGTTTTCCGGCCAGAGTAACGTAAGAGTGTGCGGTTCTCGGTCACTGAATCTGGATTTTTGTCTATGCTTTGAACTCTATGCACAGTGTTTGCTTTATCCGCTCGCTTGAGATTCCTTTTTTTTATGTTTTTGTTTGAGTTTTCAATCCACAATTTTACGCTTTCCTTTCTGTGCAGGAAAAGATTTTCATTGCTCTCGTTATTCGGCAGGTGTTATTCAGACCATTCTACAATTACCAATTATCTTCACTCTTCTCCAATTACTGTCGATTCAGGCAAACTTTTATTGTCTTTTGAGATTACAAGAGTAAGTGCAGCTCTGGCGAAAAAATCTGTACGATTTTTTTTATCATGACCAGACAACCGGATAAAACAATGATCTAATTCCGCGAGAGATGAGATAGTATCAGCATTCCAGTCGAAACCCTTCCATGATTGATTTGTTCATCGTTTCATGTATCCAATCAATATGCTTGCGCCTACTTTCACAGTGAAAAAAGCACCTTCAAAAGGTTCCGCAACAAAAGCTCTACCCGCCAGCACAGCGCGTTTCGAATCCTCAATCCTGTTCCATCAATCAACCCGACAGAATAGAAAATTGATTGTGATTAGCCAATTTTCCATCATTATTGGACAATTTTCTCCGGAACAAACCCGGCCAACGCGTCGGCTCGCCCCGGGAAGCCGGGAAATTCAATTGTGTAAAAAAAATCTTCAATGCTTAAATCCGGTTCTCCACCCGTCAAACCTGCCTGTATGTTCCATGTAGTCAACATTTTTTCTCTCTGCTTGCCTGCCTCAATACATGGTGTTCATTGAAAACAATACCTGGGGTAATTGAATATAGTAACCGAGCAAATCCGGTCATGATGTGTTTCTAACTTCCTTCCGCTTTCGCACAGAGCGGAAATCGAAGTCAATCTATAAATATATGATGTCGATAATCATTGCGCTTTGCCATCAAATCACGGCCCCATTCCAGAAGCATGAAAGAGAAAGCAAATCAATCGTAACCGTGTGTCCTTTTTCCACACCAAGTGACACATCTTCGGTAGGTCGTCCGTGTTGCCCATCGTTCCGGACTATTGTTCAACCGGGACTGCAATCTTCATCTTCATGCCAATCTCGGCCAAAGTATGTTGCTCGGTCGGTCAGGAATGCATTATTTATTAGAAAGTACACACATAGATTCACACACGCATTGATTGCGTGGGCTGGATTTTAATCTTACTTCAAGGTAGAGAAGAACTCAGACCTGCTATAAGAAAGTCTTTGTTGGCATTGGGATCAACCTACGTCACATGCTATAATAGGAACAAATTAAATTTCAAAATGCCGCCTACGTTTCTTCACGGACGATTCCTTATGAATCTTGGCGTATTACATATGACTCTGCGTCTTGGCTTCTGACATTATAATATAGTTTTGAATATTTTAACTCAGAATTTTGTATTTTGGCTTTCAGTTTCGGAATATCGGACTTCTCCGAAACTTAGAAATATGAAGCTTGGGAATAGAGATTTACCAATATGGACATAAAGACTCGACACCTTGACCAACTTAGATTCGAAATTTGAGACTTGGTATTTAGGTCTTGGCTCATGAAATCAGTGCTGTGGACTACAGATTTGCGATCGTCACTTAAATTTTAAGCCTTTATATTAGAGAGACCTCTAGTTTAAATATTTCAGGCCAGAATTTTTTATTTTGGCTTTCAATTTCGGAATTCCACTGTTTGTGTTTTGTAAATAAACTTTGGGTTGGACTTATAATTTGAGTTTAAGACTTGCTACTTCAGACCTGGACCATGAAAGGTAGGATTTGAACTTTAGACTTTGGACTTAAGATTGGGATTTTAAATTTGAGATTTGATATTTTAGGCCTAAGACTAAAAGTTTCGTACGTTAATACTTTTTAAAATCTAGAACTAGACAATTGGGATTAGATACTTCGGATTAGAGCATGGAATATTGGATACGACACTTGGAGCCTACGACACAGGGTCTATATACGGACTTTATACTGGATGTTTGACACTTCAAGCCTTAAAACATGACACTTGCGACATGATGCTTGGCATTTGAAATCTGGGGCTTGTTTTTAGAAATAGCAACCTTAGGCCTAAGGCTCGAAGCCTCGGACTTAAAACTGAGAACTGGTTTGATACTAGGGACCTGAAATTCAGTTCTGCATTCAAAATTCACGACTTTAGGCTTCAAATTGGAAGTCTAGAACTAACGCAATAAAAGGTGTTATGTATATGAATCCTAGCACTTGACAATTAGGATTAGAGACTTGAAGCTTGAAGACTGGAACATGAAACCCTAAGACTTGGAAATCGAAACTTGAGACTACTTCTAGCTCGATACTTTCGACTTGATGCTAGGAATTTGAGGTTCGTTATTAGAATCTAAACTTGCTTTCGGATCATAAGGCTTGATACTTGAACTTGAGACTTGGGATTGAGCACTTGACTTTCAAAACATCATTTTTAAACCCTACCCCTAGAATCTGGAACTTGGGATTGATGACTCGGGATCGGGACTTCAGACTTGAGTTTCGGTGCTGGATTTGAGATTGAGGCTTGGGGTCTAGGACTTGAAGCTTAGTACTTGACTAGAGATTGCAACTCGTGACTCGACCTTGGAACATGGAAGTTGAAACTTAGGACTTTGATATCTTCATATGTACTAGTCAGTGAACTACGGGATTTCGGATCAGAGATCAACGAACTGTTTTCCAATATTCTAGCCGCTAGAGCCCAGCTCAGCGGTATTTATTCGCATTGCTCTCGCGCGTGTTGGTAATCACGCTGTCCGTCACATAGACAATTTTCGATCGGCCTCAGCGTTTGACTGAGCCTTTGCTTGTACACCACAAGGACTTCATAGTTGCGACTTGACGCTTGAAATTCGGAGCTTGAAACTTAAAGTTTGCAAAATTCCAATCCAGGCTCAAGATCTTACTTGAATTTAAAGACTTCATACTTGAGACTTGGATTTATGGCTTCGGGCTTGAAAATACTAATCCGGGATCGAAACTGGAAATTTGAAAAATACGATTAGGGACTTCTTACTAGAGACTTGGTACACGAAACTTGAGTTTTGAGGGTTGGCATTTAGGCCCAGGGTCCAGGACATCCAGGTTGGCATTTGAAACCTCAGCAATTTGCACTTATGGCTTTACATTTAGGACCAGAAACTTACGGCTAATTAGATCTAGATCATGATACTGAAAACCTAGGATTGGGAGTTTCAAGACTCAATATTTAGGACTTAGAATTAGATTTCGGATCCGGGATTAAGACTTTAAATTTAGAACAAGGGACTTGGTACTTGAGACTTGAGACTTAGTACTTGGGACTATCTTTGGATTTGGATTAAGGACCTATGACTTGGAACATAGTACTTGAACCTTGAGATGAACAATAGGAACTCGAAACTTGACGTTGAAACATAAAAGTTTGAGTTCTGAGTTTTCAACATAAGACTTGAGTGTTGGAGCTCAAAACTTGAGAAATGTGTTTTGCAACTTTAAACTTGAAATATAGAACTTAACGGTCATTACTTGATGATTGGAATGTGGAGCTTCAGACTTAGAGGTTGCGAAGCCGAAATCCAGACTTAAGAATTAAAATTGGATTTAGAATTTGCAATTTTGAACTGAAGTTCTAGGACATAGGACTAGCGACTTGAAAACTTGGGCCTTGTGACTCAAGGCTAACACTTGCGACACGATGCTTAGGTTTTGGAGTATTGATTTTTAAGACTTAATTTTTGAAACTTAGACTTAGGACTTGGGACGTCGGATCTGGGATAAGGAATTGGAATAGAAAATTGGACCTCTTACTCAAAACATGTACTTACGACTTGTGTTTTGAGTTTGGAACTTGTAATTTGGATCTTAGAGCTTGGTCCCATGAACAAGGACTGAAAATTGGCAGTTGAAGGCTTATGACCTTGAACTTAATACTGAAAACTTGGACCTAAAACTTGAAGCTCGAGATTTGGCATTTAACACTTGAAACATTTCCGCTTAGTATTTCAGACATGAGACGTAGGACTTGAGACTTGAAGGTTGCCTTGAAGGATTGTTCCTTAAGATTCTGACTTCGGATTTTTGATATTGGAATTCGATACTCCATTTGAAATCCAGGAATTGACACTTGGTAGAAAAAAAAACATTAAGCTTGGAGTGTAGAAAACGGAACTGGAGGCAGGAGACATACAATTTTAAACGTCAGATTTAAGTTCTAGAACTTGAAATTTAAACTTTGAGACTGAGTACCTGAAACTGAGGACTAAAGGTTTGAAACTTGGGAATTGGAACTAGCCGCATAAATTGGGACATCAAACCATGGTAGCCGCGACTTGACGCTCGGGATTCAAGATTTAGAGGTGGAATTGGAAACTTGTATCTTGATGTTTAGATCTTACTTCATGAAACTCAGTTCTTTAAACTACAGGTTTGGGATCGGGACTCAAATTTTAGGACTTCATATTTGAGATTCAAGCTTCGGGCTTCCACCCTAAACCTAGGACATGAATTTAACACTTGGAACTTGATGGCTTATGACTTGGAAATTATGATTAAAAACTTGGACCTAAAGCTTGAAACTCGAGATACGTAGGACTTAGGATTTAAAGTAAACCTTGAAAAATTGGTCCTAAAGATTCTGACATCGGAATTTCGGAGTTGGAATTTGATACCAGATTTGAAATCCATATAAAAAATCCAGATAAAAAATTTAGAGTTTATAGTCTGGAAAACGGAGCCGGGGACTTGGAACATTAAATTTCAAACTTGAGATTTAAGCTTTGAGACTTGAAACTTGGAATTGGAGATTAAGTACTTAAAACATGGGACCAAAGACATGAATCTGGGAAATTGAGACTTGCCACAAAATTTGGGGGAATAAAGCTTGGTAGATACTTGCGACTTGACGCTTGGCATTTATGATTTAGAGATGCAACTTGAAACTTAGGACATGGCATTTCGGGTTTGACCTATGAAACGTAGTACCTTAAACTATATATTTAAGCTCGGGAATCGAATTTCAAGATTTCATACTTAGACTTAGGGTTTCGTCCTTGAACATGGGACATGCACTTGACACTTGGGATTTGATATCTTAGAACATAAAATTGGTGACTTGAAAACCTGGAACTTGTAATTTAAGGCTAACACTTACGACTCCACGCTTAGGTTCTAAAATTTGGGGCACATGAAATTTAGATCTTAGGTCATAAGACCGAAGACCTGGGATTGAGTTTTAAGACTTTAAGATTGGCACTTGTAGGCTCAAGACTCGGAACTAAAAACTTGGACCTAAAGCTTGGAGCTGGATACTTGGCATTTAAGCCTTGAAACTTCTGTACTTAGTATTTCAGACAAGAGAGGTAGGACTGAAAACTTGAAGTATGGCTTGAAAGTTTGGTCCTAAAAGTTCGGGCTTCTCCATTTGGAACCCAGGCACCACTTGGGACACTTGGGACAGAAATATTAAACTTCTAAATTAATTAATAGTTAATAGAAAACGGAACTTGAGGTAAGGATATGAAATTTCAAACGTGAGTTTTAAATTCTAGAACTTTAAACTTAGAACTGAAGACTTGAAACTTGGGAATTGGGACTTGCCACAGAAATTGAAGCAATAAAATTTGGTACTTGCGACTTGACGCTCGGCATTTAAGATTTAACTTAGTACTTTACTCTCCCAGACGGTCTCGAAGTACGTCGCTGGACTAACATTCCAGTCGTCTTGAGCAGTAGGATCAAAGCGCTAGCTCCGCAATTGTCCTGTATACTAAACAGTTGGCTGCGAAGTCTGTGTATAAATAAACAGAAGGTCAAGTTCCGAGTCGGAATGTAGCACCCAAGGCTTTGCTAGTGCTTCAAACTACATATTTGAGATCGGGAATCGAATTTTAAGATTTCATACTTGAGCCTTAGACTTGGCACTCATCTCTGAGCGTGGGACATGAACTTGACGCTTGGAATTTGATATCTCAGAAAAAAGAAATGGCGAGTACTTGGGACTTGTTACTTTAGGCTAACACTTGTGACTCGATGTTTAGGTTTTGAGATTTAGGGCACTTGGAGTTTGGATTTTGGATTATGCGACTGAAGACCTGGGATTGGAATAGAATGGATTGGAATTTGAATTTTGAGACTTACTTTTTGAAACTTAGACTTAGGACTTGAGATTTTGGATTCGGGATTAGGAACTTGAGATATGGTATTTACGACTGTTATTTTGAGATTGAAACTTATACCTTGGATTTTAAGGCTTGGCCTAGGGGAGCTGCGTAGCCGCAAGGTTATAGAGTCCGCTTTGTCAAGCGGATGGTCGTGGGTTCGAATCTTAGTAGAATCAGGCCATTCGATGTCAAAAAGGACTTTAAGTATTACCACTTACCCTTCCTTTGCGTTGAATTCTATAATACCTTTGCGTGACTTCCTCTTAACAAAAAATAAGTCCATCCTATCATTAAAACTGGCCAGAAGGACGCACGACGAAACTTCTCCAGGGAATTATAATTGGCGATATTTGGCAGGAGGAAGGAGGCTTGGTATAGAAGAACAGTAAGCGTATTAAACGAGGGGAAGTACATTACACACAAGCACTGATCAAAAATAATCATAAGCATGCCACTTCTCAATAGCGGTATTGCTAAAAATAGAAGTGCGGGATACAGCAGACACCCGGGCATATCTCACAATAGATCAACGATTCTGGTCGCAGTGAGGAAGCCATACAGGAAAAAAAAGGCTTGGCCTAGGACTTGAAGATTGGCACTTAAGGATCTATGACTCGGAACTTGAGACTGAACACTTGGACCTAGAGCTTGAAACCGGAGACTTTCCATTTAAGACTTAAAACCTCTGTACTTAGTATTTCAGACATGAGACGTAGGACTTAAGATTTGAAAGGTTAGTTCTAAAGATTCAGACTTTGGAATTTTGTAGTTGAAATTTGGTAGACCTTTTGGACTCCAAAAATTGACACGAAACTAAGAACGTGGGCTCTGAAAAATGGACGCTTGGAACATGGAATTTTAAACGTTAGATATAAGATCTAGGACTTGAAACTTGGAATTAAATACTAAGTTTCAAAATTTAGTAATAGACTCTCAAGACTAAAGACTCGAAATTTGACAATTGGGACTTGCACAGAAATCGGTACATTGAAGCTTGGTACTTGTGACTTGACGCTCGGCATTTAAGTTGGATGAGAGATTAAATGTGAAACTTGGGATTTGGCATTTAGGTTTTGGCATATGAAACCCACCACTTCAGACATTGGATTTGGAATCGGAATTCAGGCCTTCAACCCTTAATCTGAGATATGAATATGACACTTGGAATTTGGGGCTTGAGAAGTTAGGAAAGACGACTTGAAAACCTCGTACTTGTACCTTAAGGCTGATGTTCGAGAACTTAGGAATTAGATACTTGAGATTTAAGACATGAATCTTTGATCTTCGAACCAATAAATGAACACTTACTTGAGACTTGTCTGAGAGTTTGAGGCTCTTAACTTAAATCTTTTGATTCGGGAATGGGGCTTGAAACAGAAAACAGAATACATGGTACCGTTTTGATTCAAACTTAGCCTGCCGGTACCCGCATAACTGTCCCATACTGATTTTGGTCACTTTTGAGTTATCATCGGGAATCGACTTAACTGTTATCATATTTTCTGTAAAAAAATTAAAATTGATACTTTTGTATTGAACAACATGGAAAAAATACCAAGTTGTTTTTGTCCCATATTGAAAGTACCCGCATTACAGTCCCACTGCATAGTGGTGCAAACTGCAAACATATAATTTTGCTCCAGATTAGTGTATATCGGATTATTTTAGGCATATAGAAGTATGTCATTTAATTAACTAGACTAGTGTTGTTTTTCTGTAGTACAATCTACGTTGCCAATGATACTGCCGGTTGCTGGTTGAATTTATATGTGATGGGACAAAATATGCGAGTACTTTCGAAATGTACCCGCATATTTTGTCCCATTTTGTGTTTTTTTTTTTTTTCAAGTTATATAACGTAAAACCAGTTCCATCCATGGTTTTTTGTTCTCAATGATAAACTTGTGCTGCCATGAAACTGTTATAGTCGTTGGTTCTGAATGTAATTGCTCGAAATCCGAAAATTCAAGGATAATATTAAATCGCCGTTTTCTCAACATGTTGTTTTTCATTATGGGACAGTTATCCGGGTACCGGCAGTAGAACAGTCTCAAACTTCGAACACTTCACAATAAAAATCGAATTATTAGAGCTAGTTAATGAAAAATCATAATTAATAACAACATTTTGTTCTTTGGAATGTGCTTCACCCAGTGATGTAAGGTTATTTACTGTAGGGCCACTTCCGGGGAATCAGCAGGCGTTGAAAAAAGTGACAGTCAGTATTCAGACGGTCTGCCTATCTATCTCTTAGCGATTACGTTGAAGTGCTCGGAATTTGAATCGATGCCGATTTCTAAATTCTCCTTTTTTTCGTGTACAAAATGTATTTAAAACTGTATAAATAGCACTTAATTGCAACAACAATAAAATAACCAACATGCTAAACCTGTAAGATCGATGAGATAGTTCATTTTTTGTTGATTTTATAGTGCAAGAAGTTACATCATGGCTTAAGTGTTCGAAATTTGATGCATTACGGTATTTCAAACCTGAAACATAGAAATTAACATTTTAGGGACACAGAAAAAATGAATACTAAAGCTAATAATACTGGCTAAGGGATTTAGTAGTTGAAATTTGGGACTTACGGGGTTATATACCTTTTAAGTTTTTAAAAAACCAAAAAAAAAATTATTGCATTAGCTTCAAAAACAACATCTTGAGAACATTTTCACAAATTTCCATAAAGATCTGAGCAATAGGAAGAAAGTTAGAGCGATTTGCAGCGCGCCTCGCCACGGCCGCATAACCATAACTTGAAACTTTACACGCGATTATCTTGGAATAGTGTTTTCCGAAAAATGACTTTGTGATCCTGATTGCGGGAAAACTATTGAACCGATTTTCTTCATCTTTTTGCCTTTCTCCTAGAAAGGTATAGCAATCACTGAAAAACCGAAGGTATAAAAGTGGTCCCAATGGCCGAATGTCATATACCAGTCGACTTCTTTCGACGAACTGAGCATTTTCTGTATGTATGTGTGTATGTGTGTATGTGTGTGTGTATGTGCAACTTTTCTTTCTCACTCACTTTTCTCAGAGATGGCTAACCGATTTTCATAAAATTAATTGCAAATGAAAGGTCTAGTTGCGCCATAGGTTGCTATTGAATTTCACTGTAATCGGATTTTTAGTTTAGAGGTTATGTATCAGAATGTAAAAATCACGAAACATCAATATCTCAGAAACCACACAACCGATTTCAATAAAACTGGTTTCAAATGATTGGGCTGTCCTCAGAACCCTTAACTTTTGAATTTCGTCATTATTGAACATATGGTTCAAAAGTTATGTCAAGAAAAGTTATCCTGAGGTTGTTCAAACTCACTCATTTTTCTCAGTGATGGCTGAACCGATATTCACAAAATTAGTGTCAAATGAAAGGTCTAGTTGCCCCATAGGTTGCTATTGAATTTCATTGCAATCGGATTGTAATTGTGTCCGTTGTTCATAAAAATGTGAAATCACATTATGAAAGTAAACATATTGACTTTCTCCTAACGGCCGAATGTCATATACTACTCAACTCAGTTCGACGAATCGAGCATTTTCTGCATATATGCATGTATAGGTGTATATGTTTGTGTGTGGGTGTGTACGTGTGTATGTGCACTTTTCTTTCGCACTCACTTTTCTCAGAGATGGTCTGACCGATTCTTTCTATCTTGGTGTCAAATGAAGGGTCTATTTGCCGCTAGGTTGCTATTGAATTTCATTGTAATCAAACTTTTAGTTTTGGCGCTGCGTCAGAATGAGAAAAACGCTCTTATATCTCAGAAGCTATGAGCATAGTTGAAATAAATGGGCTTTCAAACCCTTAAACAATGAATTTCATAATGTTTAAACATGTGGTTTGAAAGTTATAGAAAGAAACGAAACCCGCAGACTGTTTAAAACTATAGCTACGATCAAAATATGTGGCCTCAACATCATTTAAATTTAATATTGTACTATTTCAATGTTTGCGGCCTTGCTCGGGATTGAAGTTGAAATTAAAAGTCATTTCTATCATTTCACTTTTTGCCTTTCGTCTAGAAAGGTATAGCAATCACTGCAAAAACTTAAGGTATAAAAGTGCTCAAAAGGGCCGAATGTCGTATACCACACGACTCAATTCGACGAACTGAGCATTTTCTGCATGTGTGTGTGTAACGCTCTCCCAATCTCACTCGATTTACTCAGAGATGGCTGAATCGATTTCAATGAAATCAATTGCAAATGAAAGGTCTAGTTGCCCTATAAGACCCTATGGAATTTTATTGTAATCTGATTTCTAGTTTAGAGGTTATGTATCAAAATGTAAAAATCACGAAACATCAATATCTTAGAAACTACACAACCGATTTGAACAAAATTGGTTTCAAATGAACGAACTACCTAAAAACCCTCAACTTTTGAATTTTATGAAGATTGAACATATGGTTCAGAAGTTACAGAAAGAAACGTGTTCTGGAGACTGTTTAATCTCACTCATGTTTCTCAAAGATGGCTGGACCGATTTTCATAAAATCAGTGTCATATGGAAAGTCCTGTTGCCTCACAAGACCCTAATGATTTTTTTTGCGAACGGATTATTACTTTTCCTGTTATGTTTAAAAATGTGAAATCCAGCTATGAAAAGAAACATATTCTGATGACTACTTGGGATCACTCACTTTTCTCAGAGATGGTTGACCCGATTTCCACAGAATTAGTATCAAATGAAAGGTCTAGCTGCCTCATAACACCCTATTGAATTTTGCTGTAATCGGAATGTAATGTCTGTAATGTATCGAAATGTGAAAATCACCAAACTTCATTATCTTAGAAACTACACAACAAATTTGAACAATATTGATATCGAATGAACGGGATAGTTAAGGGTTAACTGATGAATTATGATTGAACACGTGGTTTCAAAGTTTGGCTGCCCTATACGTTACCTTTTCATTTGATTGTAATCAAACTTAAGCAATCGTTATGTTTTAATTTGTAAAACAACGAAAGTCTATTATCTCAAGTATTACACGACTTATTTGAACATAACTAGTGTCATACAAACGAGTCATCTCTCAAACTTACAAATAACAAACTTCATAAAAATTTAATATACTGTTCAAAAGTTTTGTAAAGAAAAGAAATTCAAAGACTATTCAACACTATAGCTGCTTTGATCAATATATTTTGCCTCAACATGATTTAAATGTGGTATCGTACTATTTGAACGTTCCCGGTATCGCTCGTGATTAAACTGTTCGAAATTAAGAGTCATTTCTTATATTTCGCTATCTCTGAAGCACTAATATTGCGTCAAATTTCATATTTTATACTTTAAATACAACATCAATATTTTAGAACCCAAAGAGTGAATATACCTTTTTGGATTTAAGCATTCATGTAAATCTATTTTTACAAATAATAAGTTTGAATGAGAAAGGCTGAGTCTGACCGCTAGGTGGATTACTTTAGGTTTTTCTTAAATTTTCGTTATTACATTCGCCGGTCCTTGAGCAATCGGCTTTTGAAACATACAGTTACATTTTGCCGCAAAAAAATTTTTAATGCAATTTTTAACGCTCAAAACGTACATTTTTTGGGAAAAACGTTCCCGTTTGCACTGAAAACAAAATACTCATAAAAGCGATCGTTCAAGGACCCGGCACACTTCTAAGCTAATGAAAAAATATGAGTTTTTTAATTTCGGTTGACCCGCTGAGTCTCTATCAGGATCACCGCAAGCCTCTGCAAAAAAAAGCGTTTCGGGGAAACGGCCATTACTCCAGTAATAATTGGTATATCTCAAAATCAAACGTATTTATTTTTGTTGTTGATAAACTGTACTTTTAGGAAAATACCATTTTGATGCAATGAAAATGCTATGCTATGCTATGCACATATAAATAAATTAAAACTTCCTTCATTTTTCTCGACCAAAAAGGTATATAACCTTTTAAAACGCAGGACTTGATTCTTGGGACAAAGTAATTTGAGATTTAGAGTCTTGATTTGGGATTTAATAATTATAATTTGAAACCAAGGAGTTTGATCTCGAGACTAGAGGACTAGAGCATTGAAAACGGGACATAAACGTTGGAATTGAGATTTGCCCGGTGCGACTCAAGATTGAAAATGGGCTAAACATTTTTGTAAGCTCGATCCCACTGGTACAGAAAATACACAACACAACAGCCCAAAATCAGAGATTTCAAACATCAAGGAACTTAAAATACCGAAGAAATCAAAGATTTCTTCAGTATTCTAAGTTCCTTGATGTACAAAAATAACTGGAGACCAACGAACTGCAAACACTTGACTGGTCGAATCAAGAGATGCGTTCTAGAATTCGTCGTGAAAGCCGTACATGGTTCTTGCTCGGACATGCCGACTACAGACTTTTCTCAAATATAAATTATATCATTTACGTTAATAAGAAATATAATGAGAAATGAATCAGTTTTTATCTAAGTATATCTACATTTTTTGACCGAAACAGAAAGGAATCTAAAATTTTAGATTGTCACCCGTTATTTGGTCAAATTTTTTGGCATGGGAAAATCTGTAATTATCTTTAAAAAAAATGTCACTTTTTGTTGTAATCTGTATTGTGCTGCGATAAAAGCTTTTAAAATCTGTAATTTCTTGAAACTTGAGACTTGAGACATGGGACACGAGTTAAAACTAAAAATTGGCACGTAAAATTGAAACTTGGAACACAAATTAAGAAAACATGATAACCGTTAAGGTCCTTCAACGCGCTTTTATAAAATACTCGCCGGTGATTATTTTAGGTTAATTTTAAATTGCAGTCACATTAGTATACGAACAATTAGATAGCAACTAGTAGCGATTGAAAAAAGTAGGCTACGTGAAAATACCATTTTTAATAACATTATTGACAATCCACTTTCTATTAATCTAAACAATTGTATAACAAACAAAAATAGTACGTCTTGGTAGCTAGTCACAGCAATGAATTTTCAGCTTTCGCTGTTACACCATAGAACCCAACTACAACTTGAGAAGTTGGAACGTCTACAGAGTCATGGTTTTTTGTTCTTCTCAGTAGAAACTCGCTTCACACCATTAGCCGCTGTCAGCCAGAGAATGTTGAATTTTTCATGCTGCATTCCAATCCAGTTTGCTACTTTTCGCCTTTTAGCCGCAACCGAATGGAGTAAGTGGGAAAAAAACTACTCGGCCCGAATGATGTGAGTAGATTTCCGGGCACCAGGGCTGACGGACAAAAAAAGGAAATGTGCAATGTTTTTTCGTTTTGTTTCTTCTTGTTTTTTTTCCCGGAGAAAGGATAAAAATAGAAATTGAATTCCAACTTGTAACCAGGTGCCTTTATTATTAAAATTGCTCTCGTGCTTTCTGTCAGATCGGTTTACAAAATTAGTGCCACTGTTGATAAGGGACGCCAGTAAAGGAGATCTACTTCACTTACACTTTGGAAACCTTGTTCTGAGTGCTTCTGGTATCAAAATAGCAGTATCGAAATGAATTGATACACCAACAGTATGGGCCACAAGACCCTGTGGTAGCAAGCACTAGTCAACGATTAGTCTCCATTGTGTTCCCTGTTTCACGGACTGCATCGATGCTTTTATCTAGAAAATTGGATCGTCACTCTGGCGCCAATCGGATTTGTCCCGCTGGCTGCAGCGCTACTCTGTTCAATGTCACTGATGCTCTCTTTTTACGTTGCACACTCAATTTTCGATAGTGCCATACAGCAGTAATCGAACAATTCACCAGGCGCTTACTACATACTTCTTTGTGCTTTTTCTGGTGACTTCAATCAGCGGAAGGATAAATAAGCACTATCCTTAGCATCCACATAAAGCAGTTGATCTTGTTTAAGCTGCTTTCTTACTAGGATAGATTTCCACTTTCCTTCCGCCTCGTTCGATACAGCTGAGCAACATCAAAGAAAAACTTTTCCGTTTCTTCAGTGTTTTTTGCGTCACTGTTGATTTTCAATTTCCAAGCCAATTTTATTATCGCTCGCTTTAATTATGATAAGTGCCTCGTTTTTCTTTTTTGCTTCAATTCATTGCTTGAGCCTCAAGCTCGACCGACTAAGCCGGCTTCTCCGGAGAAGGAAAAAGGTGATCCTCTCGGCTCCCGAGGCTGAATCGTTAATAATACCGGCCATCGAACGAGAGTCAGGAGTTACAATTCGCTTCTGCCGGGGATTTTCCCCGCCGCAAGCAAACTCGTTCGGGCGGGAAAGTTTTCTTAACATTTCTCGGCAGCCCATTCCTCCCGTGGTTCACTATCGAGAGCAAACTTCTCTCGCTCTCAAGGTGCCCATAAAGTTAGTTGTACCTTGCACAGTGCAGGAGGAAAAAAGCCCTAAAAGTTTACCCTCGAATGTTCGATTCACTTTACGTTAGAGTTGCTTCTGCTTGGCATGTTTACTTAACCGTAAAGTTAACTTTATCATCATCATCATCCACGTGAAGCGTTCCTTTCCCGCCGACGGCGGTGGTGGTGGCGCAGTGAGAAAATCCTGCCCGAAAAGCGACGCTTAAGACGGAAAGAAACAAATCGTACTTTTTCCGTAAGTACGCTACGCACACAATGTAAGTTTAATGGGGAAAAAGTCTGATCCCCCGTATGTTATTTGATGTGTGCTGATGGGGATGGGAAGGAAAAGTTTATCAGCAGGTATAAACTTACACATTACTGTCCTATTATTATCGGAGAGAGAGAGACCACTATCCGATGCGAATCGTCGATGGCCCAGCATAT
Source organism: Wyeomyia smithii (assembly GCF_029784165.1). Classification (NCBI taxonomy): domain Eukaryota; kingdom Metazoa; phylum Arthropoda; class Insecta; order Diptera; family Culicidae; genus Wyeomyia; species Wyeomyia smithii. Next base: position 63,650,842 of record NC_073696.1, read on the forward strand.
CAATGTTCTCCGCAGGGGATTTCCAAAGTTTTGACCAGCAAATTCAAGGAAGCGTGAAATGAAACAAGTGAAAGTACCTAAGTCCCGTTCGGTAAAAGGCGCTGATCAAGATGGATGCACAGCTGAAATAAACTGAAATTGTTGGAAGAGCTGTCACAATCATGGCTGGAAGCACCGAAAAACACGAGAGGCTATCCTGTTTAGTTAGATTTCAAGGTTTTCCCAGAACCAGCTGAGACGATTTTTGATAGGGAAAAAGTGTTTGGGATGTTTCTGGCCCGAAACGTGAAAACAGTCCACTTTTCTCCGAGAAATAGATTCAGCAAAAGGAAACAGAACTGCTATTCGATTGTATTTCAGTTTTATTCCTGTACTTCTCACTTGATCTTTTGTGATATCCCGGGTTTCTGCTGTATTCCGCACTTATATTATTATTAGCAACATCACTGCGGCTACGAAGCTCTTCACGAATGCACTGCTTAATGTCTGAGTTTGGTTTTTATCCTTTGTCATACGGATCTCTTTAAATAATTCCGAAATTAATGGATAAAAGCGAAGCTCCACGCAGTAAATCTTATTGATATTGTTTTCTTTGTTTCTTTTCCCAGGAGCTCAAATTCGATCTTGATGCCCAGAGGCGAGCAGCTATCCTATGTTGCCCCCAACTGCGCGTAAAGCATTTCCGTCTCGTCATCAAGTCTACCATCGTGCGGGCAGTGCACATTGATACGATACCGAACTCGCGACTTGCAGTACTGCAGGTACTGCGTTTCCACTCGCGATCCGTTTTTCGTTGTTATATTTTCCTGATTGTTCGTAGTGTAATTGTTTGGGTAGATTGCCTTACTAGAGCCACGCTACTGAGTCTCGTGATGAGGCAACCATCTTGGCTATAGCGTTCAAGACAACACATTTCCTCTTAAGCTGCCCACTTCAGATCAGACGCTGTTGTGAGCCGCCCATACCTGAGAAACAGACGCTTAGATAGGTTGGGCTTTTTTCCGAGGTAATACGGGTGTTACCATTGCCGGGATGACGCTCAGCAGCTGGAAATCAACTCCAGACGACACTTCAAATTTTGAAAAAAACTAAATTTAACAAAAGGCATCCAGTATTACCCATCCCGATACCTAAAACCCGAAAAGCGAACCCAGATACTATTCTGAATTTCAAGATAGCGCTTCTTGCGTAGAATGATTAAGTGTTTTCTAAAACAGGGATGTTATCCGCAGATTATAAATAAACTCCGGAAAATATTTTTAAATACAGTGAGCAATTCTCGCTGAAACCGTCCCACTGGTGACATGAGGTCTTCCAAAAAGGATATTTTTGTGTCTAAATGATTGAAAGTAGCGAAAAAATGAAAAAACCACTTTGGTTAGTTCATATTGATGGACCCCTCGGGCACAAATCGGTTAAACGGTTTTTACAAAAATTGATTTTTGAGCAATTCTTGACCTTTTTATTGATTTATTTCTCTTAACCCTCTAGTGCCCAAACTAATTTCTAAACGGACTTCGATAAAATCATTATAAACCATTATAAACACTTTTTAAGTATTTATTAAAGCTTTTCGGAACTTCGACTGAAGCCCGCCAAATGGCGGCATTGGGCACTAGAGGGTTAAATTTGTCATTGAACCCCCTGCAACCAATACATCGTTTTCAAGAGGAATGATAGAGCTTTCATTTGAAGTAGAAAAAAATTGGCCGCCATCTTGGATTTCATCAGAAAAACGTGTTTTTGAGCAAGTTCGCAACCACCGATTTTGAATTTGACATCACCATTGGAAAGCTGAGAAAAAATACTTTAAGATAGATTCAAAACATTAGGTGAGCATTGAGTTTACCTTGGCATTCTGGTCACTTTTCAAAATCGAGCCTCAAACAGTTAAACACATGAATCGCGACCAATATTAAATCAACGCAATATACGGAGCCTGTGGTGTGCGTATGATGTGGACAGTCAGTATTCCTAGTTCACAGGTAGTAAGTGCACCCACGCACCGTAATTTTTGAAAAGCCTTTAATCAATTGGCTGAATTTCGTTAGGTAGCAAACGTACCCTTTTCGTCGATAAGAATTTACTAGGGATAAAAAATGTGATGATTCTACTCTTACTTTATTTACGCTGGCATACACAAATCTTCTCCAGATTACTCGGGATATACTTGATTCATACTATGCCTTGGTATACCATACCTAAGTTTGTTGATAGTAGATTAATGCAGGAAAACAACAGTATTTAACAGTAGCAAAAACAACATCTAAAATAAATTTGTTTAGTTACTAAACACGCGAAAACTGTCCTCCGTACAGGGAACCAAACTTTGTTCTAGCAAAAAAAAATCGTAGAGAAGCTTGATCACAAATTACGTTACACTCAAGGAGGAGCGAGGAAGTGAAGAAATAAACAATGTGAATGCAGTGAAGAGGGATCAAAGATACCATTTTTTGCTTAACGTAATTTGTGAACAGACCCAAAGTCACACAGGCATTGGGTCATCCACATTCCACGTGAACAACTTTGGAGAGGGGGGTCTGTGTGATGTCCACGGTCCATACAAAATTTTGAGAATTTATATGAGAAGTTGTGGGGGAGGGGAAGGGGGGGGGGGGTAACAAAATCCTTAGAAATCTGTCCACGTGGAACATGGATGGCCTCTAATATACACTACACTACAGACACACACCACAGGCTCAGCATGATTTGATATTGGCCGCACGTCATGCGTTGTACTGTTTGAAGGTCGATTTTGAAAAGTGACCAGAATGACAAGGTAAACTCAATGCTCACCACACATCAATCGAGTGATAACAAGGTTGCGGATCGGACACACCAGACTAACCCATGGACACTTCGCGAAAAAAGAAACCCCCGCGATTTGCACAACATGTGGCGTGCAGGTGACGGTCAAACACATTTTTATTGATTGCCGGATATACGACACAGAGAGGCGAAACAACCAACTGAACTCAACTCTCCAGAAAATTCTTGGAGACGACGAAGACAACCTGAAGCGAACAGTGAAATTCCTTAAAGAAACTAAATTGCACGAGTTAATTTAAATATATTTATTTGTCATTTAATTTTGTAACACACCTTACAAAAACATCGACCCGAATGACCAAATTGGTTAGAAGGTCGTAAAAATAAACAAACAAACAAACAACCAAATGTTTTGGATGTATCTTGAAGTATTTTTTCTCAGCTTTCCAATGGTCCAAATTCAAAATCGGTGGTTGCGAACTTGCTCAAAAACACGTTTTTCTGATGAAATCCAAGATGGCGGCGAGATCCAAGATGGCGACCAATTTTTTTCTACTTCAAATGAAAGCTCTATCATTCCTCTTGAAAACGATGTGTTGGTTGCTGGGGGTTCAATGACAAATTCAAGAGAAATAAATCAATAAAAAGGTCAAGAATTGCTCAAAAATCAATTTTTGTAAAAACCGTTTAACCGATTTGTGCCCGAGGGGTCCATCAATATGAACTAACCAAAGTGGTTTTCTCATTTTTTCGCTACTTTCAATCATTTAGACATAAAAATATCCCTTTTGAAAGACCTCATGTCACTAGTGGGACGGTTTCAGCGAGAATTGCTCAGTCATACCTCGATATAAGGCAACTTTATTTTTATTTTCGTTACGTTATACCGAGTTACGTTATATCGAAGAAAAAAAAATGTTGTTTTAATTTATGCAAGAATGTTAATGGTTACTCAAATATGCGCGAAAATCCATTTTTCATTACCTATCAATATTTTTAAACCTTTCTTATGCCTATTTAGAAATATTTTCAAAAGCAAAAAAAAAATTTTTCCAATTGATACACAGGTTACTCAAAGATGTGTGAAAACCAATTTCCCATCACCTCTTAGTAATTTTAAACCATTCTTATGCCCACTTAGGACATTTTTTAACAAGCAGAAAAAATATTTTTAATTGATGCAAGACTGTTGATGGTTCTTCAAAGATGCGCGGAAACCTATTATCCATCTCCTATCAGTATTTTTTAACCTTTCTTATGCCCATTTAGAGAAAATTTCAACAAGCAAAAAAAAAATTTTCTAATTGATGCAAGAATGAAGAGCAAGAGTGTGAATTGTTACTTAAGGATGCGTGAAAACCTATTTTCCATTACCTATTAGTATTTTAAAGTTTTCTTATGCCCATTTAGGACAATTTTCGCATTAGTTTCATCAATTTTACAACTTACTACAAACATTTTTTTGAAGCAATTTGTACCCCGAAAACAGTTGCTGTATCATTTATTTTCAATTTCAATACATTTTCAAAGTTACGTTATATCGAGGTAAAAGTTACGTTATATCGAGTTACGTTATATCGAGGTTGCCTTATATTGAGGTATGACTGTACAACATGGCGACCGGTTTCTACAAAATAGCGACCAATTACCACCCAATACGGATATTTTCAGAACCCGGATCAGACAGCTTTTTACCATCCAAAGTGTTGACTTTTGGACTAGTTTCTTCGATAAACGTTTGATATAGGAAGAGAGTTATATTCCGGATCCATTAATCAAAACACTCTCTTCTCGATTCGACTTTGCCGCTAATTGAAAGCTCAATACCAGTACTCCCAATCATCGTTTTCTTGAACCACATAACAGTAGGTAAACCATGCAGGACTCTCCGCCAGCAGACAACCCCACAAAATATCTGCACATCATCCAGCCTTGGGTACGGTTAGTTCAATTGAACACCATCAACTATACAATAACCGCTCTTAGCTCCACTTACCAACCGCCCAATGAAATGCAGCAACCGACCAACCATCAGTGTGATAATGATGAGTGACAATAGAGTATAGGGATGGCACTATTCAGACTAGCATCCGGGATTCACACATGCCTGGAACAGCCGCTATTGTGGAAAACAATACACACACACATCCAGCCCTACGGCGACGGCATCGCCAGGTCATACCGGAGCAACGCAAGGCGATACTGCTCGCAAAGGACAGTCTGCGATTGCGATAGGGAACGTGATGATGATTGAAATCTCAACCCTTTCTAAAAAGCGATTCAAGAGGCGCTGCGGTTGGAAAAATCAAAACAACACCACTAAAAGCTGCTGTGGTTTTGCTCTGCTCTCTGGGCTGCGTGTTGGTACCAAACCGAAAGCCATCATCAACGTGTGCAATTCATTCACGCAGTTTTCCGCAAAAGGGTGGCCTGAAAGGGTTTGGCTTCTCCACCAATCAGTTATCGGTGCGGGTTTCAATCGTTATCTGAATTTATTATTGAAATCCATTATCTCGAGTGTGTCCGGGTGCCATTCAGACATATATACACTTCGAGTATGAACTAGTCATGGATTACACCGCTCCTTCTTGGGTTGTTCAGGACAGGAGCGAAAAGCGTTTTCCAACATAGACCACAGCACACAATTCGAGACAGGCGGAGTGAGCGCGGGTTTCGAATTTGGTCAGCAGCCGGTACTGAATAGGGTGATAAGTGCGTTGTCGGACACCTATCATGAATATTCTATACAAAGCTACGGATACGGAAGTCGAAATCTTGGCTTTAGCTACGACAAGTGTTGCCAGCAAATACCGTAGTGCTACTAAAAAATAAGTAACACTGAAACTAACTTGTGAACCGATCACGAATGGCAACAAATGTTTCAAACAGTGCATTCAATCCTACAATCACAAGAATAATATGATCTCATTCCCGATATGCTATGTCAATCCAGCCAAAAATCAATTTTGGATTACTTCGTCGTCGCAGGAAGGCGACAGACAGACCGACATCCTGCGGATAAATCGAGTCATATGCCGTTTACCGATATCATCATCATCAGCATCATCCCTGTGCCGTGTTCAGTTAGTCAGTCAACCGATCAGCCGCCGAAAATGGGATCCCGCCATAAATTGGTTGAATTACGAGATACTGACTTCCATGGCATCCAATACTGGTAGCAGGAAAGCCGCCGCTTAAGCGGGGCTAACGCTGGAATGGAATTCATCCGGATGCCACAATAATGATTGAGGGGGATTTCATGTTCACCAGCCGTAATTGATGCTCTCGATCTGGGTTAATTGTCGACTCGTTGAACTTTAATAAATTCTTGTCGTACCCACGGCTGTCCACGGTAAAAGGGGTTCGAAATTGATTTAATCCATCTTCGGTGTCATCGAGAACACCCACCGCTGAGGTCGGCCGATTTGCATTTGTACCTGTCAACCGGTGCGGCATTTCGAGCCGAGTCTTTCTCTCTTCCATCGCGCTATTTAATTAATACTTTTAAAAGCCGAGAATAAACAAGCGTCTATTTGTTCGCATTTTAATGTGATTTTTCTTTCCACCTACAGCGTCAACGCACTCTTTCTCTCGCGCGTTAGCACGTGTTTCCCAATGTGTCACACACTCCGGCTGGCACACACTAACGACAAATATACGTTATCCAAACAGACAGCACAGACCGTACTTATCCTTAAACCATCATCCAAAATGTTAGCAAAACCGGCTGCCCTTTGCTGTGCCCTCCCTCGCCAGGACTCGAAACCAAAGCGTACATATGTAGGTAAGGTAAAGTAAATGTCTGATGTGAAAAGGCGTGCAACAGTGCGCAAATATTTACCACCGCTCCGCCGCCGTGGCCTCCACCAGCGCCCCCAAGCGACACCCAGGGCAGCGTAAGAAATAATTACAACAGTGGTGTAGGCGCGCTTTTATCTTCTGCTGCTTTGAAGCAAGCTCTCCTCCGTCAACCGTCGCCGCTACGATCACGGCAAGGCGACCCGAAAAAGGTAAATATCATCTTTCGGAGTGTTGTTTCTGCCAGCCGAGCGACGCTTATGCCGTCGCCGCCGCCGCCGCACCCACCGCCTCCGCAGCAAATCTAGTTGCTAATGAGGTGAGAATAGGGTTGGATGGCAGCGTTTTACAGTTGATGTTTGACGCTGGATTTTAGGAAACAATTATCGAGTAAAGACATATCATCAGGGCACAATGATCTTAGGGCAATAAAAACATTCTTGAAGAAAGGATAGAAAAATACTTCATTTAATGCGTAAAACAAAAACAATCATAAATGCTGAATGTCAAGATTACTACAAAAATGGTAATTCAGCATTTCGTGGCGATTAAGTACAAACATTGATGAGCATCAACAAATACTTCATTTTACTTGATTTTGAAGTAATGTTTTCACAATCGATTTGCAATTTCCATGAAGGTTTGAATGTAATAAGTTTTCAAAAAAGGTCAAGAGCAGTTACCATAAACATGAAATCGTAAGTGATACTAGCGATAACACAATTGTAAAATGTTTAGTTTTTTGCTTTGCTCTAATAGAGGAAGGCAAGAGATTATTATGTTTAAAAAATTGATTACCCAATTTTTTCTTATAATTTTTCTTGCACACAATATATACGCATTTTGAGCAAATTAGTTAATATGAATCTGTACAGCATTTTTATTATTTTCAAAACGATCCATGCGACATAAACTTGTGCCTGCTTTATTTAGCTTTATTTTAATGAAGAGTATTTTACCAGTTCTCCGCAGTCTATGATAGTGGTTATGTTTTAAATTGTCATCCTCCTCAAATTTCATCTATTAAATTTTATTTTCCTTCTCCAAATCTTATTAGTTTCATTAATAAATATTACAAAAAGTTGATCAGAGCATCTAAATTTAATTGCTAAAATTCACTTTCATAGTTTCATTGACGTCGACTCATTTGTATTCTGGATACTGTTTGATTCTCTTCGTCAGCAAAAAAGTTATAAAGAAAGCTTGCAAAAATATACTCGTTTCGCTTACTTTCATTGCTATGAATTGCAAGTGAATGTATCCTGGGGCCATCAGTACCGTGTGCTCCAAAGCAAATTAAGACTGGTGATATCATTTCTGTAACTGTGTTAGAGGTTGTATACACGATTGTCAAACTTCGACCATCACACACTGGGAAAAAATGAACCCAATTTCCCACAAATTGAAAGCAGCTGGGCTAAATACCTTATATATATATATAGCATTTTTTTGTAAAATTGGTCAATAAATCGATAGGTGATATTTTCATTCTGTGCAGGGCAACCAGCGTTGCCGGTGCAATGTTTTGACTGGCTGTCGTGTGTGCCAAAATGAGGAGCACACAATTTTTCTTGACAAGTCTCTAAATGTGAATTTGTGTAGGTGTAAAAAGGCACGTTTGCCTTCGCCATGACAATGCACAGTGGTCCAGATCGTCGATTTAGCGGTATTTAATTTTTTGTGCAAAACAGCTGTTGTTAGGTTTCTTTTTAGAGAATAAAAATTGAGGTGGCTCCATTTTTATCTAAAATAGCAAAACTAAATTATTTTCTGATAAAGATACGGTTCTTTTTAGTTCAGAGAAGTTGTAGATCAATTCATTCTAAACAACTTTGCCGAAGAAAGCTAGTCTCTATCTTGCATACTTCTAGCGGTTTGATGAATTTAAAATAGCAAGTTAGGATGTCGCTTTTTTCGGTGTAACTTTTTTATTTTTGATTCTATCAAAACTTGGTCTTCAAACCACATTTAAGTCTTTTTGAGGTGCATATTTTACGTTGGGGTTAAGTGATATAGACCGATCAAATACAAAAAATATTTAAAAAATAGTAGCATGCATGTGACATGTATCAAGAAATCCAACCAAAACCGCAAAGTTCAAATTGGATTTATTTGAGATAGACAAATATTCACCCTCCAAATTTAAGATATTATATACAGAAAAGTACGACCTTCCAAACGTAATCAATAGTTTTTGTTTGTGTTTGCTATTTAACTAGATACCAACATTTGAAATGGGCGTATTTCGAAAGGGAAAAACCTAATAACTTTTCTTGTAAATGAGATAGCGCTTTCAAGTATTCCGAAAAAATATGCACCTCAAAAAGACCTAAATATTGTTTGAAGACCAAGTTTTGATAGAATCAAAAATAAAAAAGTTACATCGAAAAAACTAGATTTTTCAGCGACACCTTAACTTGCTATCTTAAGGGGTTATATACCTTTTTAGTTTTCGAAAAACCGAAAAAAAAATTATTGCATTATCTTCAAACAGAACATCTTGAGAACATTTTCACAAATTTTCATAAAGATCTGAGCAATAGGAAGAAAGTTAGAGCGATTTGCAGCGCGCCTCACCACGGCGGCATAAGCTAAACTTGACTTTGCCGTGATCCTGATTGCGGGAAAACTACTGAACCTTCATTCATCTTTTTTTTTTAAATTTTCGTTATTAAATTCGCCGGTCCTTGAAGGATCGCTTTTTTAAACATATAGTTACATTTTGTCGCAAAAAAATTTTTAATGCAATTTTTAGTTCTCGAAACGTGCATTTTTTGGGAAAAACGTTCCCGTTTGCACTGAAAACAAAATACTCATAAAAGCGATCGTTCAAGGACACGGCACACTTCTAAACTAATGAAATAATATGAGTTTTTTGATTTCGGTTGACCCGCTGAGTCTTTATCAGGATCACCGCAAGCCTCTGCAAAAAATAGCGTTTCGGGGAAACCATTACTGGCCATTACTCCAGTATTAATTGGTATATCTCAAAATCAAATGTATTTTTTTGTTGTTGATAAACTGTACTTTCAGAAAAAAACACTTTGCTGCTATGAAAATGGTGCTATGCACTTAAAAATAAATTCAAACTTCCCTCATTTTTCTCGACCGAAAAGGTATATAACCCTATACATTCATCATACCGCGAGAAGTATGCAAGATAGAGACTAGCTTTCTTCGGCAAAGTTGTTTAGAATAAATGGATCTAAAACTCCTCTGAACTAAAAAAACCGTATCTTTATCAGCAAAATAGTTAGTTTTGCTATTTTTGATAAAAATGGAGCCATCCTGCCCCAGCTGGTCTCGAGGTACGATGCTAGCCTAACAAGCCAGTCGTTGTAGGTTCGAATCTTGTCTCGGGAGAGACTGTTGGTGTCAGTAGGATCGTAGCGCTAGCCACGCAATTGTCCTGTACACTTGACGGTTGGCTGCGAAGTCTGTGTATAGTAAACAGAAGGTCAAGTTCCGAATCGGAATGTAGCACCAAGGCTTTGCTTATTTTTGGAGCCATCCAGATTTTAATTTTCTAGAAAGAAGCTCCTTGCGACGCACTTGCTTCGAGAGAGCAGCGAATCATGTGTATCTGAGAAGCATGCAACAAACTCCGCAGTGGAATCTGAAAAATATATCTCCAGAGCAGGAGAAAAAATATACTGAGCGATGACAATTTTTTGATGACATCCGAGAGCGTCTCTCTATGATAGTGTTGGTAATGACAAAATAAAAACAGCCGACAGATAAAATATATTGCGACTATAACGTTGCCGTCTTGTTCCCCATTTCTGCTGTTCACCTTATGCCCATGTCGATGATAGCATTGTATATAACATTCGGTATGCGGTACACACATACTTCAGTGCACAGCCGCTCTATTGCCGAGTTTGCTTTTCTTTGCACGAAGGCTGTCGGTGAAGTGCCGAGCAGTCCTTACGCTTCTTCTTCCCACAGCCTTTTTTAACAGCCATCACACGACATCCATCACAGACAAATAAGAAAAGAGAGGGGGATTCGGACTATTACCAGAGCGCGCTGTTTGTGTAGCGCGGACACGAACGTCTGTATAAAAACCTGCTTCTTCTCTTTTCTACGTTCGCAATCCCGAAGACATCCTCCAAATAATGCCGAATCGACACACGGAGTACATTTTTCGTTTCCTTTTGTGATGCTTTGTTGCCAATACGTTCTCAATGTGACTAGCGAGTACCATCGCGGATAGGTATCACGAACAAACAGCAACAACTAAAACTCCCCCGAAAGACAGTGAAAAAAAGACTGTACAATCGGGATGCCTGCTCCAGAGAGATAAAACCTGATTTTATCTTTCTCACATGTAAGAACAATACGCTCAAAAACTACACAACAGAACTCAATGCAGTGCTTTTACTGCGTGTCTCTTCAGCATCAAAGTATAAATCCAGCATGTTTACTCTTCAAAAGCTATCGAATATATCTTAGCAGTGCACACCGTGGCGTATTTCTAGCTGTGGTGTAAGCAGCAAGTGTGTTAGTTTTTATGCGAGCAGCAGAAACACAGCACAAAACAAAAAAAAAGTGTGACGCATAAAATTGCTACACACAGTGCTCATGCTGGACAAGAAGTAACCGGTGAATTTTCACTTCACTTCTCTCACATATTAAGGTTGATACCAAGCCCACTAATACCTGAAAACCCGCTATAAGCCCGGTCTTCGCATTTCCAGATGCCCAAAATTGCGAAAACTTACGGATGTCCTCCTTAAGTCCACTATTTCTATACTCCTATCAGAAATATGATTAGTAAGAAATATTTATACAGTCAGATATTTATAGTCTGTTCAAACATCTCTAGATTATTCTAGCCCATGATGTAAAACTTCTGATTAGTTACAAAACAAAAAATCATTTACATCACAGTGCAACATTTTGTTTTGCCTTGGCTTCTATGTATGATTTTTTGATGAAGTTTGATGCGGAAACAAGTTTCCCCAAGTTTGAACATATTTCAACTTAAGGGGCAATAAATTTTCGTTGTTTTTTCGACGCCATTTTGTTATAAGATCAAATATCAAAATTCTATGAGTTTGTCCACATATTAACATCTTCTTACCATCTTTAAAAAAAAACAGATCTTAAATCGGACAAAAACTGAGTTCAAAACGGTGATTCTACGAAACCGGTTTTGGTATAGTTTTAGTATATTTCACAAAGCAAAATAATATCGAGTATGTCTGAGCATTAATGGTCATGCGCTAATATCAAAAAGTGGTAGTCAAATTTTGTCTTATTTTGAGTAAAATGTCTCAGAAATCGAATGGTAGGTGTCTGATCTACGTAAAATGTCTGCAGATAAACCTATTTTAGTTTTGCAGGGGAATTGGGGCAAAATAGACATTTTGCTGGCATTTCACGTAGATCAGACATTCACCATTCGATTTCTGAGACTTTTTTACTCAAAATAAGATACAATTTGACTACCACTTTAATATATTAGCGCATGACCAATAATGCTTAGACATACTCGATATTATTTTGCTTTGTGAAATATACTAAAACTATGCCAAAACCGGTTTCGTAGAATCACCGTTTTGAGCTCAGTTTTCGTCCGATTTAAGATCTGTGTTTTTCAAAAGATGGGTAAAAAGATGCTAAAATATGGACAAACTCTTAGAATTATGATATTTGGTCTTGAAACAAAATGGCGTCAAAAAACATAAAAAATTACCGGTTTCTTAAAAAATTTAAAATGGCGCCATTGTTGCCCCTTAAGTTGAAATATGTTCAAACTCCGGGAAACTTATGTTCGCATCAAACTTCATCAAAAAATCATGCATAAAAGCCAAGGCAAAAAAAATTGTTGCACTGTGTAATCTTCCAAACCGCGTAAACACATTCCGCGTTTTTTCAAAAAAATGTGCATTAAAAAAGCCGCATAAAAAAGACCCCAGTGTAATAATGATTATGAATAATAAAAACAATGAATTTCAAGCAAGTATAAATTCGTTCGACAAACACCACAATGTGATTCGAATTTCTTTTTATTTTCCTTGCACAATAATGGTGCTGTGCAGAGACGGTCTCAACGTTGCTCTAGTATTGGACTGTCCTTCTTAAAACAAAAAGTTGTTTATTGGAAAGTTAATGATTTTGTTTCGTTCAGCACAAAATGTTAACCTATTGAGGTTGTGAAGAAAAAAATATCCTTACATGACTTATACACCATCATTATCACCAGTATTTTCAGTTTAAATGTCTGTAATGTATCCCGTATTTTCATATGGAATATAAAATTTATGATTTCAAAGAAAACCGTTGCAGATAGATGAAATTGAAATGTACAATACTGCTGTGCTTTTGATAGAGCTGCTTCTCTTTACACTAACACGGCTTTAAACCACCTCTTAAGTTCAACATTCACTTCTTCTTCTTCCTACTCCTGCAACGGTAGTGGTAAGAGATGGGCTAATCATCCATTTCATGCTTAGAACCAGCACACGGTCGCCATCTACGCTCATTTTTTGTTTTGACTCTCGCAGCACCAGTAGCAAACGGTACTAATATCGAAGGCAGATGCCAAGTAGCGGACGGTGAAAGTGTGGCAGGCCTCGAAAACTGTTCAAAATTACCTAAATGTACACTCCCTCCTTTATGTTCATTAGAGTGCCAATGAGATGTTTGAAAAAAAATTTACCTTCGAATATCATTTGGCGGTAGGGCTCAAAAGTTTCGTCTTCGCGAAAAGAGTCCCCATGCAAAATTTCAGCTCGATCGGAAATCGGGAACACATGCCTCAAAGCGGTCAAATTTTCACGAAAAAAAATCGATGAAAAAAAGCACAGGGAGTGAAATTGTTAATATCAAATTTTTTTTTGATGCCATTTGTCTTAGAGATTTCGAGAACGTCGAAATTTGGTGTTAACTCGAAAAAAAAATAAGTTTTTCTAAAAAATCAACTTTCTGGGTCTTACAAAATTTTCGAGCTTGGGGCCAATGGCATATATATTAAAAAATCACCTTTCTAATTTTGTTTAGCGGTAGGGCTCAAAAGTTTCGCCTTCTCGAATGGAGTCCCCATGCAAAATTTCAACTCAATCGAACATCGGGAACACGTGCCTCAAAGCGGTCAAACTTTCAACTTTTTGACCGATGAAAATAATGCACAGGTAGTAGTAGTTCATGAAATTGTCGATATCGATTTTATTATGCCAAATGTCTTAGAAATGCATAAAACGTCGACATCTGGTGTTAACTCGAAAAAAAATTAACAAAAAAGTCGAGTTTTAGGGACTTTGAAAATTTTTAAGCTGGGAGACTTGAAACTTTGACCGCTTCGAGGCACGTGTTCCCGATGTCCGATCGAGCTGAATTTTGCATGGGAATTTTTTTCGAGAAGACGAAACTTTTGAGCCCTACCGCTAAACAATATTTGAAAAATCGATTCTATTAGCACTCTAATGTTCATATCAAATAATATCTAATCGCGACACAAATATTTCGAGAAAACACACACACAATATGTATTACACTTTTTTTCGAGGTGGAGCTACGTTTCTAAGGAAGTAAAAATCTAAGAATGGAACAGTTCTTTTTCAAATGTCGTTTACTTTTCAACAGATTCACTCATTTTTGCAGCAATCGATTGGAAGATTAGCTAAGTATTCGCCCAAATGCAGAAAATGGTAATTAAATTATACGAACTATTGTTCTATTTAAAATTATCAAGCCTTGTTAAAACACAGACTTCGACCAATCGGAGCAAAGCTTGATCCTTGCTTTCCCTAACACGGTCGACAAAATATTATACCGGGTTAACCGGGAATACACTCTTTGGGATATTCAAGAACCTGCTCAAACAAATCATTTTATTAGTGAATGGTGGGACGGACGGTCACATTTTAGCAGCAATCTCCGATCAACGTATCTGATTTTAGATGAAATAACAAACCCAAGTAACACACAAAACATGTTAGAAAATAAGTTACAACAAAAGAAGTCATATAAGTGTACTACAAGCGCAACTGAAAACTTGTTTTATAATATTGAGTTTGAAGTTGTTTTTCATTAATACAACCGCATTTCGAAAACAAGCTCGTTTTTTCTGGTTTTTGGAGATGTTCTTGATAACATGAGTTCAACAATAACAATATCCTCACTATGTCTTTTCGTAAGACATTAAACCATCTAATAACAGCACTACGTAAGGTCGTAGCATTAAACAGTCAACGTAAAATTACTTGATCAAATTAATATTTTAATTGTTTGAACGATTTTTATATTTATCCGAAGCGGGTCAAAGTGCGCCATCAGAAAATAAACAAAACACTCGCAGTGTAGCCAATACCACTTCAATTCCTGTTATCGTATATCTTACAACGTTTTCTAGTTTTGTTAGATGTTATGCCCAGATAACGTTGAAACTATGCGAAAACAATTTCAATATGCAAGCGAAGAAAACAACTCATTGTGAAAGATTGAATATTATTTTTCGTAATCAATTCATAATTAATAAAACCTGCCACTGATAAATCGATTGTTGATCTAGTTGCACTGCGCTTAATAACACATTTGCGCATGCGCTGGTCAACAGCTGTCATAGTAGCAGATTTGCGCATTGCCGTATTAGTACTCGTGATGTATTTCGCCACTTCATTCTATCAAGTTGGCTTGCTTTCGTGCAGTTATGTAATACTTCTCATACAGTATCGAAACTTGTTCTAGAAGCCTTCAATTTTCGCGCTTTTCTGGTAATAGAGATGTCATGGAATAGGTAACGTCAACTATTCTATAACAAGGTGTGTTACTTGGGAACTGTCACCAAACCAAACAATGCATTGAGAGTTATCTATCTTAGGTAGATTGAAAAATAGATATCTTTCTTGTTGCCAGACAGGTCTTTGGTAGGTGGAGATTTTGTAAGCTTCCCTTCGGCCTCTTATTTAGTTTTACGTCAACCTTGAGGTCATGGCTTTGCAAACCCCTTGTGATTTTTTTTGTATGGAATATGAAACAATCTCGCTTTTGCTAAGACACCACTGAAGCTTCGGAAAATATATCCAAAAGCTTCGTTTTAGATTAGTAGACGTTTTCTATTTCTATGGGGGAGTAAGCTTTAATTTAAATTTTGACGAATTTCTTTTAGAATTCTTCTCAACTGGACTGGACGCAAAAGACAACATGTTTATCATTTTGTACGTTTTATATATGAATACATATAGTAATCTCTCAGTTCAAAAACAGTCCGTTCTCGCTTGTTACCGACCCTATTTTCCGCCACCTTGCAAGCCGCTGTCTCGTGCCATTTACAACCTGCTTCATTCATCTTGAGTAGCGGACATCATCCTTACGATAGGGTACGTATCATTTACTACTCTCAAAGTCTTCAACGATTTACTTTTCAACTTTCAACTAAACATCCAGTGCCAATAGCCCAGAGGGCTGCCGGTAGGAAACCTCTCATTAAGAATCGCATTCAGGTACAATAATCACGGTGCGTATCATTTTCTATTTGTCTTTTCTAATGTGTTTGCGTATGCGTTCACAAAACTCTGGTCTGTCCCAAAAACGTGCTCATCCCTTGTCCACAGCCATCACGGTACGATGTTTGCCGAACACATCGATACTGGTGGATATTTGCACAAGTCACTGTTGACAGAAACGTTCCAAAATTTAATTGAAATTGTTGAGAAGTCGCTAAGCTTTACTGTATTTGTTCTGCCAACTAAACAAACTACAGAGGAACTTGAGAAAATGAACATCAACCCAGATTCCCAACTAAAGAAACCGCCAGCTGCATACATTTATTTAGTTAGCTCTAGATAGCACTCACATTCCCAAGCTGCATTCTTGGGCTGCAACGCACGACATATATCAAACTTGAACCGGCGCCAACATTTGTCACAGCAACAAACCTCAACCTGCTGACTCAGTTTCTTTTCCGATGCCAACAACAAAAACAACAACCAATGACGGTCGTTCAACATAAGAAAATTAAAATTAAATTTCACCGCGATAAGAGCAAACCATCATCAGCAGTGACAAACGGTCGGTGTTTCTAATTCTTTCAAGACTTGCAACCTAACCGAAACCAATCAGTTTCCCGTAGGACGAAAGTTCGGAAATTGATTTCCAGCCTTATCTCGTCCCGAAGCGGAGTCCTAGCCGCAATTAATGACCGATCAAGATTCCCGCATTTATCAGCCGATATTTACTTTAGCGCTCGTCCGGCGCGGAAGGATTCGACGACATAGCGGCGCTTAGCCACCACAGCCACGCGCGGCTGGGACGGGAAAAGATGTGACCGAAAGTATTTTTTCCAGCTTCTCTCGTCTACGATTGCTGTAGTTTGCTGCATATACACAGAGAAAGAGAGGCACATATATATGGGTCAATTAAGATAAGAATAGTTGTTGAAAGTTTAATGGTTCACTGTCGAACTGCAGTTAGCCGGCGGCCTCTCCACTTCGCGTAATCATTCTATACTCAAGAGTGTCTAGAATGCGGACACACAATGAGTACGAAAAATGCCAACCAGCGGCAGGAAAAAAATATTAGATTATGTTTGCATGTTTCGAAATAAATTTCATAAACTAATTAAATGCTATAAAAAGTTGAAGCCGGTACTTGGGAAAATTTATGGAGGCTTTTAAAAAAAGTGGTACAGCGTACAGTGGCTTCAGTCATTTGCTTTGTTGGCGTTAGTATTGCTGACATCAAGCTTTTAGAGATAATTTGGAAACGGTTGGGATGTTCCAACGACACTAATCTTTTTTTGAATCCATAAATAATTGAAAGAATCAAATTTATCAATACTCAAAACATTCGAATAGAAAAAAAATTCCATGCTGAGTTCGATACGTTCGAAAAACATGAGCATACCTAAACAGGGACACATTTTATCGGTGTGCAGTAAGCGAAACGAGTCCTTGAAAAATTTGAAGCCGACGGAAGCGCAACAGTTCCCGCTATGCAGCTTCTCTTTGCTGTCGATCGTCGACCGTTTGCCTGCCTCTTATCAAGGCGACCGACGGCAACGCGATGCATCTCGGGCTTCGGCTACCGAAGCCAACGGACTAGCGAGGATCTGTGGCTTCTATACAGTCACGAGCGTATAATAGAACGTAAGCATTTATATACCCAAAGTGCTTTTTAATTCTTCCGTTTTCGTATTATCCTTCTAAGATAGCGAAGACGTGAAACGCACCGGCTTCCAGGAAGACATAATTCGGTGCGGTGTTCTTAGCTTTTATCGTTTCCCTTGAGCCCCCCGATGACCGCTGTCTAGTAGTAGGTAGGTCGAGAAGCGATAACGATAAATTAAATGAGCTCTCAAGCCGGTACTCCCGCGGATCAATTTGCCAGCTGACTAGACCCGCAGTTTCCCGAACCGATTTGTACCACTGAGCAATCTGTCGGATGTCAGTTCATATTTAGCATCAACGATTACATGCAAGGATGAGCCCAGATCCGTATGATATGAGCCTTTCAAAGGTCGTCGTCGTTATTCCGCTGTTCGTTGGTTTCGCTCAGAGCTAGCATACAGCTAGGAAAGTAATTTAACATCCACAAATCCAACAGTCCAGCAGAGTTGAGATGCATTTCATTGCTGTGGGGCTTTATTACTTACGGCTAGATGAGTGCTGAATAAGCAGAAACCTCATTCCAAATTTTGACGTACCTGAAAAAAGAGAGAAAACAGGAAAAATGGAACAGATTAGATATACGATAGCACAGCTTAGTGAGCACAAATGCACGAGGTAAGAAGTCATGGTTTGAATAAAAGTCCAACATAAAGCCGAGTGTTGCTCTTTTGTGTAGATGAATGCAAAAGTGCATGCTTTTTTTGGGGATCGTTGGTTGCTATTTGAACTAAGCTTCTGTTGTATTATAGCTTCCGTCAAACCACTAATAATTTTTCGTTGTTTATAGAAAGCATTTTTTTGTAGGAAGAATAACTTCCAACTTAAAACACTTTAAAGCAGATATCAAGTTAATAAATGTGTTGATTTAAGTCAGCTTGAAATCATCAATAAAATATTTGTCCCTGCACAAGTGCCGTAGGCACCACCAAACTTGCGTTCACCTCAATCAAACCTGGCCATGTAGTAGAAACAAAAGGATTGTACAGTTCTTCTGCTACCCTACTGACCCTCCAGCACTGGACGAATTAGGAGAATGCACCACGCCGCGCCATCACCCAACGGTTAGCAGTACACAACAGCCTAAAGGTAATCAGAGCTTCTGTGGCATCAACCAACAGTGTGACTGACTTTTCCAGGTCATGTTTGCTCAACCCCTACTCTGCCACGAACTTCAACCCAGGAGGCTACCGCAGTTGGTTCATCACTAGCGGAACAACCTGCTTCAACTGCACATGTCTAATGGGGGGTGTTGTACCTGGCCGAAGGCAACCAAGGAGGTAAGTCGGTTGGTTGGTTACCGATGTCTGCTTAAATATCTTGAAGGAATTCCAATCAATTTGATTGGTTTAATATTGATTTTCCTTTGAGACTATTCTGGGACCTTTTGTGTGTGGGATGTAATTGAAAATATCTTTGTCGCCGCTACAGAAGGGAAGTCTGGACCAAATACCTGCCAAATGTGTAATTCTATAGAAATCCTGTGTGGAGAAGGAATTTGCTCATGCCATCAAAAGCGCAGGCTGTAAATCTAATCATGTTAATGATTTTCATCTCGCAGATTTTTTTGCCATTTTAACAGCAGGGGACAAGTTTGGATATAAAATTTTCCTTCAATGCGTCGTGAAACAGCCCGTAATTGCCTCAAAAGGCAACCTAATTAGGAAATACCTCCACATCTTGATAAGTTCCGTAATTTTAATCAAAAGGTATTTGTTTGAGTTACATGTACGGTTCATCCCGAAATCGGATTCCGGCCGAAGTTCAAAGACATTCCACCCCTCCACCGGTGCGACCGTTTCTGGGAAGCAAACAAAAAACTCTCTACCTGCGAGGCATATGCCGGGGACAACTGAACTGCCATGACCAAGTTAGTTTAATTGGAGGAAAAACATGTTTATGTACAGTGTCTTCGCCATACATGAACTTTTCATGAGTTTTCCATCCACCCACCCGACCCGACTGAGGTGGAGAATTTCCACAAAACGCCGGCCACAGAAAGGCACCAGAAAGCGAGCAAGCGTAAAGACATTGGGAGTCTGATTTTTCTTTCCCTCGATTATGGACCGATAAGGCACCAGGGGCAGGACAGCATCACACCAACACGAACCTCCCACCACCCTGGCTGGCTGGCTGGCTGAGCGGACTCGTAGATTCCGGTGGAAACTGAATGCAGCGAAGCTCGACATTAATTATCAAGCAGATTACGCTGTGATTAAACGGTATTTACCGTTCTGCTCTCCGGACAGCCAGGTAAATCTCGTGTTGTGTTGTGTTGTATGACCCTAGCAGATTCACAGCGGATAGGACTAAGGATTACGGTGTTCAATACATTTTAGCATCGATATTAAGAGTATTAGATGGAATGCATAATTCAATCCATTGGCTGTAAGGCAGCGGAAATAAGCAGGAATTTAGTCGGGTCGAGAGTGTGAGAATAATGTGAAAAAATAGTGGTTCCTTTTTACCAGATATTCATTAAACCTTATTTGAATAAACAAGAAAGTATTCAAATTGAACCACTACCCACAATTTCTATTAAAATAGACATGATACTTGATACCACATATAAATAATAAGAGCAGCAATTACCTGATATAAATATTATTATTATAACTCGAAACAAAAAAAAAAACAATTAGATTTTCAATATTGTAGCCAGAGTAACGACGAGCTTGGCGAGCAATTACGTGCCGGCTATGGGCACAAAAATTCATGGAAATGGCTAAAAATCCATAACCTTTCATGTTTCAATTGCTCAAAGACTCAAACTATAGTCTTTAAGCAATTGTTTTAGCTCTTATTGAAAAAATGAACGATCTTCGGAAGTTGTTTTCGTTTTCAAGAAGATTGATTTAGCTTTGTGAGTTGGATAAACTGTTTGTTGGAAATGGTATTTTCAATTTTCGCTCTGCTAACTTTTTCTTGAGACTTTATATGTGAGCATTTGACAAAAAGCATGCCTACGAAAAATTCAAAAAAAATAATTTTCATCAAAGTAGTTTTATTTATGCTTCTAAATAACGAGCATTGAGAATATTCAACATGTTGTTGTGTAAAACTGTTGAATATTAGAAAATATTGTACTAGTAACTTTTTTGTATGCCAGCAGAACAGTGCATTTTCCAAAATAATGGCAAAGCATCAAATTCGGCGTTATTACATTCAATGAGTGCATAAAGAAAAAGCACCGAATTTTACACCATAAACTATTTGTTACTATTTATATGAATATTAGTTGGTAATATATTGACATTAATTCTTTCTTGAATTTGTTTCTAATTTCGACTGATTTGGATAACTTTTCGAATGTCTTTTATTTTTTGAAGAATTTCTTGCAAAAAAATAAAAAAAGTAAAAAAAGACAACTTTTATAACACACTTCAATTATTTGCAAGTATTCAGAACTTTTATTTCACCTTTTTTCTCTTTTCTTCTATCTTTTAATTTTTAGTTACTTTTGACTCATTTGTCTCTCTCGATACTCTTGTATCTTTCGTTCTCTTATCTCTTTTCCCATATTTCTTGTCTCTTATCTTATACCTCTCGTCTACTAACGCTTGTATATTATCTCTTATCTTTGGCCTTTTATCCCCTGACTATTATTTTTTATCACTTATATATTATATCTTAGCTCTTATTTCTTAGCTCGTAGCCCTTATCTCTTAGCTTTTAGCTTTTAGCTTTAAGCTTTTAGCTCTTAGCTCTTAGCTCTTAGCTCTTAGCTCTTAGATCGTAGCTCTTAGCTCTTAGCACTTAGCCCTAATCTCTTTTCATTGATCTTTTGTGTTTTTTTTATCTGTCTTATCTTTAATCTGTCTTTTCTTTCGTCTCTATTCTTTAATACTTTGTCTCTTCTCTTTAACCTCTTTTCGTTGAATTTCATTGTCTCTTTTCTTTAATTATTTGTCTCTTCTCTTTAATTTTTTATCACTTTTCTTGGAAACTTCTGTCTGTTTTCTTCAATCTTTTATCCCTTTTCTTTATCTTTTGACTCTTTTTTTAATGTTTTTGCTTTTTTTCTCAAATATTTTGTCTCTTTTGTTTTAACTTTTGTTTGTTTATACTTTTATCTTTTGTCTACTTTTCTTAAATCTTTTGTCTATTTTCTCATACTTTTGTCTCTTTCCTCTAATCTTTTGCCTCTTTTATTTAATTTTGTATTTCTTTTCTCAACTCTTTTGCCTCTTTTCTTTAATGTTTCGTTTATTATTTTTATCTTTTGTCTTTTTCTTCAAACTTTTGAGTCTTTCCATTAATCTTTTGTCATTTTTATCTTATGTCTCTTCTCCTTAATATTTTCGCTCCTTTCTCAGATTTTTTGTCTATTTGCTTTAATCTTTTGTTTTTTTAATTTTTTAATCTATTGTTTTTTTCTTAAATTTTTGGTTTTTAAGCCTTTTGTAGCTTTTCGCTAATGCTTTGTTATTTTTCTTTATTCTTTTGTCTCTTTTCTTTGAGTTTTGTTCTTCTATTTAATTATATTTTTGTCTCTTTTCTTAAATGTTTTTTCCCTTTTCCCTAAGCTTTTGTCTCTTGCTTTTAATCTTGTGTGTTTTTTTTTTAGTTTTCTGTTTTTTTTCTTAAAGATTTTTACCTTTTTTTAACCATTTATTCTTTTCTTCAATTTTGTTACTCTCATCTCTTTTCTTTAACCTTTTTTCTCTTTCCTTCGAGGTTTTACTTTTTTCCATAATATTTTGTCTCTTTTCTATTTCTGTCTCTTTTCTTAAATCTTTTATCCTTTTTCTCTAACCTTTTGTCTCTGTTTTTAATCTTTTGTTTCTTTTCTTCAGCCTTTGTCTTTTTTCTTCGATATTGTTTTCTTTAACCGTTTATCTCTTTTCTTCGAAGTTTTGCTGCTCTCTTTAATCTTTTGTATCTTTTCTCAATTTTTATTCTTCCCTTAAATCGTTTGTTCCTTTTCTTTGACATTCTGTCTCTTTTCTGTAATCTTTCGTCTCTTAACTTTAATCTTTCGTCGCTTTTATTGTAATGTTTCCTCTTTGGTAAAATCTTTTGAATCTTTTTTCTGTTTTCTCTCTTTTCTTAAATCTTTTGTCCCTTTTCTGTGACCTTTTTTCCTTTTTCTGCCCTCTTTTATCTCTTTCTTTTGTCTGTTTTCTATTTTCTTTAATATATTTTCTCTTTTCTTTAGTATTTTGTCTCTTATTTTTAATCTTTTGTCTCTTTTCTTTAGTCTTTGGTCCCTTTTCTTTAATATGTTGTCTCTTATTTTATATAACTTTTCATGAATCTTCTACCTGTTTTCTTCAATCTTTTGTCTCTTTTTTTCCCTAAATCTCTTGTCCTTTTTCTCGAACCTTTTGTCTCTTTTCTTTACTCTTTTGTCTCTTTTCTTTTATCTGGTGTCTCGTTATATTTTTTCTCTTTTTTTATCTTTTGTATCTTTTCTTTAATCTTTTGTCTCTTTTCTTTAATCTTTTGGCTCTTTTCTTTAAGGTTTTGTATTCTATCTTATATCTCTATTCTTTAATCTTTTATCTCTTTTCAGTAAACTTTTCTCACTTATTCCTTTCTCTTTTCTTGAATCTTTCTTCTCTTTTCTCTAATCTAATGAATTTTTTTGCTCTTTAATCTTTTGTCTCTTTTCCTTAATCTTTTGTCTCTTTTCTTTCATCTTTAGTCTCTTTTCTTTAAGCTTTTGTCTTTTATCTTATATCACTATTCTTTAGTCTTTTATCTCTTTTCAGTAATCTTTTCTTACTTATTCCTTTCTTTTTCCTTGAATCTTTCTTCTCTTTTCTTTAATCTAATGTATCATTTCGTTAATCTTTCTCTCTTTCCTTCAATTTAATTTCACTGTTCTTTGATTTTTTGTCTCTTTTCCTTAATCTTTTGTCTCATTTCTTTAATCTTTTGTCTCTTTTCTTTAGTCTTTTATCTCTTTTCTTCAATGTATTGCCTGGTTTCTTTTTCATTTGTCCTTTTATTTCTTTGTCTCTTTTCTTTTCAATCTTCTGTCTCTTTCCTTTAATCTTCTGTTTCTGTTCTTCAATCTATTGTCTCTTTTCTTTAATTCACTGTCTCTTTTTTATTTCTATGTGTCTTATCTTTATCTCCCAGATGGTCTCGAGGTACAATGCTGGCCTAACAAACCAGTCGTCGTAGGTTCGAGTCTCGGCTCGAAAGAGACTGTTAGTGTCAGTAGGATCGTAGCGCTAGCCCCACAATTGTCCTGTACACTAAACAGTCGGTTACGAAGTCTGTTTAAAAAAAGCAGCATGCTTTGCTTTGTCTCTTATCTTTAATCTGTTATCTCTTCTCTTTAATCTTTTGTCTACTTTCTTAAATCTTTTGTGTCTTTTCTATAATCTTCGGTCCCTTTTCTTTTGTTACTCTTCTTCAACCCTCTAGGGTCCAATGCCGCCTTTTGGCGGGCTTCAATCGAACCTTTAAAAAGCTTCAATAAATACTTAAAAAGTATTCATTGTGATTTTACCGTAGCCCGTCTAGAAATTAACTTAGGCACTAGAGGGTTAATTTTTTGTCACTTTTCTTTAATCTTTTGTCTCTTGTCTCTTTTCTGTGATCTTTTTGTCACTTTTCCTCATTTATTTGTCTCTCAATTATTATCTTTAAACTATTGTCTATTGTTTTTTTTTTTTTGAATGTTATCTTTTGCCTTATATGTCATACTTTTTGTTTTTTATCACTTTACTTTGATCTTTTGTTAATAATCTCCTATCTTTTTTTTTCTTCAATTTTTTGTCTACTATTTTCTGTCTTTTATCTCTTATATTTTATCCTTGGTGTCTTATCTCTTGTCTTTTATTTCCTGTTTCTTATCTGTTGCCTCTTATGTCATATTTGCTGTCTTATATCGCTAGTCTCTTCTTTCTTTCCTTATATCGCATGTTTTTTTACTCTTTTCTTAAACCCTTCGTCTACTATTTCTTGTTTCGTGCCTCTTATTTAATGTATTTTATCTTTAGTCTAAAATGGCTTGTCTTTTATCTTTTATTTATTAGTGTGACATTGGATACATTATGTGTCATTTATTACTTGACATTTTGCTCTTATCTTCTCAATCCAATCTCTGAACTAATGTCACTTTTCTCTTTTATGAAATCTTGTGTATTATTATCTTATTATCTTATTTTCTTTTCTCTTATTTTTATCTTATTTTTTTCCTCTTGTCTGTTTTACCTTGTCTAATATCTGTTTTCTCTATTTTTTATTTGCAATCTCTTGCCTTTATTTGCTCGTCTGTTTTGTCTCAGCTATTCCCCTGTCCGTTATGTTTTGTATCTCATTTTTTTTGTCTTATCTATCTTATCTTTCTGCGAGACAGTGTTTTTCTATTTCTCATCTCTTGTCTCTTATCTCTTGGTTCTACATCTCATCTATTTTCTCTTATCTCTTGTCTTCATCTCTATCTTTTATCTGTTTATCTTGTTCCTAGTCTCTTTTTTCTTGTCTATAATACTGGTTATTGTACTATCTTGAAATACTGGTTATTGTACTGTTTCTGTTCCACATGATTGTTTAAAATATTCACATAAACGGTTCATAGAGGAAAGTTAAAATCTAGAAGAAAGCATTTTTGGTAGATACTTTCGCGTATTGGCCTTTGGCTCTTCTGAGCTCTAACTGATTTATTTTTCTACTCTATAACATTACTTTTCTCGTAAATATGTTGTATATTAGCTCTTGTACCACGCTAGTTTAAGTTCTAGACTTAGTCTCGTAGTCGGCAGTAAGGATAAAAAATTTACTCTTAGTTTATAAGATAACCTAGAAATAAGACTCAGTTAACCCCGTTAAATCTTACATGTATAGTAGTATGTATAGTAAAACACTTTTACTAGCAGATGCTCTGGGTTATGAGCTTTAGACTGTTCGCTTTTGGCACATTACTATCGTCTATTACTTCTGCTAGCTTTTTGTTTTTATATTTATCCCAATTTTTCATTCCTCAACATTATTGTGCATATTTTTAGGGCTGACTTGCTTTCTGATTATTGGCTTATGGATGTTGGTTATTCGAGTACTGTTCTGGTTCTTAGTTGATGACTGTTGCCTTTTCCCATTTTTCATTCTTCAAAAATTCATTAATACAAGACAACCAATTTCAATGATTTAAGTATTTTGAAACACTACACTGAATGGAAGTGCTTTATGGTGCATTTTTTCACTCAAAACAGTTAAGTATAACAGTTGTAGTAGTAGTTTCAATTGCTGGCTATCAAGTACTCTTAAACTACGAAATTTCAGTAAAAGTATCCCACTAAGCATTTCACATGTTGCTATCAGGGAACTTTCATATAAACTTGGCGTCTCATTTACAAAATCCAGATCACACAAACCGGATTCCACATTCGCGACTCCAAGCTGTTCTGTTGTACATAATCCCGCCAGGCTGCCATCTAACTGCACACATAATCCCTCGGGACATTTTTGCAATTTCTCATTCGTTTGTTTCATTGTTGTCCCAAAATAGTGCCATTTTTACAAACCATTATCCCGCGCTCGACCCGGCCGGCCACCAACCGGCGTCGTGTCTGAGACTGTAGAAATGCATGTTGCAACCTATTTTTTCCCTCTTCAGCCATATCTAATCTATCTCAAAAATGTCAACGCAAACAAAGGACCATCCCATATGGGTAATAATTTCCTCGATGGCAAAATTTTGGCTCACTGTGAATAGGCAAAAGCTATAATTGAAAACCCTGTTCTTTTTCCCCCTTCTCTCGCCGTACTGCGTGATGCTCCGGTTCGGGCCTGCATCTTCCTGACAGCATGCGTGCGTTTGTTTCTTGTGTGCGTAGTTTTAATTTTTATAGCTTTTGAATCCCCGCATATCCTCGCCAGAGGATTAGAACAACTGGCTAGCACTGGCGACAGCAGGCGGCAAATTCATTTGGGACCAATCGGCCTAGTAACGTACGAAAAAGAAGGAGAAAAAAGAGCTGATTCGTTACAGCAGACAATCGATACAACACCGTGGCTGAGGGGAATTCCATGGCGATCCTCAAACTAGCTATCCGTTACAATGTGAGCTTTGGCCCTGTCGGTTGGTTCGAAATTTATAACTAATATAATTATGGAACAATATTGCTCGATACATCGAGAGCCCTCTCGACTGCGCTGGTTTGCCTCTGCCGTGGTCGCATATTTTCGTGAAATCGTGTTGGAATTTCACCAGGTGTTAGGATCAATATTCTGTGGTAAACCGCAAAACACCGCACTAAGGGGGATTTTCTGAGCCCTCTGTTGGTGGTAATTATTACAGCATCATCAATTTATAACTATTCTGGGAAAAAAATTGATGTTCTGCCAGTTGCACATTTTGTATGCAATATATCAATAAATTTTCAAGTTGGTATTGCAAATGACAGCTTTAGCAGGTGGCTGGTAACATAAATTAAAGCTTTAACTTGATAGTATCCCTGACTCACTGAAAATATGTTGAGTATTTCTCAAACAATGAGAACCGAGCAGGGTTAGTAGTGGAAGAAAACCCTTTTTTCAAAACTCGTATCTAAATCAAATACGAAATACAAGTTTCACCCAACCTTCTCCAATATTTTTGTAAATCATATTCTCCAGTGAGAGATAAATTTTATCAAAAACGCATTGTGTCTCAGACGTTTCCCAATTAAATGCTTTGTCCGCTCGATTGGATTGTGGTTTTACAAATTAAATACGACTTTATGAGACATATTCCCCCGAAGGATAGCATCACTACGTACACTGCACCAAGGGAACCCAAATTGATTACATCTCGAACCTATATACATACACACATTTCCATCCCTGGAAGAGAGAAAAACTCTTACCCCAACCCAATCAACCCCGATAGCATCAGCCTTCACGAACAGCAGCACGCAAACCGAAAAGCAAGCAGTAACATTTTAGGGTTAAACGGCTTTGCTTCCGGCCTCCGCCTTGGCCACGGTGATTCTCAAATTTCAACCGACCTCTGGGGATCAATAAATCACTTTTAATTTTCCATGCCGTTTCATTCGACCTTTCTGTGGCCTGCTTGCGGACCTTGAAATTTTAAGGAAACCTAAGAAGCTTTTCCTCAGTCCTTTTGGTGACTGGTTTACCATACGGTTGAAACGGTTTGGTGAAGGTACGAGGGGCTTCAATTAATTTCAATTAATTTGGATTTTTAATCGGTCGAAGACAGTACGATTGTGGCTTTGAGGAAATCAAATTGCTCGTTGTTGTGGCCTCCAGTGTTAATTCCGCACAGTTTCACCCGCTTCTATTCAACGTAAGAACTATTCTCCAGAGTTCTCAATAGCATCCGCTCATTAGCGCTGCAAATATATACATATAAATAAATAACTTCAGCTCCCGTAATGAACTTACAATAATATTATTCTAGTTATCAGTTTCCGGCCAAGTTTGCTACGTCCACTAGCGTTGGCAGTTGCTCGCTCGGGGCAGAACCGGTGGAACTCAATCAATGATGAGCAAACAAACACAGATGGACGACGGCAGTGCAATCGGGGCGAGGCAAACCTGGATAAAGGGTTCCTTCCTTGACCACACAACCCCAAGCCACACCGATTCCAGAAATGCAATTCAATCCATCAATGTTAACAATTAGAGAGCGGGCCGCAATTCTACGCCTGCAGCAATCAGAATCGGATAGGTCAAGTTCCACTGTTGGCTGGCTTACCTAGCCAAGGCAGTGTGTAAGCTCAGGACCTTTCACTCTGGTCGGTGATCCGGTGAAGCCCTAGCCGTGATATCAGCTTTACCGTTTCCGATGATGAACTCTATAGGTCAAGTGTGGCCTTGTTAGAGGCGAACTATGATGGACACGATTAAGCTGGATTATAGCGCATGGTAATTTAATATACTGAACTAAACAGGTGTGTGAAATGTGGGTTTTGAAAATTAAAACGTCACGCGGTGGCAATAGATCCAACATAAAATAGTTCCTTCATATTATTATTATTGTTAACCATCACTAATGCAGTAGCCCAACCGTTCTATGTAGATAAAAAATCAATGTATAAATGGCACTAATACAGTCAAAACCAAGTCAAAATGAATTTCCATTCCAACGCTTGTTCATTTTTTGAATAAAAGTCTGCTCTTTAAACAGGAGATGAACGTTATAACTGATTCAGCTTGCTTTCGGTATTAACAGTTAATGGACGTTCATTCCAAGGATCAAAATTAAAAGCATTTTTTCATAATTTTGAACTTTAAAGAAAGATTTTCAGAGATAAAATAAAAACAAGAGTTCATGGAAAGATTACACAGCTGCTCCCATTTATTGATAGAAGCAATAAGAAATACGCTAGTTCAAATTCAGGTTTCATTTTTTTTAATTATACATAAAAATACCCTTTTCTTATATGTTATTATTATTATTATTATTATTATTATTATTATTATTATTAATGTTATTATTATTATTATTATTATTATTATTATTATTATTATTATTATTATTATTATTATTATTATTATTATTATTATTATTATTATTATTATTATTATTATTATTATTTATTGAATAAATCATCCGACAGTAGTCTTAATGAATAAATATTAAACTATATGCTTTTCGAGATCATCCAGCAACAATCATAGGTTCATAGAAACGTATGATCAATGGTCCCTATTACAGAAGACGAGGCGAGCGGCAAGTTACTCGTCCAACGAATTTTGGTATTGCAGATGGCGAGTAGGCTGGATTTTGGACGAGTAATCCGCCTGTTACTCAGCTGTCACCAGCCAAGTTTCATTCGCGTTCCCTAATACAACATTTTGCTCACCTTGTCAGTGACTGCGGGCGAGACCATTTGCTCGTCCCGTATTTTGTGATAGGGGCCAATATTGCACAATTTACTTCTCGGCGACAAAAAATGATCTGTGCAAACTGTTATCTCAATCGGACATGATTTAGAAGTGCCTAAGTGCTAAGACATTCATTTCGTAGCAGTTGGAAAGAATCGGTTATGTTTCTGGTATTTAAGAAAGGTGATAAACGAAATATTGATGAAATTATCGTGGGATCTCAAGCCATTATCCATCATCATCTCATGATTAGCCTGAAACTGGATTTCTCTTGCGCAGCACGGATTTTATCCTGGCAGATCTGTATCTAATAATTTACTGTAGTTCACCTCAATCTGCCTCCACGGTATGGACGGAGCCTCTAGATCGATGTTGTCTATACGGACCTAAAAGCTACTGTTGATCATGGGCTATGTTGTGCCGAGCTCGACAAGCTTGGAACTACAAACGGGTTCTAGTGTTCCCCAGGGTAGTACTCTTGGACCACTGCTTTTTTCACTGTTTGTCAATGATGTTACTTAAATTCTACCACCTAGCACACGATTGTTGTACCCCGACGATACAAAAAAAATTGAAACTCATCGAGACTCTCGATGATGCTAAGCATTCCCAAGTGTACTGTGATTAGTTTCCTGCGCAAAAAGCAACCTTTGTTGTTCAACTATCGCATTGTTGGTACATGTTTACAACGTAACGAAATTGCCACTGATTTGGGTGTTTTTTTAAACACTCAATTAACATTCAGGCAACATTTTTCGATGATCATCTCCAAAGCTACTCGCCAACTTGGTTCAATATTTAAAATTGGCAAAGAGTTTATTGATTACTGTACCTTTCGGACGCTTTACTTTTCTTTGGTGCGCTAAATTTTGGAAACTGCGTGCGTTGTATGGGACCCTCACTATGATCATTGGATCAGAAGAATTGAACGAGTTCCAAAACTTTTTATTAGAAGAATATGTCTTACACTGACATGGAAAGATTTCCTTCATCTGCCACCTTTGCTATTTCAGGTTGCACCAGTTTGGCGTATTTGATTTTATTGCAATAAAATTTTATTGCATAAGAAAGTATAGTAAATCAAACAAAATTTTTCGCGGAACTCGGGAAACCCGGGAATCAATATTTTTGTTCCCGGGATCCGGGAATCCCGGGAAAAGCTATTTCCCGGGAAATCGTGCCCGGGATTGCAAACCCCAATATATAATCGAATTTTATACATAATCGAATAAGAGACACATATTTCTTACAAAAAAAATATATTTTGTAGTTATTCCTGATGTAATTGTTGTCAAATATAAAGAAAAATTTTGATCATTGTATATTGATTTGTCAACTCGTTTGAATTTTATTTCTCAAATTTTTAATAATTTTAATTTTTATCTAATTGTTTTTAAATTATTTTAAGACATTTTTTTTGTTTTTGAAATTATTTTTGTTTAGGTATTTTTATTTAGGTAGGGTAACTGACGGCTTCGTCAGGTGATATGCATTGTGGGCAGGATTCAGTTTGCCAAGCTCTACTGCTTTTATTCCACTTAGAAACTCAGTGTATGTAAACTTGCCTTGAACGTTGAAGTTTTTCTGTTCGCATGAATGAATCACTCCATTGAAAACTAAAACATATTTATTGTTTTTTGACAAAAACTAAACTGCCACTTTCACACATCTAGATATTTCACGCGGCCGAAGAAAACTTTCACGAAACACATCTTCGCCGCTAGCGATATTTGGTTACGATTTTCTCGAGAAGCCTCGAGAGCCTTTGCTTGTTGATTGGAATCTCACCCCTCGAGCAGCACTGCAAGGAAATAATAATTGCCAAAACGACGTACAATATTTTGACAGGCTGGAAAGATTATCCAGCTATACTGACTTTGCTGCAACTGTATTCGTCCTCGACGAAAACCTACGTCTCCGACGAAGCCAGAATCTATTGCAAACGAATGCACACCGCCCGAGCTTCGGACATAATAAACCTGTCCGCCGAATGGCCTTGCCTTCAATCGATATATATCGCCAGTAAAAATCAAATTTTTTAATATCATATTTAATAGTGATTTTCTGAAATTTTTCAATGTTTTACAATGTTGGTTGCTATAACAAAGCAAGCAAATTCATCAAACAAAGTTTATTTTCATCTCTTTTGTTTCTTGGGTAATTGGCGATTTTCTTAAAACAATGCACTAATTCACTAACAGGCATCTATAAAATCTGCAAACATCATTCAATCCAGATATAGCCATATGATGAGTTAAAAATAAACTTTCTTCAGTGAACTTGTGTGTTTTACTATGGTAAACAACATTGTAAAACGTCAGAAAACTTGAGTAAATCACCATAAAAAGTTATATTGAAAAATTAATTATTTTGAGGGGCATTTTGAAGACAACTCAACAATAGTTCATTTAAATTTGCAGATTGAACTATGGTGCCTTCGACAAAGTTGTTTCTTATAAAATAAACAACAGCTTTCTCAAACATATCAGATTTTTATTTGCAAAAATGAGAAAAATAACTTCCTTTTCTCTCTCTTAGGTAGATATATCACAATATTCCATTTACAGGCCGGACCCGATTATATAGACACACTCTGTGCCGAACGCGCATCAGTATCGGACGTGTTTGGTGATCGCTCCGATAGAATATAAAACAAAAGACGTGTGAGCAAGTGTTGGCATTGTTTGCCTGGTCGAGTGAAATAAATCCGAGTTCAAGGTCGCGCCTTTGTGCAATTGTTTCGCATCGTGACTGCCAGCTGGTGCGTAAGCCGATTTGGACGAGAATTTCAACACAAAAACCTAAATTATTCCACCTAGCGGTCAGACTCAGCCTTTCTCATTCAAACTTATTATTTGTAAAAATATTATAATTCACTCTTTGAGTTCTAAAATATTGATGTTGTAACTACAGTATAAAATATGAAATTTGACGTAATGTCAGTGCTTCAGAAATAGCGAAATATAAGAAATGACTCTAAATTTCAAACAATTTAATCACGAGCTATACCGGGAACGTTCAAATAGTACGATACCACATTTAAATCATGTTGAGGCAATATATATTGATCAAAGCAGCTATAGTGTTGAATAGTCTTTGAATTTCTTTTCTTTACAAAACTTTTGAACAGTATATCAAATTTTTAAGAAGTATTTGTAAGTTTGAGAGATGACTCGTTTGTATGACACTAGTTATGTTCAAAAAAGTCGTGTAATACTAGAGATAATAGACTTTCGTTGTTTTACAAATTAAAACATAACGGCTGCTTAAGTTTGATTACAATCAAATGAAAAGGGAACGTATGGGGGAGCCAAACTTTGAAACCACGTGTTCAATCATAATTCATCAGTTAACCCTTAACTATCCCGTTCATTCGATATCAATATTGTTCAAATCTGTTGTGTAGTTTCTAAAATAATGAAGTTTAGTGATTTTCACATTTCGATACATTACAAATGAAGTTACATTCCGATTACAGCAAAATTCAATAGTGCGTTATGAGGCAGCTAAAACTTTTATTTGATACTAATTCTGTGGAAATCGAGTCAACCATCTCTGAGAAAAGTGAGTGAGCCCAAGTAGTCATCAGAATATGTTTCTTTTCATAGCTGGATTTCACATTTTTAAACATAACAGGAAAAGTAATAATCTGTTCGCAAAAATATCATTAGGGTCTTATGGGGCAACAAGACTTTCCATATGACACTGATTTTATGAAAATTGGTCCAGCCATCTCTGAGAAACATGAGTGAGATTAAACAGTCTCCAGAACATGTTTCTTTCTGTAACTTCTGAACCATATGTTCAATCTTCATAAAATTCAAAAGTTGAGGGTTTTTAGGTAGCCCGTTCATTTGAAACCAATTCTGTTCAAATCGGTTGTGTAGTTTCTGAGATATTGATGTTTCGTGATTTTTACATTTTGATACATAACCTCTAAACTAAAAATCCGATTACAATGAAATTCAATATTTGCCTATGGCGCAACTAGACCTTTCATTTGCAATCAATTTTATGAAAATCGGTCCAGCCATCTCTGAGAAAAGTGAGTGAGAAAAAAAAGTTGCACATACACACACATACACACATACACACATACATACATACATACAGAAAATGCTCAGTTCGTCGAAAGAAGTCGACTGGTATATGACATTCGGCCATTGGGACCACTTTTATACCTTCGGTTTTTCCAGTGATTGCTATACCTTTCTAGGAGAAAGGCAAAAAGGAAGAAGAAGAAGCCATGAGTTGACAGTTGAGCTGTATCGCTGTGTAGAGTGATCTCACACCTGGCTCGCTGCTGGTGGCTGTTTGGTGCTGCTGTATTGGTGCTGCGGACTGTAACGGCTGCAGCTTCGAACGATCGGACAACCAACCTTGCTGGAAAGGAGAAGCAAAAAGTTACGTGTTCTTTCCGGCGCTAGTGCGCTAGACTTAGCGCGATGGATGTAGATCCCTCGCCTCCCGCGCCACCATCCCCGAACCCCTCTGACCCTGACCCTTCTGTTACCCCCTCCCCTGTTCATTATTCAGTCCCCCCTCGCCCCAGGCTTTACCCAGACGCAGCCCAGGGCAGCTATACTGTCTATTTTCGGCCAAAGGCGGGACCGAAATCAAAACAGTTGAACCTCTTGCAGATTTCTAAAGACCTGACGAAGGAGTACAAGGGCGTGACCGAAATTTCCAAGGTCCGTGTCGTGGTCAGTAACCTGAAAGAGGCCAACGATATAGCCTGCTCTGAGCTCTTCACACGCGAGTATCGCGTTTACATACCCGCACGAGACGTGGAGATCGACGGTGTCATAACCGATTCGAGTCTGTCCGGCGAGTGTATATTGCAAAATGCCAAAGGGTGCTTTAAGAACATCACATGTCCCGATGTAAAGGTGCTCGACTGCAAGCAATTGCGGTCAGCATCGATCATCGGTGGCAAAACAGTATACACCCCGTCAGACTCGTTTCGAATTACGTTCGCCGGGTCAGCACTACCAAGCCACGTCTCGATCCACCGGGTTTGTCTCCCTGTGCGATTATATGTGCCTCGCGTCATGAACTGCCTGAATTGTAAGCAGTTAGGCCACACCGCCGCCTACTGCTGCAATAAGGCACGTTGAGGCAAGTGTGGGGAGAATTATGCGGATGATTCCTGCAGTAAAAATGCTGAAAAATTCATTAACTGTGGGGAGAGTAACATGAGCTCTCGACATGTGCGGTGTACATGCAGCGCAGGGATAAAATAAAGAGGTCTCTCAAAGAGCGTTCGAAGCGTTCTTACGCTGAGATGCTGAAGAAGACCGTTACCACTTCTCCCATTACATCAAACCTTTTGATCTGTTGTCCTCTGATGAAACCGATTCTGACGATTCACCAGCGGGAACATCTTACACCAATCCTTGGGAGTCTAGAAAGAGGAAAAATATTTCCTTTCCTAAACTTCCCAGAAAAGGTCCTAAGATTTCTCAAAGTGAAATGAAAGTTGCAAACAAACCAAACAGTGCTGTGGTAAAACCAAAGCAAACTCCTCCTGGGCCTGCAAATTTAAAGTCCCAGAAGGAGTTCCGAGCACTGCCAGGAACTTCTAAAACCCCAGTTGTTCCTTTTGCACTTCCAGTTGATGAAACAAACTCTGGATTAGTGAAATTTTCTGACATTGTGGACTGGATTTTTGAAACTTTCAATGTACCCGATCCATTTACAATTTTTCTTACAGCATTTCTCCCAACAGTTAGATGATTTTAGAAGCAGTTGACTGCCCAATGGCCCCTCCTTGCAGCGATTGTATCTTTCGATGCCTATTTCAACTGCGTATATGAAGGATTCTATCTCTGTCATACAGTGGAATTGTAGAAGTATTTTACCAAAAATTGATTCGTTTAAAGTTTTGATGAATAAAAACAAATGCGATGCATTTTCCCTTTGTGAAACTTGGCTTACTTCAAATATTGTTCTCAACTTCCATGATTTTAATATTATTCGCCTTGATCGAGACACCCCATATGGAGGAGTACTTTTAGGGATTAAAAAGTGCTATTCTTTCTATCGTATTAACCTTCCCTCGATTCCAGGCATCGAAGTTGTCGCATGTCAAATGACAATACAAGGTAAAGAGCTTTGTATTGCCTCAATATATATTCCTCCCAGAACACAGGTTGGGCAACGGCTGCTCTTTGATTTAATAGAACTTCTTTCCTCGCCTTTGATTTAATAGAACTTCTTTCCTTGGTCCCCGTGGTTCTGTGGTTAGCGATGTCTGTCGGCTAGCTCTCCCACACGGTTGTGATATCGGGTTCGATTCCCGATCGAGTCGAGGATCTTTTCGAGCTGGAAATTTTCTCGACTCAGCACTGGGGCACGGTGTATCGTTGTACTTATCCTACACATGCAAAATGTGCCAAAAAAAATATCGATAACGAATTCTCTCAAGTAATCTAGTTGATCGAGACCGCTATTAGCCCCAAGGCTAAGCGTGCGATATTGTTATATTGTCTTTCCTCGCCACGTTTGATTTTGGGAGACTTCAACTCTCATGGTGTGGCTTGGGGTTCCCCTTACAATGATAACCGCTCCTCTTTAATCTATAACCTTTGCGATGACTTCGACATGACTATCTTAAACAACGGTGAAATGACACGTATCCCGAAACCTCCAGCGCGCCCAAGCGCTTTGGATCTATCCTTATGTTCGACGTCGCTACGGTTGGATTGCACATGGAAGGTAATCCTCGATCCTCACGGTAGCGACCATTTGCCTATTCTTATTTCAATTAATAACGGGTCAACTCGCATGCGACCAGTTGACATTCCGTATGACCTCACACGGAATGTCGATTGGAAGTTATACGGGGAAATGATTTCAAAAGCGGTCGAGTCGATTCAACATCATCCACCACTTGAAGAATACAACCTCCTCGCGGGCTTGATTCTCGACGCCGCGTTGCAAGCCCAAACGAAGAAATATCCCGGCGTAACGATCAAAGAACGAGTGCTCCGATGTCTACACGCAAAGATCCGACGCGTTTTTGGCCTTCCAGAAGGGAGGTATACCTGGCGACTATTTACGGTATTCGGAGCTTGATACCAAGCTTAAAAGTTTGGCTAAAGCAAAGAAACGTGGATATTGGCGTCGGCTCGTGAACGAGACGTCGAGGGAGACATCGATGAGCACTCTTTGGAACACAGCCCGAAGAATGCGGAATCGCGTAACGGTCAACGAAAGCGAGGAGTCTTCAAGTCGGTGGATATTTGATTTTGCCAGGAAAGTATGTCCGGACTCTGTTCCTGAGCAAAAGATTGTTCGCGATGCGTCTCCGGGCCACGACGCGATAGAATCACCTTTTACGATGGCAGAATTTTCAGTTGCCCTCCTGTCCTGTAACAATAACGCGCCTGGGTTAGATAGAATCAAATTCAACTTGTTGAAGAATCTACCCGGCAATGCCAAGAGGCGCTTGTTGAACTTGTTCAATAAGTTCCTGGAGCAAAACATTGTACCGCAGGATTGGAGGCAAGTGAAGGTGATCGCCATCCAAAAACCAGGAAAACCAGCTTCTGATCACAACTCTTATAGGCCGATTGCAATGCTATCCTGTATCCGGAAATTGATGGAAAAAAAGATACTCCGTCGTTTAGACCATTGGGTCGAATCAAATGGTCTACTATCAGATACTCAATTTGGCTTCCGCCGTGCCAAAGGGACGAATGATTGTCTTGCGTTGCTTTCAACAGATATTCAGCTGGCGTATGCACGCAAAGAACAAATGGCGTCTGCGTTCTTGGACATTAAGGGGGCTTTTGATTCCGTTTCTATTTACATTCTTTCGGGTAAACTTCACCGACAAGGATTTTCTCCAATTTTGAACAATTTTTTGCACAATTTGTTGTCCGAAAAGCACATGCATTTTACGCACGGCGATTTGGCAACTTTTCGCATTAGCTACATGGGTCTTCCCAAGAGCTCATGTTTAAGCCCCCTTCTTTACAACTTTTATGTAAATGACATCGACGAATGTCTGGCAAATTCATGCACGATAAGACAACTTGCAGACGACAGTGTTATCTCTGTTACAGGAGCCAAAGCTGCCGATTTGCAAGGACCATTGCAAGATACCTTGGACAATTTGTCTGCTTGGGCTTTACAGCTAGGTATCGAATTCTCTACGTAGAAGACTGAGATAGTAGTTTTTTCTAGGAAGCATGAACCTGCTCAGCTTCAAACACAATTAATGGGTAAAACGATTTCTCAGGTTTTGGAACACAAATATCTTGGTGTCTGGTTCGACTCTAAAGGCACCTGGGGTTGTCACGTGAGGAATCTGATGAAAAAATGTCAACAAAGAGTGAATTTTCTTCGTACAATAACCGGACAATGGTGGGAAGCCCATCCAGGAGACCTTATAAGGCTTTACCAAACAACGATACTGTCTGTTATTGAGTACGGGTGTTTCTGCTTCCGCTCCGCTGCAAACACACATTTGATCAAACTGGAGCGAATACAATATCGTTGTTTGCGTATCGCCTTGGGTTGCATGCAATCGACCCATACGATGAGTTTGGAGAACTTAATTCTCAAACCCGTTTTATGACATTGTATTTCAATCACATGTCCCAAAATATTAACCCTTCTTCGAATATTCCAAATCGTGTCGACTTATCAAATACTTCTGATTCTACTGTGTTTTTCGATACATCCATGATAGAAGAAACTCGTGGAATCCTGGATCATTTACGCGTGCAGCAGATCCCCAAATTTTTTTCCAATAAATATCGAAACATCAACTGCAACAATATGTTCTACACTGACGGATCACTTCTTGATGGGTCCACTGGCTTCGGTATCTTCAATAACAATTTAACCGTCTCCCATAAGCTCGATAATCCTGCTTCTGTTTCCGTCGCAGAATCAGCTGCAATTCAGTACACCCTAGGGATTATCGAAAAAGCCCACGGACCATTATTTCATCTTTACGGACAGTCTCAGTTCCATTGAGGCTCTCCGATCAATGAAAGATGTTAAGCACTCTCCGTATTTCCTGGGGAAAATACGGAACATCTGAGTGCTTTATCCGAAAAATCGTTTCAGATTACCTTAGCGTGGGTCCCTTCTCACTGCTCGATACCGGGTAACGAGAAAGCGGACTCTTTGGCTAAGATGGGCGCAACAAACGGTGATATTTATGAAAGACCAATTGCCTTTAATGAATTTTTCGCATTTGTACGTCAGAATACGATCATCAGTTGGCAAAATGCTGGGACCAGAGGCGAATTGGGAAGGTGGTTACACTCCATAATCCCACAAGTATCGACGAACCCTTGGTTCAAGGGGTTGGATGTAGGTCGGGATTTCATTTGCGTGATGTCCCGGCTCATGTCCAATCACTATAGATTTGACGCGCATCTCCGTCGTGTTGGGCTCGGGGAAAGTGGTATCTGTGCCTGCGGTGAAGGTTATCACGACATAGAGCACGTTGTTTGGTCATGCCCTGTACACCGTGACGCCAGGTCTAAATTAATAGTTTCCCTTCAGGCCGAGGGTAGACAGCCGGCTGTTCCTGTTCGTGATGTCTTGGCGAGCCGTGACCTATCCTACATGTCCCTTATATACGTTTTCCTGAAATCCATCCACGCCCCAGTTTAATCCTATTCCCTTCCGCCTACATCCAACCAAACGACAAGAACACGTTAAGACCCCGGATCCGGAAACAGCAACTAGACCCGCACGATACTCTCAGGGCCTGAGGGAGACAACCCAATATGCCAGTCCGTAATATCTTAGCCCAGCAGCGGAACATATTGAATATGCTGCTTACCTATGACAGTGGAAGTCCATCAAGCAACAAATCAGTGCTTTTAATGCAAAACATCCTAGCTTTAAGTAAGATTTAGTTTCAGCTCGTAGTCGCCAGCGAGGATAAAAAATTTGCTTTTAGTTATTAAGATACTTTAGAAGGTAAGCTACCAGATATAATTGGCGCCGTTAAACATAAAATTGTATTTGTGCCGTGTCAAATAAATTATAGATGAAGAAAAAAAAACGACTATATAGAGACTCGATTATATGTGATTCGATTATATATAATATAGACTCGATTATATATAGTGGCAATTTTTTTTTATTTCAAATAATGCGTCATAAGAACATCTATAAAATCCGTAACGCGTGATGAAAATGAAGAAAAAAAAATGAAAATTTGAATTTTGTTTTTAAAATTTAAAAATAAAAAAAAAAAAATAAACAACCTAAATAAAAATACCTAAACAAAAATAATTTCAAAAACAAAAAAAAACGTCTTAAAATAATTTAAAAACAATTAGATAAAAATAAAAATTAATAAATATTTGAGAAATAAAATTCAAACGAGTTGACAAATCAATATACACTGATCAAAATTTTTCTTTACATTTGACAACAATTACATCAGGAATAACTACAAAATATATATTTTTTCTTGTAAGAAATATGTGTCTCTGATTCGATTATGTATAAAATTCGATTATATATAGTGAAAAAAAAATCGTAGACTATATATAATCGAGTCCGACCTGTACTATAAAAGGGAAATTATTCAAGAAAACAACCTTGCTGAATACACTACGGCTTCAAAATCATTTTTTTTTTTTGAGCGAAAAGTTATCATCAACAACCACAAAGTATCTGAAATAAACATAAATTTCCTTCAGAGAAATTGTTTGTTACGTTATAGCTAACAATATTGTAGAACTTTGAAAAAATATAGAAAATCACTTTGAAAAGTTGAATTGAAAACAATTCGTTTTTGGGGGTAATCGATATAAAACTCCACGAAAGTTCATTTTAATAGATAGGCAGAAGTATGCTGTCTTTGACAAAGTTGTTTCTTTTGAAATGTGCTACAACTTCATCGAACAAAGTGGATTTTTATATTCCAAATTGAGAAAAGTAAAATTCGTCCCTCACTTTTAAGTAGAATAATCACACAATTGCAACTTCTATAACATGGAGAATAATTAATGGAACAACTCTACTGAAGACACTGAGGCTCTAAAAAAAATTTTTTCGGGTCAAATAATTTCGATCACGTTTTAGCAGCATTGCAAACAATGTGCGCTACTCCGCATCACATTCTTATAGGAGAAAGTGATTCGCCGGTCTTGTTCCGCTCGGCTGTGGTGTAAGTAGCAAGTAAGTTACTTTTTTCTGAGAGCGGCAAAGCCACAGCACAAAGCAGAAGAAAGTATTTTGTTGTATGAAATGGCTACATGCAGCGCTCATGCCAGTGAATTTTAACTCTTTTCACGTTCATGTATTGAAGAGAATAACAAGCCTGTTCTCATGGTAAAAAAAACTATCCGATTTTTATTGTTCCTCTAAACTTTTTTTGACCTGGAATTTTTTTATTTGGTCGTTAGGTGAAACTTTTTGAAACAGCGTTGCCCAAAAATCGACTTTAAAAAATAGAAAAAAATAATTTTTTTGAGTGGATTGACCGATTTTGAATGTTTCGGTATAAAATTGAAAGTGAATAATGGACCTTCCAAGAAAAAATATCAAATCGTACTTGATGTAATAATTACCATACAAAAATGATTCAAACCACTTTTTGTCTTTTTAAACAGCTTTTCACCGTAACCACCATGCGTCTCCATTGGAAAAAGCTACTACAATGCAAAAATATCAAACGGTAGGGTCGCCTGGGTCTTGAACCTTACAAACTTACAGAATGCGGTTTGTATCATGATACTATATTCCAGTAGCTTTTCCAGTGGAGACGCATGGTGGTTATGATAGACTTTAAAGATTAGAAGAATTCTACCTCAGATTAAGAAATCAAACCTCAGTAAAAATTTGATTTTTTTAGCTAAAACTCCCTGAGGAACCTGAAAAAATCAAACAATGAAACCCTATGAAACCCCCTGAGTCTTGAACCCTCCAAAATATTTAAAATCTGTTGAACGGCTCAAAAGTTGCAAATATTAGAAAATTTGAAATTTAGAAAAAAAAACATATTTTGGGAAACTTTATAACAAAAAGCGTCACCCTAGTAACTATAAAACTATAGCGATTTCGAGCATGATCGAAGCAAAAATAATCGGATAAACCTTTTTGGCATGGAATTGCTGTTATTCGAAAGAAAATTCAGATGTCTTGCTATCATTTACCATATTTTGAACACCTGAGCCTATTTTTTATAGTAAACTGGCGAAAAGTTGAGTTGAAATTCCACCATTAGAAAAAATTCAAGCGATCACGAAAATCCAATGTTTCATTTCACGTTGGTAGCCAGAAGGACTTTCAGCCACTCCCGAGCAGGAGAAAATATCATTATAATATCACAACCAGATATTGGAAATACACCTCATTGTGATCTCAATATGGTTTACATAGTTGGTAAAATAACAAGAAATAATACCAAAATATTGTTCCTCCAAGACTATATGAATAACAAAGCTGGATATTTCAATAACAAACCAATAATTTGCATTAAAAATAACGAAAATGCACGATTCATATATTTTCAACATATTGAACACTGAATGCATAACTGATATACAATAAATAATCTATAACGAACAATTTTCACTTAAAAACTTATTTTTAATGATATATTTTAAAATAAACTCAAATATCTTATTGAAGGCATAGCGAGATATGATATCAAAATTTTATGATATTTTCATATGCATGTTTGAAACGTGAATATCTTTCGAATAACACAATAAGTCCTCATAGCTGAATACGTTATTGATGAGTTATGATTTTGTTATGCTTTCCTGCCCGGGCTCAGCAAAAAAAAACATCTTGCTTTTCCATGTTGAATGGCTGTGGCTTGAAGGAGAACAGAACTCATTTTATGTTGGTAGCCTGGAAAATAAAAACAGTAAGAACGAATAGTTCGATATTATGCTATAAGGAAGTCACAAATAAACCGTCTTTATTAAGACGATTAAATATTGAAATATGTTTGAAGAATTTTATTGAATACATTTTGCGTTCACAGAACAATATGCCAATCTCGATTTAGGTCGGATTATAACAATACTGTTTTTATGCAGCAAAATTCGATGGGATCAAATCACAGTTTCAATTTGTTTAATTTTCCTAGTCTTACGACAATAATGTGATCGTGTCTCAGATACAGTTCTTATTCTATTTCAGCAACGTTTGTTTTTGCAGAGCATTCATAGCTCTAGACAACTCGTTTTTATTTAGTTTTTCTATACGGCTAAAGTTTTATGAGTTACTTGGGGTGGATTCACTCTGAGATATTTTGAGATATTACAATCATTTTGAAACTGTGCTTTATAACGTTCGAATTCATTGAAAGTCCAGTCCATGGTTTAACCTAAGAAATTCAATCATTCAACAAAAAATGCAGAAACTCTTCGTTCTAACACGTAATTACTTTCAACCATTTAGATTGAAATTCTCAGTTTAATTTTGGTTTAGTTCTAGCTTTTTTTTTAAAAAAAATAGCTCTCAACAGAATAATACAATCTATTGAAAGTTCAACACATTCATAGATGATCAATTTGGATTTCAAACACACCAGCATAATTTAACTCCAAAGGATATAGAATAAAACTTGAAAAATGGGAAAATGCAAGCAGATAAAGCAAAATTAAACCAAGGTCAACAAAGCAAGTAATTTCAAACATTGCACTGAGCGGACTGAATCCAATCAAAGGTATCATTTCGCCTACAAAATTTAACTGTTGAAAAAAGCAATTTTTAAATTTTCCCACTGCCAATGTAATACACGTAAAGAGAGAGGAAAAAAATACAATCCGTATTTCCCATCGGCAGGATCGTGTGTAGAAGCTTTCGTGCATTCGTACATGTAACCTGCCAGCCGAACACGCGTCGGTCGACCGGCCGGCTGGTCGTCCGATTTCAATTTATCATCCACCGCAGGCTGATTCGGGCCACCCAAATGGGCCACATGTTCTCTCTCTTTCTCTTTATCCCTCCCG
Source organism: Wyeomyia smithii (assembly GCF_029784165.1). Classification (NCBI taxonomy): domain Eukaryota; kingdom Metazoa; phylum Arthropoda; class Insecta; order Diptera; family Culicidae; genus Wyeomyia; species Wyeomyia smithii. The sequence goes on from NC_073696.1 coordinate 63,694,259, forward strand.
CTTGGTGACTGTAATGACATCGCTATTCTCATGAATGGGCTGGTACAACAGGATTCAATTTCCACACCAAAATGCGCTATCGTAACGCTGCGGAATTGGGTTAACGCGGGGGAAAAGCTCTTTACTGCAGCAACAGATGCCAGAACACAACGTAAAAAAAACTCTTTCCCTAAGAGACTCAGACTATGCGAACCAACAGTTTTTTTTTCTGTCAAAATTTGCGCCACATCTTGTTACTACGTAAAAAAAAGAGACAAGCAGGTTCCATTTGTGGTTGACCATGGTTGTGTGAAGTGGGATAATGTTTGCTTGTCACAAATATTCAGTGATGACTATGGATTAAATACAAAATACTATATACTACGTCATCAACCAGGTTAGTTTTGTCGGAATTGGTAAAAACTGTGCACACGTGAAAGTAACTTCAACACGTTTCAATCCGCGTAAAATCATGCCCGATGCATCTGCATTCGTACATCGGTAATTAAAAATTCATTTTGTTACTTCTGACCATGAATTATATTTTCCTATGATGGGGCGAGCTGCACCCAATTCAATCCACAAAATTACGATGATTACGATAAACCTCCGACCATCGGTTTCAATTATGATGCGAAAATGTTGGTTCGATTCGGGACTATCGTCAACTGAACACGTTGCTGCTGCTGCTGCTGCAAATGATGTCATATTGATGAAAACCCATCAAAGAACGGAAGGGGTTTGGGAAGGGGGGGCGAAATGTAGACCGTCGGTATTATGTGCAAGACAAAACGTGCCATTTGATAGCGAGAGAGTTTTCATTTAACATTTTTCCAACGGCTTCTATTAAGAGGATAATATTTTCCGCCCGAGTGGCTTTATGTTTTCGGCTATCGATGCGCAATTTTCATCAGTGAAGACTTAATACCGAGCCGGCATCCCTCAGCCTTTGCCGCGCCGCCCGTTTATATTGACTACGAGACTGATTGACTGGCCGTGGGATCGAATGAATGGACGACGGATTGGCCGGGACAGGGCACACTCTTTATTGATAGAGTCGATTTCAAAATTTACAATTCCGATTCGCAACCGGGTAGGTACTTCTATACAGCTGGAGTAGAGCTGGCAAGCATCGATATCCAAAAAAGGTGCCTACGACTTTGGACTGACGCGTGTACAACGCTAGGTGAGTATCCAGTGTCGATTGTCATGGTGACGAGCGGAGTTAATTGGGGGAGTTGGTTGAAACCCCAAAACAATGACATGATAATGAAAAATGGGAAAAACTTTGTCTGCAGGTTGAGTTTCAATCTGCTCGGTCTGGGATAGATTGTTGAGATGTTTTGAAAGTGACTGGTGTTGGGGGTAATGAATTATGGAAATGTATTTTTTTTTGTGTTAGTTGAAAATCCATCACAGCGACAACGTTAATTGTTGTATGACGACGATATATGAGATTTATCATATGATGGTCACATGACCATCTTTTGAAAAGTGCTACATTTCTGTTTCTAAAAAATTATTAAGTTACTTTCTCTGAGCTCGTTTAAAGAATATTTAAATAGAATTTTACTTCTGATCTTCCTGTAGCAGAAGGAATCTTCCCCCTTTAAACATTACATACTCATTGCAGTTTTCACACAAATCATTATCAATTGAAAGTGAGATTACGCACTTTCAGTCAATCAACAGAGTATCAATTATCGAAATCACAAACAGTATTGAAACTAGTTTTCACATTATAACCCAAAGCAGAAGCATACGCATATTCCGAATCTAGAATCTATAGCCGCGAAAGTTTGGCACATTTCGAGTTCCACACAACGAGAGGTGAGAGATAAATCTGCCATTCCGAAAATGACTTTTCACTTTCCACCTAATCAAACATCAAACAGCCGCTTTAATCCGCTTACGTCTAAGTTCACGGTTTTCCAATAGCACTGCCAGAGAATAATGCGCCCGGGTGAGCCGGAAGGCTGGTTCGGTGGAGCTTCGGTCGTCTAACTCAATGAAAACTACTGCCGTGTGGCTGCGATGCCACCCGGCACAGTGAAATAGGACGGGTCTTTACGTATCTGCCGAATCATGGGTTTGCTGAATAGGACCACAGTAAGGTTCTTTGTGGAGTTGGTTTTGGGTGGTTTTTTGAATACGCTTTCAAGCCGTGAATCGACATATACACAGGCCACAGACTGGGACTGCTGGTCTTTGATGCAGCCTGTCTAATCTGTTGCCGAATGAAAGGTAATGCGATTTTGAAATCCATGAAACTTTGTCGTTCTCCGCAGTTCGCAAATGTATACATGTTGAAAGTGTCCTAGCACGGTTTTTCAGCCATCATGTCTGTTATATAATTACAGCTTAATTTGTATCAAAAATATTCGAAGATGGAATATTTATATTTTCAAACCAATTGGAATAGTTGTATTAACTTGTAAATTCAATACTAATGCTCATCGGCGCAACTTCGGAGGCAGCTAGGGAGTCTATGAAAAGAGACCTGCCACCAGCCTCGCAATGCAGATAACAATCATTTTATTAGCGAAATTCATCGAAAATTACAACCAATCTTTTTCAATTTTTACATCCAATGAAACCTTTCAAATTCTCCTGTCAGAGCTGTCATATTCTGATGAAATATTTCACGCCTAGTGTTCACGGTTACGTTATAAAATTTGCTGAAAATCAAAGCAAAAGATCTTCACCGTTAACTGTTTCTTCAGAACGAAAAAGAAAGTCAAACGGCAAGCGGTATCAAAATGAGATGCCAAAATTGATCAAAATCAAAAGCGGACTTTCTCGAGCCAGTTTTTTCACACAGCAAAACTCAGAGTAATAAATTTTCAGAAAATTTGAAACGATAAAAACTAAACAAACACGTTTCCGCTGCGACTGGCGGATTATCCGTCTTTCTTTATTTTAAGAACAATGAAAAATATTTTGTGAGCAGAATTCCAAATACTGATAAACATATCAAATACCTCACTGAATTTAATGGAAAATATTATGTTAAATTTTATGTTGGAGGTAATTATTCAAGACTATCCAATCCTAACGTGCGACTAATGAAACATATTAAGGACCCCAGTTTCTTTTTGCGTACAATAAGTCCGGTTCCATAATAGACACATTAGAAACATTGGTGAAACATTTTGTCTTGGGTATTGCATGGCTGAATTTTTGCACTGATGATAATAACACTCTGGCAAGTAAAGTTATCGTAAAAATAAGCTAAAATATACAATAAGTTTGCAAGGAAAAATCCGAGAGAAGTGATGTTTTGGACAAAAACGTGTGTCCGTTTGTCTCAATACTTCTTAGGACAAAGTTTTCTTGTAAAATGCAACTACGAAAAGTTTAGTACAAAAAACTAAATTTCAGGTAACTTTTATATGAAAAACTTGTAACTCTGTACCCAATGAAGATAGGAATTTTATTTCAGCAAAGTTTCATGTTTTAAATGCTCTAAAATTTTGCGAAATAATCCATTCCTCTATCTCTCAAAAAGTTATGTAGTATTTTTAACATATGAAAACCTACCGTAACATATGCTCGCCGTACTCAAAAAAGTTAAGTACAAAAAACTAAATTTTAAGTAACTTCATTGAGTACACTTTATAACTTTGTTCCCAATGAAGATAGAAATTTTGTTTGCTCTGCAAAATTTCATAATTTGTAATCTTCTACAACTTAGCAAAGTAAAATAATCCACCATCTCTTAACACAAAAAAGACCTTTTTTTTATTTTTTTTTGTTTACAACAGATTTTTTTTATTTTTAGTATTGGTAAAATTTCATATTTTTCGACAATTTTCGATTATTAAGGTCATTCATATTCATACAAACAATTGTTACGAATACACATCAAAATTTAGAATAAATGTGAAAGACGCTATGGAATTGATTTCCACTTTTTGCCTTTTAGGACCACTGTGCATTGGTATTCTCGTTTTTCCACATTTAAGAATAAAAATAAAGTGTTTTAAATATATATAGTGTTTTTAATATTACATATATAAATACGACAACACTGAATAGAAATGCAACAAAAACTCTCGGCGCAAACAAGTTTTAACAGTCAGAAAAAAAACACTTTTTTTATTCTCGCTTATTTTCCGTCGGTCTAGTTCCGCCACTGTTGTGGCCAACCACCGACGCCCAGGGAGGCGACTCCACACCCAGGACCCTAACTCACAACCCGTTTATTAACGGACCGGCGCCAACGGCTTTACTTCCTCATGCGATGGAAGGCGTGATCCCAGAGATTTTTCGCCTCAGTAAATTTCCCGGTGTTGGCTAGGATTGAAACTAGACCAGTTGGGTTGGTTGTGAGCGGATCACCCCACCTCACAACCATCGACACCTATGTCGGCGGTGGGATTCGAACCCAGGCGTCAAGCGTGGTTGGCATGGAGAAGATGCTGATTTTCTTTCGCATATGCCAGTTCGATTCACTGAGCGGGGGCCTAGTGTGGTTGGTAACGTCTCCGCCAATCAGAAAACCGTTTAAAACTTTAGGACCCAATTGTTGTTCAATTTAAAACTGGTTCTGATGCTAATCGCTTCTCTGTTCTACCTTGACGGTAGAAAATAACGCGCTCTGACAATACAGTGGTCTCCGCCAAGCAGAGCGTCTGTTCACCAAGATGGTGCGGCTGGAAACAGCGTCTGATCACCATGTCAGGAGCGGCTAATCAACGTCCTGGTTTTAGTGTGAAACTCTCCCGGCGAGACAGAGGGTCACTTCGTGAAACACCGAAAAAGCAAAGCCTTGGTGCTACATTCCGATTCGGAATTTGAAGCCCACTGTTTGATGTACAGGATAATTGCGGGGCCAGCGCTACGATCCTACTGACACTAATAGTCTCTCCCGAGCCGAGACTCGAACCTACGACGACTGGTTTGTTAGGCCAGCATCGTACCGGGGCAAATGGCCATCTGTGTTCCACCTCCTGCCGGCCTAATGATTGTTTGAGTCGAAAACAAACTTGGCAAGTCTGCTGCTACCGCTACTGCTACGCTGCTAGTATCCGCTGCCACTTTTGTTACCGCTACCGATGTTTCTACCTTCTGCTACTAAATTGGGACAGTCCTTCCAACCATCCACTAGTAAACTGATTGGTTCGAGCAAAATCCTACTTCTTATAAAGTTCAAAGTGTGAATTCCCCGTTAAGTAGGTATAACATTATTTCGGCCGTGTTAAGTAAATCAAACATTAAGCGCCCATCAAAGGACGGAATCTGCGTCTCAGCAAGGCTCGACAATTTTCAGTCAAAACGGTTTGTTTGATCGGTAAGACGTTTTAGGCAAAGTTGTGGATAGCAATTCTATTTTTCCGAAAAAAAAATATGCACGTATTGTCCTTTCGAGTGAAAAAATCACACCAGTTTATTATCTCTTTGGAGAGATAGTTTTGATTTCTCCGTGGTGGTTTTGGCTAGCTACTCAGATACACACAATTCGCTACTCTCTTCAAGTAAGTGCCTCGCTTTGCTCACCAGTGTGAAAGTAGTTATTTGCGCAGTGAAAAACATTCTCCAACACACTAGCGATTCTCAGAGGAGAAATACCAAGTCTGGAGGACGCCTAAAATTTCAGTGTGGGGAGCCCAAAAGAATCAATGTTAAACTTAGATATCCAAGTAAGCTTTGAGAAAAAGTTCCAAAAAAGGATATCTAAAAGCTAAAAGTATTGAATCTAAAAAATCAAGTTTGGCTTGTCTAAATTCATGACACATTTTTTGGCGTAGATTTACGTCTAACAAGGGGGCAACAAAGGGGTTTAAATTGAAAAACCAAAAACATCGAGTGCGTCACGAAAATTGTCCACTTTCGAAAACTTAAAACTCTGTCCGTTTCTAACGGATTTTGTCAGTGATCAGTTAAAGAATTAACTGTGCGTCCATCAAAATGTGTAAAATTAAGATTTTGTGACGCAAACTATTGTACTTTTGAAAAATGTAGAGACATATTAAACGCATATGACGACTAATTAGAGCTGGTAACAAAGCCACATATCAGGCAATCTCAGTGTCAGTCCTTTGTTCCCCAGCACAACCGATACAAAAGTATACATACGATGATGATTTTCTAAACGATTAAACGTTATTGTTGTTGCTTTTGTTTGTTTTTGCTCGAGTACGCAACTGTCAGTTGTCACGCATAAAACGTAGCATGCACAATTTTGGCATGCACTGTTGCAAGAGGATCATATAGCTGCCGGAAAGTGGATCGAGCAGCAGCAAGCACAGCTGCGGCAAGTCGCAGCGCAACAGGCAGCGATTTCAAATATAACATGTTTGTATGAGTTTCGCTGCCACACCTGCTCATTCGATTGCAGCTTTTCATAGCGGACGGACCAGTAGAGGGAATAAGAGAACTGCACTGTTGTTTGGAGATCACCTTCCACAGAACAAGATTTTGGATCTCTCGTCTGAGTGTGAAGCACTGCCATACAGGCATATCTGTAGCACTACTGAACATGTTTGTCTGGATCTGGCGTGTTTGCTTTCAGTCGTTTGGGCACTGCTAACGGTTAATTGTGCGTGTGCTAGCGTGTGTTCAATTGTGATATGTTTGATTGCTAGCAGTGTGTAAAGATGATGTAATGACGATATATTGGACAAACTTGTCGGCGTCACTATTGTGACATACCAATGGCACTTGGAAGCACCTCAAAATTATTCAATGAATCGGTTATTGTTCTTCTGTCACTCGCCAAAATGTTGCTGACAGTGATAAAAAGTTATTGAAACAATTTCCTTTTCCAAAGTAGAATTCAATTTCACCCACGCTGTTCTACAATTTCAAATACATGATTTCGAGGCGCTAAGAAGTACCATTTGCAAATAACGCGAGATGATTTTCGTTTTCTTGCTGTTTTCTGGCAGTTTGAGAAATGACTTAATTATCAAACGATTTTCCAAAGTTGTACTTCTGAACTGCTGCTAGTCTTCGATGCCATCTTAACGATACGCTTGTTGCCGGTCAGACAGTTGACGGAAAACTAATGTACTTCGCACGCAATGTTTGTGCAGTGCGGTTCATCTCTTTTTTTTTTCAAATTGCCTCATTTTATCACCTGAACCGCATCGCCAGCTTGTTGAGCTAACCCTCTCCGAAGGTCATTATACGGGTTGCAGTTTTGGTCATGTCATAGTGCTACTCCGTTCAATCGAATTTGTAAGTTATGTTATCTGGCCCTGGCAAAGGTTACAAAGTCAAAGAAGACTACAATGTCCCGTTCATCTCGTGCTGTGCTTAATTCGCGGTAGGTCGAAATCATCATCTGCTGTGTAATGAAAATTATGCGCGTTGGTGCTGCAGAAGTGTTCGAATTGGCCGAAAATGATACTAAAGATAATGAAACGAGAATCATCCCGTGCATCTGTAGTTGGAAATCCGCAATGAGGAGATCAATATTCAGCTTTTATCTGGTGTCATAATTATCCAGAGAGGTGTTCGGAAGAAAACGGAAAAAATACATAATCCGATTAATGTCCTTTTTTTGTAAAAAGTAAAACGAGCTGCCTACCACATGCCTAGGACTACCACATGTTTCAGTTTTAAGCAACAAAATTCCAGTCTTGAAGTTCATCGCACATAAATTTTGAAATCTACGTGAAATATCAGGTAAGAAAAGCGTAAGAAAACCGCATTAAGACGTCGTACACGAATTATGTAACGCATGAAAAGAGTAGGGGAGTTGAGTCTGCGTAACTTATTGTTACATAGGGCTGGAGAAGGGAGCGGGGGGCAGTTGAGACAGTTACCTAACTGTGATGTTTGCTCATAATTGAAAATTTGGAGGGAGGTCAGGTTATTCAGCATTACGTAATTTTAGGGGAGGGGGAAGTCATATCAAACGTTACATATTGTTACATAGGGGAGGAGGGGTCTTGAATCTAGATTTTTAGCGTTACGTGACTCGTGTACGACGCCTAAATATCCATCTTGTACACATTTTATGAAAATCAAAACTAGTACAAAACAATCAGCCACAAATAATAATTGAATCGTACATTTACGTTCGCCTTCATAATAATCAAAAAGGCCTGGGAAAAATCATTCCATGTCACCGTTTCGAGAAAACAAAAGTATCCTATTTTCGTCATGAGATGTTGGTCCTACTCCGATGGTTAAAATTCACTAACAAATGGCAGCCACCAGCGTGACGCACTAGCCGCCTCAAAAGGAGTGAAAGAATGTAAAAGGATACCCATCCGGTAATTGATTGAAGGATTATTTTTCTATCCATTATGTATGGATCTTGTCCGCCTGTCCAGGTTGTCTTTCGCAGTCTGTGCCGTTAGTTCGAGCTGTCACACGACTAACCCACACCCTCGAGGGTAACCTCAGTTTGTAGACATGACACGATTGTCCGTTTTCCATTCTATACAGTTCCACAACAGAGAGAAAAACTATGTTTCAACTTACCTTTAGCAGCACCAGTAGTGGCGGTTATGATTAGTATCACGACAACTGCAGCCGAAGCTCGATCCATTCTGCCGGCGCTCATCTTTGCTGGCTGTGCACCCGCGGAAGACGCCAACCAAGGAGGTTTCAAATATTTACACGAATTAGCAATTTCTCACTAACGATTTTCTTCGTCGTCTTCCCGTTTGCTCGCAAAGCTTCGTCGAGAAATCTTCAGTCTCTTCAATTTTCCACTCGCGCGAACATTTCGACATCAAAAATTAATCACTTGGAATAGTCTCGAAGTTCAATTCGTATCGTTTCCCCCTTCCGGTAGGCAATCGATGTCTAGCGAGAACTTACGAAAAAGGTCAAATCGCTGTTTTCAATTTCCTCAAGTGCATTCGCCGCGCGATTGTCTACCACCACGTTCCGTTCCTGACTTATGGTTCAACGGTAGCAAATCACATAATTTCCGACCCTGCCACCTAAGCTCCCCGGGCTGTTTTAATTGTCCCCCTCGTTTTTACCTCCCCCACTGTAGCCAACAGGTCAAGCACGTGCATCAGTGTCTTCGATTTCTCTTGAATGTTTCACGCTTTTCTTGTCGACTGACAAGGGCAAGGCAAAAATCCAATTGCTTTAATTGCTTCTGTACTTCTTTTCAATATAATCTTGGCTAGTTTTTTCTCATCCCATTTGCATCCGCATTGTTCTGAATATCATGTCCTTCCGCTCGCGCTCTCTATCTCTCTCAACCGGAACCAGCAGCACTAAATTACACGGAATCCTTTCACACTTTGCTGGCTCGAGCGAGCGGTCACCGTCCTTCTGCTTACTCCCGGCGAGATTTCTTCAATTATGTAATTAGTTTACAGCCTTGACTCGTAGCTGCAAGCTAGAAGTAATTGTCGACGAGCGCCTTAATATTTAAATTTATTGCGCTACACACAGTTGACACAGGAGGGCAGGGCAAAACTTACTATCCTTCCGTTCTATCTTTAGCTTCTCGATCCTGGAGATGGTAGTTTTTTCACCCTGTCATCCAACGTCTCCGTTCCGGCTAGATTTTCCATATGCACTGCAGTGCGGTGGGTTGAGTCCTGAAATAACACGGAAAAGAAAACAACGGCTAGGAAATTAAACAATAAACTTTATGGTTTTCCGGCCAAGCAAGTCGGCGGCAGTGAGTTCAAGAGGAAAGTTTGAATTTTATGATTCGATTGTTGTTGTTCTTGGTTGTCTGTGCAGGGCGACGACACGACACTCACGTGAGCTTCCACGTGCGGAAACTGCGACCAAGGTGTTTCTGTGTGCGGTATACCAAGGATGGTGACAGATGCTGCGAATGATGATGCTGCATCTTGCCGTGCTATTTGTAGTCTGATAGCTCATTAGTATGGTAATCGGCTTTGGTTAAGATAATAAAGGGTATCGAAATGCTCAAGGGGGTTGTTTCGGTTGTGCGTCGGAATGGCACGGGTAGGTAGAAGGGAAGTAATGTTTTGGATTCGGCTTCCGGAAATTGCCGCTCAAAGAAAGTTTTCTCGTTACTTAGTTAAAATAGTGACCAATTTTTAGACATGGTTTGTCTACTCCTGTTTTGGGTATTTAAATGGCAATGGACTTCAGATAACTAGAAGCTTCCATTGATATTTTTCATATTTTCTTTTTACATCACAAAAAATCGCATTTTTTGTGATGGAGTCCGAAAAGTAAAACTTTAATTCTACGAATTATGAATATTTGAAGCAGTTGGTGTTTAAGTAAATCGGTTTTCTACGGACGGTTCTCGCGCCAACTCGTCTGAAGGGCAGGCAGCATCCTCTCACATTTTACATTTTTCAAAATTTCATCTGGACTAACATTTGAAAAGGGCTGATGTTTTCAAACAATTTTTTAAATCGTTATATCTAAACAATGACTAAAATTGGAGAAAAGTTGTCAAATTATAACTTTAAGAAAAATTTCTAAATTTTCGTTCAAAAATATAAAAAAAAATTAGGACCGAAATCGTTTGGACGCACAATTTGTCTACGGCAACTTTGGTTCAGCAAGACCCACTGTATTAAAAAATTATGTTTACACGTAACGGTGATCCGGCAGCTCCGACCTCTGGATCAGTTCCCACGGTTGAAATCAAAACAAGTCGGTATGTCAGTCGCACACACACGCACACGCACGTAAACACATCAACCTCCCATGCATCAACATATTCTGTCATCCATCACCGGTTCCTACCGGTTCATTAAACTTCCTTCATTTCGCCATCAATTCGCGCTCACTTTACGATGTCGAAAGGGCCACGTCCAACGTATCCATCTTGCCCGAAATAATAGCTCTCATCAGCTTTCTGTCTATTATGCCGCCAGCCAAGCTAGCCGAGCAACCACGGGAAGCGGACAGTATCCAAACAACCGACTCCAACCTACCAGAACCCCGTATGTCACGTCTCCCAAGCCCAGCGGCAGCGACACGGGGTCGAGCACTTGTCGGGCGGCCAAGAAGTTTTGACTTGTTCACTAATATGTTCGCACATTACACGGATCACAAATCACCGCTGCTGCTGCTGCTGCTGTGATGCATCTAATGTCTCTAATATTGGTCCGTGTCAAGCCATCAGCCGCGCGACGAGAGCAGCAACAATCAAGCAGACTCCTACGGGTTCCCGTATTACGCCTGCCTGACAAAGACGATGCTGCGGTATGCCTGGCAACGCCAGTGGATAGTGCGATCGAAATGGACAAAATCACAAATTCGTTTTTAATAATTAGAGCACCTACTCTTGTCATTTAGTCTCTCAAACATGACAAAAACAATTTTAACTAGCTTCATGTCTGCCATTATACGTCCACGGTGCAGAATCTCAAAATAGACGTTGTAATTGCCGTGTAGACATTCAAAAAACCGATGATTAACCGTCCTTCCACTATCCAGCAGCACGTCTCCAAGCACCCAGCCGACAGTGAAAGTGGATGAGTCAATAAAAACGAAGGAAAAACGAACCCGATCCGCATATTTTGAATACTCTCATTCAGTCGGTGCCCGCGTATGTTTGCTTGTAAAGGCACCACTTTCAGAAGTGACGCAGAATGGCTTTGCAAAATCTTGCCGCGCTTCTGGGTGATTTTTCGCTCCGGTCGATTTTGTGTTTTTTTTTGTTCTTTCACTCAACATTTCGCATTTCGGCATTCCGTCCGTCGAAATCGTTCGTCGGAGCGCTCGGTGGGCAGTGGCAAATCTGGGTAGCGGGAACGATCATGTACGACAAGCAATTCACGCGTTTTTCCTTGTGCGTTGTCTTCTTCGGGAGGGCCGCCCGTCTTTATCCTCCTCCCCCCAGCTGGTACACTCTGCACGGACACGCTTCACTTCCACGGGGGCACCACATAACGATAGATGTTTGTACGTAACGCATCGCATCGAGAGCGCTCCCATATGCTGTCTGCGCGTTAGTATGTCTATTATTGCCAACTTGTATGCTGTACGCGAAGTGTCTGCCTGCATGTTTATTTGCTAATTGACGATAAAATGATAGAACGAAAGGAGTCGTAAAAAATCACTGTCTACCGTGGTGGAAGCATGAATTCCTGGCCTAAAATCTACTAGACACAGGTTGGATCAGATTGCGAACCGTAACGTGCAGTTCGTTCGGTTTCCTTTCGGTACTATGACATTCTTCAGAACAGTAAATTATAATATTTATCTCTTTGGCAATTTCTTCAACTAGGTAGAAAAAGAAAGTTGATTCTTTCAGGGTGTCTGGCAAAAAATGATGCAAGAATTAAGGGAAAGCCTTCCACGTAATGTATTCAGCTTTTGCACGAAACATGAATAAAAATTTAATGAAAAGTCAATATGCCATACGCAAAAAAAAAGTAGGAGGGTGGTATTCAAGACACGACCGCATGACGTTGACTACCGTATTCTTATATTCCATTCAAACAAAAAGTAGAGGGGATTGCAACGCTTCTATTACAAAACTTCGAGGCACCAAAAGGTGCCAGTTGCCGATTATTCTTGTTTACTGGTTAGTCCTTCCAGAATTCCAGCCATTTAAGTATTTTGCAGTAGCCATGTACTAGAGCAAGATCGCGCCAAATCACCGATGGTCGAATATCGACCATTTTTGATTTGAATGAAACACACGTATTTGGCTCAGCAAACTGAGCATTTTCCACAGATGGAGCGATTTTTTACACCCATGAGTTACATTCTAAAAGGGCGTATGCCTTTTGGCATAGGTTTTATTCGAAGCATTGTAGCCCAGAAACCGTCTGAGAATGAGTTATAGGGAATTAAAAATGCACCATGAAAAAAATATACACTGTACAAAAAAAAAATTTTTTTACCAAAAAAAATTAAAAATAAACATTAAATTTTAATTTAAAAAAAAAGAGTTGAATTTTTTTCTTATTAGTATATTTTTGATCAAGCATTCCAATGAACGTATGGTTTTTGCTGGAGAACCATGGACAAATTAAGAAAGACGTGTATTTTCCCAAATAATTATAACTTTTCGAGCTTAAATTAGAAATAACTCGAAAACCAATGCCTCTAGAATGTTAACTACCGAGAGCTTTTTGATTTGAAATGACTCTCTGCATCTTTCAAAATCATCAGAATACAAATATTTTGAAAAATGTTTAAATTAGAATTTTCATAAAAAAATTAATCTACCATAAAAAAATTATTTTTCATTTCTCCATCCTGGACTTTTTTTTAAAAGTTGCGTATTAACGTTAAGTTTCTTTAAAAAAAATAAGAAAAAAATTCAACTCTTTTTTTTTTAAATTGAAATTTAATGTTTATTTTTAATTTTTCTGGTCAAAAAAAATTTTTTTGTACAGTGTACATTTTTTTATGGTGCATTTTTAATTCCCTACAACTCATTCTTGTGGTGACCACCCTAGAATACAACCCTGTCTGAACAACTGGCTGGCTCAGTGTTCTGACGCAGAGAATAAATCAGTTTATAGTTGACTGTCGAAGAGTACACCTCGCGTTTTATTTACTAGCGTATCACCAGTCCCGTTTGCTTTCACAGTTATTTTAGTGGCGACGAGGAAATCGGTTTTTTCTTTCTTAGAAATTCGCGTGTGTACGAACGGTTTCTTTGGTTTTGCGACAGTTTTTCCGTAGCCTACGAACAGTTTTTTTCCGGCGTTAAGTTTGCTGGTGAAGTGGTTTCGCGGCATTCAGTTTGCCGAAAGTTTGTTTCCCGCTGGAGTGAAAAGCGACAGAAAAATAAATAAGTTTTGCCCCGCCAAGTGTTTGCGGAGAGCTAGTGTTGAAAAGCGGTAGTAGTGTTTTTCCGCAAAGTAATAAAAATCATTTAAAAAAAAAAAGTTTATCCTGGTAAATCAGGTTTGTTTTACTTTTAACAAGTTTTTTGATTTTAATCAAACAGGTTTGCGTCAACGACCACGTAAGTTGTTGCACAGTTTATCTTGTTTTAACTGCATGTTTAAAGTGCGATTGTCAGCCTTTTTCGACTGTTTAGCACGCAGGAGGAATTGCGCTTCATTTTGTTTTTTACCGTGATCGGATAGGCAAAAGAGCCATTTTTGATTTTGCCAAAGTTTTTGCTGCACTACCATAATCAAACAGCAGCATATTAAAGTTTTGCATGTAAGTTCTGTTTGATTCAGCACTAACACTAATCATCGACGGCATTTTTTTTGTCTGCTTCATCGCACCGCCGAAACCAATTGTTTTCTTGCTTGTGTTTTTCGTTCCGCACGAAGCGGAATAGGCAAAAGTGTTTTGTTGTTCACAGCTGTTTTTTTTATGTTGAGTTGTGTGGAGATCAAATTCAGTTTGTTTTGATTTGATCGCACCAGTGAAATATACACTGAAAAAAATATTTTTGTAATTTTGCACACTAGTACAAGTTTTAGTTTGTCAATTTTTTTTGCTTCATCATGTCAAGTATGCCGTTAGTGAATCAATCGAGCCGTACGTTCCTGGTACTATTCCGTTTGCGCAGTTTCTGGAGCAGTTGGACTGGGTGTTTGCGCATCATAAAGTGGTTGATCCGGCGGAGCAAAATGTTTCGTTTCTCGCTACCTGTAGCAGGGAAGTCTACAGTGAGATAAAGCTTCTTTTCCCTGGCAAGGATTTGAAAGCTTTATCGTTTAAGGAGATTACGGATGCTCTTAAAAAACGGTATGACAAGACGGAAAGCGATTTGATCCATCGCTACAGATTCTACAAACGCGAACAAGGGGCGAATGAAACAGCTGTGGATTTCATACTAGCTGTTAAGCTCCAAGCAGAGTTGTGTGAATTCGGACAGTTTAAGGACATGGCGATTCGCGATAAGTTGGTTTGTGGAATCCGCGATGAGGAGCTACAAAGGCGTTTGTTTGATGAGGACGATCTAACCTTGGCAAAAACGGAGAAACTCATCACGAATACGGAAGCAGCAGGAGAGAGGGTGAAAATGATCTCTCGAGATTCCAGTTCGCGCCATACGAGCGTGTTGAACAGGCTTGGGAATCGGGACAATCGGTCTGATTTCCGAGATCGCTCGCGTGGACGTAGTCGTCAGCCTAGCAGAGGAAGGAGCAGAAGCCGATCAGTTTCGTTTGACCGTAAAAATCGTTCCACTTCAAAGTCACGAAATCTGTTTTGCAATTTCTGTCGTAGAAGTGGACATACACGTCGTTTTTGTTACGACTTGAAAAACAAGAAAAAGTCAGTGAAGTTTGTCGATTCTCCAGCAGCAAAGCCAAAATTGAACGAGTACCAGAAAAGTTTGAGACGTCGTACGAATAGATCCGTCTCGGATGACGACGACATGGGCTGTTTGATGATATCATCAGTCAATAGAATCAACGAACCGTGTTTCCGTAACGTTTTCGTTGACGGCTTGCGGTTGAAGATGGAAGTTGATTGTGGCGCTGCAGTCTCCGTCATCAGTTTGGAGATGTACGAGGGGGAATTCGATCACATACCTTTAGAGACGTGCGACAAGAAATTAGCAGTGATCAATGGCAGTAAGTTGAAGGTGGAAGGAGAAATAACAGTAAAAGTTGAGTTTAACGGCCAAGCGAAAACTGTTCAACTGATCGTTTTGCGAAGTGGAAGTTGCTTCACACCTTTGTTGGGACGAGACTGGCTGGATGTATTCATTCCTGACTGGAGGAAGGCGTTTGGAAGCAGCATCAATCAACTGGCAGTTTGCCCGGACCAGATTGTTGCAGAGATACAGAGAAAGTTTGCCAATGTTTTTGATAAATCTTTATGTACGCCAATTAAAGGGTTCCAAGCAGATCTAGTTTTAAAAGATCATACACCGGTTTTTAAGCGTGCTTATGACGTTCCATACAGGTTGAGGGACAAGGTTTTACAGCACCTCGACTGTTTGGAAAAGTATGGAGTCATAACACCAATAGATTCGAGCGAGTGGGCGTCACCCGTAATTCAAGTGGTGAAAAAGAACGGTGGCATTAGGATGGTTATTGATTGTAAAGTTTCTATCAATAAAGTTTTGATTCCTAATGTGTATCCGCTCCCACTAACACAGGATTTGTTTGCTTCTTTGGTTGGCGCGAAGGTTTTCTGTTCTCTTGATCTGTCTGGTGCGTATACACAGCTATTGTTGTCAAAAAGGTCAAGAAAAATCATGGTGATTAACACAATCAAAGGTTTGTTTACGTACAATCGTTTGCCACAGGGTGCTTCTTCAAGTGCGGCTATATTTCAGCGGATCATGGATCAGGTTTTGAAGGATATCGACGGAGTTTACTGTTACTTAGACGATGTTTTGATAGCAGGCAAGGACTATTCGGACTGTGTACGGAAGCTTAATTTGGTCTTAGAGCGTCTTTCTAATGCCAATATTAAGATTAATCTGCAAAAATTCAAATGGTTTGTTTCAAGTTTGCCATTCTTGGGTCACATTTTGAGCGACAGAGGTTTGTTGCCGTGCCCGGAAAAAGTCGAGACTATTCGGAAAGCTAATATTCCGAATAATGTTTCTGAACTGAAGGCATTTTTGGTTTTGGTTAATTACTACGGGAAGTCCATACCCAATTTGTCCTCACGCCTCAGCTGTCTGTATCGTTTATTAAAAAAAGACGTTAAGTTTGTCTGGGACTCAGATTGTAGTCGAGTGTTTGAAGACTGTAAACAGGTGTTGCTGAGTTCGAAGCTGTTAGAGTTTTATGATCCGAGGAAACCTGTTGTCGTTGTAACAGATGCATGTAGTTATGGGTTAAGCGGCGTAATCGCACATCAAATCAAGAATGAGGAAAGACCTATTAGTTTTGTTTCTTTCAGTTTAACAAATGCACAAAAATCCTACCCAATTTTGCACTTAGAAGCATTGGCAGTTGTTGGCACCATCAAAAAGTTTCATAAGTTTCTTTTTGGCAAAAAGTTTACTGTGTATACTGATCATAAGCCATTGATTGGAATTTTCGGGAAGGAAGGAAAAAATACGTTGTTTGTGACGCGTCTGCAGAGATATGTAATGGAACTGAGTATTTACGATTTTGACATTGTTTACAGGCCGTCAACAAAGATGGGCAACGCAGATTTTTGCTCATGATTTCCTCTTCCTGAAAATGTTCCGTTAAGTCTGCAAAAGGAATACATAAAGTGTTTGAATGTTTCCAATGAGTTTCCGTTAGACCATGCTTTGATTGCGAGTGAATCACAAAAAGATCCGTTTTTGCAAAAAATTGTTTACTACATGAAGCATGGTTGGCCACAGAAGTTAGATCGAAGTTTTTTTAGATGTATACGCACAACACCAAGACTTGAAAGTAGTAGAGGGTTGTTTGCTATACCAAGACCGTGTCGTTATTCCTGATAGTTTGCAAAAGAAAATTCTGCGTTTACTACATAAAAATCACTCAGGAATAACCAAAATAAAGCAGATGGCCAGAAGAACAGTTTATTGGCATGGCATGAGTATTGACATTGAAAATTTTGTTAAAACTTGTTCTGTGTGTTGTCAAATGAATGTTGTTCCAAAGCAGGTACCACATTCTAACTGTATCCCTACAACAAAACCGTTTACCCGCATTCATGCGGACTTCTTTTATTTCGACAAAAAAGTTTTCCTGGTCATTGTCGACAGTTTTTCAAAATGGCTTGAATTTGAGTACATGAAGTTTAGTACAGATGCCAGTAGTGTGAAGTCGAAATTTATCAGCGTTTTTGCTAGATTTGAGTTGCCGGACGTAGTTGTTACGGACGGAGGACCGCCGTTTAATTCTAAAGAACTTGTTGACTTTTTTCAGAAACACAGTATCAAGGTTATGAAAAGTCCTCCGTATAACCCCTCGAGTAACGGACAAGCAGAACGTATGGTAAGAGTGGTAAAAGAAGGTTTGAAAAAGTTTTTGTTGGATCCGGAGATGGCTAGTTTGAACACAGAAGATCTGGTGTCATATTTTTTGTTTGGTTACAGGAATACATGTTTAGAAGGTAGTAGTTCTTTTCCTTCAGAGAGACTGTTTATCTATAAACCCAAAACGCTGTTGGATTTAATCCATCCTAGGAATAGTTTTAGGAATCATCTGACGAAGCGTGATAATGTGGATAAATCTGTGTATAGATATAATACCAAAGATTATCATAAACCTGACTGGATTGACAAGTTGCGCCCAGGAGATCTAGTATACTTTAAAAATTTCAAACCTACTGACATTCGACGATGGCTTGAAGCAAAATTTTTAAAACGTGTTTCCTTAACAACTTTTCAGGTTTCCGTCGGAGGTCGGGTGTATCTGGCGCACCGCAATCAGCTGAATCTGGTTGGAGCTCGCAGAAATCGTCACGGTTTGATTTTTGCGAGGGAGGAAGGAAGGAGTGTTAACCGGAAAAGAGCGCGCGATGACGATGACGATGAAAGCGTTGACGACGATGCTGGCGGATTCCTTGGTTTCGCAGCAGATTCGTATATCTACCGAGGCACATCTGACGATCATCCAATGGTTTGTGATTCGGAAGGTTGCGGCACATCGGCGTGTTTACCGCCTGAGGAAGTTGATCCCCAGAAGGGCCCATCTACGCGACAGTGGTCGCAATCGAATCAACCGTCAAGTTCAAGTTGTCATCCAGAAAATTTGCGTCGCTCTAGTAGACCGAAGCGTCCTAAAATGGATGTTGATTTTATATATTAAAACAAACATAAGTTTGAGTTTATGGCAGTATTGTTTCGCCACTATCTGAAAAAAAAAAGTTAAAGCGGCAGTCATGTTTAACCGCATTCAAAAAAAAAATGAATACCTATATGGCAGTGAAGTTTGGCCATTTTTAGAAAAAAAAATTGTTTCAACTAAAGGGGGGAGAACTGTGGTGACCACCCTAGGATACAACCCTGTCTGAACAACTGGCTGGCTCAGTGTTCTGATGCAGAGAATAAATCAGTTTATAGTTGACTGTCGAAGAGTACACCTCGCGTTTTATTTACTAGCGTATCACCAGTCCCGTTTGCTTTCACAGTTATTTTAATTCTCAGACAGTTTTTCTATACAAGCAACGGTTTCTGGGCTACAATGCTTCGAATAAAACCTATGCCAAAAGGCATACGCCCTTTTAGAGTGTAACTCATGGGTGTAAAAAATCTCTGCACCTGTGAAAAATGCTCAGTTTGCTAAGCCAAATACGTGTGCAAAGTTTCATTCAAATAAAAAATGGTCGATTAAATTTTCGCGTATTTCCAGGCGATTTGAAATGATTCTGCTCACTACTAACAGCCACCAGCATTACGGGTGAAACCGGCACGAGATGACCGGTACTATTTTGTCTTTCCTTCTTTCAGCTGCTAACACCTAGCGTCCGTATGTAACCTGTACGGTTTAGTAATGAAACTGATGGGGTGAAATGTTCGAACGGTACCTTTTATACCAAGTCTTCGTCAGTTAGTTAGATAGAAGGAGGGGCTAAGTAGAGAATGGATTGACAAAGAACGCAAATGAACATCGGAAACAGAAAGTGACAACAACAATAACAACAAAGTCAGATCGATTGTATCCGTTAGTGTCGACTGTGCTTGGAAAGAGAGGTAGTGATTGGCTGCGCGGTATGATTTAGACAATCGATATTAATTACCAATTTTTCAATAGTGTATCTCAAACAATAGTTTGTTTTTGGTACATAAATTTAACCGTAAAAGAATTTCTGATCGATTGATGCCAAAACCTCGAAAACCTGATTATAAATGACTGAAAAATGAGCGCTCAAAACCTGACCACTTTTCCCTGGTTGCATTACTAGATTTTCAAATTCAGGTACCTAACTTCGATATAGACGTTAGTCAACGTCAAAAAAAGATCACGATAACCTAAGAATGTTTATTATACAAATTAAAGTATACCAGGTTCGCTTCACTGCATTTAAATCCATTCATGAGTCATATCAGCATCCAGTCTTCGTATTCTGTAATGCTTTCGTTGAAGCAAATCTATGTAACCGAATGGCGTGCAAAAACATGCAAAAAACATCAGTTATAATTCATTATTCATTGGCATTATGAGTGGTTCGATTCAACCAAAGCAAGTTTCTCACACAGTAACATTTTTCACACACAGCCTTATTTGTGTAACAATAGAGCCCTAACACACACAGCACTGTTGAATCTAAACTTCAGGGTTTGAGCGTTCATATATCAGTCATTTCTTATCAGATCATCGAGGTTTGGGCATCAACCGATCAAAAATTCTTTTGTGGTTGAGTTTCCGTGACAAAAAAAAACTATTGAAAAATTGGTAAATAACTTGGATTGGCTAAAGCATACCGAGAAACCAATCACTACCTCTCTTTTTCCAGCACAGCCGACACTAAACTATACAACCGAGCTGACTCTCGCACACGCACTCGCCTTTTGGAAATTAAACTCTTATTAGTCACGTATAGAAGCTCCAGCTTGCAGAAATTTAATCTTCATTATACAACCGTGTAAGCGTATATGACTCTCACCTGAAAACTGACTAGATTCGCAACCGGCAGAGCAGCAGCTGATTTTAGCCCAGCAACACTGAGCAAGCGACGGAATTGATCACGATGTTAAACAGCAGGCGGACCAACCGGTGGACTGCACAGTATTGCTGAACATGTCAGTAACATTGTGGATCTGTCGCGTCGTGTTGCTTCCAGCCATTTGACCACTGCTGAAAGCTGTGGCTGTGCCGGTATAGCGTGTGTTGATGATCGTTTTTGTCTTGTTTACTTGCTTGCAGTGTACGCGGAGAATAACATGAAAACTGGACTAAAATCATCCCGCGTCACCGGCAAATGGCAATCCAGAATGAAAGTAAATCAAACAAACTTGTCTCTATTGTGAGAAATACCAAAGCATTTTGATAATTCATAATTGAAGAAGGTAATATATTTTCATGTCACTCGCAAGAACCATGAAAGCGATGAGAACTACGCAAAAAGCGTAGACTTCTAATTTTTTTTTAAGTTTTGAAGACCCCCTTGGCTACCCCGTTAATAATTCATGCGCCAAGAGATTATTAATAACTCTGCAAAATGTGCATATAGGGTATCAGCTCTATTATCGTCAGGATTTACCTATCAGGGATTTACCGTCAGGGGGGTAAATGATGTCCATGATCGTTAATTTTTTTTATAATGGTTCTTCATTATGCAGAGCACGTTCCTGCGAAATATTAGTTCTCTATGACTTCATTGACCCCCGGACAAACCTGACGATAATAGAGCCGATACCCTAGCTTTTACAATATTTAAAAATCCATTAAATTGAAACTACAATCGAAAAATTAACGAACATAAGTAGCAAATCATATGAATTTATCAATTGTACACATTAAAGACTGCTGTTTTCGGCGTAGAACTACGTATCTCAGGAAGTTCGGCAACATGAGAGTATAAAATGAAAATCTGAAAACGGAAAAAGGGAAGTATATGTCCAATTTCCAATAGTAATAAATCGTTTAGTTTTCGAATGATTTTCTTCTTTCTTTTAGTATTCGATTGGAAAATCATCAATGCATCCACTAAAATGCAGAAAGTTGTAATTTGATTATTCGAACTACTGAACTATTGAAAATTGTCAAGCTTTGTTGAAACACAAATTTCGACCTTTGATTGATCGCTTGATGCTTACCTTTCTAAACACGGTTGAAAAAATTATATACCTAGTATACTCTTTGGCCTATACAAGATCCTGCTTTTGCACAAATCAAACAGTTTACTAGTGGATGGCCACTAAAGCGGTCCTTACTAGGCAGCAGCGGATAGCAGCGAGTACCGGCAGCAGTAGCTTCCGCGGTTATCATACGCGGTAGTGGAAGCAGCGTCTTACTTTTTCTAATAAAAATTTTAACTACACACAAACGAGGATGTTGGAAATCAAAATTTTTCGGCCGTCAAATTTTAGATGTAAATACAGCTGTTCACTGTATCATCAGAAGAGATGCGATAAGAATCATATCCGATATTAAATTAAAAAACGAATTGTCCTTTAAGGAGAAATCAAATGGTTAATTTTAACAGCGGGAGTGGCAGCGTTACAACTTTCGGCTCAAATCATTCTATTATCGAATGACGAGATGGACGGTCCCTCCGATGATCTCTGCTGTCGTTTAGTTTTTAGTTTGAAAAAAAAAAATACTGTCCAATGCCAGACACAACTTTTACCCATCTTTCTGGCAGCATATGGATTCCGTGTCAGAAAAAAACTTTTCGTTTTTGACACTGTCTATGAATGCACCCAACTTTTGGTTTCTTCAAAAGAACGGAAGTGTTGGATGTCATGACTCAGAAGAATATAGCGGGTGAGGCAGGACGAACCATTCCAGCGTTTTCAGACAGGTTTTGACGACGTTAGCAAAATGTGGTCGAGCGTTGTTGCGCAAAAAAAATCACTTCGTCGTGTCTTTTTTATATTATGACCATTTCTTCTTTATCGCTTGTCTAAAATGCATCAGTTGTTGTCAACAGGCTCGTTATTCTTCTCAATGTGTAGAAAGAGCAGAGCGAATACTCACGGCTCATTTCTTGTGCAACATGAGCGCTGCGTGTTGCAATTTTTTGCACCACACTTTTTCATTCTGCTTTGTGCTGTGTTCCTGCCGCTCAAAGAAAAATCAATACACTTGCTGCTTACACCACAGCTGAGCAGAACAAGAGTGGTGAATCACTCCAGTGAGAATACACGAAAGTACACCAGATAAATTCGAAAGCATTCGAAAAGAAAACATGCGTGACGGGCTGCTGGATTTTTTTTTCAGTTTCGGGATGCCAAGCAAACAACGCAATCTACTTTCCTTCCTAGATGATCCCCTTTTTAGAAATATGCTTAAGTAGATACACAACAAGTCTACTTGTGTATAATGTCTTCACGCGTGAATAAGCTTGCACGCCTGAAGAGATAATTCAGATTCCACCGGTGTTTTTTTTTTACAAGCTACTCAGATACACACGATTCGCTGCTCTCTTCAAGTAAGCCAGAGACCAAAGTCGCTTTTCCCACCAGGGTGAGACCAGTTGTTTTCGCAGTAAAAGGATTCTTCTACTTGCTAGTGATTCTCTGAGGAGAAACGACAAGCCTGGCCGTCAGTAAAAAAGCTTCTGTGATAATTTTACCTCTGACTCTGCATCAACAATTTTTACATAGCTGAAAATTGACAAATGTAATGATTTGCAGTTGATGGCTATTGACTCAGCTCATGATAAGACGTTTATGATATTATCTTTTTCACAGCCACTGTTAAAAATCGGCGGTTTTGATTTCGTATATCTGATACTATCATGTTAATTAGTATATATTTTGAACAGAATCGCGACAGACTTATTTCATTATCTGGATGAAATAAATTCCAAAATTACTCTTACCATAAAAGTTAATTAAAAAGGGTAGTCCTCTGTTTCAATTTATTTAAGTTTATGACATGTCATTATTGTTAATTGAATCGCAGAGATTGATTTTTATATTTTTATATTAAAATGCAAAAAGGTCACGAAAAACCAAGCAAACCAAGAGAAAATAGTATGCGGTTGCACTCAAGACACGACTGCATAACTGACGCAGAATGCGCACACTTCCCGATAAACAATTTTGCTATTTTTTGCTTGTAAAGCTGCTATTAAACGAATTTCGGCTGTACTACAGCTTGATAAACTGTAATAAAACACAATTGTTGGTTGGGTTGGGGAAAGTCTACTATTATTCGTTCAAATCAAGTAACTCTCCATTGACTAGCGCACATGGATTATAATTTTTGCAACTCAAAATTGTTGAACAAATTTCTCAACAGCCCAATTTGCGAACAAACATCACGAATTAACGCATATTTATTAATAATAATACTTTTTTTCTGTTTTCTTCGAAGGCAGAAAAGCTTGGATACTCGAAAAAACATTAACCTTAGTAGTTAGTGACGCCGGATAGAAGCACGTTCAGTTCCTCGTCGTTGCGAATTTACACTTGCAGGATGATAATCGTTCTTTTGTCTCTAGCAGCGTTCACCGCTGCTAGACACTTCCGTAGGAAGGTACATTGCAGCCTTGAATGATGCTGGGATGAAATAAATCCGTTGTCTTAAATACCTACGGAGAGGACTAATGCGACAAGTGGGCGGGGCCACACACATGGTATTATGGAAAAAAGTAAAAAAAAACAACGCACAGCGCAGTTGCGTGAGGAGTGCATTAGTTTTTCACCTACTGTTCAACCGTCAACAAACTCGTTATCAAGATGGCATTGAGGACACAAGCGAGCAACGCTTCCCGTACTATTACTAGCAGGAGAGCTAGCAAAGTACGTAGGAAATACACTAACTCAAAGTGAATTGTTTCGTTCCTACAAATTACAATTAGCTTTACTCAAGGCTACAAACACGTTCTTGGAGCAATGCTCAGTTTTCTGACCTTGCAGATTGTGAAATATGCAGTTCTACACAGTGTTGTTAGTCTCGCTCGTAAGCAGCATGCAACAGCTCATATGAGGTTCCCTTTGCTGCCGGAGCTTTATTTTTATAGCTCGCATTTGCTCCCGAGATCATATGCATACACTCCCGTCTGCTCTCCTCGTGTGTACTCGTGTGTACCTACTCACCAACTCGCGAGAACGACCAGCCGAAGACAATTGTTTCAAGATGCTTTGGGATGGTTGCAGAGGGACAAAAAAATGGGGTATCGGACTACTTCGGCAGCGGTTCGCTTCGGCTGGTTGTGCATTAGACTGCTGTAAAAAACATACCACAACAAAGCAGTCCGATACCCTACACGTTGCTCCACTGTCGGCTGTCGGTACATGAAGCAAAACCGGGAAGAAAGTATTTTCGTTTTCAGAGCACAGTTTTTTACGCATTCCTTCTAGTCGAGCAATTTTAGTCGAGTACTTCTACTCGCAAGCAGGAACTCTTTCACGGTCGCTGAGTAGTAAAACAAAAGAGTTTTTGTGTGTCGGTGTGCGCTTGTTGCTACTCAAAGGAATGCATGAAAAATAAAGAGTATCTCGAAAGCGTGTGTGCAAAAGACTTGAGTAGGAAAGAGGAAATGTCTCGTTCTCAACCATGAAGAAGGAGAAATGTTTTGCTTCTCGCTCGTTTTGCAACGCTGGTTCTACATTTGTTTCAGCGCTTAAAGTGATACTAAAATTGTTTTTAACTAAACGCGATCATATTTTGAAAATCCAGCCAGCTTGAATGGTGTTTGAAATTATTTTATTGTTGTTATAGAGTCGTTTAAAAAAAGTAGGAGGGTGGTATTCAAGACACGACCGCATGACGTTGGACTACGGTATTCTTATATTCCATTAAAACAATTAATAGAAACAATTGCAACTCTAGTATTTGCTGCAATTTTATCTAACAGTGTATTTCTGAATGTTGAGACGTTAAAACGTTATAAATAATAATATATACTATAAGAATGGATATCTTTCATTTAAGCGCTGTCATTTCATACATATTCGAATCAACCCTTTGTGCAGCAAGCACTACCAAGACAATCATTAATTTGAGCGAATTGGTAAAATTTTCCTATCTAAGCAAAAAGCAAACTTTACGAAACTATCTGAAATTGGAGCCCAGAACGATTCAACCGAAAGTTTTAAATTTGAAAATTGTTTGACATTTAATCGATAAAACTCATGCTAGGTTAGTTCCAGCCCAGCATATAACTTCATGTATTTGAAAAAAAAACGTTTGGTTCAATAACTCAATATAGCAAGAGCTCAATCACACGTTTTTCGGTAGTTGTTATCAAGGTTTGGGCGAGTGACAGGAAAATATCTCAACTTCTTCAGTTGTGATTTAGAGCATTTCTAATTGTTTTGTTATTTTTCACGATAGCGACAAGTTTGTTTCTTTCTCTGTGTGCGAGAAACAAAATCAAAACCGCGCACCGAGAAACAAAGACGAAAATTTAATGAATGCTCATTGAGAAAACTTGCAACTCTTTTTACCAATAATTTATGATACTCAAAAGAACCCGTTTTGATCTAAATCAAATTTCTAGTAAATAAGTGTTGATCATTCATAGGTAGTAATTTTTCCTCGATGAATAAAGACTGGCTGAAGAAGTTAAAATCGCTGCTGTAAAATCAAATTCACAGCTGTGTTCGTTAAGACGTTTTAATATTTTCAATGACAATAATAATCTTCGATAAACACCCGCTATAGTTATTCACACACATGCTATAACTATCTAAACACGCGTTAAAACTATTCATACACACGCTGTAGCTATAGCTATCCATACACACGCTATTCCTTTCCATACATCCGATACAACTATCCATACACACGCATAAGCTATGCAACCATGTGCTATTACTATCCATACATACGCTATAACTAATCATTACACACGCAGCAGCTATCCACACACAAGCTATAACTATCCGTACACACGCTGAAGATATACACGCAATAGCCATAATATGCTACACATGCTAGTGTCTTACACACGCTATAGCTAGCCATACACACGCAACAGCGCCATCCCTATCATCGCAAATGGCATAGCAATACAGATGCACATACGCTATATGTGCACACTGCACACACACTAAATGGCGGTAGCTTTCCTAGTGGCGGTGCTGGCTCGTGCAGTTTCTGGCTGTTTTCATCCAACGATATCTGAATTGGATTACCGCTGGTGGGGTCCAACTCAGATCGAAGGAGAACCGAACTGAATGAAGAAATGCAGCTTCCCACTACCTCCGCCGCTGCTGCCTGATACCACCGCTCTGGTTCTGCTGCAGCTCAGTTTGGCCGCTGGAATCAGCCACCGCTGCTGATTATACAAGACCGGCCTGTTGCCCTTCACTTGTTAACTGATGAATGCTATGAGACGACACAGGCTATTATATAGCCCAAAGCAAAAATCCATCCGCGAGCAAACAAGAAGCGAGCTTGTGATTGGTTGAATGTGCACGACTTTTAACACAACTTTTAGCTAGTTTAGTATCGAAAACATATTTAAATTAGTATATGACAATCTTGCGCAATATTTCCCCTATCAATCAAGCCACTCCTGTTTAGAATCTGTTCAGTGGTAACGATAAAAGAAGCATTTTAAAATGGTGTTGAAACACCTGTTGCCGCTACCGAAAGCGAGCTCGTTATTGGTTGAAAGCTGCGAGACTGTTTACAAAGTCAAATCGGTTGTATCCGTTAGTGTCGACTGTGCTTGTGAAGAGAGGTGGTGATTGGTTGCTCGGTATGATTTAGACAATCGATGTGATTCATCAATTTTTCAATAGTGTATCTCGAACAATAGGTTATTTTTGTTACATAAATTCAACCGTAAAAGAATTTCTGATCGGTTGATGCCAAAACCTCGAAATTCTGAAAAGAAATGACTGATATATAAGCGCTCAAAACCTGACCACTTTTCCCTGGTTTTCCCCGGTTGAATTACTAGATTTTCTAATTCAGGTGCCTAACTTCGATATAGACGTTAGTCCAACGTCAAAAGTTTACGAAAATACCACTCTAAGTGAAACAACATGATTTGTTTCGTCGCTTTGAAGACGATGATTTTATTGCTGATAACTGTCCGCGTGCAAAATGAGGATCCATGTCAAACGCAGGAACAGCTTGCTTTGATATTATGAGTTACCCGCAAAACCATTTACAAGCGATTTCATGCTTTGAGAATAATTGAAAAACAAGAAACTTGGGTTCCTCATGATTCAAAGCCAACGGACATTGAGCGTTGTTTTTTCGCCTATGAAGAACTGCTCCCGCAGCAAAAAGGAAAGGGTTTCCGTTATCCATTGAACCTGGTGATGAAAAATGGATTCAAATCATAGAAAAGAAAGTCCGGCCATACTTCTACGCTATCGGTTTAACCGAATATGCACAACGATTATGCTATGTATTTGGTGGAACGGTGTCATTGATTATTAGCTGTTTAAACAAAACGAAACCATCACTGCAGAACAGGATCGACCTAAATTGATACGATCAAACCGAGCACTGTGTGATAAACGGCAACAGTGCGTTCAGAGGCACGAGAAAGTGATTCTACTGTATGACAACACTCGACTTCATACCGCCTAAATCGCTAAAACTTACATGAAAACGCTCAAATAAGATGTTCTACCTCACCTATCATATTCCCCAAATAATGCACCGTTCGATTATTACACATTCAGTTCGAAGGAATGTGGTCTCATATGAAAATATCGAAAAAACGGCTTGATTCATTCACAACTTTCACAACTTCTTTGTGATGAGTTTTTTTTGATATAGGCAAAAAAAACTACTATATGATATAGGCATAAAAACAGCAGAGTAGCAAAAAAATTCACAAAAAGAGAAAAAAAAATATAAAAATACTTCGTGTGAAAACCACTTTCTCTGGGATCTGCGCAAAAAAAAACAATAGTTTAGAAAACCCCGTAGAAATTAGTTTACATGGGAAACTGTAGAGAAAAATATTTGAATTTACTTCAAAAAACACCTACACTAAGTTGCTACGCAACCATCATCACCCCATCGTACGGTGTGCATCCACTTCCCTGTCCGGGCTTCGTTTGCCGGTTGAATGATTCACACATCATAGCGTTAATAATAATGCATCTCAGCTTCGCAGTTTCGGTTTAGCAGTCACTTCGGCCAACGGCGCTATAAAGTTCTAAGTCCATAAAAATGCCATCTCCCAAGAAGAAGCCACTAGGTTTGATGAAATTTATCTCCAGCCCTGAGCCGGTCGGCCGGGGCGCTTTCACCGTGTCCCGATCCGATATCAGACACCGATCGTTAAGGAAGACGACAACAGTGCCAGGCGCTTTTAATAACGATAAAAATCCCCCTGTAATTTGATGGCCATAAATCCTGATTCTCATTCGCGAGAGAAAGAGAGAGAAGGACGGGGGTAAACGATTAATTTGTTCGTTAGAAACTCGCCCGCCCTTTGTCTTATACGGGAAGCAGGTTTCGCCACCGTGGACACAGCCGTTATTTCAAGGGGGGCACATTGGGTGCAGTTTTTTTTATTAAAATTTTGATTAACCTCTCACACAAGCAAAGTTCCGGCTATAATTATTATGGACTACAATCGATATTGAATTTTTCTTGATAAATTACGACAGTAACCTCACACCAGATATCGACAAATTAAGATATTGACCGGCAGTCGAGACACAAAGTTGCGATTCACCTTCCACGAGCAAGCCACTGAACCGTTGTCTCTTGAGGTCTTTTCCTTGACAGCAGTTTATCAGATTTACAGCCCCGAAACAGGGGACGGGAGAGACTTTTATTAATGATAATGTCGTGGTCCCCGACCCATACTACAGAGTTTTTTTAGTAAGAAAAGATCGGGTCGGGCGTTTTCAAATGAATTCCGCCCATGACTCACATGTGCGTAAAACATTTAAAATTGAAAAACAAAACATGAAAATTAAGGCATTAGAAGGCATGAAACTTGACTCCGGTGCAGTTCGTGTTCGCCTCCCCGGTGATGCGTTTTTAATTTAATTGCCACTTTCGCATAAAAGTGATGATTTGTGTGTAGGAACGGGTTGAGGCGCACCTTCGGTGGTACTTTTATCCAACCTGGCAGCGACATGGTTTCGGTCGTAGGCAGTGTTCACCGTGAAAGTCAGTAAAATAAAAGTTATATGCTATTTTCGAACACACACACATTCGTCGCCATCGCGGGCCCTGTCCGATGCGATACTACTAATGAAGATAGAAGTAAACGGTTTGCGGTATAAATAGCTGCCAAGTCTTGTACTACCGCAATTAGCGACACCATTAGCGGCAATTAAGGTCTTGCCGCGATGACCCTCGCTGGTGATGGAGATTGCTAAAGATGCGCATTTGTTTGCTTATTTTCTTATTTTGAGGAGCGAGCGGCGCCAGCCCTTAGTGCGGTCTCGATTTAATGGTCGCTCGTGATTCGCGAAATTTATCACTTAAAGCTGCCGTTACATTTCAGAACCGTAGATTACATTCTTAATGGTACATCAAAATTTTGTGGGGTTTTAAAAATTTGCTCTACCTGTATAATTAAGTGTCAGGTCAGTAAACGGGACCCAAAAATATCAGAGTTTACAGTTTCAATGATAAATTTGTAAATTTATTATGAGCGAACAGAATTATAAGTTAGAAAGGATAAACGTTAACCACCAACACTCACATAGCCCTTCGTTCGATTCTTTCGCACTTTACACCCTAACATCTGTCGAAAGCAGGAAAAAAATACTTGAAAATTACATCGACAAACAATCAAGTTCGGGGATTCGTTTTTTTTTAATCTGTCGAACCAACTGTTGTCTGGCTCAATACAATTGTAAATCGCATTTTTTACCATTCCTCACTGGCGCGCATTGTCCAATTTCATGGTCTGTCGGATTTTCGAGGATTAATATACTTTAAAGCCGAAATCATTTGCTGCATTTTGTCCCAACGGATGTGCGGGCAGTGCTTTTACGCACAGAAAAAAAAAACAACAATTCGATTTTCTTGCCACTTTCACCGAACGCTCATCCGTTCGTTCGTTACACACCGGAATGCC
Source organism: Wyeomyia smithii (assembly GCF_029784165.1). Lineage (NCBI taxonomy): Eukaryota > Metazoa > Arthropoda > Insecta > Diptera > Culicidae > Wyeomyia > Wyeomyia smithii. The sequence goes on from NC_073696.1 coordinate 63,724,616, forward strand.
CTCATAGAGCAACAACCAGTAAATCCCGTCGCAGCTGTGCGTTATTTTACGTTTCATTATCCATTGGCACTTTTCTCGCACTCACCCGGTGCAAGGAAAACACCGAGTCCGAGAGGATCTGCCAAGGAAAAACATGTTAGTCATCGACCGGTGCCGGCGGCCTGCCAACTGAAAAGCCAAACAAACTTTGCCCCCTTTGATCACCTATTTGTTGACACGATCACTGAAATAGCGAAAAAAGGATTTACTCCTCGCTCTGCAAGTGAGAAAGTCCGAGTGATCTAAACGCCCGGCCCCGGTATGCGGTACGTCTCAACCGACCGAAAATAGATCCACTTAAGTTCACGTAAGAATGACTAATCGTACTATTTTCTGCCGGTTAGCTTCATTTTCCGCGCTTTGAATTACACCAAATCAGTCAAGCGTCAAACCAGCGACAGCAGCTCGTTTTTTTTGTCGAGTGCGCAGTGCACTTTTTTTGTTTAAGACACCAGCAGCAGTAAGTCTTCACCAGCCGGTGATTCTCGAATTTCGTTTGGACGAGAAATTTTGGTTGCAATCAAACGGATTTTTCTCACATTTTTGAAACACTTTTGGAGTCACCCTAGCAAATTTACCACCCAAACGGCACAGTATCAGTGATAGTCAACTTCTCTGAAGATGATTCTGGTAGGTTCTATTCATAAAACAACAAAAGAAGCCGAAACGTATATATTTGATATTGCTTCATGGGTTGCGTACTAGTAGTAAAATTCGAAAAACCTTGCTATGGTTCCATTCAATGCTATGCCTGCGCAACAGTGGGAAGCATGACCGAATGAAGGAGGGAACGAGAGTTCGTCATACTGCCAAAAATCATTCAGTGCGATGCGTACGACGTACCCGTCCTACATCAAACAACCTTCGTACATTTGAATGCATTCTCGTATTTTATGGTTTGCGAGGCTCGCTCTCTTATCGTGTAAAGTCACTTGCTCTGCAAAGCTCTGCGCTACCGAGTTTTGGTAATGCGATACAGAACAGATGCTATCGGCAGTGAATGGTAGGATTTCCTAGCTGTTGAACGAAGTTTTTCAAGTGCACAGTGATGGTTTCGTGTAATTCCACCAAAACTGATTCAGTCCTGGTTGCTTTTTACATGGAAATGAATAAATGGTGGATGTTCTTATGGAAGCTATTATACACAATTTCAACGGAGTTCAAGCACTCTAGTTCGTATTTATAAATTTTATTTCAAAATTTGTTCCACTAGTTATGTGTGATAAATGACACTGTGCTACAGCGATTTAGAACTTCTGAAGTGACCTAGTGTAGGTTGTAGGTCTTGTTGAGTATAACATTCGCTCATACTAGAAATTTTCCAAACACCCTCAAAATCTGAAGTTACGGTCGAAATACGGTTTTTTGGACTTCAGCGCATATAATATTTTTTTAACTCAGTCATTTATCAACCGATTCTCAATATTTCGGCTGTTTAAGAAAGAAGACAAATAGAGCTTTCAAAATATTTACAGGTTTTTACTAACATCAATAAAACATGTTAAGTTATTTGAGTTTAAATCTAATTTTTTAGACTTTTTCACGCAATTTTTCAATTTACTTTTGAATCTGCCGTCTCTTTTTGTAAGAAACATACCACAAATCTACTATAATTTTGAAAGTATATTCTATTCCAAATCAATTGAAAGTAGTTTTGTGGAAATCGGTTGATATTTGGCTAAGTTGTTTATTTTTTGAGAAAACCATATTTTTTGTCTTCTATGGCACAATTATTTCTCGGAGCTACAAATGATAAAAAAATTCCAGATGTGACTCAGTGTGGTTTATAGCTTTAGTCAAATGTTAGTTGCGCGTTTACTTGAAGTTTTTCAAATACCCCAAAAATTATTAGTTAGGTCAAAACTCTGTTTTTTACCTTAGCTCACATTTTTCTTTTTAATTCGGTTATTTTTGAACCTATTTGAATAATCTCTGAGAAATCTTTTAGCGTCTACAAGTTTGTCTTTAACGTCATTCTTCTGTTACACTTCATTCAGCGAAAAATAAGCCTGACCAATGTTTCTTTTAAATCAGAAACACTCACAACCTTCGATATTTGTGGTGACTCCTCTACTAGTGAAATTTGAATTATATACAACAGTTTAGACTAAACTGTTTGGTAATAGGGGCAAAGTATATAATATTACGAGAATGGGAAAAATGGACAAGGACAGAAGGTGTGACTTAGACTTGGAATTTTTTTCCTTATCCAAACGGAACTCGAACTGCAATCTCCGATGTCTCCGGCATGGTGTTTTGGCCAATTGAACAACTAGGCAGGTTAAGGAAGGTTCCCTAAGAATAATATCGATCACCTTGTACACTTGTGTCTCGTTCCTAGCACTTCTCGATCAACCAAACACACTGCCTAGTGGAAGCAATGTTTGACACCGTAAATGTTTTATTTCACTTTCCGGACTACACTTTTTCTGTCTCTGACTACACTTTTTCTGTCCCGGACTACACCCGAAAAAAGCAGAGTGTACTATAGGGAGTTACCAACACATTCACACTTATGTGTCAAAACTGGTTTGTTTTGGTTCTCGTTCCACGTGGTAAAGTATCACGTAAATTTTTTTCAGCACAATTGCGACATATGAAATGGAAACGAGACAAAATGATGATGGCGATAATGACCAAAACAAAACAATTTAAACGGTGGAATTTATGAAAGACCAATTGCCTTTGATGAATTTTTCTCATTTGTACGTCAGAATACGATCATCAGTTGGCAAAATGCTTGGACCAGAGGGGAACTGGGAAGGTGGTTACATTCCATAATCCCCAAGGTGTCGACGAACCCGTGGTTCAAGGGGTTGGATGTAGGTCGGGATTTCATTTGCGTGATGTCCCGGCTTATGTCCAATCACTATAGATTTGACGCGCATCTCCGTCGTGTTGGGCTCGGGAAAAGTGGTATCTGTGCCTGTGGTGAGGGTTATCACGACATAGAGCATGTGGTTTGGTCATGCCCTGTACACCGTGACGCCAGGTCTAAATTAATAGCTTCCCTGCAGGCCGAAGGTAGGCAGTCGGCTGTTCCTGTTCGTGATGACTTGGCGAGCCGTGACCTATCCTACATGTCCCTTATATACGTTTTCCTGAAATCCATCCACGCCCCAGTTTAGTCCTACCCCCTTCCGCCTGCATCCAGCCTAACGACAAGAACACGTTAAGACCCCGGATCCGGAAACAGCAATCAGACCCGCACGATACTCTCAAGGCCCGGGAGAGACAACCCAATATGCCAGTCCGTAATATCTTGGCCCAGCAGCGGAACATGTGCTTACCTATGGCAATGAAAACCATCATACAGTAAACCAGTGCTTTTAATGCAAAATATTATAGCTTTAAGTTACATTTAGTTTTAGCTCGTAGTCGGCAGCAAGGATAAAAAATTTGCTTTTAGTTATTAAGATACTTTAGAAAGTAAGCTACCAGATATAATTGGCGCCGTTAAACATTAAATTGTATTTATGCCGTGTCAAATAAATTATAGATGAACAAAAAAAAACAAATTGACAGCTATCCCTATTCTTACGCATGCAAATGCAACTACACTGAAAATGTTCTATTTGAAGCTTCAAAGTGTAGCTACACCGCGAAAACGAATTCGACGTTATAACCACAGGTGAGTCATCGAGATGCTCAGTTGACAATAAAACTTCCACCGAAACGCATCTAACGGAGAAAAACTCCGTTATGCTGAGATTACTTTACGAATGAATTTCAGATTGCGGGTTTGAGGATTTTTTTCTAAGTTGACTAATACTGTCATCATCTGTCCTTATTCATTTTTCGTATCCTCGTAACATTATATACATTGCTCACTTCACTGAACTCAAAATATAGTCATAAGACAAAAAAATGAAGTTCGTTCGTAAAGTTGTAACCAATGATTTCGAAAAACAACACTTTGTACTTTTGCGCATAATTGAAATGATTTATCATATTGCTTATTTCAAATTTTCTTACAACTCTTTTGATCGCTTTCGTATGAGTTTAGAAAGTTTCAATTTTGCTGTTGTTTCCATTTCGTTTGAATCAATGAAAAACAAATGTCTGAAGCATAGATTTTTGAAACACAGTTATAAATAATAAACATATTTGGTTGTACAGTTTATCATTTTTAATTCCATAAAAATTCCGAACCGCAATAATATTTTGATGTTTTATTCCAAAATTTCTAAGATTCCGAAAAAATGTTGGCCACAAATTCAGGTTAAAATAAGTAAACAAAATTCCTTATTCAATGAAGATTAAATGGATAACAATACAACAGATCCTTCGAAAACAGTCATACCCAAAACAGATCTGAAATAAGTATAGGCAAATTAATGAGCAATGTAGAAAACTTATTTCTTTTCCACTATTTTTAAAATGAACATAATGAAACCAAAGAAACTTTGAAGCGCAAAACAAATGAATTGAAGGTTTATTGGAAAATCCGAAGGAAAAATTGTATCCTGTCACTGCGCACTAATATAAAATAAACTAGTTTTGAGTTAGATTGGATACAGACGTATTTCGCGCCAACACGACCAGACGTTCGCAGCAGCCTCACAGAGTTCGATGAAACTTCGTGTGTGTAAGCCTTACTAAATTAAGCAATCTAGTATACTTCATTTCTCGCATATGGATCAAGGCCAGGCATCCCAAGAGTATATATAGTCTTTTTTTACTGTTTCCTCAGAATACTTTTTCTGTTTCTGTTTGTTCGTGATACCTATCCACGCTAGCAGTCAGGTAATTACAATAAGAACGTATTGGCAACAGAGCACCACAAAAGGAAACGGAAAATGTACTTCGTGTCGACACACGAAGTACATTTTTCGTTTCCTCGACATTATTTGGAACGTGTCTTCGGAACAACGAATGTAGAAAAGAGAAAAAGATGTTTTTTTTATACAGACGTTCGTGTCAGCACTACACGAACAGCGCGTTTCGGCAACAGCCCAAATCCACCAGAGACATTCCCCCCTTTTTTTATTTGTCTATGACGGATGTCGTGTGAAGATCGTTAAAAAAAGGCTGTAGAAAGAATAAGCGTAAGGAGCAAAATCTAGACTGCAAATTACCGACAGCCTGCGGGCAAAGAAAAGCAAACTCGGCAATAGAGCGGCTGAGTACAGAATGTTATATATAACCATTGACGTCATTCTCGACTCGGGAATGAGGAAAACGGCAGGGAAAACCATTCGTCTATGAGAAACTAGACGGCAACGTTATAGTCGCAAAACATTTTTTCTGTCGGCGGTCTTTATTTCGCCTACACCACTACTGTCATAGAGGAACGCACTCGAATGTCATCAAAAAACTGTCATCGCATGGTACATTTTTCCTCTGATCTAGGCTAAGATTTATAAGGGCTTAAGGCCTCATCTAAATAATAAAGGGAGAAAGAAATAAGTTATCATGTCATAGCTTTCAGGGAATTGTTTGCCCTTCCATTCAGAAATATTGGAAAAAATAAACTTCAACTGCAAAAAGTTTATTTGAAAAACAAAAGTGGATTAAGAAAATAACAGTCATCTTAGATTTCTTTACACTTAAGTTTTTTAGATAGACAATTTTAAACTTTTCTAATCATTTCAAAATGGGTACTCTCAGGAAAGAATGTTTTTCAAACGATTTACTTCTTTATGTTAATGAAAATTTTTTAATGTGAAGCAGTGTTAGACAAATGTAGAAATATTTTTGCATTCATTTTTCCAACATTTTAAAATGGAAATTCAGACACTTTTCAAATGTTATCTTATGAAAAATTTTTCTATCTCTAATCATTATTCAGATATATGAATTTATTACCTTTTTTTGGTTTAAAATTTTCTGGCCTTTTCAACGGTCTGAAGGTTGTCTGAGTTTTTTTAAGTCTAGATAAATTTATAAATCATTTAATTCTAAGCGGATGCAGCAATTCCTCAGTCGATTTGGCACATAAAACGTCTATAATAATGAAAAATAAAAATATGAGGTGGTATCCAAGACACAACCGCATTTTTAATGTAGAACTACGTAATTTTTTTTTTTCATTACACTCTTCAGTTATATATGCGGTGGTCCTGAGAAGAATTTTTTGTATTGTTCTTATGGAAGGTGGCTACTTCCAAAAGCGATAATTACTCGCTGTAAAAAATCACTGGTTTCATTACACTTCGAACAAAATATTGAGCCGCGTCTTAAAAAAAGACAATTATAATTCGACTTCATAGCAACATTTCGTGCTCAGTATGCAGCTAACAACAACGTGATATACTGTTGCGTGGCAAAGAATCTATCTTCGTCCGACACGAAAAGAATTTGATTGTCCTCCTTCCAAGCCGCAACATGTTTTTTCGGTTGCGCAGTTGAGAGCTCCATTATATCGGCTCAACTGTTTGTCAATACCAAACGACATTCATTTTCCGTACACTCGTGTTACATACGAAATTAAATTTCTTCACGTCTTGTGAAATTGGAAAAATTACGTAACTTGAAAAAAAGTTGGGGTGACTTGCAACATGAGCATCGCGAACAGAAAGCGTACTCGTGACTGATTTCAATTGTTTCAATTTCAACTACTGCGTTTTCAATTGATTTTTATTTTATTTTTCCATTGATTTATAATGCTTATTACTAAATCAAAAGTTTGGGGTGAACTTCACCTAACGATTAACACTCTAGTGCTGCAGATCTTTTTAGTGAAAGTGATAAGGCATGCATCTAAAACGGCACATGGAACGTACGATTCTTCACTGTACCATCCTGTTCTTAGCTATAGAAAGGAGCTTGTGATCAGCTGAATGCTATGAAACCAAACCAAGAAAGAGTGATGTTCAATTAAACTTTAATTAATTTACTGTTGAAAAGTAGGAGGGTGGTATCCAAAACACTACCGCATAACGTTGCACTACGGTATATTTATATTCCATTGAAACAAATAGTAGACGGAATTGTTACTCTAGTATCTCTGCAATTTTATCTAACAGTGCATTTCTAAGTGCTGATACGTTCAAGCGTTATACACAATAATGTATACTAAAAGATTGGTACTTTTATATTAGCGATGTCACTTCAGAGAGAGCTTTTTTTAATGTTTTGTTATTTTTCACGATAGAGACAAGTTTGTTTTTTTTTTCCTGTGTGCGAAAAAAAAAATTTCTTTTGATCTACATGAAATTTCTAGCAAATAAGCGTCGATTATTCATCGACAGTGATTTTTCCTTGATGAATAAAGACTGGCTGATGAAGTTTCAATCGCTGCTGTAAAGTCGAATTTACAACCGTGTTCGTTTAGGTGTTTAGGTATTTTTAATGAATGTTGATGATTAAACGTAAAAATAATAAATCTTCAATAAACACCCGCTATAGCTAGCCACACACGTGCTATAGCAATCCATACATACGAACGAATGAGGAATTCAATAAATTTATAAATAATTTTATAAGCGACTAATGTTTGCCAGCGCCCGCTTTTTGTTGCTCCAGAAAGAACCGTCCGCTTTGCCGGTCAATAAGCAAATGAGAAATGCAATTCGATGGCATGCGCTTTTATAAGCGACCAATATTTGCCACCATCCGCTTTCTGCTGCTCCAGAATGAACCGTCTGCTTTGCCGGTCAATTAACGAATGAGAAATTCAATTCGATGGCGTGCGTATGATACCGGTACAGTTTTGGAATGAAAATGATGGAGTGAAATGTTCGAATGGTACTTTATATATCAAGGTTTTGTCAGTTATTTGGAAAAAGGTAGGAGTTTAGAAGAATAGAAAATGGTAAGGAAAGCAAAAGAGCATCGGAAGCAGAAAGTGACCTCGAGTGAATAACAGCAACAACAACAACAAATCGTTGACAAAATTAGATCGATTGCATTCGTTAGTGTCGACTGTGCTTGAGAAGAGAAGTGATTTAGACAATCGATTTTATTCAATAATTTTTAGAAGTGTATCTCAAACAATAGGTTGTTTCTGTTACATAAATTTAACCGTAAAAGAATTTCTGATCGGTTGATGCCAGAACCTCAATGTTCTGAAAAGAAATGACTGATGTATATGCGCTCAAAACTTGACCACTTTACCCTCGTTTTTCCTGGTTAAAATTTCGTTATAGACGTTAGTTCAACGTCAAAAGATATGCCAATTATTATACGACAAACTTGAGACATTTTTTCCGGCCAAGACATTGGTGTTTGCAATCCGTTCATTAGTAGTAACCTCATAACATTTCAAGAGAGCACGAAATTTAATTAAGTTAAATTTTAATAAGTTACGAAAATGCCACCCCGAAATACTCTTTCCAGAAGACAGATTAGGGGTATTTCAAAGCCGTATGAGTTCGAAGCCGTCTGTTTGAAAATATAACCATTAAAAACAAGAACATTTTTATTATCATTCTTATACGACTATTGAAGTAATGTGATAGAACAGCTGTCTGTAAAACTGTAGCGACAATAAAATATTTTGAACAAATTAAGTACCCAAAACTGTCCTAAATATGCGTAACATAACTCCAAGGTGGGATGCGAGCCTCAATTAATTCTTCAAATGATCCCAGCTTTCACTCTCGAATATGATCGGTTTCCCATAAGCAACACGTAAAACCATGACAAATTTCCGAACCATTCTCTACACCTTTTCGAATCGAACTTTTGACGCTAAGAAGCAATAATATTTGGGGGGAGAAAATCATTGAATTATTACCAGCTTAGCATTGCATCGCATCGAGAGTCGCTTCCAAAGTGACCATTAGCCCGACCGTTCAAAATTTATATCAATCTATTGTTCGACCATATTCCGAAATATATGTATGAAGAATGTGAGTGAGAAAGCCCCGTCTGGAAGGAAATTGGTTTCCCTATAATGCATCTGCCCTATTGTACTTGACTGACTGACTGACTGACTGGCTAAGAAGACCGATGCACATAGGCTGGAAGCACAATGGAAGAGAAACATTCAAGAAACCGGCTCAGTGAGAGTGCATTCAGAAAATCATAAATTAGAATTATGTCATCCCGAGAGCACTGGGCGGCCGACGAAGGAACGATAGACAGACCAAAATACTTATCGTTGTAAGAAGACACCCGACATCCTCCTGGAGTAAAGTAGCACGGACAGTGGCAGCATTGCTTTTATTGTGACTTACTTTAGTTTCATGTCAGTTTAGATAAAGCGGTTGCTTGAATGAGCTCAGGCACAGTGCTGGCAATTGGTCGCTGGGCAATCGGAACGAACTAAACCGACGCAAACTCAAGCAGGATGGCAGCACAGAATAACTAACAACTAAGCCTATCCACAAAACAACATCATCCTGGAGCTTTCGGTGCGTGTACGAGTACTCTCTACAGACCCACGTACCGATCCCTCGAACCGATGACTCTCCGTGAGGCTCTTCAACAAGTCATTCCACTTTCGTGACACCCGACGATTCTACCGGGTTGGATGTGCTCAAGTACTGGTAGGTAGAGCAACATCCTCGGAACCTTCTCTCCTCTATCTCTAACGACGCTATGCTGTCTGTGTATGTGGTGTGAAAATCTGAGATGGAGAAAAAGTCACAACAATAGAAACCAAGTACCGTCAGGGTGCATCTTCTTCTGCACCGTGCCTCAATCGACGGAATCGGTCTCATATCACAACGTTTCACCGCTCAGATGAGGTAATGAAACACACCACCAGGCCCCGGCAGACTAGGTCAGAAGCATTCTATGCCGGTTAGGTTAGGTCTGCTCAAGGGGAGAACCACGCACGGCACGTAAGTGGATTGTTTATGTTGCTCGAGTTTGCTTGCTGGGAGATCGGTTTAAGTGTGCTGCAAAACAACAGAGGAACGTTTCGGAAAGGACCATCCATTCACCAGTTCATCAGCTGCGGCTGCCCGAAGAATTTGATCGGACAGGCCATCATGCTTTGCTGCCACTGGTCGTGACTTGTTTAGAAGAAAATTTCAATCAAGGAACATTAGTCAATTTGAGTTTGAGTTTCTAAAGCGAAAATTTGTGTTTGTTTTACAAATAAAATTCTCCGAAGCGATTAACGAAACGATCTCACGAAACAAATTACAACAACCGAAAAAAGCGCAACGGTGGGAACCCCAAATGGCCATTTTCAATCAATTGACAAACAACCTTCCGGGGTAAGCACGACCAAATTGTCAAAAAGCGAAACACCTAATGAGATTGTGCGTCAACCTGCCAGCCAAGCCACCACAAAACGGTGCCGTGCCGTCACGCTCGATACCGTTTAAGAGAGCGACAGAAACAAAATAAAGCAATTTGGTGCCGCTGCTGCCTCCTTCTCTAAACATCCGCGGCTTTCCTCCAGCGCATATTTTCATCGCCGCTGATCACCGGCCAACACGATTCCGAAGCGTTTCATAACGGCAGGAAGATATAATTTTAATTTCTTCACGAAATTAGTTCTCGACTTGATTCTTACACAGGTGTACACATCGTCAGGCTGTCGTCGCCGGGTGCCGACGGAATCTGCGTGCCAAAAATTCTGACTTACTCAGCTGTGGTCACGATTTCGGTGGGTTCAGAAACGTTTACAGTAAACCGCAGACAGGGATTCGCTGCTTTTCAAATTATCGTATCAATTTGTACGCGGCAACAACAACAGTAGAAAGAAGAAAGAGAGAACGGCTGCGAAAGCTTTTGCGAAAACGGCGAACAACGCAAATTAATATGCCTAGCTAAATGTCGCTCCGGGATGATGGTCATCGGCCGAGGCGTTAATGATGATGCTGCACTGTGCTGCCTCCGCTGATGAGGATGATGATGATTATGATTAATAATCTTTCATCACTTTTGCGTACGAGTGGGCGCCTACGGCGTAGACTTTTTCGACTAATTACCACTAATTAATTGTTGCGGAGCTATCTAAAGCGTGACTATTCATGGCAATTTGTTGGGAGTGAGGATTTGGACCGTCGAGTTGCATTCTCGAGAATCGTGATGATCGTTCTTGTCCCCGGTTTTGTAGCAGTAAGCAGGATTTCGATTCGACGATAGGCAAGCAGAGGCAATAAAAAGGTATTCGTAAAATTCTGATCACAAATGTTTACCAAGAATTTACCTTCTACTTGAATTTGTGGAGTTACCATACTAATAGTTCTAGTGGTAATGTATCTGAATAAATTGTTGAAATCGTGCCAGACAATATCGTTACTGAATTGATTACTAACACCTTAAGAAAAGTATTGCGAAATATCTTTGGGTAAAATTGTAAAAATGTATGCTGAACATATGTTATTTGAAAATCTGTTATAAAAATCTAATCAGTTTTAAATATACTAACTGACTGAAATATTACCATTACAATTGGGCCTAGATCAAATCAAATTAACATTCATTTAGTGATTGAACATTGAAAAATGTCAGAAAAAAAATAACGAAAATAATTTCAACAACCTAGAGAGTGGTGGTCTTCAGCAAAGTTGTTCATAAGGTCAGGGACTTCTGATTGGCCAACAGTTCAAATCAGAACGCTTCTATCTACTACAGTGTGCATTAAGTTTTAATTATTTTTTACACAAGACGCCGTTCATTCTGTGCCGAACACGCATCAGTACTGGACGTGTTTGGTGATCGGTCCGATAGAGTATAAAACAAAAGACGTGTGAACAAGTGTTGGCATTGTTTGCCTGGTCGAGTGAAATAAATCCGGGTTCAAGGTCGTTCCTTTGTGCAACTGTTTCGCATCGTGACTGCCAGCTGGTGCGTAAGCCGATTTGGCTGCTGGCTGGATTGTGCTACAGCAGTGGACGAGACACAAACGAGGAAAAAGAAGAAGCCATCAGTGTCAGCGAGTCGTATCGCTGTGTGGAGTGATCTCACACTTCTCGGCCAAAGGCAGGACCGAAATCGAAAAAGTTGAACCTCTTGCAGATTTCTAAAGACCTGACGAAGGAGTACAAGGGCGTGACCGAAATTTCCAAGGTCCGGCCTAACAAGCTCCGTGTCGTGGTCGGTAACCTGAAAGAGGCCAACGATATAGCTTGCTCTGAGCTCTTCACACGCGAGTATCGCGTTTACATACCCGCACGAGACGTGGAGATCGACGGTGTCATAACCGATTCGAGTCTGTCCGTCGAGTGTATACTGCAAAGTGCCAAAGGGTGCTTTAAGAACAAAACGTGTCCCGAAGTAAAGGTGCTCGACTGCAAGCAATTGCGGTCAGCATCGATCATCGGTGGCAAAACAGTATACACTCCGTCAGACTCGTTTCGAGTTACGTTCGCCGGGTCTGCACTACCAAGCCACGTCTCGATCCACCGGGTTCGTCTCCCTGTGAGGCTCTACGTGCCCCGCGTCATGAACTGCCTGAATTGCAAGCAGTTAGGCCATACAGCCGCCTACTGCTGCAATAAGGCACGTTGTGGCAAGTATGGGGAGTCTCATGCGGAAGATTCTTGCAGTGTTAACGCTGAAAAGTGTATTCACTGCGGAGAGAATCTGCATGAGCTCTCGACATGTGCGGTGTACATGCAGCGCAGGGATAAAATAAAACGGTCTCTCAAAGAGCGTTCAAAGCGTTCCTACGCTGACATGCTGAAGAAGACCGTTACCACTTCTCCCGTTACTTCGAACCCCTTCGATCTGTTGCCCTCTGAGGAAACCGATTCTGACGATTCACCAGCGGGAGCATCTTACGCCAATCCTGGGGAGTCTAGAAAGAGGATAAGTGTTTCCTCTCCTAAACTTCCCAGAAAAGGTCCTAAGATTTCTCAAAGTGAAATGAAGGTTACAAACAAACCAAACAGTGCTGCGGAAAAACCGAAGCAAACTCCTCCTGGGCTGGCAAATTTAAAGTCCCAGAAGGAGTTCCCAGCACTGCCAGGAACATCTAAAACCCCAGTTGCTCCTTTTACACTCCCAGTTGATGAAACAAACTCTGGATTAGTGAAATTTTCTGACATTGTGGACTGGATTTTTGAAACTTTCAATGTACCCGATCCAATTAAAATTTTTCTTACAGCATTCCTCCCAACAGTTAGATCATTTTTGAAGCAGTTGACTGCCCAATGGCCTCTCCTTGCAGCGATTGTATCCTTCGATGCCTAATTCAACTGCGTATATGAAGGATTCTATCTCTGTCTTACAGTGGAATTGTAGAAGTATTTTACCAAAAATTGATTCGTTTAAAGTTTTGATAAATAAAAACAAATGCGATGCATTTTCCCTTTGTGAAACTTGGCTTACTTCAAATATTGATCTCAACTTCCATGATTTTAATATTATTCGCCTTGATCGAGACACCCCATATGGAGGAGTACTTTTAGGGATTAAAAAGTGCTATTCTTTCTATCGTATTAACCTCCCCTCGATTCCAGGCATCGAAGTTGTCGCATGTCAAATGACAATACAAGGTAAAGAGCTTTGTATTGCCTCAATATATATTCCCCCCAGAGCACAGGTTGGGCAACGGCTGCTCTTTGATTTAATAGAACTTCTTCCCTCGCCACGTTTGATTTTGGGAGACTTCAACTCTCATGGCGTGGCTTGGGGTTCCCCATACAATGATAACCGCTCCTCTTTAATCTATAACCTTTGCGATGACTTCGACATGACTATTTTAAACAACGGTGAAATGACACGTATCCCGAAACCTCCAGCGCGCCCAAGCGCTTTGGATCTATCCTTATGTTCGACGTCGCTACGGTTGGATTGCACATGGAAGGTAATCCTCGATCCTCACGGTAGCGACCATCTGCCTATTCTTATTTCAATTACTAACGGGTCAACTCGCATGCGACCAATTGACATTCCGTATGACCTCACACGAAATGTCGATTGGAAGTTATACGAGGAAATGATTTCAAAAGCGGTCGAGTCGATTCAACATCATTCACCACTTGAAGAATACAACCTCCTCGCGGGCTTGATTCTCGACGCCGCGTTGCAAGCCCAAACGAAGAAATATCCCGGCGTAACGATCAAAGAACGGCCTCCCACTCCGTGGTGGGACCAAGAGTGCTCCGATGTCTACACGCAAAGATCCGACGCGTTTAAGGCCTACCAGACGGGAGGTATACATGGCGACTATTTACGGTATTCGGAGCTTGATACCAAGCTTAAAAGCTTGGCTAAAGCAAAGAAACGTGGATATTGGCGTCGGTTCGTGAACGAGACGTCGAGGGAGACATCGATGAGCACTCTTTGGAACACAGCCCGAAGAATGCGGAATCGCGTAACGGTCAACGAAAGCGAGGAGTCTTCAAGTAGGTGGATATTTGATTTTGCCAGGAAAGTATGTCCGGACTCTGTTCCTGAGCAAAATATTGTTCGCGATGCGTCTCCGGGCCACGACGCGATAGAATCACCTTTTACGATGGCAGAACTTTCAGTTGCCCTCCTGTCCTGTAACAATAACGCGCCTGGATTAGATAGAATCAAATTCAACTTGTTGAAGAATCTACCCGGCAATGCCAAGAGGCGCTTGTTGAACTTGTTCAATAAGTTCCTGGAGCAAAACATTGTACCGCAGGATTGGAGGCAAGTGAAGGTGATCGCCATCCAAAAACCAGGGAAACCAGCTTCTAATCACAACTCTTATAGGCCGATTGCAATGCTATCCTGTATCCGGAAATTGATGGAAAAAATGATACTCCGTCGTTTAGACCACTGGGTCGAATCAAATGGTCTACTATCAGAAACTCAATTTGGCTTCCGCCGTGCCAAAGGGACGAATGATTGTCTTGCGTTGCTTTCAACAGATATTCAGCTGGCGTATGCTCGTAAAGAACAAATGGCGTCTGCGTTCTTGGACATTAAGGGGGCTTTTGATTCCGTTTCTATTGACATTCTTTCGGGTAAACTTCACCGACAAGGATTTTCTCCAATTTTGAACAATTTTTTGCACAACTTGTTGTCCGAAAAGCACATGCATTTTACGCATGGCGATTTGGCAACTTTTCGCATTAGCTACATGGGTCTTCCCCAGGGCTCATGTTTAAGCCCCCTTCTTTACAACTTTTATGTAAATGACATCGACGAATGTCTGGCAAATTCATGCACGATAAGACAACTTGCAGACGACAGTGTAATCTCTGTTACAGGAGCCAAAGCTGCCGATTTGCAAGGACCATTGCAAGATACCTTGGACAATTTGTCTGCTTGGGCTTTACAGCTAGGTATCGAATTCTCTCCGGAGAAGACTGAGATAGTAGTTTTTTCTAGGAAGCATGAACCTGCTCAGCTTCAAACACAATTAATGGGTAAAACGATTTCTCAGGTTTTGGTACACAAATATCTTGGTGTCTGGTTCGACTCTAAAGGCACCTGGGGTTGTCACGTGAGGTATCTGATGAAAAAATGTCAACAAAGAGTGAATTTTCTTCGTACAATAACCGGACAATGGTGGGGAGCCCATCCAGGAGACCTTATAAGGCTTTACCAAACAACGATATTGTCTGTTATTAAATACGGGTGTTTCTGCTTCCGCTCCGCAGCAAACACACATTTGATCAAACTGGAGCGAATACAATATCGTTGTTTGCGTATCGCCTTAGGTTGCATGCAGTCGACCCATACGATGAGTTTGGAGGTTTTAGCTGGAGTACTACCATTGAAAAACCGCTTCTGGAGCCTGTCTTCTCGTATTCTAATCAAATGTGAGGTCTTGAACCGTCCCGTGATTGAAAATTTTGAAAGGTTAATCGAACTTAATTCTCAAACCCGTTTTATGACATTGTATTTCAATCACATGTCCCAAAATATTAACCCTTCTTCGAATATTCCAAATCGTGTCGACTTATCAAATACTTCTGATTCTACTGTGTTTTTCGATACATCCATGATAGAAGAAACTCGTGGAATCCCGGATCATTTACGCGTGCAGCAGATCCCTAAAATTTTTTCCAATAAATATCGAAACATCAACTGCGACAATATGTACTACACTGACGGATCACTTCTTGATGGGTCCACTGGCTTCGGTATCTTCAATAACAATTTAACCGTCTCCCATAAGCTCGATAATCCTGCTTCTGTTTACGTCGCAGAATTAGCTGCAATTCAGTACACCCTAGGGATTATCGAAAAAATGCCCACGGACCATTATTTCATCTTTACGGACAGTCTCAGTTCCATTGAGGCTCTCCGATCGATGAAAGATGTTAAGCACTCTCCGTATTTCCTGGGGAAAATACGGGAACATCTGAGTGCTTTATCCGAAAAATCTACTCAGATTACCTTAGCGTGGGTCCCTTCTCACTGCTCGATACCGGGTAATGAGAAAGCGGACTCTTTGGCTAAGGTGGGCGCAACAAACGGTGATATTTATGAAAGACCAATTGCCTTTAATGAATTTTTCGCACTTGTACGTCAGAATACGATCATCAGTTGGCAAAATGCTTGGACCAGAGGGGAATTGGGAAGGTGGTTACATTCCATAATCCCCAAAGTATCGACGAACCCGTGGTTCAAGGGGTTGGATGTAGGTCGGGATTTCATTTGCGTGATGTCCCGGCTTATGTCCAATCACTATAGATTTGACGCGCTCCTCCGTCGTGTTGGGCTCGGGGAAAGTGGTATCTGTGCCTGTGGTGAAGGTTATCACGACATAGAGCATGTGGTTTGGTCATGCCCTGTACACCGTGACGCCAGGTCTAAATTAATAGCTTCCCTGCAGGCCGAGGGTAGACAGCCGGCTGTTCCTGTTCGTGATGTCTTGGCGAGCCGTGACCTATCCTACATGTCCCTTATATACGTTTTCCTGAAATCCATCCACGCCCCAGTCTAGTCCCGTTCCCCTCCGTCTACACCCAACAAAACGACAAGAACACGTTTGAACCTTAAGCACAAAACCAGCAACCAGACCCCGCACAACAGAACCAGGACCCAAGGACTACGAGCCTCTGTCCCAACTCACGACATCGTGGCTCAGCAGAACGAATCCATACATGCCATTCGACGATTATCAGACGACCATTGAACAACAAAACACTGATTGGAAATCCCATGCTAGTTTTAAGTTAGACTTAATTTCAGCTCGTAGTCGGCAGCGAGGATAAAAAATTTGCTTTAGTTTTTAAGTCATCAGATATAATTGGCGCCGTTAAACATTAAATTGTATTTGTGCCGTGTCAAATAAATGTTATGTGAAGAAAAAAAACAAGACGCCGTTTCGGAATTCATGATGGTGACTTCCGGTTTATGAGAAACTTGTGAAAATGGCCAAAAACCACCCAGAAAGAGTTTTTCGGACCCAGAATGCTACCCAGAGTTTGGAAACATATTCCAGATGCCGTTTTTAAATTCAAGATGGTGACTTCCGGTGTCTAAGAAACAACCCTAAATGGAAATGGTCAAATACCACCCAATAAAAGTGGTATTTCTGAAATCGGAATTATGCACAGAAACCACAGAATGTCAACTCTTAGTGTCTAGAAAACAGCCTAAAATGACCAAATATCACCCAATATGAGTAGCTCCAGAACAGATTGATATCCAGAAGCTGTAAATCAAAGAAAGATGCCACTTCGAATCTTTTCGGAGCTCCACATTATTTTCAATGAATTCCTTCATTAGTGTTGATGATGTTTAATTATTAACGTAAACATGTAGATGCAAGATAGTCTCTCGTAACTTGAGCATCTATCGTTCAATGATTTATATGAAATGAGATGTTTGCTTCGAAGCTATCACTTGCTACTACTCTTAATTGCAATGCTGGTAATATAAAAAAAACTTATGTAGTACTACGTCAACCTTCCGGTTGTGGCATGGTTTCCAGCATCGATTGATGGGGGCTTTTCTTGTTGATAGCGGCGGAATTTTGCAACGAACTCTCCACCATCCAAACTCCTGGACCTGCTGAACAAGTTTACTGAAAACCGCAACTTACTAGGCCGTCGGAAACATGAGATATCTGCCTATTTCAGGTGATGCTTAAATTGTTTGGGGGCTGCAATATTCGAACTGGGTGTTGAAATAATCGATTCCGAACTCATGGTGGATAGTGTAAATGAAATAAACCCTCAAAAATACACCAAAAGAGCCGAAAAGGGTAATGGATTCCGAATTTTGCTGTGAATGGTTCTAAAAGACGAAAACCAAAAATGATAATATTGCTGGAGACTTTTGTTTAAAAAAAAAATTGAAATGTAGATTTCATCTCATTTGTTGCGAAAAATTGATAACTTCTCCAATAACTAGCAAAGAAACCCAAATAGTTGAAAACGTCTTTATATTCCAAAAGAAACTGAAAGAAAAGTACCTAATCACAAATTACACTTTGAATGATTGAAAACACTTTAAAACGCCCGAAAAACAAATCAACATAGTCCAAAATCCTCTCTAAAATGACTTCTAGCAAAAAAAATTGGATGCCAAATAGGGAAAAGTTAAAATTTAGTTCGAAATTTCAGGAGAGAGCTTTTAAATTTTTTTATTTTATTTAAATGTGCAAAACAAAGATTGGTTCTCAAAATAGATGTGAACCGTTTGAAGAAACCAAAGCTGAGATTGGAAACATAGAGGATTCAAAAGTTAGCTCAATATGGCTGGAAGCTTCTTTTCTTCAAGTTAGAAATGATTACCCAAAACAAGCAAATACATTAAATTTACCTCGAAATGCGTAAAAAAACGCTCTTAGAACTGACTGAAGACATTTTAAACAGAAAATGATAAAATATTTTCAATTTCAATTCAACAATATCTCAATGAAACAAAAAAAAATGCAGAAAATCAGGGTCTCGTTTATCTTACGTCAGTAGAAGGCCGAAAGCAAATATCAAAAATGTATTCCCTATTCACCTCAAAAAACCATAAAACATCTCTAAAAGGCTAAAAGGCAGCATATAAAAGATCATTCGGAAAACATTGCTTAAACCCGGAATAAGTCGAAAAGAACACAGTCCTGAATAACTTTAAGTGATCAAAAAAAAACGTCAAGAGGCAAAACCAAGAATTCTAAAAACACGTCTAAAGGTAAGGAAAAATTATAAATAAGAAAGATTTTTAATTCAAGTTCAAACATGACTGTAACTTGACATTCATGAGGAAATACGGCTTTCTTTCAGTCTTAACGATACATCAAAACTAAACTAAATGGCCCTGAGGTAGGCCAAGTTTGAAGGCCGAAACGTTGGACATTATACATAGAAAGATTTTGATCCATTGTTGAGACTAAAAAAGCCGTACTTCCGTATGAGTTATTATAAATTTTCGCCGAATTTTATCTAAACAAAAAAATTATCTAAAATAATCCAAGAAATAAAAATTAATTTTTAAAGACAATTAGGATAAAAAACGAAAAAAGTTAATAAATAAAAAAAAATTGACGTAATTCAGATATAAAAGTGAACTATCGTTTCGAAAATTTTCATACATATTATCACACGCATTTCTAAAAACAAGTGGTAGAAATTGTTTTCAAGTGGACAAGAGTAAGCTAAAATTTATTTTTAAAAGTCTCAAAAAATTTCCAATCCTTAGAGCAAGAAGAAATGGAAGCACTTCAAAAGGACACAACCCTGAAACCAGAGTATATGTAAAATTTTTATTGCAGGTCAATATGTTTGTTTTGGCAGATTTCCATATTTTGGAAATTTTAAAATTAATAAACATCGTGTCTTCGTGGACAATACTATTACCCCCTCCACCCTTACCGTCGTCAAGCGTGGACATTTGTGGAACACTGGAAAGTGGTTCATTGGAAAAAAAAATAACCAACATCAAGTGGGGGCCAACTGAGGAAAAAATAGTACATAGGGGACGAAATCATGGCCATTTATGAATGCCTATCACTTGGTTAGATTTTAGCAGATTTTTTGCGTTCTTACAGTAATCAGTTAAAAAATTAGTTACACATTCGCCTAAAAACAGAAAATTGTAATTTGATTACACAAATTATTTTTCTATTAAAAATTATAAAACCTCATTGAATCGCAAATTTTGACCAACTTTCCCTGGCATGGTCGACAGAATATCATACCTAATTAACCGGTAATGCACTATTTGTACTATATAACGTGTGCGAAATGCACTCCAGCGTAAACTTCGCCGCCAACGAACGCCTGACAACAAAAGAGATTTTCAGTAAGCCAGTAACGCGTACCGTTCATTGAATGCCACTTTATATAACTCTTACGTATTTCGTGTGCAGATAAAATTAAGAGCAAAGCCTAGTGGTTTTAGGCGGTTTATCAATTCGAAGCGGAAAAGTACTGCTATCCCAAAAAATGTATATTTTGAGAATCAGGTCTCAGCGTCTGCTTTAGAATCAAGTCAGTTATTTGCAAAAAATTTTGCATCTGTGTCCGAAGCAAATTGCGCTTCTGAACTGGAGATCTTTGAAGCTATTCGTGACGTTCCTAGCGACCACATTGATCTGGGAGTGTTTGCGGTGACTTCAGATATGATTTTGTCAGCAACAAAAAAGTTGAAGCGATCGTATGTACCTGGTCCCGATGGTCTACCTGAAATTTTAATATGCCGCTGTATTGGTAATCTAGTGCAACCATTAAGTTCTATTTTCAACCGCTCACTGGAACAAGCAAAATTCCCTCGTATTTAGAAGAAATCGTTTATGACACCCGTGTTCAAAAAAGGAGATCGATATGACGCGACTAATTATCGTGAAATCACAAGTCTTTCGGCAGTCTCTAATTTATTTGAGCAGGGTAATTCTTAATGCGACAAAATGCTACATATCTGTCGACCAACATGGCTTCATGCCAGGTCGATCAGTAACAACAAATTTGCTGAATTTTACGTCAGACTGCATCATATCTCTGGAAAAGACAGCGCAAGTTGACGTAATCTATACGGACTTAAAGGCGGCGTTTGATAAAATCGACCATAAAATACTTCTGCACAAGCTGACTCGCCTTGGTGTTTCTTCGCAACTAACGTCTTGGTTGGAATCCTATTTAACGGAGCGGAAACTCCGTGTCAACATTGACGGTTTTGTTTCAAGACCATTTTCAAACAAATCGGGAGTGCCTCAAGGTAGCAACCTCAGCCCGCTACTGTTTATTTTATTTTTTTACGACGCAGCTTTTGTTCTGAAAAAAGGTTCTAAGCTTCTATATGCTGACGACTTAAAAATCTATATTGAAGTGCGGACTGAATAGGATTGTCGGCTTCTACAAGACTCGCTAACCACGTTTGCTGATTGGTGCTGCAGGAATAAACTAACAATTAGCATCAATAAATGTCAGGCCATATCGTTCCACCGCACATCACAGTCGATATTGTTTGATTATAGCATTGAAGGGAAAATCATCTCCAGGGTCACCGAAGTGTCCGATTTGGGAGTTAAACTGGACTCTAAAATGAGTTTTGACTCACACCGAACAGCGATCATTTCCAAAGCAACGCGGCAGTTAGGTTTCCTGTCTTAGATTGCCAAGGACTTCTCGGACCCACATTGCTGGAAGTCATTGTATTGTGCTCTCGTCCGCCCAATTTTAGAGAATGCGTCAATCGTGTGCAACCGCATCAACTTTCTTGAAGCCTTAGAATCGAACGTATCCCGAAGCGGTTCATTCGTCTTGCACTGCGAAATCTGCCTTGGAGGAATCCCGATAGTTTGCCACCCTATCCTGACAGATGCCGACTACTGGCCCTCGATACACTGGAACAACGAAGGAAACTACAACAAACTTTGTTCGTGGCGAAAATTTTGTACGGTGCAATTGATGCCCCCAAACTACTTGAAAAGATGAACTTTCGCGTACCTTATAGGACTCTTCGGAATACATCGTTATTACAGCCAACCTTTCACCGGACTTTGTTTGGTCAAAACGAGCCGATTTTGGCATGCATTCGAGCGTTTACGGCTGTAGAAGAGCAGTTTGATTTCAATGAGACAATTGAACGATTCGTAAATAGGATTAGATCTGTAATACATTAGATAAATTTTATTCATTAAGACTTTATTTGTCAGATGAATTACACAAAATACAAATACAAATACAAATACAAATACAAATACAAATACAAATACAAATATAAAAGCCTGCTTCGACTTGAACAAATCATTCTACTAGCGGATGGTGCGACGGACGGTCACATCTTAACACAGCAGTCTCACTGTTCCTACCACTGTCAGTGACCACTTGAGGTTTATATAAGAGTGCAATCCGACTGTTAAATTATGTTAAGGAGTTCTTCGCCATCCTTCCGTTCATGATTTTGCACACAACTCTCCGTTTTTTTTTAAACATTTTCTGGTCTTTTTAATCTAGACCTCTTCATAATTGCAAAAGAAAACTGCTAACATTTTGGTCGTTGTTTTTTTTTGTGTTGGGTTTTTTCGCCACTGTGACCAGTTTTTTGATATTTTTTTGCTAAGTCAGGGTAACGTATCACTATTGGGAGTAGTCGTTATAATCTGACAAATAGCATGTAGTCGCTAAATAATGCGGGTAGTCATTTTTTGTTAATGAGCTCGCGAAATAATACAGCCGCACAGTGGTTTAAAACAGAAATGTCACGTTTTTAATTCTATAGTGCCTAAGTGCTTTTCTTTAGGACTACACGGTGACAAAAAAGTTCGCTCACACTTTTTTGGGGTCGCCTGTAGCCTACACGTTGCATCTCTCTGGTGCCATCTATATGTCAAATGAAGGGGGTTAACTTTGCTGCCCAAAGTGGCAGAGTTTCGTTTCTGTGCAGTTTGTTCACATTGAGTTGTGAGCCATGGCAGAGTTAAGAGCAGCTGTTATCGCTGAATATGTGAAAGGGTACAAACCTGGACACATATTCAAACACCTAAAACCGCTCGGAATCAACCGGAAATTCGTGTACCAGACCATAAATCGGTACCTAGAGACCGGAGGTACCGAGGACAAGGCACGATCTGGACGACCAAGGTCTGTGAGAACTCCAAGGCTGAAAAAGGTTATACGAGACCAGATTCGCCGGAATCCCGCCCAATCTGCACGGAACCTTGCCAGGAACTTTAAAATAACCGAGAATCAATCTGCCTGCTTCTGTGCAAGGATTTAAAACTTACACCGTACAAAAAACAGGTGGTTCATGGGGTTACCAAAGCTAAAAAGGACAAGAGGTACCAACGGTCGCGGGAGTTGCTCGGTTGGCGCGCAGATGACGAGATTATTTTTTCGGATGAGAAGCTGTTCGTTTTGGAGCAAACAGTCAATCGCCAAAATGATCGAGTTTGGAGTGTGAGCCTCCAGCAAGCTCCTGCGGACAAACTGAACGTTTCCCGGTTCCAAAATAAGACGTCAGTGATGGTTAGGGGAGCCATTTGCAAGAGAGGTAAACTGCCTCTTATTTCTATCGATAAAGGGGTCAAAATCAACGCAGCGTACTACCTGGACATGGTTTTGAATAAAAATGTTCTGCCTCAAGCTGAACTATTGTTTGAAGACGATTACTACTGCTTCCAGCAAGATGGCGCCCCATCCCACACCGCAAAGGTTGTTCAGGCGTGGTGTGAGGAAAACTTGACCGATTTCATTTCGAAGAATGAATGGCCTCCGTCGTCTCCGGATCTGAATCCACTGGATTATTTCGCGTGGGGATACATGATGTCGAAGCTGAACGACTATAAAATAACAAATTTGGAGCAATTCAAACGAGTTATCACGAAAATCTGGGACGAGATGCCGATGGAGCACGTGCGCGCCACTTGCGACGACTTTCCGAGACGTCTGAAGCTGGTTCGATCAGAGAAAGATGGTGTTATTCCTAGATATCGTCTGTAAAGTATCTTTATGAGTTACTGAATAAAGCTATGAAAGCCAGATTCAGATTTTCTTCTTATTCTATGAAATATTGAGATTTTCCTGTGTGACCGGACTTTTTTGTCACCCTGTATAGTGTCTTCGAAGCAATTGTTTACGGACATAGTCACACGACACTTAAGTTCCTTTAAAATTTACATTATATAGAGCAAAAGTCTTGTGAGCAAAGTTGTTTGTGATGAAATTATCTACAACTTTGCCGAAGACAACTTTTAGTTTCATGCAGAAACAAAAAAGTTGAAAATTTTATTTTTGCATAGTAGGCTATGGCTATTGTTACATAGCACCATAATGCAGATTTTATGGTTTTCATTCTGTTACTTTTGCAGAGTTGAATCGTATTTGCTTTTCTGTGAATAGATCGGCTTGTATCAACAATGTTAATACAAAATTTCTATCATGCCAATGGCCACGAGCTGCTGGACCTTGTTAGTGAATCATTACAACCGGGCACGTACCTTAAGTTCAGGAGGAACGGCTCGTGGCTTGAATAAAACGAGTACCAAAGAGAGATTCAGAAATTTATCATGAATCTAAAAAAATGGTACGATAGGTCTTTTTGGCGTGGTTTTGCTATACTGAGAAAAATATATCTCTTTCCGACCGAGCCCACACAATTGTGTAGGTAAAAATATGACGGGTAACGAAACCTAAATCGAAGCAATTCCTATATAAAAACACTTGCTTGTTGCGGTTTTTTTTTATTTTTTGTAGCAGCTGCGATGTTGACACTAGCGTTGTGAACAATAAAACAATGAATATGACGTTCAGAAAGCGAGAGAGAAGGTTTTGTTTAAGTAACCGTCTACCTACACAATTATATGGGCCCGGTCGGAAAGGGATATGAAAAACATTTGCAATTGATTTTTTATGATTCTACTATAGAGAATGTGCTTGTCGTTACGTAATTTTTTCCCTGCAAAATATTTAGGTACACTGGATTCTTTCTTACGTGATTGATGCGTCTTCGCAAAAAAAGGAATCGCGTAAAAAAAGTCGCGTAATTTTCAACAATTCGTGTAAAAAAAAGATCACGTCGTTTTAATAAAATTATCCGCCACGTGTAAAAAAATCGTGTAAAATAAAATTACGTAAAAGACAATTGCGTAAAAAAAGAATCCATTTTGAACGGATTTGTAATTTTCAAGTTACTTAATCTTTTGATAATCGAGTTTAAACCCTGTTTTTTCGTCTGTATTGTGACTTGTAAATACTCGAAAATACTGATCTGATCGAGAAAAGGAGCACCGAAATTCACAGGAACAGTTAAAAATCTATGATCTTTAGTTTTTCTTCGGTTTAAGCTCAAGGGAATATTTTTTTCGCTCTTGTCCACACAGCTCCCCTCGAGCTCAAACTAAAAATATATAAAAAAGTGAATTTCCAACCGTTTCTGAGAATTTTTAGTACCCTTAGCCAACCCCGTAGTGTAATAAATCTTTATAGACTTAAATAAAATTAGTTTTCCCGTAAGAAAACATAGGAGCGACGAACCCGGAGAGCAATTGATCTTCAGCCTTTCGATGCAGTTCCGAGTTCGCTAGGGGCACTAGAACTCACAAGAATGGTAAAAAAGCTTTCATAATTTTCCAGTTTGGGCTCTAAAGTAAAACGTGTTTTGACTTGTGAGTAGATTTCAGTAGTGATACAGAGTCCATTAAAACCTGTAGGTAGAGTAATACAAATAATAAAATTTTCAGCTCTTCAGTGCTTCTCAAGAACAATTTTATGAAATTTTATTTCTGGATATCGCAATTAGTTCCACCACAATCTCCCTGACAAATTCCATCAACCATATTTAATAAAAATTAAAAAACTAAAATTGTTAAACGGTTGCACTGTCAAAGACATTGAATTTCATATTTTATTGTTCTACGAGAGTTATAATCGAGAATTATAAAAGTAAAAATTGCATTGATTTGTGTAGCAATGAGAAGCACTCCATCAAAAGCCCTAGATGCAATACTTCACATTCCATAACTTTTGATGGCACATTAGAACAAACAGAACAAATAATTGCTAGTAAGTTTAATGATTATTTCATCAATAGTGTTTCATTGATCAATCAATCAATTGAACTGGTCGATGAACCGGATGAAATAAAACAGCCGACTAACGTTAATAGTAGATTTGATGGTTTTCACCTAATCACAATGGATGACCTTAAAAATATTTGTTTTTCATTAGGTAAAACGGCTGGCGTAGACAATGTAAATGCTAGGGTTATTCAAGATTGCTTCAATGTTATTGGTCACACTCTGCTGAACCTTATTAATGAATCATTGCTAACTGGGCACGTGCCTAAAGTGTGGAAAGAATCGTTGGTTGTTCCGATTCAAAAGGTTGCTGGAACGATTAAAGCCGAAGAGTTTGGTCCCATCAATATGTTACACACGTTAGAAAAGGTATTGGAACTTGTTGTTAAAGGTCAGCTGTTAGAATATTTAAATAGTAACTCGTTATTAATTCCGGAACAATCTGGCTATCGGGAAGGCCATTTGTGTGAAACCGCGTTGAATTTAGTTCTTGCAAAATGAAAAGATAACTTAGAAAATAGAGACACAATAGTTGCTGTATTTTTGGATCTGAAACGCGCTTTTGAAACAATTTCTAGGCCCTTATTGTTGGACACAATCAAGCGCTTTGGAATTTCGAGTACTGCATTCAGATGGTTTAAAAGCTATTTGTCTGACAGAACTCAACGGACTGTTTTTAATGATTCTGTATCTGGTCCCGTGGAGAATGATCTTGGAGTTCCACAGGGAAGTATATTAGGGCCCTTTTTATTTATTATGTATATAAATGACATGCGGCGAGTTTTACGTTTCTGTGACATAAATCTTTTTGCCGATGACACCGTGTTGTTCATTGCAGCTAAAAATTTAGAAGAAGCTGTTTCACACTTGAATGAAGATTTACGTTCTCTAAGCAGATGGCTGAAGTATAAGCAATTGAAATTGAACATTGATAAAACTAAATTTATGATTTTCTCGCGCACCGTGGTAAATGACGATGTCTCTGTTATAATAGATGATGAGACAATTGGTCGCGTTCGGGAGATTAAATATCTTGGCGTGATTATTGATGACAACCTAAAGTTCAACGCTCACATTGACAATGTTATCAAGAAAATTGCCAAGAAGTATGGAATATTATGCCGTTTGAAAAACGAATTAACAATTAGTAGTAAAATACAGCTATACAAGTCAATCATCTCGCCCCATTTGGATTTTTGCCCTACCTTTTTGTATTTGGCCAATAACACACAATTATTGAGGTTACAGCGTTTGCAGAATAGAATAATGTGTTTGATTTTAAATTGTGATAGATTAACTTCCTCTGCTTTTATGTTGGACGCTTTGCAATGGTTATCCGTGAAGCAACGAATTGTTTATTTGTCTATGGTGTTCATTTTTAAAATAATTAATGGTTTGCTACCTCAATATTTGTGTGATCGAATTGAAAGAGGAAGTGATTTTCATAGATATAACACTAGAAACGCGGATGAAATAAGAACACCTTTCTTTTTAACCAGAGCTTCACAGAATTCATTATTTTATAAAGGTATAATTTTTTTCAATTCGATGCCAAGACATGTTAAACGTGTACCAACACTTGCGGAGTTCAAGAGACAATGTATTTCACACGTGAAAGTTTCTGTTGTACAGAACGAAATTTAAAAGCTTTTAACAATGACGAGAGTTTATATGACGAAGTTTAAACAACGGATTTATTTTGGATGAATTATTTATTTTTGAAACCTATTTATTTATTGATTGTTAATTGAAGCCTGTAACTGACGAAGATTTATACGAACGGATATGATTGTGTTGTAAAATTTTATTTATATTTTATTTATATTTTTGGATCTTTTTTTAACATTTAATGACAAAACTACTGTGTTCGTCGCGGTGGTGATGATGGATTTTTTTTTCCTTTATGTTGTTGTAGCTTAAAAAATAATAGAAAGTCTCGCGCGCGAAAGTCAGATATAAATGGATTCTTTTACAATTTAAACTTAATTGCAATTTAAACTTGAATGCTTAGAGAATATACATGAAGTAGTTGTGGTTAGTCTGACTGAAGGTCATGAAAACCCTGTGCTAGTTTGTGTAGCTCTACAGCAATTCACGTCTTTACCGAATCAAGTGAATCAAGTAAACAGTTTTTGAAGAAGTTTATATCTGGAAATGGAAACAGTTCTTTTTTTTTGTATAACTGATTGAAATTGTGATTACATTAACTATCTATAGATAAATCGTCCAGCTCAAACCTTTGTAGGGGTATGTGACGGTACCATCATCATCATCATCATTCTTCCATTTCATCAGGTGGTTCAACTAGAAGCGGAAAAAAGTGCTCCGAGGCTAAATCGACAGTACAGCCTAAAAGAAGGAGATCTAACAGGACACCTGAGAATACTGAAAGATTTCTAAATAAATAATCTTATAAAAAGTAAGGAGGATTGGGTGGAGAGGAAACCCATTTTCGACATTCCCTTCAGAATATTAGAGATAGAACGAGAAAGTTGGCAACAAGGTGGACCCACAATTCGGGACGGATCACTTTGCTTCTACACGGACGGTTCTAGAATGAATGGTTGCGCGGATGCGGGATCCTCAGGACCAGGAATTATTAATTTTTTTCCATGGGACACTGGCCAACAGTATTCCAGGCGGAAATATACGCGATAATAGATTGCACGAATGCGTGTCTCAAAAGAAATTATCGACACGCAAATATTTGCATTTTTTGTGATTTTCAGGCAGCACTTAAAGCCTTGAATTCTCCTTTCTGTCACTCTAAACTAATGTGGGAATGCATCCTGTCGCTCCGACATTAGCTATGAAAAACTAGCTTAACTTATACTGGGTTCCTTGGCATTGTGGAATCGAAGGAAACGAGAAGGCTGACTTACTAGCCAGACAATGGTCATCCACTAACTTTGTTGGCCCAGAACCTTTCTGTGGGGTCTCCCCGAACGCTCTAAAAGCTAAACTCGGTGAATGGGAGAAAGCGACCATCAAAGCAAACTGGGATGTCATATGCGGATTACGACATTCGAAAAGATTCATAGAGCCAAATTGCGAGAAAAGCCTCGTGCTGCTCAGGTTAAATAAGAAACATGAGGACATTCACAACTCTAATTACAGAGCACTGTCCGAGTATCACCACAAGAAGATAGACAAACTTGATAACTCGATGATGATAAATGTCGCCTTTGTAGCATCGAAAGCGAAACATCAGAACATCTACTCCGCGAATGCCGAGTACACTAAGGTCGCTTTATACGCGTTTTTTTTACGTGGGTTTTTTACGCGGTTTTTTTTTACGCGGATTCCGGAATTTACGCGGTATTTTTTTTGCGCGGATTTCGGTTCCTCTTCGCTCAGATTGCATAATTAACGCAGGTTTTTTTTTACGCGGCACGTATCCCCCGCGTAAAAAGCGACTTTAGTGTATTAATACAATGAAGATTATGTATCTTCAATAAGAGACACATAGAACCTACCGAAATTTGAAGAGGAAATGCCGGTAAAGTAATAAACTTCATACGAAGCTGCTCAACTGGGATAAATGTGCAATGTAGCAAGGACGTCAACCCGCCAAATAGTGATGATCTTGCTCGTACGCACTTAGTACGCTAGTAAGTTGATAGATCAAAAAATGGTCGCAGTGGTTCAGTCTTCTACAAAGGAAAAAAACAGTAAAAATTCTACCAAAGTCGTTATAAAACCTCCCTAAAATAACGTAAAATTATTCCCAAAGGAAAAGCGAGCTGGCAAACCTGATAGTTATTCTAGGGGATCTGCTGTTTTAGACATAAAAAAGGCATTCGACAGTATTTGGCGTAAAAGTTTATTGGTAACTTTTAAATTTTCCAATTTTTATAATCAAAATTTCAAAAAATCATCTTACTGATCGAAATCTACAGGTTGTCTACCAGAATTCAAATTCTGATAGATTAGCTGTCAGCGCAGATGCATCTATAGGTTAAATTTTGAGTCCAGTCTTGTACAACATATTCACTTCAGATTTTCCTGGTTCACCTACATGATGCACAAAGTCATTTTTCTGTGATGACACAAGCATTCTCGTAAAAGAAAAAATCTTCGTATCATATGCAGTCGGTTCAGAAAGGCTGAGTTTTTTTTGTAAGGCTTATGAGATATCTGAGTTATAATCAAACTACCATAATTGAAAAAAACTTAAGGGAAAACATTAAATATCAATTCCGCGCAAATCACATTGCACCGTCGGTATACATCTACGGCAAATGCCCAAACGTTTTATTACTTTATCTGGTATCATACCATTTCTGGCTGCTAACATTTTTACACAAAAACATTCAACATTGATCAAGATTCTCAGAGAATTTAAAATGTAACTGATCATATGTGTAAGAGGATTACTTTCCTATCAACTAACGCCCTCAGGTTCAGTTTTGAAACATGTCATTTGCCGACAGCAGCCAACTCCCAAACAGCTAATTCTGGTAACGATCACAAAATATATATTTTCCAAATTTATCCAATATTGACTACCGCACACATTCCCACCTCTTACCGACTTCCGTCACACCTGTTGTTGCGCACTGTAACCACATAGCCCAAAGAACACGTCCGTCACCATGATCGCCAGTAAATCTCGCATGTAAATCCTCCCAAGAAAACAGCTTTAAAAGGTAGAACATACCTACTGCCTTCAGGCCACCAACAGCTTCTTTCGTCGTGACGAACGCAATATGGGCAGGCACAAAAACATTAATCCTCATTTAATCACCTTATAATGTTGGCAGAAATTCCTCCCGTAATATCGGCCCCCGAGTGCACCGAGTTCTACTTCATCTCGACATCTTCGTACCGTTCGTCCGTGTGCGATTGGAAACGGCTCAGGCTTTCGGTTCTCTCCTAGAAACGCGCAGCTCCGCAGCAGGATCAACACCAAATTCACAACGGCAACGAACAACGAAAAAAAATCCTCGTTTCCACAAGGGATAATCCGTTATTGGTTGCAATCAAATTACTTTCTCTCGATGATTATCATGTTGATTGCAATCACTGCCTGTTCTACAGCTACCGAATCTCTGGGATCACTTCATCATAGTTTCATGCACCTGATCCACACGCCTGGACACGAGGGGGTTCTTCATGAATTCGTCATCAGCAACAACAACAATAACATCGACAGCAACACCATCACCCCAGCATCACTTTGGGTGTAATTTTCCACGTGGGATAATTTTCCGTTCGCAGTCGCGATACAGCACACTGGTCCTATCTCCCGGTTGCACTATTATTCATTTGTACTTTTATTGGAGCTATTTTGGGTCGCCCATCGTCGACGATTCATTGAATTTTATTTCACTTTTCCACGCTCTATCACCCCTCAACTTCAATGATTTTCCTGGTCCAATTGTGCACACACATTCAGCTTCAGTTTCCAATAACCATTCACGATATTTTTAATTTTCGAGCACAACGCGCCAATTGTTTTCGATTACCATACTGTGAGTTTGGAGTTTTCGTAATTTTTGTTCTGTGTTTAAACTGTTTATCACTGATAGTACTTTACTTCAATACGGGAAGCAAAGATTTATTGTTCCTCTTCACAAAATCCGTCGTCAAAATCTATTCTCCACACGACACCAAACATCACAAGTGCCGACAGCACATCGAAGAATCCGTTTGAAACCCGTCACAATCAACCGTGCGTCCCCCCAGCCACAGGCAAGCGCACATAAACCTAGCGGAGAAGCATAAAAATCACAACCCGCACCGTACATATGCTGCAGAAGCACTGACTTCCTTCCTTGTGCGGCGAGATGCGGCACCGTCGTCGTAGCTTGCAGCCGGATAGATAGAGTCGGGGCAATCCTCTCGTATTTTCGTCCGTAGACCTACATCGTCATTCATCGCACGCAGACGAAGTGAGCCCTTGTTTCACAGCGCGATACTCGCACTCGGGTTCCGCTCGGCTAGAACAGCTGTTTGGTACGATGCCAAAGGCGCGTCGGCCGAGCGGAGCGACAGTGGGAATGAAATTGTTCGGATGAAAGTGCGAAACGTTTATCGTCGCGCTAGGGTGGATACGGGAGAATTTATGTTAAATCAACTACAGAATATTTGGTTTTGTGTTTTGTTCAGAAGATTTAGTGAAAATATATGACATTGAAACACCTAATTTGGGTTATTATTGAATGAATAACTAAAATTTATTATTTTCCAAATAAAAACCGCATTCAACTTTTCCAATCAGCCAAATAAACTATTTACGCCTAATTGCCGATTAATTGTCCATTAATATTTGTACGAATATGACAATATCAATCATATTAAATAGTCTCCTGATTAATTTACTGAAAAAAGCATTTTTAAATACAGGTTGAAAACTTCCCTGCAGTAGTTCTTTATTAAATTGCATAACGCTCCGGAAAAAAAAAAACAAAATTCTTCTGTAAGTTTACTTATTTGGAATCTATTAGAAGGTTTCAGAAATTAAATATTATTAGAAAACTCTAAGAAAAACTGAGTGATAAGAGAGATAAGATAACAACAATTGTCATGAAGTATACAATCTGTGATTTATTATACTCAGCAAGCAGAGCGCGAGGTATCAAAAAATCTAAGTCAAGTTTTTTTCTCACCTGAAAGATAGGTGAAGTAGGTTCTTAAAAAGGTTCGATTGTATAATAGGTAGCTTTATAAACTCATAATTTTTTGCAATATATCTAATCTAATAAACGCGTATATAATTTCGCAATCGATTGCGATAAAGAAAGAAATCCATTGAAATTTGACTGAGTTATTATATTAGCGTTTGAAATTGAGCAATTTTCGTGATTTCATTTGGTATTCCAATTTGCACCCCTATTGCAGAATGTCAACAATATGTTACAATTAGCCATTTTTCATAATGAGATTAGTAAAAAAAGTTACAATAGTTACAGTTAAATTTGTCATGGCGCCTAGAAATAATTAAGGAATACTCAAACCAACGTATGTAGACTACTAACAGCTTGCTTGCATGCTTGAATCTCAAATCCAGGCCCGGATTTAAGGGGAGGGGAGCAAATGCTCCGGGCCTTTTGACACGAGAGGCTCCTCTAATCCAGGGCCAAACGTGAAGACAGAGCGAATATTTTTTTTTCCTCGTCACCTCTAGCGAAGCGTTAAGTCACTTCGAAATTTTCGTACCTCTAAATTTTGTAAGAAAAGAGGGTCACAGACGCCCCATGAAAAAATCTGCTTCGAAAAGAATAAATCATCAAAAAATCAAGACAATTATCAAGGCACTGAGAACGAATCGAAAAACGGGAATGAATGAGCTAAAATCACACGGTGGTATAAAAAAATCACAGGAGGGTTGTGTGCAAAGCCACGACCGCAAGGTTGAAGTAGAATACTTTTACAAGAAAGATAACCCGGCTGCTTGCGTGTCAGTCATTTCTAAATCAGATTTGTTTCGTATATACCGCTTGTTAAGCACAGTATCAAAAAATCGTAATAAACATCATACTGCTGTGCATTTGCAGCAGCATCAAACCTCAGTTGCAGTTTAATAATAACCATTCATTATGCTCTTCCAAATACATTTAGTAGCCTTGAAAAAGGGTGATTGCTGCAATTGAAACTTTCATTCAACTATTGCATAAATGCTTCATGGTCAGATATACCCGCTGCAACTATTACGCTATCCATAGCCATGCCACAGTTGTGGCCGCTATACGCTACCATTGGTATCCGCTGCGGTTTTAGATTTTCATTTCACATCCCTATGTAGCCGAACGTCTTGAGAGAAGTATTCTACTTCAAAAAAAACACAAAAATGGAATAACTTCTGAAGTAATCTAGAGTAGGGTGTATCTCTTGCTAAGTGTAACTTCCACTCAAACTAAGAATATTTCATCCCCATTTCTCAACTTTTTAAAATGACCAAATTATAAAGACTCGCTCGAAAAATAACAGAGTTAAAAGTAAGAATGTGAGCTGAGCTCCAGAAACTGAGTTCTGCCATAACTTCAATATGTAGGACTATTCGAAAAACAATCAAGTATGGGCGTTACTTACATTCGTGAAATAAATTTGCGGTTCTGTTTTTTTTTAAATATAACTCAGCCAAATATCAGCCGGTTTTGATAAAACAACGTCAATTTTAATTCATAATCGAATATTATTTTAAAGTGCAAAATGGTAGTGTAAAATTTAAGCTCAATTAAAAAATTGCATGAAAAAATATATTTGAGCTCAAAAACCATAAAATATTCCGATTGTACAAGCCGCTACATGTATTTAAAAAGATCTTTTTTCCCCCTCTCCAAAACGGCCAAATCATCAAAATCGGTTGATAATCGATTGAGTTAAATAAATTGTAGGCCGAAAAACGAAATTTTGATCATAACTTCAAGTTTTAGTGTTTGGAAAATTTCTAGTTTGATTGAAAGTTACACTTAACAAGACTTACACTAGATTACATCAGCAATCTGAAGCTATTGAAAATTCAAAAATATGTGGGAGTATGTTTTCTCATTATTATTTATTACATTCTCTCATCAAAAATTTGAGATAATAATTTGATGCCCCATTCTAAAGTACATACAGCTGTATTTGAGATTATTTTCCCAAATTTTCGTAAAACTTCGAGCACTAGAAAGATAGCTTCAGCGTTTCAAACGCTGCTCGTTATTGGTGCAAAATTCAATCTAGAAACTATAATTTGAATTGTGTTTTTCATAAATCACTGCAGTGTACGATTGCCAAAAAACTACTTAGCAATTTTCTTCGTCTTTTATTTAATTGTTTGTTATTAGTTTATTGTAAGAGCTAAGAGCTAAGTGGTATGTCTTGTCTCATTAGTTCTTACGTTGCACCCAAACAAAATTAAAAGTCTCGAAGAATATTTCGGAAGATCCTATCTAACATTTGTATACAAAACCTATTTTTTGTTTATTTATTCAAAAGAGCTTCTTGTCTAAGCGTTTGATCGAAAAAAAGTAATAGATTTTTGATTTTCATAAAAATTATGGAGTATGCGAAAAAACGTCCAATTTGAAAAATTATAGGAGGTTGTTATTCGAGGCTCGACCTCATGACGTAGGGTAGGACTACGGTATTTTTCCATATTTTCATGCTTCGGAGAAATCGGAATTTACGCGTTTTTTTTACGCGGATTCCGGAATTTACGCGGTATTTTTTTTTTTGCGCGGATTTTGGTTTCTCTTCACTCGGATTGCCAAATTAACGCAGGTTTTTTTCTACGCGGATTCCGGAATTCACGTGGTTTTTTAGGCGGATTCCGGTATTTACGCTTTTTTTTTACGCGGATTCCGGAATTTACGCGGTTTTTTTACGCGGCACGTATCCCCCTCGTAAAAAGCGACTCTAGTGTACATTGCGAGAATTGAGATGTTCGAACAAATTCTTAATATATTCGTTTATTCACTAAACTGCTTTGCAAACAACTATCGCTGTAAAACTGTAATATTTACAAAAATCTGACGTCGTATGTCACCGATACGGTCTTGGAATGAAAATGATGGTAAAATATTCGAACGGTACCTTTTGTATCAAGGTTTCGTCAGTTGCTTGGGAAAAGGGCGGAGCGCAGCAGAATAGGAAATGGCAAGAGAAGCAAAACATTTTGAAAAGCTGCACCAACCTCGATCGAAAAATGAACAGTAAGAAAATAAGCGAGAATTCGATTACAAGCTTTTTTATAGCTGTGAGAGAAAAAATCCAACTACCTACTTCAATTACGTAATTCAAGGCACCAAATGATGCCAGTTGCCGAAGATTCATGTACTCTGTTTTTTCGGGCAGAATTTCTAGACATTTTTGATACTTTTGCAGCTACCAAATACTCTTTAACAGCCCCCAGATATAGAGGTGAAACCCGGCACGAGATGACCGGTACAATTTTGCCTTTTCTTTATTTGCGCGATCAGCACCTAGCGTCCGTATGATACCGGTACGGTTTTGAAATAAAAATGATGGTAAAATGTTTGAATGTTATATCAAGGTTTCGTCAGTTACTTGGGAAGAGGGTGAAGCGTAGTATATTAGGAAATGGCAAGGAAAGTAAAAACATTTTTGAAAGCTGCACCGACCGTGATCGAAAAATAAACACTAAAAGAAAAAGCGAGAATTCAGTTATCAGCAACGGTTTGCAAAAGGAAAAAATTCAAAAGGTGCCAGTTGCCGATGATTCAAGTTCTATGGTTATTTCGGACCGAATTTCCAGCCATTTTTGGCACTTTTGCAACTAGCAAGTTCTTCTTAACAGCCAGCAGATATACGAGTGAAACCCGGCACGAGATGACCGGTACTATTTTGGTTTTTTCATTTTCACGACCAGCACCTAGCATCCGTATGAAATCGGTACGGTTTTGGAATGAAAATGATGGTAAAATGTTTGAATGGCACCTTTCATAAATTAAAAGTGAGCGTGCGTACTGGAGCGACTGAAACAACAACAACAAATTGTTCCAAAGTCAGATCGGCTGTATACTTTAGTGTCGGTTGGGCTTGGGAATTATCCCTTTTAGTTTTTAGGCGGACTTCGCAAAAAGCTTTATAAACATTTTAAAAGCTTTATAAACATTTTAAAAGTTTTTATTAAAGCTGTTTAGAGGTTCAAATGAAAACCGTCTAAAGGCGGCATTGTGCACTAGAGAGTAAAGGTAGTCGGTTGCTCGGTATGATTTGGACAATCCATGTTATTTATCAATTTTTTCAATAGTGTCTTAATCAATTGGTTGTTTTTGTTACTACAACTCAAGCGAAAAAAAAGTTCTGACCAATTGATGCTAAAAGCTCGATAATCTGATAAAAAATGACTGAAATATAAGCGCTCAAACCCTGTCCACTTTTTCCATGGTTGAACTTATTGTTTCACGATTTCAGGCACCTAACATCCAGATAGACGTAGTCCTACGTCAATCATACAATATCACACAGCTCTCTGATTGGACCTTTGTCTATTATTTTGGCCTGTTACTCGAACAAAAAGTTTGACAGTTGCAGATTGAAAGCGAGAAAAGGAAAATAAAGTTGCAATCGCAATCCACAGAAGCCGCCGGAAATGTAGCGGTACGGACGACAACCATAAACCTGACAAATTTTAATATTTAATAATTTTCATGGTAAAATTACTGTCCGTGGTAGACTCAACAACAAAAAACGTAAAACATTGTAATGACAATAAAACGTTTGCAAGCCTACAGTAAAAGTACCATATTTTTTCTGCTTACAATAAAATACATTAGGGGCCATCCACATACCACGTGGACAGATTTTTACTGATTTTGATTGTATTATTTATATTTGTGATGTATTATTTATATTTGTTTTCTCCAAATTATACAGTATTAGGGCGAGACTAACAAAATATAACCCCAATGCACAACAAGGAGAGAGAAGTTTAATCGAAAGCAAGTGAACACAGCCGTTTCACTCTCCACCGAGTCGAATTATCACGTGCTCGCTCGGGGCCGCAAAACGAACACCGAAATCCGAACGCGAACCGAGCGTCTAGCACGAAAAGTGTGATTCGGAGAAACCGGCTTACGTTTCGCTCTCCCTGCGTTTGACTTTGTTTATGTTTTCAATTTGCGGCTAGAACTTGTATACACTTATGCTAACACGATTTTCTTTCGCTCTTTCTCTCTCTTTTCTGTCCGCTACTCACTACTCACCCGGTTCGGGGTTCTCGATCGGTCGTTGTCGTGCTTTCACATCCTGCTGGCCCACGTTACAGCATAAGCAAGGAGGGTTTCTGTTCCACCGGCAGCATAAACCGGGATTGCACAGCGAAACAAGAAACAAACCGAACGATGCTGGACCAAACGCCGCATGAACTTGAACATTATTTATTGTTTACATTATTTTCCCCCTTCTTCATTCGTCATCGTCTTGGTAGGTTTCCTTGCCTATGCGAAGGGCAAAGCAGCAGCAGCAACCAGCGAGAGATCTATGATGTTTCCTTGCTTTTGCTGGTTGGCCTGCACAAAAGAAATAAGAAGCAACATACAGGCAGGACTCGTACCGGGAAGGATCGTTAGGATTGGCCCGATCCGTCTGGTGGAGTGTAAACGCAGCTATTAAGCCACTTGAGATTGCAGCAGGATAAACAGGAAAATTTCGGTTCAATTGCAGTGCGCAGTAAGAGCTTCAGGTGTTATACAAATATCGGATGCATTCCGAGAAGCTGCGCAAGGGTCGGGTTTTCTCTTCTCTTTCTTCTCACTTCTCAAGAGATGCTAATTAAAAACTGTTTTGAAAACTTTATGAATTTGGTTGCGAACAATAAAAACGTCG
This sequence comes from Wyeomyia smithii, assembly GCF_029784165.1. Lineage (NCBI taxonomy): Eukaryota > Metazoa > Arthropoda > Insecta > Diptera > Culicidae > Wyeomyia > Wyeomyia smithii. The sequence continues at coordinate 63,762,666 of NC_073696.1, forward strand.
TTAAAACCAGAATGTCGCAGAGGTAAAAAAAATCTTCACTTGCATTTGTTGTTTTTATTTCCAGTTTCACATTTCGACGTAAATGACAATTGAATACTACCAAGCAACAAGATTAATGAACTTTGTTAGCTTATCAGACAAATCAAATGCAGTCTCAGTCATACTGTGAAGCAGAACGAGAGTCAGAGTTTTCTTCCTACACCGCTTCAGCATCGCATCGAAGTATGTTCTTGTCATGCTCTATCGGGTGTTCCCCCATCGAAGAATTATGTTCTCCTGATAACGGCTAAATTGTGAATTAATGTAACTACTTAGCACAAACGCGCTTCGTGCATTCTTGTTTATTAACAGCTGCTCACTGGGAATAATATATGGAACATTGGCGGCCCGTCGCGCGCACGGGGCAGACCGAGAGTTAAAATAAATGAATAACGTTTTCTTTCGTCAGATTAAACCGAAATCATTGGCATCGGTCGAGACGATGAAGGCGACGATGACGACGACGACGACGACGAAGGCTGAAGAAGATTTTATGGCCCCGGCGCGAGGGGCGATTTAACCTGTGACTGCAGAGGTTGAATCTCCATCAGTGAGATGAGGAATTCCTTCGCCGTTCTCTAGATCAAGATTATTTACGATAACAGTCGGATTCACTTTATAAATTTTGATGTTTTTATTGTCGAGTAAAGTGATCATCGGCGTGGAAGCAGAGTGGAAAGAAAGTTAATCTCAGGATTATTTGGATGAAGGCCATAACATTCGACAGAAGAGCGTGTTTTGGTTCCGTTGAATTAGTAGAGCAAGCAGTCAAAATAGTAATGCGAACTCGTTGCCATTGACAAATCAAACAAGCTTTAAATCAGACTAATTTAAGAAACAAGACTTTATATGCTGTAAGTGACGTAACCTTCCGATTACTTTCTCAACCGGAATTCTGTGTTAATCAACAGTATCTACCGCAAGCAAATACATTAATCATGGCACCTGATTCATTCCTAAATCTATCCTTTTAAACTCAGAAATTCGACACTACTCGCGGCTCTTAATTCCTTCTTCTCTTTGACAGCTTATCGTCCGGAAGAAGCACCACTTCCCGTTCCACCCCTCAGGCTTCCTTCGTTAATCATCACCGTTAATCTACGCACAGAACACCCTCGATGAAAACTCACTTATTCACGGTTATGAAAAAAAATTATCATAAATTGAATGGAAGACGCAACTCACCGAGTTCCGTGCCGACCGGCATCCGTCGTAGCATGGAGCATGGGGAGAGGCGACGAAGGATATCATTTACACAAAATATTCTCCTCCTGCTCCTGCTTCACACACACGCACGCACATTACTTGCAGCACGCCGGTCTCGAAACTCGATTTCTTAAGCGCTTTTCTCCCGCAGGTTTTTCATATTGTTGTTCAAGACAACCCAGCCTGAATTCTAGTAGCGCAGCGACCTGGGTCAGCGAGGAGCACAGAAAGGAGCCGTTCTTCGAGCTTCTATAAAATGTTCATTTTTCGCGGCAACCGGCACCACCGACCGCGTGCGATTAAGATTGCTTATCTCCATTAATCAAAAACAAACGCGCCGCCGACAAACGCACCATGGGACGACAACACCGTCCGCGACGATGGAACGATTCGTCAAAGGATCGTTAATGCAACCGCGTACCTAGGATACGGCATATACGCCACCTAACGAAACCATCGAGCGCCCTTCAAAGATTGCATTAGCCTGGCTCGAAGAAGAAAGTGTGGATTTTATGCTTCGAGGGTGGTCCGAGCGGTAGCAGGTGAACTGTCAAAAGAAGTTATAAAAACTGTTTCTTTTGTCTGTTCGTTCGTCTTGAAAAGTGGAACCCTTCGAATTTAGTCGTTCTTCTTTCAACAAGAGAACAAGAAGCAAAACGATGAGATTAGGAAAAGTCTTAAAGGCGAGGACAACACTGATGAAGCTTTCTTACTGATTAAGTAAAGGTGCAGTACGCAGTTGCACTTGATTTTTAATGTATTTTGTTAACGCACGTTAAAACTTTACATGATAAATTGTTGTTGAAAAGGTGTAATGTACAAGATTTGTATTATATGATAGTTATCACAACCCTCTTTTATTAAGTGGTGAGAAATATGGAAAGGTTAAATTTCAAACGGTTGGGTCATCTCTCGAACGCTGACATCAAAAAAGATAGGCGAAACGATTCGAATCACCATGAGATTCAGTTGTAAGCGCCAAGCAATGAAAATCAGTGCTGAGAATATTCACTGTCATGATATTCAAAAGCAGCGATTTTCAGCCTTCTTTATATTAATAATCAAACTACCCATGCGAACCTTGATATTCATGATACCAAACAACCGATGAACCCCGTAACATTCATGTTGATATTTTGATCGTCAAAAATGGAAATCATTTAAAAATAGTGAAAATCAAAATTAGCTCATTCCACAATTTATGCTGTACTGTGCGGTGAACAGTGTCTAAACAGACTTTCACTACTTGGATTGATAATCACCGAAGTTTCTCTGAATATCATTACGAGACGTTTAATATTCATTCCACTGTTCTGTCATTGAATATGATAAACGATATTCATGCATTGTCGCAATGAGCATAGGTTCCTGAGTTGCATCAGAAAATAAATGTGATGACACTGAGAACAATTCAGTTCATTTACTCGTGAATAAACATCGATATTCTAAGGCACTGATGAAAATAATATAAATGCGTTCTCGCAGTGCAAATATTGTCGTTAGATCTCTTCCTACTGAGCAGTTCCACAAAAAATGTCCCAGTTTTAATATAATAAAAACTTGCTTTTTTTTTCAAAAAAATTATAACTTATTTTTCTGATTCCTCCATGATTGAGCAGTTTTCAATGTTTAGTTAATCTTTTGTGGTTTTCACAAAAATAATAGATTTCCGAAAAAAATATTAATATTTGTAATCATCAATACCTTCCCAACATAGCATTTTTCATTAGCTTTTCAAAAACAAGTCGTGCTTCGAAACATTAAACAAATAGCACAAAACGACATTTGCGCTTAGAAACGTCAATGCAAAATTTCAGCCAAATCGAAAATGGTCGATTAATTGGTTGCCCGTTTTTTGTGGAATTGCGCTACTGACTCGTACGGTTGTGTACGGCAATCGCACAGGGTTTCATTTTCGGTAACTTTGTGCTCTAAATTAAAGCGTTCTCACGTTTAATCTAAGTAATATACTTTATTTTGAGAAGTTTCCATGTATTTTATTACGCTTTTTTTAAATAGACGATTCAATGCTGTGTTCACCTAGAAGTGTCATGATGGATTTTTTGTGTCTTCAAGTAAGTTGATGCTTTTGCTATCAATTTTGTCGGAGATGTCAAATTTATATTTAAAAAGATAACTAAGTCATCGAAAATTCACTCAATTTTTTACCGTTATAGGTTTTTCTAGAGTCAATTATTCATTAGTGTGCATGGAACGCAGGTTGATATTCAAAAGATCATGAAATTGTTTGTTTGCTATATTTCGATTGTTTTCATGAAAAAAATTCTTTTGCATGAAAATTCGTACTTTTTGGCGTAGTCTTACGTCTTACGGTAACAGAGCGGTTCAAATTAAAAAAACCGAAATCATCGCGAGCGGAAAATTTTCCACTTTAAAATGCTTGAAACTTAGATAATTCCCAACAGATGTCCTTCTATATTACAGCAATTGATCGTTGTTGTTGTTTTGCTCGTGCTACGGTTCATAACAGTTCAATTAGCGGACTTGGAGGTTCGATTGAATAAGTTGCACCAGAGACGGTTTGGTGAAGAATGAATACTTTATTTTTCCTAATGTTCTTACAAGTCTCCTACTGGAGACACTTGAAGCACCGATATCTATGTATGCTATGTACACGATCACATAATCGATGATCGTGTAAATGCGAAAGAGAGAAAGATATATTCACTGAAACTTCATGACTGTACTCTTGGTAACAGCATGATTCAATGAATCAGAAATGCGACAGTTCTGTTTTTGTGTCGCTCCAAATTCCAGGCATTGAACTGAAGGTTCGATGCCTGGTAGAATTGACCTTCTCAGCATGTTTCCACTGGTGTGGTCTGCTGGAAGTGCACAATCGAAACTCATGGTAACGACATGTGGAACACACATGCAACACTCGCTTGAGTGCACAACAACACGCCTAGCACGCCTACCGGAAGTATAACTCGCGTCACGTATAAAAGCTAACATGCAGATCACTGCAGCAAGAGGATGGTTTACTGGAAGCAAGCAAAGCTGTGGCATGCGCAGCAGGCGGCGATTTCAAATATAATATGTTTATATAATTTTTGCTGCAACACCCGCTCATTCGACTGCAGTTTTCCATAGCTGACGAACCAGTAGAGAAAATAGGCGGACGACGTTAGTAATTAGAGATTACCTTCCACAGCGCTAGATTTTGAATTTTCTCCTCTGTGTGGGAAGCCCTTTTTCTTTTTTAAAGCAGAATTTAGTTCCCTCTGAGTAAGGGCCGATTGTAATTTGTACTCGGTAGAAGTAATGAAACAATTTACTTTGAGCTAGTGTATTTCGTAACAGCTTTAGGTTAGCATTAGCTGCTGCCCCAGCGTGCTTGGCTAACTCTCCAGACAACAGTCAACTTCGGAAGTCTGAACTTGGTTACTTTGCTACTTGTCTTCGGGGATATCTCAGCGATATGCTTGTTAAAGGTTGTACTATTAACGAAATACTAATTTTCTTCGTGAACAACGATTGTCTGTATACCTACAAACAGTGCGCAACGCAATCCATCCCTTTTTTCACATTCCAACACCTACGCTGCGTCGCCTGTTTTTTGTATTTTGGACGCAGAACTACATTTTTTAGCCTGCCACATAGGAGCGTAAATTGAAAATATATTAACAAAAAGGGGCCGAAACTTGACATTTTTTAATGATTATTAGATGATTTGTTTTCAACCGATTTTCTGCATTCTTGTTGCAATCGATGAGAAAATTACACACACATCCGTCCAAATGCAGAAAGATGTTATTAGATTATGCCAACTATTGTTTTGTTGAAAATTGTTAAGCCTTGTTGAAACGAAAATTACGTTCTACGATGGGTCACTTACTGAATTTCCTTAAATAGGTCGCCAGAATAGTATACCAAGTTGGCCGTAGCGTAGCAGCAGTATCAGCTGGATTTCCGAATTTGCTTCCGGCTTAAGCAAATCAATTACCGGTTGGTAACATATCTCAACAGCTGCTCGGTAGCAGCAAATGTTTCGATTGACGTAGAACGGTTGTCGGTTGAAGGCTTCGGCACATCAATATCTTGATCGACAGCCAAAACACTGAACAAGATTTTGCTGTAATAATTGGAATATCTTCACTATACGTAACTTATTGAAATTGAGTTTAAAATTTGGTACATTCAAACAATCAAAAGCTCGCGAGATCAGGAGGAACGCAGCACGTTACCAAAGGCCATGTGCATTAGGGTGGCAGCAAAAGAGTCATGTCAAATTTTCAAAACCGACCATGTACATTTTGTTCAAATTTCAGCTCAATCGGACATGATTTAGGTGTGCCTCAAAACGCTTAAAGTTGCGATTTTTCGACCTTCGAAACACTACCGAGGGGGGAGTACAGGAAATTGGAAAAATCGTTTTTTTTTCGATGACAAATGTCTTTAAAATGCATCAAACGTCGAGATCTGGTGTTATCTCGAAAATACTACAAGGTATACAGCCCTAGGGTTGTATGAAATGATGTCGTAGGACCGTAATTACTTCAATTACAAACACAATAAATTCGTTTGTTCAGTGATTTACTTATTTTAACTCTCAGTCTTTCCTTCATTTTTTTGAGAAATATATTTAGTTACACTCGAAAGAATCTCATTTACACAACAATTACAACGAAGTTGAAGTTAAAAAAACTCATTTTTATTTTTTGTTTCAGAAGTTTGTTTCATTTGCTAAAAATTACATTGACTGTATTACGAAAACAGCTAATATAAGTATATTATTTTATTTGTAAAGTTAAAAATACAAAAATATATAACAATGTTGAAATGTGAAAAAAGAAATTCCGAATAGATCTTAGTAAATGGACAAAAAATTCACAAACTCTCGCCGGCTCTTTCTCTTTTATAAATTAGTGTTTTCAGGAACTTACTCGTTCGGTATTATATCGGTAACGATTATTTAGTGAATATCGAAGATAAAAAATAAATGAAAATAACTCGGTACTGTTGCTTTCACCAGCATGTTTTCTTTCAAGACAACAGTTTCTATTACGCTCTAACAGCAGGTTTAGAAATTGTTCAAGCAGAGGGGTTGTTTCAAATTTTTAGAAAAACCTTTACATTCGAGACATCAAATTAGTCAAGGTTCATGAAAGCAAACATAATTTGACCCATTGAGACGGGGAGACTCTGATTTTTTTTTTTTTCATAGTGATACTGAGAATATCACAGGGAATGGTTGGTGTCTATTCATGTCGTCTGTCATTTTCAATTTTACAGAATGCATACCAGTATAGTAAACAAAGACGTATTCCCACGTCAAAAAATTATTGACCGAAAATCGACCTTCTGGGACTTACTGAGCAAGGCTTAATATGGAATATTTTAAAACGGGTTTCTTAAATGATTCACAGCTCGTTCAAAACCAAATGTAAATTATTTTATTGTTCATTAGGTATCACAAACACGGTTTTCATTAGGGTGGTTCATTTATTTTTTTACTAGGGTGGTTCTAAACACAATTAAAATTTAATTTGAAAGGGAAAAATGCTTATATTTATTTGTCTATTTGACATCTTATACTTGATATACCACAAGGATGGACCAACTAGTTTTCCGGAAGGGTAATGGCAACTACGCAAACTATGAAATTTCATGATATTTAAAAAAAGAGCGTTGTAACCTCTTAATCCTCAGTTACACGCACTGTTATGTTTTTTTTTATTCTCGCTTATTTTCCGTCGGTCTAGTTCCGCCACTGTTGTGGCCAATCACCGACGCCCAGGGAGGCGACTCCACACCCTAACTCACGACCCGTTTATTAACGGACCGGCGCCACAGCTTTACTTCCTCATGCGATGGAAGGCGTGATCCCAGAGATTTCTCGCCTCAGAAAATCTCCCGGTGTCGGCTAGGATTGAATCTAGACCAGTTGGGTTGGTTGTGCGTGGATCACGCCACCTCATAACCATCGGCACCTATGTCGGCGGTGAAATTTGAACCCAGGCGTCGAGCGTGGTTGGCGGAGACGTTACCAACCACACTAGGCCCCCGCTCTCTTATGTTTTATACAGAGCTATTTATAATTTCCCATTTTAAAATATTGCTAGTCATGGCACGAGTAACGCAACGGTAATTACCTAAGTTTACTACTATGATTGCTTTTTCCTATTTCAAAACAATAAATTTCATTTCAATTGTTTTTGGAACCACCTTAGTAAAATAAATAAATGAACCACCCAAATGAAAATCAAGTTTGAGAAACCAAATGAACATTAAAATAATTAACATCTCGTTTGGAACAAGATGTGAGTCATTTAAGAAGCCAGCTTTTATAATATGTTATATTAAGCTTTCGATTGCTCAGAAAACGGCCAAGTCCCAGAAGGTCGATTTTCGGTCAAAAATTATTTTTCGATATAACACCAAATTTACAACATTTTATGCATTTTTAAGATATTTGGCATCGAAATTTTTTTTCGATTTTCCTAATTTTCTGTACCCCTCCCTTGGTAGTTTTCGAAGGTCGAAAAATCACAACTTTGAGGCACTTCTAAATCATGTCCGGTGAAATTTTGCACAGGTCATTATTTTGGGCCAATGAACAAAATGTACATGGTCAGTTTTTGAAATTCGACTATGAATTTTTTTTTCATACAAGCATTGCCACCCTAACGTGCATTCTTGCGCTAGAATGCTTTTCGGGAAAGACAGTTTTTGCTTTCAACAGGATTCAGCACCAGCGCATAAGGCATTGATCGTTCAGAAATTATGTAAGCAGAGTTTGCCTCTTTTCATCAGTTTACCTAAATGGCCTGCATCGTCACCGGATTTGAACCCGCTAGACTTCAGTATCTAGGAATAAATGCTAGAAAAGTTGGACGGCGTTAGACATTCGAGTTTGACATTAATAAAACGGTTTTGGTGAAGATTTGGGACGAATTGCCGAACGAAGCTGTGCGTGTGGCTTGGCTTGCAGCTTCCGTATCCGCTGGCTCTCCGAATTTGCTTTCGGCTTAAACAAAATATTTGCCCGGTTGGTCACATGTCTCAGCAGCAGCGCGTAACTTTTCAATGTGTTTTGTCAGAGTGCCTTTTTTCCCCACTTACGGGGTAGCACAAAGGTTGCGATCAGCATATTGGATTTTGAATTCGAGCGGTCTTGAGCGCTAGACTTTGGTAGTAAATACTTCCTTATTCTGTCAGTCAGTAATATCGTATTTTTATGTGCCAACTAAAAGCCGATTGCACTCCAATAGCACGTGAGAAGCACGACAATTGATGCCATCATGACGATTTGGGATATTGCTTGATTGAAAAAGGTTCATAAAATTTTTCTCAACCGCGTGAAGCTTCTAGATCACATTCGTGTATTTCGCATTCCAGCACGCCACAAAACGTGTGAAGAAATGTATTATTCTCATACAGACTCTCACCGTTTATTCAATAAAAAGTTTCTTGATTTTAGCAAGCAATAGTAAATTGTATGATTGTATTAACGAAACAATTTTATTATTGCGTTAGTTAATAGTGTGCGTAGTTCTACGTCGATTATGCGGTCGTGTCTTGGAAAGAACCTCCTACTTTTTTTCTTGTTGGGTATGTTCATCGCTGCGATCAAGTTTTTAATATTTTGTGACATATTCCCCTTTTTTAATCTGGCGTAGTCTAAGTTTTTGCGTAGGTCCTCTCCGTAGGTATGTTATAAAATCACACTAGTTTTTTCATCAAAATGGTAACAGTTTTTTTCACCATCACAAAACTATTTCGTTCATCTGCAAGTTATATATAGTCATGCTTGTCTTTTCTCCTCAGAAAACCTCTAGAGTGCAGGAGAACATCTTGCACTGCGGAAACAACTGCCGTCACACTAAAGAGCAAATCAATACGCTCATGCTAGAAGAGAGCGACAAACGATTTTTATCTGTTGAGCTACCTGAACGCACGGCGGTGAAATCTGAAATCTCTCTCTTGCGAGACAATGAACTATGGTGTAATTTTTTACACGTGTGGACATCACGCACAATAATTACACTGCAGAGCTATCTGCGGTGCGTTTCACAGTTGGTTTCTTGAGCATGGCAGAAGAGGAAAAGAGATTGGGAGAAAAAATAAACTGCGTTGCTCGTGCCGGTCGAATTTACTCTGGTGGAATTCGTTCGTAGCTAGACGAGGACTACATTCTTGCACGGTTGTTTTTTTTCACCTTCCGGACTACTCGCCAGTGGACACTGTTGTGTTTTTCTGCGTTTTCTCTGTAGAGTGATTCACCCTTCTTGTTTCTATCAGATGTGGGGTGAGCTGGAAGTGTGTTTGTCTCTCTGTAAGCTCGTTGAGACACTTTGGAGTGGGAAAGAAGCAGTGTGGTGAAAGCATTTACTACACGCAGGAACATACTGGAAGGGAAGTACGCGGTGAATTTTTTCTCCTCTCCTTTCACATACTGAGGAGAATGACAAGCATGTGTGGAAATTATGCACGTTGGTGCTGGAATACCAGTCTATCTGGCGGTTATAATGGATATCACGCTGAGACAATAATAATAAAGCGAGAATAATCCCGCGTCATCTGCAATTTCAGATGACGAGGAATTCAGCAAGATTCTATCCGGTATCTCTTTTGTCCGGGGAAATGTTCTGTCGAATATCCAAGCTCGCTGCTCCGAATAAACGGGATAGAAGACATAATTTGATTGATTCCCAGCTTTTTTGAAAGTAAACAGCGTTTCAAAAAGTTTTTACCTATAACCTCCATCGAGTAGGAGAAGATTCCTCTCACGGTGCATTGCTTTAATAGTAAAGTGGTACCCTACCTACAACCTTCAAAGTTATTTTCGAATGACTTAAAGTCAATTAAACAACGCTTCTTTTAAAGTTGACCAATCATTTAGTAAAAAAAAAGAGTTTAAAGAGAATAATTATAGAAATTTACTGCTTCACACCATTAAATTGGTTAACCCCAATCTAGTGCATCTCCAAACCTATAGAAATACATTGACATAAGGCAGGCTATCGTAATTATATGTTAACTTTTACGGTAGTGTCTTATACACAACCTATTCTGTTTTTGTTTTTTTGTTATTTCTAAAGATAGCGTTCCATAATTTTTCACGAAAATATGATCCCATGGAAGCCGCAAAATTTTGCTGAGTAATAGAAAAATATTAAAATAATGCGAAAACGTTATAACAAAAAATGTGAACTTATGGTCAAAGTTTAACGCACATTTTGGCTGCTAGCGTCTGCCTCTTGAATGCTACGGCTTTATAATATCTTCGTAGCTTATTTGAACCATTTTTTAAACTAAAGAGTTAATTTGCAATTCTACCACAGCGTCGATATCACATCGGCAGAAACACTATCCTGTACAGCTGAGTCAAAATTAATTGTTATTAGTATCCTTGACAATTCGTCAAACTATTTGTAGTTTTACGACAAACCTGCGTTTGTGCAATTGAGTATACATTTTCTTATTAGTCCAGAATTTGATGAATTTTAGTGTTTTCACTTGACTTCACCGATAAAAAATGTATTTATCAAAAATTACCGACTTAGCAAAACCCTCGAACAGCAATCTGAAGTTTAGGCCTAAACGATTGCATGAACATGTATCTAGAATTACATATTCACAAAATTATTTCTTGCTGAACCATCGAAATGCATTCAAAACGATACAACTAAAAATGTTACATTACCCCTAATGTGAACTCGTGCCGAAATCTCTCCACTCGTTACAATGATAAATTAACTATTTCACTGTTCGTGCCATCGGCTGATAAGAGCTTACGGAGAGCTAACTCCCTTCGCGGATGACACGCCGGATTTACCGCCAGAACTCCGGAACACGAAAAAGGAGGAGTATCAGAAACAGTTCAATTTAGCTTGACAAAAGCGGTCGAGCAAATTTATGCACGCTGCTAATTCACCCGTACCCCAACCGGATGGTGGGTGGGTGGGCGCTGAGGTTGGTGGATGAAATAGAACCCCTTTCTGCTTACCAAGCGACTTGGACTAATGTGGTTTCGTTCGGGGGTATCTTTTTTACAAGTTTGCATGCGGCAGCATTGTGCATACGATGGTTTACCAATTCTATGGGGAATTTGAAGTAGCCTTCGCAAGCGGCGTGTTTTTTGTCCCAGGAGTTTTCAGCTCTGGCGATAATGATACGTCGTCACGGTGAAAGCATTATTTGATTTTGATTGTTTAGCGTAGTCTCCCCCTAGGGTTTGTCGCTACTGGAAATGGGAAAATAATTTGGGGTGGATTGCCCCGCGGAATGTCATCAAAAGCATGCCACTGTGGGTCGTACGTCATTTATCATAATTCGTCGATAAGTGAATGCACGTGGCTTTGGAGATTGCAAGGCTTGTATGAAATTAGCGAAAGCCTAATTTTATGGTTACGTAATTGTTGTGCTACCAATACTTTACTGCATTTTCTCGCAAATTACTGTAACTGTTACATTCAGAATAGGCTACACCGGAGATGAAAAACAGACATCTTGTTTATTGTGCTGGCTGAAAAGCCATTCTAGCATCTAGCAGTCTAATAAATCAAAGCTTCTCATGGCAAGAAAAAAACAATGACCCGAAAAAACAACCAAACAAACGCTTTCGGGAAACGTTCTTTTGCGTCCTTCGTCCGAAATGTACTTTCTGAGCCCAACCAGCAAACAGCATGTGTATCATCTTCATGGGAAAAGGGCCAAATACAGGAATAAAGCTTCATTCAATTTTTCGCAAAACAACAATGCCAGCGAGGTGTCCTGCTTTCAATTCATCAAACTCCCAAGAATCCAGCGGCGGCTGTTGCAGCCTCAGTCAAACAACTCCGGTTTTTCTTCTCAGCTATTACACACTCGCCAAATGGAAACGCTTTTTGTGTCACTTTTCGAAAATCGAATTTTTTATTTCCTATACCCACCGTTCCTGTGAGCTATTGTGTCATCCGCATAAAAGAAGAATATTCATTCAGAGCTGCAAGTCCTGTGGCCGAACTGTCCACCTATCAAAGCAATGATTTATACCCGTAAAACCTTGAACAACGGTACGGAGCTGTCGCTTGAAATTTGCTACATTGGACGAAAACTATTTTGCCCAGCCAGGTAGGCCGCTTCTGGGCTCCGCTCTCTTGTGTTGTTTGACTTTCAAAGGTAATTTTCCAAAGAGATGAATCCTGTGATAGACAGATAACATTAAACGGAGAAACGGATTTCATGTAACGCATGGCTTGATTAATGATCTTGAAAGAGTTTGTTTTTGTCCGATGCTTAACAAAGCGAGTCGCATCTATCCATCGGATGGTGTGGGTATCAAAGGTAGCTAAGAAGGAAAAGCAAAGGTAACGCAATTCTTTTTTTCGGTTGCTTATTGAGTACCTGCTTTTAAGTGCTCACTTCCTGAGTGGTTTGTTTCGCATGGATTTTAGTAGTAAATTAAATGCTGCACTGAAAGTTTAAGTGCTTATATACAAGATGATTTAAGAAAATTCTTCTTAATTTTTCAAACCCACCAATAATCACGTTGTTAAGATAAACGGTATGATCTTAAATTTGTCTAATCAAGTTAAATACTTAGGACTAATTCATGATAAAAATGTTACTCTAAAGAAACATATTGAGCATGTTCAATCAAAGCGCAAAAAATGTATAATATGTTTATATCCTTTTATCAACAGGAGTTCTAGACTTGTCTCAAAAATAAACTGGTGGTTACAAAAAAAAAATTCTGACCAGCGATGTTATACTGTTCCGAAAATTATATATACATTTTCTTTCTTGAATAAAACAGAAATACAGGATTTTTCGGGTCATTTTATTCTGAAATATAGATAATAAGTGTTTTCTTTCCAGTTTCAATTCAAGTTCTGATTATTTTTCGTAGGATACGCTAGTTATCTAATTTTTCTCTTAACACCACTCATAAGCTTTTGCACAGTGTGTTCTCCGACCATTTTTACCACTTTAAGCCAATCTTTTTTAAATTTTTCAACATTGTCCGCTGGTTTGACATATTTCCTCAGCTTTGCTTTGGTCAAAGCCCAAAAAGTTTCAATAGGGCGAATTTCAGGGCAGTTTGGAGGATTCATCTCCTTTGGGACACATGTGACATTATTTGTTTCATACCACCCTAGTGCATCCTTAGAGTAATGGCAGGAAGCAAGATCGGGCCAAAAGATTGGAGGATTGTTATGCTGCTTAACCATGGGTAACAACCTTTTCTGCAAACACTCTTTCACGTAAATTTTACCATTCATTGTGTCATTCGTAATGAATGGACGAGATATTTTCCCACATTCACAAATGGCCTGCCAAACCATTACCTTCTTGCCGAATTTTACGGTGTAAATGGCTTTCACTAGTCCAGGGACATCCTTTCCCTTCGGTGATGTATAAAATTGCGGTCCTGGTGGAGTCTTATAGTCCAGTTTTATGTAGGTTTCGTCATCCATGATAACACACCCCATTTTTTTAGTCAGAAGTTTGTCATAAAGCTTCCGAGCTCTCGGTTTCACAGATATAGCTTGTTTTGGATTTCGTTTTGGCTGCTTCTGATTCCGACGGGTCTGCAGACCCATTCTTCCCTTGGCACGCATAACGTTACTCGCCGAGGTTCCAAGCTTTCTCGCCACATCTCGTACTGATACTGAAGGATGCCGCTTGTAGTATTCCTTAACCATTTTGTCCATTGTGGGATCAACAGGCCCGGGTTTTCTACCCCGTCTTGGGGCATCAGTAAATGTGCACTCTTCACAATACTTCCGCAATGCGGTTTGAACTGCTCCGACACTTACACCTTCTTCTCTGGCTAATTTTCTTATAGAAAGACCACTCACGGTGCCCCATTTGTGCACAATTCGCTTTCTTTGCTCGGGAGAAAGGCCACGCATTTTCAAAATTTCGCACTAAATGTTAGAAAAAATGACAGCATCTGTTTCTTTTGGATGTAAACAACAGGACGCAGCCAACGTTTGGTTGAATCGTAAGTGTATTTATAATTATCGGAACGGTCTATAGGACAACGAGGAGCTATGTATGGTTCTTTAACACACAACACAGTAAGTAGGAGGGTAGAAAACTAAAATTACTACGTTCTTAATGGGGACGGGACACGAGGCATATGGACGCTAGGCATATGGATGTTAGGCATAGTATGCTAGGCATACAGACGCAAGGCATAATGGATGTGAGGCATAATGGATACGAGGCATATTGCCACAAGGCATAACGGACGCGAGGCCGAATGGACACAAGGCCGAATGGACACAAGGCCGAATGGACGCGAGGCCGAATGGACGCGAGGCCGAATGGACGCGAGGCCGAATGGACGCGAGGCCGAATGGACGCGAGGCCGAATGGACGCGAGGCCGAATGGACGAAAGGCCGAATGAACGCGAGGCCGAATGCGATGTTGTACGATCGCATGAGATCCAATTATGTAGTTCAGGTGTAAATATATTCCTAAAGAGTTTAAGTTGGGCATAATACTTTTCTTGAAATCATGCGGCGAAGACGCATAATCGAGGGCAAGGAAACAAGGCGGCACTAAGCCGCCGTGGTTTCCGCAGTCCGAGCCGGCCGCCGACCCGCCGTCGGAAGCGGCGGCCTCTCGCACCCAAACGACTGATCTACTGGTTTGCTAGGTCTACTCAAACAGAGTTTTCTTCCCTGAGTCAAGTCCGAACGAGCGGTAGCGAGTAAGGACAGCATTCGCTCGAACAGCGAGTCGGCCGAAGGCCGCGAGTGTATTGCTTTCCAAATGTCACTTTAAAACGAAATACATGTTATTGAAAGAGGTCTGTGATGATGATGACGATAGTAAAATATTTCGCATGTCTTCTCCTTAGCCTTGTGTCCATTCGGCCTTGTATCCATTCGGCCATGTATCCATTCGGCCTCGCATCCATTCGGCCTCGCGTCCATTCGGCCTCGCGTCCATTCGGCCTCGTGTCCATTCGGCCTCGCGTCCATTCGGCCTCGCGTCCATTCGGCCTCGCGTCCATTCGGCCTCGCGTCCATTCGGCCTCGCGTCCATTCGGTCTCGCATCCATTCGGCCTCGCGTCCATATGCCTCGTGTCCGTATGCCTGCCGTCCATTATGCCTAGGGTACTATGCCTCGCGTCCGTATGCCTCGCGTCTGTATGCTTAACGGGGTGTCATCGTTCTTAATTGTTACTTGCTAGAGTCATTGGTTTAAATTTCATTTCAAACTTCAATATTATTTGGTCTCATTGTAATGATATTTTCAGCATATAACTTTCCCCTACCCCTTCATGGTGAACGGAAATGTTGTCATCGTTCATGTCTTGTTTAGCCACAAATTTGAGTTTTATCCTGTAGAGTAGGAGACAGACAGTGTACTAATACTCGAACTATTGCCATCATTTATTGGAGCACTTTTCTTCAAGCTTGTGAGCATTTCTGCATTTTGACTATAACGGCATACATTATAGAAAGAAGAAAATCAACTCTTCAACATATTTCTTCAAACTCGTGTCAGTTTGGTCTATACCTACCACTATATATATAAAACAAAAATTCATTGACTTTTCAATTGAAGATTTGTTTGTCATGAGAAAGACAGTGTGTGTTGGAACAATTGCCCCCAAATATTAAACAAAATCCAAATTTCGTTTTGGTTAGTAGTAATTGAGCACCTTCTTCACAGCTTTCAGCAGCCACGTTTGTCTATTCTGTAGTCGGAAACTATCTTCGCGACCGACAGGAGAGGATGGTTACTCAATCTCGAATTGATGTCCGTTGAAGACAAAAATACACTTGACGGAGGGCTTATATAGCCAATCCGAACGGTGCTGTCTGATGCCTACCCGACTAAAGGGAAAATTCAATTGATGGAAGATGAGAATGCTCGTGTCAGAATGAGCGAAGCTGGTCGATTTCATTGCCTTGAACAAAAAAAAAACCACCAGCGTAAACGTAGAAGTGAGAATGACAGAACTTGCAAAAGTTGTGTAGTTGTATGTGCTTCATATCCATCATCTCTCGGAGGATATTGAAGATCTACTGCTGATGCTTCTGTTTAAGAATCCAGGCTGGAAATAAACGCGAGCTGCATGCCTGTGCTGCTTTTGTGCATGAAAATGAGACCATCTCTTCCACGGGAACAGAATCAATCACCTTTTTGCGATGTCTGTGTATAGGAAGCGTGCACGTGGTTGGTTGAAAGATATTGATTTTGAATTTAATTGGGACTTGTCGATTGTTTTTTGTTTTTAATAATAGTTATAATATATTATGTCGTACTGTTAGTGATAATAACAAATCTTATGAAATACAGGAATCAAATGATGCATAAACCATAAACATACGTGTCGATTTTCACATCACTAGAAATGTTAAGTATAAAATGTTTCTCAAGATGCGAAAAGAAAATATTCAATGAAAATTATTGCATGCGCATGCCAGAAAACCGATGTCATGACTTTGTCAGCCAGTTGAAGAAAACGCCCGGTCTGCCAGTTATTTCGATTGTTTTTACGACCTCTGTGTGAAATATTGGATCCCATTGTTTAAATGTTCATTGATATGCTTTCACTTAAGAATTCGGCAAAACCTCGTGTTTCTGAAACTTAACAAAATTTGTCAATATTATGATCACAATTTGGTAAATGGTTGGTAAATTGCATGTAACTCTTTTGAGGGTTTATTTATTCATTTATTTATTTATTTGTCAGCATCTCGAACTTGTTATATTATAAGATTCCACAGAATGTAAATTATACTAAGGCTTTGATTCCATTCTTGAAAATACATGTAGAAACTTTGAAATCGAATGTACTGGTGAACGAAGATCTCTGTGCAGAGGATTATCAAAACCATAGAAAGTTTTATGACGTCTAATGAACAATAAGTCACGCTAACGTAATCATCGAGTAGGAACATAAAACGACACATTGCATAATGATGTAGGACTGTCAAGATTCCTCTGAATCAGAAAAAAAAATCTTCTGCAAATTAGTGTGTCTGGAATTGAGCGTCTCCATAGCGATAAGATTATAGCGGCTTTCATAATTGGGCAGGTTAGCTGGGTCTGACCAAAACAAGTGACGAAGGGCAAATCGGAAAAAGCACCGCTGGACTTTAGAGAGACTGCTCTCTAATCGAATAATTTGCATTGTATGAACTGACGATCACACGCATACCGCATACTCCAAGATGCTTTAAACCAGCGAGCAAAACAGCGCCTTGAGAGCATAAATGTCGTTGAAGTGTTTGGTGGTAGGCGTCGAATAAATCCTAGTGCTGCTAGAGATAGAGATGTGCTCGTCAATCTTGTGTTTACTATCAACGACGACTCCAAGATTTAGGATAAAAGCAACGCGTTGCAAAGTGTTTACTCCAATAGAATAATCGAATTTGATTCTAGTTTGCTGGTGGGAAAAAGTAATATTTAGATTTACATTTCTCGATGTTTAAAACCATCCCGTTTTCAAAGCACCAACGTTGTAGTTCATCTATATTCATCTGTAGCGCATAACAATCGACGTGAGTCTTAACAATGCGATAAATTTTCAAAGCTTCGGTATACAACAATTTATTACATTTTAAATGAAAGTACAGATTCAGGCCACTACCTTGTGGAACACAGAAAGCGATAGAGAAGATGCGAGAATGTGAGCCGTTGACGTTAAAGAAAACATTCCGCTCTGTCGAATAAGAGCGAAGCCAATTCGTAATCTAGCATGGAGAGCCCAAGTAATTGAGTTTAGCTATAGCAATATTGTGTGGCACTTTGTCAAACGCCTTTGCAAATTCGAAATATTTGGTGTCGATCTGTTGCCTGTTCTTGATTTCATTTGAAAGAGAACTGGTGAACGTCAATGGTAGAGAAGCAGGTAGCGGTAGAGGTAGAGAAGACTTTCGTTAGACAGCACCGAATTGAAATATCACGATAATTCTCAATCGCGTGACTATAAGCAGTTTTGTAATTCGGCCAAATTGAAGAGGTTTTCTATAAACTGGGAAATAAACTCCAACGACGCGAGCAATTGGAGATAAATGCTAACGGAAATTTCAGAGAATCAGTGCACTCTTTTAGGAGCAATAGCGGAAAATTATCAATTTCCGGTCTCTTGGGTGCGTCTAGCTTTTTTAATGCAGACTACACATCATACTGGGTTATTTCAGCGAGCGGAAGATTTAGGTTGAAATTTGGAAAGTTTCTGAGACTATCAGATGAAAGTGTTGATGAGTTTGTGCTATTAAGATTATCAGGATTAAGTTCTTCATCTACAGTTTAATTAACGCCTATGCACCGATAAACGACAAATCTAATGACGTCAAAGATGAGTTCTATGAAAATCCTAAATGTGTGCCCAAAACATGACGTTAAGGTCATCATCGGAGATGCAAACGCATAGGTTGGGAGGAAGGAATTCTTTCGTTTGGCCATTGGAAGGTCGTCAATCAATGAAAACGGCCTGAGGCTGATAAACTTTGCCGTGTTCAGAGAAATGGCAATATATAGCTCATTTGAACATTCGGAAACAAACCTGAAGGCATTTAAGATCGACGGATAGCAGAACAGCAGGAGGTATGAATGGAAGACATAAATGGGCTGGGGAGTAGTAACGACTGATATACCCTATCTTCAAGAAGGGCCATCGACTAAATTGCTGCAACAATCGGGGCATTTCGTTACTCAACTTCGTACACAAACTGCTCTTCCGTATCCAGTAGCGCTGTATAAGACGCTGATCCACCTTGTGGCTCTATACAGTCATGAAGCATGGATGCTGAAGAAAGCTAATGCTCCGAGTTTTTGAACGTGATGTTCTGCAATCGATAATTGGCGGTAAACTGAATGATAGAGTGTGGCGCAGGCACCTGATTCACGAGATGTACTAGGTGTACAAGCATGCTGAACGGCTGCCCTAGACAGAAGAAGCTGGACATCAGTAATTCGTTCGGCCTTAGACAGGGTAAACGGTCCGTCGGCCGACAAAGTAAGCAAATATAATCGCATTTTTATCAAAAAAGCAAATTATTTCTATTGATAAATGACAAGTATCGGGCTAGCAAAAAAATGATTATTTTGAATATTATTGTTTGGTAGTTTTTCGCTTGTATAGTTTTCATCATTTCCAAACAATGAAAACTATAAAACTTTGAACTATTTGACATTATTTCATTTTTGTGATATTTGCTTCAAGTTTCAACGATTGTATTTCAAGATTTTTAGCAACATTTACCAAATTGTTATTGTAAAGTCTTGTAACTCAACGGATTCACGAGTGCAATTTCCTGAATTTAAAAAAATAGCTTATTTTTACGCGATGTTTTTGCTTTTTTATATAACTATTAGTAATAATATGAAGCACATTTTAATATATTTTCATAGCCCCAATCAGAATTATAAGTCTTTGACTGAAGAATTCTTGAGATTTTGCGACGATCAAACGACTCTGAAAATCATGGGTTGATACTAATTGTCAGGCAGCCTTACACTTAAACATGAACCATAAGTCGATACTCGGAAATGTCGTACGATGAAGTGACGTGAGATTTTTGGTAGCCACGGGAAATATGCAATGTTACACGTTTTCAACTAATTCTTATCGAATGTTTTTGCTTTTTTCTCCAAAATTTCAAAATTAACGATTTTCTTCAAAATTACAACCCAACTTACATAAGCTCCACCCAGTTCTTCGTTCATAAGAAAACAATTTCTGTAACCTTTCTGTCATTCTAATTTTCTCCTTCCCCGTTGTAATTAACCTTAAAGAAGATTAACAATAGTGACAATTTAAAACTCCCTTACAGCTGGCGAACAGCGACAGTGCCTAGAGGACAAAATATAAGATTTCGCCGGACGCGAGATCCGTGCGTGTATCCTTTTCTGGCAACATGGGACTAGCCTTGTTCTCATAGAAACGAGCCCAAAGCCTACCGTTCTGGAATGTGGCTAAATACAAACGGAAACAAGTTTCCAGCTACCTTCGTCATTTCACCTACACTAAAATTCACATTCAGCACGTAGGTATTAGACATTCATTCATCGCTCAAACGAGCTGGTTGTCAATGCAAAATAAAAAGTTTTCCCTTCCCATGCCATGTTCCGTCGCTCGCCGGTTTTCGTCCGATTCGGGATAATGGTGACCTGCACTCCGAGCACAAAAGCGAACTAAGCGGATTACTAGTCATTTTTCCGAGTGCCTCTCGAACCATTGTCACTACATCAGCATCCGAATTGTCGAGTTCGTCATCAACATCATCATCATCGTCGTACTCGTTCTCAGTCGGTGGTCAGAAGGGCTATCTGTCGGTTTGGTTGCTGCTACATGATGACGGATTTGAATGCAGTATCATAATTTCACTTTTTCGTAACCCTTCTCGGTCCAGTTTTCGCTCTACAAGGTCCTTATCGGCTTAGCCTTGTACTTTTGCACTATGGCAACTCGGATTTTTTTCTGCTACCCGGGTGGGCTCGCATGATGTACAGGTGGATCCAAATTCTGCTCTAATAGCAGCAATTACTATCCGTAATACGAGAATTTTCCGTATGGATAGGTGTTTCGATCTAACAATTGCGTTTGAGTTTTATCGAACCGGTTACTAGGAAACTGATTTATTGTTGTTCATGAGAGAGATTGAAAGGGAGATTATTAGTTGTTCTAATATTAAAACATAACTAAATCTACTACGCCCTGCATTTACAAGATAAATGATCCATTAAATATCCATCAATTATCTCACTAACTGCAACTGCCCCACGAGTGCCGCAGCAATATGTCGAAAACATGACGAATTTATTTCGTTCTGATATGAAGATAGAAAGATTCGCCAAAAGGACGCCAGGTCGAAGTTTTCCCCCCCGTTCGGCACTAGTGGCATGGCAGCATCGAAACGCACTCTAAATCACCAGAAGCGAACGTTAGCCCCATTCTGGCGATTCGTAATTTACAGATGGAACCAGCTGCTGAATCCCGGGCTCATAAATCAACCGCTTCTGCTAAACAATAATTCCCCCGTTTCGTATTTTGTTCTATTTAGTGGTAATTTCTTGCTTCCCGGCACAATAGCACCAAGGAAGCGCTCCGGGATCGCGGCCGCAATCTGCACACGCAAGCCTCATAACCATCTTGGGGCATAAGATGTCGTTCGGCACTAATTTATCCCGCTCATATGGCACGGTTCCCATAAATGCATGGTCATACGCTGAGCCCTTTGCGCGCCTCTACAGTGTATCCTACACTGTTGGCAAGAAACTACCAGCAGCCAGCGGTTGGCAAACTCCAAAAATGGGTAATTTATTTTTATTATTATCTCTCAATAATTTCTGCTACTAGAGCCGGATAGCAATGGGAGCTTGGCAGTCTAGATAATAACCAGGGATGGTTTTTGGTTTAGTCCTTGTTCAAAACTTGTAAGTATCACGAAGCTGATTTTTTTTTTAACAAAAAAAAATTAATTTGAAAGAGAATCAACAGACGATTAGAAAAAATCATATCCTGTCGATATTTACTATGGAACGCAATTAATGTACTCTCATTATTTTCATTAAATTTTGAGGTAAAATCGATACTGTTGCCAAGATTAAAAATATGCCAGCAGAAGACTGCTTTTGTTTGCCACAAGAAATGACAGATCTCAACTTAATGTATTCCTGTTCCAGAGCGATTAACATGTAATGCAATGTATGGCGCTAAGCGGATGCTAAGTTGCTATAACATTTTCAGCATTACATCACGGTAGAGATGTTTACTTTACCTGAATACTGCCTGCCAGCAGCGCGCAACCTGTGTCATCGCACTGAACACTGTGGAATCCAGTAAAGCAGCAATGCACGAGTAATGCTCGGCTCATATCGTACAGTACACGGCACAGAAGAGGCTCGGTAACCGAGCCCCAACACGACGCGGCTGCGTTCTCCGGAGGCAGCACTGGGTTGGGCGGGTAAACACATTTCATGGCGGTTTTAACAAACACAATTAGAACAAATTGAATTTAATAATCATATCAACATCAAATGACTGAAGTTGATGAATCTGTGAGTCGAGGCGGTGAGGCTGCGCGGGCTGTTTGTTGGTGGATGAATGGGAATAGTCTGTGACTACACAAGCGGTGTAATGTTCGTATTAAATGTCAGTTGCCGGAGTGAAAGCGGATTAAGGCAATGATGGATTACTTTTTTTTCTCGCTCATACGAGAGGGAAATGTGTTGATTTTACTTAAAGACTTAAGAGTAAAGAGATTGTATTGATTTATCGTCTACATTGACTTTTCTTAATAAAATAAGCCAATATTCCATTGAAATTGAGTCAAAGGATGAACTCAATTATCTAATGATTCGCTGATCCGTGATTCACCCAAAATATGAATTTTTAGAGTGAAACACTTGGTGGTATTTTTCAGTTATCCATAAAATAACTGATCTCTCCTAATGCAGATCAATTATGAAATAGATTTTAAGTACGTTAATTAGAATGTTAACACTTGTTGATACTAAGTTTGGAATTAAATAATTCAAAAAAAAAAATGCTAGAGATCAAATTGAATAGTTTTATAAAAAGCAACTTTGTCGAAAACATCATACTTCTACTTGCTTATTTGAATAAACTTTTGTGGAGTTTTCTATAGAACGCCCATTAAAGTTTCTTTTTTCAACATAACATTTTATAATGATTTTCTACATGTTTTCAATGTTCTACAATATTGTCCTCCATAACAAGACGCAAAATTTAACCGTGGAGAATGTATCTCTTATTTATTCCTAGTTATTGAAGGTTTTTATAAATATTTCACTAATTAACTAAGAGATAAATTATTGCAATTTTATAATTAAACTCTTCAATAACATAAGAAATGTAAGAGATAAAAATAAACTTTCTTTGGTGAAACCATGTATTTTGTTATAGCAAACACATTGTAGAACATTGAAAACTAAAAAATCACCATAAAAAGTTGTTGAAAAAAAAGATTTCCAGGGGTATTCTAGAGAAAACTCCACAAAAGTCTATTCGAATAGGAAGTAAGAAGTATTATGTCATCGTCAAAGTTGTTTTCTATAAAATTTGCCATACTTTTGTCAAACATGTCATTTTCATATGGTAAAATGAGAGAAGTGCTTGATTTCGTTTCTACAGCTTTGGAAACTGTGTGCAGCAGTCAATTCAACATCGCACGCTTAGCCTTGGGGCTAATAGCGGTCTCGATCAACTAGATTAGTTGAAAGAATTCGTTATCGATATTGTTTTTGGCACATTTTGCATGTGTAGGATAAGTACAACAATACACCGTACCCCAGTGCTGAGTCGAGAAAATTTTAAGCTCGAAAAGTTCCACGACTTGATCGGGATTCGAACCCGATATCACAACCGTGTGGGATAGCTAGCCGACCGACATCGCTAACCACAGAGCCACGGGGACCATCAGTGCAGCAGTCGTAGGGCGCAAATTCCGGACGCGGATCTTTAGATTTTGGGACCTAAGCCGGCTACGCAATCCTTCCTGTTCGATACCGCAGTCCGAACTTCACCTCGCGGCTCGCTTCGTTCGCAAAGCCTAGGTGTTCGTGAGACTTCGTAATGATAGTTCCGCTCCTGCCTTTCGTACAACACCTTTCAAGGTTATGTTCGAAAGCCCATCTCCTTACTTCAGACTATCTAATGTCACAAACGCGTCCGAAAAGAGTCGCGTGAATCAGTGATGGGGATCAGCACAATCTATCACAACTTGTTGCGTTCGACTCAATCGTACGCTGCCTTGGAGTCTATAAATAGATAATGTGTCTAGAGGTTGTGGTCTGGGTCACTAAGCTAGTCAAGGATCTGTTTCAAGACGAACATTTGGCACGTTGTACATCGTTCTGCTCGAAATCCGCACCGATACTCACAAACAACTTCCTGATACGGGAGGGAATTTCAAAAGCGGAATTAGAGACGGTTATGCCTTGATGGTTGCTACAGTCGAGTCTTTATCTTTTCTTTAAGATAGGGCATATGAGTTCTCTCCTTAGACTGAATATAGTGAATTTCACTATACAGCCACTTGCTTTCGACTTTGCAAAGTTCGACCGGAAAGCCGTCCTTCCCAGTGGTTTTGTGGTTTTTTAGTTCTCTTCAAGTTTTTTCACCTCGTCCAAGGTTGGCGGATGAAGGCAGATGGAGAAAACACTCGCTAACTTCTCTCTTGTTCATTGCTGATGACTCTTGTACCTTTCTCACCGTTGAACACCACTTCGAAGTATTACCTCCTACGCCTGGCCATCAGGTTTCCATCCCTGTCGTTACACATGGCAGGAATTGGCACGGCCTAGTGGCGAGGACACGATTGTAGTATTCTCGTTTTTACGGTGTTTAAGCCTTTTTCAGCAGCTCCATGTTCCCGGTATTATTCCCTTATCTGACACTTAACATGATTTACTGCTGTTAACGTGCTTGTGTAGGCCCGGTTCTTTTCTTCCGTAACCTCTAGATACTCTTTCTGTGAGCTATGTTCGATAATATAGTATTGCAGTAGAGTTTGGTCTCTATATCATAAAGTTTATATCAATCGTATTGAATCAGTTCAAAAACCGCTCAGTATCAAATCACTTACTACGCGTGGCTCCCACTGTCTGTCTCCTCTTGAGCTGTATCACTTACCGCGTAGTGGATGTGCTTTCACTGGTTGTTTAGGTCCACTTCAACTGGTTCATGGATCCGTCTATCAACTTTCCTGAAGTACTTTTCAACAACTTCTTCCACTGATGACCTTTGGGTGTTCAGTCGTATCTTCCTCGTCGATCTCGATTTAAATTCTTTGGACAGCTGAACGTGAATCATTGAAAATTTTTCTAACAAGGTAATTGCCTCAATGAATAACTCAAAACTAACACTAAGTCACTAAACGATCGCAGTAATCTATCTACGAACACGAAGTCTTTTTTTAAAAGCTGTTTCAGTAATATTGAAGTCAAACGAATGTGCAACCGTATTGAGGCTGGCTGACATGAAGCGTATTGGGTCGAACTGACCATATTTTACATGGCATTGGAGCAGGCATTGTAGGGACCGGGGTCTAATGGATCGTTCGGTTGCATATATGTCCAGTTAGTTGAGAATTTTCGGGGCATCGATTTCTTCCAGAAGCAGCTTACCGAAGAATGAAGCTCATGCATCGAAACGTCTTTGTTCTAGGGTTTGCATTCCTAAGAGCCAGCAGCGCAATTTAGCAATACAAGAGTTGTAGAATGAACATCATATCGAACTAAAGAGTAGTACTACAGTAATCTAAGGCCAACGGATCGTGGCCTCATTGGCATTTTTGAACATAAATCCGAGTTGTCGATTACCTTTAATTCCTTTTGATTTCGTTGTAGTTCAGTTTGAAGGAGAGCGTAGTATCTAGGATAACTGCCAGATCTCGTATTTTTGTGACTCTAGATAGTGGCTGACCCGACATAATATAGTCAAATAAGATTGACTTTTTTGTCCAACAGAATAAGATGACGCCAAATTTTTGAATACTTACAGAAGGTTTCTGAATATATCCACTAGTCACTGAAACTCAACGTAGTTAAAAAGTTTGACGTCATCGGCGTACAATTAACGGCAACTTTCCGGAAGTATCGTTGATGAATAACATGAAGAGTAGCGTTCCAAGATTGCTACCTTGCGGGACTCCAGAGACATTTGTAATCTGTACTGAGAACTGACTCCCTATCTTGGCACATAGTGTTGCGTCACACACTCCGCACTGGGCCAGGAAAGACTGTGCGCGGCGCCGTGAGTGAATCGGAAGCCAAGCCAAGCTAGTTGGCGCGCAGCGGTCAAAACAATTAGGCTTTATTTGCGCCTCCCGCCAAAGCTGGTCATTGTTTGCGACCGGCTATAAAAGTCTGCTTTGTATCTCGATAGTTGTTAGTCGATAAACGTACGGTGGCAACGCCGTCACGCTGCCACTATTGTAAAAATTTTACATAGAATAAACTGTTAGTATAGTGAAGATTGTGCGTTTCGTGGTGCGCGAAAGAAATCTCCTCCCTGGGCCTTAATTGCCCCATTCGTGATGCCAAAGGGCGAAATTCAATCAAGGGCCGTGCGCGATCACATAGTGTTCAATTTATCAAATAGGATGCAAACCATTGCACGAGGCAAGATGACATTTCCGGATTTTAGACTTTCGCTAAAAGTATTCTGTGGTCTACTCGATCAAATGGCAAATAGAGTGCATTTATCAAACAGTGTTTTACCATCAAAAACTCCATCACAAACATCCATCACAAACTTTGCGCTAGGTATTTACGAATGATCAAAATAATATCAGATTTGTAGAGGTAGCCGTAAAAGTTCTTATAGAAATTACTGATCCGGTTTAATCGCTGCTTTAAAATGAGGCATCGGGATCGACAGCAAATCGACAAAGCCGGAGAAAGCTGCTTCTTGAGATGACGAAGGCGACGAGTAGATCAAGGGGGTTTCTTATTGATTCCAGTGAAGGAACAATACGATCGATGGCTGAGCTGGTAGATATATCTAATGCTGAGTGATTTATGTCCAGCATTAGGTTCACTTGCTTCTACAAGTTCGCATGAGGTGGTATCGTTCACAGATACTAGGTCTAGTAGTCGATCGACGTTGGTAGCGTAGTTCACTTGGATCAGCTTCTGCAAGATAATATGCGTGATGAAAGCGGATCAGTTAAGGGTATACCATCGTTTCCACGTCTCCAGAGTACTCCCGGATGGTTCTAATCTCCAAACAGTTACTAATGATTCTTATGGCTTAAACGAGAGAGAACGGGGCTGATGGAGCTAATATGGCATTTAATAGCGGTAATATTCGATCTACGATCAGGAGTTAGATAAACTACACCCATACTAATGCTGCGAGCTGGGAAAGAAGATTTCACCACAAAGTTGCAAAACATCGTATCGCTTATTGTATGGTAGGGTCAACACAGCTACTCAAGCCATTGGAATTAGCTGTTAGGACACCACCACCATGCGTTTTGCGGCTGTTTCGATGGTTACGATCGCACCAAAAGACAGCGGGTATGTTGTCAAAAAGTTTTGCGGATTCAATGTGATAGTCGTCAGAGGTCGCGGTCAACACAATAATGTCGTGGATTCAGTGGTCCTAAAAACCGTCAACTTTGGTCCGAAGTGCATTATTTTTTTGTTGGTAAATCCGAAGTTCAAAGGAGTGGTCGTCTTGCGTTTGGCTACGTTCTGTAAACACTTGTGACAGGACGTCAAGTTGCTACGGACTGAAAGTATAGTACTGAGCGGTAGTGGCGGAAACTTGCCGTGAATAATATTTTGGTAACCTCGTTCCTCGCTGCCGCACGTTGGACCGGGATGCAGAAAAGGTTCGTCTATGACGGGGAGGTCAGAGGCTTCCACAATGCGTGGATTTATAAATCCCAGTTTTCCGCTGGGGGGTTGTGCGGCATCATATGAATGGTCGTAAGGTAGCAGTAAACCGGACACGGAAGCTAATCAGGCACGAGAATATTGCTCGAAATTTCTTATTAGCTAGTGATGAGAGGTAATCTACCATAGCTGGTCTAGATTGATTGTGTCGTATGCCGGTTTAAAATCAAATGATTGAATTATGTGTGGGCGGCGTTTCTGCATAACCTGCCGAACCGCGAATATGGTGATTGTCGCCGGCAAAGTATTTGGGAGAGTACCATTTAGGCTGCGTGCAGCAGAATGAATGCCGGTAATTACAGCACTTCAGCTTGTCGTCCTTGTTGTGGATGGGACACAAGATTCCTCCCATCAATTCCTCTGGTACTCGTTCTTCCTCCCAAATTTTGGCAATGACCGAGTGCACGGCTTTATCCAGTGTCACTCCACCATATTTCAACAGCTCCAGCACTCCAGCAGCTTTTTTGTTTTTCCACCAACCAATCTCCTCGCCACTCCAAGGAGATCAGGAGCTAGAATTGTTGTTTTCTGCTCGTGCTGCAATATCAATTGCCATACCGTCGTCGCACTCTGCTGTTTTCCGTTCAGATACTCATTGAAGTGCTGCTTTTACCTCTCGATCATCTCACACTCGACCGTGAGGAGGTTGCCGTTCAAGCTATCAGCTTGCGGCATGTAATCGTTGCGGAAGTTTTTCACCTACCCGTAGACCTTGCGAGACTCGTTAGCTTAGGATATCCTTCCATCGCTACGCGATATCTGTTTTTTTATAGGAGCTTCTGTGGTCGCGTGTAGCTCCACTCTAGCTCACCGGGTCGTTTAATGCTCGTTACTCACCCATACACTCTTAATTCGTACCTACCGCGTGGAAGTTATGTTCAATAAATGCAGACGATGTTTCTAAGCGAAGGTATGCCACTCGAGGATCAATTACGTCGACATATGGGAAACAGCTCAAAGGCTACACGAATCTAACTTTCCGCTCGGACAACCCAATGGCGAAGACTGAGAACTTCTTTTTGAGTCCGATTACCGCGAACCAAATTTTGATCAAGCACAAGCAATGGAACTATGGTTGTATACAAAAGGCCATCAGTTCCTATCCTAAATACAATTTTATTTTCCCTAATCTTAACTATAACGTGACTAACAGGGGGGTGGTAGTTGCGCTTTTGTCGTGTTGCTGCTGCTGCTCGACACCGCTGCTAGTTGGTCCTACTCCTAGTTGTTTTCGTTTATTTTCCGCGCCGATGAAGTTGGACACCAAGGCTGATGACGTCACGGGCCTATGTTGATGATGTTTTTTTTTTTCCTCATCTATTATGTTGATGATGTTGATGATGGTGAATTTTCTCCAGCATCTCAAGAAGGCCGTTCTCCTCACTGTATCGTGTAGGCCTGCACGCCGCACCTAGCTAGACAAACCTCGCAGGATTTTTGCAAAAAAACATAAAAAAGCCCACAGTGGACCTACCATGCGCATTAGTACACAAATTAGTTGAATGCCCCCCCATTCTGTCCCAGCAAAACCACCCCCTCCAACATTTATAAATATATTTGACATTTAGAATTACCTTTTTCCTGATGGCCGAATTATCTTTTTATTCTCCGCACCTAACTTCTTACTCTGTTCACCTCTCTTTCTGTCCTATCACCTATTGACATAAAAAACACCATAATTTCAATTACTACTTTTTTCTTTAACCTCTACTATTAACTTACTACGAATAGAAATTTTCACTAACTCGTTTAACTGTTAACTTGACTTTAACTTGTACTCTTCCACTTCCATGTGTTTTTTCATCTGAACTCTTGTCTTTCCAATTAAACTCACGCGCGCACTTCTTAACTGTTTGATCGTCCAGGATAGTGAGATTGGATTCTTGCCAAAGCCGAGGTTTTTAAGTCACTAATCCGGGCTAGGAACCTACTGTTTCCGAATTAAGCCGAATTTTAACGTTTGCTTTATCCCCGTTTTGGCAACCCTTCTTTAGTTACATCATCTGCGAACTATCGCTCAACTATATTGGCGATATTTCAGAGTCCATTCATATTAGTAATGCGCTTGTGCAAAATAAAAGTGTATAAATCTGAGTTCTGATGTTTCTCTCTGAGTGTACTTTGGCTGCGTAAAGCTCATTTGCTGTTGCCCGTGCTGGAGAGAACGGTACACTGTGGCAAATGAGCTATGAAGTGGAGCCACATAGCAATATGTTTGGAACCAACCGGTTACACGCGCTCGGGTCTACCGCCGGAATTCACGTTTACCGGGTTTTGGCCAACGCATTGTATGGCTGCTACCTCCACATTTGTCTTCCTCATATCTCTGGCCAAGATGCCCGCGCGTTTAAGTAGAGTCCTAACATACCAAATACTCAGTTTCCAATCGTTGTTCTTTTTCGTTTGCCCAAGTCTATACCGATTATTCTCTGGACTGTTCGTATTATATTTATTTTAGTATGTTGCCTCACTAGGGCTGTGATTCCTAGCCTCGCGACGGATGTAGTTGGTATTGCTCACGTCAGCTCTTCGCTCCGTATCAGTCGCTCCAAGGAGAACAGCTCCCCTTCCCTGTCAGCGTACGACCAAGTTCCCACTGGTTGACCGATCTTCCCTTTGTAGCTTGTATCCAAGTCGGTGCCACGTGAAGGTATGGATTGGAGTCGCTGAGCAACATGATCTTGTTGACACTAGGGTCTATATGATGCCAATTAGTACGGGCTGTATTGCTGGTACGTACTGCTCTGCCGTTCAATTTCGTCTATTTTCGAAAACGAACCAAAAAAAAAAAGTTTTTCGAGTCAAGCTTATGTATCTGTTTTTTTTTAATATTTTTTCCTCCATTTTTGACCACATCGAGCGAGCAAGAAAACCCCAATTCTGCTAGTTTTCAAGTAAATGCTTGAAAGCAAATGCGTTTAATTGAAAGCATTTTTGTCGATTACCTGTTGAACATGAGATTGATTGTCTTTAGGAAACCAACACTGATTGTGTTACTTGAGATCCAACCTGACCTGAGAACTGTCTGTTATTACCATCGTCATTGAAATAGGAGAAAATCGAACAAGCTAGAGATTGAAAAAAAACCTCACTTGTCTCTGCACATGACCCGTCGTTCCGTCACTGGGTTTCCACATTAGCATCTCACATTTAACAACGCATAAAACTGTGTCACCTTGTGTAACCGAATACACGCAACTCAAGCAACAGACACGGGATTAGAAAATTTTAATTGCAACAACATACCAACGAAGGTTTACGATCCCTTCCTTACCGCTTGAAAGCGACGATATCGATCACTTTCACCCCGAGTGACGACGCATAATGCAGGATTTTTTTTTATTTTTTCTCGTTCACATCAATTGCACCCAGTACATATTTGCTGAGGGGTTACGGTTGCTCATCCGTGCAAGCCATCCCATAAATCAATACGTTCGTACGAGGCGAACCCGGAAAGCGGGAGGGAATATATTTTTTAAACATAAAAATTGTCACTGTAATGCAGCGGAGGGTATTAGGCCTACAGGGCGCTTGACTGTTGTGCTTGCGCCAAACAACACATTAGGTTTTCCGAACGGAGCATGACACTTCTAATGTACAAAAAAAAACGGGAAGTCAGACGGGAAGCAAGTTGTACCCGTGTTGGTGTGTAACAAGGGTAGTAATGAGACTTTGTTGCATCTCAAATGAGGTTGCGCAAAAAGCATTTAACTAGATTTGACATTTTTCTATACTACATATAAAAACCACCCTCACTCATCTTCCTTGTTTAGAAATATAACCAGCTTGAGTAAATGTTAATTTCTATTTTTTTTTTTTTTTCAGTATACATCCTGCTGCTTCGCTCGTTCGTTCTCAGTAAGGCACCTCGATCATTAGCCTGATAACATTCACACAATGCAGTGGTAATTCAACACTAGAGGGTCGCACGCGCTCGAACTAAAGCTGTGTTCCCTCTGTGTGGCACGGAAAAAGATCTCGCTTGCCGGCACTGATCCTGCCACGCATGCTGCGAAGATCTGTGCCGCTGGTTCAGCTGTACCTATATTTTTGTCATCTGTTCGTATCCATCATAATGATTCGTTCAAGCTGACTGCACTCGTTGTTTGTACAAGGGGATTTGGTGGGCTTACACTATACAGCATAATACGCAACGTGAAACTATTTTGCGCAAAAGGGAAGCGCGTTTCCATCGAATCGGCTGCGTCACTGATTGTGATCTACTGTTATGTTTTATAGTGAAAATATCTTCCCGCTTTAATTAAGAATCAACATCGTCATCGGTAACAGGAAAGTCAAACAATACGTTCTCATCGCGGGGAACCATTAAGCCGAACAAAAGCCGGGTCGACAAGCAAAATCAATAACGATAATCGATTTTCCCCGAAAAAGCCGACCATTTTTCCGGAAGTCCGGAAATTGCAGCTTCCCACGTCGCGATCGCTCTCAAGCTGAATGTTGTAATTCGAGTGCGATCAAAATTGCATTTATAGCCCTCATCGTCCCGGCTATATGCATTGTGTAACGACCTTGTAATTATGTTTACTTCCCGCCACGCACCGTTCACCGATCGCGCGCTTCCAACCCACACCTCAGTTTCCCGACTACGAGAGCTAGGCTCGAGGGTGCCAATTCAGTTGGCATTTGGTAGTCGTCCCACTCATTCAGTCTGAAGGACCCTTCCTTGAAGAGATTTGCACCTCATTGCTGTGAGCCAAACAAATTCACGCTGTGCGGTGCAATTTTAGTTTATTTTGTTACGATTTCAATGCAGCACCGCGCTCGGAAGGTCCTCTACCAAGCTGCCGCCACTGTCGCGACCGATGCAGCATGTGAATCGAGGATTCGAAGAGAGCCCACTCGAAACTGTAACGAAAATGCGAACATTTAATCCCCACAAACAAACTTCTTTTGTACGGAGCCGTTGATAGCCTGTATATGGTGTCAGTTGGCGTAGATTCTGAGAGCATGGAGAGTTAATCCGACAGGACGTCCTGCTGAGTTGTTACCTACTGTTAGTGTAATGCAATGACTGGAAATATTAAACGCAGGAAACGCTTCAACATGAGCACCGTAATTAGCGATTTCGAACCGTATTCAAGAGTGCCTGTTTTTGAGTATCGAAAATGTTATTTAGAATTAGTTCAGTTGATTAAAGTGCTATTCTACTTAAGTAATAATTGTGTATAGTTTTTTTTCACATTATTTTCTATTGAGTACTTGGAATTAGCCTCATTTTTGTTGAGGTCTAACAGATATAGTTAAATTTTTGACAAGCTGCACGCAATTTTGAGACAAACGATTGAATATCTACCGAGTATTTCTATGTTACTGATTGGTTGCCGAAAATGTTTCCAATGTACTTTACGTTATTTATACTACGCGATGCCTCCAGAATTCATGCATCCATTAAGTAAAGTTTGAGTTGTAGTCTAGATGATCATGCTATGTTCAGTTTTTCAGACATTTTGGGAATTATTTATTAAATATTTGCATATTTACTTGATCTTATCACCTAAATATCTTCTCATAATTTTTACATGGGGTTTAATTTACGATAGCTTCAATCAATCTTACTTCATCCCTCAATGCTAACACAATGCATCATTGTATCCAGCCTACATAGAAAATCGGTTTGTCTGACTTTATTTGATGCGATAAAAGTTTGCCAATACGTTGGGAACCACTCAAGGTTTTATTTGAAAAAAAAATATTTATTTCGTCAAAAGTTTCTTTTTTTATTATATTCAAATTTTTGAACTTCTACATTTATTTAACAAATAATTCAACGTAGCCGGCGTTACTCTGAATAAAAGGTTTCGAAATTTAGAACAATTTGTTGGATTTCAAAGCTCATTAAACCATTCTGGCTTTCAAAATGGCATCTGGGGTTTATTTTTTGTACCTTGGTATCGAAATATCGAAATTAACATTTTAAGTTGTTTTTTTAAAACCGGAAGTCACCATCTTGGATTTCAAAATGACGCCCTGTATTTAACTATTTTACTTGAAAATTTACAAGATTTCGAATTTTATTTTTGTTTTTTTGTCCTTTCTTCTTCAGAAATGTTGTAAATCGAAATAGGTAGGAAGAAATTCAAGCGTTACAGTGAGTGACGTAACCGTAAACTTCTTCTGGGGATAACAAATCTAAATTTTGAGAATATTGAAGAGAAAGTAACCTAAATCAATGACTATCATGTAGCCAAAAGTAATTAAATAGACAAAGATTTGGCGCGCTCACATCATTCAGGGATATGAGTGCGGAAGAATTAAGAAAAGAGAGAGAGAATTTGTATTTTGTGGGTTTAAATTGATTCTTTTCGGTGATACTATTACCAATAAGAATCAATTTAAACCCGCAAAATAAAACGAACGTTGATAAAAACAAGTTTCAAACAGAGAGAGAGAGAACAGGTAATAACAACGTTAAAGGTGTGTGTGTTTTCTTGTATATTTAGCGAAACCGCTTACCGTGCAACGCGCGTACTGTTTAAATAAACCGTTTGACTTAAGGGGTTATATACCTTTTTAGTTTTCAAAAAACCGAAAATTTTTTTATTGTATTATCTTCAAATACAACATCTTGAGAACATTTTCACAAATTTTCATAAAGATCTAGGCGATAGGAAGAATGTTAGAGCAATTCGCAGCGCGCCTCGCCACGGCCATAACTTGAAACCATAACTTGAAACTTTACACGCGATTATCTTGGAATAGTGTTTTCCGAAAAATGACTTTGCCGTAATCCTGATTGCGGGGAAACTACTGAACCGATTTCCTTCATCTTTTTTTTTTTTAATTTTCGTTATAAAATTCGCCGGTCCTTGAACGATCGCTTTTTGAAACATACAGTTACATTTTGCAGCAAAAAAATTTTTAATGCAATTTTTAGCGCTCAAAACGTGCATTTTTTGGGAAAAACGTTCCCGTTTGCACTGAAAACAAAATACTCATAAAAGCGATCGTTCAAGGACCCGGCACACTTCTAAACTAATGGAATAATATGAGTTTTTTGATTTCGGTTGACCCGCTGAGTCTCTATCAAGATCACCGCAAGCCTCTGCAAAAAAATAGCGTTTCGGGGAAACGGCAATTATTCCAGTAATAATTGGTATATCTCAAAATCAAACATATTTTTTTGTTGTTGATAAACTGTACTTCCAGAAAAATACCCCTTTGATGCAATGAAAATGGTGCTAAGCACTTAAAAATAGATTCAAACTTCCCTCATTTTTCTCGACCAAAAAGGTATATAACCCCTTAACAGGTCAGTTCGTAAACACGATTCGAATTGTTGTTTATCGTAGTGGAGTGCCAATGAAAATCGACTTTTCAAATTTCGTTTAGCAATAGATATGGCTTCCTGAAAAAAGGCCCCATGAAAACTCCGAGTCAACCATGCAGCAGCCTCCCTCCCAAAACCAGGCGTAGTTACAAAACTCTATTCCCGCGAAGAGACAGACATTCGAAGCAGCCTTCTGTTGCGTAGTCTGAAGAAGATAGTTTTTCAATATTTCTTTGGTGGATTAAACTGCTGATACTAGACATCTTGTTTTCCGTGGAAGAAACAACGACATCCGCATTGTAGCGAAATAAGTAGGCGACAAAAAAAGTAGCGTTTTAAGTAGAGTTTTTATAATAAAATTAATCTAGCATTCGGCAGGCGTTATTTTTTCCGCACTTGCGAAGGCTGTATTTCAAGTCTATGGCAAAGGTCTTGAAGATTAACAGAGCCTTTATTAACGGACAACCAGTTTCACTTTTTTACTCTGTCAAAAAAGTATGAAATATTATATAAAATATATCGCATTTTTTTATGCCAGATCTTGACGATTCATGCATTTCTAAGACGTAATGCTGTCTCTTTAAAGAATCGACCTTGTAGGAGTCAGAAAGTTTTCGAGCTGGCAGACTTTCCAGAAAGTTGTATATTTTTAAGGGTTTTTTTTTTTTTTTTTTGAAACAATACTCGAACTTGACCGAACTTTGACCGCTTCAAGGCTCTACAGCCAGAAGATTGACTGAGCTGAAATTTTGCATAAGGACTTTTCTCGTGAAGACGAGCTTCGAAATTCAAAGGTTCCATTAACCGCAAGGTTACAGAGCCCGCTTTAATTAGTGCGTAATCGTGGGTTCGAATCTTAGTACAATCAGGCCAATTGACTGTCAAAGGACTTTAGCATGGGTTTAATCTCAGGTTCGCCACCACATACCCTTCCTTCAACCTGAATTCTACACTACTCCCCTGTTGACTCTCCTCCTAACAAAACAAGTCCCTTTTATAAAAAAAAAATGGTCTGAGTAATGTATGTAAGTTCTCTCCAGGGAATTGTAACTAGGCGATGTTGTTAGGATGGACAGAGGCTCGGTATAGTAGAGCAGTAAGCTTGAAACGGAAAGGCAGAACTTGCACACAGGCACGGATATGAATGACAATCGTGATACTGCCAACAATATAAAGTGTGGAGTACAGAAAACACCTGGGCAATATGACAATAGATCTAATGTTTCTGGTCGCAGTGTAGAGTCCACAAGGAAAAACGCCAAGCATCTTTATATGATCCTTTTTCATCAATAAGGAAAATACGTGTTTTCAGTGCCAACGGTGGATCAAAACGCTACTTTGTTTTATATCCGACGTTTCGACCTTTGGACTTGACCTATCATCAGGAGATATGAAGTTGTTATGTTTTTCGTTCACGATTCGTTATTCGGGCACAACGTTTACACGATACAAATTAACAGCCCAAGAAAACGAATCCAGTATCCACCAGCCCGCCTTGCTTTTTGATGTGGTATCTTGAAGAAAAACCTGCTAATAGCCAAAACAACCGACCGTAAAGCTTTGTAAACTGGAAAAATGATACTACTTTTCATCCCCTGAGGAAGGCAAAATCCAAAAACTGAGCCACCTTTTGGATCGCCGTTATGACCCCGTATCTCCCTATCAATTGAAAATATTCAAAAAAAATTGAGATACAATATTGGAAAAAGTTTGCTTCAAAAACAAAGCAACAAATTGGTTATCACATTTTTTTTTTGGTTGCTTGAAACACTTCGAAATTTTCTAAATGGGCATCTTCAGAAGAAAAAAATTTCTAAAAAAAACTTTTTCATCTATATGAAACATTTTGGAAACATGTTGGTAACGAAAAAGTTTTTTTTAGATTTTTTTTTTGAGTGTCCTCTTTAGTTGTTTCAGAAGGAATTTAAGAAACTAAATTGTCTAACTAAAAAACTCAATTTGAATGAAGATCGATTTTTCTAAAATAACCATGTGTTTTTGATATATTTGATATATTTTTGAATTAAGGCTCAGACGGTTCCCTAAAAGTTATCTCTTGACATTCTTTCTCCATCTCTCGTCATTATTCATGTATATTAATTTATAAAAAAAACTTCAGAACTTTTGGAATGATGGTATAGATACAGGGTGCGCCATAGTTATTTATATATTTTGACTTTACTGAGAACGAATAACAATCAAAACTGGACCATGCAAGACGGTGCCCCGACTCACACAAAAAAAGATCATTCGAGACTGGTGCTAGTCCAACTTTATAATTCTCTATCATCAATAAGGATGAGTGGTCTCCAAGCTCGCTAGATCTCAACTTGATATTCTTTTCGATTTGGGGGATTTTAGAAGCGAAAACATACAAGTTTGGACGAATTAAAGAAGTCTTTGCTCGAAGCTTGGAACTAAACTCTCCGAAATGACATTCGGTCCGATGTCTAGTCTTACACTAAGCGTCTCCAAGCTGTCATCAAAGCTATGAATGACCATTATCCTCACAAAACTCTTGGCCCGCTATACATCGTGCAAATCTCGAGGTTCTAATGGGAATTCAGTCAATGTAGCAGTGGGGGTAAAAAGCGGCCAGTGCAATTTCTTCCAGTTGCCTCGATCTTCGCTCGGAAAATGACGTAATTTGGGTCTTTCCATCCAAATACCACAGAAACGTGAATAGCGTCTCTGGTCAAACTTAAAGTGATCAAGCTAGTGTTTAAGCTAAGTGGAAAAATTTAAATACAATTTAAAGATAACAGATATTTTCTGCGGATCACCCAGAGACGGCAACTCTACCAACCTCAAGCTTGTTGGACATGGACGTGCATGAGTTTTCAGACTGCCAGGACGCACGCAACGATGCATGATTGGAGCTGCATGCGCCGCGCACGTTTATCTGCTGGTGTCCATTATACTAGTTGTGACCCTGTTAACGGCGGTTTCGAAGATTCCCAGCCTGCACTTTCTGGAAAGTATGCGTATAATGTAGGTCCTTCTCTCATTTATTTTTGAATAGTTACATTTAGTTTCTGTCCCCAAGCCAATACAATGAACAATCAGTGAGTCTCGATTGCAACACGTTTTCAGTTCAGTTCCACCAACAAACTATTGCGACGTACAACCAGTTAGCTCGGATGGCAGCGGATCTTCTGCCCAGCCAGTTCTGCAACCGGACCGCACTGTAGAAAGTATTATGGAAGCTCCCAACTCTTCCAACCCAGGTTCATTAAGCAGACAATGTGTGCAGCAGGGAAAGCGAAAAATGAGCGAACTGGAAATATGATACAGATTTGGAAAAATATACCGCATCCCGACGGGACTCCTCCAACTCAGTCGAGCAAAACGCAGCCTGCGCTCAACACAGTCGTCCCGGTTCTGTGGTAGGCTGTGGTTCGGGAGTCTCCCAATCTTTAACTAGTAATTTGTGTGATGAACCCTTGGTGCCTGATACAACATTATTTAGTTCATACAAATCGCAGCTAAGCCCAGGCATTGGGGGCCATCTCTTTTTTTTTCTTCATCTATAATTCATTTGACACGGCATAAAATGGGGGCCATCTCGACGACCACGATATGCACAACTATTACCAAAACGTTGGTGGTATGAACTGCGATGTATGTACCTTCTGGCCGCTTCCGTCGACTGGTACGATGTCATCGTGTTAACCGAAACCTGGCTCGACTCGCGTGCGCTCTCTCATCACGTTTTCGGTCCTGACTTCTAAGTTTTCCGCTGCGTTCGTGAGCCCGTAAGTAGTCGGAAATTTACTGCTTAATCTGCTAACGCCACTTCAGCTTGTGTTTGGTCTGTCTCTTTAGGGCGCCATTTTCTCACACTATCACAGTCATTTTCTGTCACGCTGCAAACAATACCTGAGCGAGCATCGACACAGATTCGTCTCGAGTAGATCTACAACTTCAAATCTCTTGTGTTTCGCATCGTATGTTGCGGACGCTATTCAAACCGATTTGTCTGCGGCATTTGACAAAACTCAATCACGCTATCACGATTCCCAAACTCGGAAGACTCGGAATCAGCGGCTGTGTATAACGTAGGTGCCATTCCTAACTTTTCGTTCGGAAACTGATTATGACAATCGATGATTTTTTGGCCTCGTCCGGAATCCTACAAGGTAGCTACTTGGGACCGTTAATCTTTCTGCAGTTAATCTTCAATGATTCTAACTACGTGCTCAAATGCCCTCGTTTATCTTTCGCTGATGATTTTTTTTTAGATTTATATGAAAATCCGTTCCATGGTGGGTGCTATCTGCCTCCAGCGAGAGTTCAACGCCTTCATAAATTGGTGCAACCTTAATTGTATGCTTGATAATCCTGGGAAATGCTCTGTAATTTCCTTCGCTCGTATTCGCCTTCCTGTCATCTTCAACTATAAGCTCTGCAATACCGAAAATCAATGTGGCGACCATGTAAAGGATATTGGTGTTATCTTGGATAGCCAAGTATCGTTTAAACGGCATGTTTCCTACAAAGTAGATAAGGCATCCAGAACTTTGGGTTCCATTCTCCGCATCGAAAAGGACTTCACGAGCGTGTATTGTCTCAAGGCATTATATTGTTCGCTTGTCCGTTCTAGTCTCTAATACTGTTCTGTTGACTGGCATCCATATTACTATCCCGGTGAATCGGTTCAATGCCGCTTTTTACGCTTTGCTCTCCATCGGGAAGCTTGGCGACATCAGTTTCGTTTACTAAGTTATGAGAGCCGACGCCGACTGATTCAATTAAAGACTCTCCAAGCGAGAAGAAACATCGCAAGGGCTTTGTTTGCTGCTATTCAGAGGGTAATCTAAACGTACGACCTAGGATAGGCCCCTGCGGAATAACGTTATGCTGGGGATACATTTTCACAAAACAGCGTTATAGTCGGTAAACAGCGAACCTTTAACCAAGTAGCGACCGTCTTCGATTTTAATTGATCGCGTGATACAATCCGCCGTAGTTTTACTGTTTTTTTTACTACTAATGACGAATAAGGAAAATGTAATTGTATTTGTTTGTATTCTATTGAGTTGTATTGAAGCGGTCGTGACTGTTATTAGTTTAAGATACTTATTCATCATTGGGACATCTGTTGTTTGTTGATATTGATTTAATAAATAAATAAATAGGTAAGTTAATTATTTGGTACAACAAATTTTCACACAATTAAAAGTATATGTTTCTACAACAAAATCACTAACTTGTCTAAGAATAATTATAAAAATAGAATCTACACAAAGATAATGATATTACATTTCAAGTTAAGATAAAGCGTTGAAAAATAAATAACCGGGAAAATTTCCAGTATAAATTAATATTCTTTTCTTTTCTATGACGATAGAGAAGCATTCAGTTTACAGCCAAATCAAATGACCAAATAAATTCAGCCTACGATGCACTTACTCATATTTTATATCACTTCCGGCTTTTCCTCTAATGGATAATCTCGTACGACCTGATTCGAGCTTTCTAAACTAATTCGAAGCAATCACCAGTCATCTTCGATGTTGTCGCGACGGCAACGTAGACACAGTAACTTCCCATATACTCGCTCGTTAACCGAAACTTCAGAGATAATATTTGGCAGACAGAGAAGATTGATTTTCTCATGGCTGAAATAAACAAACTTAGAGGACGTTGCGTTGGCACGATTGTGGAACACAAAGTAAAAATTTGGGCTTGCTAATGCAATCGTGCGGTGATTATCATTTTTCAGCCCTTTCAATTTCATCATTTCTAGAAATTATTTAAAAATTCTTACACATAAACTAGAGAAAAGTTAAGATTAAATGTCTTTTAAATTTATTAGAAAAAGGTTTACGAAAGACCTGCGCTCCAACCAAGTGCGTCTCCATTTTTGGCAACAGCTGAACCTCTCGAAACTGATTTATTCAAACTTCCAATCGAGTGGCATAACCCCAGTCCCAAGCCGGAGCAAGCATATCGTCACCAAGCGATGCAACAACACTTTGTCTTAACCAGGCGGCAGCGCCGCCGGCAATCGGCGCACCCCAGGACAAATGATCTTCCATTAGCGCTGACCCTGTTCAGAGGGGGACTACGACCGAAGATTTCATCGTATTCATCTTTATCTCTCGCTCGCGCTCTAATCAGGTGATTGATTGAGTTTAATCCAGCTGGTGAAATTAAAAGTTGTCACCGGGGCGAGAAACACGTGTCCGCTTGACTGTGTGGACCATTGACGTTGCCGACGTTGATTTCGTAAAAATAAAGCTGATGAAATATTATTGCATCCAAATATTGAGAGATAAATCGTACTGGCTGCATTTTCATGGCTGTTGTCATTCGTGGGACTTAACAATATTGCCGATGAGCCCTCTAAATCCAATTATGGGTCTCGAGCCACTCCAAACGTTGTTTCCAAGTTTGATAAACAGCGACGATACCCGGCAGCATGGAGGAAAAAAGTATATTATTTTCCGGATATTGATTCTCCTAGCGGCAATTGAGCGACACGCATAAAATCGGAGTGGGTGTTGACGCGACTCCACCCGCTCGCCTGCCCACTGACCAGCCGCCATCGGAATCTATGTTGTTGGGTGCCATCGGGCCTCACTTTCCGCCGGCACGATCCTAATTGAGAGATGATTGCTTTTTTGCCAGCGAAAGGGTTAATTTTCGCTTCGATAATCTAATAAATTCCTCCATCGCTATCCATTTTGGCTGGTGCTCTACTATGGCTGGTGCTCCATAGTAGAGGGTTTGTTCGGGAATGCATGCTTCACCAACGTAGTTAAGCTGGTTTACATGCGAGTGAAAAACTAATTATAAGGAGAATATTGAAATTTTTGGCTTTTGGCTGCTGGTGGTTCGATGGGATGAATAGGAAATAATGCTATTCTGTTCAACATAATATTGGATGATGAATAGGAGAGCTCCCAGTCCAGTGTGTGGCTTGGGAGATTCCACCAGACACAAAGTTCATGGTCTTCGGGTGGCCCCTGGGAAAATATGCTGCAAGCTGATCGGCTTTGGCAATGTGGCCCGGTCGAGATTGCATTGTTATTCAATTAGGAAGCTGTTCGGAAGGCGTAAAAGCAAATCACGCACCCAAAACAACAACGCTTGACATTCAATTTCAGCTGTCACTTGAACGGTGATGGGTCATAAATTGACTGCGTAAGCTTGAATAAGTAATGGATATCGTTGCGGGGCGATGTATTAGCTATTATGACATTGAGTAATATTTTTATTAGGATCGATCGATCGGAATCTTGGAATATTTCGTAAAATGCTCCATTATCGAACTCGTGATCAAAGACTGTTTCTGATAATTCAACTGAAAGAAAGAATTAACTAGAGCTGTTTAGAATTATCCTCCTGTCCAAAAACGATTCTCCCCTCTTTACGCATAACTAAGTCTTACAACATAATCCAATATTGTCAATAAATACATTAAATGCGTATAATTATCGAGCTGAAGCGACAGCCCGACTAGTCAATATCAGAAGAAACATCCGAAAATCTGATGCTAAAACGTGAGCATTTGGTTTCTGTTTGTTCTAGGATTGCATTTTTTTTGCTTCGAATGACGTGTGCCGCATATAACAGCCGCCCGCTGCTTTTATTAGATCAGAGAATTTTTCGCATACATTATTTTGCCGTGGGAAGGCAAACAGATTTTACCGCACTTTTCCCGTTCAGTGTTTTTTTCTCAACATCCTGCATTTCATTTTTGGTCGGTGAAAAATGTGACAGATAATGCAATGACATTGAATTTTATTTACTTTTCAACAATTATGCTAGCTCTTCTTCCCCTCCGGTGAAAGTCGTCGTCATTCCTTGGTAGAGAATTGTTTAAACTTGCGAAATAAAAATAAAACATTGCAGTCGCGTTGTTTTGTTGTTTCAAACTTCCCCCGATGGAAAAAAGATGTTTATCACGTCAAATAATAGCGAAAACTAAGGGTCGAGCACTCGGTAGGGTGCTTTCTTCTATCAGTAACGATAGAAGTAAAACTTTCTTCGTCCGTTATGCGTTCCATGTTTTATACTAAAGTTCCAAGTACCATCTAATGGTCTGGGTCATAACTATACATTTCAACGGCTCACCGATTCGACGACGATGGTTTAATGGAGGTGTTTCGTACATATGTTGTTCAATTAAAAAAAGTCATTCTTTTCGAAAAAAAAATCCCCTCGCTCTTTTCCCGGTCTTAAACGGTAGAAATGTTCTTTTGCTTCGTATTGATGTTGTGTCGATAATTTATTTTTATTACTTTTTTGCTACTTTTTATCGAGACATAAATAATGTGTTTCTTCTAAAATGCTCACTTATTTTTTAAAAGGACAATTCTCACTTGGTATTGAAAAGCAACTCTGAAGTGCTTCGTAACTTCTTAGCTGGGGTGATCTGCTGGGTGCAGCTAAAACGGAGCCATCATTTGTCACCTCTGGAGAGATTAAGGTTGGAGGCGCTCTTAAGACTGGTATTAGAGCGTGTACATTCGACATTACGGCGCGCGTGGGTCCGATCGTACGTACCAAAATAGTCACTTATCGGCCACGTGTACTTGGAAGGCGAAGGTTTGGGAAGGAACTGCTAGTGGTGAGCTTACGATGATGATTCATGTTGCGTTCGTACTAATGTAGCTGGATTTATGTGTGTTTTGAGTAATGTGCTGTTCTGATTTGTATTTTTACACGTACATGATTCAAGACGTTTATGAAAATACAGTTGGAAATTTCACTTTGTTGATTATCTATCATGCCGGTTGGACAAGCAACATTTCAGGGTTCAAAGCATACCGCAAGCAAGTTTCGAAGAAGTCAAATGGATTAGCATCAAACTTAAATTACTACCTGGAATAACTCAACAAACAAAAATAAAAAGAAATAATTAAAATATAAATAAATAAAATACACACACGTTAATTTTCTCTTGACTAACAACAAGATAGAAAAATAAATCGCAGAAAAATATTTTTCGGTATATTTGCAGCTGATGACTTGGTTACGTAAGCAGTGTTAAAATACCGAAATCATCTGCTTGACCGAATCGGACGGTATTCCTTCTTGTGTTTCAAAGAAATTACTCTCCGAACTGAGTGATCTCTGCCTCCCCTTTTGCGTTCGTAACTGCAACGGCAGTGTTTCCCAAATATCTCTTGCTGACGGTGAGATAGGATTGTTAATACGAATTCTATTTTTGAGAATATTATTTCAAACAGTAATAACTAAAAGTATCTATACCAAACTTTCAAATCTTTCATGAAAGAAGTAATTTTTTTATCAAG
The DNA here is from genome assembly GCF_029784165.1 of Wyeomyia smithii. Taxonomy (NCBI): domain Eukaryota; kingdom Metazoa; phylum Arthropoda; class Insecta; order Diptera; family Culicidae; genus Wyeomyia; species Wyeomyia smithii. The sequence continues at coordinate 63,806,816 of NC_073696.1, forward strand.
CTCCATTCGCCTATATTAACCTCAAATAATACTGCTCATTAATTTCCCAAAGAAAAATATTTATCTTCCATCTATTCGACGAAGATCAATCGAAATCGGAATCATTTCTTCTGCTCCTTTACACAGCTACTCAGCATTTTTGCTACAATTAGCCTTCCACTACTTAACAACACAGCTCACATTACAAAGCGTCCAACGGTTGACAAATCCTTCTCCCGGCATCTTCCTTGAAGTACCATTCTCATTTTTCACGCTGTCCCCAGTTTAATCATCGGTAATCGCGTTTACCACGTTTGATGATAATGATCATAACACGTGACCTGATCACACTCCCGGTGCTCGTAGTTTGAGAATCGAAACGTCATCGACACGAGTTTTTCTGCGGGACTTCCACCAGAAGATATGTAGGCGGAGATTGTTTTATCCGCTAGAGGCCGAATGCCCGGCAGCCTTCAGCAGTAACAAATCACAACTGCTTGCCGTAATCTAAATCCACAGGCACACTTCCCGGCACCGCGTGTATCCTGTCGAGCGGTGAAGTAATAAAAATGTGTCCTTTAATTCACCCTCCCTTCAACAACGCGCTTGGTTTATATGAATCCCTTCCCGAGTCTTATGGACGCATTTTGCAACTTGAATCGAAATTAAAAGAATTGTTTTCATCATATCTTTTGCGTTTTTCTCTCTGTCTGTATACACATTGCAGCGTCGAGTGGAAATCGCAATGTGCTGCCGAAAACCGACCCGGCAGGGGGTTGCATTTCACCCCCTACTTCCTTCCCTTCGGCGTGCATCCTCACCCAGTGCGCGAGAGGTTTATAATTAAAACATTGTCGTTGTCGGAGGCCGGGCAAAGAACTCTCGGCTCTGTAACAGTATATATCGTATGATCACAATTACAAGCCTGGAATCGCTCGCCCGTTGAAGGGTTCTCCTGTCGGCAAAGGGCCGCAACGGTCTTTGATTAGGACAGAAGATACATTTTATTTCCGTGCGTTTCCATCGCGGAACGGGAGGACGTCGGTCGGCTGCTCGACTCACATGAGTATCATTTATCTTGACTAAAATGTGTTATTACCGAAGTGCGCTTCGGCTAGATAAATTTGCATTCAGAATTGGGTCTACACACGCAGTACGATCTTGTCACTGTAGCGAATGCGAATGGAAAATTATTTATGCAACAGTCAAATCTTTACCCGAGTCAACCGTACGTGTCGCCTCCGTAAATATCCATCATAGAAGGATAAAAAGTGGTTCCCGGAGGTTGCCTCCGGCAAGAAACACTCTTTTAACTTTTAACCATAAAATAACAATAATCACAGAATTACGAGGGAAAATCCGAAACCCGTGCCCGAAACGCCGCTCTTAATTGCAACTGGAGATGTTTTTTCTTTCATTCCTGAAGGGAGGATTCTGCCCGGCGGCGTTGTTGAGTCATGCACCAAGAGATTCGAAGTTTGACGTTGTGTACTGGTAGATTTGGCAGGTGGTAGTGAAAATTTGAAATAACTGAAAAGTACGCTGCCGGCGCGGTTTCGATTTGACAAACGGTGTGCTTCGTGGAAGCGGCTATCTGTTGCGCCGAATTTGGATTTTCTATTGTTCAAAATTTAATTGTTTTGGTTTTCTCGAATAATTTAATTTGTGAATTCGTGATCCTGAATAGTAGTCACAAAATCTAACGTTTGCAATTTGGGCTGCCTATCTTAAAATGAAAAGTTTGAATTCCAAATTCGGGTAGTTAAATAATAATTCATAAAAAATCACGATTACAGCAGTACAAACATCGTTATTTCAAAGAATTAGAAAAGAGAGATGAATTCACACAAAAATTTTTTTAAAACAATGTCTCAATTGAGCTCGGGTGCCAATAAATTACAGCGTTTCCTTTCTTGGCTAATATGGATAAATTTTACCCCGTACATAATCTATAAGGTATGAAGATAACTTTCGCAAAATTATGCTTTGCCTAGTATGTTTTTCCAAACAAAACAAAATTCCAATTGACAAAATAAACCAACATCTAAATTATTGTAAGACATGATACCTTGTTAAGCATACAGACGTAAGGCATTTGGATATGAGGCATAGTACGCTTGGCATAATGGACGGTAGGTATACAAACACGAGGCATACGGATACGAGGCATGCGGACACTAGGCATATGGACGCGAGGCCGAATGGATGTGAGGCCGAAAAGACGCGAGTAAGATATTGCTTTAGTTCAGAACCAATCACGTGGTTATGTATCCCAGATTTGCAACATCTATTTCCAGTGGTGGGCACCATTCCGCTAATTCGCTAATTCGCTAATTAGCGACGCTAAAATTTAGTTAGCGATTTAGCGATTTCGCTAATTTTTGAGCTGGTTAGCGAAACTGTTAGCGTCGCTAAAATTTTGGCCTTCGAAACGCTAATCGCTAATTCGCTAAATTTTGTAGAAAAGCGACGGTAGAAATATTTCGAAAAACTGTGAATTGCTGATGGCGTACGTAAATTGCTTCGAAAGATGAACATACTTTACTGCGAAAGTTACTTTTGTCAGTTTTTTTTACCCTAGAATGCGCAGTGGTCGGAAAAGGCAATTTGACGAACTTAATTCATTTGTGCTTAAACGGTTGATGTTAGCCAGAGACAATGTTCAAAAGAATTGTTCACAAAAATATAACGGAAATGTTGATAAGAAGATTTTTTTATCATGGCCCACTATCATAAAAATCAAAAATCTAACTTTTGATACAGCGAATATACATGAATAGATTCTTTAGCAAAGTTGTAGAACTTTTCAAAATATCAAACTTTGCGTTAGATATCAAATTTCTATAACGTCTATTTACTGAAATACAAAGTATTTTCGCTGTCAACCCCCTCAAATTTAGTTTTTCTAGCATACCTTTTTAAATATTGTTTTTTCAAGAACATAATGTTCTAGACAAATATGACCAACATAAAAACACAGGTTTCTTTCGAGAACAGCATGTTGCTACAATCGTTTTATACTGAGTTAGAGCGTTTTTTCATTAAATTATTTCCCAGATTTAATGCGTATAGGGGAGAAAGAGGCAAACCGGTGCACATCATCAAATACTCTTTTTAGAGCTTGTACCTTGTACTATAAGCTAGTTAAACTTTGAAACTTGACAATTCATAAATGAATGAGTAGAGTGATGTTTTAGGTATGTATGTTTTTGGGCTTTTCTATACAAAAATGCACAAACTATCTGATTAATGAACGATGATTTGTGAAGTTATGAAACAGATAACTCGCAATGCTTTCAAAATTAGTCTTCTAGACTTTTGCGCTTCTTCTGATAATCGGCCTGATGGAATATTGAAATAGTTAATAATGTCCGCACCGTGAAATAATACTTCATGGCAAGTAAAGCCAAGGATATATGGACATCAACAAACGAGCAGTTTCCAACAATAGTGTTTGAATTATGATGCGGTAATTTCCCGGCCAGATAAAATGATCTGTAGTATTGTAGCGCAACGTTGAATTGCATGCAGATCATTTGCTGGTTTCCATATATCCTTGGTTACTTACCAGCTACAGTCCATATGTTATAATACATAACTGGAATGGTCAGTGGATTAAGACTGTATTTTCCTATTGAAATTTCGCTAGTGAGCGAGAGAGCACCATTCCAATCAAAAGGAAGGCACTTCGATCCCGCGGATATTGGATGCACCTATCAACAACTAAATAAACCTAAGAAGTGTTCTCACTAATTTTGAAAGTATTGCGAGTTATCTGTTTCATAAATTCACAAATCATCGTTCATTTTATAGGGAGTTTGTGCATTTTTGTATAGAAAACCCCAAAAACATACATTCTTGAAACATCACTCTACTCATTCATTTATGAATTGTCAGGTATCAAAGTTTAACTAGCTTATAGTACAAGGTCTAAGCTCTAAAAAAAATATTCGATGATGTGCACCGGTTCGCCTCTTTCTCCCCTATACGCATTTAAATCTGGGAAATAATTTAATGAAAAAACGCTCTAACTCAGTATAAAACGATTGTAGCAACATGCTGTTTTCGAAAGAAACCTGTGTTTTTATGTTGGTCATATTTGTCTAGAACATTATGTTCTTGAAAAATAGACGTCATAGAAATTTGATATCTTCTGCAAAGTTTCAAAATTTGTAAAGTTCTACAACTTTGCCAAAGAAACTATTCATCTTCGCTGTATCAAAAGTTAGATTTTTGATTTTTATGATAGTAGGCCATGATAAAAAAAAATTTTTATCAAGATTTCCGTTATATTTTTGTGAACAATTCTTTTGAACATTGTCTTTGGCTAACATCAACCGTTTAAGCACAAATGAATTTAGTTCGTCAAATTGCCTTTTCTGACCACTGTGGAATGGAATTCCGGTTATCGTACAAGCCACAGGAGCATTTTGAAGAACAAGCACAAGGTCTAGATTGAATTTTCGCCACACCAAGAACTTTGATAAATTGCAATGCGCTTGAAATTATGACAACTTTGGTTATACTTTTTCGATTCAGATAATAATTGAATTTTTATGAAAACATTCCTAGAAGTATCTATTTTCAATGCAAGCTAAATAACTTTTGTTATTCTTGTAAGTAATTGTTTTCGTTTGTTTAACCAAAACAGATCAAAGTGGTCCAAATCTTACAAAACACAAGCAATAAATATAGCGATATGACTATTTACAAATTAAAAAGTTAGCGATTAGCGATTAGCGATTAGCGAAAGTTCCGCTAATGTGGGTTTAGCGTTTAGCGTTTAGCGATTATCGAGCTAAATTTTCCGGTTAGCGACTTACCGGTTAGCGTCGTTAAATTTTCGGTTAGCGGTGCCCACCACTGTCTATTTCGCATCAGAATGTCTATTCAGCCTAGCCTCTATTAGGCCTCGCGACCGTTATAACTTGTAACAGTATGATGTTGCGAATTCAACCATGTGATAAGAAATGATATCGCGTGAAATTTACCTTGAATGCTTCTCCGAAAAAAACATGAGCAAAAATCATTCTTTTTTTTAAACTTAAATCCACACGAAATTATTACTCATCCTTAAGCAAGTTTGCAATAGCAGAATTCTGTAGCAGTGTTACTGAAAAGGCTCAATGGTGAGCCGTTCGTCAGACATTCAATCAATTTGGGGTGAATAACTTTTTCTACAAGCATCGTAGCGCCTCACGGTCTTCAGAAGAGTTTTTCCCAGTAAAATTTGCTACAAATATCATGTATCGATATATTTTTAGGAGCCAACCGGACATCTCTAGAGAATAAGTTTTGGAAGAGTGGATTTTTCATATAAAATCGTATGGAAAATTAAAAAATCGAGCGCAAAAATTCAGTTCCATCAATCGATCTGAAAATTTACATAGTTGTAAGACCCATAAGGAACACGAAAAGTGCATGGGAGCTAACATTTATTCCTTGACCCACCCTAATCCATGTGCCTAGCGTTCATATGCCTCAAGTCCCTTTCCCCGTTTTTGTGAGTCGCAGAAAAATTTCAAAAAATTTTGCGCAATCGAATGATTTTGAGGGGCTTAGAAGCTAATTTATCTCGATTGCAGGCTGCCATTTGCATGCCGTATGGAAGGGGTCTTGCTCTGGCGTTATCTTGGCAGAATAAAATACTAATAAGAAAAGCTAGAATGTAATGCTTCAAAATCAAGGGATTCTTCAATTACTTGGTAAATATAACTAAATTTAAGCTTTTATGAAATTTCAAACTCAATTTTTCCGGGTTTAAAAGTAAATTCTCCGGGCTTAATCGTAAACTGTAGTCCCCGGGTTTATTCTAGTTTCTACAGGTTTAACCGTGAATTCTGGATCTCGAAAACATTTACTGAGTTCTTGCATTTACATGATGTTGTAACAGGCAAACATATTTTTGGTTGACTTTATGGTATTATTTTTAGATGTCGAGATTTTCTGCTGTATTTTCTTCTGAAACTATGACTGTTTACTCCACCCCGGGACAGCTCACATATAAATTAAATGTACCCCATTTTTGTTGATTCTTTGATGCCTGTTTAATTTTTGAAATGGGCGTAATCTACACATATACTATTTTACTGTGGAATTTTATTTGTGATGGTACACGGATGTGGATAAAAGTCTGGATGGCAGCTATTTAAATGGGAGAGGTGATTAGAAAAGGGAGGACATCTGAAAGAACTCTCACGAATTCAGAAAATGAATTAGCTATCGAAAAATTTGAACAATGTGGAATATAATACGGTATTATAACCAGTGTTGCAAAATTTCGACTCAGGACAATGAAAATGATACAACAGCAGTTTCACTCTCACTCTCTTCAAACTGATATTAAGTGTCACCCGTGTCAATTGTCAGTCAGTTAGTGATATAAATGATATATCCTAGTTAATATCGAAATTATTTGATCTGAGCCAATCCATTGTTTAAATTCAATGAAGCAGATAGGCACCTTCATCCTACACCGCATAAACATCGCTAGAACAACATAGAGTGGGCTAAATTACAGAAATGCTGCCAGTCAGCATTACCACTGTCAACTGATTGGAGCTAAAAGCAATTATCACTTTTGTTCGTGTTGATACTGATATTCGTGGCTCTTAGTGTCAACTGAGAATCTATTACTGACAGTGTAAATTTGCAACACTGATTATAACACGCACATCACATATTCGTAAAAAAATGACAGACATGCAATGATAATATTTTTTCTCCTTTTCCCTTTTTCTCTCTCGTACTCTCATGTTTAAAATTTATTACCTGCGAATTTCTTGAATCCTCGTTCAATTATTCTACCAATTAATTATAATCGACATTACGTCTAAATCAAAAAATGAGCGAGTAGTGCTTCTGACGTCCACGTCCAATGATAAGAAAATATATCTTCTTATGCAAAAACTTATTTTGTCAAAAACGGACAATCCCATTGTTAACGTAAGGTAGATTGTAAGTGGGTACGTCAAACTGAGGTAATCTGACGAGGTAACTCTATGCCTTAGAAAATAAAAACAAAAAAGTTGGCTTTCTTGGAAGTGGATGTGAGCCATGTTACACAAACACAAACATGTAGTTCAAGTGTGAATAAACATTCGTTGTTTAGCTTTCGTCCCGATTAGACGCAAATTGTTTATCTCCGTTTGATTCGCAAAATAACAATACACGAGTTACGGGTTGTTTTTTTTTCGATTAGTTCTTTTGCTGTGCGATAACAATAGCCTGCAGTATATCGGCAGAAACATCTTCTGCACACTGATAGGGGCAGGCTACCCCGCCAGTGATCTAATACGCAGCTGATATATCAGCAAGAATAATTCTCCCGCACCGCTGTTACCCCGCTAGCAGCACGGACCACCATACGATCGAGCGAGTGGAAGTCAACTACAAGTGGCATCTACAAGGTCGCGTGTAAGATACGGCCACTGTGTCACTACACGAAGCTGGATCGTCATTGTTTGTTCTGCGGAGACACTCGATTAATCCTACTATCAGCCGTGAGGTCGTGACTTAGACGTTCGGTGAAGTATTCACTTTAGAATTTTTATCATTATTATTAATATTATTACTATCAATACTATTATTATTAATATTATTATTATTATTATTGTTATTATTATTATTATTATTATTATTATTATTATTATTATTATTATTATTATTATTATTATTATTATTATTATTATTATTGTTATTATTATTATTATCATTATTATTATTATTATTATTATTATAATTATTATTATTATTATTATTATTATTATTATTATTATTAGTATTATTATTATTATTATTATTATTATTATTATTATTATTATTATTATTATTATTATTATTATTATTATTATTATTATTATTATTATTATTATTATTATTATTATTATTATTATTATTATTATTATTATTATTATTATTATTATTATTATTATTATTATTATTATTATTATTATTATTATTATTATTATTATTATTATTATTATTATTATTATTATTATTATTATTATTATTATTATTATTATTATTATTATTATTATTATTATTATTATTATTATTATTATTATTATTATTATTATTATCATTATTATAATTATTATTATTATAATTATTATTATTATTATTATTACTATTATTATTATTATTATTATAATAATAATAATAATTATTATTATTATTATTATTATTATTATCATTATTATTATTATTATTATTATTATTATTATTATTATTATTATTTTTTTTTTTTTTTCTTCACATAACATTTATTTGACACGGCACAAATACAATTTAATGTTTAACGGCGCCAATTATATCTGATGACTTAAAAACTAAAGCAAATTTTTTATCCTCGCTGCCGACTACGAGCTGAAATTAAGTCTAACTTAAAACTAGCATGGGATTTCCAATCAGTGTTTTGTTGTTCAATGGTCGTCTGATAATCGTCGAATGGCATGTATGGATTCGTTCTGCTGAGCCACGATGTCGTGAGTTGGGACAGAGGCTCGTAGTCCTTGGGTCCTGGTTCTGTTGTGCGGGGTCTGGTTGCTGGTTTTGTGCTATTATTATTATTATTATTATTATTATTATTATTATTATTATTATTATTATTTTTTTTTTTTTTTTATTATTATTATTATTATTATTATTATTATTATTATTATTATTATTATTATTATTATTATTACTATTATTATTATTATTATTATTATTATTATTATTATTATTATTATTATTATTATTATTATTATTATTATTATTATTATTATTATTATTATTATTATTATTATTATTATTATTATTATTATTATTATTATTATTATTATTATTATTATTATTATTATTATTATTATTATTATTATTATTATTATTATTATTATTATTATTATTATTATTATTATTATTATTATTATTATTATTCGATCTATTCTCTCATTTGATAAATACATACAATTGTGACGCATTTGCGCTTTATGAAACCTTTCTCAATTCAAACGATCAACTCAATTTCCACGATTTTAACATTATTCGTCGAGATCGAGACTCACACGGTGGAGGAGTACTTTTAGGGATTAAAAAGTGCTATTCCTTCTTCAGAATCGACCTCCCCTCGATCTCGAAGTCGTTGCCATTCAAACGAATATGAATGGAAAAGACCTACGCTTTGTTTCGTCATATATCCCTCCAGCCGCACGGATTGAACAGAGGCATCTCACTGATATAGTAGAGTTGCTTCCCGCGCCTTTTTTGATATTGGGAGATTTTAATTCTCACTGTTCGGTATGGGGATCGCTGTACGACGACAACCGATCTTCTTTAATCTGTAACTTAATCGACGACTTCAATATGACACTTTTGAATACTGGGGAAGCGACACGTGTACCTAATCCTCCAGCACGTGAAAGCGTGCTTGACCTGTCCCTTTGCTCGACATCACTAGCGTTAGATTGCCAGTGGAAAGTAATCAATGATCTCCACGGTAGTGATCACCTACCAATCGATATCTCAATTGCTAATGGGTCAACTCCAATGGATCCAATCAATATTGCGTATGACCTCACACGTAACATTGATTGGAAGTCTTATGAGACCATAATATCGCAGAGAATCGAGTCCCACGTGGAACTTCCTCCGGAGGAAGAATACGCGTTCCTTTCTGGCTTGGTCATCGACGCCGCGACTCAAGCTCAGACGAAACCGATACCAGGGGTAACGATTAGACGGCGCCCTCCCTCCAAGTGGTGGGAAAATGAGTGCTCAGACCTGTACGCGCGGAGGTCCTCGGTGTATTTGGCCTTCCGAGAACAAGGCACTATCGATTTGCTCCGAAATTACGATGCACTGGATAGACAAATGAAGAGCTTGATAAAAGCAAAAAAACGCGGATACTGGCGGCGGTTTGTGAACGCGTTGTCCAGGGAAACAGCGATGAGCACTCTTTGGGATACCACCAGACGCATGCGGAATCGTAACGTTTCGAATGAGTCCGAGGAGTATACAGATCGCTGGATACTCGATTTCGCCAAAAAGGTCTGTCCGGACTCTGTCCCCGAACAGAAGACCTTTCGCGACGCGTTTTAGTAGCTACGGAAGAGCCTCCATTTTCGATGTTGGAATTTTCAATGGCTCTCCTCTCGTGCAACAATAAAGCTCCAGGGTTGGATAGAACTAAATTCAACTTGTTGAAGAATCTACCCGACTCTGCAAAAAGACGCTTGTTGGACTTGTTCAACAAGTTTTTTGAGCTAAACATTGTTCCGCACGACTGGAGGGAGGTAAAAGTCATTGCTATTCGAAAACCCGGAAAACCTGCCTCTGATCACAATTCTTATAGGCCGATTGCTATGCTCTCTTGCCTCCGGAAATTAATCAGGGGGGATCTATCTGTAAAAAATCGTGTAACCAACATATTCGGCAACATGGTGTTTGTTTTGTTTTTTGTTCCTTTTGGTCATGAAATTGATCGATGTGAAATATTATAGAATTGGAATGTTTTCCATCGAAACTCGAGAAACCGCGGAAAACTTTCATGAATGTTGTTTAGCTATTCACATTTTTCCCCCATTATTGTTCATAGTTACAAACGTCATGGACCAACAAACGTCATGGACCAACAAACGTCATGGACCAACAAACGTCATGGACCAACAAACGTCATGGACCAGAGTTGATCTGCGATAACACACACATATATGAAATTTGACAGCAGTGAATCCCCTCTGAAATTAATGGAGAAAATGATCCTCTTACGGTTAGATAAATGGGTCGAAACAAATGGTTTACTTTCAGATACTCAATTTGGCATCCGCCGGGGCAAAGGAACGAACGATTGCCTAGCGTTGCTTTCTACTGAAATTCAACTCGCCTTTGCTCGAAAAGAGCAAATGGCTTCTGCATTCTTGGGCATTAAGGGGGCTTTTGACTGTGTCTCTGTAGAAATTTTAACCGAGAAACTTCATTTGCAGGGACTTTCACCAAATTTAAATAGTTTTTTGCTCAATTTGTTGTCAGAAAAGTATATGTATTTCTCACATGGTGATTCATGTGGGTAGTAGTACCCACTCGGAAAATATCCCACACGGAACTATCGGACACAACCAAAGAAAAATGTAATGTTTTCTTTGTTCGAAACATAAAATTGAGGTTATAAATCTACAGCAATTAGTATTTTTTTAGTCTTAGATTGAATATATTTTTGTATTTTGTACTAACCTGAATAACTTTTATTTTCATCATTTTTTGACCGTTGATTTGGGTTCCAATGGAAATCGACTTTTCGAGTTTTGTTTACGATAGGGTTTTAAATTTTGTCTTTTCGTTAAAATTTTCCATATCAAATTTGAGCTTAATCAGACTTCGGGAAGTAGAGCCTCAGCGGTCAAAGTTTCAGTTTTTTGATCGATGAAAAAAATGTTCGGACTGGGAGAGTTTCTTGGGTGTTCTGTTGTTACTCAAGTTCCCCGGCGCAAAAGTTTTCATGTCCCTGGAAGTTAATTTTTTTTTGAACAATTTTTTATGAGATAACATCCATAACATCAGATCTCGTCATTTCATGTATTTCTAAAAAAAATTGCTATCGGAAAAATTTCGACTTAAAAAACTTCAATAACTACATTGTGCATTTTTTCGTAGGTCAAACTTGGTAAGTGAAGCCTTATCGGATTAAGCTTAAATTTTAGATAGAGGCTTTTTTCGAGAAGACAAAACTGTTAAGCCCTAACGTTTGCATTTGGGGCCATCCACATACCACGTGGACAGATTTTTGATGATTTTTAAGTTCATTCCACACACCAAGTTCCCCGAGAAGGTTCTACTGTGGCTGACAATCAGCGAGAAGGGGATGTAAAAACCGCTCATCTTTCGCTCCGTAATAGCCGGGACTACTCGAAGTAATCGTTGGCGGAGATGGTCGCGCTGAAAATTGATGTGGTACCCCGGTCAACCAACCCACACCCAACGCAAACGGGGAACATTTTATTACTTTAGGGCAATTTTTCATTACTTATTGTGTCTTATGACTGCGCATTATACACAAATAGTAATAACCGAAAAGTAACAAAAATTATGGCGGGCACACGCTTGTATGTGTTTCTGCAGTAGAACATACAGCCAAGCACCGCAGTGCATTTGTTAGCAAGACTTCACTCGCTGCATTTGTATTGATGCAACGATCAGATTCATTTTTGCTTCCCTTCATCCACACATAATGGGAATCTCACCCGTCAACCTCAAATGTCTAATTAGAAACACTTTCGTTTCGTCCCCCAGTGTTTACATGAAACAAAAATATGTTATACAGTCTGAACAGAGTTGCTGAAGTTGCGAATATTGTTCTGGATGGGCACGAGTTTTGTATTTTCAAACAGGAGCAATTGAGTTTCCATGAACCAATGAGTATGTGTTTTGGATACTTGCAAGAAAGCGAATGTTTTTGTTTTTCTCTAACGCAGTTTACAGATCGTGATGTCATTTCAAGACGCACTTCAAGTCTTTGAAATCATCAACGTTTGCACACTCTATGACGGGGAAAATGCAGCTTGGCAGCTCTTGTCATATTCTTCCTCTACTCCGTATGCATACAACGAGCGAACTTATACACGCTCACCGGATGAATTGGAGATTGAAGAAACTTGTAACATGTGCAACATATACGACGGTGTGTGATTTTTTTTCACTTGAGATGGAAAGGGAGCAGTTTTTGACAGAAAAAAATGTTGCATGTGGTTGAACGACCATTATTAGATGGTCGTACTCCCGTAACACGTGCTAAATATATGACAGTATGTGTTGTTACTTGACTGGGTAAGAATTTTATTGCCTTTTAATAATAATGTAATAGGTTTGTTACCTTAAAGGCAATTTTGTGCTATTGCTTCTAAGGTAATAAGGAAAAGTTTTGCGTGCACCCAACGTCCCCCAGCTGCGTTCCATCTTGAGTTTCTGGGCGAACCAGAAGCGTAAGACCTACTCCAACAATTTTGCCGCGAAAATTAAGAAGGAATTGATAAATAAAACAAGGAAAGAATTCAAAAACATGGCTACACACATGTTTTTGTCCACCATGACGAATGTTTCAGTGAACTTTAGAAAGGCCACTCGCAAGGACGTGGAGTAAGCTAATATAATAAATTTATTGAACTCAATTATCTGTCTTAGTTTCTTTTCTGTCACCATCCGGAAAAAAGTCCATTTTTTTATTGCAAACATTACTACTGAACGAAAATCTGATTTCTCTTTTACATTCCATTGGCACCCGATTGTTGATGCACTGTCAATTTTTAAAAAAAATATGTTCAGGTCACCTACGACATTGTTACCCATAAACCTTCCCTATTCCTTACTACCCACTCGGGAAAATAATGTGACGCCGGCCCTGAACATACCCATTTAACCAGAAATGAGCTTCGTCATAAAATGGTCGTAATGCGCGAAAAACATTTTTCACAGAGGGCGAATTTTGGTAATACACGAAAATCCAAATAGCAAAAAAATCACCCTTTACAATGAAGACTAAGTTTCGGTATGCTAGCTTTTATAGTGACTACTGAGAGTTATACCACAGACAAACGTTTATGCAAGAACAATATTGATAGTAAATCCCGTGTAAATTTTCAAAGAGAAATACGCTTTAAATCACTTGTACACTAGCGCCACGTAGAGACCTTGGGTGACATTGCGCATTTCGCTCCGAGTAGCTCGAATCGAGAGAAATCAAACTAGCTCCGAGGTGGAGTTGGTATTGCGTATTATTTTCGACTTCCCAATTTTATTGCAGTTTATTTCGAGCAAACATTGACTCGAAAATAAATGTCAGATTTGTCTAGGGGCTGGACAACTTTATTTTCATGAAAAATATTTTGGTAATATTATACGATATCGGCTGATGAATTTTGATACTTATCATTTATCCGACACATTGACATCACACCGACGCCTAACAATGCAACGATAAATACTTTGTCATATCTAATATAGACCATTTTACGAACTGACAGGTGTCACGGATCCTGCTGATGATGATGTTGCTTTTACATGCGTTATGTCAGCGGTTCCGAGCTTTCTGTTCTTCTTCTGTGAATATGCAAAGCCGTAAACAATAAGATATGAGTATTAGGCTTACATTAAAATGAAACAAAGTTAGTTATTTTCTGTTGCAAAAGAAATTTTTTTCATGGTTTCGTCATCATTTCAAGATAAGGCGGGGAGCACTCAAACCTATTTTAAGTACAATATTTCCCTCCAAACTGCACTAGTACAATTCCTGCTCAATTAAAGTTAGCCCCTACTTTGAATTTACTCGTTAGTGGATCCTACCAAACTAATGTTTTTCCGCTCTACAGATGTTTAGTGAAATTATTTATGTTTCAGTCAACAAACTTAGGTACAAACGAACGTCTTCAACCTCTCGACCATTTTTTATCACTTTCGAGCTAAAAAATGCTCGATCAAACCATTACGTAATGCCAGTTTTGCTCGAAGATCAACTGCAATAATACGCCATCTACTCGTTCCGAGCTCGAATCGAAATCGGCAATGTCAAATGTGGTCGAAACGAACAAAAATCAGTCGAAACGAAATGCGCAATGCCACCCCTTATTGTTTACTTTTCTTTTTTGCAAGTGTGTGAGACTGGCGTCACTTGTAGCGCTATCTGCTTCATACTGCTAGTCCTATAAAGTTTACACAAGTTTGGAAAAACGCTTGACCGTCTGTCTGCAGTTATACTTCCGGTGGGCGTGTTGCTGTGTACTCGAGTGAGCAAAACAACAACAACAGCAACAAATCGTTTGTATATTTTAGTCTCGACTATACTGGGAATGAGAGGTAGTGATTGGTTGTTTAATTTAAATTAAACTGTCACTGATAGTTTCACCTGATATTCGGCTTTGTTTTAAGTTCTGTTTAATAGTTCAATAGTTAGCGTTAACTATTTAAAATTTCCCGCATTTCGGTGGAAGCATAGCTAATTTTCCAATCGATTGCTGTTAGAATGAAGGAAAGCTGTTGGAAACTGACTGAGTTTTAAGTATTCGATTTCATTACGCTTTCGATGTTTTCGGTATTTCAATTTGCATTTCTATGTTGCCAGCAGACGTTATTCTGCGTCAAAACGAGATTTTGTATACGTCTTTGGAAAACAATTAACATTTGAGCAGCTATAGCAATAATTTTGCGTAGTGCCTACATCTCGTGCACTTCCATCAACCTCTGTGATTCCAACAGTAACTTTTTAGATTATTTTCAGATTATAATTATAATACAAAAATGAAATGAAAATAAGAAAATACATATTTATAGTCATATATAAAAAAAGTAAAAGACTTGCGAAAAACAAATCAAAAGTACTTGTTTTAAACATTTTTCTAGGTATATGCTTTTGATAATAATGACTACTGAGTAAAATCACTCAGACGACATGTTTTTTAGCCAGTTCATTATATTTCTGTTTGTCATCCAATGAAATCAATTTTTGCAGCTATTAAGCGCTGTCGTCAATATTTGAATATTTCCCCCTTTTTTATTCAAATATACATTGCCCCTTACGACGAAATGAGTCGGTGGGAGCCCACATCTCCGGCAACGAAACTACAACACCGTATGGTCCAAATACGAATGTAAATGAGAGAGCTAGTTACGAGTGCCACTAAACAGTTGTAAATGCTGACGGCAACATACCGCGTTTACTGTGCAGCAGAAAGAAGCAGAGGGCACTTTATATGTCGAGAAAAGTGCGATGAAATATGTTTTTAAAAAGGACCCTTCCGGGCGAACCTTTACTCCGGCACAGTTGTGCTGGTTTTGGACGAGATTTCTATTAAACTGTAATTACATGTTTGACAAACGTTTCAATTAACGCCACATGGCGCGTTTGCATACGGAATGCATTCTTTCGCGGTTTCGTGTTGCTGGTTCAAATTTAGTGGAACTTCACTGTGATGTACTTATAAAACCTCTCGCGGAAAGCACCGCCACCCATTGAGTTGACCAACGGAAAACAGTGAAATAAATCACTGTTCAAAGCCCTAATATACAATTTTAAAATATTTATGTTTCGCTTATCAGGAAGAACCACACAATTGAACCACGCGTGTCAACCCCATCGCCCACGCTAATTTGAGCATGTCGGTGATAAGGTAAATGGGTCGTGTCGAATGGTCGACTTCCTTCCGTCTTATCTCGTGGATTGCTTTCGTCACGTGAGACGGACCTGCACGTGCGCTTGCTTAATGGTGATGCTTGGACTTTTTCCTCTCTGCGCCGGGAGTCATATATTTAAAATTTCGAATTGGGTTTACAAGCGATTTATTTTCACTATCCGCTAATTGTAACGCATCCAATTCTTGCGATATCTCATTGTCCGTTACATTTGGTTTAATGTTCTAAGGGGACATTCGTGGTTGAATTAATTTGCGATTCAAAAGTAGATTTAGACTTGAAGTAAATAGGACTAGAAACAGTTTGGAAAAAAGTACACTTCTTCAACGATAAACCAACAAAGTTTTTTTTTTTTTTTCAATAATCACAAATATATTTCTTGAATTCGAAGAATAATATTATTTGACCAGCATCGCAATACCAGCTGGCACACTTTTAATATACCTAAAATATAATCGTAAATTCTACAAACACACATGTTGGTTTCGCTAAGTGCATTCATCCAGTCATTTTCTTTCAAAAGGAATTATTACATTGTTTCGGTCCCACACAATATGAAACGGCTTCGAACATCTTCATGTGAGCTGCCAGGAGGAATTTCTTTGCTCCCTGCCACCGTAAATTGTTTGCCTCTGTATTCTACGCACAAAATATTAAATTAATAATATCTGAAGAAAGGTCGGCTGCGTCGGAAATCCGCTTATAACTGACGCGAAACCTTTCTTCCTTGGTATGGTAGTCGGGATGCCGAGGGTGGAAAGTCAACAGGGAATTGTTTGATACAGTTCTCTGGAGTAATCTGTAGTTTGCCGAACATGAATTGTTCATTTGAACGTAAAGCCGTCTATATTTTGCTTGATCTAATTCGGCTGAACACGTGCACATGACTTCTGAAAAGATAAGTAGTCGGAAAGATTTGTTTCAGGCACACGAAAGGGAAATGAATATTATCTACGACACATAAATTATCAAATATTCTATTCGGAACAACTCGAAGTGAAATATTACAATAAACAAAAACTAAACGTCTCTTGTTTGTTTCATCCGCAAACGTTCGCATCATCAGCGAAGTTTATGAGTAAAATCCAAAACAACAGCCAACGTATACAAGTAGTATGAAACATAAAAAAAACACCACACAAACAACCGCGCGGCGATTGACAATGGCACATGCTTTCGTCGTATTAAGAGGGACATTTATAAAAGTGTATCATCATCCTGAAGCGCCGCCTGCCGCCGCCGAGGAAGCCGGGCTCGGAAGAACGGGGCCGCACAGAGAAGCAGAGAAACCGTCGCCGGTCTTTTTCACTTTGTTGTGACTACTGCATTATACTGCTCTTCAATATAAACTCTGGGAAATAGGAAAATCCATGAGATAAAAAAAAGAAAAAAAAAACAAAACAAAGAGACAAGTTTCACGCCTTGAACGATACGACATCATCAGAGCGGGCCGTCTTAAGTGAGTTAATTCATTAAATCATCCGGTGAATTGAGCTGCCGTAAATAACATCTGCCGCCATCGCTGGAAGATAGGGTAGACGACAGTTTTTTTAATTTGGTTAGTAGAATAAACTCTGAACGTTCGAAAGTTGAAGCAATAAATCTGAAATGATGGAACTATCTCTTCTAGTGAATAAAGTTTGAGCAAAAGTTTAAAAACGGCAATTCCTTCCACCACCTTAATTCTATTTGGCACGGTCTGAGCCAAATGCTTCCTCCTCCCGAGGTTGGAACCGACGGCACACTCGTTGGTAGCAGAATTTATCATCTGTTGACGTGAACCGATATGATGAGTGGAGTTTATAGTTGTGCCGTCATTACTTGAATTCATTTGTGAACTGGTGTTTTAGCATTGGTACACACGGAAACAACGATCGAAAATAAAATCACAAATTATGAGATGGGCGTCATTTCCTTTCGACTGAGGTTACGATGAAAAGTGAGACAAATTGTAAGCTATTTTGCAGCCAAACACGAGGAACAACTGTAAACTATATTTGGTAACAGGTTGAAACTAATTATCAATGCGTTAGGTTAAACTTAGACTCTGCTCAGAAATTGTATATAGTTTCTCTCACTTAAAAACATGTAACATTATAGGTGTCAATTGAAAATGAATTTGAACAATATTCCATTTCCTGTTTTCAGTCACTGCTCTTCAGGATAGCTGCGACTTCCATATTAACCTTCCGCAGCTCTCTAGCCAGGATACCAGCGCATGCCGATTCGAGTAGACATCTTACATTCCAAGTACCGATGGTTAGTAGAAACAATACGGTCTTTATTCAAAAACCATTATTAACTACTTAAAGGAATAATCAAAATTATATATTTTACCACTCTCACGTATGATAGCCCCATCAGTATCTTTTACTTTTACTTTGTTGACCGTTCACCGGCCTAGGGCCGAACGAATTAGAGATGTCCAGCTTATTCTGTCTTGGGCAGCCGTTCTCCAGTCTCCTCGTACACCATCAGTCTAACACGACCTCTTCCTGGTTCTCTTCTGAAAATAGTTTTGGCGACTCCTCTCGTCAGGCATCCGGGCTACATGTCCTGCCCACTGAAGCCTGCCCCGCTGTATTACCTTCACTGTATCAGCATGTTTGTATACCTGGTACAACTCGCTCCACTCCATCTCCCAAATTACCGCCAAGTATCGACCGCAGAACTTTACGCTCAAAAACTCCGAGCACTCGTGGATCAGCTTCCTTCACCATCCATGCTTCATGTCCTTAAAGGGCCACCGGAAGTATCAGTGTTCTATATAGCGCTAGTTTTGTGCGAGTTTGCAAACTACGGGACCTTAGCTGGTTACGTAGTCCGTAGAAGACCCTGTTTGCAGCAGCAACTCGTCGTTTCACTCCACGGCTCATATCGTTATCACATGTCACACGCGTACCAAGATAAACGAATCCATCAACCACTTCAAATCGTTCTCCATCTATCTCCACCTCAGCACCAGCACCACGGGAACTCCCATGCTCCCTACCAGCTACCATGTACTTTGTTTTGGTAGAGTTAATCTCGGTAGAGTCCCAATCTCGCAGAAAGGCACGAAGGCCTTCTCAACGGCCCTACGGTCGATACCGATGATATCAATGTCGTCCGCAAAACCAAGGAGCATGTGAAATTTCGTGATGATCGTACCGTTTCTTTGCACGTTTGCTCGAAGCCTCCTGCTTCAGTCCATCCAACGTTACGAACGTGGCTGATGTCTCGTTCCAACCAGTCGTTCAGCGTTTGTTCATCCGCCAGATCCTTAGTATTATCTGGTGGATCGCATAGTACAACCGCTCGCCTTCCGCTTTTAAAAGTGTGGCCGGGTTACCGTCCTTCACAGCGGCCTTGCCGCCACTTATCGCCTTTTTCACCTCCTCCTGTGTTGGTGGCTCCACAGCTTGTTCGTCATCCTGTTTCTGCTCTGCTCATCCAGCTCTCTCTATTCAATAGGGCCCGAAAATGCTCCTTCCAGCTGGCTGCAACCGTCGGTTTATCAGTAAGCTGGTTGCCGTTCTTGTTATTGCACATAACCGGTACAGGGAAATTTCTGCTTCTGACTCTGTTCTATAGAAGCTCCGCACGTCGTTTCTAACATAGCTGTCCTCTGCGCTGGCGAGCACCTGCTCCTCATCCTAGCGCTTCTACCGACGATGGATTCTATTTTCGGCAACTCCTGCCTCCCTGTATCTCTCTCTGCTCTGACGCATAGCCGCAGTAAGCATGCGGCTCCTGGCACGGTTTTTCTCATCTGTCGCTCTCTGGCACTCGGCATCAAACCAGCCATTACGCTGTCTTCTACGCGTCGTACCTACCACCTCTCTTGCCGTCGTTTCGATGGCGCCTCGTATTCTGTAACAGGCCCCATAATATCATTATGAACTATTAAAATGATTCCGATTCTTCGTGAATGATAGATTATTCATTCTCACGTACACTGGTGTTGTAATACCTAACTCAATTAAAAAAAAATGACGCTTGGTTCGGTAAATTCACAGCGCTGCAAAAATGTGCTTTAAGGGCTCTTCCCACTGCTTCCGTTCCGGGACCGGGCCGTGGCTGTTCCGCGTGTCGTCCGGGCTCGTTTGTGATTGATTGCATGCGTTCTTATGAACGCATTCACACCGACGCGCCATGCCCAGACCGGGGCAGCGTTGAGTTGCCGTCGTGCTGCTGCAGTGCGAGAGAAAAACTATCGTTGCCGACGATACTTTGTGTTGGCCGGAGAGTGCACGGAAGGCACTCGGGTGGATGCGTGTATGTTGTAGTGACATATTTCGCGCGGAGTGAGCTGCGGTATGAAAAAAAGAGAAAGACGTTCTTTCACATACACACATCAACATTTCTCAGCCAGAGCGCAGCACAGGCACGGTTCAAGCACGGCGCAGTGTGAATGCATGGAAAGTCTCGGACGAGCCCGGTCCCGGAACGGAAGCAGTGGGAATAGCCCTTTAAAAGTTCGATTCAACAGAGATCGAATGTTGGATGAAATAGGCCGACTTCCCACTGGGTCTTTGTGGATTTTCGGCAAGCAGTAGAGCGAGGCCACCGTCGGGTTGGAAACATGAAATTTTCTCTCTGGTTTATCCTCTCCCATCAGACGTGCAACATTCTGTCGCGCGAAGGTAGCCTCTTCGATCATGGTGTTGAGAGGATCCCTCGGTTTTCCGTTTTTTAATTTATATTCCTCGTACGGGCCTGCCGCGATCATATCACGGACGCGCGATCAACACGCCTTTGGAAACAGACCTTTGGGTTAAGTATGGGAAGTAAACTGTCGCCGTTGTTAGCAAACCTCTTTATGAGCGATTTTGAAGACGACGCTCAGAAAGAAAAATATTTCCCACGTGTATGGAAGCGCTATGTAGACGACGTTTTCGCTCCGGTAAAAGAACGCTACCTGGACCAAACTTTGGAAATGCTCAACTCTCGGCACAGCTCTATAAAATTCACAGTAGAGCGAGAGGAGAATGGAAAGCTACCGTTTCTGGACCTATTATTAACCAGAAAAGAGGATAGAACATTGAAATTCGGTATCTACCGTAAACCGACATCAACTGATCGCTATATAACATCGGATTCGAACCACTTTGGCGGTCAAAAGCAGGCGGCCTTCCATTCAATGGCCCATCGCCTGTATAATATACCGATGGAAAACGCAGAGTTTGCCGAAGAAAAAGAGCATATTCACAAAGCGGCCGAAGTAAATGGCTACGAAGAAGGATTCGTGAATAAAATCCTACAAACACACCGACGCAAACAACATAGACGAATGTCAACAACGCTGCAACCAGAACGAGAAGAAATCAAAAGAGTCAGCCTGCCGTTCTACCCAAAGATTACCAACCCGATCAAAGCAACACTGAAACGGCAAGGGCTTCAGGTTGTACATAAAAGTGAAAACACATTACGTGATTTACTGTACAATTTGAAGGACAAGGTTCCTCCAGATGATAATTCAGGCATTTACAGGATACCTTGCCAAAATTGCCCTTCAGTTTACATTGGACAAACTCGCCGTAAGGTTAAAGTGCGCTTGAAAGAACACAAAGCTGCCGTGGATAACGGAAAAATAAGCGAATCAAGTGTAGCCGCCCATGCAATCAGTTGTGACCACGTGATCAATTGGAAAGAAGCGAAATTAATTAAAAACGTTAGGAAAGCATCTCAATTGAATGCATGGGAGTCGTACTTCATTAGCAATTCACAGGAACGATTAATGAATGAAGACGATCCCCCTGTTACATCCTGCTTATTCGGACTGACGAAACTGAGAGTGCAGTAAATCTCTTCTCTCTTCGAACGCCCACAGCGTACGGAGAGAAAAAACAACTAGTCTGGACATAGTCCCGGAGATGGGCGGTAGCAGCCCGAAACCGGTCGACTAAAGGTAATTTTTAATGCGTTTTTTATGTTGTAAGAACAATAAGTGTTGTTTGTCTGGTCTCGCGTCGCGTCGCATAATGTAATATGCCATTTTTACCAAAATCGAGAAAACAGTTTCTCGTGATGGTACACACCCTAAACAAGGTCCCTACGGGAGCCGATTTTCAAAAAATGCATTTGGGAAGGCAGCAAACGTGAAACAATTTTGGCTAATATCCAAAATAATTTAGAATTTGGCTAATATCCAATGTCCAATATGAACCTGTGGCATATTTACGAACCAGTGTATTATTACTGAACTGTGTTTCTTCTAACTTTCGAAAGTGTGTTGTAGCTTGGTGGTTTCTGGCGACAGGTGAGCTATCGTAAGGCCCTTGCATCAAATTTGACTTTTTCACGAAGAATATTTGATGCCACAAGAATTTATTTGTTGTACTGCGAAACCCAATGATCAAAACATGTGACTGTTTCCTTCTGTCATAAATCTTTACATTTAAAAAAAATTATATTTAGCTCTTTGATTAGGAGTAATATTAATAAAGAGAAGATTCAGATTTCATTTTGAATTTGATGAGTAAAAATAGGAAAGTGGATTGTGATATTACCATGAATAATAATATTTTCGTTATATTATTATATTGCTGCACGTAACAATTATCTCGTCGTCCTTTTTATCCTCACTTGTGCTTCCGTGTTGTTTTATTAAATTTAAAACCATTTTCATCACCAACGAGTACGATATAATTCACATCGTATGGATATTAGCCAAATTGCACACCGTTTTGTCAACTGACCTTTCGTTTATAATTGAAAAAAACGGCTACTGTGTTAAAAATACGTGGCGGATGGAATTTTTCTACAGATTTCTCTGTATCAACTCAACGGCAAGGTTCCAGCATATATGAATATACTCAATATGATATACTCAATACTCAATAAAAAAGTTGTCATGAACAGTCAAAATATGTTGTACCGACAAAAAATGTTCAAATGCGTTTTTCTCGATATGATGCCTATGGCATATTAGCCAATTTTTGAATTATGGGCAGATGTATTGATCCTGTCCTGACCGCTCAGCTGAATCGATCCTGAAGATCGATTTTTCCCTGAAGATCGCTCAATCCCATCCAGCTCTCTGGCGTGTTCTGCTACCACGCCATCAGCTTTCAACCGCTGAATGTTGAAACGCGTCGTCCTTTCTGTGCGAAATTTCAGAACGTTCGACAACCTTGCGCAGATCTTACAAACGACGGGATGATGGTCAGAGTCAATGTTTGGTCCCCGAAAAGACCTTACATCAGTAACATCCGAAAAGTGCCGTCCGTCAATCAGTACGTGTTCGATCTGGAAGCTGGCTTCTCCATTTGAATGCATTCAGGCGTGTATCCGAATATTTAAACGTGGAAAATAGGAGCTACATATGACCATTTGGGTGCCAGCCAAAATGGTCATCTCGAATTTCAAAACAAAACCCTATACAAAATGTTCACCTGCTCGAAAAAAACACCCTGTGCAAAATTTCAGCTCAATCGGACTTAAAATGGGGTGGCGCAAAGCGATTAAAGTTTGGCTTTTTTGAAAACGGAAAAATCACCCAAGAGGGGGGTACGTGAAATTTCGGTTTTCGAAAAAAATTTTTTGATGCCAAATGACTTAAAAACGCATGAAACGTCGAGAATTGGTGTCATCTGAAAATTATTTTTTTTGCAAAAATTTACTCTCTGGGACTTAGTCGTTTTTTCAATTGTGGAAGGCGGAGTTCAAAATGTTTAGAATTTTTCTTTTGAAATTGATCACTAGTCTCTCTAAATAGCTTGTATAATGATATACACTATAACTAGCATCGAATACATTATGTTTCATTAGGGTGGTTCATTTATTCGGCATAGGGTGGTTCATAATATTGTGAAAAATGAGTATATAATAAAAAAAGCACTTCGGTTCGTTTGATTGGTGTGACGTCTTCGACAAAGTTGTAGATAATAATTCTGTCTTTCTAAAAAAATTACACTCAAAAAATTATTCATTCAAAAGTTAGAAGAAAGATTGAAAATTAATTATTCAAAAGGGCTCATTTTTTAAAAACTTGATTTTTTTTAATAAAACCAACGCAAGATTACCAAAACAATGAAACCAGTCCGATCATATAGAAATCAAGAAAAATAAGTTATCATTTTTTGAAATAAAAAAATTTTTTTTTTGAAGAAAAAGGTATTTACAATTATTTTTTTCAAAAGGCATATTTCTTTTTGGAAGGACAAAATATTATCTGCTACTTTGCCGAAGACACTATGCCGTTTCGACTGTAGACTGTAGACTGTAGACAGTCCCAGAGAGTAAATTTTTGCAAAAAAAAAAATTTTCAGATGACACCAATTCTCGACGTTTCATGCGTTTTTAAGTCATTTGGCATCAAAAAAAATTTTTCGAAAACCGAAATTTCACGTACCCCCTTGGGGGGGGCCCTTGGGTGATTTTTCCGTTTTCAAAAAAGTCAAACTTTAATCGCTTTGCGCCACCCCATTTTAAGTCCGATTGAGCTGAAATTTTGCACAGGGTATTTTTTCGAGCAGGTGAACATTGTATAGAGTTTTTTTTTTTTTGAAATTTTCTGGTCAATTTTTTTCCCATACAATGATTGGCGCCCTAATGACCATTCCTCTGGCCGCGGCAAAGTTTATCAACCTATGACCGGACGGAAGAATTCCTCCCTCACAACCTGTGCGTTTGCGTTTTCGATGACGACTTTTACGTCTTGTTTTGGGGACTCGTCATAGATTCGCTCAAGCTTGTCATAGAACTCATTTTGACTTTATTGGATTTGTCTTTTATCAGTGCTTAGGTGTTGATTTTAATTTAGTTGAAGAATTTGCTCTTAATCCTTAACACACATATACGGTCATCTACGGGCCTCCATCGGATAACTCTTGTTTTCTTATTTCCCAGCAATACAAAACCGACGCCCCGTTCCGCTACTTCGCCGCCACTGTAGCAATGTGGTACTTGAAGGTAGTGGGTGGTTACCAGGGTCGCGATACCTACATCCTGCTGATGAGACTGCTCTCTGAGGTGTAGCTGGCGGGATACTACATTCCATAATTCAGCCGCCCACTACGGGTCAGACGCTGTTGTACGCCGCTCCTAATATGGGGACACAGCTGCGTACAACCCACTTCCCAGTCAGCATACGACCATAGTTTCCACCGGGGGTCCGATCTTCGTCAAGGTTACACGTATCCCGGTCGGCACCTCGTGGAGGTTGGGATAGGAGTTGCTAGACAGAGGTGAATGACCATAATTAGGGTCTCAAGTTGCACGTAACCAACCATTTGCGAACCGATCAGTATCTTTACTGTTGGTTTATACCGGTTTCAAATAATAGAACTCAATACACTTTCGAAATTTACTTGACAAACCACACACAGTCGTGCGTTGCCTCAACAACACGTTTATTGCTTGTTGGTTTAACTCGGTTCCAGAAATAAAAATATAATAACTTTTGTATTTCTTTCGAGTGGTCCCAACTCTTTGATATGTTGCTTTAAATTGTCCACATCGTGTAGGTATATGTAGGAGATATATCACCACAGACACCCGTGCTTCGCCCCAAAATCTTCCTGGTTCAAATAAGTCTCATATCAGGAAACCACCTTTAGAGAACAGACCCACAGTATGAAATTTGCATTAAAATAATAAACAGAAGTTATTATTTATTTTATTTTTTTATCGTATAACGATTCTTCGCACTGATTTTCTTCAAGTATTGGCTTCCTTGATAAGTTTCCTGGCGAAACGTACAACTTCAAGGAATCTTTATACACTGAATTGTATGACATCTTGAGTCGATTTTTCGTAATTGTGGAATCACCGGAAATACCCAAAATGGCATCTGAGGACGGCTTTTGGCCTCCATATTGAGTGGTATTCGGTCAGTTAGGCTGTTTGCCAGAAACCGCAAATCACCATATGGAGTTTAAAAATGGCGTCTGGAATTAATTTACGCTTTATATTCCAGAAATCCTTTTATAGCTAGGTAATTTTCTAAAAACCGGAAGTTGCCATCTTGGAATTTCAAATACCGTCTAGTGTTGATTTTTTCTTGCAGCTGGATATCATCCATGTTTCGAAAATACACATAGGGGATGGTATTTGACCTTGTTTTCAGCTCTGATGGTTCGGAATCTGCTTTTAGAACTAGGTTTGACAGCTCTCAATAGCTGTGAGCATTCGGTTTCTTTCCTTTATTTTTCACCGTGTCTCAGAGGCTTCCACAAACACGTAGTCCTAGCTCGAAACAAAATATTATGTCAAACACATTTGAGAATAAATACGGTGTTCCTCCGGACAGTCGGGATTTTCCGGAATGGTGTCCAAACGACAAGAACAACAAAATGAAAACCAATTGAAATCTAGAAACATGCTTTTTTATTTATTTATTTTTTTATTTTTGCTTTCATCAAATTTCACTGGAAATATGAAACTTTTGACATAAGTCGGGATTTTTTCAATTGACTATCCAATAAAGTGAGGTTTTGAAAAAAGGGTCCGGATTTTTTCCATATAGGAGTTAGTATGCTTAGACATAACTACCCTGTGAATTATAATACAAAGACACCCATCTCTAGACATATTTTTTGCCTAATAGGTATAATCCCATATCAACCGTTTGTTTCTGGCAGTGAAGAAAAAGTTGTCTATCAAATTGAGGAAACTATATGCCGATTAACTGACTATAAATTAAACATTTCAATAAAATGGATATTATCAAAAAACATTACGACACTCGTACGAACCAATTGGATCACCCGTAGATTAGCTCTCCACACGTCTAGGAAAACTATTATGACTATCTACAGCCATGAGCTGAGTCCAATTAAGAAAAATGAAGACGCAATAAACAGGAAAAATGTAATAAATATTATTGTTAATATTGTTATGTCGTAAGAACTCCTCGGTGCACTGCCCTACTACTAGTTGAGCTATTTTCATCCCTCAATTCATACTTTTTCCACTTTTAATTCATTTCTCGATGAAGCACACCACCAGCAGCAGCAACAAGCACAAACTACAGCGCGGCAGTTATTATTAGCCCTTATGCACAAAAAGGCACTTTCCGATTGTGCCCAAACGTTGCTTGTTGATGGTATATTTAGTTGAAAAAATAACCTCAATTCACCGGCTTATGGCAGATTTTTTTTAATAGATTGAAAAATGCAGCGTAAATTTCTTACTACCTTTAATTTTTTTAGAAAATATTTCTGGTAGCAATATTTCTTAAGAAACATACAAAAGTGAGCCCCGCACAGCAGTCACACATAGCAACGAGATCCTGATTGGCAATATCCCGCGTCGGGCAAAAGGAAAGAATAGACGTTCATTAGCATAATTGAACAATCGTATCGAAAGGCAAAATGGGTCGTGAATCGGTCCCTAAGATACATGTTTACCAGCTCACACACGCTCTGCAGTGTAGAACTCGCGTTCACCCCGGGGAGGGTTGAAACGTCATCACGGAGAGTTGGCTGTGTATAGTGTGCAGCCCGTGTCGCTGCGTTTGATAGTGCGTACCAAATCTGACATTGCGGCAACCAGATTCGGCCGGTCATAAATTGAAGTGACTTTTGCCGGTTAATGTAATAAAATTATTTTCGCACATTAGATCCTTCGGCACCCCTTCGCTCTTCTGATGCGAAATGCACTTTTTCGAACAGATCAGGATCTGTTGTTGATATTCTTTTGAAGACTTTGACCATTGAAAGACACTTCAATTCTGCGAGAACTTTTGCGTATCATACCTAAACCCCCTAAAGAATCTGCTGTCAATCTTTGAAAATGGCAAATTTCCTGTTCGTAGGCAGTCTCATCTGCTTGCCCTTCCAGGACGATGGTTTCTGTCATCCAGATCTAGCTGGAGAGAGGCACGTGGTGACCATTAAACACTCAGTGGGGGTGAATTTATGGGTAATTTCAAAAACCAGGCGACGACATCATCCCCCGCCTTTATCCTGTACCTGCGTGTTGTGTAACGCTTCTGTGGGGTTTTCCAGTTGAGACAGTATTTTGTAGAAACCTGCACGGCTAAGCATGAATCCGAAAATAAACGATTCCACCATCCGAACACGAATCACCTGCGTCTCATTCGCTTGGTATCCATTCCAGTGGCCTTTTTGGGAAATCCGGGTGCACTAGGAAAAAAAAAATTTACGTAAATCATAGAAAATATTCATTCAAGACTTCGCCGCTTCCCTGGAGACAATGTAATAAAAGAAATATCCAAGAACGAGCTCGGGCCGGTTGGATGTTCGCGCGAACCGCTTTGATCTTGTGCGGTGCAGAAGGACGCGATAGCTTTTATTGCCAGTTATAGCTACTCCTTGTGCCATGATCAGGATACCGAAGACAACCGGAGAAGAGCGGTGGATTCAGGTGTGAAAACTGCCACCATAAATCAATTTTTGAATCAATAAAAGCGGATTCAGGAAATAAGATAAATTATCGCAGCCGTAAACGGGCCATTCCGCAGAGAATACCTGCGATGGCCAAACGACAGCAAATGTCTAAATAATGTGAAAAATTTGGATTTTGAACGAATGTTACCTTTCTCACGAATCACGGGGGAAAAGTTGGTTCTAAAGAGTTATCGTCTAAATAACACAAATGTTTTATTGCATCACAACTGGAATGAGAACTTGTAAAAATTTTTTACAACAATATCGATTCTTTCAAAACCCGTCAAATGAAGTTTGAAAAATCAAGAACTAGATTTCAGTCATAAAATTAAAAATGTAGCACTGCGATATTACAGGTCGTTTGTTAACTACGTGGTCATTTTTTTTGAAGACTTTTGAAGTGAGACTACGTCTTACAAGAAAGAACGGGTGAAAAAAGTGGACAAAAATTTTATTTCGGGCAATTCTCATCAAAGCCACTAATGCTCAGCATCAATCGGCCAGATATTGTATCAACACCCAGCTGGAGGTACGGTGCTGGTCTAACAAGTCTTTTAGAAAATCTCTGCCTTTCCTCGTTCTCTTTTTAATTACCATGTGGCTCTGGAATAACTTCTTAAAAGCTTGATAATTATCTTAATTCGTAAGATTCAATGCTCAAAGACATGTGAATAAATGACGCACATATTTTCAAGACGTCTAGAAATAAAACCTCAATTCTACTCTTGCAAACACCCATAACCTGAGTGTCAACGATTTGGCACATCTGTTGGGCCATGCGTATCGCATCAAGCTTGCTCATCCCCACGCTTGGTTTCAGTGCTGAGACTACAACAGCCGTTTGCAGTACATTCATACAATAGCATAACAATTGCGGGTTTCCCAAAGTGCAAAAATAACACACTAAATTTTTATCAAATCTCGCTTTCGTGTCCCTTAAGCGAGAAAATCCCGGGTGGGGAAATTAAATTTTTCACCAATTAGCGGTAATTGTTTCCTTCGCATGCGACCCATTTTCCAACGACGGCGGCGGTGGCGCGTTCATTAGCTCACGCTTGGATCACTTTTTGCGGTGGCTTCGACCGTATCATCGAGATACCGCACTGAATACTGCAAACAAACGACGCGGTCGTCAACGGATTTTTGTTTGTTCATCACAACAACGACAAATCATCGAGCAAGCAAGGGCCACGATGGGCCGTGATTTTATCGCGGAATTTCTGGTTACATACGCATGACTAGGGTTGTAACCAGAAAAAATTTGTAAGATCTCTTTGCACATGTTAATAGTTATCAGAATAATTTTCCCAAGTATTGAAAAATTTCATTATCTCAACCACCCTAACATGCGGTCCAGAACCGTATAAACATTGACGAACGTGTAAATTGAGGTTTTAGGGTAAATATGTGTTTTGCTTTCCCTATTTTGGTATTTTCTTTCAATTTTCATCTAAATTCGGAAGCGCTAATCTAATCTCCTAATCGCCATCAAGCTACCCTCTACATAGCGAAACCATGCTCATTGTACGGACAAGCTGTAGATTCCATCGACTGTTGCCTGAGCTAGCACTCTAGCGAGAGTATGGAAAAAATACGCCACTTTAATGCGCTCCTTGGAGCCGGGACCGTGGGACACGAACAAGCCGGGTATAAGAAAAGCAAGAAGCCTTATTTTTACGCTCTAGTGGATTTTGAAGGATTTCTTTTTTTGTGAACCCATCAATTGGCCCGCTAATGCCATTAGCCCATTGAATAGTGCCGGTATGACCGGTAGCTTCGGCCGGCTCTATAGTTGACGGGTAGCAGAATTTTTGAGATTTTTCCCCCGAGTTTTCGGCAAACGGGTAGAGGGGGAAACAAAGCTCATTGTGCAAAGATCGAAATAATTGATACTCAACGGGGCCGTTTTTCTCCCTTTGACTGTGCGTGAACACGAGGGAAGCAAAAAGGCACACTTCGAGTGCCAGCTGTGTTTTGGATTTGGTATTCTCATGGTATGAAATATTTATAAGTCATCAGCAAAAATCCTGCGGAACATACTGCGCTGAAACCCATCGTGAGGGATTTTCACGGAGAAGTAATTACATGTCTCTGCTGATTAGTTGCTGCCACTGATTTGCAGACTGAGGAAATGAACTCAAGAGTTTGGGAAACTTGACATTCTGTTTCAAGATCACAAGCTATACCTCATGAGGCAGTAGTAGTTACAGTTTTGATTTCCAACATTTTTGTGGACGCTCTTCGTCAGTACGTACTGAGCTGTTGAAATATTCATTATTCATGTAACATTCTGAACAAGGACACGAGCATCAACAGTTTTGAGAACTTAATTTCTTATACTAGCCGTACCGTGGTGCTACATTCCGATTCGGTACTCGACCTTCTGCTTATTATATACAGACTTCGTAGTCAACTGTTTTAGTGTACAGGGCACTCGCAGGGTAGTGCTAGGATCCTACTGACACCAGTCTCTCCGAGCTGAGACTCGAACATACGACAACAGGCTGGTTAATCAACATCGTATCTCGAGACCAGCTGGGAGGGCATTTTTTTATACTATACAAGCTATAAAAAAGTGCACAGTACGAAACGCAGCTAAGTCAAATACGAAAAAAACGACACCTATAGTACAAAACATCAATAACTCAAAATCTCCACAATATTTTGAGCAGCTAGGTTTTCCCAAATAAAAATAAATTGAAAAGAAAGACAGAAATGTACGAAACACCGTAACTTAAGAATGAATCATCTGAATTAAACTCATTTATTTTTTGGTTGTGTTCGTCTGAGAGCATAATGGATTTTCACACAGAAAAAGGCTGTAGATTTGGAGTGGAGTTGTCAACAAATTAACAACTTCTGTTGTAACTGAAAATTGTTTTCTTAAACGTGTTGACTAAATTCAATTATTAGAGAAGTTGCCAAAAAACAAAATTTATGTTTTTTTCAAATAACACTTAAAAGCCTTCATTCTATTTGGTATTTCACGTTTACTGTTGCTATTTACTACTCGCGGAGGAGTTATGTTTACTGTTGCTATTTATAATTTGCTATGCAATTCGCCATTAGCTATTGACTTTTTTTTTTTTTTTTTTTAAGGGTGGATTTGTTAGTAGCTTAAGTATTTATGATAAATATTAGTAAATAATGAGTATGTGTGTCCAATCACAAATGGTGACTTCTCAACACTGTTAGAAATTTGTAATTTTAATTGTTAGGATTTGTTTGCTTTCGCAATTAGGACTTATCATTCGTAGGGATTTAAACCTACTTGTCAAGAAAGGAAAGTAAACTTACAACTAACTTAAATGCTAACTTATTGGCTATAAAGAGAGCTTATCGTAGCAATTAAGGATTGCAACGATTTTTGTCGAAAATTGTTAATAATTTTATTTGACATAGCTTCTAATGGTTCAACACCAGTAAGTCTATGTAATTCGAGTGTACCAAACCAAGGAGGACGCTTCAAAATCATTTTCAGAATTTTATTCTGAATCCTTTGGAGCGTTTACTTCCTTGTTGAACAGCAACTTGACCAGATCGGTACAGCATAAAGCATTGCTGGTCTAAAAATTTGTTTGTAAATCAAAAGTTTGTTCTCTAAACAAAGTTTAGAATTCCTGTTAATGAGAGGATATAAACATCTCGTATATTTGATGCACTTGGCTTGTATACTCTCTTTGAAAATAAGTTTTTTATCATAAATTAGTCCCAAGTACTTAACCTTGTCGGACCAACTTAAAATAACCCCATTTATCTTGACAACGTGATTATTGTTTGGCTTGAGGAAAGAAGCCCTAGGCTTATGCGGAAAAATTATCATTTGAGTTTTAGAAGCATTGGGAGAGATTTTCCACTTTTGCAAGTCGGAAGAAAAAATATCTAAACTTTTCTGCAATCGACTGCATATGACACGAAGACTTTTTCCTTTTACGGAAATGCTTGTGTCATCGCAGAACAATGACTTTGTGCATCCTGGAGGCAAATCAGGAAGATCTGAAGTAAATATGTTGTACAGGACTGGACCCAAGACTGAACCTTGAGGTACACCTGCTCTGACAGGAAATCTATCAGATTTTGAATTCTGATAGACAACCTGCAGAGTTCGATCAGCAAGATAATTTTTTAAAATTTTGATTAGGAAAATTGGAAAATTAAAAGTTTGCAATTTCGCAATCAAACCTTTATGCCAAACACTGTCGAATGCTTTTTCTATGTCTAAAAGAGCAGCTCCAGTGGAATAACCTTCAGATTTGTTAGCTCGTATCATATTAGTAACTCTGAGCAATTGATGAGTTGTGGAATGCCCATGGCGAAATCCAAACTGTTCATTTGAAAAAATTGAATTTTCGTTGATGTGTGACATCATTCTGTTAAGAATAATTCTCTCAAACAGTTTGCTTATTGAAGAAAGCAAACTGATTGGTCGATAACTTGAAACTTCAGCTGGGTTCTTATCCGGTTTTAAAATGGGAGTAATTTTTGCATTTTTCCATAATTTGGGAAAATATGCAATTTTGAAGCAGCAATTGAAAATTTTCACTAGAAATTCCATTGTGCTCTCAGGGAGATGTTTGATTAGTATATTAAAGATTCCATCGTCACCAGGTGCTTTCATATTTTTGAAATTTTTAATAATTGATTTAATCTCATTCAAGTTAGTTTCAATTATTTCTGCAGGTAAAAAATTCTGGGAAGAAATTAAATCAAATTGATGTGTGACTTCATTTTCAATTGGACTCACAAAATTCAAATTTGAGTTATGAACACTCTCAAACTGCTGAGCAAGTCTTTGAGCCTTTTGTTCATTGGATACAAGAAAACGTTCACCATCTTTTAAAACTGGAATAGGCTTTGAAGGTTTCTTAAGAATCTTCGACAGCTGCCAAAATGGTTTTGAATATGGTTTCAATTTTTCAACTTTAGTCTAAAAATTTTGATTTCTCAGAAGAGTAAATCTATGTTTAATCTTTTTCTGTAAATCTTAATAAATAAGTTTTAAAAACAGGGTCACGAGAACGTTGATATTGACGTCTGAGGACATTTTTCAAACGAATTAGAAGTTGAAGATTTTCGTCAATTATTGATGAATCAAATTTCACTTGAGCCTTAGGAACAGAATTATTCCTGGCATCAACAATTGCACATTTTAATGCTTCCAAAGCGGAATCAATATTCACTTCGTTTTGCAAATCAAGCTCATTATTGAAATTTCTCTCAATATGAGTTTTGTATCTTTCCCAATTAGCCTTGTTATAATTAAAAACAGAGCTCATAGGGTTTAAAACTGATTCATGTGATAAAGAAAAAGTTAGTAATAGGTGTACAATTATTTTCTAGCGTGTTTTGCTTAGCCATATTAACGGTCATTTTCGAACTACCAACACTAGGCGGTATAATGTTCGAACTACCTGTAACCTGTGCATAAGTTAAACGGGTATGCAAAGGAGTAGGTAAACTATGCGTCACTGGTACGCTTGGAGAATTTTGTTTTGAAGTTTGTTTTGAGTTTTGTTTACCTTGCCTTGCCTTAACAATTGCTAAACGGACTGGGCATTGATAAAAATTTGACATATGGTTGCCGTTACAATTCGCACAGCGAAAATTTTTACTCTCTTTCACAGGACAAGTGTCCTTTTTGTGAGAAGAGTCTCCACAATTAAGACATTTTTGGTCCATGTTACAGAATTTGGAACCATGGCCATAACGTTGGCAAGTACGGCATTGGGTGATATGCTTTTCACCTCCGCCATACTTCCTATAAATTTCCCACTTTACACGCACATTATACAATGCATGTGCTTTTTAAAAAAATTTTAAGTTGTTAACCTCATTGCGGTTAAAATGAATTAAATAATTAACAAGGGAAATTCCAGTTCTCTGACTGTTTTCGCCTCGTGATTTTTGTTTCATTAGAATCAGTTGGGTAGGGGCTATGCCAAGTAATTCTGTTAAAGTAAGTTTGATCTCATCAACGGTTTGATCGTTGGTGAGACCTTTCAATACAACCTTGAACGGCTTGGCGTTCTTGGTGTCATATGTAAAAAATTTGTACATCTTATCAGTTAAATACTGAACAAGACGATCACGACCCTTTACTGAGTCGGCTAATAAGCGGCATTCACCTCTACGGCCAATTTGATAGGTGACTTTAACGTCAGAAACAAACGTTGAAAGTTCCTTTTTGAATATATTAAATTCAGAAGAAATAGTTACCACAATAGGTGGAACTTTCTCCTTTTTTAAAGATTTTATATTTTGTATAGTTTCATTATTGGTAACTTCCATTTCACCAGCTTCTTGCTCAGGCAAAATATCAAAAGGATTGTCACCACAGACACTCGAAGTGTCAGAAAGAGATGCCTCTCTTTTCCTCCCCGCAGCGATGCGAGGTTTCTTTTTCCGTCCAGCCATTTCAGGTGATACGAAAAAAGTTAAAACATATGTTAAATTCAAAAGTAGGTAGTCTTGATAAAGACTGATTGGAAATAACTTTCAGGTAGTATTTAAAAGACACACTGACAAAACACAAACTTTGAAGCTATAGGCAGTCAAAGACCAGTCCACAAGCAACCGAAAAAACGTCTGATCTGTAGGACAGTTCAAGACGCACTGAGCTATTGACTTTTTGTTTTTCGCTTATGTGGCTGCCTGGAATCATACCTAAAACAGAGAACGTTACAAGTAAAAAGCTTATTTTCCATCGGTCTAGTTCCGCGACTGTTGTGGCCAATCACCGACGCCCAGGGAGGCGACTCCACACCCAGGACCCTAACTCACGACCCGTTTATTAACGGACCGGCGCCAACGGCTTTACTTCCTCATGCGATGGAAGGCATGATCCCAGAGATTTTTCGCCTCAGAAAATCTCCCGGTGTCGGCTAGGATTGAATCTAGACCAGTTGGGTTGGTTGTGAGTGGATCACGCCACCTCACAACCATCGACACCTATGTCGGCGGTGAGATTCGAACCCAGGCGTCGAGCGTGGTTGGCGGAGACGTTACTAACCACACTAGGCCCCCGCTCTCAACGGAAGTTTGTTTGATACGCTCTCAGGAATTTACGAAGTCTCAATCCACTAGGTCTGCCTCCATATGATGCTCGTTGTCAGTTGCTAGCTATTACAACGTTGGAGAAAAGACTGAAGATTTCGAAACCCCATCCTCTTAGGTCTGAGACAAACTGTAGTTCTTTGTTGAAGCACTGCCGTGATATAACATTATGACGTACATCCATTCGATCAGTTTTTCAATACGGCCCAAAAACGAACGGGTTACTTGTTACTTTTGTATTGAAATGGTGCATACGTCATTTCGTTTTCTTGATTTAATGCAACGTATGAATAAGTTACAACTAAAAGAAAGATACCAAAAGATGGGTCTTCGAATAACGAACAAATTGGCATAAGAACCCCATATATTAAAAAAAATGGCGCTTACGTCAGTCTGCGAGATTACGGCAGAGCAACTTTGTGATAGTGCCTAAGCTCGATGTTTAAGATCTAGGGCGATTTTCTAGACCTTAGTATCTCTTAAACTCATCTCTACATTCGATGAGAGCGATTTTCAACGAGTACTTTTATCTTTTTGAATTTGGAGAGAAACTCAAATTGTTCCGACGTAACTTGCTTTACGAGCCGAATTGACAACGGATGTTCATCGGAAAAAGTCGTTTCTAGCATTTTAAACATGTTACATCTCGTTTATTGTCATTATTTTACGTAAAGATTTTGACTACGAAAAGATTCTTTTATTTAGAATTAAGACCTCGCTTCTATTGTGTTATTGACCTTAATGAGGCTAGTTTTGTGTTAGAACTGTGCAATTGATTTGGCTGAAACTTTGCATAGACATTTCTATAAGCAAAAGATGCCATTTTAAGCTATTGATTTTTGTTTTTTTAAACACAACACATTTTTGAGAATCTATTTCAAAGTGTTATGTTGGAAAGGTATTGATAGATGGTAAACAAAAACGTAGAACCTTATTGCCTGTTTACATTTGGTTGATTATTGAGATTAGGTTGATATTCGCAGGAATAATAATGTAGAATAAGCTTTGAGGAATGAAAATTTTGAAGTAGTATTTTCTGTAAGCAGACAAGTAGCATGTTGGTCTTGCCCCATTGGTGGTCGGTTTGAACCCATCCGAGAAAAATAGTGCGAGGAAACGAAAAGGTAGGATTACATTTTTACCAGAGTTTCAGGATCTGATCAAAATGACTACTAATCAATGAAATTTTGTACTATCAAACAGGGCTAAATGAGTCGTTTTGGCGGTTAACACAATGAAGTTTTGGAAGAAACAAATCGACAGAAGAGGAGAGATAAAGTGTGCGACCCTATGTTGTTGTTGTTATTATGTTTGGTTCCCATAAAGCTATAAGTGTATATTTCAATATGGCTTGCATCCGCTGGTGAGGAAGCAAATGTTTGGATTTTTCTCTGACGTATTTTACAAATAGTGAAGCAAATTCATAAGTCATATGAAGACTTTGAAATTATCAACACTTGCATACTCTATAAGGCGAGAAAAGAATGTACTCCGTATGCATAGGATGAACAAACAAATACACATGCGGCCGATAGATCAGAGATTGAAAGAACTAGTAACATGTGTGCAATACATGTTATATGTGAGGACAAAGATTATTTGATTGAATTTCACAAAATTAAATATAAATACAAAAGCAGAAATATATGAAAATATCTTGAAAGCCTTATAATAATAATTTTGTCCAGGTAAATCTTATTAATTTCAATTTTTGTTAGAATATAACTTTTTCAAATCTGATTGAGAATATATTACGGCAACTTGTTTAGAATAATAAGCAAAACCCTGGTGCTACATTCCGATTCCGAATTTGACATTCGGTTTATTATTCACAAACTTGGCAACCAACTGTTTAATGTATAGGACAATTTAGGGGCTAGCGCAACGACCCTACTAACACGAACAGTTTCTTCCGAGTCTAAAACCTGCTTATTAGGCCATCATCGTACTCCGAGACCAACTGGAAGGTGCAAGAATAATATCATTTAAGAATTGTGACATGAAACTATGTTTCTCGGAAAGTTTGGTTCCATAGGGTGTAAAATAAAAATCTAAAAACGGAAAAAGGTAAAAAGGGAAAAATGCGACCAATTTTATATACTAATGAGTCGGTTAGTTTTTAATTGATTTCCTTTATTCTTGCAGCAATCGATAGCATCGGTAGCAGCAATTTCAAATTTTCAGTGCGAAAACAACTTCCATACAGAGGTTTATCAGAAGAATGCACTATTTCCACTGTCGGAGATGCTCAGTGCAGTGTTCCCAACAAGCACAGAGATGCGATCAGCATCATACCGATAATAAATTAAACATCAAAATGTCCTTTTTAGGACAAATTAAATACACTAAAGTCGCTTTTTATGCGGGGGATACGTTCCGCGTAAAAAAAACGCGTGAAAAAACGCGTAAATTCCGGAATTCGCGTAAATTCCGGAATCCGTTCAAAAAAACCGCGTAAATTCCGGAATCCGCGTAAAAAAACCATCGTTAATTTTGCATTCCGAGTGAAGGGAAACCGAAATCCGGGCAAAAAAAAAATACCGCGTAAGTTCCGGAATCCGCGTCAAAAAAAACCCGCGTAAAAAGTGACCTTAGTGTACTCAATTGAAGACTTAAAATTTTCTCGTTCATCCATTACACTTCATTCTGCCTGTTGGAACGCCTTCACAAAG
This sequence comes from Wyeomyia smithii, assembly GCF_029784165.1. NCBI lineage: Eukaryota > Metazoa > Arthropoda > Insecta > Diptera > Culicidae > Wyeomyia > Wyeomyia smithii. Next base: position 63,845,010 of record NC_073696.1, read on the forward strand.
ACAGTTGTAAATTCCACCACCATGTCTCAACACGAACTGAACTTTCTTTTCCTTCGGCAATATGCAATAGCTAACAGCAGCGTGAAAAATGTTGCATAACTAAGTGCGGCATCTTCGGTTATTTGCTTTCATACGGCACTAAAACTCGTCATCAAACCTTGAGAATTGTCAAGCCTTGATTATGCAAATAACTGTACCTACTCTCGAAACTGAGCTAACCATGATGAAACGCAGATTTCGATTGATCTGATTATTCGCTTGATGATTGCTTTCTCGAACACGGTCGATAGAATTATTGGGTTATCGCTCCATTATTCATCTAGGCAGCTTGGTGCACCTATATTCATCTTATTTCTCTCATTTGTCCAATTTACCAAATCCAAGACACGACCGCATGACGTTAAACTACGGTATTTTTATATTCCATTAAAACAAATAGTAGAAGGAATTGTAACTGTAGTATGTTCTGCAATTTTATCTAACAGTGCATTTCTAAATGCGGAGACGTTAAAGCGTTTTAAATAATAATATATACTAAAAAAATGGATCTTTTATAAGCGCTATCACTTCAGAAAAACTTTTCTTCGTAGCTGCACTACCAAGAGAATCATTTAATTTAGCGAATTGGGTAAAACTTTCCTATCTCAGCAAAAAGCAAACTCACCGAGACTATTTGGAATCGTAGACCAGAACGATTCAAACGGAAATTCTAAGATTGGAAATTGTTTGACATTAAACCGATCAAACTCATGGTAGGTTGGCTCCAGCCTAGCATATCGAGAAAACTTTACCCATAATTTATGGTACTCTTTTTACCTCGTGGACTTATTAGAATTTGTTTTGATCTAGATGAAATAAGTGTTGATCATTCAGCGGCAGTAATTTTTCCTCGATGAATAAAGACTGGCTGAAGAAGTTGAATTCACTGCTGTAAAATCGAATTATTCAACCGGGTTCGTTTAGGCGTTTTAACCCTCTCCCGCTCACGAGGTTTTTCATGATTTCAAAATACTTTCCGGGTCAATTTAGGCAAAATACTTTGCAGGGTAGTTGAAATCACTGTAAAGCATTGTATTTTGAAGAAAAAAGCGAATTTTGAAATGGTGCTCTAGAGCACCTATGAACACAGCAGGGACTTTTTTAAAAACACGAAAAAAAAATTTCTGATACTTGTTGAAGTATTTTGTCAAATACTATAGAAAATAATGAAACTAACGTAGTTTTCGAAAAAAACTTAGTTTATGACTATTTGATGATTTATTTTTTATGGAGAAAGGAATTTTCTAGGCTAGAAAATTGGCTCTCACTGCATCGATGAAAGGACGAATTTTGGATAGCTTGTTATGTCCGAGTTTTCCTCTTTTCTTCAGCTCTGTGTTGTCATGTACCTAGATTTTGGCTTGCAGCTTTTTCCAGAAATGGTAAGTTTTCGTTTTTGGTCCCCTTTCAATGCCTTTAGACCCACTTTCATTTCTTTCTTGGCCCGTTTTGCTGGTGTCTCTACTTCTGCCTCGTTTGTCTCGGAAAAATACTCATGAACTTCATCTGGTAATGGATCTATCGCAAACATAGCGACTTCATCTTCAATGTCGCTTCCCATCTCATCAGCTTCTGATTCATCCCCTTCTGGAATCACCACGTAGTGAGAAGAACGGCCAGCAAAAATACGAAATTAGATAAATAGTTTATTTAAGGCCATCGGTTTTTTTTGTCTCCTGTATGCCCAGTGGTGCTCTGAGGCACTATTTAAAAACTTATGGAACAAGTGAACAAGAACAAAAATTGTTAATTTTATGGACCGTTACAATCAATGAACAATAGATCTACGTAAAAGTTTTTTTTTATCATAAAAACGAATGATGAATGTTATAGAAAAATAGTTGCTAAAAACACACATTATTTTTTATCGTTAAATTCGGACTTTCTTCTGTAGTTTTCTTGATAACAGTGCAAACATTGAATCAAGCTGACATTTGATATGCCAAGTTGAAAGTACATTAGAAATGTAAGATTTTGTAGAAAAAAGAATTCAAAATAATTTCTTTTTTTGTCGAGGTATGGTCATTACAATTCTTGGTGCTCTAGAGTCACCATGAGCAGGAAAGAGTTAATACACTTAATGAAGTGTTAATTAATAAACGAGAAAATACTAAATCTTCGATAAATACCCACTATAGCTACCCAAACGAAAAGTGAATGATATATAAGCGCACAAAACCAGACTCTCCTTGGTTAAATTACTAGATTTTCAAATTCAGGCGCTAAACTTCGATATAGACGTTAGTTCAACGTCAAAAAATAACAGAAGGGCTGTGTGCAAAGCAACGACCACATGTTTGACGTAAAACTATATAAGGGTTATTGTTGCATTACTTGCATTGTTGCACACATTTCGCCACAAATCTGCTGAAACTGAAGCGCATCGAGAGTTGAAAAAGTTCACGGAAATGCTACTCTTGGTGAAAAAAACGTGCCGTGCTTGGTTCCGCCATTAATTTACATGTTGGCGACTGTCCGCGTGAAGTAAGGTCAAAAACCTTTGAAGGCGCAAAATCGGAAGAATTGCTGTATCGGCGTGACACTTATTACCACTTTTAAAATATTGCGTATAATGTGCGCTTTTCTATTGCGCATTTCACTTCTGAATAGACTTACAGTAAAATAATTTTGTCACACCAAAATATGCTCACACTGCTCTCTACACTGGCATTGCAGCAACAACAGCAGGAGTAGTGGCAGGAAAGCAGTAAATGGTCGTTAAGTTTCATTTTCCTGCATTTTCCTGGTTCAAAAGCGGAAGGACACCGGACATTGTTTCGTTTTGTTCTGATTTTTTGTCAGCTCGAAGTGATTGTTGTATAGCAACTATAGGTGGGTGAATATTTGGGACATCTATGAATAAAAGGCCTAAAGTCTAACTAGCAATGAAAAAGACAATTCTCTCATGTTCGATTTTTTTCTCAATTCTACTCTCATAAAAAATTATGTGTGCATCAGGATGTCAGAAATAGAAATAATATTGGTTAGAAATCAACAAACAAATTAACAACCAGAAAATAATAAATACAAGTGTTAATTTATAAAAAAAAAAACATCTAGGAACCAACAATAAAATATTACAAAAAAAATCAGTTCTGACAGTTTTTTTAAATTTAATATGTTCATTTTAATTACCCGCAGACCTACGTTGGAAAAAATCAAAGCATCTTGCAAAAGTACCCATTTCATGCCAAATATGGTATCAAATTTCCAAAAATTATAATAGCTTACACTTGTCGGCTGTGATTCACAGTATTACTATAAACAGGAAAAATATTTAGCATACACAATCACTAGCAGCGCGCTGAAAATTTCTCCAGCGGCACACCAACTCAAAATCATCGGCTGCGGTGGCGTGCGTAGAAGTGTCGGCGACGGCGGCGCGGCGTGGCGGCGCACAGAACTACGCAGTAATAGCTTTGGGAGTTTCGTGCCACGACATTTTCAAGCAATCGTATGCTTTGGAAATGTTTCCCAGAAGTAAATTAGGTTTCTTATCATTTAAAACCAAGTAATGTTGTTTTTTCTATGATGTCAAATCGATTCATCCCAGAAACCCAAGAAAAAAGTTATGCGGACTGCCCGAGTTCAAGAGTTCACTTTTGCAGGCATGCGGACTGCCCGATCATGCTTCTACATCGACAGCTCAGCCGCTGCAAAAATTTAGCTGTATATTTGTTGGGACCAGGTCGGTGTAATTTCTTATGAGCTGTTGAAACCGAATAAAACCATCACTGGGGAATGGCATCAACTCCAATAGGCCACAATAAGAGCAGAGGCACAAAAAAGCGATTCTTTTGCATGACAACGCTCGGCTCATACTAGCAGAGTTTTTAAAACTTACATAGAAATGGTCAACTGGAAAGCAAGGTTGCACATTCAATTTTGGGATATCAATTCCATTCAATTGGACGCGTGCCGATAATTTGCACCACAAGTACAATTTTGGAAAATGATGTACGACAAACATGCAGTTCTTAAGTAATGCTTCAAGTTTGTCAAAGAAAACAGTACTCAAACTCCTAAAATGTGAGAGCCAATTTTCAGTGGGCTATTCAGCCAATATTCGCGGTGAAGATCATAATATTCACCGCGAATATTGGCTGAATATTGCGCTGAATATCGGCTCTCACACTTCAGGTATAAGAGTTAGAGCATTGCACTATTCGTCAAACTTGTAGTACTACTTGGGAACTACAATTTTGTCATATATCGTTTCTCAAAATTGCACTTGTGGAACATGCTATCGGAACGCGGCGAAAAAGCACCCCAAAATTGAATATGCAACCTTTCTGGAAAATCCTACCTCACCCATCAAATTGCCCTACAATGATTACTCGTTCCGTTTGATGGCATTCAGTAGACGAACATTTTTCTTGTAACGGTGTTCGAGCTCTACCAGAGAGATATGTCAAAATCGTACTGATGGGCAATACTTTAAACCATTATAGGTAACATTTTGTTTTTGTTTTCAAAATAAAGTTGCGTTTTCAATAAAAAAAAATCTGTGGATACTTAATTATGCGCCTAACAACAACTTTTGCTACAACTGAAAATTGTTTATTGAAACATGAATAATAAGTTAGTCATTGTTCACCTGTGGAGCGATAAATAAATGAGATTTGATTTCTTATCTATTTATCTTTTTTCGGTATTCAAATCAGAATCAGCTAAGAATCAAAAACTATAAAAAAATCAAGTTATAAAATACTATATCAATAATAGACAATATTCACTTCAATAACGAAATTATTGACGAAAAATATTTTGAATTGGACATTTTTATTAAAAACCAATATACCAACCGAAATCAGGAAAATTTTCCTTTAAATTGTCTCGACCGAATACTCTCGCCTGCTGATGTACCCCGAGCAACGGGAAATTATAATGAATGATCATTAAAAATTATACGATTCGATTAACACTTACCACACTCGCACGATGATGTCGCTATAATTTTCCAATGAACAAAAACAGGCGCGGTGTGAAGATTGATGTCGAACGGGACATACTGGCAAAAGCGACATTTTAGCCGGCAATGAGCCGTGCAAAACAGAAGCACTGCACTTTGGTGCATGATTAATTTGTCGCATCTAATGAAAAGTTATGTGTCTCATTCGAAACAGATACTCCCAAACTAGGTGACTGCCCGAAAAATAGTGAAGCCACCGGCGAACCTTGTTATCGCATAACTTATGCATTTTCATTATCTACCTCATCTATTTCGAGTTTGCTTCGACTCATTTCAGCCAACCAAACTCGAGCGTGGATGCATATCTCAATAATCGACCGGGCAAATATTCAAAATATTTCGGAGATTCTACGCGCAATCAATTTTGATTTACGATATGTTTAGTGTCGGTTATGGTTTTAGTGACCCATTCCGTTTTTTTATTCATTCACTTTCCGTCGTCGTCCAAAATACCCGTCCCTTCAACCATAGTCGATTCTTATTCCGTCAGAGATAATTGAAAATATATTTCACTAGACTTTACTGGAGACAGATAGGAAAAAAGGCGCGTTGGTGTCTGATTGCATGCTGTGTTTTTTATGTTATTTTGATAGCTGGAAGTGATTAGAATAATTGTGATCAAAAACCGGACAGAAGATGAGACATAAAATCGATGCTTCGGTTTTGATGAGCTGCTTGCTGTAGGGAAGCGTACAAATCCCACAGGCCACACAGTGTAACAGGGAAATTATACTGGAGTGTTATTCCAAAAGTTTAATTTGAAATGTTTCTTCGCCAAACACAAACACGCACAATATAGAAAAGTATCAAAATGTAATAGTGCGTAACTTGTAAGTTGAATCTCCGACAGAGCGCGAAATTGAAACGAAGCCAAAGAAACTTTTAATTTCAGTTGTTATTACACTAAGTTTGGATCGCGTGCGAGAGTCCTCTCGATACACTACTGTCGCTTTCTGCTGATAATTAAAATTTCATTTTCATATTCTTCCAGTGCTGCTTGTAGAACGCTGAAGCGCTGAATTATATGAAGTGTACATTTTTATTATCTGCTTAGTGCAATAGCAAAAACCTTAGTCTGAAATTCGCTGTCGTCAACTGTCGCTAAATATACTCCGGTTTATCCTTGGTTGTAGTGTTAGTTTTACCTAAAAAAAAATTTAGCAGACATTTCTAACCAAAACGTACAACGAGACTTAACATTTCCTTTTTTGTGATTTGTTTTCTTCGAATTGAATTGAATTGAATTACTCCTTTCGCGGTTGTAGATTTCCAAGTAGGTACTAAATGGTCATTCATTTCTCTGTTCAGTTAGGTGGCTCATTATCATGATAAGTTGAACATTTTTCTAGACTGCCCAAAACTAAAAAAAAACATTATTTTTAATATTTGAACATGAGCTTTTCGAAATGTTGTCTGATGGCACGGCTTAATAAATTATAATGAAGCATCGAAGAAGTTAAATCAAGAGGCACCCTATCATGGGTCGCTCAGACATCACGGGCCACGATTATCGCTATTATTACACCACTTTGCCACTTTTCAGTAGGCTCCGACCACTCCTAGGGCAGCCCACACTCAGCGGGTGGTACTTTCCGGCTTCAATGTACCGAATTGATCCATAAACCAGTGGGCTGCTCGCTGCGATGGAAATTATTTCTTCTGACCTTACCCTCAGTATGTCTTCTCTTTCTCGCTGAAAACCTGACTAAAAGTAGAATATTTACTGGCTGCGGCCAGATTGTTGAAAGCGCTTGCCCATGATGAATAAGATGATTATGGTAATTATTCACGCTTTATTCAATCTCGGTAGAAACAGATATTTTTTCTGGTCTGTTCAGAGGCACGATAAATGTTTTTTAAAAGCACGCTGCAAACACAATCTCCATTAGGACAAAGAGCATGAATACATATCTGTATATGAATTTTAATGTATGCTCAATTTGCACGCAAACACCGTCACCTCGTTATGCACCGGAAAAGGCCGTGGGTGCCTTTCAATAAATCAATTTCACCCCAATCGCATCCAATCGATCTTCATTCACAATGCTTCCGTCAGCCAAACGCATTTTCCCCTTTTCCCCGGCCAGTCTGCTACAAAAGCGGTGAAAATTTTCCAACCTTTTATGTCGTGCCAATCGCGTGGATAAGATAAAGACACATCCCCTCTCGCAGCTCCGGTATAATTTTGCCAAAAGACACCGGAATGGAAATGCCTTCAACGCTCCACACGATCCGACTGCTGGAAGCTGTGAAGTTGTCGAAGCGGAAATATCAAACTTCGTCAGCCGTAGAAATGAAATTAAACGAAATTATGACCGGTGATGATGGCGCAGTTCCGTTCTTTATCGGTGAAAATTGATTTTTCCGGAACAACCCCTTCACCCGGGGGGTGAAATATTTCTTTCCTTCCGAAAGTAGAGAAGGAAAAGGAAACTTTATAACTCTGATTCACGATAGCAACAATTGCTCAACACAGTTCAATTACATGAGATTGTACAGAACGACACACCAACAATGTGGAAACAATTAACTACACTCTCTGTGATTGAGCTTGTCTGCCAAAGTCCACAACTCAACTTGAGCGAGACACTCACCCGGAGTGATGTTCAACGTCCAGTTCAACTCGAGTGTTTGTTAGCTCACGGCTTGGCATAACAACTCCAGCAACAGTCAATGCTGACAAATGACTTATCTACTGTAGCGACAATCGAACACAAGCAGGATCGCTCCGATCAACGACGCACTCCGTTCCAGAAAGCTGGAGAGGCAGAGACAACTTATCACAACACACATGTACGGTAAGCCTTTTTTCCAAGCCGGGAACCGGAGCACCCGTAAGTGGTGCTGAAATCGAGACATTTGCTCGTCGTCAACGGAGTAAAAGCACTTATCGCCTAGAAAGTGCTTCAATTACAAGAGATTAAAAGCATTTTGATACATATTCCTTCCTTGCTTCGCAAGCACACAGCTGGACGCACTGTCGGTTCGTGTACCCTGTCAGGGGTACCCTGAATGCTCAATGTCAACCGTTTTCGGTTCTGGACACGTCTGCCTGACAGCAATTAGACGCACTCCGAGTTGTGTCTCTTCTGTTCCGGATAACGTCTGGAGCATTACACTTCTAAATTGCTCTTTTTGGAATCAGTGTAATGGTGTCCGATTGGAACGGTTGCTTTATGAAAAAGAAATCGGCATTGTGCATGATATTTTTTGTTTATATACCTATACCAAATAACTGCGGTTACATTGGATGATTGCAGATTATAACTTTTCATGGAGAAATGAACGATTTACCGCCTTCGGGTGATGCCCATTAGAAAGAAACTTTGCGCGTATTTAATTTAGAAAACTGAATGTTTACGACAGTTGAAGAAATTTTTTACACCTAAACTTTTTCAAAAGAGTGTATGGATTTTAGTGTACGCTTTATTCAATTTCTAAGCATTGACGAGTAAAAACATTACGTTGTATTTTACGAATGAATTGTGCTCAAAAAACATTTTTTGAGAGCTATTTGCAAGCTTCCTTTTCAGGAAAAAAAATTCTATCACCATGGTACTTATTACAAGAGTCACTTCACGGTAAAATATATTTCACTTTCACGCTCACTTCACTTTCTGAGACCTATTCCCGATTCCAGCTAAACAGGCGAGTACCCGTTGAAAAAAAATTAATCTCAATCACTCAATCCCCATTATTGCAGCTCCCCGACACCCCGAACCGTTTCTGGATCTATTATCAGAGGTGTAAAGACTACAATTGACGATCTGCTTCTGGCTGTCACAAAATTATTGGTTTTCTACTGTAGATGATTTTGTCATATGAGAAAAGTGTTGTAATGACAATGGGCTGTCCATAAACTACGTGACCCGAGGCAAATCTTTTTTTGTTTTTTTTTTTTTTAAAACCAAAAATAATACCAACCAAATCAAAAATAATGTGTTTTGGGTCAAACTGCTTTTTGAAGGGCACAAGTAGGGCTTTTAGGCACACTATCAGGAACTGAGCATACACGTGCTTACATTTGATGTTTTAGATGGTCAAAATTATGAAAATTCCACATATTTTCTATGTAGCCTACAGCAGGCTCTGTGGGGTTGAAATCCATCACTCTTCTAGTTTTAGTAAACTAGGTTTAGGTTTTTATTCCAAAAGGAGAACTATTTTTCTTCATTTCTAAAAGAGGCAACTTTGAAGGTGATTTTCAACATGAACCGTTTTATGTATTAAGATTTCATTCAGAAATTATGAAAATATAGATGGTATGGTAAACGGCTGGGCAGTGCGTACCAGCAGTACACCCGTACTAGTTGGCATAAAATAGACCCCAGTGTGGTCCAAAGCATAATGCCCAGCAACTTTTATCCCTACCTCCACGTGGTACCGACTGGGATACGAGCAACCAAGGGAAGATCGGTGAACCGGTGGGAACTTGGTCGTATGCGGACAGGGAAGGGGGCGCTGCTCTCCTAGGAGGGCAGCTTGTCCGAGCGTCTGTTCCCCATGTTAGGGGCGGCTCAAACAGCGTCTGATCCGGAGCGGATGGCTGAATTATGAAATGCGGCGTACCGCCAGCTACACCCAAGACGGCAGCCCCGTCGCGAGACTAGGCATCCGCAGCCCTAGTAAGGCAGCATGCCGAAACATTAAAATACTACGAACAATCAAGAATACAATATCAATTGAATACGGACCGGAACAATTGGCAACGACCTAGGCGACGAAATAAGGACGACGATTGGAAGCTCGGTACATGGAACTGTAGATCGCTGAACGCCCCGGGTGGCGACCGGATTCTGCTGGATCAGCTAGAACCCCACCACTTCGACATCGTTGCGCTCCAGGAGCTTTGCCGGAAAGGAGAGAAGGTACGGAGGATTTGTGGTCGCAGGGCACAGTACTACCAGAGCGGCGGCACAACCAATGAGCTGAGTACCGGCTTTATAGTGCTGGGCAGGATGCAGAGTCATGTGATCAATTGGCAGGCGATCAGCGACAGGTTGTGTTTGTTGAGAATGAAAGGCCGGTTCTACAACTACACTATCCTCAATGTGCACTGCCCTCACGAAGGAAGACCCGATGTAGAGAAAGAAGAGTTCTACGCACAGCTGAAGAAACTCTACGATAGATGCTCGCGTAGAGATATCAAGATCGTCATCGGGGACATGAACGCGCAGATCGGTAGGGAAGAAATGTACAAGCCGGTGATCGGCCAACATAACCTGCACACCGTGACGAACGACAACGGCCAGAGATGCGCCAACTTCGCAGCTTCCCGAGGACTGGCAGTCCGAAGTACCTTCTTTCCCCGTAGGGACATCCACAAAACCACCTGGAGATCACCTGACCAACGTAGAGCAAATCAAATTGACCATGTTCTCATCGACGGCCGGTTCTTCTCTGACATTACAAACGTACGTACCTATCGCGGTGCGGATAGTGGCTCGGACCACTACCTAGTTGCGGTATCATTGCGCTCAAAACTGTCGACCGTATACCACGCGCGACATCGCCGGACCCCGCGGCTCAACATTAAGCAGCTCCGGAACTCCCAGGCTGCGGAGGAATACGCGCAACAGCTTGAAGCGGTGCTACCCACAGCGGAGGGGCTGGGCGCATCGCCTCTCGAAGACGGCTGATACAGCATTCGCACAGCTATCGTGAAGACCGCAACGGCGACACTAGGAGTGGAAGCACCGAGTGGCAGAAACGACTGGTATGACGGGGAGTGCGAGGCAGCGGTGAATGAGAAGAACCGGACCTGTGCGATATACCTGGGCAGGTCAACGACAGAGAACAAGGCCAATTACAAACGGACCCGGAACGACATGAGCACGATTCTCAGACGAAAGAAGCGCCAGCAAGAGGATCGTGAGCATGAGGAGCTGGAGCAGCTATACCGTGTCAGTGAAACGCGGAAATTCTATGAGAAGGTAAACCAAGCCCGCAAAGGCTATGTGCCGCAAGCCGACATGTGCAACGACGCGGATGGGAACCTTCTCACGGATGCCAGCGAGGTGGTCGACAGGTGGAAGGAGTACTTCGATGGACACCTGAATGGCGAAACCGTAAACAGAAGCGGAGCAGGAACTGACCTAGGAGCACCAGCAGCGGATGACCGAGTACCAGCTCCCGATATTCACGAAGTTCTTTGTGAGATCGGGAAGCTGAAAAACAATAAAGCCGCAGGCAAAGACGGACTGCCGAGCGAGTTCTTGCAAAATGGAAAAGAGGCGCTGGTTAGAGCGCAGCACTGGGTCATTTCCAGGATTTGGGAGGTGGAAAAACTGCCAGACGAGTGGATGGAGGGAGTTATCTGTCCCATCTACAAGAAGGGCGACAAGCTGGAGTGCCGCAACTACCGTGGCATCTCGCTTATCAATGCCGCCTACAAAATACTCTCACAGAACCTGTTCCGTCGTCTATCACCTTTAACCAGGAGGTTCGTGGGTCAGTACCAAGCGGGCTTCATGGGAGCCCGTGCCACCACGGACCAGATCTTCTCAATCCGACAGATCTTACAGAAATGTCGCGAGTACAACGTGCCCACACATCACATCTTCATTGACTTCACGGCGGCCTATGATACAGTCGATCGAGAACAGCTATGGCAGATCATGCACGACAACGGATTTCCGGATAAACTGACTCGATTGATCAGAGCTACCATGGCGCAAGTGATGTGCTACGTGCGAGTTTCGGGGATACTCTCGAGTCCCTTTGAATCGCGCAGAGGGTTGATACAAGGTGATGGACTTTCCTGTTTGCTGTTTAACATCGCCCTTGAAGGTGTAATCCGGAGGGCGGGCATCGACACAAGGGGCACAATTTTCACAAGGTCTGTTCAGCTTCTGGGCTTCGCGGATGACTTCGACATCAAATCACGTAACTTTGCGATGGCAGAGGAAACTTACGCCCGACTGAAAGCCGAAGCTGGACGGATCGGACTGCGGATAAATGCGTCGAAAACAAAATACATGCGAGCGAGAGGCTCCAAGGAGAACAACATCAGCCTCCCAACTCAAGTCTCTGTAGACGGTGATGAGCTTGAGGTGGTCGATGAGTACGTGTATTTGGGGTCACTGGTGACCGCCGACAAATAACACCAGCAAGGAGATTCAGAGACGCATCCAGGCAGGAAATCGTGCCTACTTTTCACTCCGGAAGACACTTCGATCGAATCGAGTGCGACGACGCACGAAGTTGACGCTGTACAAAACCCTGATAAGACCGGTAGTCCTCTACGGGATCGAGACAACAACGCTTCTCGCGGAGGACCTTAACGCTCTTGGAGTTTTCGAACGGAAAGTGCTACGGACTATCTACGGTGGAGTACAGACGGACGACGGAGAATGGCGACGGCGCATGAACCACGAACTGCACGCGCTGCTTGGAGAGAATCCCATTGCACACCTGGCGAAAGTTAATAGGTTGCGGTGGGCCGGTCATGTCGTAAGGATGCCGGACGGCAACCCTGTGAAATCACTTCTCTTCAGCAACCCTGCCGGCACCAGAAATAGAGGGGCGCAGCGTGCACGATGGCTCGACCAGATCGAAGGAGACTTGCGGGTGATGAGACGCCTGGAGAACTGGCGAAACACAGCCCAAAACCGAGCAACATGGCGACAAATTCTTGATACAGCACGAGCCACCACGGCTCTCGTCTGATTGGTAAGGTAAGTAAGATCAAAAACTACAAAATCATATATGCTAAAAAATTCGTATGTAGTAATTTTGGCCGCTTCTCTATATGTAGACCGTCTTATGTGCAGCACCAAGGATAACCCAAAATATCGTCAGCTTTGTGATTCGTAGTCAGTCAAAGTGCTACAGATGTCATGCCTTCATGCCTGGAATGGAAGATCTGTGACCACGAATTTGTTGGACTACATCAGCACCTACACCACTGCAATGAATAACAAAAGTCAAGTTGATAACACCTACACAGATTTTAAGACGGCTTTCGTCAAGATCTATCACAATGTACTGTCGGCCAAGCTGTCTCGTCTTGAATTTTCTTCGAAGCTGATATATCGGGGTTGGCTCTACCCAACTGGTCATGAACTCAGTGTTAAAATTATTTCCTGTGTTTACTCGCGTTTCAGGAACCCAACCGGAGTGCAGCAAGGCAGCATCTTGGGCTTACTGTTGTTCATACTATTTTTCAACGACATTGCTTCGAGATGGCGTTTGGGTTGCCAACTCATTCGTGATTTTTGACGTGGGACTACGTCTTTCTTCACTATACTAAGGTACATTCTGTGAAAACTGGATTGAACATGTAACGTTTTTGGTTGGCGGAATGGAAGTTTTTAGATGCTAATAGCGCTCAAACAACTGTTCCGATTTCAATAGTAAATATATCGTTGGATAGCTAAAATATACAAGATTTGTATAGCATGATAATTTAAGTTACCATTTTCTTATTACTCCGTGAAAATTGCGTAAATGTTTGAAGGTCGAATATCCACATACATTTTTCATACGATTGGTATATTTCCCTAACGCGGACTTCAAAAACATAGACGAAATGATTTCACGCATTCAGTCATTGGCTAGCAATGCCAGCCAATTGGCATCGCATTCATCACCCAACGTAAGCGACGAAGAAAGAAAGGTGGGGGTTTCCACGTGATTGGTTCTTTCTTCAATCACCCAAGTTCCCCACACTGAGTGACGCTATAAAAGGACATTACATGTTGAGAGAAGATCATTCCCTGGTCGACCGTCAAGGCGAACAGTTCGGCTTCCCTTCGATCTGAATTGGTAATCTAATTCAGATATCGTTGTTGGAATGCAGCCCGAAATTGGACGTGAACGGCACTGGGGACCATTGGAAGCCGTTGGAATGGGACCATTGGAAGACTGGAAAGCCGTTTGGGTGCTGCCGATAGTGTAGGTATAGTGTGTCGTATATCAAGCGTGTGTGTCTGAGTAGCGTATGGGTGTGTATTTGTGGGTGTGTGAATAGCATGTGCTTGTATGTGTGGGTGGCGTGTGCGTGTATGTGTGTGTGTATGTATAAGTAACGTGTGTGTGTATGTATAAGTAACGTGTGTGTGTATGTGTAAGTAACGTGTGTGTCTATGTGAAAATAACGTGTGTGTGTGTGTGTGTGTGTATGTGAAAATAACGTGTGTGTGTGTGTGTGTGTGTGTATGTGTAAGTAACGTGTGTGTGTATGTGTAAGTAACGTCTGTGTGTGTATGTGTGAGTAACGTGTGTGTGCAGGGCCGGATTTAGGCGCTGGGGGGCCCGGGGCAATTTTGTTTGTGAGGCCCTATTTGATTAAAACATTTAGAGGTAACGTTCTGGAAGTTGACGAGCAAAAAAAAAAGGTCGCCCCAGGTCTAGGGGGGCCCCTTGAACCGGGAGGCCCGGGGCATTTGCCCCCTTTGCCCCCCCCTTAAAATCCGGGCCTGTGTGTGTGTATGTGTAAGTAACGTTGTGTGTATAAGTAAGTAACGTGTGTGTGTGTGTATATGTAAGTAACGTGTGTGTGTGTGTGTGTATGTGTAAGTAACGTGTGTGTATGTGTGTGTATGTGTGTGTGTATAGCGTGTTGTGTATGTGTGTGTTTGTGTGTGTATTACGTGTATGGGTGTATAACACGTGTGTGCAAAAATGCATTTATCCGAGGTAAATATATTTATGACAGAATACTTGTATAGGAAACAAGTTATATATTTTTCCTATTACAGGCAAACTTCGATATAAGGTACATTTCGATTTTTAAGTTGTACTTTATATCGAATTGTACCTGATATCGAATCATGAAACAATTTCAACAATAGGGCTTCAAATACCTCATTTCGTTGCCATTTGTCTACGTATAGTTTATTTTGGAAATATAATCCAACTATAAGTGTTAATCATTTTGTTTTAAGTACAATTTGAAACACATAGTTTCTTTTGGCTCTTTAAGAGACTTCTAGCCGCGTGTGATAGTTTAATTCTAAAAAGTATGTCATCTAGAAAAAAAGAAAAAAATTAAGCCGTTACGTTATTATCACTAATTTTTTTAAAACATTTATTTACATTCATACAGACTTTTTATTGTAAGTGCTTCTTTTTTTGCCTTTCTCCTAGGAAGGTATAGCAACCACTTGCAAAACCGAAAGTATAAAAGTGCTCCAAAGGGCCGAATGGCATATATCACTCGACTCAGCTCGACGAGCTGAGCATTTTCTGTATGTGTGTGTGTATGTGTGTGTGTGTGTGTGTGTGTATGTGCAGATTTTTATTCTCACTCACTTTTCTCAGAGATGGCTGAACCGATTTTCATGAAATTAATTGCAAATGAAAGGTCTTGATGACCCATAAAACCCTATTGAATTTCATTGTGATCGGATTTTTAGTTTAGAGGTTATGTATCAAAATGTAAAAATCATGAAACATCATTATCTCGAAAACTATAACACCGATTTGAACAAAATTGGTTTCAAATGAACGGGCTACCTGAAAAACCCTAAAGTTTTGAATGTCATGAAGATTTAACTTGTGGTTCAAAAGTTATTTAAAGAAACGTGTTTTGAAGACTGTTTAATCTCACTCATGTTTCTCAGAGATGGCTGAACCGATTTTCATAAAATCAGTGTCAAATGGAAGGTCTAGGTGCCCCATAAGACCCTATTGATTTGTTTTGCAATCGGACTGTTACTTTTCCTGTTATGTTAAAAAATGTGAAATCCAGCTATGAAAAGGAACATAATCCGAAGACTACTTGGACTCACTCACTTTTCTCAGAGATGGTTGAACCGATTTCCACAAAATTAGTGTCAAATAATAAGTCTAGCTGCCGCATAATACCCTATTGAATTTTACTGTAATCGGACTGTAACTTTGTCTGTAATGTATCGAAATGTGAAAATCACGAAACTTCATTATCTCAGAAACTACACAACCGCTTTGATCAATATTATTGTCAGATGAGCGGGCTAGTTAAGGGTTAACTGATGAATTATGATTGAGCACGTGGTTTCAAATTTTGGCTGCCTTATACGTTCCCAATTTATTTGATTATAATCGAACTTAAGCAACCGTTATGTATTAAATTGTTAATAAAACAACGAAAATCTATTATCTCAAAGAATACATGACTTATTTGAACATAACTAGTGTCATACGAACGAGTCATCTCTCAACCTTACAAATAACAAACTTCAAAACAATTTGATATGTGGCTCAAAAGTTATGGACAGAAAAGAAATTTAAAGACTATTTAAAACTACCCTGCTTTGATCGATATATGTGGCCTCAACATAATTTGAATGTGGTATCGTACTATTTGAACATTTCAAATTCATTGATTCCTTGCGATGTGTTTGAAAACTGCAAATGCACGACGAATCGGCCATAAGATATGATCAAAGTCAAATAACAAATCGTTTAAAATGATTGGTTTCATCGAAATGACAACATTCTCGACTTTTGGCTTCTGTACATCGCCTTAATTCTGGATATATTCATATTGGGTGGTATTCGGTCATTTTCAGCAGATTTTCTGGCATCAATCTGACACCGGAAATACCCATATTGATTCTTCCCAATTTTGGAATTATTTTGGTTGTTTTCCAGAAATTAAAAGTGGTCGTCTTTAAATTCAAAATGGTGTCCAAGGTCAAAGTTTGGTTTCTATGCATCATCTCGATTACGGAAATATCCATATTGAGCATTATTCGGTCATTTTCGACTGTTTCCTAGAAGTTGCAATTTAAAATGGTGCCGGAGGTCAATTGTTAGCTTGTTGCATCATTCTGGTTCCAGAGTTACTCATATTGAATAGTATTTGTTTATTTTAAGCTGTTTTTCCCAAACCGGTAGTCGCCATCTTGGATTTCAAAATGGTATTTAAGATAATTTTTTGCATCTGAGCGTCATTTATGTTGAAGAAAAACCCATTTGGGTGTTATTCGATCATTTTCGGCTGTTTCCCAGAAACCGGAAGTCGCCAACCTAGAATCCAAAATGGGGTCTGTGGTCGATTTCATTCTTCCCGGAGTTACTCATGTTAGACGGCCATTTTTGGCTGTTTTCTAGAAACCAGAAGTTGCCATCCTACAATTCATAATGGTGTCTGAGGTCAATTTTAGCTTCTTGCTACATTCTGGCTCCGGAGATACTCAGAATGGGTGGTATTTGGTCACTTTGAGCTGTTTTTCAGAAACCGAAAGTCGTCATTTTGGACTTTAAAATTGCCTGTGGAATCAATTTCGTTTATCTGGGCGTAATTCTGGTTCCGAAAACATTCATATTGGATGGTATTTGGTCATTTCCGGCTGTTTGCCAGACACCGGAAGTCACCATCTTAAAATTCAAGATTGTGTCTGTGATCAATTTTTAGCTTCTGTCCATCTTTCTGTTCCGGAGATACTCATATTTAATGGGAATCGTCCATTTCTGACCGTTTTCCAGAAACCAGAAGTTGCCATCTTACAATTCAAAATGTTGTCTGAAGTCGATTTGTGGCTCCGGTGCATCATTACGGTTCCGGAAATACCCATATTGGGTGGTATTTGCTCGTTTGCCACTGATTTTTCGAAACCGGAAGTCGCCATTTTGGATTTCATAATGACATTTGAAGATAATTCCGATCAATTTTAGCTCCTGAGTATCATTCTAGATCCGGATATTATTATTTTGGGTGGAAATCGGCCATTTTGGTTGTTTTCCAGAAACCGGAAGTTGCCATCTTACAACCCAAAATGTTGCCTAAGGTCGATTATGGAACAAATTTGTTACCGTTAAAAACATTCACCTGCCAAATATGGTTCCATTTAGTTGGTTAGCTCTCGAGATGTGCAGAAATTTGTGTTACATTTGTATGGAACCCCTCCCTTCCAGAAAAGGGAGGGGCGTCGAACCGTTGTGGACATATTTGTTACCCCTTAAAACATCCACATGCCAAACTCGGTTTCATTTGCTTGGTTTGTTCTTGAGTTGTGCAGAAATTTATGTTTCATTCGTATGGGACCCCTCGTATCCAGAAGAGGGAGGGGTTTCAAACTATCATAGGAACCTTTATTGGCACTAAAAACCCCTACATACAAATTTTCACGTCGATCGGTTCGGTGGTTTTCGAGCCTATATGGATCAGACAGACAGACAGACAGACCGGACTGCATTTTTATATGTATAGATTACATTATCAATATTCTAGAACCTTAAGAGTGAATATACATTTATTGGATTGAAGCGTTCATGTAAATCTATTGAAACAAATAAAAGTTTGAATGAGAAAGGCTGGGTCTGACCGCTAGGTGGATTAATTTAGGTTTTTTCTTATTCTCGTTGTTATTTATTGTTTGGTCCGCTGTATAAGAACCATGAATATCTGCTTAAGGGTTGACAACTTTTTCAATAATTACCTCGTCCTTCCGGATTTCGGAATCTGCATTTTCTTCATTGCGTTTAAAATTGACCGTTTGAACTTACTTTTCTTTACACATAAGGGTGGCCTAAAGTTGCACTTTGCACACTGGTTTAATATGTGAAAAACGTGATCGTCAAACATCTCCCTGAGAGCACAATGGAATTTTTAGTAAAAATTTTCAATTGCTGCTTCAAAATTGCATATTTTCCCAAATTATGGAAAAATGCAAAAATTACTCCCATTTTAAAACCGGATAAGTACCCAGCTGAAGTTTCAAGTTATCGACCAATCAGTTTGCTTTCTTCAATAAGTAAACTGTTTGAGAGAATTATTCTTAACAGAATGATGTCACACATCAACGAAAATTCAATTTTTGCAAATGAACAGTTTGGATTTCGCCATGGGCATTCCACAACTCATCAATTGCTCAGAGTTACTAATATGATACGAGCTAACAAATCTGAAGGTTATTCCACTGGAGCTGCTCTTTTAGACATAGAAAAAGCATTCGACAGTGTTTGGCATAAAGGTTTGATTGCGAAATTGCAAACTTTTAATTTTCCAATTTTCCTAATCAAAATTTTAAAAAATTATCTTACTGATCGAACTCTGCAGGTTGTCTATCAGAATTCAAAATCTGATAGATTTCCTGTCAGAGCAGGTGTACCTCAAGGTTCAGTCTTGGGTCCAGTCCTGTACAACATATTCACTTCAGATCTTCCTGATTTGCCTCCAGGATGCACAAAGTCATTGTTCTGCGATGACACAAGCATTTCCGTAAAAGGAAAATGTCTTCGTGTCATATGCAGGCGATTGCAGAAAAGTTTAGATATTTCTTCTTCCTACTTGCAAAAGTGGAAAATCTCTCCCAATGCTTCTAAAACTCAAATGATAATTTTTCCGCATAAGCCTAGGGCTTCTTTCCTCAAGCCAAATAATAATCACGTTGTCAAGATGAATTGGGTTATTTTAAGTTGGTCCGACAAGGTTAAGTACTTGGGACTAATTTATGATAAAAAACTTATTTTCAAAGAGCACATTGAGAGTATACAAGCCAAGTGCATCAAATATACGAGATGTTTATATCCTCTCATTAACAGGAATTCTAAACTTTGTTTAAAGAACAAACTTTTGATTTACAAACAAATTTTTAGACCAGCAATGCTTTATGCTGTACCGATCTGGTCAAATTGCTGTTCAACAAGGAAGAAAACGCTTCAAAGGATTCAGAATAAAATTCTGAAAATGATTTTGAAGCGTCCTCCTTGGTTTGGTACACTCGAATTACATAGACTTACTGGTGTTGAACCATTAGAAGCTATGTCAAATAAAATTATTAACAATTTTCGACAAAAATCGTTGCAATCCTCAATTGCTACGATAAGCTCTCTTTATAGCCAATAAGTTAGCAATTAAGTTAGTTGTAAGTTTACTTCCCCTTTTCTGACAAGTAGGTTAAAATCCCTACGAATGATAAGTCCTAATTGCGAAAGCAAACAAATCCTAACAATTAAAATTACAAATTTCTAACAGTGTTGAGAAGTCACCATTTGTGATTGGACACACATACTCATTATTTACTAATATTTATCATAAATACTTAAGCTACTAACAAATCCCCCCTTTAAAAAAAAAAAAAAAAAAAAAAGTGATCGTCAACCTTTTGAGTGTGAAAATGCTATTTAAATGCTATAGTGTATTCGACAAAGTATTTTTATCTTAAGGGGAAACTTTTGATTAAAAAAAATAAGTGCAATGAATTTATTTTTTTTAAATAACTTATCAAATCAAAGTTAAGTCTTTAGCAAAGTTGTAGATAATATTATGCAGAAAAATTTTGCTGAAGACGCTTTGATTCTATCTCTTGAATATTGATCACATGCAGGTAGTTTTATACACTCATTCCTTAAACCATATACCAATCAACTTTTTTGGGTGTGATTTCAGAGCCCTACTATATTCTGAACATTTTTACATATTTGAGAAACACATCATTCTGCCGAACATACCTTAAGCATATTTCCAATTTTTTCATAGGTTTCATAATGTTTTTGATAAAAAAATACACATTTTTTAAACATTTCTAGCAATCCGGGTTCTAATAAAATTTTGTCTTTTAATATTTCAAACACATTCTCCAGGGATCAAACTTTTAGTTAATATTTTTTATCAGCTCCTGCGTTCCCATCCATGTTAAACCACGCTATAGCATGTTTTTTCAGCAACATTAAACTTTTCGGACGGGTTTTCAAACTTCCGCTAAGTGTGGAGTATTTTATGGAAACTCCCCAAATGATCAATAGTGACCAGAGACATTAACAAGATAACCAATACATTGTTTATAAAAGTTTCCATAACAATTTCGGAGTTATTTGTAACATAATAAAAATATGTACCTTATATCGAGGTAAAATGTAGCTTATATCGAGTGACGCTATATCGAAGGTACTTTATAACGAGGGTACCTTATATCGAAGTTCGCCTGTAGTACTTCAATTGGTATTTCTGTGATAGTGACCATAATTTTATGCTAGTTATTTTTAGCACTGAGCTTGTTTTGCGTTTATTTGTAACATGGGACTGACCAAAATTCATATTTTTCTAATCAATTTAGCAACAAAAAGTTTTTTCTTGCGATTTTTTGAGAGCACCGGGTATGTGAAAAAGTTTTTGAGGTTTAAGCAAAAAGTGATGAGAAATTACATGGGACTGTAATGCATTTATGGGCAGTTTATTTGGGTATTGGTATTTGTATGCTGTGGATTATGACAGGCGTATGTGGTTTTTTGTGAAAGTTTAAGGATTATTGTGTATGGTATTTGTACGCAAGGATGTAAATTATCACTCACGCTCATTTTTTTCGCAAGTCGATAGCTCATTTGATAAACACATATTTGAAAACTTTGTATGACAAACTTGAAGTCCTCAAGTAGTACTACAACTTCATCGAAGAAGGTATTGCTCGTACTCAAACACTGTAGCCTTGAGAGCAGATTTAAGAATATTATCGCGATCGTGTTAATTTTCGCGATAATTCGCCAGAATGTCCTCTCACAGCTCGGGTGTTTGTGTACGAGAAATACTCTCTTCAACAATGTTGTAGTACTATTTGAGGACTTCAAGTTCGCCATACAACGTTGTTCAGAACTGTGCATATTAGATGAGCTATCGGCTTGCGAAAAAAATGAATGCGAGTGATAGTTTTCATCCTTGTTTGTACGTTTGGTGTGTGTTATATTCTATGGCTAAGGCAGAATTAAATCTTTACATCCACTATAGTCCCACGGCAAGCCTACGTTTGTGCACTCAAGCACATACCCTTTAACTTTTTCAATTGAATACTGTCACTGTTTGCAAAACTAACTGAGTCGTGCTTCCGCAACAAATTCATCGTTGGGGTACCGAAATACTCTGTCATGAAGTTCTAAAATTCCGATTTGGCTTTATTATCGCATCAACTTCATCCCGAAGTGTTAAGGAAATGACTGATTTATGAGTTGTACTAGATTCAATACTATCGTTCAACAATTATTATACTTCAATAATTCTTAAGACCCATAAACAGCTTGGTTTAATTTAGAATATTGCCAAAGGCTTCACTGATCCACACTGCCTGAAGTCTGTGTTCTCATGTCATGTTAAAATCAAAAATATCACAGACATCGTTGAATCCTCTTAGGCAGGAACTGAGCGGATTGTTATAGCCATAGCATGTCCTGTGGCCGGGTATGGAAATCATTGTTCTGTATCGCAACTGGCGCTGGGGGACGTTTATTTGAATTTGCAGGAGAAGCTCTTAGCAGTCAATATTATTTGTTAGGACGTCGAATACAACGAATCTTTGAAGTTTTAGACACCAGGATCATTTCACGGTAGACGACGAAGAGCAAAACGTAAAAAACATTTTTGAATTTGCTAAATGCGAATAACCTGAGAGGTATGGTACGGGGCCCATACAGGAGCAGCGTATTCTAGTACACTGCGTACTAAAGCACAGTACAGTGCCTTGAGCGCGTACACATCAGTGAATTGTGAAGCATTGCGGCGAATGAATCCGAGGATCGAGAAAGCTTTGGCGCTAATGGCGGAGATGTGTTGGTTGAAACGGAGCTTAGAGTGGATAATAACACCCAAGCCACGACTGCACACGGTCCAGTGGAGTAGTGTCGATGTTGTACAGATGATTGATTGAATTTTGACTGCGACTGAAACTGATCACTTTGCATTTGTTAATGTTCACTTGCATCCCGTTCTGCTTGCACCAACGTGAAAGAATATCGATATCCATTTGTAAACATAAGCAATCCAACATGGACTTAATAACACGGAAGATTTTTAGGTCGTCGGCGAAAAGCAGCTTACCAGAAGAAATTTGTTGGCACAAGTCGTTGATGAAAAGCACGAAAATCAGTGGTCCCAATACGCTTCCCTGTAGAACTCCAGATGGGATGTCGAATTTTCTGGAGCGTTCAGAGTTCACTTGGACGAATGCGCTTCTACCGGTCAAATACGACATTAACCAGTCGGATATCCAATCAGGTAAGCCTATATGCCTCAGTTTCTCAATTGCGAAGGTGTGCGGAACGGTATCGAATGCTTTTGAGAAGTCGATGTATACTGGAGTAACTTTTCAACTTCAATAAACCAACTATCCGTTTTAGATACAAGACTGCACGTTCGATAATTTTGTAACTTTCTAAGCTTATTGGTTGCAAACCTGTGCCCCAATTCGTTACTACATGTTAGATGAAACCAGTGAACGTTTCAGGGATTGGTACTCCGCAACTGATATGGAGTTAAGAAATAACTTCCGAAAAAGTTGAACCTCTATAGAACAAGAGCCTTGCAAAAGCAGAGCAAATGCGCTGAGCTCTCAGGTTCAGTGTTGCAGAAGCAACAAGTTTCGATGAGAGAGGCTTAATCCTAATTTCAATAAAATAGTTTTGAATCTGAAACCTTTCTCTGCTCATGGAAAACAATCAGTTTTCAAAACCAAATAGGCGTATAAAGTTGTATTCAAACCAAAAAAGTTCGATTACAATTCCGATTTCAGAACATTTTCGCTGGAAACGCCCAACAGCCTATGATATGACTGTTATTTTTACTTTTCCATTTCCGATTATGCTCTGTGCATTCATTTTGCTTCGATAAAGATTTTTTTTTATTTAATAGCTTATTTGAAGGGATTATTTCAAATGTTGAGAAATCTTAAGTTGAATGAAATGATGTGTTCTAAAAAGTTATGGTTAGTAAAATTGCAGTAATATTTTTTCCTAGATATAGTGCCGTTCTACACTTATTTGTCCCATGTTCCAAATCATGCAAACGAGAAAAACGAAGTTAAAGTTTTACAATACTTTTACACATTGCGTCAATGTGACAAATGCAATTATGGACTACTAACCAGTCTTACCTTGCAATAGACTGTTTTCAATAAATCTAGTTGAAGGTTTTTCGATTTAACACTCTTTTCCATAAAAATACCCACTGGGACAATAATGCCGAGAAATTTGCCTTCGAATATGTAATTTCTACGCATATCAGTCCCACCACGTGCATTCGATGTTCCCAATACAAAGTTCGTACAGGCTGTTTAACCTTTAACGAAAATGATTATGCTAATCTTGTTGTCTTTAAACGCAAGTGATGATAGTCGAGATGAAAGTTTTGTTAATTGAATAAGTATCAGATGACTTACCATTACAAAGGGGAATCTTTTTTTAGATTGCCCATTCCTATCACATTTGAGCGTTGGGCTTTCAACATGTTGGATACACACAAAAGACAATTCTTACAACTTCCAATTAGTATAAATCTCATGCGTTTAGCTTTTTTTATGCTCGAGACCATTCAGATTACAAACCAGCAAACATGGCTTAGTTATCCATAGCAAAGATATGGACGTACCGCATTTAAATAATCAAGCAAAGTGATTTTCAGTGCCGAATTTCTGAAACGCGTAATGTACCAAACGTTGTTAGGAGAAGTCTTTAGTGCTCTGTAGCACTTCCCAAGTTATAAATGTGGAAATTAGTGGTTAGTGGGATGAATTAGAATAGAAAAAATCTAGTGGGACAAATATGTGTAGAAAATCATCGATGGGACAAACAGACTTGGTATAGTTTTTCAAGATTTTCGGAACAAAAAATGTTACTTTCAAAAGTTTTTTAAAGCGAAAATCGACCAAAAGTAACATGGGACAACTATGCGTAGAACGTCAGTATACTTCTTCAAGGTTTTACCTTATTAGTAGTTTTCTTCTTAACGAAACTAAATTCGCTTCAAACAAATCATCATAATACAGGACGGCTCTCGAAGTAAATATAAATAATTTTTCCACTAAAACTTTTATTGTAAATTTTGTGAAAAAGATTTTTGCCTTTCTCCTAAGAAGGTATAGCAATCACTTGCAAAACCGAAAGTATAAAAGTGCTCCAAAGGGACGAATGGCATATATCACTCGACTCAGCTCGACGAGCTAAGCATTTTCTGTATGTGTGTGTGTGTGTATGTGTGTGTGTGTGTGTGTATGTGCAGATTTTTATTCTCACTTTTCTCAGAGATGGCTGGACCGATTTTCATGAAATTAATTGCAAATGAAAGGTCTTGTTGTCGCATAAGAGAGTTATGTATGTTTAGAGGTTATGTATCAAAATATAAAAACCATGAAACATCACTATCTCAAAAACTACACAACCGATTTGAACAAAATAAATTTCAAATGAACGGGCTTTAAGAACCCTTAACTTTTGAATGTCATGAAGATTTAACTTGTGGTTCAAAAGTTATTAAAAGAAACGTGTTTTGAAGACTGTTTAATCTCACTCATGTTTCTCAGAGATGGCTGAACCGATTTTTATAAAATCAGTGTCAAATGGAAGGTCTAGGTGCCCCATAAGACCCTATTGATTTGTTTTGCAATCGGACTATTACTTTGCCTGTTATGTTTAAAAATGTGAAATCCAGCTATGAAAAGGAACATATTCCGAAGACTACTTGGACTCACTCACTTTTCTCAGAGATGGCTGACCCGATTTTCACTAAATTAGTGTCAAATGAGAGGTCTAGCTGCCTCATAACACCCTATTGAATTTAACAATAATCGGACTGTAGCTTTGTCTGTAATGTGTCGAAATGTGAAAATCACGAAACATCATTATCTCAGAAACTGCACAACCGATTTGAATATTATCAATATTATTATCAGATGAGCAGGCTAAGGGTTAACTGATGAACACGATGAACTGATTGAACACGTGGTTTCAAAGTTTGGCTGCCCTATACGTTCCCATTTTAGTTGATTATAATCGAACTTAAGCAACCGTTATGTATTAAATTGTTAATAAAACAACTAAAGTCCATTATCTCAAAGACTACATGACTTATTTGAACATAACTAGTGTCATACGAACGAGTCATCTCTCGAACTTACAAATAACAAACTTCATAACAATTTGATATGTGGCTCAAAAGTCATGGAAAGAAAAGAAATTCAAAGACTATTTAAAACTATACCTGCTTTGATCGATATATGTGGCCTCAACATAATTTAAATGTGGTATCGTACTATTTGAACGTTCCAGTTTGATTGATTCCTTGCGATGTTTTAAAAGTTTTCAAATGCACGACGAATCGGCCATAGGATAAGATCAAAGTCAAATAACAAATCGTTTGAAATGATTGGGTTTATCGAAATGACAATATCCTCGACTTTTGGCTTCTGTACATCGCCTTAATTCTGAATATATTCATTTTGGGTGGTATTCGGTCATTTTCAGCAGATTTTCTGGCATTAATCTGACACCAGAAGTACCCATATTGGGATGTATTTAGTTATTTTGGTTGTTTTCCAGAAACTTAAAGTGGTCGTCTTTAAATTCAAAATGGTTTCCAGGGTCAATGGTTTCTATGCATCATCTCGATTACGGAAATATTCATATTGAGTATTATTCGGTCATTTTCGACTGTTTCCTAAAAGTTGCCATTCAGCAATTCAAAATCGTGCCTGAGGTCAATTGTTAGCTCATTGCATCATTCTAGATCCAGAGGTACTCATATTGGATGGTATTTGGTTATTTTAGGCTAATTATCACAAACCGGAAGTCGCCATCTTGGATTTTAAAATGGCATTTGGGAACAATTTCTGGCCTCCATGCGTCAATCTGGTCAAAGAAACGCTCATATTGGGTGGTAATTGGTCGTTTTCGGTTGTTTTCCAGACACCGGAAGTCGCCATCTTACAATTAAAAATGTTGTCTGAGGTCGATTTGTGGCTTCAGTACGTCATAACAATTCCGGAAATACCCATATTGGATGGCATTTGTTTATTTTAGGCTATTTTTCACAAACCGGAAGTCGCCAACTTGGATTTCAAAATGGTATTTAAGATAATTTCTAGCCCCTGAGCGTCATTCTGGTTGAAGAAACACCCATATTGGGTGTTATTCGATCATTTTCGGCTGTTTCCCAGGAACCGGAAGTCGCCAACATAGAATCCAAAATGGGGTGTGTGGTCGATTTCAGCTGCTGTGTATCATTCTAGATCTGGAGATACACAATTCATAGTGGTGTTCTTGCAACATTCTGGCTCCGGAGATACTTATTTTGGGTGGTATTTGGTCACTTTGGGCTGTTTTTCAGAAACCGAAAGACGTCACTTTGAACTTTACAATTGCCTGTGAAATCAATTTCTGTCATCTGGGCGTAATTCTGGTTCCGAAAACATTCATATTGAATGGTATTTGGTCATTTCCGGCTGTTCGCCAGACACCGGAAGTCACCATCTTAAAATTCAAGATTGTGTCTGTGATCAATTTTTAGATTCTATGCATCTTTCTGGTTCCGGAGATACTCATATTTAATGGGAATCGTCCATTTCAGGCTGATTTCCAGAAACCGGAAGTTGCCATCTCACAATCCAAAATGTTGCCTGAGGTCGATTATGGAACATATTTTTACCACTAAAACATTCACCTGCCAAATTTGGTTCCATTTAGTTGGTTAGCTCACGAGATGTGCAGAAATTTATGTTTCATTTGTATGGGACCCCTCCCTTCCAGAAAAGGAGGGGTCTCAAACTGTCATAGGAACCTTTATAGGCACCAAAAATCCCTACATACAAATTTTCACGCCGATCGGTTCGGTAATTTTCGAGCCTATATGGATCAGACAGACCGGATTGCATTTTTATGTGTATAGATAACAACATCAATATTTTTTAAGAGTGAATATACATTTATTGGATTGAAGCGTTCATGTAAATCTATTTTAACAAATAAAAATTTGAATGAGAAAGGCTGGGTCTGACCGCTAGGTGGATTAATTTAGGTTTATTTTTAATTTCAATAACTCGAATAGCAATTATTCAGCAAAAAAATTATCATTATGGCATAAAATGCAAACGATTTTGGGTACAAAGCTGAAAATTCTAGATGTTTTTTTGTTTTTGCTCATTTGTAAAATAACTTTTCTTTTCTGTTCTGTTTTTTTAGCCGTTTTTCCAGTTAAGAGCTTTAATTCAACAAATCATGAATCGGAAGTTCTTCCATTAATTTTCACATCTCCAACTTCCAGTCGAAACACTTCCTTCGGAGTTTCACGAATAAACTATTTCCTCTCAAGTCTCAACAGACATTCAAATTCTCCACCCATAATGCCTCTCTCTGACTACCCCCTTTGCTTCTCCCTACCCCAAAGGTAATTTAGATTGATTCGTTCCGATAAAGCATCCGTCTTTAGCGCACCTAGGAAGCAACTCATCGTCGCCGAGCGAAGCCTATTTATCTTAAAGAATTTTCACCTTGCTTCCGAATCGGCTCCATCTCAGCGAACAATGAAGAAGTCCTTCTTCGACTGCGTGAGAATGGCGAAAAATCAATTTAAAACGGCCATAAATTTTCCATGGAGCCACCGAGTTCGTGGTCTAACCGTCAGCCAGCGATTACGCAGCCTCCCCGGGTGTGTAGGTATGTCTAGATGTAGAAAAACTTCCGATCTGCCCCGCGCCGATCAGATTGAGACATTTATTGCTATTCGGAAAAGTTCTTTTCTAGATAATCTTGAAAAGCCGACACGCAGGGAAACACTGACAAACACAAAGGACGGAAAAATCTTGCTCTCTATCAAACACCGCTCCAGCTTTAGCATTGTGATTCACAATTCCACTTGGTCCTAGGGGAACGGAGCAGAGCGGGGCCGGAGGTTAATCTGATGCGATGATATTTTTCAATTTAATTCAACTTTTGCTGCCGTATTAAAACGAACAGTGCCAAATTCGTACCCAAAGTTCGATCGAGATTGGTAAACTTTAGTCGTTTTGATTGTTTTGTCAGAGGGAAATAACAAACAAAAAGAAAATAAAAAATCGGAATTTGAATGGATACCATTAAACGCAATTACTTATTATTTATGTAACGCGGCAGAACGCTGCTGGATAGCAAATATTTTTTCATTAATTCGCATGACATAAAAAGCTGCAAATAACTGTTCTACTTTACAGCAACATTAGAGGGTCTTCAAAATATAAGTCAAATTCAGAAGTCATGCGATTTACCTCTTGGGCAATTCTCGTAATATGGCTCTCTCGTCTCTCAGTAAGAACCTAAAACTAATAATTATTTTCCCGTGTAATCAATCTATAATTAGAACTAGTAAAAGATAGTTATAGAACCTTTCATTGTTTCCCTATGCTTGATTTTTGACTTCGAAAACGTTTGTCTTTTTTGGACCAGATACCAGATAAAAGTAAATAAAAAGATTCTTTTATCCCCGTTTTTGGGAGAGAAAAAATCAATTTTGGCTTATTTAAGCTATTTACACTGCAGTTCAACTGCAGCCGTATCATCATTCGATTGCACACTTCGCAAATAAGCCTTTTTGGCGGGCTGTTCTGTAGGCCATGTGCGGCTCTGATTGCTGCAACAATTCTCACAGGATAACACTTGAAGCGAAAATGATTTTGCAAAATTATGATTGCACTTTTATTGAGTTTCCGTCCTTAATTTTTTATTCCTTCCTATCTGCATCTGATTTCCCACCTTGCCCCTCAACTAGCAGCTCCCGTCAGCTAGTAAAGAGCTATACGTTCGTTCCACTATCTAAGGCGGGGGTATCGTCTGACGACAAAATCGCTGTCATTATCATCAGGAAGGAAGTATCGTCTATCATGCATAGAGTGCTGGCTGATGGAAAGAATTACATTTTTTTTCTGCTTCTTCTCACCCCATTACAGCCTCAGGATAATCAATGAAAATATAGTACACCATTCTCCCTGCGCACTGCTATCCGACCTATCAGCATGTCACACTTTCGAAGGTTAAGGCATCTTCAGAATTTAATTTCACTTTTTTTAATAACTCTCATCATCGAACGGATATCATCAGAGGAGGATGCACCACGGGGTGGTGTAGTGCCCCAGTAAAAGTGTAAATATACGACTTCGTCCCGTTTGCTACTAGCAAGAACCCCTTTCAGCTCGGCAGGATACTGCCAAGGATTCCCCACTGATCCCGGTGTATTCGTTCGACGGTTTCTCGATGGGCTGGTACTTCTGGTATTATGACTCGCCATCCTGCTGGGCGAATATGATTCACTTCTGCAGTGCGGAGAGTTCCAGTTATGAGGTTCAACTTCAGCGCATTTTTTTGTGCTTACGATGTTCATGTACGTTTTATTCTTACACCGTAATCCCTCCGCTAGCAGAGAGAATGTGTTTCTACGAGACACAATGATGCTTCGCTTTTTCTCGCAATAATGTTAGTCTTTTAATTACATTGTACTGTGCATTGTCAGCGAAGAATGGTCGAGTTTAATGCTTTTTTCTGGGAAAAGAAAAACGCTAAAAGCGCGTTGAATTTGCACTGTTGAGAATTGACAATTCGTGTTTGTATTCCGTTTTACATCTACCAGAGCTAAATTATAAAAAACTAAGCAAAAACTTTTTTTTACAAATCAAATCTTTTTAAATTATGTGGAAACTGTCGCATGTTTTTGATAACATCTTCAAGCAACGTTTAAACATATTCTCATTCACACTAATAGTTGAGTTTGAATGAACTGGTATTTGGAATTCTCATTTACCGTTGAATTAAAAATATGAACGAAAGGGAACCATTTTACTGTCATAGCAAAATCCTGATTTAATGAGCTGACATCGTTTATAATAAAAACATAGCTATGACTGAAAGATTCAAAATTTAAAATCATCATTCTTTATTTGAGAAAAAATGTAAACCAGCTTAATGATACTGTTCCCAGTGTATGATTTTATTTTTAATTTTTAACATTTATCAACAGTATCATCCTCTCTTTTTCTCGATAACTGCAACCCATTATTTTGCCAGTAATAAAATATTTTTCACACCACTCGTTAGAATTTCCAACACAACAACAAAGTTAAATTAAACTCACAATCCTGATGAACGCTCTCACCGATAAATCAATCTGCTCAGTCGCGTAATCCTCGCCGGCAGCGTCGGTAAATATTGCTTAATCGTAAACAACACTTATCCCGATTCGATGCAAAACTTTTCATCCCGAGCACACATTTTCTCTGCGACAGGTATTTTTTTGCTTGTCAGTTTGTTCTTTTTGGCGAAACTTTCTGTCTGTTGGAACCTTCACATCAACCCGGCACGGGAGCGGATGGCAATTGCCAGCTCGCGCGACATCAGATGGCGGGTTAAAGCTTTTGCTGGCGGAAGGCACCCAGCATAAACTCGTGCAAATGCATATTCTGTGTGTACACATACTCACCTACACATCCAGATCACAGGCGAACCCGTCAACGCTTACCGCGCGACAAAAGCAACAAACGCAAAAAAAAACAAACCGAAAAAAAACACGACAATCCTTATTTATGACGAAGGATTACCCAACTTTGGAAGCGGGATGACAAATTTTGTAATATGATTAAAATTTCTTCTCTTGCGCTGACAGTGGAAGAATGCAACGAGCGCGAGTCGGCTTCTGAATTATTTTTCTTCCGACAGTGCTTTTAGGAAGTCTTTGGAATACACTGAGCATCACTTCAAACCATAATAAATTACAGATATAAGGTTAACTTTTTCATTATACCTAATTAAAAATGTATCCATGTTGAAAGAAGAACAGATATTCAAACACTTTAGTATCATCTGAATTGTTTGTATCGACAGTGTCAGAAACCTTCCTACAAATAAAGCATTGTTCGTTTTTTCGAAAGAAACTTTAATTCTCTTTCACATTGTTTGGAATTGGTTTACATCAAGTTTGCCGTCCATCTGTCTACAGTGGATTAGTATAATTGTTTTCCATGGCCACTTGTAGAAGAAGTCAAATCTAGATAAACATTTCAAAAGGTCCTATCTGCTCTCATCGTTTTTCCGAAGCAATATCAATATGATTTGTACTGCCCATTCTTTAGCATAGCTAACAGAGTCTAATGCTTGTTTATGTGAAATTTTGGAACCGCTAGATTTTATAATTTTTAAAACCACGCTCTATGAGGACCGAACTGTAGGGATTTTTAAGTTGTTAACAGATCTTCTTTCTCAACTTCTCGAATAATACGTAATTTTTGCTTCAAAAACAATGAAATACGTATTTCACGGTTCATTTTTCTCTAAATTATGACACAAACTATTTGTAACAGATATGATACTTGGTTGCCTCAGAAAATTGATCAAATAAATTGAGTTCATAAAATTATACACATGCAAGGACACAAGGAACAAATGAAAATGATGTTTCGAATACATTTTCTGTAACTGGAAGTACATTATTCTTGATTTGAAGTTATTGTCAAAAAAGCGTGATAAAAACGAAAAAAAACCGTGATAAAATCGAGCGTGAATTTGGCGAGTAGTGATAAAAACGACTGTTGATAAAAGCGAAAAAGCACTGTATATTTCTGTTCTTTTCTGTTTAATGTAAAGCTTTTTTTACTTCCGACATTTTGACATTTCAACAGACCAGATAACATTTTCACGCGCAGTAAAATACAGTTTTAGTGTTGATAATGATTTAATTGACATGGTTTTACTAGAAAACAAACAAAACTATTCGAAAATATTAGTGTTGCATATTTTGGGATATTTGATATTGCTATGCACTCCTCGTCTCAAAATTTGCTAAACAATCCTTGTCAGACAAGCGACTCGTCGCTTCCGATTTTTCTCTACATGAACGGTACTACAATTTATCCACTTTCTGTCGATAACGTTCGTGATTGTGGTAGACGCATGGACGTGTGGATGATTTGTTTGGACGATTTTATGCGGTGAATGGTTGTAGAAAGGAGCGACACGTCTGTGCAAGCGCTGCAATGTTGTTGTAATAAATTATTTGAATTCATATTTTCAGCCGCAGATAGGAGCACAATAACTACTATTGAGACTATTTGCGTTTTCTGCGATAAAAACTTTAAAATTTCAGCTGTGGTTGGCTTAACCGAGATCTTTTTTAAAATTCATATTAATCTCACATTATATGTACATGATCATATCTATATTGTTTTGATGACCTTATACGGTGAATGGTTATGCTTCAATGTTATTGTGATATTTCATTTCAATTCATGTTTTCAGCCACAGAAAGCAGCACAATTACAACTATTGATATGTTGTGAATTAGTCTAATATAAGTTCATCTATTTCATTTTAGCACAGCATAACGGCACTTTCGTTGTTTTTCGAATCTATTTTTGTTGCTTTTTTTTGCGTTTCCTATACAGTTATACCTCGATTATACACACCCTCGATTATACGCACCCTCGATTTTACGTACTTCGATTTTACGCACATTTTACCTCGATTTTACGCACAACTTTTTCAAACACATTTTAAATTCGTATGTTTTCTTCATTAAATTGTGCGTAATGAAGGATTATATATATTAGACATGGTTCACTAATAAGGGGCCGTCCATATAGACTGGAAAATCTGCCAAAAATCGGGAGACAGTAACAACAAGACCTCTTTTGCGAAACAGCGAACTTTTCCAAGGCTGTATACGTATCTTACGCGTAAAATATTTGACGTCGTACGCACACAATCTCTTTTGGAGTGATTTACTAAAACTTTTATATAAAACGTGTACTGTTACAAGATAGAGGAGCTGTTTTCAATGCCTCCTTAGCATTAGTATGTGGGTAAAAATAGATGTGTGAGTCACACATGTAGTGTCTCTCTCTCTCTCACACACACACTCACATACACACACATATACACACACACTCGCGCACACACACATACACACACATACACACACATACACATATACACTCATATATATGCAGTCATTACATGCTCTAATACTTCTTATCGTATTTTATATTTTTTTTATCAATCTTCATTATATGTACACGATCATATCTATGTTGTTACATTGGTCCAATAAAATCATGGTAAAATCACACATCAAAAAGAATCTTGACCATAAATCCCTTCCCACTGCAGATGTTACTCGGTTTCTGACAAACATACTAACAATCCTTCCTCATTACTACATTTTAACATTCCTTCCTTACTATAGGTTTCGTGCGGTACAGGCACAGCTCGAAATTCATCGTTCCAAGAGAAACGGGATTGAAAAATTAGAGTTCAGAATGCTTTTCATCATATTCACGAAAACTATGAGCAAAATTACTAAATTCTCTTATTTACCTTCTTTGGAGAATTTTTTGAATTGAATTCCGATTGAATCCTGTAAGCTGATGTGCCGGCGTTGCGCACAACTCAAAATTTTCTATTTTGAAATTTTGCTGTCAAACAATGCCAAATACAGGTCGGGCTCGATTATCCGGAGACTCGATTATCTGGAAACTCGATTATCCGGAATTTTAGACTCGATTATCCGGAATTTTATTTTTTTGGTGTTTGTTTTCAATTCTTATTCCGAAATTTTGCTTTTACCATCCCTTCTGGCATATTTGTTACCATTCAAGTCACCTCCGGCATGTTTGGGACATGTTCGAATTAAGTGAAAATAACCAATGTCCAATTTATTTTTTTTGCTTCTCAAAATTTTTCCCCTTTTCGCCTCAGAAATAACTTCTGGTTACACCACTGCATCATACAAGTAAAATAAAGAAAATAAATATTTAGTTTTTGTTCGTCAATCGCAAAATTTCAGTATTTTTTGTGTGATTCGATTATCCGGAATGAAAATTTTTTTGATATTCCGAATAATAAAGTTCGACCTGTACGGTTAAGTTTTTTTTCACGAAGATTTGTTGCAAAATTCACAAAAAAAACGAAACCGATATCCCCACTAGACTGTAAGGACGGAACCGGTGTCGTTGTTGATTTATAGAAAATCTGTTCAGTGAATGATACAGGTTGAAAGGGAATTGCCACTCTCAGTCGCTCTATCAGTTGATTCATTGTGAATTTCGTCTGGTTCGGACATTTCGACATTTTGACGTTTTGACATTTTGACATTTGGCATTTTGACATTTTAACACTTTGACATTTTGACATTTTGACATTTTGACATTTTAACATTTTGACATTTTGACATTTTGACATTTTGACATTTTGACATTTTGACATTTTGACATTTTGACATTTTGACATTTTGACATTTTGACATTTTGACATTTTGACATTTTGACATTTTGACATTTTGACATTTTGACATTTTGACATTTTGACATTTTGACATTTTGATATTTTGACATTTTGACATTTTGACATTTTGACATTTTAACATTTTGACATTTTGACATTTTGACACTTTGACATTTTGACATTTTGACACTTTGACATTTTGACATTTTGACATTTTGCCATTTTGACATTTTGACATTTTGACATTTTGACATTTTGACATTTTGACATTTTGACATTTTGACATTTTAACATTTTGACATTTTGACATTTTGACATTTTGACATTTTGGCATTTTGACATTTTAACATTTTGACATTTTGACATTTTGACATTTTGACATTTTGACATTTTGACACTTTGACATTTTGACATTTTGGCATTTTGACATTTTGACATTTTGACATTTTGACATTTTGACATTTTGACATTTTGACATTTTGACATTTTGACATTTTGACATTTTGACATTTTGACATTTTGACATTTTGACATTTTGACATTTTGACATTTTGACATTTTGACATTTTGACATTTTGACATTTTGACATTTTGACATTTTGACATTTTGACATTTTGACATTTTGACATTTTGACATTTTGACATTTTGACATTTTGACATTTTGACATTTTGACATTTTGACATTTTGTCATTTTGACATTCTGACATTCTGACATTTGGACACATTTGGACTTAATGACTTCACGACTTTTTGTTTTTTTGACTTTATGACTTTATGACTTTATGACCTTATGACTTTATGACTTTCTGACTTTATGACTTTATGACTTTATGACTTTATGACTTAATGACTTTATGACTTTATGTCTGTATGACTTTACGACTTTATGAACTTATGACTTTATGACTTTATGACATGTTGACTTTATGACTTAATGACTTAATGACTTTATGACTTTATGACTTTATGACTTTATGACTTTATGACTTTATGACCTTATGACTTTATGACTTTATGACTTTATGACTTTATGACTTTATGACTTTATGACTTTATGACTTTATGACTTTATGACTTTATGACTTTATGACTTTATGACTTTATGACTTTATGACTTTATGACTTTATGACTTTATAACTTTATGACTTTATGACTTTATGGCTCTAAGACCTTATGATTTTATGACTTCATGACTTCATGACATGTTGACTTTATAACTTTATGACTTTGTGACTTTATGACTTTATGACCTTATGACTTTATGACTTTATGACCTTATGACTTTATGACTTTATGAACTTATGACTTAATGACTTTGTGACTTTATGACTTTATGACTTTATGACTTTATGAATTTATGACTTCATGACTTTATGAACTTATGGATTTATGACTTGAGGATTTTATGACTTTGCGACTTAATGAACTTTTGACTTTATGACTTTATGACTTCATAATTTTATAACTTTACGACTTCATGACTTTATGATTTTATGAATTTATAACTTTATGACTCTATTACTGCATAACATTTTGATTTTATGTTTTATTATATAATGAATTCATGACGTAATGACTTTAAAACATAATTCATAGTTCATGAATTCATGACTTTTGTGTACTTATGTTACACTTTCGGCTGAGCAGTCACAAAATTAGAACGACTTATTTTATACTATCCGACGTTTCGCGACTGGTCAGTGACATCTTCAGGGGAAAATATTCGAGATGTAATTGACCAGTGATGAAACGTCAGACAGTATAAAATACACTGGGGTCGCTTTTTACGCGGGTTGTTTTTAAGCGTTTTTTTAAACGAGGTATTTTTACAAAAACGCGGATTATTTTTACTCGATTCGGAAGATTATTTGTACGCGGTATCAAATAAATTAAGTATAAATATATCTAATCTAACCTTTCAAATGCGGTACAACCAACCGCGTAAAAAGCGACCCCAGTGTATGTCGTTCTAATCTCTGTGGCTGCTCAGCCGAAAGTATGACATAAGTACCCATCATGACAACAGTCGAAAACTCAGCAAAATTCATGACATTTTGTTGTTTCATAGCTTTTTGACTTCTTGTATTTTATTATTTTTGTACATTGGATATATTTTCGGTTGAGCAGTCTCAAAGAGTAGAATGACTTTTTTTTTTGGTGGCCGACGTTTCGTCACCGATCAGTGACATCCTCAGGGACAACTGTGAGGATTTATTAAAGATTGGTGGTCTTTTTAACATATTCAAATAAGTATAATTACGAATGATCAAGCGAAGTGTTTGTGGCTATTGTGTCTGTGACTTACATAAATCTTTAAAGTAGAAAAAATTGGCCGCCATCTTGGCGTACCAACAAAACATGTATTTGAGCTAGTTCGCGACCACCGATTTCAAATTTGACACCACCATTGATTACATTCATGAAATTAAGTGGGCAACGAGTTTATGTTTTCATTCGAATCAATTTTCAAAATTCGAAATATTTATTTTCACTTTTGTCGTCCAGTGGTATTTTATGCTTTATAAACACAAATTCAAATGTAAGTGTGTTTACCCAAAAAACTGTTTATTAATGACTAAACAAACCAATCAAAAGTTAATGTCCTTTAGCTGTCATTCTAAATTAAATGTCACCAGAATCCACTTCCAATGAAGTAAGA
The DNA here is from genome assembly GCF_029784165.1 of Wyeomyia smithii. Lineage (NCBI taxonomy): Eukaryota > Metazoa > Arthropoda > Insecta > Diptera > Culicidae > Wyeomyia > Wyeomyia smithii. The sequence goes on from NC_073696.1 coordinate 63,882,603, forward strand.
TAAACACAAACAATTACACTGATAACTTAATTTTCAAGCACCAACAATTGGCCTATTGGTTAGACTAGCATGCATCTGAAATGTATTTCATATTTCCGCCCAAATCATCTTTATTGATTTACCCTCAAGTAGCATTTCATTAATAGAAAATGCGGGATCCACTCACCTAACCGACCGATTGCTCCACTCATAGCCCCAAACATCCAGCACCGGCAGAACCGATGGCCACAGCAAACACCACGCCACGAAACAGAGCAACAAAAAGTATCAAATGGTTTGTAAATAATTTTTATTAAATTACGAACTCCATCCCGTGCAAATTCGGCCAGGAGATTGCTCTTGTGGAGAGCAGCTTCCATCGACCGCAAACCTGCCCGGCATCATCGTCGTCGTCGTCATCGTAGCTGTCGTTCAGTGCCTTTGAAGTGTGCAGCCGCTTGCTTCCTCCCCCGGGAACGGCAAAGTGAATGATGAGAGGCACTCTTCCTTGTTTACTTTAGATGGGCGAAAAGTGGAAAAACTTTCCATTTCATCTTCCGTCATAATTTATTGACAGGCTGAAATAGTAAGCATTCGACTGGTTGATCCTCTACAGTGCGGCAGCCTGGATTTGAATGTATAAGTCAGATCTAGGAAAATACGAACGAAAACATCTCACCATATTTTTTGAAAAACTTTTTTCATCTCGTACTCAATTCGATGATCATCGTAGCTTGAAATTGACGCATAAATCAACGCCATAACAACACACAATCTGAAAGAAGCAAAACAAAGATTAAGAACGGTCACTTTGGCATGATTCCTTATGAAAAATTACGAGATTAGCTGACACCGTCGAAACTACCGTTCTTCCGTCCAATTCGTTTGACAAATGAAGGGAAAACGCCACTTATGGCCACTTGAAATTCATCTTTGCCTATCGCCCACCAATACCACCAAGCCACGCTCACCACGGCCGATAAAAGTCGCTTTATTATGATTAGGTTATAATGCTGTCCATTTTTCATGGCTCCAAAAACGGAAAATATGCTTACTCAAAGAAAGCATCATCGTTTCCCATATTTTTCCTTCCGAATCTTCCCGCGCTAAGCCGTACAAAGCGCTGTCGGACACGGTGATGCAAGAGCACAGCACCGCAAGGAAAACATAGAATCCGTCTCAGCAACCCCACACTAGCCTGGGACCCTTTCTGCTTCCAACCAGTATCCGAGTATCCGATGCTGTAGTAGTAGGTAGTGTTTATAGTGTTCCGATTGAACTTTCGACTGAATGAGATTCGCGTGCCAGCACACATGCCGGCTTTTCTGCTCTGCTTTGCTTCTCCGGCTGCTGGACCTAGAACTGTTAACATTGCGAAGCATTTGCTCTCATCTCAACCCGTCCTGGCCCGGCCGGCGTGAGGTTATGAATGGGATAACATCCGTATATCATGCATATTTATGGTGCCTCAGCGAATAAAGAGCGGACATTTATATATAGCTGATTAAGACCTATTTCGTTTTGATCAGAGTGCGAGACGGAGAGTTGCGATTATATTTATGCAGTGCATCACCGGATGGATGCAAGACGAAACAGAAGCTCGATCCAGTTTTTTTTTTTGTATTATGAGTCGTGTTTTTTGATTGATAGTAAGATCTTGTTTGAGTGACATATTTATTTTAGGCTTGAAATCATTAAGGAGGTACATTTTTTTGCAACAGAATGTTTCTTCTTGGTTTGCAGTTCCAAAAATATCTCTATCAAACCGGAAAAAAATGAAGGATTATAGCTGTTCAACCATTCCTGTGAATTTTGGTGTCAGAGACTCAAATAAGTTTCCCCGTAAACATAACGTTGAAGCGACGAACCTGGCGAGCAATATTTATACGACACTCCCACGTAAGTTGACTATTATAATCTCTCATTTTTTCCGGTTCCGGTTTTTGGAATGCACTTTTTTCATTTAGTTGACCAGTGTATTTCTTTGATTCTCACTGTTTTGCGCAAGGACCAGGAAAACTCTCAACTCTCTCATCGGGACATCGAAAAACAACTCGAAATCGTGCAATCAACGGTAAGTCGTGTGATTATACGAAACTTTGAGCACCGAACAGAAGAAGAAAAGGGGCCAGAATGGATGTTCTTTTAGTAGTCAGCGTAGTCATTAGTAGTCAGCGTAGTCAGCGATTAGTGACTGTATGCTTAAGCAATAATCCACAGTAAATATAAAATCGAAACAATTTATCGAAAGCCAGAGTAATTTCGTAAAGTTCGTTTCCAATACAACAGTTTGACCAGAGAGCTCCCGCTCGGTGTCGATATAAGACCGACAAGTAATTGAGCGCGCCGTCCGATTTTTCGATACTGGCAGATTAAAAACGGTTATTTCATCTAACGATATTAACAGATAAAGAGGATTTTTTTCTTCTTTTTTTATCTAAACGATTTCCAAATTTGTTTAACAATCTTGAACAACACCGAATAAATGCAATCGCAGGGCAAATTTTTAGTAATTCAGTAATTGCATAAATGCGCTCCGATCCAGTCTTCGGCAATCTGACGTCCCGTCGTCAGTATTCATAGAACGTAGCCTTGCGCCTAGTAACCATTCCTCTGGACTTCGGATATATTATTAAAATTTCCGTGGACTACGTACCAAAATTGACGACATTTTCTAGACGACTACGGAATGTGACCACGACGTTATTGTATTACCCGAATCCTAGCTCGACGATCGTGTTTACTCCGCAAAACTTTTTGGCAGTTTATTCACTGTCTATCGTTGCGACCGTTAAGACGTGTGGTCTCGAAAGCTGTATCTAAACGCCTAAATAGCTGTGCTGATCCGGCTTCTCAAAGTGACACTATTGAACAGCTCTGTAATAAAATCTCCATGCCAACTTGCAGCATTATTTTGGGTGTAGTCTATCTTCCTTCTGATCGTAGATCCGATGCGATCCATCAATCCGTTATTTCTCGCTTAGACCACAATGATATATCGTTTCTGTTTAGAGACTACATTCAGCCGGGTGTAATTTGTAAACTTGGGAGCGATGGTAAACCTTCAAATGATCTGATTCTGTTGTTGGTTCCGCTTTGCTAGACGGGGCACAACCTGGCCAAAATGAACCATGCTACTAACGACCACGATCGACCACTAGAATGATTCGTTGATGGAATTCCTTCATGCTTTGAGATCATCCTTCGTCGTTGGCCCTGATGGAATTCCACTATGCGTTTTTAAATGATATGTCTCTGTCCGTATTCATCCGCTATGTCTGCTATTCAATTTATCTCTTCGGCAATGCATGTTGAAAATTTTCCATTGGGTATGCTTCCCGAGCACAAGAAAGACAATAGACGCGACGTGGAAACCCACAAAGGCATCACATCTCTCTGCGCACGCTCTAAGGTGATGGAAATAATTGTAAACGATGCCCGATTCGCCAATTTCAAGCATTACATCATGTCAGATTAACATGGGTTTAGTCGAATCCTCGTTTGCTTGGCTGCGAAACATGAGTGACGTTGCTCAAATAGACGCACTATGCTCCGACCTGAAAGCAACATTCGATCCCTTAGACCACAGAATACTTTTAGCTAAACTTGGAAAACTTGGAATTCCATTTGCTTTCGTGCACTGGATTGGCTAGTATTTGATGAGTCGAGCAATCGGTGTGATGATAGAAATTGGGGTTTGTGCGCAGTTCACGAATGTCTCTGGAGACCGCTACTCGTCTCGTTATTCATCAATGATATTTCTTTGCTGCGTCCGGGAGGTTGCCGTAAATTATACGCCGATGACGTTAAACTCTTTAAAGTAGACTTACTCGTTTTAAAAGTTGTGACAAATTATGCAAACTGCGTTGAGCTTCAACAAACAGTGGATGTTTTCAGTCTATGGTGTTCTGGAAACTTTCTTTCTGTAAGCATTCAGAAGTGTAGCGTCATCTCCTTCTATTGCATAAGAAAGCCAGTCTTATTTGACTTCACTATGTCGGGTCAGCCTCTATGTAGAGTGATACAAATTCGGAATCTAAGAGTTATTTAGATAGTGCGCTATCTTTTAAACTGCATTACAATGAGATCTAATTGAGAACTGGGACTCATGTTCAAGATAACCACCGAGTTCCATGATTTGTTTTGTCTTAGATCGCTGTATTTCTCTCTAGTGAACTCTGCTCCGTTGTATGGTGTCCATTCCACAACTCCTGGATTGCTAGAATTGAATCCGTGCAGGGTAATTTTGTAAGATATGCGTTAAGATTCCTTCCGTGGCTCAATCGCTAAAATCTGCCAGCCTACACTAAACGCTACCAGCTTTTAGGAATGCAAACTCTTGAGTGGAGACGATTCGAGGCACAAGCTGTATTTATTGTTAAAGTGCTTCAAGATGAAATCGATGCTCCGGAAATTCTCGACCACCTGGATATATATTCCCCCGAACGATCCGGTAGACCAATAAATTCGACCCAATACGCTTCATGTCGGCCAGTTTTAATACAGCGGCAGATGCATTCGACAGGTGTAGCTTTTAAAAATCAAATTTGCGTTAGGTAGCCTTTTTGTGATAATTAATTGACATTGTTCTAATCAGGATTTTACTTTACAGGGACTTTAACCATGCTATCATCTCGCTTCGCGATCTTTGTTTAGCTCTGTAATGTAAACAGCTCCGCTTTTTTTTTCAAGTTATGTCAATTCCCCAGTTTCACAAGATACAAAGAGATTTTATTCCGTATAAAATAATAATATACGAAACATGAACCTCATTTTGTGTTCAAAAACAGTAAAACTGGACCGATAAAACTCTGAACCACACAACAAATTAACAAGTTGTATCGTGTTTTCAGCTCAAAAAGACGATCAACTTCCTCTCGTGTTGGATGAAAGCAGATAGTAGAATGTGCCACACTTTCAGTCACGCAACGCATGCCGTTATATAGCCCAAAGTGTGCGTTTCTGGTTAATTAGGTATAAATTTTGCTATCGTGTTAAGAACAAGAATGAAGTGGAATTTTTTACACGCAGTCTTTTGTATCGAGTTGAGCGTAGATTTTTGCAATGAAGGCGGAGCAACGCAGATTCGAAAAAGAGAAACGGAACTGAATTTTTGTCATGAGCCAATAAACCAAAAGAAAGTTTGTGCGAAAATTACTCTGGTTCTTAGATTAACTAACTTGCGTTATTGATATTGGACTGATAACGGTGTTCGAGTGGACATAAAGGAACAATTGAACCGAAAAATCACCCGATTTAGCAGTGAAAATTCTTAATATGAGGGTTATATTTTGCTTCGATAAACTGTTCATAGGCAACACTACCGTTTATCTTTGGTGCCCTGGTCGTCATTGTAAAAATGATTATTGAGAAATACATGAACATTTCACACTAATAGTAGTTGTGAACATTTTCATAACCAGCAACATATACTGCAGCATACGATAGTATCTGATGCTGCCGTATGCAAAATAAAGGTAAGATGTTCTGCAGTGCCTGAAAGGTTCCTTATGTCACGTACCTCTAACAACCACACTCCACTTGTTACAGTGTGACGAACAAGAATAAAGCTGAATTTTCTACACGCAGTCTATCGAGTTGAACGTAGAATTTTGCATTTAAGGCGTGGCCACGCAGTCTCGAGAAAGAGAAACGCAACAAATCACTTTGTTGAGTTAGAATATGTAGACAGGGGAATTTATTCCGTCCATGTTGTTGTTACCCGTGCTCGGGAAGCAAAGCAATAGCGTGGAAAATGTATGGAAAAGCTTGACCTTGAAACTTTTCACCTATTTTAACCATTCAGTAGTAAAGCAATAATGTTAAATATTATATCAAACAATTATCACACATTTTATCTATCTATCGACATATAAATAACTAAGATACATTAAGTCGTTCGCTTGCTATAATCGTTTGAAATCTGACGAGACATTTGCCAGTTTCATTTTCAATTTTACAAAATGTTATCTAGTATAGAAAACAAAAAACGTAGTCCTGCGTAAAAAAACTAGTTTTCAACCCAGTGATAAGCATTTAAAAATAGGACATGACTTTAGATTTTTATTTTACATCCCTTCCTTAAAGACATAGTTTCAGGTCAAAACAAAACAATGCACAGTATGTGTTTTTTCGGCAAGGCAAAACTACTATCTACAACAGGCCTGTCCAACCTTTATGACGCGCGATTCACAAGAGAAACGGATTGATAGTTTCAACTTTCAACACACTAAAAGTAGGATGGCATTACTCGTGTAATTTAAAATTATGCAAATGTGTTTTTATCACAACAAAATTTCAATCCGAATACATGAACACTGTGCAAAGTTTCAACCAAGTCGAAAATGGTAGAAATCATTGCCCTATGTCGCTTGAAATTGCTCAATATAATGCAAGATGTCCACAGCTACGAATCACTTATCAAATCATGAACAAACTCGCAAATATATCAGTGAAAACGAACTTAAATTTGTTAGGAACGTTACCTGTCCAAAATCCATCTTCACATCAGCATGCATCCTTCGTATTTTGCAAAACCTTGATTTTTGAGCGCTTCATTCAGTCACCTGATTCTGCTTCAGTGTTCTATTTGTTTGCTCAGAGACAAAGAAATCTCGATAATCTGCTCGCAAATGACTTCTCCGGATGGCACCATGGTTAAATTTGTGTTTTTGTCTTTTCGTAGTCCTGTAGTCCTAATTTTGCCAAAATTGTTTTAATGCAATAAATCTCAGCTTCCGACCGCAAGTTCGATTACGACGCGTCCTCTGATCCAATTTCCGCAATTTTACGATGTTTGTACCTGATCACGCCGGATTTTTGATGCGAATGTCCAGCATCAAATTTCTTCTCTTGGTTCCCAGTCGTGCAGGAACAAATCGGATGGACGTGAAATTTTTACTACCGAAAAATACAAGTTTTCCAAACAATTTGCTGTCAGAATATTTCAGATTCGTCCGACGACCGATCAAGGTTTTTCAGTATTGTAAAATTTAATGTGAAGGAAGAGTTAGAGAATTATTCCATGTTTAAGTGTTTAACTGCTTTCCCTTGAATATTGAAATTGTTTTCGCATAGTTTCTAAGTATTCTGGATATGAAATCTAACAAAACTAGAAAACGTTGTTAGATATACAATAACAAAAAAACTGAAGTGATATTGGTTACACTGCAAGTGTTGTGTTTATCTTTGGATGGCGCGTTTCGACCAGCTTCGAATAAATATAGAAATCATTCATATAATTTAAATATTAATTTGATCAAGTAATTTTGAGTTGGGTGTTGAATGCTACGACTACTGTACTAAGGAAAAGCATTTTACAGGTACGTAGTGTTGTTATTAGATGGTGTAACGTCTTACGATAAGACCAAGTGATAGTGATTGTCATTCTTGCACTCATGTTATTAAAAACATCTCCAAAACCAGAAAAAACGAGCTTGTTTTCGAAATGCGGTTGTATTACTGATGAAAAGCAACTTCAAACACAATATAATAACACACGTTTTCAATTGCGCTTGTAGTACATTTATATGACTACTTTCGTTGTTACTTATTTTCTAACATGTTTTGTGTGTTACTTGGGTAGCTTCTGTAACAGTTATTGTTAGCTGTCTCCTATCGTTATAATGTTCTTGTTATAGCAATTTTTGTTTCTTGTAAAAAGCTGGAGAAGAATCCTAAAAAAAACATCAGAAACCACATCACTTCCAGAATCACGTTCACATAGAGACTAGCAGCCAACCATCACTTGATCATACTTGTTTTTTTTTTCTGGTGACATCATCAGCACGTGACGTAAGATAAAACGCCCCAAAAATTGGAACGAGAAGCAAGCGAAAGGAAACAAACTCGACTTAGTTGCATCATTTATCATATTTTCTGAAGATCTGGAGAAATTCCCCACCCACCGCAACTTCAGTGCAGCCCTACACATTTGATAGATGGAGAGCTATGTAGCAGTTTAGCTTCAAAATTACCTTTATCTTTCGGGGGGGAATCTGAGAAGTTTGTGTACTATACCGAGCCAAGTTGTAATCCAACCTATCTTGAGGGAAACAAAAATTCCGGAGCAGACAATGTTACCGAAATGGTAGAGGCAGCGTACACTGGGAGAGGAAGAAACATACATACGAAGTCACGTATTTGGCTAAAATCCCTCTTGCCGAGAAAAAATAAGAGGTGTTACAAGATACAGATTTTCTCCGGGATTAACGATAAAGTTAGGAAGTGTTCTGTGGATGTTTGATAGCTCTTAAAAAATTCCAAGCACAGTGTTTGAAGCAACAAAAGAGAAGTTGCACGTTTATTACTATGATTTAGTTTCTTTCCCCGAATATATTGTACATAAAAAATACCATGTTGTTAAAACGGCAAACTATTCTATTGACAGTAACGAAACAGTGCTGTTTTCCGCTCACCATTATATTGATTTGTTACGACATAATAAACTTAATAAGTCCAGGCCGCAATCACTCAGATTAGATTATTGTTATCATGATCCCGCAAAGCAATAAAACTATAAACAAAACCAACAAAAACATGCTACGTTTCATTTATTCCCTCTGTCCTAAACGGATAGTAATTCGATTACCCCAAAGAACAAGACGAACGAAAAAAAAACTGCTACTCGGAGAAGAAACTGCAAATGTTCGGCACGTTCGGAGGTTTTCGGTTCACTTCCCGGCTGAGAGGACCTATTTCAAGCCACTTCCGTCGCAGCAGCATGACACGCTTGGCCTGCCTCTTGATGCCGCCCGAGCAAACCAGGAAGTAAGAGAAAAATCACAGGAGGGTTGTGTGCAAAGCCACGACCGCAAGGTTGAAGTAGAATGCTCTTACACAGCTCTACTTACGGCTGTACGTTAACCTACGGCCGGGCGAATCGGTTCGCGCCGCTTTTTGCGTTTAGCCTGGCAGAAGCCTAACTCGCACGGCCAACACAATAGAAAGGTGTTTTCACATTGAAAGTTAGACACGACTTTACTGGAGTAAGTGTTGGCAAATGCATCTACCGCTAACACCGCCGCTATCGTACGAAAGCGCGTCGTTTCATGTTACCATACTGCTACTGGTACCCAAAACTGTTAACTCTTCAAATCAAGTATTTCATTTGTCTTCAAAAGAACAACTGTTCAATTCCATATCGGATAGAATGCAATCACATCTCTGTAATATTACCGACAGTTATATTCTTCTGAACAAAATGATCCAAATTTTCCATTAGAGGAAGGGCCGGCTGATGTACGGCAAAAATCAGACAGACGTTACCCGGACGGTCCATCCAGCTCACCTTCCGACTAATGAATGTGGCTAATTTTCCCAGAAACACTCTTTTATAGCCGAAGGGTGCTACGAAATAGGCCACGCCACGTTGTTCCATTCCCTAATGTTCTTCAGACAAATTATTCCACAATTCGCATATGATCCAGCGAATAAACACCGATGTCGCTCTCATACACGCAACGATTTTAACCCTTATCTTATTGCGGTTTGTAACATCAAGCGATTTCGTTTGCTCGCTGTTGCGTGTTGCATCATGTTATGAATCGACTTCATATTAGCTCTGCATAGTCGAACTAACTGCTTTTGTGAATGCGTTCTAACAGGGCAGTTCATTATTCAAAGTCGGTTATGCTGATCGCAGCCTTTGCGCTGCCCCTACCGTGGGGGGTTTACTAAATACAGTAAAATAAGACAACTAAAACAGAATTTGATTGCATCCCGCACAGAATGTCTGCTTGTGCTGATGCCAGAAAATTATTAACCTTCAATTATTTGTTTATTTGCCTTGAAAAAGGCATTTTGCGGTTCAAAATCGGTTGCTGATCGCAACCTTTGAGCTGCCTCAACAGTGGGGGAATTAAGATACACGGACAACATGCACTGTGGAAGCTATTTCACATTCAGTAAATTAGACGGGCGTGACAGATTTAAATTGCTATGATCCAACACAGAATGCTTGCTTGCGTTGTCAAAAAATTATTAACTTTCAATGACTTGTTTATTTGCCTTGAAGAAGGCATTTCGATGTTAAAAATTGGATTTCTCGATGGCAATCTTCATGCTGCCCCAACATGGGGGGGGATAATGGCAGTCTGGCGACACACGCTGAGAAGAACCTCGCTGCTCCTAAGACGTGGTGACCAACCACAGGGCTAGCGCTGCTGCTAAGGAAGGACGACTGCTGTTGTCGCTGTCTAGAACTATTATGAGCGGCTTCGGCTGAAACAGGCTCTTATATAGGCCAAATAGCATGTTTTCAATTGCAAGGTATATAATTCTGTCGACCGTGCTTGGGAAGCAATCATATAACGACCAATCAGAGATCGAATTTTTCGTTTTGACAAGGCTTGACTATTTTCAATAGTACAATAGTTCGAATAATAAAATTGCAATTATCTTCTTTTGGGAAGAATCTAAGAAGATTTTCCAATCTATTGCTACAAGAACGAAGGAAATCCATCGAATACTAACCGATTTTGAGCATTTGAAATTGGACATATTTTTCACTTTTTTCGGTTTCAGATTTTCATTTCACATCCCTATGTGGACGAACTTCCTGAGAGAAGTATTCTACTTCAAAACCAAACCTAGAATATGATAGCCAAAATCGTTTCCCAAAATGAGGATAATTGCTTTCTCCATCCCGGCGTCCTTTATCGGTCTAGACGGTATAGCAGTTACCAATATACAGCGGTTTCGCCATGTAGACTCCGAGTGCAAGGATGAAACTGAAACCGCGCCCGCCATATCAGGATCCCCATTAGGATTGGCTCCATCTTAGCCGAAACCAGATCCACGCGGTGTCATCCCCCCACGGCCGAACGAAATAGACTTGCTTCGGGTCCAAACAATGCCAATTCGTGGCGGTATAATAAAAGTAAATTGAGCTTTTTGTTTCTCGGAATTACACCTACTTGTGTAGTCGCATAACTATCTTTATGTATATGAAACAAATGTATAGGAGTTCGTTTTCTGTTCAAGAGCTCTCCATTCTCTATATTGTGCTAATTTAGGTTAATTATCATACTTACAGTTCCTCAAAGAAAACTAATCAGTAAAAAAAAGCGGAAAGGAAAATGTGGATGTTGAGACAGAAACTGCAACGCGTGAAGCTGCTCGGTTAAACTTCCCATTTGTTTTACGATTTCCTACCAGCAATCTTCTAGCGACATCCGGCATCGCAAACAGTCAGATGTCTTATGCAGCCAAAGCTGATTGAAGCGTAAAAATCACTTTCTGATGGTATCCTTCCAGACGAAGAAAAGTTGCCACATCTCAGTCACTATTGTTCACCGGGCATACTTACGAGAAAACGATGGGGAAACATTTCTCAGGTGAAGAAGTTACCGATAACAAGTTAAAGTGGAAATCCTGTTTGCACTCTTCCCTGCTGTTACCGCTGGATTTAGCTGGTGCTGCTAGTATTGCATTAGGTAGCCTTGCAACAACAGTGCAAAGAGGATACCGAAACGACGATGCGGTGCAGAGCTCAGGTGTACCCTCGCAAACGATAATGTCGCACCGGAGAAATATTACCCCTGATAGCATAGTCATGTTCGGCTTCATTTTATGCTGCGGGTTTCGGATTTATGTGTTACTTGTACGCTCCGCTTCCAGGGAGAGAAAACGAAAAATAAGCGAAAGCGCAAAAGTGGCATCCCCAAGATTTGCTTCTTCTGACATTGGCCAGCCGCACCGTCACCGCTGATGTCCGCCCCGGTCAGTCCGATTGGTGTTAAAGCGAAATTTGTGATCGAATTATGTGTTATGATAAATGACTTCAGATTATGTGCCCCTGGGTGATGCGATCGAAGTCCTTCGTCGGTTGCTTCTGTAGCGTGCTGCTGCTGCTTTCCCAAAACCTAATGATTTCAGAGCAATCATCGATCAATTAAGTTTGCGATGAATTATCTCTTACTTATAGACTTCGCAGGACTGCTGATGATATCAGTTGTTTCCAAACTGTACATACTGTATAGTGAAATATAGAAAGAAGATTTGGAAACAAAACACAACATTTCTGCGAATGATGCTTTGTAACTAATCTAAGCGAACCGAAAACAAAAACGGATGTCTCTACTTTTTTCGCAGTGAAAAGTGTCATCTGCAATAACTTATCAACTAGCTTTGAAGGGTGAATTACGTATAACAAGCCGAGAGAGACCTTTTACCCCTAACTGATTTAAAAACATGAGACGCTGTTTACATTGGTATGATGCGTACGATTTTCTACGTCCAACTGTAGAATAATAATTGATTCCTTAGGTTCGTATCGTATATTTGGCCTAGATCAAAGTGACCACAGAAAATTAATTTCAACATAATACCTTATTTGACATTATCGACGAGAGTTCATTATCGTTCGATTTTTGTAATGATACGAAGTTTTCGGTAAATATCACTAAACGGTAGAACTCAGCATTTGTGACAGCAGGTGACTCGATTAAAACAAGGATTCAATTTTATTTGGAAATAAACGAAATATTATCAATAAATTATTGAAACTAGATGATGGACTTCGCGTATACACTGGGGATTTTGATAACATTTTCAACTGGGACATAGTAAGAGCTGCGTTTAAATATCGTTTACCAATAGGTAAAAATATCTGAAAATAAGAAAATTTCACACAACTCGTTATTCGTACAGTTTTGTTTTTACAAAAAGAACAAAAACAAACACAACATTTTGAAACAAAACAGATTTTTGTTTTTTTTTAATAGATGAAGAAAAAAAAAAGATTTTTGTTTTTATAAAAAAATCGAATAAGAACAAAATATGAAAACAAGCACAAAAAAAACATTTCTTTAAAGTTTCCATTGATACCTTGGTTCAAGAAATTGGATGTAAGTCGAGATTTTATTTGTGTGATGACTCAGCTAATGACCTCATTGGTTCTATACACACCTTCATTGTATAGGACTCACAGAGGACAATTATTGCGGCTGTAGTAAGGGTTATCACGATATTGAATATGTTGTTTGGTCATATCCGTTATATCGTGAAGCTAGATCCACTTTAGAAAATTCTCCAGAAGCTGGGAATAGGCGATCAAATATTCCTGTTCATGATGTCTTAGCCAGTTTCGATTTCCCCAATATATGTCCTCTCTACACTTTCCTTAAATCCATTGATGTGCCTATTCAGTACATTTTGTTTTTTTAGATTGTTTGAATACCCATTGAAACACTCCAGGATTTATCGTAGACTTTTGAATCTGCAGAAATTATTTAATATTTTTCAAGATTAATTTTAGCCTCTAGTTTCTCTACTCCACCTGAAATTTTGGTCCCGTTATGCTCTCTATAATTTGGCCTTTACTTAGAATAAAAAATCATTTTGAGCCAGATACTTTTGAAACTCTCAGGGAAAAAAAAAAGCTCATAGCTATGTATGAAAAATTTTCATACGTGTCACCTTCAAAAGGTGCCATCCGTGGGATTTATTATCAATTAGGTGGAGGTCGAGGTGAAACCCCCGAAAATTATATAAATTTGCCTCTAAGAGAACAGTTCCAACCAGATTTTGAAAAACGGGTAGCTGTAATGCAACCAACTCTCACAATTTTTGATAACAAGATGATTTCGGTGCAACCTGGTGGGGGTGACATCCAGGGAAACCGGGGTGACACCCAAATTTTCCGCCCCGGGTATCACCCGGTCACGCTACGCCACTGACCGTACCTATTAGTTTTTGTCAAAACCCTTCTTGCTTGTTAGCCATATCGATAACCACTTGCCAGTTTGAGACAAAATTTTAAACTTGTAAACATTATACTCTAAACTAGCTTTATTCAATATTTGCAATGGCGTAGCCAGGATTGCTTTCTGAAGTGGCATAGCCAGGATTTCTTTTTGGAGCGGGAAAGAGTCTTTATGAAGAAGCAAACTTTGAAAATTTTGAAAAGAAAGGCAGGGAGAATATTGAAGAGAACAGAAGAGAACAACGTAAAAGATGAACTGTTTACCATCTATCATTAGTGATACCGCTTACCGTGCAACGCCCGTACTGCTTGAATAAACCAAGGCGTAGTTTAGTCAATGGATAGTCCGAGAACAACATGTGAAATTTTATTTATGGCAATGGACTTTTATAATTTCGTTCAGCGGTCGGTCTCAAAAGTATCGTCTTCTCTAAAATTTTCCCAATGCAAAATTCCAGCTCCATCGTACAGCAACCTCTCTCTTAGATCCAGGTATTGTCAGAAAATATCATTTTTACAGACTGACAGATATTCGATGCATTTTTCCGTTGCATGGTCTGCAATAGTATATTTTCACGAAATTCCTCGATCAGAATAAAGTGCTGATACTAGACACCTTGTTACCTCTGGGAGAAACAATAACTGCCGCACGACTGCAAAACAGGTAGGCAACAACAACCGGAAAATTATCGCCTTTTTCTTTTCTTGATAACTATAGTTCACAGGGACAAAATCGAGAATTGAAACTCTAAAATAGGACAGAGAAAAAAGCGCAAAGGAGATTTGTTTCTCTCCGGGGTTTCTGTAGGCTAGGCATAAGTGGATTTTGTATGATAAAATCAATTTAGCAACAGACGTGATCAGTGTTGTTAGTCTCACTTATAAACAGCATGCAACACCTCAAGTGAGGCTCTCTTAGCTGCTGATATCACACACTGAAGAATTCTACACTCAAGCTATTTCTTGTTATTTCTCGCTGTCTTCCTGGCCCTCATTGGCTTCCGAAATCATATGCACACAAGCGCGCCTTCTTTTTTACTCGCGTGTAGTCCCCTTCTCGCGAGCACAACCAGCCGAGTACAATTGTTTGAAGATGTATTACGATAGTTGCGGAGGGACAAAAAATATTTTAAATAGGGTAACGAATTACTCCAGTAGCGATCTGCTTCGGCTAGTTTTGCATTAGACTGCTATAAAAAAACTTACCAAAGCAGTCCGATATCCTACACGTTCCGGTATGCGATACTTTATATATTCTTCCCCCACGTTCGGCTGTCGGTGCACGAAGCAAAACCGGGTAGATGAAGAAAGCATTTTTGTTTTCGAGCACAGTGTTTCAAGCACTCCTCCTAGTCGAGCAATTTTAGTCGAGTGCGTGTTGCTGCTACTCAGGGGAATGCATGAAGAAGAAAGAGTATCTCGAAAACGTGTGTGCAAAAGAATTGAGAAGCGTAGCATATGTCTCGTTCTCAAGCAGAAAGGAGGAGAAAAATTTTGCTTCTCGCTCGCTTTGCAACGCTGGACGTGATTCCAAGCAGTTCCCGACTACTTCGTGATAAGGTCGTATGTCTGAACATAAACAAAACGAGTGAGAATTATATCCCTTGTACTACACCAGCACAAATCATCTCTCGCTCGCTTTGTTTACGTTTAGACATATAACCCTATCACAAAGTACTCCATAGTTGTTATTTTCTGAGGCGAAGGTTTAAATATTCACTTAGTTTTTCCGGGCTTCCGGTCTCAAACGGTCAAAGTTTCACTTTAGTAACCAGTGCACAATGGTACAGAAACCGAATTTAGGGTGATCTGGGAATCTGGAGCTAGAGCACGATCAATATTTTAGAGAAAAACTTTTTTCTACAAATGTGTCTCAAATGATAAAAGGCTCATTGAAAAATTAACAAAACTTAAGGTGACCAAAATTTTCGATGAAATCAAGTATTTAACTTTTTTATTTTTGTACATAAGCATAGTTTATAGTTCCAAGTGGAGTGAAAAAGCGTAAATTTTCGCTGGCGAAATCTGTCATGAAAACCCTGTTGTGGAACACAGGTATTTCACCAGCCTGCAGTTTACACTACAGTTCATGCGAAGTGCAATTCACAAGTTTATACTTTGATCCAAGTGAAAGTAGGCCAGAGCTGACAGAATACAAATACGCTGAAAAGTCAAGTTTTCGCTTGCTACTTCTTTTGCATGCGTGAAAACAGTAAACCCAAGTGAAAAAGATGCGATCCACAACCTTCGACTTCGCCTGGTCGAATTTGTTTGCAATTCAAAACGAAGTGAAATTTCGACAATTTACGTTTTTCACGCACGTGAAAAAACGAACATTTTGTATAAATTCTCTCTTCGCCTGAAACTCTAAACACTCTACTGCCTATAATCGCATATCAGTCCCATCTGGAAAATCATCGAGTTGAAACAGCGCTAGAAGATATTTTTCTTGTTTTGGATATTTCTCCTGTTTGGGGTGGGTTATTCAATTTTTTTTCGTCATGATGTAATGAAATAGACCTCAATCATAACTTCTTCATTGAAGAATTGCTTTTGTCGTGAAAATTACAATGAAAAATAAAGAAAAGACTAATATGCGATTATTTAGGTCATCGAGTAGCAAAATAATCGCATACCAGTCTCACTTTCAACCTCTCGGTGTACTACTCCATTTTTTTCTCAAGTATTTTGAAAATGGGCAGACGTTCATGGCCGCAGACAGCGTCTAAATATTCTGCATGAAGAATGATGGAAACATCCGCCCATTACTTACTCCGACTTTAAGGTCGTCGTTGAAAAAGCAAAATATAAGGTTGAAGTCTTGGATATGCTACTGAATAATATCCTTTCTTATGTCTTCAGTGTTTCGTAACACTTGCTGAATAAAATTATTCCGCGTTAGCCCGTGCATTTAGCATATTGGAAAAGTGGTATTGAGAAAGGGAAGTTTCCAATTTCATTACAACAGTGACTTGACGGAAGATGACGGCGATGAAAAGCTAAGCAACTAAAAACTTCTGAGTTCTGAGAATTTCAACTTAAATAATTATTTGAAGTGAGCAGATCATCCACAGTAAATTAACCCCTTGCAGAAAGTAGCATTACTCAAGGTTATTATCCCTTTGATTGACGAAACCAATAACCTTTCGGGAACGAAGAAAAAAATGGCCATACTCAGGAAAAACATTTGGTGAGACTGATATGCGATTATTTTCATGATGGAACTATTTGACCTCACATTTTTTTCTGACTTTTTCCAAATAAAACATACTTTTTTGTTTCCCTAATCGAGAGTAGAGCAAGAAATAGTTGGAATCTGATATCTAACTCAAAAACGATGAAAATCCATATGGGACTGGTATGCGATTATAGGCAGTATAGAAGAAACAAATGTTCTACAATGTTATAGCTCTGTTAACTATAAGCAACTTTGAAGGAAAAAACTTTCTGTATCTTTGAAAAAAAAACGGATTTAAATTTCCAAACGCATTCTCCGCTCTGACTTTTTATATCAATTTTCACATTGAAACTGTCTTTAAACAACTTTTTGGGCTTTTAAAAGGAACAATTTTCGATGCTGACATCGTGAATATTCTTATTCTACTCAAAGTTATAAATGTTGTTCTTAAAAAAAATGCCTTTTCATTTGTTTGTCGTTCTTTTTGGGGCAAACATGAAAATATCTCGGCACATTTGACTTCTTATATGGGGGCATTTTTTAAATTATGTTATTTTATACATTTGAGTAAATTTACTTTGAAAACATGACAAAAATTGTAATAATTTTATTAATTTTGCATGTAAAAGCACACCGATTTTATTTCGGTATTTTCTCTTCAAATTAGAAATAATTCCATTTAATTTGATCCAAAAAGATCGAGAATCGATCAACTGGTTCAAAAGTTATGAACTTTTGAAAATAAAGCACATCTAAACAAGCTATTTTTGTGGTCCCCCTATTTCGGAGTTGGTCTCCCAAAGTGCTTGAATTGTACTCAAAGTTGCAGGGATGGATCTTCGTCGTAAAAATTCAAACAACTTTTTTTGCCTTTCTCCTAGAAAGGTATAGCAATCACTGGAAAAACCAAAGGTATAAAAGTGCTCCAAAGGGTCGAATCTCGTATATCAATCGACTAAGTTTGACAAGCTGAGCATTTTCTGTATGTGTGTGTGTGTATGTGTGTGTGTATGTGTGTGTGTGTGTGTGTATGTAACGCTCTCCCAATCTCACTCGATTTTCTCAGAGATGGCTGGACCGATATTCATGAAATTAATTGCAAATGAGAGGTCTAGTTGCCCCATAAGACCCAATTGAATTTCATTGCAATCGGATTTTAAGTTTAAAGGTTATGTTTAAAAATGTGAAAATCACGAAACATCAATATCTCAGAAACTACTCAACCGATTTTAACAAAATTTATCTCAGAAAGTACACAACCGATTTGAACAATATTGGTATCAAATGAACGGGCTAGTTAAAGGTTAATTGATGAATTTTATAGTGATTAAACACGTGGTTCAAAGATTGTGAAAAGAAACATGTTCCGGTGACTTTTCAAATTCACTCGTTTTCCCGAAAATTGCTGAACTAAATACAACAATCTTAGTGTCAAATGAAAAGTTTGGCTTTCCTATAGGTTCCCATTTTATTTGACTATAATCGTATTTTTATTCCAACCGTTATGTATTAAATTATAAAAACAACGAAAGTCTATTATCAAAGATCACACGACTTATTTGAACATATCTAGTGTCATTTGAACGGGTTGTCTCTCAAACTCACAAGTGAGAAATTTCATAGCAACTCGATATGTGGTTCAAAAGTTATGAGAAGAAACGAAATTCAAAGACTATTTAAAACTGTAACTGCTTTGATGAAAGCATATGGCCTCAACAAAATTTAAATTTGGTATTGTGCTATTCGTACCGTCCCGGTATTGCTCGTGATTGAAGTGTACGAAATCCAAAGTCATTTCTTTTATTACGCTATTTCTTCAGCACGAATATTTTACTCATAATCAATATTTTTTTTACTTACTGCCTTTCTTCTAGAAGGGTTTTGCAATCACTTGCAAAACCGAAGATATGAAAGTGCTCCAAAGGGCCGAATGGCATATATCACTCGACTCAGTTCGACGAGCTGAGCATTTTTTGTATGTGTGTGTGTATGTGTGTGTGTGTGTGTGTGTGTGTGTGTGTGTGTGTGTGTGTGTGTCTGTGTGTGTGTGTGTGTGTGTGTGCATGTGCAGATTTTTATTTTCACTCACTTTTCTCAGAGATGGCTGGACCGATTTTAATGAAATTATATGCAAATAGAAGTTCTATTTGCCTCATAAGACCCTATTAAATTTCATTGTAATTGGATTTTTATTTCAGAGGTTATGTTTAAAAATGTAAAAATCACGAAACATCAATATCTCAGAAACCACACAACCGATTTTAATAAAATTGGTATAAAATGAACGGACTATCTCAAAAACCCAAAACTTTTGAATTTTATATAGATTGAACATGTGGTTCAAAAGTTATGAAAAGAAATGTCTTCTGAAGACTGTTTAATTTCACTCATGTTTCTCAGAGATGGCTGGACCTATTTCCACAAAATCAGTGTCATATGAAAGGTCTAGTTACCCCATAAGACCCTATTGTTTTTTTTGCAATCGGACTATTAGTTTGCCTGTTATGTTTAAAAATATGAAATCTAGCTATGAAAAGAAACATATTCCGAAGAATACATAAACTCACTCACTTTTCTCAGAGATGGCTGAACCGATTTTCACGAAATTAGTGTCAAATGAAAAGTCTAGCTAACTCATAACAACCTATTGAATTTTACTGTAATCGAACTGTAACTTCGTCTGTAAAGGACCGAATTGTGAAAATCACGAAACTTCATTATCTCAGAAAGTACACAACCGATTTGATCAATAGTATTATCAGATGAACGGGCTAGTTAAGGGCTAACTGATGAATTATGATTTAACACGTGGTTTCAAAGTTTGGCTGCCCTATACGTTCCCATTTCATTTGATTATAATCGAACTAAGCAACCGTTATGTATTGAATTGTTAATAAAACAGCGAAATTCTATTATCTCAAAGATTACATGACTTATTTGAATATAACTAGTGTCGTACGAACGAGTCACCTCTCAAACTTAAAAATAACAAACTTCATAACAATTTGATATGTGGTTCAAAAGTTATGGAAAGAAAAGAAATTCAAAGGCTATTTAAAACTATACCTGCTTTGATCAATATATAATATATAATTTAAATGTGGTATCGTACCATTTGAATGTTCCCGGTATCGCTCGTGATTGAATTGTTCGAAATTAAGAGTCATTTCTTTCATTTCGCTATTTATTAAGCATTTACATTGCGTCAAATTTCATATTTTATACTTCTATTAGAACATCATTATTTTAAAACCCAAAAAGTGAATACTCATTTATTGGATTGAAGCGTTCATGTAAATCGATTTTTACAAATAATAAGTTTGAATGAGAAAGACTGAGTCTGACCGCTAGGTGGATTAATTTAGGTTTTTTTTTTTAAATCGTTAGGGCGCACATAGGAGTAAATGTGTTTTAAACCTGATCAACAGTGAAAAATTCAAAGTGAATCAACTTTGTATTGTAGTGTTTCATTTTGAAGTGTGATGTATGCTTGATCACTTGACAGCTTATCAACATCCAAAAGTTATGTTTACGGTCTTAACGAGAGGTTTGAACCGACCGCAATTCAACAGTTTTTGTGCATGATAATGACGCTTTGATACCGTGAGCTAAAATATAACGTTCCGAAGATAAATAAGTGATTTTTAAATTAAACAACGATGGAGATTGTTAAAGAAGGTTAATCGAACAGAAATGTGTACTTAGCATGTATGTTTGTCTCTCCAAATACCCAGGTGTTTGTTAAAATCAATATGATAAAACCCAAAAGATTTGTTTTTATAAGTTAACTCAAAATGGGATAAGTTATGTTTCCGGCAAAATCCGGTTGAACGGCTTATTTTACGTGAAAGTGCTAATATTTTTGGTTATAATGGTGAAGAAAAACCTTCCGGATGCTTCCGGTTTCGTGTTTTATCGCTATGTGAGAATAATCAAGAAATTGTTATTTTTTCGCTTCTTGGATAGTTGTAGCCTTGGTTACCCAGATGCAACTTTGTAAAATGACTGAAATGTGTACTGAAAATCAATTTCATGATAAATTCAAGTATTTGGATGAATTTTGACCCGACTATGATTGAATTTAAATTTCATTATAAGAAATGTCATCCATCACTTTAAGGTGGGTTACTCCATGCAAAAAATTATCCAAATCCAATCATTAGTTTTTATTATCATAAAATGATACGTTTGCAGTGCAAAAAAAAAATTTAAAATTATTATGATCAGGTTCGATGTTCTAAGTGTTCCACTGTGGGGCGACCAGTTCTGGAATAGGGTGACCATTGAAATTGTTTCATTCAATGTTTTTTATTTTCAAAAATTCATAACATTTGAACCAAATGTTTGATTTTTTTATCTTTCTGGATAATTAATTACCCTTTAATTTCTGGTTTAAAAAAAACCAAAAATATAAATCTGTGTGCTTTTACATGCAAAATATATAAAAATTGTTACAAAATAGAAAATATATTTTTTGATAAAAAACATTCATAACTTTTAGCAGAAATGAGATATTCATGATGTCAGCGTTTGCAAATTGCTCAACGAAACTCAAAAAGTTTTTTCATGCATTGGACTTTTTCCTTGCATTGAAGGCTCTGGAAGATTGGACCATACCTCCGACCTTCTTGGCTACGCCACTGATTGGGTGTACACTGTACATTGAATATCACAGGTTTAATTTGTAATGGTTTTGATACAAAATACAATTCTTTGAGTGCAATTTGAAAGTATAACAACATTTGGAATTTTTGCACGGAGGACTTCCCATGTAACAAAATCGTTTATATCAAAGTTGTTTAGTATATGATACAACTAAAACATAAAACCTTCAATGCCGACCATGCGGTTACAACAACCTATCTACAACAGCTACAAACATGTGTTATGGCTAGTTGGCCCAGCTTTATTGCAGTCATCAAAACTTCATATACGCTCCAACATAGGACCAGATGTTTTATACAACCCGATTTACTTACCACATAACGGCCTCGAAATTTTAATTGAGATTTATTCTACAAATTAAGTGTGATGTATTGAGTTTATTCTTGGCTTTATTTCTTTATGACAGGGGTTTTTTCCAGCAGTGTCGCGAAAACAAAATTGTGTAAATTTTCATTTCCATCTTGACTGATTAATGAATATATTGTTGCCTTTTAATTGTTTTCGTGCATGAGAAAACACATGCCATAAAATATTTATGGTGAAACAGGCCACGAATTACATCGCAAATGATACGGGCCACAGGAATTCGGTAGGAAATGAATATTTAATTGAAATTCAGTTCCTCTAAACTAAGGTGATACATAAATAAATGCCATGATTTGGAGTATTTTGTTAAACGTATGCCGTTATCTATCATTAGATTTTCAAAACAATGGAGTGGTTTTGTTATTCTCGTAAAAGAAAATGCTGATTTCAGATATAATTACAAAAGTTTGCAATTTTTCCATTCAATACGACATGTTGTTTTAGAATAAAACCCCGGACGAATTTAAAATCTTCGTCATAACAAATTCTTATAATTTGATCAGAACATAGCATATCATAACCTAAGTCAACCTATCATAGCATTCGTCTGGCTATGTTCCGATCATGAAGTTTTATTCAAGCCACAATAATAACCTACATGACGGGGTTGCCATAACAAATTCTGTTCAAAAGGAAATCACAACTTGGAAATTTATCTTAGCTTTAAGAGGGACTATTATACAACTCCACGGGTTATGTATTTTTGGTTTTATTTGGTTGTTATGAAAGTCAATATAAAACAAATTTATGGCCGCTTTTAAAACTGTGAGGCTAAGTTGTGTTATGGTAGACATATGATGGTTTGTAAAGCCTATTTGCAGAACATATTTCATGACTATCAAATAAAATCTACTAACAATCGAAGGTTTTCATGCAAGCCAACTTGAAACAAAAACAAAACCAGAATAAATTCTTGAAGCATTCTGAATGTTACTTGGGTTGTAAACTGATCAAATCTGCATTATTCCTGAAAAAAACACAAATCAATATTTTCGTCACGCTGCTATGTAACTAATTTAGTTAATGTAGGATAAAGTAAATCTTTGTTTTTCGATTTATTTTTTCCGATCTTTGAAATAAATGTTCACTCGTTGCATGAGTATTACGACGGCTGATTGCTATTCAAGCCAGTTTCACGTAGAGAAAGTCACGTTTCGTTAGTCAACGAAAGATAGCGGTTGGAAAGATAAAATTGTTCAAAAAAGTTACGTTTATAAATCAGATGTTCAAAAATATTCTCATAGATATTTTCTTAAGTAAATCATCAAGTTTCGAGTAATTTTCAACTGAGAATTTTTTTATGCGGTTGCTCTCCACCGCAAAAAAAAGTTTGTTTTTTCAATATTATTGTGAAAACATTGTTCTATAGCTACACGTGAAGTTTGCGATTTGTTTTGGGCGGTCGCTATCCCTCGCACAAAAACATGTTTGACTGTATATATGTATTAGGGTGACAATGCTTGTATGAAAAAAGAACTCATATACATATCCAGTAGGGTGGCAACGAAAAGGATCATGACAAATTTCAAAAATCGACCATGTACATTTTGTTTATTGGCCCAAATAAAAAAGACCTGTGCAAAGTTTCAGCCCAATCGGACATGATTTAGGGGTGCATCAAAGCGCTCAAAGTTGTGATTTTTTGACCCTCGAAAATTTACCAAGAATTACATGAAATCTGGAAATCCAAAAAAAAAATTTTTTTGATGCTTAATTACTAAAAAAAAGCACAAAACGTCGAGATCTAGTGTTGTCTCAAAAAAAATGATTGACCGAAAATTGTCTCTCTGGGACTTGGGCCGTTTTTTGACCAACCGAGAGCCTAATATGGAATATTTGAGAATTGACTTTTAAAATGACTCACAGCTCGCTCCAAACAACATGTAAATTGGGTATTCTAATGTTTATTGAGCATCTTAAACTTGATTTTCATCAGGGTGATTCATTAATCAGTAGATTTTTGAGGGTTAAAAATCACAACCTTGAGCGCTATGAGGCACTCTAAACCATGCCGATTGAGCTGAAAACTGTCACAGGTCATTTTTTTGGGTAAATAAACAAAATGTACATGGTCGATTTTTGAAATTCATTCACCCCATTGCCACCCTACTGGATATGTATATGAGGAAAAAAACATAACAAACACTTCCGCAGCGCGTTTCATTATCAATTCGTACGTTTATATACGGCCTTTGTGACTATTCGTTTTGCTATTCTGGGTACTGAGGAGTTAATTTGCAATACCTGCCAAAATCATATACAGTTGTGTACCTTTGCAGTTCACATGTTTGAAAAGGTTGGAGTTAAATCTACTTTTCTACTTTTTCAAAATTATGACCGAGTAAAAAAACATTGCCCGATTTCGTCCATGTAAATTGGTTCAAAAGTAAATATATTTGTATACGCAACTTCTTAGTTGAAAAAATCACTAATATTGTCAAAAAGTAATATATTTTACAAAAAGTTAAGTCTTTAAGATTCCAACTATGTAAAATAAGATATTTTTCTGAAAGAATACCTTTATATAACATCTTTAAATGGCTACTCAGCCAAAAACAATCTAGAAGACCTTATCATTATAGTTAAATAATTATTGGAGCTTTGTCCATTTCTTGAACTGGTAAAATTTGAGTAAAATTACACTGACTCCCGCAAAACTTTGAAACACCGATAACATAAAAATCATCAAAAAATTTAGTATAAACGTTGCATTTGTACAAGCAAAATGTCATTCAAACGGTTATGGCTGCAAAGAAAAGTACCGTGAACCGTGTTGATAGCGCATGATGACCAGCACAAAACCGCCCAGTTTTCGTGATTTTGAACTATTTTCTAAGGCACAACAATTACATATTTCCTGTACAAATAACCCGATACAATACGATATAGCTTCTTAAACACTGACGTATTGGTCTCAAATTTTTCACAATCATTTATTCGTAGAAAGGCGAATGTTTGCCCTTAATTTGCACTTTTTAGAGTAGTATCCAAAATTTTCATAAAGGTTGCCTCAGAGATAATCGAAAAAATTAAAAAATCACCAAAACCCTACACCAACGAAGAACGTAGATGACCCCCCTTAGATTATTCGACGAAAAACGTAAACAAGCAGGAGGAAAGGGAGTGTGATGATAAACTATGCTTGAAATTTGTATGGTAAAAATCTAATGGAAGAGGGACCAGAGATAATCTAAATTTTCTACGTGGCCTGTGGCTAGCCCTATGACAAAATTTTATCTCAATACATTCCAAAATGCATAAAAATTGAATACTTCCATACATTTTCATTTATTATTTCAGCATTATCAAAGTTACCCGCAAACAATCAAGAGCATAGTCAAAACAACACTGATGAATTTTGTTGTTGTACATGCATTCTAGTATAACTAGTTTTGAAAATGCAAAACTCGGAGAAAATCCATTGAAGAGTTATATACTTAAGTTATACTGTAAAAAGCTATCAAAGTTAGTCGCTTTTACGGTACATTCAATTGTTGTTAGTCACCGATAAATAATTGAATTGAAAAGAATTCAAATTTTCCAGTTAAATCCAGAGCTCAAAAAAAAAAACAGATCAGTAACTACTGTCATCAAGTAGCTGGATCACTTTTCAACAAGTTCAACAATATATTATCTACTAGGTACGTAAATGTTAATCCTAAAGTTTTCCTCTCAAGTCCACTTTCAAGTGCCATCGAAAATTATATAAGTTGTCGCCCAATAACAGTCAAGTGTCAGTTTCACTAACTAACAGCAAAAGACCACAACCATGAAATCTACCCTGGCTCTAATCGCCCTGGTCGCAATCTCTAGCGTTTCGGCAGTTCCAGCACCTCGTGGTCTGAAGGAAGACTTCGAGGATTTTCTTGCACTGGTTCCCGTTGATGAACTTTCAAAGTTGGCGCTCGATTACTACCTGCACGATAAGGAAGTTCAGGATGCTTTCGCTTACCTGCAAGGCGAGGAATTTTCTGCCGTTTGGGATCAGCTATTCGCAGTCAATGAAGTTAGGGATCTGCTGAAATACTTGGAGGACGCTGGACTGCCGGTGTATGATGCTTTGAACTTCGTTGCTGATTTCTTTGGCCTGAACCACGTGAAGCCAATGGTGCGCACCATTCGTAGTTGTAAGTTTCGCTGTCACTGATTTCTAAAGACAATGTAAGAAATATTTGTTGACATATTTTTAGTGAGAACCGGTGGGCTATCAGGTTTCTTGGATGAGGCATTTGTGCTGCTGCCTACCGACAAGCTAAAAGCTCTATTTGAGGAGAAGCTGCAAACTAGCCCCGAATTCAAGGCTCTGTTCGATAAACTGCAGCACACTGATTTCCAGAAGTTGGTTGACTTCTATAATGTAAGTATTATAATATTAGATGTACTTACGACTTATAACTAAATTAATTATCGAAATTATAATACTTTCAGAATTCCAAGGAAGTCCAGTCGCTGTTCCAGAAGCTTAGAGGCATTGATGTCGATAAATTCGTGGATCTTGTCGCCGGATTCTTCGGATGGGGACAATTTTAAAAGATAACGAAGTCCAACTTTCAAGAATGAATGTTATAAATATTTTAAAAATTACAAAACAAGCTGTTAGTTGCATATCGAAAGAACAAATTCAAGTTGTGAATGTCTTTTTTTAATTTTAATGCGAAAACCGTTCATTCAGTTCTATGAAAGACCGCAAAGGTGCGTATAAACTCTTCTGTGTGCTCCATCCAGACGCAATACAGTTTATGTACATACTTAAAAATTGCCCCCAAGACTAGCACCACTGAGTCACTGAGGTTGACAGTTCTCGCAATCAGTCCGTCATGAATTTCTATGCCATACTCAAGAGGGTAAACACAGACGATTGTGCAAACACTAACTGCTTACCGGTTGCGATTAAATGCTTCGTGAGCGGTTCATCATCAAACCAAATAAAAGTATTCCGAATGCTAATAGGAAGCTCATCTGCTGGTAACCTCGTAGCCATTAGATTGATTCGAGAGCATTCACCAGAGGAAAAAAATAACACAGGAGAAGTATTATGATATGGTGATGGAGTTTTATTCAAATATTGGGTGCAATTATTAGTAAAACATCGGAGTAACCTGTCAACTTTTTATCAATATCAATGACTTCAAAAATCAATTTTAAATTGGGAAAATGTTGCGTTCAGAATAGATCCTTTTGATATTTCAATAGGACAATTTCTCATCCAAAATATATTGCTAAAAACAGGCTTTTGTGGAAACTTTCGTTGCTGTTCATTTCCAGGTTTACAAGCTGCTTTATCCCGACTAGTTGAGATTCAGTAAACCGACAAGCATCCCTATAATTAGCCTAATGGATTTCCCATTAAATTTGTATCGAGCAGATCTATTCACCTTACCTGCCATTATCCCAGAGAGCGATTAATTCCCGCTCGTTTAATTAATGGAAATTAGCTGAAATTTTGTTGTTGACCATTGTGGTGAAAGTGAAACTGGTAACCCAATTCTTCGGGATGGGGTAAAACAGATAACAACCAGATTGTCGAAAATTCACCTCGAGCTTCTTCTGTTCTTGCGAAAAATGTTTCTCAAGAATTACAATTTTCCACTTCAGGCTCCTTCGGCTAAGTTTTGAATGGCTCGTGTTTTTTCTATGCTACGAAGCCAGTAGCTGAAAGTGATAGCGATAAACTGCTATCGGATCGAAAGTCGTAAGGAACTGACACCGAAACTGTTCCACCCGGGCGCGCTGTGAGGTGAAATAGAAACCTCCCGGACCGGTAGCGTCTAATTCGTTACGAAAACAAGCTGTCGGTTCTGATATTTTTGATCTCTTATCAAAAACAGACAATCTTGCCAGCAATCCCTCATTCCCGCGCCCGGGCCGCCCGAGCATGATGGAAGTGTATCATGTTTCGGCTGAATGGGAGCGCGGCAAGTCGCACTGAAAACTCTAATACGAGCGACGGGCTGGAAAAGCTGAAAGTGATGGTTTGAGCAGAGTGCTCCTCACAAAAACTCTCGGCTTTTCCATCATCTGCTTCATCATCGCTCATCCTGCATACAAGTTAACGGTTGCTTTCGAACTACCCGGAGACGGGATGAACACGACGCTCCTAACCTGTATATTCGAGGCAAAGTCAAGGTCTACCCACAGTGATTCAAGGGACGGATTATCTCGGGCGGTTCATCTTTTCATTTAGCTAATGAGCCAGTTGCTTCGTACTTATTCTGCACTGGCTGCAACAGGAGATTTTATCTATTGTAAAATACTGCACAGAATATGGGGCTTTAGAAGTGTGTTTCCTTGAAATTGATAATCGGTGAAGAATATAATTATCTGGTTGGGTTTACCGCAAATCTCCTGGTGTGCTGCCAAGATGTGACGGGGCCACAAGGAGTTGATTCATCGGGAATCTTGAATTTCATCCTAAAAATAGTGAGCTGACGCATTTTAAATGTGACTTAACTCTATAGTATTAAGATATATTATTGTCTTTTAGGAAAATTTCTTATCTCTTGTTTTCTTTTGTTATTATACGATACTATTGATTACCTTGCAACCCGGATAGTGATTTTTGAGATTTCATGTTGATCCCAGGAAATCGAGACAGATAAGCCATTAAAATTGAAAAAGGGTCAACCTTAACAGACATCTTATTCCTCAAATATTTGGAAATCATTCCACTTTGATTCGATGGTATCATAGCACACCATTATGCCTTTATCTAACATCATAATGTCTTGTGTCCACTTGCCTCGTGTGCCGTCCCCAAAAAATTAATCCCTCTACCACTGATTGTATTTCTCCATAGGATTATATCTGTGTTTTTTTCCAGGTGTTATTTTGATTTCGTTTGGTAATAGATTAAAATTCTCTTGATTCGCTTGAATTTTGTATAGTTTTGTACATTAATTGTTTTTTTTTTTTTTCATAAACCTAACTGCTACTTTTTAAAGTTAGAATGACACAACTTGTAGTCTGACCTAAAGTTTAAAAATGACAAAACTTATAATATGATTAATAGAATGATAAAAACAATCTTTTAAAGGAGCGTTGAATACAAAAAAACTCTGATGAGTAGAAATGAAGGTTTCACGAACAATAAACATATGTGATGAGGCGAGAGAAAATAACAATTTTTCGAGTAGAAAACAAAAAACAAAAAACTCTATTATACCGAAGCTCCAGAATTTGTCTTACAAAAGGCCAGGCTATGCCGACATTCAATCAGTATTATGATACAAGACCCATTTAGAATGACAAAACATCAAAGTTAAATGATAGTAATAGTGAAACTGAAGCCTACCACACAAAATACAATTTATTCGAATACTAGCCCAAGAACTGCAATCCAATTCGGAATTTGACCTTCTGATTATTCAACACAGACGTTTCTCCCAACTGTTGCATGCTGAATAATTACGGAACCAGCGTTACAACCTTGTGGACCCAGACCGTCCCTCTAAGCTGAGTTTTAGCCAATTAAGGCTTCACTTTTTAATTAATCTTCATATGGGTCATTCCATACGAAGTAACCACGAAAAAGAACAAACTTGGATACGACCATCGCAGATTTTGCTAAAAGTTGGAGGAATTATTCATCTAGTATCACTTTGGAATAACCCCTATTTTGGTATCGACTGGAATACCCTCCGCTATGTGGGACCCCTCTCTTCGTTTCAAGATAACGAATTTTTGGTCAAACCACTTTTTTTTATTTCCTACAATATTTAGCCGTAAGACGTCCGAAAAATTTGATTCTGTCGATTTTGACATATATCTAAAACGTAATGATACAAGCTGAGACATATGGTAAACAACCCGTTTTGACACACTAGTGATTTTATTATGGCGTCATTTGCGGGAAGTGTTATTTGTCGCATTTCAAAAAAAAACGGTGGCTGAAGTTCATTGAGAGTTAAATACTACAAAAATGAGTGACGTGAGACTAAACACTGTAATTTAAGAGATTTTAAGTTACATAGGTTTTTTTCCTGTAGGAGACTGAACCACTGCGACCATTTATAGTAGATCTATTGTGGTAAAGTTACAAAGGTTACAGAGTCCGGAGATAGAATCAATTCGTTTGTTCAGCGACTTACTCTTTTCTTATTTTCATTCTTCTCTCTTCTTTCAAATATTTTTAACAGCACTCGAAAAGAGTCTCGTTTTCACTGGGCAATATTCTACCTGTGGTTTATTCATTTTTTTGCCCAAACAACATTCATTTGACACGGCACAAGCGTATCGCTGTTGATGAATAAGCATCAAATTTTTTTCCTAATGGGTCTAAATCAGAATTAATTTCCTCAAAATCCCTCAAATTTTCCTCAAAAACCAAATCCAACCGAATCGCTCAAATCCAATAATACTTACGTTATCATAATGAATAGTTTTGTCTTATTTAGCTCTGATTAAATCAAATTGATTGCACACGAATAGAAATCGTGTACCGCTGCAAAGATAGACCAACGGCACTCTATTCCACCTGTACTGTACGGTACTATTGTCTTTACCAGCATGTTTTCTTTCAAGACTCTCTCCTGGATTTACTGCATTCACACTGCTCCGTGTTCAACCCGTGCTTGCACCGTGTTTTTACTGAAAAATGCTAATGTGTGAATGTGAAAAACCGTTTTCCAGTCTAATTGATGAATAAAATAAGGAAATGCCGCGAGTCCAGATATCTGGCTTGTCCCTAAACGAATAGAACAGAATGTATTTTTACGAGTTCGATCAATTTTTTGCTGTCCATTTTTTCTTATTTTGTACAATTTTTTTTACACAAGATAAAAAAAACACCACACTTCCCCCCAACTACCACGTTTGAACGGTTCTACTTTGACGGTGTAATAAATGAGTGCAAATGCAAAAAGAAACGATAGTATGTTACTACTTCATTAGAGGAGGGTCGAAAAAAGTTATGTCAAATTTTTGAAACCGACCATGTACATTTTGTTCATCGGCCCAAAAAAAATCTATGCAAAATTTCAGCTCAATCGAACATGATTTAGGGGTGCCTAAAAGTGCTCGAAGTTGTGATTTTTCAGCCTTCGAAAAACTACCAAGGAGGGGAAGGAGTACAGGAAATTGGGAAAATCGAAATTTTTTTTCGATGCCAAATATCTTAGAAATGCATAAAACGTCGAGATCTGATGTTATCTCGAAAAAAAAATGACTGAAAAACAACCTTCTGGAACACCGTTTTCTGAGCAACCGAAGGTTTAATATGGGATATTTTAAAACGGGCTTCTAAAATGACTCACAGCTCATTCCAAACCAGATGTAAAATATTTTAATGTTCCTTAGGTATCTCAAACTGGATTTTTATTAGAATGGTTCTTTTATTTCTTACTAGGGTGGTTCTAAACACAAAACATAAAAATTTCAATTTGCCCAATTTCCTGTACCCTTGGTAGTTTTTCGAAGGTCGAGAAATCACAACTTTGAGGCACCCCTAAATTATGTCAGATTGAGCTGGAATTTTGCACAGATAATTTTTTTGGGGCCAATGAACTAAATGTACATGGTCGGTTTTTGAATTCGACGATGCATTTTTTTTTCATACAAGCATTGCCACCCCATATTACATACACACATCTATCCGAGCGTCTGCCGTGCACTCTTCGGGAAAAACAAAATATCGTCGGCAACGATATTTTGCCCTCGCTCGGCGGCAAACCGGCTCTGCTCCGGACTCAGCACGGCGTTTTGGTGTGAACGCGTTCGTAAAAACCCATGCAATCAATTTTAAATGCACACGCACGACACACGGAACACACGCGGCCTGGAACAGGCCCGGTCCGGATGCAGTGTGGGTATCGCTTAGCTGATATGTTGGAACCAGTGATGGAAATGAGACGAACACGATGCAATCGTCATTCAATTTCGATCTGCACGTAACAGACCGCAACTAAACTCTAATTTTCTAAACCTATAATGAAGTGATGATATGGTGCATAGGTTTCTGAGAGAAAACAGAAGCAATTCGCTCGTTGTGTTTGTCTCTCTGGTCGTTAGAGGAAGAAAGGATAGCAACAGGAGAATATCGTGTAGCCTGGGTAGTAGCAGAGGTGTCGTGTTGTGAAAAGGGACGTGTGGTGGAAGGGACTACTTCGGCAGCGGTTGAGTTAAGCGAGAGTAGGAGAGCATACACCGCCATTTTCATTCGTTTTCTGACAAAAAAAATCTTATTCATTAGTCATATGAGTACGAATATAACACGATCTATTCGCTTTGTGTAACTGGGACGAATAACTTCTAATACCGAGTTGTGCACATTGAGAACCACGTGTTGTGATGAACAGTAATGACAAGAAATATATCGTAAGATAGAAAGCAAAGAGAATGCACCAACGACGATACTTTATTATTGGCATACTGGCGACGATGTCAACGCATCTTTGTTTGTAATCTATAATCGCCAGAAGGGATTTTTTTCCACCACTGCACAATGGTCGGAAAATTGAAATTTCCGGCCAAAATTCATTTTTTTGTGCCAAATTGTTGGTTTTCCATTGCAGATGATTATGACATATAAAAAAAAATTTGGTACTGACAAGGGGCTGTCTATAAACCACGTAAACTAAGGCAAACATCTTGTGTTTTCAAATAAACGTAAATAACACGTTTTTTTTTTGTTCATCTATAATTTATTTGACGCGGCACAAATACAATTTAATGTTTAACGGCGCCAATTATATCTGGTAGCTTACTTTCTAAAGTATCTTAATAACTAAAAGCAAATTTTTTATCCTCGCTGCCGACTACAAGCTGAAACTAAATGTAACTTAAAGCTATAATATTTTGCATTAAAAGCACTGGTTTACTGTATGATGGTCTTCATTGCCATAGGTAAGCACATGTTTCGCTGCTGGGCCAAGATATTACGGACTGGCCTATTGGGTTGTCTCCCTCGGGCCTTGAGAGTATCGTGCGGGTCTGATTGCTGTTTCCGGATCCGGGGTCTTAACGTGTTCTTGTCGTTAGGCTGGATGCAGGCGGAAGGGGGTAGGACTAAACTGGGGCGTGGATGGATTTCAGGAAAACGTATATAAGGGACATGTAGGATAGGTCACGGCTTGCCAAGACATCACGAACAGGAACAGCCGACTGCCTACCTTCGGCCTGCAGGGAAGCTATTAGTCTAGACCTGGCGTCACGGAGTACAGGGCATGACCAAGCAACGTGCTCTATGTCGTGATAACCTTCACCACAGGCACAGATACCACTTTCCCCGAGCCCAACACGACGGAGATGCGCGTCAAATCTATAGTGATTGGACATAAGCCGGGACATCACGCAAATGAAATCCCGACCTACATCCAACCCCTTGAACCACGGGTTCGTCGACACCTTGGGGATTATGGAATGTAACCACCTTCCCAGTTCCCCTCTGGTCCAAGCATTTTGCCAACTGATGATCGTATTCTGACGTACAAATGAGAAAAATTCATTAAAGGTAATTGGTCTTTCATAAATTCCACCGTTTGTTGAGCCCACCTTAGCCAGAGAGTCCGCTTTCTCATTGCCCGGTATCGAGCAGTGAGAAGGGACCCACGCTAAGGTAATCTGATACGATTTTTCGGATAAAGCACTCAGATGTTCCCGTATTTTCCCCAGGAAATACGGAGAGTGCTTAACATCTTTCACCGATCGGAGAGCCTCAATGGAACTGAGGCTGTCCGTAAAGATGAAATAATGGTCCGTGGGCATTTTTTCGATAATCCCTAGAGTGTACTGAATTGCAGCCAATTCTGCGACGTAAACAGAAGCAGGATTATCAAGCTTATGGGAGACGGTTAAATTGTTATTGAAAATACCGAAGCCAGTGGACCCATCAAGAAGTGATCCGTCAGTGTAGAACATATTGTCGCAGTTGATGTTTCGATATTTATTGGAAAAAATTTTGGGGATCTGCTGCACGCGTAAATGATCCGGGATTCCACGAGTTTCTTATATCATGGATGTATCGAAAAACACAGTAGAATCAGAAGTATTTAATAAGTCGACACGATTTGGAATATTCGAAGAAGGGTTAATATTATGGGACATGTGATTGAAATACAATGTCATTAAACGGGTTTGAGAATTAAGTTCGATTAACCTTTCAAAATTTTCAATCACAGGACGGTTCAAGAACTCACATTTGATTAGAATGCGAGAAGACAGGCTCCAGAAGCGGTTTTTCAATGGTAGTACTCCAGCTTAGACCTCCAAACTCATCGTATGGGTCGAGTGCGTGCAACCCAAGGCGATACGCAAACAACGATATTGTATTCGCTCCAGTTTGATCAAATGTGTGTTTGCTGCGGAGCGGAAGCAGAAACACCCGTACTCAATAAAAGACAGTATCGTTGTTTGGTAAAGCCTTATAAGGTCTCCTGGGTGGGCTCCCCACCATTGTCCGGTTATTGTACGAAGAAAATTCACTCTTTGTTGACATTTTTTCATCAGATACCTAACGTGACAACCCGAGGTGCCTTTAGAGTCGAACCAGACACCAAGATATTTGTGTACCAAAACCTGAGAAATCGTTTTACCCATTAATTGTGTTTGAAGCTGAGCAGGTTCATGCTTCCTAGAAAAAACTACTATCTCAGTCTTCTCCGGAGAGAATTCGATACCTAGCTGTAAAGCCCAAGCAGACAAATTGTCCAAGATATCTTGCAATGGTCCTTGCAAATCGGCAGCTTTGGCTCCTGTAACAGAGATTACACTGTCGTCTGCAAGTTGTCTTATCGTGCATGAATTTGCCAGACATTCGTCGATGTCATTTACATAAAAGTTGTAAAGAAGGGGGCTTAAACATGAGCCCTGGGGAAGACCCATGTAGCTAATGCGAAAAGTTGCCAAATCGCCGTGCGTAAAATGCATGTGCTTTTCGGACAACAAATTGTGCAAAAAATTGTTCAAAATTGGAGAAAATCCTTGTCGGTGAAGTTTACCCGAAAGAATGTCAATAGAAACGGAATCAAAAGCCCCCTTAATGTCCAAGAACGCAGACGCCATTTGTTCTTTGCGAGCATACGCCAGCTGAATATCTGTTGAAAGCAACGCAAGACAATCATTCGTCCCTTTGGCACGGCGGAAGCCATTTGATTCGACCCAGTGGTCTAAACGACGGAGTATCACTTTTTCCATCAATTTCCGGATACAGGATAGCATTGCAATCGCCTATAAGAGTTGTGATCAGAAGCTGGTTTCCCTGGTTTTTGGATGGCGATCACCTTCACTTGCCTCCAATCCTGCGGTACAATGTTTTGCTCCAGGAACTTATTGAACAAGTTCAACAAGCGCCTCTTGGCATTGCCGGGTAGATTCTTCAACAAGTTGAATTTGATTCTATCTAACCCAGGTGCGTTATTGTTACAGGACAGGAGGGCAACTGGAAATTCTGCCATCGTAAAAGGTGATTCTATCGCGTCGTGACCCGGAGACGTATCGCGAACAAAGTTTTGCGCAGGAACAGAGTCCGGACATACTTTCCTGGCAAAATCAAATATCCACCGACTTGAAGACTCCTTGCTTTCGTTGACCGTTACGCGATTCCGCATTCTTCGGGCTGTGTTCCAAAGAGTGCTCATCGATGTCTCGTTCACGAACCGACGCCAATATCCGCGTTTCTTTGCTTTAGCCAAGCTTTTAAGCTTGGTATTAAGCTCCGAATACCGTATATAGTCGTCAAGTATACCTCCCTTCTGGAAGGCCAAAAACGCGTCGGATCTTTGCGTGTAGACATCGGAACACTCTTTGTCCCACCACGGAGTTGGAGGCCGCTCTTTGATCGTTACGCCGGGATATTTCTTCGTTTGGGCTTGCAACGCGGCGTCGAGGATTAAGCCCGCGAGGAGGTTGTATTCTTCAAGTGGTGGGTGATGTTGAATCGACTCGACCGCTTTTGAAATCATTTCCTCGTATAACTTTCAATCGACATTCCGTGTGAGGTCATACGGAATGTCAATTGGTCGCATGCGAGTTGAACCGTTAGTAATTGAAATAAGAATAGGCAGATGGTCGCTACCGTGAGGATCGAGGATTACCTTCCATGTGCAATCCAACCGTAGCGACGTCGAACATAAGGATAGATCCAAAGCGCTTGGGCGCGCTGGAGGTTTCGGGATACGTGTCATTTCACCGTTGTTCAAAATAGTCATGTCGAAGTCATCGCAAAGGTTATAGATCAAAGAGGAGCGGTTATCATTGTAGGGGGAACCCCAAGCCACGCCATGAGAGTTGAAGTCTCCCAAAATCAAACGTGGCGAGGGAAGAAGTTCTATTAAATCAAAGGGCAACCGTTGCCCAACCTGTGCTCTGGGAGGAATATATATTGAGGCAATACAAAGCTCTTTACCTTGTATTGTCTTTTGACATGCGACAACTTCGATGCCTGGAATCGAGGGGAGGTTAATACGATAGAAAGAATAGCACTTTTTAATCCCTAAAAGTACTCCTCCATATGGGGTGTCTCGATCAAGGCGAATAATATTAAAATCATGAAAGTTGAAATCAATATTTGAAGTAAGCCAAGTTTCACAAAGGGAAAATGCATCGCATTTGTTTCTATTTATTAAAACTTTAAATGAATCCATTTTTGGTAAAATACTTCTACAATTCCACTGTAAGACAGAGATAGAATCCTTCGTATACGCAGATGAATTAGGCATCGAAGGATACAATCGCTGCAAGGAGGGGCCATTGGGCAGTCAACTGCTTCAAAAATGATCTAACTGTTGGGAGGAATGCTGTAAGAAAAATTTTAATTGGATCGGGTACATTGAAAGTTTCAAAAATCCAGTCCACAATGTTAGAAAATTTCACTAATCCAGAGTTTGTTTCATCAACTGAGAGTGCAAAAGGAACAACTGGGGTTTTAGTTGTTCCTGGCAGTGCTGGGAACTCCTTCTGGGACTTTAAATTTGCAAGCCCAGGAGGAGTTTGCTTCGGTTTTTCCGCAGCACTGTTTGGTTTGTTTGTAACTTTCATTTCACTTTGGGAAATCTTAGGACCTTTTCGGGGAAGTTTAGGAAAGGAAATATTTTTCCTCTTTCTAGACGCCCCAGGATTGGCATAAGTTGTTCCCGCTGGTGAATCGTCAGAATCGGTTTCATCAGAGGACAACAGATCAAAGGGGTTCGATGTTATGGTAGAAGTGGTCACGGTCTTCTTCAGCATCTCAGCGTAAGATCGCTTTGAACGCTCCTTAAGTGACCGCTTGATTTTATCTCTGCGCTGCATGTACACCGGGCATGTGGAGAGCTCATGCTGATTTTCCCCGCAGTGAATACATTTTTCAGCATTTACACTGCAAGAATCGTCCGCATGAGTTTCTCCACACTTGCTACATAGTGCCTTATTGCAGCAGTAGGCGGCTGTGTGGCCTAGCTGCTTGCAATTGGTGCAATTCATAACACGGGGTACATACAATCGCACAGGCAGACGAGCCCGATCGATCGAGACGTGGCTAGGGAGAGCAGATCCGGCAAACGTAACACGAAACGAGTCTGACGGAGTGTACACTTTTGTGCCGTTGACAAGAGACACAGACCGCAATTGCTTGCAATCTATGATCTTTACTTTTACGTCGTGACACAAAGCATTTTTGAAGCAGCCAAAACCGCTTGCCAAGATACACTCGACCGACAGACTCGAATCGGTTATGACACCGTCGATCTCCACGTCTCGTGCGGGTATATAAACGCGATACTCGCGTGTGAAAAGCTCGGAGCGAGCAATAGCGTTGGCCTGTTCCAGGTCGCTGACCACGACACGGAGCTTGGAGATTTCGGTCACGGCCTTGCACCCCTCCGTCAGGTCTTTCGAAATCTGCAGGATGTTTAACGGTTTCGATTTCGGTCCTGCTTTTGGCCGAAAGAAAACAGTAAAGCTGCCCTGAGATCCGTCCGGGTAAAGCCTGGGGCGAGGGGGGACTGGAGAATTAACAGAGGAAGGGTTGGCAGGAGGGACAGGGTTGGAGGGGTTCGGGGATGGTGGCACGGGAGGCGAGGGATCTACATCCATCGCGCTAAATCTAGCGCACTAGCGCCGACAGAACACGTACCTCTTTACTTCTCCTTTCAGCAGGGTTGGTTGTCCGAACGGTCGAAGCTGCAGCCGTTACAGCCAGCAGCACCAATACAGCAGCTCCAAACAGCCACCAGCAGCGAGCCGGGTGTGTGATCACTCAGCACAGCGACACAACTCGCTGTCAACTGTTGGCTTCTTCTTTTTCCTCCTTTGTGTTGAGATTCTCGTCCACTGCTGTAGCACAAATCACGTAGCAGCCAAATCGGCTTACGCACCAGCAAACAGCCACGATGCGAAAGAGTTGCACAAAGGCGGGCGACCTTGAACCTTCACTCGACCAGGCAAACAATGCCAACACTTGCTCGCGCGTCTTTTGTTTTATATTCTATCGGAGCGATCACCAAACACGTCCTATACTGATGCGTGTTCGGCACAGAATGAAATAACACGTTAGTGGAACGAGGTAAACGATTACTGTTTTCAGCAAAGATGCACATAATAGTCAAACGCTTCTTATGGCCTTGAGAGTTAGTTCGCGATTTGTCCGCAGAGATGGCGCACGAATCTAACTTTTGATAGGAGCATTCAAGAGATATGGTTTCTTCAGCAAAGTTGTAAAGCAATTCAATTCAAACAAAACTACTGAAGACGAAACGATTTAGCAAATCTCGATTGTAGAGCCAGTAAATGTTGATACAATTTTCTATGGTCATGTTTGTAAAAAACTGTTTTAAAACGGTGCTTGATCAATTCAATGCAATCATTTATAACATTTTCTGTTCTAGGTTGTATGAACCAACTCACTAAATCGATCTTATGAACTTCCTCGTTAGACATTGCTCGCTTCTTGGTAAAACACTTGAATAAAACTTCAGAACTATAAAGCACACATAAAACCTTGTTTCCTCCACATACACAAGCAATCAGACCGACTCAAAGGAATGAACTAGAATCAGTCAGCCATAAAAGACATATGAGCCGCATGATTCAAGAGTATAATAATATGTGTGAGATTGCGGGTTTATGCGTGGGAATAGTTGTGAGATTGACGGTTAACTCAATGCAATTTTGTGTATGAAACACCTGACTGCAGTGTTGTAAAGTTCGACCATGAGAACCTCCACTTGCTCATGCTGTATGCCGACATATGCGGTACACAGCTTCTACTTCGGCTGTAACTGGCGAGTAAATGCCCAAATGCAAGCTCGAACCATTTGTTTAACTCTGGCAGTTATATTTGTGTATGGTAAGAGAAGTTTGCGTGTGGTGTTCCATGGCCGTGTTTTCATAAAACAAACACTGGGAATCATTTTTGGGATAATAATTCATTTTTTTATTCGGTAAAGTATCACATGAATAATCGCTAAGTCTCTTAAGCAGGTATTAGACGACGCAAATATTTGCTATTTTCGGTACGATTTTAATTTGCACAAAATAAAATCTGTATTGAAAAATAGCAAATATTTGCTTCGTCTAATACCTGTTTCAGCGATGTTGTAATGGGTTAACAAAATAAATTTCAGAAAAAAACTTTGGGTTGGTAAAAAACATCGATACACGCGAAAACCAATTTATTGCTAATATTAACCATTTTTTTTCTAACAAAATGAAAAAAATATTTTTTTACTTAAGTGTGTACAACTGAATAATCACACTAAGTTTTTCCAGTATATTTTTGAACCTAATTGCTATGAAATACGTTGATAAGTCCTCATAAAACTCCAAAAAATTACATAGAAAATTAAAAATTTTAAATTACCTTTTTCTACAAAAACGCAAATTTTACTCAAACTTTTAACATATGTTTTAAACAACGTATATTCTAATAAACCAGTTAATCTAATAATTTCATGTGTGTTTTGTACCAAATTGCTCTAAATACGAAAAACTTTGTTAATAAATCACCCAAAAATTCAAAAATTGCAAAAAAATGGAAAATATTTAATCATCTTTTTCTACCAAAACGCAAATTTTCCGCAAACTTTTAACACATATTCTTGAAGGGCACAAGTAGGGCTCTCAGACACACTATCAGGTGCTGTGCTTACACGTGCTTACATTTAATATTTTTGATGGTCAAAATTAGGAAAATTACGCATATTTTCAATGTGGCTTGCGACTGACTCTGTAGGGTTGAAATCCATTACCCATTTTGTTTTAGGGAATTAATTTAATAAGTTTTCAATCATATGTGAACATATCATGATAGCTTTAGTAGGTTTTAATATATTCCAAAATATTCAGAAAAACTATTTTTCTCCGTTTCTGAAATAGGTAACTTTGAAGGCATTTTTCAACATGAACCGTTTTTTGTATCAAGATTTCATTCAAAAATTATGAAAATATAGATAAAATACTACAAAATCATGTGCTCAAAACATCCTGAATACGAAATTCGCATCTTGGTAATTTTGGCCACTCTTTTATATAGGGACCGTCTTATGTGCACTGGTTGGGACGTGAATTCACTGTTATTATTTTTTTTTTAATAAGATTATGCTGTTATTTACGTTTGAAATCTGACGGAACATTTACAAAATGTACCCCAGTGTAGATAACAAAGAGGTAGTCTCATGTCAAAATAGGTTATGGAAGTGAGATTAACTCTAAGTAAAACAACATGCCGTGATTGGTTCCGCGCTCTAAATACGGTGATTTCGATGTTCGACGACTCTTCACGTGAAGAAAGGTCAAAAAGGAATCACTTGATGGGGATTCATGTCAAATGCAGGAACAGCTTGCTTCGTTATTAGGGCAGGGTGGCGAAAAAGTTTTCACTCACTCGGCCTCACACTGCTAAACTCGCTGAAATTTACACATAAATGCTCAAAAGGATAGTCCTACCTCCCCCGCCTTGAAAAAGCAAAGCAAAGCCTTAGTGCTACATTCCGACTGTTACCCTCTGTTTTTTATACTTGAACTTCCAAGCCAACTGTTTAATGTACAGGACAGTTGCGGAGCTAGCGCTACGATCCTGCTGAGACTAATAGTATACCCCGAGACTCGAACCTAAGCACACTGCTTTCAAAGCTGCAAAAAAGGGATTAAAATTATTTTTCAAAACACCATACATTTATTTACCTATATAAAGGGACTTTTGAGGAGTTTTATATAGTTTGCCACTAGAAAACAATTTTTTTTTGTTCTCGCTTATTTTCCGTCGGTCTAGTTCCGCCACTGTTGTGGCCAATCACTGACGCCCAGGGAGGCGACTCCACACCCAGGACCCTAACTCACGACCCGTTTATTAACGGACCGGCGCCAACGGCTCTACTTCCTCATGCGATGGAAGGCGTGATCCCAGAGATTCGCCTCAGAAAATCTCCCGGTGTCGGCTAGGATTTAATCTAGACCAGTTGGGTTGGTTGTGAGTGGATCACGCCACCTCACAACCATCGACACCTAT
Source organism: Wyeomyia smithii (assembly GCF_029784165.1). Classification (NCBI taxonomy): domain Eukaryota; kingdom Metazoa; phylum Arthropoda; class Insecta; order Diptera; family Culicidae; genus Wyeomyia; species Wyeomyia smithii. The sequence goes on from NC_073696.1 coordinate 63,923,913, forward strand.
GTCGGCGGTGGGATTCGAACCCAGGCGTCGAGCGTGGTTGGCAGAGACGTTACCAACCACACTAGGCCCCCGCTCTACTAGAAAACAATTGCTTCAATATAACTTTTTATAGTGACTTTCTATTGTTTTCTAATGTTCTACAATATTATTTGCCATAACAAAACAAACATTTTTTTTTTTCGAAGAAAAAAATTTTTTTTTCTCTTTTATTTAATTGGTAATTTACGATTTTTATTGAAATAATGCACTAATTTACTAAATAATTTCTATAAAATCTGCAAATGTTTGCAGACATTTCCATTTCTATATTAAAGTATGAATCAAATATCATTCAGTCAAGATATAGGCATTTGTCTCTCACTGTCCCTTGCATTCGAAAATATGTGCTTAAATATCGTTTATTATCTCTCTGGATCAACACAAGATATCGACTTCATTTCAATCACGTTTTCCGTTCAATACCAAAAGTAATCATGTATCCTTTTTCAAAAAAAATATCAATTTCCGGTGTAAATACTAAAAAACTTAAATAATATTACACCCAATATTACATTTTGGTTTCTAGATTATCCACAATCACAGTAAAACAAGGTTCAAAAATGTCTGGACGGTATTCTTTGTTATGTTTTAATCTTAAAAGGTCTGTTTTTTACGCGGTCCTATTTGGAATGCATCCCGCGCGTAAAAAAAGTATTTTAGGTTCCACCACGCTGTTTTTGCATGCTCCTCAGAGACATAAGTTTCGCTATGTCGCTTTTTCCACCAGTGTGAGAGCAGTTGTTTTCGCAGTGAAAAGTATTCTTCTACACGCCAGTGATTCTCTGAGCCTCTTGTCTTCATACAAAACCAAAAAGCAAAAAGACTGTGCGACTATCGCCGCTCTTTCGTCCAGAGAATTTTGTTCTCTCCGATACTGGTATAGCGATAGTGCCTTTTCGTGGTAATCGTACAGTACCACCCGCATACGTGCATTTTACTTTTAAATGAATTTCATTGTTGCCCGAGTTGAAAACCGAATATCTTGACTAACGACAATCGTATTTTTTTGAATTGTACCTAAATGTAATATCGCAAGTTTCCAACTCCAACGAAAATATTTAAGTACTTCAACTAACTGGTTGAAATGGTTTCAACAGTCGCGGAGTGTACGATCCAAAAAACATTGATAAGCAAGATTTAAATGGTTCATGTTGATTGTGAATTGTTACTGAATTTCCGCTAATGAATCTCTTGAATGCGGTCCTGTCTAAACTTGACTTTGATAGACTCAAGATCGCCTTTTTTTCTGGTCATTGAAGCAAAAAAAATAGATGTTTGTTACATGTTCAAACTATTGGAGCGAACTGTTCGAACAATGCACTGTTGAATCAATGTAGAAAAGGACAGCGAAAAACGAATGCGAAAGCGTGGGCTAGGAATTGCAGCAGAGCTTTGTTTGAAGTTGTACATCTGTTTTGAGAGAGATTATAGCATGTGATTTTCTAGTTAATTCAACTGTGTTGTTAAATTACAAATCTACTAAATCAACATTTATGTTGTAGTGAGAAAGAATTGAATACGATTGCCTGTTTTAAAAGAATAATATGTATAACCAAAAATTTATAACTACCAGGTATTTTCTTTTGTGAAATTTGAGAGGATTGAAAATATCCAAAAGAGAAATAATATAATAATCTTCAATTTCTTGAATTTGATTGGGCTGGAAAAATAAATATTTTGCTTTAAGATTATCAAATAGTTTATGACTTTTCAGCAAAAAAATTTCTAGTTAAATATACGCATTGTTTTCCTGTGGGTATGAAAATACAAATCCGAATTCTCTAATGCTTAAAATAATCTAGACAAAATTTATTGGCATAACTTGAAATCTATAGGCAAACAAGATTGCCTATACTTCATCGATCAAACTGGCTTCTATTTGGTAACCCAAATCGGATGACAAAATAGATCGAGTACTGATTTACATATCTGCAAAATGCCTACACAGGAAGGGTGGAGACGTATTCTCCACAAATAGAAACCTCTAACTTTCTATAGTTCTTATCCCGTTTTGTTTGCCTCAAGCGCGGCTCCCCATACAAGATGGCACGTGATTCAAAACAACCAAGGAGTATGAAATCCTGTCACATAGCTAAATATAAAACCATACTAGTGCGAAAACCGCATAAAAAATGTATGATGATTGATTAATCGGTTTTCGTTCGCCACCAGGATATTTTTTAAACTTCGTATTTTCTCTCATAGCGTCGCGAAGAATTATGAAAAGTGTACAACATCTATTTTATAACAACGTAATAAATTATTTCCATTTCTTTATTTGAAACTCAACGCGGCTGCTAATCGATGCTGAACGCCCTTAGCTGGTAAAAAGTCAGATGACCAAAATCAATACAATATTCTGTGAACGATTTTTTTGAAAAAAATTAAAAAATCCCTTTGCACAATCTAACATTACATTCAATTTACAGTTTTACTTTTTAATTTGCATATCTTATTTATTTATTTATTTATATATATATATATATATATATATATATATATATATATATATATATATATATATATATATATATATATATATATATATATATATATATATTAGTACATCTTCTAAGTCAATTGTCACACCTCTTTCACTCTAATCTCGTCATCTTCTATTGTCAGTGATAAATAAATTCATAGGCTTGTGCGTGTTTAGCACAGCAAAGAAACAGGCGTGAAAAAGCGAAGATTAAGCACACCCGAAAGTTTGTAGGTTGTTATCTGAAGCAGAGATATTCTGTACATTAATTTTCCAGACCCAAAGCGCCGAGGGCAGTTCTAGCAGAGCCAGAGAGTAAATAAATACGACATCGAATTGTGTGGCCCACTGGTGGAAGCGGGGAGCTGCCAGCGGCTATGCCGTCTCCGTTATTTATGTGTGAAGATACAACGGAAAACTCATCTCTGTCACATCGTCGTGGACATCTTGCTCCAGCTAAGCCGCTCATAGAAGACGCTCTTTGGAGTTCATCAATTTACACCAACTTCCTCCCGCACACATTGCTTATCTTCTAAATGGTGTAAAGCTGTGACCGTTCGGCACTATATTTTCAACATAAGTGCGTGTTAGTAGGCACGGTAGAATCATCTTTCAATAGGATTACACTGCGACTTAGCGTAACAAGCTTGTGGGGTCCGTCATCTTCAATGGATGGATTTCTGTCAACTAACTTTGATGTACGAAATGAAGCGAACTCCACTTTGATGTTCCCTGTTGTATTAAACAGTGTTATTTTGAAATCGTGTTTTTCTGGGCGTAGTTTTTTTTTCGTTAAATAAAAACTTCAATTTGTACCTCAACTTTCAAACTTTATCCTATAAAGATACAAGTTTTCATTCGCGTCACTGCCCCGTCCTACTTATCGTAATTCGTAGCGCATACCTAATCACTAATTCCCGGATTTCGGCTGTCGATAAATGTCTGTTTTGGTATGGCCGTGTCAAAACTGTATCATCAACGCAAACAAAAATGTACATTTACAACTTTACGGTCCCCATATTTGTGGGTCATAAACCAATCGAGACATGATACCTACGCACTCCACGCATGTGAGGAGGTACTTGAGCATGCAGCGCGCGGTGCATCGCATACGTGTCAGCCGACTCAGACGTCGTTTTTAGATATGTGCATAATACACAATCTACTTTCCCGTGTACAAAAACGGTTTCGAGGTCTCAAAATAGACTTTCGACTTGATTGTTTGGTATTAGGTTTTTAATGGCTCAATTTGTACCATTCAACCACGGTCGCCTCATCGTAGTACAAATCGCTTTATGACTGATACTGTTTCACGGTGAGTGGATTCGTGCATACAAGAGCGTGTGTCATGGTTTCGCTTATTCCGCTCGTGTACATCCGATGCATCACGAAAGCTATCGGAGTGCATAAAAGTCGAAGGGAGATAAAATTGGAGTACATCTGCACAAGTTTGCACTTTCTAGAATGGCTGAAAGTTTACGATCGGTTGTAAAATTTGGTGCGCAATATTGATACTACACAACTGACCTGAATTCCGTCAAAAGCAACGAAAGGTGAAACTATTCCTCAATCAATTTGAGAGAATGATAATACATATTTGAATTGGAAGTGAAGTTAAGCGTTTTGTTTTACTATAAAATACTTTACATCTTTCCGCTCTGGTGCATCTTACCTTGAATAAATATGTTCTACAAACAGTAACAACGCTCTCGAAAACACGTTCTTGCGGATACAAAACGTCCAGTTTTTTTTTTTTTTCAACATCAGAGCATATTTTATTTCAATTGATTTTGTCGATTTTTTTCATAACCTTGAGGATAGGATTTCCTTATTCTAAATGCCCAATGGAAAGCAATCTTCAAAATATTCAAATACAATATGAATAAATTGTGCACTATTTGAATTAATTTATTAGTCATTTCTGCAATGCATTATGAACAAAACATGATCATAACTAAAAGCGCATTCTTTAGTGTCTTCCCCATCCGAAGAATCCGGCTACGAGCTCAAAGAATTTGTCAACGTCAACGCCATAGTTGCGGAGCTTTTGGAACAGGGATTGAACATCCTTAGAGTTCTAGAAATAGAAAACCTAATTTGTATTATTTGTCCGACGAACAAATAAAATTATACTTACATTGTAGAAGTCCACAAACTCTTGGACATCAGTATGTTGCAGTTTTTCGAACAAAGCTTTGAACTCCGGACTGGTCTGAAGCTTTTCCTCGAACAATGCCTCTAATTTAGCCATGGGTAGGAGAGCATGCGCCTCTTCGAGGAATCCATTGAGTCCATCTGTTTTCACTGTAAATTAGATCATTATCGAACATTCTAAAAAATCAACAGTGAGTATAGCTTACCACTTGTGAAGATATGCATCGGCTTAACGTGGTGTAGTCCCAAAAAATCTGCGACATAATTCAGTGCGTCATAGACTGGTAGTCCAGCGTCTTCCAGGTAGTTCAGCAGATCCATAACTTCGTTGAGTGCGAAAAACTGATCTCAAACGGCAGAAAATTCTTTACCCTGCAGGTAAGCAAAAACATCCTGAACTTCCTTATCGTGCAAAAAGTAATCCAGTGCCAACTTTGTCAGCTCGTCGACCGGAACAAGTGCAAGAAAGTCTTCGAAATCCTCTTGGAGGCCTCGGGGAGCCGGAACCACGGTAGCACTGACCAGTGCCACCAACACGGTAAGACGGTTTCATGGTTGAATGTTTTACTGTCACAATTGATGTGAGCTGATGAACTGATAATAGATCAGTGAAGATCGCGAGTATTTATAGTTCTCGTGCAGCTGATAAAACACTTGAAAAGTTTAAAGTGGTAAACATCAATTGCGATTTATACCAGCGCTTGAAACCTCTTGAATATTATGTCAAACAACTACTGGATTACTATTACCAACTGACCTTATGTAACTGCTCGATAACTGTTATCAAGTGAAATACACTGTTGTCCCGTGGAGGGGGATCCTGGAAGTGAAATGGAGCAACAACTCAGACCTTAAAACTGTCTCTACCTTATATATGTTGAAACGAAATTTATTCAGCAAATAAATTTAAAATTTTACGCGATGATAAAGTTTAAAAGAAAAATGAGGAGAACTATAATGTAACTTTTGAAAAAAAAACTGACAAGGTGTCACATTTCATGCTTCCACCTGCCGTTAAAAGGGATATCATTTTAATTGTCTAAAACGAATACGATTACTATTAGCTTTCCGGTGCCGGACAAAACGCCATGGCTGACTGACAGGTAATTAGCTGCGTTTCAATGGCACCGCGCTTAACCGGTCGAACAGAGCAAATAAAGAGTTCATTAGTCTCATCAGACTCTGGCACGACTCCACACTGCAGCGGACGGTGTGTTGAAGTGCAAGGAATGAACGAAAACACGGAGAAGCAACTTCCGCTTGAGTTTGTAATCAAATTTGTGCACTAGTTTCCTAACAGGACGAAGGATGAAGTAAAAAAGTTAAACTTTTCATTCGAACACTTCATTGCCTTCGCTGGTTTACCGGATTGGTGAGTTAGGCGAAGAAATGATGAATGCCCATTAGAGAACAGTGGATCGAGCAACGAGAAGCCCGATTTACGTAAATAATACCAAAATAAAATAGAAATAAAATGTTTTGTTCATTTAGCTCGCTATGCCAAGACTAGACGGAAGATATTTTTTAACGTTACTAGAGAGTCATTCTAATTGAGTAAATAAGGTAATTAGAGAACATGTATGCATAACCTCTTCTTTATTCTGTACAACCTAATATCTCATACCTAAATTCCGAACATAGAAAATTAGTCAATTCCCATCTTACTTATCAAATCTGTATTAATTTTGATAACCAAAATCCTTATTTTGCCACATTACATAGGGAACTCAGTTCAGCCACTGTTGAAGAAACCAGACTTTTCCATAAACTAAGAAAAAAATTCCAGAATTAGGAGAGAGCAGCTATTTGTTGTAATGTTGGATACTCTAACCGATACATCCAACTCAGCGATGTTGTCTACAAGTAACAAGCTCGGAACAGCATTCCTTAAGAACTTACACTTCCGGTTTGTAAAATACATTCAGGTGTGCAGAAGTGGCGACAACACTGATTCTTGCTTTTGATTGGCTTCCAGAAGCAAGCAGATTGACCGACGTTTTTTGTTTAATCGTGTGGAATCTCAAAATTGAACTATTAAAAAGTTTTTAACACAATCCGAGCTGCATTATAGCTACAACAGCTTTACAACATGCAAAATTGCGGCTGTATTAATCATCTGTGAGTTCCAGTTTAACCTTGAATCCACGCAAAACTTTTGACGTATCCCAGGATGAAACGAAAACCGTATTTTTCCTTAGAACACATATTATGCTAGATACTTAAAAAGAATAACTTAACAAACAAACTCGTTAACCAAATTGCTAACGCGGTTGCCAACTTTCACAGTACAGTACAGTAAATATTTTGAAACTCAGCTTGGAAAATAGCTTCAATTGATGGGTTAACACTGATGCTCACCATTTTTTTTTTTGCATCTTATAGCATTTTTTCTCAGCTTTCCAATGCTGGTCTCAGATCGAAAATCGGTAGTTGCGAACACGGTCAAAATTGCATTTTTCTGATATAATCCAAGATGACGACCAAATTCAAGATGGCGGCCTAAATTCTGATCACTTCAAATGAAAGCCCTATCATTCTTCTCTACAGAAAAGTGCTTCTTGTAGTACTTTACATTACAAATTCTAGAGATATAGCTCAAATAATACATCAAGGATTGCTAAAATTTCAACTTTTCTGAAAACTGGTGACCAAGGGGTCAACAAATTCGATCAAACAAAAATGGCATTATCATTTTTTCTTTATTTCTAATAACTATGTGCATTTATATCAAATTTGAAAGACCTTGTGCACCTAGTGGCCTAGTTTCAGCGAGAATTGCTCAAATACAAAAACTGCTCCACCCCACAAATTCATGGGCAAATTCTTTTCACTCAACATCAGGCATGGGGAAACCACAGCACTCGAAAGCGCATGTGGCCCATCTGCTATCAAACACACCACGCAGGGCATTTCGTATTACCCTTCGACGCGAGCTCAAGACAAAACACTGGAGAGCCATTCGTAAACACGCCAACCGAGGGTTTTTAACTTCGGCACATGAGGCAACTGAGAGCTTGCAGTTTCGGGGAACACACAAGCATTAGTCGCCACGAAGAGCGTTACAATGGAATAATAATGGATAGTTGGATGTTAGCCATCGCATACAACCACCTGCAATATTTTTTTCATATGTACTTTTGAAAAAATGAAGCGTTTGAGAAAACACGTGTAGGCAGGGCTCACGGAGTTTAGAACACTCGGGCCTGTGTTTGCCGAATCTTTCAAAGGGCTGTTTTATCTAGAACACTGCGGGTTTTTCGTTTTGTATACGCACTGAAGGGCAATCTAAATACCCTCCGTGGCATCGCTCGAAACACACACGCGGTGGTGTGGTGGTTTTAGACATGCCTTGTTTTATTTAAAAAAGTGTAATTCATTCCCACACTCACCCCATTTTGTTGTGTCATTTTAATTTCTCTCCTAATACAGAATTTCTGGAAATTACTCCCATAATACTGGTTCGAATCCCACCTGCTTAACTATATTTCTCGTAGTTCCTACTAGGGTAGATGATCCAATAGTTGTGGTAGCACCAATAGTTGCGGCATCGCTTTTAAATTCATCTTTTAAACTAATTAGAACCGAATTGCTTATACTACATGTTGAAGAAATAATAGATTAAACATAAGTACATATGTTACTACAACAATATATACTGAAAATATCCAAATTACTGATAAATACTGTATTTTTCAGAAACTTACCCGGAAGGCACCACTCACTACCCATTTTCTTATTTTGTCCACGATTGTTTTAAGATATGTGTGTGGTTTTAGTACGATTATTACTCATATATTTATTTTCCAAGATAACAGTTTATTATGGAAACTGTTGCACAGGTGAAGTTCGTTAATAGATGATCATATTATTTATAAATTACTTCCTCCACTATTGGATCACAGGATACACTATGCTCTTATAGTTGCGGTATGTTTCACAATTCTGATTTACGTTTATCAGAACATATGTATGTGGGAATACTTGTGTATATTAGGGACAAGCAGGTACTAGGGGACATACCTAAATGATGTAACTTATTACTATTTAATTTTTGAACCCCACCTTCCCCTGCCTCCGTGTATTTACCGATACTTCATACATAATCGGCCACAAAAGCTATCGCTCTCACCCCTAAAATGCTGTATTATGCATTTATGACCTCTTAATCGATGCTTACCCACTGCTTTTAGTCTTGTTATTCTTTTAACGAGCCTTTCACAGCTTCAGTCGCTCTTTTAGTAAACACTAACGTCAAAAATGTAAGCGCAAACATGGTACGAAACAGAGGTAATAAACTCTAACTTCCAGTGTTCAGAAGTCACCATTTGTGAAAAAAAAAATTCTTAATATATATTTCAAAATGAGCGCCATTGGTCTTTCTCTTCATCCAATTTCAGCCCTTTTCAAATGTTAGTCTAAAGACATTTTATAAAAAGTATGCAAAATTTGTTTTATTTTGATAAAACCTACATACTAGCGGGGGCCTAGTGTGGTTGGTAACGTCTCCGCCAACCACGCTCGACGCCTGGGTTCGAATTCCACCGCCGACATAGGTGTCGATGGTTGTGAGGTGGCGTGATCCACTCACAACCAGCCCAACGGAACTCTAGATTCAATCCTAGCCGACACCGGGAGATTTTCTGAGGCGAAAAATCTCTAGGATCACGCCTTCCATCGCATGAGGAAGTAAAGCCGTTGGCGCCGGCCCGTTAATAAACGGGTCGTGAGTTAGGGTCCTGGGTGTGGAGTCGCCTCCCTGGGCGTCGGTGATTGGCCACAACAGTGACGGAACTAGACCGACGGAAAATAAGCGAGAATAAAAAAAAAAAAAACCTACATACCCTCACTGAATTTTGCCAACATCTGACCTAATTGGCGCAAAATCCGTCTCTTAGTTAACTTCGTGCATTTTTGTATTTACTTGCAAACCGACTTGTCAACCTATTAAAAACAATATGATAAATAGTAAAACAATCAAAAACCACTTCAAGCGAGGCTAATACCTTCATTTAACCAAGCAAACACGAATGTTTTATATACCGCAACTACAGGAACACCCATTCACAACTATAGGAACTCTACCGCATCTTTTGGAACAAAAGCGTGCAACTTATTTTAGTTTATTTAAACTCTCAAAGCGGGTTCAAAGTCAATTATAAGGTGCAAAATTATCAAATAGAACCCATTTCAACAGAAAACATTGAAACGGACCAGCTAGATTCGTTTTTCTTAGCCAAAACATGGCTAAACATGCATAACTCGTGCTTAGCTCCTCCACTATTGGGTCATTTACCCTATCATATTTCTCATTCATTTTAATTTTCTATCTTCATCGCTACATTTACTCCTTAAAACCAATAGCATAACTTTGCTTATAATTAAAACAAAAAAAATATCATTTATTTTCTTCGGTTTTACTTTTAACTTTCATCACTTCTCTCTTCCGTCCTACCAGGACTTCTCCATCTTTAGCTGTTGAAATATTAACCGGATCCACAACTCAGCAGTCCTTCATGACTGCGAAGGTGAAACGGGACGTGGTCGCGATCAACTCGAATTTTGCAATCTAATTTTTTCTTGATTCATGAAGACTGCGTACATGAAACTTTGATCAATTGTTTTCACAATTGTTGCATGCCTGAAGTAGCAATTTGAGTGCTGTTTATTTAGTGGAAGCCGAATTTTTTACAATCAAAATACAGAAGTAAAAAGAACTCTAACCTCAAAATTGTATAGGAAAAGGCCATAATCCCGTTTCACCTTAATCCACGATCAGGGAGATCACCTTGCTGGTCAACGCTAACGGCTGCTTCAACCAAGCCACGCTTAGTCGTGAATTTCTCCCGTCGATTTTACTGAGACAATATCATTCACAGGAATCGACGAGCTGGATGTCGTGCAGTTACGTTCCGATGGAACTTGTTCCCTCTCAGAGACACTGGTAAAATTTGCCGAACCTCTGTTCAGCATGCGATAGCATTTCGCCTTGGTGTTGCCTACTTTACATTCATAGCACGCCCGGATCTCCTTCCTCTTCTTTTCCCTGGCCTGGTGGTTGGCAGGTCGATGAGCAGCCATCGCTTACTCTCCTCAGCGTCCAAGAATAGGCCCCGGATGTAGCCCAGTGACATGAAGGCCAGTTCAGCCTGACGCATCGCCGTAATGGCTCTAGAACGGTGATGCATCCGTCGTCCTTAACAGTGATGGTAGTTCTTCCTCCAGTACTCGACTATTTTCATTACCTTCAGTGTCTGGAAACAGTCCAAACAATTTCAACCCTGCGGACTTCTGGTGCCTCCCGGTTTTTAGATCTCCGCCAAGACCAAAAACAAAACAAAGACCTAGTAGTAGGAGTACTGCCTAGATTTGCACTCAGTAATGCATATTATCTCCAGGGTTTCAAAAAATACTATGTGTTACGAACTCTAGGAGAATTATGTTTCTGGGCCCATAATCGGTGAATCGAAATACCAAACTAATAACACCTTTAGTTCTGTCTGATTCCCGTGGTTCTATGGTTAGCGATGTAGGTCGACCAGCTCTCCCACACGGTTGTGATATCGAGTTCGATTCCCGATCAGGTTCAGAATATTTTCGAGCTGGAAATTTTCTCGACACAGCACTGGCGCACGGTGTGTCGTTGTACTTACCCTGCAACATACAAGATGTGCCAAAAACAATACCGATTACGAATCTAGTTGATCGAGACCGCATTAGCCTTCCAGGCTAGCGTGCGATATTGTTTTTCTGTCTCATTCCAAAAGACAACTTTACTCTTTACAACCTGGTAGAAGAGAACTGTATAAAATCATTTTGCACTGCGTCATTTCTAGGCGACATTGAACGTGTAGGATAATTGTAGGATTCATATAATATATGTGTATGACGAAGCTATTTTTGATGCAAATTACCATTGCTACCTAAAAAGTTCGTGGCCAAAACGCACCACAGCGAAGACCGATATGTCCCAATGCTAAAATCGAAACGTTGGGAATCTTAGAAGTAAAATCAAAAACAATGGAACATAACCTACGTTGTTAAGCAATCTTCTGCGATGCTTCATAGTGCTTTCTTCTCCAATTAAAATTTTGCTCTTTTTTAAATAAACGCTGCAAGTTAGTGATATAAATTGAAATATTCATAGTATTTTAAATTCTAAAAGTTTTAGAGTTAGAGGAAACACAGTTTTTTGTATTATTTGCAGGTCAATTAACCATGAAATCTAATAAAAAAATTCGTGAATGATTGCATGTCGAATAGAGCCACAGACCTACAATCCTACAGACGCACTTTCCATATGAGAACAGGGAACAGAATATGGTCTGTTAGCGATTGTTGCACTAAAACAAAATATAACTGTTTCGAGAGCCTTCACACATTTCTGTACACTCCTTTACAACGGATGGTGCAGAAATTGATGATTGAATAGAATACATTCTGACTCTCGGAAAGCAACTCCTATCACTACCTACACGTGGTACCCAGAATAGGAGCAACCAAAGAAAGATCGGTGAACCGGTGGGAACTTGGTCGTGTGCCGATAAGGAATGGGAAACTGTTCTCGGAGGAGGGCAGCTTGCCTGAACGTCTGTTCTCGATGTTAGGGGCGGCTCATACAGCACCTGATCCGGAGCGGACGACTGAATTATGAAATGTGGTGTCTCGCCAGCTACACTCAAGACGGCAGCACCGTCGCGAAACTAGGCATATGCAGCCCTAGTATGGCTGCATGCCGAAAATTAAAAATACTACGAACAATCGAGAACTGAATACGAACCAGATCAATTGGCAACGACCTAGGCGACGAAATAAGGACGACGACCCAGGATGACCAAATCTTCTCAATTCGACCGATCTTATAAAAATGTCGCGAGTAGAACGTGCCCACACATACCATCTTCGTCGTCCTCACGGCGGCCTATACTACAGTCGATCGAGAACAGCTATGCAGATCATGCACGACAACGGATTTTCGGATAAACTGACTTGATTATTCAAGGCCACCATAGCGCAAGGGATGTGCTACGTGCGTATTCCGGGGATACTCTCGAGCCCTTTTTAAACGCGACAAGGTGATGAACTTTCCAATTTGCTGTTGAACATCGCCCTTGAGGGTGTGATACGGAGGGCGGGCATCAACACTTGGGGCACGATTTTCACAAGGTCTGTTCAACTTCAGAGCCTCGCGGATGATTTTGACCGACATCATAAAACGTAACTTTGCGATGGAGGAGGAAACTTACGCCCGACTATAAGCCGAAGTCGAACGAATCGGACTGTTAGTAAATGCGTCGAATACAAAATACATGCGAGCGAGAGGCTTCAAGGAGAACAACATCAGCCTCCCAACTCAAGTCTCTGTAGATGTCGATGAGCTTGAAGTGGTCCACGAGCTCGTGTGTTTGGAGTCACTGGTGACCGCCAACAATAACACCAGCAAAGAAATCCAGAGACGCATCCAGGCTGGAAATCGTGCCTACTTTTTACTTCGGAAACACTTCGGTCGAGTAGAGTGCGACGACGCACGAAGTTGACGCTGTACAAAACCCTGATAAGACCGGTAGTCCTCTACGGAATCGAGACTACAACGCTTCTCGCGGAGGATCTTAACGCCCTTGGAGTTTTCGAACGGAAGGTGCTGCGGACTATCTACGATGGAATACAGACGGACGACGGAGAAAAGCGATGGCGCATAAACCACGAGCTGCACGCGCGACTTGGAGTGAACCCTATTGCACACCCGGCCGGTCATGTCGTAAGGATGCTGGACGACGACCCTGTGAAATCATTTCTTTTCAGCAACCCTGCCGGCACCGGAAATAGAGGGGTGCAGCATGGACGATGGCTCGACCAGATCGAAGGAGACTTGCAGCCTACAAGTTGCAAGTTGCAGGTGATGAGACGCCTGGGGAACTGGCGAAACACAGTCCAAAACCAAGCAACATGGCGACAACTTCTTGATAAAGCACGAGCCGCCACGGCTCTTGTCTGATTGGTGGTACCAGTTATGGTTATATCGCATAGGCACAATGGTACCAGTTTTGGCAATCCTCCAATTAAACTCTATAGGCCATGACTGATTCATGCCATAACTGGCACATATTTTAAGTATTGCCATAACTGGTACGCTTTCCCTAGGTGTATACGAGAAAAACAAAGAAATTCATCCCCTATATCTATATCTAAATATTGTACATGGCAGAGTTGCCGAAGTTCCAGTGTAAACTGGATTCCTCCAGTTTTTTTCAAGTGATCCAGTCAAACAGTTTATTTCCAAAATCTTCCAGTTTTTCAGATATTTGCCAGTTTTATCCAGTTTTTTATTCACTCAAGCTTCGATTGGTTTTCGGAAATATTTTTGAAACGTAAATTTTGTAGATTGATAAATTATTATAACAATTCTTAACAGCATTTTCAATATACTATCTTCTCGCACGAATCACGGTCAAATAAAAGACTGCATTAGATGGTTGAGATAAAACCAAACAAATTGATTTTAATAGACCATGAAAAAATCTTTTTATTTTCTGTTGCGTAGCAGATAAAAAAATGTTGGAGGAACTAGATACCAAGAGATAGCGAAGTCAGAAATAATTGAAATTTAAACTTCACTGATGTAACGGGAGGAAATGTTGAAATGTTAATACTTCTGTTAAAGATAAAAGTAAATGAAAAAGCTCTATTTTCTTAATTTTGAGATAGATTGATTGCGTAATTTTAAATTTTGCTGCTGTTAGAGGAAACTTTTTAGTCCATAATTTTAACAAAATGTAAGTCCAAAACAAAACAGTTCTGATTAAAATGAGTATTCTTTTGCGAAGAGTTATCCCTTTAGATGCTGTTGATTCTTTCGTGCTTCATCAGGGTGGTTCATCATAATTAGGGTGGTGCAGAAATTAATAATTTTATAGGGAATATTCTGATTCCCGAAATGAAGACTTGAAAAAAATAGAGAATTTTCGGTGCAAAGCAATATGCATCTTGAGATTCAATGAAATATTCCATTCACGTGAATGAAACAGTTTTCAAATTTATAGTGAGAAAAATTAAATTCAGTTTCCAACTTCTGAAATTCATTAAAAAGGCAAAATTTTTTTGAACTGATCAAGGAACTGATATTCCAAAACCAAGGTCTTAAATGATTGGTAACTGGAAATGTTTCTAGGTGTAGTTTTCTTATTTTTCCAGGTATATTTACTAAACAAACATAGATATTTCCTCCTAAATTTTTATATTTCAAATTCTGGTTCGTCAGGTTCTTTTCCAAATTTCTCTAAAATGTTTGGCAATCGTAAAACTGGAAATTTCTAATTTGTTTCTCATATCTATTTTAGAACTGATACAGGTAGATTGCTCTGTTGTTAATTTGATCAAAATAACACGTCAATCATCAAATGTTATTTGAAGAATCTTCAGTTAAACAAACATCATTTTAAAGCCTCTAAATGTATTTGAATTTTAAGTGTCAAGTTCTATTTTAATTGAACCTCTTGAGCTTCTATTCTTCTTCCTGTACATGCTTCCAGTATTCCGTCAAGTGCGTTTCATTACGATAACAATAATCCACAAATGGTGCACTCAAGATTGTTCAAGTACCGATCTGCCGCTCATAGCAAGTCCGTCCCATTTGCGTTTTGGTGCTGACGAGAAAACAGCAATTGAAAATCGTAACGCTTTGGGTGAAATTTGGCACTCAAATGCTTTTTCAATCAAGACCATCAACAGAATTTAGTACTGCAATGACAATCTAACACTTCTACATCATAAAACTCGTATAAACACCGAAATTTGACTAAAATTTGTTGAAAATCATAAGCTGGGACTCACATGCGATTACTTTTACGGTACGTAGCCAGAATGATAGCAAGTCAGACCCATAGCCGGCTACGACCGGTGATGAAAAACAAACTACTGCAAATCAATGGCGGTGCTATAGCTTGCGTTTGGAATGAATCCATCGCTGGTCAATTCATAAATGACCTTCTCTCGTGCCTTATTAAACAAGTTTTTGTGAGAAGCATAACATAATGTACCAACTGCGCCGCTCAGAATAAAATTAGATTTTGTTTTTACATTTGATACTACTGATAAATTCGAAATCAGTGTAGGTAACTTATTCTAAATTTTCCTGAGAGCGGTCACACGTTCGTGACGGCGGACAGCTTCGACGTAGCAGTGGAAGCAAATATGAAAGAACAAATATAGCTTAGGAAAATGTTTGCTCCGTTAAATAACAGTTAAGTAGCGTACCGAAGTATTTGATATAACTAACAAATTCTTCAAAACGAAATTCACGACAATAATGTTACAATTCTGGCCCACGTCTTTACATAAAATACGGATAAAATACGAAAAGTAGTATTTACTCAAGAATGCTACAACTAACAATACAGTGACACACCTGAAGCGTTCATTGTCAACAACCAACAGCTGAAAGAAGCTACAGGTGAAAACTTTGTCTTGATGAAAACATTGTACTATCAGCTAGAGCCACACGATGTAGATCGTGTAAAATTCAATCAAACCTCCTATCGAATATCACTTGGTACATCCAATTCTAAACCTGAAGACCATAAGTTGTGGTAAATATCACATTTTTCATAATCATTATTGGCTGTGGGTTTAAATTGCGAAGATTTTTGCAATGGGACCGACTTGCGATCACTTTTGCTATGGGACAAACCGACTTGCTATTTTTTTCATAGTTCCTCAGAACGAAGAATTCAAAAATATTTGTTCTATCGAAAGTAGACATAAAAAGGAATTGATTCCATAAATAAACTCAAAATTGACAAAAATGCAATTGGGACGGACTTGCCATGAGCGGCAGCGATATAAAAATAAGTTAATCTCACCAAAATTTCAAGTGTTTTGTCAGCTGTACCTGAACTATAAATACTAACGTTCTTCACTAATCTATTATCAGTTCGTCAACCCGCTTCAACTGTGATTGTCAACAGTAAAACAGTTCAACCATGAAATCAATCCTATTCCTCACCGCTTTGGTGGCACTTGTCAGTGCTACCGTGGTTCCGGCTCCCCGTGGCCTCAAAGAAGACTTTGAAGACTTTCTTGCCCTGGCTCCGGTCGACGAGCTGACAAAGTTGGCACTGGATCACTACTTGCACGATAAGGAAGTTCAGGATGTTTTCGCTTACCTGCAGGGTAAAGAATTTTCAACCGTTTGGGATCAGTTTTTCGCACTCAACGAAGTTAAGGATCTACTAAACTACCTGGAGGATGCCGGACTGCCAGTCTATGACGCGCTGAATTATGTCGCCGACTTTTTGGGATTGCACCACGTTAAGCCGATGCATATTTTCAGAAGTGGTTAGTTTTTTCATTTTTGAATTTGTAGAATATCTGATTATAATCGAATTTTTAGTGAAAACTGGCGGACTCAACGGATTCCTCGAAGAAGCGCATGCTTTGCTGCCCACGGACAAATTAGAGGCATTGTTCGAGGAAAAGCTACAGACCAGCCCAGAGTTCAAAGCTTTGTTCGAAAAACTGCAGCATACTGATTTCCATGCGCTGGTGGACTTCTACAATGTGAGTGAAATTTTAATTATTCGATGAACATTTCACGAAACTTTGGTATTATTTTTACAGAACTCTAAGGAAGTTCAATCTCTGTTCCAAAAGCTCCGCGAGCACGGCGTTGACGTTGACAAGTTTGTTGAGCTTGTAGCCGCATTTTTCGGATGGGGAAGATTTTTGTGAACGTGTCACTGACTAATTTTCCGCTTTGATTTGTAAATAATGTTCATTAAAATAAATGATCATAAATATGGTACAAACAATACTTAGCGGCGTAAAGACTATCATTTCTATCAAAAGCTATAAAATAAAATTGGGTTTTGTAAAACAAACAAAATTCGGTTGCGCCACATTCGATTCCCATCCCACGAACATTCCATCCAGTTGCATCAGAAGCCGAAATTACTTTCCATATTTCCGTGACAATTCCATTAAAATGCACTTTCGGTGTATTTGAAACCAGAGCCAAATATTTACACTGAATGCAGGTTTACGCCTTCAACAAACAACTTCATTACCGAAAAACGTGAACTGACTCGATCAAATATCATCCGACTGCGGTAGTACCAGTATGTGAGTTTACATACGCGGAACATTTCAAAGAAAACTCCCGATTGTAAATCCGAATGGGTGTATGTAAACACGTATGCATCGCAAACAAAAGTACGCGGACCACATTTGGAATGGATGGGAGATCGTATTCCGCCTGTCTTGGTCCGAGATGGACTTCCACAACATAAACAAACGGCGGCGGTTTTAAATTTCAGTCTATTTTGAAGCTTTTTTTGTTGTTGTATAATGAAGACAAGCACAGTGAACCAATTAAACAGGCCAGTAACCCAGTGATGATGTCTATTTTTTATGTTTGCATTGAAGGATCCTTCCGGTTAACTGCTGCTGGAATCACTCAGTATATAATGTTACATTTAATTCGGCAGGTAGCTGGTGGACAGGGTAGACCAAATAGAGGTCAAGCCTACTTAATCATGAAAATCATATAATTGAAAATATTTACACTGCCCAGAAGTCCCCAACCGCTTTAATATTAAAACATAGAATACTTTCCCGTTTGTGGTTTGTTTAGGACTATAACAAATAATTAAATATGGTTCTACTCACAAATGCTTCGCCAGTCATATCCCATTCAGAAAGTTGCTCAACTAGACCACGACCATCCAATCAATTATCAGAAACGTTTCTATTGCTATTTAATGTTCGACCCTTGCTAAACATGAATCATGGCAAATCAGATAAGAACGAAACTCTCCTCCAGACACAAAGATGACAAAGGTATAACTAAATTGCCACTCGGTTAGTCAACTGTCCCCACGCAGTCCCAGGAGTACCATACAGGTAAAGTGTCCTTTTCATGTGTCTCGCAATGCTTCCCAAAACCGAATACATTTTTATTGCCGCAAATAAATATTATAGGCCTGCGAAAACGCTCAAACCAGCGGAAGCATTGTGATTACACAGCAACGAAGCGCAACCTCTCTGCTCCCTCTTGCTGTGATTTTACAGTCCATCTGGGACCCTTCAAAGCCTAAGTGGTCTCCCGTGCTGGTGGACGGAGAACCGTGAAATATGACGGCATACCGGGTAGCCATGATTTGTCACTGATTAAAAATGGGCGCCACCCTCCCAGCCCAAAACAGCGCGCAACCATGAAAAATTGCGCTGGATTGTTTACTTTTCATCAGCGGGGAATTGAACTTTTCTTTCTGTCCATCCGCTGGCCATTTGCCTTTGCTGGCGGACCTGTCGGATTTTCTGATTTGTTTGTTGTGGAAATAAGGAAAAAAAAGTCCGGGATCAAAAGTACGCCGTCGTATGATCTGGAATGTTTGAAAGATTAATAGCACCAGCCACCGGACAGTTTACCGCTGCAGGGGTGGAAGGCGTATCTGAACATATATATCTAAATAAAGGAATTTGCTTCTGCATTCGTATGGTTTGTATTTACGTAATAAGTTGGGCGCCCAAGGAAACAGACAGCTGTCTTGCAATCGTTGTATTGATCAATAGAAACAGTGCCAGTGGTGTGAAATATGTTACAACACACAGTTTGTAATTACAAACTTCAAAAGACATTTACATTAACCACTTTTTTGCTCCATTTTTTTCCAGAGTTGCACTCTAACAATATATTATGCAACCTTTTTCTAATCATATAGAACATGGAATCTTTGAAATTTTCAGTGGAATTCCAGTTGATTTGCCTTATTAGTGATCTCTTTGAATTCATTTGCGAAAAGATGTATTTTCAACAACTTTAGGCCAAATTTTAGCCCTCGTTTCCTATACCTTAGCTATTTTTGGTCCAAGGAGTGCATTTTTAAGGATTTGTCACGGAAATATGGTCTAATGCAACTGGATGGAATGTTCGTGGGATTGGAATTAAATGAAGCGCAACCGAATTTTGTTTGCTTTATGAAACCCAATTTTATTTTATAGTTTTTGATAAAAATAATAGTTCTTACGCTGCTAATATTTGAATGTACCATGTCAATGACCATTTATGTTATTGACATTATTTACAAATCAAAGCTTTTTCTCATTTCATTTTTTTTTTGTTTACATAACTGTTCTTCAGATCTAAACCAAGTTAGAAACTATTTTTTGATACGGATCGCCAACAATGTTTTAGAAGTTTTCTGTTTTTGTGTTTCCTGGCGTTCAAACCGAATATTAGCTGCTTTACGCCTAATTTAGAATCATTTTCTACTGTCGCGTTTTCTAACCCTTGAAGGTTTAAACTCAAATTTGGTTGTTTTCACTTTAAAATGGTACTTTACAAATTTTTGGTATCATTTTAGGATTTATTTGAAAAGTGTGTTTCACCGAACCATGTCTTAATCTAAAAACAGTTTTTATGGTCAGATTTAATGCCCTTCAAAGAAGCGTTTTCAAGCAAATTGGAGCCAGGCATGAGATCATGTTCGGAGTTTTAGACACGTATTTTGGTTAAATGTTGGTTTTTCTGATGTAAGATTGTTAACAAGTTCGTAATTCTGTTATATTTTTTATCAAATATTTTTTCGCATATCGAACCGTAGCGTAGGAGAAAACCGTACAGAATGCACCAGCAGCGGGGTAAGAAGGCCCATGCTATTAATTCCCTAAAATACTCACACATGGCGCCTTAAAAAATGAATTTCTGAATTTTTCTTATATAAACCCAGTTTTCCTACAGTTCTTATATGAAAAAAGTGAGCCATAATGATTAAAATACTTGAAAAACTGTAAAATTGTCTGTGACAGTTTCTGATAGAGGGTGTAAAATAAAAATCTAAACATCGAGAACGTCACGAACATTTTCAAATGCTTATAACTCGCTCAGTTTTCCACGGATTCTTTATTCTTGCGGTAATCGACTGGAAATTTAGTTGCGCGTTCACCAAAATTGTACTTTTTGAAAATGTAGAGTCCGATGTTGAACGCAGATTCCGAGCAATCAGAGCTGATAATAAAGCCATATATCATCTAATGTGGGTATTTTTGGAACCAGAATGATGCCCAATAACCGGGAATCAACTACAGACGCTATTTTAACGTTCAAGATCGTGAAAATAGCGTAGTATGGTCGATTACCAAATATTTTGGGTGTTTCCAGTGTAAAATCAATTCCTAGATGTCATTTCAAAGTTCAAGATGATGACTCGTAGAAAACACCAAGAAATGTCTGAATACCACCGATAAATGAGGCCGCGAATCAACCCCAGATATCATTTGGAATCTTTTCAAAGCCACCACATTATTTCCAGAGAGTTATTAAACGTAGCTAAATAAGTATAAACGTCGCTAGTAGTGAAAGTTGATAGATAAAAATGTTGTAACGAGTGACAACTAAAAATTTGGATTTTTCTCTTATGCTGTCAAAAAAAATAATGCACTAGAACAAAACCTGATTCATTGCACTCGAAGATACATGCATTATAAACCAAATAAATTGAAGAATATTTGAGAAAGACCCAGAACCGGCTGTTCGATAAAGCTTTGTCAGGATGCATCTCTTGATTCTACCAATCAATGCAGTGTCTTGCTCTCCAGTTGTTTTTGTACACTAAGGAACTCAAAATTCTGAAGTAATCTTCGATTGGGCGACATTGAGATAGATTCTTTGGGTTGCGTATTTGAGGTACAAGTAGTGCCGAGTGGTTTTCAGGAACGAGGTATACTTCTTGATTGATAATAATCAAACCACTAAAAATGAACCACGATTTAGGGGCCGTTCAATAATTACGTAAGCATATTTTTTCATTTTATCAACCTCCCTCCCTTCCTTTGATTTTTGATGGCCAGTCCCACACTACCTTCCTGGCGTATTATTGTTGAGATTTGTAGGAAATTATGCACTGTCCAAGCCGGAAGATTTTCACTTTCAAAATAGTGTACCATGAACTTTTTGCCAAAATGTTTGTGCAGTTCAGTTAAAATTATTCAATGCGCTTGCGCAACACTTCCTGTTTCGACGCCATTCTGAACAGACTTTTGCAAATGTGTCACATCTACTGTACACCACACATAGTAAACCACCGTATTGATGTGGACAACCTCAACACAGCATATGCGGGGATCTTACACAAACTTAAAAGCCTGCATGAAGATGGTATAACAGTTAACTGAGCAGAAACACAAGTTGAAACTGCTACACTACTCCGACAGTGAAAATAAATTCCTCCCACCACCAAACTTATAAACGTAAGCATTAATGTGTCCATGTTTAGGCTAGTTTTTTTTCATGTTGTTTCAAATTGATCAGATTGTCTAAAGATAAAAATTTAAAAATTAATTACTAGTGGCTTTTAGATGCAATCGCCTGACGTAGTCCGATAATTCTCATTGTAAGTCGAGGGAAAAAGTTTTGTAATATGTAAAGTCATTAATAAATTACTCCTTTAAACAGTTTCCCCTGATGAAGGCACCAATAAGTGCTGAATCGTTGGGACGAATGACAATAACTTCGTTCTAAATTCTGAGATGAATGACTGTTAAGCCGAAATCCCAATTATCAAAAAATATTGGTATGAAGAGCAGAGAGAGTGTTTTCATCAAATATTCTCTTTTCTTTCTAAGCGTGCTTTTTGATGCAAAAAATATTCCATAAAATAAATCGAAATAAATGGTGACACATGGGCAGTAAGAAAGTGTTCTAAATGTAACGATGTGTCCAGTGGTGGGCATCGCTAACCTAAGCCTTAGCGGCACTAACTTAAAAAGTTAGCTCGCTAAACGCTAAACAATAAACCGATAAACACAATTTAGTGATTTTACCGCTAATTAAAGAAATGCGACTTAAAGAAATACTAACGCTTGATCCCTGTAGATTACTCTCAGATGCTTCTCTTTTTTTTAGTGAGAATCATACCGTTCATAGTTTTGACTCGCAGCCAGCGCAGGAGGTGTTCAACTCGATACTGACTGTTGATGATTTAAACTGTTCCGTAGGTTCGGTAAGAGTTCACCAACGAACAAAGCACTCGCTGAAAATTCGAAAGATTTATATGTTTCTTGCGTTAAGGAGTTATATCTACCAAATGCTCAAAAAAGCAAGGCTTTTTTCATGATTTTTTTACACTACACCACCAACAACCAAAACAAAATTTTTTTCATTATCTACATAAGTGTCGCTAGTGAAGTACACTTGATTATATTTTTAGAATTTTTCTTCACAAAATGGCAACGGTTTGAAGAAAAAAATTCATTTTCGACAAAAAAAAACGACTTAAATTGTTCATAACTTTTGTTGTTGTTAATCAATCGCTAAAATCGTGTGTACTTCACTAGATAATTTAATGAAGAAGTTACAGTTAAAGTTTCAAGTCAATCGGATGTAAACTTTTTCAGTTCTACTGCTCGCCGTTTATGAAAACATGGTTTTGAGAAAAAACGCGATTCAAGTTTCAAAATGCTATGAATCTTAAAAATCGCAATAACAAAGCCCCAAATAATTTTTTACCTTCAGTCAGCTATCCCTGCGCCGTAAAATTGTCCTTCCTCGGTTTTATTTTCCTCTTCTTCCTTTTTATCTCTGATGTATGGCTGCGCCTAGCCTCTTTCGCGATGTCGGGCATGCGATGCTTAGCGACTTTGACACCGTGGCGCCCGATCCCACGCAAAACTCAAACTTGTCACTCATATTTAAGTACTTTTGAATATAACTTACAGTTAAAAAGTATAGAAAAACTCAAAAAAAGAATGTACACGACGAGAACGGCTGATCGACTAAACAAAGGAAATTGTGGGTAAACACGTTCTGTAGAGACGCTGTAACGGTCGAAATTTGATGCAGAGACCTCTATACTTTAAATTTGAAACACGATAACGATCGTAGGTAACTTCTGCTAGTTTACAAAGCCTCTAAATAAAAAGAAAAACGAGCATCGCCAAATTAAACGAAAAATGTGATTTTGGAGTATAAAAGTTGTTCGGTAAAAATTGATTTAAACGAACATTGAGTTTATATCTGTACTTGGGCGATGTTGATTTTGATTCTTGGAAAGTTTTAGCATTATTTAGGCCAATAAAAATAAATGGCGAAAAAAAAAATTTTGGTAGGTATAACCCCTTCATCTGAATATTATTCTGAAGACTTACATTGCGTGTTCTCCAATTTTGAATTAGCTGGAGCAGCTTAAAAATTTTTTTGTATGGCGTACAAAAAAATTGACTTTTTTGCATACTTAAAGTTCACGTAAATACCGTTGTCGGAAACGTCAACGGTATTTAGCCGCACTAACACTAACAAATTCAAAACACACTAAAACCAACACGCTGAAACTATTCACATTCTAATCTCGGCGATTTTACGTGAATCGTACGTGAATTTTAGGTGAAAGTTACTTATTTCACGTAAAATGGCAGATATTCAGCAGAAGATCAGCCGCTTACGTGATTTTTCAGGCAGAATATACTTGCATATTTTTCAGACTGAAGGTTGCGAATAATTGACCTCGTTCGCTATCGAACGAGAAACACTGCAGTAAATTTATACATTATTTTTGCATGCTTGCAGTGAAAAATTGACCGAAACCGTAAAAAAATTCAGTGATATTTCATGAATGTAAGTATGAATTTATCGATTGATCAGATTTAGCGGAGCTAACTAGGTCGCTAACAGTAGAAAAAGTTAGCTGAATCACTTATCAGTTAACACAGTTTAATAAGCGTTTTAATTAGCGATTAGCGAATAAGAATTATGCCCATCACTGGGTGTGTCCTATTAAGCTGGTGGTAGTGCAGCATCAATATAGCGGTGGTTTATCTTCGATGTTAGAGATCTGAGTCACGTCCACTCTTGGTTATCAGAAAACACCTAGGAGGCCACAGATTCAGCACCCCATTACCGTTTTTTTATATTGAAGAGGTGCTTTACCGAAAATACGCTCCTCATCAAATTTACCAATTATTTAACAAATAAAGAATAAAAAGAGAATAAAAAAAAAGAGATAAAATTCAAAATTAGGCCCAATGGAGTAAATTCACTAATCTATTGTATGGAAAGCAATGATATCAGACCGACAACATGATATCATAATGTAATTCCACATTACGCTTCTCAACGTTTTTCGTTTATTCTAACTTTAAGAAGTGTTTTTCGGTGATTCTAGGCTTAATTTTCGATCGTTTTTTTAAAAAACTTTCTTCAGACATGTCACTTCTTGGTTACTTAGCGATTTTAAACCTAACATTCAATCATTTTCTTGCGCATTTTTCTATCTTTAAAGTTATTTCTATCGATCGTAAACCTAATTTGAAGTTTTTTTTTTCTATTTTAGCTCTACAGGGTGCGGCAAAAAAAATTACGAAAATCTTGCAACTTTAAAATTGGGTTAATTTGTGTAACTAATGACTTATTTCTGTTAACAGTGTATTTGGTTTCGTTCACTTTCAAGAAGTGCATCAGAACATCAGAATTTTCCATTGCAAATTTGTGAGAATGAATGACAAAAAAGGCGTTACGAGTTTATCGCTCACCTAACAAACACCTAAGGAAGTTTCCAGGGTGGCAGGATGTCATTTTGCCACAATTTGTTGCGTCAAAAAGTTTCTACAAGATGGTTTCGAGACGTGGATCCAGCAAAGTAGAGGTCCGCTATTTGCACGTATGGAAGTCGAAATTATATTTACGTTCCAAATCAAACATCCGTCGGGTTACATGATGTTTGGCATGATGATGTCAAACGGTTTTAAATTGGCGCTTATTTTCATTGACACTGAATTGAATCAGCTACAGTAACAATTTTGAAAAAGTAGCATAAAACGCATTTCTTTCTGCCGCACCCTGTAGAAGATATTGACGATGTTGACCTCAACTTGCGACTTATTTATTTTTCAAATTTTATTTTCAGGTTTTCGGGCATTTGAAAGCGTTACAAACATTTGAAACAATTCACTTTTATCATTTTGTATGGCCTAGTAGAGGTATATTTCGAAAGTTTTGGTCATAATTTTACAGCATAATCTTATTCGGTTTCATTGTCTTTTTGCATCTTCATGGATCTGTCGCATGCACTTTTTACCATGTTTCAATTCAGGAATGTCTTCACCTTCCCGATTTGGATTGAAGTGTGTTGTGAGGCTTTCTATTGATATCTAGCTCGACGCCGCCCCACAAAACTCCAAAAAAAAATTCGGTAAGTTATTTCTGTGTACTCAAGAGTATTAGCAGGTACTCCGTCTTGTTGGCAGATGAAATGACGGCAAGATTCTGACTAAAGTTTTTTATCAGTGAAAAGATTACAGGGTTGATATGATGAGGATGCTTAAATCGATTTGGAGACCTCTGCGTAACACATCAAGTCGTATGTGCTAAGGTTTGTAGCAATTACTCGCCGGATTGAGAAGTCCGAATACTCGATTTCCCCAGCCATGGACCTCACTGACCACCCTGATTTTTTCATAATTTTTTTCTACTTTTTTGACTCTGCTTCGTTTACTGGTATTGGAACGGCACTTGTAATTTTTCCGGATAAGTACGTATGATATTTTATTACTTCCCAAGCCTTCTGTATATGACACACTGTTCTTGCCGACACTTTTACCGATTAATCTCTTGTCGACACCTTTACGTTTTCTTAGCACTGTTTGTTTACATCTGAAATCTAACATTATAAGCTATGCAGTGTTGCCAGATATCTGCATCATGTTTCGCATGAATGAGAAATTGATATTCGAAATTCACTACCAAAAATCCAAATATTTTACAAAACAGAAATTCCAAATTTTTCACTGATTAACAACTGTTTTGGAAACAATAGCAAGTTTCAATTGCCGAAAATCATTCTGCAAGCAAACATGTTTCTTAAATCTATGAGCCAGTTTTCAGAGAAACTCAACAAAAAATTCTCCGTTTTCGCTAGCCGTCTTGTTAATCTATGCTAAACTTTGTTGGACACCGCACTACCAATAAATTCATACAAAAGTGACTTTTTCTCTACACGTGCCAAGTAGTTCTTGTGTATACCTATTTCTAGCCTGCGTAAAAAGTAAAATTATTCGTAAACTGGTATATCACACCCGGCAATGTCACAGCTCCGATCTTGATAAAAGCGTCTCGAATTTATTTTCACTTTTTCCTCTATGTTCCTTCTGTTCGTTTGCTAAAATGGTCTGTATGAATTTGAACAAACAAACCAAACCAGAAAAAAACGATGCAATGGTTGAAAAAAAAAGTTCAGCAACACAAAGTGAGTTTGAGAGCGAAGCAAAATGTTACAGGTTTATCGCCAAACTGCTGATGCTGCTGCAAAAGTGAAATAAAGTGAAACATCACCAAAATGGGATTAACCTTCGGTTGTTGCTTCCATCCGTATTCCGTACTTCATCCACGCGCCCATCGTCTGTTTACTGGGGTTGTCGTTCAGTTTGGGGCTCCATTTGACGCGGGAAAACCCTTCGCCAGGCAGGGAAAACTTTCAGAAGTGGTTGTTTATCTCGACACCGTGGATCGAAAGCAGCAGGTTATAAATGTTAGCTTTCGAGTAAATTTATGTGTAGTTTCAGTGTATAGAAAAAATCAATTAGCATAAAGTTTACATCCATTTGTAGATTTAAGATTTTCGATAAATTCCTCCAACGGCGTGAAGCTGAGCTGAATCAAGCTGATAGAGCTCAATCGTAAGAGAACCTTTGAAGTGAATGGAAGCTTTGCTTCCGCTGTACATCTTCACCAGCGACAGTGAGTAGGAGTGCAGCAGCGACAGATCTATCGCATTCTGGGATTGGGCTTAAACTGCGAAATTAATTAACCAGCTTCCTGCCAAGCTGCTGAAATTTATTAGCTTTCTCGTAATTCCAAGGAACAATATATCCTCTCTAGTCTGCATAATTTCCGCTAAAATATGTGTAGAAATGGAGCCAAAGTTCACTATCCGCATTCCGCCGGCATCGAACGGCCAACGGCATGTGGAAACTGCATAAATATGTGATAATTCTGAAGGCGCGACGGCAGCAGCAGCGACACTGCATCGAGTGTGTCACACAGCAGCAGGTCGGCTTCCGGTTTTGTTTGCCTGTGCGGGAGATTTCCGCTAAGGCTGTACTGTATGCAGCAATCGCTAACTTTACTAGGATTAAGACGAAGCTGGAAACAGAAATATGCACAGCGTGGAACTAATTTTCTTTGCAACTGAGTTAGTTAGTCTTGTGTTGAATTTTCGATTGTGCAGTGTTTTCTTTTACTTGATTGTTTTGTTCGAATTGCGTGCATTTTCTATCGAGAAACACGTTTCGATTCGAGACCCCAAATTTTTTTTTTTTTAATTTTACATTGAGGTTGAATTTCGTTTCGCCTCGACACATAAAGGCATGATTTTGCACAGCCCTATTCTGAATTATCCTGAACGTATTCGATTCGGTTATGGTAGTATTGCCATTTCAATTCTCGTAAATTTTTCCTCCCTCGTGTTTCAAGTGAAATATTCGAATACTTGAGTGCTACACTGGGCCAATTTCCCAACTAGTTTCAATTTGTTATCTATCCCTCCAACCAACCCTTGTGGTGCCGAGCTGGCACTCAATGGCCGTTTAAAACTTCTTATCCGCCCCGTCCTGCAACATCCTACTCCCGGCGCTGATTTAAGACCAGGGAACACACACCCCGTTGTCGTACCAACCGCTCCTTCCGCACAGATACGTGGGGCAAATTGCTAGTCCGTTGTTTGATCTATTCAAAGGGACGCATACAGTTCGAAGCTGGTATCATAATTAATATCTCCATAATCCTCATCATAATAAGCAGTAAATGCCGCAAATCGGGTTAAGCGGATTAAAGTCCTGTCTGGAGTTGGCCAGCTGTATGGTATAGTCCATTACGAGGACACACAAATCTGCTGCACCTACAACTCTAGCGTCGGTGTCGTTCAAATTTAGCTGTGGACAGTAGCTTGCTGGAGTTTATCATTTCAGGACACATTAGACCCGAACGGCATACGGGTTAAACTCATTAACGACATATTTTGTCTGATGGATTTTATGACATCGGAGAGCACCGCGTAGTTATCAATTGGTGGAAGTGAAATATACATACCTATATTACAATTTGATACGAACAAATGGTATGAGGTTTGCTACCAACTGCGTCGCAATTTGAGTAACCCTTTAAAAATTCGCTTTTGATGCCCGAGTGATTTCAATCACTGCATGCTCAGAAATCCCATTTCCGTCTTGGTGCAGATTGCAGTGGTGAGCAACCAATTTGGCAGAGAGTTTTAGATTCGATTATAGCTCAGATCTCGCATCAGATGCTCCTGCCTCCCTCAACAAAAAAGTCATCCGATTTGGGGGAGGTGGTTATAAACCTTAAATGAAAAAATCTTCGCATTAGTCTCACGCTGCGCGTGTAATTTAATATTCAATGTTGTAGATTAATGCGAAAGCATAAAAAATACGTCTTACGTGTCGTTTCTCTAGAGTTTCAAAACAGTTCTAGCCCAAGCTTGGATGGCTATTACAAACGAACGAAAGTGTTAAGGTTCTTTGCATTCTGTCCCCTTAGCTCGAATGCCAAGGACGAATCCCAAAACAGTCTTAATTCTTCTGCGACCGTAACTCTTACCAGTGACTGGCGTTCGTCGGGTGACGTACGTCACCCTTGCTAAAAGTGAAGGTGTTATTTTTAGACATTTTCCTTCGCAGACGCGTGTCGTCTCTTTAGGAAATTACGTCGAGTTGCTTTTTGACATTTTTCTCCAGCTGGAAGACAACTGCGACTCCCTTTGCTCCACTTGTAAGTACACCGCCAGGTGTGTGAGTGTGTGTGCGTTATCCTTGTGAGAAACGATCAGCTCACGTCAAATTAATGGCTTTACCGGGGAGGATGTTTATGATTTTAAGTTTCCTGAAATAACACAAGGGACATCCGAAAAGCAACAGAAAGAAAGAAGATGATTTGGAAAGCAGCAGAAAGAAGAAGTTAAAACATGGTATTGTTGTGTAGTTTTATTGTTTGGCCGTACTTTAGCGGACTGAGCTGGGTGTATTGGGTTCAGGACCCCGGCACGTGACTATTTTGAAGCGTGATGTACGATGGCAGGTGGATACATTTTGCTGCACAATCGAGAGACAGTTCCTGGCGATGGCATGTAATATTTCTAATGGATTTAAGTAATTTCCCTTTCGAAACTAAGTTGTCAATCAATCAATATAGCATACATGTTACTTAACAAGACGTGTGAAAGTTATGTTAGGAAGAAGGGAACGAAGAAAGAATATTGTTTGTCGCTATTCAGCTCAGGAAATAACGATTCGAATCAGTTTTCAAAATAAACTAAAAAACTAAATAAATTTTTGAAATATCGAACAAAAATCCTATAAATTTATGAACAAATACTGCTTAAGCCACAAATTAGTTCAATCGCCTATTACTTTGAACTGCTAGAGATAAGAATCCACTACTTTAATGTTTAAAAAACCTTGTTTAAGCTGTATCAAGGTTGCTTAAGGTTCTACAAGGCTTAATAAACTTGATAAACTATTAACAACCCTCATTAAATATGCGGTCTGCTTGAAGTCTTGTCGTGGAAATACGTCTTACGGAAACATTTCGAGCGAGGGATATAAAATAAAAGTCAAAACATCGAGAGCGTTACGGAAATTGTTCAATTTCGAATGCTTATAACTCGGCCAGTTTCTAACGGATTTCCTTTATTCTTCCAGTAATCCAATTGAAAATTAGTGACACGTCCATCAAAATGTGGCAAAATTGTGACATTATGATGGCAACTACCGTATGATATAAAAATGTAGAGCTTCGTTTTGAACGCAGATTTCGATCAGAGCAGAACTGAATCAGGATGATATTCAAAGGCCGGAAATTGATCCCAAACGCCATTTTTAATTGAAGGAAGATAACTTCCGGTTTCTTAAAAACAGCCGAAAATGGCCCACCCAATGTTGATTTTTCCGGCAAAGAATCAACGAATCTTCCAAATCAGAGAAAAACCATTTTGAATGAAATCACAATAATAGCCATTTAAAATTCGAGCTCAAAATGCAAAATTTGAGAACTTTATCAGAATGTGAGAAATAATCAAAAACTAATGTGGGCACACACACAAAGATATCCGAACATTTCGAACAAAAAGCAATTAAAACGTTAAGAGGATCATGCGGTGTGCCAAAAAATGTAAAACGCTGAAAATATATTAAAAGTGGAAATGAAATATTGACAAATATTAGAAAACGGATTTAATAGTAGAAAACTTTTAAATACGCAGTTTACATTTAAACAAAAAAAGTTGAAGAGGTTGTTTATGAGACACGACCGCAGAGGTAACGTAGAATACGACAGCCTGTCTTGTGCCGATGTATTTCTTGGAATAGGTTTGGGAATACACTGAATTGGGGTTAATTCTTCAGATAAACTTTGAGGTTAATTGTGTTTGTCAATGCCATTTATTGACAAGTGAATATTTTTTCAACATGGCAAATTTTTTATTTAGTTTTGAATGATTCACAGTGATAATCAAATTCTACATGAGTGTTGCAATACTCAGTAAAGCGATTCCAAACTTATGACGGGTAGTGTATATATGAAAATTTCAACCGCTATACTGCTAACCACGCACGCTATATAGCAAGCCACACGCGCTATAAACATGCACACACGCGTTGCAGGCATGCATACACGCCATAAACATACACACACGCTTTAAAGCAAGCCACACACGCTAGCCACACACCTTATATATTAGGGACACACGCTTCAAATATTCACATAGGTTATGTGCATATACCCTGTATATACATACGCTGGATGATGGTGGCTTCTCAAACCACCTGGCGGTGCAAGTCTCTTTCAGTTTCGGGTTGTGTTTGCCCAACGTTATCTGAATCGGATTACCGCTGGTGGGGTCCAATTCAGATCGAAGGGGAGCCGAACTGAAAAAGGTAGGACTGCAGCTAAACACTACCACCGCCGCTGTTGCTCGCCGCTAATCCACGCTGCCTTCGCCTACTGCCATCGGTGTTGATGTCCGATGCTGTTGCCTGCTGCTAGTCAACTGATTTGCTTGAGGAGAAACAGTCTCTTATATAGGCCAAAGAGTGCATTCCCGGGTAACTAGGTACTCCATTCTGTCGTCCTATTCAGGGAAAGGCAGCAAGCGACCAATCAAAAATCGACATTTGCGTTTCGACATTGTTCAACAATTTTCAATATTATAATAGTTTGAACAATCAGATTGCAATTTTCTGCATTTGGACGGGTGCTTAAATGATTTTCCAATCGATTGCTGCAAAAATTACAGAATTTGGTTGGAAACTGACTGGGTTTAAAACTTTGAAATTGGACAATTTTTGTGACGCTCTCGATGTTTTCGGTTTTGAAATTGGATCCCTGTATTGAAATTGGGTCCCTGTAATTGTTGCCGTAAGACGTATTCTACGTCATAAAAATTCTTAACCTTTTACCTGTTTCTAAAAATAACAATTCAATCAAAACTTTTAAGAGTATAGTAAGGAAATTCAATTTTTCAAATTCGTCTGAACCTACAAGGGATTTGATTTTAGCTGGAAAAACTTGGAAAAGTAAGAAATCAACAATCCTACTATTTACAACGGTTTTTGCTCTTTGAATCTGAGTATGCGTTTTGTGGAGCTTCTTGTAGGCTCAAGGTTACAGAGTCCACTTTGAGTAAGTGTCAGAGAGTCTTATACACATGGGTTTATTCTTAGAACAAATTCCAGATAAAAAAAAAACAAAAAATCAAAGTTCTTCAAGCAGTTATAATTACCGAAACTTAGCATGGTAAACAAACGAGGCTCGGTAAAGAAGAGCAGTAGAATCTATGAAAAATAGGCGTGTAGAGGGACCCGATCAGAAGGCCAAACATAATTGTAACAGAAGTTGTTAGTGTGTTATGAGAAAAACCTTTCAGGTTGTGTTTTCAATTTGGTCCCGTTAGGTGTTAAAATAACAGAAATTGTAACAAAAATGAGTCCACTAGTATCAAACTCATATCAAGCTTTGTTACTAACGTATCAGCTTTCTAACAAAATAAGATAGCATATAGAACATTATAATAACAACCACTGTTAGAAATAACAGGTTTTGATAGAGACGAAAGTGCTGTTAGACTTGTTTCAGAACAACTTTATTTCAGAATTTGTTATCATAACTCATTCAGATTCAATTCCGTTATCAAAAACATATGGGAAAATACAAAATCGTATCTGAATTTGTTATTTGTATCTCGTGTTAATAGAATTTTTTAATATTTTAACTATGCTTTTCTGATCGGGGACACAATCCATAGGAGTTAATCAATTTAAAGGTGTGAAGCGGTAAATTTCAATGATAATTCTCTAACAACTTTTTGGATTGCTATTTCTCGATGACAAGGGATGATTCTAGTTCTATAGTAATTCTCCTCTCCGCACACACTGCAAGCCACACACATGCTACCGGCACACTCACAGCTGTGAGTGGACAAATGGCTGAAAACTACAGTAATCGGTCATGCAATGAACACTACATTTTTGTATGCTAGCACTTATACATGAGTACTGAAAGTCAAACTTCCGGTAGACGTGTCTTTGTTGACTAGAGCGAGTAAAACAACAACAAATCTGTTATCCGCATTATGGTGGACGCATAACTAATTTTCCAATCGATTGCTGTGAGAATGATGAAAATCCGTTGGAAACTGACTGAGTTTTAATTTAAATTTGTAAGTGTATAATACTTGTGACGCTCTATATGTTTTCGGTTTATCAACTTGTACCCCTATATATTTTACTGTAAGACGTAGTTCCGAGTCAAAATATCGACAAAATTAAGATAAAACGGTCATAATTTATTGGACGCCTATAGCGTGAAAATTCGAAGCCAAATAAAAGATGAGAAGAAAAAATTCGCTGTATTTTTTACACTTTATCCATTGAAAGTATTAAGCATGATAACTCAACTTCACATATTAACCCAGCAAACCAGAAGTCGCTCAAATGTTCATATAAAGTTTGAAATAACATAAGTCGCAACATTAAATTTGTTTATATCGTATAAAATTTAAATCCTATAAAACGCAATATTAGGTTATATATGAAGCAATTTAACGCGTCATATAAAACTGTGAAATGCGTCATTCCTCTTAGTCGTATAAAATGCAATTCAAAGTTTCAAATGAGGCTATTAAAGAAAGCCTGCGACGTTATACAAAATCGTAACCAATTTACGTATATGGCCTCCAGATTTGTACACATAGGCGCATTTCATGCATCTTATATGGTCATTTTTTACCAAATAAGGGTTCACTAAACAGAGTTGAGCGCGATTTATATGAACCAATTTGTTTGCTGGGAATTTTGTGGTATTCATTTTGCGATGATCAGTATAAAATAGCATGACTTATCTTAACTGATTGCACATATCAATGGTTGCTACTCCGTGAATAATTCGAATCAGTGAAATTGCACAGTTAATCAATTGATTGCTTGGACACTGCATCTCCACAAAGGTCAAAGAAAGGACATTTTTGTTAGTAGGGGAGGCTACGATAGATCATGATTCACCTTGATAAGAGATGCGAGCATGAATATAACTCTTATCCGTCTCTATTTATCTATTTCCGGTTTATTTAGTTAAAGAAGATTAACGTGATTTAAGAAGCACAATTAGCTTATTTGTACTTGATACCGGTTTAGACTACCACACAATAAGAATGCTGTCGGGGCCACGCACAATTGTGAGATTTATTTCAATAGAGCACAAAACTGTTTTGTTTCCTGATTGGAGACCGATAACAGAATACTGTTGGGGCCACGCACTGATGCGTGTTGTGTATCACAGCTTGATGCAAACTATTATACTACACCATGTGTATCCGATTCAAATCAGCATACCATATAAAGGCTTTTGGCATTACTGGCAAAGGGGGCAAATGCCCCGGGCCTCCCGATTCAAGAGGCCCCCTAGTCCTGGAGCGACTTTTTTTTTTGCTCGTCACCTTCCGGAACGTTACCTCTAAATGTTTTAAGAAAAGAGGGCCTCACAAACAAATTTGCCCCGGGCCCCCCACCGTCTAAGGCCCTGGGCATCACGCACCAAAATTAAACCAACAAATAGTAAGAACATTGAGTTCAGGCGCACATGTTCGTGGTTTGAATGATAAAATATACAAAATTTCTATATACTTGCAAGTACCTGGAACGGGGTGAAATTGATCAATTTTTATAATATTTTCCAATTAACTAGCTTCATGTACATTTTTCCCGAAATAGTAAATTTTTAAAACAAGTACTGGTATGTGCTCTAGAAAACATCTATGGTTGTTGGTGAAATTTCTATCGTCTACTTCATGAAATAAATTCGAGAATTCTATAAGGTACTATGAGATACATCGGGGTGAAATTGATCACCCTTGATATCCAAACATTCTGTTGTAAATAGGCATTTTATCGATATGTTCATGATGAATCATGATTTCTGAACTGAAAAATATCAATCATAGCAAGTTTGGAAACGAAAATAACGATATTTCAGGTTAAAATTTATTCGTTTTGGTTCACGAGCGGCAGTTTGCTAAATTTGCTCTCATTTGAACATCATTAGATCGATTTCAATTCGGTTTGTTGCAAAAGCTCTAAAACTAGCTCTGAGATTAAGATCTTTGTAGTTTCATGCGAATTTATCAGTATTACTATGATGGTATGGAATAATCATTGTTGAAAATTATATTTTTTGAGCTTTTATCCAACTTTACAAACTTCTCCAAATTTTACGTAATTAGGGGTTTTATATCTTTTTAGTTTTCAAAAAACCGAAAAAAAATTTATTGTATTATCTTCAAATACAACATCTTGAGAACATTTTCACAAATTTTCATAAAGATCTGAGCAATAGGAAGAATGTTAGAGCGATTTGCAGCGCGCCTCGCCACGGCCGCATAAGCTAAACATGAAACTTTACACGCGATTATCTCGGAATAGTGTTTTCCGAAAACTGACTTTGCCGTGATCCTGATTGCGGGAAAACTAATGAACCGATTTCCTTCATCTTTTTTTAAAATTTTCGTTATTAAATTCGCCGGTCTTTGAACGATCGCTTTTTAAAACATACAGTTACATTTTGCCGCAAAAAAATTTTTAATGCAATTTTTAGCGCTCAAAACGTGCATTTTTTGGGAAAAACGTTCCCGTTTGCACTGAAAACAAAATACTCATAAAAGCGATCGTTCAAGGACCCGGCACACTTCTAAACTAATGAAACAATATGAGTTTTTTGATTTCGGTTGACCCGCTGAGTCTCTATCAGGATCACCGCAAGCCTCTGCAAAAAAATAGCGTTTCGGGGAAACGGCCATTACTCCAGTAATAATTGGTATATCTCAAAATCAAATGTATTTTTTTGTTGTTGATAAACTGTACTTTCAGAAAAATACCCCTTTGATGCAATGAAAATGGTGCTATGCACTTAAAAAAAGATTCAAACTCCCTCATTTTTCTCGACCAAAAAGGTATATAACCCCTTGACCTCTAAGTAAAATTAGTTTAAGTAAATTTAACACCTATTTTTGTTATTTAGGAACTTGTTTGATCAAACTTGATTGAGTTTAGACAGATTTAGAAGAATTTTTCAAAAATATGAAAAATTGCACCGAGCATGCAAGGGTTAACTTTAACAGGTATGTGAACCTCTCAAAAGTTGCATTTTAGGACACGTGAACATTGCCTAGTGTTGTAATAGCAATATCTTCTGATTAGTATTTTTTATCACGAATTTTCAAGTGATCAATTTCACCCCACTGATTAATTTCACCCCATTCCACGGTACTTATTTCACATTTATTGAAATTACAAATAAGGCAAGCTACACGTAACGATATAATACAAAATCAAAACAATAAATCTACGCGCGATAATGAGATGAGAAAAAATATAGATAAAACTAAATCTGAAATAAGAATAGATAAGATATAGGTAGCTGCGAAATGATTGGTCACCTCCATCAACAAAACATCTCGAATATTTTTATTAGCCAACATATTCAACAACTTGCGACTGATTATTACGTTATTTTTATTTTTTATATTCGCTTATTTACCGTCGGTCTAGTTCCGCCACAGTTGTTGTGCCATGCACCGACGCCGGGGGAGGCGTCTCCACCCAGGACCCTAACTCACAACCCGTTGATTAACGGACCGGCGCCAACGGCTTTACTTCCTCATGCGATGAAAGGCGTGATCCCAGAGATTTTTCGCAACCATCGACACCTATGTCGGCGGTTGTATTCGAACCCAAGCGTCAAGCGTGGTTGGCGGAGACGTTATCAACCACGCTAGGCCCTCGCTCGATGATTATTACTTTAGTAAAATTGGTTATTTCGGCTTCCCAGTCAGCTGCTTATCAAAACAAAAATTTATTGTCTATTTCCGATGTTTTGATTCAATATAAAATCTTTTTCAATGATAACACAGGATTTCGTTAGACTAAAAAAGGAAAGAAAGGATTTCTAATCCTTGAAAAAGCTTTTCGTATGTTAGTTCATAATGAATGTATCTTCATGAAAAATGAATCAGATTTTCTTTAAGTTCACCTACCTTTTTTGATAGCAGTAGAAAAAATTAAAATTTTTAGTTGTCACACGTTACGATGAAATAATCAAAAGTATACATAGCTTAGTGATGAAACTGATAGCTAAACTATTTCGATGAGAAACTTCAACTAGGATTAAAAATAGTTTATTACAGTACGACGTCCGCCATGCAATCCGGGCCTGGCTAGCTTCTCATTATTAAATACAATGTTCACAAATACAGACAGAGAAGCAATTTCTTGCATAAAAAACCGAAGCAAGCGCCATAAAAAGAAAGAATTCTATTCGCTTCAGTATACATAACAATCCACAGCCATTACTCAGTAAATAACTTTACATTTAACAGTTTTTTGAAACACAAAAGTTAAATTAAAAACAAAAAGAAATACAAGCGCAAGATTGATGCTAGACAAGTGCTGCCAGATCATTTGCGAAAATCATTTTAAAAATGGAATACACCTTAGTAAACCGACTTTTAAGCAGTGTTTTCTCTAATGTGTTTTGGTGATGCCTTCAGTGATGTATTTGAAATTTCGTGGGGTAATCGCTCCATTATTCATCTCAACAGCTTAGTGCACCTATATTCATCTTATTTCTCTCATATGTCCAATTTACCGTCAAATTTCTACAAGTTTTTGTAAGTAAATCTATTTGCTTCACGATTTTCTCAAGTGGCTAAAAATTTTACGTTGAAAATATGGTAAAATTTGACGATAAATTGATCAAAAAGGCGTGATGAGATGAATATAGGTACTGAGATGAATATAGGAGCGGTTACCCTATAGAAGTAAGAATGGTATCTACTGGTAACAATCGCTTTTAAAGCTATAAAAATATTACCACATAGACTGATGTGATATGTTTTTGTGTAAATGAAGAATGTACTGGATAAATATAACCCTTTGATGAACCTACAGGAAAACACAATGATTTTTTCTTCAACCCTCTAGTACCCAGGGCCGCCTTTAGACACGTTTCAGTTGAACTTCTAAATAGCTTCAATAAATACTTAGAAAATGTTAATGAAGATTCATAGTGATTTTACCGAGGTCCGTCTGAAAAATAGCTTAGGCACTAGAGGGTTAAGTAGAATGAACACAAACGAACGATTTCACTAACATAAACTGGAGTAGTGATACGATAGCAATGTGTTATACCACCCAAAAATAAAATCAGAAATAGACAACAAACAGGAAAACAAATGGGATAATTCCTATTTTCATACAAATAACGGCTATCATCTCCTTTTTGGCCTTCGTTGAATGAATCAATTATGTTTATTTTTTGTATGTATGGTACACCTGTAGTTGATATTTTTTGGTAAATCTTCAAAAACAGTTTTCTAAGAAGGTTCATGAAAGCGTTTATGTTGAACTAATTAATAATTAGAGAAATGAGTCTACCTGCTTATATGCCGAAGGATAAATCTTTCTGATTTTTGACATAGCAATATAAAGTTTCCTGTTCTTGTCCTTCGAAACAAAACTGAAAAATTTTTCTTTGAAAAGTTCCATTAAGTAACCCAAAAAAGTAAGAAACAACATCAAAGCCCACCCAACAATTCAAATCGCTCCTTACCGTTCATTATTCTAATTGATTAGCTTCCATCAGCCTTATTAAATTTAGGTAATCAACCTCCTCGCAGAATCAACTCAACTTTATCAATTACATAATATCCGTCGAAATCTTATTCTGCTTCCGCACTAGACCATGAACGGGGAGCACACATTATGCTTGTTATCTACGTACACATAGAACCCGAATACGTGGGGCCGTGCCTCTTCATTTTTTTCCCCTCAATCGAGTGACACGTCCCGGAGTCATCTTCCGGTTTACTAGTCATCAGTAGCAGATTTTTCACCCACTTTTCTTGAAAAATGGCGCGTTAAGATTCTAATGATACTCTCTTTTTCTTTCGTACTTTGGCGCTGTTTCGCAGACGGCTTACCCGTACTACCCGACCATTGCGATTTTTCTTAGCGGTTGCGATCCGTAACATGCTCCCTCCTGCTGGCTTGGAGACTACCGCCCCAACCGTTTCATCCACCGCGCCCTCGTCCCCAAGTGCGGCGGTTTGTGTGTCGTATGCATGCATACCAAAATCTTGTAATTCCGTACGTGAGCTGAATCTTAAGTTGATTGTTTGGAGCTTAACGTGCCACAGTTTCGACGATTCTTGCCTTCCCCCATCCCTCACATTACGGGAATGGCACAGTAGAAGAATCGGCTATTCCCTGGAATTCTCGTTTGAGATGGTGATGAGGGGCGAACTGTCGGTGCAGGGGGTAAGAAGCAGACGGGAAGGGATCAGGTTCAGGTCTATTCCGGATGTGGCGTAGACCATTTTTTCCCAAACGATAATACGCTGCTGACTTTTTGATATCGCTTTTATGCTCCTATAAAGGTCTGGAAGCGGGAAACGGGAAGGACGTGTTGAAAGCCGCAACAACCGACCGAAGCACAAGTGCACAAGCACTCCGTGCAATACGTTATGCTGGAAAATCGTTCCAGCAATGCTAGCATGAGTGGAGAATCTGTTTCCACAATTGCAAGTAGTTCCCTCGGAACGAGAGGCGCGGGGATTTTCGCACTCCATATTTTTCCCCAATTGATCCAATTGGAATGGCAGGGATTAACATAGGGAGCAAGTGCAAGAAATCATTAAAGGCAGATTAGTGATGCCGTAACGTCGCTTCCTGATGTTCCCTAGCAGTTTGCTAGTCCATGAGATACAGATAGAAGTGATTATTTGGATTTTATTATGAAAAATCCACATGGAATAGGTAAACTGAGACTGGTAGGAAAAGGAAATGAAGGTAATTTCCTGGCCCTTAACGATTTCAGAAAAATTTCATTCGAGTAGTGATTGTTTCCTTAGCTACATTTTGCATTTGATTTTTAAATAATTTTTGAAACTGCAAAAGGGCTAGGAATACGTCCTCAGAAAACTGCACTCCAATATTTTTATTGGAACCCTTGTCAGCATGCACCTAAATCGTTCATTGGTTAACAAAATAAATCTATTAGCAGTGAATATTCTAGCAATGAGTCGACTTTTCCCGCCTCGCCAACACGCAGGTCCCGTTTCACTTTGTAATAGAATCTAAAAATGAACTTGCATTAAATTTAGTGACATCACCCATCCGAAGGGGATAGGGAGTTGTTCCGAATCGGACTGCACAGTTGCCGGAGGGGGTGAATGAAATCGAATGGATTTACTGAAACAGAACAAGGGCGAAAAATAAAATCCTTCGAAAATCTTTGACAAACAGGCACCATGTGGGGTTAATGAAAACGTTTGTCAAACAAGTAATTACATTTTAATAAACGTGCGCATTCGAACGCCCGTACACAATTGTGACAAAGAGGTTAAAATTTTACAGCGGTGGCAGTTTAGGACGGTGAAAACTTGCGAACAGCTGCACGGAAGAGGTTGTGTGCGGCCGTTTAACTAGCAATATAATTTACATGTTTAGTATGCTTTTCCTGCTGGGTGCTGCAGCTTTCGTAGGTGGCACCAAATGTAACGTTTTCTTTTATGTTAAACCCTCGGGCTATGGTCGTTTAACTTTTGCGTTATCAAGCATCTTTATTATCGGGTCAAAATTCCTGAAACAGATCACTTTAAATCGTGACATTTTATTTTTTCGAATAAATATCAAAAACTTGATTACAATTGGAGACCCGAAAACGAGCTTAATGTATGCTCCGTACATTTCGAACAGGTGCAAGAGACTGTACTGACTTCCGTGTGTAGCACAGCAAATAGCGAATTTTTATTTTGCATACCCATTTGGGGTTTCCAAGGTAAAAAATGTTTCGAGACGCCCAAACAGTTTAATTGCGCCCTAGGATGACTATACTTTCGATCTAAACCAAACATTACAACGATGTTTACGAGATAATCCAAATCGATGGAATAGAATGCCGGGAACTGAAAATCAACCCAACCGGTCACGGTCAACCGCGAAATTTGTTCCGAATGCCGCGCCGTCGTTGTCATTCCCGTCGTCGGCGTCGCTAGTGCACTAGCATATTTCACAGAGCCGCACAGGACGGAAACAGATCGCTGCCATGACATTGGACATGACAGTCTACAACTGCCTGCTGCCCGCAGAGAACTTCCTATACCTGAATATGGAATGTACGGATTTGAAATTCGAATCGATGAAGCTGAAGCCGCTGATTGGTGCCCGACATGCCACTGATCGAAAAAAATTTCCGTAGCATCGCATCGGTGCGATCCTGCCTGCCTGGTGGTGCATAAATTCCGCATAAACCGAGTCAATAAATTCGAATCGACATGGAAGCATCGGAACAACAGACGGAAATAAATTGACTACGAAAATAAAATTTGATACGTCCATTTTGGTTGCACTTCTGTTCGCTTGACATTGATCTGCAGCACCACCATTGTGGTCCAACCGAGCGTTTCCTTCGATTTAACGTTTGAAGGGATTTCACGGGTTTTGATTTAATTAGATAATCCAATGCCAGAGTGAATTATCGTCGACTGAGGGGAGCCACGTCTTGAGCAATGTGGCGTTTTGCAAATTGAATTGTCTGTTTGCAAAATCTCGGTTTAATTGACGTCTAAGGGAGCATTTTGCGGTGGAAAAACAATCGATGCAGCGTTGATTTCATTTTGAACTTAATAGTGAAACATTATATTCGAAACAACTTTTTTCAACTGAATCTCAAACTGAACTTAAACTCGCATTAAAATAGATAATCAAGTGTACCATCTCTTTTCCGGCTGCTATCAGCATAATCATATTATGCCCCAGCGACAGCATCGTTTTTCGACTAACTGAACCGTTGTGTCTCTGGACGAATTCTTTCCAATCGGGTGCACTTTCAGTCGTGAGGAACGATACGGACCATGCGGTGGAAAGTGAAACTACGATGATGCCAAATAGGCGGTTGTACTTAAGAATGTTACCACCCGGTGAAGGGCTTACCAAATCCATTGCTGCACCTCCATTAGCATTATTTTTTCATCCTTATCCGGAGGCTTTCTTCTGCGGAATACCGTAGGATTCCTCGACCCCGTGTCTTCTCGAGCAACGCTGCCAACTCTTGGTCTGTGGGGATGAAACCAGATGATGAAAACATTACCGTACCGGGCCAATGTAGCATCCCTCCGACACGCAAGGAGTGCCAAGCGGGTCCACAGGCTGAGAATGGTCTTTCCAATCGCACTACGCATTACAATGAATGAATATGCTCTCGACTCGGCTCGGATCAGTGGTTGTGGTGCTCGTTAACCGCAAACATAAATAGCGGGGGGTGTTTTGGAACAAAACAACAGTAATTGAGCCGGTTCCGTTCCAACGATAGCAGCAGCACAAAAAAAAATGAGAAGAAGAAAATACTGCCAGTGGTGTTGTGGTCTCGGCGAAGCGTGTCTCTACGAGGATGGAATGCAGATTCCTTCCCTGCGACGGGTTGTCCATTTATGCTACTTTATCGCTCTGAATGGTTCAAAATGATCGGTTTAAGGTTGGAATAATTTCCATCAGAAGCCAATGTATTGGTGGTTGATTGTAACAGCATAGTAGGAAAGGTTATGAAAAAATTGTAAAAATAACAATGAAACCGCTTTGAAACCGTGTGTAAGCAATATTATAACCTCTAGGAAGTCGGCATTACCTCTTTAAGAGCGACATCATGTTGAGCTCTGCTATTAACAGGTCATTGAAATCGTAACTAAAATATGACAGCAAAATGTATGATTTGTGGTGACTCTTCTCACACAAAGGACATCGTGAAACAGACCGCTAGTAGTTTGAAATGTGTGACTTTTTTGAAAAAAATTGCATCCAGATGACGTAGGAATTCAAAACAACCTGTTGTCAATAATACTCATGTGCGTAATCAGAAGACTTTCCGTACTGTTCATCGCCAGCATTTCCTGTGGCTAGTGTATCTGTAGGTAATATTTCAAATTCATTATTTATTTTTATTGATTTGACATTCCGTCATAATGATATGGTCTGATTAACAAAGTATCCCCAATTCACCTGGTTATTGGCTACCGCTCTACAACCCAGGGGCACCGTGTACTCCTCGCCGGATCTTGCTCCACATGATCTACCCATCTTGCCCGCTGGCTGACTTCCCCCTCCCGGATACGAGGTAAATGCCATTTTCGCAGGGTAGTTGCCCAGCTTTCTTGCAACATGCCCTGCCCAGCGTATCCGTCCAGCTTTAGCCACCTTTTAAATACTGGGTTCGCCGTAGAGTTGCGCAAGTTGATGGTTCATCTTCCGCTTCCATATTTAATTTTCCTGCATGCGCGTCCTTAGTCATTCAATAACTCCGAATACTCGCAGGTCCTCCTCGAGCATCGTCCACATTTTATGCCAGAAGAGGACAATCGGTCTTATGAGTGTTTCGTACAAGTGGCACTTGGTACAGGCTTAGTCTGTTCGACTGCAATTACTTGTGAAGCCCATACTAGGTACGACTTCCGCTGATAATGTGCCTCTTGATCAGAGCCGGGGTCACACTATTCTCCCGAGTGGGTAGTGAGGAATAGAGAAGATTCATGGGTGACAAAGGCGTCTACAGAGCAGGAGGGGAGGGGGGGGCGACCAACAAAAACAAAAGTTTTCGAAAAACCGAACAAAATTTTTCGAAAAATTTATAGTGCCAGTGAAATGAATTTCGTTCAGTAGTAACGTTTGCATGAAAAATTTACTTTTTTCAGCTGGGGGACGTTGTGCGAGCTCATCGACTTGGGTACTACATCAGGCACAGCAGCACCTACTTGGGGAATTTAATGTGTGAAATGAACTTCTGCTCGGAGCTCACTTCCTTCGTGGGGGAAGCAAATTACGAAGTGCCCTGCCAGTGGTTGCCATCCATGGTGAGATAGGTCTCGATGTCCATCACCACCGCCACGTTTGGAATTGCCGGGTAAATCGACTTGACCATCTTATGCAGCCGCTGCGTCATTGCCTACAGCTTCGAGACCAACGGACGCGAACGTCAGTTACTGTTTTCACTGTTTGGCCGGTTGCACCACACTCCCGACCAAGCGCACACAGCGATATAGCCGCTTTTTCCTGGTCTTCCTATTCACCATCCTTTGGAGCTTCTTGTCGCTCAGGGTCGTCAGACGTCCGGAACCGGGCTTTCTTTCGATGCTCTGATTGTTGTCCAATAGTGTTAATATGTTGTAGTTGCCGGAACGGGTGCATCCAGCGTCCCTATGCCCCTATGTCCGTTTTCGACGTGGCGGGGTACCGGTCTTTGAACGCGCACACTTCTGAACGGAGTAACTTCACTATTTTCACCATCACGGTTAGAGTTCAAGTCAAATTTGTTTCAACTGACTCATGGGTTGTTATAATTGATGCTACATGGGCAGTTTCGTCAGTGCGTATGAAGGTAAACCCATGAAAAAGACGGCAATTTTTGTGCTTGTTTTTTTTTCAATGCTATGCAATGCAATAGGGCTGTACAGTTTTGTCTTCCCGGAAGAAGTCTCCATCCAGAATTTAAGGTTGATCGGACTTCTGGTAAGGTTTCATTTACAGTCGTGAAAGTCTCATTTTTTTACCAACGAAAACATGCACAAGAGTAGTTCTCCGCCGACGTAGTTTTCTGCCTGGACGCCAGTACTGCTTTCAACTTTTGGTCACTTCACGATCGTCTGTAAGAATACTACCATTCTTATCCCGGCACATTTCGGCTTGCCTCTGCGGTAGCCATTTTGTGTCTGGTAGAACTTTCGCG
This sequence comes from Wyeomyia smithii, assembly GCF_029784165.1. Taxonomy (NCBI): domain Eukaryota; kingdom Metazoa; phylum Arthropoda; class Insecta; order Diptera; family Culicidae; genus Wyeomyia; species Wyeomyia smithii. Next base: position 63,968,906 of record NC_073696.1, read on the forward strand.
TTTCCTTTGAATGATGCAGCTGTTCCAACTCTGCATACTCCTCCTCCTCCTCCAGACGACGCTTTTTCTCCCGTAAGATTTGGCTTCGCTGCTTCTTCTTCTGTCAGTGCCTTTTTACAATCTGACGAGTGGCACTGCGCATCTTAGTTGCCCGCGCAGCGTTCTCCTCATCCATCACCCTCCTACGTTCGTCGTCACACCTCTCTTGTCTTTGGGTTCGTCCCACATGCCTTATGACGTTCTCCTCTACGCTGTTTTGATGGTGCTCCAACTGTCCTCGAGAGGAGCTTCCTCCAGCTGGTTCTCTTCCGGCAGCGCAGCAAGATCTAACCGGGGCGTGCGTCGGTACCGAATGTTGTTAACAACTGGCGCATCATTTCGGGCACCGGTCGTACTCTCACTCCAACTGCCCGTAGAATTCGTCCTTGTCGTCTTTGGAACTTCCTGACGACCCCTGATTCTCAACCTGTACATTCGAGAGCTGATTGGCCACTACCCAATCATCCGTTTCTGCATCTCGCCCATCCCCATTAAAAGCTATCCCCAGCTCATATGTGTTGCCACAGTTCTGGTAGATGGCTTGACCATCCCGGAACGTACGTACCATTGAGCCCTTCCAGCGCACCTCGTGCAGTGCTGCGACGTCGAACCTGCGGGATTTCAAAACTTCAGAGAGAATCAATTTCAAAGCCACATAACAACAAATTGAACACAATTAATTCTGTCTAGACATCACCAAGTTCTTCATATGTTAGTGTCCTTTAAGGTAATATTCCAAATTCAGAAGTAACAATCCTTTATTGTGTTAGGCACAGAAAACCCAGCCAGTTGTAGTTTGGGTAGTCCCACACCCGAGAAGATGAACTGTAAATCGATCTACAAGGCTGTTCAATTAGGTAAGATGCAACTGAAATTGTTATAAAATTTAAATTCAGTAATGTTTTTTTTAACTGAAAAAGGGCGGGCATCCTAGCGTAGTTGGTAACATCCACGCCAACCATGCTAATGGCCTGGGTTCGAATCCCTATGCCGACATAAGTATCGATGGTTGTGGGGTGGCATGATACAATCACAACCAACCCAACTGGTCTAGATTTAATTCTAGCCGGCACCGGAGGATTTTCTGAGGCGAAAAATTTCTGGGAATTACATCATATCCATTATTGAATTGAACAACAAATTGTCCTTTCGAGGACAGATAAATACTGAATTGAAAACTAAATATTATCTCGTTCATTCATTACACTTCATTCGAAATATGGGAACGCCTTCACAAAGACGGTTGTAAATTAGATTTCATCTCCAGGTCTCATCCCGAGCTGAATATTCTATTACTTCAGCAATATGCCACACCCAACAGTTACGCTGCTGTTGGGTTGTGTAGGTTAGTGCGGCATCTTCTATTTTCTGCTTCCATACCATTGACAAGCCATAATTTTGCTAGCCTAAATTGTCAAGCCCTAATTATGAAAACTGTACTATCGAAAATGGTCAAGGTCAATTGAAACTCTAATTTTGAATGATCTGATTGGTCGCTGAGGGGCCGTTCAATAATTACGTAAGCAAAGAGGGTGGTGGGGGGTGTGCAATTTTCTTACGCAGTCTTACAGAGGAGGGAGGGGGGTGAATTGATTATCTTACGTAAGAAAAACATTTTTTTTTTCCACATCTATAGTTTATTTGACACGGCACAAATACAATTCAATGTTTAACGGCGCCAATTATATCTGGTAGCTTACTTTCTAAAGTATCTTAATAACTAAAAGCAAATTTTTTATCCTCGCTGCCGACTACGAGCTGAAACTAAATCTAACTTAAGCTAGAATGTTTTGCATGAAAAGCACTGATTTGTTGTTTGATGGTTTTCCATCGCCATAGGTAAGCAGCATATTGAATATGTTCCGCTGCTGGGCCAAGATATTACGGACTGGCATATTGGGTTGTCTCCCTCGGGGCCTGAGAGTATCGTGCGGGTCTAGTTGCTGTTTCCGGATCCGGGGTCTTAACGTGTTCTTGTCGTTTGGTTGGATGTAGGCGGAAGGGGATAGGACTAAACTGGGGCGTGGATGGATTTCAGGAAAACGTATATAAGGGACATGTAGGATAGGTCACGGCTCGCCAAGACATCACGAACAGGAACAGCCGGCTGCCTACCTTCGGCCTGCAGGGAAGCTATTAATCTAGACCTGGCGTCACGGTGTACAGGGCATGACCAAACAACGTGCTCTATGTCGTGATAACCTTCACCACAGGCACAGATACCACTCTCCCCGAGCCCAACACGACGGAGATGCGCGTCAAATCTATAGTGATTGGACATAAGCCGGGACATCACGCAAATGAAATCCCGACCTACATCCAACCCCTTGAACCACGGGTTCGTCGATACCTTGGGGATTATGGAATGTAACCACCTTCCCAGTTCCCCCTTGGTCCAAGAATTTTGCCAACTGATGATCGTATTCTGACGTACAAATGCGAAAAATTCATTAAAGGCAATTGGTCTTTCATAAATATCACCGTTTGTTGCGCCCACCTCAGCCAAAAAGTCCGCTTTCTCATTACCCGGTAACGAGCAGTGAGAAGGGACCCACGCTAAGGTAATCTGAGTAGATTTTTCGGATAAAGCACTCAGATGTTCCCGTATTTTCCCCAGGAAATACGGAGAGTGCTTAACATCTTTCATCGATCGGAGAGCCTCAATGGAACTGAGACTGTCCGTAAAGATGAAATAATGGTCCGTGGGCATTTTTTCGATAATCCCTAGGGTGTACTGAATTGCAGCTAATTCTGCGACGTAAACAGAAGCAGGATTATCGAGTTTATGGGAGACGGTTAAATTGTTATTGAAGATACCGAAGCCAGTGGACCCATCAAGAAGTGATCCGTCAGTGTAGAACATATTGTCGCAGTTGATGTTTCGATATTTACTGGAAAAAATTTTGGGGATCTGCTGCACGCGTAAATGATCCGGGATTCCACGAGTTTCTTCTATCATGGATGTATCGAAAAACACAGTAGAATCAGAAGTATTTGATAAGTCGACACGATTTGGAATATTCGAAGAAGGGTTAATATTTTGGGACATGTGATTGAAATACAATGTCATAAAACGGGTTTGAGAATTAAGTTCGATTAACCTTTCAAAATTTTCAATCACGGGACGGTTCAAGACCTCACATTTGATAAGAATACGAGAAGACAGGCTCCAGAAGCGGTTTTTCAATGGTAGTACTCCAGCTAAGACCTCCAAACTCATCGTATGGGTCGACTGCATGCAACCTAAGGCGATACGCAAACAACGATATTGTATTCGCTCCAGTTTGATCAAATGTGTGTTTGCTGCGGAGCGGAAGCAGAAACACCCGTATTCAATAACAGACAATATCGTTGTTTGGTAAAGCCTTATAAGGTCTCCTGGGTGGGCTCCCCACCATTGTCCGGTTATTGTACGAAGAAAATTCACTCTTTGTTGACATTTTTTCATCAGATACCTCACGTGACAACCCCAGGTGCCTTTAGAGTCGAACCAGACACCAAGATATTTGTGTACCAAAACCTGAGAAATCGTTTTACCCATTAATTGTGTTTGAAGCTGAGCAGGTTCATGCTTCCTAGAAAAAACTACTATCTCAGTCTTCTACGGTGAGAATTCGATACCTAGCTGTAAAGCCCAAGCAGACAAATTGTCCAAGGTATCTTGCAATGGTCCTTGCAAATCGGCAGCTTTGGCTCCTGTAACAGAGATTACACTGTCGTCTGCAAGTTGTCTTATCGTGCATGAGTTTGCCAGACATTCGTCGATGTCATTTACATAAAAGTTGTAAAGAAGGGGGCTTAAACATGAGCCCTGGGGAAGACCCATGTAGCTAATGCGAAAAGTTGCCAAATCGCCGTGCGTAAAATGCATGTGCTTTTCGGACAACAAATTGTGCAAAAAATTGTTCAAAATTGGAGAAAATCCTTGTCGGTGAAGTTTACCTGAAAGAATGTCAATAGAAACGGAATCAAAAGCCCCCTTAATGTCCAAGAACGCAGACGCCATTTGTTCTTTGCGAGCATACGCCAGCTGAATATCTGTTGAAAGCAACGCAAGACAATCATTCGTCCCTTTGGCAAGGCGGAAGCCAAATTGAGTATCTGATAGTAGACCATTTGATTCGACCCAATGGTCTAAACGACGGAGTATCATTTTTTCCATCAATTTCCGGATACAGGATAGCATTGCAATCGGCCTATAAGAGTTGTGATCAGAAGCTGGTTTCCCTGGTTTTTGGATGGCGATCACCTTCACTTGCCTCCAATCCTGCGGTACAATATTTTGCTCCAGGAACTTATTGAACAAGTTCAACAAGCGCCTCTTGGCATTGCCGGGTAGATTCTTCAACAAGTTGAATTTGATTGTATCTAACCCATGCGCGTTATTGTTACAGGACAGGAGGGCAACTGAAAATTCTGCCATCGTAAAAGGTGATTCAATCGCGTCGTGGCCCGGAGACGCATCGCGAACAATGTTTTGCTCAGGAACAGAGTCCGGACATACTTTCCTGGCAAAATCAAATATCCACCTACTTGAAGACTCCTCGCTTTCGTTGACCGTTACGCGATTCCGCATTCTTCGGGCTGTGTTCCAAAGAGTGCTCATTGATGTCTCCCTCGACGTCTCGTTTACGAACCGACGCCAATATCCGCGTTTCTTTGCCTTAGTCAAGCTTTTAAACTTGGTATTAAGCTCCGAATAACGTTTAAAGTCGTCGGCATCGTCTGTATCCCGGAAGGTCAGATACGCGTCGGATCTTTGCGTGTAGACATCGGAGCACTCTTGGTCCCACCACGGAGTGGGAGGCCGTTCTTTGATCGTTACGCCGGGATATTTCTTCGTTTGGGCTTGCAACGCGGCGTCGAGAATCAAGCCCGCGAGGAGGTTGTATTCTTCAAGTGGTGGATGATGTTGAATCGACTCGACCGCTTTTGAAATCATTTCCTCGTATAACTTCCAATCGACATTCCGTGTGAGGTCATACGGAATGTCAATTGGTCGCATGCGAGTTGACCCGTTATTAATTGAAATAAGAATAGGCAAATGGTCGCTACCGTGAGGATCAAGGATTACCTTCCATGTGCAATCCAACCGTAGCGACGTCGAACATAAGGATAGATCCAAAGCGCTTGGGCGCGCTGGAGGTTTCGGGATACGTGTCATTTCACCGTTGTTTAAAATAGTCATGTCGAAGTCATCGCAAAGGTTATAGATTAAAGAGGAGCGGTTATCATTGTATGGGGAACCCCAAGCCACGCCATGAGAGTTGAAGTCTCCCAAAATCAAACGTGGCGAGGGAAGAAGTTCTATTAAATCAAAGAGCAGCCGTTGCCCAGCCTGTGCTCTGGGAGGAATATATATTGAGGCAGTACAAAGCTCTTTACCTTGTATTGTCATTTGACATGCGACAACTTCGATGCCTGGAATCGAGGGGAGGTTAATACGATAGAAAGAATAGCACTTTTTAATCCCTAGAAGTACTCCTCCATATGGGGTGTCTCGATCAAGGCGAATAATATTAAAATCATGGAAGTTGAGATCAATATTTGAAGTAAGCCAAGTTTCACAAAGGGAAAATGCATCGCATTTGTTTTTATTTATCAAAACTTTAAACGAATCAATTTTTGGTAAAATACTTCTACAATTCCACTGTAAAACAGAGATAGAATCCTTCATATACGCAGTTGAATTAGGCATCGAAGGATACAATCGCTGCAAGGAGGGGCCATTGGGCAGTCAACTGCTTCAAAAATGATCTAACTGTTGGGAGGAATGCTGTAAGAAAAATTTTAATTGGATCGGGTACATTGAAATTTTCAAAAATCCAGTCCACAATGTCAGAAAATTTCACTAATCCAGAGTTTGTTTCATCAACTGGATGTGCAAAAGGAACAACTGGGGTTTTAGATGTTCCTGGCAGTGCTGGGAACTCCTTCTGGGACTTTAAATTTGCAAGCCCAGGAGGAGTTTGCTTCGGTTTTTCCGCAGCACTGTTTGGTTTGTTCGTACTTTTCATTACACTTTGGGAAATCTTAGGACCTTTACGGGAAAGTTTAGGAGAAGAAACATTTTTCCTCTTCCTAGACTCCCCAGGATTGGCATAAGATGTTCCCGCTAATGAATCGTCAGAATCGGTTTCATCAGAGAGCAACAGATCAAAGGGGTTCGATGCTATGGTAGAAGTGGTCACGGTCTTCTTCAGCATCTCAGCGTAAGAACGCTTTGAACGCTCCTTAAGTGACCGCTTGATTTTATCTCTGCGCTGCATGTACACCGGGCATGTGGAGAGCTCATGCTGGTTTTCCCCACAGTGAATACATTTTTCAGCATTAACACTGCAAGAATCTTCCGCATGAGTCTCCCCACACTTGCTACATCGTGCCTTATTGCAGCAGTAGGCGGCTGTGTGGCCTAACTGCTTGCAATTGGTGCAATTCATAACACGGGGTACATACAATCGCACAGGCAGACGAACCCGGTCGATCGAGACGTGGCTAGGGAGTGCAGATCCGGCAAACGTAACGCGAAACGAGTCTGACGGAGTGTAAACTTTTTTACCGCCGACGAGAGACATGGACCGCAATTGCTTACAATCCAAAATCTTCGCCTGTGTTTCGGTATTTTTGAAGCAACCGGTTGCGCTTTTTAGGATACACTCGACAGACAGACTCGAATCGGTTATGACACCGTCGATCTCCATGTCTCGTGCGGGTATGTAAACGCGATACTCGCGTGTGAAGAGCTCAGAGCAAGCGATAGCATTGGCCTGTGCCAGATCACTGACCACGACACGGAGCTTGTTAGGTCGGACCTTGGAAATTTCGGTCACGGCCTTGTACCCCTTCGTCAGGTCTTTAGAAATTTGCAGTATGTTAATCGCTTTGAATTTACTCCTGCCTTTGAACGAAAATAAACAGTATAGCTGCCCTGTTGAGATCCGTCCGGGTAAAGCCTGGGGCGAGGGGGGACTGGAGAATGAACAGGGGAGGGGGTAACAGAAGGGTCAGGGTCAGGGGGGTTCGGGGATGGTGGCACGGGAGGCGAGGTATCTATATCCATTGCGCTAAATGTAGCGCACTAGCGCACTAGCGCCGACAAGAACACGTACCTCTTACTTCTTCCTTCCAGCAGTGGTTGTCCGATCGTTCGAAGCTGCACCCAAAGCAGCCAGCAGCACCAGTACAGCAGCACCAATACAGCCACCAGCAGTGAGCCGGGTGTGAGATCACTCAGCACAGCGACACGGACTCGACTGTAAACTGATGGGCTTGGATTAAAAAGATCTATTCACGGTGCACAGATCAAAACTGCAGCTGGTATTTTGCACCAATACAGCCAAAGTTGTGAGCCGGGTACAGAACGTATCGACACAACTCACAATCTAGTTGGCCTTTAGCGCGAATAATACACTCTTTTGTTTGGCTGTTCGTACACACGGACCGGATTGTAATAGAACGACCACTTTGCACGTCCGTTTCTGTCGAGTGTTCGACGCGGAATGAAAGAAAAACATTGTTGATGCAGCTGTTCAAATAACCATGTTTATGAAAGTGCGGACGGTAAAATTCATAAAACAGAAAATTATGGAAGGACGATTAACTCGAATTAAGGAAAGAAGAGGAAACTAAGTATTGTGCTTGCTTCAGGATGACAAAACTATGATAAAAATTTACATATAGTGGATACAGTAAGATCTTACTAGGGGGGAGGGGGGGTTTAAAAAAATCTTACGATGTCTTACAAGAGTTGAGAAAGTGGAAAAATATGCTTACGTAATTATTGAACGGCCCCTTAATGATTGCTTTCCCTAACACGGTCGTCAGAATTACAGAATTCGGACTCGATTATCCGGAGTTTTGAAAAACATTTCGCTCCGGATAATCGAACCCTCCGGATAATCGAGCCATTTTTTCAAATTGTTCAATATCTCTCATCTAGAACAGTGAGTTTTCTATTATAATATATTGTCACAATACATGTGCCAACGAAAAAAATTAAAAATTGTCCAGAAAATATTGAATAAAATATGATTTGATTCATGTTTTTATCTGTTTTTATTGTCTTGAATATTAAGAAGAATTGAGGTATTACATATATACACCCTGTTAGATTTTGAAAACACTCATGATTTTTTTCTCTATTTCTTGAGTAACCTATAACGACCTAGATGCTCGATATGGCCACTAATGGGCTATTTTACGGGTTGGCAAATGGCTGGACACGTGTAACTTGAGACCATAATGTGGCCATTCACCTCTGTCCAGCAACTCCTATGAAAACTATGGTCGTATGCTAACTGGGAAGGGGGTCGTACGTGGCTGTATCCCCATATTAGAGGCGGCGTTCAATAGCGTCTGACCCGGAGCGGGCGGCTGAATTATGGAATGCTGTATCCCGCCAGCTACACCTAAGATGGCAGCCCCTTCAGCAGGATGTAGGTATCGCGACCCTGGTAAGGTAGCATACCGAAACCTTTCTTCAACCACGAACAACGAATTTAGAAATACGGAATGGATCAATCGGCAAAGACCTAGGCTACGAACACGGAAAAAGATTAAGGTAAACGGCTAGCTTGCTCGAGAACTACAGCGGCAGGGAGTCGAAATCGCAGCGATTCAGGAGGTTCGGTGGCCAAATTCCGGAGAAAGGGAATTCCGTGCAGTAGACCCTATTGCACACACTTCTTTCAAGTACCACATCTACTACAGTGGCGGCAAAGCAGCGGAACGGGGTGTTGGTTCGTAGTGCTGGGAAATCAGAAAACCCGGAGGCCCGTAGATGACCGTATATGCGTGTTGAGGATTAAGGGCAAATTCTTCAACTACAGTTTAATCAACACCTACGTAAAAGTCGTCATCGGAGACGCAAACGCACAGGTTGGGAGGGAGAAATTCTTCCGTTGTCCGTTGGTAGGTACGACGCGTGGAAGACAGTTGATTCCCAAGTAACAATATCAGTTTTACGATTCACTTGAAGAAGTTTTGATTGCTTGCCCTTTAAAACAGTGTATAAATCTTATTATTCTCACAAACTGCTACAAATCAGCCGTAAAATCTTCATAAGATCGAGGAGGCCCATACTAGAGAAGGTGCTCGAGAATAGTTCCTAAAGTTCGCTTAAAACTCTATATTTTTATCGATATGTACTCATAATAGCATTTAGGAGTTACTAACAGCCATGAAAAAACTAAAACAAATTTCGAGAGTTTTATAAATTAGGTTCGCGATCCTTCTTTTTAGCTTATTTCGCTTGGAACAGAATTTATTTATTATTTACATAGAGCAATTTATGAAACAAACCCCATCGATCAACTCCTTTTCCAAAATGAATGTCATCGTAATCGTTAAATAAAATAGGTATGTAAATCTTCACGTACATTCAAGTTCATATATGAGAATTTTTAATTGCCGAGTTCAGTTTATACGTGTTATGTGGCAAAAAAGTTAGTAATTTTCAACGCGCCATGATATTACTGCCAAATAAATAATTTATTTAGAAAAAAAGAAAAATATATGAATTTTCGTTAAGTTCAGGTTTGCTGGACTATGGAAAATTTTACTAAACTTTATCTTCATCATGGTCAACATTCACTACTAAACTGCCAGAATTATTAGTAGCATTGGGAATGACGGTCTTTTATTAACGTTCAATTACAAATGGCTATTATTTTGACGGAGTCAATCACAGTCTGTTCGCCATATTTGTCGATGGTTTTATATTAATCCCTCATGAGACGGCTTCTAAATAAAACTTCTTGTGCAAGACTAATAATATTTTTTTAGTATCTCGATAAGCTGGCATTTACTTATTGCATTCTCGGAGAAGAATACTTGCGCTTGAATAAAACTTGAACTTTTCAAGACAAACAAATTTTATCTGGGATAGCTCCCTCTCCCGTTTGACAGCTGTTTGTTTACAGTCAAGCATCAAACTGATGATGAGCTCGAATGGATGGAGATATGCCCTGATACTAAAGTGAAAGACAATCCAGTGCCACCTCCAAAGAAGCGCATACTACAAAAGCTCACAAGCAATACTAATGTAATGAAGGATTTCAACAACGTTTACGAGCAAATAGTTGCGACACCGGAAGAATTACTCATAGGAATCAATGCTGTATCCAAGCCCATGGTTAATCGCTTAAACTTCTTGTTCCCTTTACATGTTTTTAATTTCTTAAATCGTTATAGGCTAAGGCCTTAGAACATGAATGAGCAAAATGAAAAAATGCAACATAATGCATGAAGCAGGGGCATGAATACCATTTTTTGCTGCTTATTCACAAAAAAAAGTATTCACGCTTAATTGACTTGATTTAATAAGATGTAGGTTGACTTGACTTGAGGAGTTAGTTGCTTGAATGAGCTGAAAAATGTTTGTTTATTTTAGATTCTTTTCTTTCACGAATGTTTTCTCTTTCATGAGACAAAATGGATTTAAGAAAAAAATTTGGGTACATTTTCAAGGAAGATTCATCTTAAAGATAAGTACCATAAAACTATCGTAAAACTCTTATGAAGTTTTATGGAAGTTTTTCATAGGTATTTTGTAAGAGATGTTAAGTGGGTTTCAAAACCGCTCCTCAGGGAAATTAGACTTATTGGCGAAAGAGTTTTACAGAGGACTCTTCAAGTGTTCTTTGATTACTCTTGGAAACTGCTGATGTATAAAAACCAGGAGTTCTTAAAAAACCTTGTCATAGAACTTGATATATTCAGTAATGTCTTGATAAAACTACCTTAAAATTTAAATAAAACTAAATCGCATTAGGATTGTTACTTGGGATGGCTGGTTCGATGCCGAGTGCCAGAGAGCGACAGATGAGAAGAACCGTGCCAGGAGCCGCATGCTCACTGCGGCTACGCGTCAGAACAGAGAGTGGTACAGGGTGGCAAGAGCTGCCGAAAATAGAACCCACCGTCGGAAGAAGCGCGAGTACGAGGAGCAGGTGCTCGCCAGCGCAGAGGACAGCTATGCTCAAAACGACGTGCGGAGATTCTATAGAACTGTCAACAGAGTCAGAAACAGGAATTTCCCTGTGCCGGTCATGTGTAATGACAAGGACGGCAACCTGCTTACTGATAAACCGACGGTTGCAGCCAGGTGGAAGGAGCATTTTTAGGCGCTATTGAACGGTGAGGAGCCGGATGAGCAGAGCAGGAACAGGATTACGATTATGAGTTACGAACAAACTGTGGAGCCACCAACACAGGAGGAGGTGAGAAAGGCGATTAGTGAGCTGAAAAACGGCAAGGCCGCTGGGAAGGATGGTATCCCGGCCGAACTTCTAAAAGCGGGAAGCGAGCGGCTGTACTATGCGATCCACCAGATAATACTAAGGATCTGGGCGGATGAACAAATGCCGAACGACTGGTTGGAAGGCCTCATATGCCCTATCTATGAGAAGTGCCATCGATTGGATTGTGGCAACTATCGAGGCATAACGTTACTCAACTCCGCATATAAAGTACTCTCCCGTATTCTGTTCTTCAGATTGAGACCGTTAACGGAATCCTTTGTTGGCGAATACCAGGCTGGTTTTCGACAGGGGCGTTCCACGACGGATCATGCTGGAACACGGTTTCCCTACGAAACTAATCAAGCTGAGTCGTATGACGCTGGAGGGATCAAAATCGTGCGTGCGGATAGCTGGCGAGACATCAGCCGCGTTCGTAACGTTGGATGGACTGAAGCAAGGGGATGCGCTCTCCAACTTACTGTTTAACATCGCTCTTGAGGGTACAGTACGAAGAGCAAATGTGGAAAGAAACGGTACGATCATCACGAAATCTCACATGCTTTTTGGTTTTGCGGACGACATCGATATCATCGGTATCAACCGTAAGGCCGTGGAGGAGGCCTTTTTACCTTTTAAGAGGGAAGCGGCGAGATTGGGACTTGTCATTAACTCAGCGCCAAAACGAAGTACATGGTAGCTGGCAGAGAGCGTGAAGTTGGTGCTGGGGTGGAGATAGATGGGGAACGATTTGGATTGGTTGACGAATTCGTTTATCTTGGTACGCTTGTGACATGTGACAACGATATGAGCCGTGAAGTGAAACGACGAGTTGCAGCTGCAAACAGGGCCTTCTACGGACTACGTAACCAGCTAAGGTCCCGTAGCTTGCAAACTCGCACAAAACTAGCGCTGTATAGGACGCTGATACTCCCGGTGGCCCTTTACGGACAGGAAGCATGAACGCTGAAGAAAGCTGATCGACGAGTGCTCGGAGTTTTTGAGCGTAAAGCTCTGCGATCGATACTTGGCGGTAAACTGGAAGATGGAGTGTGGCGCAGACGCATGAATCACGAGTTGTACCAGGTATACAAACATGCTGATATACTTACCTTACCAAACAGTCCCAAGCCGTGGTATGGCCTTTGCTGTACGTAAGAGTCGTCTCCATTCCACTCGGTCCATGGCTGCAGATCGACAGCTCTGCAGTCTGCGTAGGGTCCGCAGGTCGTCTTCCACCTGATCGATCCACCTTGCCCGCTGTGCGCCTCTCCGTCTCGTCTGACATCCTTACAACATGCCCAGCCCACCGCAACTTGTCTATCTTAGTGGTATGGACGATAGATGGCTCCCCAAGCAGCTCCTGCAGTTCGTGGTTCATTCGCCTTCTCCACACTCCGTTTTCCATCTGCAGTCCACTGAAGATGGTACGCAACACCTTCCGCTCGAAGACCGCAAGGGCGCGTTGGTCCTCCACAAGGGGGAGTAACTAGGTGCGGCGACGAATTATACTCGATCGGAGCGTCCTCCGGAGACCAAAGTATGCACGATTTCCTACCATAATGCGCCGTTGAATTTCTCTGCTGGTATCGTTGTCGGCAGTTACCAGTGAACCCAGATACAGGAACTCATCAACCGCCTCGATTTCATCACCACCAATTTGAACTCGAGGTGGGAGGTCTTCTCGTGAACCCCTTCCTTTCATGTACTTCGTCTTCGGCGGCGTTCAACAGAGTGATTGCCCGGTAATTGCAGCACTCCAGTTTGTCGCCCTTTTTGTAGATGGGACACACAATACCCTCCATCCACTCCTCCGGTACTTGTTCTTCCTCACAAACCTTGAAAATGAACCAGTGCACGGCTCTAGCCAGTGTTTCTCCACCGTATCTCAATAGCTCGCTGGGAAGTTGGGCCACTCCAGCAGCTTTATTGTTTTTCAGCCGACCAATCTCCTTCTCCACCTCCATAAGATCGGGGGCTGGAATTCTGATGTCTTCTGCTCGTGCACCAAGATCAGTTGCCATACCGTCCTCGCGCTCTACTGGATCGCCGTTTAGATGCTCGTCGAAGTGCTGCCTCCACCTTTCGATCATCTCACACTTGTCTGTAAGGAGGTTGCCGTCCAAGTTCCTGCACATATCGGCTTGCGGCACGAAGCCTTCACGGGAGCTGTTCAGCTTCTCGTAGAACTTCCGAGTGTCGTTAGCTTGGTAGAGCTCTACCATCGCTACGCATTCTCGGTCCTCTTTCTGGCGCTTCTTCCTTCGGAGGACTGAGTTTTTGCTGTTCTATTCCTGTCGGTATCGTTCCACGTTCGCTCTCATACGGTGTTGCAGCATTCTCGCCCGTGCTGCATTCTTCTCCTAGACTAACCGTTTGCATTCGCCGTCAAACCAGTCATTTCTATGATTCGGGGCCCTTGTACCTAGTAGCGCTACAGCAGTGCTACCTATGGCGGATCGGATGCTTCTCCAGCCATCTTCAAGGGTAGCTGCGCCAAGCTGCTCTTCCGTGGGTAGCACTGCTTCCAGCTGCTGCGCGTATTCCTGTGCAGTCTCGGCGTCCCGCAGTTGCTCAATATTTGGTCGCGGCGTTCGACTTCTGCGGGTGTTATACACAGCTACTAGGTAGTGGTCCGAATCTACATTCGCTCTGCAGTAGATGCGAACGTTGATGATGTCGGAGAAAAACCTGTCGTCGATTAGAACGTGGTCGATTTGATTCTCTGTCTGTTGGTCGGGTGATCTCCAGGTGGATTTGTGGATACCTTTGCGGGGGAAGAAGGTACTTCGGGATACCATACCATGGGAGGCCGCAAAGTTTACGCACCGATTGCCGTTATTATTAGACACGGCATGCAGGCTATCTGGTCCGATTACCGGTCTGTACAGTGCCTCCCGTCCTACCTTAGCATTCATGTCCCCAATAACGATTTTCACGTCCCGTCGCGGGCAGCTATCGTAGACCTGCTCCAGCTGCGCGTAGAACGCTTTCTTCTCGTCGTCGGGTCTTCCTTCATGTGGGTAGTGCACGTTGATGATGCTGTAGTTGAAGAACCGGCCCTTTATCCTCAACTTGCACATCCTTGCGTTGATCGGCTGCCACCCCATCACGCGTTGGCGCATCTTACCCAGTACTATGAAGCCGGTTCCCAGCTCGCTGGTGGTACCACAACTCTGGTAGGAAGTAGCCGCCCGGTGCCCACTTTTCCATACCTTCTGTCCTGTCCAACAAAGTTCCTACAGCGCTACGACTTCGAAGTTGCGTGGATGTAGCTCGTCATAGATTATCCTGTCGCATCCTGGAAAGCAGAGCGATTTGCAGTTCCACGTTCCAAGTTTCCAATCGTAGTCCTTATTAACTTATTAACATGCTGATATAGTGAAGGTAATACGGCGGGGCAGGCTTCAGTGGGCTGGACATGTAGCCAGAATGCCTGACGAGAGAGCCGCCAAAACTATCTTCAGTAGAGAACCAGGAAAAGGCCGTCGACTCCGTGGTAGTATAAGGAAGTGAGAAAGCTTTGTTTTGTGAGGAACAAAAAAATCTAGATTTATTTACTTTATACCTGCAGAAATGGAAGATTTCTCCTAATAATGCATCAAAAACACAGCCTTGAGTTTCATTTTTAAAACCCAACAGTAATCACACCTTCAAATGGCCAAAAGGTTAAAAATTTTCCTACAATTATATTCACTTAACGGTGAAAGCAAGTAAAATCTATTAATATTGATATGTCACCGTTTTTGGCATCACACACAATATAAATTCTAAATGAATATAATTGAATTATTAAGCAAACGTTTCAATGTATTGAGTATTATGAAATGCAATGGAATGGAGAGACATAATTTGAAGCAGATTTCAGCTTTTTGGAATAAATTTAGTGTTATAGTAAACTGCTCCTCCGCGGTTACGTCCAATTACCTAATATCGCAGGGGCAATAAAATCTTTCAGTACATCTGAAAAACAATCTAAAAGAAAGAACTCCAACATTTGCCAACGCAGAGCAGTTGTTAAGGACATCCACTCCCGGTTTTCGTGTGTGCAATCAGGAAACGAAGCGACAAAGAAACTTTTACAAAAAACTTTTCTTTTGTAATGACCAAATACGTTACGAAGCTTTTTCCCTCTTCCTGATTAAACTTTTCCATACGAACGGCATACACAGCTACCCACATTCTGGGTAGCATATGCAGCTTTCACCCTCACAGAAAAAAAAAACCAAACGACCCGGGAGGAGTGGATCTGAATTCCTAATCACCCCTGCAAAAGCGCTGAATTATGTCGTGCACAGCTGGGCTGCTCCATCGCCTGATAGCTGCCACACACAGACGCCAGACAAGCCAAGAACAAGAAAACAGCGAAAAAAGTTCAAAAGTTAGATCTCAACACTTTCGGAGCAGTTTGATCGTGGCAGAATCTTTTCCAATCGCGCACGTGTCCTGTAAGAATTCACGGCCCCGCAGGGTGAAAATCAAACCGAGTCGAACGGTTGTCCCCACGAAGCCATACAAATTTCCGCCTAACCCGCACCGGAGTGGCACCAGCTGGCCCGGATATGATTGCGATGAAATATTGAATTCTGGCCGAAAGCAATCTCTTGTCATGGTGATGCGAAAATTATGTCAGCTGGGTAATGGTTATCCGCTGGAGAATATTATTGTTGGCTCTTCTTAGAACGGAAATTTACCGCATGTTTCGGTTAATTTGTTACAAATCAATATTACAGAATTGGACATTATTTGGTAAAAACTTGCGAAACAATAATTGAAAGAGTGAGTGATCATAATAACTCAAATATCACATTACACAGCCCCTTTGCTGGAAAGAGTTTGTCAAATGAAATAATTAAATCATGGGTCGCCACACCGCATTTAAATGCAAACAGATCGTTAAAGTGTTAAAATAATTTTCACACATTGTGTAAATAATTACAATGCAACGGTGTGGAACAAATGCACGCCATGCACGGCTGCAAATTAGTTGGTACATAAAGTAATAATCGTCATTATACAAACAAGCCCAAACCAACAATGCTCCGTTCACCGCGGTCCGTAATTGATTGCTTCGCATTGGGTAATATTGAAACAAGACTCGATTCTTTTTTTCGTGGCCGTTCCAGCAAAAAAAATCTACCGGCAAATCAACCCGACAGAATAGGTTGCCAAACAAATGTGCGGTGTAACGCGCGTTACTATTCATTTCTCTGTTTGACATCCGGCACATTTAGTGCGGCAATTGGTTTAATTAACATTTGCACTGGAGCTAATCCCCAACTCGCGACCACGCGCTCGACAGCAGCAGATGTTACCCGCCTTCCCCCCTTCGGTGCGTTATGAAAACATGACTAGAAAGGACGAATAATGCAGGAACGAAAGCCACCGAACGCCCCATTGTGGTCTCCGCAGGACGACGTTTCACGTGCGTAATTTAGTGCATTGCAAACTGACAGCTCGCTGTTGATTTGTACGTGCCTACGAAAGTAGGTATATTTGAACGGGTGCTGGGGTTATGGGTGTGTGCGTGTGATTGTGTTTTGAATGTGGTAAATTTTGTAATTACAATACCATACTACGAGAGTTTATGTTTCCCGCCCTGATTATTGAATAGGGAGCACGCAAAAAAGAACATATGCTCCGCCTGACCGCTTATAAATTATCTCTGTGTGGCAACTTCTGCACCAGTTTAACAGTGTACTATTGTTAAATATGTTGGAAACGAATAGAATTACACATTAATCATTCTTCAATACACAAGTTCTGTGACATTTAACATTTCAGGCAATTAAATAGGAGCAGATAATGTTCAAGTAGTTTTATAAACCAAAGTTTTCTAGTCGTTTTATGTTCTATTCTTCTAGGTTTGCTGAACAGTAGGAAATATTAAAATATAAACTTTTGAGATTTCTAAACCATCAAAGTTTTATTCTATCTTTTTCCAACCACGATTCCACATTTAAAAACCACGAAGCCACTATTAGCTTGGCGAAACTGATTTGCGGAGAAGAATTTTAAAATAATATAAGTAAAATACGTAAGGTACTCACCGTGCTATATTTTTTTATAACCATCTCGATGTGCTCGCACGAGCATGTTTTCGCTCGATACCATCAATTTGAATATTCGCCGAATAACCTCACATTTGAAACTGTTCATGAATTAAAGAACAACGCCCAAAAAAAAATAGTAGGAGGGTGGTAACCAAGACACGACCGCATAGTTGACGTAGGACTACAATAATTTTATAATTTTATTTTGAAGCTATGTTTGATTTGAGCTCGTTTTACTTTTGTAGTTTGCTTGATTTATTTTAACCAATTTAAGCTCAACATCTTCCAAAAGGAAGGTGTTTTGGTTCCGGTGGTAATATCAAGTATCTAGGTCGTCAGCCCAAATTCATCAAGCGACACCTCAAACGACTTGGAACTAAAACTAGTTCATTGGTGGCCATTTCTACTGTTAAGGTCGTCTTTGACCATTTAAAAAGTCAAAAAAGTCATGAAAAAACCGTTCATTATTGGCATGGTTCGATTTTGGCAACAGAAAAAATTCTGAGGTGTTGCCAAAATCGAACGGGGTCTGTATTTTGATTATTTCTTTGCAGCACTCTATCTTAGAAGAAAAAATATTCTCTTTAACATTCACGATGGTCCAGAAACCAAATTTAGGAGAAAATTTGGGTCTAGAGCTCTATAGCAATGTTTTAGAAAAAAACTTTATTTTACAAAGTTACTTAAAATTATTGGAGCTATAAAATTGTAAAACAAGGTTTTCGATCTACAAAAATAAAAAAGTTAGATACTTGATTTTCCCCTAAATTTGGTTTTTGGACCATTGATGAATACCTTTCATTCTAATACAGCGAATTTTCTTTAATGCGCGAAAAGGCAACCTTCTATAAAATATTTAATTGAGTACGATTTAGTAGAAATTAAACTTCCTTCTATATCTATTTGTCTTGTTGAAGTTGGCTCACTCACCGATCACAAAGCGGCAAAGATGTCACATAATTTTTTTTCCTGTAATTACAAGCTCGTGGAAAAAATATCGATAACGAATTACAGTTTTAGTAGAAAATGTATATTCACAGAAAATTTGAAATTGACATAGAATTTTATGAACATGTTAACATTCAATTCAGGTCAATTCAAACATTTTATTAGTATACAGAACCAATCAGAAAAAAATTTGATCAGTTTCAAGATACCAAAGAACAACGAAGATACCATATTTGAAAGTTATATGTCCGTTATCTTCGAAAATAAACTGGGCTAGAGTGATGCACAACATTAGCCTCAGCAATTGATGTTTGCATAGCGTTGTTCAATTACAAGTAAGGTTATGGAAAGTAATATTTTCTTGCAAATGCTAATTCAAAAAAATTTCAATTGAAAAATACAAACACTAACGTCGGAACTCTAATATCAAGATAAAATGAATTTGGTTTTTCTCTAAACCGCCACCGCGTGATGCAACTAGTATTGTCATATTGGACTAAATTCATTTAGCTAGTAAAATATAATCATCAGTACAGCTCGTTTAACTACCTATTCAAAGATCTGTACGGAGCATTTTGGTTTTCTATTGTCTTTTAAATACCTTATATTTAGTTATTTAAATAAATCTAAAAAAAGGCAGAGTGTAGAGTTCAAAAATAAACAACGCATTTTGTTGTCCCCGGCGGCGCAGCCTATTTTGCGACATCCGAAAAATCATATTGATTTCTGATTATTGCTGCTATACGAAACAAGAAGAAGAAGAAGACAATTCAAACGGCAATTCGATTGTGTTCCACGCCCCACTGTGCGTCAACAGTGGCAATGTAGTTTTCACTTGGCTTGACTGCACAAAAATGAATATCAAGTTTTCCTGCACTGATAGAAGACGAGTAACCAGCGCTCTGTTCATACATTACTTGGTGCAGTACTGTTGCCTGTGCCATCATATTCTCCTTCAAGACATCAGTTTTATTAACATTAACATATTTGTTAACAGCAGAACGTAAAACTGTCTTGTAGTGGAGGTGGTTACGAACTTTCCGAAAAAGCTTTACCTTCAAGACATCAATTTAGTCTAGGCTGATGGAAGCTAACATTAGTTGACCTATTGGGACGGGGAGATTCTGTCAAATTTTTTTTTGCCACTGCTATACAGGATATCACTGCAGGCAGTTGGTGTCTATTCATGAAGTCTGTGCTAGGCGTGCTCGCATATGATTGGTACATTGTTGGTGAAAATTCGACCTTGAAACTTTTATTCAATTTTCACTGTTTAACAATGAAGTGATAATGAAAATTGAAGAATCACAAAATTGTCCATCATTTTATCAATCCAACGACATATCGATTATTGTGGTCCATCATGTGGTTACATCAGTATAACCGTTTGAAATCTTTCATTCCGTCGTTACATCTTGGTTTTAGTTTTCGCGGAATGTATCTCGGTATAGTGCGGTTAGACGTAGTCCTACGTCAACAAAGAAAGACAACGTGCTAGCAAGTGGATCAGCCGCCACACGCGAATCATAATTCAATTTAATAAAACGATATTATTCAGATATATCATCGCATGTTCTCTCTCGAAAAATAAAAACAAGTTTCCCGGTTGCCGTTTCCACGTCATCCCCAATCAGCCCCCCGCCGGGCGGATGCCCACGCTGCAAAGTGACTCCTCGCACAGTATGTGGCCATACAGCAAGTGCTTCCAAGCCAGAGGCTGAGCACATATTTGAGATTCTTTCTAGGGAAACGAAATCGTTTCATATTTTCACCCGGCAGGAGTTTTCCTCTGTTCCCACCCAACGCACCAAGAGGGCGCGCAATCCCCAACAAGCCGCACATTTTCGACAATGTGATAATATTTGCGAATTGCTTGCATCAAGCCCAGGCACCGTTGGGAGGAAAGGAAAAGTCGTCGCACATATGTGACGGCATTTTATCACTCAGTAGCAGAATGCGCGTACGGGATAGGTAACGACCCGGGATGAACGAGGATGCCGCTGTTGTTTGCGGAGAAGTACCCGTTTACTCGTGATCCTCGAGAATGGGAATTGTGCCGGCACTTCCATCCGAGCGAGAATGGTAATCAGATATTTATGAGTTGATGAATCGTTTTGTTTCTATACGGAATATTTACATACGTACATTACACATTCGCAATGAGACATCTTGCTGCCATTATTGGTGAAAGCATTCATTTTGCGAATAAATAACAGTTGTGAATTGTGCTAAAATGGTGCTCTGTTAGTGAAATATTACCAACTTAGATATCTTGGCACGAGTGCTGCTGGATTCAATGAGACAATTCAGTTACTTTTGATGGATGACAAAAATATCTGACAGAAGGTTTAAGCGATAAACTGCTATTCCGAGCATATCTGTCCCATGTTCTACGTAAATTTTATGAGTGCTGGGACAGCAACATATGCTTGAATCGGTAGTACATTTTCGTAAGTTTCACGAAATATAGCGTGAAAATGCTCATTGGGTTGATATAAACAAAGTGCGTGCGATATTTCTGAACTGCCATTTCCAATTCAGGCGAAGCTCGATTCTAACATGTATGACAACACTGTATAGCAAATGTTTACAGGTGTCAGAAAAAAAAAGAACTGACAAAAATAAACAGATGCCAGGACACAAGAACAGGACTTAAGGAAAATGTCCCAATGTTTTGGGGAAAGGAAGTTTGGTCTCGCAATTCCGACCTTAATCCACTGGACTATTTAGATTGAAGTTCTAGAAAAATCCAACGTTGTCAATTATAATGCTCATTATTATTCTTTATCAACACATAAAACGACTTGTCTAACGTCACGTATCAATAAACTAAACTGAACTAAATGATAAATTATTGCCTACGGTACGTCGTTGAATGGAATATCACACAACAATCACTTTAGTTAATTGGACATTGGACACATTGGACCGCTACATGGTAAAACGAACGAATATTTACTTACTTACTTCACTTTAAAGGCGACAGACCGATTATCGATCCAATGCCGAATCCAGAATACGTCGCAATGTCCCTCGGTCTTGGGCTGCTATCCTCCAATCGCCCCTAACACCTATTTCGCGTGCATCCTCGTCGACAGCACACATCCAACGAGTGCGGAGTCTACCTCGAAGTCGTCGACCTCTATCGGGATTCCTGCTAAATATAGCCTTCGCTTGACGCTCATCCGGCATTCTCGCTACATGCCCAGCCCACTGAAGCCTGCCGTGTTTTATCCGCTTGACTATATCCGCCGATTTGTATGCCTGGTACACTTCATGGTTCATGCGTCTGCGCCAAACACCATTTTCTAGTTTGCCGCCAAGGATTGAACGCAAAATCCTACGCTCAAAAACACCAAGAGCTCGCCGATCAGCCTCTTTCAGCGTCCATGATTCATGGCCGTAGAGGGCCACCGGAAGAATCAGTGTTTTATAGAATGCAAGTTTAGTTCGGATTTGCAGACTGCGGGACCTTAGCTGGTTACGTAATCCGTAAAAGGCCCTGTTTGCGGCTGCTATCCACCTCTTTATCTCACGGCTAACCTCGTTGTCACATGTCACTAATGTGCCCAGGTAAATAAATTCGTCGACTACTTCAAATGTTTCCCCATCTAGCACCACCGCAGCACCAACCTCCGACGGACTACCACGCACTCTGCCAGCCACCATGTATTTCGTTTTGGCAGAGTTAATGACAAGCCCTTATCTCGCAGCTTCTCTCTTGAGAGGTCCTAGGGCCTCTTCCACAACTCTACGGTTGATACCAATGATGTCGATATCGTCCGCAAAACCGAGAAGCATGTGCGACTTCGTAATGATGGTGCCGCTTCTCTGCACCCCAGCCCTCCGTATAGCACCCTCCAATGCGATGTTGAACAATAAGTTCGACAGCCCGTCACCCTGCTTCAAACCATTTAACGTCACGAACGAGTCCGATATCTCACCGGCTATCCTGACGCTTGATGTAGAACCTTCAAGGGTGGCACGTATCAGCCTAATCAGCTTTGTTGGGAAGCCATGTTCCATCATAATCTGCCATAACTCATTCTTCTTGACTGAATCGTACGCTGCCCTGAAGTCTATGAACAGATGGTGCGTCTGCAAGTTGTATTCTCGAAATTTATCGAGGATTTGTCGCAAGGTAAACATTTAGTCCGTCGTGGAGCGTCCCCCTCGAAAACCGCATTGGTACTCGCCAACAAAGGTCTCCTGCAACGGCCTCAGTCTGTGGAACAGGATGCGGGAGAGAATTTTGTACACGGTGTTGAGAAGAGTTATGCCCCGATAATTGCTACAGTCCAGGCGATGACCTTTTTTGTAGATCGGGCATATGAGACCCTCCAACCAGTCCGAGGGCAATTCTTCATCAGACCACACTCTCAGCATGATCCGATGGATGGCACGACACAGCTGTTCGCTCCCGACTTTGAAGAGTTCGGCGGGAATGCCGTCCTTCCCAGCTGCCTTGCAGTTTCTCAGCTCTTTCACTGCTTTCTTCACCTCGTCCATGGATGGTGGATCCACAGCTTGACCATCATTCTCAATAGTCATCCTGCTCCTTTCGACTCCACTGTTTCCCTCACCGTTCAACAGCACACTGAAGTGTTCCTTCCAACGCCTGGCCACCTCTGTTTTATCGGTTATCAGGCTCGCCTCCCAATCGTTGCACATGACAGGGGCTGACACGTTTCGATTCCTGATTCCGTTGACCTTCTTGTAGAAGCTCCTCGCATCGTGCCTGGAGAAGCAACCTTCCGCCTCCGCAAGAATACGCTCCCAATGCTGTCGTTTCTTCCGGCGGTGGAGTCTCTTTTTAACGGCTCTTGCTTCTCGATATCTACCCATGCTCTGACGAGTCACAGCCGTGGCCAACATGTGACCCCTGGCGCGGTTCTTCTCTTCTGTCACTCGCTGGCACTCAGCGTCAAACCACTCATTGGGCGCAGCTGCCGCAGTTGTACCCAACACTTCTCGCGCTGTAGTGGTGATCGAACTGTGGATGTGCCTCCACTGTTCATTCAGGTTCCCTTCAGCTCTTTCCTCAATCCGTTCACCAACTTTCTGCGAGTACTCTGCAGCTACTCCTTCAGTTGATAGCCGCTGAATGTTCAACTGCATCCTCCTCGTTGCCTTGGATTTCAGCACGTTGGA
The DNA here is from genome assembly GCF_029784165.1 of Wyeomyia smithii. Lineage (NCBI taxonomy): Eukaryota > Metazoa > Arthropoda > Insecta > Diptera > Culicidae > Wyeomyia > Wyeomyia smithii. Next base: position 63,992,334 of record NC_073696.1, read on the forward strand.
CAGCCTGGCGCGGATTTTGGCTACTACGAGATAGTGATCCGAGTCAACGTTCGGTCCTCTGCACGACCTTACGTCTGTAACGTCTGAAAGTGCCGTCCATCAATCAGAACGTGGTCAATTTGAGAGCAAAGCTCTCCATTCGGGTGCATCCAGGTGTGCTTACGTATGTTTCGGCGTGCAAAATAAGTGCTACAGATAGCCATCCCCCTAGCTGCAGCGAGATTAACAAGCCTCAGGCCATTGTCGTTCGTAGTAGAGTGGAAGCTTTCCCTACCAGTTACGGGGCGGCAGAAGTCTTCCTGCCCGACCTGTGCATTTGCATCTCCGATGACAATCTTTATATCGTGTCCTGGGCACTCACTGTATGTCTTTTCCAGGAGCTCATAGAACTCCTCCTTTTCGTAATAGGGTTCCTCGTTGGTCGGTGCGTACACATTTATTAGGCTGTAGTTGAAGAATTTGCCCTTAATTCTCAACACGCATATACGGTCACTGATCGGCCTCCATCTAATGACACGCTTCATCTGTTTTCCAATTAGCACGAAACCGACTCCTCTTTCTGCTTTCACGCCGCCGCTATGGTAGATGTGGTACTTAAATGAAGTGTCCGCAATAGGATCTACTGCTCAGAATTCGCGTTCTCCCGATTTCGGCCACCGCACCTCTTGGATAGCTGCAACCTCCACATTCACCTTCCGCAGCTCTCTAGCCAGGATACTTGCGCGTGCCGGTTCGAGTAGAGTCCTTACATTCCAAGTACCGAGTTTCCAATAATCGTTGTCCTTTTTCGTTCGCCTAGGTCCATGCCGATTATTCCGTTCCGTATTTATATCTGGATTGTTCGTAGTATTTAATATTCAGTATGCTGCCTTACTAGGGCTGCGATACCTAGTCTCGCGACGGGGCTGCCGTCTTTGATATAGCTGACGAGACACCGCGTTTCATGATTCAGCCGCCCGCTCCGGATCAGACGCTGTTGTACGCCGCCCCTAACATGGGGAAACAGCCGCGTACGTTCCCCCTTCCCAGTCAGCATACGACCAAAGTTTCCACCGGGGTTGGTTACCCGATCTCCGCTAAGGTTACTCGTATCCCGGTCGGCACCACGTGGAGGTTGGGATAGGAGTTGCTGGACAGAGGTGAATGACCACAATAGGATCTCAAGTGACACGTGTCCAACCATTCGCCAACCGAAAGAATATTTACAGTCATTAAAAACAAGTAACTTTTTCAAATAAAATATTCGAAAAATACTAAATTGTATGAAAGAAAACGATTTGACATTGACAAATAAATTTCACATTTTTTATATACATTGATATTGGTTCATCAAAGAATGACTTTTCAAAATATCATTTTAATAACATGATTGTTTAATCCAGAAATCAGGGGATAGTCAGAATAAGCAGGGTATTCGAAATTCTGGTCAACTTTGAAATGCTGTGAATTTGCCATATATTATTCGATTTTAATAATTAGAACAGTATTTAACTGAAAAACTTATAGGGTCTCATTTTCTGACCACAAATATGACCTAGGTCATCGGATGGAGGAAATCATTAGGTAGGCACGGTGAACCTACTAGCTCTTTAATAGATTCAGTAATGAGATACCTAACAAAAATGCTCTTTTGCTTCATGGGCATAGCTGAGACAACCATTCTTGAAGCAAATGGTTCATCAAGATCAGGAATCGGCTAAGAACTCCTGAAGAAATGGCTAGTTTTCATCCGGTAGCTCCAGAGCAACCTGTACTAGGAGGCATTTACATTTTTGCATTAAAATATAGCATACGACACCTCTTTTTTCAGAATTTTTCATTATGAATCTTCCAAAAGACATATTTCTGAATATAGGCTGCAGGGTTCGGTACTTATTTCGCTACCTTTTTCCTTGTTGGGGTCATTATACTACTGTGACTAGTACTTAGATCTCTTGTGATGTATATTACATTTCGCTACCTTGGAACCGTCGTTATTTTCTCACGGGAAACAAGGTGTCTAGTAACAGAACTTTATTTTGGCGAAGGAATGTCGGGAAAATACACTATTGTAGACTTTGCAACGACAGGTGGGAATGGAATGTGTGGTTCTACTGCACGATTGAGCTGGATTTTGCTGGGGGACTATTTTTGAGAAGTCGAAACTTTTGAGACTTACCGCCAAACGAAATCGAAAAGTCGATTTCGATTGTCACTCTATATGTAATGCGAAAAACAACGGACGCGGATGTGGATATCTGTAACATCCCTAGTTAGTGAGTAACGTATTGCTATTGGATTCGATCGCAGTAGCTTGGCAGTGCGAATATTCCATTGTACAATCAATGCAGTTCTTTAAAATATGTTCCAGTTTTATTTTTTTTAATTGTCATTTTTTGTTTGGCTGAAATTTTGCATAGACGTTTCTTCAAGCAAAAGATGCCATTTTGTTCTATTTGTTCAATTATTAGAAACACGACTCATTTTTGCGATTTAAAAATGCTCTAATGGGAAGGTATTGATGATCTATACATAAATAATGGAGTTCTGCCTGTCTGTCTGTCTGATCCATATAGACCTGGAAACTACTGAACCGATCGACATGAAAATCTGTATGTAGGAGTTTTTGGGGCCGTGGAAGGTTCATATGATAGTTTGAGACCCCTCCCTCCTCTCAAACGGAGGGCCCCCATACAAATGAGACACAAATATTTTCATAACTCGAGAACTAATCGTGCAAACGAAGCCAAAATTGGCACGTTAATGTATTAAGAAGCAAGAAATATTTCTGTAGAAGTTTGACCCCCCTGCTCTGGAAGCGATGGCTCCCATACAAACGAAACACGAATATCTGTATAACTTGAGATTTATTCAAGCAAGCAGAACCAAATTTGGCGTGTGGTGGTTCACGAGAACAAGAAATATCTTTGTGGTAGATCTACACCCCTCCATTTTCTAGAAGGAGGGGCTCTCATACAAATGAAACACAAACTTCTGCAAAACTCATAAACTAATCAAGTGAATGTAACCAAATTTGACATGTAGAGGTTTTTAGGAGTAAAAAAAGTTTTTATAGTAGTTTGGCACCCCTCCCTCCTCTAAAAAAGGACCTTCCATACAAATGAAACACAATTTTTGCCTTTAAGCAAAATCAAGCAAATGAATTTGGCATGCGAAATTTTTTGTTGGCAAAAAATATTTTCATGGTGGCATCACTGACGTTTACGTACAACATAAGTGAAGCCAGCATTAGCTGGATCACTGGATCATTTTAAATGCAATTTGACAGCTGATTCACCGAAACACGGAAAAAAGCAGTGTTCATAAATGCATACAGTATCGGTGTTCAGCGGCAGTGTGTTTATGTGTTGTTTTCGGGTGATGTATTTATTGCACATAACGTCGAGTGCTTTGCTTGATGAAACAAAAAATGAACGCGTTGCATTATTATAGAATGTACACAACGCTTATTCTTGCCGATTTTGAACGGCGGTGTTTCTTGCAGGCAGCTGACATCGCGCGATGATTTAATGATTAACATCTCAACGTATGTGTAAATGAGATAAAATATCAACGCTACTTTTGAACATTTACAAAGCTAAGCTGACCTTTTTTTTTAAATGATTGAATTGATTCGAGCGCATAACTCTATACCAGATATATTATGCTTCGTTCGTCATGCTTACACTTCTGTGTGAACAAACCTTCAAAAACATAGATGAGACTAGCGCCACTATTTTTCACGGCAGCTTCAGGAAACAAGGCCGATGCCACCGGGTTGGGTTCGACACCTCTATCTCTTCTGGAAAGGAGGAATCCTATACACTGGGGTCTTGTTTTACGCGTTTGGTTGTACTGCGTTGATAGAAAATCGCGTAATTTTAAAAAATCGCCTAAAAAAACTCCATTCGATAATAAGATCCGATTAAAAATAATGGCACGTAAGTAAATATAAACTTGAAAAACGATATAAAAATGGTAACGAAACACACAAAATGAGTTTATAGTGCTTCTAAAATGAAATTTCATTGAAGCACATGACAATAACTATTTTATAATAATTTGGTCACATGTTTAAGCTTTCGTTCCTTAATCGGAAGCTAATCGCAACGACCCTGACTCGTATCGTTATACAGTTATCAATATATTTTGGATCCTTCTTCCCGAATCAACGAAAATTGCCTATTTTTTGATAATAACAGCAAATATATTGTAAATTTGCATTATTTAGATTGATAAAACAGAATATCTTATTGTCATGAACCATACGATTGATTTACTTTATTGGATTTACTCATACGAAACTTATTTAATACCGCGTAAAAAAATCTTCCTAATCGCATCCGCGTTATTTAAAAAAAACGCGTAAAAATAGTCCGCGCTATTGTAAAAAACCGCATTAAAAGGTCGCGTATAACAAAAACCGCATAAAAATAATTCGCGTAAAAAACAGACCCCAGTGTACTCGATATTGTTGATATATTTTGATATTTATCGTTTATCTGTCAATTGACAACCCTCCAACGATAAGTTAACGTCAATGAGCTAAGATATAAACAGAAGGGTGCCCAAAAATGCAACGATAAATACTTTGTAATATTGAATATTGGGAATATTTCGCAATATATCAATAGTGTCTTGCCCCAATAGTGTCATACATCAATATTCGTCCAAAAGCTAGAAAAATCATAAAAGTACAGCGTGAGAACCTAACTGAGCGTGGAATTTAGTATGTAAAAATTGAGTTTAATCGATTTTTAAATATAACACATCAAATAAGTATGAGTTTTGTTCCTGCCGCAATAATAATAGACATAGAATATCTAAATTCATGATTTGCTAACAAACGAATTCGAAAAGTTTGTTGCTCATCAACGACCTACTGGTTCCCTCCTCCGCCCTTTCGGTTATCAATATGGTTCAATCATAAAGTTTACTCTATTCACTTCCACAAATAAAAATCCATAAATAAAAAATAATAAACACGCCTCTCAATTTACGCAGGTTTAAAACGCGCATTGTTTTTAACAGATCCGTCTATGCGCAACCACAACTTTATTAAAAGCTAGAGAAATCAATAAAAATGCACAACAAGATTGATAAGTTCAAAGTCAAAATTTCAATGCACCTGACAGTAGTGAAAAGAAATAAATAATTAAATAAGGAATGCAGTTATACCTAAGAAATAGTTTTCCTTCATCGATATTTACCAACCTGACCTAAATTGGTTCGTTTCAAACTAGAAATTTACGCAACACGCAATTGGAATAAAAATCTTCGCGCGGTTTGTTTGCATTTGCTGAATGCACTCACACAACAAAACAGCAAGCATAGCCAAAACGAAGCATACTAAGAAAAAAATGGGGAAAGACCATGTATGGAGAATCTTCCCATATATGGCTCACTGCTTCAGGTGAAACGAAAATTACCGTTTTCACTTTTCACGCAAATAAACACCTATCAGTAACATTTTTTTGTATGCATAGGACAAATTTCTCCGCCATACTAGCTACCGCTATTTACAGATTACATTATATGTATGTACTTATCTCATTTGTTTGTCTGACAATCGAAAACACTGGAATACGACAGTACACACACCATGTTCCTGTATACTTGCGAGTTTGCGACACTTTTTTATGAACACACACAAGGATATGTAACCGGTTGGTTCCAAACATATTGCATGTGGCTCCACCACATTTGCCCCAGTGTACCGTTCTCTCCAGCACGGGCAACAGCAAAGGAGCTTTACGCAGCCAAAGTACACCCAGAGAGAAACATCAGAACTCAGATTTATACACTCTTAGTTCGCACAAGCGCATTACTAATGTGAACGGACTCCGAAACATCGCCAATATAATTGAGCGATAGTTCGCAGATGATGTACCTAAAGAAGGGTTGCCAAAACGGAGAAGAAGCAAACGTCAAAATTCGGCTTAATTCGGAAACTGTAGATCCCTAGCCCGAATTAGTGACTTAAAAAGCCCGGCTTTGGCACGAATCCGATCTCTCTATCCTGGACGATCAAACGGTTTAATGTGAGTTTAATTAAAAAGACAAGAGTAGAGATGAAAAAGCACATGGAAATGGAAGAGTAGAAGTTAAAGTCAAGTTAACAGTTCTAGACGAGTTAGTGAAAATTTCTATTCGCAGTTAGTTAATAGTAGAGGTTAAAGAAAAAAGTAGTAATTGGAATTATGGTGCTTTTAATGTCAATAGGTGATAGGACAGAAAGAGAGGTGAACAGAGAAATAAGTTAGGTGCGGAAAATAAAAAAGATAATTCGGCCATCAGGAAAAAGATAATTCTAAATGTCATATATATTTATTAATGTTGGAGGGGGCGGTCTTGCTGGGACAGAATGGGGGTGCATTCAACTACTGTATGTACTAATGCGCATGGTAGGTCCGCTGTGGGCCTTTTTTCTATTTTTTGGCAAAAACCTTCCGGGATTTGTCTAGCTAGATGAGGCGTGCAGGTCTACACGATGCAGTGAGGAGAATCGCCATCTTAAGACGCTAGGACTAGGGTTTGCAATATTCCCGAGAACAGATTTCCCGGGAAACAGGAATGGAAAATCTCATTTCCCGGGAATTTCCGGGAACCAGGAAAGGAAAAAAATTCTTGGCGAAAATGAGATTTCAAATAAAGTTTATTAATATAAGTTTCAAACTATCGTTTACAATTTAATTATCAATTGAAGAACAAAATTTATTCAATTTCACTCCAGAAATTCATTAACAATCGTCTTTAAATCGCCTCAGATCCGCTGACAATTTTTCGTTAGGCCCAAATAATGTAGTTCCCTTCTGTAAAACTTCGCTTAAGATTGCTGAATCACCGCTGGTGTCTGATTTCTAAAATACTTCTAAATCACCGATTCCAGCTCTTGCTACATTTCATTAGAAACTGAAGAGTCCAATACTTTTAGCTTGTTGAAGATAAAGCTGAGTGTTTGACAGTCAGATTTTATAGCATTTGAATGCCTTCGTAATAAATGTGAAATCGCGACCACGACCCAAGTCAGTGTAAACTGACTGAATTTTATTAATTTATTTATTTCTGGTCGCATTGTTTTACGGGTTTCATTTTTTTATATCAATTTACAGGTTTCAAAAATTTTTGTCAATAAACGAAGAAAAAATCAAGCAACTATCCACTTAGTAGTAAACTCACTAGCAAAAAAAGACATGAGACGAAGAAAACATTTCTTAATTTATCGTTTACTGAATAAGACAGCATATATTTTTGACAAATAAATTGAGCAAATAATTTGATATTACACGGCAAACAAATTTTGATCGTCGTTTCAAGCAAATATTTGCTTCGTATAATGCACACTATGAAGCTGCTCTACACTTCTACGACGTAAGTTTCGTGTTTTGATACGATATTTAGTTTTATTGCAATATTGTATGGAAAATTTTCCGGGGAGCTCGAGAATCCCGGGATCCCGGGAATCAATATTCCTTTTCCCGCGATCCGGGAATCCCGGGAAAAGGCAATTCCCGGGAAATCGTTCCCGGGATTGCAAACCCTAGCTAGGACTTCTGGTGATCGGCTGGAGTAAATTTACCATATTGAATCACGACCAACTGAGGTTCTACAATCGAGATCCGGCTTCCACGTTATCAGTATTGGAGACGGACGACAAGTGAATAGGGGCCGTTCCTAGTGGCCTACCCACCTGCGCCGTCGGTCAACGGCATATTGGAATAATCCTTGGCGTAGCCGGTACGTCAGGCACCTTCAACTTGAACATCATCAGCCTGGGGATCCAACTTCACAAGCGCGGAAAATAGACGAAACCAACTTGGAGCAGTAACAACTAGCAGCGGTGTCAAGCAGCAGCAGCAACACGACAAAAGCGCAAGTACCACCCCCTTCTGTTAGTTATATTGTAGTTCAGATTAGAGAAAATAAAATTGTATAGAGGATAGGAACTGATGGCCTTTTGTATACAACCATAGTTCCATTGCTTGTGCTTGTTCGAGATTTGGTTCGCGGTAATCGGACTCAAAAAGGAGTTTTCAGTCTTCGCCATTGGGTTGTTCGAGCGGAGAATTTGATTCGTGCAGCCTTTGAGCGGTTTCCCCTATGTCGACGTTATTGATCCTCGAGTGGCATACCTTCGCGTAGAAATATCGTCTGCATTCATTGAACATAACTCCCACGCGTTAGGTACGAATTAAGAGTGTATGGGTGAGTGACGAACTGACAACATTAAACGACCCGGTGATAAGTTCCATGAGCTAGGGAGGAGCTACAGATATTTAGAGTCGAATATTTTCACCTAATTTCTCAGTTACATGTTATTAGTTTCTATTGTTTTCACTTCACAATCATCCCGTAACACTACTTTATAAATTAACACCATTTCTAGTATTTTTAATGCCATTTTAACCCCATAATCAGTAAAAAAAAACTGCCGCACAAAAAGTGAAATGTGGTCAGCGTGCAAGGGCTGCCAACTCTTCTGTTTGGTCTCGTTTAGCTGTTTTTCAGAAACTGGAAGTCGCCATTTTGTACTTCAAAATTATGTCTGTGGTCGATTTTCGTCTTCTGTGCATCATCATTATTACGGAAATACTCATATTTGGTGGTATTTGGTCACTTTCGCCTGTTTTCCAGCCCTCCCTCCCTTTTTTGAAGTAGAGAGAGGTGTCAAACCTTCATGAAAACATTTATCACCCTCATTCGACGCGGCGTTGTAGTAAGAACGTGTTGTGTTTTGTCCCACGTCGCGTCGTATGAGTGATATTAGTTCTTACGTTGCACGAAAATACCAAATATTGAAGTGATTTATCACCCTCCCTTCAAAAACCTGACTTCGAAAAAATCACTGTGAACCTTTATACACTGGGGTCGCTTTTTACGCGGGTTCTTTTAATGCTTTTTTTAAACGGGATATTTTTACAATTACGCGGATTATTTTTACTCGATTCAGAAGATTGTTTGTACGCGATATCAAATAAGTTTAGTATGAATATATCTAATCTAATCTTTTAAATGCGGTAAAACCAACCGCGTAAAAAGCGACCCCAGTGTAAACATTTTTTAAGCTCTTATTGAAACTTTTCAGAGGTTCAATTGAAGACCGCTTCGAGGCGGCACTGGGCACTAGAGAGTTAAAGATGGTGACTACCTATTTGCGGCAAACAGTAAAAATTAACCAAATACTACCCCATATGAGTTATTTCGGAATCGAAATGATGATCTGAAAACGATCCCAGACGCCATCTTGAGTTCCAGGATGGCTACTTCCGGTATCCGAAACATAACCTAAAATGGCCGATTACCAATATGTGTATGTCAAGGATCGGGATGCTGCGCAGACACCAGAAATCCTCTCCATACGCGATTTATAAACTCCAGACGGTGACTACCGGTTTCAAGAAAACATCCAAAATTGACCAAATACCATCTCATATGAGTACTTTTGGGATCGTAATGATGCCAAGAGACCTGAACACGGCATCAGACGAACCGGAAGTCACCATCGAGAATTTGAAAATGTGGACGTCATGGGGCTAAGAGTAGGCTGACCAGCCGTACCGTTTTGAACGGGACAGTACCGTTTTTTCGACTATTTTCAACTGTCCCCTCTTTTTGCCGTTTTGTACCGTTTTCGGATACTCCTTGAAAAATTCTTAAATAAAGCTTTGCGTTGAATCATATGTCATTGATTACAAGCAACCAGGACTTTTTAAATATTACTGAGTACGTTTTGTGCCTTTTTGACAGTACCGGTGCAGTGGTGCACTGGAAAGGATACTCCTATCGCGAACTGACGAAAGAGTCGCGACTGAACGATGAGACCATTATAATGGTTAATCAAAATGTCGATCATTCATGTGACAAATTTCAAGAACTCATTGCAAAAAATCACACTCTTCTACGCTAAATTTCATAAAACGCTAAGTATCGTACAGGATCGGGTAGGTTCATCAAAGCAAATTGTTTGCATGCTTTGGTTGTAAAAATTTTCAAAAATCAATTTCAGCATGTGTCCCGTTTTTTGAACCCATTTGTCCCGTTTTTATCCCAAGAAAATCTGGTCAGTCTAGCTAAGAGCGTCATTTCAAATCCAGAAATACACATATCGGGGGGTTTTGGGTTGTTTCCTAGAAAACGGAAGTCGACATCTTGGAATCCGAAACGGCGTCCGGGGTCATTTAATGGTCTCAGAGCATCATCCCGAATCCGAAAATACCCATATTACCTGGTATTTGGCCACATTTTGTTGTTTTCCAGAAACCGGAATCCAAAATGGTGCCTGGGGTCGTTATCCAGTCTCTTGACATCACCTCGATCAAGAAAATACAGATATTGGGGGGTATTTGACTATTTTAGGTTGTTTTCTAGAAACTGAAAGTCGCCATCTTGAAATTCAAAATGGCGTCTGGGTCGTTTTCCGATCTATGAGCATAACCCCGGTTGCGAAAATATATATGGTTTCTATTTTCTACAAAAAAAATCCTAATGAAAGGCTGTGAATAGAAATGCGTAACTGTAACCTCTGTTACTAAAAATCTCTCTAAAATTACAGTGTGTACTCCCACGTCACTATTACATACAACTCTTAGGGCTGTATACCTTGTAGTATTTAGGTCATAATTTGAAGTATTTTATAGCGAAACAGAGCCATTACATCCATGAACTTTCGATGAGTAATTCTATGCCAGATTTTCGGTCCCAACTCATACTTTTTTTTAAAACAATTGGAAGATTTCAAGTTATAAATCCTTAGGTTTCATGTTATAATCTCAAAACGAATTATTAGGCCTTTTTCAAAAATTACTCTCGACGAATACAATCAAAAGGAACGTTGTCGTTTAAATCTATACATAACCAGCGAAAAGCCACTTGGTATAATTTCGATTCACGACGACTTTTTTTAATTTTTTTTTTTTTAGTTCGTTCAATTGATATTACCTGACATCAAGGTATAGCCTAAAGCAGGTATTACACAAGCAAATATTTGCTATTTTTGGTACGGTTTTTATTTTGTGCAAATAAAAACGTACCAAAAATAGCAAATATTCGCTTCGTCTAATACCTGCTTTAGGCATTTTTTTGTGTAGATTTCAATATCTTATTGCACATTTTTTTACCCAAAGAAAGCTAGTAATATCAATGGCATGGTGGATACGCAAACAAGCGGCTTCAACAACTCCAACCGGAAAATGGAAGAGAAATTGGCGCGACAGAAACCGCCTTGGGACCATGCCTTCTACCTGCCACAGATGAGGTGAATAATGAGCAACCCGTCTGAAATTTCTGTGGAATCCCGTGCATATTAATACAAGCATAGTAACAATGCTAGCGAAAATCAGTGGTTAGACGTTGGTACCTGCTGTTCATATAGCATGGCTGCTGTGGGACCAATTCCTATTCTATTACAACAGCTTGAAGTATTTCGTTCGCAGGACATCAATTTAGGCATTCATTATGATTAAATTATCAATGGAATGGAAGAATTTACTGTTACGTTTCACCATCCTTACCCTCCGCAGGACACAAAAATGAGCTAACGAAACCATTTCTGCCAATACCAGACTACAAGTTGAAATTAATCCATTCTGTCTGGTTCTGGTCTGAAAAGGTTCCTTCTTGACGGGACAAATTCATCTGTTGAGACTAAGATAATTATAATCATTATTCATTTCATTCAATCCCATGAAATGAAAATATGCTTTGCATTGTTTCAGTCCGATCCGGCTGTGACGAAGGCGCAAGAAAGGACCGGGCTCAGAATTTTATGCTTTCACCCGAATGTGATTCTCCGTTTTGCCTGCCCATCGCAAATGATCCCTTGCTTTATCGAATTATATTTCGTCCACTCGTGGCTTTGATTCAATGAAAACCGCAATAATCGTTTTCACTAAGCGCCGGTCCGAGCCAGAGCATCATCCATCCAAAGCAGCTCGCTTTGATACATGGTCGTAATTATTGTATCGCAATCGGGTTTCATTAATTGTGTACTTAACACAATCAATTTTCACATTTGTTTAAATTTCCTGAACCATGTTCGCACACACTCTTGGAATTTCGGACAAGACTGTTCCGCCAGCCCAAGTCCAGACGCCACCCGCATTCATTTCCCAAACAATGAAGCAAGAAACAAACTCTCGTACTGAACGAGTTTAAAATAATTTCCATAACTATAACCGCAATATAACGGTACCGAGCCGCGTAAAGCATTTGCATAAGAAAGCAAAACCCGAGCACTCGACAACAACGCCCTGCTTTGTAAAGTGGATGAACACAACAACAACAACAAAAAAACACCAACGGATACGGAATCAACCACTTCCCTGAAACAATGTGGAGATAAAACTTTAAGCCACAATCAAGTAGAGTTGGTGCACCCGCAACAAAAAAAGGTGCGCTCACGTTGCTTGTTTTTTGCCCCCCAGCAAGCGCGATTTGCATCTTTATTTTGGTGAATTTGAGTATAAAAAATTGTGTTTGTAAGTTAGATGCGACAGAGTGATTTATCATCGAGTGATGGTGATCCACTAACTTTTAATTTGGAGACCTTTTTGTTATTTCATACAAGCAACTTGAAAAAAAAAATTACCACAAGTATTGTACACGCAGCTTTTACCCTGCGGATTTTTTTGTGGTTTTCACACAAAAGTTTTATTTATTACGTAATTTTTGTAGTATATGCGCAAATTTCTTTTCTTAGATTCAAGATTGATAAAAATATGTTTCGGGAAATGGAGAATTTCGTTTGAAATAATTTCTCAAATTAGATTAAAAGTTGGTAATTTGAACCGGATATAAGTTTTCAAATTACTGACAGTTTATTACAACAAATTCAAACACTGACAGTGATTTTTTCTATGTTGACATTACTACAATGTCGAATAAGACGAAAAGTGTGCATAGCGTCACAAAGCACAATATTATTTTAATAGGATTATCTTTGCAATTTAATTTAGTGAATTTCTGGATATATATGAAGTAAAAAAAATCAAAAAACCTGAACGTACAGCTCCCTCGGATCTCACCTAATCCAAACGAATTGTTGTAAAATATTCTCAGCAATTCGAAAAATGTAATGTCTGTGAAAAACTGTTCATGGTGAAGAAAAAATGAAAAACTTTTTCCAGAATAATGAAAAAATACAGTTCTTGGGTCACAGTTGGTTTTTCAAGTTTTCAAACCATTAACAGAAAAAGCTATACAAGAAACATCCTGCTATCGTCTTTTTGTGCCACATTCAGGCTTGTAAAACTTTCAAATGAATGGAAATATTATAATAAACGAATCTGGGTGATCTCTGGCTGTAAAGGCCAGCCGGCCTTTACAACATTGAGGAAATCATTTATTGCCCAACGTGATTGCCTACCCTATGATGATTCGACAACCATTGAAAAGAAAGCAAAATCAAAGAAGTTGTTTCGTTTTTTTTTTCGTTTACTGCCGACATCGTATTTAATTCTACCGATTCCACCGGATTTCAAAGGGCGCGTTTTCTGTTTTTTTTTTTTTGGATTTCTTCATTAATCAAATCCAGACCTGCCACCCGCTGATGACGGATGACAGGATCTGATTTTGACACGCGAACGTGAATACCCCCCTTAGAAATCTCCATCGAAGGCGGGCGCAGGTGCTGAAAGTATTGTTGTAAGAAAATTTCGAGAAATCCCGCTAATGAATGGGGATTCTCATTTAAATCGTTAACATTTTCGCTGATAATTACGTTAATCATCGTGACAGGATATTTGTTCTGGGGCATTTGTTTGTCCTAGTAATTTTGAGAAATTTCAAATCATTTGTAATTTCTTAAAATTAACTTTGTGAATAGATCTCCTGCTTATGATGCTCATAATGAAAATCCACATCTTAACGAAAAGGCTTCACAAAGTGAGTCGAGTAAAATTTCCACCCGAGCGTAATTGTGTGTGAAAACACGGTCCCCTTTCCGGTACGGTTCTATTAATTACATTTGTAGGAGAGCACATTTAGAATAGTTGCTCTTCATCCGAGCTAGGCTGGCAGCCGCTGGCCTTAAAAGATGAGTGTACGTAAGTAATGACCATTAGAACGGAACAATGCACTGAATGCCCTATGAATGTAGAATGAAACAAAAGAAACATGGTCAGCATATCCATCATGGGGAAGACGACAGCACTGGTGGACTGAACATTAGCCACTGCAAGTCTAAAGACCAGGAACCGTACGTGATAGTGTTACTGGTGTGCATTTCAATTTCACTACCATGTTTTCCTAGTTTTTGAAGCAACATCCAACTTATGCAATGCGTCAGTCGTGTGCCGATGCAATCCCGGTTGCAAATCATATAGAATTACTTTGAAAGACTGGCACTTGTTGCCTTCCATACGACGATACCCAAAAGCATACGATTTTGCCTATCCATGCTGCAGCAAAAACACGGAAATTGGATCAGGCAGATGGATCCATTATTCGTCCATTTATACAGCGCGGCACGGTTGGTTAGTTAAATCCATTCTGTTGAACAGAAGAGATGACGACTTTCGATCAATCCCATCGTCAGTCAAAAAACTTTCTCAAAACATTATCCACGTCATTACTGTCGCTCTTCTGTGCAGCAAGACTTGCGGTAAACTTATCGCCTGGAAGGCCTGGAATGAAAACGTTGAAAATTATCAGCAACATCATCAACACTACCCTCGCCACCGGTTCAATGCCAGCTATTGTTTTCATTGCTCACAGGCCTAATTATTCGAAACACAGAACGATATCACCTTATACAGAAGGATAAAATAACACGCATACGTAAATGGTTCGGAATTAATTAACGCTCGGAATGAGGATGAATATTGAAAACAGACTGTTATGTGCGTGCGTATGAAATTCGATCCGCGTTGATTCGCATTCGCGCTAAACATATGCCTCCTGAATATTGAACAAAGCCGGTATGATTAAAGTATGATTTACGCATATACAGGCAAAACCGCACCAACCAAAAAGTGGAGCACAATTTAAAGCATTGAAGTCAAATTCGTTCCCGCCGGTCTGGTTTACAACCGAAAATGCTAGGTTAACGATGCTAATACACGAAATTCGAAATTTATGTGCTTAAAGTGCTGAGCAATTTGTTATCAGTTAATCTACGCAATTTTATTCAATCTCAGTATGTGATAAACTAATAAACTATTTATGTGCACGCATAATAGTCTGATCTTTTTTGACTTACTTTGCTTGCGTTCTCCTTGATCTAATCTTTTTGTGAGAATGTGTTTTTCCACCAATTTTCCCGAACAATTTTTATTTTGGGTTTATAGAAGAACTGCTCCATTATTCATCTCATTAAGCCGATATCCACGAAGAGAGCACGGATTAAACACAAAATTTAACGAAATCATTGAACAAATAAACTCAATATGCTTACGTGCTCTTATGGAATCGTTCAGCATTGTATATTTTGTAAAATTAGCTGGATTTATCCTGAATTTTGTAAATCAAACCATTTTTCACAACGCTTCCACATCCATCTCAAAACTTGAATCACTGCTCATTTATTCATCTCACGACGCCCCCATACTCATCACACTGTTAATCATGAATGAATCAAATTATCATGAATGAACGTAGCCGCAGTCCGTCGTAGTAGGTTACTTAGATATCCGCTGTAGGTGTTTACGTGCAAAATTGGTAACCTAGGTAACCACTACAGTGCTGTAGATTCATGTCAATTATGTCGGAATAATTCAACATTTTCAGTAGGGTAAACAGGTATAATACGCCCCCCTAAGGAACATTGTCAATATTGTAGTTATGTTTATCACAAACAACAAATTTTTCATGCAGTTGGATACACTATTTAGTTGGTAATGCACTGCTATTATTTAGTTTTGTAATTACTGCTACACAAAAATGCCATAATTTTATTAAAAAATACGACAAAATTGCAAGCTTTCCAATCTACCGGGGCAAAACGCCCCAGATGCAGTATAATATGCCCCATGCAGTAGCTTCATATGCCAGCTCAGCATGCGAAGTGAAATAGCGCTTGGAGTTTCAGAAGCAAACGCTAAAGCAATGAACAAATCAGCCGGGCTAGCGGTGGGGCATATTGCCCGGAGTTGAAATGTAGCAGAAAGCATTGAATACTTAAGCGAATTACACAATTTTTCTCGTTTCTTCACTAGATACAGCTGATTAGAGGTTCATTTGAGATATATAAGTGCAAATACCAGGTAATAAACTTTATACGCTAGTGAAAAAACGTTACGGAAACGCTGCAAGAAATTAGATCTGAAGCAGCTCAAATCAAAATTGATTTTTGTTTATTTTTTGCTGCTAGTGACAATTATCAAACTTGCACAGAAGGTTGGTCCCGCTACGGATTCCCAATAGTCTCATGTCTTATTTTTTGTGTGTTTCCGAATAAATGGACTGGGGCGTTATGCCCCGGGGGGGCGTTTTATACATATTTACCCTATGATTTTTTCGTATTAACAGAAACTGATTTGGCAACTTTTGATTTTCTTCAACGCAGTGAAAACAGATGAAAATATTTCATTTGTTTTTTTTTCTGCTAACTCAAGCTTAATTTAGGAAATTTGAGATGAACATTTCAATGATTAAAGTATTCTTAGTGTAGAGAGTGATTTTGTTTAGTGATTAAAATGAAAAGTGATCCGCTAGGGATGAAAAAACTTTGGTTGGCTGCTGAACGAGTCCCGTTGTAGCCGTACAGAACAATGCGCGGATTGTGTTTTCTGAGGTAGGTGATTGAATTAAAACAGTTTTTGAGTGCAGATGCCCGACTATAATATCAAATTTGGTGCTTATAAGTGAGTTTTTGAGAATCATACTTTATGAGAAATATAAAGTGAACTAAGAAGAATCCATTCAGATTGGTTTACGAAGAAAATACGCGTTTTTTCCTGTTTTCAATTGTGTTTTCATATTGTATGAGATGAATAATGGAGCAGTTCCACTGTCTACAAGTGCAAATGCAAGCTTGACTAGTGTGTTTTGTTTGTAATTCCGAATAATGCTCTTAATTCTATTTCAAAGAGCTTACAGCCTAGCAAAAACTTAAAAAATGCACAATTCAAATGTAATATATACTTTAGACTGGGACACAGTTATATGAAAATAGTGATGAATTCCTCACTCCAATACACTTCTCGTGTTCCTTCAGGGTCCTACAATAGCTGTGTAAATGTTCAGATCGATCAATAGAACCACATTTTTGTACGATTTTTTTTAATTTATTGATACATGATATTTGTAGGAAATTTTTCTGAGAAAAACTCTACTGAAGGCAAAGGCGCTCCGATAGTTGACAATTGATTTTGGCGAAAAAATTAACGATTTTCGCAACTTTTGGTTCCGTTTTTGGCAACAAGATTTTTTTCTACTTTTTTCTAACCTTTTACTGACTGGCGGCTCAAAACTAATCTTTATTGTTCTCTACATGTGTATTTACACACAATAAATGACACATTTTGAGCCAACTCGACTGAGGACTGGCAACATGCTCTCAGAATTTAGTGAACATTGAGAATAGTTGTCAATGGATGACTTCTGAAGAATTGTCTGAACTTTCATTTAAAGCATAGTTTGGCGTTCTTGTTGTTTTTCTGCTGCGATATTCAAAATCTTTGGTTCTGTTCTTGGGATTCAAACAATGAGTTGACAACCTCAACCTTAAAAAGTTGACAACCTTGAGCAGCGTCAAGCTTAGCTCTGGTCCCCACAAGCTCCTATCTCACACCTCCACGAGTCATATGATCACAATAGACTGCCAGCTGAAACATGGACACAACTGATTGATGTAGTCAGACCAAAAATTCTAGTTTTTTTCATCGTTCTGTGGGGTTTTTAAGCATGAAAATTTGTGTTTAATGTTGTTTGGTACTGTTGACATTGATGGGTTTGGCGTTTTTGTAGTTTTTCTTCTGCGATATTCAAAATCTTTGGTTCTGTTCTTGGGTTTCAAACAATGAGTTGACAACTTTAACCTTAAAAAGTTGACAAAAGTTGACAACCTTAAGCAGCGTCAAGCTTAGCTCCGGTCCCCACAAGTACCTATCTCACACCTCCACGAGTCATACGATCACAATGGACTGCCAGCTGAAACATGGACATAACTGATTCATGTATCCTGGACAATGTTATCATTCGACCATAGCAAAGTGAGAAGGAGCGACACGATCATTGGCGGGTTAACCATATCTCGGCCGTATAGGAAACGCCTCGCCAACCCGAGTATTTGTTCACCAAGATGGTGCGGCCCATGTTCTCCATGTTAGGGGCGGCTGATCACGGCCTGGTGCTAGCGTGGGACTCTAAATAGTGCTGTCACGATGGTCCTCCGGCGAGACTGGAGGTTGGTGCAGGCCTTACAAACCAGCCGTAAAAACAATCTGTACAGGAAGCAAATAATGTTAATACGGACCTGAACAATTGACATAAGCCCTCGGCAACGAAACGGACTAACGATTGGAAACTCGAATCATGGAACTGTAAGTCTTTTAATTTTTTTTGGCAAGTACCCGGATTCTTTCTGACTTATTGCAGGTCTGAAAGTTCGAAAATTGTAACGCTGCAGGAGGTATGCTGGATGGGAGTATCGGTACATACGTATAGAGGAGATGGTTACACCATCTACCAAAGCTGCGGCAACACACACGAGCTGGGCACAACTTTCATTGTGATGGACAAAAATGCGCGTGATAGGGTGGTGGCCAATCGACAACAGAATGGGCAAGTTAAGGATCAGAAGCCGTTTTCTTCGACGTTACGACCGAACGTTAACCTAAGAAGTAACGATGACGATAAGGACGCCTTTTATGCGCAGCTGGAGCGTGCATGAGATAGCTGCCCAACACATGACGTCAAAATCGTTACCGGAGATCACAACGCTCAGGTTGGCCAGGAGGAGGAATTCAGACCGGCTATTGGAAAGTTCAGCGCACACCGGCTCACGAACTAAAACGGCCTTTAACTCATTGACTTCGCCGCCTTCAAGAACATGACCATACGGAGTTCCTATATCCAGCACAGCCTCCCATATCGGTACATCTAGAGATCACCACAACAGACTGAAACACAAATCGATCACGTTTTGATTGACGGAAGGCACTTCTCGGTCATTATCGACGTCCGAACCTATAGTGGCGCAAACTGATTACTGTCCATTGATGGTCAAAATTCGCAAAAGGCTTCCGGTTGTCGGTATGATATGGAGCGACTCAAACTCCCACGATAAGTTATCTGGGATACAGACCAGCTAGCGGAGAAGTGGAAGGATGCAGTGATATGCCCATGTACAAGAAGGGCAACAAGTTGGAATGGGAGAATTACCGAGCGATCACGATTCTCAACGCAGCCTATAAAGTGCTCACCCAGATCATCTTTCGCCGTCTCTTGCCGCTAGCACTAAGGTTTGTGGGAAGTTATCAAGCCGATTTGGTGAATGGGCGATCGGAGAAGGACCAATTTTTTACGCTGCGGCAGATTCTCCTAATGTGTCGCGAAAACCTAGTCCCCAAGCCTATTCATCGATTTTAAGGCCGCCTACGACACTATTGACCGTGCAGAACTGCGGCAAATTATGGACGAAAGTGGCTTCCCTGCGGAACGGAACTTAAGGCCCCGATGAATAGTTTACAAGTAGCGGTACCAAGCCCGTTTGAAACACTCAAGGGACTTCGACAAGGTGACGTTCTTTCCTGCCTCCTGTTCAACATTGCACTCCAAGGTGTTAAAAATCGTGCGGCCTTCGAAATGCGGGTGCGATCTTCAAATCCAGAAGTTGTATATTATTCGCCCTCGTATTAAGTGCACCATGTACAAGAAGCTCATAATACCGGTAGTCCTCCACGGGCACGAGACATGGACAATGCTCGAGAAGGACTTGCATGCACTAGCCGTTTCCGACGTGTGTTCAGGACTATTTTCGGCGGAGGTGAAAAATGAACCACGAGCTGGCGCCCACAATCCCACAGGTGAATCGCGAAATAGTTGGGAACCATTCGACCGTGTACTGTGCTCGTAAAATCTTTCAAGAAGATTCAGCGACGAGCTGACCCTGAAAGCAGGAAAGGTCAATTCTTCCGTCTGGTTCGTCTAGCAGATGATGAAGCGGGGTTGTCTTCAAAATAAGAAAAGCGTCTAACCGAACCAATACAAAGAATATGGTGGTCAAATCCCGCACCTGGAAGCTGTACTACGAGTGATTAATACAGCCGAAAAGCATCGTAATTGTCGACGAGACGTAGGCACATTAAAGTAAATAAAAATCAGAGCCCCGGCCTGGAGTTTTCCATCGGTAAGTCCTACCTGGATACACCTGGAAGTGCAATAAATTAGCCAAGAAATACTTTGTGTGAGTGCAACACATTCAGCATAACGACCGGCACCATCAATGGCCAAATATTTATACGAAATTCCCCCAGAGGCCCCCCGGTCTCCAGTCCCATGGAGTTGACACTTGCCATTACACTAAACCGGTGATGAAGTGGTATGAAGCAATGATGCAATGACTTGCCAAAACTTTGCTGATTAAAAAAATTCTGAGTGATTATGAAAGGTAAGCTTCAGAAAACAGGGAACGTCTTAAAAAATGACTAGAATTTGAAAAAATAGTGTATGAATGTGTTAAAAAAAAAGAAGCATTTATCAAGATGGCTTAACAAAGTATTTTTTTTTTTCAATTCTTTTATCACCAATATTTAGTGGTTAATTTGTGAGTTTGAAATCCAATTTGTGGTAATTTGTGGTTAAGTGGTTCCTGAGAAATTTTCAAAAAACTGAGTCAAGCCATCTTGAAACATGATTTTTCTTCAAATGAATCGGACAACGATGATATATACATCAATCGAAAGCTCTTAATTTGTGGTTCACGAAAATGTAGTTTTTAAAGTCATAATTACTAGTGTTTGTACAGAAATTTGTGTTTTATTGTTCACGTAGTTCTACGTTTTGTTTATTTGTTGAAGACGCTGCTAGCCGCTAGTGGCGTTGGCTGTTTGCGGTGTTTGTCACTGCTATACTGAGCGTGCGTGTGGTGAATATGGTAAATATCGAGATTCGGGGAACTTAGGCGTCGTATACAAATTACGTAACGCTAAAAATCAAGATTTCAGACCCCCTTCCCCCCCCCCTATGTGTAACGATAGGTGACGTTCGATATGACAACCCCCCCCCCCATAAAATTACATAACGCTGAACAGCCTGACCCCCTCCGAAATTTTCAATTTAGAGCAAACATTACAGTTACGTAACTGTCTTAACTAGCTCCCTACGTAACAATAAGTAACGCAGACTCAACCCCCCCCCGCCCCCCCCCCCCTTCATGCGTTACGTAATTTGTGAACGACACCTTAGCCAACACACTTGCTATTACAGGTAGCCCAACAGGCGCAGAATGGATATGTGTGAATTTGTTGTCAAAAAGGATACCGGTAACGAAAATGTACTTTCAAAGGAAAGCAATCCAAATTCGACGGATTATTTTTCAGATCCAGTAGGTATTGCAAACAATAATTATCACTTTTTCATCACATCATTTCGAAAACTTCTTAAGTAGCTATAATTTTTAATATCGGGATTTCTGTCAACCGGTTTATTAGCATCAAACATAAAGAACTCATTTGGTGCAAAATATTGATCAATTGTAATTTTTTTGACGCCTGGCACAACTTGTTACTATAAATGGTTCGATTCTCAAAAAAATGCTGGAAAATTTGTTGCTCCCAGCATATGATAATACCGTTTAAGGTGAAACCTTATTGAATCCAAAAATGGCCGACTTCGAGTCACCACTTCAAATTTTCGAAAGCACAAGACTCGGAAATAGTTAATGCGTTCCCTGTGAAAATGCTATTTTATATTTGCTGTGATGAAGCAAGCATAAAATAAAATTTTCATAGGGAACGCAATGAGTATTTCCGTGTCTTGTGCTTTTGAAAATTGAAAGAGGTGACTCGAAGTCGGCCAGTTTTAGATTCAATGAGGTTTACCTTAACGTTAATCGAGTGATGGTATTTTGTGAAGCATTTATTTAAACTGCAGAAAAATATATAGCGACACCAAAAAGCGACAAATTTTTTTTTTTTTATTCTGGCAAGCTTTTTGTTCTAGGTACTCCTATGTGCGACGGTGCCACTAGTAGCTTAACAGACCGGTGAACAGCAGACATCTTCTTTATTATTTTACTCATAAGTTAGCACATATGCATGGAAAAATAACAGAAGAGCAGCATTAAGTTGGATCCCGGCAGCTTATTTGAACATTTGTTTAAATCAGGCCTGTTCAATCTTTGTGACACGCGGGCCAAATTTCACGATTCACAACAGCAGTCGGGCCAAAATTTGGAAAACTTTCTAATTTTAGCTAATTTTTAGATTTTGTGCAAATATATGTTAAAATATCATGCTGGTTAGCCTTGATTTTTACATAAAAGCAGTCCATTTTAAATTGAAGAACCAAGGGTGATATCATTTGAAGCTTACCATAATAAAAGTAAGCTTACAAGCCACAGCTATAATAAATAAGGAAAACAAACAGTGATTTTTTGAAATTTTTCCTATAGTAAAACAGACTATTTTTTACTGCTTTCATTCTTTTGAAATTGTTCTTCATTTTTTAAATGTCGAAACGGGTTGAAAGTTCCAACACACTAAAATAGGATGGCATTACACTTGTAATTGAAACCTATACAAAGACGTTTTTATCTCAACAAATTCCAAGCCGAATGCATCAACTCGTGGACCAGATGTGAAACGTGTTCCAAAACTTACCGCGGGCCGCGAGAAATGAAGCAGTAGGCCGGATGTGGCCCGCAGGCCGTACGTTGGACAGCCCTGGTTTAAATATTTCCGGAACATTTCTCAGAATCTAGGTGATGAAAAAGTGATAATTATTGTTTGCAATACCTACTGGTCCTGAAAAATAATTTGGATTGCTTTCCTTTGAAAGTACATTTTCGTTTCCGGTATCCTTTCAAACAACATATTTACACATATTCATCTTGCGCCTGTTGGGCTACCTGAAATAGCAAGTGTGTTGGCTAAGTTCCCCGAATCTCGATATTTACCAGATTCCCCACACGCACGCTCAGCATAGCAGTGACAAACACCGCAAACAGCCAACGCCACTAGCGGCTAGCAGCGTCATCAACAAATAAACAAAACGTAGAACTACGTAAACAATAAAACACAAATTTTTGTTCCAACACTAGTAATTATGACTTTATAAATAACATTTTCGTGAACCACAAATTAAGAGCTTTCGATTGATGTATATATCATCGTTGTCCGATTCATTTGAAGAAAAATCATGTTTCAAGATAGCTTGACTCAGTTTTTTGAAAATTTCTCAGAAACCACTTAACCACAAATTACCACAAATTATATTTCGAACTCACAAATTAACCACTAAATATTGGCGATAAAAGAATTTAAAAAAAAATACTTTGTCAAGCCATCTTGATATATGCGAAGTGTTGCACAGGATTTTATGGATAGCAGCGTTGAATCTAAAGTGTAGGATTTAGCCTAGGAGAGGGTTGAACAAACCAACTTTCTGAAAACATAAGCTAAATATCTGTTCATTTTTACGAGTACGGTCTTTACGTCCCGTGCTTATTTTTGTTTTTAATATCCAACAAATGTTTCGATGTTGACGACTGTTCGCGTGAAAGAAGGTCATAAAACCTTTGAAAGACGCTGAATTGCTAGATGAGGATTCATGCCAAACGCAGGAACAGTTTGCTTCGGAATTTGTGCGTTGTTCTTTCAGCTGCTCCAGCGACCAAACAGGAAGGGTTTTCTTCGTCGCATCGTGACGGCTGATGAAAATAGATTCATTAAAGAAACCCACAGAAAAAAGTTATGGCGATTTTCCGTTTATGCTTTTGTATCGTAGGCTAGACGAAATATAAAGGCTACGAAGGTTATGCTGTGTATTTGGTGGGACCAGGTCGTTATTGGCCCCTATTACAGAAGACGAAGCGAGTGGCGAGTCACTCGCTTGACCAATTTTGGTATTATAGATGGGATTTCGGACGATTAGCTTGTATGCGAAACTGCTCGACTCGTTTATGAGTCAACTGTCACCAGACAAGTTTCACTAGCGTTCCCCAATACAATATTTTGCTCGCCTTGTTAGTGACTGGAGGCAAGGCGAATTGCTCAGCTCGTTTTCTGTAAGAGGCCACATTATGTATTATAAGCTGTTAAAATAAAAGGTATCGACCTCAATTGATGCGATTAAGCCGAGCCCTGTACCAAAAACGGGCATTATACGATCAGAGGCATAAAAAATAATTCTACTGCATGACAACGCTTGGCCCCATACTACCAAAGTCGTTCAAACATAGAAGCGTTCAAATGGGAAGTACTAGCTCACCCGCCATTTTCCCCATATACTGCATCGTTCGATTATTACTTGTTTCTTTCGACAGCACATGGTTTGACTGATCAACACTTCTATTCATATAAAGACATCGAAAAATGGTTTGATGCGTGGATAACCCCAGAAGACTCTCTATTTGAACGAAAAAAAAAATTTGAATTCTTATTGAATATACAAACAGCGAGAATAAAGTTGCACTAAAAATAAAGTGGGAATGTGACAGTGGGAATTCAACCTAAAAATGCCAGTATTTCAATGTCGGGAATGTAAACAGAAAACAGAGGCTATGTGATGGATCAAGTGTGATAGAACACGATGATATAACGTGGCATCTGAAAAAAACATGACGATAAAAATGGTGTGTCAAATATCAGGGAAATATGCAGGGAGCGGAGCAGAGTATAAAACAATAATCTTGACAGAATATAATCATAACTGTTGATGTAGTTTTTTTTACAAATTTTGTTAGGATATGAACTGCTTAAGTTTAGTGTTGGATATTCGATTTTCTTCACCGATAGCGATCGGTTATTCAGCACAATTTAATTCTAAGTAAAAATATTCTTACCTCACTCACTCGTTATATAAGAAAAAAATTTATGCCTAATTTCGTTGCGCCTAAACCTGAACACAATAACCCTATTGTTATCACATTCTCTTCCACTCCATTTGCATACGCGACGCATGGCTTGCGTTTTCCATATGAATAAAGATGATGATACACCGCCGCTTGGTGAGACTGCAGTTCACTTCCTTTTTGCACACCAACAAGCGAATCGGCTGTTGAACGTAAATTTTCTTGGGAGAATTTACAAACAGCGATATCATATCGCAATTCCCATTACATTCCTAGCCTAGCAAAGTCACATTTTACCTCGGCAAGTTCTGCCACCCATTCCGGAGGATCCGACTGATTGACTGATGACACTTTTCCTTACCGACGAGCGGGAAACTTGGTTTACTATCGGAAAGTTTTCCCCAGAGACTGGTCTTCCCGCAGCTGGCCAACAACTAACAAGAGAGAACAAATTTATCGCAAACAGATTATTCCATTTATGACTTTTATGTCCAGTTTGTGATAGTATGTCCCCTTTGCATTCGCTTTGGCAAGATATACAATCCGGAAACATAGCAATTCAATTTCGTTCAACTCGTTTACGTTCCCTCCCCATTTCGACCACGGAGCCGGACACCGGAGCGGGGGGAAAGCAGCTGTGATTTTATGGCAATACTTGTTCAGCAGATGTTTTGTCCACTGGAGATACATATTTTTTGTCATTTCGATAGTGGAAATTTGGAGAAGCAGAAAATAGTTTTTTTTTGTTCGTAACAAAATTGGTTGAGTTTGTCACGCACGGTACTGGCAAGAAGTGAAGGAAATTTGCACTGAATAAGTCAAAAGGAGAATCTTCTGATGTGATTCTATCATAGTGTTTAAGTAGTTACAAAACGATTGTGCACTATGGTCTAAATTGTATATTCTGTCAAAAAGTCAAGAAGTATAAATCAATGCCATACCATGTTCGATGCTTGTAATCGCAAACTGAGGGTTAGTTGCCAATTGTAATTTTCCATTTCTAGCCCCAAATCAATTTCTTTTATATATTTGCAAACTCTCGAAGGACAAAATATGCCGGACATTTATTTCCGTTTCCCGGAAAGACGCTTTATGGGTTAGTTTAAAAGTCAGTAACACTGGCGGCGGCAGCTGCTCATGACAATTGGACCGAGCTGCGGGGAGTCACCAAAACTTTTTCCGGAAGGTATCATTGTTTTGTGATTTCAACCGAAAACGATAAAATTCTATTGGACTGGTCGATTGTAGTTCAGAACAAAGAAAGTGGGGTCTGCTGACTGCAAGCTGTTGGATAAATGCTGGCAGATATAGTAATTCGAAATCGTTTAGAGCATTTTGTTCCCTTCTGGGTTCTTTGCTGGTATTTCATATAAAACTGTACAACGACGAATTATCTTTCAACACTGTTGATTTTTTTACTTTTTAATAACAATCTGTCCACGTGTAGCCCGAAATTATCATTATTGTAACTTTGATACTTTTCTTTTCCACAAAACAGTTCATAACAGAACCAATTACCGAATGAAATAAGCAGTTTGCGATGATTGGAAATGCCTTCGCTTTCGGTTAAAAGGATATAACTTTGTCTGCTTGGAACAAAAATGAGCGCAAAAGTTTGATCGTCCATGAAAGTAGTCTTGTTATTGGATCGGATATTGGAATGGTGACACATGTGGTTTATTCTATAACTTTCCAGTTTGTTTCATGGTCGCAAAAGTGAACAATTGAAGCGATCGGAAAGTTTTTTTTTAAATTATAAGAGTTTTATAAGAAAAGAAAACTATATATTACAACTCTTCTCACGCAACTGTTAATGGTGCAAATAAAATGCTCGTCAAAAACGAATCGTCTATCGTAGAGTAAATAGCCTCATGACAGTAAACTTGTAATCAAATGATCTTGAAAGTATTATTTCCTCGCTTTTCGGCCATAATCCCGAAGCATTGTTCACTGATACGAGAAAGATTTCCAAGGATTTTTAACCACATTTATGGCACCCCTCAAACAGTCGAATATAAGTAAATCCTTTCCATACAGCGTTCCTCAGACGAAGCCGCAAGACGTGGGGCTTCCATTGGCGAAACAACGTTACAAAGTCTAAACTTCCCACAATTTATATCCTCGTATGCGAAATCCCTTACAACCGAAATTTGGGAGAACACTTTCTGCTCGAGTGACGTCGATTATTATGACTTGTTCCATGACACCTGAAGGCAGTTTGGGGTCCACCCGGTTTGGCAGGGGTTAAATGTGCGACCATCACCACCGTCGTCATCGCCCGTGCCAGGCGCGCCCCTACGTACGAGGGTGAGAATGATTGACGTTACTTTCGTGATATCTTTTTCCACTCCATCATGCATACTTTCGCCGTCGACATATGGAGCGGCCCGGAAAGGTCGGGCCAATGTGCAAATCCTTCCCCAAGCCGAGTGGTACGGGCGAGGCTTTTCATCGTTCCGCATATTTTTCAGACGAAAGGATTCTTACGGTTGGCCGTGGTGGATCAA
This sequence comes from Wyeomyia smithii, assembly GCF_029784165.1. NCBI lineage: Eukaryota > Metazoa > Arthropoda > Insecta > Diptera > Culicidae > Wyeomyia > Wyeomyia smithii. The sequence continues at coordinate 64,019,772 of NC_073696.1, forward strand.
ACTTTCAATCAATCAATCTGGAAATAAATTATTCATAACGTCTAGTTAAATTTTTGGCAGGACCAGATTTTCCACCTACTTACAGTTATGGTTTTGATTGCTACCTGATGTACCCGCATTTGATTGTGTGTGCCAATAAAAGTCTTCTCCATGTGCGCCCTTATGAATGTAGATATGATTTATGATGCAGGATAGTATTTTTGGAGTAATTGTGTTATATGTTTGAATACGAGGAAAAGTAAATAACTTTGCACCATCTATTCTACATAACTTTCTAACAGATTGAGAGTTTAATTGCTTTTATCTACCCTTTCGCTCACAGCGCCAGCTCGAGACTTAAATCTCGAAGCAGGTAAATCCTTGTTTATGTGGATTCACGTAACCCAAAATAAAAAACTTTTAACTCACTGTGGATGCTCGATTTAACGACGACGGTTAATCCTGCTTTACGATATTGGATTTGAATCGAGCGATCCCGATTCGAAAATAAATTTCTATTCGTTTCTACCTCATCAATACTACTTTTCTCTTCAATAGGGATTGACAGGAGCTCATCATTTCGCTTTTATGCGTTCAGAATTTACCTCACTTTGACGTATTTATTTTAAAAAGTTTTTGAGACTAGAAAACATGAAATAAAAATTCTGTCTACGAATTCTGTTTCCTCAATTTAAAAAGCGTTTTTATTCAAGTAGCTTAAAATTAATGAGAAAAGAACAATTAACCAGTCTTTTTGTTGTAAATCCGGTCTAACAGAAGTCGTTACTCCTTTACCTTCATGCTGTTTTCAAGTTCAAAAAGTTATCCAAATGCTTTCTGAGAATATCTTTCTTTGCATAGCATTGACCCCCTTTAACACAGCCGGCAAGGTAAAATTTATTTCCGACCTCACACGACAGCCTAGTTTTCAACTTTATTGCATCTTCCACACAAATTGTTGCTGTGAGTTCCTCTTCGTTTCCGTCATCGTCACCGTTGCAAGGGAAAGTAACTTCCGCGTTGCGAGGGTTGGGCCGTTTTCCGCTGAGGACTCTATTGTTTTGTCTTGGCATTGTTTTGTTTCGCCTCCCATTTGGCTTCACCAAGTGGATTTATTTCAGGAGCGATGCTGATGAAACAGCTGGAGACTGGACCTCAATATAAGATTTAGGGTACGGGTTTTCTCCTTAAGCAAAAAAAATGCTTAAATTCCTATCTTCAAAATAATCAGTCTGTAACGCTAAATTAACAAATCACATTCACCAATCCGTAAATGGTGAAACTGTCATCAGAATGAGAACTGTTAAAAGTTTTCAAAACTTATTTTTCAATGTAAAGGTTCTGCATTCATTCAGTTAAAATGCTTTGTCTCCTAGAAAAAAAAAGGCTCCATGAAAAATTTCGGCCTAATGGGACTCCAGGATGTGTAGCCTCAAAGTGGTCAAAGTTTCACTTATATGATCGACGGAAAAATGTCGATATGGAATTATCGGAACCGATTTTAACTTTTTATTTCTTGGCTTTGTAAACTTTATCGCTATTCTTTTTTTGTCGCCTACTCATTGCGCTACAAAGGTGGGGGCCTAGCGTGGTTGGTAACGTCTCCGCCAATCACGCTCGACGCCTGGGTTCGAATCCCAACGTCGACATAGGTGTCGATGGTTGTGGGGTGGCGTGATCCACTCACAACCAACCCAACTGGTCTAGATTCAATCCTAGCCGACAGCGGGAGATTTTCTGAGGCGAAAAATCTCTGGGATCACGCTTTCCATCGCATGAGAAAGTAGAGCCGTTGGCGCCGCACACTGTTTCCAAAGCTGCAAAAACGTGATCGAAAATATTTTGACCCAAAAACATTGATTTTAGAGCCGTAACGTCTTCAGCAAAGTTGTTCCATTAATTATTCTCCATGTTATAGAAGTTTCAATTCCATGATTAATCCACTCAACAGTGAGAAACGAATTTTACTTTTTTTATTTTGAAATATAAAAGTCCACTTTGTTCAGCAAAGTTGTAGCAATTTTTAAAAGAAACAACTTTGTGGAAGACATCATACTTCTATCTATCTGCTTAAATGGACTTTCGTGGAATTCTCTATAGATTACTACTAAAACTCTTTTTTTGCTATTTAACTTTTTATAATGATTTTCTACAATTTTTGAATGTTCTACACAATTGTTTGCTACAACGGAAAAAACAATATCTCCGAAGAAAGTTTATTTTGTTCTCACATGTATTTTTGGTTGTTGACGATTTTTACTAGAATAATGCGCTAATTTACACTAATTACTCTTAACTCAAAAAATAATGATTTTGGAGTCGTAGTGTCTTCAGTAAAGTTGTTCTCTAAATTATTCCCAACTTTGTAGAAGTTAGAGTTTTGTGATAAATCTACCTAAAAGTGATAAATGAGTTTTAATTTTCTCATTTTTGCATATAAAAATTCACTTTGATGCGTAAAGTTTTGGCACATTTTGTAAGAAATAACTTTGTCGAAGACATTATATTTGTATCTGCTTATTTAAATGAACTATTGTGGAGTTTTCTCTAGAATGCCCCTTAAAATCATTTTTTTAGTATAACTTTTTATAGTGATTTTCTAAAATTTTTCAATGTTCTACAATGTTGTTAACTATCATAAAACACACAAGTTCACCGAAGAAAGTTTTTTTTATCTCTTAATTTTATTTAGTTATTAAAGATTTTTATTAAAATAATGCACTTACTTATTTAAAAATATCTGCACAGGAGACAGCGAGAGACAAATGCCTATATCTGGATTAAATGAAGTTTTATTTATACTTAAAGTTTTACTTATACTTAAAGAAAAGGTTTAGTCTGCAGATATTTGCCGATTTTAAAGATAACTGTTAGCAAATTAGTGCATTGTTTCAATTAAAATCATCATATCGATGAAATATGAGAGATATAAATAAACTTTCTTCAATGAAACTGTTTGTTTTGTGAAAGCAAACAACAATGTAGTACATTGAAAATTTTTAGAAAATCACTACTAAATGTTATATTGAAAAAATTGATTTTTAGTGGCAATCTGTAGAAAACTCCACAAAAGTCCATTTTAACAGGCAGATAGAACTATGGTACATTTGACAAAGTTGTTTCTTATAAAATGTGTAACAACTTTGCCGAACAAAGTGAATTTTTATATGCAAAAATGAAAAAAGTAAAAATTGCTTCTCACTGTTAAGGGGATTAACAACAAAATTGAAACTTCTATAAAATAAAGAATAATTAATGGATCAACTTTCCTTAAGGCACTATGGCTCTAAAATCTATTTTTTCGGGTCAAAATAATTTCGATCACGTTTTTGCAGCTTTGGAAACAGTGTGCGCCGGTCCGTTAATCATCGGATCGTAAGTTAGGGTCCTGGGTGGAGTCGCCTCCCGGGCGTCGGTGATTGGCACAACAGTTGCGTAACTAGACCGACGGAAAATGAACGAGAATAAAAAAAAAATCATCGCGCTGCCATGCGGTCGTCGTTGTTTTTCCCGTCGAAAGTCTATAGTGTTTAGTATCAGCACTTTATTCTGGCGGAACAGTGCAGGGAAAATATACTATTTTAGACCATGCAACAAAACGAAATTCCAAAAGTTGTCTTGAATGTTGTTTTCAAATTGGCCGTTGACTGATCTACGCAACGGTTAATTTAAGCAGCACGTGCGTTGCACAATATGCGGCACGGTAGCAGAAAAACACTTCATTTCCGATGTTATTCTCTTCTATTCTCTCTCTCCAATATTCTCTCACTCTCATTTCTCTACTGCAACTAGTCAGCCTATACACCAGAGAGACGCCGTGACACTCACCGTTAAGGCAACTGTCAACATCAAAACGGGCGAGTTGTATTATTTTGCATTGCCGTTATCCGTTTTGATGTTGACAGTTGCCTTAACGGTGAGTGTCTTGGCGTCTCTCTGGTGTATAGGCTGACTAACTGCAACGCAACCCGTATTGATAAGTAAGTGATGTGAGCGGGCCTAACCATGGCTTTCCTAATGCCGTTTTGTAACATGACAGTATTTGTCCCTCAGCCTGCTTCTCTCTTTAATACTCTCAAAGTTCAATTTTTTTCATCAAAGAACAATATCTCAATTTCAAGTAATCAGACACTATGGAAAGTCTGTGAATATCTGCAAATCAATAAAAATCTGCACACGAACTCTAAAAATCTGCGTTTTGCAGACAAATCTGCACATCTGGTATCCCTGGTTTCGTGCCATGCCGGAATACGGAATATACGTCTGTGATCGGGAACCTCCAAGAACTACATCCATTTTTTACTGTTTCTCTAAATGTCACCAACTAAACATGAATGAGAATGAAAATTCTAAGAATAAACATGACTAGATGTTCGAGTTTTTGTGCAAACGAGTTATTGAAGTGCTGAAGTGCGCATAAAAATGCGATATCACTGACTGAACTGAACAAGAAAGCATCTACTGCCAAAGTCTAGCGCTTGAGACCTTTCGAAATAATGAATAATTTTCAATTACTTGTTTATGCAAATGTTTTATTGCCAGGATCCAGCACTGAATGCTTGCTTGTGTCATTACCAAAATAAGGCAAGAAGTACGAAGCCCTCAACCGGCAAATCGAAACGTTTGCTGCTACCGCGTTGCTGCTGATATGTGTGGCTAACTGGCAAGTGATTTGTTTAAGCCAAAAGCAAATTCGAAAAGCCAGCTGATACTGGCGCAACCCACTGCTGCTACTGCCGCAATCGGCCACGCTACTGCTAATATAGGACCGTCTGCTTCTCTCTTCAATACTCTCAAAGTTCAATTTTTTTCATCAAAGAACAATATCTCAATTTCAAGTAATCAGACACTTATTATTTTACCTCAAATGTCCTTCCTGAGCATTTAAATGAAAAAAGAATCACATGTCATGTCATCGCTTTGAATTTATATTTTGAGACAAATTGAGCATAAAAAGTGAATGTTCTACGTAGTTTCGTGAATAATATCTCAATTTTTATAGACTGTTCCGAAAATTATAAATACATCTTCTTTCTTTAATAAAACAAAATATACAGGATTTTTCGGGTCATTTTATTCTGAAATATAGATAATAAGTGTTTTCTTTCCAGTTTCAATTCTAGTTGGGATTATTTTTCGTAGGATACGCGAGTTCTCTAACTTTTCTCTTAACACTACTCATAAGCTTTTGCACAGTGTGTTCTCCGACCATTTTTACCACTTTAAGCCAATCTTTTTAAAAATTTTCAACATTGTCCGCTGGTTTGACATATTTCCTCAGCTTTCCCTTGGTCAAAGCCCAAAAAGTTTCAATCAAGCGAATTTCAGGGCAGTTTGGAGGATTCAACTCCTTTGGGACACATGTGACATTATTTGTTTTATACCACCCTAGCATCCTTAGAGTAATGGCAGGAATTGGAGGATTGTTATGCTGCTTAACCATGGGTAAAAACCTTTTCTGCAAACACTCTTTCACGAAAATTTTACCATTCATTGTGTCATTCGTAATGCATGGACGAGATATTTTCCCACATTCACAAATGGCCTGCCAGACCATTACCTTCTTGCCAAATTTTTCGGTGTAAATGGCTTTCACTGGTCCAGGGACATCCTTTTCCTTCGGTGATGTATAAAATTGCGGTCCTGGCAGAGTCTTATAGTCCAGTTTTATGTAGGTTTCGTCATCCATGATAACACACCTCATTTTTTTGGTCAGAAGTTTTCTCATAAGCTTCCGAGCTCTCGGTTTCACAGATTCAGCTTGTTTTGGATTTCGTTTTGGCTGCTTCTGCTTCCGACGGGTCTGCAGACCCATTCTTCCCTTGGCACGCATAACGTTACTCGCCGAGGTTCCAACTTTCTCGCCATATCTCGTACTGATACTGAAGGATACCGCTTGTAGTATTCCTTAACCTTTTTATCCATTGTGGGACCAACAGGCCCGGGTTTTCTACCACGTCTTGGGGCATCAGTAAATGTGCACTCTTCATTTGTGCACAATTCGCTTTCTTTGTTCGGGAGAAAGGCCACGCATTTTCAAAATTTCGCACTAAATGTTAGAAAAAATGACAGCATCTGTTTCTTTTGGATGTAAACAACAGGACGCAGCCAACGTTTGGTTGAATACTGCACGTTATTTGAAATGACGGTTGATCGTAAGTGTATTTATAATTATCGGAGTAATCAAGTACTAATCAAGTAATCAGGTACTAATTATTTTCCTACAAATGTCTTTTGTGATCATTTAAAAAAACAGATCTAGAAACTTAGCATCAAGCTGGTGGAATTTTTTTGACGTAGAGCTACGCCTTTCTGAAAGCTTCTGAGAGAGGATGCAAAACAACATGTACTCAACATGTACAACTCGGTAAGTTTTCAACAGTTGTCCTTCGTTTTGGTAGCAATCGATTAGAAAATAACTACGCGCCTATCAGAATATGGGAAATTGTAACTTTGTTATGGCACCGAAACCAGAATGAATTCCAGAGTCCAGAGTCCAGAGTCATTTTGAAATTGAAGAAGTTATCTGGGTTTCCACAATTTTCACTAAGCAATAAAAAATGGTAGTGATAATTGTCATACCATGAGAATCAACAACAACACATTGATTATTGCATCCGGTACTGTTGTATGAAAGCTAATGGCATTTGATATCGTCCACCCCGCGTTACATGATGATATCAATTTTCACAGCATATATAGGACAACTGGAAACCACATACTTCAAAAAATCATGCTTTCTAAAACCGCCTCTCGTAGAATCAAAATAGTAGTGATTTTTGTCTTGACATTTAAATTGTTTATAAATTGAACTAATATATCTAATCTGGATGAGGAAAATTGTTTTCTAAATCTAAATCACACCCTCTGTCTTTGTTCATTTTTCCCATTCTCGAAAAATTCCATGCATCACCCACTTTACGGAACTTAATTATACAAAATAGCAATAATTTTTCTCAGTATTTTGAAACCGTTTAACATGTTAAAAAAAACATACAAAACTTTTGATGTTGGAGGAAACTGCAAGGAAAAGTAGGAGGTTAAATCCAAGAACCGACCGCATAACTGACGTACACGCACACCTTTAGCAAATGCATTGGACAGAGTGTTTTATGAATGTGTCATAAAAAATTAAAAAAAAATCTTCATTAAAAAACGTTGGGAGTCTACTGTATGAGAATAATCCATCACTTCAAAGTAATACTACACTGCATGGAATAAGAGACAATTCGTGCCATGCCGGAATACGTAATATACGTCTGTGATCGGGAACCTTCAAGAGGTACATCCATTTTTTACTGTTTCTCTAAATGTCACCAGTTAAACACGAACATGAGAATGAAAATTCGAAGAACAAACATGACTAGATGTTCGAGTTTTAGTGCAAACGAGTTATTGAAGTGCTATCGGCTTTTAATTGGCGCAAAAAAAATGCGATTTCACTGACTGAACTGAACAAAAAAGCATTCTCTTCCAAAGTCTAGCGCATGAGACCTTTCGAAAAGATGAATAATCTTCAATTACTTGTTTATGGCCGCAGCAAATGTTTTATTGCCAGGAACAAGCACTGAATGTTTGCTTGTGTCATTACCAAAATAAGGCAAAAGAAGTCCGAAGCCCTCAACCGGCAAATCGAAACGTTTGCTGCCAACTGATATTGGCGCAACCCACTGCTGCTACTGCCGCAATCGGCCACGCTACTGCTAATATAGGACCGTCCGTCCGTCCCGCCATCTACCAATTAAATGTAAATAGTTTGACTAAAAGCAGACCCTTTTACAGCCCAAAGAGTGCATTCCCGACTAACTAGGTAAACTATTCTGCCGATTTTTTTAGGAAAACCAGCGAGCGACCAATCAGAGGACGTAATTTTCGTTTTAACAAGGCTTGACAATTTTCAATAGTACAATAGTTAGCATAATCAAACAACAATTTTCTGCATTTGGGCGGATGCGTGTTTAAGTGATGAAGGAAATCGTTTGAAAATCCGACTTATAAGAATTAAAAAGACAAATGTCGTCCCCTTTCCGTTATTCGATTTTCATTTTATACCCGTATCATAGGATGGAAATTATCACTCGCGCTCAATTTTTTCTCAAGCTGATAGCTTATCTGAAAAGCACATTCTTGAACAACTTTGTATGACGAACTTAAAGTTCTTAAGTAGTACTACAATTCTGTCGAAGAGAGTATTGCTCGTACTCAAATACCGGAGCCGTTAAAGTTCATTTCAGGAAATAATCGCGATAATTATCGCGATCGTGATAATTATCACGATAATTTGCGATTGAGAATGTGCTCTCACGGCTCCAGTATTTGAGTACCAACAATACTCTCTTCGACAATTTTGTAGTACTACTTGAGGACTTCAAGTTCGTCACACTAAGTTGTTCAGAACTGTGCTTATTAAATGAGCTATCGGCTTGAGAAAAAAATGGGCACGAGTGATAATTTCCATCCCTGACCCTATGTAGTAGGTTAAAAAAGGCGTAGTTCCACGTCAAAAATTTGAAAAATATCATCAGCCTGGTGAAATCTTTTTAACGTAGAGTTACGCCTTCCGGGAGGTTTCTGAAAGAGGGTGTATAGCTAAAAATTTAAAATCAGAACATGTAGTTATTGTTATCCAATTTCAAGTGCTTCCAACAAATTTCTTTCGTTTTTGTCGCAATCGATTGTAGCTGAAACTATGTGATATCAGCTGTTGTTTTAAATGTCAAACTTTGTTTTAAACGTAGTTTTTTTTGGAAGCAAAAATGGGTATTTGCGGAGCCGGAATGATGTACATAGGCCGAGAATCGGTCCCAAACTCCATCTTGAGTTCCTTTCGGTTTCTGAAAAACAACCAAAAATGGCCGAATACCACCCAATACTGGTATTTCCGCAATCGAGATGATACCCAGAGACTGGACACCATTTGTGAATTCCAGATGCAGACTTCGGAGCGCAGAATAGTCGAATACCATTCAATATAGCCGAAACCTGGTATTTCCAGAACCAGAATGATTTCCAGTGTCCGGAAATTGACTTCAGAAGTCATTTTTAAATTCAAGAAGGTGACTGGGTTTCCAGAAAACAGCCCAGAAAGACCAAATACCACCTCATATGGGTATTTCCGTAATCGCACAGAGGCCAAAATATGAACTCAGAATATGAATAGACAAATATTACCTAATATGATTATTTCGGAATAGAGATTATGGCCAGAGGCCCTAGATGTCTTGTTGAATTCCAAGATAACAACTTCCAATTTCTGGAAAACAGTTCAAAATTTAAGCCCAAAGACCGACAATCAACTCTAGATGCTATTCTTAAATTCAAGATGACTTCCGGTTCCCGGAAATGACCAAATATTATCCAATAAGGGTATTTCCTTATTCGAGATGATGCACAGAGGCCTGATATAGATTAAACACGTAATTTTGAGTCTTTTTATGATCACTATATTATTAGCAAAGAGTTATTTTTTTAGTGTTTTATAAAAGCTATTGACATCAACAACCATATATTGAAAAAAAACGACTACTACCCGCTACTACTCAGTTAGGGAAATTCTAGTGGCCATCCACTAGCAAACTGATTGGTTTGAGCAGATTCAGGCTCTTACACAGTTCTGATAACATAGTGGAGAGCTGTTTTCACACTGAAAATTTGATGACCGACAGATTTTTATTGCCAACACCCCCGTTTGCGTGCTGCCTGAATACGATACCTTTCCGCTGGAGGAAGTGCCAGCCAATGTAGCTACCGCCAATGCTGCCGCTAACACACAAAGGCAGTTATTTACTAGAGTAGGAGGTGCCGCTGCACCTTCCGCTGACGCTGCTACCATTACCGCTGCTGGTACGCGCTGCAGGACCGTACTAGTGGCCATCCACTAATAAACTGATTGGTTTGAGCAGAAGCAGGCTCTCATATAGGCCAAATAGTATATTTTCGGTGACAAAGTATAATATTCTGTCGACCGTGTTAGGGAGAGCAAGCATTTAGCGACCAATCAGTGGTCGAAATCGGCGTTCCAACAAGACTAGTCATTTTACTTAAATTATTTTAAGTAGCACAGTAGTTCGAATAATTGAATTACATTTTTTTTGTGTTTGGGCGGGTGCATAGATGATTCTTCAATCGAATGCTATAATAATGAAGGAAATCTGTTGAAAACTTTCTGAGTTTTAGACATTTGAAAGGGGACAACTTTCGTGACGCTCTCGATGTTTCCAGTTTCCTATTTATAGCCCTATATATGTTACCGCAAGAAGTAATTCTACGTCAAAACTAACAGCTAAAAAAGCTTTTGCCAGATCAAAAATGATCTATTATTTCTTTTTCTTTTATTTCTCAAAACTCAAACTCAAAAAATGATTGCTCGCGGATGGTTGTAAAAAAAGAGGTTAAACTAAAATCAAATTTCAAACTATTTAATTATGGTTTATTATTCTGAATTATTATTCTGAATCGAAAAAAAAGATTGCGAAAGCCTAAGGTAAGCTGGCTTTGCGACATTCACCAGACAATATATTTTTGCAGTTCTCTTGAACCTATTAAATAACAAAATTTTTTTCTCCCATAAAATCATATTGCCCAAATTTTGTTTTTGAAGAAACTGAATTTTCAAAAAGCGTGAATGTGAAAACCGTAAATTGTTTATATTAAGTAATCTTTTCTAACAGCACAAGCAATAGACGTTCTCAGAGATGCCCAGATGACAGCACAAACACATTTCAAAACTAGTACTATTTATGCGCGCAAAACATGAATATTAAACCAATTCAAATAAATTCATTCTTTGCCTTTTCCTATTTCAGAGAAGGTTTTCCCGTTGGGCAAAAGCTCGTCGTGTCGCTTTGCGGGTGGGCCGTTACCAACTTCACCGTCACCAGGCGTTGTCGTTAGGAATAATGCGCGGTACCCAGAACCTGAGTTATTTATTTTACATTTTGGTCGTTAACATTTTTCACATGAAAAAGAAACACACCTAGCTATGAGAGCTACCTTGTAACGATGAGTGTGTGTGTAATTTTTATGCAAAATTTTCAAACGTTGGCAAAAAAAAGAATCCCAGTTTCACTGCTTGACCGACCGTAGAATGCAATTTCGAGTGGCAATCAGAACGAGAAGCATAAGCAAAGCTAGTAAAATATTGTAGGTAGTAATTTTATCTGAGTAATTGGAAAAGGCATGAAGTGCTCAGATACTTTTCGAGTAAAAGTTGAATTGAGTTTCAAGTTTTCGATTCCCGAAAGTGACCACCAGGATCTATCCCTTCACTCAGCAGAGAAGAAACATTTTCAAGTTTTCCTCCAACAAAACTGTCCATTTCGTGACCAAAATGGGGAATGTAATTTGCATGTAATCATCACGCTTCGATGACTGTTTAAAATGTTCTTTCGGTTTGTTCGTAAATTCAGGAATTCATCGCGCCTGCCAGGAGCGCAGCCGAAACCAAAGCTCTATCTTGCCGGAAACAGACAATATTGGATTATCACCCTCACCGTGCAGTCCGGCCCACTTGTAAGTGAGGAAAACTTTCGGAAGAAGGAGCCAATTTCGCGCTTCCGGTGATTATAAATGGTCCATTTTTATTTCCCCAAAGTGGCAGTAATTGAACCACTTGCTGCAAGACAAATAAACTGTGCTGAGGAGGGTTCGTTCGTCGGCATGAGACTGTCAGTGTCAGAACCAATTTTGGTTCGGTTTGGTTTTAGTTTTTCATTTGGATGCTAATGAAAACGAAACCTTTCGGCTAGTCCGGAATCCAACTGTATCCAATTAATTAAATGACTTGCAGATTACCCACAGTGAATACAAAATAGCATATTCGAGAGCTGAGCGGAACGGTATAAATCTTCACCAGCACTGGTGCTGTTACGACAGCATGTGAGGGAAATTAATTTTCTATGCATTCGCTGATTTTAACTGTAATTTTCCAACAGGCAAAACCATGATTCCTACATTGGAAAAACGGCACGACTGCAATGGTGCTGTAAAAAGCGCCTTTATTGAGAGCCTGTTCCGTGCCGTATTAATCAGATTGTCATCAAACCCGCATTTCACACGTATTGTTTTCTTTTATAGTCTTTTAATGGAGCAATATCCTGCCTTGTGTACGGCAGTGATATCAGTACCGTAAACAGGACGAAATAATGGTGATGATGATTGTTCTCGCCAACCAGACGAAGACATACGTAGAGTTGAGACTGTTGGGGGGATGCAATGCACACACCCCCTCACTGAATCAGAAAGCAAGGATACAACAAACAGGAAAGAGCCATTGAACAAGAATTACCGCTAACAGCCATTGTAACGCACCAGTGAACATTATACACGTATCTGAGTTTTCACCAAAAGTCAGTGCAGAACGATGGATCCCTGAAGAATATTGGAACCCATCTGTTTTCTCCCCCTCTGTGGCTCCATCATCATAGATTCGCACTCAGCGAAGCGTCTACCGAAACACGCGTTAGGCTCGTTATGGATCCCCTGCATGTTGTTAGACATTCAGCTCACGTTATGCGGCTTCCGAATATGCAAGCCGCAAGTATGCTTTTGTCGAAAAAGAATTGCGAACCTATCGCTGCTCCCCGTTCCCCAACGCGAAAGGTATCAGCCGTGTAGATATCCTAACCTCCCGAATAAAGTGCACTTCATTCGCACCTTCGTCTCCGGGTTGCGCCACCATATGTCGGCACTGTGAGATAAATGAGTATCGTTAGGCTCTTGGCGGTGTGCTCAGGAGGAAGAAAAATGACACGGAAAAGCAAACTGCCAGCGGTTTATTCGTCATCGTCGCAGCCTGTTGGTACAGGACGTGAGGGATGACAGCATCGTCAGATAGATATAGCATAACATTTGATTTGCGTTAAATTGGGTTCGTTTAGAATAAATACTGAGCTTGATGCTATTACCACAGACTAACAGACGTAACACTGGAACCTAGCTCCATCGCCACAGAAAACGTTCATTTTAAATTTTCAATCGTATAACAGTCGCCGCGCGAAAACGTCGTCTGGGACGCTGTCATGCAATCTTATACAAATTTTGTAGTTCCCCATTTGACACATGCAGTAACGCTGGCGCTGATGTCGAAATAAATGACGCAGCGCGAACACGACAGCAGATGGTGCTAGTGTTACTAACGTAAAGTACTGGAATCATCCAAACGATGATTCTATTGAAAATTTATTCGACATGTTATGTCTGTTAGTCTGTGCTATTACTATGTGCAACCTAAATTCAGTTTATTTAGTATGCAGGAAATTTTACCGAACTGAAAGCAGCAGTTCAATAATTGAATCCCTGAAATTTGATGAGAGGCTAAATGCTGTTGAATATATTAACATTAGATCAGTGCGCCGCCAACAACACTTTTCCATATGTCACTGCCGCAATTCTAAGCTCAATTTGAGTTCATTTCATATTTTGGACTATTATGATCTTTAAATTGCGGATTAACGACTATAAGATTGGTTTCATATCATTTGAGATTGAGATGCGTGTTTCGACATTTCAAGGCCTAACCAGAAGCATATTTAGGTGTTAAATAATTTATTTTGGCCGTTTTAAACATGCTGTGACGATTTTGGTTGTTTTCTATTTAGAAATCATTTTGCATTTTGACCTTTTCTGGCCGATTCCGAACTAAATTTGAGATACATTCGTATTTTGACCTTTTAAGGGGGTTTTCAGCGATTCTGAGCTTAATTTGGGATCATGTTGTATTCTGGCCTTTTCTGACTTTGGCATTTTCTGGCCTTCATTTTGGCATTTTCTGGCCTTCAAAAGGGAGTTCCGCGATTCTGAGGGGATCATTTTGTATTTTGGCCTTTTCTGGCCGTAAAAGAGGTTTTCAGCGATTCTGAGCTCAATTTGGTATCATTTTATATATAAGCTTTTTCTGGCCTATAGAAGGAATTTTCAGCGATTCTGAGCTCAATTTGGGATCATTTTGTATTTTGGCCTTTTCTGGCCTTTTAAGGAAGTTTTCAGCGATTCTGAGTTCAATTTGGGATCATTTTGTATTTTGGCCCTTTCTGGCCTTCAAAAAAGGCTTTCAGCGACTCTGAGCTCAATTCGGGATCATTTTCTATATTGGCCTTTCCTGGCCTTCATAAGAGGTTTTCAGCGATTCTGAGCTCAACTTGGGATCATTTTGTATTTCGGCCTTTTCTGGCCATTAGAAGAGGTTTTCAGCGATTCTAAGCTCAATTTGGGATCATTTTGTATATTGGCCTTTTCCGGCCTTTATAATAGGTTTTCAGCGATTCTGAGCTCAATTTGGGATCATTTTGTATATCTGCTTTTTCTGGCCTATAGAAAGAATTTTCAGCGATTCTGAGCTCAAATTGGAATCATTTTGTATTTCGGCTTTTTCTGGGCTTAAGTTTTCAGCGATTCTGAGCTCAATTTGGGATCATTTTGTATTTCGGCCTTTTCTGGCCTATAGAAGGAATTTTCAGCGATTCTGAGCTCAATTTGGGATCATTTTGTATTTTGGCTTTTTCTGGCCTTTAAAAAAGGCTTTCAGCGATTCTGAGCTCAATTCGGGATCATTTTATATATTGGCCTTTCCTGGCCTTTATAAGAGGTTTTCAGCGATTCTGAGCTCAATTTGGGATCATTTTGTATATAAGCTTTTTCTGGCCTAAAGAGGGAATTTTTAGCGATTCTAAGCTCAATTTGGGATCATTTTATATTTCGGCCTTTTCTGGCCTTTAGAAGAGGTTTTTAGCGATTCTGAGCTCAATTTGGTATCATTTGTATATAAGCTTTTTCTGGCATATAGAAGGAATTTTAAGCGATTCTGAGCTCAATTTGGGATCATTTTGTATATTGGCCTTTTCCGGCCTTTATAAGAGGTTTTCAGCGATTCAGAGCTCAATTTGTGATCATTTTGTATATAAGCTTTTACTGGCCTATACAAAGAATTTTTAGCGATTCTAAGCTCAATTTGGGATCATTTTGTATATTGGCCTTTTCTGGCCTTTAGAAGAGGTTTTCAGCGATTCTGAGCTCAACTTGAGATCATTTTGTATTGTGGCCTTTTCTGGCCTTTAGAAGAGGTTTACAGCGATTCTGAGCTGATTTGGGATCATTTTGTATTTCGGCTTTTTCTGGCCTATAGAAGGAATTTTCAGCGATTCTGAGCTCAACTTGGGATCATTTTGTATTTTGGCCTTTTCTGGCCTTTAAAGGAGGTTTTCAGCGATTCTGAGCTCTATTTGGGATCATTTTGTATTTTGGCTTTTTCTGGCCTATAGAAGGAATTTTCAGCGATTCTGAGCTCAATTTGGGATCATTTTGTATTTTGGCTTTTTCTGGCCTTTAAAAAAGGCTTTCAGCGATTCTGAGCTCAATTCGGGATCATTTTATATATTGGCCTTTCCTGGCCTTTATAAGAGGTTTTCAGCGATTCTGAGCTCAATTTGGGATCATTTTGTATATAAGCTTTTTCTGGCCTAAAGAAGGAATTTTTAGCGATTCTAAGCTCAATTTGGGATCATTTTATATTTCGGCCTTTTCTGGCCTTTAGAAGAGGTTTTTAGCGATTCTGAGCTCAATTTGGTATCATTTGTATATAAGCTTTTTCTGGCATATAGAAGGAATTTTAAGCGATTCTGAGCTCAATTTGGGATCATTTTGTATATTGGCCTTTTCCGGCCTTTATAAGAGGTTTTCAGCGATTCAGAGCTCAATTTGTGATCATTTTGTATATAAGCTTTTACTGGCCTATACAAAGAATTTTTAGCGATTCTAAGCTCAATTTGGGATCATTTTGTATATTGGCCTTTTCTGGCCTTTAGAAGAGGTTTTCAGCGATTCTGAGCTCAACTTGAGATCATTTTGTATTGTGGCCTTTTCTGGCCTTTAGAAGAGGTTTACAGCGATTCTGAGCTGATTTGGGATCATTTTGTATTTCGGCTTTTTCTGGCCTATAGAAGGAATTTTCAGCGATTCTGAGCTCAACTTGGGATCATTTTGTATTTTGGCCTTTTCTGGCCTTTAAAGGAGGTTTTCAGCGATTCTGAGCTCTATTTGGGATCATTTTGTATTTTGGCCCTTTCTGGCCTTTGAAAAAGGCTTTCAACGATTCTGAGCTCAATTCGGGATCTTTTTATATATTGGCCTTTCCTGGCCTTTATAAGAGGTTTTCAGCGATTCTGAGCTCAACTTGGGATCATTTTGTATTTCGGCCTTTGCTGGCCTTTAGAAGAGGTTTTTAGCGATTCAGAGCTCAATTTGGGATCATTTTGTATTTTGGCCTTCTCTGTCTTTAAATAGGGGTTTTTAGCAACTCGGAGCTCAATTTGGGATCGTTTTGTATATTATCCTTTTCTGACCTTTAGAAGGGGTTTTTAGTAACTAAGCAGTTGCACAAAAATGTCCCAGTTTCAACTCTTTTCAATTGTCATTTTTGATATGGCTAAACCTATAGATGTTACTATAGACGAAAGATGTCGTTTTTTGCTATTGGTTTTATTTTTTGGAACACAACTCATTTTTGAGAAGCTATTGAAAAATGCTATTTTGGGATGGTATTGATGGTTACAAATATTTTTAGTGCCAAAAAGGTTTGTTTGATCGGTGTGACGTCTTCGGCAAAGTTGTAGATTATAATTTGGCACAAAATGGCATCTTATGCCTATAGAAACGTCTACGCAAAGTTTCAGCCAAATCAAATACAGTAATTTGCCCTTTTCCAGCCTTTAGAAGGGGTTTTCTGGAATTCTGAGGTCAATTTAGGATCATTTTGTATTTTGGCCTTTTCTGCCCTTCAGAAGAGGTTGGTTGAAGAATCGGCGCAGGGGTATAACAGCAAAAATTTATTACGCAATCTAAGACAATACAAAAGAGCGAAAATGTTAATCTATTGAAATCCATTCATCCGTGGATTATTTTTTTTTTTTGTTTTATTGGTGTTCATCTTTTCGATTCCATGTTGGTTATATTGTTCTACATATGACTCACGCTATATAGGTATGTACCCAAAAATAAATCAACAGCTGCATGCACTGCAATATGCCGCGTTTTCACCATTCCAATCATTTCGACCATTAGGCCACTAAAACAAACCTACCTCTAATCCAATTTAGTGCTTCAACGTGCTATCGAAGTTGTTTGCATAACAAATACTATCGACCTTGTCAAGCAATAGTTTTTATTTTCCGCTCCCAATAAACCGAATCGAACCACTGGGTGCACAGGGAAACGAACAACGGTTGAATTGCCTGCGCATCATCGTTTCCTACCCCAAACTGCACTGCATTTTGGGGTGCAATGCCGTGTGTCATCACGCGATTTTTTTAACTTGCCAAAGCTGAGTACGAAAAGCGAATCGAAAAATGGTAACAATAACTTCGAATGGGAAAACAGATCAATCGTCGACATCAAATTTTTGGAGATGCATTTTAATGTTAGTAATGGTTAGTGTCACGATTCTACCAATAACAAAAACATATCAAAACAAGAACTAACAAATGTACAGTTTTCTTCGCAACACGCTCATATTATACGCTGTAAATGAGAACTTCATCTTCTGACTGCATGAAAAAAGGATCAATGACAGCTTACAAACGATTGAACAATGTATGCAAAGCCTGTAACAGGCAATCTAATTAGCATATAAATTGAGTCTCTTCACTTGACGAAAAGAAATGCGTTGTTGATTGGATACTACTGCCAATTTCAATACTGCATGCAAACATTTTCTCCGAGAATGTACTTCGAGTATGGATTGGTTTTTTTCGACAAACTTACAGAGAAGAGATCAACTCCATTACGTTCGACTCGTCGAATCGTAACGATGGAAATGATTTCAACAGCTTGCAATAAGGAGACATTTTTGTACACATAGTCAGTTAAGATTGTGTATAAAAAGACGACGTATTTACACAAAAACTAAAAAAAGCACAACAGTCTACTGAATGAATGGGTTGGTACCATAATATTATAGGGGAGTAAGCTGTACTTACATAGAACAGTTTTTACTTCCTCACCGAAAGTCTCTGGAACATTTTTGACGTGAAATATTGTTTCATTGGGTTCTAAGAGGGTGCTGCCAGCTTCTCAATCGAGACCATTTTTTTTATTTAAAAATACTATACACACGATAGGAACAGCAACAACCTCTACCTGGCACTGAAAATCAGGATTTTAAGTAAATGCATTTCCAGCCGAAATTAGCTTCCTGAAAAATAAATAAAGAACTTTGAATAAATTCACCATCCACGATGCTTTTATTCCGCTGGCAGTGGTCAAAAACCGAACTGATGTGGTTTTCTTTTCCACTGCAAATGCCGTTTGAGCACGACAACGTGACCGAGGTTAACTTTTAGCAGGGATGCTTGAATGTCTTCGTCATTGTTTTCGAACAGCTTCATCGGTAAGCGGACGGTACGCCACATTTCGGAAGTACTCTGTAAAATATAGCTAACATAGGGAAAATAAAGTGACGGTATTATTCCAAAAAAATCCAACCTTCTCTACAATCCTGCACGCAAACCCTCTGGTATGGACGCCACGCTCGAGCACACATTGTTCGCCAACTTTTCCGTTTACATAACCATTTTCCGACCGCGCGCTAGCAGGAACCATTTTTTCTTCTACACCAAATTTATTTGTTAGTCTCTGGAAATAAAACGGTACTTACCCACTTCAGACGAATGCTATTTTGAATTATTTTCTTGAATAAAACGACACGAGAATAAAAAATAAACAAAAATAAAACTTTCCACTGGGCAAAGAGTGAGCAATAATTTAAAATCCTCTTAGAAAAGTGACTAGTTTATACGGAAAAAGTGTCATTCGTGGTTTGGAGACCACCATCAGTCTTACCATCCCCTCACGGAAAGTAAATGCGTTAGAAGTCTAGGGTATTTTCCGTTGGAGATCTTCATTTGTAAATTTCCACACCAAAAAAACTCAATTGCGCCAGCAAGAAATTCGTTCCGGTTCGATGCAAAGGAATACCACGAATGTCAAGAGTATTGCAAGAAAAATCAACGCCAAAATGACTTTCCATCTGAGTGAATTACTCTTCTTACGCCACAATAGCAGTGGGCATAATGCGAGGGTGGTAACCGTAAAAGAACAAGAATTTAAGCTCCCGAGTGAAAGCAACAATTCGACTTTCGGCAGAGAAAATGGATTTCCCCACCATGTGCTCGATATTTTGGGATACTTCGACCCCTCCTGAGACGGCGCAGGGCGTCGGTAGGCAGGCTAATTTAACCGAAACTGATTTGATTGCCGTTCGACGGTACGAAGCAGAAACCAAGCGCACACTGGAGGGCCGAAGATCGAAAGGCGTTAACTCAATTCCCCGCAGGGGATGCCACTCTCGAGCGTCAGTCTTTGGCTGTCAGTATGATTTTGTGGGTGGCATTTTCAATCATTTGCCAAAGTGAAAAATGAGCGTATCAATAAATGTCAATCTTACCCAGTCTACCCGAGGTTTGCGGGAACGCAATTCGAATTACTTACTGGAGGAAGCGGATACGGTTTATTGTATTCATTATCGGGTGGATTGATTGAATTTGGACATTGTTTAGCTATTTTCTCATTGTAAGGATATGGGTTAATAGAGTTGTTGACTGATTGGACTTTAGTTTGAGGATTTTTCTTTTGATTTGAAATGTGCTTCTTTGCGATTCAGTTTCTGTGAGTATTTTTTATTGTGAGAAAAGCTACGTCATTTATTTCAAAAAAGCTAGAAAAAAGCAGACCACCCGAAGAATGCTTTCATCAGCTCTAGGAGTTTAGGTAGTTCAATGTCATATGTTTGTAATTCTTGCTGAAGAATTATAACGTCGGGATCATCCTGAAATAAACATTTTGTTTCATCATGAAAAACTCTAAATACCTCATTACTTACAAATGCTTCAGTAAACAAGCGCTTATATTCGTCCGAGTTTAGCTTCTCAGTCATTTCCAAAAATTGAGAGCTGAGTCGTTTTTTCTCTTCCGTCATTGTTTTCACGTCGCTTTGTGCCACTACTTGGACAACATCTTCGATGAATGCGTTTAATCCACCACGCTTAATGAGCGCTAGAAAGAATAAAATTATAATCACCAAACAGTTTCAGCTCAATCCAATTGGTTCCCACATCGTTTGAACTTCGTCGACGGTGGCTGAATTCCGGTGAATCCGGCAAACATATGGAGCACTTTATCAATAGGCAGCCCGGCGTTTTGCATATACAAAAGTAACTGATGCACTTTTGCCAGCTCTAGAAACTGATTCCACGTGTCGGAAAATTCGTCCGACCTAACGTAACGGATACTGTGCCGAAATTGAACATCTTGAATAATATACTGGACGAAAAGCTGCGAAATTTTTTCCTTCGGCACATTTAGCTCCAAATCAAGCAGATCTTCTTGCAACGAGACTGAGTACACGCACTGTACGGACAACACTAATAAAAGTGGTACTAGTTTCTGCATGTTTTACACTAGGAATGACAAACTGAGAACAATCCACACCAGCATTATCTGCTGCTGTGAACTGTTTATATACTAAGCACATGAACAAAGAACCTTTATAAGGTTACCACATTCTACCGTTACGCCAATAGATAACTTACGAAACATCTTTGTCCAATGGCTCTGAACATGCATGAAGCTGCAGATAAAACTGTTTCATCGGTATGTGGACTGTTTTTAATGCAATTTTCCAAAACATCTCAGTGGTCTTTCCATCAAATGACAAAGCTTTTACTAACTTTTTTAAGCACGCATAACAAACCCCAATCCATAGCAACAGAAACAGATCGCTTTTCACCAAAACTCTCCTGGTGGTCAACTTTTCGCAGAATCTTTCACAATAGGCCCCGGCTCCATATTCTGCCACCCCTTCTTTTATCGCACACAATAGACCCTTCAACAGGGTAGGCAAACAACCCCATACCGGGGTCTCAATCTCAAGTGGCCGCCCGCTGTTGATGATTGCACTTTTATGTGATCACATAACGACGACCGATGACGACGATGATGACGATACCTTTTTGTGTCATTTGCAGAAATCGGCCGTTCCAGGGCACTCATATGGGGAAACTTCCACCAGCCCAAAACCCTTAGCTATACGGTGGAGAATGGAGCGGAAAAACTTCGGACCATCCGCAGCTGATCCGCTCGTGGTGTCCTTCTTCGAGTGGAGTGTTTCGAAATTTCTTCCCAGAAGTTTTTTTTTATCTCCTGTGTTCGGCTTTTTCACGCTGGTTTATTTCTATGTGTTTGGTCTATCGCTGCTGTTGTTCGCTTGTTAGTTTTTTCCTTGTCGGAGCGGAAAAGTTAGCGGAAAGGGAAAAACTTTATTCCATTGCATCGACGTTACGAAGGGAAAAGTTTGACGGTCGTTAAATTAAACGATGTTCATCTTTTGGTTCTTCGGATATTGGCGGAAAGCTGTTAGGGCGACTGACTGGTGAGCGCACATGTGGCGAATTTTTTTTCGCTTGTGGTATTGGAAGTGAGTTCCATTTATTACTGGAAACATGTGGTGCTGGTTGTTGGGGACTAATGTGACCATTACTGAAACATTTGGAGGATCGAGAAATTTCACTGAAATTCATTGAAAGTATCTTAACTGTTCGAAACAGTCTTTTGATGGAACCTAATATTGAAACAATTGTGTTGATGATATAAAAATATGAAGATTATTCTGTACCGTAAGTAATATATAAATGGCGAATAGATTTCTTATTTCTGCTGTCACTGGTTACCCGCATCTCCAGAAGACATTATAGAGAATTTAAAATGCGAAGCTAGGACACAAAATCTACGAACTGGCAGTAAAGGATAAAAGAAATAGAAAGAAGAATTGAAATATGAACAGTAAACTTGAAGCCACACCCTTCAGTGTCTAGAAATTCTCCACTACCCATTTAAAAGTTTTTAATATTTTCCATGTAAATATTTCAAAAAGATTCTTAAAGTTTTACTTCTCGCTAGAGTAATCAATTGAATTGAATAAAAAATAAAAATGTTTCTTTTTCCTTCGATTTCACGAAACCACGAAACTTTTCCAATAAATAAAAAATACAAAACTAATCAGGTGAATATGAAAAAATACACAAGGTGGTTGGTAAATAACCCGTTTCACCTGAGACCCTATTATAGGTTCGCAGGATTGCCACATTTATTTCTGTATTTTTTCCGAAAATATCTGTACAGTGCTTTTTCGATTTTATCACGGTCAAAAAAACTTCACCGTGAATTTGTCGAAACCGTGAACTTAGTGAAATGATAAAAAAATGATTTTTTTTGTTGGATTCAATTGAAATTTATGATATTTTGAGTAAATGCTGCACTTTCATAGTTCAATGGAATATAAGTTCAAGATACAAATGAATAGACAAAAGAAAAAATAGTTCATAATATTTTTCTCCGTAGCATTTCCACGAACTTATTCTTTAGTACTCTCCCAGACTCTCCCAGATGGTCTCGAGGTACGATGATGTCCTGTACACTAAACAGTTGGCTACGAAGTCTGTGTATAAATGAACAGAAGGTCTAGTTCCGAATCGGAATTTAGCACCAAGGCTTTGCTTTTTATTCTTTAGCATAGTCAGGACACGGTGCTCCCACAGACCGTTATTATAAAAAAAAATGCACCAAAGAATCTGAGTACGCCATTCGATTCGTTATGACGTCCAGAATCTTCGGTCAAAATTTCAAAATCATCGTACGGTACATTTTTGAGTAATGCCCTTTTGAAGGTCGTAAAGTACAAAAAAGTGATATTAAAACGACGAAATACTCAATGTAAAGCACGTTTTTCAGCCATAATTTTATGAAACAACTTCCAAAATAGTTTCTGCACATTCCAAATATTATATTTCAAGACATTTACAATTGGTGGAAAGATTTATTCATAAATCCCACAGTGCACAGTGGTCTAAATTCGAAAAATCGTGATCGTTCTAGATTTGACTATGAAAAATTGATTTTTTGTACTCAATGACTTCAGCAAAATTATTTCATAGATCATGGCCTTAATTTTGGTGTTTTTGGTTTTTCGATCAATCCACCTAATAGTTAGATAAAAAAAATATTTTTTCTAATTTTCAATATACCGGATTGCTTCCTTCAGCAAAGTTGTGGAAAATTTAAAAAAAAAACAATTGCTGAATACTGCGATGTCCTATCTGTACGTTCAACACGACAAAATAGAGTTTTTTGTGGAACACCCCTCCTTGAAATCAGTTTTTTGTATATAATTTCGTCTGTAGTGGTCAAAACGTCGTGTTCAACGTACAGATAGAACATCGCAGTATTCAGCAATTGTTTTTCTTTTAAAATTTTCCACAACTTTACTGAAAGAAGCAATCCGGTATATTGAAAATTAGAAAAAATATTTTTTTATCTAACTGTTAGGTGGATTGATCGAAAAACCAAAAACGCCAAAAGTAAGGCCTTTTTCTATGAAACAATTTTGCCGAAGACATTGAGTACATAAAATCAATTTTTCATAGTCAAATCTAGAACAATCACGATTTTTCGAGTTTACCCCAGTGTGCACTGGGGTTTCCACCAATTGTAAATGTCTTGAAATATAATACTTGGAATGTGTAGAAACTGTTTTGGAAGTTGTTTCATAAAATTATGGCTGAGAAACGTGCTTTACATTGAGTATTTCGTCGTTTTAATATCACTTTTTTGTACTTTACGACCTTCAAAAGGGCATTACTCAAAAATGTACCGTACGATGATTTTGAAATTTTGACCAAAGATTCTGGACGTCATAATGAATCGAATGGCGTACTCAGATTCTTTGGTGCATTTTTTTTATAATAACGGTCTGTGGGAGCACCGTGCAGGGGAGTCTAATGTTTGTTTATATGAAATTGTGGAACCGCAAGATTTTATAACTTTTAAATCCACGTTCTATAAGCACCAAACTGTAGGGCTATTTTTGCTGTTAACAGATCTTCTATCTCAACTGCTCGAATAACACATAAATCTTGCTCCAAAGTCAATGAAAAACGTATTTCACGGTTCATTTTTCTCAAAAGTATACACACAAATTGTAACAGGTATGACACTTGGTTGTCCCAGAAAATTTATCCAACAAATTCAGTTCACAAAATTATACACATTCTAGGGCACAAGGCACGAGTAAAAATGATGTTTCAAATACACTTTTTACAACTGGAAGCTCATTATTCTTGACATAGAATTTTTTTTTGAAAAAGCATGATAAAAAGACAAAAAGCGTGAGAAAACCGAGCGTGAATTTGGCGAATAGTGATAAAAACGACTGTTGATAAAATCGAAAAAGCACTGTATATATGTATCACAGGCCAAAACATCTGTATTGAAAACCTGTATCGAGCAAACTAAGAATGTTGGATAGAAAAATTCTTCCTTGCAGAATATATTCAAACCAATCATTATTTGTTTTTTACTAAATTTATCTTTTAAAGTTTTCGATAATTTAATATTTTGTGCCTTGTAGCTTTTAAAATTAGGCTTATTAGTTCAGAGTTTGGAATTATTGAAAAGAAATTCTTACAAATGATCTTAGTAAGATTCTGTTTTAGTACAAAAATACTTTTTTAGTACAAAAATCTGTAAAATACAGCAAAATCTGTATATGTGGCATCCCTATAGTCTCGTCTCCACGAGTGCCGACCGGGATACAAGTAAACTTAGCAGAGATCCTGCAACCAACCCCTGGTGAAACCTTTGGTCATATGCTGACTGGAAAGGGGTGTTATACGCTGCTGTGTTGCCATGTTAGAGAAGGTGTATAATAGAGTCTGACCCGGAACGGGCAGCTGAGTTATGAAATGCAGTGCCTCGCCAGCTATATTTAAGATGACAGCCCCGTCGCATAGAACTAAGCGATCGTGAATTTTGGACAGTAGATCCTGTTGCGGACCATGGTCGTTGCCAGAGGAGGGCAGGGGGGCCGTTGCCCCCCCCCCTAATTGTTGGCATTGGTGCAGAATTTTGTTTTTAATAACTCTAATAACGTTTGCACTAAAAAAATGGACAGAAATTGCCAATTTTTCATGGGTTTACTTTTACACACACTGACGAAACTACTTGATTTGCCCGTTTAAATAACGGTACCCACGCCGCGTCGAAAGCAGACATCGTGCGGCAACTCGTGGACACCGGATACGCCCGTTCCGGCATCTACAACATCTTGGCACTATTGGACAACAATCAGAGCATTGAAAGAAAGCCTGGTTCCGGAAGGCCGACGACCATGAGCGATAAGAAGCTCCAAAGTATGCTGAAGAGGAAGACCGAGGAAAAAGTGGCTACATCGCTGCGTGCGCTTGGCCTGGAGGTCGGTGCAACCGACCAAACAGTGTTTGGCGAACATGGACATACATGTCAGGAAGCAGTCCCGTTCACTAGTCTCGGAGCTGCTAGCATTGACGTAGCGGCAGCGCCTGAATGAGACGGTCAAATCGATTTTCCCGGCAATTTACGACGTGGCGGTGGTAATGAACGGCGACACCTGTCTCACCCTGGATGGCAACGACTGGTAGGGCACTTTGTATGTTAGTTTTAAAATAATTTATTTGACACGACTCACTTTGTATGTTACTTCCCCAACGAAAGAAGTAAGCACTAAGATGAAATTTCTTTCACACACCAAGTTCCCCAAGACGGTGCTGCTGTGGCTGACAATCAGCGAGATGGGGATGTCAAAGCCCTCGGACTGGTTGGAGGGTCTCATTTGTCCAATCTACAAAAAAGGCCACCGCCTGGACTGTAGTAATTATCGGGGCATAACCCTTCTCAACACCATTTATAAAATTCTCTCTTGTATTCTGTTCCATAGACTGAGGCCGTTTTCGGAGACCTTTGTTGGCGATTACCAATGTGGTTTTCGAGGGGGACGCTCCACTACGCACCAAATGTGTACCCTGACAGATCCTAGATAAATTTCGAGAACTTAACCTGCAGACGCACCATCTGTTCGTTGACTTCAAGGCAGCGCGATACAGTAAAGAGAAATGAGTTATGTCGAATTATGGTCGAACATGGTTTCCCAACAAAACTAGTTAGGCTGATACGTGCCACCCTTGAAGGTTCTACATCATGCGTCAGGATAGTCGGTGAGATATCGGACTCCTTAGTGACGTTAGATGGTTTGAAGCAGGAAGAAGGGCTGTCAAACTTATTGTTCAACATCGCATTGGAGGGTGCCATACGGATGGCCGGCGTGCGAAGAAGCGGCACCATCATTACGAAGTCTCACATGCTTCTCGGTTTTGCGGACGATATCGACATCATTGGTATCAACCGTAGAACTGTGGAAGAGGCATTCGGCCCTCTCAAAAGGAAGCTGCGAGAGTAGAGCTCATCATTAACTCTGCCAAAACGTAATACAGCGTGGTAGTCCGACGGATGTTGGTGCTGAGGTGGTGTTAGATGTGGAAACTTTTGAAGTAGTCGACGAATTTATTTACCTGGGAACACTAGTGACATGTGACTACGAGGTTGGCCGTGAGATAAAAAGGCGGATAGCAGCTGCAAACAGGGTCTTCTACGGATTGCGTAACCAGCTGAGGTCCCGAAGTCTGCAATCGCGTACTAAACTTGCACTCTACAAAACACTAATTCTTCCCGTGGCCCTCTACGGCCATGAAGCACGGACGTTGAAAGAGGCCGATCGGCGAGCTCTTGGTGTTTTTGAGCGTAGGGTTTTGCGTTCAATCCTTGGAGGCAAACTAGAAAATGATGTTTGGCGCAGACGCATGAACCATGAAGTGCACCAGGTGTACAAATCGGCGGATATAGTTAAGCGGATAATACACGGCAGGTTGCAGAGGGCTGGGCATGTAGCTAGAATGCCGGAAGAACGACTAGCGAAGACTATATTTAGCAGAAATCCCGATAGAGGCCGTCGACTTCGAGGTAAGCCTCGCATCCGTTGGATGTTTTCTGTCGACGAGGATGCTCGCGAAATAGGTGTTAGGGGAGATTGGAGGATAGCAGCCCAAGACCGAGTGACATGGAGACGTATTCTGGATTCCGCATTGGATCGATAATCGGTCTGTCGCCGTAAAAGTAAAGTAAGTAAAGTAAGTACAGTGAATTATCAAATTTTTCTCGAGTTTTTTTTTTCTCGAGTTATAAACAATATTAACATTGACCTTATTATAATATATAGATTTCAGGTTGCTGCGATGTTCACATAATACTCGTCGTTCATGAACGTTCATTCACTATTCTCCGTGTTGTTCTAGTAGGGTAAATTAACATATAGTGGACCTCTTTCCTATAGTGGACCACCCGCCAGATTAATTCATTTAATGTGAAAACCTCGAGTGATTTTCGAGTGAAAACTTTAATCGGGAAACATCGGGAAACAAATCCGAATAAACTATTTTAAGAGAAATTGAGTTAATCTGACGGGTGGTCCACCGTAGGTTAATAAAATAAAGGGTTTCACTATAGGTCAATTTACCCTTGATGTTTTGATCTTCTTGATGTTTTGATCTGGTTCATTAAAAGGTTAATACAAATCTTTAAAAATAATTATCCGACCATCTCTATTACTTACCTATCAGAAGCGTAAATAGAGAAAAAATTAAATATATTTTTAAGATTCAGATTTTCTATGATGTAAAAACTTCGCGATACAACCACCGCAGAGCAATAAGAGTCAAGGTAAACAAAATAAAAATTCGCTACTCCTCTCTTTTCCTCCTATGCTGCAACGGTTATCGATGCTGATGATTATTTTACATAGCACTGTTAGTTGCATATAGGCTCCACCTCTTGCGCTTTTTCAGTACTTACATAGTTAATAAAAATAACAGATGCGAATTATTACAATATTTGAATGCATTTATATTGAGAGTAGCATTTGCTTCTTTGCAACAATGTGTGCTGCTTGGGAACTCTGCTTAACACCGTGTACAATTTTCTCTTCCTCTTGTTACATAGACTACTGAGGCTGTTGCAGAAAACCTTTGTTGGCGAATACCAATGGCGTTTCCGAGGAAGACATTCCACTACGGACCAAATGTCCACCTTGCACAAAATACTCGAGGAATTTCGAAAATTCAACTTGCAGACTCACCATTTGTTCATAAACTTCAGGACAGCGTACGACTCAGTTAAGCGTAAGGAGTATGGGGGATGATGCTCAACCAGAGTTTTTTCTTAAACAAAACTGATTAGTCTGATTCGTGGTTGACGGTTCCACATTATGCATCAGGGTTAGATGGTTTAAACAGGGTGACGTGCTATCAAACTTATTGTTCAACCTCGCATTGGAAGATGCTTAACGGACGGCTGGCGTGCAAAAAAGTGGCACCATCATTACGAAGTCATACATGCTCCTAAGTTTTGCGGACTATATTAACATGATTGGCATTAACCGTAAAGCAACGAAAAAGACCTTTGAACCTCTCAAGAGGAAAGCTTATATCCCGCAGCCTGTAAACCTGCTCAATACTATAGCACTCCATGAAACACTGATTCTTCCGGTAGCCCTCTGTGGTCGTGAATTATGGAAACTAAAAAGAAGCTGATTAGCACACGTATCTGGTTTAACGAACTGCATTTGTCATAGGTGAAGTAATTTTTTAGACTCAAGAGTAATGTTCTAAAAGGGGTGTATGCATTTTGGCATAGGAAACCTTCGATTGTAATAAAAACAGTCTGAGGATGAATTGTAGTGAACAAATGTAACCTCGTAAAAAATATACACGCTGAAAAAAATGGTCGTTTTTCGTCTATAAGTCATTTGGGATGGAAACGCTCATATATAAAATTTGTTGAATTTTCTTAACTTTTAAATCTTCGTATAACATAGCAATTTAAACATTAAAGAAACGTAAAATTAGTATAAATATGCGTTTGTATTTGGATGAAATTTTTGTATAGATTAAAAATTATGCACGAAACTTGGATCAGCAACTTCACACTCAAGACGAAAAAACGAACGAAATAATTAGCTGAACGTCGAAAACTGCTTCCGAAGAAAGTGAAGAAAGTTTCGTCCGTGTTCAAGGTCATAGCATCAGTTTTCTGGAATCCGCGATAGATAATTTCCATTGATTAAGAAAGACAACACTAATGAACACAGGTTTTTCCCTGAGCTATCTGGAAAAAAATAAAAGGTTATAGTTTTCCTCTGAATTTTGGTGCCCCTAGCAAAGAAAACTTTTGCAGAGACTTAAATGAATTTTCTTTCAAGTTTAAGTTTTTTTTACCCCTAAATGCGCACGACGGTTAAAAATCATTTAAAAGCATAAAATCTTTGTTCAACAGCTTTACAGCTCTAAAACTAACCAATATGCATAAACAAAATTAAAGATTTGCTTTGCAATGTGGCAACATGACCATTTTTTTTTTTTTTTTTTTGAAACAACACTGCGACTTTATCACAGAACAAAGTCGAAACAATTACTTTTGTTAACAGTAACTTTAAAATTGACCTTTTGTTGGTATAATTTCTGATAATTTTGGCATTTTCACTTACCACTAACCTTATTTTAAAATTTATTTTCAAAGACTGTCAGCACCTGTCGGAAATCTCGCCATGTTTTTTTTTCGTTTCCGAGATTTTGACAGCAGAAATAAAAACAAAACATTTAAATACAGTACTTTCAGCTGTTAAGTTTTCTTCGTTAGAGCCTAGAGAGCTGTTCTAATGAATTATATCTCTGAAAAAAACTAAAATACATATATTTTAAAACGTTATTAGTAATGTTGTTTTGAAACAACATTGCGCATTTAAGGACTAAGCAAACGTTGAAGCGACGAACCCGACGAGCAAATATTCTGCATCTTTCTGTAGCAGCTGTGGATTTACCACCAAAATCCAAAGAAACGGTTGTTATAGGGTAATGTATCATGATCGGAACAGTCCGAAAATTTACCTAGATCAGAACAATTTTTATATGCGCAATTTCTCAGCTGTTTAATAAAAACATATATCAGACATTCAGCAAAAACATCAAGCAACTTCTTCTAATGCTAATCAGAAAATATCATCAAGATTGTTTAAGTATTACTATTAATAAAAAAAATTTAAAAATGGTCCATTTGCGAACACAATTCCTTTACAATTGCTTCGATGACTTAGGTATTTGCAAGCAGTGATAATGGAATCAAAAATTCAAGGATTGCAGTCTATTTTTCCGTAAAAAGCTTCTATCATACTAAATTTTATGTAGAAACACTTTTTGTGTAATATATTTGCTTCAAAGTTGGAATAGAGCAATTCCACAGAAAATGTCCCAGTTTTATTTTTTTTTAAGTTGTTATTTTTTATTTGGATGAAACTTTGCATAGACGTTTCTATAGACAAAAGATGCCATTTTGTGCTATGAAAGCTATTGAAATTCCTATTTTGGAAAGATATTGATGATTACAAATATTTTTAGAGTCAAAATGGCTGGTTGATCGGTGTAGCATCTTCGGCAAAGTTGTAGATAACAATTTTGTCTTTCCGAAAAAAATATACACTCTAAAAAAAATTTATTTAAAAAAAAGTTGAAAGAAGAATTAAAAATTAATTATCTTTAAAAGCTTCTTTTTTAAAAATCAGATTTTTTATTAAAGCTGCAAAAGATTACCTAAACAATGAAATAGGTCTGATCAAGGAGAAATCAGGAGAAAAAAAGTTATGATTTTTCGAACTAGACTTTAATTTGGGTAAAGTGGTTGTTTTTGATGATAAAGGAAGTATTATTTTATCAAGACAACGCACCAGTTAATACAAATTAAACTAGTTGAACTTCGAGCCGCTACCCCGCACATTCAAATTTAGCTTCCTCGGAATGTTTTCTTTTTTTAACAATGAATAGAAAGAGTTTGCAGTTCGTAGCTTCTTCGTGGCTCGATGAAATATAATATGGGCGCTATATTTTTCGCAAGTTGTAAATAATCTTAGCTTACAGTGTCGTTATAACATCACACCACACATACCAGAGCAGAGTTGAATTATAACTCTTCGTGCGACTCGGTGATAGATTGATTGGAGGTAATCTCCGTAAGCGAAATTTGATCTGCAACAGTCAATCATTAGAGGTCACTCAGAAGTCTAGAAGTTTGGATAAGGCATACTAAACGTCGTGTTATCTCATAATTAGGTGTCGCTATGATTAATGAACTCTCGCCGTGTCTCATAGTTTTGAATAAAATATTGTTTGGAAAATCTTAACCGACAATATAATAAAAAAATACGGACCTTTACATATCATAAACAAAACTTGAGTTTTATTTTTCCTCTATGAACTTGTAATTGTTGTGCGTTATGTATCGTTTATGTCTGGCTCTGAGTGTTACCCTATCTGTAAAAATACCAATATTTGAGCGTTTTCAGGAGTATTTGAAGATTTTCTTCTACTTGACAATGCTTTCCTGAACCCGGAAGAAGCCATCAAGAGTTTCTAGACAGAGTTCCGAATCTGAAAATATCCATATTGGGAAGTATGTGAATGTTTTCCTATGCAGAAAATAGAATTTTGAATATTTTCCTACTCAAAAAATTGGATTTCAGAATAGCATCAGACGTCTATTTTCGGTTTCTTGGCATCATGTCGGTTCCAGAAGTAGTAAAAAGTATTTAAAGTATTTTCCTCAGTTTTACCTAGCTTTGCAGAAAATAAAAATCGTCATCGTAAATTTAAACTCAGACATCTGTAGATCTCCGACTATCATTCCGATTACCTAATTACTCATGTTGAAGGATACCTGATCGAATTTGTGGTTTTATAGAAACCAGAAGTCGCCTTCTTAAATTCAAAAGATGCGTCGCTCGTCATCCTGGTTCCGGAAAAAAGGGTCGGGGGTTGAAAACTTTTTCTACAATTTTAAACAGCTTTCCAAAACTGGAAATCGCCATCAATCATTGCCATCAATTTCAATTAAATGAATAATAAAAAAAATAGATTGGCATGAATTTTTGATTGCCTTCCTTTTGTGTTTTTTTTTTTCTTCAATCGATTTATGTTATGGGAAACACTTTCAATGCGGGCTCTTGCAGTAATACATTCAGCATTATCATATCATTGCCCATGACGTAAAGAGTGGGTCAAAGTACTGTTTGCACGATATCTCCTGGAATTATCACACAAACCACCGATGCAATTGAATGCAAATTGCAACTTCCCCTATTATTGGTACTACTGAAACAGGTTGACATGAAAAGTTGCTTGGCAACGAGTTTTTGTGCTGCAGAAACCATCATGCTTTTCTTTATATGTGTGTTTAAAATAAACAAGTCAACTATCGGAAGTGGTTCATTGTGATAATTCTATTGTAGAAGAACTGAATGTTGCACAAATATATTAGTCCAACCCACCCAAGTGCATGGACTGCCCAAAGATATGATGCACCAGAAAGATAAAATACAATCTGTATACGATACATTTACACTGCTGAATAAACTTAACAGCTAATCACCAATACGAATGATATTATATTACTTCACTATTAAAATATTCTTTGGTGAATTCTGAGTAAAACACTAACAGCAACGAATGTCTATCATCCAGAGCACTACAAAATCCCAACCACGTGGCCGCAATCAGCCTGATGCGATGACGTGGAGAGTACGCGTGCACAACTGTAGATAGCGATGATCACGCCTCACACATGTCGATACAAAGAATCCGTATAACTCGAGCCAAACGAACAAACTTCTATCCACAAAGGCCATTTGAGCTAAGTTTCTGTACGTTGGGCTTAAGTAACCCGGATACTTCCGAACGCAAAAGCACACGAAACGTTACACAATGACGACTTTACTACAGGTGCCAAGCAATATTGGCTGTACTTGGACACTGAACCTCAAATGCACTAAGTATAACAAAAAAAACAACTCGTCAACTGTAAGCATGAAGCACGACTTTCCGATATTATCCATAATGTGGCCGACTACTGAATGAAAGTAAGAACGAGTGATATTTTAAATTTATACAAACGTGTCGTCTTATCAAACAAATGAGTCTATAAAGTGTAAAACATCAACGTTACACAACGTTATGCACGATGGCGATCGACGAGTCTTACACACAATATGCAATACAGTGACAGTTTGCACATTAATTTCCCGCCCGACATTTCCTCGGCACATGGCAGGGCAGCGAAGAAACTGATCTTCCTCCGCAGCATCTTTTCTCTGCTCGGCTAGAACAAACTAGTTAGGTGCCACCGATAAAGGTTTACCTTCGATATCCATAACACTGTCGACTTTACAGCGGTAAAGTCGGTCTTGGACAATGGGTGACAAAGAAAGTTTTTTGTCTGGTACGCTTGTTTACCTCCCAATAGTGCTGTTGAACTAAGGCTACAGGGTTCGTCTTCTATAACCTAGTTGAGACGATTGTAGGATATTTTTTAGTTTTTGCCGTTGGATTATTTCAACTCTCAAATCAAATCGGTTTCGAAAGGAATTTTTTCAAGTGACGGTACATTCGGTGGGCACGGAAACCGAACCACACAAAGTCCAAATATTGCCGTACTGTTCAAACAATGCGTCCGATATCGTCGCTCGTAAACTGTTACGTGACAATGAGACAACATCGCATATCCACAGCGTGAGTTTCCAAACTCTGCCAATGTTTGCGCAGTTGGGTTGCATTCATTTGAAAATAACATCACTGTTCATTTTGGATACAGGGAACGACGGTGGGCATCACGCAGTCCGTTCGTCGCCGATACTGCGGCGGACAAATCTACCTCTCCTACACATTGAATTGGTTCTTTTTTCGAATAGTGAACCCAGAGTTCTGTCTTTTTATGTTAATAGAAAGTGTCTTTCGAGCCGGGATGCAGAGGGTTAGGAAAAATTCCCCTAAAGCGCTTATTACTATTTATCGTTTACATAGTTGTTCTACCTTTTCTCTAAATTCATTTCATTTCGATTTGTAGTCTTTAAGCTATGGTTTTGTAATAATAATTTGGTAACTATTTTTATTTAGTCAATTTTTTTAGAAAAACAAATTATAAACAGAATAACAGCAACTATATAAGGTATTCATATCAGTAAAACTTTTTTTAATTCTGAATAAGTCAAGATGATTTCAGCTTGAAAATTGTGATTTTTATAATTACGGAAATATTGTTTAACCCAGCAAACTGTTTACACTCTTCGTCAAAACTGCTATTCGAGTGAAAAAAAATTTTTAAGAAAAGTTGTACATAATTAATTATCATTCTACAAAACTCAAACAATAATCTCTTCGATTTTTCAAACATGTTGCTATAAAAGTGATAATGATTTCTTAACTTTTGTTGTACCATCGTTATAGAGACCGTCTCACAAATTAATAACAGCTACTCACTCTTATTTGCATAACTTTGATTGGAAGTATTTCTAGTTGGCCACATCGTGTTCCTAACATTCCAGCGTCAATGCGATTCATGTTTATCGAGAAACGTTTTTTTTTTTTTGAAAATGGGAAAAAGATGTCGGAAATAGTTGCAAATTACTCTGAGAAAGAGCTTATAGATGGTAGCAGATTTATCAAACTTTTTATAGAATATAAAATCACGGTGTTCCTCTGTACGTTATTGAAAAACAAAATGGGCCATCGAAACTGTGTAGGTCCTACACTTAACAATAAATCCAATGGCAGGCGAATCAATTTTATTGTTCAGGACATTCACAAAAAAGATGACTAGTGCGTTGAATCTCCACCAAGCAGCTTTTTATAGTTCCAGGCAGTCTCCAAGGTGGTCCATTATCATGGAGTTTTTCGCATCGTCTTCAAGGAGCCGTGTGCCTCGCGGTATTTTTTTTTATTCGTTTCTTTCATCATCGGACCAATATCGGTCCCCATGAATATTTATTTCTAGACTTCACCTCTAGTTGTATTAATGAACTGGAATGTAAAGCACAGGTGGACGTGAAATATACGGATCTACAAGCTGCCTTCGACCGTATTAATCATCGAATACTGTTGGAAAAAATCCTGCGAATGGGTGCTTCGCGACAGTTCCTAAAATGGCTAGGCTCATATTTGTGC
The DNA here is from genome assembly GCF_029784165.1 of Wyeomyia smithii. Taxonomy (NCBI): domain Eukaryota; kingdom Metazoa; phylum Arthropoda; class Insecta; order Diptera; family Culicidae; genus Wyeomyia; species Wyeomyia smithii. The sequence goes on from NC_073696.1 coordinate 64,054,700, forward strand.
GATAGAGTTATGCGAGTAAAACTGGGATCACAATTATCGCCTCCTTTCGCCAATAAATGTATATGCCAATAAATAATGTGTACCTCAAGCAATTTGGGACCACTGTTGTTTATTTTATTTTTCAATGACGCTGCTGCTGCACTTGAAGCTGGTTGTAGGCTGTTTTATGCTGACGATCTTAAAATATTTTTGACGATTCGTTCCATCGAGGATTGTCGACGTCTACAGGATATGCTAAATTCGTTCGCGTATTGGTGTAAATTAAACTGTTTGACAATCAGCATTGCTTAATGCGAAGTAATGACTTTTCATCGCATAAAATCGCCTTTATTATTCAGCTACCAAATAGATGGTCAAACACTGAATAGAGTTGAATACGTTAAGGATCTTGGCGTGACTCTCGATCCTAAACTGACTTTTGATCGTTATTGCGCGATAGCTATTTCGAAAGGTACCCATCAGCTAGGATTTTATTAAAAAATCGGACGCGACTTTAAAGACCCGTACTGCCTAAAACACTGTATTGTGCTCTTGTCCGTCCTGTCCTCGAAAACGCAAACCTTGTTTGGATGCCCCACCAGCTCCATTGGAATCTACGTATAGAACGTGTGCAGCGAAGATTCATACGTATGGCTCTTCGGGACCTGCCTTGGCGACAACCCGACAACCTGCCCCCGTACTTAGACCGCTGCTGCTTGCTCAACCTAGATACTTTGGAACGTCGCCGCAAGATGCAACAGGTGTTGTTTGTGGCAAAGCTGCTAAATGGTGAAGTAGATTCTCCCAAACTTCTTTCGTTGTTGAATTTCCGCGCGCCTCATCGAGCCTTACGACCTGCATCACTATTGACAAACCGTTATCATCGCACGAACTTCGGTCGCAATGAACCCATTGCCTCATGCATTAGAATGTTTAATCGAGTGGAGGAATATTTTGAATTTGGTGAACCTTCGTTTAAACTGGAGAAGAAGCTAGCACGTATAAGTTTTTAATATCATATATCAGTTTTATACTAGTTCATTAAGACTATCAGTCAGATGAATTTTATACACAAATAAACAAATAAACAAATATTAGGTGAGGAAAAGCTCACTAGAGGTGGTCACGAGGACCTTCCTCAAATGTGCGTAAAAACCTCATCTTTTAATCTAAAACATACTTTACAAAACTAGATCATAAAAATACATAAAATGATCACAACATATTATTGGAAGCTAATCTACGACGATACATTACTGAAGATTCGTCGAAGTTCAACAATTCAATAAAATCATTGAATTGGCGAATCATAGACGAGATGGAGGAATTTGCGGCGTACTGTTTTGGCTGGAATTTCACTTTCAGCATAGCTCTGGGTCGTAACGTTCTAGATGGCGCAGAGAATCCGATTTCTGCTAGAAGGTCCGGAGCATTGAATTCTGCAGTTATCAGCTTGCACACAAATACAGCTTGTGATACTCGGTGCTGTTGATTTAGTGTTTTTATGCCCAAAAGGCGGCAGCGGTCTTGGTATGGAGGTAAATTCAGTGGGTCATTCCAGGCTAGATTTCGCAATGTATACCGAACAATTTTGCGTTGGACACTCTCTACTCTGTTTATCCAAACTGCTTGATAAGACCACCATACGGTGCTGGCGAATTCTAACAACGATCGAACAAGTGCACAGTATAGCGCTTTAAAGTAGAGCGGGTCAACAAAATGTCGGGCGATTTAAAAAATAAACCCCAGTCGACGATTTGCTTCATCGATTTCATCCAGTATTACATTCAAGTCTTTCAATTGTTCAACTCTTTTAAGTTTTGTCAGAAATCTCGTAATCATAGGACGACATATTTGTGTGCGATGATAGCTGATAATAAAGCATTTCTCAATGCTCAACAATAAGCAGTTTTGAGAGCACCAGTCACTGAACAAATTTAATAGGTTTTGCAACTCCTTGCAGTGCTCGAGGCACCTGACGACTAGGCATCCTCATCGCACAGTTCCTTCAAGCAGCGATTGTTTGCAGTAGCGCGGCACTCATCACAGAGCCAGAATGAATTAGCAGATATCGTTTCGTAGGCCAGACGAGTTGTTCCACAGCAAGTGAAGTGAAATATACAATCGCAGAAACCACCACACTTTGCAAACTCGATGCAATGAATTGCTTTAACACATTTACCGCAGTTTTAAGCCACTTTCTAGGTAATGAACCGTGCGATGCTGCTTAGGCAGATTTAAGATTACCAGTTTTTCACAATAATCCGGGAGAGATTTCACAACTAAACACTGTATTTAAGGGTCCGGTAACTTAATCATATATAAATTCAATCAGTATTACAATTTGATCTATTTAACATAGGAAAACACTATAAAATATGCAGAGATAAAAATCAGTCACGATAACAAACAAGCAATGTTGCCAAACAATATGTGCAGCAGTAACGTCACTGATGAAAATCGAAAACAAAGGTGGGCCCAGATTGCTCCCTTGCGGCACTCTAGTCAAAGTAGTGAATGGCTCAGAATGTAATCGAAACCATCGCACATGCATAGCAATGAGACCCGGTTTATCCAGCTTTCGTAAAAGGATGTAATAATTCACAAGATCGAACGCTGCCTTGAAGTCCATGTACACAGCACCCACTTGCAATCCCACATCCATTACGCTAGTACACAACGAAGAGAACTGTGACAAATTGGGTGCTACGAATCTCTTGGGGTAAAATCCATGTTAGTCATAAAAATGTATTTCTTACTCGATTCGAACAGTACTGTATTTGCTACTATCTCGTAAACTTTGGAGCAAGCATATACTGATGTGGTTCATCAACAGTTGGCTATGTAAAACTGGTCCCCTTTTTGTGAATTGATGTGTGACATTTTAGGGCTAAAACCGTTTTTTTTATCTCTATAGCATCTTCGACAAAGTTGTAGATGAAAGTTTTGTTCTTTCACGAAAATTCACCATAAAAAATACGAAAAAAAACATTTTTTTAAAATTAAACTTTTTTTAATACATACAAATCAAACTGTTGAAAATCACAGCAATTGCGGATAGTCCGAGGCTTTGGCCTCAGAAGTATTCAATAAATATTCATTCCACTGTTAACCGCTAATAAAGACAGACGTGTCAGTACTCCACAAGTGGTTATGGGTCCAGAGTAAGAATGGTCCAGCGACGGAAAATCATCAAGATATTATACTTCAATTTAAAGCAAAAATGTTTACGGGCGAAAATTCAAATCCTGCGCAGCAAACTGGAGTTGGAGGTGCCAACCAAAGAGGCACTGAAGCTGGAAGCGTTCGAGTTAGCAAATGCTCCGTGGAACTGCCGGCAGTTTAGAAGCTGTGAAAAAGAGAGAGTTGTTCGACGTGGTCTCTCGTGATGCGAATGATATTAAGGGGTTATATCTACCAAATGCTCAAAAAACAAGGCTGTTTTCATGATTTTTTTTTAAATGAAATTTGAGATGTAAGGTATATAAATAATATATCATTGGATTAAGCCACTCTCGAAGAATAGTAAAAAAAATTTTTTTGCTATTTTTTTCACAAAATGGCGGCTGTGCAGCGATTGCCGTGAAACGCTTTTTTTAAAAGTTCTTCCGCGGCGAGCAGTAGAAGTCGTTCTCAACGCCACCTATAACCAAAACAAAAATGTTTTCATTATCTACATAAGTGTCGCTAGTGAAGTACACATGATTATATTTTTAGAATTTTTCTTCGCAAAATGGTAACGGTTTGAAAAATAAATCTTTTTAGACAGAAAAAATCGACTTTTATTGTTTATAACTTTTGTTGTTGTTAATCGATCACCAAAATCGTGTGTACTCCACTAGATAATCTAATGAAAAAGCTACAGTTAAAATGTCAAGTCAATCGGATGTAAACTTTTTCAGTTCTACTGCTCGCGGATTTTGAAAACATTTTGAGAAAAACGCGTTCAAAATTTCAATATGCTATAAATCTTTAGAATCGCAATAATAAAGCCCCTAAGAATTTTTTTACCTTTAGTCAGCTATCCTTGCGCCTCAAAATTGTCCTTCCTGGGCTTTATTTTCCTTTTCTTCCTTTTTGTTATCTGATGTTAGGCTGCGCTTAGCCTCTTTCGCGATATCAGACATGCGATGCTTAGCGGCTTTGACGTGGTCTTGTCACTCATATTTGAGTACTTTTGAATATAACTCACAGTTAAAAAGTATAGAAAAACTCAAACAAAGAACGTACACAATGAGAACGGCTGATCGACGTAACAAAGGGAAATTGTGAGTAAACACGTGCTGTAGAAACGCTGAAACGATCGAAACTTGATGCAGTGACCTCTATACTTCAAATTTGAAACACGATAACGAGGTAACTTCTGCTAGTTTACAAAGCCTCGAAAAACGAGCATCGCCAAAATAATCGAAAATTGTGATTTTGGAGCATAAAAGTTGTTCGATAAAAATTGATTCAAACGAATTTTGAGTTTAGATCAGTACGTGATGTAGATTTTGATTCTAGGATAATTTTAGCATGATTTAAGCCAATGAAAAAAAAAATGACAAGAAAAAACATTTTTGGTAGATATTACCCCTTAATCCACGCTGGTCTGCAGTTGGCGGTGATGATGAAGGCATTCCCGAGGGTATGAAGTTACAGAGTAGGTACGTCAACAGAGGCTTCGACGAGCTCCTGGAAGGCAAAAGTATCCGGCATCAAACCACGTGTTAATATGTGCCTGTTCCGCTCACGGTGTAGCGGAACATAACGTCTACAGTAAAAAATTACCTTCTTAGATTGGTGGTAAAGATAATTGAGTTTGATCAATTTCCCATGGAAGGTAATTATGTTAGTTTACCTGTAAAAAATGTTGCGCCCTTGCGAGTGGCCTTCCGGCAGATTGGGCTTTTTCGTTTTATTTATCGATTCCTTCTGTTTTCGCAACAAAATTCTTGGAGTTGATCTTACGCTTCAGGTTTGCCCAGAAATCTTCGATTGGACGCAACTTGGGGACATTGGGTGGGTTCCCCAACTTGGGTACCACATCGATATACAGCCGCTCAATCTACTCCAACGATCGCTTCGAGTAATAGGCTGATGCCAGGTCCTGCTAAAACACCGCGTCTTCGGCCTTATGGTATTCCTTGATAAACGACGCAACTTCCGACAGGCACTTCGTACTATAAATATTCCCGTTCATGGCCAGTCCGGAGCGAAAGAAGAGCGGCGTCATTACCTGCAGTTCCAGTGGATGGGACTGCCGTTTCCTGACATGTATGTCCATGTTAGCCAGGTTCTTCTTCACTTTTTGGCCGGTTGGGCACGCAGCAATATAGTCACACCTCTTCAGCATTCGGAACCGGGCATTCGGAACCGGGCTTTCATTCGATGCTCTGATTGTTGTTCAATAGTGCCAAGATGGTGTAGATACCGGAACGGGCGTATCCGGCGCGCACACTTCTGAACGGAGTAGTTTCACTCTTTTCGCCATCACGGTTAGAGCTCGACTGATAGAGCTGTCTAATTTTTTCTGCTGACTCATGAGTTACTATGATTGATGCTGCATGGGTATTTACCGCAAACGTTATGAACCGAACATTGATGGGGAAAGCACTATGCATGCTCAGTTATGGGCGGAAGCAATCTCAACTGCTGCCTATCTGATTAACCGTTGTCCGACACGACGGTTGGAAAACAAAACGCCGGAAGAAGCGTGGTTGGGAAGCAAGCCAAATCTACAGCATTTGAAGATTTTTGGATCACAAGTATTGAAGCACATACCGAAAGCGAAGAGGGAGAAGTTCGACTCCAAACCAAGAAAGCCTATCTTTGTCGACTTTTATCTGCATCATATTAAGCTTTCAGGTTCATACAAATAAGACTGAAAATATCAACGAATCGTTACATTCGTCTACAACGTGGCTTGACAGTTTTGCATCGCGCCTCCATCATGAAGAGCATGTGCTTTGCTATAAAATCGCTACTTACCATAAACTTACAGAAGCTCTTCAAAGCTTTTCTGCTTGATTCCATGGAAACAAACGAAAAGGATAAAAATCAAACATAGTTTTATATACCTAGATATAGAAATATCGTTCAGCAACAATTTACCTTAGCAATTTGGATAACCATTCATCAACCATATAGATTATGAACAAAGAAATCGATTATATTTCTGACATAAATGAAAAATACGCTGCCATGGAGTATGAATTGGACGAAAAACTTAAATCACTGTAAGCTATAAATAACAACACCCATAGTTTTATAGTTTCAATAAGATAGTTTTTTACAGCCATCATAAGGAGCTTGTACTTAGCCAAACTTACGATCAACAGACACCTGACAAAACCAAGATGAAATCAGATATTACACTGGAAGCTGCTCAGCTGCGAAACTTCGAACTGCTCAAATCCCTCGAAGTATCGAAAGCGCGCCTACGCTCGCGTGCCACCTTCAGTCCACTGGAGACCATCTTACAGAAAGCCATCGAGAACTATCTGAAGGAATCGTCACTAGTTCCGTGCACTACCCGAAAAGCTTACGGTCCGACTTACGTGTGATAACGATTAATAAAACAAAAGTATTCAATCATAACAAAATACAAAAAGTGTATTATTCGCTGAAAGACGTACAAAAATCTATTTATCACATTCTACCTGCTGTTCTGCGTTTCCAATATTAAAAAACCGCCCATTGAATTGTTAGAAAAAGAAACGCAAAACAGCAGCAGTTCCCTTTAACAATCTTTCTGCTTCCCTGGAATTCCTAAATCTTATGATACCGCTACTTATCTCTACCTCTTCACTTAATCAAATTTATTCCTCACTCCCAATGAAATTTTGTCTATTATACTAAGCATAAATAGGGCTGCAAATTTGTTTGAAATCACATGCCTAGTTTTGTTCTAAATCGGTTACAATGAATGCCGCTTTCAGCAAGCATATTAAGGAGTGCGCTGTGTAACAACAAGTACTGATACGGATAAACTGCTGTGCAGAGATTTGTGAGTTACGAATGTATAAAGTTACAAAAATCAAAACTAGCTTATTAGTTTCTATTGTACAGAAAATCCGTAACATGCTCAGATATTCGTTCCGGTGTCGTGAGATGAAGGTGGTGAGTGCCCGGGATTTCAAGGTACACAACTTTGTCGGAGGACTTGCTCATGGCTTCCACCACACTCGGATAGTAGTCAGGATTATCGAACTGAAGCCCCGGCACAGCACGAATGTTCAGCACTTTGCACTTGATTCTCTCGGCATGCGCCAGTATTTGCTCCAGCGAAAGCATGCCCATCAAGGCCACCTTCAACCGTAAATCTCTCGAGAAGCAAAATCCTTCCTTGTTCAGGTGAGCTGGCGCTGGTACCATGCCCCGTCGTGAAAGAACTTCTGCCGATTGTAGATCTACGGACCCATCGTAGGCAGCCAGAACCACATCAATCGCATCGTCATACTTATAGCACGGTGTTTTCAAATCCGGGAACGTTTCGTAGCGTAGAAATCGGTCGATACTTTCGCCCAAATTAGCAGCCTGTTTGCGATGGCAGCGTGCCGGAGGTCCAGCGATATCAATACTGATGAACCCTTCGACATCGTCTGGGAAGGCCGCCGCGTACATGAAGCTCAAAGCACCGCCTAGTGAATGACCGAGCAGCCAGATCTTCGTCCAACCGTAGTAGTGAACGATTCGTCGAATCAGCGAGATTCCATCCCAAAATACATAATAATGCATTCCCTTTGGGTAGTGGGACGATTTACCGTGGCCGGGAAGATCGATAGCTAAGATCGGAACCTCGTCTGGTAGTAGTGGACAGAGTCGATCGAACGTACCCGCATTATCCTGCCAGCCGTGGAGAGCCAGCACCGGCTGCTTTTGACGGGAACCCCACCATTTGCCTGGAAGTAATGTATTTTAAAATGATAAAATCAATTCGATAGGATTTTTGTAAGCTTTTCATCAGTAACGAAACCAAATCTGTCACTACCAACACATTTAAACAGAATTAATTAAATAAAAAATTAAGTAGCTTATACATAGAGCTGCTCGCGCGATAATTGTATTCACAAGCAAAAAGTTCTCGAGCACAGATATAGGTCGCCACGCGACAACTGAACGGTTATCGAAGGTAATTGACTCACCGGTGATAAAATTAAATCTAAATTGATTGAAACGTTATTAAACAGATAATTTGTAATATGTGAGCAAAATTTGCGATAGATGTTTGAATTTTTCTAGAGTGAACTTTGTTCATTTTGTTATTGAATACTAGAACTTAATTACGGAAATATTCACTTATGACAACACACAATTTCGAAAGCGATCATCGATCTTCGCGTGCTAGTTAAGGCATACGGTATAAGTACCACTTGATGTTAGCGTGAACTAGTCGCTGTGCTGATTCTTGCGTCATAGGCACACGCCACCGTTGCCAAATTCAGCAATGACTAGGCAAAAATTAAATAATCGCACAAAGTGTAAAGTGATATTACTTTGGCAAAAACAGCGCATGATTATATCTTGATAATGAATTTTTAGTGATATGTACTATGAAATTACAACTTGTGAGCTTGTAAACTTTGATCATTGTATCAATCTCTATTCACGTGCAATCCATGTATACTGATAAGAAGCTAATTGATAACAGGGCAGACACCACTATACTAATAAAAAACAGCAACTCACCTGCCACAGTGCCCCACGGTACAGGGATTTCTATTTCCTCGGTCGATCTATATGCAGCCCCATTCACTGCTGCAACAAAGAAAAAACAAAAATGTATAATTACAAAAGAGACAAGTATGAATCACAGCTCCCGTTGTGCGACCACACGCACCTGCCGTTGACGTAGACCCATTGGAAAGGGACACTTTATCTGGAGTTGTTTTTCCTGTTTCTTCCATCATCCCAAAGCTTCAGTATGCAGAATATCGTTCAAGAGAATCTGCAATTACGCAATCTGTTTTGGCTGGACCTTTGCACGTTTGACCTTTCAACAATGAATTATTTATAGCCGGAAACCAAACTACTGAGATTTTATGAGTGCACTACACAGGCTTTTCTATAGTTTTAATCACAAACAAAATTCAGAAACGATTGATCCAAATCGAAACGAAACACCCGAAGCACTAAACAAATCACATCGTTTATCACTCGCTAACGCAAGAGATGGGCGATACTGGCAGTGATGCTGTCAGTTTCGATGCGTCCACAGTATCGATAAATATAAAACCACTTTACCACGGGGATGGCACCGCTGTCAGCTACCATACATTTGACGCGTTACCAACATCACTGGCACTGGCACCCGAAACATGGTCAGTTTACCCTTATCTTAAGTAAATTCGGGCAAACCGACCAAATGTTGACTGCAGTTATTGACAGCATATCGGATAATTTTGAGCAATTTCTCAAGATTTTTGTATGTAATGTGATATTCTAAGTGATATTTTGTACAATAATTGTGCCCCAAAACAAATAGAAGCAAATTGTGGCGGCATAAAAGGAAGTTTTGTGATGAACGGTACAGAAATAGATGTTCGTTACGCTTGAAGGCTACCATACCAATCCCTTGCACTTTACTTTCCCATGCGGGGAATCGGCATCGACGTCGTAGATTTTTGCGAAAACGGCCAGATTTACACAGTTTTTAAGTAAACAGAGATTTTTTCAAGCTATAGATATATGAAAAAATATTTTTACAAAGCGTAGCTATAGCAGTTATATACTACTCATTGTTATACAGTTTTTTTTTCTTTACGACCACAACGGGCTACAAATGGTTACAATGCCTAAATGCATGAGTCTAAAATTTTTAGCACCGGTTGAAAAAGTTTGCTAAGCGTGTGCAATTCGAATCGTAACTCGAAATTAAGTCATTTGTTATAGTAGCCCTCACGTAAGAAAAATATGAAGATAAATGATATTTTGACATTTCACTAGTGGAGGATCATAATCACATCCATGTCACGAACGTCATTCCCATACATTTTGCTTGAAGCCAATATTCTCTGGCTCTCTGGCTCGATTTTACGTCAAAAGGCTGTCAGTACTTTCGAAACAGCCGAATAAGCTTCGTTCATGCAAGATCAGCTGTTGCTGCAAGTGGTGTGTATAAATCTAAAAAGCGAAGAATGTTTTTTTTTTGTTTCGTTCGTTCTCTAGATGTTGTGCAGGACATAAATAGATATGTCCAGACATGTTTCAACACGTTCTGGATCATAAATTCAATATTCATATTGATATGTATTCATTAGAACTTTGCGGCACAATGAACGAAGCTTAAGATCATAACATTAACAGTAGCGCCATCATCATCGGCGGCGGCTTCAGGAAACAGTCGCCGAGACATGGGTCTGATCATAATTGACCAAAATAATGGCCACAGTAGTTGAAGTCCCAACAAAAAGTTAAATCAAGGTAGTAATAAACGTAAAATTCATATTCGCTTTCCATTTCATGATCGCTTTGAAATCTCGAGTGTTAGAATTTCTAATCGATTCGTGTTATTTTTCTAATTTTTGTGTTGAAAATTGTCATATTTTTAAAAACATCCAAGGGCGGTCGATAATTTACTGTAGCATAGTGCAGTTTTACCCGATCAAATCAAAAAACAAAAACGAAAGGATCAATATCAGCCAACTTCATTTTCCCCAAGGACTGCCTGTTCAGCGAGCTTGTTTCATTGTAGAATTATTCAGTCAAAATTTTTTTTTTTCTTCAACTTCTGGCACCACTGTCATTCCAGCTTTGACAGCCTCTTGGTTCGATGCGTGCAGCGTGTGAAGGGTGTGAAGTAGCAATGGGCGATTTTTGAACAAAAATCGATTCTCCTGCATCGATTAATCAAAATCAATAAAATCAATTCATAAGAAAATCGAGCCTGAAAAATCGATTTAACAAAAAATCGATTTTTGTTCGGTATAAGCTTTTTACGATTTTTTTTGGTTATATTTATGGAGATTTTGTTTTGTTTGCGTTTTCTGGTTTATTAATCATGTTCATCGAGTTTTCGTACACAATATCTACTAACGATACGGCTTTTTTAGTTTATTGCCATCTTCTTTAACCGCGTGTACTCGCGTTTTTTTTTTCTACTAAAAGTTTTCGTTGTCGCTCATCCCATAGACCATTTCACGAGACGTTTGGGAACTTGATTCATGAGCGAAATTTTGACAGAAAGTTTGGAACCGCTGACGAGAAAGCATCAAGAACATCAGCAGGATCCGTGACACCTGTCAGTTCGTGAAATGGTCTATTGTTTCGGATGCAATAAGAGCAATCCAAACCTGTATACAGTCAGGTTTTTTTTTACGCGGGGGATACGTACCTCGTAAAAAAACGCATAAAAACCGCGGTAATTCAAAAATCCGCGTAAAAAAACGCGCTCATTCAAAAATCCGCGTAAAAAAACCTCGCTAATTTAAAAATCCGCGTAAAAAACACGTTTTTTTTTAAATCCGCGAAAAGTAGTCCAGCAAGAAGGGCTTCAGAAAAAACCCGAGTTGCTCTAGAACCAGTATTTAAAATTATCCTCTTTGACGGTCATTCCGGATCTTTCGGTGGGCGGAGGGTATTTTTTGGACTAAGTCTTTTACTAGATAAACACTTAAACGTTTCTGGTTCCAAACCCACGTTAATTCGGAAATTCGCGAAAATTGTTTTGAATTAGCGCGGTGTCGCGTAAAGAAACGCGTTAATTCAAAAATCCGCGTAAAAAAACCGCGTTAATTCAAAAATCCGCGTAAACTCAAAAATCCGCGTAAAAAAAACTCGTAAGAAAATCCGCGTATAAAAAAAACCGCTTAAAAAAAACCTGACTCTAATTGGGTTGTTCAGTTATTCACGGATTTCCGATTTTTATATATCATCCAAAAGAGTGTAATTTTTTTAAGCAAAACGTGATTTTTTAAAACTATATATCATTTTCCTTCGGTTTTTAAATGAAAAATAAAAATTCGCTCTAAATCGTTACAATGACAGTTGGTAGATGGGCGAACTGTCATTGTAGCGGTTTCGAGCAGATTTCAAGAAGTTTTAAATCGTGATTTAAAAAGCGAAGGACAATGATAGAATTTTTTTTAAATCACGTTTTACTTGGAAAATTCAGATCATTCAAATGATATGAAAAACTGATATAGCTGAACAACCCAATTCACAAAAAAATCGGAACATCCGCAGAACAAACTCAAATAAACAAAAATGGCGAGCGCGACACCATGCAGAACAGAATACAGCACGGCATATACACGACCATTCAATCTAACTTTTGCAATATTTGAGTTAACGAGTACCTCGCTACTCATAGTTGAAAAATAAGCGCATATGCCTTTTCTACCTTAATTAAAAAAATTGGTGCTTGATAGTAAACACCCACAACGATAGTAAACAACGTCCCTACGGAAGCCAATTTTCAAAAAGTGCACTTGCAGAGGTAGCAAATATGAAATAATGTTGGCTAATATCCAAAATGGTAAATTCAATATCCAATGCAATGCAAAATTTCAGTTAAATCGGAATTCAGGAGTATTTGGTCTAAATTTCACTTGTTTTTTTTGTGCCAAATGTCTTATGCCTTGTTCACACTATAGCAGATATCACGTGATATCGTGATCTTGAAACATGCATACATCTAGTTTTCACGGAAAATTTGGAGTATGGGATTTGAAATCAAGATGGGCGATATTACATCATGTGAACTGGTTATTAGAAATGTATAAAACGTCGAGGTCGGGTGTTATCCAAAAAATCGAAATTTTGCTAACTCTTCGTGAAGGCGTAATTTTGAACAATACTCCTAAATAAAACTGTCAAAGTCAATTTCCATTGCCACCCCAATGTACACCAATCAGATAGTAATGATTGTATACAATATATGTCAAACTTTCGAGACGGTCTTGTGGTCTGGTAATTTATATTCAGTTCGAGGTGCAAACTTGTCTCGTCGTTCTTTTCATCCTCGCTAGGGATGGGCGAACGGCTCACGAGCCGTTCATATGAACCGGTTCTTAGGAAAGAGCAAAAGAACGAACGGCTCACGAAAAAGAGAACTGTTTGGTTCGTGCGAACCCGGAATTTACTGAGACAACACGAACTGTCAACGCTCGTGAATCATTGTGAACCATGAGTCGGTTTAGAGCCGCTCTTGCAAAAGAGCCGTTTCACCCACCCCTAATCCTTGATATATTTCACAACGCATGCGTATTTGCCAAATTTCATACGGGTTTGTCTATTGATGTCGCGTTTACAAAGGCAAAAAATGGTTACTGCGTTAAAAACACTGGAGGGACTTAATTTGGCTGCGGATTGTTTTTTTTTCAACTCGACGACAAGGTTATCCAGCTTCCCTGACCTACAGAAAACGTCAAGATGGGCTGACAATTGTTTGAACCAACAAAAACATTTGAAATGCGTTTTTCTCGGTTTCATGTCTATTGAATTTTAGCCCATTCTTCAACTATGGACATCCCGGTAAAAAATTGACGCATTTTTCAGATCAGTGTCCCAATTCCGAGCACACACTTCTTCGAAGAGAAAAAACGTTCGTATAAAGAAATTTTCTTCTCTTCAAAGAAAAGTGTTCTCGGAATTCGGCCGCAGATTACGTTAGCAACAATAAATGCAATCACTATTGTTTTCAATCCGTTTTGCACACATTTATTTTTCAGGCGGAAAAAAACGATCTTGCCATCCGAAGGATCGATTCAGCAGAAGATCGCGCGCAGAGAAATCGATTCAAAAAATCGATGAATCGACGAGAAAAGATCGATTTTGCAAAAATCGGATCGATCTTGCCCATTGCTAGTGTGAAGAATGACAGCAGCTTGTTGATTTGCTTTTTGGTTTACAGTTTTTTGGACGCGTACGACTGCGGTCGTGCAAATTTTCTAATAAATTGTTTTTTATTTTTAACTATTTCTTTGTGTTAACCCGAAAAATATTCGGTCAATCTTGTTGTGCATTTACCTCTGATGGGAGACGTGATTAAATCCCTTCGCGAGAAGTCGCAGAAACGCAAAAAGTTACTAGCACAAACAGTAAGTCATTTATTGTTTAATTTTTTCCTGAGGATGAGTTTTTGAATACGTGTTCTCCAGCTTGGAGTTTCTAGCGTTGAAGACTTGAAACATGTCCTCGGAACAGCTGAAGATGCCCCGATTAACAAATCTCAACGGTATGACGATGAGGAACCGAGCTCCTCGAAAAAATCGCAATCCGAAGGAATGGTTTACCGTGACTCTTCTACTTTTCTAAAGGTAAGCAAGAGGTGTTGAAAAAATAATTTATTCAATCAGAATTATCTTTCAGGGAACACAATCTTCAAACCCACACAACGATTACTGCCAACATTTCGTGGACACCGGCCAGAGGCCGCAGAACTTCATCCGTGACGTGGGACTTGCGGATCGCTTCGAGGAGTACCCAAAACTGCGTGAGCTAATTCGCTTGAAGGACGAGCTGATTTCGGAAACGGCTTCACCTCCGATGTACCTACGAGCGGATCTCAAAAGTTTCGATCTTAAAACGTTAGGTACGAAATTTGACGTTATTTTAATTGAACCTCCCTTGGAGGAATATGCTCGAGGAGGAGCTGCTGTGGCCGCAGGCGCACCGCGTAATTTCTGGTCTTGGGACGAGATTCTGGCGCTGGATATTGGAGAGGTCGCCGCGCATCGTAGCTTTGTTTTCCTCTGGTGTGGCAGCTCCGAAGGATTGGATATGGGGCGTAATTGTTTGAGAAAATGGGGTTTTCGGCGCTGCGAGGATATTTGTTGGATTCGAACCAATATCGATTCTCCTGGACATTCGAAAATACTCGAGCCTAAAGCGGTGTTTCAGCGCACTAAAGAGCACTGCTTGATGGGTATAAAGGGCACTGTTCGGCGGTCAACCGACGGAGACTTCATCCACGCCAATGTGGATATTGATTTGATCATTTCCGAAGAAGCTGATTTTGGAAGTCTCGAAAAACCTATTGAAATTTTTCACATTATCGAACATTTCTGTTTGGGGCGTCGTCGATTACATATTTTCGGTCGTGACTCTACCATTCGCCCTGGTTGGGTAACCATTGGGCCGGAGTTAACAAACTCGAATTTCAACAGCGAACTGTACGCTAATTCGTTCGAGGAAAATCCCACCACCGGATGCACGGAGCGAATTGAAGCGCTTAGACCGAAAAGTCCACCAGCTAACGGTAAAGTTCTCCGAGGTCGCGGCAGAGGGTTTCCTCGTCTCAGGGGTAGAAGCAGAGTGTAGTGAACGCATTTCGCAGATGTAACAAGTTTGATAAACTATCCCCCTATATAAAGGAAGTACATTCAATTATATTTATGAGTAACGTAATAAACATGATATGTTTGTACTTGAAGCGTTATTGTTTGTCGAAAAATCCGGATTACAGAACTAGTGACTTCGAAATCTGTCTTTGATTTTAAATTATTGTTTTGTTGAATAAGTTGTGAATTGATAAGCTATGAATTGAAAACTAATACACTTGTACAAAAAGAGGCTAAAGGAACAGTGATTATTTGGGCCATTATTAGGTTAGCAGAAAAAACATGTTTCATTTCCTCCAAAATTTTTATTCGCCATTTTGTAGCTAATCCTCATTCAATCTTTTTTTGGAGTTTGCCACTATAGAGATAAGTAACTTTTCACCTACGCACACTAGGAAACGTGTAAACCCGTGTAAAGTTGCTTTTGTTTCCTCCAAACTGTAAATCATCGCATCTCGTTGCTTCGACTTTTATCATTTTGTAACATTTTTGGTCGATTATATTCAGCAGCTTCTTTCGATTTCTGATCACGAATGAAAAAATTCATTCAGAAACAGGTTTAAAACATATAATGAGTGTTCAACTGAATATTTGTCCAGCTGCTAAGAACATAGCATTGCAAGCAAAACAGCTATTTGAAAATATTTATATTTATATATTCATGATCACGAATTAAAAATTCATTCAGAAACGAGTTTAGAGCTTATAATAAGCATTCAACTGAATATTTGTCCAGCTGCCAAAAACATAGCATAGCAAGCAAAAAGGCGATTTGTAAATACTTTCCTCAACTAGGTGCACTAATACATTCGTACGTAAAAAGGTCTGTTGAAAAAAAAAGCTGAAAAATCCGATCGTGTTGAACACGTTAGTGCGGGTTTACACTTTTTCCTCTGGAATCTTAACCATTTCGAAGTGGTGAATTTCGTGTAGTGACGTAAAAGTAGGTAAGAAAACAGCGAGTCATTTTCATTTCACGTTTTGTTTTATTTCTCAATCTAAATATTGAAAACAAAAAACTGAGTTGTGATTTTTAAAAAAAGATTACTGAATACAATAAATGTTTTCATGGAAATCAATTTTAGTCATTTTATTGATTTTTTAATATTTTGAGAGAAGGGCATGTGATATACACGGTAAAAAAACGACACGTTACTGCCAAGTGGAATCCACTTACTTCTGTGCTAATAGATGAAAGATTTCATATCTACGTGGAATACACTTGCGTTTCAGTTCACAGCACAAAATCAATTGTCTTACACTTCGGTTTGCCATGTCATGCATACAAAAATCAATCATTTTACACTCAGATGTCAAAGCTTACACACGTCAAATGCCAAAACACGTTAAAATACCATGGATTCCAATAAAAATCGATATGGGTCGACATAATAGAATGATTAGATTCGTTTATTGACATCCATATGTGAAGAGCATTAGGGATTAGCGTGCGATTTATTTTCAGTGTATCTACCATGTCACTCTGCTGTCTATATTTTGATCCACATCAACTCTACGAAGCTCGCTTTTATCATCATGTACCAGAGTTAATGGACGTGTTTAATCGAATACAAAAACACGCAAATTAACTCCTCAACATGACAAAAAAAGAATCCGGTTGGTTCACTGTTATATTTTACCTGAAATGTTCAGTTATAAAATATTAAATTTAAAAATAAAACTTCACACTTTCTCATTAATAGTTTACTATTTACAATAACTTATATCATTGTCCTTAGGGCATACACTTGATTTGAATAAGTCTGTTAACATCCGTTTGCATTCCCATTCTCGATGCAGCTGGAACTACACTTACACACTGATTCCGCACTCGGAATCCCGGCTTACGTCCTTGTTGGCTCGACCTTCTCGCCAATATTACACAAACCCGGATATACCTGGCTGCAACCTGTTTGACACTGCGAACAAGTCTCTCCCTTCGTGTAAACCGGATGACCCCGTGCTATCGAATTGGAATAGTTGCAAACGTAATTCTGATGCACCCAATCGTGGCCCTGTTCGTTCTGGGTGTACTGAATCATGGCACATCCGATCGATACAGCCTTATCCATCATAATCTGCGTGAAATGTCCAATATCTTTCCTGTTTGATATTGTAAAAAAAGGAAAATATTTTACATCGTTGTTGACCACCCGAAAATGCACCATATTTACGGTGGATCTTGACCAATAAGCGGATAGGAGTCGATGTAGCCCATATTTCCATTTTCGTATTCGCCGTACCAACTGTACAAGAGCTCGGTCATCGTGTCCAACGGGGTCACTTCCATGCCATAGAACGAATTAGCCGCAATGTTCTGACCGACCAGTGGATACTCGGGTGTGTTTCGGCAGTAATCGTGACCGTAGATGCACGTTTTTACATTGTACTCTGCCAAACGTTGCAGCTCATCGTCCCATATCTGTGTGATATTTTCTTCGTTATCTCACTACAACCTTGCTACAACGTGAATTCAAAGCTTTGGAAGTCAACTTACCAGCGTTGGCATCCGAGAAGCGGGTGCATATCCGGGCGCATCACCACGTGCCACCGTACTTCGGAACTGGTTGTGCAGATCCAGTATGTATTTCTTGACATCTTCCGTCAAAATCACCAGTTCTCGATTGACCGGACAGAAGGGACCGTAGTTGTCGCTTTTTCCGCAGGCCACGTGAGGGAGGTTGTTTTCTGTGAATTAAGCAAAGAGTTTATTAAGAGCTACTACGCTTTGAATGTTAGAGTAAAATTAGTGAACGTAACGAAACAGTAAGATCATAACACTGACGGATTTGTATTCTATAGATAATAGCACTATGTAAAATTGAACTGCGTTTGAATAAAACAATTATTGTTTTTGCCGCTCATAGGCGCCAAAACCTCTGTTCTCTAAAACAATTTGAAAATACGCTTCTAGAAATTTTTTTCAGACGTAGAAATATTATGGGGAGAAATTCAGATTGTAAGACAGATTGCATACAGAAAATACCGAGAATATTAAAGATATTTTTGAACATTTCGAAAGGTTTTGAATCAATTCAGGGTCGGATTTAGGTGCTGGCGGGCCCGGGACAGAATTTTCGTGGGACCCTCTTTTCTCAAAATATTTAGAGGTAAGAAAATTTCATATTGTGAAATGACTTAACGCTTTGCTGGAAGATGACGAGCAAAAACAAAGTCTGTCTTCCCATCTGTCATGTCTGACTCAGGACTAACCATTTACCTCCGTTGCCCCTTATTAAATCCGGGTCTGAGTCAAATAAACCTTTATAAAAATTGTACTCATATATTTCTGATTACTTCAATTATTTTCGGATCTTATCGATAATTTACGTTTGAGAGATAAGCATGGTTTACAGTTCCAAGTGAAATGAAAAATGAACCAAGTGAAAAGTATAACAACACCTTCACTACCCTGAAGCTCACAAATCATGAGGAACGAAATTTGCATGATCACACATTCAACGATGAGAGAATAAATCTAATCTGTTTGAGTACAGAAACCATTAACTTTTCGTCAGCTGTTGCAATTTTAATTAGTTTAGTACGCTCAGCCTGAGCCTGAGAGTCTCAGGAGTCCCAAACTATTGATTTTTCTTACATTTTCAAAGCACTATTATACAGTAAACTTGGTGAATTTGACAAAATAGAACCATTCTGTTCAGGTGAAACAAAATTTGCATATGCAAAATACACAATTTTCTTTAGTGAAATTCTCAGAATTACTGCCGAAAACTCTTAAAATAGTTCGCATTATTTCCTAGTTTCTCGATAATTAGGTGCGTAGGACTTTAATACAAATTGTCCAAATGTATGACCTATGCCATCTCAGAGAAACTTCGCTTTTACTTGAAGACCCGGAAACTACCTCCCTGGCCCGGAGAAAATTTGCAATCACTCGGAAACCCGGAGATCATCTTCCAGACCCTGAGACCTCGGGTGAAACCCGCTGGAGTGGTAACCCTATTTACATCACTAAACGAAATTCACCACCGACGGACTCTGGAATATTAAAGATTCCGAGCTATTGACATCCCTATACCGAATAACAGTGAATGACAATGAACTCACGTCCTGGGCTCAATCCAGAGGGGATGCACTGCTGTCAAATTTCATATATGTGTGTGTTATCGCAGATCAACTCTGGTCCATGACGTTTGTTGGTCCATGATGTTTGTAACTATGAACAATAATGGGGGAAAAACCACCACACATTACATTCATGAAAGTTTTCCGCGGTTTTTCGAGTTTTGATAAAAAAACGTTCCAATTCTATAATATTTCGCATCGATCAATTTCATGATCAAAAAGAACAAAATCCAAAACAAGCGCCATGTTGCCGAATATGTTGGTTACACGATGTTTGACAGATAGATCCCCCCTGGCTCAATCTCATTTGTGCCCGCTGTCAGCTGTCAGATAAAGGTGTATGAGAAGTAGCGGTGATATGCTATCTCGTTTACACATACGTTGAGATGTTAGCCCTTGAAACCAGACGCGATACCATAGCACTGTGGTTCCCCCATACGTCATAAAGCCAAAAACCAAATTTTATTATTCTGGTATTCCTTCACCTCCCAGCATCCTTCGTAATCTGAAACTAAAAATGGCATCAATTATGGTATTGTATTACGAAGGAATTGTTAACTGTGGGGCTTGGAAGTGCGCATAGTTTTCACTTTCAAACAGCTGTAAAAAGTATGTTATTAGGTTAAGTGCGACTTCACCCCTTTTCAGTGAATTTACAAGCTTTCCAAAGTGGTTTTTCGATATGGAGGTCCAAAAACAAGGAATGTTGAGCCTTATCAAGTGGTTTTAGGAATATTGTATTGTGTTGTTAACGAATGAGCCAGCGGTAAAATAGTTACATTTTGATATAAATAGATATCACCAATGTATTTTCATATGTCAATTCAACAACGTTCTCAAGCGGATTTACGTAAGCGCAATGCAGCAAAATGTTCGTTAGTTATCCACCATATGTCCAAAACACAATTTGGCTTCCGAGACCTACCGACTGGTTTGTGAGAAGTGAATACAAGTTGGTCATTTTTGGGATGTCTTCTTCGTTTTTGTTTTGTTTTGAGTGTTTTCTTCTGCGGTGATATTTTGCAACCCCTTTTAGACGAATACTGTTTGACGTCAAAATATTTCTAGGTTCATTGCTTAGATGTACATTTCCCAAAACGCATATCTTTAAAATTTGAGCTGGAAAATCTGGTAGAGTTCATTAGAAGATACAAAATATTTTAGAATCTATACACTCATCGCCATGGGGTTATTGTAACTTAAAGCTAGATTTTAGCTCGAATACATTACATTTGCACCCGATTATCAGTTCACTGCAAAAAAGATATGCCACATGGTTGAATGAGCAGCTGCATATATCTTTTTATGCAGCTGCTGCCACATAGTTGAATGAGGTAAAGTAGATCGATCTTTTACTATCGAACTATGATGATACCACCAAGGAGAGAACAGTACCTTTTCGTGGTCAGCCAAAGAAGAACGTAGAAAAATATTTATTTCATCACTTTTATGACATTTTGTGAATTATACTACATATTTTGTTCATTATAATTCCCTTAATATATATTGTGCCATATTAAATAAATGTTGTGAACATTTCCTCAATTTTCAAATACACATCGGAAAATACATTTCTTTTATATGTATACACTTATGAAATTTTTGGCAACGAACGATGGAAGTTGGAGAAATCGCATAACTAATAAAAAGTAGTAAAGACAAAGTTGGTAAAATACACCAGTACTTTTAGATGATTCTTGACCATGAACTTATAGAAAATACTTCAAAATAGATGTGATTTTTGAATCCAGCATCGGAAAATACACTTAGATTGACGTTTTAAACGCAAAACATAGGGAAACAATATTTATGACCGCCATTCTTAGAAAACGGAACCACTGTGCGCAGGGGTGAAACCGGTGAAACTCACTACATTTGTACTCGACGCGATAGGGCGATATATGCATTTTTCAGTTTTCATTTTTTCAATAGTTACAAACCTCATAGAAAAAAATGGAATTAAGATCTGTTTTGAAAATAAAGACAATGTTTGAGCAAATTTTTATTTCGGTAAAATCAGTTGTAACTGTCAACAGGACTAACACTGTAAATCTAGAAAAACTTATTTTAGACAGTAAAACATACTACTTCATCATTTTTAAATATTTTTTGATTTGATTACAGTTAAAAGATTCTTGCTAGTCTATTTTATTAAATTCGAAAATCATCAACACACTAAAAACAATTTGGAAATGATTGTGTCTCCTTCCTTTGTATGAAAAACCACAAGGGTTGTATGCAAAGCCACTAGAACTACAGAAGGTTGTTTGTTTGTTTAATTTGTTTAAAAATTTGTGTAAATAAGGAATTGAAGGGCACCCGAAATACAATTTTTATATATGAATACGAAATTACCGAAAATGAATGAAACAAACACTGAGCAGCGCAACCAAGTTTCAACCCAAACAAGAGAATATTAAATCTTCAATAATTTATTTGTTGTCCTCATAAGGACAATTGCTGTTCAATTTAATATCGGATGTAATGTTGATCGTATTTCTGTGCTACCCCGACACTGGGGATTACGGCACACAGATAACACAGTGGAAAGCTCTTTTCACACTGGAAAATTAACCACGGTCGGCATTTCAATTCCCAGCATCCACAGAAAGGGTTGTGTGTTACGAAAATACGGAAGAGCTTTTTACTGGAGGAAGTGCTGGCCAAAGCTGCCGCTATCGTACAAAGGCAACCTTCAACTAAGGGAAGTGTCGCTGCACCTAACGTTGAGGCTGTTACCACCACAACTGCTACTTGTACCCGCTGCAGCTAACGCTGCTGGTACCCGAAGATATTAACTCTTCAATTAAGTATTCAATTCGTCCTCAAAAGGACAATTTGTTGTTCAATTTAATATCGGATATAATGTTGATTGCATCTCTATGATATCCGACAACGAAAATAAAGCATTCCTCTGATAATACAGTGCAAAACTTTTTTCATACTGAATATTTGGCGGCTCATACATTTTGAATGCCGGCATTCCAGAAGGTTAGTGTGTTGTTAAAATAAAGCCAATTTTCATTGGATGAAGTGCTGGCTGATGTGCCTACCACTGATGCTGCCCGCTACCGCACAAAGGCAGCTTTTTACTAGAAGAAGTGCACCACCTGGCTCTGCCATTATGTCGTGGTCACTTTCCAGCACTAATATGACTAGCTTAGGCAGATGCAGGCAATTATATAGGCCAACTAGTAGATTCCTGAACTATTGAGTCTATAATTATGTTGACCATGCTTGGGAAAGCAAGCATTAACGACCGAATTAGAGGTCGAATTTTGGTTTTTAACAAGGCTCGACAATTTTCAATTGTGCAGTAGTTCGAAAAATCGATTTAGAAATTTTCTAACTGATTTATTAGCATTTGAAATTGGACATATTTTTCATCATTTCCGTTTTTAGATATTCATTTTACATCCGCTTGTAGTAGAACTTCCTGAGAGACGTTCTAGTTCTACGTCAAAAGCCTATTTTAGACAACAAAAAATTATTTTTGAATATGTTTGAATTTGACTGCATCCAAAAAATTTTTGGCAATCTATTTCACTTAATTCGAAATTTGTCAGGACGCCAAAAACAATTAAGAAAGTGTCCATGATTGTGCTCTAATGATTTTAAGTCTTTTCCGAGTGATAAAGTCCTGTTATTTGTTATCGTAAGCAATGTTATTGTGCTCAGTCGTTTATTTAATTTCTCATTGTTGATTAGCGAGAGTCAGAAATTTGTACATTACCTTAATTCATTCCTAAAGTTTTACATGGTTCTCTGATTTAATGTATCAGTTGAAAGAGAGTCATTCTTTGAGCAAAACGTGAGTTTTGAAAAATGTTTATCGTTGTCCTTTGATTTTTAAATGAAGAATAAAAAAACTGCTCGACATGTGTTATATGACATCTACGATATGTATATGATATACATAGAGTTCTCCAAGCAAGATCTCCGAACATTAGCACCATTGCAATCTAAGATAGTGTGCGTAGAATTCATCTCTGTTTGTTCATTTTTTGTTCGAGATTCTTACAACTAAAAAAAAATTCAAAGAAAACTATCTCACTAACACTAATACAGAGTCAAATGGAGAACTCAATATGGACGAACTGTCATTTCGAACAGTTTTTATTTTTTATTTAAAAATCAAAGAATAACGATAAACATTTTTTTAAATCACGGTTTGTTGAAAAAAAACGCATCTTTTTCAGTGGTGGGCACCGCTAACCGAAAATTTAGCGACGCTAATCGCTAAGTCGCTAACCGGAAAATTTAGCTCGATAATCGCTAAACGCTAAACGCTAAACCCACATTAGCGGAACTTTCGCTAATCGCTAACTTTTTAATATGTAAATAGTCATATCGCTATATTTATTGCTCGTGTTTTGTAAGATTTGGACCATTTTGATCTGTTTTGGTTAAACAAACAAAAACAATTACTTTTTAAAGCTATTTACAGTAAGAGGTTCACGAAACGGTATTCATATTTGATTTTGTAAAAACAAGAATAACAAAAGTTATTTAGTTTGCATTGAAAATAGATACTCTTAGGAATGTTTTCATAAAATTTCAATTATTCAATCTGAATCGAAAAAGTAGAAAAAAAGTTGTCATAATTTCAAGCGCATTGCAATTTACCAAAGTTCTTGGTGTGCCGAAAATTCAATCTAGACCTTGTGCTTGTTCAAAATGCTCCTGTGGCTTGTACGATAACTGGAACTCCATTCTAGGGTAAAAAAACTGACAAAAGTAACTTTCACAGTAAGGTATATTCATCTTTCGAAGCAGTTTACGTACGCCATCAGCAATTCACAGTTTTTCTAAATATTTCTATTGTCGCTCCTCTGCAAAATTTAGCGAATTAGCGATTAGCGTTTCGAAGGCCAAAGTTTTAGCGACGCTAACAGTTTCGCTAACCAGCTCAAAAATAATCAAAATCGCTAAATCGCTAACTGAATTTTAGCGTCGCTAATTAGCGAATTAGCGGAATGGTGCCCACCACTGATCTTTTTCAAATGAAATATAAAAAATGGCATAGTTTAGGAGCCAACACAAACCATTTCATTTTCAGAACACTAATATTTGTGATGATTTTGGCGGCTAACGTCTTAATTAGAAATGTTAGCAATCATCATCTGCTTAAATTCTACAAACACTAGTTGAAAATCTTTTTATTTAGCACATTTACGAACTTTCAATGTTTTTCGTATATCCTACTTTGATTTATTTTTACTCTTAATATGTTGATACTTTTTCAAGTGGTAAAGCAAACATAAAATAGCGTGTTCACAGGGAACGCATTAACCATTTCCGAGTCTTGTACTTTTGAAAATTCGAAGCTGTCCATTTGTTGCTTCAACACCGTTTATTGGACATCTTGAATTGGATGTTTCATTATGAACCTTTCATTTTTCAGAGTCAAAAAAACAAAACTTTGAGCATTTCGAGGTACCTCTGATTCATGTCCGATTGAGCTAAAATTTTACTCAGGTCCAGGTTCAATTAGCAAAATGTACACAGCGGGTTCTTCAAATTCAATGATGAAAACATTCATATACAGTAAGGTCGCTTTTTACGCGGTTTTTTTACGCGGGTTGCTTTTCTCCATTACTAAAAAACGATACAAGATATCGACCTCATTTCAATCACGTTTTCCGTTTTAGGCCACGAGTGATCAAAAAAATTCACAATTATATTTGCAACTTATATTTGCAACTCAAAAAAGTCGTTTTTTACGCGGGCCCATACAAATTAGGAACGCATCCCCCGCGTAAAAAGCGACCTTAGTGTACATGTGATTACCACCCTAATATTCAAGGAATAACACTTACTACACAAGGATGTATCGCAGTAATTCGTTTGGGCATCTATCCTCCGCACTACTGGAATCAGAAAGAGTAAACAGCAAACGAAACCTAGAAATCACAAATCACGTTATTCTTCACTTCGAACTCAACTCTGCACACAACAGATTGCTAGAGCATACTTTTCACTAAGCGCGCCATTGCAGACTATGATAGACTATTTCCTAATGGTTAATGCCACAAAACACAAATAATGATGTATCTCTCCGAGACAGTCTCTTTCGCATCGATATTCCACGATCACTGATCACTGATCCGTTTCAGGATTTAAAGAAAAAATAAAACATGTGCAGATGCTAAACTGCCTGTTGCATCACTCGCTTCGGATCCTGAAAGCTCACGGGAGCTTCTATTTGTTGTACGTAGCCGATAACAAATAACTCATCCCAAATCCGGAGTTCGTGCTATTTATACCGATATTATGTCGGGGCTAATTGGTTCAACAAACACTCACCGACCTGATCGCTTGCCCCAACGACCCAGCCGAGATGACCCTAGCACCACTGGAAACAGTAGGCGGCGGTGGGGATGCTACGCTACCGTCATACCCCCCATTTGTAGAAAGATTGATATATCTGGCTGTCGTAGCTATTGAGATTACACATAAAAATGGCTTTTGTACGGTCAGATACCCTATTTTCACACGGTCACCTTCCGAAGGGCTATGAGGCACCGCGAATCGATGGCGAGTTTTGAGAAACTGTAGCGAAAATACTAGCTACTATTCATTACGCAAATTTGCATCGAACGCAGCTTTCGCGAAACCTGCGTTCATCGCGATAAAGATCAGCCGATTTTTTCTAGTTCTTTGCAACAGCAACCACGTGCTAGCAGTACAAGTGGGCATTGTAACGTTGCGTTTAGATTGCAATTAGACATGAAAATATCCGGCACCGTTAACGTCACGATTTGTGTTTCGAATGTTCCGAACCCGGACCGGACCGTAGAAGATTATACACTTTAGAAGGTTTATTTGTTTCTAGAACAAGCCGCCTGGACTCAATTGGTAGGTAATTTTGAGGCATTAAAGTTTAATGCTTCCTAGACCGCAAGATTACGAAGGGGTGGAACTGAATGAGTATGATTAATCGATTGTTTCTAACTACTATAAGCAAGGTTATCAATTTAAATTTTTGACCTTCTCTAGCAATAGGAATTGATTCTTGATTGTTTTTAAAACCAATGTTTAAAATTAGTATCATTTTTTCCGAAAGTCTTTTGGAACGATCTTTACTTCGTTAAAAAACAATATAATCTAATCATTGAAAGGATTGCTGGTCAACTCGAAACTAACCCATTTATTTTTCGAATATATATATATATATATATATATATATATATATATATATATATATATATATTTTAAATTGAGGGAACATCATCCTTGTAAAATTTTAGTAGCATTTAGAGAAAATGCCCACTTCAAAATCAGGAAAAATCAGAAGTAAATAAATTGTACAGAACTAGACCAAAAATCTGTCTATCGGCTCCAACAAGTGGTCTATCAGATTTAGGATTCCTATAGAAAACATGGAGAAATTCTATGAAAATGAGATTGAAAATTCTACCCCCCAAATAGTTTACTTACAGCAGAAATCAAACCAATTATTCGAGAAATTGAAGCTCTCGTTAAATTCTTGTCTGGCATGAAGAATGGAGTAATATTATACATCACCTTCATCATGACTTAATACCTAATTAGAAAATTTAAACCTTCACATAAGACGACTTTTATGTATTAGATCAGTTTTCGGTTAAGTATCGAGCAAGTTAGTGACAAACTTAAAATTTGAAATTATGAACACTTTTAGACTGCTAGCAATTCGTTATACTTTTTATTCATTTGATATAATTACTGCTTGATATTATTTAAATTATATGTTCATTGTTTATATAAGGTTTTAGGCATGCAAACTTTTATTTTTTAAATAATTTGCCTGCTATCCTGCGTTTGGGCTGAATCTATTTGACATTAGGATCACCGGTCAAATTTTTCGAAATGCAAGGACCACCCATGAGCAAGACGGTATGATGCAATTTAAATTCCACATTCCGCGTAGACAGCTTTGGGGGGGGGGGTTGGTTTAATGTCCACGGTCCGTAAACAATGTTTAGAATTTATATGGGCAGTTGTCCACGAAGGGAGAAGAGTCAAAATCGTCGAAAATCTGTTCACGTGGAGTGTGGATGGCCCCTTAAAAATAGACAAGAAATACCAATTTTTCATGGATTTACCTTCACACGCTCTGACGCAACTACCAATAGAGCTTTCTACGCCAGATCTCACCAATACAGGCTTAGTCGTGTATCATTATAAAATCGATTTGTTTTCAACCAAAAAATCAGCTGATGTTCAATTTCAAAAAATATTTCATTTGTGTTACCTGTTCTAGCAAACTTTGTTTTAGTGGAAAAACAGATGAAATAAAACTAAAAATCGGCTTACAACTTGAATAAAAGTTCGGGGCAGGACGAAATTTTTTGTTACCACCGCGTGTTGATTATTTGCAACCAAAAATAAAACTTGTATTATTGAAATAGACCACTAATATTAGCGCAGATAGGAAGGTCTATGCAGTATCAATCATAGTAAGCCAGCAGAAAAAACTTGACAGCTCTATCAGACAAACCGTGACGGAGAAAACAGTGAACCTACCCCGTACAGAAGTGTGCGCGTTCAAAGAACGATACCCCGCCGCATTAAAAACGGACATCGTGCGGAACTTTGTGGACGCCGGATACGCCCGTTCCGGCATCTACGATATCCTGGCACTATTAGACAATAATCAGAGCACCGAAAAAAAGCCCGGTTCCGGACGGCCGACGACCCTGGGAGACGAAAACCTCTAAAGGATAAAATCAAAAGAAATAATTATCGGTTTCCATTAGACTCTACTAGAAATTTGGGAAATAAATATTGAAATTTAGTCCGCGCAAATATATATTTCGACTGTGACATACAGTCATCCTCAGTGCTTATATGGATTCCAGTCCACATAAGCACTGAGGATGACTGTATGTCATAGTCGAAATATATATTTGCGCGGACTGAATTTTAATATGTGGGATGCGGTATATTTTCCAAATCTGTATCATATTTCCAGTTCGCTTATTTTTCGCTTTCCCTACTGCACACATTGTCTGCTTAATCAACTATCTGTCTTATTTTTTTATCACCATCCGGAAAAAGTCCTTTTTTTATTGCAAGCTTTGAGCGTTAAATTAATTATCGGGCTTAAAACTAGTAAATTACTGGCAGAGAAATTTGTCGTAGAATCAATAACAATAAATGACCTTATCCGCAAGAAACTGGAAATGCTGGAAGCTTGTTTCACGGATAATCCGCATTCAACAGCACATTTAGCCGCGGCCATCTGTGCAACCGTCCAGGGTTACCTTTGCGTTTTTCTGATACAAACACAAAGCATCTAGAATTTTAAATAGAAATTTGCCTCTTTTTTACCACCACCATTTAACTTTTGTTAGTTAGATTTTACAAAAAAACGTTGTTCTAAAGAAGCATTTGGGCATACAAAACACACGTTTTTGTTGAAGGCCACACATCTCCACGACTTTTCCTTACAAAGTTATAGCGCATTTCAGCATATTTTTTCGATAACTTCAACAACGTATAGAATAAAGATTAGGTGGATTGGGACGGATGAAACTTATAGTAGTTTTGAGCACTTGAGCTAAACTTTGAGAAAAAGAATTGACATCATGTTTCCACTTGCCCCTTTTTCCTTTATACGTTCTTAAAATTATCGAAAAAATATGCTGAAATGTGCTATATTTTTGTAAGGATAAGTCCTGGAGATATGTGGCCTTCAACAAAAACGTGTGTTTTGTATGCCCAAATGCTTCTTTAGAACAACGTTTTCTTGTGAAATGTAACCAACAAAAGTTAAATACAAAAAACTAACTATTAAGTAACTTTTACATGAAACACTCTGTTACTCTGTTCCCAATGAAGATAGAAATTTTGTTTGTTCAACAAAGTTTCATATTTTTGTACGTTCTAAAACTTTGCCGAATAAACCATTCCTCTATCTCCTAACACAAAAAAGTTAGTATTTTTGATATATGAAAACCTACTGTGACATATGCTCGCCGTACTCTAAAATGGGTGGATTGGGACAAATGGAACCTAAAGCAGTTTATAGTACTTTATCTTAACTTCAAGGAAAAGTATTGACATCATGATTCCACTGGCCCCTTTTTAACCTATACGTTCTTGAAGTTATCGAAAAAATAAGCTAAAATATGATATAACTTTGTAAGGAAAAGTCCTGGAGATATATGGTCTTCGGCAAAAATGTGTGTTTTGTGTGCCATAACAATTCCTCCGATTTACACTTTCGTGTAAAATGCATCTAACAAAAGTTAAGTACAAAAAACTAACTTTTAAATAAGTTCCATGTAGTGTACTTTATAACTATGTACCGAAAAGAGATAGGATTTTCATTTGTTCAACAAAGTTTCATATTTTTGAATTTCCTACAACTTTGCTGAATTAACTATTCTTCTATCTCTTAACACAAAAAAGTTAATTTTTTTATTTTTAGTATAGTAAACTTTTCATATTTTTTGACAATTTGCAATTATGCGGGTCATTCATACAAACAATTGCTCCGAAGACACTATTAAGCTAGGATGAAGTTGAAAGGCGCTATGGAATTAAGTTCCACTTTTTGCCTTATTGGACCACTGTGCACCGTAGGCTGCTCTTTTTACCCGCACAGTACGAAATTTTAAAAATGCTTAAATATATCAAGATAATTATTCATCCCAATAAACTGGAATTGTATTGCGTAAAAATTTGAGTCTAAAGCCTGCAGTACTCTCTTTGTCTAATGGTCAAATATTTGATTTTCTGACATAATGGTCAAATTTATTTGGCATCATGGTTGTTGTTTGCCCCATATTAAAATTGGAGAGTGACAAACAATTACCTTCGACCAAATTTTTATCTGTCAAAAAGTGCCAAACATTTGACGCTTGGTCAAAGAGTGTAATACAGGCTTAATGGTTGCGAACGCAACTAGGGGAGCCGTATTTTGATGTAGGACTACGTCTAACCGCACTATATCGAGATACATTCTGCGGAAACTAAAACCAAGATGTAACGTTGGAATGAAAAATTTCAAACGGTAATACTGATGAAACCACATGATGGATTACAATAATCAATATGTCGTTGGATTGGTAAAATGATGGACAATATTGTGATTCCTCAGTTATCGATATCATTTCATTGTTAAACAGTGAAAATTTCATAAAGGTTCCGAGGTCGAATTTTCACGAACAATGTACCAATCACATGCAAGCACGCCTGGCACAGACTCCATGAATAGACACCAACTGCCTGCTGTGATATCCTGTACAGTAGTGGCAAAAAAAAATGACAGAATCACCCCGTCCCAATAGGTCAACTAATGTTTGCTTTTATGAACCTAGACTATTTCGATGTCTTGAAGGTGAAGCTTTTTCGGAAAGTTCGTAACCACCTCCACTATCAGACAGTTTTACGTTCTGCTTTAGAATGTTATTAAAACTGATAAAGGAAATCATGCTGGCACAGGCAACAGTAACGCACCGAGCAATGTATGAATAGAGCGCTGGTCACTCCTCGTCTATCAGTGCAGTAGAACCGAGTGAAGACTACATTGCCGCTGTCGACACACAGTGGGGCGTGTTGGGTTATCGCGTAGGTATCGTTTTGCGTAGTGAACCTAAATATTAGAGAAATGACAAGGCACTCACCGTTGAGGCAACTGTCAACATCAAAACGGGCGATCTGTATAATTTTGCATTGCCGTTATCCGTTTTGATGTTGACAGTTGCCTTAACGGTGAGTGCCTTGTCATTTCTCTAATATATAGGTTCACTAGTTTTGCGATCTGGAATCGAAACGAATCGAATTGCCGTTTAAATTGTCTTCTTTTTCTTCTTGTTTCGTATAGTAGCAAATATTAGAATTCAATATGATTGAACGGGAATTCCATATAATATGAACGGGTGCCGCCAAATACGCTGCGCTACCTAGGACAACATAATTCTGTACGTGTCGGTAGAGGCCGATAGCAGGTATAAAAATTAGGTTCATTGTACAGATAAAATGCGTTGTTTATTTTTGAACTCTACACTGTGTTTTTTCTCATGTCCATTTTAAATTTTCTGTGAAAATACATTTTTTATTAAAAACTGTAATTCTTCATCGTTATTTTTTCTATGAACTTGTAACTGCAGGAAAATTTTATTATGTGACATCTTTGCCGCTTGGTGATCGGAGAGTGAGTCATCGTTCACAAGACAAATAAATATTGTTTAATTTCTATTAAATCGTGCTCAATTTAAATCTGTACAGAAGCTTGCCTTTTCGCGTATTGAAGAAAATTGACTGTATTAGAATGTATGGTACCGTGCTGGATCGAAACCCGTACAGTATCGAAATCCGTACACCTTGATGTTTTTCGTCAGTTTTAGGCATCATAAAAATGAAAATTCATATGATAGTTACGTGTACATGTCCGTTGAACTGTTGGCCTTCTGTTAAATTAAACTATGCGTCAGTAGGCCATGAATAAAAATATAAAAATATTAAAAATAAAAAATCTATCGTGTATCGGTTTCAGTTGTTATTTCGTCGCATCGTTAGAGAATTTATTAAGGAAATGTTTTTCAGATAAAAACGTTTTTCAAGGGGGATATAAGTGTTTTACTTTGTAAATCTTTTTGAAATCGATTGAAAAGGTAAGTCTTTGTCATTTTCAAGCTGTATATTGTTTGGTGAATAATGTAAATTGCATTTATTCAGCAAAAACTGTGCCGTGCGAATTTTGATCCTTGTTAATCGCCTAAATCTAAATCCGTACAGCGTGTGTATCATGCATGTATTATTGACCTTTTACTCTTTTTTTTTTTCTTCATCTATGGGCCTTTTACTCTTGTTTTCAGAATATTATGGAAGAAAACAAGCATAAATATACGGCAAACAATTTGAAAAAAGCTGTGACTGAGGTGCGCGATGGAAAGTCGTACCGGGAAGCTTCGAGAGGTTCCGGCGTTCCGATGACTAAAAAACATTTATTAAAAATCGTGTTTTGCTCAGAAAATTACACTATTTCAGCTGATATAAAAAAATAGAAATTCGTGTAAAACTTTAGGAGCCAATTGACTCTCACAATGTATTTATTCGTAAATTTTAAGATAAATTGAAAAACACAATTCATTTTTGTACTTCTATATCTATGCGGATTTAGATTCCTTGCTGTACGGACTATATCGCGTGCGTGCGGGTTTCGATTCAAAAGTGTACGGATTTCGATTCAGACAAAAAACTGCGTACGGATTTCGATTCAAAACATGTTCTATTCAAACATGATTTTTCCGAGTTTCAGAATAATTTGAATCATTTTTCTTGGAAATAGTGATAAAATATAAGTGGACCTATAAGTAAACATGTCAGTTTAAAGCAATAAGTGATTTCTTGATTTTATATTGACCGTCGAAGATTGTCATGTGCTTAGGTGTACGGATTTCGATTCAGCACGGTATTCATCAAAGTTAAAGAGAATATTTTCTCTTCTAAAATAGAGTGCTGCAAATAAATAATCAAAATAGACCCCGCTCGATTTTGCAAAACCCGACACGGCAGAATTTTCTTGTTGCCAAGATTGAACCATGCCAAAAATGAACGGTTCTCTATTCATGACTTTTTGCCTTTCTCCTAGAAAGGTATAGCAATCACTTGCAAAACCGAAAGTATAAAAGTGCTCCAAAGGGCCGAATGGCATATATCACTCGACTCAGCTTGACGAGCTGAGCATTTTCTGTATGTGTGTGTGCGTGTGTGTGTGTGTATGTGTGTGTGTGTGTGTATGTGCAGATTTTTATTATCACTCACTTTTCTCAGAGATGGCTGGACCGATTTTCATGAAATTAATTGCAAATGAAAGGTCTTGTTGTCCCATAAGACCCCATTAAAATTTATTGTAATCGGATTTTTAGTTTAGAGGTTATGTATCAAAATGTGAAAATCACGAAACATCATTATCTCAAAAACTACACAACCGATTTGAACAAAATAGGTTTCAAATGAACGGGCTACCTTAAAATCCCTTAAATTTTGAATTTTATGAAGATTGAACTTGTGGTTCAAAAGTTATGAAAAGAAACGTGTCCTCAAGACTGTTCAATCTCACTCATGTTTCTCAGAGATGGCTGGACCGATTTTCATAAAATCAGTGTCAAATGGAAGGTCTAGTTGCCCCATAAGACCTTATTGATTTGTTTTGCAATCGGACTATTACTTTGCCTGTTATGTTTAAAAATGTGAAATCAGGCTATGAAAAGGAACATATTCCGAAGACTACTTGGACTCACTCACTTTGCTCAGAGATGGCTGACCCGATTTCCACAAAATTAGTGTCAAATGAAATGTATAGCTGCCTTATAACACCCTATTGAATTTTACTGTAAGCGGACTGTAACTTCGTCTGTAATGTATCGAAATGTGAAAATCACGAAACTTCATTATCTTAGAAACTACACAACCGATTTGAACAATATTGATATAAAATGAACGAGCTAGTTAAGGGGTAACTGATGAATTATGATTGAACACGTGGTTGAAAAGTTTGGCTGCCCTATACGTTCCCATTTCATTTAATTATAATCGAACTTAAGCAACCGTTATGTATCAAATTGTTAATAAAACAACGGAAGTCTATTATCTCAAAGATTACATGACTTATTTGAACATAACTAGTGTCATACAAACGAGTCATCTCTCGAACTTACAAATAACAAACTTCATAACAATTTGATATGTGTCTCAAAAGTTATGGAAAGCGGAGAAATTCAAAGACTATTTAAAAATATACCTGCTTTGATCGATATATGTGGCCTCAACATAATTTAATTGTGGTATCGTACTATTTGAACGTTCCAATTTAATTGATTCCTTGCGATGTGTTAAAAGTCTGCAAATGCACGACGAATCGGCCATAGGATTAGATCGAAGTCAAATAACAAATCGTTTGAAATGATTGGGTTTATCGAAATGACAATATCCTCGACTTTTGGCTTCTGTACATCGCCTTGAGTCTGAATATATTCATATTGGGTGGTATTCGGTCATTTTTAGCAGATTTTCTGGCATCAATCTGACACCGGAAATACCCATATTGGGAGGTATTTAGTTATTTTGGTTGTTTTCCAGAAACTAAAAGTGGTCGTCTTTAAATTCAAAGTGGTTTCCAGGGTCAATGTTTGGTTTCTATGCATCATCTCGATTACAGAAATATTCATCTTGAGTATTATTCGGTCATTTTCGACTGTTTCCTAAAAGTTGCCATCTAGCAATTCAAAATGGTGCCTGAGGTCAATTGTTAGCTCATTGCATCATTCTAGTTCCAGATATACTCATTTTGGATGGTATTTGGTTATTTAGGCTGTTTTTCACAAACCGGAAGTCGCCATCTTGGATTTCAAAATGGTATATGAGATAATTTCTAGCCTCTGAGCGTCATTCTGGTTGGAGAAACACCCATATTGGGTGTTATTCGATCATTTTCGGCTGTTTCCCAGGAACCGGAAGTTGCCAACCTAGAATCCAAAATGGGATGTGTGATCGATTTCAGCTGCTGTGTATCATTCTAGATTCGGAGATACTCATGTCAGACGGAAATCGGCCATTTTTGGCTGTTTTCCAGAAACCAGAAGTTGCCATCCTGGTGTTCTTGCAACATTCTGGTTCCGGAGATACTCATATTGGGTGGTATTTGGTCACTTTGGGCTGTTTTTCAGAAACCAAAAGTCGTCATTTTGAACTTAAAAATTGCCTGTGAAATCAATTTCTGTCATCTGGGCGTAATTCTGCTTCCGAAAACATTCATATTGAATGGTATTTGGTCATTTTCGGCTGTTTGCCAGACACCGGAAGTCACCATCTTAAAATTCAAGATTGTGTCTGTGATCAATTTTTAGCTTCTGTGCATCTTTCTGGTTCCGGAGATACTCATATTTAACGGGAATCGTCCATTTTAGGCTGATTTCCAGAAACCGGAAGTTGCTATCTTACAATCCAAAATGTTGCCTAAGGTCGATTATAGAGCAAATTTTTTACCACTAAAACATTCACCTGCCAAATTTGGTTCCATTTAGTTGGTTAGCTCTCGAGATGTGCAGAAATTTGTGTTTCATTTGTATGGCATCCCTTCCTTCCAAAAGAAGGAGGGGTGTCAAAACATTATGGACATACTTTTCACCCCTTAAACATCTACATGCTAAATTCGGTTTCATTTGCTTGGTTTGTTCTTGAGTTGTGCAGAAATTTATGTTTCATTTGTATGGGACCCCTCCCTTCCAGAAAAGGGAGGGGTCTCAAACAATCATGGGAACCTTTATCGGCACCAAAAACCCCTACATACAAATTTTCACGCCGATCGGTTCGGTAATTTTCGAGCCTATATGGATCAGACAGACAGACAGACCGGATTGCATTTTTATATGTATAGATTACAACATCAATAATTTTCAAGAGTGAATATACATTTATTGGATTGAAGCGTTCATGTAAATCTATTTTTACAAATAAAAGTTTGAATGAGAAAGGCTGGGTCTGACCGCTGGGTGGATTAATTTAGGTTTTTTTATAGATATTTCCATCAATGAACTAGTTTTAGTTTCAAGTCATTTGAGGTGTCGCTTTATGAATTGAGGCTGACGAACTAGATACTTGATATTACTACCCGAGTAATTAGAGGCTTAGTACTGCTTAGATCATGATCATTATATTATCGGTACATGTTCCGGTCATATTCCAGGAACCGTTTCATCGATTCCGGTCATCCGCTTTGGCCACATAAAGAACCAAAATACCCTTCTTTTGGAGGATGTTGAGCTTAAATTGGTTGAAATAAATAAGAAATGTGATTAGACATAATCGCTCGTTTCTGACACATGTGTGCCAAAATCTAACCGTGCCAAAAGTAAAAAGCCTCAAAGGGAAATATAAAACTATTGTAGTCCTACGTCAACTATGCGGTCGTGTCTTGGGTACCACCCTTCTACTAATTTTCATAGATGGCACTAATTAAAAATAGGTTGCGTACGACTCTAAAAAATGCAAAACTTTTAAATTTGGCACTGTAAAATTGTGAATACGATATACAGAAGAAATTGTGTGTTGATTATATAACTGATAAGTTTTCAGCGAAGATACGTTTTAAACAGATGTTCTAAAAATTTCTGACAGATTTTAGGTAAGTTTTGACGATGCCTAACGTCTATATCGAAGTTAGGCGCCTGAATTTGAAATCAGGTTTTCGAGGTTCTAAACCTCGAAAAACATCAATCGATCAGAAATTCTTTTACGGTTAAATTCATGTAACAAAAACAAACTATTGTTTGAGATAGACTATTGAAAAATTGGTTATTAATATCGATTGTCTAAATCATACCGCGCAGCCAATCACTACCTCTCTTCCCAAGCACAGTCGACACTAACGGATACAATCGATCTGACTTTGTTGTTATTGCTGTTATCACTTTCTGTTTCCGATGCTTATTTACGTTCCTTGTCATTCCATTTTCTACTTAACCCCCCCTTCTTTCTAACTAACTGACGAAGCCTTGATATAAAAGGTACTGTTCGAACATTTCACCCCATCAGTTTCATTACTAAACCGTACCGATTACATACGGACGCTAGGTGTTATCAGCTGTAAGGAGAAAAGGCAAAATAGTACCGGTCATCTCGTGCCGGTTTCACCCGTAATGCTGGTGGTTGTTAGTAGTACATGGCTACTGCAAAATACTAAAATGACTGGAATTCTGGACGGACTTACCAGTAAACAAGAATAATCGGCAATTGGCACCTTTTGGTGCCTCGAAGTTTTGTAAAAGAAGCGTTGCAATTCCCTCTACTACCTTTTATTGACCTTTTACTCTTTTTTTTCTTCATCTATGGGCCTTTTACTCTTGTTTTCAGAATATTATGGAAGAAAACAAGCATAAATATACGGCAAACAATTTAAAAAAAGCTGTGACTGAGGTGCGCGATGGAAAGTCGTACCGGGAAGCTTCGAGAGGTTCCGGCGTTCCGATGACTAAAAAACATTTATTAAAAATCGTGTTTTGCTCAGAAAATTACACTATTTCAGCTGATATAAAAAAATAGAAATTCGTGTAAAACTTTAGGAGCCAATTGACTCTCACAATGTATTTATTCGTAAATTTTAAGATAAATTGAAAAACACAATTCATTTTTGTACTTCTATATCTATGCGGATTTTGATTCCTTGCTGTACGGACTATATCGCGTGCGTGCGGGTTTCGATTCAAAAGTGTACGGATTTCGATTCAGACAAAAAACTGCGTACGGATTTCGATTCAAAACATGTTCTATTCAAACATGATTTTTCCGAGTTTCAGAATAATTTGAATCATTTTTCTTGGAAATAGTGATAAAATATAAGTGGACCTATAAGTAAACATGTCAGTTTAAAGCAATAAGTGATTTCTTGATTTTATATTGACCGTCGAAGATTGTCATGTGCTTAGGTGTACGGATTTCGATTCAGCACGGTATTCATCAAAGTTAAAGAGAATATTTTCTCTTCTAAAATAGAGTGCTGCAAATAAATAATCAAAATAGACCCCGCTCGATTTTGCAAAACCCGACACGGCAGAATTTTCTTGTTGCCAAGATTGAACCATGCCAAAAATAAACGGTTCTCTATTCATGACTTTTGCCTAACGTCTATATCGAAGTTAGGCGCCTGAATTTGAAATCAGGTTTTCGAGGTTCTAAACCTCGAAAAACATCAATCGATCAGAAATTCTTTTACGGTTAAATTCATGTAACAAAAACAAACTATTGTTTGAGATAGACTATTGAAAAATTGGTAATTAATATCGATTGTCTAAATCATACCGCGCAGCCAATCACTACCTCTCTTCCCAAGCACAGTCGACACTAACGGATACAATCGATCTGACTTTGTTGTTATTGCTGTTATCACTTTCTGTTTCCGATGCTTATTTACGTTCCTTGTCATTCCATTTTCTACTTAACCCCCCCTTCTTTCTAACTAACTGACGAAGCCTTGATATGAAAGGTACCGTTCGAACATTTCACCCCATCAGTTTCATTACTAAACCGTACCGATTACATACGGACGCTAGGTGTTATCAGCTGTAAGGAGAAAAGGCAAAATAGTACCGGTCATCTCGTGCCGGTTTCACCCGTAATGCTGGTGGTTGTTAGTAGTACATGGCTACTGCAAAATACTAAAATGACTGGAATTCTGGACGGACTTACCAGTAAACAAGAATAATCGGCAATTGGCACCTTTTGGTGCCTCGAAGTTTTGTAAAAGAAGCGTTGCAATTCCCTCTACTACTTGTTTGAATGGAATATAAGAATACGGTAGTCAACGTCATGCGTTCGTGTCTTGAATACCACCCTCCTTCTATTTACAGTAGCGAACCTATACATTAGAGAAATGACAAGACACTCACCGTTAAGGCAACTGTCAACATCAAAACGGATAACGGCAATGCAAAATGATACAACTCGCCCGTTTTGATGTTGACAGTTGCCTTAACGGTGAGTGTCTTGTCATTTCTCTAATGTATAGGTTCGCTAATTTACAGATAGATAAAGGTTCTTAAGAAATACAATATTCTGAGGCCCCCACAATCGTGAATCCGGTTCTGAGGGTGTATATTTTTTTTTCAAATTTTTAAATTTTCATCCTTGATTGTGAAGTGAGAGATCACAAATTCTTATAAACAAAAATCTGTGATCTGTGATTTTATTATCTTTTAATTATAATAA
Organism: Wyeomyia smithii; assembly: GCF_029784165.1. Classification (NCBI taxonomy): domain Eukaryota; kingdom Metazoa; phylum Arthropoda; class Insecta; order Diptera; family Culicidae; genus Wyeomyia; species Wyeomyia smithii. The sequence continues at coordinate 64,093,729 of NC_073696.1, forward strand.
CTTTTTACCATAGGTTCAAAACTATTTAATTACCTATAAGTTAATACCCAGCAAACAATTTTGTTGATTTATAGCTCGTTAAGCTGCTATTAGGCTAATTTCGGCTGAACTAAAGCTTAACAGGCTGTTATAAAACAATATTTTTTGTTGGGTAAAGCATGCAATCAAACTGGTATGTTAACAAACGGAAACAATTTTTATGGTATTGCATTTGTATTACGAGTATCTCTCGAACATCTTATCTCATTACCTACTTGGTGAGGATTTTTCAAGTTGCCGCAATTACTTCCAGCGTTCTGAACAATGATTTTTAATCCAAAGATTTGATTTTCATTGTGGGAAAATCAGTTAGGAAATAGTTTGTTCAAAGGTATTGCGCTTCTGTTGTTCAGTAGTATTGACTTGAAAATTTGGCGGATTGGCAACAAATCGAATGGAATGTTTGTGATAAAAATTTAATTTAAAGGCGAATAATCCCATACAGGGCAGCAAACAAGAAATGGAAAAATTCTTGAAATCGAAGAGAGTCAGCGCACAATCTATTTTGTGCTCGATTTTAAGTGGAATTGCTCGAACATGTTAACTGAACTTATCACTGATCGTTACAGAAAACATAAATATCACTTCGACGTGAAACTTTACATACAGTGAGATGTGATACTTTCCGAGTTGAATTACTGGGCCTAACCAAATCAATCCACTACATTTTAGCCTCGGTTAAAACTTTCCACCCCATTAGTGTACTGTAGGGCCAACAACAATAGTGGGAAACAAAGGCCATGCGCACGTGCACCGATATTCTACACACTATTCATTGATTCTGGTTAAAGTTTAACTCATCAATTGCACCCAGCGGTCCCGGTGCGTGTCTCATCATGATAGCACTCTGTTTAATTCCTGGGTTTTATAAATGCAAAAAAAAAAACGAACACTACATGTTCGCCCCGGAGAACTGATCCGATCAAGGATAGACCGGCAGACGCACCCGCCATGAACGATTTGAACTATATACGTTGAAACAGGAGCGCCGGTGTACCTAATTATAGTGTATGTACTACAGAAGATCATTGTGAGTTCGGACTAACGTATTCTAACCATCCGCCCAAGCTTTAGTAAGTATCAGCAATGCACATTGGGCTTCAATTTGCATATTTCAACGCTACATAAATCAGTTGATCGTAGCAAGCCGCGGTCAATAATGGGAGTCAGTCCCATGCCCTTAAGTTGCATGGGAGAGGCGAATAAATATCAGCAAACATATGATTTGACTGATCAGTGCGTATCTGTTTATGTTTGATAAATAAATGCACTAGATAAGCAGCAATCGGAGCAATAATTATTGTGCGAATTGTGTCTGACGTCGCTTAGCGTCAATTAAAAGTTGCTCTGGGGAGAACGCACAGTATGACGCAAATTCTAGCGTGTCATGTAAACGCACACTACCAGAGCCCATCAATGCATCTGATTTTCTCGCGGAACCGGATACTGCATGAGAATGGTTTCCGCTCTATTACTTTGCTTCTATGACCGAAATGAGTAATCGAATAGGACATGCGTCATGATGTCAATTGGCTATGCAAGTTTTAACAGATACATAATATTAGATAATAATTATCGCAACAATAATGAGCTCATCGTTTTTATATCAGAAAGATGAGTTGATGGGTAATGGTGTAAATTACGTACGACTTTAAAGAATTAAAGGCTGTGAAATTTGACATTGTCAAGATGCGAGTACGATATACTGAAGAAATTGCTTGTTGATTAAATATATTATCCGATAAATTTTCTGCAAAAAAAAACTTGTGAAGAGATTCTAAAAAGTTTACAAACATAATTAAAGGTTTTAAAAACTTTTAAAGCTGTACTGGAACTCTGGAAACCATTTTAAGGCTACAGTGTGACTAGTATAAACCCTTTTTACTAAATTAAAATCTTCAAATACTCATTTCGGTAAAACCATCAGTTGAATTCAAGAATGGTACAACTTTTGAATGACAAACGATCCTAAATCCTACTAAGTTTAATTTCACAGACTCAAATTCAAAATATTTTTAAAAAGATGTAAAAACTAAGTATCGACTGGTACATTTTACTCATATTTTGCACACGATAGACCCAAAAAGGTTCAATGAAAATAAGAAGTCATTAAATTCGAAGTTTTCGTGGAAATGAAAAAAGCTACTTTTGACGCTAATGTTCAAACATGTTTTCCTCAAAATTATCATTTTCATGTTTGGCCAGTCTGAAATTCAACTGAAGAAATGTACGTTATATCGAGCTGAAATGTAAATTATTTCAAATTATGAAAAAATACCTGTCTCCTTGTTTTGTATTGTTAACCGCATGCTTAAAATATATTTTTCTGTTCAACTTCCTTTCACACGCTTCCAAAGTTGAAAGCTTTCGTTCGCGTTCGCTACTGACGAAAGTTTTCAGTCAGACAGTGAAACGCTTGCGGCAGCATGTATTTATTTCCAAGCGTTTCAAAATGTTTACGAATGTTTGTCGAACGGAGGGCTTCTGTGTGAAATGCGTAGAAAATATTCAACGCTCCAAACCTGCCTTGCTGCACATGTGTGCGTTGTATATTTTTTTCAGCTGTGAGTATGACAATGACTGACACGATTGCAATCGAATAGTAGCAAAAAGTACCAGAAATATTTATCATTTATTCAAAATAAAAAGTGCTTCACGATTGCCGCTTCAACGGTGGAAAACTCTTCTTCCGGGATGGTCGATGTAATAAAGGTCTAGAGAGGAAAACACCCGCCAAAATAATATATTTCTACAATAATTTTTGTATATCTGTTACAGGATCGGTTTTGGATGTTACTTCAACGAGATGTTGGATTGATTCCGGAGCACATAATAAATATTTTGGACTTCACCGGTTATTCCGCCAACTGCGCTTTGGAAGCTATCAGTGACGATAGTTTGAAAACAATAGAAAGCGAAGCAAGAGGTAGGTTCAAATAACGAGATTACATATCCAAAAAATCTTTCACTAACTTCATTCGATTTTTATGAACCAAGTTCTATAATTTTATTAAACAGAAAATCCGTATGTCAACTTTTCAATCCACAGAAATTCCTCAAATTCTTCGCATCCCTACTAGCGACGAGGAACAGATGAAAAAATACTTCGGTAAATTTTACCGAAATCCACAAAATTTTCACATCTTGAGTGGCGAAGCCCAGCAAATCAAAATGATAGGAGCATGCCTACAGCAGAAGGGCATTGCTAGTTACATGAAACTTGAAGAGATTAACCGGGCTCGGGATAAGCGTCGGAAAGAAAGCCTTCCCGAAGGGAACTCACCGGAACATGCTGCCCGCTCATTGGCTGAACGTGTTCACACGTTCTACTTCAACCGGTAATTCATTGGATTTAAATTAAGCACAATTTACATTTAATATTTTTTATTAGTTGTGATGGTACTGTGAAAAATATCGATTTCTGCAACAAACTAAGCACGATTCAGGTCACCGCAGAATACATCGAGGACGGTAATATGGTCGCCTTTGTCACTTGCCCGTTCTGCCAAGTAGAGAAAAAACTGCGAGTTTCCCAGGACAGGACTGGCCATTGGGTCCTGGCAAACATTGTATCTCACATGAACCGTCATTTGACTCCCGTTGTAACCATGCTCAATGCATCCGATGATTCGGGTTTGTCGGTTAAAAAAATTAAAAAAGAAAGTCTAGACCTTGATGATTCAAATGACCAGTACAACCCGAATGCTTACAATTTCACTATGACTTTGACCTAGAAACAAAACAATAGTGACTAGTAGTTGAATATATTGAGGTTTCTTATAAGATGCAATAGACAGTAGGTACATAAACTACAACAAAATTTATTATTACCCTCAAATTAATCATCGCTTTCGTATTCACAATTTATATCACGCATCTGACTATTCATTCGGTCCATATTCTGCTGATTCTTCAAATGCTGATCAATATGCCTCATGTAGACATCCAGATCATCTTCCTCGCTATCGTCCAATTGCATGTGCGATTGCGAGACGTCATGCAGTTGACCCAATTCTTCGTTATCCTCATCCTCGCTGTCAAAATATCGCTCCTGTTCATCTTGTTCGATAATATCCAAATTCTCAAACTCCGTACTATCATCAATTTTCGAATAATCGAAATCGCCATCCTCGCCAGATATAAATTTGGCATACATAGTTCCAATAAACTCATCCCGCAGCAGGTTTCGTTCACCAACTGTTACCATATTAACTGGAACAGAGTACTTTTTGTTGCGCTTCCTAGCTTCTTGTTCTTGTTGGATATTTTTGAGTCGCTCTTCTTCTTCCTCATCAAAATTACCCCACTGGGCTCGGGAGAAGGCTGGCGTTCCAGGTCTTTTTTCCCGGCCGTTATCCTCCGGGTCGTCCTCGTCTTCATATTCGGCCGCCGCTTGTTCCATTCTAGTCTCCTCACTCAGCTGCTCCTTGCGCAATGCATCAGTATTATCTTTATCGATTCCATTGAACAAAATCGTAACCAAACTATCTGGTTTCGATCCAGCCGTGTCTCGTACCTTTCGTTCTTGTTCGCTTAGGTACTGCCCGACAAGCTGTTCATATAGCAGCGGTTCCCGTTGCATCATTTCGGTCTCGCTGAAATAGCTTCCATCCTGCACCAACTGCTTTAATGCCGCATATCTTCGGTTGCGTACTTCCCGCTCCCGCCCACCGTTATGCGACCTACGAATCTTCTCCAGATAGTATTCCACTTCATACCGTTCATCCGGGCTGTAACCGGAAGTCTCGTGCTCTTGTTCGAAATATTTTAAGTGGTCTTCCTTAATAAAATGCCCGAACCGAGACAGAAAAGTCGTATGACTTTTCGATAACACGTCTTTGAGGATACTTAGTTTTTCTTCGACGGTAAGTTCGGGGTCATTAATTTGTTGACTTTTATAAAACACTTTTTGATCGCGCGAAACATACTCAACCAAATCGGATTCGGTCACTAAATTCAAAGCAGTCTCCTGCCTATTATCCGAAAGTACGACCATGTCACTGTTGGTTTGTGGTTCCTGCATGTTCACATGTTGTTGTTTTTTTTTTTCTGGAAATAATGAAATAATGGTAATTTGTGAAATTTCACTGGAAGAACACAGGACTGCGTACTGTAAGATGCACCAGAAACAGTAAACAGATAGTAAACAATAACACGACAGGTAATTCTATAGTGTTTACGTCTATTGCTCACGCATACATTAACTAAATTACACACAAAAGTGGCGAAATGATTTACTAGATATAATAAACCTTGTATGTCGAATGTGAAAGGCAGATGTATTTTATTAAAAAGAGTTTAAAAAAAGTAATTTGAAATGATGTGATATGGATAGGCTGACCAGATTTTTTCGGAATAAAAACGGGACAAATGGGTTCAAAAAATGGGACACATATAGGGAACCAATCAAACATTACATAACGCGGCATTTGGCAATTTTCAATACCCACCCACCCCCATGTAACGCAATTTTACATGTTTGCCACATGCAATATAACGCTCCGCTGAATACCCCCCCACCCCCTAGAGCGTTATGTATTATTTGAATGATCCCTAATTGATTTTTGAAAAATTTCACCAACCGAAGCACGCAAACAATTATTCATTGCTTTGATGAATCTACTGGATCCTGTACAATACTTTGATAAAATTTAGCGTAGAAAAGTGTGAAAGAGTTTTGATTTTTGCAATGAGTTTCTGAAATTTGTCACTTGGATGATCGAGAATTTGACTAACAATTATCATGGTCTCAACTTTCAGTCGCAACTTTTTTGTCAGTTCACGATAGGAGATATACTTTCCAGTGGTGCGGTATTGTCAGGAAGGCACAAAACGTACACAGTAATATTAAAAAGTTAAAGGGTATGTGCTTGAGTGCACAAACGTAGGCCTGACGTGGGACTATTGTGAGTGTGAAGATTTAATTCTGCCATAGCCATAGAATATAACACACACCAAACGTACAAATACCAAACACAACAATCCATGAACACTTCACAAAAAAACACATAAAGGTGTAAACATAAACACATAAACCATAGCATACAAACTAATAGGAAAAATTATTAACTTGTTGCCTATAAAAGTATTCTGTCATGAATAAATTTCCCTCGGATGAATGCATTTTTGCACACACATACACGTTATACACACACGCTTTATACACACACTACTCACAAGCACACGCTCCTTAGACACACCCACGCTACTTGCACACACACATACACACGCCACTTACATACACACGCCACTTATATACGCACGCCACTTACATACACACGCCACTTACACACATACACGCCGCTCACACATACACACACACGCCAGTCACACATACATACACGTCACTCACACATACTCACACGTCACTCACACACACACACATTCAAACACACACACACATTCACACACACACACATTCAAACACACACACACATTCAAACACACACGCATTCACACACACGTCACTCACAACACACATTCAACCACACACAAACATTGACACACACACATTCACACACACACATTCACACATACAAACACAAATTCACACATACAAACACAAATTCACACACACACATTCACACACACACACACACGCGCTAACGCTACTCACACACACATACACACGCTAACGCTTCTCACACACACATACACTCACCAACGCTACTCAGACACACAGGCTTGATATACGACACACTATACCTACACTATCGGCAGCACCCAAACGGCTTCCAAGTCTTCCAATGGTTCCTTCCAACGGCTTCCAAAGGTCCCCAGTGCTGATCACGTCCAGTTTCGGGCTGTATTCCAACAACGATATCTGAATTAAATTACCACTGGTGGGGTCCAACTCAGATCGAAGGGAAGCCGAACTGTTCACTTTGACGGTCGAGCGTCTCTCAACACGAAATGTCCTTTTATAGTGTCACTCAGTGTGGGGAACTTGGGTGATTGAGGGAAGAACCAATTACTTGGAAGCATCTCTGCTTTTTTTCTCGTCGTTTACGTTGGGTGATGAATGCGATGCCAATTGTCTGGCATTGCTAGCTAATGACTGAATGCGTGAAATCATTTCGTCTATGTTTTTGAAGTCTGCGTTAGGGAAATATACCAATCGTATGAAAAATGTATGTGGATATTCGACCTTCAAACTTTCCCGCATATTTCACGGAGTAATAAGAAAATGGTAACTGAATTTATCATGTTATACAAATCTTGTATGTTTTAGCTTTCCAACGGTATATTAACTATTGAAATCGGAACAGTTGTTTGAGCGCTATGAGCATCTAAAATCTTCCATTCCGCCAACCAAAAACGTTACATGTTCAATCCAGTTTTCCCAGAAGGTACCTTAGTATAGTGAAGAAAGACGTAGTCCCACGTCATAAAATTCTGGCTGCTTGAAAACTTGTTTTCCATTGAGGAAAATTTCAATGCAAAACCTTATTTAAGAATTTTTCAAGGAGTCTCCGAAAACGGTACAAAATGGCAAAAAGACGGGACGGTTAAAAATAGTCGAAAATACTACAAGGTATACAGCCCTAGGGGTTGTATGAAATGGTGACGTAGGACTAAATATATAACATATGCTAAACTAAATATTATTATATGCTGCGCTAAACTGTTCATAGGTAACACTACCGTTTATTTTTGTTAGTCGTTATTTTAAAACTAACGATGCATGAATACATGAAAATTTTACACTAGTAGTAGTTGCGAAAATTCTCATAACTCTTATCTTCAAGCATCTATAGTTCTGAAAAGAACCGATTCCATAATATTCAGTTAGAAATTCGTGCTACAGAACGCTGATAATCGCACCATGAATATTTTGTTGGCCGCGCATAAAATTTGCTTTCCGCTGTGCCCTCCAGTAGCTGTGCCAGCAAAATATCCTGCAGCGAACGATGGTAACTGTTGCTGCCGTGTGCAGAATAAAGGTAACATGCTCCGCGGTGCCTGGAAGTTGACTCGTATGCAGCTCTCGTTTCTCAATGTCGCGAAGCTTTAACAGCTGCACCGCACTCGCTATTGTGGAACAAACTAAACTGAAGCTGAATTTTCCACACGCAGTCCTTTATATCGAGTTCAGCGTAGATTTTTACCATTAAGGCGTGGCCACGCAGCTTAGACAAAGACAAATTAACCAAAACCCTTTGTTGAGTCAAAATATGTAGGCAGTGGAAATTATTTCGTCCATGCTATTGTTATCTGTGCTTGGGAAGCAAGCCAATAACGAGGGAAATGTATGGGAAAGCTTGACCTTGAAACTTTTCACCTTTTTCCACGATTAAGCAGTAAAGCAACAATGTTGAACATAATATCAAAAAGTGGTTACACATTTTATCTATCCACCGACATATAAATGACTAAGATGCATTAAGTCGTTCGCTTGCTATAACCGTTTGAAATCTGACGCAACATTTGCCAGTTTCATTTTCATTTCCACAAAGTGTAATCTCGTATAGAAAACAAAGACGTAGTCCTACGTCAAAACGGTACTGTCCCGTTCAAAACGGTACGTCTGGTCAGCCTAGATATCGTCGCCCCAGTAGAAAGTCGAACTGTTCGACTAGCGACAGTCGATTTTTCTCTCATAGCGTATATTATACTTAACGAAAACCAGATTGTGCGATGCACTCTCACAGGTCAAAATTGACAGTTTTACAATATAGTTTCAAAATTTATCATTCGAGCATGACAATGCGGCATGCGGTTGATGCATCGTCTACAATTGTGAGTCCTGGCCGGGCGGTGACATTTTATTCAGTTCTATGTTCTTGTTTTATGATTTTCCTAGCTTTTGGACATATGTTGATATATATAAGTAATAATATAAGAAATTTTTATTTAATCATGTTGAAATCGTTTTGGACGTGAAAATAGTTCACGACAACTGAACTTTGATTGCAATTATTTTGGCATTTTAATAATAAACTTGGAACTCTGTTTTGTTTAATATGCTTATTTGCATTTGTTTGAGTTTTTGGGCTATGAATGCATGGAACTTTGTCAGTTTTCATACTCAGTAGGTCTTTGGTGCGTAACGTCGTGTCGCGTATGCGTCGGTAGGAGAAAATGGAGCGGTCGTGCATTATGCCCCGGTGAAACGCATCATCGGCCCGGGTGAGTTTTGTTTATCTAAGGGTTTCCGGAGTGTAGTGGGCACGCTATTGTTTGCTTCGGGGAGGTCAGCTCAGTTTCGCGCACGTTATTTTGACAGCGCTCAGTGTAACTATCTTAATACAGCGGTTTCGGAGTTCAATGACCATTACATCGTATAATGCTCGGGTGTGCCTTGTGGGTTTTTTTTTTACTCGCTCTAACGGTTCTTTGAGCTGGTACCAGTAGTTTGCGTTCGGCGTGCGGTGCGTTTTACGAAATTCATTCGTTTCGAGGTAAATTTTAACAGTTCACGGGATGAAACGCGAAGTTTGGTGTGATACAGACTGTTAACGATTGGTTGCCGGTGATACCTAGAAACTTCGATTCTCCTATATGCCGATACAGCGATCGTGATGCGGTTCTATTTATATCGTCTTCTGATGGCCGGTTGCGCAGAGACCGAGAAATATCCATATCGGGCGCGAATTTGTGTAGAAAAGATCGCACCATCAACCTCGATGGATCCAGATCAATTCCTTTCCACTAACACTAATACCTTCCTTTGATACTTGTGGATGATGCAGAGGATTCCTCGGTCTCTAGTAGCAACAAGTATTAAACTAACACTCCCGATATCCCTTCCTCTATTGATCTGCATTGGGCGTGGCCAGCTACGTTATTGACCAGTGAAAAGAAAAATCACCAGGAATTGTACACTGAAAATGGCTTGCTACTCCTAGGCACCATTTTGACGGTTCTTTGTGCAATTTCAGCTGATTCTGGTCAATCGCGGGCAACACACGGGCGATCAAATATGCTGCTATGCTATGCTATGCTATGCTATGCATAGCGTATATTATACTTAACGTCGGAAGTAGTGCGCTGTATAGCAAATCAGATGTGCTACACAGCGCACTACTTCCGACGTTAGGTACAATGTATGGCATGAGAGAAATATCGATTGTCGCTGGTCGACAACTCCCATTTTCAACTAAATGCATTATATGGAAAATAAAGAATATGATGAAATCAATAAAAATTCACTACACTAATATAAATATTTTTGATAAGAATTGGGTTTTTTAGCTATTCACGGATTTCCGATTTTTTTATATCATCTAAAAGAGTGTAATTTTCTGACCGAAAAGTGGTTTTTTAAAACTTTACCCTTTTCGACCGAGCCCACACAATTGTGTAGGTACAAAATGACGGATAACAGAACCAAAATCGGAACAATTCCCATATAAAAACACTTGCTTGCTCCAGTTTTTTATTTTTCGTAGCAGCTGCGATGTTGACACCAGCGTTGTGAGCAATAGAACAATGAATAGGACGATCAAAAATCGAGAGAGAAGGTTTTGTTTAAGTCACCTTCTACCTACGCAATTATATGGGCCCGGTCGGAAAGGGCATATGCATAATATTATTCTTCAATTTTTAAATGAAGAGTTAAAATTCCCTCCAAATCGCTACAATGACAGTTGGTATATGGGTGAACTGTCATTGTAGTGATTTCGAACAGATTTCAAGCAGTTTTAAATCTTGATTTAAAAAGCGAAGGACAACGATAGATTTTTTTTTAAATCACGTTTTACTCAGAAAATGCAAATCTTTCAGATGATATAAAAAACTGATATAGCTAAACAACCCAATTGCTTATTTGAAGCACTCTCGAGGTGATATTTGCGTTAAAAATGGTTTATTTCACGCATTCTTTCGTTGTTGTTTCGGCCGCTGTTGAAGTACGTGAATGAACAGAGAGTACCAGTTCTTGGGAATCACCGCTTGTTTTTGGCACTTTGGCGCGAAAAAATTAAAAGTTCTCTCCGAATGCATTCAAGCACTACATCTTAGCGTTCACGGTAGCACTAGAGGCCCATATTTTGCTGGCAGTAATGCTAGTTTACCATAATGTTGTTAAACATTAGTAATGTTCATACGAAGTTGATATGCATCAGGTTAGCTGATACAAAGCTATTTGGTATTAGGAAGGCTGAATGCCCATAAAATGCTATCTTCTAATGCTTTACTTGGGTACCTAAAGATCCTTTAAATTTTTAAATTTATAAAGATTGAACGTGTGGTTCAAAAGTTGTTGAAAAACGTGTTCTGGAGACTATTTAGTATCACTCATGTTTCTCATAGATGGTTGGACCGATTTTCACAAAATCAGTGTCATATGGGAGGTATAGTTACTCCTTAACCCTATAGATTTTTTTGTAATCGGACTATTATTTTGCCTGTCATCTTTAAAAATGTGAAAAACAGCTATGAAAAGAAACATATTAAGAAGACTACTTAAACTCACTCACGTTTCTCAAAAATGGCTGAATGAAAACAGCAGAATTTTCACTTCGCTTGGAACTGTAAACAAATTTGATCCAGCGAAATTGAAGGTTGTATATCGCATCTTTCTTACTTGGGCTTACTTTTTTCAGGCATGCAGAAGTATAGCTAGCGAAAACTTGACATTCCACGTTCCACGTGACGTTTATATTCTGTCAGTTCCGGCCAATTCTCACTCCGCTCGAAGTGTAAACTTGCGAATTCCGCTTCGCAGAAACTGTAAACTGCAGGATGGGGAAATACCTGTGTTTTTCACAACCGAGTTTTCACGACAGATTTCGCTAGCGAAAATTTACGCCTTTTCACTTGCCAAATTTTTCACTTCGCTTGAAACTATAAACTATGCTTAGCAAAAAACCAATTCGCAACCGTTTGAAGTTATTCTTCATGAAAAACGATGTTTGAATAGATTGAGGTGAATAAGCAGGTTTGGAATGAAAACATTCCAGTAAAAAGTATCAAGATCATAAAATAATAAATAAACATTATGATTCCCTCACTATCACTACTTTACAACTTTCAAATGTCTACGTTGCCCATCGACATAACCTTCCAGTAATTGATGGCAGAAAAAATATTTCAGTATGTTAGTCGTATTCTCCAATTCATAGAAAAGACTGAAAATTAACTTATCAAACATTTCCTCCACATCACAATTATTGTTTTTAAGCGCATGCAACGCTTAATCAATTTTCACATACATTTATAAGCTGTTTTTTATTTCGCTATGGTTTTGTTTATTTCTCACGCGCAAAATGGTGGTTGTTCTGACAGTTTGACGGATGGAGTTTTCAAAGGTTGCGTGCGCCAAATTGCTTCACGAATGGGCACGGCATGCCAATAGAGCGGAAGTTATACAACGATTTCGGTCGCATGAACGAAGATAATTTCTCTTATCTGTCAATAAAAGTCAGTCCACACATCCGGAAACAGGATACTACAATGCGTAGAGCAATATGTCCTGATATTCGACTGAATGCAACGCCCGCCCGCAAGCCAATCCGAATGGCAATCCATTGCTGACAGTTATGAGACAGTGTGGAATTTTCCAAACTGTGTTGGATCATTGGATGGCAAGCACATCCGGATCATTGCACCACCCAACGCCGGCAGCACGAACTACAACCCCGAGCATTTCCATTCCATTGTTCTAATGGCCATGTGCGACGAAGATTACCGTTTCACGTACATCGAGGTTGGGTAATTTTGCAATTATTTTCGTTTCTGTCTTCTAAAAAAGTATTCGTTTATTTATTTGTTACATTTTTTATGGAATTGTTCAAAAGTGGAAAACCTACCAAATTCGATTCGGTGCCCTATTCTGGCAGACGAGCTCCATGGCGGTCCAGTGCACTCAATTCAGTGTTCCTTTGGCCGATTCTCTCGACTTGGCATTATAGTATGCATTCGCTAATTTGTAATTACACAAGGAGCTGCCACTTGCGACGACATTCGGCATCACCGATGCTCATCATATTGCCATCGGTGCGGACCTTTACCCACGTCGAATCTTTGAAGTTTTTGTTTCGGAAGCTGGACGAATTAACATCCCAAATGACTGTAAAATAAGAATGATGTAAATGAAACGAAACATTCAATGTGAAGAAACAAACCTGGATGCAACTCCAGCTGTGCAATCAGCGCTGCCACCAACTCGTCGTTATCCCGGTTTGTATGGGCGCGCTTGTTGACCGATTTCCGAGAGGATGCTGCTGCTTCTGCCTCCCCAAGCTGATCTCGAGGTACGATGCTGGCCTAACAAGCCAGTCGTCGTGTGTTCGAGTTTTTACTTGGGAGAGACTGTTAGTGTCAGTAGGATCGTAGCGCTAGCCCCGCAATGGGGTCCTAAAGTTTTAAACGGTTTTTTTATTTTTATATATCAGCTGGAAGAGTGCAATTTTTTGAGCAAAACGTGATTTTTAAAAAATGTTTATCGTTTGCCTTCGATTTTTAAATGAAGAATAAAAAGCTGCTCGAAATGCCTTAAATGACAGTTCTCTCAAATACCGTACATGGGCGAAACGTCATCTAAGACCCTTCGAGCAGTATTTTTATTCTTCATTTAAAAATCGAGGGAAAACGATAAACATTTTTTAAAAATCACGTTTTGCTCAGAAAACGCGGCTTTTCCAAATGATATATAAAAACTGGTATAGCTTTAGGATCCAATTGCCCTGTACACTTAACGGTTGGCTGCGAAGTCAGTGTATAGTACACAGAAGGTCAATTCCCGAATCGGAATGTAGCACCAAGACGTTGCTCTGCTTTGCTTTGCTGCTGCTTCTGTTTGCTTGATTTTTTTCGGTAAATGCGCAGTATATATTGACGCATCGCCATAGCTCTAAAGCGCTTCGCCTGAATCCGAATAGCAGGAATCCACATTGCAAACACCATTTCACAAAATATCACAAGAGCGAGAACAAATTGAAACCGTACTGAAAACAAATATAAACAAAACAGCGAAAAATGTGACAGTTTTCCAATCGCGCCTACTGCACGCCTTCTTCTCAACACGGCTACCGCCTTACGTGTAGACGACAAACAAATTTTGGAAGACATGACCACAAGAAGATGTGCACACGGCGTAGCTCAAGACGGCTCGATTGCGCCTTCTGTGTAGATGAGTGTAAGGTATAACATGCTAGAAGGCGCATTGGAAGGTTTCAAGAAGGTACAGACCTGGGAGGGAGAAACGGATACGCAGCTGTGTGAGTATCAAAATGAACCAGAATGAGCTGTCATTGACTGTCAATTTGAACCAAGGAAAAAACAGCATATTTTTGGGATGAGTATTGTTATAACTGAAAGGCATCGCGTTGCTCGAAAAAATATTCATCGCAAACAGTTTATGTATTCATTGTCGTTTTACAAAATATTAAGGTTTGTTTTTACGTAAATTAAAAAAAAATCATAAGCTTTAAGTAATAATCATGATAGCGTACTTTGATTATTAAACTTGCGCTTCTCGTGATTCAAAGCTTTGGTTACAATTTGAACACACTTCATCGCGGTCGAGCTCAAAACCACATACTTAGACATACGTGACACTGGCGATTTTTTTTTTTTTTGGTACTCTATGCTCCACATCACCCGGTACCAACACCAGTTTGAACTGCTCGACGAAAATGAACGGAAGGAATTTTCTTCATCGTGGCTCTACTCGAGCCCATAACAAAATGCCTTAAGAAACTGTCAAAAAGTTGTTTACAAAATCAATGCTGCATTTTTCGAGTGGGAACGAGACAAATGCAGAGCTGCGCAGGTACACAACCTCCATAAGCTACTCAAACAGAGGTTTTTGGACGTAGGACTACGCCTAACCGCACTATATCGAGATACATTCTGTGAAAACTAAAACTAAGATGTAACGTCGGCATGAAAGATTTCAAACGTTAATACTGATGTAACCACATGATGGATCACAATAACTAATATGTCGTTAGATTGATAAAATGATGGACAATTTTGTGATTCTTCAGTTATTATTATCATTTCATTGTTAAACAGTGAAAATTTCATAAAAGTTTCAAGGCCGAATTTTCACGAACAATGTACCAATCACATGGGAGCACGCCTGGCACAGACTTCATGACACCAACTGCCTGCTGTGATATACTGTATAGCAGTGGTAAAAAAAATAGACAGAATCACCCCGTCCCAATAGGTCAACTAATTTTTGCTTCCATAAGCCTATATTGATGTCTTGAAGGTGACGCTTTTTCGGAAAGTTCGTAGCAACCTCTTCTATCAGACAGTGTAACGATCTGCTGTTAGAATGTTATTAAAACTGATGTCTTGAAGGAAAACATGCTGACACAGGCAACAATACTGTACCGAGCAATGTATGAATAGAGCGCTGGTCACTCGTCGTCTATCAGTGCAGAAGAGCTACGCCGCCGGGGTGGTCTGTACGTGTCGGTAGAGGCAGATAACAGGGTATATAAATTTGGTGCATTGTACAGTTGAAATGCGTTGTTTAGTTTTGAGCTCTACACTCTGTTTTTCTCAGATTCATTAAAATAACTAAATATAGGGTATTTAAAAGACAATAGAAAACCAAAATGCTCCGTACAGATCTTTGAATAGGTAGTTAAACGAGCTGTACTGACGATAATATTTTGATAGCTAAATAAATTCAATATGATAATCCTAGTTGCATCCCGTGGTGCCGGTAAAGAGGAACCAAGTATGATGACAGTTCTAAAAGGTATGCTATTCACGTCGATGCATTAGTATTAGTGAAAGTGAATAAAAAGTGAAAAGTGTAGTGAAAATTTTTCTATCAAGACGCTCGAACATAAGTGAATAAATTTGAACATGGCATCCAAGCCTTTTGAGCCAAATAAGTTTTTGGGGTTGAGGAAGAAAATAGCAAGAATTCATAAAGACATAGCTTTTCTAAAGCAATGTGTCAAATATCGACTGACTCCCAAAAGTCATGAGATTAAAATTAGAACTTTAACTCCTCCTTTTCTCATTAAGAAGATGGAATTGAAATGGATAAAAAATAGTATAAAACTTCTTTATAGTAAATTAAATTCAGTCACTTTAGAGTGCTACTCCCTTCATTTAAAACTGGCCAAAGAGTTTCCCTTTGGGTTCCCAGAATTCCTAACCAAAGTAAAAGTTGCAGAACAGTGTGAGGGGGAAAGAAAACGAAAATTGGGTGCAAAAAAGATTAACCAGTTGTTTTTACGAAATAAGAGTAGTAAAATGAAAACTAAGATAAAATATATAGAAAATTTTGTGGTCAATCGATCTTCGTGTGAATTCTCACAACAGCAACAAAATCTTTTGAACAAAGGCCTCAACTTTGCTGTTTCTTCTAAACCAAATGTTGAACAGGCAATCATTGATATTGAAAGTGGGATGGGCAGTTGCAATTTTTCCACCGCACAAATTAGTGAAGTGCGCACATCCTTCTTGGATAATTTAAAAAAATGTCCACGTCTTGTAAATAATAGCACAGACTTACAGACAATCAAAGAATTATGTAATGAACCTGTCTTTTATTTAAAAGCTGATAAGGGGAATAAAATTGTTATTTTGAACAAAAATGATTACGATCAACTAATGTTGGAGAAAATTAATAATGGCCCATACAGGCAACAGAGAGTCAACCCCCTTACCGACATGGTGAAAAACTTTGAAAAAACTATCAAAGAATGCCAACCTATTTTTGGTGACGCTTTGAAAAATCTTCGTGTTTCGAACCCTTCTCTTCCTAGAATAAAGGGTCTCTCTAAAGTACATAAACCTGGTAATGAAATGAGAGAAATCGTTTCTGCGGTGCACCAACAGAAAAATTGGCAAAATGGTTAGTCAAGGAATTTCAATCGATGCCGAAAAAATTTCCTAGTCGATTGAGGGAATGATCAACACTGGCGAGATAATGGTTTCTTTTGATGTCACAGCACTTTTTCCGAATGTTCCAGTGAAAGAAGCTATAAATCTTTTGGAAGATTGGCTTCTTTCCCAACAATGTGACAACCCTTGGAAAACTAAAGTACGCAGTTACTTGAAGTTAACTCGACTTTGCATGGAAGACAATTATTTTTCATTTCGTGGGAAATTTTACAAACAAACAAAAGGAGCACCGATGGGGAATCCTCTTTCACCTTTCTTATGTGAGCTTTTTATGGCACATTTGGAAAATAAACTAAATGAAAAAGACTGCTTACCAGATCGTTCGTGGAGGTATGTTGATGATATTTTTTGTTTTTTACAACAGGGGGACTTGGAAAGTTTTTTGGGAATTTTGAATGGTCTTCATAAAAATATCCAGTTCACTTTGGAAATTGAACAGGCTTCCATTTTTAGATGTAGTCGTTGTTAAAAACTCCAACCACTTTGAATTCGAAATCTTTAGGAAACCCACACATACTAAGCGGGTAATGCCTAACACTTCTAACCACTCCTCCCAGCATAAAATGGCTTCTTTCCACCATATGATCCACCGTATGGAATCTTTGCCTCTCAGTAATGAAGGTAAGAAAAACGAAATGGAATATATTTTTGATATTGGTGAGCCGAATGGAATTATCCCCTTGGAAATTAGATGTCGCAGAAAGTTTAGAAATTTTCAAACAAAACCCAGCTACCCTCCTTAACAGAGATCAGGGTAATCATTTCTCTTGGCTTTTTAAATTTCTACCGAAAACTCCCCGACAAGGCATGGATCACCAGGCCGCACATTTCTCTACCTAACTCAAGTTGTTTACGTTTTCTGAGTTAAAATTTGCCCCAGTCGTTTACCTAATTAGGTATAAAATTCTTGGGGTTTCGCTATTTTATCCACAGTCCAAATAAGCACTGACGATGCACTATGTCAGTGCCGAAATACATATTTGCAAGTGAAAAGTGAAAAGTGATAGAACTAAATAGTGAAAGTGAATAAAAAGTGAAAAGTGTAGTGAACAAAAAGAACCAAAACTTTAAAATCAATCAAGAAATCGCTCGTTTTTTGGCACATGTAAAAGGAGCTCAAATAAAACAGAGCTTCAAAAGGAAATATAAAACTATAATAGTCCTACGTCAACTATACGGTCGTGTCTTGGATACCAGCCTTCTACTATTTTACAGAGGTTGGTACTTTCGAGTAGTTCATTTTGTACCAACTTTTTTGGAAGATTTCTCCCTGAGTGTTACGTATGTCTTATGTATGTGGTTACACCACATACATAAGACTCAGGAAGAAATCTTCCAAAAACGTTGGTACAAAATGAACTACTCGAAAGTACCAACCTATGTAAAAAAACCTCTGTTTGAGTAGTTTATGGAGGTTGTGTACCTACGCAGGTTACACCACATACATAAGACATATGTAACACTCAGAAAGAAATCTTCCAAAAAGTTGATACAAAATGAACTGCTCGAATGGTACTACACTCTGAATAAAATCACTGTTTGAGTTGTTTTTTAAGGCAGTGTACCTGCGCAACCCTGCATTTGTCTCGTTACTACTCGAAAAATGCTGCATTGATTTTGTATATAACTTTTTGACAGTTCCTTATGGGATTTTCATTGGGGTTCGATGGGTTCGATAAAGTCGAGAAAAAGAAAATTCATTTTGTTCATCATTTGTCGAGCAGCTGGACAGGACGAGGTACGGAGTACTATGGGGCACCGTGTACCAGAAAAAAACGCCAGTGTTACGTATGTTTTATGTATGTGGATACACTCTACACCACATACATAAGACTCAGGAAGAAATCTTCCAAAAACGTTGGTACAAAATGAACTACTCGAAAGTACCAACCTATGTAAAAAAACCTCTGTTTGAGTAGTTTATGGAGGTTGTGTACCTACGCAGGTTACACCACATACATAAGACATATGTAACACTCAGAAAGAAATCTTCCAAAAAGTTGATACAAAATGAACTGCTCGAATGGTACTACACTCTGAATAAAATCACTGTTTGAGTTGTTTTTTAAGGCAGTGTACCTGCGCAACCCTGCATTTGTCTCGTTACTACTCGAAAAATGCTGCATTGATTTTGTATATAACTTTTTGACAGTTCCTTATGGGATTTTCATTGGGGTTCGATGGGTTCGATAAAGTCGAGAAAAAGAAAATTCATTTTGTTCATCATTTGTCGAGCAGCTGGACAGGACGAGGTACGGAGTACTATGGGGCACCGTGTACCAGAAAAAAACGCCAGTGTTACGTATGTTTTATTTATCAGAAAACGATGCATGTGCGTGTTCTCTGTTTCGAGTGTAGTATTCGTTTCTCCCTCCCAGGTACTGACAATTTTCGTTATAGGAAGCAGAGTCTATAATAAGAGTCCCGCAAAGATGAAACCAAAGGCACCAAATCAGTGTCAAACGAGGGTACCAATCGAACAATGTAAATAAACAAGGTGATAATGTTAGGAGTGGATGAAAAGTGTTGTAATTGAGCGTAATAAAGAATATGTGTTTTTCCGAAGTTTTACTTACACATTTTAATCCAACATTAAACCTGTACACTGGTTCACTTAAATTTAACAAAACATCACCGGTGTAATCTTACAAAAATGTGTACCTTATGAAGAATTTCAAAAATCACAGGAGGGTTGTGTGCAAAGCCACGCCGAAAGGATGAAGTAGAATACTTTTACAAGAAAACCCGGCTGCTTGCATGTCAGTCATTTTTTAATCTGTTGTTCAATTCAATATCGGATAAGATACTGATCACATCTTGACGTTATCACTGACAGTGCGAATAAGGTATTCCTTGTGATAAAATAAACAGTGAAAATCTGATTTAACACTCAAAACTAGACGGCTCAAGTGTTGTCAAAATGAGTCAACTTCTCATTGAATGCATTTACTAGTGCCCGCTATCGCACAGAGACTGCATTTCACTAAAGTGCCTCACTACATCAGCTGGCCCAGCTGCTATCGTTGCTGGGATCCACTGCAACTAGTGCACTGTTGCCAACTGTACAGATTAATCTGGAAATGTACAGATTTTCTCGGTTTTTTCGGTACAGATTCTGTACCGTACAGATTACAGATTTCGAGAGAATGTACAGATAAGTACAGATTTTTTAAATGGATAAAAAAGATTAGACAAAACTTTTTGACCGACTCTGCAACGATACAATGGATGCGATCTTGCAACTCCGCACACTTAGAATGTACTGTCAAATCTCGGTAATTTTCTGCCGAGAATGACACCACTCGGTTTAAAAACAGCAGCTGTTACATTTTTTCGTAAATCTCGATTTAACTAAACTGAAATGTTGGCACAAAATATCCGAAATATCGGTAGTGTTGCTGAATTATGGGTTTCACTGAGTTTTGGTTGAATTTTCAGTAGATTGAACCGCAATGGCTCGGTAATATGCATTACCGAGCCGAGCCCCATTCTTAAGTGTGCAAAAGTTTTATTGACAATCGAGCTAGTAGTTTAGAATTTATAATAACTGAGTAAACGCAGTCACAGTTTCCTCTAAATAATTCACGTTGAAGCTGTTTTCTCAAAAATGCAGAAAATAAAAACTTTGGGCCAGTGGTACAGATTTTGGTACAGATTTTTCCCGGAAATAGTACAGATGAAAAAGATTTTTGCAGCTCCCAGTACAGATGAAAATGTGGCAACACTGAACTAGTGCACTATCAATTGCTACGCCACAGCTGTGGCCGCTTTCCGCCATCGCTGATATCCACTGCACTGCTAATGCTGCTGCTTAGAGAAGACCACTGCTGTTGTCGCTGTCTAGAACTATTAAGAGCGGCCTCGGCTGAAACAGGCTCTTATATAGGAATGAAAAACCTATCGATAGTAGTAGGAAATCATCGATAACTATCGATAGCCATTTCAGTCGATATTTCCCATCCTTACTCTTATACAGACAAATAGCAAATTTTAAATGACAAGGTCTATGATTTTGTCGACCGTGCTTGGGAAGCAATCATATTAACGACTAATCAGATCAGTCGAATTTTGCGCTTCAACAAGGATTGGCCATTCTCAATAATAGTTGCTTGTCATGATTAGGGCTTGATAATTTTTGAATTTCAAATTTATGCGAAAAATTATTTTTTATGCTGATAATGAAAGCTTTTCGGATGTTGTGCTCATGACTGATGGAAAAGATAATTCAGTACGTTCTGAGACACGGAGATGAAGCCAAATATATAACTGTTCCAAATTTCTTGAAAGTGTAAATTGATTTAAGAGAAAATATTAACTCTTCAATAAGGTTTTTATATCATCCTGAAAAGGACAATTTGTTGTTTAATTCAATGTCTGATAAGATGCCGATCACATCTTTGCGTTATCACTGGCATTGCAAATTAAGTATTCCTTGAGGGAGAATAAACACTGAAAAGCTTTCCAGAACGTTCTTCTCATTGGATGCATTTGCTAGTGTGCCTGCTATCGCTCAGAGACAGCATTTCACTAAAATACCACAGTGCATCAGCTGGCCCTGCTTATATTGATGCTGAGATCAACGTCAACCGCTGCGCTATCCCCGTTGCCACAGTAGTGGACGCTTCCGTTGCCATTGGTATCCGCTGCCTGGTCCTGCTATCGTTGCTGAGACGCGCTCCGCTATCCGTTGCCATACCACAGCTGTGGCCGTTGTCCGCTGCACTACTACTGCTGCTGTATCCACTGCTGCTGCTAAGGGAGGACTGCTGTTGTTGCAGTCTAGAATTATAATGAGCGGCTTCGGGTGAAACAGACTCTTATATAGGCCAAATAGCACATTTCAAATGGCAAGGTCTATGATTCTGTCGACCGTGCTTGGGAAGCAATCATATAATGACCAATCAGAGGCCGAAGTTTTCGTTTTGACAAGGCTTGACTATTTTCAATAGTACAATAGTTTGAAAAATAATATTACAATTATCTGCATTTGGAAAGAATCTTAGAAGATTTTCCAATCTATTGCTGCAAGAACGAAGGCAATCCATCGAATACTAACCGATTTATTAGCTTTTGAAATTGGACATATTTTCCACTTTTTTCGGTTTTAGATTTTCATTTCACATCCCTATGTAGCCGAACTTCCAGAGAGAAGTATTCTACTTCAAAAATGATATTCGCTTATGCATGGTGAAAAACCGATCTGTATAGTTCTTGGCAACAAACGGCACAAAAACTATGTTGCCGAAACGATAGATTTTCTCTTCGCGCGACTCTATATACATAGACTCTGATAGGAAGGTGTTGTCCCGCCGTGTGTGTAATCGGGCCTTAAGTGTGTAGTTTTGTTTCACGTCGTTTAAACTGAGTAAAACTTACTCGCTAAGAATATACTTTCAAGTTGTGTGCAATTACCAACTTTGACAACCTTGACAACGGGAAAAGTCAAAACAACCGATGCCTCGCTTATTCCGTTCCCTTTCCCCTTTCCTAAAAACTTGTAAAAACTTCCAACGTTTTCCATCAGTGTGCGTGTGTTGTCTACGCTTGTGTTAACAATTGTAAGCAAAAAGAGACGAGTGAGCGTTTTAATACAACTCCGCGTTCGCTTTTGAAGGCATATTTATCGCATATTTTTTCTTGAATGAAAAACCTCACGTTGGTAGCAGCAAATCGACGCGATTACGTATATGCTGTTGGCTTGCTGCAAGTGCGAAAAAACCCTCATCGATCGCGGCGGTTGAACAGTAGAAAACGGGTGCTCAGCTGGCTGTTAGGCGCAATGCAGAGCTCATTTCCGTTTCCCGCGGTTGCCCCAAACCCGGCCGTGAACGAAAAATACCGGCGCAAGTACCGACGACTGAAGCGGATCATGAAAAATCTGATTTTTGTAAGTGGGGTGTCTTGTGACTGCTGGAGTAGGGCGTGGGATTTGACTTTGTTGAATTGGATTGTTTGCTTTTTACAGGAAAATGCAGCTTTATGTGATCATGTTGCTCAGGTGCAGGAAAATATACTGCTAGTGAAGGAGGAGAGGAGGTATCTCCTCAAGAAGTTACTGGAGCATGAGAATGAAATGGAGACACAATTGGGGAGACCTTGTAGCAAGCTAAACGAGTTAATTGCAAACAGTTTGCCCCCTAAAAGACAGTACAAAAAGCGTGCAACAGCCGACGCAAACAATGGTGGTGAAGCGACTCCCAAGGCTAAAGGACAAACCCGAAAGCCTCGTGCTAATGCAACTGCCACTGCCGAAAAAAATGCCACCAAGAAGAGCCTGCAGGACATCGCGCTGCGGCAAACTGGACATCCAACATATCCTCTAACGATTGCAGGATTCACGATTTTCAATCTAGGTGAAATTGTCCCCGGTCGCTTAGCTTACAATACAGAGTATACAATATACCCCATTGGTTATACTGTGTCCCGCCCGTATGGTCATCTAAAAGATCCCACAAAGAAATGCATTTATACATGCCGAGTGGTAGATAGTGGGGATAATCCCCGGTTTGAAATTATTCCAGAGAATGACAAGGATTTGACGATAGCGGGGAATTCTCCTGATGCGTGCCACGCGACCTTGCTGCAATGTATAAACGCTTCCCTGGATTGCCGAAACATCGATGGCCGACCGTCGGGTGATTGGTTCTTCGGGCTGTCCCATCCGACCATCTCAAGTCTGATTCAGAGCTTCCCGGCATCGAAGAAGTGCGTTAACTATCGGGGCATCCGGAAGGAGAACTTCGCCAACATGGACAAGGAGAACGATCCATCGCTTAACTATGAAGCGCTGCAGAGACATATCGCCATTTCGGCCTACCATACGGTGCCGGAGATCAAGGAGGAACCACCGGATGAACTACTGGATCATTCGGACGGGAATTCGTTCAGCTTGTCCTAGAATAGGAGCGGCAGGTGGTTGCGTTTTAGGAAATACAAGTAAGCGGTAGTGGAATGTGTGTTTATGAACCTGAATAACAAAAATTGAATGTATTTTTATGTACGCGCTGAAACTTTGTGGTTTTGTATTTGTTGATTAGAAACCGAAATTCCACCGGTTCGAACTTGATTGTGCCTTTCCCATCAAATTTGCTCAGCGACTTTTGCATCACGATACCAGGCGTTGTCGTGCAGAATGATAACTTGAGAGGTTTTTCTTTTTATGGCCAACACAACAACCTTTCATATAATCTCGTGGAAATCTTGTTTAATGTTCCCTTACTAGAGAGAAAAAAAAGCAGTCTGATCGTTTACCTTCCTTCATAAAAAAATCTAAGTGCGCCACTATACGGATTTTACACTATACCTATTATATTTATGTGCAGCGGCTTGAATCTGTTGAGGGCGACCGAAACATTCCAACTCCAGAAACAATCTCTTGCGAAAAAAACACAAAACCGAAACTGAGCACCATTCAACGTTTCTATTCAAAAATTTTGTCCATTTAAATCGCTTGGATTGTTTGTGTTATGATTATTTGTTATGCGCCTAACTGGTACATATATTCTTATTTCATAATCGTTGATCACTTGTGTTGCGATTTGCATCGCGGCTGTTTGATTTTATCATCTTGGCGTCTATCTATATCCTAAGGAGGCTTTACCAAAGCACCTATCGCCTGAAATTACGATTCAGCAGGGCTTGCTGCTGTTGCAGCTGCAGTTGTTGTTGTTGCTGCTGATGGGATAATGTCGAACCTACCCCCGTCGAGGGCGTTGGTGATGTGTGGCGGTGCTGGCGGTGGTGATGATGGTGCTGTCGATTTTTTTGCTGCTGACTGAGTTGAAAGTTAAGCGATGGGGTTGGTGTGCTGCTTGAGAGCGGTGGAGTCATACCGCGGCCCATCATGACAGGTGTGCCGGGACTGCCACTGATCGGTGTTGAGAGAGCCGCCTTACCCAGCTTGGTACGACTACTGAACAGCGCATTGGTGACGGCTACCACCAGTGAAAACAGTTTCAGAGGAGTTTCACTAAAAGAGTAGATTGCTAGAGTTTGATTCTAACAGTACGGTTAATTATACTCACCATACTGACACTTTTGGTGTAGCCTCATTAGCGCTTAGGATGAACAATGGGAACAGCACAGAAAACACGCAACCGCTAATGACAAGCGAATTGGGTAGCTCTGAGATAATAGCCAGAGGTAACCCAAAGCCAATAAAGAACGGCCAGTTAGTTTCGATGTAAGTCAGTCGTTTGTGCAATTCCCAACCCATATTGAACCATTTGTACTCGAAGGCATACAACGAGCAGAGCAGACTCATGTGTACTATGTACAAAATCAAGCACACGATCCGCGGCACCGGACTTGGCAGATACTTGATGACGGTACTTTGCAGTAAAAACAGCAACTGAATGAGCAAACTGATCAGAGTATCGGCAATTAGTTTACTGATGCTGGAAATCAACTGTGGTCGGCCCTTACGAATTTTGTACGCGGAATCGGCAATATCCTGGAACCACAGGCTGTTTACAATTTTACTTAGCAGAAAAAGAGGAGCTACCCAGAAGCTGTGAAACAGCAGCGTAAGCGACGGCTTCATCCAAACCCATACAGTGGCAACGGTTCCGGAGTTCGAGAATAGAAAGGATAACAGGAAGTCTAATCCCGGTAAAACGCCGTATTCGAACAGATAAATGCTCAGCATGAAGACTCCACCGTTTAGCAAGCAGCATTGGAGCACTCGGGTCATTACCTTAGATTCACTGTGAAATAGAAAAAAACAGGACGGGTTATGAAGGGCACACTATGCTGTGTGCTATTATTTTCATCGATGTACAAGTATATCCGAGTGCATAAAAACAAAGCGCACCTTTTCGAAGGTTTGAAGCAGTGTGAGCTTGAACCGATAAAACTTGAACAAGAACACACGTTCGATCGATATACTCTAATAACTACGACCTCGTAGAAATATTCACTAGAACATAGGCAAATCATCGTACAGCTTTTGTAGATTTAAAATAGCTTTTCTGAGCGAGGAAATAGTTGACAAGACAGGTAGTCACTTCTTAAAATCTTTTGTAATACACACTAAAACTGCTATTCAATAGCATCGTCTAAAATGTGTGTCTTATTAAGATGCGACGCAAAAAAATGAAAATACGTACTCCTTTCGTTTGACGTTGTCTTTGCTGATGGTCTCCGACCGAGCAGGAGCTGCTGATTGATACGACTGAGCCGTTGCTGATGGCGTGGACAAGCTCTCCTTGGTGGCCCGACTGCCCAGTGCCGTAGGGTCCAGACGGCTCACATTCGGCGGCAACGTCTTGCGATTTGCTTCCTTATCTAGGTAGAAAACTACGAATATGCCCTTAATACTATCGTACGCTCCTTGAAATATTGCCTTTCCTATATTCTGTAAATGAAAAAAAATACCTACACAATAAAATTTCGCCCTATAAAATTTTTCAATACTTACGTAGAAACTATCCATTTCGCGAAAGCAAACTGCATGTAAAAAACTAACCAGGTCGGAAAACAAACAAAAAATATTGCTAAATATATTACGGAGAAAGAAAGGAAGTAACTGTGCACTCGATTTCTACCCGATTTCAAGAAAACACATAAAAATACGTCTCATCCTGCGAAAGGGTCAACGCAGTGCGCCTTGGGTAACGACAGGTGAGCGGATGGTAGTATTGAAATCGGTGTTGCTTGACTCACCAGAGTTGAACAGTCGAAGTCATGTGCAATCTTCAGCACATGAAATCATCTGTTCATCATTTTGACGGAGCAGCGCGAGCGACACGCCGAGGGATGATGACATGCTAGCCTTTGTTGACTACAGCAAAGAGCTGCTCGAAAATTGAGTTATTAGGGTTTTCGTCGTGCTGTCACAATGACATAAGGGGAAGCACTTTTGTCGACAAACTTATTTATTTACTTTGTGAACAAGTCGATCGGGTTGAGCTGTAGGAGTTTTGCCAAGTTTTTGTATAGTAGTGAGTTAATTTATTTGAAAAATGGTAATCTATGGGGTCTACATAGTAAGTAAATCGGGGGGCTTAATTTTCAACTTGGATCACAACGTTCCAAAGATAGAAACGGAGCGAACGTTCAGTTACCCCCTAGAAATCAGTTTGGAGTACGAGCCGAAAAAAGTATCGGTTGCTTTCGGACAGAAGGATGGAATTAACGGTAAGGTATTCTGGGATAAAAATTAACAAATAAAATACTTCAGAGGAATCGGTTTAACAAATATAATTTACGACATGAAAAATTGCGGTTGATGAACGAAGTAAAACTAATGACTTGCTTTTATGTTGCTGGGCATCTCAACTGTACCAACTGTACTATTAGATTTAGTTATCTGCGACCATTTGCAATTAGTTCAACTTCCAATCTATAATAGGTTATCAATAACTGTATTTAACTAGTCGTTTCTAGTTCCTGAATATCTACAAACGTTGTTAGAAAGCCTCGTTATTAAATAACTAGTACTGATAGTTTCTAGTTCATATTGGAACAAGCTTTAGTTAGTATCGCCATAGTATCTAATCTGGTGTTAGTTATTTATCGATGTGTGAACACCGTGATGGTCATTCATTGATTATTTTTAAGAGAGTAATTTGCATTTTAAAGTCTAGAGTCGATTTGACGCATGATTATTACTACTAAGGCAGCGATTAAAATAATCCTTGGATTACCGACTCACTAGGAGAAGCAAATAACATTTTCACCCTTATATCAGACTTTTACAAAAATACACGTTGTCTTTATATCCCCAATTACAAAATAACCTTTTGCGACGACGAGCTTCCGAAGTTCTGAAGTTTCTAGAAGTAAAAACCAATGACCTCAACAACGAAAATCTGAACGGAGATGAAGACTTTCTGGGCGAGGAAGGAGAAGTTCCTGAAGTTTCGTTGCGTCAGATGACACTCCAAAACAGTCGCCTAATAGACCTTTTGAATGAAGTCACAAGAGGAGTAAATCCAGCAGCTCAGCGAAGCACACCGGAGCACATAATTGAATTCTTTCCACCGCAATCAACGATTTTCGTTTCAATCCAGAAAACGGGTTGACGTTCGACCGCTGGTTCTTTTCAGGCAGGATGGCAGAAACCTAAATGATCCGGCGAAAGTGCGGCTCATCCTGCGCAGTCCTAATGTTCCAGTTCACGAGAAATTTAGCAGAAGGTTAGCAAAAAAGACAAGAGAACATGAACACATGAAGATTATTCAGTCAGTAAAGCATACTCGGAGCCGTAGAAGGTATGTGACTGTCAACTTCAACGGTGTTCGAACAGAACTCCAGCTTAACTGTGGTTCCGACATTTCGGATCCATGCAAATTGAAGCAACAGCAGCATCAGGGAACCACTGGAGTTGGTTCCTTCTGGGAACTCACTACTTCTATCACCATCAGCAACGTCGCACAAATCAAGCATTACTACATCACTTCGGTCAAGGATCTTAATATGTGATTGATTTGGACTGTATGAACGCATTCACTTGGCAGCAAACGTATTTTCAACATTATAGATCTTTCAGGAGGGAAGTGGATGACGTGTTGAAAAAGCTTCTGACAATCAACACCCACCGTGGTCTGTTCCGTTTTAACCGATTCGCACCTGGAGTGAAGTCGACGCCTGGTGCATTCCAGCAACTGATGGCAAAGGTGATAGCAGGCCTAGAAGGAGTCGAGGCATTCCTATAGACGACATCATCATTCACAGTGAAGGAAGAGGAACAGTGAAAAGGAAGAAAAACATTAGGCAGCTCTCACTGCTCTTTCCAAACGTCTACGTTATTATGGTTTTCGTTTACGTCTGGGAAAAAGGTCGCTTCAACCAAAAGGAAATCAAGTACCTCGGACACAAAGTTGATGCAAATGGAATTTGTCTCGATCCAGTGAAAATTCCAGCAATCTCCAATGTGCCAAATTGCCAACTCTAACTGACGTTACTACACAAATTAATTCTATGGCAAATTTGTAAGAGACATGCATCGCCATCCTCTAAAAAGCAGAGCCTTGGTGCTACATTCCGTATCGGAACTCGGTCTTTTGTTTATATTGTACAGACTTCGCAGCCAACTGTTTAATCAATGTACAGAACAATTGCGGGGCTAGCGCTACGATCCTACTGACACCAACAGTCTCTCCCGAACCGGGACTCGAACCTACGACGACTGGCTTGTTAGGCCAACATCGTACCTCAACACCAGGTTGCCATCCTCTAAATAGCCTATTAAATGCAAAGATGCAAAGTCCATCTGGAATGTCAAAGTGCGTTTTCGAATATCAAGAGGGTTCTGCAATCAAACCTGCTTCTCGCTCATTATAATCCGGAGCACAAGATCATTGTTGCTGGCGATGCGTCCAAAACACTCACCGAAGCATGGCTGGCTAGTGCGTAGCGCAGCTATTCCCGAAATCCAGGTATGACTGTTCTTTGGTCATCGAGAGTCCTACTCATCAGTTGATGGCTGCGAGATGATGACGGATCGAATGGTGGTTCCCATGTGTTTCCAGAAACGTATTCCAAACCGAATTCATCAAGGACATCCTGGAATCGGGTGATTGCTCGAGGCATCGTTTTCCGTCTATGAATCGACAATGACATTGATGACTACGCTCGGACATGTTCATGCCCTGGCTAATGCTGATGGTCCATGGCAATTCAGATTTTGCGGGTTCATTGGATGGATACTATCATCCGGTCGTGGTAGATTCCTATACGAAACGGCCAAAAATATTGCAGATGAGATCTCTGACAATCTCAACCACAATCGCTTTTTTTTGGGAATGTTATGCCCGTTCAGAAACACCAACGGACAACGGAAGTCGATTCACATGTGAAGGTTTTCGAATTTCTGGCGTGGAGCTAAAAGTCGTTTTTTCCATACAGCTTCTCATCATCCGAAATTTAATGCCTAAGCGGAATGGTTTGTGGACACCTGGATCTTCTACGCCCCACGTGCTTCATCTCCTGTTTATGCCGAGGTGTATTATAGCAATGAAATCTGGGAGTGGATACCCGGTGTCGTGCTCGAAAAAATCGGCAATGTCAGCTACAAAAGTCTTCTGAATCATCAGGATGGCCGTCGCGGTAAATGAAGTACCACCAGCAGATGACAATTAGCGTCTACCGAGGCACTTTTGCCATTTACATCCAATTTTGGAATTTTATCTTTCTCGGAAATCCATAGTTTTCCGGAGATATGTTCCGAAACGGGAGTTTTATGGATACCTGAACAAAATCTTACAATTGGGTTGTTTAGTTATATCAGGTTATCATCTGAAAAAGCTGCATTTTCTGACCAATACGTGATTTTCAAAAAATCTCTATCCTTATTCAGTTTTTAAATCACGTATTAAAACTGCTCGATATCGCTACAATGACAGTTCGCCCACATACATAAGACATACGTAACACTGGCGTTTTTTTCTGGTACACGTTGCCCCATAGTACTCCGTACCTCGCCCTGTCAAACTGCTCGATAAATAATGAACAAAATGAATTTTCTTTTTCTCGGCCTTATCGAGCCCCAAAGAAAATCCCATAAGGAACTGTCAAAAAGTTATTTACAAAATCAATGCAGCATTTTTCGAGTAGGAACGAGACAAATGCAGGGCTGCGCAGGTACACTGCCTTCAAAGACAACTCAAACAGAGGTTTTTTTTTACAGAGGTTGGTACTTTCGAGTGGTTCATTTTGTACCAACTTTTTTGTAAGATTTCTTCCTGAGTGTTACGTATGTCTTATGTATGTGGTTCGCCCATATACCAACGGTCATTGTAGCGATTTAGAGATTTTTTTTCTTCATTTAAAAATCGATTGACAACAATATAAAATTTTAAAAACATCACGTTTTGCTCAGAAAATTACACTCTTTTAGTTGATGCATAAAAGTCTGAAATCCGAGAGAAGCTAATGTCGTTTTCGTTTTCGCGGTGTAGCTACACTCAAACGACACTTGTGACACCGAAAATGTTTTATTTGACTTTTCGGACTACCCTTTTTCTGTCTCTCCCTACACTTTTTCTGTTCCTAACGACACCCGAAAAAAGCAGAGTGTACTGTAGGAAGTTACCAACACATTCACACGTATGTGTCAAAACTGGTTTGTTTTGGTTTTCGTTCCACGTGGTAAAGTGTCAGGTAAATTTTTTCTCAGCACATTTGCGAGATGGACATATGAAAAGGAAACGAGACAAAATGACGAATGCGATAATGACCAAAACAAAACGAATTGACAGCTATCCCATTATTACGCATACCAACGCAATGACACTGGAAATGTTTTATTTGAAGCTGCAAAGTATAGCACGGAAAAAGTGTACACCGCGAAAACGAAAACGACATAAACAATCCAATTATTGATTGGAGGGAGGGGTCCCGCCCGGGGTAGTACTTTCAGGGGGGAGACATCCATGAGAATATTTTCACACGAGTTTCCTTTAGGTAGTACTTGTTATCATTCTTGTTTAATCAAATGGCTAATGGCATATTCGTAGCCTTAGCACACTTTTCACGCCCTAACGTATGTTTTCCTCACTAGTAAGTAACTCACCACTGACGTTTTTGACGAATGGTGAAGATTTGAGAAAAAAAGGAAGAACGCATTTTTTATTTTATTTCAATCGGGATCATTTTTAAAAATTAAAATACATCGTTTGTGTGTATAAAAACTTCAACCATAGCCTAACAGGCGTAACACTGGAACCTAGCTCCATCGCCACAAAAAAACGATCTTTTCGAATTTTTAATCGAATGGCAGTCATCGCGCGATAACACCGTCTGGGGCGCTGTCATGCAATCTCATTCATATTTTGTGGTTCTCAATGTGCACAAAACGCGGCGCAAACACGGCATCTGCTGTCTAGTGTTACCATCGTAAAGTACTGGTATCATCCGAACGATGATTTTATAGAAAATTTGTTGCATGTGTTATGTCTGTTAGTCTGTGCTTCAACCTTCAAAAATACATAAAACCTTTCATATTTTCAGTTGGGCACGTACTGATCAGCGTAAATGGTATATTGGCCAACGGATTGGTTCTGGAAGACGGACGGGACATCAGAGAGCTGATCGAAAATAAGGACAATTACCCACTGACACTAAAGTTTAGTCGACCGAAAATGACAACCAACGAGAAGATATTCCTTGCCAGTATGTTCTATCCGTTGTTCGCCATCGCCAGCCAGCTCAGTCCGGAACCGAAAAGCAGTGGCATTGAAGTGCTGGAAGCGGACACGTTTCGGCTGCATTGCTTTCAAACGTTGACGGGCGTCAAATTTATGGTGGTGGCAGAAAGCCTACAAGGAGGAATGGATGTTTTGCTGCGGAGGGTATACGAGTTGTACGCGGATTATGTGCTGAAAAATCCTTTCTATTCACTGGAAATGCCCATTCGTTGCGAGTTATTTGACATAAATCTACAGGCACTGCTGGAGCAGGTGGAGAAAAATGGCATTGCAAGCATTTAGGATATTTGATAGATTAAAAATGATACATATTAAATTTTTACAATGTAAGGTCGAAAAACATAGTTTCAATTATGTTTAAACGAATGAAATTCTTCCTTTACTTATTTATTTGAAACTTATACATAACTTTCATAAACTTCGACATTACCGTTTGCCTTTGATCTTCGATTAAAATCAAAAACAGGATACATGACTTCAGCATCCTATTAAGTATTATGATTTTTAACATACGATTTGATTTTAAATAATCAAAATTGGAAGAACTTGTAAATCAAATATTCAAGACGGCTGAAAAACATGTGTCCCCAAATTCCCTTAATTAATTTTGACGGTTTCAAACAAATTTTACGCAAAGTCGACGTACTCAAACAACCCTGTACTGTCAAAAGTGCACGAATTTTGCTTGTAACAAAATTCGAGCCCACTTGCTGATTGATGGACAGAGCGCTGAAAGGGAGAAAAACATGGTCGCCATTACGGTAGAAAGACGGCAGTGCGATTAAAATTTCGGAAAAGTTGAAAATTTAGCAGGATTTTAGGGTTTGTTAATGTCTTTAAGGTGTAAGATTTGTGCATCATAACGCTGTGGTCTATTTGCGAATATTTTAGAACACGCAGCGTTGATTGTGTGTGGGAAAAGGGGCCGGCAAAAAATATATTTCTATTTCGGTTCGTCTCGCCAGTGATTGGAAAAGAAGATTTTTTCTTCTGGTGTTGCTTATGTACTAGTGTTTCGATGATCACCGTCATCATTGTCATTATCATTCTCGGCTGATTGGTGTCCAAAAATCAGTACAATAATTGCCATCGTGATACCCAAAATTTTGAGTTTTCTTTTGTCAAGTGCTAGTGCTCCATAATCTGTACTTGAACATGCACCTTGAACCTAAACGGTGGACTTTAGCTCACGATTTTATAAATTTCCTGTTCCATCTGGGTTCAAGCACCGAGGTTTTCGGATTATTTACTAAGACAAAGTCGCACAATAGGGGCGCGATGTAAGAAAGAGAATAATCATACAAGATCGAGGCTAGACGAGTTGAGTCGAGGTTACGGTGGCCGTCACTATTAATGTATGTACGTGGTACTGAATCGAACAAAATGTAGACACACTTTAAATATGTCTGCTAGCTGCTGGTTAAGTTTTTTTTTTGCGAGACGAGGTGACTGGCAAAAAGAAATCGTGATTGTTGTCGAGTCTCAAGTAGAGTGTTGGGTTTCTAGTTTAATAATTCAAATAATGAAAAAGTTACGGAAACTAGTGAAGGGACAAATTTGGACAAACAGAAGACAGAACAGAAAACAGAGACGAGGGAAATTTTTTCCTAATTCTAGTCACACCTTCTATTCCCGTTCATCTTCGCATTCCCGCGAAACTACATACATTGCCCGCTTTACTAAACTTAAAATTTTCAATGGCTGTTTGAAAACATTAAGGATGTAAATGAGATAACAGTTGAAAAATATTTACAATAACTAGGGGCGTCGAAATGCAGACAAAATTATATGCAAAGAAACCCTATTGATGCGGTCGCGTATGTAGGTCGAGTTTTTGGTAATTATGTCTTGTTATCTCAGTTTCTGAATATGGCTTTTCGGTGCTTTTCGTATTACTTACATTCTGGTGACACCCTTAATCAAGATTTGTTCAAAAGCAACAATGACAATAATTTTTGATAATAATTACGTTCCAGAATTCATCATAGCTGCTGTTTTTTTGAACTGGTGAAACAACATGAACAGAAAAATCAAGCTAAAACATAGAAACGGTATTTTTTCCGCGACACAATGACTTGGTTCGAGAGTGGACGATTCATTCATAAAGCATCATCGTCGACGGCTACCAACACAGCGACAGTGCTTCGGTCCTTAACGGCTTGAACAGCCAGCTAGAGCGGCCAGCAGCAGGAATTACTACCGCTATCCTTCACCCCGCTGAAGTGTATTGAAATTCATAAAAATAGGACATTGTCAGCGAAAATTCTGTACCAGTGTGTGTTTGCGGAAAGAGAAGCTGTAGAAATTTAGTGAGCGAAGCGTTTCAAGGCGAATCGATTGATAAAGTAAATAAAAAACGTAAAATAATAACAAATTCAGCAGAAGAAAGCGAGACAAAGAAGATCGCTAGTGATTACAGTGCAAAAGTCGTGCAGAAGATAAATTCGAGCAGATTTCTGGATCTGCCAGTGATTTGCTTGTTTCGCTTGACGGGCGAACGGAAGAGAAGGTTAGACAGACCTAGCGAAAGCGGTCTGCCAAGGAGAGGAGGCGAGGAAGGTGATTAAATTGGATTTGCTTTCAAAATGAGCCGCATTTCGACGCAGAAGAAGGAAGGCAAAATGCGGATTCGGGCTTTCCCGGTAAGTGTGATCTTTTGTTGCTTCATTCATTACCCCCTCATGTGGCGATGGGTACGCAAATATAGAAACGCGAATTGGTAACGGCGAGTTGGCGGATGCCCCAGCATCAGCTGGTGGGCCCGTGGGAAGCAATGAACTTTGCGTAGCCAGTAAAACGCTCGAGTCGTAATTTGTTAGATGTCAACTTTGTTGTGTGCTGATTCAATGTTTTATTTTCTTCTGTTGTGTGCTGATTCAATGTTTTATTTTCTTCTTAAAACCATACTAGTAGTAATTTACAAATACTAACCACTGCGAATTATTATTTGGCAGGGAACCAGCGATGTGAAAGCCAACACATTTTGCTTAAAGTGCGATTTTGGAATCGGCAAAGAGGTCTCTTTGATTTTAAATTGCATAAATTGAATATGTTTTTTAAGATTTTTTATGTTCAAACATCTTATGTCACATCATCCAGTACCTACCGTTTTGAGGTGACATTTACCATATCGTTGAGCGCCTTGGCGTGTCTCTACTTATACTTCTACCAGCAAAAGGTGTAGTTTGGTGTGAAACTTCCTCTCTACCCTGATTGGCTCTATGCGTGAACATTGGGTCTCTGCATTGCCAAAGTTTTTGAATGGCGAACCCAGCGCTTCTTTCCTTGATAATTTTCGTGCATTTAAACGCATACTGAGGTCTTCTTCAATGCTTGTTAATCAATTAAAGCGAACGAATTTCGGTTGATTATGAATCTAGTGTGCTTAGGGTGAGAACTTTCTTGAATGCTGAGTGTTAGTGAGCCTACTTATATTTAAAACAAGATGGGCTGGGTCTAGCGTCTTTTGGTTGTTCTCTTGGATCTACGAGAAACTTTGTCAGACAATATGTAAATAAACAGACGTAGTCGACTCCGGTAGGGATTCCGAGGCAACGAACCTTTGGAGACACACCGTTAGTCGATGAGTTATTAATTGGGGAACAAATAATATGAAAATTTGAAGCTCATTCATTCGATGCTAATTAAATGCCATAATTTCACGCTCACCCCTCGCCTTTTCTTTAAGTAATGCACTGTCATGCAAAATCAGCATTATTAAACAATAAACAGTCGTAAATAGATCAAGATTATTCAATGTTCATAAAAGCTCTCAAAAAAGATGTTTTTTAGGTTCATTAAAATTTACTTTTATTAACTATAAAACGTCTATTTAGTTCTCTTTTTAAACAATCATTATTCAACTTACTAAAATAATAGTCGAAATGAACAAACTACCTGAAATAAAAGTTTCCCTGCAACTCTACAATAATCACGACGTTTTTAATGCATTACAGAAGGAATAGACTTCCAAGCTTGTAAAAAATATTAGTAAAGAATATTGTGTAGAAGTGATGATCAGCGACCTCTGAAAATAATTAGCGTAATACAGTGTAGCACATATGTGCAAAAAAGAAGCTAGATAATAATTTTTCGCGTAATGTTTTAAATGGGCGCAGATCAAAAACACGCGAGTTTTTATGTTATGTTATTGTGCATGACGGCATTAATTTGATGAGAGCGACTTTTGAGAATTTTGGTAAAACTACCAAACAACACATTACACTTATCTATATACATAAACCCTTTTGCACCGTTCTGTAGCCATTTTAACTTTATGCGTGCTTCACTTATCGTAAGTAAACTTTAACGACGTTGACCGACGTAAACACACAGACGTATTCAACAGAGCGATTATCAATCAGATGAATCTGACACATCTTGACGTAAATCACGTACCAGCTGATAGCATACCGTTCTTCAAACGCAAGTAAAATACTAGCTACCGTTACTGGTTACTGGGCGTATTATTTCATCTTAAATATTGTTTTATTTTTAAACAGGATCAAAAAAGAATGAGTGAAAAGAATGGAAATATTCAAAGTTGATTTTATTTTTGATGTAAATGTCAGACTGATCGATTTGGAACATTAACATTATTAACGAAGCTTTCCGAAAAGTGACTGGAATAGCAAGCTTCACTGATATTAACACAGAGTTATTCTAAGGATAGATTAGTAGTACCATCATTATTTAGTGTGCGACCAAATGAAAGGTATTTTCAGTTTCACATACACACACATTCTTACGCACTTTTTAGTCTTCTTCAATTGACAGTCTATTTTCTGTGTTAATAACATTTTTGTCAGAGGCAAACATGCAATTACGTTAGAAATGATTTGAATGAAATGATAAGTTTCTTGAACTTGGAGTTAGTTTGAAAAGTTTTCAATTACAATTGGCAATATGATTAACATTGTCAATTCTAGATAAATATTTCAAAAGGTCCTATCTGCTTTCATCGTTTTTCTGGAGCGTCTTTTCATTTTGGAAATGATTCAGCTTTGGTAACTCTCCCAAGCGTGGTTTTCGTTCAGAAGGCCATTGTGATTCTTCCGTTATAAACTTGTGCAAATAACGTGTCATAAAAGGTGTTTAATAAGTTGTGGTGATTGAAACAAAGTGTTCGATCAAAAAATCGATCGAAGCAGATAGGACCTTTTGAAATGTTTCTCTAGAATTGGAATCGAAAACATTTTAAACTAACTTTTAAATTAAAGGCTTGAAGTTTAACATTTCCTGCGAACCCTTTCCAATTTCAGTCACTTTCTCAGAGATGGCTGGACCGATTGTTACAATCTTACAGCGAATTTCTTTATTCCACTGGTTCAGTGTAAATCTACCCAAGAATAGAGAAACGGCACTGCAATTTACGACGCAAGTAATAAAAAGATGCCAGATAGTTGTTTACTAACTGAGCCCAAGCGGTGGGCTAAAACTGATAAATTTTACGGTGCGCCTCGGAGGTGCTGTCAGTTCAAAACTGGGTCAAAATCAAGCGAACAAAGAAGAGTTTTGACAACAGTTAGGTTGGCTCCAGTTCAAAATTAAGTGGGCTGTGGAAATAAATAAATTCGCTATGAGTGTCAAATGGAAGTTCTAACTGTCCCATAGGCAAGGGGATTTCATTATAATCGGACCGTTTGTTTAAATATGTATTATGTACATATTGAGAGTGTGGAGTGAACGTTTAGTGCAGATGACAGTTGAAACTATAATAAAAATTTATTGATTACTAAAGCTTTCGTATTCGACATGTTGAATTGACGCAAGATGGAATCAATGTAAGCCTCCTGGTCCAGCGACACTAAACCTTCTGCACGGCTAACGCTACTACCCAGGTCCGTCATTCGAAATGTACTGCTGAGCTTTGCCTGGATTTCGTTCTTAACGCATTCATTGTTCGAGCATATCAGTACGTTATCAACGTACACCGCAACGAATACGATCTCCCCACCTTGGATCCAGTATTTCAGGCAACGGTCGTAATCGGATTGGTGCAGTCCCATCTTTCTAAGCGCGGCGTTCAGTTTAGCGTTCCAAATCCTGCTGGATTGTTTGAGACTGTAGAGTGCCTTCTTTAAGCAGTAATGGCATCCATCTGATCCACTAGCAAGTTGTTTTTGGCCGTCGACGCAAACAGGTACCGCAGTGGATTGTGATGGACCACAGGCGAGTAGGTTTCGTCGTAGTCCACCCTCTCTCGATGCGAGTGGCTTAGATTACCAAGCATTCAATTAATATAATATTATCAATATATTATTGATCCACGCTTACACGTGCGTCATTTACTCTTGCATTTCCGGCGTTCAGAGTCGTCTCGCGATAATGGTTGCTGATGCGTCACAGGATCATCTTTGCTCCTCCTGGCCTCGGCTTGACAAAGTGGATTCCTTGCACTGCTCTAACTGGACTAGGTCCCGATTCGTTAATAAAATTCGCCTCCTGACTCTTGAAAATTTACCTTGACTTAGGATCGTACAACTTGTACCCTGTCGTGTCTTCTTCGAAATCTGCCAGCACACATTCATGGGATTCAGCGTCCCACTTACTTTCGCTTTCTTCTCTTTGCTTCCGAACACTCGGACATGGAGCGACATCGTGACCGTGAGTGAGCGAACATGTAGACAGTCGCCAAAACTGTTTCTGCCCAAGAAAATTTCGGTAGTCCTGCGTCAAACAACATGCAGCAAGTACGCTCTACAATAGATCGTTCGGCTCGTTCTGCCACACCAATATGTTCTGGAATGTAGTCCTAAATTGTTTGATGCCGTATGCCATGCTGCTTCAGGTAGCCCTCGAAACAGTGGTTTACGTACTCCTCTCCATTATCGATCCTCAGTACCTTGAGTTTCAAGCCAGATTGTCGTTTCGTCGTTTCATCGAAATCCTTGAATGCTGTCAAGACTTCCGACTTCGATTTTGTTTGGTTTTGTTTTGATTGGTCATCTACGAGTACGAGAAAATATCGACTGTTCTTTCGTTGGTCCTGGGGCTTGAGAACCAGCGAACCCGTTGCTACCACGTTTCATGCTTGCATCCGAATCAACAACGTCTTTGGTGGAATTAAACGTCGACAGGACTGCACAAAATGCGTTGGGTTTTGGCGCACTGTTCAGTCCTTGGTTATATGGTCGTATTTCTGACATTTCCGGCACTTTGAACCTTTGAGGGAATAGGATTTACTACCCACTCGTCTGAAATCGCAAGACAGGTTCCGTCCAGCTGCTGCGGCGTAGTTATAATTGGTGAAATCACACGATGACAAATCCGTCTTGATTAATTTGCACAATAGTCCGACTCGTCTTGAAAATTTGGGAAAATGTTCGAGACCCGAGTCCTCAAATACCTTCTCCAGCTTTGACCCCACCTCTTCGGATGTCATCGCTGCCCGGAAGTGGACGTGATTAACAGGATCAAGAAGTTATTGCCCTTCGATCATTATCTGCATTCACGGCGCCGTAGGTTTCATGCTCCTCCAGCTTCGGTTGGACGACGCATCAGAGGTCCTTGAGCTCCAGGATTGTTTCAACGTCAAACTTCCAGGTGGCCAAATTTTCTCGTCCTCAGAGCCGCTCAATTCCAGGAAAGCTTGATGTGGACACACTACTACTGTTTCACTATTTTGATCAAACTTTTATATTCTGAGTGGATTATTTTTCAAGAGCTTCGAGAAATTGTCTAACAGAACAGTCACACCGGGTCCCTATTGCAATGAGAACGTCTAGTTGGGTGACAGTTGGAAGTATAATAAAAATTTATTATTTCGCCCTTCTATGGATCCTTTGAATATTAATGCTTTTGATATGCCGGTACGTTTTTCCTGTATGGACTTCCTCACTGCGACCAGAATCGTAGATCTATTGTGATATATGCCCGGGTGTCTGCTGTAACCCTCACTGCTATTATTAGCAACACCATTATTGAGAAGTGGCATACTTATTATTATTGTTTATCAGTGCTTGTGTGTAATGTGATACTCTTCCTTTTACACACTTACTGTTCTACTATACCGATGCTCGTTCCTCTTGCCAAATATCACCAATTATAATTCCCTGGAGGAGTTTAGTCGTGCGTCCTTCTGGCCAGTTTTACTATAAAGAGGGACTTATGTTTTTGTTAAGAGGAGGTTACGCAAAGGTGTTGTAGATTTCAGCGTAAAGGAAGGGTAAGTAGTGGGGAGCCTGAGAATGAACCCATACTTAAAAAGTCCAGTTTTGACATCGAATGGCCTGATTCTACTAAGATTCGAACGCACGACCATTCGCTTGATAAAGCGGACTCTGTAACCTTGCGGCTACGCAGCTCCCCCTGCCGGTACGTTATTGTTGATAAATATTATTTTACTATTTTACGAGCTATCAATATAGCGTGTTCTAGTTAAACTATTTTTTTTTGGTTTTCAAAAAAGAATGCTGAATATTTCTAACCGGAAACGTGATGCAAACTATGAGCCTATAGTTTATAGGCATTTAAAATTTACCGAATGTTAATTTTATTGATTTCATGTTAGTAAAGACTGGAACGCACAAAAATTGGTCGACAAAAAATCGCTTCTTTTAGTCAAAATTCGTGATACAAAAATCTTCCTATTTTTATTTTGGTAGTTCAACTCACATATCTAAAGGAAAATATGTTCGTTTATTATTTTGGTATGCCAAATCCAAACTGCCGTGCCTTCCGCTTAATCCCTTTCATTAAATTGTGTACAGTGGTCTTATCGACCTTATTCGTCGCCAAACGCCAGATAGATTTATTCTGCTGCTCGTTTTCGATGGATTTATTAGTTTTTTTTTTTGATATTCCGTTTGACCATGTCTCAATACTGTTCGATAGGGCGGAAATCTAGGCTGTTAGGAGGGTTGTGATCTTAGGGTACCCCAACCACGTTGTTCGCATCGTACCACTCGATCGCCTTTTTCCCATAGCGGCAGCTTGCCAAGTCCGACCAGAACAGCACAGGCCTGTTATGTTGCTCTAGGAATCGTAACAGCCGATTTTCCAGGCACTCCTGGACGTAGATCTCTTGATTGACGGTTTCGTAGCGATGAAAATGCCGCTTTTCAGACCACACGTGCATATGGCCTGCTAGACGAGGTATTTTTTCGGGAACTTCGATAGTTTGATGGTTTTGAAAATTTAGGCCACCTTCCCTTTTCCTGCTACGGTATAAAATTCCTGTCCCGAAAGCTGCTGAAAATCAACCTTCACATAAGTTTCGTCACTCACGGTCGAACTTTGTAAGCAGATTACAGTTTTCCGGACCACTGCTTTTTCTGTATTTGTTCAAAATCTGGGTTCGTCACCTTCACCGTTTTAAACGTCGACAACCCGGCTGGTTTCTTGGCCCGCTGCACATAAGTATGGGAGACAATTAGCTTGCCAGTGACGTACCTGATGGAAAGGTTAGGATTCCGCATATAATTCGCTGCCACCTTCTTTATCGTCACTGCCACGTCTGAATTACGATTGCCGCCGCTTCAAGGCTTCCTGGCGGTCGACAGGTGCTCCCCGAACACTTTTAAAATATATGTTACGGTTGATTTGGCCACATCCAGCAATTTTGCCAATTTGAGGTGCGAGAACGTCGGAATCACTTGCTGCACGAGCAAAATTTTGACACACTGCTCCTCTTGCTTGGACGCCATTTTGAAAACTGGCGAGCAAACGGGGAAAACTCATTTCAGCAACCATTGTATATACACTTAACTTTCAAATGCGACATTTCATGGTTTTTTTAATGCATTTTTAACAGACATACACCAATTTGAAGTCGACCAATTTTTGCGCGTTCCAGTCTTTAATGGCAAAAATATGGATTTTTCTGAAGATTTTTCATAATTATTACAAGGAGAAAAATGGGTCACATTATTTGCCTCGATTTCATATTTCGCCTTGGGCGAATCTCTATACACCGTTTTGGGCATGTGATATGTGTGAAATATTCGCTCTATCTGTCAAAAACAGTTGAGGCTCTATGGTGATCTTTTTATAAAAAGTTAAGAACCAGTTTATATAAAAGAATAACCAGTGAAAAAAAAGATGCCTAATAGATAAGAAAACCACGATTTTTCGAGATTCCGGTTTTTGGAAAGCTGAGCAAAATTGAGGAAAATGCTTAAATACTCCTCAATATTTGTACTTTTGGAACTAATACCAAGAAACAGTAAATTGATGTGTAACGAGCGATTTCCTGTTTCTGTGAACCTGTACACAACTAAATAGTGTTCAAACACTTTCCTATATTGATATTTTTGGAACCAAAATTGTGCTCAGAAACTTAAAATTGGTGTCTGACGCCGTTTCGAAGCCCGACACGGCGATTTCCAGTTTACGAATAGTGAATCGACGTTCTCCGGTATTCTCCATACAACATTAATTACCGATGTTTCAATTGATGACTATTGGGATATTTGAGGGATATGTGAAGTGGCAGATATTGAATTTCAAGCGATTTCTGGACTTTCATGAAAACATTTCTAGAGAAGTGCTACAAAAATTCGCTTTGATCGATCATTTGTTTTTACCTCCCAATAATTTGATAGCGGAGAGTCTAAGCACGTTATGAAAAGTTACCGGAGCTGGTATATTATTGAATTGAAGATTTATCAAGAACATCGATTGAAGGAGATAAGACCTTCGGAAATGTTTTTATATATAAATGGCGGTGTGGTTGAGTATCCATCATCATTCCGGAATAGCTGGACCAAACTTGACACATTTATTTTTCGATACAAGTTCGATTGTTATAGAAGGATAAACCTAAGATTGACCCATGATAGAAAACATGATTTTCTTACAATCCAGTTTCAAATTATAGGGTTAATAGTAACATAGAATATCGGGGGAGCTGCGTAGCCGCAAGGTTACAGAGTCCGCTTTGGTAAGCGGGTGGTCGTGGGTTCGAATCTTAGTAGAATTAGGCCATTTGGTTGTAGAAGGACTTAGCATGGGTCCCCACCACGTACCATTCCTTTAATCTGAATTCTGCAGTATCACTGTTGATTCTCCTTCTAACAAAAATAAGTCCCTATTATATTAAACTGGTGTGAGTAACATATGTAAGTTCTCTCCAAGGAATTGAAATCAAGCGATACTGTTAGGATGAACAGAGGCTCTGTATAGTAGAGCAGTAAGCTTGAAACGGAAACTTACACACAAGCACGCGGATATGAATGATAAGCGTATCACGTACTTCAATAGTGATACTGCCAATAATATGAAGTGCGGAGTATAGAAAACACCTGGGCAATATCACAATAGATCTAATCTCAGGTCGCAGTGATGAGTGCACACAGGACAAAAGAGTTGTCAAAAGTGGTTGTGTGTTCTACCTCAACAATTTTTTCTTACAAATTTGTCTTCAACAAACGTAAAATAATTATTTTCTTTCATTATGTTACTCGAATGATGCAGAGGCGTATCCAGAAATTTAATCATAATTTAATAAATTCTCGAGAAAAAAAAGATCGTAAAGGTGAAATTTAAGTATAAATAAAAAAAAAACAAAAAAATTACTCCGGATAATCGAGTCCAAAACTTCGGATAATCGAGTCACCGGGTAATCAAAAAACCCGGAAAAGCGAGTCCGACCTATAAATTCCATAAGTGTGAGAGTTACAGGGACCACAGTTTTTTTTTGTGTTAGGTCGCAAGCGTTTCTCAGTCGCAAGTTCTTCTCGTTTAAGTTCTCAGTCGTTTTGAGCTAAATTTTGATGGGATTCTTTTCATTTTTTCTAGTTTAGGTGTTTTTGGGCTGAATCTGAAATTATTATTGTTATTTTTTTGCTGATATTTTTGTATTAGGCGCAAATTGAGGTTTTGTATTTATGATACTTTGACATTCATAGTATGAATTTCATACCAAATGAAAAAGTTTTGATTTTTCCTTGCACTAGAAGCATTGACGCTGTGGCTGTGACTGTCACAATGCCAGTTAAACATCGGAATGTGTTTCAAAACAAAAATCAACATAGAGATCTGATTTTGCTGAGCTTTATTAGCTTAGAGATCCGATTTTGCTTAGCTTTTATAACCTCATAATTCGAAAGACGTAAAGTTTCGAAGATTCGATTCAAATGACTGAAAGTATTTGAAACATTTTATTATAATTTTATTCAAAAAATTATAACCGGCTATCGGTGTAAGCATAATAGTATCTTCGCGATGGAAAAAATGCGTTCTGTATCGGATATGACTAAATTGAAACAGCGGATTCGTTTATTGTACAGAGCTGATATTAAATGAGAAAATATAAAAATCAATTTTCTTTAAATACAACAAAAACTGAATTTTATTGAATAAAAAAATGAACCTGGACATAAGATGGTACGGTACGTAGATAACACTGGTCATCACTGGTGTGGTCCTAAAACTCAAATAGGAAAAAACGAAAAATTATAGCTTTTTAACCATTTCTGTAAATTTTGGTGCCCCTAGCCACTAACATTTTATCAGCGACTTGAATGAGTTTTCTTGTAAACATAACGTAGTAACAGATTGCAGTAACAGATCATAACATTTGATTCGATAAATAAACGTAACTTGAGCATACCACATTACACCCGAAACGAAAGAACACGCGAAATCGACA
The DNA here is from genome assembly GCF_029784165.1 of Wyeomyia smithii. Classification (NCBI taxonomy): domain Eukaryota; kingdom Metazoa; phylum Arthropoda; class Insecta; order Diptera; family Culicidae; genus Wyeomyia; species Wyeomyia smithii. The sequence goes on from NC_073696.1 coordinate 64,138,330, forward strand.
GCGATGCAGACGAAGACACTTCATTCATGGCATCAGTTTTCTGGGATGCTTTCGGGTGATTTTTATTGATTACACTGGTCAACACAGCTCAAACTAGAAAAAAATGAAAGATTTTAGGGTTTTGGCCATTCATGCGAATCTTGGTGGCCCCAACCACTAACATTTTTTCAGAGACTTAAGTTTTTTTGTAAACATACCGTAAAGTGACGAACCCGGTGAGCATTTACTATGCGAACTCTTACGTAAGTCGACGCGTTTTGGTAATGGCTAGGGGTACCAAAATTCACAGGAATGGTTAAAAAGCTATAACCTTTCTAGGGCAGCTGTTTCGAGCTTTAGGGTAGCACTGTTTTTATCGCTTTTGTCGACCAGTGTAATTTTCAAGTAGCTAAAACGATCATTGGTGAGTGGTATGCGAACTTACTGAAGAATTTGAATGTTGAATTTAAAAGAAAGGTTTCATTTGGTCATCTTTTCAACTTTACCTCCCATCATAGCCCATCTCTTAAACATTTCTTCGAACTTGGTCCATAACAGCTATTTTTTCCTTAATGGACAACCAAGTTTTCTTCAGTCTTTCCTTGAAAAACACAATGACGCCATTGTCTTTCATACGGCAACCTGTTCATAAGATTCTTCTGTAAATTTTCTGCTTTATGGTTCCTAGAGATCTCCCAGTTGGTATGTTCGAGTCTCGGCTCGGGAGAGACTGTTAGTGTCAGTAGGATCGTAGCGCTAGCCCCGCAATTGTCCTGTACACTTAACAGTCGGCTGCGAAGTCTGTGTATAGTAAAACAGAAGGTCGAATTCCTATACGGAATGTAGCACCATGGCTTTGCTTTGCTTTGGTTCCTAGAGATATGAAAACTTTATGTACCCTCACTTAGCTACAGATTACTTTCCAAACGAGGAACTTTTTCTGAAATTTTGAATTCTTTATCATTTCACCATTTTACGGGATGAACGAGCTAAACTTCTTGTTTAGAAATTTGTGCGAAAACAACTTTGCAGTATGGTTTATCTCATCCGTAACGACACAAGCGTATACTTCGTCAGCTAGCCCTCGCAGAACTTGCTTGTGCGTTTCTTTGTCTCCTTTGTGCGCAGATTCGATTCACGATTAGTGTTCATATACACTCATTATATATTTATAAACTCACTAAAATCATACTGCAGATTACACTGTAAAGTGTACCTGATGAATGTCATCAAACAGGAACAAACACAATATCTGCTTTAAGGTTTTTTATTATGTCAAATTTACTGCAATTTCTGTTTTTTATAATAAATATATAATTCTACTACAAACTAAAGAAACGACAACCGTCAGCTGTGTTACTTTAACCAATCACTGAAGTGTTTGTAATTGATTTTCTTACACTTCCACACTTTGCGGTCGTCACAAAGCTACCTAACCTTTCGTTGATATCGGCAAACTTTCCAGTATAGAAAATATAAAGATCTTGCTGGGGCAAAACAATGTCTGGTTAATATTTCACTAATCAATAACGAATGGAGTGCACTTGGTTGGCAACACAAAACCGACCGTATATTTTTTCTTATCAAGTCTGTAGAATAATTAGCGAGCGTCTGTCGTAAAGTTTTGTCAAAGATTACTTGTCAATTTTTGGTATCAGTGTTGTTTGCCAGCCTGGTACTAGTCTAGAAGCCTCGCACTTAATCCCATAACATATAATAATTATTGTTGCTTTTGATGTGCATTGCGTTTGAGTAGATACAACTAAGAGCTTCGCTTTTAGTTTTACGTTGTCATCGAAGCAGCTGTTTCGATTCAATCATAGTGATCGATGTCTAAAGTATTTTTCTAGTGCTGATTCTCAACTGACAGAACGTTGTCCAACTGTTGCAAAAAATAAAAAAATAAAAATAATCCGACTTGTTTTTTGTATGTTTAGTTTTTTTGACAGATTACTCAAACTATATCGTGTTGTACTTGTTTTATTTTATTTTCGAGAATTTTACTTCTAGAACAAAAATCAATATTTTTAGTAAACAAATCGACCTTTAATTAACTGCTAGTAAGTTCTCATGGAATGCTAGCGGGAATCAAAAAACGATTGAAGTTAGCACTACTTTCTAGGAAAATGTCTCGTATGAATACCGTCCCGATGTTCAAAACCCATCCCGTCTGGTGTGACATCTACGCCGAGTTTCCTTTTATTTATGTACATACTCAGGTTACGCAACTGGTTTACGTTACATCTAATGAGTTTTGTTTTTCTACTTTTTTCTATTAAAGATGACTATGGACGAAAAGTACGTCGAGTCCATTTGGTCGCTGCTGAAAAATGCAATACAGGAAATCCAAAAGAAGAACAACTCAGGCCTATCGTTCGAGGAGTTGTACCGGAATGCATACACGATGGTGCTGCATAAACACGGTGAACGGTTGTACACAGGCCTGAAGGATGTGGTGACGCTCCACCTGGAGACGAAGGTCCGAGAGGAAGTGCTGCGTAGTTTTAACTGTAATTTCCTGCAGACGCTCAATCAGTCCTGGAACGATCACCAGACGTCGATGGTGATGATCCGGGATATTTTGATGTACATGGACCGAGTGTACGTGCAGCAGAACGATGTAGATAATGTGTACAACCTAGGCTTGATAATATTTCGCGATCAGGTAAAACATTTTATCGATCAGAGTAAGGGTTTATCAAAAATGTAATTCGTTTTATTCTATTCACAGGTTGTTCGATATGGGCGCATTCGAGATCACATGCGTGAAACTTTACTTAGTATGGTGATGTGCGAACGGAAGGGTGAAGCGATAGATCACATCGCTATTAAAAATGCCTGCCAAATGCTGATGGTTCTTGGTATCAACAGCCGTTGGGTTTATGAGGAAGATTTCGAGCGGCCGTTTCTTACACAGTCGGCGGCTTTCTACAAGCTCGAATCTCAGAAGTTCCTTTCGGAGAACAGTGCCAGCGTGTACATTCGCCGCGTCGAGGCTCGTATCACTGAAGAAGCGGAACGTGCTAAACTGTATCTGGACGAGAGTACCGAGTGCCGCATCGTCGAAGTTGTTGAAGATGAGCTGATAAAGAAGCACATGCGTACGATCGTGGAGATGGAGAACTCCGGTGTGGTTTACATGCTCAAAAACACCAAGACGGAAGATCTGGCTTGCATGTATAAATTGTTCTCGAGGGTCACCGGCGGTTTGAAGACAATCGCTGACTGCGTTTCGCAGCATTTACGTTCGATGGGCAAAAATTTGGTTAAAGAAGAGGAAAGTGGAACAAATCCGATTACGTTCGTACAGAACCTGCTGGATCTGAAGGATCGTTTCGATCATTTCCTGCACCACTCGTTCAACAATGACAAGATCTTCAAGAACATGATTTCGTCCGATTTCGAACATTTCCTGAACTTGAACAGCAAGTCACCGGAATATTTGTCACTGTTTATCGACGATAAACTGAAGAAAGGATGCAAGGGGGTATGTTTCAGAGGTTTTTTCTTACATTGGACATTTAAAATATTTGCGTTCGTTTTAGATGTCGGAGCAAGAGATTGAAACCATACTGGACAAAACTATGGTATTATTCAGATATTTATTGGAGAAGGACGTGTTTGAACGATATTATAAGGCACATTTAGCGAAGCGTCTGCTGCTAAATAAATCTGTAAGCGACGATTCGGAAAAGAATATGATATCGAAATTAAAGGTAATTTTCACTCATTGATAAAAAGCTGAACGTATGTATAATAATTCCTCTTAATTTAGACTGAATGCGGTTGTCAATTTACCTCAAAATTGGAAGGCATGTTCAAGGATATGTCCGTGTCGAACACGGTAATGGAGGAATTCAAAAATCACATCAGTAACGATCCTTCCGCTCTGGATGGTGTAGAGCTGTCAGTGCGAATTCTTACTACCGGATTCTGGCCAACACAGGTGCGTAATATTAGATTAGAAGCTTGCTTGATAGATAGTATGTTTTTTTTTCTTTGTTTTCTTCAGTCGGCAACGCCAAATTGCAACATCCCACAGGCGCCAAGACGAGCATTCGAAACATTCAAACGATTCTACTTAGCAAAGCACTCGGGTCGGCAATTAACTTTACAGCCACAGTTAGGTCAGTTGGAGAGTATCAAACCGTATACGCAAACAGTTTAAAATTAATTTATATTTGTTATGGTATGCAGGCACAGTGTACATGAACGCTGAATTTTACGGGATCAAAGCCGACAAGGAAAGTGCGGACGGAGCGTGCAGTAGTACAGCCGTAGCTTCCGGGTCGACGGGGCCCCCACTAGCGTTGGGTGCGCCTAGGAAACATGTCCTGCAACTTTCAACTTATCAGGTTATTATCTATCGCAAAACCGTACGGCTAATTCAAAACTTACTGTTTGGCATTCCCTTTTTGTTTTTTCAAGATGTGTGTCCTGATGCTGTTCAATAACCGCGAAAGGTTAAGCTATGACGAAATTCAGCAGGAAACAGACATCCCCGGAAAAGATTTAATTCGCGCATTGCAGTCGCTATCGATGGGCAAACAGCAGCAAAGGTTGCTGGTGCGAACACCCAAGTCAAAGGACATCGAACCGACGAATATGTTTTACGTCAATGATGCTTTCGTGTCCAAATTCCACAAGTAAGTTTGATCGATTAGTATTCAATCTTGCACAATCATGCTCATTGTTTTACCAGTAAATTGTTGTTGAAAATGAATTTTAAGTTTCGTTTTCATGTTTTTGTTCGACTGTTTTATGTAGCTGTAAAACTACTTTTCGTTGTGGTTTTAAAATTAGCTCAAAACGTTAAAGAAATTGTTAAGCTTTTGCATTACATTACAGTGGGGCTAACTAAAGTGAAAAATCACCACGTGCCTCCATCAAAATTGAGCATTGATAGCCGACGCATGGTGGTTTTTAACTTTAAATTCTGTGAACAAAATACTTCGACCTACCTAGTCTAGAAACAAATAGAGGCAATAACAATGTGCGAGTGGAGAGATTATACCTTTAACTAAAAATTGGTCCAAAATAATTTAAACCCATGTGTGGAACATAAAATAAGAGAGTCGATATACAAAGCTATTCTTCTTTTAATTAATTTTAATAGTTTTAATTAAAATACTCGCAAGACAACCGTGAGCAATAAACATCTTATTTTTAGCAATATAAAACTTTTATCAAGAAAAAACGGCGAATTCTCGTTGATTTCATTTTATTGTTACCAAATTATCAATGAATTTGTAAAGATTCAACAAATTCGAAAATGGCAAATTAAATCAAAAATTGTCACAGTGCATGGAATTGTTCAGTTTCAAATTTATTCTAATATTCCAAAATAATTTCTCCAGGGTCAAAATTCAAACGGTAGCCGCCAAGGGCGAATCGGAGCCAGAGAGGAAAGAAACTCGAAGCAAGGTGGACGAAGACCGGAAGCACGAAATAGAGGCCGCTATTGTGAGGATCATGAAGGCACGGAAGAAGATGGCTGTGAGTAACCTTTCTCTGTTGAATGCAACTCTTGTGTTAACCCTTTCTTATCGTTTTTACAGCACAACCTGCTGGTATCAGATGTGACCACCCAGTTAAAGAGCCGGTTTATGCCCTCTCCGGTGATTATCAAGAAGAGAATAGAGGGTCTTATCGAGCGCGAGTATCTGGCGCGAACGCCCGAGGATAGGAAAGTTTATGTGTATCTAGCTTGAACTGCTTATTAGTGATGTAAACCTATTGGAAAAAAGAGAACCGTACGTTGCCGCACGGACATACAAACCGACACTCATCCCTTCACACAGAACACACAGACACACGCTACATAAACGAAAATAAGCACGTGCGCGTACACAATCGCTTCCTTATACAAGATGATAATGCACGGATTATAACGGAAGCGAATATACATTGTAACACTCAAACAATGAAAGTTAACTGACGAATGCCTGTGACCTACGCATAAGCTTGTTGCATTCGCCGAAAATCTCTCTACTAGATTTGATCCACAATAGACCCCATTATAAACTCTATCTTACGTATCGACCGATTGAAATTACGCTAACACTGTGGCTTAGCAAGAACACCGGAACGGTTTCTGCTCTAAAAAAGCAACGTAGCTTAATTCCCCAGCTGGATCTTAATGTATGCAGTGCTATGCACTTTTCATTAACGGTGTACAAATGAGTAAATCAGACCTTCTAACTATATTTTCGCATACATCAATCAGTTCAATCCGCAATGCTTCGGTCGTTTCGATTTGTTTCAATTCATAGCTTTCTTCACATATGCGTGCGACATGTGACATCCCACAACTATCACTAGGTCTAAAAACGCAGACCTACAAAATTTCCAAAATAAAAAAATAAACAGTGAAGGGAAATTAACAGTGTGGTAATATTTTTTGCGAAGTGAACAAGGAGAAGAGGAAGAATATTATATAGTAATTAAAATAAATTAATTATTAAATTTGAGAAAAGAAATCTCTGATTAATAAAAATAAAGATCAGCAAACCAAAAGCGAGAAAAAATGGCATTCAGTGGAAAGTTTTATCGCATCCGAACTGCTGAGGTTTGACTTACTTTCATAAGATTAAAACCGATGTATTTCAATTTTTATTAGTTATTTCGAAAATCGAAAGAACTATTTTGGTCGTATGTAAAGTCCGTACTTTCAAAAACGTCTCTTAATTTCGTTAAGATTGAAATGATATCAAAATTTTATGCTCGATTATCTGGGATTTTCTCAAGTGTCCATTGTAAATACGATAATTCCAGCTCGTGAGCATAGTTTTTTTTTGTTTAAACGATTTTGTCTAATTTTTGGAGATAATACAACTTAAATTTTTGGACATAATAAATAAGGCATTTGTGAAAGAAATAGATTTGACATGAAAATTGATCTAAAATAGAAAAAAGGGTAAAATACAGGATTAGGTTTCTGGTTTTCTAATATGATTAAACCTTTTTCAAATCGGAATGAAAATAACTTCAGAATAACACAGACTAAACTCTGATCATGTGTCAATTTTAAATGTTGGGATTATTATCGTGAGTTTGTAGAAATAATTAGTTTTCAATAAGATATTCTTATATAATTGGCTGATAAAGTTTTTGTAGATCGGAATGGCTATTTTAAATTTTTATGCAATAGTTCCGTTCAGAAAATAGAATATATTCTTGAACATGTGAATTACATGCTATTTGTTTTGCTTTTTCTAACAAGTGCATAATAAGAGTAAGATTTATTTCGGCTTTGATCTTTCGCTATCCAGCTCGCTTTTTAACTATGGCTTAAATATTTTGAATGTTCGTGTATTTTGCAAGGTTTCATTCAGTTTTGTCCGGTATTTCACTTATCATAGGACAGATGCAAAGTTACAATTGGTGCGCCACCCTACTAAGTCAAGCTTAAGCGTTCTCCGAAGCGCTCCATGCGCATGTGTTCGTATTATTCAACAGTCTCAGTCAGACCGTGGCACAAAATCTGGTTTTTATTTACACCTGTACGCTTATGCCTTGAACGTAAACAAAGCAGGCAGTGATTGGTGTGGCGTTTTTTCCTAAATTTTGTGGCAGTCTTTCTTACTCTGTCGAAGTGTCAACTTAATCATAAAAACCACGGTCGGTTCCCGATGGATAACGGACCGGAAAGCCCTTCCGTCAAGGATGGAACACCGACAGCGCTTGCAGCTGAAGAAATTTCACCCGCTCGAAGATGCCCCCAGGAGGGTGGAGATTGTGGCACATGCGGAGAACCACGGCAACTGACCATCGGTCTTGCGGAGAAGATTAATCAGGTGTTCGAGAACCGTTTACGGCTGGTCGAGCAGGAAACTGAGGATCCTCGTTACAAGGTAAGTAAGTGTACCGACTGGAGCGTAGCAAAAAGTGCACCACAGCTTGCGCAACTTCCAAGGCCACTGGACCACGACCATACGCAGCAGGTGGCTCCCGTGAATGTGTTTTTCAAGGGCACTATACATCACATCAGTGTTTTGTTCGCGTACAGGCACAGACCTTGAGCAGCGTAACTAATAACAATAATCGTATCGTCTATAAATGGCCACATCATAAAACCAAGGTACATTAGGGAATATTATTTTTTTCTGTTTTAGATTAAAGTCTACCAAGACTGGGTTCGAGAGTTGCGCTCCATCAATATCGGTGTGGTAGAAGCGATCAAAGCGATGCAAGATTCATGTCAACGGCAGTTGAGTCGCATGAGCGAAACCTACAAACGAAATTTGACTAGATTTGGTCCAGAAACACAAGCACGCTTAATGAATGATAGAGATGGATTGGTGGAAGTTATAAGAAGAGCTCACACGTCAGGTCGGTGGGATATCGAAGGAATACATTTTCTGGACCTAAGTATCGACGATATTTTCGGTAAAAAAACTGAAGGAGACGCGGAGCTGAATCCAGTGGTTCCGTCAAATTGTCCCACCGATGAATTGTTGGAAACTGATATTGTTAGACGAGAATCTATGGCAGAACAAAAGTATGCTGTTGGAATTCGGAAAAAAATAATAAATATTATTTTGATATTTATAGGAACATTGATGAGCTGCAATTTGCGACAGAACTTGCCTACAGCTCCGAGGAATGTGACGTTTGCAATAGAGATTGCTTGCAGAACTTGCGCCAACATATCAGCCAGAAAAATGATGAACTGGAACAAAAGACGTTACAAATCGATTGTCTATGTAAGCAAATAGAGACAATGAAAAGCAATTTCGAAAATGCACAAACAATTTCGCAGGTAAAGGTGTTAAACTTATCATCAAAGTTAAAATTGCATTACCATTATAAATTATTTGCAATATTGTAGCCTGATTCTGAGCAGAGTCGTTCACTTATTGAAAACAAAATTGAGGACTTGAATGAACCGAATTGGAAAATGCTGCAGCATATGCAAAATCTTGTACGTGTTAAGTCGGATCAAATGGAGGCATTGCTCAGGGAAAATGAGACTCTTCGAGCGCAGGTTGCTGCCCTGAATGCTCAATTAAATAGCCAGGTATGTAGCACGGGGTAGGTTATACAACTTTCTGCAACTCCTATCTCTCGTTCATCTTAACAGTCTAATGTCGATAATCAATCGCTGGTTAACGAGATTAGTATTCATTATGACGAAAACCGTCGGCTCAAGCAAAAGCTATTGGATATTGAGCAGTCACTGAATGAAGCGAATGTCGCCATAAGGCACCGCAATACAGTGATTGCACAGTTGCGTCAGGAGATTCAGCTACAGAAGAAGGTTTGTGATTTTCTCTTCATTGCTTCATGTTGTTAGTGTTGGGATCGTGGCTTGGGTAACCGAACTAACCCTGGAATTTTTGTTTTGTTTTGCTAGACTAAAAGAAATCCCAAGTTATTTAGAAGCTATGGAAGGAAACGTAGAAACAAAAGCGTTGTGACGGTCAGAAAAGAGTATGCCACTGACTTTACATATGGAACGATTAGAAAAAGAATTGATCAAGTAGGCAATGTTGGAGACAACTAAAGCAAAGAACCTGGCATTTTATTTTGTAAAATATTTATTTTGTTTAAACATTTTCTATATACAATTAAATCGGATGCCAGTTAACAAATCTGTCACTTTCATTTTCAAGAAGTTACAATCATAAAACTTATTTGATTTGACGTTAAGTTATATGGTTTTGTAAGACGGCAAGAAGTTTTTATTCATAAGAAGCTTTAATCTTGATTGATGTTTAAATTATCCTTTTTGTTTTTTACGGTCTCTCTGAGTAAAAACTAGATTAAATACTAACTTTTCTGTAGCTTTTTACTAATAATTTGTGGCACCAATAGGGGGACAAGGGGCAAGATGAGCACCTTAAGCTTCTTATCAAATTGTTAGGGCAAAGTGAGCAAAAAGCTACTAAATACATTTTTACTACATAGAGTAAGAATAATACTCAAGAGTAGCTACATTGGAAACTTAAGAAAAAGGTTATTTAAATATTTATAAATAATTTCCTAAGCCACTAAAAAGTATGAGGCTGGTCGCGGTACGGGGTAGATTGGGCATACCTATGGGGCATAATGGGCATGTTCATATTTTTCGATTTCAAGCAAACATTAAACAATGTATCAATGTAACGTACACTCGTAGGTACCAAAACAAAGTTTTCCTTTCCTGTTTCACTATTTATACTCCGAAACAGCATAATTTTTTAGCCTTTTTCAATTTGAAAACTATCTATGAATTTGCCCGCATATAAAAATAGGTTTTGGTCCATAAAACACTACTGAGCGGATGAAAAAATAATAAAACATGACAAAATTTAAATTTAGGTAACTTTATTTTAATGATTGTCAACAAACGAATCTAGCGGGGGCCTAGTGTGGTTGGTAACGTCTCCGCCAACCACGCTCGACGCCTGGGTTCGAATCCCACCGCCGACATAGGTGTCGATGGTTGCGAGGTGGCGTGATCCACTCACAACCAACCCAACTGGTCTAGATTCAATCCTAGCCGACACCGGGAGATTTTCTGAGGCGAAAAATCTCTGGGATCACGCCTTCCATCGCATGAGGAAGTAAAGCCGTTGGCGCCGGTCCGTTAATAAACGGGTCGTGAGTTAGGGACCTGGGTGTGGAGTCGCCTCCCTGGGCGTCGGTAATTGGCCACAGCAGTGGCGGAAATAGACCGACGGAAAATAAGCGAGAATAAAAAAAAAAAAAAAACAAACGAATCTGTTCGACGCAGCCTTAAATGTCGGCTTAACGTTTGCCGAGGAATGCCACGTGCAATAGCCGCTCGGTTCACTGACATTCGATGAGAAATAACCGCGTCTATAGCAGTGGCCAATGATGACTGTGACCATTTTTTGCGCCCCGACAACCGTTTGTAATTCTGAACCAATTTACTATTAACTGCTGCTAGCACGATGTTTACTTTTTTGACAGCACTTTCTGGTTTGTAGGTTATGTTTTCGTGCATAGGTATGGCAATTTTGCCCCTACCAGCAGTGCCCGTTCTGCCCCATGAGAAACACTTATGAGAAAGAGCTGTTTTTAGATGATGTTTCATTTGAAAACACTGCATTATTTATCGAAACTGTTTGAATATCAATAAAGATTACCGAAAATAAACTTTCGAGCCCAAAACGACACATACGCATGCAAAAACCCTTATTTTTCGCGCTTGTGAGCTTTAATATTATACACAAGACGTGCATGAATGATACAATTGTTTATTGTGTAAAAGCGAATTTGTTTTTTCCAGTTATTTTGAATAAAATTACATCTTCAGATTAATGTTAATGATTCAAATTTATAACAGTTCCAAAATTACTGCCAGAAACCTAGAAACAACATATGCTCATTCTGCCCCGTATGGCCATCTTGCCCCTTGTTCCCCTATATGATATTTTTTGACTCGCCATAAAGTTCTTTTTCGACAATAAGATGACGAATAAAAGACAAAGTTGTGAAAATATTCTACATTCATTCTACAAAAAAATACAATTAATTATGCTCTAAAAAGCAATCAATATTTTGAAACTACGAGGAGCTTACTGCCATTTCCAAAAAAAAGTTTAAAAAAATTAAAAATACAGGTATAACGTAACATTTGAGCCAATTTTGCATTTATAATATACATCAACTGGGTTTGTACTGTTTTTTTCGGGTGTGAAGTCTTTGGTCCGTGATGTTAGAATAAAATTAACAAGACAAACTGTTTTCTACGTGCAATATGGGTTTTCTTCAGTTTTCGTTTTATTAATATAAATAATATATTCTTGACATTTATCGTTCATTTCTAACAACGGGGCATAGTTAAATTCAGTAAATTTTTGTTTGTACTTAATATTACTACGAAAAGTCCACAGTTAACAATCTAACTCCTTTTTGTAACTTCCCAGAATACGATGCCTATTTTCGACTCCAACGGCTCAAGCCTCGACAGTATGTCGCTCTGTTCCTCCGAATCTGTTACCTCGTTTGGAAGTGCCCATTCTGGTTCATCAACCGATACTGTTGTGAAACGCACCGTATCGCCTGCCATGCGCACCAGTTTGGATCGATTGACAGAAGTGAGCGAGCTAGAAACGGAGCAACTACAACATCTTAAGGAGGAGCTGGCAGAAATGGGCACTCGACTGGTAGAACTGCAGTCTATTAAGCAATCTCAGGATGAAATTATTGCCCAACAATGTGACAAGCTGCAGTCTACGGAGAGTGAATATCGGATTCTGGTTTGTTCCGTATATCATAGTTCCTTCTGTTGCATTAATCAATATGTTTTATTAGCGAGATGAGTATGAAAATAATGAAAAAAGATTGGCTATGATTCGCACGGAGATTGTGAGACTGATCAAAGTACTTAGGGAAACAACCAAAGATCATTTCCCACTACCACAGGTGAAATATCATAAGCGCTGGTCGCCATTAGATGTTCTACAAAGTTACTTCTTTTTTTTAGATTTCTTGCATAATCGAGGAATTAGTTCCTCAAACAGTATTTAATTTGGAAGACGCTCCATCTGAAATCTTCGAAAATGACAGTTTGATACTAGAATCTTTGCAACAGCACCTCAACAGTATTACTCGCCATTATTTACTAACGATCGCGGAACAAAAAGAACTGAAGAGAGATATAGCAGGTACAGAATACGTTTGAACAGTATTTTCAAATTCAAGCATTTTATATCGTCACAGCTCTACAGCACGACAAACGCAAGCAAGATGATTTGATAGAGAATCTCAATAATGGTCTCCTAGTGGCAAAGCGTGCCAGCTTGCTGGATTCTCAAAGGGTCGTCCTTCAAGCCGAACCAAGCCGTGAGGTATGATGAGTCATCGGCTTCAATCGATGACAAACTCTGGTGCAAATAAAATTGTAACATTCCTTTCTCGTGTGTTCCCAACAGTCCACCGAATCTTTCGCCGCGCAGCGGATGCAAATGCAGAACGCATTGCGAGCCGTGGCCGAGGAAATCGCCTATCTGGTATGATCATTTGTTTACCCTTGCTTCTGTTGATAGTTTGAGTAGATGCTCTTAAATAGCGCGTGGGTCTGTTTATCCTAAATATATCATGTACCGTACAAACTATCTGTTGCACGCCGCTCGCATGGTAAATAAACACAACCGATGTCGGATTAAGCCACCGGTTTGACAATGGCTGGTTAAAGCTGATTGATTCTCTCCATAAAGTGCACTCGTTGCCGTAAGGTGGTGTGAAACGACATAGCCAGCGTTCAGTATTTAACCCACATTTGGACTGGCAATGACTATTTATAGCAAACAGAGTTCCATTCCTTTCTGGCTGTTGAAGGAAAAATGTGTAAGTGGAGATGATTTTTCTCCATATAAACAGATAATTGCTGCACGTGTATTTTTAGATTGACAGGCTGGGGCTTCCTGTCAATTGTTGCTGTGCGCTGTTTTCCATTCATTGCCGGATGGCGATGAAAATTGCTCCAAAAACATGATAGGATAAGAATTTCACAGAAAAATGCATAAATGTTGAAGCACCGTAACCTTATTTTGGCATAATATTGCAAATAAACGAATGTGCACAGTTTACAATTTTATTAACATTCTACTCAACAAAGAGTTGTTATTATTGACTTAATTATCTGTGTTCTAGTAACTTTTTGTGTTACTAATGACGCTAGTATTCCAATGTGTTTATGATTGTGTGATAAACACGTTTTAATTTATTATTTTGGAGGGCTAATCTTATAGTTAAGTATTTAAGTCAAACAGTATTAATATTTTATTACTTGATTTATTAGCAAATTCCGTTAAAGTTCAACATTGTTAAGAGGGGCTGTAATTTGTGTTGGCGATTTTAGATATTTATTTACCAATTCAAACAGTTTCATCAATGAAGTCTTCTAATGTTTTAGTAAAAATTAACTTTCAATTCTATAATCTAACCTGTTTACCATCATGACATTTTGATCATACAACCGGCAATTTAAAAACGATTCAACAATTTAGAATAGTCTGCTTTCCATCATAGACCCTCTAAAACTGTTCAGACCAACAGTTTGTAACGTGACAGTATTTCCCATCTCCATTTCGCTACGTGCAACTGCAGACTATTTTTAGAATATTATTCCCAATTCTCACTGCATTTACTGGGATAGAGGTGAGGTACACGGTGAGCCGCATGCCGTCGAATCAAATTAATTTTTCTAAGTTTTATTCTCTTTTTTGTCAGCTGCGACTGCCGTGAACTGTTTGTAAACTTCAACGTTTCCGTCGCCCTCACAACTCACAACCAGCAGACATGGTGAGGCAGAGTCCTCTTGCCAATCCCGGACCGTTACCGTTCAAACTTGATGGCGTCGTGATGATTATTTGAAAATGTCTATCGTCATCTGTAAGAGCCGGTAAAACACCGCACACAGTTAGTGGGTGTTGTAATGTTAATGCATCTGTGCCTGTCTCGGGTCTCTTTTCCGACGAAACGCGGGATGGATGGAGAATGCAGTTTTTCAAAAATAAACAATTTTCAACCTCTGCTCCCGGATGAGAAGGGACGGTGCGAAAGAATTGAGTTTTTTTTATTATTTGCTCGTCGAGATGCTTGGAAACATATCGCAAAAGCATTCACATATTGACATGCCGAGATGATAAACTATTCGAGTGTACTTTATGCACTTAACGAGCGCTAGGTTTTCCTCTTTGGTTGAACCAAAGAGAGCGCAGGAAAATCCGATGGTTTGTGAGTTTTTCACAGTTTCAAAACGGTTGGAGGGATCAGTATTAGTATGCCTCTCGGGCCGGTTGTAGCGCGTGACATGTAGTGAACGGGTCGGTTTCGGGCGTGTTATTTGCTTATACAGACCACATAATTTGAAAGAGCAGCTGCACTTAGATTTATTGAACAGCCACTATAATGGGCATTTTCCAGCTAGGAAACGATTTGCCAGACGATACCTTAAGCTCGTTTTCGGAGCTGGATGCAACGCCTCTGCACTGTCTAATTGAAAACTTGAAGCAGGAAATCGAGGCGAAAGATTCACTGCTTCAAAGAAATGCTGACATTATCGGCCAGCTGGAACAAGCAGTTTCTGCCAAGGAACAAGAACTTTATCGAGTGCGATTACGGCAGGATTCGGTGGAAAGAGAGCGATTGAGTTATAATAAGAGGGTAAGAATGGGATTTATTAGAGCTTATTGAAGCATTCCAGACTGTACCTCTCTTCTTTATTGGGGATTAGATTGAGAATTTGCAACGAGCGTTGCGAGACCATGATGAAACGATTGGAAAGCTTAAACAGCAAAACCATGGCCTCGAGCAGCAGCTGGATGACATGAAGGAAACTGTGAGTATATACTATCTTAAGGCAGTCCACTAAATAATATTTCTGTTTATTTTCTTATTGAAATATTACCACGCAACAGCTGAATTCCTACAAGGAAAACATTCAACGTACCATCGAAGAGAAAGGCCGAGTGGAAGATGAGGTAAGTGCTTCAGTTTACTATTATTTCAATGAGTCATTAGAATTGTATATTGCGTACCGTCTAAATAATGCAATTACAAAGCCTCGTAATAGGATCTATTGAAGATAAACGCATTTGTTTAACGAAATCTCATTTGAATGCCAGAGTTATGCAAACAAAATGTTTTATTTGTTGGTTTTTGGGTCATGAACTGGCAAACTGGCATATATCCACATATCATATAAAAATGTTTTATCCTTTATGTTGGTAAATTAAAATTTCGCTCTACCTACACCTACACTCCTGAAATGTAGATTTTCCAGAGATTGAAATTATATATATAAAAAAAAAGTTCTTACGTGCTCAAAGTGTTTTAGAATAAGTTTTTCGAATCCAGAATTTCAATTCGCTAAATCATAAAACATGTTTTGGAACAACGCGTCTGTTCACCAAGATGGTTTGGCTCAAAACAGTGTTGTTTTCCAACGTCCTGGGCCAGCGTGGGACTCTAAATAGTACTGTCACGATGGTCCTCCGATGAGACTGGGGGTTGGTGCAGGTCTTACAAGCCAACCGTAAAACAATCAGTACAGGAAGCAAATAATGTTGGGGCCGTTTTTTCTACGTTAGCATCACAAACGTGTACAGTCCTCATCTAGGAATTAACGAAGACGTTGAGTACGCCTTTTACGCGCAGCTGGAGCGTGCATACGATATCTGCCCAAAAAATGTTGTCAAAATCGTTATCGAAGATCCCAACGCCTAGGTTAGCCAGGAGGAGGAATTCAGACCGGTTATCGCAACGTTCCGTGCACACCGTTCGAACAAAAATGGCCTTCGACACAATGACTACCACCTCCTACTTCCAGCATACACTCCCATATCGGTACACTTGGAGATCACCACAGATCAACTTTTGATGGACGAAAGGCATTTCTGGTATATTATTAGCGACGTCCAAACCTATCGTGGCACAAACGTCGATTCTGACCACTATCTCCTGATAGTCGAAATGCGCCAATAACTTTCAGTTATCAACAACATCCACTGTCGTCGCCTGCGACAGTATTGTCTAGAGTGGCTTAAACTCCTCGAAGTCGCCACTGAGTACGTGTAAAGCATTGAGGTTGCGTGTCCGGATGAGGGAGAGCTTACCGAAGCCCCTCTGGAGGACTGCTGTAGTACTGTGAAAAGAGCCATTAACAACGCAGTGGAGGGTACTGTTGGATTCGTCGAGATGAGTTGACGTATCAACTGGTTCGACAAGGAGTGTCAAACGATTCTAGATGAGAAGAATGCAACGCGGGCAGTGATGCTACAGCAAAGGTCCCGTCATAACGTGAATCGATACACACAGAAACGAAGACAGCAAACCCACCTTTTCCGTGACAAAAAGCGCCGCCTAGAAGAGCTGGAGTGTGGAGTGTGGAAATGGAGAAGCTGTATCGTTCTCAAGAAATACGTAGATCCATAAGACGAAATGGGTCGGAATCAGGCTTCGGAAAAAGACTGCGGTGTGACACTATACTGACGGTTGTTCTCTCTTTTTACTCTAACACCCTCATGAATTAGCCATTCAGGAGAGCTAACATACAGCTAAAGCTTACACAGGCAACGAAGCTGCCGTGGGTTTGACCAAACGCAGGGAGAATTGTGCACCACAATGAGAGCCGAATTAGTTCAAAACTTGCTGTCGCGGAAAAACTGTCATTTCCAGAAGCCTGGTCGGGAAGAAGATGGAAGAAACTATGACGGATGAATGTGAGGTGATCGACAGGTGGAAGCAGCACTACAATGAACACCTGAATGGCTCAGAGGCAGAGGACCAAGACGGTAGGAGGATCGACTTCGTCAGCACAGCGAATAAGGGAGACATACCGCACATCACGATAAGTGAAGTTATTGATGCTATCAAGCAGGTCAAGAACTACAAATCAGCTGGAGAAGCTGACATCGCAGCGGAGCTTTTCAAGCTGAGGCTGATTGGGTTGGCTTCCTGTCTGCATCAGCTGAAAGTCAGGATCTGGGATACAAAACAGCTACCGGAAGAGTGGAAGGAGGAAGTAATATGCCCAATATACAAAAAGGGCGGCAAGTTGGAATGTGAGAACTACCAACCTATCACGGTTCCCAACACAGCCTACAAAGTGTTCTCCCATATCATCTTTCGCCGTTTCTCGCCGTTAGCAAGAAGGTTTGTAGAAAGATATCAGGCCGATTTCGTAGATGGGCGAATGAAAAAGGACCAAAATCTTCGGCAGATCCTTTAAAAGTGCCTCGAATATAAAGTCCCCACGCACTTTTTTATTTATTTTAATGCCGCTTACGACACGTGTAGAGCTATGGAAAGTCATGACCGGTTCCCTACGAAACTAACAAGACTGATTAGGATCATTATGGATTATGTACAGTGCTGTTTTGGTCTACGTAAGACAATAACTGAAGCAGAGAAATCCGCAGACGTATTGTAGCTGGAAGGCTTGCTCAGTAAAGACTTCACAAGACGTTGAGGTCTGGCAAACTTTGCCCCCGTACCAAGTGCACCATGTACAAGACGTTCATAAGACCGGTAGTCCTCTACGGGTCCATGTCTCGTGACAATGCTCGAGGAGGATTTGCAAGCACTAGCCGTTTTCGAAAGGCGTGTGCTAAAGACCATCTTCAGTGGAGTATGTGAGGATGGCGTATGGAGGCGAAGAATGAACCAAGAAATGACGCAATTCTACGGTATATCCAGAAGGTCACTAAAGCTGGAAGGGTACAATGGGCGGGACATGTAAGAATGCCGGACTACAGTTTCGCAAAAATGATGTTCGTCTCCAATCCGGCCGGCAAAAGCTGTAGAGGTGCGTAACGAGCTAGGTGGTTGGACCAGGTGGAGCAAGATCTCGGAAATGTAGGACACTCAAGAAACTGGCGACAAGCTACTATGGACCAAGTGCTCTGGTGTAACGTTGCGTTTCCTATTCGAGATTTTATGGATTGAACTTTTATCACAAGCATTTTATACTTAGTCATCATGATTATTCAGTTTTATATTTGTTACTAATACTTATTTATGGAGGTAATAGAATTTCGAAAAATGATGAGTTGATTCAAACTTAGATATATAACGGATAATGGTGCAGAACAATAGTATGGAGGATTTCAAGAATGATACAGTTCAGTGTAGTATTCCAATGGACCATAATAAAATGCAATAAAATATAATGTACGATAGATTATGATGGGTTTTCACGGATGATGAATTACTCCGTGTAGTATGACTGAGTTGGATAGTGTACATTAGAGTTTTAGAAAATATGATGAAATGCGATAGGATTTAATATTAATAGTGTGAATGGGTTTTGAAAAACAGTTAAAAAATTATGAAGTATACGCAAGCAAAATAAGCTATGATAAAGTACAGAGCAGTATGATAAACTTGGTTAAAAGAATTTTTGCAGCCAGATAAGGTAAAATTGAGAATGTTTGAGCATTCTGTGCTCCAGTTAGCGTGAAGTAGCAAGATTAGAGATTTCAATTAACCATCATCTCACAGCGTAACATCCGAACTATTGTATTTCTTAAGTATTTCATACGTATATTATGTGTAACAGAGTAAAATATCATTCACGTGAATTTCCAATATACAGGGTGGCAACATAGAAGTGATACACGTATTCGAGTGCCCCTCGTTGTATTTTCTGTCACAGCATGACAAACATCAGAGCATGTTTTGAAAGAGTGACGTTTTTACTGAGATCAGGAGGAAGCTGTCACATCTGAATATAAGCAGATTATTTGTCTACAGGACCATCGAGCGTTTCAAGGATACAGGTATAATTATTTCCAAGAAGAAAACTGGTAAAAAACGGAGTATTCAGTCTGACCAGCGGTCATCAGAGCAGTGAAGGAACGTTTCAGGCGCAATCTAGCCCGTTCGGCAAGAAAAATGGCGTTTGTAATGAACATGAGCCACACTTCCATGTAAAACAGCATTTCTCAACCTGGGGTATGCGTACCTCTGGGGGTACGAGTAAGCTTTCAGGGGGTACGCGAAAAAAAAATCAGTAATGGCGGAAAAAGCAATTTTTTATAATACTTCATTCTTTATTCTTTCTCGCTTTTAAACCTGACTGTAGCTATCCAACAAACCATAGTTAAAGTTGAACTTGAACTAGACTACCACAAAATGATCTACCACTACTCTCTTCCACTCTGCGAGAACAAACCAACCCAGGGGGTACGATTGATTTGGAAAATATCGTGGACAAAAAAAGGTTGAGAACCGCTGATGTAAAATGTTATCATAAAGGACCTTGGATATTCAGCTTTCAAGAAGCAGAAAATTCACGGATTAACTCGTAAAAATATTGCCGACAGGGTTGCTAGATCTCGATTGCTGTTGAAGACGCACGCAGGTCACAACATTATTTTTTCGGACGAAAAGTTGTTTACTCTGGAGGCAACTTTGAACAAGCAAAATGACCGTGTTTTTGGAGCATGTCTTCGTGATATACCAGCCGATAAAAGCACAGTCAAGCGATATCAAAATGAGTTAGCTGTGATGGTTTGGGGAGGTATATCGACCAACAGGAATTACCTTATTCATTAACAGGGGCTTGAAAGTAAATAAGAAGTACTACTTGCAACACGTTTCTAAGGCCATTTGCATCCTTGCGCTAAAATGCTTTTTGGGGAAGACAGTTCTTGCTTTCAACAGGATTCAGCAACAGCACATAAGGCATTGATCGTTCAGAAATGGTGTAGGCAGAATTTGCCTTGTTTCATCAGTTCATCTGAATGGCCTGCGTCGTCACCGGATTTGAACCCGCTAGACCTCAGTATCTGTCCATACATGCTAGGAAAGTTGGACGACGTTAGGCATTCGACACATATAATAAACGTTTGGTGAAGATTTGAGACGAAATGCCAAACGGAGTTGTGCGTGCGGCTGGTAATGGCTTCGAAATGCATCTACGGGCTGTTATCGAACAAAGTTGAGAGATTTTAACTCAACTAAGTACTTTGTAATTTTACTACATGTTATTGAAATCGATTCTGAAGAGAAACAAAAACTGGTTATAAGGAATAATTTTAACTGTGTAAACCTGTCTATTAGGATTTTCCACAAAAAAACCCTAGGGTCAGCAGACAGACGCTAACTGCCAAAAGCTGTTAAATCACAAAGGCGGGATATTATCAATTTTTACCACGTAGTATGAAAATGTTAGTGAGAATTGAAGCTTTCAGACAATTACCCATTCCGTGAATATTACACTGGTTAACACATGTGCATTCCAAAAGCTCAAACTGGAAAAAAAGAAAGGTTATAGTTATTCAACCATTCCTGTGAATTTTGGTGTCCCTAGTCACTAACTTTTTTCAGAAACTCAAATAAGTAAACATAACATTAAAGCGACGAACCCGGCTAGCAAGTACTATGCGAACTCTCACGTTCTGGTAATGGCTAGGGGCATCAAAATCCATAGGAGTGGTTGAATAGCTATAATCTTTCATTTCTTTCCGGTTTGAGCTTTTGGAATCCACTTGTTTTCATTTTGTCGACCAGTGTTATCTACGAAGTTGAATATCTAAAAAAAAAACAAATTATTATTTATAACTCTCTCTTGGTCACAAATCACTTTGACACGTTTGAGATTTTATTGTAGCGTCATATACTTTTAGTTGTGTGAAAATGTCTAATTTTGTGCCAAATAATCATCATTTGCGGGAAGTGTATCACAAAAAAGGGCGGCTGAAGCGCATCGAGAGTTAAAAATAACTTTACGGCACACTGATCTAAGTACAACTGTCCGCGTGAAGGAAAGCTAAAAACCTCCAAAGACACTAAATTAAAGGTATTGCTCGATTAGGATCCATGCCTAACGGCAAAAAGGAAGGGGATTTCTTCATCGCATTGCGACGGGTGTAAGTTTGGGACTGCCCGGCCAAGCTTCGATATCGTTGGTTCGGCCGAATATACACGTTGCGAAGGTTATATTGTATATTTGATGTGACCAGGTTGGTGTTATTTATTAGGAGCTATTGAAATTAAACGAAATCATCACTGGGGAATGCTACCAACTTTAATTGACACGATTAAGTCGAGCACTGCGCGGAAAACGGTCACAATACAAGCAGAGGCACGGCAAAGTGATTCTACTGCATGACAGCGCTCGGCCTTATAATGACAAAGACGTTGAAACTTACATAAAAGCGATCGAATGGGGAGGCCGACTCCCTCGGTATTTTCCTCAGATAGTAAATGAAGGGTTTACTTGCGTTTATTGATTTATTTAGCCGAAACCAAATTTTTGCAAAAAAAATGTTGAAGAAGATGACAAACCATAATTGGATGATATTCAACTTATATGACTTTTTTGAATAACATGAGCACAAATCAAACTCAGAGTTTCGTACTCTTCAAACACTATTTACAACATTTAAATCATGTATTTTGCATCTCTTCCTGTTGTTTTTTCCCTTTTCACTATTCAGTGCAAAAATCAACTGGTGACCATTTCCAACCTACGTACCGCACTTGAGGAAACAAAGCGCAACAGTAGCTCCTCCGTGAGTTTAACTTCTCTAATGGGCAGCAGTTCGGCAGCCGTTCCAAGTCCGAATGTCTATCATTCGCAGCATCACAACTACCACAGCAGTACTAACATTAGCACCAGCAACAACAGTAATAACAGCGGAAGCGGAACTTCCTACTGGAGTGCCTTCTGGCGGGCGATGCATGACTCTTGATTGGTTTTTGTTTCCGAGCAATAATAGCAGCATTTCTTGTTTTGGCTTTGTTTCCGCCCCCCTCTCTTTCTAACATTTTTATTTACATATCTACTTGGCTCTCCGTCCGAGTAACGCTCAAAGTTATAAATGTCCTAGTAGCCAGTAAGGTTATTTATTATTTGCTTATTTATAACATTTATATTGTGAAACATAATGCCTCTTTGAATCTCTGACGAAGTAAACTTGAATAGCACGTGGTTGTTTGTTTTGAATTAACGTTTATAGCTGTCATATTTTGTTAACCAAGTGCCAATACAAAGTATTAAGCGACTAGGTTAAGTAAAGAGTTTGTTTCATATTGATATCAGATATTCAAAATTTAAATAAAAATTTGCAACGCAAATTATCAATGTAAGCGTTTCGAGCAGCGTTTGCTGTAAAACCTTACCTAACCTAACCTAACATAAAAAGATGTTTGGTAAGTTAACGTCTTTTTGTTCAACATATTTATTCGTTTAAAAAATTAAGTGCTATTATATTTTATTTTAGGTTAACCATTTGAAAGAGGTAATTGAAACTTTACAGTCGCAGGTTTCAATGCTCAGCGAGCAGCTGAATCATGCTTTTCGGGAGGTTAGTAAAGTATTCTTTTTATAATGTACGATTTCATACCGCCATATGGCATGTCCCGGCAGAATCTCACCAAGGACACCGAACTCGACCAGTATCGTGACTCGAATCTACAGTTGCGTTGTCAAATATCGGAGCTGACTTGCGATTCAATCGAGCTTAAGGACCTGGTAGCCCTGCTGGGTACAAAACGGGAGGTAAGAAGCCAATCTGAAGTGGTGTTGAATTTATGCTGTAGTCGAATAAATTTGCTTGACACATTGGGCGCTATTTGTCTTCATTGATGGGTTTCAGGCACCGCCCGGAGCGCCGGTATGGAGCGAAAGCTGTTGCTGTGGCACTGTTTGCAGTGCTGAGGTCTTGAATTGAAAACAAAGAAGGTTGAATTGAATTGTCGCTGTATGTTCGTGTTTTCCTGTCATAGTTTCCACTTGATGGAAAGAAAAATAAATTTATTATTTTATTTGCAATGTACTAAACTATTACATCAAGTAGTTGTTATCGATTATACATTAGAACTTTTTTGAGCGTCTGTGTCAGTAATAACTGGTATGACTTCATTGATTTGTATCTGCAGTAAAAATCGTTCGTGGCGTCTAAAGTATAAGATTGAGCAAGTATTAGAATGGAAAATATCCCGCAACGGAGCGCTAGAATGCTTCTTATAACACGCGATATATATTTCGATGGTTACTTACTAGCACCTAGCTATACTATCGAAATGTCAGATAAGTGAATATGATTAGCACATAGCGTGCTTGTGAAATTGGTTCAAAGGAAGCGATTTGTACAATATTGGTCAATGAGTAATTTTACGCCAGTTCACGCAGTCGTTGACAGCACAGGAAAAAGCTTCTCTTAGTTAAAACTTCTCCATTTTAAAAAAAAAAATCAAATGGTGAAAACTATTTTTTCTGTAAAAGTGTAATGAATGGGCGGTACACTGCCGCTCATAGCAAGTCCGTCCCATTTGCGTTTTGGTGCTGACGAGAAAACAGCAATTAAAAATCGTAACGCTTTGGGTGAAATTTTGCACTTGAATGCATTTTCAATCAAGACCATCAACAGAATTTAGTACTGCAATGACAATCTAACACTTTTGCATCATAAAACTTGTATAAACACCGAAACTTTATCAAAATTTGTTTAAAATCATAAGCTGGGATTCATATGCGATTACTTTTACGGTACGTAGCCAGAATGATAGCAAGTCAGTCCCATAGACAGCTACGACCGGTGATGAAAAACAAACTACTGCAAATCGACGGCGGTGCTATAGCTTGCGTTTGGAATGAATCCATCGCAGGTCAATTCATAAATGACCTTCTCTCGTGCTTCATTAAATAAGTTTTTTTGTGAGAAGCATAGCACAATGTACCAACTGCGCCGCTCAAAATAAAATTAGATTTTGTTTTTACATTTGATACTACTCATAAATTCGAAATCAGTTTAGGTGTAGGAACTTGTTCTAAATTTTCCTGAGAGCGGTCACACGTTCGTGACGGCGGACAGCTTCCACGTAGCAGAGGAAGCAAATATGAAAGAACACCTATAGCTTAGGAAAATGTTTGCTCCTTCGAAAAACAGCTAAGTAGCGAACCGAAGTATTTAATAGACTGGCAAATTCTTCAAAACGAAATTCGCGACAATAATTGAACAATTCTTGCCCACGTCTTTACATAAAATACGGATAAAATACGAAAAGTAGTATTTACTAAAGAATGCTTCAACTAATAATACAGTGACACACCTAAAGCGTTCACTGTCAACTAACAACAGCTGGAAGAAGCTACTGGTGGAAACTTTGTCTTGAAGATAACATTGTACTATCAGCTAGAACCACACGATGTAGACCGCGTATAATTCAATCAAACCTCCTATCGAATATCACTTGGTACATCCAATTCTAATCCTGAAGACCATAAGTTGTGGTAAATATCACATTTTTCATAATCATTATTAGCTGAGGGGTTAAATTGCGAAGATTTTTGCAGTGGGACCGACTTGCGATCACTTTTGCTATGGGACAAACCGACTTGCTATTTTTTCATAACTCCTCAGAACGAAGTATTCAAAAATATTTGTTTTATCGAAAGTAGAGATAAAAAGGAATTGATTCCATAAATAAACTCAAAATTGACAAAAATGCAATTGGGACGGACTTGCCATGAGCGGCAGTACATATGATGTTGATAACTATACGTACACGAGTTTACGTGGAATCCCGCCAATGCCCACATTAGGTGGCAATAACAGTAAGAATTATGTTTGATGAATCTTGATTAAGAGGGTGTTGTCTTGGTGGCATCTATGTCTTAGATTTGATTTTATTAATATAACCGATTTCAAAAAAGGTAACTATTTAATGAAATGCCCATTTAAATTTGCTATGCTATCGTTGTATTGTACTCTTGTTCACTTTTGATAATTACAATTGAGATACGAAATCAATCCCATTTACCTGGTTTGGAATTCTAGGTTAGTAGAAATATCGTAAATAAGCATAAAGCAGCAAACAGGGAAAACCATGGGCCCACAAACTACACCCGGTAGTAAAACCCACGCTTGGCAAACGGATTCTTGCCCTTTCCCAACTCGAATTGTGGGCAAAGGTGTTATATGTTGATGGAATGGTGGCTGATAGAATTGCGATACATGACGATTCAAGCAGGGGATGGGGCAAATGTGTGAAACATTTATCTAGTAGTAACTGTTTCCTGGCGCCGTTAGTTAGGCGCGAAAGCCCGAAAGGACGGAGTAAATTTAGTTCCACTTTGACAGTGTAAGAAGAAAGGTTGCGACTAATGTTGTGGTGCACTCAGGATTACGATATTATCGCACCTTAAAGGGCGTTGATGGTTCATTGATTTTATTCATACCCACAAACATTTGTTTTTGTGAGTCTATAGTAACCGACTAGAACAACACAGTAAACCATATTTGCTTAAGATTTATATTTTCTAGTATTATCGTACGTGTAACAAAATTCCTTCAATTTTAAACTGCAACAGGTTTGCCACATACTTGCGTGATCTTCAAAAAGTTTTCGATAAAACATAAAGTTTCCAGCTAATTGATGTACAACTTTTTCGATCATGCAAATTGCACTTTAAATGCAAAACTTCTACTTGAGTTTATGTTACTTTGTTTCGATAAGAGAAATAACTTTTTTTTTGTTCGTGCTTCGCAGCTCGAAGAACAAAAGCAACGTCATGTGCAGCAGATGAAGAACGAGTTAAACAGCCTACAAGCTCAGATGGTGGACGTTCAGAAGGAAATCATTTCCCGACAGCGTGACCGGGATTATTTAAGTTACTTCCGGAAAAAGTGTGCCGAAATGGTGAGTATGGCTAACCACAGGGGTGAGAACGTATCATCATGGATCAATCAACATTTGAGTATCGCTTGCAGGATGCGGAGCATCAGCAGGAACTGCAACGGATGAGGGACGAAATTGAGTCCCTAAGCGTACAATTAGGGAGCTGTAACGAGCAGGTAAAGGTGATTGTGAGAATATGTTTGTACGATTGCTACGACTTTCTTTTGACGCTAGACTATTCAACATGAACAGTGGTTGCAGGAGTCGAACGAACTGCAAAATACGGTCGCGGAATTGGAAACCCACAATGATATCCTCCAGAAGGCTATGCAATCCTACGGGGATTCGATTGAACAGTTGCAGCAGGAGCTCAGCGCTATGAAATTTCAGGTAAATCCTCTTGATTTAAATAAAGGGATTGGGTACTTTTATTTTTTATCTTCCGGGTTGAACTGGGAAAAATAGTGCGAAAATCTTACGAAAGATGTGAGCACTCTAAATTCTTCGTGTAGTGAGAAGGATAGCAAAATCATTAGTTTAAACGCTGAAAAGGAAAAACTGTTAGCTGACCTTAGCTTGCACAAGCGAATGTGTAAGTGTGGATTTAACAACAGTCTAAAAGAGAGAGTAAGTAACAACTGAAAACCTACTGATGAACTGACTCATAATTTGACTTCTACTCTTTTAGTCCAAAACTCCCGTGTCACATTCATTGCAAAAACAGGTAGTGCAAAAAACACTGGAAGCGACCAAGGCGGCTGACGCACTCAAGCAGAAAACTTTTGAATTTAAAAAGTTGGAAACTCAATACGTCGAGGAGAGGGTTCGGCTCACGGAACAATCCACCGAGTTGTTCATACAGGTAAATACGTGATAAGTTGTAGAAGATTAACTTGCTCTATAATAAAACTAGTCTAACATTATTATTTCAGTGTCAGAATAAAAGAAGAATATATCAGATGACACTTTTCGAAGATTTGGTTTATGTTATGTTTATTGAAGGATGAAAAACTGCCAGTTGTTTTACTTCAAACTAATCAATTTATATTCAGATTTCTATTTAGTCCTCCCATGAGCGCTTGTTTATTTTACAAACAACTTAACCTTGATTATCATCCCCCCCCCTCCATTTTCAGATCGGTAAACTGAAGGGCAAAAACTCAAATCTGGAGCAGTGTTTATCGCACAAGGAGGATCTGATAGAACGGTTACAGCAAAACCTGCGAGACGTTAACCAACGTTTGGCTGCCAAATCCGAAACCGCTCATAATATGGAAACGAAAAATGCCAAGTATGACCTTTTTCTGATAAATCTTCAACTCGAATAACTAATTTGTGTACACTCTCTTTCTAGTTTATCTCAGCTGTTAGAAAAGTTTCGCGAAGACTCCACGGTTCGGGAGAAAAAGCTGACGGAAGAACTGAACAGCATCCGGAGAAGCTCACAGGATCACAAAAATCAACTGCAACACTGTGAGAATCAGTTGGTGAACTATCGGAAAGAGCTGGAAACGCTGCGGGAGAAAGCAGATGACTTATTGAAAGAGGTTTGCACTGTTTACTTAATCTAACTAGCTTTTGATGGTCTGTTACTTAAATTGCATTTAGCGAGACACCCTCAGACAGCAGGCTCAGGACTTCGGCGAAAAATTGGAATGCTCTGCAGGAAAAGAAAGTGCCCTCTGTGAAGTGTTGAAAAAACTCGAAGAGGAGGTTTCCTTTAAATCGAAACGTTTAGCGGTTTGCTAAAAATTCTTTTAGAGTAATCCTGTTTTCTCAAACCAACGACAAACTTATTTCTAGGAAGTGGAGGCAGACTATCGTGAAATCTACCAGGCGTATCAACATTTAAAAGGGTTTAATGAGGATCTTGTCAAACAGAGTCAAATTACGCGAATCCAGCAGGACAACTATCGGAAATTGGTGGAGTTTAAGAGGCAGACGCTCAACACGCTTGAGCTGGGACGAAAGTGCGCCGAGGAGTCGCGAAACCGAGAACGGGTTTTCCAGCAGCGAATCGAAGAACAAAAACGGATGATTACGAAACTCAAGGAGGATCGCATTAAGATCATGGGAAAACTGTACGAATACCACAGGGACTCGGTAATACTTACTCGAAAGTTGGAAGATTATCACCATATGTGCAGTGAAAGTCACAGGTGATTCTCGATAGGATGTAATAAAGAGCGCAATTAATGTCGTTGACTTTGATTTGTCATTTGGGTTTTTTTTAGAACAATAAGCACCTCGTTGCACCAACAATTCTATCCGGAAGCTTACAAGTTGGTCAGATCGAATAGTGATCCGGTTTGCAGAGAGGTTCGTATCCTACAGATTGCGTTCGCAATGCAATGATTGCAACTGAGTGCACGTTTCAGAATGACGAACTGTTTCGTAAGATGGAGTTTACGAGCAGTCGAATTCAACGGACCAGACAATTTTGGCAACAGGGGATGCGGGAGATTCTAGCGCCCAAATAGTCCGCTTCAGTGCGATTTCGTTTTGGTAACGTTAGGGACCCAGAATGCATTTTATCTAGAGTAGCTGATTTGTTTAAAATCTTTTGTACTAGTTTATTTTTTAGTATTTCACATGTAAATGGAATTGTTTTCTAAGCTGGTGCGTTGTTGTCTCATCCGAAAATTCGTGTCGTATTCGCGCTGGTTCTACATCACTAACATAAATATATAAAAAATATATTTTATACAAAATTTCCAACCAATTTTCGCATAGTTATTGTTAAACAAATCACAATTTTCAGCATTTTGATGGACGCAAAGCTAATTTTCCAATCCATTTCTGTAAACATGAATGAATTCGTACGTATCACTCTTTGCTCAGCCATTTACAAAATCTACGCCAGATTTTCGTCAGAACAGCTCGAATCCTATCTCGGAGACGTAGAAAATTACCAAGTCGCGTATCACAACAACAGGAGCGCAGAAGATCAGGTTTATATTATTGTCAGGCAAATGTTGGACGAACGATGGCGGAAGGGAATATAACGTATATTATATACGTCATAGAGTATTCCTAGACTTGAGACAGGCATTTGACACCATGAATTTACAGGTGGCGAATTTAGGAGTACCAGTATACCAAATTAATCGCATAGTGGCAGTATGCCTCACAGAACAAACTTACCTGCAGTGGTACGGACAAAGGACGGAAGCCCACAACAAAGTACGAGGGATGCCCGTTATCACCAACGCTCGACCAAGTACTGAAGAAACTGCAATTACGAATTACGGAACTGTTTCTAGGTCAGTCGCGCAGAATAAAACTGCCATGCCTGCGACATCCTGCTGATAGCCACGGATTCAACACAAATCCCAAGGTTGATAAGTCTCATCGGACCCTGCCTGAGCGAGTTCGGTCTCGAGCTCAACGTCACTAAAACAGACGTCCTAATTCGGGATCCATCGACAACCCAACCCAGCAAATATTCAGGAATGCAAAGATTCGGAAACGTAGAGCTGAGAATTATGACAAAGCTACGTTATTTGGGAGCATTCATCTCAAGTAGCCTGAACAGGAGAGAGACAGTCTCAGATAGCTAATTATGAAATGAGGTCTGCGGTAACTTATCTCGCGTGACTTTTTAAAAGGACCTGTGAGAGACTCTCTTTTTTCACTTTTTTTTTGTTCACACAAAGTTCATTTAACATTTTTTTTTCACTTTCTCTTTTATTAATAACTAAGTAACTCTTAAATATTTCATGATACTCTTTGGTGGTTTTTACGGGAGTCACTTCACGGTAAAATCAGAGTGAAGTGAATAAAACCCTATTACGGGACTCACGTAAGTGCGGAAAACGTCGCAAAGTGACATCTGCCGTGAAATTTTGGTTATTATGATTGTCATATCACTGAAGTGAAAACAGAAAAAAGCGACATTTCGCGTGGAATTATTTCATGACCATTTTGAACGGTGAAATGATTTCACGAAGATGGGATAAGCCTTGAAAATTGATTGATTTGTGATTTAATTATAAATATTGGATTTCTTTTTCAGTAACGAAATGAATCAGAATTCGATCCGTGTCTGAAAGTGGTCAAGGTTCCAAGTTTTTGACCGACGAAAAAAATGCACTGTAGTTAATGAATTGTAGAAACAAAAAAAAAAAAAATCGATGCCAAATGTCTTAGAAATGCAGAAAACGTCAAGATCTTTTGTTTTCTAAAAAAGAAGGAAAAATTGACTTTCTGGAACTTAGAAATTTTTGAACCGGGAAACATTCTTATTTCACATTTCTCGACCATAGTGTGGCGTACTTCTGTGTATTCTCTCTAAAGTGAATCACCATTCTTGTTTCGTTTGGCTGTGGTGTAAGCAGCAAGTGTGTTAGTTTCTCTGCGAGCAACTGTGACACAGCACGAAACTGAAAGAAAAGTGTAGTGCAAAAAAATGCTACACGCAGCTCTCATGCTGGACAAGAAGTAAACGGAGAATATTAACTCTGCTTTTCTTACATATTGAAAAGAATACCAAGCATGGTTGGAAGAAATAATCCTTGCATCGCGATGGTTTGTAGGACAAAATAATTCTTACGATTTTTTGATAATGAGCCAGAGACTTCGAAAGCATATATTGTTAACGGAGTCACATGATTCTGGAAGGTATGATCTGTTTGTTTTTTCGTTTGCTCCTTGTTACCAAATGTTTGCTCTTTCGGGCTTTCAGAATCCGTTTAAATGAACGTTGCCATGATAATTGATATGAGGGGTCAAAAAAAAAAAAAACAGTAATCAGATATTGGCTATTTTGATTACCTTCCTGCTGTTTTGTCTCCATTTGAGTATATCACTTCAATTTTGACCAAAGTTAAATAGTGTTAAATTGTGTGTATAATGGTTCCTATTGGACTGGCTCTACTCCATTGAGTACAATTATAAATTGAGCAGAATTTACATTACGCACTCGATGCTACATCAGAAAAAGCACAGAGTTTAACGTTAACATAGTTACCACTATCTGTCGAAAAGTGGGGTAATGGTCTATTAACAAAGGAATCCCCAGATGCTGACGAAGCCTCATTGGTTCATCATTGGACTTCCGGCAGCTGTTGGGGCTACTGTTCTTTACTGCCCAGTATAAGTTCGATGTTTCGGAGGTAGTGAGGAAGCAGAAACTTTCAGAGTTTGCCTAGAAATACCTGATTTGGCCAGCGATCTTTCTATGTGGCAAAAGGAGTACGCCGTTCGTGAAAATAAGGAGATATACCTCAAAAAGTGTCTACAGAAGTGTCTGTTTCCTCTGTTGAAGCAACACGAGGGACCTACCTTCTGGCCGGATCTAGCTTCGTGGCACTATTCAAATTATGTCCTGGAGTGGTACGAAGCCAACGGGGTCACTTTCGTACACTAGGACATGAAACCCTACCCCCGCTCTTAACGCCCCGGACCTATGGCCTATCGAAAAATACTGGGCTATTGTGAAGCAGGCATTATAAAATAACATCCCTAGGAGAAGAAAGAAAAAGTAGGTTCCGTGCAAAAAAAGCTGCAGCCAGATGTTTTACAAAACCTAATAAATGGAGTTAAGAGTAAGATGCGAGCGTACAGTTAGGGGATTGAAGTTGAATGAAATAAATAGGATAATCGCTTCATTATTCATCTCAACAGCTAGATGCACCTATATTCATCTTATTTCTCTCATTTGTCCAATTTACCGTCAAATTTCTACACCTTTTTAAAGTAAATCTATTTGCGATGTTTTACGATGATAATATGGTAAAATTTGACGATAAATTGATCAAAAAGGCGTGATGAGATAAATATAGGTACTAGGGTGGGGAAAAGTGATCGATTTTCCAGAACCAAGTTTTTTTGGTTCCTTTGGGACCCAAACAACCCTAAACTTACCTGAAGTCGATTGGTTTTGTCTCCGCTTAGCGCATTGCATTTCAAATTTGTATGAAAATTCATATGGGAAAACCTATCATTTTGCATTTACCTTTCAAGAGGGCTCAATAATGCACTACGTTATGTTAATTTAGATGCCTAACAACTTCGCCGAATGCACTGAAGATCTAGAATGCCCCCAAGAAGAGCTATAGCTGTTCAAAGTTGAGTATGTCGATTTAAACGCAAAAAATCTTATTTTCTGCCAACATTACCAATGTACCGGCGTCATTAGTATTCCCATCAGAAGTAACCTGCCGTAACGAGTTTATACACTCAACTGGACCAAGCAAACAAATTTAGGTCAATATTCTAGACGTAGGTAGAATCTACAACGTGTTTCAGATGTTACTTCTGATGGAAACCTGACTAACGCTAGTACACTGGCAGTGTTGGTAGAAAAAATGATTTGCAACATAAATTTCGACATACTCAACTTTAAACGGCTCTAGTATTTTTTTTTGGCACACCCTAGTGATTTAGTGTCTTCGGCCAAGTTGTTAGGCATCGAAAAACCTACCATTTGAAGTCATGAAACCTATGGTTTTGAGCCATTTTGAGCTCTTTAGAATGGAAAATGCAGAAAAGTTGGTTTTTCTATACAAATCTCCATATAAATTTAAAATGCAATGCGCCAAGCGGAGACAAAACCAATCGACTTTCAATAAATTCAGGATTGTTTGGGGCCCCAAATAGAACAAAAAAAAAACTTGGTTCTGGCTTTCTGCTATCAAGTTTCGTTTTTTCCATATAACGATTCCCCACCCTAATAGGTACTGAGATGAATATAGGAGCGATTACCCTATGTGAAAAGTACTAATGGGTTGTATTTTATTGTTTGAAAGTGTGAATAGGATCGGTCAACTAGGTAATTTTTCTACTGTGTGTTTTTCCGTGGTACAATTTGATGTGGGACACATATTCAATTCAACCATTCCTGTGAATTTTGGTGTCCCTAGTCATTAGCAAAACGCGTCAACTTACGTGGGAGTGTCGTAAAAAAATTGCTTGCCGGGTTCGTCGATTTAACGTTATGTTTACGTGAAAACTCATTAAAGTCTCAGTAAAAGGGGAAATGGCTAGGGACTCCGAAATTAACGGGAATGGTTGAATAGCTATAATCTTTCATTTTTCCTGTTTGAGCTTTTGGAGTGCAACACCAGTGTTATCAGATTTCCCGCGTGCGCTATTATAATTGTGCCTAGTATGATTATTTCAATTCTGTCCAAGCATCCAAAACATTCGAAATCTTTTTATGTTTTTTTATTCTTTGTACCCGTGTTAAAACAAAAATACATATTTAAAAAAAAACAAAACAAAGCATAAAAGATAAAAGTTCAATCAATGACGCAGCCAGTGCTCGATTCTGAACTTTCGGGAATTTGTAATGCTCCACCGCCTCCCTCTACCCCCCACGCACCCCAACAACTTCAAGTTTCTTTCAACCGGTACCCAAATCATCTCGGTTGCGCAAGTGAGAGAGCAACAGTAAGCACCGGCTAGTTAGAACGAATGAGATGGCACCAAAACAATGCTGCTCGAAAAAAAACTACCATACAACCGGACTGGTTCGACTTCGAGCGAGCGAGTTAAACGCAAAAGCTTGACTCTTTTGGGTGGCTTCGCGAGAGCACTCCAACCGCATCGCCCAAACAGATGATCGCTCTCCTGACGCATAAGCTTTCGAGTAGATGCGTCCTCGGTTAGTATACGGTTGGCGTTCGCTCGCTGCACAGTACAGTCGGTAATAAGTTATTGTTTCTATGCGTCCGGTGGTTTTTCACGCGTATCGCGTAAAACTCGACTAATCATAGTTGCGCGCTTAATAAAGCAGTTCGGAGTTTGGTCTATCTTGAACGGTAATTGCAGGTGAATGATTTCCAGTTCCGTGTAATACCCTTGGATACCTACGGCGTGGGCATTTGCTCGCATCAAATTGGCTGTTGATAAATTGTGCAGCATTCTAATACTGTGTGGATACATACCTACGTATAGTTGCTTCCAGCAGAAATCAATATCGGATGGTGTACAGATTGTGTGGTGCGAAAAAAATAAACAAGTGCCCAAGAAAGGTGCTACTCTACCCGATTCAGTTTGGTAGCTTTGTTATCATCATTCTAAAATTGGAAACACAACGAAGGGTGCCCCAACGAGGATCGTGGCCGAGAGTGACAGTTTGAGGGTCGTCATATCTCTCATGTGATAAATCTGGCAGCGAGACCGAAGTGAAGAGAGCAGTGTTGTGTATTGATAATATTGAATTGTTATCTGCTCCAGTGTGTTGAAATTAGTTTTTTCTTCCTTGCTCCACACAATTGGTTGTTTATATCTGGCGAAACTGATATTAGTCAGCATTTGCCCGGTTTTAGGGCTTTCGAGAAGTTTCCATTTTTATTCCGGAAACCAACACGCGCAGGATTGGAAGATATTATTTTAGAAACGAATTTCTCAGTTGTGAAATCGGTGCCTATATTAAAATGGAAAATCCGCAGAAGGAATCTGTGATCGAAGTAGTGTGAGTGATTCCTCGTAGTGCTATTTGTGTGGAGAATTGATTGGTTAGAAGAGGAAAGCAACTCGCTCAGCATTCCAATACCACGTGAATAAGTATGTTGTTTTCGGGTTCTAAGTAGCCCGGCAGATTGGGGGAACGAACTGTCACAAAACTGACAGATGAAAGTGAGTTGATTTTGTTGATAACGACGACAGTTTCTCTACTCCTGGACGATGCTGAAAATGTACGCGTTATCGTCGATGTGATACTGGCTTTTCGTGATAAGAATAGTGTAGTGTTTATTGTTGATAGCAACTGCAAGTGGATTCAGACGAAGAGAAGAGATTCTTTGTGAGTGAGCGGATCGTGATTCATCTCAAGCTATTGTCACTTTTGCCGGTGCGAGTTTAGACAAATCAATCGTTAAAAAGCTGTTATTGGTGCCTGTGGCTACAATGAGTGCCAGATTTTTTTACAAAGTGCATGATTATCTGTACAGCTTAGGCCGCAGAGAAGATCTTTAGGGTAAAATTCGGGACGTGACGAGTGAAGCCCTGGCATAGGTACTGGGTTAGCGTCAATCAGATTTGCGTCAACGGGCGACAATGGCAGAAGAATCGACTGGATCAATTCCGGCCTGTCCGCCGTTGCCGAAAAATCTGGTAGTTGCCGCAAGCCGTAAGCCTCCACCGGTTCCTCGTGCCGTAAAAATGGACCGAGCGGCGAGAGATCCTCCGACAGCCGTCAGTGGCAACAGTGGCAGTCACAGTCTGGTCGTTGTACAGTACAAGACCAGCGGCACACTGGCGGATTCCGACTCCGAGCTGCTGTCGGTTTCGCTGGAGGACATACTGAAGACGTTTAACGCACCAATTTCCGAAGATCAAGCCTGGGCGTTGATCTATCAAAGTGCGCGTATGTTCAAGGCCAAACTAATGGAGCCCGGCTTCCGGTTGCGAGATTTGCGACTGCCACTCGAGACGAGACACCTGAATGTGCAAAAAGATGGAAGCTGTTTTGTAGCCATCGGAGACAAAGGTAAGCTTTGGTCGAATTTTAACGACTAGATTTCTCGACTAGAAAATACAAAATTATAAAATATACGGTCTCCGATAGAACTGACTGCTAAGGGCAGTTTGGGGAATTGGAAGAAAAGTGCAATTCACTAGTTTCATATACTATCGTGTGACAATGTTTGATTACAGTTTAAAAATAACATTCGAAATTTTCAACTATAAAATTGTGGAATGCGGCTTGAGAGCAGATCGATCTTTCATATCCACACAATATGTGCCCATTATGTTTATGTTATATGAGTAATATAAGTTCGAAAGTCATTTTCAAGGTAAAAACTGATTTCTCTTGGCGGAAAGAGGGTTAAGGCACTTTTTACCTAAAATCGTCCTAATGAATTTTAATAACATTATAAGTTCTGGTTGATAACATTTTTTCTCAATGCTCTGACAATATTTTCTCATTTTGACTGTTAATGCTCTGATGAATTTGAAAAACCTGTAATGCTCTGCACTTTCCTGTTGATGCCTCGTAAGCATCTAGATGGTTATTTGTTAGTTATCTTATTTTAGACATTGTTTATTATTCGTAGCGCTTGATTTATACTTGACTCTAATTTTTCGGTCTGTGATCGTATTGGTTTTTAAAAATTATCATTAGGTAATTTTGATTTAATATGATGGTGTTATTTGGGATTTTTTTTTTCAAAATTTGGTTTATTCAAAAAATCAAATCAAACTATCAGAAAAAAACTATTAGGACGTAAATGCATGGCACGTGATCAATGAATTATACGCGTAAGATAAAAAAAATTTATTAAATTAAATCAGAATAAAATCTACCCGGAAAAGTCTAAAAAATTGATTTTTGAAAACAACTTTTCTTGCATGACAAGTAGATTGTCTGCTAATCCTGTTTTTAGCACACCAATTCCAATTACAGTTCATACTCACGATATCTTCCGATCCCCTAAGGTTTGTGGTACCAGCCACAAGTCGGAACCACTCTCCTTTTGTAGTAGATTTCCATTACAACCTCTTCATTGGCTACACTGTGTGAACCATTTGTGGGTCGCCATCTAGTAGTAAGAGTGACATAATCCGCAATGGATGCAATGATGCTTTCGGCACCAGCAGAAGCTCGGCAGTGCGATGCAGACCAGTCAATTGCATTGCAACAACTCGGGTAGTTCGAAGTACGTGGTAACGAAAGGAGATAGAGCGAGAGAGTCAAAGAGCAGTAAAAAAAAAACAACAATAATGACACGCTTATTTGAAGCTCCAAAAATTTTAAATTACACACACTTTCCATCGAACTAAACCACCAGCGCAATGAAATTGGCCTGACCGGTGCAGCGCAATGGCATGTTCGGTGAGGTCCAGTTCAGACGATCCACCTATAGGCGTACGTAGGAAGTTGGAACAATTGGTGCCCTGCGTTCCGTCTCCAGACGCGCTCTATCTCGGTACGGCCCATTACACGCACCGTGAAAGATGTTATAACCGACTATCAAATTGTTTCTCAAATTTGGTCTCATACTGGGGAATGAAGCCGAAAGAAAGCATCAGCTGGGGATTTATGTCTTCATTTGTTCATTGTATGATTCGGTGTCTGGCTGTTGGATTCGGCGTTTAATTCGATTATAAGAGTACTGCGGAGGACGATTTCTGGGGAAAGATTTGGATCTGAACGGAAGTGTCGCATTATATTGCTTGGAAGGTTGGGTCCAGCGCAATTCGTGGGCCCAGAATATTGACTTGAACTAAATTTTAGAACTTTCGAGTGAAATGTGAGTCAGTTTCACCTGGGGATGTACTCCGATGAAGATGCAAGATCATTTTCCTTCAGTTGCTTTACAGACGCCCACTTTTTTACATTTTGCTCCATCCTTTCTATACAAATGGTTACCATGTAAGCAGCTTGAAACAACCGATCTGACGAACGTCGGATTATTGTGTGAACCAAGTGAGAAATTGAGGTAACGATTAATCGACTGCTTCCTTAGTTCCAGTCAATTTGAATTTCCTCTGATGAGCCGATGTTACGCGTCTCCTGTGGCTGTGCTATTATCAGCCGACCCACTCATTCGTACCTCATCGAAGGCAGTCATTACACTACCACTCCTAGACGCTCACTGCCGTGGTAGAGCGGATGGTGGATTCGAGGCAGAATTACAGATCCGTTGAGGAGTGTTTTGATGACTGTTTGTTTTTATCACGCTTTTCGGTGCACGGTTTCGGACCTTGAGCTCTACAAAATTTCGATAGTAGTACATCGGCCTACCGGTTTGCGATTCGACTGTTCTCTCGACAGTAGCACATCCCTTCATTTGGGAAGGCATAGGTAGATAGTTTAATTACTTCCTTCAATTACCCTTGTTCCTAATTTGAGTTTTGTGCACGATCCTCTTCCATTGTTTTCAGTTAGATGATGATTGTTCACCATTAATAATAACTTTTTTGCATGGCTTTATTCGCAGTGGAGCGATATTAAAAAACGCTTTTGACTTGTTTGTTGAAAAGAGATAATGAGAGTATTTTTTCAAATATTTTTCTTCTAATAACTTGGAGAATCAATTAACATAGGCAATAATAAGTTTGTCAGGTTGTAGGTTATATTTATATTTTAAGGACAATTTTTTTTAGCTTTGCGCAGTGGCGATATCGTAACCAATGAGGTACAACCGAGGTACAACCGAGGTGCGATTATTGCTAGTTGAAAACTAAGGACAATTTTTTAGAAAAGAAATTCTGGATGGTTTCGATCAATATTGCTGGAAACTTAAAAATGAAAATTCTTAAAGCAGGGGAATTCTAAATCGAGCCTAAGGGATTATTGAAAAAAAAGTAACAGAAGGCTTGTGAGCAAAGCCACCATCGCAAGGTCGACGTAGAACTATGGCCGGAACCGGGATGATATTAATAGGCCGTAAATCGATCCCAGTTACCATTTTGATTTTTTAGAGCCTCTGCATTATTTCCAGAGATGTACACTAATAAATAGTGCTGGATGAAAAATATTAAAATTACAAAGATAGTGTACTGTAATCTTAGCGTATATCATTTAAAGAATTCGCTATCACTCCCAAATGCAACAATACAAGTCTTGCAACGAACAGCTCTATCAAGTTCTACCAGAGATGCCAGCTTTTTTGGGAAAATGTCTGCGACTGCTCGAAATACCGGAAAATTTTGCTTGAGATCTGAAAACAATTTATCCATGACTGGAAAAAATGCGCTCACACTGGCAAAACTTCAAACAAAAATCTGCTCACGAACTCTAAAAATCTGCGCTTTGCTCACAACCAGTGGCGTAGCGTGACCGGACGACACCCGGGGCAAAAGATTTGGGAGCTCCACTTTCCCCCTGGAATCATTTTGTTACGCAAAATTGTGAGAGTTAGCTCGTTCGTTCTAATTTCACTAAATCTACCCATTTTTGAAAAATTGGTTGGGATTATACTCTTAAAAGCAAATTTATATAATTTTCGAGGGTTTCATCGTGACCTCTACCTAATTGAGAGTTAATCTCACGGATATCACCCTCCCACCTCTAAAAGGTCCGCCCCGCCGCCCCCACCACCCTACGCCAGTGCTCACAACCCTACTGTTATTCGATGTTCATATCGTCGCGTCGGTTTCGTGCAACACTGGCACAACTCAAAAAACATAGTTTCGAAAAAAACGCGTTTGAAAATTTACGTCGAAAATTTATTTTCAATTTTCAAGAAAACTTTAAAGTTTAAGATTCCCAATCCTTATCTAACACTTTTATTTTTTAAGAACACGTTGTATAAGTTAAAATTTTATTTTTACTAACTTTATAGAGAAATTTCGTTTTGTGAAGCAAAGGCACTTCTGCTCATAACTCTGGATTTTTTTAGGAATTTTTAAACAGGGTTTCGTGGGAAAAAACTTCACAATATTTTGCATCGTTTGCCATAAAAAACTCAAAAATGCAAAATTTTGAGTTGTGCCATTGTTGCACGAAACCGACGATATACAGGGTGTTAGGTAACTCACTTAAAATCCTTTAAGGGGGTGGAAAAAAAATCCTTTTACGCATATGGTCAAAATTTAACTACTGCAGAGTTATTCACTTTTTCAGCTTTCGGCTATGTTTGCCTTTAATGTGGTCTAGCACAACAAGTGTGATAGCTAGCTCAATTCTGTTGGTTTCGTTGGAAAACTGAAAAAAATTCGTAATCAATAGTGTCTTAAAAACGTCCAACTAGAGGAATTAAGAAGCACTTAGAAAGGAACAAATGTGAAAACAAATGTTTTTTGAGAACTAAACTGCAATTTTCTGTCTGAAATGTATGATAAACATGGATTTTGTAATTAACTAAATTAAACATTGAAGTCTACTCTTCAAGTTGTTCTTTGACATCAAGCATCTAATTCTATCAGTTTA
This sequence comes from Wyeomyia smithii, assembly GCF_029784165.1. Lineage (NCBI taxonomy): Eukaryota > Metazoa > Arthropoda > Insecta > Diptera > Culicidae > Wyeomyia > Wyeomyia smithii. The sequence goes on from NC_073696.1 coordinate 64,178,219, forward strand.
GCCGCTATTTCACTTTAAAAGCAATAAGCTGCGCCGTCATTCAGTGTTGTTAGGATCACAATTTTCTGCTCCACTCTTTTACGTAGACGCGTCATTGAATGAAAACACAGAATGATGTGCAGCAATTTCCTGCTAATACGAATTCAAGTTCATTTTTTTCTTGGTTCGCTCCTTCATGGATCTATCCGGAAAAAATCTAGTATTGAAAAAACTTCCACCAGAATCCAGAAAATCGTTCCATGATATCTCCAAAGGTGATGCTCAAACCTCAAACGGATTTGGAACTCCTTGACATTTGTTGTCGGATGAACCAACTGCAGTCCCGGCTTCAGTTTCTTCATCCGAATCCTCACCAAATGAGCTTTCATCGGTTCCGTACATCAAGAGATTTCCTAACGCCGACATTTTAAAATTTTTTTTCTTGGATAAACACTTCCGAACTGCGAAGGATTGACGGCCACACACGTCAACACGCACTATAGCATTAACATGGCAATGTGACTGGCTCGCGGTGACTTTACTCTTCGGTGTAGAATGTAACGGCAAGTCAGTCATACTCAAGGTTTTTATCATGGAATCAATGATTTCAGTAGTTTCAACAACGTAATTCGTGCAGGCTAGTATGCAAACTATATTTCTGCATGAATATTGTCAAAATAATTAATCTTAAATAAGTGATAACTGAGCGTGTTTAGACGGAAGGGTTTGGCACTATTACACTGGTTTCAAAAAAAAGCTTGGAAAAAATACTTTCAAATGCATCTAGTCCGATCCTGCGCAGAGTACCCCTTTTTCGATAAGAAACAACAAGTGTTTGGCATATTTCGGATTTCAGAAATGTAAATTTGAATTGCACACTGCAAATCGTTCACAGAATAACAAATGACTCCTGTTGGTTTGGAAATAACAACTTTTTCATACAAGTTTCGATATAATTCATCGCACTTTGACGTTAGAAACTGCAACTTAAAAACTCTCTTTGAAGATACTAAACCTTTATTGAAAATGAACAAGAAAATGAAGATGAAGGTGTAAGTGAAGAAAAAAAGAGAAGAGGCGTCAAACATACGCATTTTCATGCTTGAATAACATCAAATTCGTGCTCAGCGTCCCAAAATTATATAAAAACCATGTATTTTCCTCGATTTGCTTGGCCAGGATTTGTATGGAGTCGCCCTACTGTGCACTGTTTCTCTAATGCCGTTTTGTAACATAATAGTAATTGCTTTAGGTTACTCCCTGTCTCTCAACTTACCTCTCTCTTCAATACTCTCAAAATTCAAATATTTTTCATCAACCCCCCCCCCCCTCTCTTGACGGATATTCCGTCCAGTACTTTTATTTTTCAATCGTTCTATCATCTGACAACGGGAATGGTGCTTGAAACCAACCTGTAAGATAATACTTTTATGAACCGGGACGTAAATTATAAATAGGCTCTAGAGGAAAAACAACAAAGATGTTATGTTAATGTCCCAAAACCAACTGGATTTAGAATACTTTTTCAATAAAAACACGAGCATATTCTTTTGACCACCATTTTTGTAAAAGTGCTGTGTTTTATATATAACATATAAAAATGCCAATATCTCATAAATCTTACTTTTCAGTGAAAATTTCAGTTCTCGACTGAATTTTTTTTTGTATGTGACCGCTTTGAGGCACGTGTTCCCGATGTCCGATCGAGCTGAAATTTGGCATGGGGACTCCATTCGAGAATACGAAACTTTCGAGCCCTACTGTGAAATGAAATTCGAAAGTTGTTTTTTTATATATATGCCATTGGTCCCAAGCACTAAAATTTTCTAAAACCCAGAAAGTTAATTTTGAGAAAAAATACTACAAGGTTTACTGCCACACGGTTGTATGAAATGGTGACGTGGGACTAAACACCGTAATTAGAAGGATTTTTTTTACAACGAAGTTAAAGTTCAAAAAGATTACCTTATGTTCTTTTGCTCGTTTTTTTTCTTTGCCAACAATTACATTCACTGTATTACGAGGACAGCTTATATACGTATATTATTTGTCAAGTTATAAATGAAAAAATATCATCTAACAATGTTTAAAAAATAACTTAATTTTAAAAAAGATTTTGATTAAATCTTAGTCAATGGACAAAAAATTCACAAGCATTCGCCGGCTCCTACCCTTCCATAAATTTGTATATTCAGAAATTTTTTCTTACGATATTATGCAGGCACCAATATTTAGTGGACATCGAAACTGAAATGAAATAAAAATAACTTATAACTTAAGGCCGTTGCAAAAATGTACAATTCTTGTTAGGTAATCTATGGTAATCATAGTCATTAAATAAACTAGATTTAATCACCATCAGCAATTAGATTTAATCACCATCAGCACTGCCGGTAACCGTAAGTCAGTCCCATCTGTAAAAATGTTAAATTGAGAAAACAGCTTCGAAAGATATTTCATTCACGCTCAGTTATAACTTATTTTAAATGAATTATTTTGACAACATTCATGCTAAAATATAGTTTGCATACTAGCCTGCACTAATTACGTTGTAAAAACCACTGAAATCATTGATTTTATGATAAAAACCTTGAGTGTGACTGACCTGCCGTTACATTCTACACCGAAGAGAAAAGTAACCGCAAGTCAGTCACATTGCCATGTTGAAACTATATTGCGTGTTGACGAATTGTTATTCGTTGCCGTGGAAAACTGTCAATCCTTCGCTGTTAGGAAGTGTATGTCCATGAGAACCATTTAAAACATATCAACGTTGGAAAATCTCTTGATGTACGGAACCGATGAAGCTTATCCGCTGAGGAGTCGGATAAAGAAACTGAAGCCTGGTTTGCAGTTGGTTCATCCGACAACAAATGTCAATATAATACAAATCCATATGAGGTTCGAGCATCACCTTTGGAGTTTTCTTGGAACGATTCCCTGGATTCTGATGGAAGTTTTTTCGATACTCAAGATTTCCCGGATAGATCCACGAAGAAGTGAACCAAGAAAAAAAAATTGATTTGAATTCGTATTAGCAGAAAATTCATCACCAATTCAAACTAAAAAATAATCCCAATTGATAATTGTTACTAGATAACTTATTTTCATTTAAACGGTCATATCGAACTTCTCTTCTTCACTCCCCATCCATTTTACTGTTGTATTATGCATGTTTTTTTGTAAAACGGGACTGACTTTTGGTTATTTTTCTTCTGGGACTGACTTGCGGTTACTTTGCATAATGGGACATTTCGACTTGGTATTGATTTCCAATTTTGTTGAACAAACCACTATATTTTATCGGTACATCTGAAAATATACTTAAAGCTAGGCCAAAATCCGATGCTAACTCAAAATTGACAAAATTACAGATGGGACTGACTTGCGGTTACCGGCAGAGCAGCAGTAATGCAGTTTTTCCTCGATTGTACACGTATAGAAATGTACTAATAGAAGTGTATCGCTGCAATACGAATAAAAGTGTACCGCTGAAATGTACGAATAGAAGTGTACCGCAGCAATCATAGACGATGAGAAACCTGCGGCTCTCTGCTACATATACCAGCATATGTTCTTTCAAGACTTCAGTTTTAGTTACGTTCTAACAGCAGATTTTGACATTGTGCTAGAAAAAGGGTAGTTTCAAACTTTTCGAAAAACCTTTACCTTCAAGACATTAAATAAGTCTAAGTTCATAGAAGCAAACATAAATTGACCTATTGGGACGGGGAAACTCTGTCAATTTTTCTTGTGATATTGATAAAGAGAATATCAGAGGGAATGGTTGGTGTCTATTCATGTTGTTGGAATGCTCGCATGTGATTGGTTCTGGTTCGTATAAATTTGTCCTTGAAACTTTTTATCAATTTTCAGCGCTGATCAATGAAATAAAAGTTATAACTAGCGTTTCACAAAAATGTACAACATTTTATCTATCCAACAACATATTGGTTATTGTTATCCTTCATGTAGTTATGCTGTTATCATCGTTTGAAATCTGATGCAACATATGCCAGTTTCATTTTCTTTTTTGCAGAATGCCACCCAGTATAGGAAACAAAGACGTAGTCCCACGTTAACATTTTTTCGAGTTAACACCAAATCTCGACGTTTCATGCATTTATAAGACAAATGGCATCCAAAAAAAATTCTTTTTTAATATCGATAATTTTATGTGCTTTTCCATCGATATTTTTCGTGAAACTTTGACCGCTTTAAGGCACGTATTCCCAATGTCCGATCGAGCTGAAATTTTGCATGGGGACTTTTTTTCGAGAAGACCAAATTTTTGAGCCCTACCGCTAAACGATATTCGAAGGTCAAATCTCATTGGCACTCTAGGGTTTATGTATATTCGGAACGAGCTGTTGGAGTACTGTCGGCTTTTAATTCGCACATAAAAATACGATATTACTGACTGAAAAGAATGAGAGAGCATTTATTTCCAAAGTCTATAAGGTCTCCAATCTTATAATTTGTTTAGTTGCTCTGCTGCTGTTACTACCACGACCCGCTACGCTACTACTTAGACAGGACCGTCCGTCCGTCCCATCATCTACTAATAAAATGTGATTAGTTTGACCAGTGGCACTCTTTTATAGCTATAGAGTGTTTTATAATAGTCAAAGTTTATAGTAGTCTGTCATGTTTCACATTCTCTCATCTTAACTAGATGAAAGATTCAATAAATCGCATATCATATTTGTAACCAGCGGTAAAGGACCGATGCGATGGTGCTCTCACACATGCAACAATAAACCTGTATCGTGTTGCAGCTTGAAACGACGAGCGATTTCTTTTTCTCACTGTTGCGTGTTGCATATTGCAATTGTGCGGCTGGGGGACCACAAAATTCAGTTCATTCTGTTTGATGAATCGAGCTCGAGTTGTGCGAAAATGTCTGATTTTGTGCTAAACCATCGTCATTTGCGGGAAGTGCCGTACTGCATCGAATTTCGAACACCTAAGCTGATGATGTAACTTCTTGCACTAAATAATCAACAACAAAATGAATATTCTCGTCGATCTTGAAGTTTTTACCTGTTGGTTATTTTATTTTTGTTGTAATCAAGTGCTATTTCAATAGATTCAAACATGTTTTGTTTATGAAATTACGAGAATGCAGAACTCGGCTTTGATTGAAATTCCGAACACTTCAATGTAATAACTTAGAGAAAGATAGGCAACCGTCTCAACACGCACGTTGAGCGTCATAACTACTCGGTCGTGGTTCGGCCGAATATACACGCTGCGAAGGTTATGCTGTGTATTTGGTGGGACTAGGTCGGTGTTATTTATTATGAGCTGTTGAAACCGAAAAAACCATCTTTGGAGAACGGTTTCGACTTCAATTTTGCTATTAAGCCGAGCACTGTCCTAAAAATGGCCGCAATACGAGTAGAAGAAAGAGTGATTCTTCTGCATGACAACGCTCGGCCACATACTGCCGAAGTCGCTCAAAACTAACATGGAAATGCTCAAATAGAATCTTACTACATCCGCCATATTTCCCAGATGTTGCACCGTCCGATTACTGCGTGATCAGCAGCTCTACTCCTATTAGACATCGAAAAATGGGTTGGCAATTGAGCTCTGCCAGAAAGATGGGACAAAGATGTAGCTAACGATCTAGCAGTTTTGGAAAGGGGAAAAATAGAGCTTTCAAAATTTATACAGGTATGTACTAATTCATTCAAAACATGTTGAGTTATTTGAGTTTAAATCTGATTGTTTACACTTTTTTATGAAATTCTCAACTTAGCTTGAAATTCGCCAATTGTTTTTCTAGGAAAAGCAATACAAATACACTGGCACTTTAAAAGTATATTCAACCCATTCCCGGCGGGTGAGGCCTCATGGCATCACCTGACATTTAAACTTTGATTGTGTCTTAACAATTATACTTGCATTATCGAACAACGCCTATTCAATAGGTAATTTTTCAAAGTAAAATTTGATTTCTCTCCGCCGGGTAAGGGTTAGTAACGAATCAAACAAAGGATATATTTTTTAAGAAAAACAGAATTTTTGGCAAAGTTATTCCACGATGCTAAAATTGAAAGAAAATGCAAGAACTACTAATGTGACCTAGTAAAGGTTGTAGTTCTAGTAGAGTGTTACTTGCGCCCATACTTTGAGTATTTCAAATGCCCTTAATATTTGAAGTTATGGTCAAAACCCCGTTTTTGGACCTTAGCTCACATTATTATTTTTAACTCGGTCATTTTTCAACGGGTTATTTATATTTTGACCGTTTTGGAAATAAGAAAAATAGGGCTTTCAAAATATATAGATATGTTTGTAAATTTTACATCTTTATAATATTGAAATAAGTTCTTTGTAAAATATGTAGAGAATTAAAATTTATTATATTTTCTTGAATTCTAGTTAGATGACCTGAGTATAGTCTCACAAGCTCTTTTTCTCTCTTTTCCATTGACACAAAAATTCAAATACTCATGAGAAATAGAAATGAATTACCAATTATAGAACTAACTGATATATCACTAATTTTTCATTATCATCTTTATCTAAAGTGTTCCACTATTTGAAACGTGTCATCGTCTAGAACCCGCTGGTATTGTTTGCTTGTGTCACTATAACATTTCGCAATAAAGTGCGAAACAAGTAATAAATCAAAACCCAATGACAGCTATTCGGGTGATGATAGTGCTGCGGTTATGCGTAAAATAACATCTGGAATAAACGCAATTTACTGTGGGAGTATGATAACACATGTTCAAAATCGTAACGAAGGGGGAAAATAAGATAGGACTGCTAGTGGCCTTCAATACTGTCGTAGTTCAGTAGTGGCATCCATTTGTGTTGTAATATTAGTTTGTATCTTTGTAGGTACAAAATAAGGTCATTATCATAAACATTTCCCGCTGATTGGTCGACGATTTAAAAGGAAATGTATGTAAAATGGGTCGTTGAAGTGGAATTTTTCATTCCGTTTAGTATTGCTATGCAAATCATTATTGTGCGGTGGCTTTCTGTGGTCATGATGCAATAAAAAAAACCCTTACCGAGTGTATCAGCTTGAATGAAGTCATCGATGTGATAACGACTTCGAATGACTGTAATAGAACATCCATCATAAAAATCCCAACACGATGAATTTATGACCGGTTGATTGCCAATTTCAAATCCGTTCGAAAGTCTATGTTCGCGGTACCTGCCATCACATGGGTTTCCGTTTGAGGATGAACTCAGTGCTCGTACGCAGGTCTTATCAACATTCGGCGGTAGTTATCTTGGTATATTCGGCTGTATGCGTGGATTTGTGATTCTAATAGCGTTGCTTGCAGATGATAAGGAAAAGAAACGGTCATTGCATGTTACTGTCGCTTCGCGAGTGGCGGCGTGCTCAGCCAACCACAAAGCCGCTCAGCCTAAGCAGACGGGAAGGCAAAACACGGAACCGTTTCGTTTCCAGAATAACGCGAGCTTCGAGTGTACGATTGTTTTCTATAATTATACTCCATTGTAAAGCGGGGGGATTAGGGCCGAGCATCAGCAGCAAGGGAATCCGAACCTGGGAAAATGTATGTACCTAACCAAAATGAAATGCTGGAATGTTTGAATACTCGTAAATCAACCAAATGAGACCGTGTTTTGTCTGTTCTGAAATTTGAAAACGATTCATTTTTTTGTTGCCGCTCGCCAAGCGATCTGGCGATTTAATGGTTGTTAATTTATCTACCCTTGTCTAAAGAAGTTTTTATTTCCTTAGAAAGTCTACATAATGATCGTTGAATACAATTATGCTTTTGAACGATGTAAAACTACTCATTTTCATTTAATTTATTTCTAGAAGTTTAAACAAAGCTTTTAATTAACTTCTCCTTAGTAATCAACAGAATGAATAAATCACCAAATGAGTATTAATGAGTTTGAGCTCTATATATAAGTAATTGAAACTTTGAAATCCGTGTAGAAGTCATTCAGCTGAACAATGTTCAGGTATAAATTATATTCAATAAAACGTTACCATGCTAAAACAAACATTAACTCAAATTTGTTGACATAACGCACAAACATCAACACTCATTGTTTTGCTCGCCAATTCATCGTGGAGCTGCCCAAACCGTCATTAGTTAGCGTGGCACTTTCTTCTTTTCTCACTCATTTGAAAATCCGAAAGGTGTTCCGCCGCTGGCACCCCAAACCCAAATGGTGATTGCAAACAGGAAAAGCTAACCTCTCACCTTTCACGTCGAATTACCGGCAGCTATTTTCCGCTGGCATTCGTGGGCGCTAATACGGCAGCCCATACCGTCGTAATCGACAGCTAAATAAGTCTTTGTTTGCCAATGAAAAATTTTTCGCCACCAGCTTTTCTCCTATTAAAAGTATTCGCTCATCAGCGTCATAGTTTGGGCTGTCGGTGGCGGATGCTGACGGTTTGGGAGAGGGTGAGTTGGTCCTAACACGTTCGTTGTTGGGGCAGCTGCTAGGAAATGGGAAATTTCCCAATATCCGGCGAATTTTTCCAGCAATGCGATGAAATTCTTCAATTCTCGCTTGTCACTTTCAATCTGATGATGTAAACTTCCCCTGTTCAATTTTTGCCAATATTTTTTTTTTGTTCATCTATAATTTATTTGACACGGCACAAATACAATTTAATGTTTAACGGCGCCAATTATATCTGGTAGCTTACTTTCTAAAGTATCTTAATAACTAAAAGCAATTTTTTTATCCTTGCTGCCGACTACGAGCTGAAACTAAATGTAACTTAAAGCTATAATATTTTGCATTAAAAGCACTGGTTTACTGTATGATGGTTTTCATTGCCATAGGTAAGCACATGTTCCGCTGCTGGGCCAAGATATTACGGACTGGCATATTGGGTTGTCTCCCTCGGGCCTTGAGAGTATCGTGCGGGTCTGATTGCTGTTTCCGGATCCGGGGTCTTAACGTGTTCTTGTCGTTAGGCTGGATGCAGGCGGAAGGGGGTAGGACTAAACTGGGGCGTGGATGGATTTCAGGAAAACGTATATAAGGGACATGTAGGATAGGTCACGGCTCGCCAAGACATCACGAACAGGAACAGCCGACTGCCTACCTTCAGCCTGCAGGGAAGCTATTAATTTAGACCTGGCGTCACGGTGTACAGGGCATGACCGAACAACGTGCTCTATGTCGTGATAACCTTCACCACAGGCACAGATACCACTTTCCTCGAGCCCAACACGACGGAGATGCGCGTCAAATCTATAGTGATTGGACATAAGCCGGGACATCACGCAAATGAAATCCCGACCTACATCCAACCCCTTGAACCACGGGTTCGTCGACACCTTGGGGATTATGGAATGTAACCGCCTTCCCAGTTCCCCTCTGGTCCAAGCATTTTGCCAACTGATGATCGTATTCTGACGTACAAATGAGAGAAATTCATTAAAGGCAATTGGTCTTTCATAAATTCCACCGTTTGTTGCGCCCACCTTAGCCAAAGAGTCCGCTTTCTCATTGCCTGGTATCGAGCAGTGAGAAGGGACCCACGCTAAGGTAATCTGATACGATTTTTCGGATAAAGCACACAGATGTTCCCGTATTTTCCCCAGGAAATACGGAGAGTGCTTAACATCTTTCATCGATCGGAGAGCCTCAATGGAACTGAGACTGTCCGTAAAGATGAAATAATGGTCCGTGGGCATTTTTTCGATAATCCCTAGGGTGTACTGAATTGCAGCCAATTCTGCGACGTAAACAGAAGCAGGATTATCAAGCTTATGGGAGACGGTTAAATTGTTATTGAAAATACCGACGCCAGTGGACCCATCAAGAAGTGATCCGTCAGTGTAGAACATATTGTCGCAGTTGATGTTTCGATATTTATTGGAAAAAATTTTGGGGATCTGCTGCACGCGTAAATGATCCGGGATTCCACGAGTTTCTTCTATCATGGATGTATCGAAAACCACAGTAGAATCCGAAGTATTTGATAAGTTGACACGATTTGGAATATTCGAAGAAGGGTTAATATTTTGGGACATGTGATTGAAATACAATGTCATAAAACGGGTTTGAGAATTAAGTTCGATTAACCTTTCAAAATTTTCAATCACAGGACGGTTCAAGACCTCACATTTGATAAGAATGCGAGAAGACAGGCTCCAGAAGCGGTTTTTCAATGGTAGTACTCCAGCTAAGACCTCCAAACTCATCGTATGGGTCGACTGCATGCAACCCAAGGCGATACGCAAACAACGATATTGTATTCGCTCCAGTTTGATCAAATGTGTGTTTGCTGCGGAGCGGAAGCAGAAACACCCGTACTCAATAACAGACAATATCGTTGTTTGGTAAAGCCTTATAAGGTCTCCTGGATGGGCTCCCCACCATTGTCCGGTTATTGTACGAAGAAAATTCACTCTTTGTTGACATTTTTTCATCAGATACCTCACGTGACAACCCCAGGTGCCTTTAGAGTCGAACCAGATACCAAGATATTTGTGTACCAAAACCTGAGAAATCGTTTTACCCATTAATTGTGTTTGAAGCTGAGCAGGTTCATGCTCCCTAGAAAAAACTACTATCTCAGTCTTCTCCGGAGAGAATTCGATACCTAGCTGTAAAGCTCAAGAAGACAAATTGTCCAAGGTATCTTGCAATGGTCCTTGCAAATCGGCAGCTTTGGCTCCTGTAACAGAGATTACACTGTCGTCTGCAAGTTGTGTTATCGTGCATGAATTTGCCAGACATTCGTCGATGTCATCTACATAAAAGTTGTAAAGAAGGGGGCTTAAACATGAGCCCTGGGGAAGACCCATGTAGCTAATGCGAAAAGTTGCCAAATCGCCGTGCGTAAAATGCATGTGCTTTTCGGACAGCAAATTGTGCAAAAAATTGTTCAAAATTGGAGAAAATCCTTGTCGGTGAAGTTCACCCGAAAGAATGTCAATAGAAACGGAATCAAAAGCCCCCTTAATGTCCAAGAACGCAGACGCCATTTGTTCTTTGCGAGCATACGCCAGCTGAATATCTGTTGAAAGCAACGCAAGGCAATCATTCGTCCCTTTGACACGGCGGAAGCCAAATTGAGTATCTGATAGTAGACCATTTGATTCGACCCAGTGGTCTAAACGACGGAGTATCATTTTTTCCATCAATTTCCGGATACAGGATAGCATTGCAATCGGCCTATAAGAGTTGTGATCAGAAGTTGGTTTCCCTGGTTTTTGGATGGCGATCACCTTCACTTGCCTCCAATCCTGCGGTACAATGTTTTGCTGCAGGAACTTATTGAACAAGTTCAACAAGCGCCTCTTGGCATTGCCGGGTAGATTCTTCAACAAGTTGAATTTGATTCTATCTAACCCAGGCGCGTTATTGTTACAGGACAGGAGGGCAACTGAAAATTCTGCCATCGTAAAAGGTGATTCTATCGCGTCGTGACCCGGAGACGTATCGCGAACTAAGTTTTGCACAGGAACAGAGTCTGGACATACTTTCCTGGCAAAATCAAATATCCACCGACTTGAAGACTCCTCGCTTTCGTTGACCGTTACGCGATTCCGCATTCTTCGGGCTGTGTTCCAAAGAGTGCTCATCGATGTCTCCCTCGACGTTTCGTTCACGAACCGACGCCAATATCCGCGTTTCTTTGCTTTAGCCAGGCTTTTAAGCTTGGTATTAAGCTCCGAATACCGTATATAGTCGTCGGGTATACCTCCCTTCTGGAAGGCCAAAAACGCGTCGGATCTTTGCGTGTAGACATCGGAGCACTCTTGGTCCCACCACGGAGTTGGAGGCCGCTCTTTGATCGTTACGCCGGGATATTTCTTCGTTTGGGCTTGCAACGCGGCGTCGATGATTAAGCCCGCGAGGAGGTTGTATTCTTCAAGTGGTGGATGATGTTGAATCGACTCGACCGCTTTTGAAATCATTTCCTCGTATAACTTCCAATCGACATTCCGTGTGAGGTCATACGGAATGTCAATTGGTCGCATGCGAGTTGAACCGTTAGTAATTGAAATAAGAATAGACAGATGGTCGCTACCGTGAGGATCGAGGATTATCTTCCATGTGCAATCCAACCGTAGCGACGTCGAACATAAGGATAGATCCAAAGCGCTTGGGCGCGCTGGAGGTTTCGGGATACGTGTCATTTCACCGTTGTTCAAAATAGTCATGTCGAAGTCATCGCAAAGGTTATAGATTAAAGAGGAGCGGTTATCATTGTAGGGGGAGCCCCAAGCCACACCATGAGAGTTGAAGTCTCCCAAAATCAAACGTGGCGAGGGAAGAAGTCCTATTAAATCAAAGAGCAACCGTTGCCCAACCTGTGCTCTGGGAGGAATATATATTGAGGCAATACAAAGCTCTTTACCTTGTATTGTCATTTGACATGCGACAACTTCGATGCCTGGAATCGAAGGGAGGTTAATACGATAGAAAGAATAGCACTTTTTAATCCCTAAAAGTACTCCTCCATATGGGGTGTCTCGATCAAGGCGAATAATATTAAAATCATGGAAGTTGAGATCAATATTTGAAGTAAGCCAAGTTTCACAAAGGAAAAATGCATCGCATTTGTTTCTATTCATTAAAACTTTAAATGAATCCATTTTTGGTAAAATACTTCTACAATTCCACTGTAAGACAGAGATAGAATCCTTCGTATACGCAGATGAATTAGGCATCGAAGGATACAATCGCTGCAAGGAGGGGCCATTGGGCAGTCAACTGCTTCAAAAATGATCTAACTGTTGGGAGGAATGCTGTAAGAAAAATTTTAATTGGATCGGGTACATTGAAAGTTTCAAAAATCCAGTCCACAATGTCAGAAAATTTCACTAATCCAGAGTTTGTTTCATCAACTGGATGTGCAAAAGGAACAACTGGGGTTTTAGATGTTCCTGGCAGTGCTGGGAACTCCTTCTGGGACTTTAAATTTGCAAGCCCAGGAGAAGTTTGCTTCGGTTTTTCCGCAGCACTGTTTGGTTTGTATGTAACTTTCATTTCACTTTGGGAAATCTTAGGACCTTTTCGGGGAAGTTTAGGAGAGGGAATATTTTCCCTCTTTCTAGACGCCCCAGGATTGGCATAAGTTGTTCCCGCTGGTGAATCGTCAGAATCGGTTTCATCAGAGGACAACAGATCAAAGGGGTTCGATGTTATGGTAGAAGTGGTCACGGTCTTCTTCAGCATCTCAGCGTTAGATCGCTTTGAACGCTCCTTAAGTGACCGCTTGATTTTATCTCTGCGCTGCATGTACACCGGGCATGTGGAGAGCTCATGCTGATTTTCCCCGCAGTGAATACATTTTTCAGCATTTACACTGCAAGAATCGTCCGTATGAGTTTCTCCACACTTGCTACATCGTGCCTTATTGCAGCAGTAGGCGGCTGTGTGGCCTAGCTGCTTGCAATTGGTGCAATTCATAACACGGGGTACATACAATCGCACAGGCAGACGAACCCGATCGATCGAGACATGACTAGGGAGAGCAGATCCGGCAAACGTAACACGAAACGAGTCTGACGGAGTGTACACTTTTGTGCCGTTGACAAGAGACACAGACCGCAATTGCTTGCAATCTATGATCTTTACTTTTACGTCGTGACACAAAGCATTTTTGAAGCAGCCAAAACCGCTTGCCAAGATATACTCGACCGACAGACTCGAATCGGTTATGACACCGTCGATCTCCACGTCTCGTGCGGGTATATAAACGCGATACTCGCGTGTGAAAAGCTCGGAGCGAGCAATAGCGTTGGCCTGTTCCAGGTCGCTGACCACGACACGGAGCTTGTTGGGTCTGACCTTGGAGATTTCGGTCACGGCCTTGTACCCCTCCGTCAGGTCTTTCGAAATCTGCAGGATGTTTAACGGTTTCGATTTCGGTCCTGCTTTTGGCCAAAAGAAAACAGTAAAGCTTCCCTGAGATCCGTCCGGGTAAAGCCTGGGGCGAGGGGGGACTGGAGAATTAACAGAGAAAGGGTTGGCAGGAGGGACAGGGTCGGAGGGGTTCGGGGATGGTGGCACGGGAGGCGAGGGATCTACATCCATCGCGCTAAATCTAGCGCACTATCGCCGAAAGAACACGTACCTCTTTACTTCTCCTTTCAGCAGGGTTGGTTGTCCGAACGGTCGAAGCTGCAGCCGTTACAGCCAGCAGCACCAATACAGCAGCTCCAAACAGCCACCAGCAGCGAGCCGGGTGTGTGATCACTCAGCACAGCGACACAACTCGCTGTCAACTGTTGGCTTCTTCTTTTTAATCCTTTGTGTTGAGATTCTCGTCCACTGCTGTAGGACAAATCACTTAGCAGCCAAATCGGCTTACGCACCAGCAAACAGCCACGATGCGAAACAGTTGCACAAAGGCGGGCGACCTTGAACCTTCACTCGACCAGGCAAACAATGCCAACACTTGCTCGCGCGTCTTTTGTTTTATATTCTATCGGAGCGATCACCAAACACGTCCGATACTGATGCATGTTTGGCACAGAATGAATTTTTGCCATTAATTTAGTCATAAAATAAACATGGTCTTGGAAATTTGTGACTAACAACTAGAACTTTACCCTAAAGAATTCGCCGTAAGCACGATGACATTTGAAACTAACTATTATACTTCCCAATGTGTTTAGTTTTAATAGCGTGGTAAGCCATAATTTGGTTCAACGCAACGTCGTGGTCTGATGATGACGTTGGTCTTAAGTCTAACCTTGTGGTTATAGTTGAAGGAATTTTATTTATTAGATTATAATAGTTGTGCAGACATTCAAGAAACCGGTGCCCGAGAAGGTTTACAGTTAGTTTAAAACGTTCGAACTGAAGCTTAACTTTTTCCTGCTTCCAAGACAATAATTATGTTCATTAGTCAGATATTATTTTTTTACTGATGAATTTTACGATAGTGTATCCCTCTGTCTTGTGTACCTGCTACCATTTAAATCTGTAATTGCAGACAGACAGTTTTTATTAACTATAATTTGATAATTGTAATTGAAATATTTCAGATAGAAACATTTCTTCGTATAATCGAAACGAGGTTAGGCGTTTTTTTGTATTCCAGAAGCACATTAGTGACACATATCGACAATTTCGCCATTTTTACGAGCACTAAAACCAAATTGGTTTTATTAGATATTTCACTAGTTGTTTTCGTTAAATTCGTAAGCTCTCGTGTGCAAAATCTCGTCCATTTCAATACTTTCATTGACAATAACCCACAAATTTTCTATGGGTTAAATGCGTAGAAATTAAATCGACCTTTTTTGATTTGAATTGAGCTTTGCATACGTATTTCACTTAGCCAACTAACTAACAATTTTGCGGATGGACAAATTTTTCAGTCTCAAGAGCGTAAGCATTTTGGCATAGGTTTTATTCAAAACATTGTAGCTCATTGGTTTTACAGAAAAGCTGTCTCTTCCGAGTGAAAAATTCTAACTAAAATCTTCGAAAATATTTGCTGCCGGCACACACGGTACCGACTTGAACAGTATCACTGGGCTAATGGCTTTGATCCGCTTCTAAGATGATTTTTTTTTCTCTCTAAGCCTAATAAAATCAGGAATTCTACTTGTCTCCTATTCTGCGTCGTCGCAAAGGTGCCACACCACTAGTGGCCAGTCGTAAAAAAAATCCGCAAATAAAACGGAACTCGCCACCTGCTCTGTTTTGATGGTCGGCTCTGCGGATGGCAGTTCAATCGGTTGTCGAACTTTTATGACTGTTCTGTTGACATTTTTATTGCGTTTGTCCGAAACATTCGCGGATTCCACACCGCTTTCGCCGCTTGGTAGTCGATACCTACATTTAGCACACACACTCACGCTCGTTGATTTGGAGATCTAAATTCCCCTTGTTGCGTGATCAACAGAATGGCATGGAGAGAGAGAGAAATGATGCCATTCGATTTGAAGTTCTGCTGCCACATGAGGTGATGATCAACGAAAATGGCATAGAGCGAATCTTCTGCTTTCGAGTAGCGGGATTCTCTGGCATGCCAATGAGGGGTACGCACGCATACGGAACACGGCTCCTTGGAGTGACTGGTGTGACCTGACGCAAGAAATTGTATAGCGGTTAATACTATTATCCAAACACGTCTGTGAATTTGATGGTGTTTAAATTTTTGGTTAGTTTGTTTTTGCGTGGTTTCTGATTTTTTTTGGGAGATGTAGGAAACAATGAAAACTCTGATCTAATATTTTGATTGTACCTTTATGCACTTAGATCTAATTTTGCTGCTGGTTTTACTTTGTCTCGTGCGGAAACTGACAGTTATATAGGCCTTGCTGAACATGATTTATATGGGCTATTTTCATGTACGCTGGGAATATATGAGATGAATTATTTTGAGTAATGCAGTATTGAATGGTAGAACGTAATGTACTACTCACTTCAGAATGGACTATTGAATGAGCTAAAATCATCCATCGATTATGTAGGTTGATTGCAAAACATTTCACAGATTATAACATCGTGCACTAGAAAGTACAATGGGCGCTGCTTCTACTAAACAATAACCTACTAAACAATTCCAGAAGACGCCCCACAATAACGAGGTGGTATTCGAGATATCAAACTGGAAAATAAGACTTTTCATTTCACTGGATCAATATAAAATCACATCGCTCGACCGAGTGGAGGAGGCTTAATCGCCCAGGTCTCAGCGTACCAAAACTTTTTTCAATGCGCACGAATTCAGCAGAAACAGCAGCCAGCAACGCTGCAGATGATACTCATATTTTACGAGCACCCGCGCGAGGGTGCATGAAAATGTGGAGTAGCACAATGAAAAACGCTGCGCCGCACTGACTGGGCGGCCCACAAGCGAGATGATAAGTGCACCAAACGGCGCATGAACGGCTTGGAAAACAATGCAAAAAAAGAGTTTAAAAACCCCCGAGGACGGGTGTTTCAACCTCTCGCGTCGTCGTCGTTTCGAGAAGACTAACTACTCATAATTTACATGGTTTTTGAAAGCTGATAAACAATGCTGATCATTTCCTCAAAGGTAATTACATAAACACTTTAAACCCGAGCTTGATTTGCACAGCTAATTTGAAGCATCTCTCATCTCGGTAATGCTGCCATCTGCTGCTGTCCATTCATAACCGCATGGAGAGTTTCGCCAGTGTATTGGGATGTTGTCAGTAACCGCAGTTGCGCTTCCAAACGCTGACGGTGACGATTTCCGCTGTGGAGCTTCTTCTTTTTTGGCGAAAAGTTACGATGGGCGTCGCAATCAGTTGTGCTAATGCGACGAACCTTTTAAATGCCTAGTGCGGCACAATTTTTGGCGTGAGAAAGCTAATGTGAAAAATTACCGTTGCATTACCGCCAGGGCGTCTGTCACGATCAATTGGATCTGTGGCGGCCTTTTTTTCTTCTGTTGGACAAGTTTTTGGGTACGAGGTGTGAAGAGTTTTAAGCATGACTGAGTTTTTTCTGCGACTGATTGGCGAGAGAAATCTGTCACTTGACTGAACGAACGAGGATAGCGAGAACGATTGTTGAATTGTAGTTTGGTGTCGAACACAAATAACGTGAGGCTAAAAATCTTGATTTCAGACCCCTTTCCTTTTATGTAACAATAAGTAGCGTTGTTTTTGTATTATTTTCAATCAATTCTTGGTAAAAGATACCAAACTTGAATGCTGTTTTGATTTTTTACGGTGAAAAAATGACCGTGAATTTGACGAAATGCTATAGATCGTTTTTTTTTCTGTTAGATACAATTGAAACTAATGATACTTTGAGTACAATATTTTTTTTACGCGGTCCCATACAAATTCGGAACGCATCTCCCGCTTAAAAAACCTTAGTGTACTGTTTTTTACTGATGTGGGCGGGGCCACGCACACGGTATTATGAAAGAAAGTAAGAAAAGGTGATGCTGCATGTGCGTTGTTTTTTAGGTATAAAGACGAGTGTTGCTCGTGAGGTGTATTAGTTTTCCGTCAACAAACTCGTCATTAGGATAGCGTCGAGGTTACAAGCGGTCTACGGACAAGCGGCAGGGCAGCTTAGTTTAGCTTCCCGTACTATTGCTGTTACCAAAGGAGCTAGTCAAGTACGCTGGGTCCGAAGCTAAAGCGATTACGAAATACACTAGCTCAAAGTGAATTATTTCGTTCGTCCTGCCAAGTACAAATATCATTTGGCCTTTCCCAAGGCCACAAACACGTTCTTGGAGAAATGCTGGACTTTTTATCTTACAAATACAGTGCTTTTTCGATTTCATCACGGTCAAAAATAAACAATGAATTTAACGAAATGATAAAAATTGGATTTTATGTATTGTATTCAATTGAAATTCATAATATTTTGAGTAAAATGATGCACTTTCATAGTTCAATGGAATATAAGTCCAAGATACAAATGAATAAACTAAAAAAAGTTAGTTCATAATATTTTTCTCCATAGAATTTTTGCGAACTTTCTCACGGAATTATACATGCAATATCTATATGATTTGTACTGTCCATTCTTTAGCTTAGCTAGAAGAGTCTAATGCAAGGTTGCATATTCAATTTTAGGGTGCTTTTTCGCCGCGTGTCGATAGCTCGTTCCACAAGCGCAATTTTGAGAAATGATGTATGACAAATTTATAGTCCCTAAATAGTACTACAAGTTTGTCGAATAATGTAATGCTCTTACTCTTATACCTGAATAACGAACGAAGAATAACGAATGGCAGAATCAAAAAATGGTCTATTTTTTTCAACAACACACACTCGCGGCTTTAGGCCGACTCTATTGTCCGAGTGTATGCCGTCCTTACTCGCTACCGCTCGTTCGGACTTAACTAAGGGAAAGAAAACCTGTTTGAATAATCCTAGAAAACAAGTAGATCAGTTGTTTGTATGCGAGAGGCCGCCGCTTCCGACGGCGGGTCGGCGGCCGGCTCGGACCGCGGAAACCACGGCGGCTTCGTGCCGCCTCGGTTCCTTGCCTTCGATTATGCGTCTTCCCCTCATGAATTGTTTTATGTTAATTATAACCAACAAGCCGTTGAGACTACTGTAAGTTATACCTAACATCGAAAAATTACTCTCCGTGATGCCTTGAGAGTCTTTAGGACCAGAGCCAAACCAGTTTGCGCGTTTCGGATCAAACAATTAGGCTTGATTTGCACCTCCCATCAAAACTGCTCATTGCTTGTGACCAGTTATAACGTCTGGTTACCAAAAAATATTAAATAATAAATGTAGAGTAGCAGCTTTGATACCGTGACCCGAATTCGCACCAATTTGCCATCACGCACTTGGCTATCGTGAGTCAGGTTTTGCTACTAGTGATTCTGCCTTTCGTGCCCTTTGAAATTCTGCCTTTTGAAATATTCTGCCTTGTGTGTACGGTCATAGAGTTCTGCCTTTCATGATTCTGCCTTTCGTGCTTCTGCCTTTCGTGATTCTGCCTTTTGTGGCGAACCCACCTGGTGACGATGGAATCATTAACATATTAATCAAACATCTCCCTTACAGCACAGTGGAGTTTTTAGTAAAAATTTTCAATTGCTGGTCAGGCTTACGCTGTTTTTAAGGCGGATTTCGAGGAAAACTCGGCTCTAAAGCGGACAGTTTGTAATGATTTTTTTTTCTCTAGCCGTTTATTCAGAGTGTTGGATAAGTTTCCAAGGGATAATCCACGTCGTATTCATGAAAATCATCTAAAATTTCGAATGAAATATATTTTGTATATTCTGTTATATTCTGAATAATGATAACAAAAAGGTAATTGTTGGTCACTCACTCTAAAAATGATGGTTTTATTTTGAAAAATTATTACACTTCATACATACATTGAAACTCTTCAGGAAAGACGGTTATAGTTCGACTTCAAAGCAACATTTTGAACTCAGAACAGATTTTTTTTTTCCTCCAGCCACAGCCGCTGGATGCAACACTCAAGAGAGTGATATACTGTTGCGTATCTGAGAATACTGCACTCGAGTTGTCTGCTTCCACCCGACTTTCAAGCCCGTAACACAATACAACGTTTTACTTTGTTGCGTGGCTGACAGTTTGATTGGTCCGGTTCCACGGGTTGTCAACACGCATTGAGATTTTCATACATTTGCTTTACATACGGAACAAAATCTCTTTGCATCTTGTGAAACTGGGAAAATGACGTAACTTGAAAAAAAAAAAGGTGGAGTCAGTTACCACATAGAACTGAAATAAACATCGTGTAGTTCGATAACAAAAACTAGAGATGACAATGATTTGGAAGAAACGGTGAATGTTTTTTTTCATATTGCAACTGTGACCAAAATACGCTACAGTCACACTGAGATTGTTTGCCAAAATGAGACTCATTTTTCGGACATTCGTATTGTATACGAAAGAAAATCGCTTTGCGTCTTGAAAAACTAGGGAAATGACATAACTTGAAGAAAAGGTGGAGCCATTTACAACATGGTTCTAAAATAAATATCGTGAACAGCAAGCCACTGCTTTTTCAATTGATTTTGAGACCATTTTTTACTGGTTTGCAATTGAAAAGATATGCTTATTATTACACCAACAGTCAAGGAAAATGCTGCGAAACTGAACCAAAAAAGTTTGATTTTCGACACAAATTTTCGGTAGTTTGCAATTGAAAAAATATCTTAACTGATATACCGCAAGCTTGGGGCATCCTTCACCTTTCCACCATTGGTGTCCTGAACGTTTAAAATTCGTTCAGTGGCAGTAACACATTCCACAGTACGCCACCCTCCTCAAGTGAGACGTAGTCCTACGTCAAAAGTTACTATCATTATTTGGCACAATTGTCTGTTTCTACCTATCAAACTTTACAACCAAATATTGCGAATTGAAATGCACCTTCATTATGGAGCAGTTTATTCATTGGATCCCAGTAAGGTTTTCTCCGCGGGTTGCAGGTAAAATATTGCAAATTGGTCTCTAGATTGACCACTATCAAACAAACATTTTAGGACTGTTTTTTCCGAAATTTTTTCAACTCAAACAATCTTTTTCACGCGAGCCAATACAAATTTCAAATACATTCCCTGCGTAAAAAAGACCTTAATGTGTATATGATTTTTCTTTAAGCAATTTAAGTCGTGCTCGGTTTGGAAAAAAAAACGTGAATATTTTTATTTCAATTGTTTAATGATTGTTGTTGAAGGTAGCTTGAACTTCGCGCATGTCCAAAACCCGATTAGTTTTAAATTCAACTAACTGCACTGGCAGAGAACCACCTTCCCAGCCCCCGTGCGCTCTCCTCTCTCCCACACACGATACCTGTGGAAGTTCGACAGCGCGGAAAGCGGAACAAACAAGAGTTCTAGCGGAAGTTCTAGGTCACGCTTGCTTGCATTATGCGTCTGCATTGGGGTTTGAATCGTTTATGATGCGTTACTTCCATTTACTTTCCAAACTGCAGTGCATGCTGCTGTCTGCTGTAATTTTCCACCGTTGTTGTTGGCGGTGAGTGGAAGTAGAACGGAAAACGTTCTCCCTTGACTGCACTATGTGTAGAAGATCGTGAATGTAAATTGTTGTAATCTTTTAATTAGCATTAACCACAGATCGTGTGATCGTGAAATGCTTTGCTAAGTAAGTTAAGTTGAAATTCATGGTAATCAAATCAAATAACAACTTACTCAAATCTGACACCAGTTTATTACCGCTGAATATCTATATTTTAAGCATGCACAGTTCCGAGACACTAAGAAATGGTAGGTGGACGTTTTAAGTGGACTATAACCGTTTCAACAATTGATACCTCTACTGAAAAGCACCTACGTTCAACCGTAATTCCATCGATGTTTTTCTTCGAGTGCCTTAAGTGTCTCTAAGTTATAGCTTTGATTTATTAGATTAAAACACTTCTTATCCGAACCATTTCTGTAAAATGAGTCGAGCAGTTTTAAAATGCTGTAAATGTCATATTTTACTATGACTGAAGCGATCCGATAAATTTCCAGACTAATAGGTAGACCGCAGAAATGGTTCCATTGGATCCCACAAGAACGACGCATACTTTTGGGCGGGTATTTAATGTCCAGAGTGAACAGCAAATCGGAACTCATGAGTTGACGACACTAATCAAACGTGACAGCACGTGTGCGTAACACAATACAAATAGGACGACGCGTGGTGATGACAGAAATCTCTGCTGCTGCTGTTCACACGACAGTCGACACTGTGCCGAAGATGGGACTCGCTTTAATCTGGTCTATTTTTGGGTTCACCCAAAAATGTCTAAAACTAGCAGCAGCACCAGGAGAGCCTGCAGAGATTTGTTTTTTTTTTGTTCTCAATATGTTACTTAAGGTATACGAGAGTGACATCGGCTGTTGTTGTTTATGTTTCTGCTTCGCAGCAGCTGAAATTGCAGATTATGAAATGGCGCCACGAAACTGTTCTTTTCTCTAAATATGGAACCGATTCTCCAAGGAGTTTACCATCTCTTAACTTAACGTAAGAGTGAAAATACAAAAGCGCAAAAAGGGGCCATTCACCTTAGTTCGTTGAGCCCGTGATGAAGATTCCCCGCTAAGGTAATTAGTTGGTTGGAGTCGAAAAGCATCGAAACAACAGCACACTCTGGATCATCATATGTCGTATCGTTAATCAACTTGTATTTTTTCTGCTGCCTACGACGACATTGTCACGCCACGATCGATGCGCTGGGTTGGAGTTTCGGACTTCGAACGTGATCGGTTAAGGGAACTTTAGAGAAGGATACTATTTTTGGCTGGTTTGCGCTAGAATGCGTACAGATCATGTTTGAATTAAACTATTCTGCTTTTTGTCGTGCGACCTGCGTTGCGAAGGAGAAATCTTTTTGTCGCTCCTGCTGACATTCATGTGGTCGAAAAGTTTTCGCTTCGAGTGACACTTATATGTGTAAAATAATTAATAAAATAAATTTAAAGTAAAATAATTATTATTCTTGTATCAGGCAAACATAGTAATTAGAACACGTTGCTCAGCTCAAATCATTTTCACCAATTTGTAAAGGATTTTTATCTTAGAAGATAGTTTAGAAATTTTATATTGTTATTGCTTCTAATGCATAACCAGGGCCCTGACTTACGATAGAATATTTCCTCGTGAGATGCAAGGTGTGATTTCACAGCTCTTTATCATCGAAAATCTTTCAGCGTCAACTAGGATTGAATTATTAAAGAACGGTAGCTGGCAATACTCATTACTAACTCCATGAGTTACATATAGAGTAGAAATAGAGTAATTTCCTATTTCTAATTCATTGTGTTACTTGCTGTAGAATATGTTATAAACTTTGCTTGTTTTTGCTCGAATGCAATTTCCGACGGATGCTGAGAGCTTCACAAAGACAAACTGTTTTTTAACAGCATCCAGCGCAACTTCAGTTCTATAATGTTGACATACTACCGTCAATTATCGCAGCCAGCGTCGCTGGAAGTGCTAACCATGTTGGCGACTTGAAGTTTTTCTTCGATAGTCGCTGACATTGCCCCGCAATATATATACCTTGATAATGAAAAGTACAGCAAGTCGGATCAATATAAAAAAAGCCGCGCCTCGCCCTTACAAGAGCTACTCTGGGAGTTGTTTTTACGAGTCAGTAGTAAGATTGCAAACGCGACCAGCCGGTGCGGAAGTCCACTCCGCCATGCTCGGTGGTTACTTACTATTGCGAAACAGCGATAGCGTATAGTTTTGTTCGCTTAAAATCAATTAGTGAAGGCAAGATAAGAAATACTACAGCCTACGTCTATTAGAGTGTAAGTTACGTGGTTCTGTTATCTCTATTTTGCCACCGACTTTGTAGACTTCCGACGCGATGTGATTGATTTTTGAGCTGAATCAGGGATTTTTTGGGTCTAATAAAATTGTCACGCAAAAGTAGTGATTCAACCTTGGTAGTGAAACTCGGTTAATTTGCATGTTGATTCGACTTTATTGTTCAACAGAATAAATCACGTGGTAGAATTGAAAAAGTGTTGTAAATAAAGTAGAACAAAGCCTACATTGAATGCATACCTGTTGTATTTGTCTTTTCAAGGGATTGTTCATATAAAACGTAACGGATTGATTAATTTAATTAAGTTACGTTATCGTAGCAAATGTTACGTATTATTCTAACGCCTACAAAATCACAGTTATGTGTAGCAAACCCACATACGATCACAAAAACTGAAATGAAGTAGTATCATTGTCATCTGTGACATACATCATGTCACTTGCATCCAAAGTGACAGCCACGCAGCAGACTGGAAAGCAGGTGGAAATAATTCCCTTTTCATGCTAATGGGCCTCTGGTTGCGGAGCTAAACCGTGCGGATGCTGTTTCGAATTGCGATGAGTTGGTGGAAAAAGTTTCAACTATTTACTGTACCGCAACGATCATGATGACTCATAGTAGTTGACAATTGGGAAAGATTACACCAAACTTTTTTATTATTGAATTATATTGTTTTAGGATATTTGTACGAGAAATTTTTTAAATGTAACTATTCTAGAATGACCAAACCTTTTCTTTTTTTCTCATTTCAGGTAAGCACAGTCAAACTATTCTTCGCATCATCAGCGTCGAGCGCGCGAGTTCCGCCGGTCGTGAGTAAACAAAATTTCACTTATTTCCATTATCGGTTTTTATCTTTATATCGTCAATCAATGTCAATTGAAAGCGACGGACGCCGACTGCCGTCGTTCGGATGGTGGACATTTCTGTCAATTTGTATTGGACAAGAATCACTTGAAACGAAAGGAAAAACTAATAAGCCGGTATGCAATGGAAGTAACACGGAGCAACAGGTGACCATCGTTTGCCTGAAGCGGATACAGCTCAATTTTCGACGCTTCAAGTAAAACTTCATACAGCTCTGAAGCAACGGAGGCTGTGGGTGCGCTGCTCTCAGCCGACAGGGCGCAATGCGGTTTCAACTGTTCGGAGTAGGCAGCTTGACAGGCTGCTCGTTCATATACAAGCCATTGCAAGCGAGCGTCAATGCTTTTTTTTTTCATTAAAGATAGTGGCGTATTGCCAGCTTAACTTTTACTGCTAGTCAAGTTGCCAGTACTAGTACTTATTTCATGGCCAAGGCTCGGCTGTAATTTGACGATCATGGACGATGACGGAAACCCGTTATAAGATTCTGTTTAGGAGGTGAAATGGATTATTTTGCTGTTTTGGGATTAAAATTCGTGAGTAAAACTAATTGTGGTTTTCATGATGTTTAAGTACCTATTAAGCAGAGCAAACATGTTATATTCTGTTCTGTGCAGTCCATACCCACCAATTGACTCCAAAATTCAAAGCTCTATTTTTTAAAATTTCAAAATACTGGAGTGTTCAGTGTTTTATAAGGCAGATATATTTTTAGAAAATCTCACTCACTATAAACTGATCTGTTTTCAAGCAGAGGTAAAAACCTTACGTCTTCATACCGTTTTTGAATATTTAGTTTCGAACGTAAGTTTAAATTATACCGTTTAATTTTAGTATACATATGTCCAGCCGAAGCTAGAACATTATTTAACTCTATTAAGGTTCCTATATATACAAGACTCAGAGGCGGCCAACTGTTAGAGAGATAATCGAAATTAAAGCGCTCCACAATTGTTTTATACACTGTGGAAAGCCATGTTCAGGCATTTTAACCCTATTCCCGCGGAGAGAAATCAGTTTTTACATCGAAAAATGACATTCAAACTCTTATTACTCAGCAACCGCATGCATAATTGGCACAAACTCTATTGCATGTTGAAGATCAATCTGTTCTTTAACTACTTAGAATATTTTTATCGTTAGAAATTTCAAGTATAGTTGTTGAACTGTTATTAAAGTTTATATGTAGGGTGATGCCATATGACATTACCCGCGGGGAATGGGTTGAAGCGAATGTATTTTGGTGTTTTTTTAGCTTTTTTTAAGCAACCTGAAACTTTTTTCTCTTCGGGGTCTTGTCGCATTTTTGGTCAATTTAAAATGACATTGAGAAACGTTTCTTAAAAATCCCATTCTGATTTTTGTTTTTTTTTTAAACTTCAGACTAATTTTTAAAACAACTGGTTTTGGATCGCACAATTGTGTTTGCGATTACTACAAAAGTTTTCAGCAATTTAAGAGTAATTCAGAATTAGTTTTGTTGTACTCTGTGAAGCGGTAATCAATTGCATAAGGCTTACTTTGTAATTGTTTTTCTTCATTTTAAACTAGGTCTTGTTCTAGTGTTCTTAGTGCTTTAGTACGTTAGTAATTTTTTTAGACATGGTTTTACTCAGGTTTGAAAAAAATGTTTCGACCCCTGGTAATGATGTTTTGGTTTTAATAAAATTTTAAAATTAATTTAATTTTTTTCTGGTATTTTATTTTTATAGGGCTTTTTGAGTTATGAGGAAGTTCTAGCTTTCCGAGGTAAAGAAGAGGAAGGGGGTGAGGCAATGTTTTTGCCGTTTTGGTTCTTCAATCATGTTATATATTTTTTGTTTTCAATTTATATGTATAATTATCGTTTTCTTTATCAGTTTCTCATGACGTTCAGAAGCTTTTATCAGCGGTTCAGTTGTTTACTAGCCATAATTTCTTTTTTATTTTTTTCGTTAGCTGTGGTTTATTTTAAGTTAAAGACTGTCGGAATTCTGGTATTCGTCGGGTTGCGTCTTGAGAGTTTTTAAAAATGATGCGTACGGGTCGGGTTTGGGTCAAACGTATACATAGCCGACCATCTCCTATTTGGAAGTGATTTTTGACATTAGAAAAAAAATTTATTGTACAAAAAAATAACAACATTGTCGTGCATGATTTTAAAAAACTATTTAAACTTTTCATACAAAATTACTTTAGTAATAGTGATAATTATAATATGACTCCACCACATTTTTTCAATTTTTTCAGAGTATTAGAGCGTTTAGCTGACGCAGATAAATTATTATTGGATGAACTTTTTTTGAAGTTGGACTACATCTTTGTTATATATACTACAGTACATTCAGAATTTTAATGGTAAACGTGTCGTTGGATAGTTAAAATAATGGACAATTTCCCACATCACTAGGGTGACACTAGGGGCATCAAAATGTTTTTGATTTTCCCAATTCCTTGTACTCTTCCCTTGGTAGATTTTCGAAGGTCAACATACCACAACTGAGAACTTTGAGGCACCCCTTCATCATGTCCGATTGAGCTGAAATCTTGCTCGGATAACTTTTTTGGGCAAATAAACAAAATTTACATGGTTATTTTTTTAAATATGACAGGACTCTTTTCGCTGCGACCCCAATAATATCTGCTGTGATAGCTTCTAAAGGGTGATTTTTTAAGAATTTGGTTTTTCTTTAAAAAAAACGCATAAAAATTACAAAACCTTATGAAATATTTATTTGAGCCGATAAATTGGTTTATGCCATTCACTTTTTCAAGATAATTTCATTCAAATGTTGGCCACGGCTACGTTTTAAATGGTCCATACGAAAAGTCCAATTTTGGGTCTCTTTTTCGAGCATTTCGGCTGGTATCTCGCGAATAACGCGTGTAATGTTGTCTTCCAAGGCTGGAATTGTTGTTGACTTATCCGCATAGACGAGAGACTTAACGTAGCCCCACAAAAAATAATCTAGCGGTGTTAATATCGCATGATGTAGGTGGCCAATTCACCGGTCCATTTCGTGAGATGAATTGCTCACCGAACTCATTCCGCAATATGTCCATTCACGCCATTCACGATTCACGCGATGTGTGGCACGTTGCTCCGTCTCGCTGAAACCACATGTCAACAAGACCCAGCTCTTCCATTTCCGGCAAAAAAAATCAGGAATCATCGCGCGATAGCGAGCGCCATTGACCGTAACGTTGCGATTTTGATTATCTTTGAAGAAGTACGGACCAATGATGCGTCCAGCGTGTAAACCGCACCAAACCGTGCATTTTTTTGGGTGCATTGGCGGTTCTTGTATTGCCTCTGGTTGCTCTTCGATTCAAATGCGGCAATTTTGCTTATTAACATAGCTTGCTCAGCAGGTCGATTATGACGACCATAAAATGGTCGTAATGCGCGAAAAACATTTTTAACAGAGGACAAATTTTGGTAATAAAATTCGATTATTTGTCAGCGTTGTTCAGGCGTAGGTCTGTTCATGGTGAAATGGCAAACCAAACAAAGTACATTAGATTTTGACAGCTGACAGAATTCCCACGTGAACTGTCAAATCTGAATAGACGAAAAACCAAATAGCAAAAAAATCACCCTTTATATCAGCATCAGAAAAAAAAGTCAGTCGTTCCAACAGGTCAACTATTGTTTGCTGCCATGGGCAGCCATGGGCAGGCCTGGATTTAAGGAGGCGAAGGGGGCAAATGCCCCGGGCCTTCCGACACAATGGGCCCCTCTAGTTCTGGGTCAGACGTTAAGACAGAGTTGTGACGTTTGCTTTTGCTTGTCACCTTCCAGCGATGTGTTAAGTCATTTCAAAATTTAAAATTTTCTTACCGCTATTTTTTATGAATAGAGGGCCCCACGAAAATATCTGCTCAGGGCCCTCCACCGCCTAAATCCGGCCCTGGCCATGGGCCTAGACTATTTTGATGTCTTAAAGGTAAAGTCTTTCAAAAAAGTTTAAAACAACCTCCTTCAATAGACAATTGAATGATCTACCGTGATAATGTTATTAAAACTAATGTCTTGAAGGAAAACATTCTGGTAAAAGCAACAGTAAACTTGATAGAGCACGCACAGTACTAAAAGCGGTGGCGTACTTTACCAAGCTGAGCCAAGGGCGTGCATAAAGCAATCGGTGTTTGATGCTCGTCTTCGGCTCGGCACGCAACGAACGAAGAACAGCATCACGCGCAGAAGTTTTACATTTTGATCTGTACTTTGTGTGTTACATAAATGTATGTACATAAATGTATGTACTTTTAAGAAGAAGTTTTACATTTTGATCTGTACTTTGTGTGTTACATAAACGTATGTACTTTTAATGTGTTACATAAATGAGCCATTGAGAGCAAAAGTGGTACATGTGCCATTTTTACACTTTTTAGGTTTTTTGCATAAATTGATGCAGAACGCAATAATGTACTAGAATATCCAAGAAAAATCGAGATCTGATAACCTTAACCGAAGTTATGGCCAAAGCAATTTTTGGTAATTAACATAATCACCATTTCGTTGAGAGCGAAAGTGGTACATGTCCAGTCTGTGCATATTAGATGAATTGTAAGTCGAGGATCGTAGGATGTAAAACAATCATGTCTTCAGCAAAGTTGGTCAAGTGATTGAGTACTTTCAGCATTACGCCTATTTCAGTATGAACTCGTATGCTGTTATCAATCATATATACACTAGCGCTCGGAAGAGACAGAATCCTTTAACAGATCATCATTCTATAGTAGGTACTCAATCACTTGGACAACTGCGCTGAAGACATGAATGTTCTATGTCCTAAGATTAGAAAGTTATAATGCATCCTTCATGCTCACATTGGACATGTACCACTTTTGCTCTCAACGTTTTCTAGTTGTCATTATTTTTCCCATAGAACAAAAGTGGTACATGTTTTTCCATCAATGTTTGTGCAAGTTTCTCAACCAGAACTCGTTATGCTTTCATGTACCGTCTTTTGAATCCTTTCCAGCAATGATTTAGTGCAGTTATGTTGGAAAAAATTGTTGAAAACAATTTACTATTTGATTGTTTTCATTCATCGCGTCTCCTGAAAAATTTACTTAATGGCACATGTACCACTTTTGCTCTCAACGGCTCAAATGTAGGGGTACTAAGGGTAAACCCGGCACTGAGGGTCGAAATGCTTCAGTATTGACATTCAAAAGATCGAGTTTTAGGGGCTAATCTGATATGATTAGGCTTGGGAAAAAGACTGGAGATCGACATTATACTGACGACTTTTCTCTTTTTTCGCTCTAACAGCCTCATGCTATTTATGAGAGCTCGCATACAACTACAGCTAACACAAAGCAACGAAACTGTCTTGTGTTGCACACGACAGCTCATTCTTGCGCAGGTATTTTGTTCGTTCGGACTTGACAGCCTAGTTTGCTCATTTTGAGGATGTCCTGTTGGCTTGGCTTGCGCTGTTGACAGCCTGCTGATCGGCTGCGGCTGTCATCGACTCGCACTTTTACGTTTCTCCTTTTTCAAAGGCCGGTGGAATATTGAATACAAAGAAAACTGTTTCATATATGTTTCCATTGTTGATATTACTCCCCACGTAAAAAAACGTGCTTCGCACCATCGTACTTTCATTCTTTCATCGGCCTTATTGTCGTGAATCATAATCACCTGACATCCCGCTCGGATTCGTGCCGAAGGAAGTCGAAGATTATTGGCTGTCATTTGCGACAGCTTGAAAGAACCAACAGACATAAGGAGATGAAAAATAACAGCCCGTTTGGCATTGCCTGTGTGCGCTGTCGTCAGTTACTGTCGAGTTATGTACCGAATGTACGGGGAGCAGGAAGAGCTGTGCAATACAATGACAGCCGAATTAGTTGAAAACTTGTTGTCATGGATATGTGGTAGGGTGTCCCAAAAAAAAAATCGATGTTGAAAAAGTCAAGGTGCTCAGCCCTAAATTGAAACCCAAACGTGATTTATGAAAAAATGACTTTTTTCAGCTACAAACCCACTATTTTGCACTTTTTTCAATTCTGTTCGATTGCTAAATTTTTCCATATATTTTTTTATTTTTGTGGGGTTGTTTTTGAATATTTTGCATGGTTTAGTTCAGCATTGCAGTTTTCACGGATTTTTCCTTTTTTTTCCGAGTCTTGTGCCTTCGATAATTCGATGTATACCATTTCTGGATTCTGCACCATTTCACCTTAATTACTTCCGGGTCATACTGCTATATTTTGGGATCATTTCACTCGACTTCACTAGAACTAGGTGGTTAGACTAGCTAGTCGAAGGTATTCTGTTTAGTAAAAAATTATTTTCTCTCAGAGTTTAAGAAAGTTTAATCGTTTTTAAGGGTCGATTAGGATAATTTGGTCACTCCTTTTCTTAGAATCGCTTTTCGGGGAAGAATAAAAATTCAAGCGGTTTTGTTAATATTGTTGGTTTTTCGACAGCGTATATGCTCAATTTAGCAACGAAGAATTTCAGTGACAGCGAGAGTGTCGTCAATAGGCAAGCCAAATAATTTAAAACCATGATAAAGTGTTATTTTTCAACATTCATTTGAATGCAATTTACAAATATCGTAACTTGCATACAAATATTCATCGAAGATATTCCTTTTTTATTCTTCTCAGTGTTATTAAGAACGCTCGCATACTAATTTTCGATCTGTTTATCGTTTCCAAATAAACAACGTTGTTTTTTTTGCTTCTGTTTTTTATATGCATTATTTCAACAGAGCCAATTTGAAAATCCCAGGCTTTCTATATTACGGCTCAAACCGTCCCTTGAACCTAATTAACGAAGGTTACGAACGAAGTGCGAATCGGAACTTTCATCGTACCCTCTAACGTAGAGCAACAGACAACCATTATTTTCACCTTTGAAACGATGACTGACATTTCCCAAAACTCATCTCGGCCGTACCGAACTGACGAACGAAGAATTCGTTTTCACTTTCATCGTACCCAACAGGACCTATACGTTTCGTTTCGCAATCTGCTTCGAGACGTTACAAAATGTGCTGCATCAAAGCCTAGTCCGCCTTAGTTGTACTAGACATTGTGAAGTTTATTACACCAAAGTTTTTTTGATACAGTGTGGATTTTCTCAAGGTTGCTGTGCGTGATGTCTTACCGAGGATAAATTTGTGATTATCATTTTGGGAAAACGTATACTTATCAGAGTCATAAACTACTCAGTAAACTGTCGTCGTAACTTCAGTTGCAATTGAAAGGTGGGAGTCTGTTACCGTTTCGCTTTCGATTGTACGGTTAGAAGCCACCTCTCGTAATGCCTGAAAAATTTGTAGGTACCATTCGAACTGGTGTGACCGTGGCCGTGGTTACCCCGGACGGCTATATCATTACCATTCCAACTGACCATTATCATAGTCACCGTGGAAAGTGAATTCGATTCTCCCTTGCCTCGTACGATGACATTCGTAGCTGATCCCGAAGCGGACCAAATTAGTTTAGTGCCCGATAGGCGCCGATTAGCAAGCATGCGATGATTGAATCAACCATGCGCAGTTCCGACCAACCCGGCCAGGTGCTCAGTGGCGTGTCCAGGCCGGACGACTGTCCAACTGGGCCTATGAATTGAGACATTCACAGTCTAATACCGTCCCCGTGCCGACGGGTGTTCACCCTCTCAGTGCTTTGTTTATGTTGCTAATTTTTATTCGTCACATCTGGTGGCGCGGGTCATCGACTTGCGAAGCATAACGTATTTGAGGGCGTATGATGCCAGAACCGCGGAACGGGCCTCACACACAGTTGGGGATTACTGGCAGGAAAGACAGCCTCGCTTTGGAAAATGGGTACGCAGTGCAGATATTTTGTACACATTAGCAACCCTACCTGCAGAAGCCGGTTGGGTGGCTAGGTTCACAAAAAAATAAACAAAAGGCAGTAGCACAGTGATTTTGTAGATGAACACCACCTGGTCACCTCTGGCATATTGCCCAAATTAGGAGAAAGTATCGCTGCAGTGGCACTGCTGTTTTTTTTTAATAAGTATAAAAACATGATATTTTAATGCTTGGCATATCAGCAACATTTTAGGATTGCATAATTCACATTTCATTCGATGATCTGTATAGATTTAAAAGGTATAATTAGGGGAAAGTATTTTTAATAATATCACTGGCGAACGGCTATTTTGATGCAAAGTTCTCTAGTAGTGCTCTAGTTTTTCTCTCTTGAGTTTATTTTCGAGATACATGTTGAGAGAAAGCTGTTGTTGTAAACGAAGAAAAAAAAAACAAACTGTTTCCAATAAACGTATCCAACAAGTCCTTCTTGGTAGCCATTCTCACCACAGGTTTCCGCATTATAGGTCATGGTATGCCTATTTGGCTCAGTGTTTACGTTACGGCAGACATTATGTCGCCTTGTACGTATGTCTGCAACCTGCAGTCACGTGAAACATTTTTTGCTCCAAATCAGATTTGACTTTTAATTACCCTTTGAACAACACTGGAGATTAGCATAAAATTGAAACACGCTCGACGCTCGATAGGGATATAGTGCAACACCTCTACGAAATGTATTTGCGTGCAGGTATGTAGAGATTATGAGCAACCTGAAAGCGAAAATCAATATGGATAGGTTATGGCTGGTTTGGTAGTCAACAATTATGACGTCATATTTCCTCGGGAAACAAACTTTCGTTTGCTTCTGGACTATTGGCTTCTTTGCTCGCTGTGTCACGTATCCACGTAGGGTAACGTCATAAATATTCAGGAAAGCTCTCGTTTTTTCCCTACGGTGGGGAACGAACGAATGGGCATGCGCAACAGCAGGCCAATGGTGTAGGCATACGCATCTGTTTCATCTGGAAAGATTTTCATTTACGAAAGCTCGGTTTTGCTGGAAAGTAATTGAAACTGACATTCGACCTTGAACGAGGCTGCACTGCATTGCTGGGAGCAGTATCGATTTTTCACTTTCATGGTCGGTTTGGATTCGGGGCTTTCCTCCGGTTGGAGCATCTGCTGGCAATAACCTTGTTGCGAGTAATATTTCCAGCTATTTTAAGCGATCGCAATGTTTACAAACACACCGTAGTGGTTGTTTATGCGAGTCACATTTCTTCATTTCTGGAGTAGTTGGTGAGAAAAAAGGAAACAGTTATAGGAAACGTATGAATTTAATTCTTGGAATTATTATTTATTTGGCTGTTTGACGCAACTTGTTTGAAAATAATAGGGTATTATAATAGTTTTTGTAAGCTTAAGCAGTTTTTTCATAAAACACGACACTATCTTTTAGGTAATGATTCAATCTTGTCATACTAATTTTCATCATATCTGCTTACTTAGTAATCCACGTGCGGACATATATCGGACTTTGGGATTGGCCCTGCTAGATTTTAAAGTCGGAACGATTTGTTGAATCGGTATATTGTCTTCAGCAAAGTTGTAAATTATATTGTTTTCTTCCTAAAAAATAACATAGTATAGTGACGTTGCGATCATATCACGTTTAAATTATTTTCGCGTGATATATTTGAAAGGTGATATATATGAAACATATTTTTTGATGCAAATTTTTTTAAAACGATAGTTTAAGTTCAACATGCATATTCTCAACTGTTTATTAGCCAAACATAACCAATCGAAGATTAATGCAACATATAACAACTCGAGATCTCCCAGGTGGTCTCAAGGTACGACGCTGGCCTAAGAAGCCAGTCGTCGTAGGTTCGAGTCTCGGTTCGGAAGAGACTGTTAGTGTCAATAGGATCGTAGCGCTAGCCCCGCAATTGTCCTGTACACTAAACAGTTGGCTGCGAAGTCTGTGTATTACAAACAGAAGGTCAAGTTCCGAATTGGAATGTAGCACCAAGGTTTTGCTTTTATAACAACTCAAGAACATATGGAAAGAACTTTTGATTTAGTAACTTTTCCATAGCTATTTCACTTTTTTTTCGATAATAATATATACACTACCTGCCATAAGTTTGGAATCGCTTCACTGAGTATTTCAACACTCAGTTTGAATATTATAGCACCACGAAAAGTTTATCATCACCTAATATGGGCAAATTTGTGAGTTGTGATCTTCATAAAAGTTGTTCAAGAACTTGTGAAGGCTTTTATTTGATGCACGGTTTGTTCGAAATTTGACTACAACGTGGCGCTAGTGTGCATAAAGTTTCGAGTATTTTGAACCTTATTCACCTCGTGAATCAGAACCATCAGGACCATTTAGAAAGTTGTCGTCTTCAACAAAGTTGTTCAGAGGATCAAGAGATTTTATTTGATACACAGTTCGTTTTCAGATTCGCTTGTGCGCATGTAGTTTGAAAAATTTCGAACATCACTTATCTGCTGCGATCTCTGAGAAACTTGTTCAGAAGGTCATGTGGAAAAATTAGCTGAAGACCACAGTTTTCCAGTGGGATGGAATGGTAGTATAGATCAATCAGGATCAAAAAATGAAGAATTGCGTGCACACTTGCACCACATAGTGGTGGTATTCCGTACTTAACTCTCCACAATCCAGAAGTCCCTGACCTTCTGAACAACTTTGCTGAAGACCGTAACTTTCCAGTTGTAAATTTGTTCGGCGATCAAGTCATGATTTATCAGTTAAAGTCTTCCTTGAAATTAGCGAATGCCTGAAAACTTGCTGACAATAATTATTTTTAGCTGCTAGATGGCACCGCTAGGTGAATTAATTCGTGTTTTCATAATATTCTTCATATCTCTCAGAAACGTGAGAAAATCGAAATGCTTTGCATGATAAAGTCGAGAGTGATAAAAACGAAACGTGAAACAAAAAACGAACCGTGATAAAATCGACACGTCACTGTACAAAAAAGTGATACTAAATATTTGTACAAAATTTTGACTAATATCGGTTTTATTTTTCAATTTTCAGACAATTATTAAATCTTTGTTAACAAAGTTGTAAATATCGCAAAAAAATTAGATTTTGTTTAAATAACGTACATTTAAACAAAATCTAATTAGAAGTAACTTTTATAGAAAATACTTTGTAACTCTGTACCCAATTAAGATGGGAATTTTGTTTGTTCAGCAATGTTTCATATTTTAGCACTTTGCCGAATAAACCATTCCTCTATCTCTTAACACCAAAAACTTAGTATTTTTGATATACGAAAACCTACTGTGACATATGCTCGCCGTACTCTAATATGGGTGGATTGTAACAAACGGAACCTAAAGACGTTCATAGTACTTCATCTTAACTTCAAGGAAAAGTATTGACATCGTGATTTCACTTGCCCCTTTTTAACCTATACCTTTTTGAAGTTATCGAAAAAATAAGCTGAAATATGACAAAGTTTTGTCAGGAAAAGTCCTAGAGATATATGGTGTTTGGCAAAAATGTGTGTTTTGTGTGCTCTAACAATTCAACTAACAACAAAAACAAAAAACTAACTTTTGAGTAAGTTCCATATAATATACTTTATAACCGAGTTCTATTTCAACTGTTGCGATTTCAAATTTATGGTGTTTCGGCTTGCAGTCTTTTCGTAAAAATCAAAACAGAAGTTTGTCTACTGTGGGGAGTATGTAGGCGTTTGCCTTTGCTTGGAATGGCTTCCCTTAATTCTCTGCACGCCTCGGAAAATGACCTTCACACTTTTATTACTCATCAACTACATGCACAATTGGTGTTTCATTGGAAAGATTGATCTGTTCTCTAGCCGTGTTTAACAGCTTCATCGTTCAAGTATAGTTGTTAAACTATTATCAAAGTTAAGACTGGGGAATGGGTTAATTGATGATCATATATGAGTAGTTTCACAAAAAATGTCCCAGTTTAAATATTTTTTTTTTAAATTGTCATTTTTGATTTGGCTGAAACTTTGCATAGAAGTTTCTATAGGCGAAAGATGCCATTTTGTGCTATTGGTTTAATTTCATTTGAACACGACTTATTTTTGAGAAGCAATTAAGAAATACTATTTTGGAATGTTAAAGATGATTACAAACATTTTTAGAGTCAAAATGGTTTATTTGACTTCTTCGGTAAACTTGTTGAAAATATTTTTTCCTTTCTGAAAAAAATATACACTCTAAAAAATTTATTCATATTTTGAAGAAAAACTTCAAAGAAACCTTGAAAATTATTTATCTAAAAAAGCTCGTTTTATAAAAATCTGATTTTTTTTATAAAAACTAACTAAGAAAAAAAAGTTATGAATTTTTTTTAAGGCGTACATTTTTTATGGAAGGACAAAATTATTATCTTCAACTTTGCTGAAGACAGTATGCCAATCAAGCACACCGTTTTAGCTGTGAAAATATTTTGAATTTCCCATAGAGTGCTCTATTGGAGATTAAAAATATTTCTACACCCGAAGCGATTTGTTAACTTGGCATAGTATCTTCAGCAAAATTGTAGATGATTGTTTTGACCTTCCAAAAAAATATGGCCCTCGAAAAAAAATTTTTTTTTCAACAAATCATAGCTTTTTTTCTTGATTTCTTCATGATTGGACCGGTTATATCTTGATTTTGATTATTTCATCGCATTTTTGCGAAAATTTTACACGATAAACACGAGAAAAGCTTGAGTTACAGCTTTTTCTTGAAACTTATTTTTACAACATTACTCTAATTTGCTTGTAGGTTAAATTAGCCTATAGTAAACCCCTTTCCTATATATTTATATTGAACCACTCGTCAGATTTACTAAATTTTTTTCAGCATTTATAAATGTTTGTGATGCAGATTGTTTGGATAATATGTATCCCGATGAAAGTTTTTCCGAAAATCCTTTGAGTTTTTGCATGAATAGAGCTAAGGGACCGTTCCTAAACCACGTGGTCATAAAGAAGGGGACGGGGGGGGGTTTGTCAAAAGACCACAAAAGACCACGCATGGTGGTGGGGGGGTTAACGAAATGACCACGTGGTCTTTTTTTCTGACTTATAATTTATTGTTGCCATCAAGTCAAGAGCAAAAGCTTTTGCATTTTAGAAATATAGAATGTACCGAATGTTTAAAAATAAAAATTTAAAAAATTTAAGCGAATTTTTGGCACTAGACAAATGAAAAGACAACGTGGTTAAAGGCGCAAGGGGAGAGGGGGGTTGGCTAAAAGACCACGAAAGACCACGGGGGGGTAGGGGGGGTATAAAAAGGGATCAAAATATGACCACGTGGTTTAGGAACGGCCCCTAATCTGGCGGGTGGTCCACTATAAGAAAGGGGTCCACTATAAGTCAATTCACCCCTGTTTCTATTCACACTTTGTTAATATCTCCCGAACTCTTTTGAATTAGTTGAAAAATTAGTCATCCTCGATAAATGTCCTTATAAAAAATTTCAGCTCTCAACCGAACTTTGGCAAGTGGTAAACGTCCTTTAGTGGCAACAGTATAAACTTTTCTTGTGACTACGATGCAGATTATACTACAATAGTTCTAATTAATGGACGCAGTAGTCTAGTTCCACTACAAAAAAACGATGCAGATTGGCTAAACATGATATTTTCCGATGAAAGTTTCCTAAAAATCCCTCGAGCTTTCGCATTCCACTAGAGGAAAGAGGTTCAATTTACCCTACATCGAGAAAAATTGAGTTAATTTACAGGGTGATCCACTAAAGGAAGTGCTCCTTCCAATTAATCTAATATCACGAGAATAAACAGTTTTTCGTCAGGGTGGTCCACTGAAGGAAATGGTCCGTCCAAGGTAGTTTAGCCCTAGCTAATTGAAGCCAATTTTTTTTAGAAATACATGAAATGACAAAATCTGGTGTTTGTTAAAATAAACTAATTTCTGCAAAACTCCGACATCCCAAGAGGCAGCACTTTTTCAAGTCTTAGTTACAATTTGAAAAAAAAATGATGGAAATGTTGAATTAGTAAAAAAAACCTGTTTTTCTGGATATCCAAGCAACTGGCAACACTTGCTATCAAAATTTATATATTTTCTAAATTTCTTGGCTATTTTTTTCCAATTTTCTTCATTCAGAATGGCCATAACCATAACAGTTCTAAAAACAATATCGCACGCTAGCCTGGGGGCTAATGCGGTCTCGATCAACTAGATTAGTTGAGAGAATTCGTTATCGATATTGTTTTTGGCACATTTTGCATGTTGAAGGATAAGTACAACGATACACCGTGCCCCAGTGCTGAGTCGAGAAAATTTCTAGCTAGAAAAGATTCTCGACCTGATCGGGAATCGAACCCGATATCACAACCGTGTGAGAGAGCTAGCCGACCGACATCGCTAACCACAGAACCACGGGGACCACATAAATAACAGTTCTAAAGAACGTCAAATAAGTGTAAATTTGACGTTATTTCTAAAAATGCTGTAACTCAAGTTCTGCTCATAATACCTGATAAGTGATAAGTGTTTTTGTTGTAAAATTTTCTCAGAAATACGATGTCAAAGTTTGAATCAAAATATACTCGTTTGTTGAAAAACGAACTTTGATTTTTCATACGCAAAAATAACATCAAGCAACACTATAAAGTAGTGACGAAAATACCCAACACGAAAAAAAACACTATAGATTGAAATTGATTTGTTATTTGGATTTCTTGACTAACTCTCTTTGAAATGCAATTTCTATGTTTCGTTTGCTTACTATTTTCTCTGTTAGGGGCACCAAAATTCACAGGAATGGTAGAAAAGCTTAATCTTTCATTTTTTTCCTGTTTGAGCTCTAGAGCAAAACCTGTGTTTTCAGTGTTATTTTCAAGGAAAACTATTGAAAAACATTTATTTTAAAATTAGTTTGTGTAATACATTGTTATGGGGACTCACTATTATCACATCTGTTCTACTGAAGAACCAAAAATGAGAGATTTTCTCTTTATTTTAAGTATCGACATCTAGCGGTGGAGAGGACGCATTTTAGACTCGAAATTTTATTACGCTTATATTCTATTCATCCAATAAAAGGACTATATGAGTTCTCGACGCTTTTTCGCCGAGAGAATCCTTTGTTCTCCCCGGTACTGGTATAGCGAGGGTGCCTTTTCATGATAATCGTACAGTACCACCCGGATACGTGCAACGGTTTTTATGTAGATTTATTTATTATGAATTTCATTGTTGAAATTTGAAAACTGAATATCTTGACTAACGACAATCATTTTTTTACATTGTACCTAATGTCGTAAGCAGTGCTGTGTATAGTATGTTAGATATAAATAACGGTACGAGAAAAAAATATTGTCGTTGGTCGTGAAATTCGGGTTCCAAGTCCAACGAAGATATTCAAGAAAATCAACTAACAGGTTAAAATAGTTTCAACGGTCGCATGGTGTACGATCCAAGAAAATTTGTTAAACAATGTTTGAATGGTTGAAAGATTTTTAGTTGAATTTGTTCTATTGACGTTGATTGTGAATTGATACTGAATTTCCGCTTTAAAGATCTCTTGAATGCGGTCCTGTTTTAACTTGATTCTGATAGATTCTAGATCACCTTTTTGCCTGGTAATTGAAGCAAAAAACAAATAGTTTTTTAGTGCATGTTCAAACTATTAGAGCGAACTGTTCGAACCAATACAGGCTTAGTCTGTATCCTAATAAAATCGATTTGTTTTCAACCAAAAAATCAGCTGATATTCAATTTAAAAAAATATTGCACTTATGAATCCTAGTTCATTAGTGTTACCTGTTTCAACAAACTTTGTTTTAGTGGAAAACCTAAAACTAAAAATCGGCTTACAACTTGAATAAAAGCTCGGGGCAGGAGGAATTTTTTTGTTACTACCAGCGTGTTGATTATTTGCAACCAAAATTAAACTTGGATTAGTGAAATCGACTACTAATACTAGCGCAGATAGGAAGGTCTATGTAGAATGGAACAGCAAAAAATGAATGCGAAAGCTTGAGCGCCGATTTGTTACAGAGTTTTGTTCGAACTTGCATATCTGTTCTGTGCTATTATATCGTTTTTTCGTCAAAATATCTTTTTTCTGTTGGGTGTCATTATTTGGTTTAAGCGGACATCTGCATCTAAATCAATACAATTTAAACTTGTTTTACAAACTCAACTAACTTAGAAACTTACAACAATTAAATTCTTAGTATTTTAAATTTAAACCTATTTTGTACTGATCACTGTCGTACCACACTGCACTGTCTGAATTCATCTGCAATTTGTTTTGTTGACTTTTGAGTACTAGCTATAAATTTTAAATACTAAGAATGTAATTGTAAGTTTCTAAGTTAGTTGAGTTTGTAAAACAAGTTTAAATTATATTGATTAAGATATTTAGATTATATTGATTTAGACAATATATTACACAAACTAATCTTAAAATAAATGCTTTTCAATAGTTCCCTTGAAAAGGCCAAAATCTCTGGCCGAAATGTCGGGCAGTAGTAAACACCCGTTTTTAATCCACTACAGATTACGTAGCCGAAACCCAACCAATAAATTATAAATTCCAGTTGTACTACACCAAAAAGTAAAATTTAATTGTAGCGTACATCGAGATTTGGAGTAACAAGCTTGGTAGGAATCTGAATAGATCTTTTATCACTGTTAATTGAATATTTAACAAAATTTTGCCGAAGAAATTGTTTTTCCCTGAAACTGACAAGAATGCTTGTGAAACTGTAATTTACTGCCTCCTTCCTCAGTAGAAAATAAGTAATTAACCTGCATTTTATACCTAATTTCTATTTCATGGATTGCCGGGTTTATCCCGGAAATCTAATGTAACTGGAAAGCTTCAATTTGCGAGAAGAATTTTAGTTTTGCAACCACATAATCGAAGTTGCTGCAAAGGTAGAGTGTGCTTTTATTCACCACCTTACGAATT
The DNA here is from genome assembly GCF_029784165.1 of Wyeomyia smithii. Classification (NCBI taxonomy): domain Eukaryota; kingdom Metazoa; phylum Arthropoda; class Insecta; order Diptera; family Culicidae; genus Wyeomyia; species Wyeomyia smithii. Next base: position 64,219,534 of record NC_073696.1, read on the forward strand.
TATTTCCAATTGAGAGAAAATAAAACCGAGTTGAACATATCGGCTTAGGAAATAAAAGTTTTATGACTACTGATTTGTAGTTGAAGGAGTGATAGGTTTAAATGTATGTCATACTGAGATTCATTAAAAGTTAGCTACTTTTTCCCCAAGCTTGGGTAATATGGTTTAGATGAAATAGGTGTCAAGATGAAGGCAAAGTAGATATAAATCGTAATTTCACGCATTTGATAGGATATTTATGAAAGCTATTTAAGACAACCTATCATGTTTCTGTTCCATTCTAAAGCGGTACAGATGAAGCAGCTTTCCTGGATGAGTGTAGCCGTTTTATGGAAAATAAGTTTAAACCGAAACTAGGACATGTGAAACTGCCATAATATTTTAATAGAGAAAAAACAGCTATATTTTTATTGACCTGCAAGATGATGCGGCGTACTGCGGAATCTCAGCAAATCATCTTGGATGGCCGAAGTCGATCTTACTCCTACAGGTGATCACCTTTGCTCTGTACGCGTATGACCTAGATGAAAGCTATTAGCAAACTCATCAAACAATTTCCTACCGCGAGTTTTTTTGCAGTTCAAACGTCGATAGACGCAAAATGGTTTTGATTCCCAGCAATGTAAAATAAAATGATGCGATATTCCCATTAAAAGTTGCGTCACTTTTAGAAAAGTATTATGCAAAAGCATAACGTAAAATCACATTATAGATATCAAATCTACTGCATGACTTTTGTTTTAAACATGGATATGTTACAAACTTTTGGTTACCAAGAACAAAACCACCAGATGTAACACATATGCTGCGCATCTTGCTCATAAATGACAAATCGGTTACGGCTGCACCATGGGAGGTTTCCACTAATGGTTTCGAAGATTGCGCTTGCCAAGCGGAATCCACAAATGCGTTGGTAAATGGCAAAGAAAATTTCGAAATGCAACAGAAACGGTTAAATTTCACGCGGTGAAAACATGTGATTGACTGGGCGTTTATGCTCACTGACCGAAACCAACGGAATGAAGTTTGCGCTGCGCATGATGATGATGATGATGATACAAGTGGTGTGCTGAAAAGTCGCACTTTTCGGTGCACTGAGCAGTAAGAATTTGCAAATTGTTGAAATTAGAATTTTCCATTTGTGTTTGTTTCGGCCCATAATTAAGTATTTACTTTCTGGGGACCGGATTTGCGCCGTCCCCGCTTTGGCGAATACAATGCGCATCCGCTGTTTTTGTGGGTTTTTTTAATGTTTCTAGGGGTGCGAAATTGCTAATGAACTAAGGTTGGCAATTGAGGTGAATGTGTTACGAGGAAATGCAGTCAGAGCGAAGCAGAGTGGGTGCTCGTGTAGTTAAAGACTTTTCACCCGGCATGGTTGACTGCCAAGAGAATATAAACGAAGTATTTGCGATTCTGTTTGCAGAAGTTCAGCTTTAAAATTGTATCAAATTTTGCACCTTAAAAAATAGGTATCAAATTCTATCACCCGGCTTTGACCTGATTTTTCAATGCCGACTTGATAAACTTGGTTTTGGCGATAAATATGCATAAAATATGGGGTTTTCTGACAATATTTCATATAGTTCATGTAACATCGTTCTGCGAGCATTTTTGAAATTAAACCCACGTAATTCGAATGTTTTCTAACCGCAAATTGTTCTGAACTGTCGTCGTCCTGCAATTCGAAATCATCATTTCGGAATTTTATTAAACTTAATATTTGTTTTCAACAAGAGGGCACAAAACTTTTTCATAGGTATTTGGGGCATGCTTACTCAAGTGTTATTTTTCTAAACCGTGATAAGCCCAGCTTATATGGTAAACTGAGCTGAAAGTGTCCGATTTTATGCAAATAATGATCATTTGTGGGAAGTGTTACTCCTCTCATTTAACTTTAAGGTTGCGGCGGCTGAAGCGCATCGAGAGTTGAGAAGAGTTAAAAAAAGAGGGAAAAAACGTGCCGTGATTCGTTCTGTCACTTAAAAAACAGGAATTTCAATGTTGATGACTAAATTGGAGAAATTGCTCGATGATGATCCATGCCCAACACAGAAACAGCTTACAGGTATTAGTACTCGTTACTCGCCAAGCCATCATTAAGCGATTGCATTCATAACGAATAATTTAAAAATAAAAAAAAACTTGAGTTCCTTATTTTTTAATTCCAAAAAACGTTAACCGTATTACTTGTTCCGTTCAATGGCACATGGTCTGGCTGATCAGGAGTTCTGGTCATTAGGAAACAAACATTTTTTTGAATTCCAAAATTTTTTTTAAGTTTTCAGCATCTTCAAGATGATTTTGCATGAAATTTATGTCGAAAATTTATGTGAATCATGTGCAGCAAAGCTTTCGCAAACTTTATATCTAGATTTGGAGCTTGGCACCAGAGTTATGCAATGCGAAGTTTTACCAGCAACATGGCGGCTTGGGAATATTTTTGTTCCTCAATTACCCTTATTAAAGTTTTATGAAATACCGTTTCCACATACAGTCTCAATTTACCTTGGCCATATAAGTAGTAAAAGGCACAATATAATTTCAACATAAAATTGTTTACGATGAAACACCTCATCAGATCCTCGCCAAATAGCATGTTATTTTGTCGCCTCGGGAAGAAATGGGACCCGCCAGTAATGCACCATCCTGGTGCAGTATCAATCAATCCCGCGGGGTCTAAAAACAAAGACAGGTTTCTTGCGCACGAACAACGCTGGCTGGTTGTGGTGAGTGTAACTATGTTACCGTGGCAATTCATCTAGGCAACCTCAAACCTGTCTGCCCAGCTGACGGCTGAAGAATTAATTAGCATACTTATGCATGTATGGATGCATCCACTGGCATGTAAGCTGTGTTTGTCCGATAGACCTACAATATTGCAGCAGCAAACGCGATCTCTATCTCTGCCCGAGGATGCTAAATAATAATAGAATGATTTACAATTTTATTGAGTATAAAAATAACACACAACATGTTGCTGAAAGCCACAGCAGGCATTTAAATCACAGTCTTTACTGGTACAATACTTACGTTGCACTTTATTCAAGAGTAAATCCCACGATGCAATCGGCTGTTGCATACTGTCGATGTTTCGCCTTCCCTGATGGCAATAGACAGGAAGGCAGCCTACAGACCCACGGGTCCAATTGTCTGCACCCATAAGCCGCAACGAACGCAGACAACTCAGGCTTACGTCAAAAGGCACCTACGATCCAAGAGTCTCACCCAGTGGTCTTGTTGCCATCTCAATAGATGCATACTGCACTTTCGAATAAAACGAGTGCAGTCCCCACCGACCGGGCCTGTCATAAAAGAATCAAGCAGCAGGTAATACCCGTGACCTGGTCGCTATCATGGGCAAAAGTCGTGATTGATGAATGCCCCAGATAATTGCACTATCTTCCCTGTCAACCTAGTGCCCAACTCACTAGGTACATGCGCTGTGAGATAAGTGTTACGAACCTGTAAGCCCTGTGTGTGTCGGTAATCCAAAGAAACTACGGGAACTTGTTCTTTTCTTACAGCGCGCGCGACTCATCGTGAGCCCATTGTCGCTTACTGGTAGCGTTGCTGGTTACCGGGAAAGGGAAGTCGGTTGATTAATGTTCAGCTCCTAACACCGCACCAAGCCCGAACGAGTGATGGCGGTGTTGTGTGCTTTCATCGTTCGGCGATAATCAGGCCGCGCAAATCATTGACAATCGAGGTGAATGGGACAATGTTTGTTGAAAGTTTTACTCCTTTATGCTGATGCGTGTTCGCACCGCTTGAAGTGTGTAATACGACGGCGAGTCGAGCAGTAGCTAATTGCGGCATAGTAGAGGACGAGAATGAGGTTTGCCTGCCAAGCTTTTCGGTTGTAATTCGACTGTGAAGCTGGTTAGGATCTTCGCTGGCCAGGTTGACTTGGAGACTGGTCGAACCAGTTTTTCGATCAAGATCAGAAAAAGCAGGTTATTTCGCACTGTTGAGCAATATTATCTATTACAAAGCATATGCGGTCATTAGTCTGTGCAAATTTAGTCCAATTTGATTTGACCGCGTCTGATAATCAATGCATACGCAAATAGTACCCGAAGAAAAATCATTTCTGATGTCAACAATGCCAACGTTATCGGCATTAGCTGGTGGTGTATAAATTGGGAGAAAACACGCAATTGAATCTAAGATACAAATCAAAGAACGTTGGGCTGCAACATGGGTTAAACTTTTATGAAATGGAAAAATCAATCATCACACAGCAGTTAAGTTTGAATTCAATATTTCGTCATGCACAAATGATAAGAAATGAACTTCAGAGGGCGTAAAAGTTGCTTAGCTTTTAAATATTTATTTCACTGAATAACAGCGGCAAAATCTTCAAATAAAAATAAACTTGCGTTGAAGGCTTTTTTATGCCGTTTATGCCGACCCGATCCTTATTTACATCTCTATCATATATTGTATACTAAATGGAATATTTAAAAATAGCATGAAACGTGGTCCACGATTCGCCAACAACGCAACCCCCAGTCCACGGAGTAGAGTAAAATTTATGATCCAGAACTGACTTTAGGTGGAATCTTAAAGCCCCCAGGGCGCAATGAAATTCGCGTATTGTAATTACCGCACTCCTTGAACCTTGCCCGGGATTTTATCGGCAGCTAGCACGCAGAGGCACAACTTGTTCGAATTAAGTCGGCCGGCCGGTCGACAAGTGTGCCCTGGCTTTTATTTGCATATTAATGCCAATCAAGGGGTTGATAAACTGTTGTTGGTGGTGTGCCTGGGTAGGTAACTTTTTTTTACGCAGTCGACTGGTTTCAAAATGATAATCTCCGGAAACGAGTTTTCTTCCCAGAAGGAAGTTATTGTGAATGCAATGATAATTGGTATTTTTTTACATTTTTAGCTCTGACGATTGCAGCCAAAGTGTCAGTTTCGCGCATAAAAATTAAACTCTGCTCCGGAAAATGAAAGTTAGCCAATTACATAGTTTGTTCGTATTAGTATTACCGTAAACAGAAATAGTAATGGGCAACATACGCTAGATGCTGCATACTCACGGCCCAGAACTGCCCTCAAAAACAAAGCACTCATCGGAGGAAAACCGGTTTCCTAGCAACTCTCCGTTAACTACATGATTTATCGCGTGAAATCGGTAGCATGAACCAGGGGTCCAAACGGTGCATCAATTTGTACGGATGCTGCGAACAACACAAATAAAGCATTCTTATGAATTAAGTTGCACCATCGATATGAGAAACTTGTAACTAATAGTCCGAAGGGCTATTCCGAACGGGTTGCATGTGTCTTCTAATTAATATTACCCTGGAATTTGACAGCGATTACAACGCTGAACGTCATTTCGGTGCTAATTAAGTGGCTGCTATATCAGAATCGAAAAAAATTAAATTGATATTCTTCCCGAAGCCCTTTCTTCTTTCGAACCCCGTGAGCATGTATCAAAGTTTCCGGTTCGGACGCGTTGAAAGCTGTTTCATTTGATCGCGCATTCAAGACGAAAATATGTGTGCGTTTTAAGCGTTTGGTTTGTTTTGTTTACCTTTTGGGTCAATTCAATACAAGAGATTCTCCTTAACATTCGATTACAGCAACGTTTTTTTTTTAATTTATTTTCGTCGCAGTTATCATTGTATGAGTGGTTTTTGGATACTACAATTTTGCATCAAGTTCCACTCTACTTCTAGCCCGAATTCTTTTGCATTTGTTCGAATGTTTCAATTTATTTGAAAATTCGAAACAATCGATAAAATTTTCAAGGAATGCGGATTTGGGCCGATCCGAATGTTCGACTGTGCTCAATTTTATGCGATGTTTTAAACTGACTCTAAAAAATCGGCACTGGGTAGAACGTTTGACAGGTAAGAAAGAAACATTGAAAGAGTAGAGTTGGAAAAACGTGATCGAAATTATTTCGACTCAAAAAAATTGATTTCAGAGCCGCATTGTCTTCAGTAAAGTTGTTCTATTGTTTATTCTCCATGATATAGTAGTTACAATTTTGTGAATAATCCACTTAGCAGTAAGAAAAGAGTTTAATTTTTCTCATTTTGGAATATAAAAATCCATTTTGTTTGGCAAAGTTTTAGCACATTTTAAAATAAACAGCTTTGTTGAAGACATTATGCTTCTATCTACCTATTTGAATGAACTTTTGTGGATTTTGCAATGGACCACCCCTTAAAATCAATTGTTTTCAATTGAACTGTTTTATAGTGATTTTCTACAATTTTTCAATGTTATACAATATTGTTTGCTATAAAAAAACAAACATTTTTTTTATTTTTCTTGACGATGTTTACTTAAGTAATGCACTAATTGACACTACTTTTGACTCAAAAAATTCATTTTGGAGCCAATGTGTCAGCAAAGCAAAGCAAAGTTGTTTCATTAATTATTTTTCATTTTGTGGAAGTTAGAATTTTGTGATTATTCCACCGGAAGGTGAGAAACGAATATTATTTGTCTTTTTTGTATATAAATATTCACTTTGCTAAATAAAGTTGTAGCACAACATTTTTTTCCTGATTTCTCCATGATCGGACCAGTTTCATTGTTTTGGTAATCTTTCGTATTTTTTTATAAAAAAAAAGATTTTTAAAACATGAGCTTTTTTTAAATAATTAACTTTTAATTTCAATTTTAACGTTACACCGATCAAAAAAACCGTTTGGCCCTAAAAATATTTGTAATCATCAATACCTTCCCCAAATAGTATTTTTCAATAGCTTTTCAAAATACGCCGTGCTCCAAAAAAAAATTAAACAAATAGCATAAAATGGCATCTTTTGTCTATAGAAACGTCTATGCAAAGTTTAACCCAAATCAAAAATGACAATTTAAAAAAATAAATAAAAATGAAACATTTTTTGTGGAATCGCTCCATACTTCTATCAGCCAATTTATATGAAATATTGTGAATTTTTTTTTTCAGAATACCCCTTCAAATATTTTTTTAAATATTACCTTTTATTGTTATTTTCTAGAATTTTTCACTGTTCTACAATGTTAGTTATCATAAAAAACACACAAGTTCATCAAATGAAGTTTTTTTTATCTCTTATATTTATTTAGTTATTTAAGATTTTTAATAAAAAGACGCATAATTTACTTACTAATACTTTAATATAGAAATGGTTTTTGCTGTAGATATGCAAGTTTTGTAGATATCTGTTAGAAAGTTGGTGCATTGGTTTAATAAATATCTTCAGTTATTTTGAAGATAAAAATAAACTTTTTTTGATGAAATTGTTTGTTTTGTTCTAGCAAACAACACTGTAGAACATTAAAAAATTGTTGAAAATCATAACTAAATGTTTTATTGAAAATAAAAAAAAAGATTTTTAATGGCAATCTATAGAAAACTCCACAAAAGTCCATTTAAATGGGCGGATAAAAGTTTTTCATAAAATGTGCTACAACTTTGCCGAACAAAGCGAATTTTTATATGCAAAATGAAAAAAGTAAAATTCGTTTCCCAATTTTAGGTGGATTTATCACAAAATTGTAATTTCTATAAAATGGAGAATAATTAATGAAGCAATTTTGTGTTCAGCAAAGTTGGTTCATTGATTATTCTGCATTTTATTGGACTCTAATACGGCTTGAAAATCAATATTTTTCGGTCAAAATAATTTCGATCACGGTTTTACAGCTTTGGGAACAAAAAATAAATAACACCGAGAAGAAAAACAAACTTTAATAAAAAAGCTTTAATAAAAATGTGTATGCAAGTTCACGTTTGTTACTAGCATGCAAATAATTTCTGAAAAATAACATATCATTATTATTATTTATCGTTTGGCTTGACTTTTGACGATACTCCTACTGTCCATGGACTTGTTTGTTACTGTATTAAACGTAGGCTGTCCAATTCTCCAATTCTTCAATTTTCAACATTTCTGAAGGAGGTGGTCATAGTAAAAAAATAACTTTTTTATGATTTAAGAAGAAAAAAGAACAAAAATGCTATACTAAAATGCTTAGTTTTCAAAAATCGTTTTCGAAAACACTGCAAAATTTAATTTTATTTCTTGAAAAAGAAAAACAGGTCAAAGCCAGAACGATTTGTTCAATTTGTATATCTTCGCGAAGGTTGCAAACAGTAATTTTGTCTTTTCAGGAAAAAGAGATGTAATAAATTAATTTATTTTTTTGAAAATAAAACAATAATTTTTTTTTTTTCATTAAATATTCCGAAAACCCAATGTATACTAATTTTATTTTCCGCGGAAGCTACAGAATGTGTTGTAATTAATAATAGTTGTTCCAATGTGAAGAAATTAAAATGAATAAAGGTAAAGCATTCAAAAAAAAAAAAAATCAGTGAATGTGTATAAAACACGACCGCAAGATGAAGTAGAATTACAACAGTCTATTCTGCCTATAATCGCATACCAGTCTGCATTCTTGTCTTTTTTATAGAGAAGTTATGATAAATCTCTATCTCATTATATTATGTCGAAAACATGGGAATAAACCACGCTCAACAACTGAGAAAACTTAAGCAAGAAAAATAGGTTTACGCGTTGTTTTCTCAACATAATGAAAATTATAGGCGGTATTTTCAATTTGACGATCAATTTGATGATGTAAAGCGGTAAAGTTTAGGTATAATTCTCTTCTAACTCTCTCTTTTTAATAGTTATTGGTAATCTGGAAAAGAAGTGTCGTTTGATTGGCTTTAAGTCAGTCAAAAGTAGTGTTGAATGTCGCTGGATCACAGTTGTAGGGGAACTGCTCCATTATTCATCTCATTAAGCCGATATTCACGAAGAATGCACGGATAACACCAATTTTTCACGAAATCATTGAACAAATAAACAAAATACGCTTACTTGCTCTTATGGAATCGTTCAGCATAGTATATTAAGTAAACTTAGCTGGATTTATCCTGAATTTTGTAAATCAAACCATTTTTCACAACGCTTCCATATCCATCTCAAAACTTGAATCACTGCTCAATCATTCATCCCACGACGCCCCCATATTCAACACACTGTTAATCATGGAGGAATCACATTATCATGTATGAGCATTGCCGCAGCCCGTCGTAATAGTTTACCTAGAAATCCGCTGATCCGTTGTTTACGTGCAAAATTGGTAACCTAGGTAACCACTGCAGTGCTGTCGATTTATGTTAATTATTTCGGAATAATTCCACATTATCAGTATGATTTTGTCGTATTAACAGAAACTGATTTGGCAACTTTTGATTTTCTTCAACGCAGTGAAAACAAATGAAAATACATGCAGTTGAAATCTAGGATTCGTAGAAATTCATCTCGTATATTTCTGCTAATTCAAGCTTGGTTTTTGAAATTTGATGTGAACATTTCAAAGATCAAAGTATTCTTAGTGTAGTGAGTGATTTTTTTAGTGATTAAAATAAAAATGGTCCGCTAGTGATGAAAAAAACTTTGGTTGGCTGCTGAACGAGTCCCGTTGTAGCCGTATAGAGCAATGTGCGGATTATTTTTGCTGAGGTAAGTGATTGAATTTAATGAGTGTTCGAGTGCAGATGCCCGACTATAATGACAAATTTAGAGCTTTTAAGTGAGTTTTTGAGGATTCTACTTAATGAAAAATCTAAAGTGAACTAAGCAGAATCCATTCCATGGATAAGCAGATTGGTTTAGTTAAAAAAATATGCTTTTTTCCTGTTTTCAATGGTCGAAGTATGCGTTCATGAAGGCTCTGCATTTTGCAATAGTATAATAGTTAGCTTCTCATTTTGGTGGACGTATGTCTAAATTTTCAATCGATTGCTGCAGTAATGAAGGAAATTCGTTGAAAACTGACTGAGTTTTAGGCTTGTGAAGGTGGATAATTTTCGTAACGCTCTTGATGTTTTCGGGTTTTTCGATTTGCAACCCTATAATGTTGCTGTAAGACGTAATTCTACATCAAAAATAAAATTTCATTATATTTTACAGGGTATATTTTTTCGAAGGACCAAATTATTGTCTACAACTTTACTGGAGACCCTATACTAATCTCCAAATATATTTTAATCATTAATAGACACTCGGCTCATGAAACAACGGGTGACATCTAAAATTTTAGTATTTTTTCTCCTGCTGTCAAAAAACGTAGATGTACTTAAAGAAAAACTGATTTATTTCTCATAAAAATCCATATATTATGAGCTAAAAAACAATTAATTAACATTCAACAAAGTTCTTTAACCGGCCCACCGTTCGTCGCTTTTTATAAATGCCGAAAAAAGAGCGTTGTACGGCCTTCACGCCGACTTCAAGTCTGCATCTCTTGACTCTACCAATCAACTGTTTGCAGCTCGTTGATCTAAGTATTTTTGTGCCATAGGTGCTGAAAATCTCAAAAAAATCTTCGATATTCGTGGCACAAATGGAGTCGACTGGTTGTTCAGGAACGTTCATGTTTTTGTGACGTAATGAGATGATGTTTTATCTGGCTGAACACATCCCTTTTATCGGTATGATGGAAAAAGTCTTTTTTAAACCAATATTTTGGCCGGTCTTCTACTACCATTCTGGCGGATCATCGTTGAGGTTTGCAGTAAATTATACACGTCGAAACCGGAAGATTTTCGCTCTCAAAATGGCTTACCGTGAACGTCTTACCGATTTCTTTGTGCAATTCAGTTAGAACTGTACAATGCATTTGCGCAACACTTCTTGCTCGACGCCATTTGTATAGAACTGTGCATGCATAAACAAAACAAAAAATACTGGCATAAAGGAGAGAGAGAGAGAGTTTACAAATATATACTTTCATTCCTCTCTGAAGGTGTTTGTTGTTGAGTGAGAAAATTTAAAAAATTCAAAATTTTAGTTGTCACCCGTTACTCCCAAAGTTAAATTTTTGGTAGCACAAAGAACTTTGTGCTGACATATGTATGAATTAAATTTAATGAGCTAAAGCTAAATACTAAATATCGGTAAAAACATTTTAGAGCCAAAAGGATAGTAAAATTATTACATCAGATTAGGCAAATTGGCATCTTGATTAGATACTAGTTATGCAACAATTCCTATTGAATATATAGTACCCATGTAGATGTTATGTTTAAAAAGAGTGAAACCTTTTAAGGTTTTTTTGAACGTTCCAACTGTCCTGAAGGAAGTCGTAACGGTTGCATAAGGGCGAACATTATCAACGTTAAACATCACTTCACTAACAGTGTAAAGTCGTCTCATAACAAATTTTATTGGAAATTGTTTGTTTCATCAATTCAGCAGCTGCTTTGTTTTGCAAATGCTATTTATAGTCTATAAAAGTATCGCTCCAGTTTTGAAGTCTGCTATACCTAGGCCAGCTTGCAATGGCGTGGCAATGGCGGTGGTAGTGGTTGTGAGTAGCAGTTATTAATTTATGCGCATTCTAAATCTACTGCACTTCAATCCATGTGTGTAACCTGATCGCTAGCATTACGTCAAGCGTGTGTAGGAATGAATTGACCACGGAACGCCATCGATGGCCTGGAATTCCTATGTCTGCTGCCACCGCTTCCTGTTGCTGAAAACGAATAAGTTGATGTTACGGAGGAGTTATACTATTCTAAGAATTTAACATTGAAATGAACGCACCTTAGAAATCTAGAGGTAAGTAATGCAAAATGAGTTTTTTGATAATTTTATTTGATAGGTATGACTCAACATTAATACTTATCAATCTGATGTTTGCATGCCAAAAGACCAAAGAATAGTTTTATTGCATAATTTATTCCACGATCGTTCCATACACGAAAGCTCGTTTTGAATAAATAAAACTCCTTTATAGTCTATTGCCAGTGAAAAGTAGAACGGGCAATTAGGTAGTGTAAAGGACGGTACGATAGAAGTGCGAAAACAATTGAATTGACGTAATTACCTGCAAGCCGACACCATCGAAAACCAACCAATGGAACTATTATTGATTGGATGGCGTTTTTCCTTGGTGTACAATTTTACAGTCTGTTTAGAATGTGTCATTCAAAATTACTTTTGATTCGATAATAGCGAAATAATACGATTATCGCGTTCTTGGGCCCGTTCAGGGTATTCAATATCATAGTTGACATTTACTTTATGCCGTTTATAACAAGAACGTGTGGCAAAGGGGTAAGCAAATATGAGACTGTCCAATTAGCATTAGGAACGTGTTGTTCGATTTGTTTCACTGGTTCTGATGATTAATCGAGAATGATTTCGATCACTAATTATGACGAACAACTGCTAAAACAACAAACCGAACGATTTTATCAATAAACAATAACGTACATGAGTTGCGGAAAAAATGGTCCCTTTCTTCGCGGAGATGTATGTAGCACACGTTCGAAGGTCGTGTCATTGTCAATCATGGCATCGGAAGCAAACGTTCCCGGGGCACAGCAACAGTGGCGTCATCGTTTAACGTTGCAGTGATAACTTGTTTATCACGACTGCTGCCTTGTCGTATTCGATTGAGATATAGAGGCACCTTTTAAAAACGATTCATTTTTTAGTACCAAATCAATATCTCCATACAATCATTCTAACAGTTTTCTTCTCCTCTTTTTATCGTTTTCAGACAAAGACACCTGCGTGGCATCTTCACAGAAAAAGGTAGGTTAAATTGGCACTTCGCCGAAACGGTAAACTAAATGGATTTAATTGCAACTACTTATCTGATTCATATACAACTAACGTATTTTTAACTACAAAGCATTTTATTAGCTCAATCAGCACCACTTATGATTTACGTGTGCAGGACGCCAAACAAAGTGTTAGAAGCGTAACCCAACTCAGTACACTCTAGTTGAAAAGTGATAAAAAGCTTTAGATAAATTTGGTCATCTAAATCACTGCAATTAGCGTTGAAAGCCTTTCCCGCGGAATATTTTCTAGGTTTCGTAACGAGCAGTACATTACCGCACCACACGGAGCCCAGTCAGAGATTCGTACATTAAATCTTGAAGAAAATTTTTCGCCCAGCGTCGAAATTTCCGAGTGAGCACACGCTGAGACGTCCAGCATTTTTCAACTTGACCGCTTTCGGCAAATTTGTTTGGCCGCTATGGGTCAAGTGCAACCGGCTGATCAAGTCTGCGTTCGAGGCTCCGACTTCAGGCCGTAGACTGGTCAGTACACCAGTCAGCCACTGGTGATAATAATGAGTCTGTTATCTGTTTTATGGGTTGTGTTGTTGAAAAAAAAAAAAAAACAAAACACGCGCGCTTCGGTCGCAGATCCCGGCCGCTCTTTCGCTGCGCCGAAAGGCTTGATTGGATCGGAGGCCCTCGGCCATTATCACACTTCCAGGCCGAATGGAGGCCGCTTTATCATGGTCCCGTTTCAATCGGGATGCAGTGAGTGTGTGAGTGTATGATTGCCTACAGGTGTCATTAATTTAATGGCCCTCTTGGCAGTTTTATTTACGATTCGGAATTGAACTTTTCGCCCATTCTGCTATGGTCGGTTATTTGCATTTATTTTGAGCTGAATAATTTGTTCAGAAATTAAAGTTAAATAAAATAAAAGTTTTTTCGCTCGTGTTTTAAAGGCGTTCCCGTTTTATGTTTAATGGAGCCATGCAGTAAATTGAGTTTCAATCGCAGTGCCCGCACCACCGATAATATTTTTTTCACCTAAATTTGATGTAATAATTATATTAAAGGGTACTGAACATAAATAAAACAAATATAGGAATTAATTAGCTTCAGATGAAGTTCAGCTATAATTTTCGCCGGATGTAACTTAAAATGCTTCTGAATGTATATAAATATTTTCACATAATATTTTTTCCATATTAGCCATATTTTAAAATAACGAAAAAAAACTGAGCTCCCACTCAAATCATCCCTGGTAAGTTTCCTGGGGCCAGTAAACATCAACAACCTCGAATTAAACCGCTTCATGACTTTGATGACCGGTAAGCCCTCGAGCCACTAGAAATTGGCTACCATCTAGCCATCTTTCTTTGTAGACGGAATCTCATGACCTGTGTCTGTCTATCTGTGCAATCGCGGTGCCATGGGGAAAGCAAACCTATCGTTTCACTTAGAGATACGAGCCAAAAAGGAGGATATCTATTATGTCTGGTCAAGCATATGCTCAAAACGATGGCGCAGGCAAACCGTGGCGCAGTAACGATCGGCCACGACCATTACTCGAGCTTTAGAGGAAAATCGCCTCAAGGCTGACGGTCTCAATACCTATGTCTGCTGAATGGTGCGATGGTACCGCGGTGGAAGTTGTACGTCAATCTGTAAGCCGTACCGTCGCAACTCGCTCCACCGAGTTTTGCCTCTTCTCATGGACTGTCCGTTTGCGTTAGTGCGCGGAACTATATCTTTTCTGGCCATTGTAGAGGTTTTCGGAGAATATAAAGGTGTGTTGTAGCCTTCTGCAAAACTATGCCTAGGTGAAGAATGCATCTTGGCACGACCTGGCGGCTGTGCTGCCTCGGATACGTACACAGGAAAAGAACCGAGATCAATGAATCAATAATGTTCCTATGAGTTCGCTTACTCTATCGTTTTTCTTCTTTCATGCTTTATGTATAATGTAGTTTGTGCTTGATCGCCGCAACCAGTGCTGATTGAAGAAAGCCACCTTGGGTGGATTGTGTTTTCGCTGCATTGCCGGTACTGCCGGTCTTTATTTTCGTATATGAGAAAAAGCAAGTTCAATGTTATATTTTGTGCACGTGCTTGTACGTGAATGTCTACAAAATTTTTTATTGTTGTAATTATTTTTAGACTAAAGATGCAGCACAAAATATTTAATAATACACTTCAATTGAGAGTGAAAGGCGACCAAGGGCAGCGAAAAATTTCACACTTGAAAAATTCATCCCCAACAGGAAACCTCATCCAGCTTACAGCCCGCTGCGATGGTGATGTCCCGTAGAGAGTATGAGAGGGTCTGCAGTGAAAAATAGGTTTTATTTACTAATCAGATATTAAATCGACGCACAGGCAATGACGCATGTACTACGTAGCCGGTAGAGTTGGAGCTTTGAATTAGTGAGAGAGAAAGATCTATACGGATAGAGTGATAGAGTGATGATTCGATTGGAAATAGAGAAACGCAGAAAAAAAAAACCTCACCGGTAATCCGAACGTAGACCCTAACGCAACAGATCGTTTGCTGCAGTGACGATCGATTGCTTCCTCTCGTGTCGATTTCGTCCGTCCGTCTTGATCGAATGATTTGTACTTCTCGTTTTCTTGGTGGGATGCTTTCTTTTCACTTTCCGCAAATCATCGTGCTGCTTTCATCCGCTCCGAGAAGCTCAATTACTGTTATTTGGGATCGTGGAGTGACAAGCATGCTCACTTGTTCACATTCGCTGCTTGATGTAATGTTATACGTCGTTGCGGGTTGTAGTCGATTTTTTTTTTCAAACGGTGCCTGAAGCCTATCTAATCCTGACGTAATTTAGGCATTCAATTTTGCCTTCACCTTGACGGCGTTGACACATTTTTTTCGACTTAGATGTTAGACGATAGTCGGAAAACGGTTAGATAGTGCACTAAATTGCACAAGGAACTCGTTAGTGGTGACAGGTCGTAAAATTAAACGTAAATGCCTAATTAGCAGGGGCTTTTCTTAATGACGAACGTGGTTTGTGATAGTTAAATCATTGGATACTGATTCGAGAAATATTTCGAAAAACCATACGGTGTAATCATCTGTTACAGTTGTTGTAGGTTTACAATAGAAGCTATCAACGGGCTCTAATTTCATATTGCTAGTAAAATCTTTACAGCTCAAATAACGATAACAAAGAAATTACGAAAACAACGGTTGTGTGTAGGTTTGTCAAAAATTTCAAGAGTTGAATAGAGTAAAACTTGATTCATATTTTAATCGATATTATAACTGATCGCCTGAAACCCTTTAATTATTCCTTCTTAATTAGTCTAATCAAAATGCTAACAATAGAATATATTTATAATAAACCCTGAAACAATCTCCTTTGGAGCTCTCAAGAGCATGTTTCAGAATTTTCAAACACGTTTTCAGATTGATATTTCAGTTCAGTCAGAAACTGAATATAAATACTTTACCTCTTAATTCATCCTGATTTTTAATGCCTCCTGAAATCATTTACCGTTGAATAATGCTAATGTTGTATGAGTATCTTAACACAGAGCTGCGTTAAAATATGAACAGAAAATTCGAATTCAATCAACCTTTATGTTTTTTGGCAAAGCATATCAACGATTCCCTAGTTTTCAAGAAAATTATCAATGGCTTAACCGATCCTGGTTTTTCCATTGATGAAGAAATGCAAATGTAGACGTGAATAGAGATGGGCTAACCAACAATAGAACCAAAGTGGCTACTTTTCACGAATTTACTTACAACCTAGATTAAGTTTCGTTTTGATTTCGATGAGATAAACAGTTTGAAAGCATGGCAGAATTAAAATAATCAGAGTAAAATTACCTTGGACTGAAACAAGTGGTTAATTCAAACTAGTTCTACCCTGCGCAGGATTTTTTTAAACTCTGCTTCTCCAAACAAATAGTCGAATATACCTAGGGCAGAACGGTTTTGGATGGACCACTACTTTCAGCGGACCACCCTGACGAAAAACTGCTGTTGCCTTGATACAAATTGGAATACAAATGTGCCTCGTGCTTTTGATGCAGATTCACCGGATAAAATCTTCCTACGCTCGAAAACTCCTAGTGCTCGCCGGTTAGCCTCCTTCATCGACCAACACTCGTGGCCGTAGAGTACCACCAGGAGGATCAGCGTCTTGTAGAGCGCAAATTTCGTGCGGACATGCATGCTGCGGGACCTCAGCTGGCTACGTAAACCGTAAAAGGTCCTGTTTGCGGCTGCTATCCGTCTCTTTACTTCGCGGCTTACATCGTTGTCACACGTCACGAGAGTACCAAGATACACAAATTCATCGACTACTTATAAATACCCCCATCCATCACAATTTCAGTACCGAGACTCGACAAACTTTCACGCTCTCTACCAGCCACCATGTACTTTGTTTTGTCAGAGTTGATGGAAAGTCCAATTCTCACTGCTTCCCTTTTAAAAGGCACGAATGCCTCTCCCACTGCGCTGCGGTTAATACCGACGTATTGATCTTCCGCAAAGCCAAGGAGCATATGAGACTTCCAAATAATGCTACCGCTCCGTTGCACGTCAGATCTCCGTACTGCACTCTCAAAGGCAATATTAAACAACAGATTCGAGAGTCCGTCATCTTGCTTCAGACCGTCCAACGTCACGAACGGTTTCGAGATTACGGCCGCTATCCTGACGCATGATTGGGTAAAAAGATGCTAATATGTGGACAAACTCTTGGAAATTTGATATTTGGCCTCAAAACAAAATGGCGTCGAAAAAAACACAAAAATTACCGGTTTCTCAAAAATTCAAAATGGCGCCATTGTAGCCCCTTAAGTTGAAATATGTTCAAACAATCAGATCTCCGTACTGCACTCTCAAAGGCAAAATTAAACAACAGATTCGAGAGTCCGTCATCTTGCTTCAGACCGTCCAACGTCACGAACGGGTCCGAGATTACGGCCGCTATCCTGACGCATGATGAAAAACCGTCAAGGGTGGCACGAATCAGCTTAATCAGTTTAGTTGGGAAACCATATTCAAGCATAATCTGCCATAACTCGTTGCGCTTAACTGAATCGTATGCCGCCTTGAAGTCTATAAACAGATGGTGAGTCTGCAAGTTTACTCCTCTGAACTTGTCAAGGATTTGACGCAAGGTGAACATTTGGAAACTGCACTGGTGATCTCCAACAAAGGCTTCCTGCCGCAGAATTCAGGAGTGTTATACCTCGAAAGTTACTGCAGTCGAGTCGATGGCCCTTTTTGTAGACTGGGCAAATGAGTCCGTCCAACCAGTCTGCTGGTAGTTTGTCCTCGGCCCAAACTTCTAGAATGAGTCGATGGATAGCACGCAACAGCTGCTCACTTCCGGTTTTAAAAAGTTCGGCTGGAAGGCCGTCCTTTCTAGTAGCTTTGTGTTTTTTTAGCTCTTTACAAGCTTCCCTCACCTCGTCTAAGCTTGGCGGATCCACAGCTTGTCCATCCTCCTCTAGTTCTCTCCTGTTGGCACTCCGCTTTGAACCACGTGTTGCATGTGGTTCCTGCACTCGTGCCCAACACCTCTGGGGCTGATTAGCTGACCGTGTCTTGGATGTGCTTCCACTGTTCGTTCAGATCTCCAAGCGGTTCAATAATCCGCTCGTCAACCGAGTGTACAGCAACTCCTTCAGCTGACAACCTCTGGATGTCCAACCGTATCCTCCTCGAAGTGCTCGATTTGTATACGTAGGTAAGCCGAGCGCGAATCGTTCCTTCCACGAGATAGTGGTCGATGAAATTTGAGAAATGTCAACCGTCAACCAGGATGTGGTCGATTTGCGATCGTAATTATTTCTGTATTGTTCGTAGTAGTATTTTTTCGGCATGTTGCCTTACTAGGGCTACGATGCCAAACCTCGCGACGGGGCTGCCGTCTTGGATGTAGCTGGCGAGACACCGCATTTCATAACTTAGCCGTCCGCTTCGGATCAGATGCTGTTTGCCCCTAACATGGAGAACAAACGCTCAGGCAAGCTGCCTTCCTAGGAGAACAGCTCCCCATTCCCTGTCAGAATATGACCAAGTTCCCACCGGTTCACCGATCTTCCCTTGGTTGCTCGTATCCCAGTCGGTACCACGTGAAAGTAGGGATAGGAGTTGCTGCGCAGTATGCTCTGGATCACACTGGGGTCTATTTTATGCCAACTAGTACGGGTTGTACTACTGGCATGCCAGCCGTTTACAAACCGAGGAAATACCTACTACTTTGATAAACAGCGTTCCAATAATATCTGCCTTCTGAACATATAAAAACGCAGCTATGCCTGTGTGTCTGTCTGTCTGATCGGCGTGTAGTTTTGTATGCAGGGGTCTTAGGAGCCAGATAAGGCAACTAAGATAGTTCGTGGACCCTCTCTATTCTGGAAGGGAGGGATTCCATACAATTGAAACTCAGAAATTTAAGCACATCTCATAGTGAGTCGACAGCCCTCGCTCTTCTGGAAGAGAGGGCTCTTACACAAATCAAACACTTTCTGTATTACTCAGAAATTAATCAAGCAAATGGAATCAAGTTTATTATGTGCAGGTTTTTGGGCGTAAGATTTGTTTCTATCATGGTTAGACACTCCTTCATACCCTGGAGAAGGGGGGGGGGGGTAATGGTCTCCCATACAAATACTCCCATAAAAATTTAAATATCTGTAATTTCTCCGGATTCTAATTTTCGATCCAGTTTACAGTAGCCAAAAATCGACTCCAGACGCCATTTTTAAATTTAAGATGGAAACTTATAAGTTCCGAAAAACAGCTGAACATGACCGTATAACATCCAATATGGGTGTTTTCGGAACCTGAATGACGCTCGAAGGTCAGAAATTGTCCTCAAATGCCATTTCAAAATCCATGATGGCGACAGCCGAAAACGACCAAATAATATTATGAATATTTCCGGAACCAGAATGACGCGAAGAGGCCAAATTGACTTCACATGCCATTTTGAAATCTAAGATGACGAATTTCGGTTTCTGAAAGACAGCGTTAGGTGACCAAAGTCACCCAATGGGGGTATTTCCGTGATAGTGATGATGCACAGGAGCCAAAAATCGATCCCAGGTACCATTTTGAATTTCAAGAGGGCGACTTACGGTGTCTGAAAAACAGCCGAAAAAGACCGAATCCCGATCAAACGATTGTAACAAACGGGTAACACAAATATATTTGAACTTGATAGGAATAACAAATCCTGTAATATTATTGACATGCCAGAATAATAGAAAAGTACAGAATTATATCAAATTCTGTGATCAAACACTTGAATGTTTAAAAGTGTGTTTTTCAAAGCATCTTTATAACAAAATTTGTTATTAAATTAACAAAATATTGTACATTCTAGCTAATTCTGATCTTTTTCGGACAAAAACCTTACAAAACTTGCTATTATTTGTAATAATCAGTAAGTAATTTTGATAAGAATTTTGATATTTTAACTATTAACGAGACCAAGTTTAGAACACAAGTTTATGAAAAAAGCTCGTAACTTAATATAAAAATTTGTTATAATTTATTTTCGACTGATCGGGATACCACTCAATCTAAATGTTTCCATAATGGGGATGATTGATAGATGCCAAGAATTGGCCCTGAACATCATTTTGAATTCAAAGATGCTCACTTTCGGTTGCATAAGGGTTCCATATGAGATTACAATATTCTACAATAGGTCTACCATATTTAATATACAATAGTCTGGTAGTGTACGGGTCTTGAAAATCGTGGCTGAACCGCTTAATAAAACCCAGCATACTATTTGCTTTACTTATGAAGGAGTTATAGTGTTCTGTAAAGGTTAGCTTGGTGTCTAGGATAACTCCTAAGTCCCTAACAGTTACTGATTTTTATAAAGAGTTTCATGTCGTCTGCGAAAATCAATATGTTTATTTTTTTAAGTATGAGGAAAATGTCATTTACATACAGGGTGAAAAGAAGTGGATCCAAATTCGAACCCTGGGGCACCCCAGAGGTGAAGGAAATGAGTTTTGAGAGTTTGTTTTGGAAGTGCACTATTTGCTTGTGATTTGTTAGATATGACTGGAGCAGTTTGAAGAGTAATAAAGGTATGTCGATTCGGTCAAATGCTTTACTAAAGTCAGTGTAAAGGGCTTTTACGTGCCCACCATTATCCATTGCGTTGAGAATAAACGTTACAAATTCCAAAAGATTTTAGGTCGTTGAGCGACCTTTAAAGCCATGCTGTTTACTATAGTAACGAACGTAGCGCCTGATTTAATAATAGGCACTAAATAAGAACATTTACATGTTTCGGAGAATTTGATGATGATGTACAGAAACCAAAAGGTAAGGATGTTCTCATTCCGATAAAAACCAATCTTTTCAAACGATTTATTTTCTGAGTGTGATCGTATTAAGTATCCGACTTTTCATGCATTTCCAGACTATGAACAAATCGCATGGAATCATTTAATTTTGAAATTTCAATATGTTTTGAATAAAGAAAAAAAAAGGGGTGGGACGAGTTTTTTGGGTCAGCTAATTTCTAATGAACTTTGAATATTTTGACATAGGACTACGTATTTGTTTTCTATACTGGATTACACTTTGTGAAATTGAAAATGAAACTGGCAAATGTTGCTTCAGATTTCAAACGATTATAGCAAGCTAACGACTTAATGCATCTTATTCATTTATATGTCGGTGGATAGATAAAATGTGTAACAATCGTTTGATATAATGTTTAACATTGTTGCTTTACTGCTTAATGGTGAAAAAAGGTGAAAAGTTCCAAGGTCAAGCTTTCCCATACATTTCCCTCGCTATTGGCTTGCTTCTCCAGCAAGGAAAACAATAACATGGTCGGAATAAATTCCACTGCCTACATATTCTGACTCAACAAAGTGTTTTGTTCCGTTTGTCTTTCTCTAAGCTGCATGGCCACGCCCTAATGGCAAAAATCTAGTCTGAACTCGATACAAAAGACTGCGTGTAGAAAATTCAGCTTCAGTTTAGTTTGTTACACAATAGCGATTGCAGTGCAGCTGTTAAAGGTACGCGACATTGAGAAACGAGAGCTGCATACGAGTCAACTTCCAGGCACTGCGGAGCATGTTGTCCTTATTTTGCATACGGCAGCAACAGTTACCATCGTACGCTGCAGAATATTTAGCTGGCACAGCTACTGGAGGGCAAAGCGGAAAGCAAACTTTATTATGCGCGGTCAAGCATAATATTCAATGCTACCGATGGTGCGATTAGCAGCGTTCTGTAGCACGAATTTCTAACTGAAGATTATGGAATCGGTTCTTTTCAGAACTATAGATGCTTGAAGATTATGAGAATTTTCGCAACTACTACTAGTGTAAAATTTTCATGTATTCATGCATCGTTAGTTTTACAATAACGACTATCAAAAATAAACGGTAGTGTTGCCTAACAACAGTTTAGCGCAGCAAATAATACATAAATTTAGTCCTACGTCACCATTTCATACAACCCCTAGGGCTGTATACCTTGTAGTATTTTTTTCGCTAGTCACCTTATCCAAAATGATAATACCGAAAATTATAAATTTGAAACCAAGAAAAAAAACACAAAAGAAGAAGTAATTTCAAACACTCCAGTTTCCATACACATTTATTTACATAGGCTGCTCAGAATCTTTTTCTGACATATTTTGGAAAATTGAAGCTTGCTTAAATGTGCAGAATCATTATAAAAATTTAAAAATTCCTAGAAGAAGATAGGAAATATTAATTCAATATTTTTTATCAAATTTAGGGTCATTGTTGAGGCATTTTTGGCAAAAGAAAAAAATGATGATTTCAGGAAAATAATATTTTATGATTTTTAGCAAAATTTGCAATTTTCTGTTTCAATGTTAGCAGTTTTTTTCAATATGAAATATAGTATGTATGTATTCTAAAATTGTATTTAGACTATGGTGAAAACTTTAATAAATTTCGCGACTGTCAAATGTAGAAAACTTGAAAAATGGGGTAAAATTTTATTTGTGTTAGATAAAGACAGTAGTGATGATGTCGTTTTATTACAAAACACTTAGTTTTTCTTTCAGTATATTTTTTCAACAATATTAATTCAGACGATTGAACACGTCGTTCAAGAAAGTCACGCAGTAGTCAAAATATCAAGAAAGTTAAATCGAGATATGGAAAAAACACATATTTTCCTGTGTCGAGATAATCAATGTGTTATAATTTTCAACAATTATATTTTTTAGTTTTGGTATTTAATTTTAATATTATATTATATTTACACAGCTCTACTTAGTAAAAATGTTCATGAGATTCAAATCCACATTTCAATTTAATAGCATTTTTTTTTACTTTGCTATAATGCTGAGCTAAATATCTCAACATATGTTTCTACAGAAAAAAGTCAATTTCCATAAGTTTTTTTGACTTCAGACTAATCGGATTAGTAGTTTTCATGTTATGATTTTTCCGAGAACATATTTTAATTTATTTTGGTAATTTTGAATCCCAATTTTAAAAATATTAAACCCTGTTTTTGCAACCTAACTTCTGTTCTAAATCATCTCGAGATAAACGAAATGAGCCCAAGTTCAATTTCATCATTTAAGCTCGACAGTCTGCCTTTCACTCAAACTCTCTCTAGGAACACAGCCGTGGCCTCTTAGTGAGCAGCTTTCTTTTTTGCATGAAAATCCAGTATTGTTTTACGCTAGGCACAACCTTTGCGCACTTGGAAAACAGAAGGAGGAGGCCGTCCGTAATCGGAGAAAATTAGGGATAATTATGTTGTTTCTATCTCAGCTATCAGAGGGCCGTGTTACACGCTTCACGTAGATCGACTCCCTCGTGTTGCGGTTTTACTATTGCCCCAAGCAGGGAAACGATACCGGCACAGCTGTACGCTAGGAACTGGGTTACTGCTACAGGACCTTCGACCGACTTTCATGTTTGCCAATTGTACCAAAAAAAAAGACGCCATTCCGATATTCTTGTTTGGTTTGTGCATTTGCGGTCATTGCGGTGTCGTTTCTCATTTTCCAATTCAATAAACATAAACAATAAATCAATAATTTACAGACATAATCGCTTTATCATTCGTTGTTACTCATCGTGATGTCTCGAAGACCGGTTCCACCATCTTCCGGCTTGCTACTAACCAGAGTAGACATTCATAATGTGTTCGGTTCGATGCGCATTTCACTGCCAAACGTAGCATTCGAATTGGCTTTGGCCGAGGGCTTTATTCTTCTTTATGACTTCCTCCCGACTGCATCACACACGTCACGTGTTTCGGATTGAGTAGTCGGAGGGGAATACTTTTACGAAAAACGATAAGAGTTGCAATTTGTACCATGCATTTGGCAGTAACCTTCCTTGTTTTCTTACGTATAATCTTCTAACTACGCTTCTGTAAAATCTACTATGTAGTGTTTCCCCATCCGTTGTAGATATACTACGATCGATGACTGACTGCTTGACGGTGACACAAAAAAAAATCAATTGCAGCGGTGTCAGGCGGCAAGCGACGAACGCCCTTCCCGCTCCTCGTCTGGGCTGCAGTTTGTATAATCTACAACCTTGATCTTCGCATCATCCACGGATGGTGGCCAAGGTGGCCTCGGATGGGTTGGAAATAGGTTTAGGGCGACGCCACATTCTGACTTTGACACAGAAATAAAATTTTATGAGCAATACGTTTATCGATGTTTACAAACAGAAACACCTTCGGGTCGGTGAATTCATCCATCGTTGGAGGAATCATAAAAACAAATCGATTGACAACAGATCGATGCGTGTGTAAGGAAAACCCCCTACGTTGGCATGCCCTGACTGGGAGGGACGAGGGGATTTAATAGGCCAAAATTGGTGAACTGTTGGGATTGAATTTAATGGTGATGGCTTAAGCAGAGTTATGAAGTTTCCTTTTAGTGTTGCCTGGAACTTCCATTTGGGGTCTTATTGGCTTAGGGATTACAGTAAATTGAAGTGAAAGGTCTGCTGGAATCGTTAATTGGCTCACTTAACCGTAATAGTTGTAAGGCGTAACAGTGCGAAGAGTTTATTACATTTAAATTTGAAATTTACTTAAACTGAAAAAATAGCGCATAATTGTTAGTGTGGGGTCACAAACCAGATACAAATCCTAAATTTGCTAGTTTGTTTGTGATGGTTGCTTTGTAGGCTTTTTTTCGCTAATTTGGTTAGCGTTAAAACGCCGGCGTCGAGTCGGATGCAAAAATGCTACCAGCATTATTGGGAAAAATGAAGTTGCTATAAAAGCACGCGGGAAGAGATGCACGCTCGCTGATGACACATTTTTTGCCAAGGTGCGCACGCGAGGGATTGTTTCCCGACCAACCTCACGTCGGTTTCGAAGCGCGTTTTTGCCTCGAAGGCCAGCTCCAACTGATCGCGAAATGGAAAAATTGAACTTTCTATTTCTACTTGCACCAGGGAATCCGCCACTGGGCGTTGCTGTGATTCTTCAGTGATGATTCTTACACTGTGGCAGTAAGTGGAACAAAACGAAGTACAACATTCTGTATTAGATTCTGTTTTTCGGTCGATTGCCAATTTAGCATAGCGAAAGAAAGCTCGAAACTCAATGGTGAAAATCTATAAAGCTATATAATTCACGTTGCTGCGTTCGGTGCAAACTGCAACCGTAAAAGGGATTGGATATCATGGAGGAAAGTGGCCTGATTGTCAGGTACAACTGGAATAAGGGCGCCTTCCAATAGTGAAACACGTTCTATTAAGCTGTTTTGCAATGGCAGCTCATGGTCACACCGTCAGAGAAGGAGAGGCACTTAATTGGTATAGTGCCTTAATTATAATGATTTTAATTTTTATCGAGTTTTAATACACCCGTACTAGCTAATCACAAACATTGAAAGGACAAATTCTTTCTTAATTACATCTGATTGGCGCAAAGTTGTCGATTGTTGTTTCCCATACATTTTCGCCTGCCTCTTTCCAAACTTATTTTATCTTTTGGCATTGATCGGTATTCGCTTTGGGCACGAAGAGCTGGCGCAGTATTAGATTGGATTTTCCTGCAGCATCAGATCCCTTGTCACTCTCTCCTACCAAGTACAATGCCATCACGTATAACCGATTAACACGCTTCACGAAGGCAGGCGGCATCGTCTCCGTTTCACACGAATCCCATAGCGCACACTTTTGACTGCATGCCTAGATCTGTCCATCCGATGCGATCCGATGCAATGCGGTGTTGTGGATGCACTCTATGCGGTGGATCCGAATACCTTCCCCTGTGGCTCACGGCCTCCCATCCCATAAACGTCGAGTTGCAATAAACTATCGCATTGTTTAAAAAATCGCAAACAACTCTTTATGTTGCTTACTTTCCGATAGTAACCCTGATACTGCGACCATATTAGACACAAGGGCCCAATGCGACAGGGACTGGCTACCATCTGGCGGTTGCTGCAGACATTGATGATTGCGAGACGAAATGGTAACTGCTGGCCAGCAATATTCTCTCGCTAGAGAGTTCAAGCGATCCTGCAGGGCAACATGGTCGATTCAGTTCCATATTGCTAGGAAAGTAGTGTTGGTTCCCACGGCTCAGCCCTGTGAGGTTGTGCAAAAAGGGAAATTCGCAGTGACTTTTATCTTTGTCTAGTTTAGGACCAGACAGTTTGTAGAACATATGTGAATCGTCTGAAAATGCAAAAGAATGTGTTGTGTTGTACTTTTTATTTGGATTCGAATCATTGTCAAATCAAAAACTTGAAGCGGTAGAGTTCCCTATCTGTAGAAAGATTTCCCTCAACGAATACGCATGCATGTTTGGAAAATTTCCGATCATTTAAAAACTAATGCTTTGCTTACCCATATTGTAGTTACATATGATACGTTGAGCTCCACGGAAGACAGAAAATAGACAGCTGAGCATTCTTATTCTGCGTATGCCCTCGATTTGTGCGTGCGAAAATACTAAATATAGCCAACAGAAGAATGAGTGAAGACTTGGGCACCTGGAGTGCGATCACTTTTCAGATTGTGCTCGAGTTGCAAGACGGGTGGCGCGTCGACTAGTGACAAGCCGATGTTAGCCTACATTTAATATCTCTTAGTGTTACAGTTTGCTTACAGTAGCTTAAGTTTAAAGTTCGTAAATATTTTTCTTTACTTTTCACAATGCAAACCACAGATCACATGAAACAAATCACATTGTTACGACAAAATCTACCACAGCTGGATTTCGGACTCAAGACTGAAGAGCAACATAAAGTTTTACTTCTGCTTAAAGCATTTTATTAGGACAAATTATTTATTGGTGGAGACTACCAAACTTAATTTATTATTCCAACATTGCTGGTTGAATGAACAAAAATAAGCCAGGATATTTATATCAAGAAAGTACGGCTGACATCCATCAATCGTCTCGTAATGTATGCGGATAGATTTGATTTGTAAAGTCCGCATGAGAACCACTATTAGCAATGGCATTTGCGGAACGCCTGGTCCGTTCGTTCAGAAATGTTTCAAATGAGTCATACTAAAATTGTTTCTTGAATTCAATGCAAGAATATCTCACAGCATCGAGAAGCTCCTTAGCCGTCCAGACTTGCTCTATTTCGGATAGTTTATTACCTGTTTTCCACTGGACTTTCGTTAGTTGCTTTCTAACATACGACAGCATGGCTAGCAGCGCTTCGATAACATAATGCCTTGGGTATAAAGAACTTTCAACAAGCGCTGATGCTGTTTTCATAAATCTGTCCACTTCTATAACCCTATAGGTTTTAAATTTTGTGTTGACTCTTCCATATTTAGTGTATGTATTAAGAAATCTTTCATCGCAAAGTTCAATCAATTTTAAATCCTCGACATAGTTATGCTGACACCGGAAAACGCTCTGACGTACCAACCGAATTGAACATTCTTCAAATCTATCAACAGCTTGCAATACGATTTGAAAAAGGGTTCCAGGACTTCTGCAGCGACTGTTTTGTCCAACGCAATCGAAACAATTTCCAGCAGCACTTTCTGCAGGGATTCCATTCCCGGATGACAGATTTTGAAAGGGAGTGTGGTTATAATATCTTCTCTATGTTTCCAATATAAGTTAAACGCGTTTATCAAATCTTGAAAACTGCTTGCACTAAAAAAGGGTTGAATGTATTTTGTATTGATTAGGTTAAGTTGTTTTTGCAAAATCTGGTGGTCAATTGAAGAGCAATCTTTCTGTGTTAGGAAAGTCATAGTTTGTATTATGAAACGGGCTGTATTGTGAGTAATAACACGAAGCATTTCCATCTTATCGGGACCAGCCTTAATCATAAAATCCACGTAGCCCTCGGATATGGTTTCGAAACAATCAAATTTATATTCCGCTGGCAGAGTATAAAAAAGAACGTCATTCAGTAGATAATACCAAATGTACTTTTCGTCAGATATTTTCACAGAATTGTTTCCAATTTCGTTTCCATCGCCTAATTTGACTTTGTATATTTCATGAATTGCATGCATGTCAAATGCTGTTTTTGTTCTTCAATCAACTCGACAGTGTATGTGAAGGATTGCTTTTCATTATCATAATCAAGGTCGAAATGCTTCAATAGTTTGAACATGGAAAAAATCTTCCCGCTCCAAACATTTTGTCAACAAATTCTCTGTCTCCCAAGTAATTTTTGTATACCGTCAAAAACTTCGTCTTGATGTACTCTCCACTGTTGCAGTCGCGAAAGATTCTGCACTTTTCCTCTAGTCTGATTGTCTCTTCAACAACTGGAACTGACACGTGTGAAGTCGAAGTCGGGGTCGTCATTCTGTAAGGCAGCAAAGCAGTAGCATTATATTCTGCCTGCCTGATATAATTACCTGATATCACGAATCAACTCACTCAACTAACTTTCTTTTCACTGTTGAAAACACTTTTCACTAGAAAACTTTCTGAGGCACTAGAAAGTTTCTATTGCAAATTGAATACTGTGATGCGATGCAATTCAATACAAGGTGATATGATGTTGCCGTGCGAGTTTCAAGTTAAAAACTAACCTATTATTTCTGATTCACTAAGTTTCTATTCTGCTAACAATAACTACTACTAATTTTATCGCACTATTGTCTAATTCCCATCGATAGTGTCATACACTTGAAACAGTTTGAATTATGATAGGTTTTTCGTTTCATCAGAACAAGCAGCACACGTAGTTGATTTTTTTTTCATAATTCACAATTTTATCTAACAATGTATTATTTGATCTCTAACCGTAAGGTACTAAAGCGCTGTTAACAACAATCTGTATTCAAAGAACAGATTAAATCCAGTGTTCTGTTTTATTTCGTTGTACATTTATCCTTCGATTTTTTACCGAATATAGCCACAATCTGACACGGTCGATTTTTCATTTAAAACTCAACTTTTTGTGCAGACTCAATTACAGGGCGGCATGTCTGTAACTTAGTTTTATATGATAAATTATCAGCTTAATGTTTTGTTAAACCAATAAGAAATGGTGTCTTCACAACACTATAAGAATTGTATAATTTGAATTGTTAGGATTTGAAGGGTGCTACAGGCAAAAATTGATCTAACAAAACTGTATGTGATTAGCCAAAACAACAACTTTGCCAAAGAAAGTATGACCAAAAACTAATCAAGATACTCACATTTACAAAGCTCGCATTTTCATAACGCGACACCATCGACATACCGAAATGTTTTTGGGAACATTTAGCTAAAAATCAGTATTTCCTTTGATGTAATATGTCATTTTGTTGGATGTGGTCTCCGGAACAAATACCCAGAAGAAATCAGGTTCCAAGAACTTACGGCAGAGCTGATCGTTTTCAATCAAAGGTTGAAAAAGCGAAATTCAGCGATGGTGTCGCGTTACAGAATATATCGGGTTGCAGTACATGATACAAATATCGAAATTGCTAAACCCACCCGTCAAAAGAAAGTACATTTAGTTGGCATCATTCAGGACCTGTTTACTCATATGTTACCTTACCTTACCAATCAGACAAGAGCCGTGGTGATTCGTGCTGTATCAAGAAGTTGTCGTCATGTTGCTCGGTTTTGGACTGTGTTTCACCAGTTCCCCAGGCGTCTCATCACTCGCAAGTCTCCTTCGATCTGGTCGAGTCATCGTGCACGCCGTCGGTGCCGGCAGGGTGAAGAAGTGATTTCACAGGGTTGTCGTCCGGCATCCTTACGACGTTACCGGCCCAGCGCAGCCTATTGACTTTCGCCAGGTGTGCAATGGGGTTCTCTCCAAGTACCGCGTTCAGCTCGTGGTTCATGCGCTGTCGCCATTCTCCGCCGTCCGTCTGTCCTTCACCGTAGATAGTCCGCATCTTCTTCCGTTAGTCCGCAGCTTCTTGCGTTAAGGTCCGCAGCTTCTTTCGTTATGGTCCTCCGAAAGAAGCGTTGTTGTCTCGATTCCGTAGAGGACTACCGGTCTTATCCGAGGGAATGCCTTTTCCTATCCCTCGCTGTACATTTGACAGAGTATAACATCGAAGATACGAAAACGTCAAACCTGATACGAAAACGTCAAACCTGATACAAAAACGTCAATGTTGGTCGGATTATTTTCATTATTTTGCTGTTTCGGTTGGGGCTTAGACCTTGCGCTTCTTAAGTAGACACAGTGGATCTGGTTATTATCCAAAAAAGTGATGTAATCTAAGTGAAAAACTCTTGCAAACACAAGCAAGAAACATCAGATTTGACGTTTCTATGTTGTACTCGATGTTATAACTCATAGCACATTCCCTCGGTCTTATCAGAGTTTTTTACAGCGTCAACTTCGTGAGTCGGTGCACTCGACTCGATCGAAGTGTTTTCGGGGCTGATGTTGTGCTCCTTGAACCTCTCGCTCGCATGTAGGGTATCGGCTCTATTATCGTCAGGTTTTACTTATTATCGTCCGGGGGGTTGATGAAGTCATAGAGAACTGATATTTTGCAGAGAGGTACCATCATGCAAGAAATTAACGATCTTCGACATCGACGATAATAGGTAAAACCTGACGAAAATAGAGCCGACACCCTATTTCGTTTTCGAATCATTTATTCTCAGTCCGATTCGTCCGATCCGGCTTTCAGTCGGGCGTAAGTTTCCTCCGTCGTCGCAAAGCTACGTGTTATGATGTAAAAGTCATCCGCGAAGCCCAGAAGCTGAACAGACCTTGTGAAAATCGTGTCCCTCGTGTCGATGCCTGCCCTTCGAATTACACCCTCAAGGGCGGTGTTAAACAGCAAACAGGAAAGTCCATCATCTTATCTTAACCTCCTGCGCGAATCAGTCGGGCTCGAGAGTATCCCCATTTTCAGTGTGATTTTTTCGTATCAACAGAAACTGATTTGGCAACTTTTGATTTTCTTCAACGCAGTGGAAAATAGGGGTAAACAGGGTAAGACCGCCCAGCGGGGTAAGACCGCCCACTGTAGTTTTACTACCAAGTTATACAATAATCGAAAAATTTCTTTAACGTGTCTTCTACAATATAATTACATAACATTTTGCACCCCTTTCTGTTTTGATAGTGCGCAAACGGTCACATAAATAATCAAAAACAGCCTTATAGCTGGCAACCAGTCAATGCGCTACTGTTTTGCGGCAACGGGACTTAAGGTTTTTCTGTCTCAAAATCTATTGTTTTGATTGTGAATATACGGACTTATGTTATACGTTCGGCTGAGCAGTCACAAAAATTTAGAACTACTTATTTTATACTATCCGACGTTTCGTCACTGGTCAGTGACATCTTCAGGGGAAACTGCGGGGATTTATTACAAAATTAGAGGCTTTTTAGCATAGTTTTACAAAAAGTTATAGTCTAGCTGATTGTCTGTGGTTATTGTGTTTGTGACTTACATATTATTTGTTCGTTCCTTGTCAAGATGCTTTTTAAAGCTAATCGTCAATACTGATTGGGGCGATTTTGGGTACATGCTATAGTTTTGGTGGTAACAAAATTGTTTTTTATATTAAATTATTTTCGACAAACCAATATTTTAAATTAGCTTACAACTCTGTTTGCTGTGGACCTATTGCGATGGCGGATGGGAACTGATGGGTACTAGTTTGGATTTGAGAGGGGTAGGAAATCGATATTGTTGGTGGGGAGATTGAAAGAAAAGAGAAAGAACTAATTGGCTGAAGTGTTTGTGTTGGGTGCGATACTTGACAAAACTGCTGCGTAAGCTGTGTTGAGTCCGTCGAGATCAACTCGTTTGTTGACTGTGTTGGGTGTGTTGTGTATATGGCACATTTCTAGGAATGGGAGTATATGGGTACGGTTGCTATGGTCTACTATCACTGTTCCACTGAAGTCGAAGTTGTGTTTGTATAGTATGCAGTGATTGATGAGTGCCGTCTTTTCCTTCAACTCATCAAGCTCTCGTTTGGTATTAGTGTTTGTGCTAAGAATTTGTTGCATTTTGTTTACATTCGATTTGTGTCCTGATATTCGCATGCATAATTTGTTCTGTGTCATTCCTATGTAGCAATTATTGCAATCGTTGCAAGGAATCTTGTAAATTATTTGGCTGTGATCTTCTTTTCGTATCGGGTCTTTAACTATTGTGTGCATTCGCGAGATTGTGTTGTATTGTCTGCTGCTAATGGTGATGTGTGAATAATCCGGAATTAGTGTTTTCTTGAGCCTTTCAGAGAGTTTTGGAATGTAAAGTACTGAGCGATATGTTGGCCGTTGTGATGATAGTGTTGCTGCATTTGGGCTTACTTGGTGAGGTGTTGGTTGGATGGCTGTTTCTTGGTGCGGTGGTGGCTGTCTTGAAGATTTTTGGTGAGGTGTTGGCTGGCTGGGTGTTTCTTGGTCTTGTGCTGGTTGGCTGGTTGTTTTTTGGTGCGGTGGCGATTGACTTGCTGTTGCTTCTGTGGTAGCTGCTTGGTGGTTTGCATTGGATGGTTGACTCGGAATGTTATGATGATTTTTGTTGCTATGTTGTACGTTGTGTGGATGTTTTGGCTGGTTTTCTATTTCTGCTGTGGTTGATGCTTGGTTGGATGGTTGACTAGGAGAGATCTGGTGACTTTTGGTGCTATGTTGTATGCTGCGTGAGTGCTGTTGTGCTGTATAGGCGGCAGGGTTGGTTGGTGGCTGGTTGGCTACTATGTGTTCGCGATCTGGGTTATTTCTCCGTGCTCTCTGTTGCAGTAATCGGCTAATCAGGGTTCTCGGATAGCAGTTTTTTTGTAGTTGTTTGTAAATAATTGTTTTTTGTTCGTTGTAGGTGCTTGCTGTGGATAGTGTTGTGACTCTGTTGATGAAGTTGCTGGCTGTGTTTACTTTGTATCTCAAGTGGTGGAAAGAGTTATAATTCAACATCCTTCCAGATGCGATTGGTTTCGCGTACCAGTCTGTTGCTAGTGTTTGGTTTTTGTTCCTTATTACCATCAAGTCTAAGAATGGTAATCGTCGGTGTTCCTCAGCTTCCAGGGTGAACTGCAATCGAGTTTCTTGTCGGTTAAATGTATTTAAAACGATTTCGCTGGCATCTTCCGGTATGGCTAGTATCAAGTCGTCTACATATTTTCTAATGAACGGAATGCTGAATGGTAGTTCATTGATGGCTCTTTCTATAACGGAGTCTAGTACTATGTCTGCGAGGATTGGCGAGAGAGGACTTCCCATAGCGGTACCGTATACTTGAGAGTAATGTATGTTGTTGTATCGGAAATAACAGGTATTCATACAGAACTGTACTATCTCCAAAAACAAATCCAGATTTATGTTAGTTTTGATTTCGTTCCATCGGCAAATAATAGTACTTGTTACCAGAGCCCTCGGGACGTTGGTGAAAAGTGACACTACGTCGAGAGAGATAAGTGTGTACCCTGAAGGTAGTGTTGTACGGTTTATCTCTTCACATATCTCGAAAGAGCTTTTAGTACTGTACTTGCTGGATAGCGACATTTGGAGAATTTCTGCTATAAACTTTGATAGTTTATATGTTGGTGATGTGATGTTAGGAATTACTGGGCGTACCGGTAGGTTTGCCTTGTGTGCTTTAGGCTGGCCATATATCCTAGGGCAGCTGGCATTGTATACTGTTAGCTGTCTAGATGTTGTTCTGTCGATTAAGTCTAGGTTTAAGAGTCGTTTAACGAAGTTATTGTTTTTAGTCTGGATACTGCTGGTGGGATCTCTCGGTAGTTTCTTGTAGGTAGTTTGGTCGGATACTAGTTCTGTCATTTTTTCCTGGTAGGCACTGGTGTACATAATCACTGTCCTATTGCCTTTGTCGGATGAAAGCACGCTTGACAAGGAACGAACAAATAATATGTAAGTCACAAACACAATAACCACAGACAATCAGCTAGACTATAACTTTTTGTAAAACTATGCTAAAAAGCCTCTAATTTTGTAATAAATCCCCGCAGTTTCCCCTGAAGATGTCACTGACCAGTGACGAAACGTCGGATAGTATAAAATAAGTAGTTCTAAATTTTTGTGACTGCTCAGCCGAACGTATAACATAAGTCCACAACATCCCAACAGTCGAAAACTCATCAAAGTTTGTGAATATACGTTTAATCGCTTGCCTGAATCTGTCTTCTTTCGTAAATATCGAAAGTTGTAAGTAATCATGTAATTTTGACTACTGTTTCGGTGGAATATGAAGATGTTCCACTGGGGGTAAGGCCGCC
The DNA here is from genome assembly GCF_029784165.1 of Wyeomyia smithii. Lineage (NCBI taxonomy): Eukaryota > Metazoa > Arthropoda > Insecta > Diptera > Culicidae > Wyeomyia > Wyeomyia smithii. The sequence continues at coordinate 64,253,730 of NC_073696.1, forward strand.
CACTATACATGGGGTAAAACCGCCACGTATACAACTGTTCGTTGTTTTACTTCAAGACCCAAATGCCTCGACACTACAAAGGGGATATTTACAGGATCAGTGAAGCAATTTCAAGCCACATAGGACAACGATGTTAATCGACCATTTTCAATTTGGTTGAAGCTTTTCTAGTAATATTTTTTTAACAACACTAATTTTTGAAAAAAGTAATCTTGTGTAAAATGGTATTAATGAACAAAAATAATTTTAGAGCCAGGACGGTTTATATGATCGGTATGACGTCTCCGGCAGAGTTAAAAATAGTAGTTTTCTGCTTCCGAAAAAAGTATACACTGTAAAAAAATTCAAAGAAAAGATAAAAAATAGAACCAAAAATCAAATTTTTAAAAAAATATTGAAAAAAAAACATATTTTTGCCTGCAAAATCTACAAAAGGTAAGCTAAAGATTGATGGTTTTTGGATCGTTTAGTAATAGAAATATTAATAGCTCACATTTTGTAAAGAAATTTTTTTTTGAGCGGTTTGTTTAATTGGTATAGAGTCGTTGGTAATTTTGTTCTTGAAAAAAAAAAACATAAAAATTTTGAAATATAAAAATAAATATAATTATTACTCTATACATAATAGGTCTTCCAAAAAATCATACAGACAGGTTTAATGAGTAGTTATTTTAAGCTTTAAGACAGGTATATTATAAATTGAATATATTGAAAAATCCTAATTATGAAAAATCTATTTATTTTGAAAACGATAAAAAGTTACCTAAGCATTGATTTGAACTTGGATAATCAAAAAAAAAAATAAAACTTAGATTTTTTCAGATTTTTCACAGTGTATAATTTTTTTAAGAAAGAAAAAAATACCATCTACAACTTTGCCAAAGACACTATACCGATACAATCAACCGTTTTGGTCCTAAAAATATTTGTTATCCTAAAAAAATGGTGGGCGATCTTACCCCGCTGGTGGGCGGGCTTACCCCGCATGAAAATGATCTGCACATTTTCAATAACTTTTTAAAATTGAAAAAAAAAGCTGGAAAATAAACATAAGTATTACAGTCCTTATTTATTAAATGCGGGTATTGAATAGAAGAACCTCTTAACGAGGAAAAAATGAAATTGCAGCCGCAACTTTTTTTTCTATAAACAGAATTGCTTAAGGTGGCGGTCTTACCCCACTTACCCCTACATTCAGTTGAAATTTTGGATTTAGATGTGTTTCTGGCTCCACAAATACCAATACTGAGAGGTTTTGGAACCTTTGACTCAATTTTATCTAGCTCTCCAGAAACCGAAAGAATGGCGTAAAATATCGATATTTGATCTCTAGACGTTATCCCGTTATAAGTTTCAAAATGGTGTCGGACACCTATTTTCATTTTACACGTCATTCTGGTTCCGTAAATATAAATAGCTGTTTAAAATAAAAATTGCTTGTTCATGAATCAACCAGAGCGGCATTAGCTGTAATCTCGTGCTCGTTCGTTTATTTATTTACTCAAATATAGATAGATTAGTAATAATAATTTACATTTATCAAAAACGTATTTCTTTGAGTATGCCTGTAATTGATAAATATTTGCTTCTGTATACCGTAAAGCCTTTTTTAACACGTTTTTTTCTACACGGTATTCTTTTACGTCGTTTTTTTACAGGTTTTTTTTTGCACGATTTTTCGTCCTCGCGTAAAACACAGCAAGTAACAGTACCGGTGACAGACTATAGTAAGGTTTTTTTGCACAGTTACATTTTTACACGGTTTTTGAACACGATTTTTCCACGTCGTTTTTCAAATAACGCGGTTTTTTTGCACGGTAGGTATCCATCGTGTAAAAAGTACTTGTTGTATTATTTATCACAACAACGAGAAAAAAAACATAACCATAATCAAGTTACCGACAAGCGTCAAATAAAGCACGCATAGTACTTTTTCCGCTTTTTACTACAGCCAATTCAACACTAATGAGCTTTATGGTCACCATAAATGTAATTAAAAAGCATGTAGCGACTTGATGTATGGCTAATTGGACGCAAAATCTCTACAAGCAAAGAAACTTTTCATATTGATAACATAAATGTAACGCCTGTGAAAGACCACGAGAAAACAACATTGTCGATAAATGCTCGGCTGAAAAATGTACAATTAACCCGAAAATTGTTATTATCTATTCGTTTTTTTCGCTTGGCTTTCTTCTTATTGTTATTTTTTCTAACGTTGCACAGTGAGGAATCGCTGGCCATCAGCCAAAAAATTTTTTTTTCGTTAGCTGTTTCATAATATTTTTCCTTTATTGCTATAACATTCAAGTGTCTCAATCCAAAGTTTGGGCGCAATATCATGAAATCTGAATTTTTTATGACTTTTCAAAGCTTGACGAACTGAAGTTTTTTGTCATTTTTTTTGAAAAAAGTACATTACTTTGAAACGCTCTGTAACTTCAATGATAGCTTGGATTTTTTTGACGTCAAAGAAAAAGATGTTGTAAATATTGTGCAAAACAAACCCTTTTCATTGAATATTGTAAAATTTGGTCATAATAGGCCTGACACCGGATTAGGAAGATAACATATATATGAAACAATGAAAGAGCGAAAATTACTAGAAGAAATGAAAATTGCAGCGAAAGACATTTTTCCTGCTGATAAGTATAATGAACTTCAAATTTTCTGGAAACAATTCAACACGAGATTTAAGCGATCACAGCGGAATATGATGATGCTGATAATGATGTTTTCAATTTGTATGAGTTTGTATTACTTATGTTGTTTTAGTTAATTGAAAAAAAAAATATATATATATATATATATATATTTAGGCAAAATTTGTTTAGTTCGAGGGTTCGTCCATAAATAACGTATTTTTTCAATGGGGAGGACGCCCGGGGGCACTACTTGTGGTCAAAAATCATATAATTCTATAAAAAAGGAAAAAAGTGCCAAAAAATATTAAAAATTGGATTTTGTGCTTTGTGGTCGGCCCCAAACAAAAAATTGATGCCAAATTCGTGTTTAGCACCTCAAAATTATGTAAATACCAAGTTTTTGTCGCATTCATCGACAATTTTTTTGCTTGGCCACAATTGGACTTGGACTACAATTATATCCCAATGCAAAATTAATTGGTATATTCATATGCTCAGAAAGCAGCAATTAACAGATTAGCCACGGATAAATTTCGACTTCCACCAATCGAGAGTGAAACTAGAGTCCGTAGCTTATATTTATAAGTCGTAAAATGCGCGCAAAATGGTCTCACAGTCCAATACTGCGGTTTCGTATGATGTGCTTTTTTCAATACACCGTTCAATCAAACTAATCAAGTGGTACAGATACGCTGAAGGGGGGTACCAATAACCTGCAGGCACGTGTGTGCCGTGCGTCGTTCGTCCGGTAATATCTGTAAAGTTGCTCCAAAAATAGATCACTTTCTTCAAGACTTCGAAGTTGATTGGCAGTGATCAAGTTGATGGGTTTTGAGAGCGGAGAGGCTTCATAGTTAGTCCTAGATTGTTAGTCCTGCGTGTGATAATCGCCAAAATTAAAAGATTTGAGTTAAAAATTAGAAATCGTAACAAAAACAAAATTATGAAAAAATCTTCTCGAAACTATTAAAAAGGTTCAAATAGTTTTGAATGGATTTTTGCCAGTGCCTCCCTCTAAGCGTATGATTCAGGTTAAAATTGAAATATACAAGCTACAAATTCCGTTTCACATAGCTGTGCGGCGGTGCGGTTAATCGAAGGTAAAATATTGAATAGACGATTGCATCTTTCGGCTGGCGCCATCGGAGGCAACCATCAGCAACGGTTGGGTTGGTACCATTTGTCCTTTGAACCGCAAAGCCAATACAATCACCCAAGCCAGCGTCGTCAGAGGTGCAGTAATAATTCACACTGCAACGGCTATCCGCGAAACTCTCGAAAAGCACTCCGAAGAGCAGCCGCAAATGGCCGTGGGAAATTTCGTTACACTATTTTAATGTCCCCTCCTTGCCCGTCCGCCCAAAATGATAGAAACAGATAGCGGGCCGGAATCGATACCTCAGTGCAATATTTATAGGCGTTTCGCGAAACGGTTCGCGTGTATTTCTATTTGTTTGGACGAAGCTGCAGATCTCTGCCACAGCACAGAGAGAAGAAAAAAAAACAGAAACTGTTCTCTCCGCCACTACCGTCAACCTCTTCAGCCGGAAGCCCCCGGTAATAGATACAATCGATCGACTTTGTACAGCCTCAACGCCGTAGTTGAGCGTCGTCGCCGTTCCGTCGCAGGCTGGTGGAAAATCGAAAGTGCACGAATTTAATTGTCGTGATCAATTAAAATTCGAAAACGATCGTCCATCGCCCGAAGGAAATGCGCGGTCTGCGCTGTAGGTAGGTGCCGACACCGCCAGCAATTCGAGTGGCAACTCGATAAGCGGAATAGATTGTTTCGTGCAATACTCATTTTCAGAGTAAATAAAAAACAACCGAAACTGATCTTTTTTAAATTTTATTGGCAATGACAAAACTTAATTTTAAATGTGAAATGAAAATAAGCCTGACAGCTAAGAATTTCTCCTTATTTCGTCATCCATCAATAATTCGATTTACAATCGCCATCAGCGGATCTCTCGTGATCCCTTACAAATCTGCAGGATTTATGGGGGCTTTCACTTGTTCAGTCGTATGCTGCCCGGATTCACTGTTAGCTACCATCATCAAAACCGATAAGTAACCACTGAAAGCAACTGACTTCGCACTGACACGGAGGTGAACGCCTTCTTGCCGTTGCTGGTCCGCCTGTGCGATCTGCCAGCGGCGGCCGTCGCGAGACCGGTAATTTATTCGATTATAAAATAAGGTTCTGCCCTGCACACGCGCTCCGAAAGGTCCTGCGATGATGCACCCGCGAAGCCGCGCGCTTGTACTGTCGATCTGTCGAGATTAATGTTTGCCTACCGCGTGCAGACCGCCGCGGGCGGGTGCGATTGCACCATGTAGCAGCACTGGCTGGCCGTATCCGCTCCTGTCACTGTGTATGAGAACGGGATAAGGTAATTATATCGAAAAGTCTAAGATAGATAGGGACAGGTTAAGATGAAGTCAATTTATTGCTTCTTGCTGGCGGCTGTATCGAGAGCCACTTTTGATCCGTTTGGAAGAATCCGATTTTTTTTTGTACCAAAGCTAGGATTGAAGAAATGGCAATGCAAATCATGAAGAAAACTTTTACTTCAAATACCAGGAGACGGTTGGCGAGTCGACCAAGCGCATCGCTTCCGTTTGGCCACTCGGTGCTCAGACGGTTGATGAGCGAACGATCTTGTGTGGACAGCTGAGGACGATCAGCTTTGAGCTGTAGGCTTATATGGCGGTCGGCAGTTAGATAAACGTTTTTTTGCGATAGCACGACGCACCAATGTTCAGTGTATAATTGATATAAAGGAGAGCCGCGCTTCCTCTTGAATGATGTTGATCCGACGTAAGACGCTCAAGTATCAATTATGCGGCAGACATGTGCGCGGTCGTTTGACATATGAAGGGATCACCGGTGGTAAACATTAATTGATTGATATCAAGACGGAAATATTACCCGCAGACATGTCTTATGAAATGCGCGGCAACGGCTGAACATTGGATGTTATTTAACCATTAATGTTATTTATTGATGACCGAATTAAAAGTTTATTTCGCTGCCAATGCTTTCGAACATCTTGAGAAAGAGTTGTGATTAGGTATCGGAAAGTGAAGGTAGATTTTTTAAGCCTATGTGTCAAACTATTATTTTGGAATTACTACTTATAGGCTTTGAATATTTCATTTTGTTTTGGAAAAGAATAAGATAACACCGGTTTCTGGTATAAAATGGGTAAAGGGCAATTACTTGAAACAATGAAATATCTTACTGTTCTTGTATAGATTTATAAACTTGTTTGTATTTTTTTTAAATTTATTTTTCTTAAAATATAAAAAAGATTTAATAGATTAGATTCAATAAACATAAACTTTGGAAAATTCAAAAGTAAATGATAGATAAATCGTTCGCAAATACGATGTATTTCGGATAATAGGATTTAGGCAACAATGGAAGGAGAAAAAAACTGGGGCACCTTAGATATTGAAAAAACAAAAAAAAAAAAAAAAACAATTGACGAACTTAGGTTAAAAATACTACTTAAAACATCAATAAAAGTGAACATTTTTGAATTGGAGAAATGTAAACTTTTCTAGGTATCAATGTTTTGACTTTCTTTGTTTTAATTTAATACTTGTTCTAATTTATTTACTAATATATTTTAGTTTTCATAAGGATTTCTTACTTTTAATTTTTTAATCAATAAAAATATATTACATATTTCTTTCTTTTATATCTCAGATTAGTTTTCTCTAAAATGTGTTGGAATTATTCCCGTGATGGTTGGTTGGGATTGGGATCTGGTCTGGGATCGTGCTCGGAATGCAAACACAAATTGAGATTGGGATTCCAATTGAGATTGGACATGAGTTCTGTCCGCGAGTTGGAATTGAAATTGAAATTGGGTTTAATATTGAGATTTTTAAGCGTGGAATTCAAACTGGATTCGGCATTGAGATTGATATTGGGATTGGAATAGTGATGGATACAGTCATACTTCGATATAAGGCAACCTCGATATAACGTAACTTTTACATCGATATAACGTAACTTTTTAAAAAGTATTGAAATTGAAAATAAATGATACAGCAACTTTTTTGGGCTTTTAATTGCTTCATAAAAATGTTTGTAGTAGGTTTTGAAACCAATGCGAAAATTGTCCTAAATGGGAAAGGTTTAAAAATACTAATAGGTGATGGGAAATAGGTTTTTTTATAGGGGGGGAGTTTGTAATGATTTATTTATGTACTAAAATATCTATTCAGAACTAGTATTATGTGTTCTGCCACGAATGGTGACATTTCAACACTATTATATATATTTTTACGCTTTTTAGTATTATTGAATGTTATTAGCTTTCGCAGTTAAGATAATGTAATTGTAGGAAAATTATTAAACCTACTTGTCAAGAAAAAAAGGAATAAAAGGAATAAAACGAAACTTAAAATAAACTTAAAATAAACTTAAAACTATCTTACTGACTATAAAGTGAGCTAATCGTTGCAATTGAGGATTGCAACGATTTTTGTCGGAATTTGTTGATAATTTGGCTTGACATATTTTCTAATGTTTCTACATTAGTGAGCCTATGTAGCTCGTTCGTGCTAAACCAGGGAGGACGCTTCAAAATCATTTTCAAAAGTTTATTCTGAATTCTTTGAAGTGTCTTCTTCCTGGTTGCACAACAACTTGTCCAGATGGGAACTGCATATAACATTGCTGGTCTAAATATTTGTTTGTAAATTAACAGTTTATTCTTGAGACAAAGTCTAGAATTCCTGTTGATAAGAGGATATAAACATTTGATATACTTATTGCACTTTGACTGGATATTTTCAATGTGCTCCTTGAAAGTAAGATTCTTATCATAAATTAGCCCTAAGTATTTAACTTGATCAGACCAATTTAAGACCACACCGTTCGTCTTAACAACGTGGTTATGGGTGGGTTTGAGAAATGAAACTCTTGGCTTATGGGGAAAAATAATTAACTGTGTTTTCGAAGCATTAGGGGAAATCTTCCATTTTTGTAAGTATGAACAAAATATATCTAAACTTTTTTAAAGCCGACTGCATATAACACGAAGGCTTTTTCCTTTTGCGGAAATGCTTGTATCGTCACAAAACAGAGATTTCTCACAACCTGGTGGTAAATCAGGAAGATCAGAAGTAAAAATGTTATATAAGATTGGGCCCAAGATACTCCCCTGAGGCACACCAGCTCTAACAGGCAATCTATTAGATTTACCATCTAGATAGTTAACCTGGAGAGTGCGGTCAGTTAAATAACTTTGTATCATTTTTGTGAGGTAAAGCGGAAAACTGAAATTTGACATTTTAGCTATTAAACCTTTATGCCAAACACTGTCGAATGCCTTTTCTATATCTAGAAGAGCAGCTCCAGTCGAATAGCCTTCAGATTTATTAGTTCGAATCATATTTGTTACTCTAAGTAACTGATGAGTAGTGGAATGCCCATGGCGAAAACCAAACTGCTCATTTGCAAAAATTGAGTTCTCATTAATATGTGTTATCATTCTATTAAGAATTATTCTTTCAAAAAAATTGCTAATAGAGGAAAGTAAACTAATTGGTCGATAACTTGAATCCTCAGCTGGATTCTTTTCGGGTTTTAAAATTGGAGTGATTTTGGCATTTTTCCATTTCGTAGGAAAATGTGCTAGTGCAAAGCATCTGTTAAAAATTTTTACCAAGAAATTTAAAAAGTTTTCGGGAAGTCTTTTGATGAGGATATAGAAAATCCCATCATTTCCTGGTGCTTTCATGTTTTTGAATTTTTTGAGAATGGTTCGCACCTCATTCAAGTTTGTCTCCAATACATCTTCGGAAAGAAATTCTTGGGTGGTGATCTGAACATACTTTTGGTTTACTTCATTTTCAATAGGACTTACTACGTTCAAATTGGAGTTATGAACACTCTCAAACTGATGAGCAAGTTTTTGAGATTTTTGTTCATTCGTTAGAAAAATGCAATCACCATCTTTAAGGACTGGAATGGGCTTCGAGGGTTTCTTAAGAACCTTCGAAAGCTTCCAGAAAGGTTTTGAATGAGGTTTTAGTTGTTCAACTTCTCTCATGAAATTCTCATTTCGCAAAAGAGTGAATCTATGTTTACTTTCCTTTTGTAATTATTGAAAAATAATTTTCAAAGCAGGATCACGAGATCTTTGGTATTGACGTCTCCGTATGTTCTTCAAACGTATAAAAAGTTGAAGTTCACTGTCAATAATTGGTGCATTAAATTTCACTCTTGCCTTAGGAACTGATAAATTCCGGGCATTGAGTATTAAGCTTCTAAAATTTTCTAATGCTCTGTCAATGTCAGCACTATTTTGTAAAATAATATCATTCAAATTCAAATTTTCCTCGATCGTAGAACGATATCTATCCCAATTAGTCTTGTGATAATTTAACACAGATCTAGTGGGATTTAAAATAGTTTCATGGGAAATAAAAAATTTTATGGGAAGATGATCAGAATCAAAGTCAGCATGAGTTAATAAATCACTGCATGAATGGTTTTGATTTGTTAGTACCAAATCAATTGTAGATGGATTCCTAATAGAAGAATAACATGTAGGACCATTTAGAAATAAAACTGAATAAAATCCAGCCGAGCAATCATTAAACAATATTTTTCCATTGGAATTTCTTTGAGCATTATTCCAAGATCGATGTTTCGCAATAAAATCACCGATGATTAAAAATTTAGATTTATTTCTTGTGAGTTTTTGCAAATCTTCCTTGAAATAATTTTTTCGCTCACCAGTGCATTGAAAAGGCAAATACACTGCGGCTATAAATAAAATGCCAATACTTGTTTCAATTTCAATTCCCAAACTCTCGATAACTTTGGTTTCAAGATGGGGTAAAACACGATGTTTTATTCGACGGTGGATAACTATTGCAACTCCACCACCGGCAACATCAATTCTATCAAACCTATGAACTATAAAATTTGGGTTCTTTTTTAGTTTAATATTTGGCTTTAAAAGCGTTTCAGTCACAACTGCAATATGCACATCGTGGACTGTTAAAAAATTGAAAAATTCATCCTCTTTCGCTTTTTAAGAGCGAGCATTCCAATTTAGAAAATTTACAGCATTATTTAAAATCATTGCTGAATTTCAATTTCATAACAATATTAGTTGTAAATTTTATACCTTATTGAACAGCCTCGTACATCGAGTTACAGTTCAACAAAACGGACATTAGCTGCAGCATGGATTGTTGTAGGTATTCAATCTTTTCGGGAGTTGGATTACCTAAATCAATACTGGCTGACTTTTCAGCACCAAACACGAATGGTTTGTTACTGTTTGAATTTGAAATATTACCTGAAAGGACACTAGCATATGAATAGCCTGGTGTTGCCTGAACAGGATTATTTTTCTGAAATTTGTTATCTAAATTTGAATTATTACGTAAAGACACACCTGCTAATGAAAGTGCTGGTGATGCCTGAACAGTACTGAAAGTCTTCTGATTACCCACATTGACAACAGGTTGTTTAGAATTCCTACGTTGTCTAGAAGCAATAATTTTTGACCTTACAGGACAATTAAAGAAATTAGATTTGTGATTTCCCCCACAATTTACACATTTGAAACTATTAGTGATCTCTTTCACGGGGCAGATATCTCTCGTGTGACTAGTGTCACCACAAATCATACATTTTGCAGCCATATGGCAGTTTCGAGTTCCATGACCATAGGCTTGACAATTCCGACATTGCGTATAATTATGGATTCCTCCATGTCTCTTGAAATGTTCCCACTTTATTCGCACGTTGAATAAAACACGTGCTTTTTCTAAACATTTCAAATTATGTACTTTGGTACGGTCAAAATGTACTAAGTAGTTTTCCTGGTGTATTCCAGTTTGAAAAATTTTGGCATTTGCCTTTCGTTTCATCAAAATCACTTGGTTGGGGCCAAAACCAAGTGATTTTGACAAACAATCTTTGATTTCATCAATACTTTGATCATTTGAGAGACCTTTCAACACAGCCTTAAACGGTCTCTCGTTTTTGGCATCAAAAGAGTAAAATTTATACATCTTTTCAGTCAAATACTGTAAAAGATGTTTATGGCCATCAAAAGATTCGGCCAAAATACGAATTTCACCTTGGCGACCAATTTGAAAATTAACTTTCACATTCGATAGAAATGATGAAAGTTCTGATCGAAATGCTTTAAAGTTTGCTACAAATACCACAATAGGTGGAACTTTAACCTTCTTCATAACAGCTTTATGCTCAGTATGAGAAGTTTGGAATTCTAGATCCCCAACAGAAGAAAGAATATCATACCTGTTAATCGAAATTTCAGTGTCACTTGGAGGAGATGCCTCACGTTTCCTTGATGCCGCATCAAAGCGAGCTTTTTTATTTTTTCCAGGCATAACTGGACAACTTCACTACACTTTCACTTCACTATAGAATCTAAGTAGAAATATCTCAAACCAAATTAATTAACTAAACACTCGTTAACTTTAAAAACAAATTTATTACTTTGCCTTTCAACAGGTAGTCTTTTGAAAAGATTGCCTGTTGACAGCGAAAAACAAAATTTTAATATCTCTCGGTAGTCTAAGACTTAGCCTCGAGCTGTTGGTAAAATGCGACCGTACTGTAGGACAGTTCAAGTCGATGGGAAATAGGTTTTTGCGAAGCTGTGAGTAACCACCAACAGTCTTGCATCAATTAAAAAAAATTTGCTTATTAAAAATTGTCCTAAATGGGCATAAGAATGGATTAAAAATACTGATAGGTGCTGGGAAATAGGTTTTCACGTATCTTTGAGTGACCTTTTGTATCAATTGAAAAAAAAAAACTTTTTTTTTGCTTTTGAAAATATTTCTAAATGGGCATAAGAAAGGTTTAAAAATACTGATAGGTTATGGACAATAGGTTTTCGCGCATCTTTGAGTAACCATTAATATTTTTGCATAGTTTTAAAAATAATTTTTTGCTTCGATATAACGTAACTCGATATAACGTAACAAAAAAAAATAAAGTTGCCTTATATCGAGGTATGACTGTATTATGTTTGTATTGGAATTGAAAATGGGATTGCAATTGGTTTTGAGATTGGGATTGCAAGTTTCATGAGAATTGAGATTGCGTTTGATATTGGAATTGTGGTTAAAATTAGGAATGAGATCATGATTGGATAAGGATGAGAATAATGGAATTGGGAATGGTAATGGAATTGGAAATGGGAATGAATTGGGGATGGGAATGAAGTTGGGAATGAGAATATAATTGGGAATGGAACTGGGACTGGGGCTGGGACTTCCACTTCCACTTCCAGGACTTGTGATGCAGATAAAAATAAACATACGAAGTCCTGTACGCGTCGCTTTCATCGACGCGGAATCGCGTCACAATAAGATGAGGATAATAATTAACTTTATTATATGTACGTTCATATTGCTTAGCCTATCCGTAATTCAGTGCGAGAGGCTTTCCCTCCGTTCTCTGGCTACCGTATACTTAGCTGTACTTTTCTGGCCTGTGGTTTCTCTCGGCCAATTCCATTCTTCGAACTTAAAATGTAGTGCGTTGGTTATTTTTACGGAGCGCGCCAGAACATGTACTCTGTAACCCATGCGACAGCATGAGCGCTAAGATCCGCGCGTGAGCATGGGAGACACCGAGCAATGCTATCGTTTGGCGAGTTTTTTTGTTTCTTTATTGCCGAATCACGTAAAACAGAGGTGGCTTACCTGGCTAGGTGACACTTTTGATGGTTCTTTATCAATGAACTTCCTGCACGGTATGTTGACAGAACCGTTCGTCAAAGAATCCAAACGTTTCTTCTGACTAAAGCAGGTATTAGATGAAGCAAATATTTGCTATTTTTGGTACGGATTTTGTTTTGTGCAAATAAAATTCGTACCAAAAATAGCAAATGTTTGCTCCGTCTAATACCTGCTTAAGATACAGCAGAAGGCAGCGTTTTTTTTTATTTTCTACCTGTTTTCATTAAATTCAGGCTTACTTTAAACTAAAAATTTACCGTCTTAAGCAGGTATTACACGAAGCAAATATTTGCTATTTTTGGTACGGATTTTATTTTGTGCAAATAAAAATCGTACCAAAAATAGCAAATATTCGCTTCGTCTAAAACCTGCTTTACTGATGCGTCGTGACGGAACACTGGGTATTCTGCACGAGGTGTGACGTTATATTGGTACTGGGATTTAGGATTGGAACTGGGATTAAGGATGGAGACTGGAATTTTGGATTGGAACTGGGATTTAGAATTGAGACTAGGATTTAGGATTGGGACTGCGATTTAGGATTGAATCTAATATTTAGTATTGGGACTATAATTTAGGATTGGAAATGGAATTTAGGATTGGGTTTGGGATTTAGGATTGGGACTAATATTTAGGATTGGGACTGGGATTGAGGAGTGCACAATTGTTGAAACTGAATTTAGGGGAATATCTAGATCTAGAGCTTTATAGCCATATTTTAGAGAAAAACTTTCTTCTACAAGGTTGTTACATATGATAAAGCACCAACTAAAAAAACATCAAAAAACAGGGTGAACCAAATTTTCGATGAAATCAAACTAACTAACTTTTCGATCTTTGTAGATAGAAGAAAATGGTGTTCTACAATATAATAGCTCCGTTGATTCTAATCATTTCTGTACAAAAAGTGTTTCTCTATATTTAAAAATATCCGATTTAGATTGAAAAATCACATTTTTCGCTCTAACTTTTTTATTTCAATTATCATATTAAAACTGTGTTTAGACGACGCTCCCTTTTTTTGAACCGGTAAAATAGCATGAGTGGATCTCTGTTGAAAATTATCAAACCCGTGTTTTCTCATTGGATCATTAAGGTGACCAGTTCCAAAATAGGGTGACCATAAAAACGATGTATTTTATTTTCAAAAATTCATAACTTGTGAACCAGGTAAGGGGCCATCCACATACCACGTGGACAGATTTTTAACCCCCTCCTACCCCCGTGGACAAATGCCAATATAAATTCTTTTTTTTTGTAAGGACCGTGGACATTACACGACACCCCCCCCCTCCCCCCAAGTTGTCCACGTGGTATGTAGATGGCCCCTAATCGATTTTTGATCTATTTGAACCAAATTAAAGGTATTTATTTCTTGTTTTAAGAGAAATTACCAAAAGATAAATCTGTGTGCTTTTACATGCAAGATATTTAAAATTATTGCAATTTTTGTCATGTTTTCAAATTGAATTTACTCAAATATAAAAAATTATATATTTTTCAAGATTTCTACATATATAGAGTCAAATGTGCCCTTCAAATTAAGATCAAGAGATATTTTTTATGTTTGCTTTAAAAACAACAACAAACGAACAAAAAGGCATATATTTTGATAAAAAATAATAATAACTTTGAGTAGAATGGAGCTGTTCTCCGATGTCAGCATTGCAAATTGTTTTCCTTAAAAAGACCAAAAAGTCGTCCAAACATAGTTTTAATGTGAAAATTGAAATAAATTGTTTAAGTTTTGATTTAAATCGATTATTTCCAAAGATAGGAAAAAACTTTTGTATGTATATTTGCTTAAAATTAATGGATCTATGATATTGTAAAAAAAATTTTTTTTCTATCTACAAATATAAAACAGTTAGATACCTAATCTCATCGAAAATTTGGGTCACCCTAATTTTTGATAATTTTTTGATTGGCGTTTCATCATATGTAACCACTTTGAAAAAGAAAGTTTTTCTCTAAAATATCGCTATAAAGCTCTAGATCCAAATTTCCCCCTAAATTCCGTTCCTGGAAGATTGTGGATTGGGACTAAGGTTCAGGATTGGAATTGCGATTGGGATTTAGGGCTGAGATTTGTAACTGGTACTTGGGGTTGAGATTAGTATTGGAATCGGAATTTGTATTTGAATTGGAAATGGGGTCATAACGGCTATAACAACTACTAATTGGATATACAGAAACTTAGCAGTCGAGATGATTTTGTTCTGTTTTGCATGAATTTTCGTGTAAAGAATTTTGAAAGCCTAATGTGAGCAACAGTCAAGGAATATCGGTCAGGGTGTTTTAAAAGTATGGTTGTCATCATACTAAATAAGTTTTCAATGAAATGTGCAAAGAACCTCGCCAAATTATAAATTTTTATTTGCATCTTTGATTTCTCATCTATAAACGGTTTGAAGATTTTGCAGTTTTTTTTTTAATTTTACCATAAGTCTTGCATTTTTTTTATTCTACTGAACTTTCACGGTTCGATTCATGTATTGTCTGTTTTGATGTTATATTTTGTGCTATTTTGTTCACTCTGATCGTTGTTGGGTTTTACAATATTCCCGGAAAACAGGAATGAAAAATCACATTTCCTCTGAACTCCAGGGACCCGGCAAAGAAAAAGAATCAAAAATGAAGATTCAACAAGAGAGTGCTATTCAACAAAAATCTCAATTTTCATCAGTTCAACCGGAACCACCGACAAATGTTTTTTTCAGTTCAGTAATTTTACCGCAATCGGCAAAGTCATTTTTTGAGAAACACCATTTCGAGATAAACACGTTGGGGTAAGCGGGGTTAGACCGCCCCCTTAAGTAAATCTATTTATAGAAAAAAAAAGTTGCTGCTGCAGTTTCATTTTTTCTTCGCAAAGATGTTCTTCTATTCAATACCCGTATGCCAAAAATACGAACTGAAATATTTTTGTTTATTTTCCAGCTTTTTCTCAATTTCAAAAATTCATTGAAAATGTGCAGATCTTTTTCATGCGGGGTAAGCCCGCCCACCAGCGGGGTAAGATCGCCCACCATTTTTTGAGGATAACAAACATTTTTAGTGCCAAAACGGTTGATTTTATCGGTATGGTGTTTTTGACAAAGTTGTAGATGGTATTTTTTTTTTTAATATACACTGTGAAAAATCTGAAAATTTTTTTTTTCTAAGTTTTAACTTTTTTTGTTTTTTGATTATCCAAGTTCAAATCAATGTTTAGGTAACATTTTGTGGCCTTCAAAATAAATAAATTTCTCAGAATTGGGGTTTATCTAGATATTCAATTTATAATATACCTGTCTTTGGGCTAAAAATAAAAACTCATTAAACCTGTCTGTATGATTTTTTTGAGGACTTATTATGTATAGAGTAATGATAATAATTATTAAATTTTTTATTCATATTTTTATTTTTTTTTATGTTTTTTTTTTGAAGAACAAAATTACTACCGACTCTATACATCAAACAAACCGCCCAAAAAATTGTTTACAAAATTTGAGCTATTATGATTTCTATTGCTCCATGATCCAACAACCATCAAATTTTAGCTTACCTTTTGTAAATTTTGCAGGAAAAAGCATGGTTTTTTGAAATAAATTTAAAAAAAAAATTTTCACTCTACTTTTATATCATTTCTTCAAATTTTTTCACAGTGTATTCTTTTTTCGGAAGTAAAAAACTACTATTTTCAACTCTGCCGGAGACGTCATACCGATCAAACAAACCGTCCTGGCTCTAAAATTATTTTGTTCATAAATACCATTTTACACAAATTTACTTTTTTCAGAATTAGTCGCGTTAAAAAAATATTACTAGAAAAGCTTCAACCAAATCGGAAATGATCGATTAACATCGATGTCCTATGTGGCTTGAAATTGCTTTATTGATACTGTAAGTATTCCCTTTGTAGTGTCGAGGCATTTAGGTCTTGAAGTAAAACAACAAACAGTTGTATACGTGGCAGTTTTACCCCATCTAATGTGGGCGACTTTACCCCCAGTGGAACATTTTCTTATTTCACCGAAAAAGTAGTCAAAATTACAAGATTACTCACGACCTTCGATGTTTCCGAAAGAAGGCAGATTCAGGCAAGCGATTAAACGTATATTTACGAATAAAAGAATAGATTTTTAGACAGAAAAACCTTAAGTCCCGTTGCCGCGAAACAATAGCGCATTGACTGGTTGCCAGCTGAAAGGTTGTTTTTGATTATTTCTGTGACCGTTCGCGCACTATCAAAAAAGAAAGGGGTGCAAAATGTTATGTAATTATACTGTAACAGACATGTCATACAAGTTTTTCAATTATTATAAAACTTGGTAGTAAAACTACGGTGGGCGGTCTTACCCTGTTTACCCCCATAAAGTTTCAAGTTTAGCTTCTGTGGCCGTGATGCGGCGCGCTTCGAATCGCTCTAACTTTCTCCCTAATATTCAGATCTTTGTGAAAGTTTCTAAAAATGTTTTTAAGAAGTTATACTTTAAGATAAAGCAATAAATTTATTTTCGAGTTTTTGAAAACTAAATAACTATATAATCCCTTAAATACATTGATTCGGCAGCAGGTTTCACTCGTACATGTAGAACGTTGGTCGGTTCTCGCACAAAGAACAGATGGTCAATTGACATGTTACTTTGTTTTATTTTTGTTTATTGAATCCTATTTCGGGTGAGAAATGTTATTACATGATCAATGATATAAGTAATTTGCAAAATCTTCGCACACAACGTGCGTGATTTTCATTTCTAGAAAAAGGCCACCGTCAGAAGCATGAGAAGACAATCATCGCAGTGAAAAGTCGTTCTATCAAGCCTGCTCAGAATACTTCTGAACCGCCGCCGAATATCTAAGACAATTGTTGTCGAAATTAAGTTTTTTTGAATACCTATAATATTTTTGTCTTGCAAAAACATAGCATAGCGCTTTCATACTTACCATAACAGAAGAAGGTATTTTGATATTAGGAATACCTGGACTCAGTCAATTTTAGCACTTGCTCAAAGTTTCATTTTTTCTGCTAGTTAACTGTTGATAAAACCTCTATTTATGTTTCTAGTAAAATAAGTTGAATTGAAATTTTGAATTGCAATGTTTTTCTAATTACAGCCAATTGTTTCAATTTGAATCGATAGATTATTTAAATAAACGATGAAACACATATCCAAAGGACTGACAGAGGGGATAGCTTTGGGGTAAGCTAATGGTTGATTCCGTCAACTCCAACACATAAAATATCAAATAAAATCAAAAGAAATAATTATCGGTTTCCGTTAGACTCTACTAGAAATTTGGGAAATAAATATTGAAATTCAGTTCGCGCAAATATATATTTCGACTGTGACATACAGTCATCCTCAGTATCTTATGTATAAAATATCTACGTTTGCTCAACAAACGTGACATAATTGAAGCCATGTTTTACAGAACTGAGACATTCTTTGGAAAACTTTCATAAGCCTCAATCACAATGAATCACGCACCCCAAATCACCGATCGTGTCTGGCGTTATCCATAAACAGCACCGGCGATGAAAGATAGCTTGACATTTGTCCATAAACAAATTCCAAGTTTCATTAGGCAATTATCGCGATGTCCAGGGGCTGCAACTGCTGCAACAGCAGCACAAAAATGCGCTCTCAGAATATAAGGGCCCACTTGAGGCCGCAGAGGTTTTTCGAGTTTGCCAGTTGCCGATCGGTCAGCTGAAAAGGTCACTCGCAGTACCAAGCTTGGGAAAATCGTGGCCTGTTTTTTAAACAATTTGCCAGATAGGACATGAGAAAAAGTGCTGGACTCTGGTTACCCAATTTCTGCAATTGCTTCGGTGCATAATCTGTTCGGTGAAAGATGACTTGTAGTTGCAACAGAACAATAGAATCACGCCTTGTCCCAGAGCCCTCGAAAACTGCTGGCATATATACGGGGTGTGATAGCGTAATTTATGACCCAATCGTATTGGAGCTTTGAAATGCCTCGCCAAACTGTACAGGCTGGCAAATATCCTCCGGTATATCGATTGCAATCGCGATCGTTTGAGGAATTCGCACCTTACAACTGTGGCCGTGACGGTAAAAGTGGCGAAGCACGAAAAAAAAAACAATTTATAAAACTCGCTCATATTTTGGAGGATACATAAACACGACAAATTATTAACTGTGGCCCAAATGAAATTAAACTTTAGACAGCATCATATTTCGTTGCTATAATGTGGATCAACATAATTATGGTAACCGTTATATCCAACAAAAGAAATGAATGCATGCGTACACGTAACATTCTCGCATAGATTTGCGAGCAAATCAATAGTTCATCTTTAAGAAATCTGCTGATTTCATTCTTGTTCACTCTTTGATCAATTTACCCAGACTGGAAAAAATTGATTCATTCTAATCAATACAGATCGTTCGAGGGGATCTTACCACGTAAAACCATAAGCAAGAGGGTGCTCAACTTCAACCAGCAAGTTGCCACTATAATTTGCCAAGCACCAAAATAGCTGAATGCCTCTTCGGTTCAACAATCGCCAGTATAAATCATTCTAACGTTTTGCTTTCCAATTCGTTTTTGCAATCCAATGGTTCTACGCAATCGAAGTACTTTCAGTTTGTATTGATGAGCAAGCTCAGTGAACTTGGTGTGTGTATCTATCATGCGAAAGGTCCATCCCAAATCGGTTCTAAATGTGTATGGTAGTTATTTTGTTCCTATACATATCTACGGCTACTGTAGAAAAATTACCTTACTTTTTGGGGCCTGTTCTGAGCTACTAGAACAGTTGGCTGGCGTCTGAATGGATCAATTTTTGACGCTTCAATTATATGTAGGAATGTAATTTTTCACCTGTACGAAAATTGCGAAAAAACTTGTGTTAGCAGTTAGAACGGATGTTGGAATCAAGCATCTTTGCTTAATAAACTTCAAATGAAACGTTAGTTTTGTGTCTAGAAGGTTTACTCCTAATTTTTCAACATTTTTTTTAATTCTAATTTGATACGTGTAGCGAACTATCTATTTTCCTATCAGAGTAAAATCAAATGAAATATCTGCAACAAGAAATGCATTCTTAACAGTGACTTCCCATGTAGCAAGAAAACTGATGCTTGCCTCGTGTGGGCTTATTTTTCTTTGGCTCCCATTTGGTAGAACAGGTAGATATCTGTGGTTCTGGCACGATTTCACTATTCATTGGAATACCCTGTAGAGCTTTACGAGCTACATTTACAAGCTTTACGAGCGACTGCCGGAGAGTCTGAGAGCTTCTCATGCCTTCGTGTGGTCCGGGGTTGGCAAATTTCTGCTATTCAATGTGTTCCTTTTGGTTTTGCTTATTTTGTTGTACCACTTCTGCATGCGCTGGTGACCAAGAGCTGTTTTGTTCCACTACCGGCTAGCTCGATTTGTTGCATTCTAAGAATTTGTTCTATCCTCTAGATGATATCAGTTGCAGGTTTTTTCAACAATAAGCAAAAACCTGAACACAGATAGGGAAGCATGTGTGTGCGCAGTTTACATAACTGTGCATTTTTAAAAATGCATAAATTGCTGCAATCGTTATATTTGTTTGTTTCTTTTCACTGAGCCTTCCGCTAACTATGAGACACCGATACTTCATTGATTCCAGTCTAGGAATTCAATTTCGTATAAGATACAAGACTTTTGTACACTTTTTCACCCATTGTGCCATTTTCTTTTCAACACACGACTCCATACTTGCGCGATCTGCAAGCGATATGCACCTTTGTGCTGGAGGGTTCCCGTTTGTTCGGTGTCAGCCTAAGGGCCAAACTGGAAGCTACGTACTAGACTCGACTGGGGCACAAGTGGCAGCAACCAGCCGGTGGGACCACTATTGAATGTCGGTGACAATTTTGGCGCCTCCCGGCAAAGGCAACAGTCTGGGTTTTGCGTTTGCTCAAATGCACCTCTGTACTATGCGGGCCCTACGATGGAGTCACCTCGTGTGCAGAGGACTAACAACACAGAGTGTCGTGTCTCGAATCGAAAGGTGAACTTTGTGAGAAGCCGGCTCGTGTCTCGTGCACCGAGCGCCACAAGCAAATATCCTCTCATGCACAGAGGAAACTAGCATGAGTCATGCTTGAATTTTGCTCTAATGGAGGCACTGGCGACTGGGTTTGCGCAATATTCAGTGTGTTAGAATATTGTATATCTGAATTCGACAAATTAAGTTAATTAGCGATAAGCAACTTGTTTGTTACGATTCGATTTACGCAAGCAAGGTTTGTCTGGTTCTGCTGATTCCTAATCTACTACATATAGGGGATATCAGGCAAAACAAACAAAATTTGTTCAAGGAAAATTCAAGATTAAAGGTCATGTGCACCTCGTTTGCACTATCTTCATCGTTGCAAGATTATAGCCATCCGTCAAAACTGACAATCAGGAATGCGGTTACAAGCGATTTCAATTTATTTTTATTAATTTGGCATAATGCGTCAAGCCTTAATTAAATGAGACGGTTTGATTGAATGGTTTAATTCGGCAAACCAGTCAAACTATGAACTATTTTTGTAATGCGCCAAGTCATGCACCGTTAGTTTAATATCCTTGTTAAAACTCGTAGAAACATGTGAATGACAAATGTGATCGTCATTTTATCTTCCGAATTGCCTCTAACGGTTGGCTGCACTGCAAGCTACCGGCTGTATCCTGCCATGTAGTAGACAGTGCGGTTTTTGATAAAAGTGACCATCGAGGCATGACGTATAAATAATGGTTTTAAGCTGAGTGTTTTCCCGTGTCGCCACCGTCCGAGACTGACTGACTGCTGCGATGCGGCATTATGTATGAGGAAGGCATTTTTGCGAAGGAATCGCACCGGCTTATCTTTGCTGTGTAAGTTGGCTGCGATTGAGATTGAAAGTGGATAATTGCCCATCTTAAGCGCGCAAGGCAGTACGAGCTGCTGCATCGCTATGTAACCGATGAAGTAAGCTGCTTTCCACGGGAAGGCTCCATACACGACTGTGATGCAATGGCAGCTACTTGTGGAATTGAAGAAACTCATCACTGTCTAAATGTCTTCAACTAGTTTTCCGCTAAATTCTCGTTGGATCAATGTTGCTTATTTTAACCAAGTTGACATGGAAGTCATTCTAAAATGAGCAATTCTCACTGAAACAAGGCACTAGTTGTAGTCTTCTAAATTTGTAGTTGAAATTCCTCATTGATGGATTTTTTTTTGAAGTATTCTCAGGAAGTTCGGCTACATAGGGATGTGAAATGAAAATCTAAAACCGAAAAAAGTGAAAAATATGTCCAATTTTAAATGCTAATAAATCGATCAAAGAAATAGTTATCGGTTTCCGTTATACTCTACTAAATTTTTTGGAAATAAATATTGAAATTCAGTCCGCAAATATATATTTCGACTGTGACGTACAGTCTTCCTCAGTGCTTATGTGGACTGGTTATAGATTTTCTAGATTTGCTAATAAATCGGTTAGTATTCGATGGATTTCCTCCGTTCTTGCAGGAATAGATTGGAAAATCTTCTAAGATTCTTCCCAAAAGAAGATAATTGTAATTTTATTTTTCACACTATTGTACTATTGAAAATATTCAAGCCTTGTCAAAATGAAAAATTCGACCTCTGATTGGTCGTTATATGATTGCTTCCCAAGCACGGTCGACAGAATCATATACCTTGCAATTTAAAACATGCTTTTTGGCCTATATAAAAGCCTGTTTTAGCCGAAGCCGCTCATAACAGTTCTAGACAGCGACAACAGCAGACGTCCTCCTTTAGCAGCAGCACTAGCAGTGCTGTGGATACCAGCGATGGCAGAAAGCGGCCACAGCTGTGGCGTAGCAATGGATAGCGCACTAGTTGCAGCGGATTCCAGCAACGATGGCAGCTGGGCCAGGTGATGCAGGGACAGTGGATACCAATGGCAGCGTATAGCGGGCACAACTGTGGCATGGCTATGGATAGCGCACTAGTTGCAGCGGATCTCAGCATCGATAGCGGTTGATGCAGTGAGGCACTTTAGTGAAATCTGTGCGATAGTGGGCACTAGTAAATGCATTCAATTGAAAAGTTGACTCATTTTGACAACACGTGAGCCGTCTAGTTTTGAGTGTTAAATCAGTTTTTCACTGTTTATTTTATCACAAGGAATATTTTATTCACACTTTAAGTGATAACGCAAAGATGTGATCGGCATCTTATCCGATACTAAAATCAACAACAAATTGTCCTTTCCAGCATGAAATAAAAACTTGATTGAAAAGTTAATATTTGAGTTAATTCACATTTTTAAATTTGTTAAAGTTATAAATTTTACTTTATCTCCGTGTCTCAGAACGTACTGAATTATCTTTTCGTTCAGTTATGAGCATGACATCCAAAAAAATTTCATCTCAAAATTGAAAAATTGTCAACGAGCAACTCACTATATTATTGAAAATGGTGAATCCTTCTTAAGGCGCGAAATTCGATTGATCTGATTAGTCAACATCTATTTACTAGAAGAAATGACTGACACGCAAGCAGCCGGGTTATCTTTCTTGTAAAAGTATTCTACTTCAACCTTGCGGTCGTGGTTTTGCACACAACTCTCCTGTTTTTTTAACAAGATTACATTTTTTCTAGGTCACCAAGAACTGAGCCTGTTTTCGAAAAAAGTTGATATCTAAGTAATATGAATGCTTTAACGCTCAAAAAGAAATTTATTTGATGCTTTTACCGATTTGAATCTAAACAGCATTTAAAAAAAGGAATGAAAGGGTCTGAATTTGAAGTGATTCAAATTCTGGTCTCCATCTTAAATTTGACCGCTATCAGTGATTTTGTCAAATAAACACGTTTTTGACAATGTACGTAACAGCAGATTTTTAATTTAACACTACTGCACATCATGCACGAGCAATGGTCTAAGGGAAAGTTTTAAATTCTATTGTTGGTCCAGAATTTGAAATCGATAGTTGTAAGTATGAACAAAAATGTGTTTGTATGATCTAGAATTTTGAACTAAGTGTATTGAATATTTTTGAAATTTTGTAGAAGTTGAAGTGCTACCGAACTTGATTGGCACATACAAATACGATATCACTGCATTAGAACGGAACAAGCACTATACAAAGCGAACTAGTTCTAATAATCAGAGTGCATACAGATTGAAATAACATTTCACTTTTGATACAAGCGCAAAACGAATATTAGATCTTCAATCATTTGTTTGTTTTGTCCTCATACATTATTTTCTCATTTGCATTTCAGTTGCCTCTGACGATTTGGTTTGAAAAATTATGTGCGATATCGTTTGAATTTGCGTGCTATATTATGGAATTTTCTATCATAAGCGATGAAGGCAATTCTTTATATGCGAATCAATATAAATTTTGGCTCTTTTCTAACTGTGTTGTTCAATTTAAAATCGGATATGCTGTAGATCGTTTCCATGTGCTGTCCCAACAGAGGGAGTAACGCTCTCTAGCAACACAGTGGAAAGCTGTTTCCACACTGAAAACTAGACACGATCGACAGGCTATGATTGCAAAGATCAAGAAGGCTTGTGTTGTTGCATAAAACAAGTCCAACCTGCTCCGAAGAAAGCGGCCGTATGTGTCCCACTATCTGCTAGTAGAATAATTTGTTTGAGCCGAAAGCACACTCGACAAATCTGTTACCAGCCGCTATTGCTACCCACTGCTGCTACCAACCGCTACTGTCTTTTCCACCATCCACTAGCAAAATGATTGATTTGAGCAGAAACAGGCTGTTATACAGCCCAGAAAACTGTTTACTAGATTCCATATTTCGTCGCCTTCGTTTGGGAAAACATGCATTAAGCGACCAATAAGACGTCGAAATAGGCGTTTCAACAAGGCTTGACAATAGTTCGCATAATCAAATTTTATATATTGTATTTTTACATTTAGGCGGATACGTAGATGATTTTCGAATCAATTGCTGCAAGAACGAAAGGAATCCGTTAAAAAACTAATCTACTTATGCATCAGAAATTGAGTATATTTTTCCTTTATATTTTTTCTTTATAGTTATTTTAGATTTTTATTTTACACCCCTATATATTTATGAAAGACGTATCTCTTTATCAAAGTTTACTGAGATAATGCCCAATTATGTTTTTTTTTTAATTTTGTTTTATGGGTTTTCTGCAAATGCAATTTAACTTATCAAGTATTCTTCGGTATTTGCTTCAGATGTTGTTTCCAATGAACAAGCAAGTCGCGCTGCTACCAATGTTCCTGCTGATCTCATTAACCTCGACATTTTTGAAATAACATCGCATATTTATTCGATCGTTGGTGCAGAAAAATTCTCCAAGGCTTGGAAGCACTCTTATATGTTTCCAGTACTCAAGTGTCGAAAATAAATAATACAGTGGAATTTCGATGTTATCACGGTCAACATCCTTCTGTGAATCCAACGGAACTGTGGACTTGGTGAAATGATAAAAATTAGTTTTTTTTTCGTTAGATTTCCCTGCTATACAAAAAAAATACTAACCTCGATTATTTCATCGAATCCAAAGGTTCGCTAGATTTACGGGAAAGTGTTTTTTCCACCATGATAAAATCGAAATTCCACTGTATAAGAAACTACCGTGGAATAACTAATTTGTATGCGTCATCCAAATTGTTCTAATTTATTGTAAGCACTGCTGTTCTAAACTTCACGAAAAATTACATTTCCTCTGATCAGTATGGATTTGTACCTGGGCGTTCCGTAGCAACGAACCCCATGGACTTTACTTCAAATTGTATTGCTGACATTAAGCGTAAAGCGCAATTTCACGTTGTTTATACTGACCAAAAAGCTACTTTTGTTCGTATCGGCAATGGTATTTTGCTGAAGAAAATATTTTGATTGGGAGCTTCATCATGTGGTTAAAATCATTTTTGTGTGATAGAACGTTGCAAGTTAAACTGGGTTCTGTTGGTTCAGATTCCTTTACGAACAAATCTGGTGTACCTCAGGGCAGTAATCTTGGGCCGCTACTTTCCATATTTTTTTTCAACGACGCTGCTATGTTTTAAAAATTAACTAGACGATTCATAACATCGAAGATTTTTACTGTTTACAGTCGCTACTGGACTGCTTTGTGTCGTGGTGTAAAGTTTACACTGAATTTCAATATTTATTTCCAAAAAAATTTCTAGTAGAGTATAACGGAAACCGATAACTATTTCTTTGATTTCTCAATCACTCTGCTAAGACGCTCGGTATAGATTTTCTAAGTTTAACAGATTTGTTACCTAAAGAGCCATTTCATGTTATTGCTAATAAAGTAATACAAAAATACTTTGCGTGTAGGTCAGCCAGTTTTCGTTACAGATAATTTTTAAACAGATTGATTTACCTTATATTGTTTGCTTATTTTTTTGAAAGTGTTTTAAACGTTTTTACTCAAACTCACATTGCTATCAATTTTGCTGAGTTCTATGTGAAAAGAATAAAATAATGTACGTGTGTTATATTCAGATTTTTTTTTACTGTGTAGGAAAAACGATTGTTGTCAGTATTTTTTGTTATTTATTGTCCTCGCTATTTATATTAGGCAAATTTTTATTATCGAATAAGCAATTAACTTTCACCTCGAAATTTTTTGTTATATTTTTGAGTCTAGTCAGTGTTATTGTCGTTCAGCTCGAGCTTGAGTTTGACGACCGCACTTTTTGTAGTTGCTCCTTTGTGATCGATCTGAGCTAGTGAAGTTGCACAAGGAATTTCGTATAT
The DNA here is from genome assembly GCF_029784165.1 of Wyeomyia smithii. Lineage (NCBI taxonomy): Eukaryota > Metazoa > Arthropoda > Insecta > Diptera > Culicidae > Wyeomyia > Wyeomyia smithii. The sequence goes on from NC_073696.1 coordinate 64,279,854, forward strand.
GGCTTCTTGGGATTGGTTTACCATTTTCAATGTATAACAATTGAGAAGCTTCCGCTTTGTAAAGATCGATAACGGCGCCGGCCTCGTCCTTACGGCCATTAGGGTGAGAAAGCAGATTGTAAGGAAGGAATTGTAGCACCGAGTTCACCTTTGCATCTCCACGACCACGACAGAGAGGAAAGGTTGTGTCGCCGTGGTGAGTGACGGAATCAAACAATGTTGCGCGCGACGTTAACTTGTTACGAAAACGAGCGATCATTGCTCTTTTTTTTCAAACACCGCGAATCTATGCGAGTGACGCGTGTGAGATCTCTCCATCAGCTATATTTAAATGTTATTGTCGTTCAAAGGTCAATAACTGTTATAAGAGCAATTTCCGTTGTGGCAGGCGGCAGGCACGGATTCCATGAGTATTTCATTTCATTTTTTGGAAAACCGCTTTAAACTGTTTTATGTTGAAGATCTTGTAATCAACAAACTTCGGCTTCCTGTAGGATCTGGCGACCTTGGTGGCCATTCTTTTGTATCAAGGAAATCCGTCAGATTGCAGCATGCGCTGGTTCACCGTCTTCCTGGAACACAAAGCGGCCATCTCCGAGGAGTTTTATCGTTTATAATAAACAGCATCGACTTTAACGCCTTTGTCAATAAAAACCAGTGGAAACTTGCCTCGCTTTCAAACTACCATAAACGGTCAAGTCGAGTTCAGTATGGCGACCACCGACTTTAATGTGTGCAGAAGAAAGCCCTATCTTTACTGTTTTCAATGGTATTTCAGCAATTTCATGGAAAAATTCAAGAGTTAGAGCAAGTTTGATGAGCTAACAAACCCACTTTTTTACCCAAACAAACATACCATGAATCATTTTTAACAACTTCAGATAAACAGTGGTCCGGTCTCAACGGGAATTGCTTACATGTTGAAATTCTGAGCCCAACCAGCTTCAAAATGAAAAATACCCAATTTGTGATAAAACACTACCTGTAGTAAGACAAGCAGATGAGGTTTTGTCTGTTCTGTTTTTTTATCATAATGTGTTTTAATATGTTAAAATTAAATCGGACTTTTCCGGACTTGAAAAGTATTTTCCAATCTATTATAAGTTCTAAAACTCTCTGTTCCGTCCAAAAAATATGATGTTTTGGAATTCGGACCGGAATTTCTGAGCTCCGATTTAATGTCGAAAGATACTACCTAGGGCATGAAGGTGACTAAAGTGGTACCTGTACTTTCATAATTCCCCAAAGCTCGATTATGGAATAATCACCGGAATAACTTATCAAACATTGTTTATCCAACGTAACGATAGCATAACCTCAACCATTACAGCACGAACCTACTGTTCGATTGGCAGAAACCTTTTTTTCCATTTCGGCAGAATGCTAATTCCCTTTCATCGATTTTCCTCGAAACCTTCTGATGTAAGGCCATCATCGACGGGTGATTACAAAATTGGCCTGCCTTACTTACATCGATGAGTCGCAACTTTTCATTCGCCGTTCCTGCCGCCTCCAGTCCTAATGAGTATGCAAATAGTTCGAATCGGAATCCACTTTGCTGCTTTGCCGCTCGATTCGAATGCCTTCAGCGATACTTCGTTGTTCAGTAGTGGCGTAAAAATTCCATTCACCTGAAAATCCATTCCATCGTGAAGAGTCCTATTCCCTAATCACCGCAGCTAATTCATGAACGCTCTTGTAGTACGCTCGGTGCACAATTGCTGCCATACTTACGAAAAAAAACTGTCGACACCGTGTAAGCCAATTTCACAATTGAATTAATTTAGACGTTCCTTTTTTATGCTGTTTTATTTGCATGGATTTCCAACAATTAGCTAAACCGAACAACCAACATTTCGGTGTTCAGTGTTGTTGAAAAGATCTGATTGAAACAGCATTGAATCCAGCGGAGCATCAAACAGACACCGGCCGGCCGAGGTTGAATATGTTAGCCACAGTCGTTGTGGTGCATAGGCATAACAATAGCACCCATGCAATTGAACAGAATTCCAATCGGAACAATCTCTCTCGATTGTGGTTTTCTTTTGACTGAGTTGTGGTCGTTTGGGAAAAAATGATAGAATCCTAAAAATGGTCACTTCTGTTACAGGATGAACATTTACGTTGGGGTTATTGTTCATATTATCTTGTTAGGTATTGCGATTAGGAACCACAATTTCATGATAATGAGTTTCGTTATGTACTGTAAGGTTACCGTTCAGGTCATCTAATGCTATGCTATGTTGGTTCACTTTTTCTTTTGTGCCCACGTAACCGTGAAACTATTGCAGTGTTATACTGTTTTTTTCGTTTGTTTGTTTTGAATCAGGGCACTTAGTGACGCAGTGTTGGTTTGTTATAAAAACAATAGTAAGTCTTTCTTCAACTATAACTGTATTACTTATAAATTGTTCATTGATTGCAATGTAGATTCTACGAAAGTAGCTTTGTCTGGAGTTTACATTATTGTCTTGTTTTCTGAAAACCGTTCAATTAAGATTTAAAAATTTAATGATTAGTATGCTTTCCTGCTGACACGAATAATAAAATTCCTGGCTGCGAGCGGCCGAATGTAGTATCAAAGTTTCTTTTCTTTTTACAGTATTTTGATAATTTCAATTTGCGGAATGTTAGGTTCAAATCAAATCAATTTCAGTTCCGGGTCGATTTGCAGACGTTCACAAGATGATCCACAAATCAATCGGTTTAGTTTGTTGGCTTGTATTTTTACATTTCTGAAATATAACATCATCACATCTCAATGGCCACAAGGCGCTAAAAATTCGAAAACCCCAATCCAAACCGAAAGCGTTTTACTTATCTCATCACCAAGGCAGCTCCAACTAAAAGCGGCATATTAGTGCATCCGAAAAAATAAATCAACCTACTAAACAAAAAACGTTCGCTTAACGGAACATCGATGGTCCGCGAAGATTTTAACCGTACTCCGGCAACTGTTGCAAATTGAAATTTATGTGGCGCTCTAAAAAAAAAACAAAATGTAACTGTTTGCAAACCTGCAGGTTGACCGCCATCCGGCATATCCCCAGCGCGCGGTCGACAGCTGACTTGGATTACCCTGCGGCGAACTCCGGCAGAGCATTACGGTTACGCGCGCGTAACAATGCATTAGTGGCTTGTAAATATAAAGTTGGATATACGACCCCTGCAAAGGATGTTGCGAGCTTACGAAATCAAGACTGTGTCGCTTTCGCATTACCGCATGTTAAATACCGTTTTTAACTATAGGAACATGAGATATATGTAGCAGGAATCGCTTATGCACAATTGCTATGATTAGCAAATTATTAAATTCCCTTTCCTGTCGCGGCTTTGTTGAGGATTGTATCGGTCCACATCAAGATAGGTTTATTCCCAGGCCAAATGATTCTTGGTCTGTCTTCGTTCTAAGAGTTTCGCATAGGCGGACGTTCGTAACGGAAATCCGCAACTATATGCCCTTGGTCAGTTGTAATGATTATCATCCTGTAGGTGAGTTTCTCCGATTCCTCGTGTTCGCTAGAGCATACCGCAGTCATTCGCCAAGTTATAGAACACGTAGATCACGTGTGAGAATCGCCGAATCATCCGGCTAGTTCACATTGCTGACCGTTGCGCATCTGAAAGGCTGGTCAGTTCTAACGGTGTGCTAGATATTATCTACTGCACGCCTAAGCGTTTGAACCTAATGATGATTATAATGATTCTATGTTTCCCAGCTGCGTACACCATGTTTTTCCATCATTCCAGTTACTAGCTAACAGTTACCAACGTTTATTTGGCATTTTTCTGGTTGAAAAATTAATGCTCACAAAAAATATATTATCTAATCTATCATTAGTGGTCTTTGCGACACTTGCCTTCCGCTGGTAATAATTGCAATGGTGGTAATGCTACGCAGAAAGATTGAGAAAAAAATCAGATAGTTAAACACTGAATCCGTTTTCGATAGCAGATAATACCGACTGGCCAGTTGGGCCAAACCGTGCCATGCATACTCGAGGTGTAGAGTATATAGCATAAGTACTGCTTTATGAGCCAGCAGGGGCAGGCGAAACAACAAAAAAAATAATTGAAGAAGAAAAAAACTTGCTGACTGATCGCCGACTATGACCGTCTCTGGCTGGGTGGTGATCGCCGGGCGTAACATCGTTGCAGTTTTTACCTCCCGTCTGATACGTGGATTATCTGTACCGTAACATTATGATTGCCTTATGATTTGCTATTATGTAATCATGAATTCTATATCTGCATGCTCTCATTACTCCAACGTTGGGGCGGTAATGTTTTTGTGCTTCTCTTTTTTTTGTTAAAAAACTGCTGCTTAAAATATGCGATTTTAAATTACTCCATTGTTGGGCCCGTAGCACTTGCTGGCCTTAATTTCTGTGTTTGTAATTTAAGTAATTGGATTATTTTGATTGAATTACATAAAGTTCATTTTAGAAATAGTTGCTAATAACAATGAGATTGATTCCACGATTTAAACGACTTCAAAGTTATTGGACGATTTTGGCTTTTTAAATAAGTACGAAATATTACTTGTGATTAACGGGTTCAAATTAGTGAGGTGAACTTTGGCAGTGTGAATTTCCCAGGCTTGTCGGTAACATAACACCCAGAGTTCCCAGAGTACCGTTTCTTTGTGGCACTGCTCTGTTTTTAATGTCAAAATCCAAGCCTGAAAAACTATGTTTTAATTAACAATCGTCAGGCGTCAGTAATGCTGTTAACCATCGTTTTCAATTGAAAATCATTCGTTTGATTTTCGAACACATTGTGAGTCACATTGTGTCACTCAAATAGAGGGGAGGGGAGGTAAAGCAAATTGTGACTATATGTAACGTAGGGCGGTTTTTCTACAGCAGTCCAGTCCAAAGCTCGCTGAAGAAAACTGCAGCCTAAGTAGTTCGATACTTTATCTAAATATATAATGACAAGAATTGGAGAAAAGATATCAAAGGATTGCTTCCAGGAAATTATTCGAATTTTAATTTGAAAATAGTGATAAAATCTTAGATCCTACAAAGTTTTTAAAGCATAAATCGAATTGATAACGGTCACCTCTGCTTGACACCTTTCCTCTAAATCTTGTTCAGATATATCGATCTATAAGAAAAGGTCTAATAATTTGAGTTAGTCTATTTGAATTTTTGAAAAATAAGTATGCAGAGTTGTTTGGTTTAGTTTGACCTGCCAACCCTCAAAGTTTTATTAAACTTGCATTGTGCAATTCACTGCTTTCGACTATAATCGTTTTTAAATTATTTTCTTGTTACCTTTTAAAAAAAAAGTTCAATAAATCATGTGTCTCAATATTACTCAAAATGCATAAAAACGATAGTTTGGCTTCGGTTCTTATGATTTGTATTAGTATTTGTATTCGTATAAGTATCCAGAATACTTCTCAGATCTCGAATTTGTGTCACGATCAGTCAAAAATATCAGGAAAATAACAATTCGTAATATTATGTTACGAACATTTGTATCAACTTGTTTCTGAACATGGTCTTGTTAATAGTTAAAATATCAAAATTCCTATCAAAATTACTCACTGATTATTTCAAATTATAGCAAGTTTTGTGAGGTTTTTGGCAGAAAAAGATCGGAATTAGTTAGAATGTACAATATTTTGTTAATTGAATAACAAATTTTGTTATGCTTCAAAAAACATACTTTTGAGCACTAAAGTGTATGATAATAGAATTAGATATAATTCTATACATTTTATTATTCTGGCATATCAAGAATATTACAGGCTTTGTTATTTCTATCAAGTTCAGATATATTTGTGTTATCCGTTTGTTATAATCGTTTGATCGGGAATTGTTTTGAAAGTTCCTTGTAATTGGCGAGACGGAAAAGTTAAGAATGTTATAAAAAAGTGAAAATACAGAAGATTTTAGGAAAAATAATTCGAAATCGAAATTCACTTACCACCTTACTTACCGGTTTATTCTTACGTGGCGATTTTCACCGGATTTCGAAATTTTCGCAGATCTTTTTCTATGCGGATTTCGGAGAAAAAACATTTTCCTCGCGTGATTCGGCGTTTACGCGGTTTTCTCACGAATTCGAAAAGACGTTTCTATTTTTTCCTTGTTTTAGAGGCGTTTCACTGCTCTTCGAATAGTTTTCTATATAATTTGAAATTCAATTTGAATTTTAGGCATTTAGACTAAATTCTGATCGTGTAAATTTCTGACCGTTATGACTTTTAAAAGTTGGTGATATCTCCGAGATGATCTTATTTTCATGCTTTTAGGCCGTTTTTGGAGTCATATCTTTTGGTTTGTTCCTATGCTTGCGATTTTGTTTAGAAAAGATTCAAAAAATTATAATTGCTTTCATTTTCAATTTTTTCTCACCTTCACATACGTTTTTAGAATTTTTGTTTGTTTTTTTTTTTAACGTGTTTTAAGTCACATGAAGTTAAATTCAGGTATCATTCTCTTCTAAACTTCTTCTGACAATCAGGTATGTTTTTTTTTCAGTGTAAACTTTTGTATGCTTTCTTACTAGTGTTTAGAGACGAATAAGAGTTTTTTGACGTTAATTTTTATAGTACTTTTCGACCTTTCCCTGATGCAAGATAAATTTGAGCTAAATTTGTTTGGGTTTCCTTGTTTTTTTTTTAAGGTTTACTGTTTTCCTGACTTAAAAATAATATATATTTTACATTCTGGTTAAAATGTTATCAATCAGTATGCTGCGTTTTTTGAATTTGCTACATTGTAGAAAAGATTTTATCTTTCCAGCTTCTACAGAAGCTTTCTGCCATATTGAAGCCTCTTTGTTTTTAGTCACTCATTTGTTTTTTTTTTTTGACAGTTCACAACTATTTCATAAAACAAAATCTTTTAGAGTTCATTTTTGAATCTACTAGCGAGGCGAGGCGAGCAAAATGTTGTATTAGCGAGCGCGAGTGAAACTTGGATAGTGACAGACGAGCTACTCATCCAAAATCCAGTCGACTCGCCATCTGCAATACCAAAATTGGTCGCCGCTCGCCTCGTCTTCTGTAATAAGGGCTAAAATCTTTTTACATTTCTTTAGGTTTCAGCTGAATTATAACGGCGTTTGCTTTGCCCGTCTCTGTTTATTTAGTACATTTCTCGGCTTTCTCACGCTGAATCTTGTGAGGATTTATGGCTTTATTGGTCTAGGTGGTTTTGAGCTAATTTTTAAATTATTTTTGTTATTCTTTTGCTAAAATTTTTTTGTTTAGTCTCTAATCAAAACCACAGGAATAAACATTTTTCGACTTTTCGTTGTAAATAAAATGTCTACGTGGACAAAGAGTGGGGGGAGGGTGTTTGATAAATATCCATGCTTGTCCACGAGAGGGGACGGAAAGGGGGGGTCTGAAATGACGATTTTCGTGTCCACGTGGAATGTGGACGGCCCCTTAGGACTATTGTCGGAATTTTCGACCCCCCTTCCCACAGAATAAGACTCCATATAATTTTACAACACCTCTTCCCCTGCCGCAATTATTTCAAAGATTTTTTCTAGAAAACGAATTAAAATAATTCAAAAACATGTTCAGTGTTTGGGGAAACGAAACTTTTTTAGATTCAACAATTTCGTAGAGAATAAAAAAACAGAACAAGTTCATTAACTCAAACACACAAAAGTTCATATTCTTTCAGCTGGGATGGATTCGCTGTCCCGGATTCATCTGTTAGAACCTTAGCAAGATATTTTTAACTGGATCCATTTTTTTTAATTTTGAAAATTAGTTTTTTTTTTGTTTTGTTTAAATAATCTTACGTAAAAACTTCTCGAATCACTCTCTCCCCCGTAAGAAATTTGTATACCCCCTTTCCCTTTCCCTTTCCCTTACCCCCCACCCCTCTCCTTTTGTAATTTGTGCATGACCCCTAACCAATCAAAATTTCTTTTTCTGTTTGCGATGTTCATTGTATATTCATGTTGTAAGTGGCTCCGCCTTTTTTTTTCAATTTATGTCATTTCCCCAGTTTCGCAAGACGCAAAACATTCGTTGTTTTGCTTTCGTCTCGATTAGACGCAAATTGTTTATCTCCGTTTGAGTTCGCAAAATAACAATACACGAGTTATCGTACGGGTGTTTTTTGTCGATAAGTTCTTGTGTTGCGCGATAACAATAGCCTGTTGTATATCGGCAGAAACATCTGCACACTGGTAGGGGCAGGCTACCCCGCCAGTGATTCGATACGCAGCTGATATATCAGCAAGAATAATTCTCCCGCACCGCTGTTACCCCGCTAGCAGCACGGACCACCATACGATCGAGCGAGTGGAAGTCAACTACAAGTGGCATCTACAAGGTCGCGTGTAAGATACGGCCACTGTGTCACAACACGAAGCTGGATCGTCATTGTTTGTTCTGCGGAGACACTCGATTAATCCAACTATCAGCCGTGAGGTCGTGACTTAGACGTTCGGTGAAGTATTACCTTTAGAATTTTTACTTTTATTATCATTATTATTACTATGTTTTAATATTATTATTAATATTATTATTGATATTATTATTATTGTTATTATTATTTTTATTATTACTACAATTATTATTATTATTATTATTATTATTACTATTGTTATTAGTATTAGTATTACTTTCTTTTTTTTATTTGATCCATTGTAGATTGAAAAATTGTTTTTAAAAGTCAATATCAACTACTTGAACCCCCCCCCCCATATTCGAATATTTATCGTTTGTGTGCGGTAGAGCGTAACGCTCCCGCAAAATGGACGACATGCAGGTGCTGCTTTTCCTGGATGTGGAAACAAACGGGGAAGGAATTGAAATTTCTCCCATCAGCTCACCCCTACCTTCCCCTGTGCCCTCCCCTTTGCCAAGTCCTGTACCAAGAGTACCAGAAGTACGGGTAAAAGCTTACCCAGATGCCGCTGGCGGTCCCTACGTTGTTTTTTTCCGGCCCATAAAGAAGCCATTAAATATTACTCAAATTGGCAAAGACCTGGCAAAACATTTATCAGCCGTAACCGAGATTACGAAGGTGAGGCCGAACAAACTGCGAGTTGTCGTGAGTAGCTTGAAGCAAGCAAACGAAATTGCTGGCTACGAGCTCTCCACGAGAGAGTATCGCGTGTACATCCCTGCCAAGAATGTAGAAATCGACGGTGTGGTTACCGAGGGGAATCTCACTGTCGATGACATTTTGCGTCATGGAGATGGCTGTTTTAAAAACCCCTTGATGCAAAGTGTAAAGATACTGGATTGCAAGCAATTGCATTCAGTATCCATCGAAGAAGGAAAGAAGAAATTCCTCCCTTCGGATTCCTTCCGAGTAACATTCGCCGGATCCGCGCTGCCGAACTACGTCCGCTTGGACAGGGTTCGTCTACCTGTACGCCTGTTCGTACCGCGGGTCATGCATTGCCAAAACTGTAAGCAGTTAGGCCATACAGCCACCTACTGCTGCAACAAGGCACGCTGCGAGGGAACTCGGCATAACCTTTCCGGCATGTCCCGCGTACCAACACGGGAGGAAAAAATTAAGCGTTCCCTTAAGGAACGATCAAAGCGCTCTTTTGCAGAAATGCTTAAGAGGGCTGAGCCACCCTCGACAGGAAACATCTTTTCCTTCTTGCCAACTGATGAGGGTACATCTGACGATCCCGTCGAAGGGTGTTCCTATGCCTTGCCAGAGGGATCTAGGAAGAGGAGAATGCTCAACTCTTCTAATCTTTCTCGCAAAGGTCGTAAGATAACCCCTAGCGGAATGACCAATAAGACAACACAAAAAGGAAGCGGTGAAGAAAAACCGAAGCAAGTACCCCCCGGTTTTAATTTCAAACCAAACCAGGAGTACCCACCGCTTCCTGGGGCACCAAAAACCCCTCGTGCACTCATTTCTCGATCAGAACACATAAAAGAAACAGGGTTCATAAAGTTCTCTGATATTGTGGACTGCATATTTAAAACATTCAACATACCAGATCCCCTTCAAAACATTCTTCTTGCCCTTCTCCCTACAGTGAAAACCTTTTTGAAGCAACTCACAGCAACTTGGCCCCTCATTTCAGCTATCGTATCTTTCGATGACTAATACGTCGAAAGAGGTTAGGAATTTTGTCACTGTGTTACAGTGGAACTGCAGAAGTATCATCCCCAAATTTGATTTATTTTCACATTTGATAAACACATACAATTGTAATGCGTTCGCGCTCTGTGAAACTTTTCTCAATTCAAATGACCAACTTAATTTCCACGATTTCAACATCATTCGTCGAGATCGAGACTCACACGGTGGAGGGGTACTTTTAGGGATTAAAAAGTGCTATTCTTTTTCCAGAATCAAACTCCCCTAGATCTCGAATATTGAAGTTGTTGCCATTCAAACGAATATGAATGGAAAAGACCTTTGCCTTGTTGTGTTATATATGCCCCCATCCGCGCGGATTGAACAGAAGCAACTCCTTGATATAGCAGAATTGCTTCCCGCACCTTTTTTGATTTTGGGAGATTTTAACTCTCACTGTTCGCTAAGGGGGTCGCTGTACGACGACAACCGATCTTCTTTAATTTGTAACTTGATCGACGACTTCAATATGACACTTTTGAATACTGGGGAAGCGACACGTGTACCTAATCCTCCAGCACGTGAAAGCGTGCTTGACCTATCCCTCTGCTCGACATCACTAGCGTTAGATTGCCAGTGGAAAGTAATCAACGATCCCCACGGTAGTGATCATCTTCCAATCGTTATATCAATTGCTAATGGTTCAACTCCCCCGAACCCAATCAATATTTCCTACGACCTTACACGTGATATTGATTGGAAGCGTTATGAGTCTATTATAGCGGAATCTATCGAGACTCACGAGGAACTACCTCCGGAGGAAGAATACGCGTTCTTTGCTGGATTGATAATCGACGCCGCGACTCAAGCTCAGACGAAACCGATACCCGGGGTAACGATTAGACAGCGCCCTCCCAACAAATGGTGGGACAAAGAGTGCTCTGAGCTGTACGCGCGAAGGTCCGCGGCGTATAAGGACTACCGGGGGTACGGCACTGTCAACCTGCTTCGAAAGTACGAGGCACTGGGCAGGCAGATGAAGAGCTTAGTAAAGGCGAAAAAACGCGGGTACTGGCGGCGGTTCGTAAACGCGTTGTCGAGGGAAACAGCGATGAGCACTCTTTGGGATACCGCCAGGCGCATGCGGAACCGTGACGTTTCGAATGAGAGTGAGGAGTATTCAGATCGCCGGATACTCGATTTTGCCAAAAAGGTCTGTCCGGACTCTGTACCGGAACAGAAAACCTTTCGCGACGCGTTTATAGTAACTACGGAAGAGCCTCCATTTTCGATGTTGGAATTTTCAATGGCTCTCCTGTCGTGCAACAATAAGGCTCCAGGGTTAGATAGAATAAAACTCAACCTGTTGAAGAATCTACCCGACTCTGCAAAAAGACGCTTGTTGAATTTGTTCAACAAGTTTCTTGAGCTAAATATTGTTCCGCATGACTGGAGGGAGGTAAAAGTCATTGCTATTCGGAAACCCGGGAAACCTGCCTCTGATCATAATTCATATAGGCCGATTGCGATGTTTTCTTGCCTCCGGAAATTAATGGAGAAAATGATCCTCTTACGGTTAGACAAATGGGTCGAAACAAACGGTTTACTTTCAGATACTCAATTTGGCTTTCGCCGGGGCAAAGGGACGAACGATTGCCTAGCGTTGCTTTCTACTGATATTCAACTCGCATTTGCTCGAAAAGAGCAAGTGGCTTCTGCGTTCTTGGATATTAAGGGGGCTTTTGACTCTGTCTCTGTAGAAGTTTTAAGCGCGAAACTTCAATCGCAGGGACTTTCGCCAAATTTGAATAACTTTTTGCTCAATTTGTTGTCAGAAAAGCATATGTATTTCTCACATGGCGATTCAACAACTTCCCGAATTAGTTACATGGGCCTTCCCCAGGGCTCATGTTTAAGTCCTCTCTTATATAATTTCTATGTCAATGACATCGATGAATGTCTTGCAAATTCATGCACGCTAAGGCAACTTGCAGACGATAGCGTTGTATCCATTACTGGTAGCGAGGCTAGCGATCTGCAAGGACCATTGCAAGAAAGCTTAGACAATTTGTCTGAATGGGCTCTTAAGCTGGGTGTCGAATTCTCTCCGGAGAAAACTGAGTTGGTCGTTTTTTCTAGGAAGCATAACCCAGCTCAGCTGCAGCTCCTACTAACGGGTAAAACGATCTCTCAGGTTTTAGTCGCTAAATATCTCGGAGTCTGGTTCGACTCTAAATGCACCTGGGCTTGTCATATTAGGTAACTGACACAAAAATGCCAACAGAGGATTAATTTTCTTCGTACGCTAACCGGAACTTGGTGGGGTGCTCACCCAGGAGACCTTCTAAGGTTATACCAAACAACGATATTGTCAGTTCTTGTGTACGGCTGTTTCTGCTTTCGCTCCGCCGCGAACACGCACATTATAAAATTAGAGAGAATACAATATCGTTGTTTGCGTATTGCCTTGGGTTGCATGAAGTCGACCCATACGATGAGTCTTGAAGTGTTAGCGGGTATTCTTCCGTTGAAACATCGTTTTTGGAATCTCTCTTACCGGTTGCTAATTCGATGCACAGTTATGAACCCATTAGTAATTGAAAATTTCGAGAGTTTGGTCGACCTTCAATCTCAATCCAGATTTATGACTTTATATTTTGACTATATGGCTCAAGATATTAATCCTTCTTCATACGATTCCTCCAATGTCGCACTTTTAGATACTTCTAATAATGCTATATTCTTCGACACCACCATGAAACAAGACATTTCTGGTATCCCGGATCAATTGCGACCCCAAGAGATCCCTAAGATTTTTTCCAATAAGTTTAAACATGTTAGTTATGATAAAAGGTTTTACACTGACGGATCTAATCTAGATGAGTCCACTGGCTTCGGTGTTTTCCACGAAAATTTTACCGCTTCCTACAAACTCGATGCTCCTGCTTCCGTGTACGTCGCAGAACTTGCTGCTATTCAGTACTCTCTTGGAATCATCGAAACCTAACCCATGGACCACTACTTCAACTTCACAGATAGTCTCAGTGCCATTGAGGCTCTGCGATCGATGAAGCCTGTGAAGCACACCCCGTATTTCCTGGGGGAAAAAACGGCGGTTTTAAGGTGCTTTAACAGATAAAAATTACCGGGTTACCTTAGCGTGGGTCCCTTCTCATTGCTCGATTCCGGGTAATGAAAAGGCTGACTGTTTAGCTAAGGTGGGTGCTATTGATGGCGATATTTATGAAAGATGAATTATATGATGAATTTTATAGCATTTTGCGTCAGAGAACACTCAACAGTTGGCAATCATCATGGAACTCAGATGAACTGGGACGGTGGCTACATTCCATTTTTCCTAAGGTATCGACGAAAGCATGGTTCAAGGGGTTGGATGTCGGTCGGGACTTCATTCGCGTGATGTCCAGACTTATGTCCAAACACTACACGTTAAACACGCATCTCTTTCGTATAGGGCTTGTAGACAGTAATCCCTGCGTTTGTGGCGATGGCTACAATGACATCGAGCATGTTGTTTGGTCGTGTGCCGAATTCTGCGATGTTAGGTCCGAGCTTATAGATTCCCTCCGGGCCCGAGGAAAACAACCGAACGTTCCCGTTAGAGACATTCTGGGAAGCGGTGATCTTCAGTACATGACACAACTGTACTGTCATTGACACAACTGTGCTGTCAGACTGACATTAAAATTTAATATTCTTTTGTCTATTTGTCAGAATACCCGTATACGACGCTGGAGACACGAACACGAAGAGCCTAAATCTATGTTTAAAAAACAAAAAAGAACAGCAGTCGAAACACAAATAGATCGTATATCTTAATTAGTTTTAAGCAAGAATTGTATCTTCCCTCCTCTCATCTTAAATCCCCACTAGCTCGTAGTCGGCCGCGAGAATAAAAAAAAGGCCTCCCTCTTTTCCCTGCTAACGTAGAATTAAAACGAATTGTACTTGGCTCAGTAAAACAGAAAATGTATCGTGCCGTGTCAAATAAACTAATTTTAAACCATAAGCAAGACGCAAAAAGACTTTATTTCGTATGTAGGGTAGGTAACCTATTTTAACCCTCTAGTGCTTAGTGCGCTTTAAGACGGGCTTCAGTCAAACATCTAAAAAGCTTCAACAAATACTTAAAAAATGTTTATAAAAATTTAAAGTGATTTTATCGAAGTCCGTCTGAAAATTTTCTTAGGTACTAGAGTGTTGAGCAACCTAAGAGCGAATGTTTTAATGTTTTAATGTTCTCCGATTGGGTTGAAATTTTCAGTGTTTGTTTGTCTATTCAAGGTAGGAAATTATGCAAAATTTTAATTTATTTTCATTAAAAATGATATGTTCAAAAACTTTCAAATCACAAAAACTGCAATAATTCCCGCTAGACTTGATGAGTTTTTCCTAAAAAAAACACATGGTAACGATATTAAAAATAGTCTATTTTCGCGGTTTTTCTACTCTCCTTAACATCGCTAGAAAAAATATCTAAATATAGCGTTTTGTGAAGCAACTCGAAAGCTTTAATTTCATTTATAAGCCAAGTTCGCCAAATGGGGTAAAACGACCCTAGAAGGTTTTTTTTTTCAAAAACCATCAAAATCTCTTAAATTCTAATATTTCCGGCTAGACTTGATAGATTCTGCTGAAAATTTTGATAATCTCTCTACCTTACAAAAACTACTTACCTCATCGGAAGATACGCCATTGGGGGTAGAACGTTCCTTGAAGAATTTTTTTCCCAAACTGCCGTCAAAATCACTAAAACTAAAAGCACTTTTCGGATTGTAAAACTGATCAACCACGCAACAAGATAACACGACGAAAGGAAGACAATCAAATTCTTCTCGTATAGGATGGAAGCAGATAGTAAAAGTGCAGCATTCTCAGCCATGCACCTTTTTATTACTCTGTTGCGTATTACATATTGCAGCTGTATGACTGGATCACAAAAAAATTCTGTTGGTGCTGACGTTAACTGATGGTAGACAGAATAGAGTTCGAAATGGCGCTGTGAAGTCGAATTAACCTCCTTCCTTGGACGTTCCAACATTTTGAACGAAGTTTGATACATTTTCTAAACGAATTCAAATTTTCAATAGTACGACAGTTCGCATAAACAAATTATAATTTTCTGCATTTGGACCAAATAGCATCCAATCGATTACTGCAAGAACGAAGTAAATTAGTTATAAACTAACGGAGTGATAAGAATTCAAATTAGACATGATTTAATTCCGATTTAGAATTTTAATTTAACCCCTCTATAGACGTAGTTTTACATTGAAAAAATCCAAGCCAAATTAACTTCCGTGAATGGGAACATATTGACTGTACTTTTCAATAAATTTCTGTTTGCCGTTGGAGAACCACAAAAAGCCAACTATTTTCATAGAATAGAAAATTTGTAAAATTGTGTAAAACTCAACTTTTGAGAAAAAAATTGTTTTTTCAATTCTCAATCCAGGTCTTCTTATCTAAAGTTTCGGAATAATGTCAAGTTTCAAGAAAAAAATGAAGAGAAAATTCAACCCTTTTTTGTTTCAATTTATAATTTAATATTTATTTTCCAAATTTTTCAACTTGAAACCATAATAACTTGAATCATTTTGCATGAAAATGCTCAAATGTAAAAACACTGATAGTTTTCTCTTCGAAAATGAATAAAATCTTGAAGTGAATTTGTTTCATTCCAGATACTCAAACGAGATGAGAGCAAACAATGCTTTTCAAAACCAAATTCCAAAAAAGTATTTTTTCGTTTCCTACTAAGTATTGGTTTTCAAAAATTTATTATTGTTAGTAACTCTAAAGATTGCACCATTATTGGTTGTAACTTTCAATTGCTTATAGATTACAAATAAGTTTTCAAGTCAACAGTGTTTGTTTATTCTGTACTTATTGCAGCATTCCTGTCATGTCGTTCATCGCCGTATTGTATACTCTTATAGCTCACTGAATCATCGAGGGCTTTTGTTGGGGAGACAGTAATCCTACTTACATTCCTTTTCTCTTTTCGGATACACACTCGGCAGACGTACCGATCTTTCGATTGCTAAGTGCTCTTTTTCGGTTGTTACGATTGCCCTATTGATATAAATGTGGTTCGCAGCACGATTTGAATGAAAATAAGCTGCCGATGTTGATGTTATGCCACTTCAAAAAACTCGGCAACTGGGCAGTAATAATATTGTATTCATTGGTGGATTCCATACCTGAGTTAAGACGCATACTAATAGAAAAATTCATATCCTTCTTTCAGATCCTTTTGAAACTTGGCATCGTTGTCTACACTGCACTTGACTACAACCTGCCGTCGAACGAGGATTGTCCCATGTCCCACGAGTTGGAGCAGTTGATTGAGTTCATGACCGCCGAAGGTGAGTTGTATTGGCTGAGGATGACCTATATACTAGACGCGTCTCGATCTTATTATTTTGAAATATGCTACAAAGACCGTTGTTCGCTCTGACAGTCAGTATGAATGAAGATATAATTGCGGTTATGTGACATGGGAATCTGGGTGCGCTGTTATTTGCGAGGCCGACATGGAGCGGCTTTGTAGTTGTTATAAGCAGCTGGGCTTTTTACTTCTGTGTCGGCTTGCCACGACTAGCAAAGATGCTTCTAAGTTGAGAGTAAAAAACTGGCATTGAAATTCCATTCTATAAAACTGAAAAATGGAATGTAGATTAAATGTTTTCGCAGAATGAATGTAGGGTCGTGAATCTGCTGCACTTATGTAGCATAAAGATAAAAAATATTTAGGTTTGCGTGTTCTGCTATTTTAGCTTATATATGGCAAGTGAGGGAGCAAATTTAAATATCAAGTGTAGAACAGCCGTCTCACTTTGAAGGTAATGGGCATAAACACCACTTTTGATGCATAAAATAAAAATTATCTGCTGCACCCAAATCCATCCTGCATCCACTCGTGGATGTAGATTTCACGGTTTCAAGTTCCGTGCAGTATCGAGCGCGCGCCGATACAACTTTACCTCTACTACTACCGACCGAACGCCCGGTAGTAGCAGAGCGTAACTAAATGGAGATTTATGGAACCACCAACTTGTCAGCCTGCAGGCTGGCCCGAACTTGTCACGATTGACAGTAAGTTCATATGCACCCGTGCTTGGCTATCATTGGAGGTGTGATTCGAAGCACAGAAGCAGTCGTGGTTGCGCGGGGTGAGCTTGTTTAATTTAGTTTTCATGTTTTTGACTGGGGTTCGCAAGTGCTCTCGAGATACTTTAAAAGCCGATTGAAGACCGCTACTGACTGGCTAAGCACGCGCAATAGATCTTGATTCAGTTGAAGGTCGCCCCAGTGCTGCTGCGAGATCAACTTTCAAGAGCCGCCTAGCGCTGAAATCTATTCACCTGCGGGAAAATGCAATCGCTCTAACATAATCCATACAGCAAATTAACATATAAGAGCTATAAAACTGACCACGATATATTGAGTCACGATCTGTGGGCCTTCTCTCACGCCTTCCACGAAATGGTCTTCAGCTCATACACCGATGCCTTCTGGTGTACCGTACGGTCAAATCCGGTAGGAAGCGAACGCGTTCAGGGGAGGCGGAAAATGTGCAAAAATCTCTGACTAATTGCAATCATAAAGATGTCAACTACCGTTTATTTTTTTTTCTACACCACTTACTTGTTGACCAAAAGTCACGAGTTTGGCCGTAATGTACTTTCTTGTCTGCCTGGCTGTCCGCTTGGCTTCACCGTCCAGAGTAGAGGTCTTTGTGGAAGCATACCTGGTTCCGGAAGTTGACGAGAAACATTTATCGCTCGTCATTAACAGCATTTTGAGATCCATTCAGAGCAGCCTCCGGGAGGAGATTTTATTGTTCGTTTTTTTCCTGCTGTCATTGCAAAATTTTCTACCGTTTATGGGAGGGAAACTTTAAATTTTCTTTTTTATTTATACCGTGTTCTTATTTTATCTGGATTCATTATATTTCATGATTCGATCTCATTTTTATTCGCTTTTTATATTTGGTAATATTATTAAAGTTTTTGCAGAATATATTAATGCATTTTACTAGTATCATGCAGATACTGGTGGTTGCAGTTTAGAAAAAGTACTTAAAGTACAATTTAAATACAATCTAGACAAGTCTTGAAGCTCCAATAAAATCTTTCTTAATTTTTCAAGTAATGACGCCGCATGTGTTAATTTTCAATGTTTGTTTCAAATACGGCTATAGTCAAACCAGTATGACTAAAAATGTTTACATATATCTAATTTATTTGAAGTTTCTTTATGTCAACATCAACACAAACGAATTCTATATAACTAAACTAGATCAACTAATGAACTATGGATGCTACTAGCTTTTAGATTCAATTTCCAAATAAGCTACTATCGTAAACTCAAGAGTATTGTCTGGAATAAGTTCTGTATTAGATTCTGGATAAGACTTTGCACTATAGGTTACACTCCGAATTAGACTTGTTTTGGATTGAATTGGATTCTAGAGCTCTAGATTGGATTTTGTGCTCGGCTTTTTATTTTAAACTCTGAACTAAACTCAGAACCTAAAACATATATTGATTCTTGATTAGACGCTTTGGAACAGATTGGAGAAGAGTCACGCCTATGACTTCTCTCAAAAATACTTTGAGTTGCATTCGATTTGTTTTAGAATACTTTGTATTAGACCTAGAATTGAATTACAGCCGAAAAAAAATCTGTGTTTGTATTAGACCTAGAATTGAATTACAGCTGAAAAAATTTTTTGAATCCACAAACTAATTTCCATTCCCGCAAAACTGTGGATCAGATTTATACTGTTCACATTTATGAAGTAACTGTAAAAATAAACAGCTCACAAATTTTCCTACCACGATTGATAATGTGACAATGTTGCTACCAATAAAACAGTAACGGGATCGTCATTTGTCGCTTGACTATCTGGATTTTATCAACAGTTTTTTGATCCACATATTCCTTTCTCCGATTTCCTGCTTCCCAGATAATGACGATGAGGGCATCGAGCACGATTCCGAGGAACCGATAACCGACGAAGATGAGGCTGTCGTGGCAGATCACGTAGACGACAACGAAAATGACGATGACCATCGACATCGGCGCAGTGGGAGTGAAAGTGGCGTTGGAGGCGTCGGCGGCGGCGGCGGCGGCGGCGGCGGCGGCGGCGGTAGCGAAATCATCCCTCGAAATGGACCGGATGGAGATAGACTTCGCAATCATCATTATCATCAGAATCATCATCATAACGGCGATATTAGTAAGAAACAATCACAACCAGAAACCAAAGAATTGGATCGCGTGCTGGCGGTAAGTGTTGCATGGCCTTCATTTTAATAATTGTATCACATTTTAAATGAGCATGTAGGAAACCGCACTCGTATTATTTATTGAGCAAATTTTGTAATTGACAACGAGGAGGTTGAAATTATTTACGAGCTGCAAAAAAAAATTGATATCCTGTTTAGGGTTTGCAATCCCGGGAACGACTTCCCGGGAAATAGGTTTTCCCGGGATTCCCGGATCCCGGGAACAAAAATATTGATTCCCGGGATCCCGGGACTCCCGAGTTCCGCGAAAAATTTTGTATGATTCACTATAGTTTCTTATGCAATATTGAAATAAAATTAAATACGTCAAACTGGTGCGACCTGAAATAAATCATTTTATAAAACTTAAAGTCAGTATAGTATTTCAACGTAAAAATCATCTTTGCATGTTGATTAGTAAGCCTTCAAATGCTCTTAGACTGACTTATTTTGACTTCTATTGAACTGATTATTTAGTATTCTATCGTTTCCTTTCGTTTTGTTTCGGTCACAGAAAACCACCGAACGTCGAAATAACGAAATAACGTAGTTAATTAACCAAAATTCTTCCTCGGAATCTTACGTTCTAATCAATAATGATATAAACTCCAAAAGGGTTTGAAATGTTGTTCTGTCAATGAAAACTAGATTTAAAACGCAGTTTATTTAAAAAAATCACAATAGCATAGCAAATATATTTAAATGAAAAAAAAAAAAAATAGCGAATAGGTTTACCACCGCTGAGGTAAACAGTAAATATTTATTGTAGCGTAAAAAATATTTCGCTAAAAAAGTCCGTACCGAAAATAGCAAATATTTTCCGCGTCCATGCCTGCCTAACACTTAGTTTTCTCTTCAACAAATTGAAAGAATTGGACACCAATTTTCAATTAAGTGTAGCATAAGCTGTAATCGGTGATTTGAAAGTATTCTAGAAATCGAACATCAGCGGTGATTCAGCAGACTTGAGCAAAGTTTTACAGAAGGAAATGATAAATTTTTGAGCTAAACGGAAAATTGTGAGCGGATCTGAAGCGATTGTTTGACGACATGAATTTTCCTCTTCTGCAAAAATATGCTACAAAAATCGATCACGAATTTTTGATGTTAACTTGAATATGTTTTGTATTTCTTTTGTTTTTCATGCGAATTGAGAATGAAATTTAAACAATTTTTTGTTACCTTTTACTGATGAACTTCATTAAAAATCTCATTTTGCTAAAAAAATTGTCTGTTCCCGGTTCCCGGGAATTCCCGGGAAATGCGATTTTTTATTCCCGTTTCCTGGCAAATCGATTTCCGGGAATATTGCAAACCCTAATCCTGTTTAGCATCATTCATCTGACTTATAAAGGAATTGCTTTTGTAGTTATTTACGTGTCTAATCTATGCTTTCACTGTATGACTTTACATTTGTGGGTCTTTTCCGATTTTATTGGGTTGCATTTGGCCAACAGTCTGCTTACAATAAAACTTGCAAAGTTTGCATTCCAACGGAAACCAACTAACTCATATTTTGTAATCTTGCAACAAGATTGAGTTTTCCAGTTTCCTGTAATATCTAAATCGCTTAGTTCCTAAATTGCTTCACACCAAGAATATACTTTACGAAATAATTACATTCCTGTCCTAGGACTTACATTTTAAATTCAGAAGTGGGCAATGTATGTTATCCTATGAGGATGCGAAAAATGAACTAGGACAGAAGGTGTGATTTAAAAAAAATGTTCTCATTCAGACGGGACTCGAACCCGCAGTGTCGGATGTCTCCGCCTAGTAGTTTTAGTAGCAAACTACGGGACCTTAGCTGGTTACGCAGTCCGTAGAAAGCCCTGTTCGCAGCTGCAACTCGTCGTTTCACTTCACGGCTCATATCGTTGTCACATGTCACAAGCGTACCAAGATAAACGAATTCGTCAACCACTTCAAATCGTTCCCCATCTATCTCACCCTCAGCACCAACACCACGGGGACTCCCACGCTCTCTGCCAGCTACCATGTACTTCGTTTTGGCAGAGTTAATGACAAGTCTCAATCTCGCTGTTTCTCTCTTAAAAGGTACGAAGGCCTCCTCCACGGCCTTACGGTTGATACCGATGATATCGATGTCGTCCGCAAAACCAAGAAGCATGGGAGATTTCGTGATGATCGTACCGTTTCTTTCGACGTTTGCTCTTCGTACTGCACCCTCAAGAGCGATGTTAAACAGTAGGTTGGAGAGCGCATTCCCCTCCTTCAGTCCATCCAACGTTACGAACGCGGCTGATGTCTCGCCATTTATCCGCACGCACGATTTTGATCCCTCCAGTGTCATACGACTCAGCTTTATTTGTTTCGAAGGGAAACCGTGTTCCAGCATGATCTGCCACAGCTCGTTTCTTTTCACTGAGTCGTATGCCGCCCTGAAGTCCACAAACAGATGGTGAGTCGGTGAGTTGTACTCCCGGAACTTATCGAGGATCTGTCGCTGGGTGAAGATTTGA
The DNA here is from genome assembly GCF_029784165.1 of Wyeomyia smithii. Taxonomy (NCBI): domain Eukaryota; kingdom Metazoa; phylum Arthropoda; class Insecta; order Diptera; family Culicidae; genus Wyeomyia; species Wyeomyia smithii. Next base: position 64,301,688 of record NC_073696.1, read on the forward strand.
TCCGTCGTGGAACGCCCTTGTCGAAAACCAGCCTGGTATTCGCCAACAAAGGATTCCGTTAACGGTCTCAATCTGAAGAACAGGATACGGGAGAGCAACTTATATTCGGAGTTGAGCAACGTTATCTCTCGATAGTTGCCACAATCCAATCGATAGCCTTTCTTATAAATAGGGCATATGAGGCCTTCCAACCAGTCGTTGGGCATTTGTTCGTCCGCCCAGATTCTTAGTATTATCTGGTGGATCGCATAGTACAGCCGCTCGCTTCCCGCTTTTAGTAGTTCGGCTGGGATACCGTTCTTCCCAGCGGCCTTGCCATTTTTCAGCTCATTAATCGCCTTTTTCACCTCCTCCTGTGTTGGTGGCTCCACAGCTTGTTCGTCACTCATAATCGTCATCCTGTACCTGCTCTGCTCATCCGGCTCCTCACCGTTCAATAGCGCCTAAAAATGCTCCTTCCACCTGGCTGCAACCGTCGGTTTATCAGTAAGCAGGTTGCCGTCCTTGTCATTACACATGACCGGCACAGGGAAATTCCTGCTTCTGACTCTGTTGACAGTTCTATAGAATCTCCGCACGTCGTTAAAGCATAGCTGTCCTCTGCGCTGGCGAGAACCTGCTTCTCGTACTCGCGCTTATTCCGACGGTGGGTTCTATTTTCGGCAGCTCTTGCCACCCTTTACCTCTCTCTGTTCTGACGCGTGCATGCACGGTTCTTCTCATCTGTCGCTCTATGGCACTCGGCATCGAACCAGCCGTTAGGCTGTCTTCCACGCGTCGTACCTACCACCTCTCTCGCAGTCGTTTCGATGGCGCCGTGAATACTGCTCCACAGCCCATTTATGTCTTCCACTCCTTCCTTCTGCTGTTCTGCGATCCGTTGATCCAGCTCTCTGGCGTATTCTGCTGCCACGCCATCAGCTTTCAACCGCTGAATGTTGAAACGCATCGTCCTCTCTGTGCGAGATTTCAGCACGTTCGACACACGTGCGCGGATCTTACAAACGACGAGATAATGGTCAGAGTCAATGTTTGGTCCCCGAAAAGACCTAACATCAGTAACATCCGAAAAGTGCCGACCGTCAATCAGTACGTGATCGATCTGGGAGCAGGCTTCTCCATTTGGATGCCTCCAGGTGTGTTTCCGAATATTCAAACCTGGAAAATAGGAGCTACATATGGCCATTCCTCTGGCCGCGGCAAAGTTTATCAGCCTCAGGCTGTTTTCATTGGTTGACGAGTGGAGGCTATGCCTTCCAATGACCGGACGGAAGAATTCCTCCCTCCCAACCTGTGCGTTTGCGTCTCCGATGACGACTTTTACGTCGTGTTTTGGGCACTCGTCATAGATTTGCTCAAGCTTGTCATAGAACTCATCTTTGACTTCATCGGATTTGTCGTTTGTCGGTGCGTAGGTGTTAATTAAACTGTAGTTGAAGAATTTGCCCTTAATCCTTAACACGCATATACGGTCATCTACGGGCCTCCACCGGATGACTCTTGTTTTCTGATTTCCCAGCACTACGAAACCGACGCCCCCCGTTCCGCTGCTTTGCCGCCACTGTAGTAGATGTGGTACTTGAGAGAAGTGCGTGCAATAAGGTCTACTGCACGGAATTCCCTTTCTCCGGAATTTGGTCACCGAACCCGAATCGCTGCGGTTTCGACTCCCTGCCGCTGTAGTTCTCGAGCAAGCAAGCCAGCCCGCGCAGGTTCATTGAGAGATCGAACGTTCCAAGTATCCAATTTCCAATCGTTTACCTTAATCTTTTTCCGTGTTCGTAGCCTAGGTCTTTGCCGATTGATCCGTTCCGTATTTCTAAATTCGTTGTTCGTGGTTGATGAAAGGTTACCAGGGTCGCGATACCTACATCCTGCTGATGGGGCTGCCATCTTAGGTGTAGCTGGCGGGATACAGCATTCCATAATTCAGCCGCCCGCTCCGGGTCAGACGCTGTTGTACGCCGCCCCTATGGGGATACAGCCGCGTACGACCCCCTTCCCAGTCAGTATACGACCATAGTCTCCACCGGGGTTGGTTACCCGATCTCCGCTAAGGTTACTCGTATTCCGGTCGGCACCACGTGGAGGTTGCGATAGGAGTTGCTGGACAGAGGTGAATGGCCACATTAGGGTCTCAAGTTACACGTGTCCAGCCATTTGCCAACCACTTACTATATCTACCGCTGGGAATCGACGAGACGATTAAGTGGGTGGCGTTCGTTTTTCACGTCGTCGTCAAATCACATACATTGCCCACTTTTCTAAACACAAAAAAATGTCAAAAGCGTAAAGAAAAACAAGCCAGTTACCGTGTCACCGTGTAATTACAAATGAAGGTATGTACTTCACGTTGATTAATTAGTGTTGGTAAGAGTTGTAAAAATTACTATTTTTTGTTATTTAAAATGATTTTGCATTTATATGAATCTTTCAAGACATGCTTTCTTGAAAAACAAATAGCAATAAAGAAATGGAGGACATCGTTTTGTTGCACTACGATTCCCTTCGAGATTTTCTTTATGTTGAAGCACGTCCGCAAGGTTAACTTAAAACTACGACTGACTGTCTTATGTCAATATAGGTTTTGTCATAGGTTTAGATATACACTCGAATGGGGTTAAGTAATTGGTGTGTAGCGTAAATTTCAGTGATAATCCTTCTTCAATTCTCTATCATAATAATTGATTGATAAACTTTAAAAGAAGTGTTGACTTTGGATTGCCAATTACCGAAGACACGGGATTACTCTAGTTCTCTTGTTATTCTTCGCTCCGCACTGTACCCTCAATGTTTGAAAATATGACATAAGTTTCAATTCTAAATACTGAACCCATTTTGGATGTCAGCAGTCGAAAAAATTAAAAAAATATTTCTCTAGAGGACAGAAAACACTTTCCAATATTTTAAACTTATTTACAGCGTATAACGTTTGCGTTAAAAAAAATGTACAAAAATTGCCGATTTTTCATGAATTTATCTTCACACGCACTGACAAAACTACCCATACAGCATCAGTCATAGTAACCCATGAGCCGGTAGAAAAAAAAATTGGCGGTTCTTTCAGTCAAACTCGATCGTGATGGTGAAAACTATAAAGCTACTCTGTTCAAAAATATGCGCGTTCAAAAAACGGTATCCCGCCGAACATTGTGCGTCATTTTGTGGACGCCGAACAGTGGGGCCGTTTTGAAAAAATATTGTTTTAAGTCTTTTCTGACATTTTTATTTAATTGCTTATTAAAGGGTAATATCTACCAAAAAAAAAATTTCTTTCGCCATTTTTTTATTGGCCTAAATCATGCTAAAACTATCCAAGAATCAAAATCTACATCGCCCAAGTACATATCTAAACTCAAAGTTCGTTTAAATCAATTTTTACTGAACAACCTTTATGCTCCAAAATAAAATTTTTCGTTAATTTTGGCGATGCTCGTTTTTATTTTCGAGGCTTTGTAAATTAGTAGAAGTTGCCTATGATCGATATCGTCTTTCAAATTTGAAGTATAGAGGTCGCTGCATCAAGTTTCGTCCGTTACAGAGTCTCTACAGCACGTGTTTACTCACAATTTCCATTTATTTAGTCGACCAGCCGTTCTCGTTGTGTACGTTCTTTATTTGAGTTTTTTTTCATACTTTTTAACTGTGAGTTATACTCAAAAGTACTTAAATATGAGTGACAAGTTTCAGTTTTGCGTGGGATCGAACGCCAACCGCGTCAAAGTCAAGAAGCGTCGCATGTCTGATACCGCGAAAGAGGGTAGGTGCAGCCTTAGATCAGATAAAAAAAGTAAGAAGAGGAAGATAAAGCCCCGGAAGGACAACTTTACGGCACAGGGATAGCTGACTGAAGATTAAAAAAATGTTTGGGGCTTCATTATTGCGATTCTTAAGATTTATAGCGTTTTGAAACTTTAAACGCGTTTTTCTCAAAACCATGTTTTCAAAATCGGCGAGCAGTAGAACTGAAAAAGTTTACATCCGATTGACTTGAAATTATAACTGTAGCTTCTTCATTAGATTATCTAGTGAAGTACACACGATTTTAGCGATTGATTAACAACAATTAAAGTTATAGACAATCAAAGTCGAATTTTTTTGTCGAAACAGAACTTTTTTTTCAAACCGTTGCCATTTTGCGAAGAAAAATTCTAAAAATATAATCATGTACACTTCACTAGCGACACTTATGTAGATAATGAAAAAAAAAAATTGTTTTGGTTATAGGTGGAGTTGGACACGACTTCTACTGCTCGCCGCGAAACAACTTTAAAAAAAAGCGGTTCACGGCAATCGCTGCACACCCGCCATTTTGTAACAAAAATAGCAATAAAAATCTTTTTTCTATTCTCCAAGAGTTGCTCAATCCAATGATATATTATCTATATACCTTACATCTCAAATGCCCTGTAAGAAATTTATGAAAAAAGCCTTGTCTTTTTGAGCATTTGGTAGATATTACCTCTTAAGCTAGTATTACACGTAGGAATTTTTTTTATTTTACGAGATATTCAAGTGCTTGGACGGAAGGTCAGTACAACCGGTCAAACAGTGAAAAAGTACCTGGCGAACATGAACATACGTGTCGGGAAGCGGCAGTCCCGTCCACTGGTCTCGGAGCTGCATGCAATGACGCAGCGGCAGCGGCTGAATAAGATGGTCAAGTCAATTTTCCCGGCGAATCACAACGTGGCGATGGTGACGGACAACGAGGCATATATTACCCTGGCTGGCAACGACTGGTAGGGAGCTTCGTATTTTACTCCCACCATGAAAGAAGTGAGCTACGAGATGAAGTTCATTTCACACACCAAGTTCCCCAAGAAGGTTCTGCTGTGGCTGACAATTAGCGAGAAGGGAATATCAAAGCCGCTCTTCTTTCGTTCCGGACTGGCCGTGAACGGGGAAATTTATAGTATAAAGTGCCTGTCAGAAGTTGCGTCGTTCATCAAGTAAAACCTTAAGGGCGAAGAAGCGGTGCTCCGGCCGGATCTGGCGTGGGCCCACTACTAGAAGCGAATGTTGGAGGAGATGGATCGGCTGAATACCGATGTGGGACCCAAGTCGGCGGATGAATTTCTGGGTAAACCTTAAGCGTACGATCTAATAATAATCTCTCTCTCCTTCTTTCTCTCTCTCTCTCTCTCTCTCTCTCTCTCTCTCTCTCTTTCTCTCTTTCTCGCTATCTCTCTATGTCGCTATCTCTCTATCTATCTCTCTCTATCTCTCTCTCTCTCTCTCTCTCTCTCTCTCTCTCTCTCTTCCATTTCCTTTGCATGCCTTGTTTGTCGTCTTTTATCGATATTAAAAGATAGTCGACGCGTCAGAGGGGGACTTTGAGCCTACACGCCTTGGGAGATGCATAATAAAGATTAAAAGATGGCAACTTCCGGTGGCCGGTAAACAGCCTAAAATGCCAAGTATGTGGGTATTTCCGTAATCAAGAGTATGCTTCGAGGCCAAAAATCAACCGCAGACGCCATTTTAATATTTAAGGTGGCAAATGCCGGTTTCTGGAAACAGTAAAAAATTACCAAAAAGCATCTAATATGTGTACTTCAGGAATCAGGATGATGTCCAGAGACCTGATATCGACTCTAGACACAATTTTGAAATTCAAGGTTGTTACTTCCATTTTCTGGAAAACAGCCAAATTATGGGTATTTCCATAATCGAAATGATGCAAACGAGAGTCCAAAAATCGAACCCAGATGTCATTATGAAATCTGAGGTGGAAAATCGTCCACAGATAGCATTATGAATTTCAAGATGGCGACTTGAAGTTTCTGAATAATAGCCCAAAATAACAAAATACCACCCCATCCAAATATTCTTGGATCCAGAATAATATTCAGAGGTTGTTACTCTACCTCCATTGCCATCTTGAATCTTTACTGGGTGTTTTAGTGTTGTATTAAAAATATTGACATTGCTTCGTGATCTATGCGTTACTCATGTAACGAAACATTGGAAAGGAGAAGTTTGCTTCGAGCTTATCACCTTAGTTCTATATCAACCTTGCGGTCGTGGCTTTGCATATAACTTTTTCGACGTAGAATTACGTCTTACGAAAAAATATTCAAGGGTCTCAGTCGGTTTCTAAGGATTTCTTTCATTCTTACTGCAATCAATTGGAAAATTAGTTATGCGTCCACCAAAATGTGGAAAGTTGTGATTTTGTGATGCTAACTACTGTACTATTTATAAATGTAGAGCTTCGTTAAAGCATGTATTCACTAATCAGAGCTGAAACAAGGCCTTCCTCTCCAGCACAGCCGACGCTGAAGTATACGAACAATTTGACTTTATAACCGATTTGTTGTTGTTATTGTTTCACTCGCTCTAGTCTATACAGATATGCATACTGAAAGTTTAACTCTTAGTAGTCAAAAAAAAGTTGGCATGCAGAAATGTAATCTTCATAGTATAACTGATTACTGCAGCAAAAGAACGGTTGACTTACTGGAAACTGGCTCGACCCGTAACAGGCAGAACAGTAGCTGATTTTGGTGCAGCAAAACAGAACAGGCTAGAAAACTAATTCTACCGTTGCACAGCAAACGGACCAACTGGCGGATTACAGCACTGCACAGCATTGCTGAACATGTCCGGATATGTTTTTTTTTCTGTTGGGTACATTTTCCACTGCGACCAGTTATTTGATCTATTGTGGCGGGCCCCGTTTGATCTAAGCCTCATCAGGGTGTCCTACCACTATCTGATTGAGTGGTTTCCACTTGCTGATTATAGGTATCGTCCCAATAAAGTATTATTGAACGAATAAAGTTCACTGCCTTATTTGGAGAAGTCATCCAAACATCTAATGGTTGTAATATGTTTTTATCAAAAAATTGCTTCCTCTTTTATAAGAGTGCTTCGCAGTCACATAGTAAATGTTCTGAGGTTTCTCTATCTAGGTTACAGAAGCGACAGGCATCATCTTGCAATTTACCTATCTGCTTTAAGTAATATTTGCTTGAGCAGTGACCCGTCACAAGGCCACTGAAGGTACAAAGATCTTTTTTGGAGATATCGAGTAGTTTTTGAGTTACTGTTTTGTAGGGTGATATAAATCTCTTCGATTGTCGAGCTGTTTCATTGTTTTTCCAAATGTTATCTATTGTTGATTTTTCCCACTTCTTGAGTTCAATATTGAGGGCACATTCTGAAATCCCACAAAATGGTTCTGGTCCTATGAATAGTCGCGTTGATCCATTTCTCGCCAACAGATCAGCTTTTTTATTCAGTCCGGATATGTTAGTATTTTTGTTCAGATCTGTTTGTTAACTTGCAGTGTGCGCGGAGCGGAGAACAACAAGAGATCCAAAATTATCAATCAATCAAACTTGTTACTATCGTGAGGAATACCAAAGCTTATTTGAATGCCTTAAACCATAATTGAAGAAGGTACAAGTCGGACTCGATTATCCGGAGACTCGATTATCCGGAAACTCGATTATCCGGAATTCGATTATCCGGAATTTCAGACTCGATCATCCGGAATTTTATTTTTTTGGTGTCCGTTTTTAATTTTCATTCCGAAATTTTGCTTTTACTATCCCTTCTGGCATATTTGTTACCATTTAAGTCCCGGCATGTTTGGGACATGTTCGAATTAAGTGAAAATAATCGATGCCCAATTTTTTTTTACTCTCAAGATTTTACCCTTACCCATTTACCGCCCCAGGAATAACTTCTGGTTACGCCACTGCATCATAAAAAATAAAAAAAGAAATATTTATTTTATGTTTGTTAACCGCATAATTTCAGTATTTTTGGTGTGATTTGATTATTCGGAAAACTCGATTATGCGAAATAAAAATTTTTCTGATGTTCCGGATAATCGAGTCCGACCTGTAATATATTTTTCTGTCACTAATGAAAAACTTGATGACAGCGATAACAACTACGCGAAAAAGAGTTTAATTGTGTTCATGCTTTTTTTGTTTATTTCGTGACGGAGGCCGGTGCAGCTCTCGAAAACGTTGCTTGCCGTTCTATAGTTTACGATTTTTTGTATTGCTTGTTTGGCACACCCACCGGAAACTTAGCTCTCAGTAGTCACGTAAAAAAACTAGCATGCAGAAATTTAGTCTTCATTGTAAAACCGATTACTGCGGCAAGAAGACGGTTGACATACTGGAAGCTGGCTCAACCAGCAGAGCAACAGCTGTTTTTGCGCAACAAGGCTGAAAAGGCGACTAATTCGATCACAGCGTTCTACAACAGAATAACCGACGGACTGACCGCAGCACTGCACAGCATTGCTAAACATGTCCGGAAATGTCGCGTCGCGTTCAGCCATTTGGCCACTGCTAATAGCTGTAAGTGTGCCAGTCGCGTGTGTACATGATCATATACACCATATAAATGGTTAATTTTTCAGGCATTACTCAAGAATAAAACTCACCTTAAAAATTTCATCAGTGAAAGACTATGATTGAAAATTTGGTGTCCTTCTGAGGATAGTTTTTTCAACTATTTTATAATAAATATAAATAATATATAATAATATATATAACTGATTACGTGATATATAATTTATGAGTCATGATTTTTGACATTAGGTGAAGTTCAGACAAATCGGAATAATGACCTTGGCTTTTGACTTTTTTATTTGCTGGTCGCTAAATTTTACTCATAGTAAAAAATAAAATTTCCGTATTTGTCATAGTCATAGTCTACCTAACAATCACTTGAGAAACTCACCTCTAAGGTTAAGTTCCATTGGCATCGCCCAGGGGGAAAATATTTATATGGAGAAACTTATCCCACACTGAAATATCACCTCATGCATTTTATATTCCCGAACAGACTTGCTTAAGTAGGTGGTCTGCTTTTTATTGTAATTCAATTGAAATTGGTCCAATCCAACCATTAACATGTACTTTTCAGTCATTCGAGAATAAGGAAATTACTTTATTTTCCATTGTTCCCTGATGTCGGCTAGTTTCAAACTACACATTTATTACGCCCGACATTGAATTTATAATTGGTGCCGTTTTCAGCCTACAGCGATTTAATTGATTGATTAGTTTTTTTTTTATAGAGGACTTGTATACGGAAACCAAACGTTTGATGATTTATTAGTCTATGAGTCATAAAATTATATTAACGTACTTAGTTACACGCAGCGTCTGCCAAAACGGACGATTGCCTGTAGCGCAATTCAATTTGTTAGTGAAATTTTTTTTGTTTGGAAAAAATACACCCCAGGGTAGCCGGTTAGAAAACATTGTTGTTTTTCTCTTCTCACGGGCATGCAAAATTGCTAATAATAGAAAACAGATCACTGTGTCATACTGCACACCTATGAGATATTTCGCGTGATTGAAACAACCAACCGTCGTAAGGGGCTTGGTTATTATGTTTTGATCTATAATTAATGCCCAATATCATTCTCCTTTCAACCAACGAAAGTGAAACTACTTCACTCAAGTAGATAAAATAAATAAACAAACAAACCCCCATTCCCCGCGGCTTGCTGGCGTTGATCCAGAAGATTCAGACGGTGGCGTAATTATGAACAGCGGGAAAAGCGTGAACTTGCTGCAGCCACAACAAGCGTATCGAGCAATGGACGAACCTTTCATTTTCAAATAGCCCCGGCGATGCAAAATATGGGTCTATGGGCAGTACGTACATTTCTGTCGAAGATTGTTCGGAGAAAGTTTTACCGCTTAATTATTCTTTCCTGTTTCCAGCTAAGCGGCCGCTCTCAGAGCCCGGCTTCATGTGTTTTCATTCACACTTGCTTTTTTTCCACTCTGGGAATAAAAGCTAGGAAAGGCTTATTATTCGTGGGTCAGTGATTGATTTCTGCTCATTTTGGCGGGTTAATTTATCTCAGTATCTCGGTATGCAGTCTGTCGAAACCGTGACGTGAAGGTCGATCGGATTGATTTTAGGTGATGGTTGGAGGACAATGGAGAGAGAAAACGTACAGGGCAAATGGACCGTCGATAGTTGCAGTTTTCTAATTAACAATTTACGGTCCCGCAAGAAAAAGTTAAACTAAGCATGATGCAGTCACAAGAAGTGTTTAAATTCTCTATTTTTATTTTTTGTAACAGACATTTTTTATTTTTTAAAACAGACATCGCGCAATAGAAATGCTCATTTTTGTTGCGCATCGTTTTTTTATTGCATGTGCCGTATTCTTTAGACAATAGACGATATTGGGTCTACTCAACAGCTATTGTAATTTCTAGTATATATGTTGCTTGTAAAAGTCGTGTGGAATAATAGTGGTTTGTGAACGATTTGAACCAAAAACGTAGTTAAAATTTGGAATACAATAAATGTGTTATTTTGATCATCTGTTCAAATTTCACTTTTTCACTTCTTTGAAATTGTATAATGAAGCTCTTTATCTTTGTTGCTAGAACCTTTTTTCCTGTGTGCACTTATCAATGCGATCAGAATTCTTGATCTCACACAGGTGTTTTCCGAATTACGCACTTCATATTATTGTCTGTATCACTATTGAAGTAAGTGATACGCTCATCATTTATATCCGTGCTTGGTGTGAGTTTTTACCCTTTCGTTGCAAGCTCACTGCTTTACTATACCGAGCCTGTTTCCATCCTACCAATATCGCCAATATTCAAATTCCCCGAATTATCATATCTTACTCAAACCAGTTTTATTATAAGAGGGATTTATTTTTGTTAGCTGGAGAGTCAAAAAAGGTACTGTAGAGTTAAGTTTGAAGACAGGGGATGTGGTGGAGAGCCTGAGAATAAACCCATGTCAAAGTTCTTTAACAATCAAAAGGCCTGATTCTACTAAGACTCGAATCCACGACTACCTGCTTGTCAAAGCGAACTCTGTAACCTTGTGGCTACGGAGCTTCGCTGCCAGATCCTTACTTTTAATGCTATCGTTATGAATTCTAAAAATAAGAAAACAATTAATTATGCAATATTGAATATGCTCCGGAATCGTTTGGATTTGCATGTGTAAATAAATCTGCTTTTGAGTCTTTCCAAAAGGGTTTGACCTAAATGATTAAAAACTTTTTCAAAGTCAAGTTTTTTTATGCGGATTACATAATTTACACGGTGTTTCATACGAATTTCAAAATTCACGCATTTTAGCGCAGATTTTGGAATTTACGCGTTTTTTTACGAGCTACCATTACCCCAAGTAAAAAGCGACTTTGGTTCAGAAAAAAAACAATCAGAAGGGTTGTGTGCAAAGCTTGATCGATTACGCTGTTGCATTCGAGAGTGATAAGATAGAAACAAATTTCTATTCTGACGTAGAATTCTCGACTACTTTGTGATAAGGTCGTATGTCTAAAAGTAAACAAAACTAGTGAGAGTTATATCCCTTGTACTTCACAAGCACAAATCATCTCTCACTCGTTTCGTTTACGTTTGGACATACGATCTTACCACAAAGTACTCCAGAATTACATCTTACTTTAGTAGAGGACATGCTGTGGAGACTGTGACGAAAATGTACCCTCCTAAAATATATATTCTACTTCCATTAAACGGATAGTTTCTAGAATATATTCTCTATTTCCTATAAGTTCCCAGGTCACCTCTCGACGAGCTTCAGTAAAATCGCTATAAAGCTTTAATCAATAATTTTATCTTACTTATTTCATTACATGTTATCAATAATGCTGCATGTGTAACTGTATTTTGAAGATCAAAAAATCTTGTCACCATGGCCAAATCATTCAACATCTGTGAATTGTTTGGCAAACTTTCAAAGACAATAACATTGTTATAAGGTTTCAATTAGGTTATTTCGATGATTTAATTCATGCGCACGCTTATAAATAATATATGAATGTATATCTGCGAACATGAAAATAACAGAGGGATTGTATGCCAAGTCACGACCGCATGGTTAACATATCCGCTGCTGCTTACTTAGGACCGTCCTAGTAGCCATCCACTAGTAAACTGATTGGTTTAAGCAGAAGCAGACTCTTATATAGCCCAAAGAGAACCATCTACTAGATATATAATTCTGTCGACCGTGCTAAGGAAAGGAAGCGTTGACAATTTTCAATAGTACAATAGTTCGAATAATCGAAACACAATTTTCTGCATTTGAGCAAATGAAAACTAACCGACTTATTAGCATGTGAAACTGAACATGTTTTTTCTTTTTCCGTTTTTAAAAGTTTTTTTCATTGTTTTGTGCGCTGTGCTAGGGGAAGGAGGGGGGAGGTTTTCTGCAGAAAAATGTACACTAAAAATATGCTAAAACATCGCATTGAGCGAGAGCTGTTGAAATCCTTCTATCTGGACATTCTGTATTCTTTTAGAAGTTTTTTTATTCAGGCTTGTCGTTTCTCCTCAGAGAATCACTAGCGCACAGGACAATATATTTTGCTGCGAAAACAACTGCTCTCACACTGGTGGGCAAAGCGACGCGCTTGCTTGAAGAGAACAGCGAATCGTTTGTATCTGAGAAGCTTGCAACGAATACCAAGGTAGAATTTGAAATATCTGGCCAGAGAGATAATAATATGGTGCGACATTACGCACAACAATTACATAACAGAGCTCACTGCAGTGTTTTTACTGTGTATCTCTCAAACATATGTCAAATGAGGGGAGCATCTAGGCCGGAAAGTAGATTATGCTGTTTGCTTTGCATCTCGGAACTAAAAAAAAAATTAATCCAGCCGCCCGTCACTCATGTTTGTTCCTCGAATTTATCTCAGCAGTGTACACCGTGGTGAACTTCTATTTAATTTCACCAGAGTGATTTACCATTCTAGTTTCAATCAGCTGTGGTGTAAGCAGCAAGTGTATTAATTTTTCTGCGAGCGATAGAAACACAGCACAAAGCAGAAAAGAAGTGTGGTGCAAAAAATTGGTATGCGCTGCGCTCATGTTGGGCTAGATATTTTAGTTTCTACTCAAGGCAACCATGGCGTCGAATATCTTTTCTGTACACCATTCCCCGCATACTATACTATACTTGAAATTTCTATCGATATACTGTTATTTATGGTCTATTGAAAATGGTCCAAGCAGTTAGAGAACAGATTCATCTTCAACATTCAATATAGTTTGTGCCAATCATGCATGCGATTGCTGAGTAATAAGAGTTTTAATGTATTTTTTCGATGTAAAAACTGATTTCTCTGCGCCGGGATAGGGTTAGGCTACATTAGCTCAGTTCTGAATGAACGAAATCTGCGTTTCAACAAGGCTTGACAATTTTCAAGAGTACAATAGTTCGCATCATCAAATTACAATTTTCAACATTCATACGGATGCGTGGCTAATCTTCCAATCGATTGCTGCAAGAACAAAGGAAACATTGAAAACCAACCGAGTTATAAACTTTTCAAATTGGACATAACTTTGTCCCCTGTTCCGATTTTGAAGTTTCATTCTACGCCTCTTTAGGCCTTTCTTAAAGATGTAGTTTTATGTTCAGAATGATTATGGTAATATTAAAGAAAAAAACAATATTTTATTATTGTGCAATTCTACAAAAGAATAGGCAACTATTTTTATCGAAAATTTTTGATCTGGAAGAAACTTTGTACAGATGTTCCAATGGGCTAAAAATGCCATCTCGTGACATTGGTATTTGTTTTGAATCATGTTTAATTATTTAAAACGTGTATACCCTATCAGAAAAAAAATTCTCAATAGAAAAGTTAAAATTAAATAGACATTTATTTTATTTTCATAAAATTTGAAGAAGATTTGCTGAACAGTAATGGTCGCCTGAGCATGGAGAAATGAAAAAAAAACAAATCAAAAGCATATTTTTTTCAAAAAGAGAAGTAGGGGAGGATTGTACAAAACGCACCAGTTAAGCATTTGCGCGATTTACAGCGCTTCAAATCATTTCAAAGCGACATTGAACGTGCAGGATGATTGTAGGATCTGTTTATTATATGTTTATGACGAAGTTTGTTATGAAATTCTCGATTTCAATGTCTTTTTTGGTTAAAATTACCATTGCCGCCAAACAAGCCCGTGACCAAAATGCACCCAACAAAGGTCAGTATGCTCCAAAGCAGTAGGCTAATATGCCACTAGCAGAAATCAGCACGCGAAGTGAGAAGCGCTTGAAGTTTCGAAAGTAATATCAAAAATAATGGAACATGCTCTAAGTTGCCAAGCAATCTCCTGCAAGCTCTTCGTAGTGCATTCTGCCCCAGATTTAATTTTGATTGTTTTTAGGTAAAAGTTGACGAAAGTTAGTGAAATAATTGGAAATACTCATAGTATTATAAACTCCAAAAGTGTAAAGATTAGGGGAACCATAATTTTCTGTATTATTTACAAGTCAGTTAATCATAAAATCTTAAATGAAATTCATGAATAATTACATGTTGGACATAGCCACAGCCAATTGCACAGTTTTTTGAGTATTTAGGTCGTTATGGCACACTGTTTTATATGAGAACTGTAGAGAAGCTGGGTTTTTATGAGAAAAGCGTAGAATTTCGTCATAAAAAGCCACATGTGTAAGTATTTTTGGGAATTAATAGCATGGGCCATCTTACCCAACTGGTGCGTCTTGTACGGTTCTCCTCTAAAAAGTTAATTGTTTATTTAGTGCAATATCTTCAACAAAATTGTAGACAGTTGTTTTTTCCTCACAGAAGAAACACGGTTTTTAGAAAAAAGAAACACTGGCATAATTTTAGATTAAATATCTAACACAAATTCCTCTTTTATCAGGTCAGATTTTTTTCTATGGAAACAACACACTGTCAGCTAAAGAATTACAGCTAACTGAACTTGTAGAGATGAAAAAGAAAATGAAATATAAAAGATAACGCTTTTTTTCGAAAGAACAAAATTATTATCTGCCACTTCGCAAAAGACACTACACCGAGTAAACAAACCGTTTCGGCTTTCAAATTATTTTTATCATTAATAGGGACTCGGGTCAGTCTTTATTTGGTTTCATATGTTTTTCTGCACCGGGAAATCTAACGATAAGAGTTTTTTTGCCTTTCTCCTAGAAAGGTATAGCAATCACTGGATAAACCAAAGGTATAAAAGTGCTCCAAAGGGTCGAATCTCGTATATCAATCGACTCAGTTTGACGAGCTGAGCTTTTTCTGTATGTGTGTGTGTATTATGTGTGTATGTGTGTGTGTATGTAACGCTCTCCCAATCTCACTCGATTTTCTCAGAGATGGCTGGACCGATCTTCATGAAATTAATTGCAAATGAGAGGTCTAGTTGCCCCATAAGACCCTATTGAATTTCATTGCAATCGGATTTTTAGTTTAGAGGTTACACACTTAAAACTGGATCTCGAGCTCGGCAAAAAACATCCGAGTTCACTCGGCAACTTTGGATTCAACCGGTATTTCAGCAAAAAAATGCCGCTTGCCGACAGTTGTCAGATCATTTTGCCGAGACCGTCCAAAAAACTAAGCTTGACGAATCTCGTCTCAATTTTTTGCCGAATTTATCGTTAAACACTGTTGATGCCGAGGTCCGCAAAAACATTACTGGTATCTCGGCATAAATTTTACTCGTTGCCGTGTTTCGGCAATACAGCTGTCATTCTCATGAACGAGTTGCCGCAATTTTTCTTAGTGCAAATTTATGCGTGTTACGGGTGAGCAAACAGGAATCGGATACAAGTTTGGCTGAAATTTGTGCAAATTACAAGTGTTTACAATCCAGTAGCCGAAAAAAATATAGTACAGTTTGAGGGGAAGTGGCTGGAACTCAAAAAGTGTAGTTTCAAATCGTGTGAATACAATATTTTATTTGTTTTAGGGATAGGCATTAGACGTAATTTTAGATTAGATGTTTAGCTCAATGCCCTACTGGCGAGCAAGATAAAGATAAGTATTCACAATTTAGTATGAATAAATTTCTTTACTTACTAAAACTCATCGAGCTTATAATTTATCTTTTGAAAGAAAACTACCTGATTCACAGCAAAACTATTTTCTGCGATTGGATTCCACTGAAAAACGGCTCTTTACTGTGCCGAACATTCAGCTTATATAACCGAAAGGTCGTTGGACTGGTTTGCCGCTTCTCGGCTGGATTTGCCGAGAGCACAGTCAACTGTGTACCGCGATTCTCGGCATAAAATGACATCTGTCAAATATTGGTTTTCCGAGATTCTCGGCAAATGATATTCAGCCGAGATGGTTGCCGAGCACTCGGCTGTCCAAATCTCGGCACGAACAATGCCGAGATTCGGCGAAATTTTTTAAGGGTGTATGTTTAAAAATGTGAAAATCACGAAACATCATTATCTCAGAAACTACTCAACCGATTTTAACAAAATTGGTTTTAAATAAACGAGCTACTTAAAAAACCCTTAACTTTTGAGTTTCATGAAGATTGAACGTGTGGTTCAGAAATTATTTAAAGAAAAGTGTTCTGGAGAGTGTTTAATCTCACTCACTTTTCTCAGAGATGGCTGAACCGATTTCCACGAAATTAGTGTCAAATGAAAAGTCTAGCTGTCTCATAACACCCTATTGAATTTCAATGTAATCGGTCTTTCACTATGTCTGTAATGTATCAAAATATGAAAATCACGAAACTTCATTATCTCAGAAAGTACACAACCGATTTGAACAATATTGGTATCAAATGAACGGGCTAGTTAAAGGTTAATTGATGAATTTTATAGTTATTGAGCACGTGGCTTAAAAATAGTGAAAAGAAACATGTTCCGGTGACTTTTAAAATTTACTCGTTTTCCCAAAAATGGCTGGACTAAATTCAACAGTCTTAGTGTCAAATGAAAAGTTTGGCTTTCCTATATGTTCCCATTTTATTTGACTATAATCGTGTTTTTATTCCAACCGTTATGTATTAAATTATAAAAACAACGAAAGTCTATTATCTCAAAGATCACACGACTTATTTGAACATATCTAGTGTCATTTGAACGGGTTGTCTCTCAAACTCACAAGTAAGAAATTTCATAGCAATTTGATATATGGTTCAAAAGTTATGAAAAGAAACGAAATTCAAAGACTATTTAAAAGTGTAACTGCTTTGATCAAAACATATGGCCTCAACAAAATTTAAATTTGGTATTGTGCTATTCGTACGTTCCCGGTATTGCTCGTGATTGAAGTGTACGAAATTCAAAGTCGTTTCTTTCATTTCGCTATTTCTTCAGCACGAATATTTTACTCCTAATTAATAATTTTTTCAACTTTTTGCCTTTCCCCTAGAAAGGTATAGCAATCACTTGCAAAACCGAAGATATGAAAGTGCTCCGAAGGGCCGAATGGCATATATCACTCGACTCAGCTCGACGAGCTGAGCATTTTCTGGATGTATGTGTGCGTGCGTGTGTGTGTGTGTGTATGTGTGTGTATGTGTTGGTGTATGTGTGTGTGTATGTACAGATTTTTATTTTCACTCACTTTTGGCTGGACCGATTTCAATGGAATTATATGCAAATGAAAGTTCCAGTTGCCCCATAAGACCTTATTAAATTTCATTGTAATTGGATTTTTATTTCAGAGGTTATGTTTAATAATGTAAAAATCACGAAACATCAATATCTCAGGAGCCACACAACCGATTTTAATAGAATTGGTATCAAATGTACGGGCTATTTTAAAAACCCTTGATTTTTGAATTTTATATAGTTTGAACATGTGGTTCAGAAGTTATGAAAAGAAACGTCTTCTGGAGACTGTTTAATCTCACTAATGTTTCTCAGAGATGGCTGGACCGATTTCCACGAAATCAGTGTCATATGAAAGGTTTAGTTACCCTATTGATTTTTTTGCAATCGGACTATTACTTTGCCTGTTATGTTTAAAAATGTGAAATCTAGCTATTTTTTTTTTTTTTTTCTTCACATAACATTTATTTGACACGGCACAAATACAATTTAATGTTTAACGGCGCCAATTATATCTGTTGACTTAAAAACTAAAGCAAATTTTTTATCCTCGCTGCCGACTACGAGCTGAAATTAAGTCTAACTTAAAACTAGCATGGGATTTCCAATCAGTGTTTTGTTGTTCAATGGTCGTCTGATAATCGTCGAATGGCATGTATGGATTCGTTCTGCTGAGCCACGATGTCGTGAGTTGGGACAGAGGCTCGTAGTCCTTGGGTCCTGGTTCTGTTGTGCGGGGTCTGGTTGCTGGTTTTGTGCTTAAGGTTCAAACGTGTTCTTGTCGTTTTGTTGGGTGTAGACGGAGGGGAACGGGACTAGACTGGGGCGTGGATGGATTTCAGGAAAACGTATATAAGGGACATGTAGGATAGGTCACGGCTCGCCAAGACATCACGAACAGGAACAGCCGGCTGTCTACCCTCGGCCTGCAGGGAAGCTATTAATTTAGACCTGGCGTCACGGTGTACAGGGCATGACCAAACCACATGCTCTATGTCGTGATAACCTTCACCACAGGCACAGATACCACTTTCCCCGAGCCCAACACGACTGAGGAGCGCGTCAAATCTATAGTGATTGGACATAAGCCGGGACATCACGCAAATGAAATCCCGACCTACATCCAACCCCTTGAACCACGGGTTCGTCGATACTTTGGGGATTATGGAATGTAACCACCTTCCCAATTCCCCTCTGGTCCAAGCATTTTGCCAACTGATGATCGTATTCTGACGTACAAGTGCGAAAAATTCATTAAAGGCAATTGGTCTTTCATAAATATCACCGTTTGTTGCGCCCACCTTAGCCAAAGAGTCCGCTTTCTCATTACCCGGTATCGAGCAGTGAGAAGGGACCCACGCTAAGGTAATCTGAGTAGATTTTTCGGATAAAGCACTCAGATGTTCCCGTATTTTCCCCAGGAAATACGGAGAGTGCTTAACATCTTTCATCGATCGGAGAGCCTCAATGGAACTGAGACTGTCCGTAAAGATGAAATAATGGTCCGTGGGCATTTTTTCGATAATCCCTAGGGTGTACTGAATTGCAGCTAATTCTGCGACGTAAACAGAAGCAGGATTATCGAGCTTATGGGAGACGGTTAAATCTAGCTATGAAAAGAAACATATTCCGAAGAATACATAAACTCACTCTATGCCTCCCCAGCTGGTCTCGAGGTACGATGCTGGCCTAACAAGCCAGTCGTCGTAGGTTCGAGTCTTGACTCGGGAGAGACTGTTAGTGTCAGTAGGATCGTAGCGCTAGCCCCGCAATTGTCCTGTACACTTAACGGTTGGCTGCGAAGTCTGTGTATAGTAAACAGAAGGTCAAGTTCCGAATCGGAATGTAGCACCAAGGCTTTGTTTTGCTTTACATAAACTCACTCACTTTTCTCAGAGATGGCTGAACTGATTTTCACGAAATTAGTGTCAAATGAAAGGTCTAGCTGTCTCATAACACCCTATTGAATTTTACTGTAATCGAACTCGAAACTTCATTATCTCAGAAACTACACAACCGATTTGCTCAATTGTATTAACAGATGAACAGGCTAGTTAAGGGTTAACTGATGAATTATGATTTTACACGTGGTTTCAAAGTTTGGCTGCCCTTTACCCCCCATTTGATTATAATCGAACTAAGCAACCGTTATGTATTTAATCTATTAAATAAAAATAAGTTGGTGTCTGTATAACGGCGTTTCACTCGAAGTAGAATCAACGGATTTGAATGATTCTTTCTGTGTTTGTTTTGTCTTCATCTTCGACGAGTTAATAGGCCATAAAAATAACAAAAATCAACTGATAAAGTTAGAAAAAAATTGAAATATATTTTCGGTTTTTCCCGCCTTTTACTCCAAGAACAACGTCATTGGATTACTATGATTGTAGGCTATGACCGGTAGACAAGTTGTTGTAGCGTCGTTATTGAGGCGCCGTAGTTGAGTAAACAAGCACCTGTTAATGGTTTACATATAAAGTGATATTCGTTTTCGCTGCCTACTACACCTTTTCTATGCAAAAGCGCTATAGCGTGGTAGCAGCAAACTCGACATGCATGTGAATACTCTCAACGTGGCTTTGATATTATTCAAGGGCATATACTTGATAATGTAAATTTAATTTCTGGCTTATTTGAGCAAAGTTGCATATAATCGTTTTATTTGTCTGATAAATGAAAAGAAAAAAAACAAGGATAACACTACATGTGCGATGATTTAATCTACCATTGCTCGAATCTAATCAATCTGTTCAATTTTCTCTAAAATGCACACTGACTTAGATCATTGACATTTGCTCATGCTGCAATGATTCTCTTAGCTGGTAAAAGAAACGTGTAGTTTTTGTTTCTAAAAAACATTGATTTCTGTTCATGTTTCGTTAAATAGGCACTATTGCATTCCTACAAATCTCTGGATTTACAATTAATTGTTGAATGTTGAATTGAAAACAATAATGTTGAGAAGTGTCAATTGCACTGTGCTTAGGCAGCAGATCTGTCTCAAAAATCAGATGAAATATTATTGTCATTGAAGCGAAAATTTCGAAGCTCCGTGTACCTACCAATTTACCATTTAATTTCAATCGTTTGTATGTATGTACCTTCGCGCTCCGCAGTTGGGTGATATTCGATAATGCCCAAAGCCCTGATAGCTGGTGGCATAAAACCTAAAATATGCATATTCTCGCATAAACAGCTTTATGTCACATGGTCGCGTGAAAAACAATTGGTATCATGTATGCTTGAAAAAAAAGGTACCCGAAAAATGGTTAGCCATTAGGTTTTGCGAGAATTTTTGTTCAGGACAAAACCATATTGTCACTATGCCATGGCAATAACGAATATCAACTGGAAAAGTTATAAAACGTTAAAAACCAACCCTTGATATTTCTCGCCCTTCTGAGATTCTGAGAGGTTTTCTGTGAGTTTTAGTGAGTAACGATTTTTTGTTGCCTTTGATCGGAAAAATTCGTACAAGTTTTCATCACCGGGGCGTACTTAAACGATAGCCTTCATTTTTTTAAATATTTTATGGAATAGTTCTATGCGATTTTCGTATTGGTTTCTGTTGATGCCACTTAAATTCAACGTCGGTTTCTGTTAATTTGTGCTGTGACTGTTTTTCAAGAAAGAAGAAGACACTGTCGGTACGTAATAAACATAATAGATTAAAAATAATAATGTGTTTTTGCGAGAATTCTGAGGAGTATTCATACTGGTTTCAGTTTTTTCTTCATCGTACTGGTTTCAGTTGGTTTCGAATAATTTTCTTCCACATGTAGTGGGAATGTTTCCTAACGAAGATGCCGCTAAGGGTATTTTATAAAAAGAATGTTCCCTAATCTACATGATCAAACTGATTCTTGCATATCTTCCAGTTGACTTTGACAAATTTCTGCTGTGGTCGAAGTGTTTTTTGTTCAGATGAAGTTGTTGTAAGTGGAATGTTCAAATACTTAACATGCCGTTGAATTAAAATCAAATTCGTTGTTTTTGTTCCAGTTTTGCGAGTTAAGACACGAGTAGTAGCAGGTCAATAAAAGTGTCAGGCTCCGCAACACTGAAGATAGAATATTAAAAAGTCCCGAAGGGAAGTTGATCGGTTAAGAACAAGACGAGCTCGAAATGCACGACGTTCGACACCCCATATATCACAAAATCGTCAGTTACACACTTAGTTTTCATAGTCTTTAAACGAGTCTTGAACAGAAGAAAAATAAAGTATAATAAATTAAACACTCAATTGAGAGAAAAATGCTAATCAAATATTTTCAAATACTACTGCATTATAGGTTCAAGGTCAAATTTACCACCGAACAGATGCATTGCTGCCACTACCCGATGGCAAATGTCCTTGAAGCGACAATTCTGACAGGAAACTACAAAGGAGAAGTCGTAATAATCCCGCGTATCTCGATTACTTCTACCGATTTGCCGTTAAGTTTTAAACGTCTGCAATTTCCCGTGCGTCGCGCATTCGCGATGACTATTGATAAAACCCAAGGACAGTCACTGAAAATTTGTGGTATAAACTCCGAGTATTCATGCTTCTCACATGGACAGCTCTTTGTCGCATATTCACGTGACCCTGACCCCGACATTGTGGAATATATAAAATTAAGTGGCTAGGACCGCCTTGACCACTTTCACATGTTTCGTATATTCCGAATTTTAAGCTTGAATTATTTAGAATTCTGAAGTTTTTTTATAAAGATTGGCCAGGCAGAAGGGTATTACTATATTTGCATTAAGCCAAGCTTTTGAATAATTGAAAAATAATGTAATAATTTCCTTCAGAATATTTAAAAGAATGACTGTTTATTTTCAGAAATGTATTGAAATGATTTGATTATGGTTGAAAGGTGCTTCATAATGTTCAATGAAACGAGCGCAGGATTGAAAAAAAAAAAACTAAAAACAAATCAGAGCCGAAACATATCGTAGGTATGTTTTTTAGCAGCAGTTAGATATTTCAGTTTTTACAATACAACAGTCAATAAAACTTAAGGCGGCGGTACGAAGTTTGCCGGGTCAGCTAGTTGTTAATAAAACAATGAAATTATATTATCTCAAAGATTACACGACTTATTTGAACATTACTAGTGTTATACGAACGAGTCATCTCTCAAACTTACAAATAACAAACTTCATAACAATTTGATATGTGGTTCAAAAGTTGTGGAAAGAAAAGAAATTCAAAGGCTATTTAAAACTATACCTGCTTTGATCAATACATGTGGCCTCAATATAATTTATATGTGGTATCGTACCATTTAAATGTTCTCTGTATCGCTCGTGATTGAATTGTTCGAAATTAAGAGTCATTTCATTTATTTCGCTATTTATTGAGCATTTATATTACGTCAAATTTCATATTTTATACTTCTATTACAACATCAATATTTTAGAACCCAAAAAGTGAATACACATTTATTGGATTGAAGCGTTCATGTAAATCTATTTTTACAAATAATAAGTTTAAATGAGAAAGGCTGGATCTGACCGCTAGGTGGATTAATTTAGGTTTTTCTTCAATTCAATCCATTTTGCTGCGCACGACATACGATTTTTTTGCTTATTTTTGCCTTTGTAGCTACATAGTGATCTGTTTTCTTTTTATAAAATTATAAACGATTAAAGTCAAAGAAGGTCAACTTTAAAATTTAATAATTTTTTTTTTTCGCAATCCTCCAATGTAAGGTCAATTCCCATCTCAGTAACGGCGATCGCCTCTACACATCTCGCGCCAGAGCAACAGTAATATCGTGACAGTTATCGTCGGTACCATAATCCATCGGCCAAGTAGCACGTTCCCGTCTTTTCCGTCTCCTCTGGGCTCGCTATTCCAAGTGTGGTAAGCTGCGATTTTCGTTCGATGGGGTATCATATTCATAAAAATCCCAACAATTCCATACTTTACTACCGCGTGCGCCTTTCATATACACTTTGGGGTTATGCAAATTTAAAATTGCTGAGAGCCCAACCTGGTATAAATTGGCTACCGTGTCAGTTCGGTAGCGATCGGTCCAATCACTGAAATTCTTTCAGTGGGCTCTGACTGGCGGATACAAACACAATTATCTCTACGTTGACCAACCTGATGGAGACGCTCAGAAGGGCACAATCGAATCCGTTTTACAACAGCAGACGCTCTTTTTTTATTGTTGGCTTATGGCTACCATTATCCAGCTCGGCACAGAAGGATCGTAAAGATGTAGGCTTCTGTTTATTTTTTCATAGCAAAGCTAAGTTGTCTAGAGCGTTTTGTGTGTGCCAGATTCTCAAAAAAGCGTGACTCCTCTACACAACTCATCAGTCAAATGGTACCAATTTAAACATCCGCCAGAGCCGATAGAGTGGAAAAAAGGTTGCAAAATTGACCTCTTTGTAGGTTCATATCTGCGTAGAGCTGTTAACATGCGCTGGTGGTGGCTTGCAGCTTTTAGTGCGGACTGTTATGGTTTGGTAAGAAGAAGAGAGCGATGCAGCGTGCAGATATTTCAGCGTTTAAGCAACCTTGAAGCTCGCATCACCGCACCGTATGTCCGACGTATCTACACACAAGCGGATCGTAACCTTTCGAAGAGACAATCATCTCGAAGTGGTCTCGTTATTGAGAGGATGACAGTCTGAAGTACTGCGATGATATTTTTGGGCCTTTCACAGGCGGTCGAATATGGCCCACTCGGACATCGCAGCTGTGCGCTAATGGAAGCACTCATTTGGCACTTCTCCGTCATCTCAGGTATCTAATACCGGTTGAGGGTACTCGATTTCAGACCGAGAGCGGCGAATGGCGACATAGGTTTCCACCGGAAGCAAAGCAATGCCGCGGGATTTATTTGTGATCAGGACGGAAGTGTTACTGTTGCAGCTACCTCCGTGCTTACACCGGGTGGAGGTTACAAATTAGGAAGCTATTTCGATTGCTTTCGAGCTCATCATTTCGGTATCGTCAGCTTCTGAAACAAACTCGTCGAGTCACCTCAACCGGAGGTCTATTGCACAATTTAAAACCCGTGTGGTTTCCTGCTGAGTTGAGGGTGGACGACCGAATGCACATGACACAGTTCACAACTCGATCAGGGTCGCCATGGACCCATTCCACGCTAGATTTTACAATAGCACGACGTTATTCAACAGCACATGCCAATCTACTGAATTCCAAATCGCCCTTTTCTTCTTCCAGTCACGATTGACGACTGACTGCTGAAGCAATAATCATATCAATAACAGTAACACATTAATATCCACTTAAATCACCTATCTGAATGACAACACATCGCTGGTCACATCGGTGGATCCCTAAGAGAAAGGGCCTGCCGGTGGTAGAAGCAAACGACTGCCTTCGGCACTCTGCCCAATCCGCTTTGGCTTAAACCCTCGACGAGCGGCTAAATATTCGGCTACCTTTGTTTTGGTGTTTTGAATGGTTGAGATTTATTTTGCGAATGAATGCAAGCTCTAAATGCTCAGTTCTACACATCCTTGAACGTTTGACAAAAGACACGTGAAAAGCAAACGATTATCAAAATTTGTACAAGAATTAAATGGAACATGAGTATACATTGTTGTTCAAATAAGATAATCTTTCGTTAGAGCTAACCGGCGTTGTGCAACTATAAATGCTGTGGTTAGTAATAAATTATTTACCCGATTTCAGTTTCAATAATGTAAGCCGATTTGTGGCAGAAAATCTTGATCGAATCCACAAATAATCGCTTTCTGTCGGCCTGCAATAGCATGTTATCAGGAGCTCTTAAATCGACAGTTCGGCATCTCTTTGGTTCCGTCGGGGCCGGTTCGGCACGTGAGCGGCTGTATGCCGTGAATTACGCACCCGGCAGCGATGTCAATCCCTCAGCCCGGGGCAAACAAATTATTAAATTTAAATAATCCGAATATTTTGACTGGTTTGGTTTCCAATGCGCGAACGCCGAACTGCTCGAGAACCGGTTGCCAAACAACGAAGCTCGATGCACAACCGCCCCATTCAAACCGATTCGATGGGTGGAGACGCTGTCGGGTGGGTGCTACCGATCGACCCGCGGTGCCGTTCCATGTCATTAATAAACGCGACGCGACGCACCACTGTCGACATAGCAAAATACGTTGCAATCGTCGCGCGTAACGGATTAGTAGCAGTGCATGCTAGTTATTGACGAAAACATAAACAACTACCAGGGGGTCGCCACTTCGGAGATTGATGACGAATCTTGGTGAAGTCCATTCAGATGTGGGCTGCACCGTTGAGGGCGTCAATATTAGATCAAGGTTGGTGCCCTTTCATCAACTGTCAAACGTGACGTCGGCGGATCATTTTCACCCCAGGAGTTCTGCGAGAGGCTGTCAATGTCGCTGTTTGGTAGAATTAGTTAGAAAAAATACTTTTGATTAGTTAGTAATTTTGTGAGTAAGATGTCTAGTGGTGACCGAGTTCCCAGAAATTTTGTGGTGTTCACGCAAATTGATCAATAGAAATTAATTTACATTAACGGATACATCACTGCACTAGAATCATAACGTTATCTTTACAATTCAATATATTGAGCTACTATACATCTCGCCAAATTTATTTGAAAATATTGTTTATTCAACTTGTGTGCTTTGAAAAATCAGAATTTCTTTTAATTTAAGTTTTTTTGTTCGAATTCGTCTAAAAAATGTAGTTAGACAACTTGCAGATTTGTCGCACCTTTTTACTCAAGAAAGCAGATCTTGTGGTACATATTTAAATGTCATGACTAATTTTAAGAAGAAAGCAATCTAAAGATGATTATGCTTGATAGATTAGGATTGATAAATTAGGATTTTAATAGATCAGATAGGTTGATAGATTAGGATCGCTAAGATTGGATTAAATATATCCCTAAATCGACTAATTAGATTATTCTTTAGTTCTTATTGTCTGGAGTACCATAAACCGGGATCTATACATTTTTGAATTTGTGATGAAAAGAAAAACGCTTTTAGTTTTTGGCATTTGTCGTAATCTCCACGTTTTTTGTTTAGATATGTCTACGTTATTCATGCATTTTTTTCTACTTAATGTGTGTTTTTGATGCTACAATATTAATTGAAAAAAAAGTGAGTTTATGCGATTTTTATTACATACAAACAATCTGTTCAAGCGGATTCCGAATAACAAGCTGCAATACGTATAATTTTTTATTTCGTTGCAAGATTAGTTCATAAGAAAAACAAATATTATAACAACGATTTTCATTATTGTTCTTGAAATTTTTTCCTCAAAGCCCCCTTCAATCTCCACAGTGTGTTAGATATTTTCTTCTTAATATTTAATTAATTTTTATTTATCTATGATCGTTTATGGACATATTTTATGAATATTTTTGTTACTAAATTAAGCGGCCATTTCGTCGCAGAACGATCTAATATTTGTTCATGAACATTTAAGTTTTAATAAAATATGGCCTTTCTGGAGCTCCTATAATATTTCACGAAACTTTGAAATAAAGTTCTTAAACAACATCAACACTGGCATACAACTATTATTGAAAATATTGAAATTAAAAAAACTACTTTAAATTTATCCTACATCGGAGTTTTTTTATCAAACGTTTTGGTATAATGTCAAGATTTTTTAAAATAAGTAAATATAAATTATTTTTTAAATTCAGTATTTATTTCGATTTTGTTTGACATCAAGACATTTTTCCTCGGTATATAATTCCCTACAACTGATTTTCAGACAGTTCTTCACGCCTCCACAATACTCGGTCTAGGTTTGCTCAACTACAATCGCTCGTTACATCTGCTGTTTGGGTAGATCCTCATCGAAAGCAGACATCAAACGCGTGCAGGGTTGGTCTCTAGCCAGGTTTGTGCTGAGTATTATCTTTGCACGTTCCTCATCTGCCATTCGGGCTATGTGGCCAGCCCACTGTAAACTGTCGTGTTTCATCAGCTTGACAATATCAGTGTTCTTATATATTTCTGCGCTTGCAACACACCTAATTTTCTAGTTTGCCACCAAATCTTGAGCGCAGAATTCTACGCTCGAAGACTTCCTGCGCTCTCCTTTCGGCCTCCTTCCATGTCCATGATTTATTCCCGTAGAGCGCCACCGGGAGGATCAGTGTCCAGTAGAGTACAAATTTCGTGCGGATCTGCCAGCTGTGGGACTTAAGCTGACTACGCAGTCGAGTGTTCCAAGCTAAACAAATTCGTCAACAACTGCGAATGTATCTCCATCCATCACCACCGCAGCACCAACGCCCGTACAACCACTTTCTCTGTTAGCCACCATGTACCTCGTTTTGGCATTGTTCATGGTGAAAGAAATTCTTGCAGCTTCCCTTCTGTGCGCCTTAATGACCTCCTCTACATCTCTGCGATTATCACCGATGATGTCAATGTCGTCCACGATGCCTAGAAGCATCTAAAAACTGATGGTGTTACCCCTTTGCCCAACTGCCTTTCGTATAGTAGCTTCCTAGGTTATGTTGAGCTGCATGTTCGTGAGCCCTTGCTTTAGACCATCCAACATCACAAACGAAAATTTGTCCGTTGTCCTGAGGCTTGATGTGAAATCGCAGAGTCGCAAGAATTAGCTTAATAACTTGTATCGTAAACCATGTATGAGCATAATCTGTCATAGCTCGTTGTGATTCACTGAAGCGTACGCCGTCTTGGAATCTAAAAACTGATTATGTGTCTGCAAGTTGTGTTCTAGAAACCTGTTGAAGATCTATCTTAAGGTAAACGTTTGGTCCTTATGAAAGTGAGGGATGAGAAAACAACAAAAAAACAAGAGAGAAAAGAGTGAGAGGGAAAAAAGAAGAAGAGAGAGAGAGAAAGAAAGAGAAAGAGAGAGGGCAAAAAAGAGAGGAAAAAGAGATAGAGGAATAAAATGAGAGACATGATAAAAGAGAGGGAGAGAGATAAAAAAGTGAGAGAGATAAAAAGAAAGTGAGAAATAAGAGAGAGAGAGAGAGAAAAAAGAGGAAGAGAAGAGAAGAGAGACAGAAAAGACGAGATAGAGAAAAAAGAGAGTGAAAAAAAGAGAGCGAGAGAGAAAAGAAACAGAGAAGAGAGAGCGAGAGAGAAAAGAGAAAGAGAGAAAAAAGAAAGAGATTAGGCAAGAGAGATAAAGAAAAAAGTGGAAGGGAGAAGAGAGAGAGAAGAAAGAAATGGAGAAAGAGAGAGAGAATATGAAAGTGAGGGATAAAGAGACAAAAAGAGAAAGGTAGGGAAAGGCGAAAAAGAGAGGAGGGGAGAGAATGAGATGGAAAGAGAGAGGAAGAGAGAGAAAGAAAAAAGATAGAGAGAAAGAAAGAGAAATAGAGAGAAAGGGAGAAAAAGAGAGAGAAAGAGAGAGTAAGAGAAGAGAGATAAAGAGTGAAAAAAAGAAGAGAGAGAAAGAGAGAGAAAGAGAAGAGAGGTAGAGAAAGAGAAGAGAGATAGAGAGAGAAAAAGAGAAGACAGATAGAGATAGAGAAAGAGAAAGAGAAGAGAGATAGAGAGAGAGAAAGAGAAGAGATAGGAAAAGAGAAAGAGAAGAGAGATAGAGAGAGAAAGAGAAGACAGAGAGAGAGAGAGAGAAAAAGAAAAGAGAGAGAGAGAGAGAAAGAGAAGAGAGATAGAGAGAGAAAGAGAATAGAGATAGAGAGAGAAAGGTAAGAAGAAGAAGAAAAGAAAGAGAGAGAGAGATAGTGAGTTAAATATAACACAAGTTTTTAGAATTAAACATCGCGTTTGTAGAATGAGACGACACCTCATCAAACGATTATAACAAACGGCTAACAGAAATATATCTGAACTTGATAGAAATAACAAAGCCTGTAATATTTTCGATGTACCAGAATAATCATAAGCACAAAATCAAAGAATTTTGTTTTCATACACTTGAATGTTTGAAAGAGGTTCTTAAAAAAAAGAGTATGAAATCAAATATGTCAGTTCAAGAAAGGTACCGAACTGCTTTGAGCGATATCCGTCGATATCTCTTCAGATAAAAAATTTCGAGTGTTTCGCAGTTTTTTCAAATCAATTATTTTTTTCAGATTAAGTCAATATAATGTCATCTACCTGCAATTTTATTTTGTATGCTGATGAAAATTTAGTAACTGCATTGCCAACTGTGTCGATTATTACGCTTACACATTGTCATAAACTGTTATTTAACCGCATGAATTGAAAACATCCTAAGCTGTCGATCAACAAAATATATCTCGATTATAACATATCTTAATATTTTGGCACGAAACGAAATGCAAAAATATTAATGCATTTTATATATTTATTTTGAGAAAAGCCTGTTTAGACATAAAATATATATTTTGATGCAAAAGCTGTAAATGATTTTGAATAATCTGATTGTAGAAAAACTTGTGATGAATGATATTGCAGCATATTTAGTACAAAATTTGTAAGAATCATTCTAACTAGTTTTGATCTTTTTCTGCCGAAAATCCAACAAAACTTGCTAAGATTAGTAATATACAGTAAAAAAATTTAGTAGTTTTTTTATATTTTAACTATTAAGAGACCAAATTCAGAACACGAGCTGGTACAAAACCATTTCATAACAAATATCGAAATATGTTTTAATCCTGACATATTTGGATGGTCGGGCAGTCTTAACGCTCCAAAATAGTTTTCTTTAAAATAAACGACGCATAACTGTCGCCTAGAAAATGCTCACAATGACTGACTGACATCCAACACATAATAACTGGTAGCAAAACTTGGATATACGAATACGACGTCGAAACAGCCCAACAATCATTTGAATAGCAATTTACAGAAAAGCCGAAAATCGAATAATCGAGTTCAAAGGAAGAAAAACCATACCGAATTCGGTCTTATAAGTATGGGTAAGCAGGGTTAGACCGCCCCCTTAAGCAATTCTGTTTATAGAAAAATAAGTTGTGGCTGCAATTTCATTTTTTCTTCGCTAAGAAATTTTTTTTTATTCAATACCCGCATTAAAAAAATAAGAACTGAAATATTTTCGTTTATTTCCCAGATCTTTTTTTCAATTTTAAAAATTAAATGAAAATGCGCAGAACTTTTTCATGCGGGGTAAGATCGCCCACTATTTTTGAGGACAACAAATATTTTTAGGGCCAAAACGGTTGATTTTATCGGTATAGTGTCTTTGACAAAGTTTTAGATGGTATTTTCTTTTAATAAAATATACACTGTGAAAAATCTGAGAAAAAATTTTTTTTTCTATGTTTTAACTTTTTTTGTTTTTCGATTATCCAAATTCAAATCAATGTTTAGGTAACTTTTTGTGGTTTTCAAAATATATAGATTTTTCAGAATTGGGGTTTTTCAAGGTATTCAGTTTATAATAAACCTGTCTTTAAGCTGAAAATAAAAACTCATTAAACCTGAGACTTATTATGTATAGAGTAATGATAATAATTATTAATTTTTTTATCCATATTTTCCATTTTTATTGTTTTTTTTTTTTTTTTGAAGAACAAAATTACCAACGACTCTATACATCAAACAAACCGCGCAAAATGATCCAACAAATCAAATTTCAGTTTACCTTTTGTAGATTTTGCAGGCAAAAACATGATTTTTTTGAAATAAATTTAAAAAAAATAATTCTATTTTTATATTTATTTTAAAATTTTTTACAGTGTATACTTTTTTCGGAAGACGTCATATCGATCAAACAAAACGTCCTGGCTCTAAAATTATTTTTGTGCATAAATACCATTTTTACGCAAGTTTACTTTACTAAAAATTTGTCGCGTTGAAAAAATATTACTAGAAAAGCTTCAACCGAATCGAAAATGGTTGATTAATATCGATGTCTTGATTTAAATATGGTTTATTTGACACGGCACGATACAATTTTAAGTTTAACTGAGCCAAGTACACTTTTTATTAATTCTAGATTAGCGGAAAAAGGAGGGAGGCACTTTTTTTTATTTCTCGCGGCCGACTACGAGCTAGTGGGGATTAATGGTGAGGGAAGGGGAGATACAATTCTTGCTTAAAACTAATTAAGATATACGATCTATTTGTATTTCGACTGGTGGTTTTTTTTGTCTTCAAACATAGATTTAGGCTCTTCGTGTTCGTGTCTCCAGCGTCGTATACGGGTATTCTGACGAATAGACAAAAGAATATTAAATTTTAATGTCAGTCTTTTTCAAATAACAGTACAGTTGTGTCATGTACTGAAGATCACCGCTCCCCAGAATGCCTCTAACGGGAACGTTCGGTTGTTTTCCTCGGGCCCGGAGGGAATCTATAAGCTCGGACCTAACATCACAGAATTCGGCACACGACCAAACAACATGCTCGATATCATGGTAGCCATCGCCACAAACGCAGTGATTACTGTCTACAAGCCCTATACGAAAGAGATGCGTGTTTAACGTGTAGTGATTGGACATAAGTCTGGACATCACGCGAATGAAGTCCCGACCGACATCCAACCCCTTGAACCATGCTTTCGTCGATACCTTAGGAAAAATGGTATGTAGCCACCGTTCCAGTTCATCTGAGTTCCATGATAATTGCCAACTGTTGAGTGTTCTCTGACGCAAAATGCTATAAAATTCATCATAAGCAACTGGTCTTACATAAATATCGCCATCAATAGCACCCACCTTAGCTAAAGCTTCAGCCTTTTCATTGCCCGGAATGGAACAATGAGAAGGGACCCACGCTAAGGTAACCCGGTAATTTTTATCTGTTAAAGCACTTAAAAACCGCCGTATTTTCCCCAGGAAATACGGGGTGTGCTTCACAGGCTTCATCGATCGCAGAGCCTCAATGGAACTGAGACTGTCTGTGAAGATGAAGTAGTGGTCTATGGGCAGGGTTTCGATGATCCCAAGAGAGTACTGAATAGCAGCGAGTTCTGCGACGTACACGGAAGCAGGAGGATCGAGTTTGTAGGAGGCGGTAAAATTTTCGTGGAAAACACCAAAGCCAGTGGACTCATCTAGATTAGATCCGTCGGTATAAAACATTTTATCACAACTCACATGTTTAAACTTATTTAAAAAAATCTTAGGGATCTCTTGTGGGCGCAATTGATCCGGGATACCAGAAATGTCTTGTTTCATGGTGGTGTCGAAGAATATAGCATTATTATAAGTATCTAAAAGTGCGACATTGGGGGAATCGTATGAAAAAGGATTATTATCTTGAGCCATATAGTCAAAATATAAAGTCATAAATCTGGATTGAGATTGAAGGTCGACCAACCTCTCGAAATTTTCAATTACTAATGGATTCATAACTGTGCATCGAATAAGCAACCGGTAAGAGAGATTCCAAAAACGATGTTTCAACGGAAGAATACCCGCTAGCACCTCAAAACTCATCGTATGGGTCGACTGCATGCAGCCCAAGGCAATACGCAAACAACGATATTGTATTCTCTCTAATTTTATAATGTGCGTGTTCGCGGCGGAGCGAAAGCAGAAACAACCGTACTCTAGAACTGACAATATCGTTGTTTGGTATAACCTTAGAAGGTCTCCTGGGTGAGCACCCCACCAAGTTCCGGTAATCGTACGAAGAAAATTAATCCTCTGTTGGCATTTTTGTGTCAGTTACCTAATATGACAAGCCCAGGTGCATTTAGAGTCAAACGAGACCCCGAGATATTTAGCGACTAAAACCTGAGTGATCGTTTTACCCGTTAGTAGGAGCTGCAGCTGAGCTGGGTTATGCTTCCTAGAAAAAACGACCAGCTCAGTTTTCTCCGAAGAGAATTCGATACCCAGCTTAAGAGCCCATTCAGACAAATTGTCTAAGGTATCTTGCAATGGTCCTTGCAGATCGTTAGCCTCGCTTCCAGTAATGGATACAAAGCTATCGTCTGCAAGTTGCCTTAGCGTGCATGAATTTGCAAGACATTCATCGATGTCGTTTACGTAAAAATTATATAAGAGAGGACTTAAACATGAGCCCTGGGGAAGGCCCATGTAACTAATTCGGGAAATTGTCGAATCGCCATGTAAGAAATACATATGCTTTTCTGACAACAAATTGAGCAAAAAGTTATTCAAATTTGGTGAAAGTCCCTGCGAATGAAGTTTCGCGCTTAAAACTTCTACAGAGACAGAGTCAAAAGCCCCCTTAATATCCAAGAACGCAGAAGCCATTTGCTCTTTTCGAGCAAATGCGAGTTGAATATCAGTAGAAAGCAACGCTAGGCAATCGTTCGTCCCTTTGCCCCGGCGAAAGCCAAATTGAGTATCTGAAAGTAAACCGTTTGTTTCGACCCATTTGTCTAACCGTAAGAGGATCATTTTCTCCATTAATTTCCGGAGGCAAGAGAGCATCGCAATCGGCCTGTATGAATTGTTATCAGAGGCAGGTTTCCCGGGTTTCCGAATAGCAATGACTTTTACCTCCCTCCAGTCATGCGGAACAATATTTAGCTCAAGAAACTTGTTGAACAAATTCAACAAGCGTCTTTTTGCAGAGTCGGGTAGATTCTTCAACAGGTTGAATTCTATTCTATCTAACCCTGGAGCCTTATTGTTGCACGACAGGAGAGCCATTGAAAATTCCAACATCGGAAATGGAGGCTCTTCCGTAGTTTCTAATATCGATGTCTTATGTGGCTTGAAATTGCTTTACTGATCCTGTAAATATTCGTTTTGTAGTGTCGAGGCATTTGGGCCTTGAAGTAAAACAACAAGCAGTTGTATACGTGGCGGTTTTACCCCATGTATAGTGAGCGACTTTACCCCCAGTGTAACATTTTCATATTCCATCGAAAAAGTAGTCAAAATTACAAGATTACTCACGGCCTTCGATATTTCCGAAAGAAGATAGATTCAGGCAAGCGGTTAAACGTATATTCACGAATAAAGCAATAGATTTTTAGACAGAAAAATCTTAAGTCCCGTTGCCGCAAAGCTATAGCGCATTGACTGGTTGCCAGT
Source organism: Wyeomyia smithii (assembly GCF_029784165.1). Taxonomy (NCBI): domain Eukaryota; kingdom Metazoa; phylum Arthropoda; class Insecta; order Diptera; family Culicidae; genus Wyeomyia; species Wyeomyia smithii. The sequence continues at coordinate 64,335,932 of NC_073696.1, forward strand.
TGAAAGGTTGTTTTTGATTATTTCTCTGACCGTTCGCGCACTATCAAAAAAGAAAGAGGTGCAAAATGTTATGTAATTATACTGTAATAGACATGTTAAAGAATTTTTTCAATTATTATATAACTTGGTAGTAAAACTACGGTGGGCGGTCTTACCCCGCTGGGCGGTCTTACCCTGTTTACCCCTACTATGATGATTGAAAAAAAAGCTGGCATATGTGTATCGCCTTGGGCAGGATAAGGATAGGGCACAAAAAATTTCAAGGATAATTACCATTTCTGTTTCATTGATAAAGTCCCGTTTATATCTGAGCAGAAGGTACGCAAATACAGCTATTACTAGGTTCGTACAAGTATTGCTCAGTTCGTCGAGCTAAGATTTTAAGTTTTTCAACCGATTTTATAACCTTTGCTTGGAGCATAACAAAGGTAAAACCACGCATGACGATTCATACGGTACCGGATACCGTCGTGTGAAAATTGCCTTTTGCGACTCCACAAGCAGGTGAAGTAAAATGGTTTAATTATTTGAAATTGCTAACATTTTCCCATAATTTGCCTCGCTCACATACGTACTCCATTCGCGTGATGGAATGTCTTTCCGAGAGACAATTTGGTGTTGCTTAGACGGTCGAATTTCCAATTAGCAACGAGACGTGTCTAATTTCTTTCTCTTCGGATGTGGTGTGGTGCTGCAGTATATGGAGTTTTTCCCCTCTTCCGAGGTCTATCAGCTCTTGGGCAGGTGTTACTGTTAGCCTTCTTCTTGCGATGATTCGCACAATAACTTTGGTGTGAGTTGTGACTATTAGCCAGTTCGTTTGAGCGGAATTGATTTGATTACCCTTGGTGAACTGTGAAATATAGTTTCGTTGGCACTGAGTTACGAACCGTAACAAACTTATGCTGAGTGCTGTTTGTATATGCTCGAGAAGAGACCGTTTGGTTCAGTTGTTTCGGGTAATGAATTGAGTTTTCCTGCGCTCTAGAGAAGGCCTGGCTGTGAGCGAGATCATAAAGTGGGAACACCAATCCTCTGAGCAATTCAATAAACATCTATAGGCACTATAAATATTACGTTTGCCTGGATGGAAGCACGGCCTTCCCATAACATATAATTTTTAGAGTTGGAAACTCAATCGATTGGTTTCAAGATGCTAGATTTCATTTATGATTGAGAATATAATTTTTACTGTTCTCTATTAATGATCATTGTTGATCAATTGTAGTAGTATGAAAAAATGTAATCCCTGTACATAACTTTCCTACATCGACATTACAAGTCGAATCCCACATTGTATGCGGTAAAGTGAGTTGATAATAACTCAGCAGAAAGAATTGCGCTGCGTCGAAACGTGACAATGGTTTCAAGTTCACTTCAGTTGGAGACGCACAACATATCCCATATGCAATGCGAACTACTTGAACCTTCGCGGGAGGTCACTGAATGACGTTTCACATGATTTTATGAGTTAACTTTTACTGACTTAATGCCTTGTGATCGCTTTCATCTCATGCTGTTTTCTTAAGCATGCTGTGCTGCTGCAACACAGTCAAAAACCGCAGCGCCCTGTGCGATCCTTCACGTGCCCATAATAGTAAAATGTCGGGGTCTGGCGATAATAAAACCTTGCCCTTTACTAGCTTTGCCTGCACAGCCGATCCACAGTAATTGAATTGGTGTCAATACTGTAAAAAGTTTATTACATGCTGCTGGAAAACAGTAATTTGATAATAAGCTGCAAAACAGTTTGGGATTTTATTGCACATTATCAACATCAATTACGTTATAATTAAACTTCGCTATTAAAGTTACTAGTCTTAATTACAACTACAAAACCCTCCACAATCTGATCAATCTTCGGCATCTCAATTGAAACGGGCGTGTGTTGTGACATTGAACCGCTGGCTCACGGATCACATCAACTTGAGCGGTTCCAATCGATCCGTTTCGATGTCGACGTCGATGGTGTTCCGCATACCTTTGTGCCGCACGAAATAGTCCCGTGAAGCCATTCGCTGCGCACCGGCTTAGCGATTGACGCCAGTTAAAGGTGAAGTCTTTTGATTAATTACCATAGCCGGCGTCAAGTGAAATGTCGCTCACCAGAGGGGTTAGGCTAGCCCGTCTGCCGGGAGCAACAATTAAGTCGTGTACCGCAGAATTATGCAGACAGATAGGGGAAGATCGTCATTCTTTTGAGCGCTGTAATGAATAAAATTTTGTTTTGTTCTAAAATGCTGCGACTTTCATTGATGGAGCAAAATCTAGCAAATAAAATTTTTAAGTTCCAAAGAATGTAGATTTTATCGTTTTATCAGGTGTTTCGGATCGTTCAAGGTTAAGGGACAGATCCGCATTGGAATTTATTCACAAACAAAAACATACGTTAGTTCGCGGCCGCTTTTGATTTCGTTGGAGATAATGGCTGTTTGATTGACATTTTTTTCCTATTTGCAATTACACGACCTTCACTCGGTTCACAGATTTATTATTGAACTGATTATCATTTATCTGCTCATTTGTCATTGAGGTTGGATTTACACAATTGTTTGTTTCAAACAGCAAACAACCAAATCAGTTTTAAGCAATTTTAGGATCGGGGTTTATTTCATTTCGTACAGTCTGCATCCGTTTGCGGCTGGAATAGTTATTTTAACAACAACACTGAGTTGTTCTGGCAAGATGTGTTTTGAAGTTTATTTCCGTCGCTTGTAACTAATTTGAAGAATTTGTTGTCGCCGCGAGCGATCACGATCGCTTACTCACCCGTGGGTTATTTATGCTGTGCTGATGAGCAACTAGAAAAAGGTCACGACTGGGAGATAAAAATGAAAGAGAAATTTTGTTGTTTGATGATGCCCATCACAATTTTACGACGTCGTTACTAAAACATTAATGGTTTTGCCAGCCTAAGAGTCACTAAACCGCAGGTATGAAAGCAACAATTCTTAATACTATCATTAGCCATATTTATTAATGTGATAACATGTTGTTGTTTCAACTGAAAAATGCCTTCAGTTGTTCAAAAAAAGTAAAGTTTAGACATTTGCCTGCTAAGTTTTTATGTAGTAAACATAAGGTCCAGCACCGATAGCGGAATGGAGCAGCAAAGTTTTGCTTTCTGTCAACCAAACATTTAAGTTCAAAATGCTAGAATAAATAAAATTATTTCTGTTCTTTTTATTAAAAAAGAATCTATAATTTATGTTTCGAAAATAATTCTGTTGCAAAATTTGTTATTTAATTATGCATAAAAATAGATAGAAATTCAAATGTTTCCTGAAAGCAAACAGCACATTTATCACTGCACAATCTTAAAATCTTTTGGTCGGATGCATAGCTCTAATGTTCTTTTTTTCACCAGAATTTAAAATTTTCGTTTAGGGTAAATTGCAACTTTTTGTGGTAGCCAGTATATGAGCAAAGTTCCAATCAGATTTCAGACAAAGATTTTTGCAGCGTTTTGAACTTTATCGCGCACTTCTCAAGAACCACAAACTTAAATTGTATTAGAAATTTGTGACAAACTGACATCATGACTCGAAAACAGGTACATTTCATAATCATTGAAAAAAAAACACACAAAGATATCTTGCATGCTTTTTACCGAAAATACAACTTGTTTGTTTGTCGACATTAGTGGTTAGTTTTGTAGATTTGTTAGCTTAATCAGTCCTTGTACAGAAGTAAAAACGATTGTTTGTTTCTAAATCCGACAGCTTCGGTGACTTCATTTCACCTCTACTTCTCTACCCTTTGAAAAAGGGAAATAAAGTCACTGAAAGTGCCGGATTAAGAAACAAACAATCGTTTTTTTCAGCGCGATGCAGTCGATCGCGTAAAAAAGACCCCAATGTACTTTAAAGGAACGTCGGCGCCGGCCTCGTTCTTGCAATCATGTGGGAAGAGGGAAGGGATATTAGCGTTACTATTGCTGTTTTGAAAACCGTGTTAACCTCTGCATCTCCACAAAGGTCACAAGAAGGAGATTTTTGTTAGTAGGGAAGGGTACTTTGGGTAATCACCTTGATAAGAGATGGGATTATACATATAATTCCTACCCGACTTTAATAAGCTATTTCCGGTTTATTCTCTGTTCGGCCGGCTGATTATAGAAGCGCTATTAGCTTATTTACATGGTCGGCGTGCAACCAAACCAAACCAAGCGCCAAAAACATTATTTAGAGTAATCGGCGTTCAAAGTTTAACCACCCCATATGTTTTCTGGAAGCTGCTACAGAGAATTTTTGTTATAATATGATAATAATTATGAACTGTTCAAATGATTACGTTTTTTCATGGAAGTTAGATTATTAATTCTCACATCCATTTCTCACATTCAATTCTCCATTTTTAAAAATATGGCGCTTGGTTCGATCTGGTCGCATGCCGACGATATTAGTTGTTGATTTAGACCAATAACGCTGTTGAGGCCGGGCTCAAATATTTGTGGCTTATTTGAATGGAACCAGTTGTTTAACTTCCTGATTTGAGACTGATTCAAACGAACAAAAATGAAATGCTACTGGGGCCACGAACGGTTGTGTAGCATATCTCAGTGATATGCAAACACTACAGTATGTGGCTACGATTTAAACCAACATACCATAGGGAAGCTGTTGGGGCCACGCACAAATGTGAGTGGTTTATCCATTGAATATCGAAGTGTATTAAATTCTGCGATTTAAAACTGGTTTAAACCAACAATAAAGATGCTGATGGGGCCAGGCACTCGTCTGGTTTGTGTCATAACATTTTCTAATTTCTATTTATATGCATAGGTAGTTCATATCTAGGGAAACGAAGCAGATAGAAAAATTGAAAAATATTATTTGAAAAAAATATAGTTAAATCACACACAAATTAAAATCTGCTTAAGAGTGAGTATGGAAATTATGCAGGCCGCAATATTTTGATTCGTAATCCACGTAATCCAAAAATCTTTCTTTTTTGATAGTTTTTTTGAGTGCTGCTCATCTGGTTTAGAACAATCCGCTAGTTCCTATTTACACTATTCCGATTAGCAGTTCATCTTAGAACTTAGGTTAGCAGTTCTAACTTAGAATACAGTGATATGTTTTTTACATAACAACAGTTTTCTCACTTAATGATTACATAGAACTAAAACGAGCACTACACCAAGTTGAGCTTGTTGCCAGTTTTCCCAAAAGCAAATTGTTTTCCACTTCCGTTTATTTCCGATCACCTTTTTGTTTTGGCCGTTGCCCTCACTAGTTGGTATGTTTAATCGCTCACACGTTTTCCATTAATTTCATTAATATACTTTTCGTGTGTTCGATGCGATCATCTTATTTATTCTTTGCTCGTTTAATATATATTTTTCATTTTCAATTTGTTACTTGTTTGTCGTTTAGTTCTAATTGATGTAAATAGTAAGCGCTTCCATGTTTTACTAAATTATTCTGAAAGCCTTTTGTTGATACTAAACCTGATTTGAAAGTTCTACACTACCATGTGCAGGACTAAAAAATGTTTTGCAAAATCGATGTAATTTTTCTTATAATCTAAAGTAAACCTTTTTTTGCGTTACAGTTTATCACATTCTAAAACAATACATTCAATTAATCTAAATTGCATCAAATTAAGTACATTACATTACGTCACTTCACCTCACATCACATTACATCACAAAATAGCACATGACATCACGCCACATCACATCACGTCGTATCACATTGCATCATATACCTTCACATCACATTGTGTTGCATTTTTCATTAAAAAAAATAGCATATCACATTACATTACATTAAATTACTACTATACAGTACATTACATTTTTATCACTGCACATCGTATCACATTACATCACTTTACATCACATATTAGCACATAAGATCACCTTACATCATATCACATCGCATCATATCTCTCTACATCACGTTGTGTTGCATTTTCTTTGAAAAAAAAATGTACTAGTAGTTCCAAATTTGTATGAAACCGCGAAATAAAAGACTGAAAATATAACAAAGGAAAGGGTCCCAAAACGTCCGAACTTCATCCCGATATCATCCAGGTTGCGAAAAACGATTTGTTTTGTCCTTGTTTTCAGCTCTGATTATTCGAACTCCGTGTTCAATCAATCTACATTTTTCATAAGTACAATAGTAAGCATCTTTCCCAAATGGTCTCGAGGTACGATGCTGGTCTACCACGCCAGTCGTCGTAGACTCGAATCTCTGAGACTGTAAGTGTCAGTAGGATTATAGCGCTAGCCCCGCAATTGTTCTGTACACCAAAAGTCTGTGCATAATAAATAGAAAGACGAGCTCTCCAAGGCTTTGCGTCGCTTACGGTTAATAGCATCATAATACAATTGTAATTGTGATTACAATTTTGCGCATTTTGGTGGACGTGTAGCTAATTTTATAGTCGATTGCTACAAGCAATAAGGCAATTCATTGTAAACTAACTGAGTTATAAGCATTTGAAATTGAACAATGTTCGTGTGTTTTTGTTTTCCCTCATCGCAGAATGTTGCCGTAATTTTTCGTCAAAATGACTCGTACACAAAGATAAGACGTAATTTTACGTCAAAATGACTCGTACACAAAGATCAAGGCGAGTTCCTCACGTTTAAGCTAAATATCTGTGGTAAACAAGCATTTTTCTTAAAAAAAGTAATTTTTGAAGAGTTCCATAATAGTCATTGAAACAAGGCAGTGTTGCACTATTTTGATTCACTTTGATTCTAATGTGATTTTCACAAATTCAAGCACCTAATCAACAATTACGAACATTGTCTAAGCAGGAACGTGCATCGTAGCCCTGAACGGAGGCCAAATAGCTAGACAAAAGGGCTTTGAAAATTACTGTTTGTTTGCATTATACCTGATATGTCAATCCTCCAAATACTTCTTGCAACTCATTCATTGATCCAGCAGATGATAACCTTATAAGCCTACGTTTAAAGATCATAAAGACACTCGATTATACGGTATGGTCTGTAACAACTCTTCACTGAAGCACCCAAATATTTATCAAACTTCACGGAGCATAAAAGTTTCATACGTGACTATACAAAGCGGCAATTCCAGTAGTCCGATTTGCTGTAAGGCTCTTCTAGAAATCACCCAACAAACATCGCGAATAAAAGCAGCTCTGCCTTCGACTGTTGTGTACCTACATTGGATGATGCTCTTTCGCGCGTAGGTACCTACAACGATACAATTAATCATCGTACAATAAATGACTGCCCGATTTATACAGCTTGTGTGCTAAACAATCACACAAGGAGCGTGGTTGGAGCCATGAGTCGTACTCTGCCAAACAATGATCCGACTCAGGTTACCGGTACACGAGGAAGTTGCACTTAGCCTTTTTTTATTGTTCACTGATCTTCGTAACAAAAACGAGTGTTGATTCCGAACTTTGGAGGCGAGCAATTCGAATCATCACCTAAACGGTAATCATACTTCTTGGCAGGTAGCGGTTATTTGTTCGTGAAACAACGCGCCTATTGTACGCCCCTAACATCCAGCCTTAAATTCAAATGGGCCAACGTGAAATGTAAAACAAACTTAGATGCTAGAGTCGTACTATTGTTGGCCGAGTCTCTGGAGTTTCCGTGTGTCGTTCATCATTCAAGGTCTGGTGTGGCGTGAAATGCGACCACGGGTTGCTTTCCATAAACCATCATCCCACACGTGATGACAAACGAAGCTGGAACCAAGCAGTGCATTGTTCGGGCGGTAATTACAGGGCAGCACACTTTACAATTGTCAAGGCCACTGCTGCCGCCGATGATGCAATGAATGGTGGCGGTTGGATAATAATTTAGTGCGTACGCGTTTGTCGATGAATGGTAACTGCAGGTAGTAATTTTATTGTTTCTCTTTGGCCTTGAATAAGTAGATTTTATTGCATAGGGACCATCTCTTGTCTACTAGCAAAAAAAACTATTTTGTCACGCAAGGCAACATTTATATAACAATCACGCATTCTACATTTAATTATTTTGCTCTAAATTATTCGTCAAGCAAAATATTTTTGTATTTCTAATTTTTAATTAAGCAAGTAAGTTTTTTTTTGTCTGGCCTCAACTGAAAATTGTCCGTTGTGTGTATTCTACCAACTTGAAACTAATGAACCTTAATGCCCATCAATAGAAAACTGACTAGCGGTTTTCGCGACAGAAATATATAAAACCTCCGCTATATAAGAAGGTACAGATAACCCAACATTTGCATTTAATTGAACAGTAAAGCGGCACTTTAAACGTTAACAACTTTTAAATAACTAACCTTCAAACACTACAATTAGGCCATTTCAATTGAGTAAACTAATTAGGTATAAGAAAGAATTAACTTGCTGGCCCGAAGCTAAGTTTGGACTCTCCTACTGTGGTCTGAAGAATGAGCTGAACCAATCGCAAAATAAAGAAATCACGGGACTAGTATTTGCGTTTAACCAATAAAAAAGGTTTATAATACCAACAAGCATGAAATTTACTCCTGCGTTACTGAGGTTTAATTTCGGAACGGAATGCAGCACCTGGGCTTTGCTTTATTTGTGTAGTTAAAATTTCTCTTAACTGAACACAGACATAGGTTGCACGGCAATTTCGATCTAGGTTAGAATCTGAATTTGCCAAAAATATTGTTTTGAAAAAAGTATGTTTTGATTATAATTTTTGCTTCGATTTTTCACCTATTTTTTAATTATTTCACTCATAATTGTAAAAAATACAATTTTAGAAAAAAAAACGTTATTCTCCCATATACAAGATTTGTCCGCTAAAACCAGCTATTTTTTGGAAACCATTGTTTTACGCTTAACAAATAAATGATACATTTTAGTATTATTCCATACCTCGTTATTACAAACAACGGGTTACGGTATTGAAAAATACTATTTAGGTTAATGTAACATCATTTCTCACGCTAGAACTCTCTTTGTAACTTTTATAGCGTTGCGTAATTATGCGAAAAATAAAAGAAGGTAGTGCAGTCACAAATTTATAGCATTGCTTGTTCCTTGTAACAAGTCAACAGATCGCAGCTTCCCGTTCCATCCGTGCGACTTCCACTCAACTTGATTGATATTCCCGTTACGTGACGAAGAATAGCCGCGAGAAACCAGCTCGGGGCACAATTACATAAATAAATTGTCCACTCCGCAGTTGTTTCCTTTATCTGATTCATTCGAGATGCCTCTTTTAGTTTGCATGTTACATAAGAAAGCAGTATAGTCTGTACCAGGGTGACAGACAGCCACTCAGTAGCATCAACAATGGACGGCCCGGCAGCCTCGGTTCGTTTTTTTTTCGTCTAGATAACACCCGGAAAACGCATCGCCAACCAGCAGCGATGATACTCGTTTTGAGACTGGTTCGCAAAAAAAATCCTCGAGTGAGTGGGCATCTCTGCACCAGACAATGGCCACCTATCGCGCTTATCGCAATTGCATTATCGAGTAGATTTTTCACCCTGATTGTTAAAACCACTTGCTAGCGGGCGCAGAGATTCAACATGCTTTTTTCTCGCCTTATTTATCGTCTCGCTGAATCCATACGTAACATTTAACGAATGATTCTTTTTCTGTTTTTTTTTTTTCATGCAGTCTTGCTCGTTACGTGTGTCCCCCCCATCCAAGCCGGAAGACCACTACCGGGCCGTATGCCGGGCACTAGCCACCGAAACCCTCGAACTAAGAACGTTCCTACAGCGTGTATGTCAGGGCGACGCAGAAATTCTCCGACTAAAGGCTCAAGCTGAAACGTCCGGAAAGGAGCTGGAGAAACTCCATTTAGGTGATTGGGTAAGTGAAAACTTTTTACTCGGCGATAGGCCAACAGGGATGATGATCACGTGCGTCTTGTGTATTTACTGACGTGACCGTCCATACCAAAACGGCATGCGATGACCCCGTGTGCCATCTGTTATAGCTAGTCTGCTCAACTTTGACCCAAATTCTTCGAAAGTGGTCGACGCAGCGGTGGCGGTGGAGGTTACTATTGCACGCAAACGAGTGGGGACGCGCTAAGAAAACCGATCCAACATAGAAAAGCGAAAGTCCATTAATTTGCTGTTTATTGTTGTTGTTTACGAAATCGAGATCGAAAGTCGTCCACCAAATGCCCGCTGACCGGCACCAAACCGACCATGCATTCATCCGTCCACTCATCTATCTATCCATCGTACGTCTGATTCTTGAAGTTCACACCGAGTGGGCAGCAGTCCAACGCTGGATGATGCTGCTGCTGCCCTCCCGAGACGAGAGAATGCATTCGGTTTTCTATTTATGTAGGGGGGGGGGGGGGGGGGGGCAGCTGGATTCGAATGCGCACCTCCAATCAAAGGTGATGATGATGCATTTTGGTGGGTTCCAGCGCCGGTGTGTGATTGAAAGCTGAAATTTTCGGAGCTAGGCAGGGTTATAAAATAACAGATCGGGGGCGCTATTAACGGCTGTTTTGATTGAGATCTGTCTAGGAGAAGGGAAACTCTACGAGATTATTTCCTCTGCAGCCCCGACAGTAATAATGAAAAGTGATAGTGGTGTATTGCACGATTGTACTTTGAAAAATGCACGTGTACACTCACCTTACTATATTATCGCTATTTTCATGTTGCCAGAATTGCAACACTCACTCAAAAAGGACCATGAGAGTAACTCAGAAAAAATCACAAAAGTAACTCATAAAAGTAAAGAAAATATAAAAAAAAATAATAAAAATATTGGAAAGAGTAGTGAAAATAAAACAGGCAAAAAGTTGGAATGTCCAAAAGTAAAAATCTTCAAAAGTTTAAAAATCAAAATATAAAAGGTCAGGAGGAAAAAATCAATAAACTCAATCAAGAATGTAAAGCTAATGAAATAAAATGATCATGATAGTTAAAATTGTTAACTTGGGAAATTGAATAATAATAATAATTATAAAAGTTAAAACGGTTAAAAACTCAATAACTTAAGAAATAAAAAAAGGAAGGGTGAAGAATTTGAAAACTAATCACGTTAACGAGGCAAAAGTTTAAATAAAGAGAGTCAAAATTGTTCGATGAAATTGAAAAAAAACAAAAGCAAAAAATCGGAAAAGTTAAAAGTTCAGAAAGACGTAAAGTAGACAGCCGAAAAATCTGAAAAATCAATAGTCAAAATACAGAACTATAATAGAAAAAAAAAATCAATCAAAAATAAAACCTGTAGTTCCGAATTGATTTTACTAATCAAAACGTCACAAAGTCAAAAATTTCAAAAACTCAAAAGTTAACAAAAAATTAAAAAAACACTTCGAACAATCACAAACAAACAATCGAACAGTCAAAAACTCAAAAAGTCGATCTTTTGAACGGCCTAAAAAGTCACAAAATTAAAAACTGCCATAATTATGAAAAATCAAATATCAAAACTAAAAAGGAGTTTGAAAAATTAGAATGTGACACAATTAGGTAGTCAAAAACTCAACGAGGCAAAAATTCAAAATGTCAAATATATAAAAAAAATATATAAAATATATTAATATATAAAAAATATAAATTTATAAAATAAAATATCAGAAAACCAAGCGAAGTGAAACAAAACAACGAATAACATAAAAGACAATAAAACAAATAAACAAAATAAAAAAGAACCAAAAATATCGAAAATGAAACAAAGAGAAAATTTTCTCAGCGGTGAAAATATCAGAAAGTCAAAAACCAAAAAATCTATGAATGGCAAAATGGGAATTTGAAAAATCAAAATATAATGGAAGTCACATAAAATGAATATTGAAAAAGACAATCAAAATAGTAGTCAAAAACAAACGAATAACAAAAATGACAGCAAAGCAAAAAAGTTCAAAAAATCAAAAAAATGCTGAATAATGTGAAAAACAAAAGCAAAAGTAGAAAATCGAAAAAATCTAAAAGTTTAGAAAGTCAGAGCTGATATCACATATTATCAAAATGGCAAACAAATCTAAATAAAAAAAAACAAAATGTCAAAAGTGAGCGAAAAGTCGGAAAGGCAACAGTCAAAAAACCAGAAAACTTAATAAGGCGTCATCCATAAATTACGCAACGCAAAAACCGTTTTTACCCTCATTCCTCTATATATAACAAATCGTAACGGCACCATTTACTCCCTAATAAAAATTTTGTTACGCAGTAGAAAAATTTGCTTTATAAAAATGCTCGTTTTTGGAGTAAAATTCTAGACTTCCCGAGGATTTTTTGTTACGTAACGCTGATCTTATGTCCACCCCTTCCCTCTGTAATAATTTGTAACTCTCAACGGGGGGGGGGGGGGGGCTTGTCGTGAATCAATAGGATAAATAGTCAAAAGTCAAAAGGAAAATGGTCAGAACAAAAAAAAAAACAAAAAAAAGCAAAAATTGAAGAATGTAAAAAATAAAGTCACAAAGATAAAAATTCAACAAATTAAAAATCAAACTGGAAAACAATCAAACAGTGTAAAACTCAAAAAATCTATACATTGAATGGTTTAAAAGTAATAAAATCAAAAAGTTAAAGACTTGAAAAGTGAAAAAAGTACAAAAATGGAAAAGCAATTACCTAGCCAAAAACTCAACGAGGCTAGAGGTCTGGATATGTTTGACTTCTTGCCTCGTTAAGGTTAGAGATCAAAATTTTGGACAATAAAAGGTCAGACAGTTAAAAACCCAAAAAAAAAAAACAAGAATCAAAAATTGGAGAACCTGAAAATTAAAGAAAAAAATATGGAAGCCATAAAAGAACAAAAAAAAACTAATATTACAATAAAATCCATAAAGTGAATGAAATAAAAAAAAATCAAAAAAGTCAAAAATGCCAACAAATATAAAAAAAAAAACACAAAGAAAAAAAAATCGAGAAAGGTCAAACAATTGAAAACGTCAAAGGATGCAAAAATCAAAAAGCCAAAATCTCCGGGAGTCAAAAAGCTAATAAAACACAAAATCGAAACGGCAAACCTTCCAAACAAAGTCGTAAAGTCAATAATGTGAAAAGTACAAAACTGTCATGAAATTATTTTTTAAAAGTCGAAACTCAAAAACTCTCTAGGTCAGATACTCAAAATAAGAAAGGCCTAGAACTAAATATAATAAAAAAAAAATTAATGTAAAACAATCCAAGAGTAACAAAGTCAATAACTCAAAACATCAAACTGGCAAACAATTAAAGAGTCGAAGGCTCAAGAAGTCAAAGTATCAAAAGGTTAAAAAGTCACAAAATCAAAAAGGAAAAAAGTTGAAATGTTCGAAAATCTGGAACATAAACTCAACGAGGCAAGAATTAAAATAAACAAAAAGAGAACAGAAAAGAAAGTCAGCTTATTAAACAGTAAAAATACTACAAGGTATACAGCCCTAGGGTTGTATGAAATGGTGACGTGGGACTAAGCACTGTAACTAGAAGGATTTTTGAATACAAAGGTTACAGAATCTGCAGACAGCGACAATTCGTTTCTACTGTGGTTTAAGTATTTTTTTATACGCAGCCTCAACACTCGAAAGAACTTCGATTACACTTAACGATATTGTGTAGTGTTTTTTTGTGAGAACAACATTTATTTAACAAGGCACAAGCGTGTCGTTGTTATTATAGAAGCACCAAGAATTTCGCGCAATGCGTCTGAATCAGAATTGACTCTATTTACTCATAAACCAAATCCAACAATACCTACGTTATCATAATGCATGATTTTGTCTCATTTAACTCTGATAAAACTGAATTTATTATATAAATCTTATAATGGAAATAATTTCGATGTCGTTACATAGGTTCACTCATAGGGAAACATAAGAAGATATGTTGAACAAAATAATCAACAAATTCCAGCGAAAAATTATAACAATCAACAATTGTAAGGAAGCTAAAGTTCGAAATGATCAATTTCTGTTTTTTGTTTGACAATTTTTCTCATTTGCCAACAATTACATTCACTGTATTACGATGACAGCTAATATACGTAAAAATATGTTTTGTTAAAGTGAAAACAAAAATATATCATCTAACGATGTTGAAATGAAAACAAAGATTCTAAATAGATCCTAGTAAATTGACCTGTTGGGACGGGGAAACTCTAACCATTTTTTTTTTGATATTGATACAGAAAATACCACAGAGAATGGTTGGTGTCCATTCACATCGTCTGTGCTAGGAATGCTCGCGTGTGATTGGTTCATTGTTCGCGTAAATTTTCTTGTAACTTTTTATCAATTTTCACCGTTGAGCAGTGAAATAATAATGATGGCTAGCGTATTATAAAATTGTTACACGTTTTATCTATCCAACAATATATTGGTTATTGTTATCCATCATGAGGTTATGCTGTTATTATCGTTTGAAATCTGACGCAACCTTTGCCAGTTTCGTTCCCTATTTTACAGAATGCATCCCAGTATAGAAAACAAAGACGTAGTCCCACGTCAAAACCAAGGATTGAGACAGTTAAAAATTGGAGAAAACCCCTGCGAAAGTCATAGAAAAGATCATGTATAACAAAGTCATTAAAGCGATCAAAATTAAAAAAAGTTAAGAATACCGAAAAATGTGAGAAAAAAATTTAAATCAAAAAGGTCAAACAATTTAGAAAGACGAGGATAAAAATATCAAGAAGCTAAAATTTCAAGGAGTCAAAAAACTAAATGGACACAAAATCAAAATAGCAAATAGTTGGCAAAAAAAACAACAAAAAATTGAGCAAACGAAAAGACTAAAATGCCAAAAGCTCAGAAAGTCGTAAAATCAAAGTGTCAAAGAAAAAAACAGGAAAGTAATTAAGTTAAAAAATACACTGTAGTTTAAAAATAGTTTATTTGACACGGCACGATACAAATTATGTTTAACTGAGCCAAGTACATGTTTTTTTTTAATTCTAAGTTAGCAGGGAAAAGAGGGAGGCCCATTTTTTATATCTCGCGGCCGACTACGAGCTAGTGGGGATTTAAGGTGAGAGGAGGGGAGTTACAATTTTGATTTTAACTATATTGAGTTACAGGATTCATTTATTTGTACATGGCTAAGCAGTGATGTTCCATTTGAGCAGTTTTGGTCTGAGGTGTCTGCGTGAACATGAAGGAGCCGAGTCTACGTTTTAGTGTCTCCACCATGGTGTATCATTTTCATTCATTTTATGACGGGAATTGTAATCTAGCAAATAGATAAAAAAAATCAAATTTTAATTCCAGCGTTTTTTATAAACCCGTATAGCTGTGTCATGTACTGGAGATCACCGCTCCCCAGAATGTCTCTAACGGGTACGTTCGGTTGTTTTCCTCGGGCCCGAAGGGAATCTATAAGCTCGGACCTAACACCACAGTATTCGGTACACGACCAAACAACATGCTCGATGTCATGGTAGCCATCGCCACAAACGCAGTGATTACTGTCTACAAGCCCTATACGAAAGAGATGCGTGTTTAACGTGTAGTGATTGGACATAAGTCTGGACATCACGCGAATGAAGTCCCGACCTACATCCAACACCTTGAACCATGCTTTCGTCGATACCTTAGGAAAAATGGAATGTAGCCACCGTCCCAGTTCATCTGAGTTCCATGATAATTGCCAACTGTTGAGTGTTCTCTGACGCAAAATGCTATAAAATTCATCATAAGCAATTGGTCTTACATAAATATCGCCATCAATAGCACCCACCTTAGCTAAAGCTTCAGCCTTTTCATTGCCCGGAATGGAACAATGAGAAGGGACCCACGCTAAGGTAACCCGGTAATTTTTATCTGTTAAAGCACTTAAAAACCGCCGTATTTTCCCCAGGAAATACGGGGTGTGCTTCACAGGCTTCATCGATCGCAGAGCCTCAATGGAACTGAGACTGTCTGTGAAGATGAAGTAGTGGTCTATGGGCAGGGTTTCGATGATCCCAAGAGAGTACTGAATAGCAGCAAGTTCTGCGACGTACACGGAAGCAGGAGCATCGAGTTTGTAGGAGGCGGTAAAGTTTTCGTGGAAAACACCGAAGCCAGTGGACTCATCTAGATTAGATCCGTCAGTGTAAAACCTTTTATCACAACTAACATGTTCAAACTTATTGGAAAAAATCTTAGGGATCTCTTGGGGTCGCAATTGATCCGGGATACCAGAAATGTCTTGTTTCATGGTGGTGTCGAAGAATATAGCATTATTAGAAGTATCTAAAAGTGCGACATTGGAGGAATCGTATGAAGAAGGATTAATATCTTGAGCCATATAGTCAAAATATAAAGTCATAAATCTGGATTGAGATTGAAGGTCGACCAACCTCTCGAAATTTTCAATTACTAATGGGTTCATAACTGTGTATCGAATTAGTAACCGGTAAGAGAGATTCCAAAAACGATGCTTCAACGGAAGAATACCCGCTAACACTTCAAGACTCATCGTATGGGTCGACTGCATGCAACCCAAGGCAATACGCAAACAACGATATTGTTTTCTCTCTAATTTTATAATGTGCGTGTTCGCGGCGGAGCGAAAGCAGAAACAGCCGTACTCAAGAACTGACAATATCGTTGTTTGGTATAACCTTAGAGGGTCTCCTGGGTGAGCACCCCACCAAGTTCCTGTAATCGTACGAAGAAAATTTATCCTCTGTTGGCATTTTTGTGTCAGATACCTAATATGACAAGCCCAGGTGCATTTAGAGTCGAACCAGACCCCGAGATATTTAGCGACTAAAACCTGAGAGATCGTTTTACCCGTTAGTAGGAGCTGCAGCTGAGCTGGGTTATGCTTCCTAGAAAAAACGACCAGCTCAGTTTTCTCCGGAGAGAATTCGATACCCAGCTTAAGAGCCCATTCAGACAAATTGTCTAAGGTATCTTGCAATGGTCCTTGCAGATCGCGTGCATGAATTTGCAAGACAGTCATCGATGTCATTGACGTAAAAATTATATAAGAGAGGACTTAAACATGAGCCCTGGGGGAGGCCCATGTAACTAATTCGGGAAGTTGTCAAATCGCCATGTGAGAAATACATATGCTTTTCTGACAACAAATTGAGCAAAAAGTTATTCAAATTTGGTGAAAGTCCCAGCGAATGAAGTTTCGCGCTTAAAACTTCTACAGAGACAGAGTCAAAAGCCCCCTTAATATCCATGAACGCAGAAGCCATTTGCTCTTTTCGAGCAAAGGCTAGTTGAATTTCAGTAAAAAGCAACGCTAGGCAATCGTTCGTCCCTTTGCCCCGGCGAAAGCCAAATTGAGTGTCTGAAAGTAACCCGTTTGTTTCGACCCATTTGTCTAACCGTAAGAGGATCATTTTCTCCATTAATTTCCGGAGGCAAGAGAGCATCGCAATCGCCCTATATGAATTGTGATCAGAGGCAGGTTTTCCGGGTTTCCGAATAGCAATGACTTTTACCTCCCTCCAGTCATGCGGAACAATATTTAGCTCAAGAAACTTGTTGAACAAATTCAACAAGCGTCTTTTTGCAGAGTCGGGTAGATTCTTCAACAGGTTGAATTTTATTCTATCTAACCCTGGAGCCTTATTGTTGCACGACAGAAGAGCCATTGAAAATTCCAACATCGAAAATGGAGGCTCTTCCGTAGTTACTAAAAACGCGTCGCGAAAGGTTTTCTGTTCCGGTACAGAGTCCGGACAGACCTTTTTGGCAAAATCGAGTATCCAGCGATCTGAATACTCCTCACTCTCATTCGAAACGTCACGGTTCCGCATGCGCCTGGCGGTATCCCAAAGAGTGCTCATCGCTGTTTCCCTCGACAACGCGTTTACGAACCGCCGCCAGTACGCGCGTTTTTTCGCCTTTACTAAGCTCTTCATCTGCCTGCCCTGTGCCTCGTACTTTCGAAGCAGGTTGATAGTACCGTACTCCCGGTAGTCCTTATACGCCGCGGACCTTCGCGCGTACAGCTCAGAGCACTCTTTGTCCCACCATTTGTTGGGAGGGCGCTGCCTAATCGTTACCCCGGGTATCGGTTTCGTCTGAGCTTGAGTCGCGGCGTCGATTATCAAGCCAGCTAAGAACGCGTATTCTTCCTCCGGAGGAAGTTCCTCGTGAGTCTCGACAGATTGCGCTATAATAGACTCATAACACTTCCAATCAATATTACGTGTAAGGTCGTAGGAAATATTGATTGGGTTCGGGGGAGTTGAACCATTAGCAATTGATATAACGATTGGAAGATGATCACTACCGTGGGGATCGTTGATTACTTTCCACTGGCAATCTAACGCTAGTGATGTCGAGCAGAGGGATAGGTCAAGCACGCTTTCATGTGCTGGAGGATTAGGTACACGTGTCGCTTCCCCAGTATTCAAAACTGTCATATTGAAGTCGTCGATCTAATTACAGATTAAAGAAGATCGGTTGTCGTCGTACAGCGACCCCCATAGCGAACAGTGAGAGTTAAAATCTCCCAAAATCAAAAAAGGTGCAGGAAGCAATTCTGCTATATCAAGGAGTTGCTTCTGTTCAATCCGCGCGGATGGGGGAATATATAATGAAACAAGGCAAAGGTCTTTTCCATTCATATTCGTTTGAATGGCAACAACTTCAATATTCGAGATCGAGGGGAGGTTGATTCTGAAAAAAGAATAGCACTTTTTGATCCCTAAAAGTACCCCTCCACCGTGTGAGTCTCGATCTCGACGAATGATGTTGAAATCGTGGAAATTAAGTTGGTCATTTGAATTGAGAAAAGTTTCACAGAGCGCGAACGCATCACAATTGTATGTGTTTATCAAATGTGAAAATAAATCGAATTTGAAGATGATACTTCTGCAGTTTCACTGTAACACAGTGACAAAATTCCTAACCTCTTTCGACGTATTAGTCATCGAAAGATACGATAGCTGAAATGAGGGGCCAAGTTGCTGTGAGTTGCTTCAAATAGGTTTTCACTGTAGGGAGAAGGGCAAGAAGAATATTTTGTAGGGGATCTGGTATGTTGAATGTTTTAAATATCCAGTCCACAATATCAGAGAATTTTATGAACCCTGTTTTTTTTATGTCTTCTGATCGAGAAATGGGTGCACGAGGGGTTTTTGGTGCCCCAGGAAGCGGTGGGTACTCCTGGTTTGATTTGAAATTAAAACCGGGGGGCACTTGCTTCGGTTTTTCTTCACCGCTTCCTTTTTGTGTTGTCTTATTGGTCATTCCGCTAGGGGTTATTTTACGACCTTTGCGAGAAAGATTAGGAGAGTTGAGCATTCTCCTCTTCCTAGATCCCTCTGGCAAGGCATAAGAACACCCTTCGACGGGATCGTCAGATGTACCCTCATCGGTTGGCAAAAAGGAAAAGATGTTTCCTGTCGAGGGTGGCTCAGCCCTCTTAAGCATTTCTGCAAAAGAGCGCTTTGATCGTTCCTTAAGGGAACGCTTAATTTTTTCCTCGCGCTGTTTGTACGCGGGACACGCCGAAAGGTCATGCCGAGTTCCCTCGCAGTAAAGACACTTTTCAGTATCCTCACTGCAAGCGGTCTCAGCATGATTGCCTCCGCACTTGCTGCAGCGTGCCTTGTTGCAGCAGTAGATGGCTGTATGACCTAACTGCTTGCAGTTTTGGCAATGCATGACCCGCGGTACGAAAAGGCGTACAGGCAGACGAACCCTGTCCAAAGAGATGTAGTTCGGCAGTGCGGATCCGGCGAATGTTACACGGAAGGAGTCAGAAGGGAGGAATTTCTTCTTCCCTTCTTCGATGGATACTGAATGCAATTGCTTGACATCCAGTATCTTTACATCTTGAATCAGAGGGTTCTTGAAGCAGCCAACCCCGTGACGCAAAATGTCATCGACCGTGAGGCTTCCTTCGGTAACCACACCGTCGATCTCCACGTCCTTGGCAGGGATGTACACGCGGTACTCTCTCGTGAAGAGCTCGTAGCTAGCAATTGCGTTTGCTTGCTTCAAGCTACTCACGACAACTCGCAGTTTGTTCGGTCTAACCTTTGTAATTTCGGTTACGTCCGAAAACTGTTTTGCCAGGTCCTTGCCTATTTGTATAATGTTAAGAGGCTTCTTTATGGGCCTAAAGAAAACTACGAACGGACCTTTAGAAGCATCTGGGTAAGCTTTCACCCGTGTTGCCGGTACCCTTGGTACGGGGCTAGGTAGCGGGGAAGGTAGAGGGGAATTGATGGGGGTGATCTCAATCTCTTCCCCATTTGTTTCCACATCCAGGAATAGTTGCACCTGCATGTCGTCCATTTTGCGGGAGCGTTACGCTCTACCGCACACAAACGATAAATATTCGAATGTGGGGGGGATCAAGAAGTTGATATTAAATTATAAAAACAATTTTTCAAACTACAATGGATCAAAATAAAAAAAAAGACAGTAATACTAATACTAATAACAATAGTAATAATAGTAATAATAATAATAATAATTATAACAATAATAATAATAATAACAATAATAATTATAATAATAACAATAATAATAATAATATTAATAATAATGATAAAAATTCTAAAGTGAATACTTCACCGAACGTCTAAGTCACGACCTCACGGCTGATAGTTGGATTAATCGAGTGTCTCCGCAGAACAAACGATGACGATCCAGCTTCGTGTTGTGACACAGTGGCCGTATCTTACACTCGACC
Organism: Wyeomyia smithii; assembly: GCF_029784165.1. NCBI lineage: Eukaryota > Metazoa > Arthropoda > Insecta > Diptera > Culicidae > Wyeomyia > Wyeomyia smithii. The sequence continues at coordinate 64,356,457 of NC_073696.1, forward strand.
GTGTAGATGCCACTTGTAGTTGACTTCCACTCGCTCGATCGTATGATGGTCCGTGCTGCTAGCGAGGTAACAGCGGTGCGGGAGAATTATTCTTGCTGATATATCAGCTGCGTATCAGATCAGCAGAAGATGTTTCTGCCGATAAACTGCAGGCTATTGTTATCGCGCAGAATCACAAGAACTGACCGACAAAAAAAACACCCGTACGATAACTCGTGTATTGTTATTTTGCGAATCAAACGGAGATAAACAATTTGCGTCTAATCAAGACGAAAGCAAAACAACGAATGAAGTTAAAAAATAAAATATGGAAAAGTAAAAACTCCTGTTAAGTCAAATAGTCAAAAATTTAAAAAAAAATCCTCAGAATCAATAAAAAAAGCAGAAAATTTAGAATGTAAAAACAATCAAATCAAAAATTCAAAAAGCCAAAAGTGAAAAAGGTCGAAAAATTCAAAAATCTGGAAATCAAAAATATTTAAAAAAAATCTTTTATTCTGGAAATTAAAAAATTAAAAATAAAAAAAATCGAAAAACCAAATTGGAAAATAAAATATCAGACAAACAAAAAACCGAAAAAAAAGAAGTTAAAATTGGAGAGCTTCGCAATTGAAAAAAAAAATAAACAGAATGTCATGAAAGAACCAATTACAAAAAAAAAGATTAAATCATTAAAGTGAATAAAATGAAAGTAATAAAAAAGTCAATAATGCCGAAAAATGTAAGAAGGAAAACCCAAACGCAAAGTAAAAAAATCGAGAAGGCCAAACAATTCAGAGAGTCAAAGAATAAAAAAAAATCAGAATTCCAATATCTCAAGGAGTCGAAAAGCAAATAAAACATAAAATCAAAATGGCAACCGAAAAGTAAGTCAAAAAAAAAAAAACAAAAAGCTTGAAAAGGCGAAAAGATAAACAATGAAAAGAAATTTGAAATGTAATTAAGTAAAAACTCATAAACGCAAGGGGTTAAATACTTGAAATTTGAAAAAGGGTAAACTTAAAAATAAAAACAAAAATTTCAAAAAATCAAATTAGCAATCAATCCAACAGTCAACACCCCAAGAGTTGACTGAATCTATAAAGTCAAGAAATCAATAATGTCATAACATTGAAAAATCAAGAAATCCAAACTTTAAATACATAGTTAAAAAGTAAAAGAGATAAAAAATCAAAAGACAAACAACTAGCTAGTCAAAAAGTCGTTAGGCGAAAACTCAAATATGTCAAAACGTTATAAACTTTGAGAATGAAAAGTCGAAAAGCCAACAACTCAAAGAATCAAAAAGTGAAAAGTTGAAAAGTCAACAAAATTAAAATCGTTACAAAAAATAATAATACCCATAAAGTTTAAAGGTTAAGCAGCGTTAAAATAAGTATAAAATGTCGAAAAAAATTATAAAAAAAATCAAAATTTAATAGAAGGAGAAAGTTAAGTAATTGAACAGTTATAAATGGGAAAATTTAAAAGTGGAAAAGAGAGAAGAGACTTTTTAGTCGAAAAACCTAAAAACTAGAAATTCAGAAGGTTTATCGAAAAGACAAACATACAAAAACTTAGAGAGTTAATAAGTCAAAAAGTGGAAATTTTTAAAGTTGAAACTTAAAAATTGAAAGCTGAAACGAATTAGTTAAGTTGAGTTGCAACAAAATAAAAATGAGAAATTTAGTTATGAGCAATTCCAAACAACGAAGCTATTACACCGATCAAACAAACTGTTCTGATTCTAAAAATATTTTTTCTCATCAATACCATTTAAAAACAGGCCCGTTTTCAAAACGTGTCGTGATTGAAAAACATACTAATAGCAAAAAATGACATCTTGATTATAGGCTTAAGAATATCCGTGCAAAATTTAAGCTAAATCAAACATGGTCGTGTTGCTTGCAATTGTTCTAATTTTAAGTAGGTAATTGAAAAGTTAGGTAGGCGAAATCCATAAATATCATAAATCCATAAACCGAAACGTAACGCCAACACCTACCCCCTATAAAAATTACGTAACCCTGTAGAAAAATATGCCTAATAAAAATGCTCGATTTTGGAGAGTCTCTCCGGAGATTTTTTGCTACGTAACGCAGATTTGTTTCCTGCTATCTTACATAATTTCAATCTCAAAGTTTGCAGTAATTTTAATCTTTTCTCGTGAGTGAAAGAAAATGTGAAATTATTTGCTTTCCATTTATTGATAAATCGTTTCGTTAATTTGAATATTTTTTGTGTGTTGTGAAAAGAACAGTTTGAACACGTTTAAAATATAATTATTTCAGCCAAACCTGTGTCTTATTCAGTATCATGATATTTGTTCTGTACAATTTGTAGTTTAGAATGCGATTGTATTTATACAAAATATTTCATTATTTATTCGGAAATTTCTGCTTGAACTAATTAATACTTGAGAAAATGTTTTTCATCATTGCAATTTCATGGTCAGTAATTCTTTAAGTGTGACCATGTATCATTATTGTTTTAAATCACGTCAAAGACCTTTACTGGTAATTCACCCAAGAACTATGAATAATACCGGTGAAAACCGATTATTTTCGCATGATGAAGACAAACCTACAGACCGTTGCATTCACTTTCCATGCTGATATAAAACCTGACTGGAATTCAATTACCCACGGTTATTCCTCCCAATCAACCATATTTATCATTTAGCAAACCCACCAACAGTTGTGAAACCAACAGCCCTTCAAGCGGTGGCATTGGCGGCGGAAACCGAAAGCGGATCCGATCTTGAACTTTTACCTACCAAGCTGTGCATCAGTAGTACCCGCGAACGAATGGACCTTTCTAAAATACGAATGGCAAAAAACAATGGGATTGTCGGACCTTCTCGTTACGGGCACGTATATCGATCTTAATTTCTCGTCTGAATCAGATCCATCAGTGCTCCCGAAAGGTGGCAACGACGACTCGCTCGCGTCCGCAGCGCCCCGGTCTATCCGTTTCCAACGGGTCGAACGATCGGAAAGGTTCGTCGCCCGCGACTCGATTGATGATTGACAGTTGAAATCTCTTGCTTCGAAACATTCAAATTATGAACTGCGGAATAGCGGGCGTGCTGGGGAGATCTCGAGCTTCATACTTGCAGGCACTAGGAACCACAGCTTGCAACATCGGAAAGGAGTTGAAGTGCTGGGTAGTTTATGCAAATGATAGTTAAACAACGCACAGCGCGACAGCGGTTCTCCTCCCGGGTCGGCCACGATGGGACTTAATATGTCGCAATGGCCGCCTCCGGTGTGGTCGTTTCCCAAACTGGCGCAATGCCTTCTAGCCCATATTGTTCAACATTGTACGCTCGAGAATATGTTCTCCTTCGGCATCATTTGACTTGATTTAGTAATTCGAGCTCGCGTGACGGTGGTTTATGCAGCGCAACAGGGGCGACGAACGAACGAAAAGTTCGCTGAAATGGGCTGATTTGTTTAGCTGAAACCGCTATTGCTGCTGAAAGGCGGCTATATGAGGACAATGTACTCAAAGGCTTAAAGAGTCATCTATTTAACTGTGCCGCACGGTTCGCATTACTAATTTGACGTTAATATTGACAGTGAACTATATCTCGAACTACAATCGTGTCTCAACAGCATGATTTTTTTCAAACATTGTTCAATTTTGGGAAATTGCTTTTATAAGATTGTGTTAGTTAGTGTTGTGAAATTACAAAATTTTTTTTTCTCATTCATCTAAACAATGTTTGACAGCGTACAATTCGTATGAAAATCGTAATAGGAAGAGAAATTAACTTCCACCATCTTCTTCACTCTATAGTAAGGTAAAAACAAGGAAGACCGGTAGTCTCGTCATTTTATGAGCTGACTACACTATTACCGACATTATGATAGACACTGATAGGCAATTATTGGTTGGCCCCATTTTGAAGTCCGTTCCGTTCAACCAGCGACGGCTATGATTGAGGAAACAGTTGAAGTGTTAAACGTAAGCTAGAACATCAGTAATTTTCAATAATAAAAGTTACTATTAAAATTCTCACTTGCGCTCTGCATCTGTGGCAACATATTTCGAACAGGGCATCACATTCACCGTTACGCACATTCCGGTTCGGCCCTTGCGTAAAGTGCAGTGATAGCAAGAAGCCTTTGCTCAATTTATCAGCCGCCCAGTGACCCAACCGTTGACGGACTAGCCTATCCCGGACTCCAGACGAATGCAGCAGAATACAAGTGAAAGTGATTTTTCTGTTGCTTGTAAGTTGTTGCATTTGCCGGTGCACTGAGTGGCGAGAAAAAGCTGCCCCATTCATCAAGTCGAAAAAGGGCAATTAAAGGATTTCGTTCGCGTTGAAAAGTGACCATCAAAACACAAACGACCATCGCTTTATTCCCTTTTTAAGATATGGTCTGACAAGTTAGTCTGGTCTGGTGGATGTTAGTCCGGCTGGACTGCAAAATCGGCGTAACTGACGGAGAAATATATTTACTTTCATTAATCTACATTTTTCCATTTACGAATGCGTTCACCGTCGCAAGTGGCTCTTTATCTTTGCTTCCTTGGTTTTCGTCGTGGTTGTTTTTTTTTTCAGCTGGTCATTTCTGTGTTTTTGATTTTTGCCATTATCATCGTCGACGTCGACGACGGACGGCGCGACCAGCCGTTGCAATGTGACCAACTGAACCACAGCGTAATCGCCGTCTCACCTACTTCGAAACACGCGAGACAGGAGTTGTTTTCCGTTTTCCGATTGTTACCTATCTTCGTGCGATTTTCCCTCACTTCTTGTACCTCAAACCAATGTGCTATGTAACTGTAAGTTTTATGTATTTTTACGCCCCAAAATGCAGCCCGACGAGCTCAGGATTTGGCATGCATTGCAAGTAAGGAAAAATGTCAGTTATTCATTTTTGATTTCGCTCCCCTTACTAGCCGAAAAGTTTTGGTTATATGTTTTTCTCTTCTGTAGCTACGCTGCTACTACTTGTTGTGCAGCACTTGTACTATGTGCTTGTTTTAGATTTTTTTGTTTACTTTAGAAGCGATTGCATAACCTGCGATGCATGCAGCGAGCCGTCACAGCTACTAATCAACGCTCTTTAACCGAGTTCCGTTTGCATACCCTAGGCTCATACATTTAACTCCAAGTTTTTAATTCACTTGGTTAGTAGTGCCGTGGTGCAATTTGATAAGACGATATTCTTTTTATTTTTTTCCTTTTCTTGCATAATGCAATCACGTCATATGTATGGTTATGATAGTCAGATGAGTGCGATAATATATATTTGAAAGTCAATTTATTGGTAACATTCGAAACGATAACGATAAGCAACATCACATGTTTCTTTTGTTCGATACGTTTCAGTTTTCCTGGCAATAATTACCATGAAAAAATGTGTAAGAAACAAAAGTAAATGATTGATAACCAATTGCATAAGATTTAAGTTACAATTTCTCTCTTTTCTTCAAAACTGTCAAAATTTAAAGTTGAACATTTTTAGGGTCTTTCTGAAACCGCGTGATTATTGAAAAGGGAGCAGGAGGGTTTGCCAAACGATCACGAAAGATAATGCAGATGGGTTTGAGTTTGAGTTGGGAGCTGTTTGAGAGGGAAAATTGGTTTTAGAAGGATTAAAAAATATGTTGGTTTGAGTATCAAAATGATTTTTTACGCTTCCTATATAGTAAGTGTTAATTAACACTGTTGGCCTGGAATAAAAAACGATTTTTTTTACTTGCTCGAATTCAAAGAAATGGTGTAAAAACTGTCGGAGAAAAGTGAACAATTGTAGAAATTTAGATTTTATTTTGATAAAAACTTTCATTTTGGCAAATATTGAAAATTGCGGTGTATAACAAACAGTTAAAAAGAAATTTTTCTTAGAAAAATTACTGACAGTCAGGGTTGATATTTTTCAACGCTTTTGCATGACAGTGAAGACATTAAAAACGTTAGTGTTACCATAACACAGAAATATTTCACCATCATGCAATATACTTTCTTATTTCCGCGATGCGCGTGAAATATTTCATCAGAGTATGACAACTCGTTACAAGGATGAAAATCTAGTGTATCAGAAAAATTGCTACGTTGATTGGTGGTGCAAATTAAAAAAAAGTACACTCATTACGTCGCCAAAATTCGAATTTCGCTTAACTTGCATCAGATTTTAGAAAATATAAAGGTTCTTTATTGTGAGATAAAATGCGTTGAAATTTTTTAAGTTTTTTGAACTTTTTATTTTAATTGCTGTTCGTAATTGATCAATAACATCACATGTGGCTTGAGTTGTCGGTTGACACATGTTCAAAGCTCAAGGTGATGGTGGTTTCTCATAATTATCACATTTTTCAGTACAACATAATAAACATTTATAACTCCAAAATAAAGTCAACGACTGGTTTCAAAATCATACAAAATTATCAATTTACCGAACAATCCTCTATGAACATATTTTGCCAATCAAAATAGATGATTATCTACGCAATCCGATTGGAATATTTTTCGAAATGAGATTCGAACAGAGAAAGAACTTTCCGAAAACGATGACTGAAGCAGAACAAAGTCATTCTCTTCATTAAAACAGTTTTTATCTTTATGAAGATTTGAACTCTACACTAATTAAAGATCGATCTAAACTCTGATGAATCCCAGCTTGTGAGTTGTTACATCAGCCGGCAATGGGCTAAAGTTTTTCCCATTGAAGCGATAGTATCTACCTATATCTTAATTTCACAATCAGCACACTGAACAATTTGCCTATTTCCATTCGTTTATCGTCTATATCATCCCTCCTGTAGGCGGAAATCGCTATCCGTAGATGAAGTGATCCCAAAATTCCGCACAGAACCACAAATCAATATTGACACTTTACAGGCAGCGGAGTTTCGAATCACAACAACCGCTAGTCCAGCGAGCGATCAATTTGGGTCGATTAGCTCAAGCTCTGGCTAAATGGCTAGTTTTGCGAGAAAATCTAGATTCTAGAATTTCAGTTATAAATGACTTCATTGCAAAGAACACGGGATGCCGCGATTTTTTTTTCTCGAAACTATTCGAACGAATTGGCTTCACAGCATCTGATAGCTGGAAAAGAAGAAATACAAATTAAGGAGGCCATTAATTGATACAGATTATGGTAATGATGATTAAAGCTTTGATGCATAGTGAGAATAAAAATATGGTCGAATTTGGTTAGTGGCCCTGACATAATCATCACCATAATACCAGCCATGTCTATGGCGACTTCGTCCGCTTGCTTGTGGGCTTATGCTGCCTGCTGCGAGCAGAACGGTTCTGGGTGGGCCCTGGCGGGGAATGTGTCACGGCAAAGCCGGTGTCGGTCGGTTACAGTTAAAATGCTAATAAACTGCTCTCCCTCGGTAGAGGGTCGATCGGATGTTTGTCGTAGTACACGTTCTTGAGCTGACGCCGGTATATATCACGTGCAGGTACATGCAGAATCAAAACGGTGCCAATATCGCCGGCTGTCAGTTCCGGTCGAGCGGACAATAAATAAAAACGTTTGCCGCCAGATTGGTTCCCGCGTTGGTCACACAATTTAATTTCTAACGATTCTTTCCAGGTGTATTTTTTATCGTGCTGCTTGATGCTTGCAGCAGATTGTGAGAGAGTGCGAATGAATATATCCGTGCAGCATTGTTTCTGGTGGGAAAGAAGGGTAAACATAGCGGTATCTTTTACGATGTGGACAAAATCGATCTGTACTGATGCTTGGCAGCGTATCTGAGCCAGCTTCTGGGACAGTACGTACAGTACAAACACTACACACAGTAAATCACAACGGACCATCAATCTACGGAACGGATGACTGTTTATTTTACCAGTGAAGGAAAGACTTGAAAGCTTGCTGGTTCGTCGCTTTGATATTCTTTGTCGGTTCGGATGGTGACGAATGGACAAATCACGGCTTGTTGGTTCAAAAGCAACACGTCCACGGGACCATTTGTTACAAATTCGTGAAGTAACTGTACTGGAGATTTGAATAAACAGCTGTCAATTCGACTCAATAATTGCGAATTAATCGCGATAGATGAGAAGACTGCGAACAGAATACGTTCTCTGCAGGGCACCCAAATCCAATTAGAGCTACTGCAATAGAAAAAGTACTGTTATTGGCAGAATATTCAGTTGCGAAAATTTTGATCTGGTCCACTAATAATAGATCTAATTGTATGACATGAGCAATTCATCAATTAAATAATAAAAATTTTCCAACCAACATATTTTCATTTGTGTTATACCCACATCGTGACCGTAGCGTACTGACAGTTCTCTTATGCCCATTAATTTCCACCCGCGCGCGTACGTATTGCATTCTATGCGGCGAAATATGACGCACGAGTATACTCGAGCACGTGACTCTAACAAACGACATCCGGCCGTATAGCACGTATATTTAGAGAAAAAATTATATTCTGACAGAATAAAGGGCATGGAACTTCACAAATTGTGTCGAAAAAAGCTCGATTTACTCTTGACGGAAAGAATTTTTTTATCAAATTTATCGGAACATTACATACCTATTTATGCTTAAACATTCAATAGTTTTGCAAAAGAGTAGCACGGCTAGAGGATTAAAATGCACTTATTTCAAGTGCCTGTAAATAACCAACGGTTCTTGCTGGGTAATTCGTGAACCACGAGTATGAGTGCGGGTTCATTTATTTTTCATTTTAACGACCTGTCGCTGAGCAGAGCTTTGGATTCCATCGTTCGTCGAGTTTTCAAGTGTTCTTTGTGCATTGCACTGAATGTATAAGTTTGTGATTAGCGTAGTTTCACTACTGTCCCTTTAGAGATCCAAATATTTAATGTTATTTAAATGCACTTCCAGAGCATGCTTGTTATTTTAGCCCATATTTATCAGACGAAACCATACACATTTTGCTAGTAGGTTTTTCGTAGTTTGAAATTCAAGTAAAGATTAGTAATATTATGTTGAATTATTTCTTGTTATTTCTAATCACCATATTTTCAGCAATAAAGTTAATTTATACCTTATTTTTCCATTTTCTTCTTCGTGACAATGTGTGCAGGCTCGCTTCTGGATGCAGGTGGTAGACGAACTACGGCGGGGAGTGAGGCTGAAAAAAATCAACTCCTCCCGAACGCCAATCGAGTACGAGCTAACGCCATTCGAAATCCTGATGGAGGACATCCGGTCCAGGTAAGTCGTTTTTTTATTGTTGAATAAATTTTACGATATGATTGAGTCGTAGAAGTATTCAAACTTTGATTATTTTGAGATTAATTTTGTTGTAAAATGTCGCTTTTCTTTTGGGCCAACGTAAGTAAGGATAATTATAACTCTAGCTGAAAAAATCATGTCTAGTGACTTTGGTGTTGCAAATTTACAACTATTTTTGACTAAGAAATAGTTCAGAAATGGTGAAAAGTAAAAAAGTTATAAGAGAGTTTTTTACCTTTGCTTGGTATATAAAATATTTATTTAATATGACACAATACGATAATGCCTAACGGAGTCAATAATTTCATGTTTCTTATTATCTAGGGTATCTGATAAAACATTTGATGAAAATATTCAACTGGATTTAGATGTTTGTTACTTTTTTTTAAATTTCATGAAGTGAAATTTAATGTTATTTTGGATACCCTATGAGTTATAAGGGTATCCAAAATAATGAAATTTCCATTATTACATTATTAGTAATAACAATTAAAATTTTTCCGATGATATATAAACTTTAAAATGATATGAGTTGAGCAAACATTTTTTTCTCAACATACATATTTTTGCTAAGCACTATTAATTCTTTATAACTCGTTTTCAAACAGTTGTTTATGCAATTAACGGTTTCTGAACTATATTATTTCCAATAAAGTGTGTACTAGAATACACAGTCCTTCAAGCAATGTTTTTGCGTAAAATGCTTTGAAACATTTTAGATGGAAGCGCTCGATTATGTGTTACTCTAAGAAGTGCCATATGATAACACAAAGACATCTTCTCTGATAATCTCAAATAACTTTTCAAACAGAAATGAGAATTCTTTTCACGAAGTACTACGTTTCTTTATATTTGGCCACATAGGGGGCGTAAAACGAAAATCCAAAACGGAAAAAAAGGAAAATATGTCCAATTCCAAATGCTTATAAGTCGGTTAGTTTTCAATGGATTTCCTTCGTTCGTGCAGCCTTGTTGAGCCTTGTTGAAATGCAGAGTCCTCTGAACAGTGATTCGAATTGTATGGCAAGACCGATAATAAATCATTTTGGCAAGCATTGTTCTACATTCTTCTATTGTTCTGAAAACTACTGAAATCGACACATTTCTGTGATTATTGACTAAAACAAGCGTTTCTTGGAATGCTGTTATTAATTTTTTTTCAATTTTCTGGCATTCACATTATTATAGAATAGAATACAGGAAAGAAGTTTAACGATTGAGTTTTAAAAAGTGGCAGCTTTCAAAAGTTTTGCCTTTTTGAAAAAAGTCCCTATGCAAAATTTGAGCTCAATCGTACTTCGCTTCATAACTACGTTCTCCCTTACGACTAATTATGATTACAGTTTAGCGCATACCTAGCCAAACATCATCGTAATAGTAAAACATACTTGTTTCCTGAAGGATTCATAATGATAATAAGCAGATGTAGCAATTGAATTTGTTTCACAGCGAATATATACTAGGGTGGGGAAAAGTGATCGATTTTCCAGTACCAAGTTTTTTCGATTCCTATTGGGGCCCCAAACAACCCCAAACTTACCTGCAGTCGATTGGTTTTGTCTCCGCTTGGCGCATTGCATTTCAAATTTGTATGAAAATTTATATGGGAAAACCCACATTTTTGCATTTACCTTTCTAGAGAGTTCAATAATGATCTAATAATGCACTACATTATGTTAAAGATACTATATTTAGATGCCTAACAACTTTGCAGAAAACACTGAAGAGCTAGGATGTTCCTAAAAAGAGCTATAGTTGTTCGAAGTTGAGTATGTCAATTTAAGTGCAGAAAATCTTGTACTGACGCACCGGTGTCAGTAGGATTCCCATCAGAAGTATCCTGTCGTAACAAGTTTATACACTCAGCTGGATCAAGCAACCAAATTTAGGTCAATATTCTAGGCGTAGGTAGAATTTACAACGTGTTTCATAGGTTACTTTTGATGGAAATCTGACTAACGCCGGTACACTGGCAGTGTTGGCAGAAAAAATGATTTGCAACAAAATTTCGACATAGATAACATTGAACAGTTCTAGTATTTTTTTGGGACACCCCAGCTCTTCAATGTCTTCGGCCAAGTTGTTAGGCATCAAAAAACCTACCATTTGAAGTCATGAAACCTATGGTTTAGGCCATTTTGAGCACTTTAGAAAGGAAAATGCAAAAAAGTTGGGTTTCCATACAAATCTTTATATAAAATTGAAATGCAATGCGCCAAGCGAAGACAAAACCAATCGACTTCCGATAAATTTAGGAATTTAGGAAATATAACAAAAAAAAAACTTGGTTCTGGCTTTCTGCTATCAAGCATCGTTTTTTCCATATAACGATTTCCCACCCTAATATATACACAATGTAAAAACACGTACTGCTTAAGCTGATTTTGCAAGTGTCAAACACCTTGCTCCAATGTAAACTATTCACAAATAGACTAACAAAAACAGTTCTTCATTCTCAGGTTCATTATCGATGCATTAAATCGATAATATCATGGAAACAAAAAAAAAATTTATTATGGCCTATGGATGAACCACTGTGCTTTGATATGCCGCTTATTGGTTGCTTTCCCTAGCACGGTCGACAGAATTATATACGAGGTAAATCGGGAATACACTCTTTGGGCTATATAAGAGCCTGCTTCTGCTCAAACTAATCGGTTTACTAATGGATGACTATTAGGACGCTCCTAGCTAAACAGCAGCGGTTCGTCGCGAAACTTGCGTTCTGCATTTGGGAGTGTTCGCGAACTATTTGGATGATTTACGATTATGATTGACTATCTTCTCATGTTGATAACTTTTAATCAACACTATTTATTAGTGTAAATCTCTGGAAATAATGTGGTGGTCCTGAAAATAAATTAAAATGGCAACTGGGATCGATTTACGACCCATTATTATCATCCTGGTTCCGACAATACTGGTATTTGTCCATCTTTGGTTATTTTCCAGGATCATTATTTTCAGAGAGTTATTACGTTAGTGATAAAAAAAGTTATTGTGATAGATCAATCTGTATCTGTACAATAATGAAAGTAATGTAACGAACAACTTTATGTAGTTCTAGGTTAACCTTGCGGTCGTGGCTTTGCATACAACCCTTCTGTTACTTCCGTGCTGAATGGTGTTCTTACATTAAAGTGTTAATGACATGAGGCCGAGTGTTGTCATGCAGCAAAATCACTTCATCAGGTCATAGCTCGTGGGGCATAATTGCATTCTTACTCACAAACTTGACCGAACTTGTTCTTTCGGAGAAACCAGCTTTTCTCCCCCATATGGCGACCGTGACAGGACTGAATATAAGAATGAAGTATTTAATAAAATAAATGATATGCTTCGTATAACATATAATTTTTCGACCCGAAATTATTGGAGGTCTTGAAAGGAATCATCGTTGTTTAAACAAACTTGTGAGGCAGTCCGTCGTCCGGCCTTATTATACAGGATTGAAATACAAATTGAAATCAGCCGCATTTAAAACCAATTCAATTATAAAACAGATTAATCATAAAAGGCAACCAAATCAATTAGAGAAATCAAATCCAAATACAAAAGAGATAAATGACTATGTTTGTTATATCTTGAGATTGGCTCATATTGCCTCGGGATGATAGTTGTTTCTTAGGTGAAATTTTTCAAGGAACACGATGAAATTATTAAATTTAAAATAAAAATGGCTGCATTTGCCGAAAAATGTAAATTTAGCTTTTAAATACAAAAATAATTAATCTGGCAACACTTCCGGTTAAAACTTAGATTTTTCTGGATTCCTTGATTTGTTTTCTTCAAAAATCATCTATTAGTATTTATCGGACATCTTACGTCTAATTATTGTAAGAAAAAGAAAAAAGAGATTTTGAACAATAAATGCGTGACTTTGGAATAAACAGAGGGGGCCCACAGAGCGGGGGCTATTCCAATCGACACCAAATTAGGGATTTTTCCAAAGTGACAGTATATGAATAATTATCCTAACTATGAGCAAAATCTGTGATGGTCGTGTCCAAGTGGCATGTACACTTCATATGGAATGACCCATACTGACTTTTATTCTACAATATATTATGAAAGCCCACTCTTCAACAACAACAGTCGGCTATAAAAGCCTCACACATAAGGAGTCAGTAATATGACACCAACTGTCAAAATTTGCACAATATGAATGTGCTTTTTTTATTTGCACTATAAAGCTTTTGCAACTGAATTCAATGATGACTCATTGCCTACTGTATAAGCAAGTTCGTTCTTCGCTAAATCAACGATATTTTCGCCTACAACGTTTTACACCAGCAGTAGAGTTGCAGCAATTTTCTTAATATAGGATTTCAGGGAAATTCTTAATCGGAATTTTCGACGCTTAGAAAAGTTGTGATTTTTGAAATCTTCGAGATTCTACTAAAGGTAGAAGAAATCGGCAAATTAAGGCTGTTCACGGATCGTGAGGTAGGATTTCCATTTGGAGCTTTTCAAAGTATTGTGGCAGTATGTATGTTTGGCCGAATCGACTACGTAGAAGCATGACCATGTCCCCACGACTGACTTTTCTTTAGGTTGCATTCATCATCACGATGCGATGAATAAAACCCTTCGTTTATTGGCGATAAAGTAGATTTTTTTACAAGCGAAAAAAGACATCCCTCGGCCTCAAATCTTAAAGAACCGAAATTCTTTATTTTGAATCATTCCTAAAGCATACAAACGATTAGAAATAACTTGGATTTCTTTCAATACCGAAGCAAGCTATTCCTGCGTTTATCATGGATCCTCATCGAGCAATTTATCTAATTAAACGTCTTCGAAGGTTTTTAAACTTTCTTCATGCGGGCAATCCATCGAAATTATCCGTCTCTTTTTTTCATTTACTACATGTCTCAGCGTGGTTCGACATTTTCAAAATATGTCAAAACCGACCAGTACTTACTGCTGGCGCCATCTATTGGCAAGAACAAGAACTTAGTTGCGCACCAAAAAGTATTGTCGTGCGGGGCTTTTTTTGACATGCGGGGCCAATTTGGAGACTTCAGTTTTATCATATTTTTTAGCAAAAAAACATTTTGCACTTTTACATTATTTTCTACATGTTGATAAAACAATTTATTTTGCACCATATTACATAAATTGTGCTCAAAAATCACCCGGTCATGCTTGCCAAAACACAACTAACCTTGAATAGCCGTCAGGAGTAAATTATAGTTGCTTAAACTTTTATACCAAAATCGATGTTTTCACTGACAAGTAATTTTGGTATGCCGATAACGATTCCTTTTTCATATTTGGCTATCAGTTTCTCAGTTGAAGATCGTTCTTTTTGCAAAAATATAGAATGCGATGAATTTTTCGTCAGCCATTTTGCAAGATTATGTTTGTGTTTGTATGGTACACACCTACCGTAAAGCCGATAATAGCTGGAAATATGCTATATAAGCTTCAAGCACACATTCAAAGATCATTTTTTGAAAAGAAAATCAACAAGAATGTCTCAACAAAGTTGAAACCGGAGACATGTCCGGCGCGGACGCCGCAAGAAAGCTTAAATACTGAATGCTTAAATGCTGTGAATGCTTAAATTAGTCGGCAGACTATCTACAACAAGCTCTCCGGTTCACACTAAAGAAAACCAAAGCATTTGCATAAAATAGGTCCTGTTATTACAACTTTTTAAAAGAAATATAGTTAAGCTATAAAAAATGCATTTTTGTATAGAGTCCTATCGATTTCTTAAATTTTCCAAAGTAGCCCCAGTTGGAAGCAACAAACAACTTTTTAATAGCTATATGAAGATTTTTCTTCATTCCTCACCGAATTTTAATGAAACAATTCTTGACTGTTGGCTACATATCCACGTAAAATATAAGTAAAAATCGTTGAGTTACATTTACTACAATGGGAGTTGCAATTTCATGAAGTTGAAAAAGTTGGAAAAAGTGTCAGAAGAAACCACGCACGACGGTACAACCACCTTGAGTTGCTTAATTTAACATTGAAAAATCGAATTTTGGGTAATTGTTCAATCAATAAATAAAATAAGATGTACGACCACATTGCTCTTTTTATCCAGAACTAGAGCCAAAGTGGCTCGTGCTGTTGTTCTGTTTATTTGGCTTAGACATCGCAACAGTTGTTAGTGTACAGCTAAGGCGAGACAACTGGGTATAGATTTGCATCCACTTTGGGAACCACTAGCTGATTGGTTGAAATTGAAAACCCCGAGTGCGTTGAAATTTATTATCAGGCTTGCTGGCAGTGTTGCTGAACAACATGTTTCGTTGTTTCGATTTATGTTTTTTATGATGTCACCTGTTATAATCTAAAATATTTTCAAGTCAGCATTTAAAATAAAGTACAAAGCGTACAAATACGGGTGTAGTAAGAGATCCGACTTGGATCATCACTGATATCAATTACCAAAAGATCTAAAAGTGCGCAAGGAGTTAATAGGAGTTAATTAAGGATTCAAAAGATGCAGATTCTCCGGTAACCCCCAGACGGTGAAACTATCGCCTTCAGGGGGAATTGTGCATAATTTATTTTTATTTATTTATTTATTTATTTATATTCATTTCCATCTGACCCGCAGCGGTCTTAATGAAATGTTGATACACTAACAATAACAAACAAAGAACAAAGTACAACATTAACAAACAGATTTATAGCAATACAAACTATCTAACAAACACATGAAACATTTTTAAACTATCTTATGCACTACATGAATCGTTTTAACCTATTCTTGAAAACGTTAATGGTTACATTAAAGTCAAAATAATCAAAAAATCTATTGAATACACATCGCCCTAATAGGTTCGCTCTGGCGGTAGTTAGTACGTTGGTAGTCAAGTCGTAAAAAGTCCCATGATCTCAGGCTTCTCGCAGGCATATAGATGTTGAGATGAGAGAGAATGGCCGGGGCCATTTGTGGGGTTTTTCCCCACAAAAACAGCTCTCGATATATTTCTCCTTTTAGCTGAAGTGTCCATATCCAGTAAACGGCAGCGATCAATGTATGGCGGAAGCTCACTCGGGTCACTCCATGGTAGAGTACGCAGTGCATAACGGATGAACCTGCTTTGCACTGACTCAATTCTATTCTTCCAAATCTTCGCGTTAGGGCACCAAACAACAACAGATGTTCCTAGCACCGACCGCACCAGGGAAAAATATAAGCGGCTGACCAAAGATTGTGTAACTCCATAAGATTGTTTTTTTTTATACGGGTTAATGAAATCGCAGAGCATTTGGAGATACTAACTGTCAGGCAATTGCGTATGCACCAGTTATAGAAAGCATCAATGTACTGCTGTTGTTCCTCACAGTCAGCTGTAGATCTTACGACGAGGAAAATCTTCAAATCATCGGCGTGGATTAATTAACATCCTAGTTCTGTCATGAACAAACATCGTTGAAGAACAAGGAAAATAGCAGCGGTCCGAGGTTGCTTCCTTGAGGCACGCCCGACAAGTTTACAAATGCTGATAATGCTGATAAAAAGCATTAAAAACATTCAAGTATTTTCCGAGTGAATGACAATACTTTCACTTTCATAGATGTCTCCCCTTAGGTGTACAGGACAATTGCGAAGCTAATGCTACTGATACTAGCAGTCTCTCCTAAGCCGGGACTCGATTGTACGACCACTGTTTGTCGTCGTACCTGAAGACTATCAAAAAAGCGTGGCCACGCCATATTCAACATGTTTTAGCATCAAGTGACAGTAGCCCAAGACAATTTGCTCACAGTTTGATAACTAACGTGCCATTCTAATACAAAGAATGTATTTAGTGTTCAATAGTCGTTACTTTATCGTCGGGTTATTTTGAACGATAATGTAACTTCTAACTTCTCTTAAATTTTTTCTCTTTCTCTTTACTTTTTCGCAATCACTCAACAAGAAAAGATAAATTTGGCGAAGACATTTTAGATTTTTTTTCCTCTGAAGAAATTTTCAACTGTTTTCTCAAAGTATCGGAGTTCGGCTGCGGAGTTTTTTTTTTTTTTCAATTTATACAGCCAACCAATAAAACAGTTTATTCTTTCTTCTCATCTTCCAGAAAGTACAATCTTCGGAAGGTGATGGTCAACGGTGACATACCGCCCCGAGTGAAAAAAGATGCACACGCAGTTATCCTGGAGTTCATCCGATCTCGGCCGCCGCTTCGTAAAGTGAGTATTATATTTTCTAAACTAACTGATAACTATTTAATTTCAATTGCTATCTTGGTACTAATAGCGAATCGCCATGGTTTCCTCTTACAGGCTTCTGATCGAAAGTTGGCACCCCAGCCACTGAAGCGAGTATCCTGTCCGCGGGAGCAGTTGCTTGATTCGATCCGGAAGGGTCGGGTGCTGAAGCCGGTGCATCCCAAGCTGAAAACAAGACGTAAGTACCGATCAATTTTTCCGAAAATAAATGCTTTGGTAGTTGGTACTTGACGAGATTCCAATAGAAAAGTGCGCTTTATTCAGGTATGATTATTTTTAATAGCCTGTATGCAATTAGGCATTCACAGCACGTTTACAGTCTATCAATCGTGTTCGAAGCCACTAATGTCATTTTAATGTGCGACATTAAAGGTTAACAATAACGTTTTAATATACGAATGAATCGAGCGGAACAGTTATTGGTAAACAACACAGCTGCCGGTAAGCTGCCCGCGTCGGAGATGGCGCTTCATGGAAATTGAGTATTCATTGCATGTAATGGCTCTGCGTTGTTGCAGTGCATCTTGAGGTGTACGTGTTTAATAAAAAACAATACACACACGCTCGCTGGTAATGCGAGGAACCGGAGAATGGGAAATGCGTGCGTGACGTGAGTAAGTTGATGAACACAAAGGCTACGACGGTTCTGTGCATGTTGTTGATGAAAGAAACGAGTGGCATGTAATTATGATTGATATGATCGGGTTATAATTAACTTTCAGAATTTCTTATCAACATTATAAATCATAAACGATCGGAAAGTTACAAAATTTTAAGTTCATTCCATTTCGATATGTTGAAAACATGTTCCAGGTTTATTAAAAGTTCAAAAGGTAATATGCTGGAATAGGTCGGTTCCGTTTCAAGTCAAATGCGATGATTGATCAATAAGTGTCGACCTATCAGAGGCAGCCAATTTTCATGTCAATAATATAAAAAAAAAAAAAAAAAAAAAAAAAATCACCACACTAATTACACTCTCAGATAATTAAAATTTCAAATGGTTTAATTATATCGAGTGCGACACCTGATGTGATGGGCTCTTAACAAGTTCATTATAAACCACATCTATACCACAATTCCGAGTGATTGTTTCAAACAGATGTAATGAACAACATATAACAGTCAGTCGGAGCAATCACAACAGTTACCTTTAGGGTTTTAATTCTGTTTGATACGATAATATGTATGATGAATGGCCGACAGATCTAATGCGATGGAAAAAAATAATTGTGCTCGCACGCACTGGTTTTTCCTCTTCATATATTGCATAGCAATTGCTCTCACGATATGTGAAATATGTAAAGCAGTTTTCCCGCTTCTGCCGATGAACACGACACCGAGATTTCTTACGCATTGCGCCGCACTACCTAACGGAGCAAGTTTGGTTTGGGTGGAAAGTGAAAGTAACGCCAAACGATAAATTTTCCCATAAGCTTTTCCCAATGCGAATATTTTTAGAAGCAGCGCACATCGTTTCGGCTGTGTTGTGAATTTCCGTCATCCTAGGACGCGTTAAAAAATCATTCCAACACCTCCGGCGTAGGGTCTTCATCGAGAGGAAAAGCTGTTTAGCAGCATTACGATCATTGCAAGTTAGTAAGTCGATGTTGCTCAATCCGCAAATCTGGTATCGCACGTAAATGAAGGTTGATCTCGGAACAGGTTTATCCTGAACAGCATGCTTTCGAGAGTGATCTATGGCTAGGATGTAAACAGCTGAAGTTTCACATTTTTACGATATGCGTTCGCTTCATATTAAAAGCATCCTATTTCGAAGCTCTCGTATGGTGATGTCTAGAAAAAACAGCCATAAATATCACTTCAACGTGCCGAGATCACTCCAGTAGTTTTCATTGACAATTTCCCACCCGGAACGCTCTGTGGGATAGTTGTACCGGTCTATTACTGAATGTAAACCGGCGACCACCTCGAAAGCCGGCAGAAGCATTAATAATCACATCCAATGCAATTGGACTGTTATTGACTACATGGTGCATAGACATTTTGCAAAGCCTGGTTCAAGATCTCCAGCAGGTCCAGCAGGAGGAGTCCGTTCAAGTTCGACACATGCTGGGATCGATCCAGAGTGCTGTCCGGTTACCAGCTTGGTACGGGCTGGGGGACCTGTTTGTAGATGACGGTGGTCCCAACAAGCTAGCGACAAAATGACGAGAGGTGGATGATAAACCCAGGCCGCTTATTCATATCTGAATCGTTGACAGTTTGTTATTAATTTAATTAATCGTTTTGCGGTTTCATCGGCGATACACAAGATAGTTAAATGTGTACAATGTTTCACGTTGCGCCGTTTTGTAATTGAGACTAGTTTGATGTTCAACATAAAGAGTAAAATTAAATTTGCATCGTAAATTGGTCGTAGCATTCTCTAATATTTTAATCGCACATACAATGCGAATAGGCGGGGTGAAATTAGCCTCCAAAATTAGCAATGGTGTCAAGTGTTGTGATGTTAAGCGGTTGCTTCTATTAAAACAGAAGAAGGCAATTTATACAACTGGCAGAAAGAAAAATTATGGTTCTTAACAACGAAATTTACAAAGTTTTCATCTGTTTTTTCTTGTCAGTAGCTTAAGAGCTTAATGTAAATTTGAATAATTACAAACTGTTAACACTTACAGCATAATCTTCCAAACCTAATCATGCAGTTTGTTGGTTTAATTGACCTGATAATCATGACCATAGCAACGTACTTTGAGATTATAAAATATTCAGACTGAGGTACGTCTTATTGGGTTCTTCAAATGTGATAATGATGTTATCCCAAACATCTCATTGCCACCCTATAATGTATGAGTCATTCCATACGAAGTGTTCGAACCTATTGGACACGACCTCTACGGATTTGGCTCAAAGTGTGGGAAGATAATCATCTACTCCAGAATCCTGGTTTTAGTGCCGAATGGACTACGAAATATCTTCCCTCTCACCCTGTGAGGGTCCTTCCTAAACAAATTGCGGCAAATGCAGTAATTTTGAGTTACAACATTTTTAAGAAAGCTCAATTTCATCTGATTCAGGTAAATTTTCACGATGGAAGTAGTAGTTTTTAATAAAATTGGCAGCATTTGCAGAAAGATGCAAATTAATTTTTTAAATGCAGAAGAATCCTATCTGGCAACACTTTCAACCAATTTTCCTTGACGGATGTTCCTGAAAAATGATCTATCAATTTGATTTCGAACGTTTTGCGCCTATAAAGTGTAAAAAGAAGGAAAAAGAGGTTTTAAAATAAAATGAGACGGAATCCAAGCATTTCGGGTGAAACGAAATGGAATCCTCGCTTTTCGGGATTACCACATGAAATATCGTAAATTATTCGACTTACCTTATTTTATCACCAAACTAATAAACCAGAACCAGAGCACCTGATTCAATCAGAACGCATTTTTGGATTTACTGTGAAACCTTGAAAACGCTGTCAACGGTTTATTTTCTTCTCCAGGTGTTGTTTACATTTTCACGTCGGAGACCATTAGAATATTTCGTACCCACTCAAACTATGCATACTTTTCTCTTTACACTATTGAACATCGCGATCGTAACTGATTTTCGCGAACAATCGGTTAAGATGAGTTGAATCAACCTTCTCTCAAAATTTCAGCACGTCAATAGACATAATGGGACCATGGTGGGAAAAAATTATATGTCACATACATACCATAGCAATATCATAGGCGCGGTCTGATTTGAAATCAAAGGCAGGACAAAATATCTAGCTTTTTATTATATCTTATAACGAGACAACCTAATAAAGAAAGGAAATAAAGTTCAACAATGTTAAGAAAATTTTAAATAGCGAACATAAGTAGTAAGTATATAGTAAGTAAATATCCGTTTTCCAGAAAAAAAATCACAATTTTGGTGAAAAAGTTACATTTTGGCCTTTAGACTGTCATATTCAAACATACCTCAAGCATTTTAACCCATTCCCCGCGGATGATGCCATATGGCGTCACTTGACATATAAAATTTGATAACAGTTTAACAACTATACTTGAAATTTCTAACGATGAAAATATTCCAAACAATTATCTTCAACATGCAATATAGTTTGTGCCAATTATGCATGCGGTTTCTGAGTAATGAGAGTTTAAAAGTCATTTTTCGACGTAAAAACTGATTTTTCTTCGCGGAGATAGGGTTAAAACGGTTTTCTACGTTATCTTTTCAACTCAATTAAGTCTTTTTCACATGTTTCCTTATGAATTTGGCACAAAACCCTCACGTAAAAATGACCTGAGTGTATTTAAACCACGATAGCCATAATCAAAACAGGTTGTGTTTTTAAGCTGCGATGCCTATTAATTATTAGAATACTACGAAATGTTTATCAGTTGAGCGACTCGGCACTTTCGATTTTGCTATACAGTATTGTCAATTGAGTTGTTTAGCTTATTATTCTTCACTAGTTGAACGTTCCCGGCGATGCTCGGGATCAAAGGTTTTAAATTTAGGAATCATTTTTTATAATTCATTACTGCTTTAGCACAACTTACTTAAAAAATATTTTACATCTTAGACGTTCTTCATCACTTTAAATACTTCAATATTTTGAGAACAGAACACACATAAACAGAGCACACATAAATCGCCATATCGGATTTCCAAACGAGGTATGGAGTTCCACTTTCGGAATTATTGAAATGGTTGGCCAAATACCACTTTAGGTTATTTTTCTGAAGCCGGAAGCCGCCGTTTTGGAAAAGTTTGTGTGGAGTCATCCCAGTTTCGAATATACCTATACTGGGTGGTATTCGGGCTATTTGACAATCGTTTACAGTAAAACCTCTTTTTAGGAAATTAAAGTAAGCAAGAAGAATTGAGCATGACCATTCATGCTTATTTCTCCTCTATGATGGAATCTAAAGAGATGCTTGTGATTTTTTTCAAAACGAAAATGTTTGTTGGTGTCCAAGGAACACGTCTGAGAAGAAGTGAAGGTTTTCTGATAACTAACAATTGTGCTTTAATCCACATAACTATGTAGAAAATAAAAAAAGACTTTCAATGCTGAAGCCGCCTCTGAATCTATGTTCAAACCAATGAAATGGGACCTTTCCTCCAGCTAAATGTTCCAAGATCTAGTTTGGGTAAAGGTAAAAAAGTAAATCGAATCCCGTAATGTGTTATTATTCACAAATCTACGAATACATCAGAAACTTAAATTTTTTATGCTCGAATCGCACTGATTCAAAACATGGATTTTTCTGCAAAAAACATATTTGGAAATGTTAAAGAAACAACGAACATTTTATTGAAAGAAAAATCACATGTCATCGTTTTGATTTTTGATTTAGATGCGATTTTAGCTTATGCTTGAAAAGTCAAAGTTTTGCATGTATTATATGTTTTTCAAAAAAAAAATCAAAGAGAGTATTTTAAGGTGTTTCTTTGTATGTAAACTTTTGACGTGTTATTTTTTCTCAAATGTCTTTCCTGAACATTAACTAACATTTTATTGGAAAACAATCACATATCATAGCTTTGAATTTGGATATGCAGACAAATTGAGCCTAAATATTCATGATTTTGCACGTTTAGTTTTGTGAATAATATCTACATTTTCAGTAATCAGATACCTAACATTTCTTCTCAAATGTCATTCCTGAGCATGAACGAACATTTCATTGAAAAAAATCACATGTCATCGCTTTGAATTATGATTTAGAGACAAATTAAGCCTAAAAATCTAGGTTTTGCATTTTTCACGTAGTTTTATTAAAATTATTTTAATTTCAAATGATCAGGTACTCATTATTTTCCCTTAATTTCATCTTTAAAAAAACCACAGATTATAGATTCGAATTTTGATTTAGAGGCAAATTCAATATGAAAAGTCTTGATTTCGCAGGTTTCACGTAGTTTTGTGATTATTATCTCGAGCTTTAGTGATCAAATACCTGTTATTTTTACTCGAATGTCTTTCTTGAACATCAACGAACTTTTTAATAAAAAAAATTCACATGTCATCTCTTTGAGTTTTGATTTGGAGACGAATTGAGTATAAAAAGTCATAATTTTGCATGTCTTACGTAGTTTTGTGAATTATATTTCAAGTTTTAGTAATAAGCTATCAATTATTTTTCCTCAAATGTCTTTTCTGAACATTTACAAACATTTTAATGAAAAAACTATCCCATGTCATCGCTTTGAATTTTAGTTTAGTGGTAAATTTAGCTCAAAAAGTCACAATTTTGCATGTTTTACGTAGTTTTGTGAATAATATCTCAAGTTTTAGTAATGAGATACTAATTTTTTTTCTCGAATGTCTTTCCTTAACATTACAAACATTTTAATGAATAAAGAATCACATGTCATTGCTTTGAATTTTGATTTAGACGCAAATTCAGCTTAAAAAGTCATAATTTTGTTTTTTTTTCACGTAGTTTTGTGAATAATATCTCAAATTTTAGTAACAGCTATTAATTATTCTTCCTTAAATGTCTTTCCTGAATATTAACATACATTTCAATGAAGAAAGAATCACATGTCATCCCTTTGAATTTTGATTTAGAGGCAAATTTAGCTTGAAAAGTCATAATCTTGCATTTCTTTACGTAGTTTTGTGAATAATATCTCAAGTTTCAGTAATCAGATACTAATTATTTTTCCTCAAATGTCTTTCCTGAACATCAAAAAACATTTTAATGAAAAAATAATCACATGTCATCGCTTTAAATTTTGATTTAGAGGCAAATTCAGCTTGAAAAGTCATAATTTTGCATGTTTTACGTAGTTTTGTGAATAATATCTCAAGTTTTAGTAATCAGATACTAATTATTTTTCCTCGAATGTCTTTCCTGAACATTTACAAACATTTTAATGAAAAAAGAATCACATGTCATCACTTTGAATTTTGATTTAGAGGCAAATTCAGCTTAAAAAGTCATAATTTTGCATGTTTTACGTAGTTTTGTGAAAAATATCTCAAATTGTAGTAATGAGATACTAATTATTTTTCTCCAAATATCTTTCCTGAACATCAGCGAACATTTTCCAGTTAAAAAACCTTTATGTCACCGCTTGTTTTTCTGATTTAGAACGATTTTAAATGATGATGAATACTGTACACCACAGAGACGGAGGGAATAATATCAATAAGATCAAGCGTTACGGAATTCCATTTTTATATAGTAGATTTTAAGGCTGTGCGAGATTTCGAATGATTTCGTATAATTTCGCAAAACTCGAAATTTCCCGAAATTTCGCGAAATTTCGGTTTCGCGAAATTGCCGAAAAATTTCGTTGAATTTCGCTAAATTCCACCTAAAATTTCGCGAAATTAATCTTCCAATTTCGACGATTACGAAATTTCGCGAAGTTTCGGACCAAATTTCCGATGCAGGTTATTACATTATTTTGGTTTGTGCTCATTGCGACTATAAATTAAATTGAATATATCTCAACAGATATCTGGTATACTAAGTCAGACATAGTAGAATAAACTCTCAGCCGGTAATTTTTGTTTCTAAAGACAAAACCGTAACATCATGCGGGAGGTATTTTTTATTCACGCAGAGCATAAAATTCATGTCATCACTGAAGTCATATTCGAGGAATATGAAGCCGTCCAAATGCGCTACAAGGTATCTAGTAATTTGTTTGTAGGAATAAATTTTACGCATCTTTTACGTACATCAAAATGTGGTTATATTTGCAGCGCACAAGATTAAAGAGGTCACTTTTTGTCTTTCGTTTAGGAGGGCATAGCAATTTCTGTCAAAACTAAAACTCTGAAGCTCTATCTTACAGGCAAAATGTTCTATGCTACTCGACTTGTAAAAATTTTTAAGCGCTTTTTCGGATTTCTCTGTGTAAGAGGACTCCTCTTCGCACACCGTAGTGTATTTAAATGTGTTGAAGTAGAATACTTCTCTCAGGAAGTTCGGCTACATAGGGATGTGAAATGAAAATCTAAAACCGAAAAAAGTGAAAAATATGTCCAATTTCAAATGCTAATAAATCGGTTAGTATTCGATGGATTTCCTTCGTTCTTGCAGCAATAGATTGGAAAATCTTCTAAGATTCTTCCCAAAAGAAGATAATTGTAATTTTATCATTCGCACTATTGTACTATTGAAAGTAGTCAAACCTTGTCAAAACGAAAAATTCGACCTCTGATTGGTCGTTATATGATTGCTTCCCAAGCACGGTCGACAGAATCATATACCTTGCAATTTATAACATGCTATTTGGCCTATATAAGAGCCTGTTTCAGCCGAAGCCGCTCAAAATAGTTCTAGACAGCGACAACAGCAGTCGCCCTTCCTTAGCAGCAGCACTAGCCCTGTGGTTGGTCACCACGTCTCAGGAGCAGCGCGGTTCATCTCAGCGTTTGTCGCCAGACTGCCATTATTCCCCCCGTGTTGGGGCAGCGTGAAGATTGCCATCAGGAAATCCAATTTTGAACATCAAAATGCTTTTTTCAAGGCAAATAAACAAGTCATTGAAAGTTAATAATTTTTTGACAACGTAAGCAAGCATTCTATGTTGGATCCTAGCAATTTAAATCTGTCACGCCCGTCTAATTCACTGAATGTGAAATCACTTCCACAGTGCATGTTGTCCGTGTATCTTAATTGCCTCCCTGTTAGGGCAGCTCAAAGGTTGCGATCAGCAACCGATTTTGAACCGCAAAATGCCTTTTCAAGGCAAATAAACAAGTAATTGAAGGTTAATAATTTTCTGGCATCAACACAAGCGGACATTCTGTGCGGGATGCAATCAAATTCTGTTGTAGTTGTCTAATTTTTACTTTATTTAGTAAACGCCCCACGGCAGGGGCAGCGCAAAGGCTGCCCCTGCCGACTTTGAATAATATACTAATAACCGATTTTGAATAATAAACTGCCCTATTAGAACACATTCACAAAAGCAGTTAGATCGACTATGCAGAGCTAATATGAAGTCGATTCAATCAATCAGCATGAACAGAATTTGGTCGTCTCCCAGCTGCCAAGTTGCAACATGATGCAACACGCAACAGCTATCAAACGAAATCGCTTGATGTTACAAATCGCAATAAGATACGGGTTAAAACCGTTGCGTGTGTGAGAGCACCATCGGTGTTTATTCGCTGGATACAAAAATCATATGCGAGTTGTGAAATAATTTGTCTGAAGAACATTACGGAATGGAACAACTGAACTGAAAGGCGTGGCCTATTTCGTAGCACCCTTCGACTATAAAAGAGTTTTTCTGGGAAAACTAGCTACATTCATTAGTCGGAAGGTGAGCTGGATGGACCTCCGGGTTGCGCCTGTGGCTGCCTTCAAATTAAACAAATCACTTGCCCTGTGGTTGGTTACCACGTCTCAGGCCTTTGCCTGAGAACGAACGCCAACGCGAGCGATCGGGCGAGATTTTTGCCGTACATCAGCCGGCACTTCCTCTAATGGAAAAGTTGGATCATTTTGTTCAGAATAATATTACTGTCGGTAATATTACAGAGATGCGATATATCCGATTTGGAATTGAACAACTGTTTTTTTTGAGGACAAACAAAACATTTAATTTGAAGAGTTAATAGTTTTGGGTACCCGTAGCAGTATGGTAACAGCCTCAGCGGTAGGTGCTGCCAGTACTTCCATGAGGCCGATGTTATAAGGAAGTAAATGGAAGCGGCACGGCGAAACAGTTCGGGTGTGCTTAGACGCGCGTCATTTTTCGTTGTTGATATTATTTCCCACATGAAACTTACGATAGCGGCGGTATTAGCGGTAGATGCATTTGCCAACACTTACTCCAGTAAATCCGTGTCTAATTTTCAATGTGAAAACACCTTTCTATTGTGTTGGCCGTGCGCATTAGGCCTTCTATTGTGTTGGCCGTGCGCTAAACGCGAAAAGCGGCGCGAACCGATTCGCCCGGCCGTAGGTTAATGTACAGCCGTAAGTAAAGCTGTGTAAAAGTATTCTACTTCAACCTTGCGGTCGTGGCTTTGCACACAACCCTCCTGTGATTTTTTTTCAAATAGTTCATTGCTATCACTAGGCTGACCAGATATCATGCCTTATAGTGTGCAGACAGAGTGATCGATGTGTCAAGCAGAAAAAGTTGTAATTGCCTGAGTTTTTAGTATTGTTTCAAAACACTCTGACTTCAAAGTCAGCATAGGTTTCAAAATTGCCAGGTACCTTATCAAAAATGTGTAACCAAAAAAGTATACTTTATTAATGAATGAATAAAAAGTACATGGTTCGCTCTCGTTGAACACATAACTGAGAAATGTTACTCTCGTTTTAGGGGGCACAAAATTTCACAATGTCAAAAACAAGTTCAGATTATAGCATAAAAGTGATTCTGACTTTGCACTTGACGAATATACAAGGTAGAAGAAAAGAAAGGATAGAAAGAACGAGAAATAAGAGAACGAGGATGATTACGAACAACTTAGTTGAGTAAAGAGAAAATTATTTGTTTGTTGCATTACAACATTCCATTCTAACTGTTGATTGGTTGAAAGAAAAATAATTTTTGGTTTGTTTCAAAGGGGCCGTTCCCAAACCACGTAGCCATATATAGGGAGACGGGGGGAGGGGGGGGGTTATCAAAAGACCACGAAATATCACGCGGGGGGTGTGGGGGTTAACGAATAGACCACGTAGTCTTTTTTCTGACATATAATTTATTATTGCCACTCAGTCAAGACGAACAACAATAAACAATATCGCACGCTAGCCTGGGGGCTAATGCGGTCTCGATCAACTAGATTAGTTGAGAGAATTCGTTATCGATATTGTTTTCGGCACATTTTGCATGTTGTAGGATAAGTACAACGATACACCGTGCCCCAGTGCTGAGTCGAATATATTTCTAGCTCGAAAAGTTCCTCGACCTGATCGGGAATCGAACCCGATATCACAACCGTGTGGGAGAGCTAGCCGACCGACATCACTAACCACAGAACCACGGGGACCACATAAGACGAAGCTTTCGCAATTTTTTAATTAATAAATTTATTTGACACGACTTAATAATTGATAAGTGTCACGGAAAGTTTGAGAGTTGTCAGCAATTAACTGTAATCAAATTTTCGAAACATATTTCAAATTTATCCGAACAAAGAAATTTTTTTTTTTTTTAAACAGGCTTTGTCTTATATGGCATTTGCTTCTTTAGAATAATAGTTCTATTTTGCAATGCGTCGGGATTTATGACATTTTTCCTGGAACTCAACGACCGGTAAAAAAAATCAACGTTTTGGTCCTCAAAAAAATATATAAGACCTGGATGTTCGTGAACTGAAGGAAGAAAGAAAGATGTTTATATATTGTTCGACATTCCAAAACTTTGTAATTTATTTAAAAAAACTAAGTTAAGATCAAACTGCTTAAACAAATTTCATTTATTTTGATACTCAACAACAAATAAAAAATCATTTTGAATATACTCAACAGAATAGCGTATTTTAAATTACTTTCAGGTAAGGAAATTGTTATATTTGTTAAAGACAATGAAATATTAATAAAAATTAAACAACCATTATCTATTTGTTATTTTGGTTTTGATAAAATGATATTACTGAAAATTCTATTTACTATTTGCGCAGTAACTAATAATCCGTTTTCTTAAACCTTCATTTTTTTATAAATTTTTCATACTTTATTGTACATGGGTCATTCCATGTCAAGTGATCAGGCAAATGCAACGACCCTCTCCGATTCGCTTCAAAATGAATAAAATGACTTGTTTTAGGTCAAAACTGAAAAATCCAGAGTTTTGGGTTAATCGGACAACCCCCCTCCAATTGCGAGGCCCTCCGATTTTGTATATTTTGACAAAAAATCATTTTCCATGTTTTGGAAAAACATCATATCTCAGAGGCCGTAAGAGCTACAAACAATATTAGATACCGATTTTTAAGGTTTTTAAATTTACAATCGAATGGCATCATCAGATTTTGCAAACAGTGTTGCCAATATTGATATTTTCACGTTTAAAAACTAAAACTTCGTTTATCTCAAAACAACCCCATTTTTTTTTTAAATCTGATGTCACCAATGTGTTCAGCGGAAAATTTTACATAAGAATCACCTATCCACAAAATGCAATATGCGCCGTTGTGGAGATATTCCACTTTTAAGATAACGAGTTCGTTAAATTCACACAACAAATGTAACCAAATGTTGAAACGCACTCGAAACAAAAGCACTATTTCACATCTCAAGTGTGGGTTTCTCATGGCCTTTTTGATGGTTTATTCCTGTGTTTTCATAACGTGGTTGCCGTCAAAACATACGCAAGTTGATTTGAGCTTTCACGACAGTGAAAAAAATGGTGTGTTCAATAGGTTGGAGTTTAAAAAGTAAGTGTACAGCTGAAAATCACAATCGATCGCACTTAACATCACGAAAATGGATTTTGTTCAAAGTTTGGTGTTCAACGTTTGAAAACTATATGCGGAAGGCACGAAAAACAGTTTGGCCAATATTTTGCAGCTAGACAGAAACAATGCTGCAATCCGCTGAATTGCCATGGCGGTGCTCGTAAGAAAAATTTAATAATCATTTCGTCATGTTTTCATGACAGGTTTCATGAAAACAATCAGGAAATAGTAGAAGGTCGAAAGACATGCATCCAATATGATGCAGCACTGAGAGCGGAGGTTGTAAGGATTAATTCGCAAGATAGAATGATGGATCAGGAAACAGGTGTAGCAATCGATGAAAATAGTATACCTCAGCACAAGTATTGTTACAAGCATTATAGTTAACAGTCATTATTTCCTTGTTATAGATACTGGTGTGTTGGATCATTTAGCTGAAGAATTGGAAACTCCGCATGAGCGGAGGTAAAGGATTTTTCACACTATATTCTTTACAACATGAAAATGTTGGAAATGAAGTGATTAGCTCACTTCTGCGATGTCATTATTGTTTTGTTTTATTTGAAATTGTTTTGAACCTGTTTTAATCGTTTACTTGTATAGTAAAGACACAGCTGGTTTGCCTTAACATGGTTTTGCAATCTCTTGGTCAATCACCCGTTAGTGAGTCGAAGGTCAAACGATCGAATAAATACAGTAGAGAAAAACTGCTAAAGGCATCAAAACCTTAGAAAAAATCTTTTGAGGCTGTTTCTAGTCAGCAAAATGAAGGTCTAGAAAGTGCTGGAGAGGAAATGGTTCGGCAACTCAAAGAAAAATTTCAAATTTCTGATAAAACGAGCAATAAAATCCACCAGTTGTCAGTGCTGCCAGGTTAGATTCAATTAAATCTGTTCCAGGGATCCGAGGAATGCATTCGGCGACACCTCAAGCTGACGTTACCATTTTAATGAAGACATTGTCAAGCTCTGACCGGGTACCTATTTCAATGTAACGCCAAAAGTTAAACAAAAGTCGTCACGTGCTACAAAAATCAAACGTTATTTTCTGACAAACTTGTTAAATAATTATAATTAATGAAACGCACGTTGTACTTTAATGGCTGTTAATTCAGGTACCATCAAGTAGAATATGAGAAACCACTTTTTGAGATTTGAAGCGGTGATTTAGTTTGGGATACGTTTTAATAAGGCTTGTCGCATTTGTAGGCGTATTGTTGAAATTTAACGAACTCGTTATCTTAAAAGTTGAATATCTCCGCAACGGCGCATATTGCATTTTGTGGATAGGTGATTCTTTTGTAAAATTTTCCGCTGAACACATTGGTGACATCAGATTTAAAAGAAAATAGAAGGTGTTTTGAGATAAACGAAGTTTTAGTTTTTAAACGTAAAAATATCAATATTGGCAACACTGTTTGCAAAATCTGATGATGCCATTCGATTGTAAATTTAAAAACCTTTAAAATCTAATTTAATTTATCTAATATTGTCTGTAGCTCTTACGGCCTTTGAGATATGATGTTTTTCCAAAACATGGAAAATGACTTTTTATCAAAAAATACAAAATTGGAGGGCCCCGCAATTGGTGGGGGGGTGTCCGATTAACCCAATACTCTGGATTTTTCAGTTTCGACCTAGAACAAGTCATTTTAGTCATTTTGAAGCGAATCGGAGAGGGTCGTTGCATTTGCCTGATCACTTGACATGGAATGACCCACATATATTTGCAGAATAAGATCACAAAACAAAAGACCACGAAAGAACACGGGAGAGTAGGAGGGTATAAAAGGGATCAAAATATGACCACGTAGTTTAGGAATGGTCCCAAATGGATTTTTTTTTTGGTGTCGCCGAAACTCACAGGGCATATTTTTTTAGGACAAAATTATTTTCTACAACCTTACCAGAGACACTAGTTACGCCAGTCAAACAAACCGATTTAGCTGAAAAAATAATTTAATCTCCAATTGGGCACTCTGTGGGTAATTAAAATATTTTTATAATCGAAACAGTTGGTTTGATTGGCATAGTGCCTTTGGCAAAGTTGTAGATAAAAATATTGTCCCTCCAAAAATAAACATGTTGAGAAATTTTTTTTTTTTGAAAAAATTTAACTTTTTTTATTGAAGACATCGCTTCGGTATTTTTTTTTGTAATTTTTATACAAAAAACATAAGATTTTTGAAAATAAGCTTTTTTATATTAATTTTAATGTTTCTTTCACATTAAAAAAATTAAATTTTTGATTTTTTTTTTATCGGAAAGATAAAATTACTATCTAAAACTTTTCTAGAGACGTCACACTGATCAAAAAACTTTTGGCTCTGAAAATATTTATAATCACAATAATCCTCCCGAAATAGCATTTTAAATAGCTTCTCAGCCTATAGAAACGTTTATGCAAAGTTTAAGCCAAATCTAAAATGACAAAAAATATTGAAACTTGGACATTTTTTGTGGAACTGCTCAGTTAAAAAGTAATTTTAAGTTATATTAAAAAATGTGCAAACATATTGAAAACTTCAAAGTTTACAGAATAGTTAACTTAAATTTTGTTTTCCTCGAATTGATAAAGATGTCACTTAGTCTAGTCTGACTAAACGGTGTTAAAAAAAATTCAATAACACTGGTCGACAAAAGCGAAAAAAAAGTTGCCCTAAAGCTAAAAATGGTTGCCCCCCAAAGGTTTTACAGCTTTACAACCATTCCTGTGAATTTGACAGCTTTTAGAGAATGCAGAAATGCATCAGAAGGCCACCGAGGAATTGCTTATCGGATTCGTCGCTTTTACGTTTGCATAGGGAAAAACTCTTTGGAAAAGTTATCTTTGCTAGGGACACCAAAACTCACAGGAAATCCTACCTACCATCTTTCATCTTTTCCAGTGCGAGCTCTAGGACAAAACTTGGATTTTGAATGATGAAAGTGCTATGAAAGAAGGATTACTATTTTAAACATAGTTGCATTCAAACCAAAAGAATCAGTTCAGAAGCTTATTAAATTATTATTTACAAAGACATTTCGAGTTTGACCTTTATATCATTTGTATCTATCGCGTTACTATTACCTGCAATATAACCTGTATAAATGAATGCATCAAGATTTCAGTTTTTAACATTTTTGATTTTCTCGTCATTGTCGGTTTATCGATATCTGAATACCTACGTTACTCTTCGTCGACAAGGTGCCTACCTACCTTGCGATCAGCTACTGAAGGGTACTTCGTTAGCGTACGCTCCAACGTTTCAAATCATTGTAATGCTATGTTTCAGAATCATTTATTTTATTTTTCGAAATTTCGCGAAATTTAGAGACCAATTTCGTTTCGTCTCGAGAACTCGAAATCCACCTTGATTTCGTTTCGACTAATTTGGCGAAACCGAAATTAAGGGTTAATTTCGTTTCGTTTCGTTTCGACACCAGAAAAGCCAGTTTCGCACACCCCTAGTAGATTTCGAAGGACAATGATTAAAAATTTTAAAAAATTATGTTTTGCTCATAAAATTACACTCTTTCAGTTAATATATAAAAATCATAAATCCGTGAATAGCTATATCAGTTTCTTCTATCATCTGAAAGATCTGAATTTTCTAAGTAAAACGTGATTTAAAAAAAAAATCTATCGTTGTCCTTCGCTTTTTAAATCACGATTTAAAACTGCTCGAAATCTGCTCAAAATCGACAGTACGCCCATATATCAACTGTTATTGTAGCGATTTAGAGTGAATTTTTATTCTTCATTTAAAAATCGAAGGATAATGATATAAAGTTTTAAAAAGTCACGTTTTGCTCGAAAAATTACACTTTTTCAGATCATACATAAAAATCGGAAATCCGTGAATAGCTACACAACCCAATTTCGGGAGAATTTTTCTCGCTAGAAGCATGCAAACCGTCTTTAAAGTGCGTGGGCATATCCAATCATGTTGGTGTCTTTTATAAAATGTGCGCAAATCAAATTTTTGTGCTGTTTGTAGAAGATATTAATTCGATTGGTCGTATTCGCGCACCCATACTAGGATTTTCCCTTGAGTATCGCGAAAATATCGGGACAAAAGTATCCCTCTGGGTAACGATACCGAAAGCATCGCTACGGTATCGGCCAACGCTGGGCTCTATTCAAAAATGTGACTGATGCATAAAATATTTTGTATCAGAAAAACGACTTGTTTGATTTAAATGGTGTCTTCAGCAACGTTGTAGGTAATGAAATTGCGATTCTAAAAAAATATATACACCGTAAAAATATTTTTTTTTCTGGGCCAAACATTCGCATTGAAGACGGCAATATGTACTACTATCTTTCAAAATTTGGTGATGGTAATATGAAAAACAAAAAAGTTATGAACATTTGAATTTTTTATTATTTTCACTCAGAACATAGTTTTGAGGATTTTTTTTTCTGTTGTTGTTATAAATCTTCGCTAAGAGCATGATACAAATCCAACGCGCTGTTTTTGTGGTAAAATTAACTATTTAATCGATTATACCTGCCATGCTATCATACCTACCTATATTATTTCCCAGCCAAATAGCTGCTATAGCTACACGCAAAAGTTTATTTTATTATTCGAAATAAATTTCTATTTTGAACAACGGCTTCTATCCGTTAACATTCAAGTTCATTAATGAGACAATGTGTGCAGTAGGGAAAGCGAAAAATGAGCGAACTGGAAAAATGTGACAGATTTGGAAAAATATACCGACGGGACTTGAACCCGCAATCTCCCAACTTGAACCCGCAAATCCCCAATCCCAGACTTAATCGTGACTTAAATGACTTGTTCGTGACTTAAATGAATTAGATCGCTGCATCAATACAAACACAGCAGATGATGTCTCGCTCACACATGCAACGCGGCTCTTGCTTGTATGTTCCCCTGCTAAAATGCATACAAACACGCAACTTCATTACTTTTTGGTTATTGGCATCTTAGCAGTAGCAACAACTATACATAAAACAGTTTCGAAGTGAATAAATAAGTGGTTAAGTGAAATAACTGTTGGTGTTAAGTTCCAGCAAACAACATGAATTACACTACGTACAAAATTAAATGTGTTCGGACTTTCGATGATAAAAAGTGTTTGAAACAGCTGCGGAAACAATCGGATAATAATATCCAAACTTGAAAGCGGCAAAGTATTCCAAGTCATCGCAACTAACTAACGAGTTTCGTATTTGTACGTCATGCCGTCTGCATGTAGAGAAACTAGCTCTCTCTACGCGTCTTATTTTTAAAACCCTTCTGATCGGTATCTGATTTTCTGATACAAAATATTTCATTCATCAGTCACATTTATGGCTAGGCCCTTTTGAAACAGCAGTCGTGAGTCTACATGAAGAACTGACAGTGTAGAATGACCTCTTTATCAACCGGAAACAACTGTGCAAAGTTTCAGCGAAATCGGGCATGGCCGATCAGAATCGATTTGCGAAGTAGCGTGGACTTGCTCAACATATTTATAGAACAAATTTTCCGAGTTGTGTAGTTGCATTAATCTAGCGGTTAAATTTTGTATTAGTCGTTTAGCTCAATTACTTCAAACTAGCAAACTAGCTAAGTAGATAGTTGAAATAAGATCGCATTTAGTGAAAAGCGAATATTTCATCATTTGCAAGGTAAGAACATTATTTACTTCAAGAATGTGTTTGTGGCCTTGAGAAAGGCTAACTGTGATTTGCACTTGGCAGAGGGAATTCATTTCAAGCTACTGTATTTCGTTGCACAAAAAGTACGGGAGTCTGAACCTGGCAACTCAGCCGCTACTGGAATCAGTATTTCATCTTCTACTTTTTCAATCCGCCGGGAACTACAGCGCTTCACTTTTGTATGCTTTTTCAAAGTGTTTCCTCCATCAGTAGTCAGCTCAAAATTTAAGAACTCGTTTAATCTCTTTTCAAAAATTCCAAGTTTCCTTCCATCTACAAGCAAGGGCGACAGCTACGGTACCGAAATTTGTAAGCTCATTGGCTACTGAATTACCGTCAAGGTCATATCTTGCATCAGTCTCGTGCTGAGGAAAACGTTTGAACTGAGATGGATCCATGTCGATAAATATGCACAATATTTATTACTAGAATAAATACCACGCGTGACGAGAAATCTCGATCCAACTGTGCTTTCGAATCGTCTTAATAATAATCGTCCACTTTTGATACCGTGGAAACCGATATACATTTAAAAGAATATCGAATATTTGAAGAGACTGCTCAACCATATGGTCTTATGTAATAAACTTTTTCATCGGATCTTCGAGAATAATATTTATGTTAATAGGTTTATTTTCTTAAGATAGGGGTCGTTCCTAAACCACGTGGTTATAAAGAGGGGGACGGGGGGGAGGGGGGTTTGTCAAAAGACCACGGAAGACCACGTAAGGGGGTAGGGGAGTAAACGAAATAACCACGTGGTCTTTTTTCCTGACTTATAAATCATTGTTGCCACCAAGTCATGAATGAAGCTTTTGCATTTTAGAAATATAGAATGTACTGAACGCTTAATAATCAAAATGTAAAAAATTCAAGCGAATTTTTGGCACTTGACATATGAAAAGACCATGCGGTTAAAGTCGCAAGGGGGGGGGGGGGTTGATCAAAACACCACGAAAGACCACGGGGGGTATAAAAAGTGATCAAAATATGATCACGTGGTTTAAGAACGGCCCCATACATGTTTTAAAGTTCAGGCGTGTATCGTAGAACAAATTGTTTAACTCGAGAAGATGGTCCAGTTCTAGTTGACAAAAGGAGCATTCCAAAATTATGAGACCCTCCAGTCCAAACCTTTCAGATCAAAAATTAAATGTGAAATGTGAATTAAAACTTATATAAGGGTAATTTTATAGTGATACTTGATATACCTTAAATTTAATATTTTTGAAAAGAAAAAACTGTCAGGTACAGATAATTCAGAATTTATGAATTAGGAAATAGATCCATACTTAAACAGCATTATATTTACCATTTATGACTTAAGACTCACGACTTATGCAATTCTCGAATAATTATCAAAATAAATGTTATAGCCATTGTAATACATATTGAACTAAGTAGACACTTTGCAGAGACACTCTGCGAAGTGTTTAGAATGTCTTTGCAATATTTTCTCTCTTGATCTACCTTGAAAATTCTACATCATGCCATTGGCCTAAAACTCGGCACAGTTTAATTCAATTAAACTTGCATGTGCAACATTTAGCGATTTTCTGTTCTCTCCGATCAATCGTAATCATCATATCACCTTATCATTTCCGTTCAATTGCATGACCTTTCATCACAGCTCACCGTCACCCGTGCATTCATCCTGTTTCTTTTGTTTTCGTTTCACATTTGTAGGAGTTGCTTCTATGATTTCCATCGTTTTCCCAGTGCTACCGTGCAATTCCATCACTGTATGTAAGTACACGTACATTTGTCTGTCTGTCTGTGTATGTGGTGTACGTTCTATTTTTCTGTTGTGTGTCGTCCCACTTGTACTGGGCTAGTTCAAATTCGTGCCTTGTTTCGCGCGATGCCCTCTGGTAAATTCACCGGAAATAACATGCCTGATACCAAGTCGTGGGAGTAAAATTTTGCACTTGTCCCATTTTCCACAACTGCGTCAATATGTTTTTGCCGTGCCAGACCACACACGTACGTGTGGCCTGATTATGCAATTTATTACATAGCAGCGTTTCTTCGGGTTTGCTGTTCTACTTTCGCCACCAGCTGGAAGAAATTTTCTCCAAATAGATGCCATTAGGCGCAAAACCCGAAACCACACACACGAACAGTAGGGAATGTACAAATACCTCACTCCTTTGCATTTTTCTCGCCGTTCGCTACTTCAGTGCAATTCAGTTGACTGGTAGGTGAAAAGTGCAGCAAACATTTTTACACTTGTTCACACTCGAGTACTGCATCAATATGCTATAACTTGTTGTAATGAGATGGAGCAAAATTTGCAGGGCAAGAAGCAAACAATGAAATGTTCCACCTAGATGCGTCGTATCAAACATATGTTCGCTTCTTCGTGGTATCTCTGGATTCAACTTTTTTTTAGTACTACCGTAGGATGCAGGTTGGTAGTTTGCTAAAAAAACTCTTAACACCACCCTATTTGTTAATCCCACCCGCGAGCGGTCGAAGATTTACACTGGTCAACGTTTAAGCTTACTGTTTCCTCTACATAATCGTTAATTCATTGTTTGAAAGGGGGACTAAACTACGCAAATTGTCAGCTTTATTTATGAAATTGACTAATTTTTCTAACATTTTGTCGGCCAGTGTAATCAGCTTCCGATCGGCTGAAATGGTTTCGTGGCATCGCGTTAATGAAGGTTCTCCTCGGCGAAACTGTGCCGTGTTCCGGCAGGTTATGCTAGACACTTTTTTAACTCCCGTCTCGTCTGCCCTACTGCGGACGCGTTGCTTTCTTGGCCAAGATGCGATTACGCTGGCTGCCGCTAACTTCCTCTTCATGACGGTACTTTTGCTCATTGACAGCGGCGCGAGCGGCAGCCGGTAAACTGTGCAAAAAAAGGTTAATTAATGTTGTTTTCTTCCTCTCTGGAAATTTTTGCTGATTATCGTTATTGCAGCTTTAGCCGCTATATACTCTACTAGTGCTAGTCAGTCTTTGTGCCAGATGAATGGTAGCATACTTGACACGGCTGCACATCCAGCCACCACATCTTTAGAAGAACGATGGTGCAAGCATCGAGGGTAAGACAATATTTGTGGAATCTCGGAGATGCTGCTTCTCAGTTGGTAATTGCTCGCACACGGATCATGATGTGATTACAAGTCCGTAGAAAATTGTGAATGAAATGCTCTTGGGAAAGTAGCCATCAACCGGTTCGGTGGGTTACGGGGC
This sequence comes from Wyeomyia smithii, assembly GCF_029784165.1. Taxonomy (NCBI): domain Eukaryota; kingdom Metazoa; phylum Arthropoda; class Insecta; order Diptera; family Culicidae; genus Wyeomyia; species Wyeomyia smithii. The sequence goes on from NC_073696.1 coordinate 64,395,041, forward strand.
TGACCAACTGAATGGATTAGCGATTGTAATCAGCATTTCTATCTCGAGAATAGATGGCATTAGAAGAACATTTTATGATTGGTACGGTATCTGTCTTCGAGTTTGTTGATTTCATTTATATATTTTCGTCAAAATGATATAATAAAAGAATAATCACCCCCTGGAAATTCCACTACAGCCCTACAAAATTGTTATGAAACCCGTTGTAAAATATGCGTTTTCCCCACATCCACAGCTGCTCAAGCTAATTCAGTGGAACCAATCCGCACCGGTTCAACTCGTTTACTGTACATGCTACTTGCCGTATGTGTCAAAGCAAGAAGGTTTCTCGAAGAACTTAACCATAATAACTAAGGACTTGTGAAGGTAATTTTTGTAGACCAATATCAGCTACAGCAAAATCGTTCGCCAAACGAAAATCAACATAGCTTCCCAGATGTCAATTCAACTTAGAACACAGTTACGTTGACATTCGACGAAGCTAAAAATTTTCAAATAAATGTTTGCTTTGATTGACTGTGTCTCTTTTCATTATGTTTACTATTCAGAAGGGAACATATATAATTCTATTTACGGTAATTTTTTTATAACTTATTTTTTAATTTTTTTTGTTATATTTTTGTTATTTTTTTATATTTATTTTTTTTTTTTAAACATTCTCATTTTTTATTGTTTTTTGTAAAGGGGGTTTCTTAGTAGCTCAAGTTTTTCTGATGAATATTGATAGATAATAAGCTTATGGCCAATCACAAATGGTGACTTCTCAACACTGTACAGTAATTTTATTTACGTAGCATCAGCATTATTAACAAAATCGTTTATATTTCTTCGCTCATTTTGCATCTGACTAAGATGACCGAGTTCCATCACCAAACCGACACATGCTCGAAATAGAAGTGGCATGATGAAGCGAAATATTACCCCAAATTCTATTTAGTTGATTGCTGGTGCGTAGTAAATATTTTCAAACATAAGCGTGCGAAGCATTCCGCAAATCTTGTACTCATTCCTACATCTAGGGTTGTAGTTATATAACTACATCCGGATGCCAACTATGATACTATCATTAGAGAAAAAAGACGATGTCAGTTGAGTCGTTGGCGCTAGTAGGTGCCATGGTGGGAAAATCTAAAATGTAGTGCGTCTTTTGGGATTGTAGGTATGGCATCTTCCTGAATTTTGGTTACATCAAGAGAAAGCATGCTGTCAAACATACATCCGACCGAATAAGACTAAATGGTTCGTCATTTTTCGGCCGCCAGCCAAGTTCAAGTTCTCACCAGCCGGCCGCGAAATTGGTTCAATAACCTTACCTGGAGGCATTATTGTTCGTATGGCTTTTTTGTCTGCTCTTTCCGCAACCCGGTTTTTTTTTCTTTTCGCCAACCAAGTCCCAGTCTTCAGCCGAAACTTACAATGCTTTCGTCTCTACACATGCTGAATGGCCAACAACAAGAGAGATGGAAAAATCGTCACGCGATTTGGGTTGCACCCTACGATGGGGCAACGCGAGCCAAAAATTCACATATAAAGTAACGTGGCTTTTTGGCAGGCCGCGAAATATTCCAGTCAACTGCTCGGTTGGCGGGCAGATCGAGCGTATTTTAGTGGGCCGGCTCCTGAAGCATAAAGAATACGACTTAATTATCGAAGAATCAGCATGGGGTCGCTGGATAATTGCCCATGGTTGTAGGACACGGTCCGTTAGAAGACGGCTATTCTGCCTTTGTGCGTCTGATTGACGGGAAAGTTCAGAAAGGGTTCAATACAGGTTGAAATTTTGGTGAGTTTTCAGAATTTATCGTTTCAACGGTGCAATCTTCTTCATCGTTTCGCTGATGTTTTTTTCAGCTAAATTGAAAATCTCCTAGAAATATTTTTATACTCTCAACATTACATGGAACACCTTCCGTTTGCCTCTCTCCAATCCTCAGCACAACTCAAACAACCAAACCAATAATAAAACATGTGGACACGCGACTAACCTACATAAGCCTAAATGCTTACCTACTTTGTTTGGCTCCTAACCTCGTTCCCTACAAAAGACTGTTACTTTCAATTCACTGTCACCACAATTTCCATATTGTCCACACGATCCTCCCCATTGTGGGCCATCTCCACATGTAGGTTTTGACCGTCAACTTCACGCGCAAATTTGACATGCCATCGGTCGTCAAACGTGGATGATCACCCAAAACCCATAACTTTATGATCGCAGCTGACAGAGGCTAGAAAGAAAAGAGTTACGATTTCCTTTCTTTGCCATCGTTTTCGAACGCGAACGTGCCACCCCGTAACAGCAACATCATTACCATAAACACCGTCACTAATGATGCTGTGTAATGAGGAATCCCCTTCGCCGTTGTTGGGGCCGGGAGGAAAGTCCGACTTCGACGCGGCCTGTAATGCGTACCCACCAGCTGCAAATGGAATAGTTGCCACCCAAGGGCCTTTTAGGCTCCCCAACCATCGGGTCTCCATCGGTGATAATTGGGTTCCGGGCAGGCGTTTCCTTCACCGCCAACGATTGTACGTCTGTACGAGTATAACGCGGGACTGGTAATTAGTTTGGTATTTTCAGCCATCTGTTTGGAGTGATCTTGTTTCCCAAACGATAATTTTATCCTAAAATATCGATCGTAACTTAAACGGGGCAATTAAGATGCCACACAATGAAGATGTTCCAGTTTATTTTTTGTTCGTAAGCAAACCTACCAAGTGCGCCGAGAAATGGTGTTGACCATAACTGTCTGCTCTCGTGCGATCGAGAAATGCCCAATTTGTTGTCTGAGAATTAATTATGGAACTTAGAATGTTTCTTTTGCTAATTGATTGAAGAGAGTTTGACTGAGGTGGATGGATACAGATGCGTGTATGGTCATGAGCAGTGGCGTGGCTGGATGACACCAGGGCCGACAAATTGGGTGTCACATATTTCTATCTATCTACTTAAATGGACTTTTGTGAAGTTTTCTACAGATTGCTACTGCAAATCAGTTATTTTAGTATAACTTTTAGCAGCGTTGTTCAATGTTGTTTGCTATAATGAAACTAACAATTTCACCCAAGATAGTTTATTTTTATCTCACATATTTCTTCGGTTATTGACGATTTCTACTTAAATAATGCACTAATTTGACAGATAGAAGTGTGGTGTCTTTGACAAAGTTGTTTCTTTTTAAATGTGCTACAACTTTGCCGAACACTATGAATTTTTATATGCAAGAATGAGAAACGTAAAATTCGTTTCTCACTGTTTAGTGGATCAACTTTGCTGAAGGCATTACGACTTTAAAATCAAGCTTTTCGGGTCAAAATCTTTTCGATTACGTTTTTGCAGCCTTGGAAACAGAATGTACCGGTCAGATTAACTAAATTCATTCAAAAACCCTGGGGATTTTCAGGAAACTTCCAGCCTATGGTCCCCGTAGCTCTGTGGTTAGCGATGTCGGTCGGCTAGCTCTCCCACACGGTTATGATATCGGGTTCGATTCCCGATCGAGGATCTTTTCGAGCTGGAAATTTTCTCGACTCAGCACTGGGGCACGGTGTATCGTTGTACTTATCCTACACATGTAAAATGTGCCGAAAACAATATCGATAACGAATTCTCTCAACTTATAATCTAGTTGATCGAGACCGCTATTAGCCCACAGGCTAAGCGTGCGATATAGTTTTTCGGGAAACCTCTTACCCAGCTGATCTACATCACAATCCCGAGAAACATTTGTAAATTCAAGTTTATATCGATAGACTAAACAGTGTTTCGCCAGAGTGGTCCACTGAAAGAAATGTTCCATCCAAGTTTGTTCTACCCTATTCACCATGATTTTCTTAAAATATGGATAAATCATTAAGTCTTTGAAACGCATGAACAACCTCAGCAGAAATTTCTCGAGGCGGTCGTTGTTTTTTATAGCAGCCACATATAAATCTAAACATATTAAAATGCAGTCCTGTCTGTTTGTCTAATTCATATAGAATAGGATGCCAGCCAATACGGTCATCTCGAATTTCAAAAAAAACCTATACAAAATGTTCACCTGCTCGAAAAACACCCTGTGCAAAAGTTCAGCTCAATCGGACTTAAAATGGGGTGGTGCAAAGCGATTGATGTTTGGCTTTTTTGGAAAACTGGAAAATCACCCAAGGGGGGTAACACGTAACCCCACGTAACCCCACGTGAAATTTTGGTTTTCGAATTTTTTTTGATGCCAAATGACTTAAAAACGCATGAAACGTCGAGAATTGGTGTCATCTGATTTTTTTTGCAAAAATCTACTCTCTGCGACTTAGTCGTTTATTCAATTGTGGAAAGCTGACTTCAAAATGTTTAGAATTTATCTTTTGAAATTGATCACTAGTCTCTCGAAATAGCTTGTTTAATGATATACACTATAACTAGCATCGAAAACAATATGTTTCATTAGGGTGGTTCATTTATTCGGCATAGGGTGGTTCATAACGTTGAGAAAAATGAGTATAAACTAAAACAAGCACTTCGGTTCGTTTGATTGGTGTAACGTCTTCGACAAAGTTGTAGATAATAATTCTGTCTTTCCAAAAAAATTACACTTGAAAAATTTTTTATTCAAAAAAAAGTTAGAAGAAAGATTAAAAATTAATTGTTCAAAAGGGCTCATATTTTAAAAACCAAATTTTTTTAATAAAACCTACAAAAGATTACCAAAACAATGAAACCAGTCCGATCATTTAGAAATCAAGAAAAATAAGTTATCATTTTTTGAAAAAAAAAATATTTTTTGAAAAAAACAAACATATTTTCATTTATTTTTTTTTTGGAAGCACAAAATATTATCTACAACTTTCCCGACGACACTATGCTATCTTCGACTGTAGACATATTTTTAATTTACAATAGAGCACTCTATGAGGAATTAAGAATATTTCTACAGTCAAAACGGTTAATTTGATTGGCATAGTGTAACTGGCAAAGTTGTCAATAATAACTTTGTTTTTCCAAAAAAATGTACCTTGTGAAAAAAAAATTAAAAATTATTATCACTTTTTTTCTGATTTCTCCATGGCCGGTTTCGTTGTTCAGGTAAACTTTCGTAGTTTTTCCTAAAAAAATCAGTTTTTTTAAATAGGCTGTTTTGGATAATTAATTTAAAACTTTCTTTTATTTTTTTTAAAATAATTTGTTTTAAGAGTGTATTTTTTTTTTAAACAAAACTATTATCTACCAATTTGCTTAAGATGTCCTATCCTAAATAGCATTCTTCAATAGCTTTTCAAAAATGAGTTTTGTTTCAAAAAATTAAACCAATAGCACAAAATAGCATCTTTTGCCTATAAAAAGTCTATGCAAAGTTTCAGCCAATGGGCACGTTCACGTTCTGATGATGTAAACTTGACAGAAAATGTATGGTCGAACTGTCAAAATGACGCAAACCCAGAAACAACGAGTCAATTGTGTTGCGTATCTGATTGAGATCCCCATACTCTCATTATCACTGAATAACATCGATACAGTCTTTTGTCCGATTAAATAAGCCAGAGCACTGTGTGTTCAATCAAGTGTTGGCAAAGGACGTTATTGTGGTAAATAAAACGAATAAATTGTCTGGTACAACATTCGAAAGAACAAGTACAAGTGTCTTAAAGAGTAGATTTTTGAAACAAAGTAAAATAAAACATATTCCATCAGTTTCCGCCGTTTCATGTACTTTTAAGACACTTGAAATCGAAAACATTTTTCAAACATCCAAATTCCATGTACCTCCTGGGATTTTGCAAATGACATGAAAGCATTCAACATTTTCCGCGAGACACAATCTTAATTTTGGTTGAGATATTTTTTTTGTACAGAGTAGTTTTTTGATACATTTTTTAAATTTTATTTGCGATATCTTGCCATTTTATTTATAATTTTTCCAATTCAACATTGCCACCCTAACGACAATATAATATTTGTTATATTATATTTTCAGGAATTTTTCGGGTGGTGTTCAGTGAAAAGTGCTTTTTTTTATTTCATACTCATTTTTCACAATATTATGAACCACCCTAGTAGTAAAACATAATGTATTCGATGCTAGTTAAAGTGTATATCCTTATACAAGCTATTTCGAGAGACTAGTGATCAATTTCAAAAGATAAATTCTTGACATTTTGAACTCAGCCTTCCACAATTGAAAAAACGATTAAGTCTCAGAAAGTTGATTTTTTCGAGAAATTTTTTTTTTCAGATGACACCAATTCTCGACGTTTCATGCGTTTTTAAGTCAATTGGCATCAAAAAAAATTTCGAAAACCGAAATTTCACGTAATTTTTCGGTTTTCAAAAAAGCCGAACTCCAATCGTTTTGCGCCACCCCATTTCAAGTCCAATAGAGCTGAAATTTAGCATAGGATGTTTTTGCGAGCAGGTGAACTTTTTGTATAGGGTTTTTTTTTTTTTTTTAATTTTCTGGTCACTTTTTTCCATACGATGATTGGCACCCTAATATAGAACTACTGAACCGACTGACGGGAAATTTTGCATGTAGGATTTTTGGGGCCGGGAAAGGTTTCTATGAAGGTTTGATACCCCTCCCTCATCTGGAAGGAAGGGGGCCCATACAAATGAAACACAAATTTCTGCACAACTCGAGAACTAATCGAGCAAATGAAACCAAACTTAGCATCTGGAGGTTTTTAGGAGCAAGAAATATTTCTGTGACAGATTGGCACCCCTACCTACTCTGGAAAGAAGGGCCCATACGAATGAAACACACATTTCTGCATAAATCGAAACAAATGGAATCAAATTTGGGAAGTTGGGAGGTTTTTGAGAGCAAAAAAAAATCCTACCAAAATTGAATAATATCCTACCGAAATTGAAATGTTCTATCGGGGGTCTAGAACAATTTGTTTTAGAACATATATTTGTAATTGAAAAACTAGTGAAATGGAAATAAATAATATGTTTCAGAAATACAAAAAGTTATCAGGGTTCTCTGATCATACTGAAATATCCAGGGTTGTTTTTATTCATATAACAAAACAAAGCTTTACATAATATCAGATTTTTTGAAAAGGGTCGAGTGGGGTAAAAAACACCCTTGAAAATTTGGAGTCGAAAATTAGCTGAAAACAAATAAAATGTTGTGATCTTGATTACACTGATTTTGATTGATGATTGATTTGATTGATTTCTTTAAAAATCGACATTCTATCCTATAAAAAAATGCCGGTTGTTAAGAGTTGCTGTCGTGCTTTCAGTATAGAATATTTGCATTTTTCTTCAAAAAATGGTGATTATTACAGCTCTTTTTTGCTTGTCAACAAATCTGGACCCTGTATCTAAGCAATACGTTTTATAAAGCAACTCAAGAGCTTTCATTTGATCTTATTAAAAACTGTGCCGTTTCAGTAACGACTGAGAAAATTTCATTATTCATACATGTTTTGAATCATTATTTAACCCATTGTGTCAGGAGCGCAACTACGTTTTGTATCGATGTCCCCCAATCGAGCTTAAATTTCCAGGGTTTGTTCATCCATGAAATAATTTGTACATATAAGTTTTTTGAGAAAGGAGTTAGTGGAGTGAAATGCAGAGCGGGGTTCAGGTGTTGGGGGCCCGGGAAAGAAATTTTCGTGGGGCCTCTTTTTTCAAAAATATTAGTTGAAATGATTTAACGCTTCGCTGCAAGGTGACGAGCAAAACAAAAAAAAGGTCTTCAACCTGTATTCACGTCTAGTCTAGAACCAGGGGGGCCCCGCGTGGAACGGAGGGCTCTCATACAAATTAAACACAAATTCCTGCATAACTCCAAAACTAATGAAGTAAATGGAACATAAAATTTTGCACAACTCAAGAGCTAATCAAGTGAATGTAACTAAATTTAGCATTTAAAAGTTTTAGAAGCAAGAAATATTTTTATGGTGGTTCGACATCCTTCCTTTTTTGAAAGGGAGGGCTCCTATACAAATCAAACACTAATTCCTGCATAACTCGGGAACTAATGAAACAAATGGAACCACATCTGGTATGTGGAAGATTTTAAGGGCAAAAAATTTTCTCTGTGATGGTTTGACACTCTTCCACAGTTTGAAGGAAAGGAGGGGGGGGTCTCCCATGCAAATGAACCAACATACAATTTCCATACCACCATACCATTTCCGGAATCAGAACAATGCCCAGTTGCCACGAATGGACTCCTGAGGCGACTTCCGGTGTCTGGGAAACAGCTGAATGTGTTCAAATACCACCCAATACGGGGATTTCCGAAATCGTGATGAATCACAGAGGCCACAAATCGAGCTCAACCATCAGTTGTAATTCCAAGATGGCGACTTCCGGTTTTCAAAAAAGAGCCAAAATAACCGATTTTCACCACATTTGTTTTTTTTTTGGAATCAGAAACATACACAGAAGTAAAAAACAGACACCATTTTTAATTCTGAGATTGTGGCTTTCGGTGTCAAATGTTATCCAACATGAATATTTCCGCAACCAGAATGACGCTCAGAGGCCAGAAATTGACTTTGCATGCCATTTTGAAATCCAATATGACTACTCCCGATTTCTGGAAAACAGCCGAAGGTGACATAATACCGCCCAATATGGGTATTTCCGTAATCGTGATAACGTACACTGAAATAATCTCACATATTTAGATTATATGGGAGTGTTATAAATTTGCACTATTAGAACTTCCAATCAAAACGATGTGATCGAAAATGTGTCATGCATTCTTCATGTGATCATTTAATAGAATTACATTACTACCAAGCTTTTAAATATATAGGCAAATCATTTAAAAACTAAAGAACATATAATCGATTAAACTCATTGGAAATGCCATAATTTTTATCTTGACATACAATAACAATTTTATAGGAAAATCTCATGCATTCCTTGTTATTATCCTATAGAAATAACTTCACTAAAGGGATTGTTTCTTTCATATGATATGTTAATAAAAACAAATCGTAATGTTTGTTTATGAATGATCATACAAGAATTTATTATAAAAATAATGTTTATTTTAACAAAATTGCCGAAAATAATCGAATATCACTCAATATGGGTATTTTCGTAATCGGTAATCGATTCTGAAAATGTTTGAAATTATCAAAATAAAGACAAAATGGGCGGGACGAAGTTTGCCGGGTCAGCTAGCTCACAATTTTTTTTTTTCTATAGGGGGATTTGTTAGTAGCTTAAGTATTTATGATAAATATTAGTAAATAATGAGTATGGGTGTCCAATCACAAATGGTGACTTCTCAACACTGTTAGTTATTTGTAATTTCAATTGTTAGGATTTGTTTGCTTTCGCAATTAGGACTTATCATTCATAGGGATTTAAACCTACTTGTCAAGGAAGAAAAGTAAACTTACAACTAACTTTAATGCTAACTTATTGGCTAAAAAGAGAGCTTATCGTAGCAATTGAGGATTGCAACGATTTTTGTCGAAAATTGTTAATAATTTTATTTGACATAGCTTCTAATGGTTCAACACCAGTAAGTCTATGTAATTCGAGTGTACCAAACCAAGGAGGACGCTTCAAAATCATTTTCAGAATTTTATTCTGAATCCTTTGGAGCGTTTTCTTCCTTGTTGAACAGCAACTTGACCAGATCGGTACAGCATAAAGCATTGCTGGTCTAGTTCACAATAAAAAAGTTTCCATCATCATGAACATTTTATATTATGTTTTTCCTATCGATTGAAATACCATATAATACCATACCATATGTTTTCACGTACCTAGCGTCTCCATTATTGGGTTTAAAGGATAAAAAAATTCAAACTCATTTTATTCAAGTTTTCCTCGATAGAATATTTTCAAACAAATTTCATTTGAAAACTTAGACCCTAAACTAACTTTAGGCATAGAGAAACTCGAGGTGCATTATCATGCATTTTCTGACACGACGTGAGACGGCTCTAAAATGAATTAGTTCACACGAGATTCCAGGAATTAATATTTTTTTCTCAGTGGGACACTGAACAACAGTATTCCAGGTGAAGATATGAAATAGTTGCGTGGCTGGAATGTAAATGAACGAATACATGTCAGGCACTTAAAGCACTGAATTCTTCTTTCTGCCACTCTAAACTTGTGTGGGAATGCATCCTTCCAGGTAACAAGAAAAATCTAGATTAATTTTTATTGGGTTCCTGATCACTGTGTAATTGAAGCAAATGAGAAGGCTAGCTCGCTAGCTGGACGAAGCTAACTGTATTGGTCTCTAATCTTCTTTTTGAAGTCACATCGAGTGTTCTGGAGGCTGAACTCCGTGATTTCCCTGTTAACCGGTTGAGTTCATATACGATATTTTTTGGCGTTTTGGCACTATACGTTATATTTATCAACCCTAAAAAAATAATCTGAGCCAGAAATATGAGTACCTAAATTCCGGTGTTTGTTATTTATCGATGTAATGACCATTTATCATAACACAGGTTGACAAAAGCAAATAAAATGCAGAAGTGCGTCAAAAAGCCGCAGTTAGTTGCGAAGCCTATGTGAATAAACTGAAAGTCTAGGCCGCAACGGAATGTAGCACCTGAACATTCATGTTGAAATCATTTAGGGGTTCCTGGGGTAAAACGCACCAGTTAACGAAAGTAGAGTATATTCTTGTTAAAGCTGAGAGATAAAACCAATGTTATATACTGATCAATATATAAAAACCCTTTTTATTCGTTCAAACTCGCATCTGATGCTAAGACATTATAGAAAATGCATAATACACATTTTTAAAGAGAGTGTAATAATTTTATAAAAGTCGTCAATCGAGGCAAAATGCACTCTTCCTGGGGTAAAATGCACCGCAACAAAGGGACAAGAAGCACCATGCAAATGAGGTAAAAAGCACCCCGTCTACGGGGCAGAACGCACTACAATATTGGGGCAGTACGACTCATTATGTCATCTAATAAATAAAGGCAAAAAGGTTTTCTATGGAATTCCAGACACTCGAGTGGCATGGTTTTGGGAAACACCGTTTTCGATTGCCTCTAGCACCGATCGTAGCTGTTCAACGATAAATGACTGCCGATTGAACTTCCGGACAACGCTGGAAACGTGATGAAATGTAAGCAAAAAATTTGTTTACAAAGAGTCCTTTTGCCCCGAGCTAAGGGAAGCGTTATGCCCCGAACGTAACAAAATAATGTTTCTGGCTACATAACGGTAGTTCTCATTGAAACTTATCGATATTTCATCAGAAATATGTTGCTCGACATATATTCGATGCAATAACACTTTTCGCTGGTGGAAAACATCAATTTAAGAGCTAAACACACTTAATTCAGCTGAGGAAAAAATTAGACCTATGCAACGAAAACTTTTTTTGTATTTATTCACATTTTCTGACATTTTAGTGCTGCCAAATTGACAGGGTGACTATAGAAAACAAAGATTCAAATAATAGAATTATTATTTTGTTATTAAAATGTTTCTCCATTGTAAATCAGAGGAGGTGAATCTTGCCTCAACGGTGCTTTTTACCCCACGTACCCCTACCATTTACCAATCATTGCTGGTGGAAGATCAATCTCCCAGATGGTCCCGAGGTACGATGGCGGCCTAACAAGCCAGTCGTCGTAGGTTCGAATCTTGACTCGGGAGAGACTGTTAGTGTCAGTAGGATCGTAGCGCTAGCCCCGCAATTGTCCTGCGAAGTCTGTGTGTAACAAACAGAAGGTCAAGTCCCGAATCGGAATGTAGCACCAAGGCTTTGCTGTGCTGGTGGAAGAATTTCTCGAATAATTTTTGACGTTGACTAACGTCTATATCGAAGTTAGGCACCTAAATTTGAAAAACTTGTAATTCAACCAGGGAAAACCAGGGGAAAGTGGTCAGGTTTTCAGCGCTTATTTTTCAGTAATTTATAATCAGGTTTTCGAGGTTTTGGCATCAATCGATCAGAAATTCTTTTATGGTTAAATTTATGTAACAAAAACAAACTATCGTTTGAGATACACTATTGAAAAATTGGTAATTAATATCGATTGTCTAAATCATACCGCGCAGCCAATCACTACCTCTCTTCCCAAGCACAGCCGACACTAACGGATACAATCGATCTGACTTTGTTGTTATTGTTGTTGTCACTTTCTGTTTCCGATGCTTATTTACGTTCCTTGTCATTTCATTGTCTACTTAGCCATTCATTCTTTCTAACTAACTGACGAAGCCTTGGTATATAAGATACCGTTCGAACATTTCACCCCATCAGTTTCATTACTAAACCGTACCGGTTACATACGGACGCTAGGTGTTAGCAACTGAAAGGAGGAAAGACAAAATAGTACCGGTCATCTCGTGCCGGTTTCACCCGTAATGCTGATGGCTGTTAGTAGTGCATGGCTACTGCAAAATACTAGAATGTCTGGAATTCTGGACGGACTAACCAGTAAACGAGAATAATCGGCAACCGGTACCTTTTGGTGCCTCGAAGTTTTGTAAAAGTAACGTTGCAATTCCCTCTACTATTTGTTTTAATGGAATATAAGAATACGGTAGTCAACGTCATGCGGTCGTGTCTTGAATACCACCCTCCTACTTTTATACTTGCTTTTCATTATCTTATTCACAATGGAAAAAAGTATTTACAATTTTCCTCGTATGCAAGTTCTTAAGAATTGCCAAAACATGTTTTTGTTTGTCAGTGGTTCCTCTAATTTATACAAATATTGATAATTTTTACTGTTGAGTACCGATTTGCCATACTGAATTCAATAAAAGCATTCGAAAAGGAAACGATTAAATCAGAAAACGAAACCGAGAAGCTATCTGCTTGTGACCAATGAAACGATATCGATGGAACTCCCCAAATCACCACCCGGAGCGCGACCCAACTGGATTGCAGATATATTTTCATTTCCCCGGAAAATGCAAAACATAAACAAGTCACACCAGCCAGTGGTCAGAGCAATCCAGTCAGACCAAAAATAAACACCGGTTATGTGTGTGCTTTTCTGTCTAACATGACGCGAGCGCGCGCTTGATTCAGTTTACGTTGACGTTGACAACGTGGACGTCCGCGTCCTGGTAAGTTCATTTATGCTTCAATCAATCACGATTAACCCGTGCAAACCGATCCAGATATCGTCAACACAGTCGTCAATCGTTGGCAGAGCAATTGAGGGTCCCAGGTCTGGCGCAACTTTCGCTGCCAAGAATGAATGGCTTATTAGAGTTACGCAATGTGACGTTTGTAGATTTCCAAGTTTTCCAGAGGCGCCACGGCACGCCGACCGGAGATTGCGCCACGGCAAAAGCCAGCGACACTTTTGAATGAAATAATTATGCCTGAAGGCTGCACGCTTGTTAACCAAATGCTATAATAGGAAACATCAGTCGCGTATTGCAATTGTTGCTCATATCAAGGGTTTTTATCGGTATATTTTGATGCGTGGACAATCAAAACTTTCGTTGTAAATAGCCTTGATTAGGTGGAGTCGGTGTATTCAATGCTATGTAATATGTTGTAAAAGCTCTGATATTGGCTTCCAGAAAAAAAGAAATTCACCTCTTACTTGTTCTGTAACATCCGCGTGCGAATATCTTAAAACTTGCTCCGTTGACCCAGAAATCATCCACATACAAGGTAGGGCAAGGTTTGTCTGCAAACCACAACCGCAAGATCCGCTGCCATGTCGTCGTCTCTATGGCTGGCATGGATGTCTGTCTGCAGACTCCACCGAGAGGGTTTTCCATCTTCTTTTTTCTATCATTGCTGATGTATTCTCTGATCACCACGATACCCTCCGAACGAGATTTTCCCTGTCTCGTGAGAGAGAGGAAAACAAGTGCAAATGCACTTATTCACTTCTCGGCGATGCTCAATTCGCATTCACTCGAAGAAAATTAATGACTGTCAAAAGATCAGACAGTCGGTCTGCCGACGGAGGGAAAAAATCGCTCGGTCATGCCATTCGTATCCAGACAATCGTATATCCAACCGATTTTAGATGTCTGCTGCGGCAGCAGCAATACACCATACCGATATGCAACAATCTATGTCAGTGTTTCCCCGCGAAGAGGTGATCGTTGCTGGCGTTAATTGCTAGCTTGAGGGGATTCTCGTCGCTTGTCGGTTGACCACGAAGTCAAGTTTTCTCTGGCTCTTTAAGAGTTCTCGTTTTAAACCCGGGTACTAGCAGCACTTGGGACTATTGGTGATTGTAAATTGCGCGCGAAGAAAATGTGACGATTGCATGCGATGCTATGTACCGGGTGAAGATAATGGTTCACGAGGATCGATGGCCGTGGGCGACAATATGCAGCGTTGTTTAAAACAGGTAGTTTTCAATGGTTCGATCCAATGTGGGATGGAGTCACGTGGATGATGGATGGATTGTGTTGAGAGTTGTTCGAATGCAAGAACTTGACATACCTTCAGGAATCGCGTACTCTAGCAGTAATGTTCCTGGTCCTATGTTCACAGCGCGCGCACAGTGCATAACTCGTCAATTATGTTGTTATTAAATCTGTGTAATCTCAATGACTCAAACATGACGATAAAGTCAGTACAATTTGATTACCACAAAGCACAAAACCTTTCAACACTAGTGTTCCTTATGATTGAGGAAAAATCTGTTGAAAAATCGAATTTGAAACCATAACACTGGTTGACAAAAACGGTAAAATGCTGCTCAAAGCTTAAAATAGTTGCCCTAGAAAGATCATGGCTTTTTAACCATTCCTGTGAAATTTGGTGTCTCTGGCCGGGTTCGTCGCTTCAATGTTATGTTTACGAGAAAAATCATTGTAGTCTCTGAAAAGGTTAAAAGGCTATAACCTTTCTTTTTTTTCACACTTGTGTTGACCAGTGTAATTATCTGCTTTTTACCTGCTACCTTCTTGGTTATCTGAATATCTATGTCGGATGTAGAATTGGTTGCAAATTGTTTGTGTATGGTTGTAAACACGTTTGCTGAAAATCATTAGATATCGGTATGAAATCATCGTATAGTGATAATTGCATCCTCTGCTTTTGCTAATAATAAAGACAGAGACGATAGAAAGTAATCTTTATCGGTGAAAATTTCCACCCTAAGCAAGCAATAAATAACCGATAAAATATTCTTCCACACATGCACAACCCACAGATTTCCAAACCAGTAGACAGTAATGAATGTCTAAACAATCTAGCACCTCCCAAAACCGTTAGCCCGTGGAGGAGAACCTTCAATTTAGCCATAATTATTTTTTTCCACAATCGACCTCCTAGCTTATCTGAGCGTTTGATACTAAACACACTCATTAAAAACCGTGTCCTGATTGAGCCCCCAGAGCGCCCTGTAGCGAACAACTATAATGAGTTCGGCTTCTCTATTCTCCAATTTAATTTGATAATCACTCTATTGAAGCCGCAGTCAGCTTTTCTATGAATAATCGTCCACAGGTCAATCGGGAAAAGCTATAAAATGTTCCGATCGTTTAGCGAGGACCCACTCCAAGCAGTCCAAGCAGCAGAAAACGAATCGTTTGCATACCAATTAGTGGCTCTGGCATAGGGTAACACCCTACGCGATCAACATACGGTATTGGTATCAGAGAACGATCTGTTCCATTAACTTCGGGATTGATTTTTTACGATCTTGCAGCATTGCCTAGACCACCATTCCGCTCGCAAGCGCAACATCGGAACGCATTTGTACACGCGTTCATCGTCAATATATTCTTTATATTCCCAATCGAGAGGGTCTGGCATACGCGATCGTAAGCCGCAGAAAGTGTCCATAAAACGGTCTCTCGAATCGGCTAAAAAGCGGTGTCAATGTGCCAAATTTGAAACGGTTTTTGTTTTGGATGGCTGTGTTAGGTATTTTTCCTGGGTGAAGATTTATGGAGTTAACGAAACACTACAGGAAAAAAAGCTGCCACATTTGCGACTACAGAAATATAAATTTTTATGTTAAACGGTCTTTAGATCCGAATCACAGCGATGTTAAGTTGGAGCGGAAAAAACGTTATGAATCGTTGAATAGATTTCCCGTTTCTAGTTGGATGTTTTGCCTTCTGATTATCACCATGTGATGTGATTCTTTATTCAAAGCATTAACATTTGAAACCGTTCGACGAGTTGGAAACCGTCTTAACTTTTTCGAATGAACTTTGCCGACAGGTCACATGTGATAATCCCAAAAAAATTAGAACAAAGCCAATCAATGCTACAAGAGACGCTTTTGGTTTACAATGCACATAGTCAGTTGAATATATGGTTGTAGCAACACATGCTCACACAAAGTGCAACCCCAGACTGTTTCAGTGAACGGAACCCTACCAAAAGTGCGGAACGAGACACGCAGCTCGATGTATGTCAATGCCCTTCGGATGTTATGCGCCTGTGTACTGGTGAACACTTGCAAACTACCGCCGCTGGCTGTCGCAACCCTCCAAGATCTGTGCCACTGTGCGAAATGTTGACAATCGATCCGGCGGCAGCTGCTGCTGCTGTATGCCATACTAACTTTATATGACTACGCTACCTTTTATGTATCGGATCACGCCGTTGAGTCACGGGATCGCAAGTCTCGATCGAGTCGATCGGGCTGTTTGGCTGTTAGGAACCGGCACACCACACTCCAAACATGCTCGACACGGCACCGGTGCATAAGCGATCTGGATGTCGGGGCTTAAATATCAGCATAGAGAAGGAAAAACCTGATTAGTTTTCAGTGCTGCCGCTACCTCTCAGAAAGAGAATGTGTAAATTGAAAATGCAAGTGCATTCAACCGGCGAAGATGTAGGTGGTGCGACAGCTATGACTTTGGCTGTCCCTTGAGCGAACGCCACACGGTGCATTTTCAGGTCAGGTGGTTGAACTTTCGATTTCTGCAGTGTGTGGAGGTTCGTTTGTGAATGTCTCTTGCATGAATGGTGCGTAAATAGAATGAATAAGCGATTGGTCGTAAATAACATTCTATCGCTTTTTTCAATCATGTGATATGTGTCCCTGCAGTATCCTATCGATCGATGTTATCTTGAGAGTTTTGCAATTATGTATAAAAATGAAGCTTTCTCTCGAGAGTTGTGAACGCTACTTAAGTAATGGCAATCGCCTATTCTTGTGGTTTCGATTTTGATAATTCCACAGCCTCCATAATTTACTGAGTTAAATTACCCATTACTAACCGAAGACTACAAAAGAGGAGATTGCACAAACACGAAAATGTGCTCTTCATCTGTCCACCAAAATCTAAGTAGTGATCATTAACGAGATTTGCAGACTTTAGTCGTTTATTAATACTACTACGCTCATTTCTTAAGCGCTGCTCATGATTTTTTTCTTAGTAGTAAATTGAAAACAATAGAACGCTTAGCTTAGCTTTGTTCTGATTATGCATATTATTAACCATATATTATAGTTGCTACTCCGTGATGGGTCCAAGCCACTCAAGATGCACAATGAATCAACTGAAAAAAATTTCCATTTTTGCATTTTGAATATTTTTTTGTTTTCCATTTTGAAATTTTGATGTCAAACAATGCCAAATACGGTTAAGTTTTATTTCACAAAGACTTGTTTCAAACTTCATAGAAAAAAAACTGAATTATGAGCTGATGTGCCTTTGGAATTCAAATCAAAAACATCCTCCAAAGATGGTAAAAAAAGATTTTAACTTGCTCATAGTTTTCGTGGATATAATAACGGTAATTCAAACGTTAATTTTTCCATCCCGTTTCTCTTGGTACTATGAATTTCGAGTCGTGCTAGTGCCGCACGAAACCCACAATTTTGTAATTTTATTACAAAAGTTTATATCAATGGACAACGTAATTCTAATTCCCTAACAAAAAACCTACAATAAGGAAGGAATGTTAGAATGTAGTCTTTGCTTTGTTAGGTTAGAGACCAAGTATACCTCTGCATCCCTAAAAGACCACGGAAGGGAGTTTTTGTTAGTGGGGTGAGTTTTTGACCAGGATTCACTTTGATAAGTGACATGACCATGATTTAGTTGAATTAATGTAATAATTTTTAAATTTTTAGCGTAGAAAACGCAAAAAAGAATAGTAAGAACGGATTCGAAAAATATATGGAAAAGTGTCCGTTATATTGTGCTCCCAAAAAAAGTGATGAACTTATATTAGACTAAAGACTGGAACGCGCAAAAATTGGTCGACAAAAAAATCGTTTCTTTCAGTCAAAATTCATAATACAAAAAACTTCCTATGTTTATTTTGGTAGTTCAACTCACATATTCAAAGGAAAAAATGTACGTTTATTATTTTGGTTTGCAAAATCCAAGGGGCCGTACCTTCCGCTTAACCCATTTCAATACATTTTGTACAGTGGTCTTATCGACCTTATTCGTCGCCAAACGCCAGCTAGATTTATTCTGTTGCTCGTTTTCGATAGATTTATTAATTTTTTTGATATTTCGTGTGACCAAGTCTCAATACTGTTCGAAAGGGCGGAAATCTGGGCTGTTAGTAGGGTTGTGGTCGTAGGGAACCACAACCACGTTGTTTGAATCGTACCGCTCGATCGCCTTTTTCCACAGTGGCAAGTCCGACCGGGACAGCACAGGCGTGTTATGTTGCTCTAGGAATGGTAGCAGCCGATTTTCCAGGCTTTCCTGGACGTAGATCTCCTAATTGAAGGTTTCGTAGTGATGGAAATGCCGCTTTTCAGACCACATGTGCATATGGCCTGCCAGACGAGGTATTTTTTCGGAAATTTCGATAATTTGACTTGGACGCCATTTTGAAAACTGGAAAGCAACCGGTGAAAACTCATTTTGGCAACCATTGTATATACAATCAACTTCCAAATGCAACATTTCATGGTTTTTTCAATGCATTTTTAACAAAAATACACCAATTTGAAGTCGACCAATTTTTGCGCGTTCCAGTCTTTAATTCATAACATATCAATAGTTGTTGTTGTGCTTCTTTCTGCAGCTGAAAACATGATTTGAAATAAGTTATTAGAACAACATTGCAGTGCTGGCTCAGACGTATCGCTCTTTTCTAAAACTATTCACCGCATAAAATCGCCCGAACAGATCCATGATCCACACGCTCACGCTTCACAGTGGAAAAATCGGAACACCAAGATGTGACGATTTACAGGTTGAGCGGAACATAAGCGATCCTTTATAACCTGCAGCAACCAGTCACACCAAACACACTAGTGTCAGCAAAAAAACTGATGGAAAGCACTTGAAATGTAAACGTTTACTAAGCAGAGAAATCACACGTGCTGACGATACCCGTGCTACCAGAGCCTTTCTCTACGAAATCGAAAGCAATAGAACTGGAGAAAAAGGAATAAATGTTTTATCTGGTTACTAGCTGATTCCCGGCCCGCGTTGCTGCGCCATGAAGTTTACGACAACAATATCAAACATAATATACATACATAATATCAAACAAATATTAATATAATATAATACCCAAAATCTGTTTCCCTGAATTTTGTTTCTACAATGTTCCAATTGCTAACAAAATTTTAACAAATACATCCGAGAAAATAGTAATAGGTAAAAATGTTAAAAACTTGAAGGAACATTCCGATATTAAGTTCATTATTTTGGCTAGGAATAGCTGAAGTGTTGTGCTAATCTTCAGTCGAGCAACAAGTGCAAAAGGACCCAGGTGCCAAACGTAAACAATTTGGAATCTATTAGTGTATTTTTTGGAAATAAAAAGGGTACCAATCCATTTTGATAACTACCTCAACGTAATGCTGTTTGTTACATTACTTGCATTATTGCATTTAAGAATGATCACCAAGGATAAGTTCGAAGCCTACCTCTCACTCCAAAAATTAATAAAACAACTTTCTATAAATTGTGTGGTGGCCCTTATTTTTTATTCTCACTTATTTACCGTCGGTCTAGTTCCGCCACTGTTGTTGTGTCAATCACCGACGCCCGGGGAGGCGACTCCTCCCTGGACCCTAAACTCACGACCCGTTGGATTAACAGACCGGCGCCAACGGCTTTACTTCCTCATGCGATGGAAGGCGTGATCCCAGAGATTTTTCGCCTCAGAAAATCTCCCGGTGTCGGCTAGGATTGAATCTAGACTGAATCTAGTGGTTGGCGGAGACGTTACCAACCACGCTAGGCCCTCGCTGTGTGGTGGCCCTTTTAAGATTTCCGGCCCTTGTATATTTTTGCGGTTTAGAAATATCTATGGTATATGACCATTTTTGATAATTGCTACCTTGGATTTAAGGAATGGGACCGATTTCTGGACTCTAAACATCATATTAATTTTAGAAATAACCATCCTGTTTGGTATTTGGTCATTTTTGGCTGTATTCCAGCAATCGGAAGTCACCATCTTGGAATTCAAAATGGGATCTGAATTTGATTTACGGTCTCTGAGCATCAGCTCGATCCTGGAATGACGATTTTTGGCTGATTTTCAGCAACCGGAAGTTGCCACTTCAGGTATCAAAATGGCATTTGGTGTCGATTTTTGGCTTCCATGTACCTATCTTATTGATTAACCTTCCAGATGGTCTCGATGCTTGCCTATTAAGCCAGTCGTCGTAGGTTCGAGTCTCGGCTCGGGAGAGACTGTAAGTGTCATTAGGATCGTTGCGCTAGCCCCGCAATTGTCCTGTACACCAAACAGTAGGCTGCGAAGTCTGTGTATAAAAAAACAGAAGGTCGAGTTCCAGCACCAAGGCTTTGCTTTGCTTTGTATCATTTCGATTACGGAAAAACCTATATTGGGTGGTATTTGACCTTTTCCAGGAACCAGAAATCGCCATATTGGATTTTCAAATGGCGTCTGGATATGATTTCCGGTCTCTGGGCAACATTTTGATCTCCAAAACACCGATATTGGGTAGTGTTTGGCCATTGAAGGCTGTTTTCCGGGTTTCAAAGTGGCATCTGTATTTATTCTCCAGAATCCAGGCATCACCTTGATTCCGAAACGAATATTCTTGATCTTTTTTCCTTGGCCGGGAGTTTCCACTTCGGATTAAAAAATGGCGTCAGGAGTTGATTTTTGGCCTATGTGCATCATTTCGATTAAGGAAAAAGCAATTTTGGGTGGTATTTGGTAATTTATGGAAACCGGAAGCCACCATTTTGGATTTTGAAACGGCATCTTGAGTTGATTTCAGATCTCTTGGCATCATTGCGTTTACAGAAATATCCATATTGGGTGGTGTTCGGTTATTACAGGTTGTTTTTCGGAAACCGGATGTCATCATGTTGGATTTAAAAATGGTCTGTGAAGTCGGATCTCGGCCGCTGGCTATCCTTTCGATCTTCAAAATAAGCATACACTTTAGTATTTGGTCATTTTCGGTAACTGGAAGCCGTATTCCTGTATTTCATCTCGGTTTTGGAATGACTAATTAGACCGTTTTCCAGCAACTGGAAGATACTACACTAAGGTCGTTTTTTACGCGGGGTATGCGTTCCAAATTTGTATGGACCCGCGTAAAAAACGACTTTTTTGAGTTGCAAATATAACAAAGAATACCGTCCTAAAACGTTAAAACCTCGTTTGAATATGATAGTGACCAATCTAGAGACCAAAAATCAATATTTAAAATTTTGAGTATTTACACCAAAAATTGTTAATTTTTTTTGAAAACTTATATATGATCACTCGTGGCCTAAAACGGAAAACGTGATTATTGACGCTTCATCAATGCCGATTAAAATATATTTACTACATCATATATTTCATTTTATTTTTTTTTTCAATATTCCACTCCAGGATTTTGTTTTGAAATATTTGTTCATTGGACTAGTAAAACTTTTGCCATTTTTCAAATTTTGTCTTATCGTTATGGTTTTATTTCGATTTGTTGTGTTGGTTTCTAGTTAGCGTCCGACCAGACCGAACTGAGCGCCATTTTTATCATTCTCAAGAAAATTAAGTGAGAATAAATTTTCTGAAAAAACGAAATAATGTGAACGAAAAATGTAAATGATACTACATAAAATACAAAAATAATCTATCTGGCAACACTTTCGGTCAAAAATAATATTTTTTATGGATTTCTTGATTTATTTTATTCTGAAATCACCTACCAGCGTTTTTCGGTCGTCTTACGTCTATGAATTGTAAGAAAAATAATTAGGAAACTCTAAACTGTTT
This sequence comes from Wyeomyia smithii, assembly GCF_029784165.1. Taxonomy (NCBI): domain Eukaryota; kingdom Metazoa; phylum Arthropoda; class Insecta; order Diptera; family Culicidae; genus Wyeomyia; species Wyeomyia smithii. Next base: position 64,417,102 of record NC_073696.1, read on the forward strand.
TCGTAAAAATGTTATAACTTGAGATTGGCTCATATTACCTCGAAGTGACAAGTATATTTTAGGTAAAACTTTCCAAGGAACACGAAGAAACTATAAAATTTTTGATAAATGTGGCTACATTTGCCGAAAAATGCAAATTTATTTTTTAAATACAGAAATACATGTCGATGCCAAGTTTGTGCTTTTTCGTGGTCACTTCGTATGGAATGATCCATACATTTAAGAATTTTTTCATTACAAGTTGCTATACAGAACAATTCGTCTCCGATTTTTAGTTACTTTTTCACATCAGAAAGCTGAATAAAATGGATAAAAATAAAAAAAGGAATGAATAATCTGAATAAAGCTGTCCTAAGTAAACAATCCATTTATTCATCTCGGCCAAAGGCTTAGTGTATGTAGGGTAGAACTGCCTTGGACGGATCACGTCTTTTAGTGAACTACCGGGCAAAATCATTCAATTTATGCGAAAACTTGAGGTAATTTGCATCAAAATTACAACATACATTTGTGTTTTCCAAATTATATCAAGATAATAAACAGTTTTTCACCAGAATGGTTCATTCAAGGAAGTGGTCCATCCAACGCAATTTTACCCTAATTCTTTTTTAAATATTTTAACATGTGGTTACTGTGTTGATAATATCCTAGAATCAATAGGTAGGTACCTATATGAAAAGTAAATTCACAGCCAGCGATTAGTGAATACGAACTTATTTCATTTTTTGGTCGAACGACTATATTTTAAGTTGAGTAAGCAGGAAATTTAAGTAATTTTTGCGAGAATGCGAAAAATTAACGAGAACCGACGGTATTACTTAGACTTGCAGAAAATCAAAATTAAACGTTTCTGCTGATCTCAGGAAATAAGCCTTGTACTGGGAATTGTGTTTTTGAGGTTAATCCGAATGTGGTCGTGATTCCACAAGCTAATTTTCTTTTGAATTATCAAGGCTAAGTTCGTGAAGTTTTGATTAGTGGAAGCTAAGATAAATCTAAATTTCACTCTGCACATAATCCAATCAAACAAAATTCGAGCGGAATATGTAAAACCATGCTCTGAAAACGGTTAATTTAACGTAAATCCTGTAATAGGTGATATTATGTAACAGATTGGTCTAATCTCTTACTGTTTTTCATGACAGAAATGCTACAATAAAGCTTTCCTTTAAGTTCATCAAGTTGAGAATACTTGGTACACAAGCGAGTACCGAATGCAACAAGGACTTGTTACATTCATATGCTCATTAGCTTTTCGTGTTTCTCACCACCTGCTTTGCTGGATGCACACAGCTCCGATAGCAGCGTTTAAACTCCAACTTTTTACGATGATAACCGGGCAACTTCATGCACAACCCAGAACACAAACATTTTGTTTCCCCTCCAATCCTGGCATGTTGTAAGCTGCTAGAAACACACAGACTGAGCAGCCGATTACCGCTGTTAACCAATTAGGCAAGTGGGAATTTTTCTGGAGTCGTTTACCTTTTTCAACCCGGCAGGAAAATTCTAACTAGAGCACTAAGGCTGTTACCCTTTTCCCGCCCGACGACGGCGGTTCTGTCCGGGTTGAGTGGCCGCATATATGGAAGACGAAGGTATATTACAGTAAGAACATGCCACGGTACAGAACATTTTATGCTTATCTAACTGCACGCCACTTTAGCTGCTTCCCCGCTACGGATTCGTAGTGCAGTGTGGTAGGTACAAGTGCAACGCGAATCGCGAGTCACCACCAGCCACCGCGCCGGGCTGGATAGCAGCATAAGGCAATACAATGTATCATAAAAATGTCGGTGGCTTTACGGCGAAATTAGCCAGAGATTTTATTGCCAACAGCAACAGACCGACAGGGAACGCATAAGTCATTGTGTTGAAACTTGAAAGTGGTGTTGTGGGGAAGCAAGGTTGCTATTTTCATAATCATGGTGAAGTCAGTTTTTGAAATTGTATCCCGGATATATGAGATTTTCTAGTCTAAAACTTGTAGATTTATTCTTCATCTAGCGAAGTGTGAGCTTTCTATAAAATACGACCTGCCCTTCCGAGTTCAGTAATCCAGTACAAAGCAACGAAGGACTGTAACAAAGTGCAGACTGTCGTGGACTGCGCAAGCTTTTCTAGCTAAACCGCTTTGCGTTTTGCCTACCTTGGCTGAGTTCACACGAAAGCTCGATGCGTGGAAAAATATTCACTCAGTAGTGTCCAAGGCAACGAGATACGAAACATAACAGGAAAGCATAAAGCATATATATGCTATGCATAAAGCTTTTTGTCGACCAAGTTTATACTAGCTTTTTGTTCGATCGTATATTGCATATTGCAAGTTTTTAGTTGTGAAGCTGTGCTTTAGAGATCTTTTAGATTCAAAGCTTTCGATGATCAAAATCGATTGCAATGTTGGGAATTTGGAGCAGTGGGTTGTAAAGTTGATTTTTGAGAGATTAACCCTTAAATGCGCACGGTATCAAACGTTCATCTGAAAAAATAAAATCTTTGTATAACAGGTTTATTGCTCTAAAACTAACAGTTATACAAGAAAAAAATAAAAAACTTTCTTTGTATTGAGCAAATATGAGTATGTTGTTTTAAAACAACAATGCGACATTATCGGAGAAAAAAATCTAAAAAATTAGAACAAGTATTTACTTTTATTTGCCTATTTGATCACCAGTTAGTTACAAATTGTGATGATATTCATAGAAACAATTCTTATTTCTCGTGTTGCACAAAGAAACTCCACATTTTTCACAGCAGTTATACGTAAAACCCTTACAATTAGGATACTTGAAACGGTATTGCTTATCTGTCCACCGCATCCAATGAGATACTTGATCTAGTCGAACATCTGTAGTTGGTACTGGCTGAGCAGGACCTTTGCGTTTCTTCTGTTGAAGATTCCTTGTTATTCCTGAACTGCTGGGTCTGCCACGTTTAGCAGAAGGTAATTCAATATTACAAAGAGTATCAGCCAACTGTAGCCTGAACTCTCGAAGATTCAGAAGATCTAAATTTTTTTGAAGATAGACTTTCTTGTAAATTATCCACGAATTGACGACCGCCATATCTATCAGGTGATGGAATAGACGGTTGGTCCACTTGCGACTTTTAACAGTTATTCGGTAACGACCAATGAAGCTATCCAAAAGGTCCACTCCACCCATGTGTGCGTTGTATTCCCGTACTGCTTTCGGACATTGTATAGACACTCTTTCATGCGTTTTCCTGTCATACCGAGTGATTGTACTGATTGGTTCCGCTTCAACATATGTGGACAGCAAATTGACGGGTTTGTTGTCCTTCCAAACTATTGCACTTACGGTGACATCATCTACAGTTGTAAGGCACTCCTTGTAAAAGCCTCTAAGATTTTTTTTCTTCATTATCTCTTTCTTATCTGGTAGCTTTATATTTTTCAATCTGTTAATCCTCACTGTTCCGAGAGAATGAATGCCTTCTTTTGCTAAGTGTGTCACTAGAGGAAGTGAAGTGTAGAAATTGTCGAAGTACAAAATATGGTTGACATTGCGCGGCACGGTTCGAATCAGCCTTGTAACCACATTAGCAGTTTCACCCATATTTAATTCTCCTGGTAAGAGGTCTTTTTGTTTACCGCTACCAGAATAAACTTCGAAGTCATGGGCAAATCCTTCCATGCTACAAAGAAGATACAATTTGAAGCCCCATTTATGTGGCTTATTCGGTAAATATTGCTTCATGTAATGAGCCATTTTCGTTGCACACATTTGCTCGTCAATGGATAGCTTCTGTTCCATTGGTATTCTACCGAAACGATCTCTAAGAGATTCGATAACTGGACGTATCTTATAAAGTTTGTCATGTGGTAGGTGTTCCTTTGGTAACATTCCGTCATTATTGTTGAAATGAATAACAGACCCAATCTTGGTGAAGGTATTCTGTGGCATAGTTGTCCTAATAGGATCATAACCAAACTTGTTACTCCAATAAGATTTCGTATTTGGGAACTTAGCAACCGAGCTAAATATCAAAATTCCCAAATACTTAATAAGATCAGTACTGGAGATGCTTATGGGATTGGAGATATTTTTCTGAGCTGCATAAATATTACTTTCGTCGACGATCTTATCCTTTAGATCCGTTGTGAAAAAATACGAAAAAAAAATCGTACGGGGTAACACAATTCATCAACTCGCTGGGCATGTCGATATCACCCTGGAAAGCGATTTTGTTTTCATCGAAGACAATGTATCCGTTCTTCCAGACAGGATTAGTAGTCCTTTTGGCAGGTTTGGCCGAAGGCCCAACGCTTTGGTTCAAACGTAATTCTTCATCTAGAAGGTCGTCCTGGACAGATGCTGCATCATTGTCATCTCCCAATTCGTGGTCGGAGTCCTCAAGATCCTGTATGAGTTGGTGTACCGTTGTGTAGTATTCATGCTCATCTGCAACATCTGAATCCGACTGCTCACAACCATCCTCAGAGTCGTCGAGATTCTCTAAATATCGTCGAATATGTTTGCAATAGAGCGTGACATGTTTACCTAAAGGAAAATGTGAGATGCTATGAAGGCGCAATGTTGTTTTAAAACAACAAACACAATTTTGATGAAAAATTTTAGTTATCACTGTTTTTTGCGCAAAACAGCAGTCATTTACTGTCATTAGTATAATTTCCGATATTTTAGATATTTTTACTTACCGTTTACCTGTTATTTTTTACATTTATTCTCAAAGAAAACCTGCTCCACTCGGAATTCTCGTGAATGTTCCGTTCCGATATTTTGACAGCGAAAATCAAAACAAAACATTTCGATACAGTGCTTCCAGCTGCTTTATTTTCTTCATTGAAGCCTAAATAACTGTTCCAATCAATTATATTACTGAAATAAATAGAATACATTGATTTTGAAACGTTATTCGTAATGTTGTTTTAAAACAACATTGCGCATTCAAGGGTTAAACCCGATACATTGATAGATTCCTTGTGTTGTGATTATTTTCCTACTTTCTCTGACTCGGAAAAATTTCATTAATTGCACTAATTGACTGTAGTTTTTTGTTTCAAATACACAACAGTTTCATTTAAACTGTTCTTTATAATCTACATTATTGGAGTGATCGCTCCTATATTCACGTCATCGCTCTTATTTGTTTAATTTACCGTCAAATTTTACTATTTCTTTAGAATAAAAGTAATTTTAATTTTAACTCTTTAGTCGAGTGGCCGGAAATTTTACTTTGAAAACAAAAAAAAGATAGTAAAATTTGAAGGTAAATTGTACAAATAAGAACGATGATATGCATATAGGTGTTGAGATGAGTATAGGAGCGATTATCTACCTTTTTTTAAGAACAGCATATTTTTATTTTATTTGATTAAAAGCTGCATCAAATAACAATAGATTATTTTGTTTATTATAAGTCCAAAATCGTTAAAAATCTGTCCACGTGGTACGGGACAGTTTCAACCGATTAAGGGTCAACGCACTTTGTACCGTATGATGCAAAACAACGAAAAAACAAAGGTTAACGCTTGTGAAGCATATTCTAAACCGCAGAAACTTCACCATTGAATCTTCAACTTTCTTGCAGAACCTTGCAATCGACATGAATCTGTGCGTAAAACATACCAAGTCTATTGAAATCAACGCTAAAATTAAAGATAATGCCTGTCCCTTGTTTACATTCGATGTATGGAAAGTGATGCAAATTAAAAACAAACTATTCAAAAGACTAAAGCAGGTATTAGACGAAGCAAATATTTGCTTTTTTGGTACGGATTTTATTTTGTGCAAATAAAATTCGTACCAAAAATAGCGAAATTTCGTCTAATGCCTGTTTAAAACGTAAAGCTTCTAATAATTATACCGAAGATCTTCTCCTACATATTATTAGGTAATTACACGGTGCTAAGCATGCAGCTGAAGCAAACTATAAACGCTATTTAGTGATGGTCACTCTTAAAATTGTGGAACAACATCAATAAGCTGTTAGGCAAGGAGAACGAAGATAAACAGAACCTCAAACTAGAAACTCAGATAGCTGAAGATTTCAGTAATTATTTCACTACTATTGCTCTAAGTTTAGACAACACTTTAACAAATTCAACGATATAGACCCGGTTCATCCGTCCTCGTTGTTGGAACCAATTTCAGAAATAGGAATTAGAAATATCACCAGTGACATACCTGCCAATAAAAGTCCATGGCTTGGCCGTGTAAAAGTTTCTGACCTACGAAAATTCAGCTCAGAATTCAGTAGCATATTATTATTAGTAGTAAAGTATATCTATAACAATTGGTGATTTCCAAATTGCCTAAAAATATCCTGAGTTGTTTCAATGTTGGTGATACTGAAAATTTGACGTATTGTAGAACAATTTTGACAATCTTGGTTTTAGCAAATCTTTGAAAAGTCTTAACGAAACGAATCACAAACTTCATAAGCCGCTACAATATTCTGTATAAAAATTACAGCGGGCTTAGAGAGGATTCTAGCACTGCATCAGCATGCATTGAATCAGTAGATGATATTCTCAATCGTTGGATTCAAAAAATGTAGTAGGTAGTCTATTTATTGATCTACGTAAAGCATTCGATACGATTAATCACGCCATACTGGAACTAAACTGGAACGACTAGAAATAAGAGGATTAGCAGGTGATTAATTCACAAGTTAGTTAGGTAGAACGTCTCAGTTTGGGGAAATAAGTATCTTGCACAGTATCTTGGAATCGATTGCTGTTGGTGTGCCACAGGGAAGTAGCTTAAGCCCTGTGCTCTTTTTGCTATATATTAACAATATCGGGAACCTTCCTCTAAAAGGGAAACTAAGCCTGTTCGGTGATCATTGCTGAGATAAATTAAAAGAGCAAACATGCAAACATGACGGGCATCTGGATTAATTAATTTTTTCTGTTTCGAGAAGCAAAACAAACAACGCAATCTACTTTCCTACTTAGATGCTCCTCTTATTTAAAATATACTTAAAAGACACCTTTGTGTCCTTTTGTGCGAGAAAGCTTACACCAGTTTGTTTTTTTTTGCAAGCTACTCAGATACACACGATTCGCTGTTTTCTTCAAGCAAGTACGTCGTTTTGCTCACCAGTGTGTGACTATTTGTTTTCGCAGTGATTTCTCTGAGGAGAAACGACAAACCTGGTTATATGTATTATTTCAAAATTTAGGTACAGATATTCTCAAATTATTGCAAATGAGGGAACACTGCTTTTTGCAGTGCACTATCAATCCTTTTTCAACTAATAAATAAAACTTATTTTACGGAATCACGTGTTATAATGGACATTAAATCGCTGCTGCTGGAGATAAGCAAAGTGCAGAGCCAATAAGCAGTTTTAATCAACTTTTGATTATTTCCAAAATTGTACTTTATACATCGGAAGTAACAAAAAAAAGAAACTTCAAAGAATGAGGTTCATGTAGAGCATCAAAGACTCCCATAAACATAAAGGTTATTGAATGTGGGTCAATTTATTTGTTATAGATATATCGATAGAATTGAAGGTATTTTGAGGCGGGGCTTCCCGGATGGAATGTTCTGCAAGTACTCAGTCATTTTGTAAAGGGTTTTTGGAAAGTCGGTAGAGGCAACACCTTCTAGATCTCGAAATCGAATATTTGCAACTTTGTTCTTTTCAGAACATCACTGCCAGACGATGCCAAAGAATTAGGTTCTCCCACACAGATATTTTTAAATTTCAGTGAAAATAAAAATTGAAAACTTTTGATGAGTTTTTCTGCTGAATTATATAGATTTTGCTTTTGGCTTCGTTCCAGTAAGCAGTGTTTCTTTTATAATATTGTTTTGTTTTTTGAAGCTTCAAATTGTTTTATATTTTTGATTATTTCACATGTTTGAAACTTAAGTATTGAAACTAAAGTATTGTATTGTCGATTGGTTTTGTCTCCGCTTGGCGCATTGCATTTCAAATTTGTATGAAAATTTTTATGGGAAAACCTACTTTTTGCACTTACCTTTCTAGAGAGCTCAATAATGCTCTAATAATGCACTACATTATGTTAAAGTATAGTATTATAGATGCTTAACAACTTTGCAGAGGACACTGAAGAGCTAGAATGTCCCTAAGAAGAGCTATAGCTGTTCAAAGTTGAGTATGTCGATTCAAATGCAGAAAATCTTGTTTTCTGCCAACATTACCAATCTACCGGCGTCAGTAGGATTCTCAACAGAAATAACCTGTCGTAACGAGTTTATACACTCAGCTGGATCAAGCAAACAAATTTAGGTCAATATTCTAGGCGTAGGAAGAATCTACAACGTGTTCCAAAGGTTACTTCTGATGGAAATCTGACTGACGCTGATACACTGGCGGTGTTGGCAAAAAAATTATTTGCAACATAAATTTCGACATACTTTGAGCAGCTCTAGTATTTTTTTGGGACACCCTAGCTCTTTAGTGTCTCCAGCCAAGTTGTTAGACATCAAATAACCTGCCATTTGACGTCATGAAACCTATGGTTTGAGCCATTTTGAGCTCTTTAGAATGGAAAATGCATAAAAGTTGGTTTGTCCATACAAATCTACATATAAAATTGAAATGCAATGCGCCAAGCAGAGACGAAACCAATCGACTTCCGATAAATGGGTCTCCTACGAAAGGCAGAAAATCGAAAGGCAGAATCACGATAGGCAGACTCACGAAAAGCAGAATTACGAAAGGCAGAATATTTCATAAGGCAGAATAACGAATGGCAGAATCACAAAGAGCACGAATGGCAGAATCAAAGAATGGTCTATTTTCTTTTAAACAACACACACTCGCGGCCTTTGGCCGACTCTATTGTCCAAGTGTATGCTGTCCTTACTCGCTACCGCTCGTTCGGACTTAACTAAGGGAAAGAAAACCTGTTTGAATAATCCTAGAAAACCAATAGATCAGTTGTTTGTATGCGAGAGGCCGCCGCCGACGGCGGGTCGGCGGCCGGCTCGGACCGCGGAAACCACGGCGGCTTTGTGCCGCCTCGATTCCTTGCCCTCGATTATGCGTCTTCGCCGCATGAATTGTTTTATGTTAATTATAACCAACAAGCCGTTGAGACTAGTGTAAGTTATACCTAACATCGAAAGATTACTCTCCGCGATGCCATGAGAGTCTTGAGGAGCTGAGCCAAACCAGTTTGCGCGTTTCGGATCTAATAATTAGGCTTGAATTGCACCCCCTATCAAAACTGATCATTGCTGTGTGACTAGTTATTATGTCTGGTTACCAAATAATATCAAATAATAAATGTAGAGTAGCAGCTTTGATACCGTGACCAGGATTCACACCAATTTGCCATCACGCACTTGGCTATCGTGAGTCAGGTTCTGCTATCAGTGATTCTGCCTTTCGGGCCTTTCGAAATTCTGCCTTTTGAAATGTTCTGCCTTGTGTGCACGGTCATAGAGTTCTGCCTTTCATGATTCTGCCTTTCGTGCTTCTGCCTTTCGTGATTCTGCCTTCTGTGGCGAACCCTCTGAAATAAATTCCAATTGCATTTTTCATTTGATTTTTTCAATTCAAATGTGATTACTTATTCAAAAAGGAACATTCACCCAATTTTGAGTGTTTCTTTTTCGATATATTTTACCGTGGTAGCGAAAGATAGCTTTCATTTAAATTCAATAGCTGAATTTCAGCAGTTCTGCGATAAGCTTGCTGTTCTACAGTGTCCAGCTTAGGAAAGATCCATTAAAATTCTGAATTATTCGATAAAATGGTTCTTACTAGTTTTCTCAATCATGTGATGGAATTTTGTTCATAGGCAAGCACATAAAACGTATTATCATTTCTGTTTGGATCGATTCGGAAACTCGCCGGAAACTCTTCAGGCATATTTTAAAAATATGTTCTTAATATTCATGCTTACCGCAGCAAATTAAATATAGGTCGATTTTATCTACTGTCTTTTCTTGCCCCATCCTAAGTATTATACAATTAGTTGCATTTATTTTTATGGCTTCGATCATTCGTAATTGTTCTCATTCTATCAATGCTGCGGGCTTGATTTTTCCCAGACTGCGGCCAATTGCGACGCCTTTCGCTTACACGCACACGGCGAGACACCTGAAGGTGCTCATTGGTGACCAATTAACATGGCTCTTTGCCAGCCGATATTTCCACAACCCAACAACAAAGCCAACCGTCAGTCTTGAAACCGTTCGTTCAGCGGCGCGCATAAATCGTGGTTGATGACGTCCGTCCGCTGGTTAGCTGGGGCTCTAGACGGAAAGGAGCATGTGCGGCGGTGATGACGACGGTAACAATGACGATGATGATGATGGTAATCATGACGGTTGGTTTGTTGCCCTATCTTGGCACGGCATTCCGCTTCATCAACGGCTGCAAACAAACCGCCCAACCAGTCGAAGATTGAAACGCGATTTGTGCAAACGTGCGGGCATGTTCCGGAATGTTACCAAACCGTCGTAGGCTGTGCGGTGGATAGTCGAAAATCTCAACTCTGGATCAGATCGTAGGCTAGTGATAACTCCTCCGCTTGGTATACATCAGGGAAGATTGGTTTGCTAATGTGATTACCGGGTTATTATTTAATTTGAACTAAGTAAGATTGCTTGGGAAGAAAAACGTAAACCGAGTGGCGTTGTACTTTTTACTGCGTCGTCATTGGCCAAACGTCTCAGTCAGTTAGTGGGTGGAAAGTGGAAATTGAAAATCGATGTTTTTTAAGCTGGGAAAATAGAGTGGATCATGTTAGGCTATAGCTAAACATCCACCTGTAGCAGGCAGCCAACCGAATATAGTTTCTATTTGTGGGCGATAAATGCGAAGTGAAGTAGTGTACAAGTATCCCTTCAGCGTGCGAAATGGATTATATAAACCTGAACGCAAAGCTCCGGCAGCTGGCACAAGGCATGGAAGGTAGGATAAACTTTGACCTTGATTTCGGCTTCTGGGCTTCAGGCGAATAATAAAACAGAAAAGAGCATGGGTTTGGGCGGAGAGTCCTGGTGAAGCTGTTTGCACAGCAATGTGGGTTGTACCGACCGGGTGGTGTCAACGTTTTGTTACCAGCAGGAGTTGTTCTATTCATGGAGACCCACACACTGTGTGTGATTTGGAAGTTTTCTTCATATGTACTACACACAATAGTGAGTAGGATTTTCGTTTGTGGGGGAGGTAATTGTCGGATTCACATATAACCTTCCTAACAAGAAGCAAACAATTTGTATAACTGACAAATATTTAATGTTATAAATAATCTTCTCTACTAAAGTTTCAACGGGTTTAGCCTGAGTTCTTTTTCATTACTAATTATTTAATTTATTTCATTTCGTTAGGTCACCTGTATTATCGGCTGGGTTCAGTCTGATTTGCTGAACAGCTTTGGAATTCAATATGATATTATTGAAACTCAACATGTTTACTGTTTTCCAAATCGAAAATGTATTCTAGCTTCAACATGTTCAGATGTTTCATGCTGCCAATGAAAACTTTTGAATTTTCATCATTCTTTTAATCTTCTGTGTTTTTAAAAAATTGTCAAAATTTATCCCTAAACGCCGCAGTATCTTTTTCAAATTGTGTCTACTGAAAACTTTCAATTCATTTTCAATTTTTACTATAAGTTTTGCAAAACTCTGATCTCCAAACCCCCCCCCCTCCCTTGACGCACGTCTTTGGTATATTAAATCCATTTTGAAACAGCAAGGTATCAACAGTACGATTGGCTGCCGATGCGAAAAGGCTTTTGTTCTGCAACAAAACGGTACATTCAGTGCGGACAATCTATTCTTCATGTAATTGTACGCATTAGGGTGGGCATTATTTCGAATCTGTTCCCAGGTGAGACCTAAATTTTGAAACTCACTACTTCTTTTGAACAAGCGAACGCGGTTCTTTTTAAAACAAATTCTACATCATATTGTTCATGCTATCAAATGAATGAAATTCACCCTAGAACTCACGGAAGAAATGCGCAATTTTCCTTCTTCTAGCAGACACACTTTGCTTCGCGCATGCCAGACGGTGCTCGGCTGTCGGAAGCAAACTGCTCTTTCTGTGCGCTTGATGTCTTATCATTCCATCATTGCATCTGGGAAGCCGTCAGAAGCATTTCAACCAGACAGACAACTGTAATGTACAAAGCACAGCATGAACAAAGCACGCCAGTTCTCGTAGTCTGATTGTTACGAAGAAAACCGAAACTCAAACCTGTTTGAATGGTTTGAGTCCGCTGAAAACTTAACCCAATCCCGGCCAGTAACGTAGTGTCGGTTTAAAAATTTCGCCTGGATTGGATACCTACCCAAAGAGAAAGTGCCCTTTCGGATGCCGATTTGTGACCTCCCCAGGCCCCCCAGTATTTGCTGATTGAAACGTGAGAGTAAAGCGGTGACGTTGTTGACCATTTAATTTGCGGCATTCTGCTGCACGTTCGAGCGACCTGCTTCCAGCTGCCTAACAATTTTCAGTTGTTGTGGTCAAGCGCAAGCTTAGAGCACGTGTTCGAAGCTTTAACTGGCGCCGTGCGAAGTGAAACTCGTCTTTCTCGATGAAACATCCAATCGGTGTCATTATCGTCAGTAGTGGACCGAGGCAATGCTCTTGATCTAAACTGCCAGATTAATTTTATGGTTGATGATAATGGCTTCACCAGCTTCTCATCATTGTGATTAATTACTCGCAATGATGCCAATGGTTTCGCTTAATTGCCGTGCGGTCGTTGTCGGCAGCCTTATGGCGAGAAACAGGTTGTGATTCTTATGAAGGTAAAACACTTTACCAAAAAAAGACTAATTGTTAGGAAAGGATGATTTCCCAGAACTACAGGTCTGATACGACCACTTGCTGGAGCAATTGGATTTTCTGGTTCTATTATCAAAACATGTTGCTTACGTAAGTTTGCATTGCATCGTGATATGAAACGGCATTCTCCATCAGTTCCCCACTGTGCATTCCAACTTCCAAATACGCAACTTATAACCCTATTATGTATGCAAACGTTTTTCAACAGTCAAAACTTGTTTGGTTACAGCCTTTCACTTCAGGACGGCTCATCTGGTATCGTGGTGACCACACGTGAAGATGCACCTCTTCTCGAACAGCGGGAATGTTGGCGAATAAAACCGTTTTTCTTTTATTTGACTGTGTCCGGGCAACGATTAAAACCCTGGTGAAGTTGTTTCGATGCTAGTAAACAAGAGCACATTTGTGTAACTAGCAGGTGACCACAATCGGCTTCCATTCTGCCGCTGTAAATGGCAACTGTTTAAGCAATTTCGCAGTTGGATTAAATTTCCCACCGTAACTGCTGGGGCATTTCGGTAAAGATCTGCAGGACTGCTCGGGGTGGGGCTGTGTACTTCCATGACCTAGTCTCGAGCTGTTTCCCACAGTGTTAGGCCTGTTCTCCAACGAGCGAGTTTCCGTAGTTTTACAATAGCAGCCCCAGTGGCTGTGGCTATCGAAACCAAAATATTGCACTGCATTCGCGACTGCATTGTAAATTCCCTCGAGTCGTGAAACAATTTGATTTCCATCCACTTTTCGATTGCTAATGCTGAGCAAGCACAATCGCATTCAAAAGATAGTTACACGAATGTTACAATTACTTTAACTTGAATAAACTGCACTTTACTGAAAAGATAACCAACTGCTAGTCGTTTTTGGTTTTATCTGCTAGTATAAAACTAAAAACGAACTCCTTTTAGCGATAATCAATCTTAAACAGTGTCATATAAAAACGAAGACCAACGATTAAAAAACTTCCGGCTAGGTAATCGAGTTCTGTCACAGCAATCATTAGCTGATGATTAATAGGTAATCTGAACTTAAAACAATCAGAGAAAGAATCACACACGTCAACGCCTAAAGTAGTATTCTTACACTTGGTTAGAATACGTTTATATGAATACACGTCAATTCCTTTAGCGCTAAACATCTGCACTGGGAGGTTAAACCTAGTATTGAGCGCAATCTGGCCACTGTAAACTCATAAAACTTATCACGATTAATCACGACAGATCAAACAAATGTGATTCAACTGAAATTTCCATTCTCAAGTAATGTTGCGATAACGAATTACACTCGTTCACAACTTCCTTACTTTTGACTTAAAAAGATTGTCTTGCATTTGACTTATGAAGCTTGTCGGCCTATGTTAATTTTCATTTATCAGAAAATCAAATTAAGAAAATTACTTAGCTCATAGGGGAATTGCTCCATTATTCATCTCATAAAACATGAAAATATAATTGAAAACAGGAAAAAACGCATATTTTCTAACTAAACCAGTCCGCTAATCCATGGAATGGATTCTTCTAATTTCACTTTAGATTTTCCATAAAGTAGAATCCTCAAAAACTGAATTAAAAGCTCTAAATTTGATATTATAGTCGGGCATCTGCACTCAAAAACTCATTTAATTCAATCACCTACCTCAGAAAACAAAAACCGCGCATTGTTCTATACGGCTACAACGGGACTCGTTCAGCAGCCAACCAAAGTTTTTTTCATCACTAGCGGACCACTTTTTATTTTAATCACTAAACAAAATACTCACTACACTAAAAATACTTTAACCTTTGAAATGGTCACCTCAAATTTCTAAAAACAAGCTTGAATTAGCAAATATGATACGAGCTAACAAATCTGAAGGTTATTCCACTGGAGCTGCTCTTTTAGACAGAGAAAAAGCATTCGACAGTGTTTGGCATGAAGGTTTGATTGCGAAATTGCAAACTTTTAATTTTCCAATTTTCCTAATCAAAATTTTAAAAAATTATCTTACTGATCGAACTCTGCAGGTTGTCTATCAGAATTCAAAATCTGATAGATTTCCTGTCAGAGCAGGTGTACCTCAAGGTTCAGTCTTGGGTCCAGTCCTGTACAACATATTCACTTCAGATCTTCCTGATTTGCCTCCAGGATGCACAAAGTCATTGTTCTGCGATGACACAAGCATTTCCGTAAAAGGAAAAAGTCTTCGTGTCATATGCAGTCGATTGCAGAAAAGATATTTTTTCTTCCTACTTGCAAAAGTGGAAAAACTCTCCCAATGCTTCTAAAACTCAAATGATAATTTTTCCGCATAAGCCTAGGGCTTTTTTCCTCAAGCCAAACAATAATCACGTTGTCAAGATGCACGGGGTTATTTTAAGTTGGTCTGACAAGGTTAAGTACTTGGGACTAATTTATAATAAAAAAACTTATTTTCAAAGAGCACATTGAGAGTATACAAGCCAAGTGAATCAAATATTCGAGATGTTTATATCCTCTCATTAACAGGAATTCTAAACTTTGTTTAAAGAACAAACTTTTGATTTACAAACTAATTTTTAGACCAGCAATGCTTTATGCTGTACCGATCTGGTCAAGTTGCTGTTCAACAAGGAAGAAAACGCTCCAAAGGACTCAGAATAAAATTCTGAAAATGATTTTGAAGCGTCCGGTTTGGTACACTCGAATTACATAGACTTACTGGTATTGAACCATTAGAAGCTATGTCAAATAAAATTATTAACAATTTTCGACAAAAATCGTTGCAATCCTCAATTGCTACGATAAGCTCTCTTTAAAGCCAATAAGTTAGCAATTAAGTTAGTTGTAAGTTTACTACCCCTTTCTGACAAGTAGGTGTAAATCCCTACGAATGATAAGTCCTTATTGCGAAAGCAAACAAATCCTAACAATTAAAATTACAAATTTCTAACAAGTTCTAACACATACTCATTATTTACTAATAATTATCATAAAATACTTAAAATACTTAAGCTACTAAAAAATCCCCCCCCCCCTTATAAAATAAAAAAAGCTTGAATTAGCCGAAATATATGAGATGAATTTCTACAATTCTTAAATTTCAGTTTTGAGATGGATATGGAAGCGTTGTGAAAAATGGTTTGTTTTACAAAATTCAAATAAATCTAGCTAAGTTTACTAAATATACAATGCTGAACTTCTCATAAGAACACGTAAGCGTATTTTGTTTATTTGTTCAATGATTACGTAAAAATTTGGTGTTTAATCCGTGCATTCTTCGTGAATATCGGCTTAATGAGATGAATAATGGAGCAGTTCCCCTAGCTCCATTTATCTTCAATAAAAATATTTTTGTAGAGAGTGTTCACTCATTTGTTAAATTGATTTTCATAAACACAATTAGGATTTATTCTTCATATTTAAATAATGTGCAATTCCACATAAGATCAACCATTTTAATCGACCATTTTTTATCAGGCTGAAGCGAGATTTTTATGTTTTGACCGGTCCAGGCCAAAAATACAACACCCTCCCCGCAAAAAGAGGAGGATCATGTAGCATAGCATAGCATAGGTAGACTGCCCGTAGTTGCACTCCGTGATTGGTCGAACCAACAAAATTGCAAAATGAACCAGATGAATGGTGCTTGGGAATAGCATTACATTTTCATTGTGCAATTTTTACGAGCTCATACTTTTACAACTGACCAATAACGACGCTGGTGACAACCAAAAGGCGGTACTACTAGGGATGAAAGGGATGGTGATGCTCGTTTTGTTTAGAGACTGCGGGTTCCACTGCATCTCTACGAGTATCACAGGATAGGATTTGTAATAATATAAAAATGCACAGCTCTGGTAGCTTTCTGATGAATGATACGAAACGTTACGCAGAACTAAACTTCAAATATTATGAAGCCTATTGTGTAATAATATAATGAGCTATAATAAAAACAATCAATAATGAATAGAAAAAAAATTAGCTTCCGGTCTTCAGATGTTGAATGAAAACGTTGTTTTTTTCTTCATCGTTAAAGCATTTTCTCTAAAACGGTTTTTATAATCCGAGCATCCCCTTCTTCAATACAAAACGTTCTCTTTCTCTCAGGTGCGAACATATAATAGTAAACCGATCGCTAAGGTACAAAACAAAACAAAAGACAATTCGGCGAGTCGAAAAGGTATCGCATTGCAATCCACATTTCGCCATGAAATTCACTAATTTCACCCTTTTCACACGCAGTGCACTAAATTTCATTGCGTCAATTACTCCCCGAGTGCCAAATTGATGATTTCGTCAATGATGTGTGGAGGAAGCAGACGATCGATCTCCTTATTTAGCGTGTTCGCATGTTTGTCGTGACTGTTACTTCCGTTTCGGTAATGTTCCTTGTACCCGGGTTGACACACTCCCTACACGACAATAAAGCCAATGAGTTGACGCTGCTTGGAACGTCCGGTAAAAATGGATAACACTGTTCAGAGTTGAAGAATATTTTCTAGATTTAAGCAAAATTTGCAGGCGAAAACTTTCATACGTCCACTTGCGGTCGCAGGTTGCTTCGATCTTTTCTGTTAGATATTTTTGAAGTAGAACTACGTCTCTCAGGAAGTTCGGCTACATACTCGGCTATACAGGGATGTAAAATGAAAATCTAAAACCGGGAAAATTGAAAAACATGTCCAATTTCAAATGCTAATAAATCGGTCAGTTTTCGATGGATTTCCTTCGTTCTCGCAGCAATAGATTGAAAAATCTTCTAAGATTTTTCTCAAATGCAGAAAATCGTAATTTTCATTATTCAAACTATTGTACCATTGAAAATTGTCGAACCTTGTCAACACACAAAATTCGACCTCTGATTGGTCGTTATATGATTGCTTCCCAAGCACGTTCGACAGAATTATAGACCTAGTAATTTGAAATGAGCCATTTGGTTTGTATAAGAACCAGTTTCAGCCGAAACCGCTCATATTTATTCTAGGCAGCGATAACAGCAGCTTCCCCTTAGCAGCAGTAGCAGTGCAACGAATACCAATGGCAGCGGATAGCGGCCGCAGCTGTGGCAACGGATAGCGCAGCAGTTGCAGCGGGCACAGCATCGATAGTAGTAGGGCCAGCCAGTGGGATACTTCCATTATTGAAATGTTGTCTCTGTGCGATAGCGGGCAGTAGTGAATGCATCCAAAAAGTTGCTTTATTTTGATAATACACCAATGTTCTGGGAAGCTGGCGTTCAAAATACATGAGCCGTCTAGTTTTGAGTGTTAAAACAGCTTTTCACTGTGTTATCTATCACAAGGAATACCTCATTCGCACCGTCAGTGATAACGCAAAGAAGTGATCGGCATCTTATCCGGTATTGAATTAAACAGCAAATTGTCCTTTTCATGATGAAATAATACCAAATTGAAGAGTTAATATTTTATCTTAAATTAATTTACACCTTCACTTGTAAATTTGACTCCGTGTTTCAGAACGTACTGAATTATCTTTTTCTTCAATCATAAGCACAACACCCGATTAGCTTTTATTATCTGCATAAAAATCAGGTTATCGTATAATTAAACCTTAAAAATTGTCAAGCCTAAGGCCTTTGCCATGCTGAACGCCAACGCGAGCGATCGGGCGAGAGCTTTGCCGTAGATTAATGAACAGCTCTACTTACGGCTGTTCATTAACCTATGGCAAGGCTCTCGCCCGATCGCTCGCGTTGGCGTTCAACATGGCAAAGGCCTAATATGACAAGCAACTATATTATTGAAAATAGTCAATCCTTGTTGAAACGCAAATTTCGATTGATCTTATTGGCCATTATATGATTGCTTTCCCAAGCACGGTCGACAGAAGTATAGACCTAGTAATGGAATGTACTATTTGGCCTATATAAGAGCCTGTTTCAGCCGAAGTCGCTCATATTAGTTCTAGACAGCGACTACAACAATCCTTACTTCACAGCAGCGATATTGGGGCCAGCTGGTGCGGCGGCACTTCCTCTAGTAAAAGCTGCCTTTGTGCAGTAGCGAGCAGTATTAGTACTAGGTACATTAGCCGGCACTTCGTCTAATGAAAAGTTGCTGTCACGTTTACGATAAAAAAATGGACAAAAATTGCCGATTTTTCATGGGTTTACCTTTAATCGCACTGACGAAACTACTCATGCATCATCAATCATCCCATGAGTTAGCAAAAAAAATTTGACAGCTCTATCAGTCAAACTCTAACTGTGATGTGAAAAAAGTGAGCTACTCCGTTCAGAAGTGTGCGCGTTCAAAGAACGGTACCCCGCCGCGTCAAAAACGGACATCGTGCGGCACTTCATGGCATCTACAACATCTTGACACTATTGGACAACGGTCAGAGCATCGAAAGAAAGCCCGGTTCCGGAAGGCCAACGACCCTGAGCGACAAGAAGCTTCAAAGCGACAGCAGTTGAATAAGATAGTCAAGTCGATTTTCCCGGCGAATCGCGACGTGGCAGTGGTGATAGACGACGAAACCTATCTCACCCTGGATGACAACGACTGGCAGGGCACTTCGTATTTTACCTCCCCCACGAAAGAAGTGAGCACCGAGGTGAAGTTTATTTCACAGACCAAGTTCCTCAAGAAGGTGCGGCTGTGGCTGACAATCATCGAGAAAGGGATGTCAAAGTTGCTCTTCTTTCACTCCGGGCTGGCCGTGAACGGTGAAATTTATAGTACGAAGTGCCTGGGAGAAGTTGCGTCGTTCATCAAGAAATACTATAAGGGCCAAGACACGGTGTTCTGGCCAGATTTGTCGTCGGCCCACTACTCGAAACGATCGTTGGAGAAGATGGAGCGGCTGAATATCGATGTGGTACCGAAGTCGGCGAATCCGCCTAACGTCTCCCAGCTTCGTTCCATCAAGAATTTCTGGGCGCAAGATCTATTTCAACAATTTTATCTCGAAAACGGAGGAGGAATCAATAAAAAAAACGAAGAAAGAGCATAAAAACATGCCTACACGCATATTTTATTTTTTTATTTTTTATTTTTATTTTTTCAAATATACATATTTAAATTGGATTGGATAAACATAGATTGGAATGAAGCTCAGTATAGTAAAGCAGTAAGCGTAAAAAAGGGTTAAAACATACACAGAGTCACGGCTGATTAATAAGTATGTCACTTACTCTCTAACATTGCTAACAACAGAAGTGCGGAATACAGAAGAACCCTTAGCAATATAACAATACATCAACATTTCTAGTTGCAGTGATTAGTACATTAGAAAAATGTAAATTCAATAATTGTACAAAAAAATTTATGAAATATCAGGACTCAAAATTTGTGAACCAGTGCTACCATTACTCACAGCTTATCTGCGTATAGTGTAAGATATACATTTTTCTCTTTCAAAACAATAGATAAGATTCTTTAATTGATAAGTTTCATTTAGTACCCACGTTGCTCGTGTCTCGACCGGAAGCAGCGAAATGTATCTTTAAAAGCCTTTGATAAGGTTAGTATTTTCGTATCAACTATTGATTGCGACTTCTTAATGTGTACTATATATGCGGCGATTTACTCCCGGTGCTGTCAGTCGATTTACTGACTGATTTCGTGTGGCGTGTGCGACCATGAAGGTCTCAATCAGTGCGTTCTTATTGCCATTAATCGGTTTAGCAGTAGCGGTAACAGCCTTGCAAATTCGTATTGATGGAGTTACCGAAGCGTTGCCCAACACTACTACCCCTGCGGATTCTAACTGGACAACTCCTCCGTGGAACGAAAATACAACCCCAACATGGACTACACCAAATGCTAGCTGGACGACTCCTGAATTGAATTGGACAACTCCTGATTCTAACTGGACAACTCCAGCATGGAATTGGACAACTCCCGATTTTAATTGGACTACACCCGATGCAAATTGGACAACTCCTGGTGCCAACTGGACTACTCCTGATGCAAATTGGACAACTCCATCATGGAATTGGACTACTCCTGATTTTAACTGGACTACACCCGATGCAAATTGGACAACCCCAGCATGGAATTGGACTACTCCTGATGCAAATTGGACTACTCCGGACTGGAATTGGACTACTCCAGATGCAAATTGGACTACCCCAGCATGGAACTGGACTACTCCTGATACAAATTGGACAACTCCCGATGTTAATTGGACTACTCCTGATGCTAACTGGACAACCCCAGCATGGAACTGGACTACACCTGATGCCAACTGGACAACTCCTGATACAAACTGGACTACTCCTGATGCTAACTGGACAACTCCAGCATGGAATTGGACTACTCCTGATGCAAACTGGACTACTCCAGATGCAAATTGGACTACTCCGGACTGGAATTGGACTACTCCAGATGCAAATTGGACTACCCCAGCATGGAACTGGACTACTCCTGATACAAATTGGACAACTCCCGATGTTAATTGGACTACTCCAGATGCTAACTGGACAACCCCAGCATGGAACTGGACTACACCTGATGCCAACTGGACAACTCCTGATACAAACTGGACTACTCCTGATGCCAACTGGACAACTCCAGCATTGAATTGGACTACTCCTGATGCAAACTGGACTACTCCAGATGCAAATTGGACAACTCCAGCATGGAATTGGACAACTCCTGATGCTAACTGGACAACTCCAGCATGGAATTGGACTACTCCTGATGCAAACTGGACTACTCCTGATGCCAATTGGACAACTCCTGCATGGAATTGGACAACTCCTGATGCAAACTGGACTACTCCTGATGCCAATTGGACAACTCCAGCATGGAACTGGACTACTCCCGATCTTAACTGGACTACTCCTGATGCCAATTGGACAACTCCCGCGTTGAACTGGACTACCCCTGATTTTAACTGGACTACTCCCAACGTCAACTGGACAACTCCTGATTTCAACTGGACTACTCCCGATGCTAACTGGACTACTCCTGATGCCAACTGGACAACTCCAGCATGGAACTGGACTACTCCGGATGCAAATTGGACAACTCCAGCATGGAACTGGACTACTTCCGAGTCCGCAACGACGGTATCACCGAACAGAACTCACTCCAGGTGGGAACGCTACGAAATGGGACTGCTGAGCTCCCATCGCCGCAGACGAATTGTTAGACCCCATCTGATTTAAAGTTGTGAACAGTACGAAAACTTATCACTTGTTGTTACCTAAGTAATTGAATTTAAAGTAGTGAAATAATATGTTTTTTTTAAACACTTGAAATGTACAATCTGGCAGTTAGACTAAGCCAAAAAACAAAATCTTTCATTTCCTTTAAATATTTGATTGATTTTTTATACAGATATAACAGCAACTATAAATTTTATTGTCATTCTTAGTCACAATTCGTCCAATTCTGGTGTTTACAAAATGGTGTTTACAATTTACAGAACCTGTCGAATATGTATATGTATGTACGTTGAAATCCATTCTATTACTGATCTTTACAACGACAACATCTGTTTTATATATTTTTACTATTGTTGTATTTTTATGAACTGATTCAAAATTCTATTGCTAAAGTGCAACATTTGTTCAATCTAAGTTTAAATAAGTAAAGCAGATTTTTAGCTAGGAATGTCGACCGGATTCGCCTGAAATTCTCCACGATGTTTATCCAACAAACCTTCCAATCTTGTCTGGGGGAGAAAAATTGCATAAAACGGCAACACTGGCAGTGCCACGACTGACGTGTACATTAAGAGTTCTTTGCAAAGTATAAGTATTATAGAAAAGTTCAAGGCAATAGGAACTGTTCCAAATTTGGCCAAGGAAATAATTGTTAGTGTCAGTAGGACCTGTACGTTAACAGGTGGTTATGAGGCTTTTGTATAATAAACAGAAAGTTCAGTTCCGGTAGCGGAAAACAACACAAGTAGTCTACCTCAGATAATGTACCGCTGCCGTTATCAGTGTTCATGACGAATTTCCCCAAACAAGTTTATGAGAAATAAAGAATGGATATCCACACACGTGCTTTAATAACTACACAATCAATGCTTTGAGGCTATAATTTTTTTTGCCACACATGTACAGGTGAATTTCAATGACCTTGTTAAGCAAGTGTAGCCGACTGAACTGCTCAAACGGTGCAGTCAATCCCAACTCACGTGTAAACTGATACATTATATCGAAAAAAAAATACTATCATATATTCGGAATAGAAGTTACGAGCCAAGTTTAAAGCATAGTTTTTCAATTAAACTGGAGGATTTTTATCAGAAATTTTTCTATATTAGAGGAATTAAGCACAAAATAAGCACCCTTACGTATGACCAAATTATGAAAAGTTAATAGAAATATGTAATTAAGAATGATTCAGATAATTTAAAATCATTTCAAAATAACCTCCTGCAAGTGTATTTGTGTGCCAAACTTAGCTTCTTTGTGTCAGTCCAAAGATTTAGCAGCGTCGCCATTTTGTTACGATACTGTTACTGATTCAAGAATCGATGCGTTTGAATTATTCGCTCAATCAATCAATTGTGGTAGGTTTTCGGTACACTTTTTTCCTTGTTTCAGGTGGGAAGACTCTGTGTACTTTTGGGGGCACTCAAATATGCGGCAAGTTCAGTAAATAAGATAAGACATTTGATTTTTTTTTTTTTTTTTTCTTCACATAACATTTATTTGACACGGCACAAATACAATTTAATGTTTAACGGCGCCAATTATATCTGATGACTTAAAAACTAAAGCAAATTTTTTATCCTCGCTGCCGACTACGAGCTGAAATTAAGTCTAACTTAAAACTAGCATGGGATTTCCAATCAGTGTTTTGTTGTTCGTGTTCTTGTCGTTTTGTTGGGTGTAGACGGAGGGGAACGGGACTAGACTGGGGCGTGGATGGATTTCAGGAAAACGTATATAAGGGACATGTAGGATAGGTCACGGCTCGCCAAGACATCACGAACAGGAACAGCCGGCTGTCTACCCTCGGCCTGCAGGGAAGCTATTAATTTAGACCTGGCGTCACGGTGTACAGGGCATGACCAAACCACATGCTCTATGTCGTGATAACCTTCACCACAGGCACAGATACCACTTTCCCCGAGCCCAACACGACGGAGATGCGCGTCAAATCTATAGTGATTGGACATAAGCCGGGACATCACGCAAATGAAATCCCGACCTACATCCAACCCCTTGAACCACGGGTTCGTCGATACTTTGGGGATTATGGAATGTAACCACCTTCCCAATTCCCCTCTGGTCCAAGCATTTTGCCAACTGATGATCGTATTCTGACGTACAAGTGCGAAAAATTCATTAAAGGCAATTGGTCTTTCATAAATATCACCGTTTGTTGCGCCCACCTTAGCCAAAGAGTCCGCTTTCTCATTACCCGGTATCGAGCAGTGAGAAGGGACCCACGCTAAGGTAATCTGAGTAGATTTTTCGGATAAAGCACTCAGATGTTCCCGTATTTTCCCCAGGAAATACGGAGAGTGCTTAACATCTTTCATCGATCGGAGAGCCTCAATGGAACTGAGACTGTCCGTAAAGATGAAATAATGGTCCGTGGGCATTTTTTCGATAATCCCTAGGGTGTACTGAATTGCAGCTAATTCTGCGACGTAAACAGAAGCAGGATTATCGAGCTTATGGGAGACGGTTAAATTGTTATTGAAGATACCGAAGCCAGTGGACCCATCAAGAAGTGATCCGTCAGTGTAGTACATATTGTCGCAGTTGATGTTTCGATATTTATTGGAAAAAATTTTAGGGATCTGCTGCACGCGTAAATGATCCGGGATTCCACGAGTTTCTTCTATCATGGATGTATCGAAAAACACAGTAGAATCAGAAGTATTTGATAAGTCGACACGATTTGGAATATTCGAAGAAGGGTTAATATTTTGGGACATGTGATTGAAATACAATGTCATAAAACGGGTTTGAGAATTAAGTTCGATTAACCTTTCAAAATTTTCAATCACGGGACGGTTCAAGACCTCACATTTGATTAGAATACGAGAAGACAGGCTCCAGAAGCGGTTTTTCAATGGTAGTACTCCAGCTAAAACCTCCAAACTCATCGTATGGGTCGACTGCATGCAACCTAAGGCGATACGCAAACAACGATATTGTATTCGCTCCAGTTTGATCAAATGTGTGTTTGCTGCGGAGCGGAAGCAGAAACACCCGTATTCAATAACAGACAATATCGTTGTTTGGTAAAGCCTTATAAGGTCTCCTGGATGGGCTCCCCACCATTGTCCGGTTATTGTACGAAGAAAATTCACTCTTTGTTGACATTTTTTCATCAGATACCTCACGTGACAACCCCAGGTGCCTTTAGAGTCGAACCAGACACCAAGATATTTGTGTACCAAAACCTGAGAAATCGTTTTACCCATTAATTGTGTTTGAAGCTGAGCAGGTTCATGCTTCCTAGAAAAAACTACTATCTCAGTCTTCTCCGGAGAGAATTCGATACCTAGCTGTAAAGCCCAAGCAGACAAATTGTCCAAGGTATCTTGCAATGGTCCTTGCAAATCGGCAGCTTTGGCTCCTGTAACAGAGATTACACTGTCGTCTGCAAGTTGTCTTATCGTGCATGAATTTGCCAGACATTCGTCGATGTCATTTACATAAAAGTTGTAAAGAAGGGGGCTTAAACATGAGCCCTGGGGAAGACCCATGTAGCTAATGCGAAAAGTTGCCAAATCGCCATGCGTAAAATGCATGTGCTTTTCGGACAACAAGTTGTGCAAAAAATTGTTCAAAATTGGAGAAAATCCTTGTCGGTGAAGTTTACCCGAAAGAATGTCAATAGAAACGGAATCAAAAGCCCCCTTAATGTCCAAGAACGCAGACGCCATTTGTTCTTTACGAGCATACGCCAGCTGAATATCTGTTGAAAGCAACGCAAGACAATCATTCGTCCCTTTGGCACGGCGGAAGCCAAATTGAGTTTCTGATAGTAGACCATTTGATTCGACCCAGTGGTCTAAACGACGGAGTATCATTTTTTCCATCAATTTCCGGATACAGGATAGCATTGCAATCGGCCTATAAGAGTTGTGATTAGAAGCTGGTTTCCCTGGTTTTTGGATGGCGATCACCTTCACTTGCCTCCAATCCTGCGGTACAATGTTTTGCTCCAGGAACTTATTGAACAAGTTCAACAAGCGCCTCTTGGCATTGCCGGGTAGATTCTTCAACAAGTTGAATTTGATTCTATCTAATCCAGGCGCGTTATTGTTACAGGACAGGAGGGCAACTGAAAGTTCTGCCATCGTAAAAGGTGATTCTATCGCGTCGTGGCCCGGAGACGCATCGCGAACAATATTTTGCTCAGGAACAGAGTCCGGACATACTTTCCTGGCAAAATCAAATATCCACCTACTTGAAGACTCCTCGCTTTCGTTGACCGTTACGCGATTCCGCATTCTTCGGGCTGTGTTCCAAAGAGTGCTCATCGATGTCTCCCTCGACGTCTCGTTCACGAACCGACGCCAATATCCACGTTTCTTTGCTTTAGCCAAGCTTTTAAGCTTGGTATCAAGCTCCGAATACCGTAAATAGTCGCCAGGTATACCTCCCGTCTGGTAGGCCTTAAACGCGTCGGATCTTTGCGTGTAGACATCGGAGCACTCTTGGTCCCACCACGGAGTGGGAGGCCGTTCTTTGATCGTTACGCCGGGATATTTCTTCGTTTGGGCTTGCAACGCGGCGTCGAGAATCAAGCCCGCGAGGAGGTTGTATTCTTCAAGTGGTGAATGATGTTGAATCGACTCGACCGCTTTTGAAATCATTTCCTCGTATAACTTCCAATCGACATTTCGTGTGAGGTCATACGGAATGTCAATTGGTCGCATGCGAGTTGACCCGTTAGTAATTGAAATAAGAATAGGCAGATGGTCGCTACCGTGAGGATCGAGGATTACCTTCCATGTGCAATCCAACCGTAGCGACGTCGAACATAAGGATAGATCCAAAGCGCTTGGGCGCGCTGGAGGTTTCGGGATACGTGTCATTTCACCGTTGTTTAAAATAGTCATGTCGAAGTCATCGCAAAGGTTATAGATTAAAGAGGAGCGGTTATCATTGTATGGGGAACCCCAAGCCACGCCATGAGAGTTGAAGTCTCCCAAAATCAAACGTGGCGAGGGAAGAAGTTCTATTAAATCAAAGAGCAGCCGTTGCCCAACCTGTGCTCTGGGGGGAATATATATTGAGGCAATACAAAGCTCTTTACCTTGTATTGTCATTTGACATGCGACAACTTCGATGCCTGGAATCGAGGGGAGGTTAATACGATAGAAAGAATAGCACTTTTTAATCCCTAAAAGTACTCCTCCATATGGGGTGTCTCGATCAAGGCGAATAATATTAAAATCATGGAAGTTGAGATCAATATTTGAAGTAAGCCAAGTTTCACAAAGGGAAAATGCATCGCATTTGTTTTTATTTATCAAAACTTTAAACGAATCAATTTTTGGTAAAATACTTCTACAATTCCACTGTAAGACAGAGATAGAATCCTTCATATACGCAGTTGAATTAGGCATCGAAGGATACAATCGCTGCAAGGAGAGGCCATTGGGCAGTCAACTGCTTCAAAAATGATCTAACTGTTGGGAGGAATGCTGTAAGAAAAATTTTAATTGGATCGGGTACATTGAAAGTTTCAAAAATCCAGTCCACAATGTCAGAAAATTTCACTAATCCAGAGTTTGTTTCATCAACTGGGAGTGTAAAAGGAGCAACTGGGGTTTTAGATGTTCCTGGCAGTGCTGGGAACTCCTTCTGGGACTTTAAATTTGCCAGCCCAGGAGGAGTTTGCTTCGGTTTTTCCGCAGCACTGTTTGGTTTGTTTGTAACCTTCATTTCACTTTGAGAAATCTTAGGACCTTTTCTGGGAAGTTTAGGAGAGGAAACACTTTTCCTCTTTCTAGACTCCCCAGGATTGGCGTAAGATGCTCCCGCTGGTGAATCGTCAGAATCGGTTTCCTCAGAGGGCAACAGATCGAAGGGGTTCGAAGTAACGGGAGAAGTGGTAACGGTCTTCTTCAGCATGTCAGCGTAGGAACGCTTTGAACGCTCTTTGAGAGACCGTTTTATTTTATCCCTGCGCTGCATGTACACCGCACATGTCGAGAGCTCATGCAGATTTTCTCCGCAGTGAATACACTTTTCAGCGTTAACACTGCAAGAATCTTCCGCATGAGACTCCCCACACTTGCCACAACGTGCCTTATTGCAGCAGTAGGCGGCTGTATGGCCTAACTGCTTGCAATTCAGGCAGTTCATGACGCGGGGCACGTAGAGCCTCACAGGGAGACGAACCCGGTGGATCGAGACGTGGCTTGGTAGTGCAGACCCGGCGAACGTAACTCGAAACGAGTCTGACGGAGTGTATACTGTTTTGCCACCGATGATCGATGCTGACCGCAATTGCTTGCAGTCGAGCACCTTTACTTCGGGACACGTTTTGTTCTTAAAGCACCCTTTGGCACTTTGCAGTATACACTCGACGGACAGACTCGAATCGGTTATGACACCGTCGATCTCCACGTCTCGTGCGGGTATGTAAACGCGATACTCGCGTGTGAAGAGCTCAGAGCAAGCTATATCGTTGGCCTCTTTCAGGTTACCGACCACGACACGGAGCTTGTTAGGCCGGACCTTGGAAATTTCGGTCACGCCCTTGTACTCCTTCGTCAGGTCTTTAGAAATCTGCAAGAGGTTCAACTTTTTCGATTTCGGTCCTGCCTTTGGCCGAAAATAAACAGTATAGCTGCCCTGGGCTCCGTCTGGGTAAAGCCTGGGGCGAGGGGGGACTGAAGAATGAACAGGGGAGGGGGTAACAGAAGGGTCAGGGTCAGAGGGGTTCGGGGATGGTGGCGCGGGAGGCGAGGGATCTACATCCATCGCGCTATGTTTAGCGCACTAGCGCTGACAAGAACACGTACCTTTTTATTTCTCCCTTCCAGTAAGGTTGGTTGTCCGATCGTTCGAAGTAGCAGCCGTTACAGCCAGCAGCACCAATACAGCAGCACCAAACAGCCACCAGCAGCGAGCCAGGTGTGAGATCACTCCACACAGCGATACGACTCGCTGACACTGATGGCTTCTTCTTTTTCCTCGTTTGTGTCTCGTCCACTGCTGTAGCACAATCCAGCCAGCAGCCAAATCGGCTTACGCACCAGCTGGCAGTCACGATGCGAAACAGTTGCACAAAGGAACGACCTTGAACCCGGATTTATTTCACTCGACCAGGCAAACAATGCCAACACTTGTTCACACGTCTTTTGTTTTATACTCTATCGGACCGATCACCAAACACGTCCAGTACTGATGCGTGTTCGGCACAGAATGAAGACATTTGATTGTTTCAAATTAATGATGATATTAAAACACATACTAAATAAATATATATCGACTACCGTCGCTTCGACACTTCAAGAAATGATTCTCAGTGTAAATAAGATTTTTTCCAGGTTTTTCTTGCATTTTATTATCTATCAATAAAATGTTGGAGCGTTACGAGCGTTACTCTGAAATTTGCAATAGACGATCTTTTTGTATGCGTTTCAATACATGGATTCTGATTTCATGCAAATAAGTTCTAACATGAGGAAAAAGTTCGAAAATCTTGATCATGTAAGGTTGATAATGTGAGAATCTGCCATGTGTTTTCTAATGACAGATAAAATTGAATATATTTTCCCGAGAACTAGAAATTCGGATGCAAATATTCGAAACTCTCAAGGAAGAAAATCGAATCATTTATTTAAATATGGAACATTCACTCTCATGTGAACCACTGCATTAATAATGCCCCATTGCATTATGTTTAGAACAGTGTCTATTTACACTGAGTTAATGCTATTTTGCCATCAAACAGTTTTATTGTACATAAAACAGAATGTAGATTATTTAAGCCCGTTATTCTTTTCTGTTGCCGTTCTAGCAATTTTGATGATGCAATAAAACACACAAAAGTCTAGCATGATGCAGCGCTGATCGTGGTAACGAGTTTCCACTATGCACTGTGCTTACCACCCAACGCAACAACCCACCGCACACAACTGATAAAACTGTAACCAACCCGAGCGACCCGATCTGCGCCGACTCCAACAAACAACCCCCATTCGGCGCTGGGTTTGCGTGTGTTGGTGTGCGAGTTTTGTTACGCTGGCAACCCGCGACGTCTAACCGAGCATCCAGACGTCGCAGTCTACTGAGAACGCCGTTCGCGACTGGTTTCGATTTTCCACTGAGACGGCTCCGTTCGCGGTCGCGGTGTGTTTTTCCTTCTCCTCCTGACAAGTGTGATGTGTGCAGGTTCATATCCCTGACTCGTGAAGAGGGTGTGTGGAAAACAGTTCATCAGTTTTTTACCCCTCGTTCAGTGCATTCTTCCCGTGGAAATTATCGAGATTTTTCACTCCTTGTGCCATTTGTTGTGATGCGTGTGTAGAAAGTAATTAGGAAAAGTCTGATTTGCTGTGACTTCGTTTGAATAAGTGTCGTAAGTCCTAAAAACAGGCATCAGCTGACCTCTCCTGGTTTTCGTCTTTCTTTGATGTGACGGGACACTGGTTTCGGAATTCGTTTTGATCCTGGGTTCCAACAATATGTTTGAAACAAAACCCTATCATCGGAAGTGTTCTACGAGCTGTAAAATATTTTTTTTTGTCTGCGCCGAGTGGCAATCGATTTTCTCGCATTTTCTTGTCACGACACGAGAGGACCATAAATAGGGAATCCAGAGAAACTCTTAATGCCAAAGAGCAGTCGCATGCAGCATTGACCATGGTTAGGATAGATGAAGAAAGCAGTGTGGCGGACTGGGAATAGGTCTGTTGTATTTCTGGTTTTCCTACCGTCACCGACACCTGTTAGTGTAGGTATGTTTTGAAGGATTTGCCCTTGTAGTGGTGACGGTTACGACGGCAAGGAACACGCGGCAGGAACCGGAAAGTGAGCGAGTGAAAAGCGGTAATGCTGTTGGGATGTTCTCCGTGGGTGGGTGGATCAGATGATTCATGCTTTTTTGTTTACACTTCTCATTTTCTTGATTATTTCCGATTTTGGTGTTATTGCCCTGACAGCTGAACTTTATTGCTGTCCCTTCGTGGGAACGGCTTTCTAAGCACGATTACTACGATGATATCATATCTGATTTATTAACAAATCCAAGGAACCACGCGACCCAGTGCAAACAAATTCCGAATCCAATTCTGTTGAAAAAAAAAAACAACGAGCCCAAAATTTGGATTGACATATTTACATAGTGTTATTCACTTAGGTTGTAAAATCAATGTATATTTGGAAGTTTAATGCAGTGAAAAACCACGTGTAAAATTTGAGATACCATGGAAATGTTTTAAATCGTAAACATATCGATCTGACAAGTGATTTACATTGTGCAATTGAGAGGCAACGGTGAATCCGTACAATTACATCAGCTTACCGTGGACTGTCCGGCAGCAAGTCAATGTTCGTGCCCAGTTCAAGTTCGCAAGCCTCCACGCAAAAGCCAGCGACGGACGACGGCAGCTCCCCGGACGGACCGTGCGTTGATGCCGCCCGGGACCTAGCCTATTGCCCACCGGACAACAGTGCGCGGCCTTCGGCACCAGTGCGCGGAACCATAGCGGCACTGGTTACCAGAAGGCAGGTAGGCTTCCCGCAGGCGGCACCTCGAGCACAACCACCAACACCGAAGCCTAGATCAGGTATTCTGTCAATTTGTGAGTGCCAAGTTTCTGCAAATACCTGAGCCTCTGATCGGTGTGCGCTACTGTAATGTATTATTCTGTGGGTTTGTGTTTATTCGATGTTTGTGTACTTTCGGTGAATTAGTAGCAGTAAGCGTCTGTTACAGATTTTTTCCTTAAACTGTAAGCTAAAGTAGGGATTAGTAACCTGTTTGAAAAAAGTTTGAAAAAAAAAACTTGTTTGGCAGAAATGTCTTCTTTTTCCGAAAATAGTTTTTCTGTTATATATAATCAATTTGATGTATCATTTTTGAGTAAGTTTTTATGACTTTGGCAGTATGAGGCTGAGCGTTGTCATGCAGTAGAATCACTTTTTCGTGCCTCTGATCTGAGGACCAATACTGGCACGTTATTTCACTTAGTGTAGCATTTCGGAAACAAAAATTATTTCAACTCTCCATGCCTTTCTTTTTTTTCTTCATCTATAGTTTATTTGACACGGCACAAATACAGTTCAATGTTTAACGGCGCCAATTATATCTGGTAGCTTACTTTCTAAAGTATCTTAATAACTAAAAGCAAATTTTTTATCCTCGCTGCCGACTACGAGCTGAAACTAAATCTAACTTAAAGCTAGAATATTTTGCATTAAAAGCACAGGATTGCTGTTTGATGGTTTTCATTGCCATAGGTAAGCAGCATATTAAATTTGTTCCGCTGCTGGGCCAAGATATTACGGACTGGCATATTGGGTTGTTTCCATCGGGTCTTGAGAGTATCGTGCGGGTCTGATTGCTGTTTCCGGATCCGGGGTCTTAACGTGTTTTTGTCGTTTGGTTGGATGTAGGCGGAAGGGGATAGGACTAAACTGGGGCGTGGATGGATTTCAGGAAAACGTATATAAGGGACATGTAGGATAGGTCACGACTCGCCAAGACATCACGAACAGGAACAGCCGGCTGCCTACCTTCGGCCTGCAGGGAAGCTATTAATCTAGACCTGGCGTCACGGTGTACAGGGCATGACCAAACAACGTGCTCTATGTCGTGATAACCTTCACCACAGGCACAGATACCACTTTCCCCGAGCCCAACACGACGGAGATGCGCGTCAAATCTATAGTGATTGGACATAAGCCGGGACATCACGCAAATGAAATCCCGACCTACATCCAACCCCTTGAACCACGGGTTCGTCGATACCTTGGGGATTGTGGAATGTAACCACCTTCCCAGTTCCCCCTTGGTCCAAGAATTTTGCCAACTGATGATCGTATTCTGACGTACAAATGCGAAAAATTCATTAAAGGCAATTGGTCTTACATAAATATCACCGTTTGTTGCGCCCACCTTAGCCAAAGAGTCCGCTTTCTCATTGCCCGGTATCGAGCAGTGAGAAGGGACCCACGCTAAGGTAATCTGAGTAGATTTTTCGGATAAAGCACTCAGATGTTCCCGTATTTTCCCCAGGAAATACGGAGAGTGCTTAACATTTTTCATCGATCGGAGAGCCTCAATGGAACTGAGACTGTCCGTAAAGATGAAATAATGGTCCGTGGGCATTTTTTCGATAATCCCTAGGGTGTACTGAATTGCAGCTAATTCTGCGACGTAAACAGAAGCAGGATTATCGAGCTTATGGGAGACGGTTAAATTGTTATTGAAGATACCGAAGCCAGTGGACCCATCAAGAAGTGATCCGTCAGTGTAGTACATATTGTCGCAGTTGATGTTCCGATATTTATTGGAAAAAATTTTAGGGATCTGCTGCACGCGTAAATGATCCGGGATTCCACGAGTTTCTTCTATCATGGATGTATCGAAAAACATAGTAGAATCAGAAGTATTTGATAAGTCGACACGATTTGGAATATTCGAAGAAGGGTTAATATTTTGGGACATGTGATTGAAATACAATGTCATAAAACGGGTTTAAGAATTAAGTTCGATTAACCTTTCAAAATTTTCAATCACGGGACGGTTCAAGATCTCACATTTGATTAGAATACGAGAAGACAGGCTCCAGAAGCGGGTTTTCAATGGTAGTACTCCAGCTAAGATCTCCAAACTCATCGTATGGGTCGATTGCATGCAACCCAAGGCGATACGCAAACAACGATATTGTATTCGCTCCAGTTTGATCAAATGTGTGTTTGCTGCGGAGCGGAAGCAGAAACACCCGTACTCAATAATAGACAGTATCGTTGTTTGGTAAAGCCTTATAAGGTCTCCTGGATGGACTCCCCACCATTGTCCGGTTATTGTACGAAGAAAATTCACTCTTTGTTGACATTTTTTCATCAGATACCTCACGTGACAACCCCAGGTGCCTTTAGAGTCGAACCAGACACCAAGATATTTGTGTACCAAAACCTGAGAAATCGTTTTACCCATCAATTGTGTTTGAAGCTGAGCAGGTTCATGCTTCCTAGAAAAAACTACTATCTCAGTCTTCTCCGGAGAGAATTCGATACCTAGCTGTAAAGCCCAAGCAGACAAATTGTCCAAGGTATCTTGCAATGGTCCTTGCAAATCGGCAGCTTTGGCTCCTGTAACAGAGATTACACTGTCGTCTGCAAGTTGTCTTATCGTGCATGAATTTGCCAGACATTCGTCGATGTCATTTACATAAAAGTTGTAAAGAAGGGGGCTTAAACATGAGCCCTGGGGAAGACCCATGTAGCTAATGCGAAAAGTTGCCAAATCGCCGTGCGTAAAATGCATTTGCTTTTCGGACAACAAATTGTGCAAAAAATTGTTCAAAATTGGAGAAAATCCTTGTCGGTGAAGTTTACCCGAAAGAATGTCAATAGAAACGGAATCAAAAGCCCCCTTAATGTCCAAGAACGCAGACGCCATTTGTTCTTTGCGAGCATACGCCAGCTGAATATCTGTTGAAAGCAACGCAAGACAATCATTCGTCCCTTTGGCACGGCGGAAGCCAAATTGAGTATCTGATAGTAGACCATTTAATTCGACCCAATGGTCTAAACGACGGAGTATCATTTTTTCCATCAATTTCCGGATACAGGATAGCATTGCAATCGGCCTATAAGAGTTGTGATCAGAAGCTGGTTTCCCTGGTTTTTGGATGGCGATCACCTTCACTTGCCTCCAATCCTGCGGTACAATGTTTTGCTCCAGGAACTTATTGAACAAGTTCAACAAGCGCCTCTTGGCATTGCCGGGTAGATTCTTCAACAAGTTGAATTTGATTCTATCTAACCCAGGCGCGTTATTGTTACAGGACAGGAGGGCAACTGAAAATTCTGCCATCGTAAAAGGTGATTCTATCGCGTCGTGGCCCGGAGACGTATCGCGAACAATGTTTTGCTCAGGAACAGAGTCCGGACATACTTTCCTGGCAAAATCAAATATCCACCGACTTGAAGACTCCTCGCTTTCGTTGACCGTTACGCGATTCCGCATTCTTTGGGCTGTGTTCCAAAGAGTGCTCATCGATGTCTCCCTCGACGTCTCGTTCACGAACCGACGCCAATATCCGCGTTTCTTTGCTTTAGCCAAACTTTAAGCTTGGTATTAAGCTCCGAATACCGTAAATAGTCGCCAGGTATACCTCCCTTCTGGTAGGCCTTAAACGCGTCGGATCTTTGCGTGTAGACATCGGAGCACTCTTGGTCCCACCACGGAGTGGGAGGCCGTTTTTTGATCGTTACGCCGGGATATTTCTTCGTTTGGGCTTGCAACGCGGCGTCGAGAATCAAGCCCGCGAGCAGGTTGTATTCTTCAAGTGGTGGATGATGTTGAATCGACTCGACCGCTTTTGAAATCATTTCCTCGTATAACTTCCAATCGACATTCCGTGTGAGGTCATACGGAATGTCAATTGGTCGCATGCGAGTCGACCCGTTATTAATTGAAATAAGAATAGGCAAATGGTCGCTACCGTGAGGATCAAGAATTACCTTCCATGTGCAATCCAACCGTAGCGACGTCGAACATAAGGATAGATCCAAAGCGCTTGGGCGCGCTGGAGGTTTCGGGATACGTGTCATTTCACCGTTGTTTAAAATAGTCATGTCGAAGTCATCGCAAAGGTTATAGATTAAAGAGGAGCGGTTATCATTGTATGGGGAACCCCAAGCCACGCCATGAGAGTTGAAGTCTCCCAAAATCAAACGTGGCGAGGGAAGAAGTTCTATTAAATCAAAGAGCAGCCGTTGCCCAACCTGTGCTCTGGGAGGAATATATATTGAGGCAATACAAAGCTCTTTACCTTGTATTGTCATTTGACATGCGACAACTTCGATGCCTGGAATCGAGGGGAGGTTAATACGATAGAAAGAATAGCACTTTTTAATCCCTAAAAGTACTCCTCCATATGGGGTGTCTCGATCAAGGCGAATAATATTAAAATCATGGAAGTTGAGATCAATATTTGAAGTAAGCCAAGTTTCACAAAGGGAAAATGCATCGCATTTGTTTTTATTTATCAAAACTTTAAACGAATCAATTTTTGGTAAAATACTTCTACAATTCCACTGTAAGACAGAGATAGAATCCTTCATATACGCAGTTGAATTAGGCATCGAAGGATACAATCGCTGCAAGGAGGGGCCATTGGGCAGTCAACTGCTTCAAAAATGATCTAACTGTTGGGAGGAATGCTGTAAGAAAAATTTTAATTGGATCGGGTATATTGAAATTTTCAAAAATCCAGTCCACAATGTCAGAAAATTTCACTAATCCAGAGTTTGTTTCATCAACTGGATGTGCAAAAGGAACAACTGGGGTTTTAGATGTTCCTGGCAGTGCTGGGAACTCCTTCTGGGACTTTAAATTTGCAAGCCCAGGAGGAGTTTGCTTCGGTTTTTCCGCAGCACTGTTTGGTTTGTTCGTACTTTTCATTACACTTTGGGAAATCTTAGGACCTTTACGGGGAAGTTTAGGAGAAGAAACATTTTTCCTCTTCCTAGACTCCCCAGGATTGGCATAAGATGTTCCCGCTGATGAATCGTCAGAATCGGTTTCATCGGAGGGCAACAGATCAAAGGGGTTCGATGTTATGGTAGAAGTGGTCACGGTCTTCTTCAGCATCTCAGCGTAAGAACGCTTTGAACGCTCCTTAAGTGACCGCTTGATTTTATCTCTGCGCTGCATGTACACCGGGCATGTGGAGAGCTCATGCTGGTTTTCCCCACAGTGAATACATTTTTCAGCATTAACACTGCAAGAATCTTCCGCATGAGTCTCCCCACACTTGCTACATCGTGCCTTATTGCAGCAGTAGGCGGCTGTGTGGCCTAACTGCTTGCAATTGGTGCAATTCATAAGACGGGGTACATACAATCGCACAGGCAGACGAACCCGGTCGATCGAGACGTGGCTAGGGAGTGCAGATCCGGCAAACGTAACGCGAAACGAGTCTGACGGAGTGTAAACTTTTTTACCGCCGACGAGAGACATGGACCGCAATTGCTTACAATCCAAAATCTTCGCCTGTGTTTCGGTATTTTTGAAGCAACCGGTTGCGCTTTTTAGGATACACTCGACAGACAGACTCGAATCGGTTATGACACCGTCGATCTCCACGTCTCGTGCGGGTATGTAAACGCGATACTCGCGTGTGAAGAGCTCAGAGCAAGCGATAGCATTGGCCTGTGCCAGATCACTGACCACGACACGGAGCTTGTTAGGTCGGACCTTGGAAATTTCGGTCACGGCCTTGTACCCCTTCGTCAGGTCTTTAGAAATTTGCAGTATGTTTAATCGCTTTGAATTTACTCCTGCCTTTGGACGAAAATAAACAGTATAGCTGCCCTGTTGAGATCCGTCCGGGTAAAGCCTGGGGCGAGGGGGGAATGGAGAATGTACAGGGGAGGGGGTAACAGAAGGGTCAGGGTCAGGGGGGTTCGGGGATGGTGGCACGGGAGGCGAGGGATCTATATCCATCGCGCTAAATGTAGCGCACTAGCGAACTAGCGCCGACAAGAACACGTACCTCTTTACTTCTTCCTTCCAGCAGTGGTTGTCCGATCGTTCGAAGCTGCACCCAAAGCAGCCAGCAGCACCAGTACAGCAGCACCAATACAGCCACCAGCAGTGAGCCGGGTGTGAGATCACTCAGCACAGCGACACGGACTCGACTGTCAACTGATGGCCTTGAATAATACACTCTTTGTTTGGCTATTCGTACACACGGACCGGATTGTAATAGAGCGACCACTTTGCACGTCCGTTTCTGTCGAGTGTTCGACGCGGAATGGTCCATGCCTTTCAGCCGCCGTTTTTTTCGAATGAAATGAGAAAAGTAATACTTTTCACGAAAAACGATTATTTGGCACAAAATCAGACGCCACAGTAAAATCACTAACGAGAACCTACTTACGTACCTGATATTGCCCTTGAAGAAAGTTACACATAGATTCAAACCTTTGCGTCACTTATCACATTTGAATTTCTGGTTTTTTATTAATCAACTCGAAAAACGTTCTATAGAGACGACCCAAACAGATCTCTCCCTCGAATGACCATTACTCTGAACATTTTTCACGTAATTAAACATTCCACGTCACGGACTTGAGTTACGAGCTAGTTATTTGAAATAATAAATCAAACTAATTAGAACTTTCCGAAGGTTATCAATCGGGCTGTGACCTTAATGAGTGCCGAAATGTCTATCTTTTCCACCTATCGCCAGCAAACATCAACCGTTGGCGATCAATCAAACGAGAAACTGTCACGAATCTTCGATGGTTGTGTTGGCTGTTAGACCAGAAAGCACAGAGCCCAGTAGCACAGCTGGAATGCTTTTCTCCTGGTGCTCAATTGTTAAATCAATCTTTCTTTGTCGGTTTTTCGCGAACGTTTGGGTGGGAACCAAAACCAATTAATTTTACGAAATGCGGAAAGGAAGGTTGATTCGCGAATGTGTAAAATGTTTGCTGAAACTAATAAAACACCCCCGAGAGAATGGGAGGACGGTGTAGAATAAATATTATTCTTTAAAGGTTAATGGCTGTAGGTGGGGCTCCATTAAGCGGTTCAAGGACACACAACCTAAACGCGCTTTGACCCGATTGTGGGAAGTATTGTTCTTCTGTCCGTCATCGAGAACGTCGGAAGCATCGTACCAAAGTGCCGACATTGATGGGGCAAATAACGGTCCATTGTTCAACATGTTCGTAAATCTTTCACCTTTGCTAGCTTCCGTCGTGGCTAGCAGCAGTGCAAAATGATAGACCTACTGAACTTGTGGCTTAAAGCGCGAAAAACAACAGCAAGCAAGTGACACACACTGGGCGGACGGACCGCGTACAAGTTGTTGTGGGTCGAGGTTGTATGATTTGAATAACACCAAGTTTCAAAAGTAGAACGAAACTCCCTTATCTTCGCATACAGCACAATTTCATTACTTTGTCAGCAATGTACATGCTTTTTATTGCCACAAGGTGTTAATGGAGTGAGTTGAACAACGTACACCGCAATTTTTGTTATATCTCTAAAATGTGACAGACCTTTCGAAGCGCTAGCTTTATTGATTCAACTGCGAGTATGTAGTAAAGAATGGATTGCTTGTTTCGAATTCTCGTTGAAACGTTTGTTTCGTTGGCAAAAAAAAAACATTTTATGGCAATTTTTTCGTTTCGTTCAGCTCCAACACAAATATATGTTTCATAATGTTGCTGTTCTTCAAGGAATTTTCAGATATCCTGCTTGCTTTGGCATAGCTTCATTTTCGTTGTAGTTTGTGCGCATAATGCACCAAAACCGTAAGCAACTTTTATTTACCGAACCTAGTTGCAGGATACACATAAAAAGCCCTACTGTGTGATCACATGGCTCCAAAGCAATCGTTATTCGTCCCATAAATTAAACGGGCTAGAGTTGGTAGCCATTACGCTGGCTGAGCCCTGAGTGCTACCGTATCAAGATGTTCTTCCTTTTTCTGACCCAGATATGTGCCAGAGAAAAAAAAACTTTCCAACCGAATCAACCAAGTCCGGCACGGTCCACAGCTGTGGGCGCGGATCTGCAACTTCGACCATTAAGTTTTGGCATGCAAGCGAAAACGAGGCAAAGTATGGCTAGGGCCGTTGCTAGGATATACATATTAAATCGCTTAGTAATAGGGAAAGTGCTACGACCAAGTGATGTTGTTAGCTAATCACTTGAAGAGTCAGGTGTTTGTTATTCTAAAGTGACGTCTTGAGAATTTTAGGTCTGTATAAATAATCCTAAGTGATACGTTGATAAAAATTTTCCAGTAAAGAACTAAAAAAATCATTTCATAGCTATGATAACTATTAAAATTGTTAGAATGTTTAAAAATGTCTTATTTATTAAGTATTCAAGCAGCATCTTTTGTTAGATTCTAAGCTTCTAAGAGATTACATTTAGTAGAGGATGAAAACCACGGAATAATAAATTATCATAAAATGAATGTGCGAAAGAATTCAGCAAACTCAAGTGAACTTCCACTGAGTTTAAAAATTAACGGCAATTTTATCGTTTGCGTCCTCAGTCAATATACAACGAATTTCTTTCATTATTACAGCAATCGATTAAAATATAGCTGTGTGCTCACCAAAATATGGAAAACTGTAATTTTATGACGCCAAGTTTTGAACTATTGATAAATGAAGAGCCTTGCGTCTAAACGCATCTTTCAATTAATCAGAGCTGAAAACAATTAAAAATCAAAATATTAGGCGAAATTCTACCAATCACCATTTTTCTTTCTTGTGCATCTTCTTTCACCGCGCACATCCAGCAAGTGCGAGGTCTACTACGAAATCGATAAAGTCCCAGAATTGTCTAATTATGTCTCAGCTGTGTCTCAAAACTCTTTCAAAATGTCTTACCAATATTTTAAAAACGTCACACAAAATGTGGCAAAACCGTCTCAATGATGTTTCAATAATGTGTTAAAAATGTCTCAGAAATGTTACAGAAATTTCTAAAATTCCAAAGAAATGTCTCAAAATAATCACAAAACGATCTGGATGATGTTGCAAACAATCTCAAAAATGTCCCAAAGTCGCTAAACCTCTAAAAACTGTCCCAAAATGGTCGCCAAAATATCCTAGAAACAAGATCGTCTAATAATATTCTAAGCCACCTTAATAAAGTAATAAAAAAAGTCTAATAATATTTCAGATATTGCTTAAAACTGTTTCAAAATGTCTCACAAATACGTCACAAAAAATGAGAGGCAAAATGTCTCATAAACGTCTCTGATGAGCCCTATTACGACAAGACGACGAAAACGAGGGAAGCTTGGCTGGTGACAGCTTAGTCACGAAAGAGTCTAACAGTTTCGGTGACGAGCAACTCGTCTGAAATCCAGCCGACTCGCCATCTGTAATACCGAAATTGATCAGACGAGTGACTCGCCCTCTGTAATAGGCCCCGATGGTTCAAAAATCTCAAAAAACGTGGCCAAAAAGTCTCAGAACTGTCTCAAAAATAGTTTACAATGTCTCACGAATATTTTAAAAGTCACACAAAATTTGGAAATTGTGTTAAAAATGTCCCAAAAATGACTTTTGTATTGAAATGGGTGCCTACGTCACTTTGTTTTTTTTTTTATTTTTATTTTATACAACGTACGAATAAGTAACAACGAAAAGAAAGATACCAAAAGATAGGTCTTCGAACAATGAACAAATTGGCATGAAAAACCCATATTCGGAAAAATGGCCTTTACGTAACTTTGTCATCTTACGGCAGCAAAGGCCTCCTCACGGCCTTATGTTCGATACCGATGATATCAATGTCGTCCGTAAAACCAAGAAGCATGTAAGACTTCGTGATGATCGTAACGTTTCTTCACACGTTTGCCCTTCGTACCGCAACTTCAAAGGCGATTTTGAATAGTGAGTTGGAGAGTGATTTCCCTGCTTCCGTCCATCTAGCGTTACGAAAACGACTGAAGTCTCCCCAGCTATCCATACGCATGATTTCGATCCCTCCATCGTCATACGACTTAGCTAAATTAGTTTCGTCAGAAAATCATGTTCCAGCAACTCGTTTCTTTCCATTGAGTCGTATGCCGTCTTAAATTCGCCTTAAACAAACAGATGGTTAGTATGCATGTTCTACTCCAGTAACTTATTGAGGATCTGTCGCAAAGTGAAAGTTTGATCTGTCGTGGAACGCTACATCGAAAACCAGTCCGGCATTTGCCTACGAAGGATTTCGTTAATGATTTCAATCTGTAGAACAGGATACCGGAGAGTACTTTGTATGCGGAGTTGAGCAACGTAATGCCTCGCTGGTTGCAACAGTCCAGTCGATGGCCCTTCCTGTTGATTGGGCATATGAGGCCTTCGAACCAGTAGTTCTTCCACCCAAATCCTTAGTATGATCTGGCGGATCGCAGACAGGCTTTCCGCTTCTAGAACCTAGGCCGGAATACCATTCTTTCCAGCGGCCTTGCCGTTTTCAGCCCACTAACCGCCCTTTTGTGTTGGCCCTCCTGTGTTGGTGATTTCACAACCTGTTCGCCGCTCAAAATTCTCATCCTATCCTGTTCTACCGGAAGTACAATTCTGAATAGTCACGTATAAAAGCTAGCATGCAGGAATTTAATCTCTCATTGTCTATACGATCGCTGTTGCAAGAGGAAGATTTATTGGTAACTGAAATCACAGCAGCCGGCGATTTCAAATATCTTACAGCTTGCCATAGCGGACGGACTAACAGAGGAAACCGGCAGACTGCGCACTCGTCGTTGTAGTTCACCATTCACAGTGCTAGATTTTGGATCTCCCGTCTGTGTGATAAGCACCGTCATACATCCATGTCACCAGCTTTGTCAAAAAATACAACAAACGGTCCTTTATAGAACAATTACGTATTTTCAATTGAGCTGGTAGAAATGAGTTGTCCACACCTCAGTACTACGGTACTTGTGAGTCTACTATCATGAAACGGGTTGCTATTTACTAAAATTTGCTTCAAATTTTGAAATAATCACTATGCACTTTACATTACACTTTTAAACTACTTTACTTTATAATTCTATCACTTTCACTTTTCACGATACGCAAATACGTATTTCAACGCTTACTTATCGCCTTTATCAGTGCTTAGATGGGCTGTGGAGAAAATACTGAAACTTTTATACCAAAATAGGTGAACGTCCCCAAATTTAAGTCTGAAAACGTAAACAACTGGAGTTAGGTAAGGTAACGTGTGGTCTGGTGATCCTTGCCTTGTCGGGGAACTTTTGGTAGACATATAAAAAGTCATACGAAGTGAATACCGTGATCTCTGTTAAGGAGGGCAGCTGGCTTTTGATTGGAAATTACAAAACTTTTTGCGACATCTAATTTCCAAGGGGATGTAATGGATCGAACTAAACTAATATTGTCGGCAGTCATAGCGTAATCTTCATGAAAAATTTAGGCTATTTTGGGCCTGAGATGGTGAGTTATTCCTTTTTCCGAGCCTCTTTTAGCCTTTATGAGTTCTGAGGTATGTTCCTTAAATCGAATGTCTAAATTTCTTTTGGTTTGGCCAACAAAAACTTTATCACAATGCACAGTGGACCAATAAGGCAAAAAGTGGAACTTAATTTCATAGCGCCTTACACCTTCATCCTAGCTTAATAAAACCTTCGGAACAATTGTTTGTATGAATGACCCGCACATTCGTGAATTTTTTGACAAAAATTATGAAAAGTTTACTATACTAACAATAAAAAAATTAACTTTTTCGTGTGAAGAGATAGAAGATAGTTTATTCAGCAAAGTTGTAGAAAATTCAAAAATATAAAACTTTGTTGAACAAGTGAAAATTCTATCTTCTTTCGGTACAAAGTTATAAAGTATATTACATGGAACTTACTTGAAAGTTAGTTTTTTTGTACTTAACTTTTGTTAGTTGCATTTTACACGAAAGTATTGTTCGGAGGAATTGTTAGAGCAAACAAAACACACATGTTTGCCAAAGGCCATATATATCCAGGATTTTTCTTTAGAAAGTTATATCATATTTTAGCTTATTCTTTTTGATAACTTCAAGAACGTGAAGATTGA
Source organism: Wyeomyia smithii (assembly GCF_029784165.1). Taxonomy (NCBI): domain Eukaryota; kingdom Metazoa; phylum Arthropoda; class Insecta; order Diptera; family Culicidae; genus Wyeomyia; species Wyeomyia smithii. Next base: position 64,460,516 of record NC_073696.1, read on the forward strand.
AAAGGGGCAAGTGGAATCATGATGTCAATACTTTTTCTTGAAGTTGAGCTGAAGTACTATAAACTCCTTTAGGTTCCAGGTTCCGGCGAGCATATGTTACAGTTGGTTTTCATATATCAAAAATACTAACATTTTTGTGTTAAGAGATAGAGGAATGGTTAATTCGGCGAAGTTTTAGAATGTGCAAAAATATGAAACTTTGCTGAACAAACTAAACTCCTATCTTCATTGGATACAGAGTCACAGAGTATCTCATGTTAAAGTTACATATAAGTTAGTTTTTTGTACTTAACTTTTGTTAGTTACATTTTACAAGAAAACGTTATACATTTTACAAGAAACGTTAAACGTGTAGATAATATCCATACGAAATTTCCTAAAGGTTTTACGGAGTTGACGTGTAAAATTAACGTCATATCCAGCAACTACTCTTTTTCGATTATCTGCTAGCGGTGATAGTATGGTGAAAGATTTCCTGTGTTGGATCCGTTTCTTTTTATTACAAATAGCTCGGATGGTTCTTCTATTACATAGTGTTCAATGAGTTCGAATACAACTTTTCATCGTTGTGTAGATGCGCATTCTGTGTAATGGTATTATTATCAGCTTCAGCCTCATATATAGACTAGCTGTCGCGCATGGTGTCGATTTGCTGGCATTTTTTGTTTGTTTACCGCGAACGATGTTGCTGCACTGTGGCTGTGGATTCAAATTCTTTCACTAGACGCTCAATTGTTGATCTGAGAAGACGATTATGACGACCATAAATTGGACGTAGGGATCTTAAAATTGAAGGCGAAGTTCGGTAGTAAATTTTAATTGTTTCGACTCATTGTTGGATCGTGTATCTTCCCATTGAGCATTTTTCGCTGAAATCAGGCCACTAGGTGCACAAGGTTTTTCGAATTTGATGTAAATGCACATAGTTGTTTGAAATAGAGAAAAATTGATACTGCCATTTTTGCTTGATGGAGTTTGTTGACCCCTCTGTCACCAAGGGATGGAATAGTTTCTAGAAAAGATGATATTTTATCAATTCTTCATGTTTCTTTTTGAGCTATATCTTTGAAATTCGATGGAACTTATTACAAGTAGCACTTTTCTGTAAAGAGGAATGATGAGGATTTCATTTGAAGTGATCAGAGTTTTGGCCGCCATCTTGGATTATATCATTAAAATACGATTTTGAACCAGCTCGCAACTACCGATTTTCTATCTGGGACATGGATTGGAAAGCTAAGAAAAAATGCTAAAAGATGCAATTTAAAAATTTAGGTAAGCATCAGTTTGAAACTACCAATCGAACCAATATAGCGTCGTTTGCCGTTCCTATCGGTTTACTTTTGTAGCGCTCTTATTGAAAAACCCAACACATTTTTCAAGTGTATCCGAAATTGTTGAATATCCATTATGTTCACCAATTTGGAAAATATATTTCATTTCATTGTACTTTTATTCATGGTTAGAAGTGCTAGGTATTATCCGCTATGCATGCGTGGGTTTTCTAAAGATTTCAAATTCAAAGTGGTTGGAGTGTTTAAGTGAGTAAGCGGTTCAAGAGCCGTTTCGCCCACCCCTACAAAAAAGGAAGGCTGCTGCTTTGTTCAATTTCCAAAGAAAACCAGATGTTTTTATGACCCTTCCCTTAAAAACTTTTTAAGTCCCCCTGTTTTAATATGCAAAAAATATCATCCACATACCTCCACCACCGATCTAGTAAGGAGCCTTTTTCTTTTAGTTTATTTTCTAAATATATATACCATAAAAAGTTCGCATAGGAAAGGTGAAAGGGGACTCCCCATCGGTGCCCCTTTTGATTGTTTGTAAAATTTCCCATAAAGGAAATATAATTGTCTTCCATGCAAAGCAAAGCCTTGGTGCTACATTCCGATTCGGAACTCGACCTTCTGTTTATAATACACAGACTTCGCAGCCAACTGTTAAGTGTACAGGACAATTGCGGGGCTAGCGCTACGATCCTACTGACACTAACAGTCTCTACCGAGTCAAGATTCGAACCTACAACGACTGGCTTGTTAGGCCGCCATCGTACCTCGAGACCAGCTGGGAGGCTTCCATGCAAAGTCGTGTTATTTCAAGTAACTATGTACTTTAGTTTTCCAATAGTTGTCACATGTTGGACTTAAAGCCAATTTTACGAACGAGTTATAGCTGCTTTCACTGCAACACTAGAGAAGAGTATCGTGACATCAAAGAAAACCCTTATGCCATCAGTAATGATAACCCCCGAGGATTTTAAATTTTCAACAAAATCTCCTGTGCTCTTAACAGATTGACTAGGAACTTTGTTCGACATTAATTGAAATTTTTTGACTAATCATTTTGTCAGTTTTTCCGTTGGTGCCCCCACAGCAGTAACGATTTTTCTCATTTCATTACCAAAAACCTGTTATGTACTTATTTTAAGGGAAGGGTTTGCAATATGAAGACTTTTTGAAGCACCACCAGAAGTAGGTTGACGTTCTTCAATAGTTTTTTCAAAATTTTTCACCATGTCGGCAAGAGGTTGCTTACATCTGTTGTCTATAGTTCTTGCCTATATCGGCCATTATTAATTTTCTGCAACATTCGTTCATCGTAATCATTTTTGTTCAAAATTGCAAAAGACAGGCTTATTACGAGATTCTTTAATCGTCTGTAAATCTGAATTATTATTTACATGACATGGACATTTTTTGAAAATATCCAAGAACGCACTTCAATAACCAATCCCTTTTTCAAAGACAATGATAGTCTGTTTAACATTTGGTGTAGAAGAAATAGTAAAAAAGCCTTTGTTAAATAGATTTTGAGCTCCGAATCGGAATATAGTACCAAGGTTTTGCTTTGCATTACACATTTGTAAATGCATATATGTATTCATGTTTCTACTTAAAGCCTTCTTCAGCTCTGCAACTCACCTAAGTAGTAGAAATTATCAATAAACATGCAGAGTTAAAAAAATGTTTTTTGAAATAAAAATTGTACTAATTTATATATGTAATTGCATATCAAAAAGATTTCATGAACACCGTTATAGAGTTAATACTAGATTTGAAAATTTAGGGTTTATTATACTGTCTTGGGAAATATTGAAAAAAATCTAGTTTGGCAATAAAATTTAACTAAAATACATTTTTCTGTGTGCTGATAAAAATATGCTCTACACATGACGATATTCATCTTCAATTATAATTACAGTGCTTTTTCGATTTTATCTCGGTCAAAAAAAAATTTACCGTGAATTTGGCGAAACCGCCCAACGAACAATTTTGTTGTATAATAACTTGTTATGCTTTAGTTCAGCTGAAATCTGCGTAATAGCAGCTTAACAAGCTATAAATCAACAAAATTGTTCGATGGGCGTGAATTTAGCGAAATGATAAAAATTGAATTTTTTGTGTTGGATTCAACTGAAATTTATGATATTTTGAGTAAAATGATGCACTTTCATAGTACGAATGGAATATAAGTTCAAGATACAAATGGATAAACAAGAAAAGGTTAGTTAATGATATTTTTCTCCTTTGAATTTTCGTGGACTTGTTCACGGCTATTATACATGCAATATCAATATGATTTGTACTGCTCATTCTTCAGCGTAGCTAGCAGAGTCTAATGCTTGTTTATGTGAAATTGTGGAACCGCTAGATTTTATAATTTTTAAATACACGCTCTATGAGGACCAAACTGTAGGGCTATTTGAGTTGTTAACAGATCTTCTGTCTCAACTGCTCAAATAATACGTAATTTTTGCTTCAAAGTCAATGTAATACGTATCTCACGGTTAATTTTTCTCAAAATTATGACACAATTTATTTGTAACAGATATGACACAGGGCTGCCTCAGAAAATTTATCAAATAAATTGAGTTCATAAAACTATACACATGTGAGGACACAAGGCACAAGTGAAAATGATGTTTCGTATACATTTTCTGCAACTGGAAGTACATTATTCTTGATTTATAGTTTTTTTCATTAAAAGCGTGATAAAAACGAAAAAAAACCGTGAGAAAATCGAACGTGAATTTGGCGAGTAGTGATAAAAACGACTGTTGATAAAAGCGAAAAAGCACTGTATCTGTCATAATTTGTTTATTGTGCCATTTATCATTCTTGCGTTGTTGGGTGAGTTTTACTCCCCGGTTTTGCCTCGCGCGCACGCATTACCACTGCGCCGAGCAGAGTGCCGTAATAGTCAGTGCCGGGTCCCGCTGGTAAATGTGACCGGAATGATGCCATTAGTGATTCCGAAAGCAAAGCTGAGCTCGCTTATGCTCAACTCATGGACTAGTTCACTGCATTGCGAAATACAATACCTACCCTAATAGATGAAATAACTTTTTTTTTTTTTAGCCAAATTTAAAGCACGTTGATATTGTTCACGCGTTTGATTGGCAGGAAATTCAAAGAAATGAACCATTCATCCGGTGCCATTTGATCCCCTCTTAGTTAGCGCCAGGTGCACGTCTCCTGTTGCAAGTGACTGCGCGCAGCGCTAATCGCATTCGCTTTTTGTGTTGCTTGCGTTAAATCGCGTGGAATAATCCAACTAATTGACGCCTAATGTTTTTTCTCCTCTCTTTTTTTTTTCTTCTAGTTTTACCAACCACACAAGTAGATAGTGTAAAGAAATCATGTGATGAAATAGGAAATAGTAGTAGCGGTAGCCATAGTCATAGCACAACAACCGTATCATCGTCAGCGTCTTCGATGGCGACAGCAACGAGCTCCTCGGCGTCAGTAGCCACTCAACCCACGGTCAGCAGTTCAAAGCCCATGACGAGATCTTCCGCATCGTTGTCACACGCAACGATGTATTCTAACTCGCCAAGGAACACCCTAAGACTGATTCCAGTAGATTTTTCACTGTTCGAGGTAAGTCGAAATCGTTCTTTTATTTAACAACACGATGAAATCGAGTAATCTGGCACAGTTAAAGCTCGGATATTTTACGAAATGCTTTAAGTTTCAAACGGCAAAGCATAACTAACACCATCGATGTTCAGACCTCTCGGTGCCAAAGCCATCAACTTCAAGGCGAATAGAAGGGTCTTTTGATCTCATTAACCGCGGATAATGGATAGTGTAACTATTCATAAGTCTTAGACCACAGCTTGTGGTTACACTTCTACCTTTCTGGTACAGGCACTTGAGCACCTAAAAACGCGGTCATGCGATAGGTTGCACTTAACCGTCAATTGGTCGTGCGACTTTCGCGCTGCTGTAATCGGATTCTGTTTTAAATTTAATCCGGTAGTTAACCAGGTCTAATGGAGCACAACGTTCTCAAACCACGTGGCCATATTTCGGTCAATTTTTATAGTCACCTCGCTTTGCGTGATCATTCGTAATATTTTATTTGACCGCTTTCCTGTTTCAGACATTTTTAAAAATCGAATCGATAGTGTAAACAATCTTACAGTTAAGGAAACTTTTCACTTTGTATAGTATTTTTTATTTTCTTCAAACTTGAGATTACACGTGCTACGAACATATCATTTTCACACCTAAATGAGTCTTTTCCTCGCCACAGGATGACGATTTCATAATCGACACTGTTCCGAACGGTGACATCATCGATGGAAGCACTGGTGGTGGTGGCAGCAGCAGCACTGGCACCAACAGCACCCTGCCAAGATCGAATGGCACCACTGGTAACGGGTATGGCCGGTACAGTACGTTGGCCACCGGAAGCAAACGCCACGGCAACCCTGTGGGCGGATCTTTCGTCACGAATCTCATCAATAATGAGAACAACCAGAACAACATCAACACCGTGCTAAGGCGGACAAGTGAGTAGATTTCTTTTTTTTCCCTATTCTGACTTATTGTGGCTTATCGGAGTTCTCATATGTATCTCGATTTAAACGACATTCGAGCCCGGATGAGAATCCCTAAAGCTCTAAACACAATTTCACTCGCTAATCTATTTTATTCCTCTCTGATCTGCTTACCTTCCGGAAACAATGAACAAACAAACGAAACTATTTCGACTCGACACAGAGAATATCATTACACATGACGAGTACCATAGGTTCTGTGATAAAGCACTTGAAAGTAAATATTCTAGTATCTACCAAATAACTGGCGTGTAGCGTTGAATTATTTAAATTGCACCTCAGTTCTGCAGCATATGTTACGCACGAGTAGTTATGATTTTTAGCACGATTATGGTTTCACGAGCACTAAACAAATCCACAAGCATGTTTGCACGATAAACAGATATTCGAGAGAGTGAAAAACATAACGAAATGAAACTCTATAAATAATATTCTAAAGTAGTACACAAAGTTTTACACTCACTAAATCTAAGATCCGACTCGTCTATTATTTCGTTTTTTTTTCCGAACATCGTCACTAAATTGCTCTTAAGCAATGTTAATCAGTCAGTTAAACTAAAATTGACAGTGTGTAAAAACAAACTGATTAGCGATTAATCATTCGTGTATTGGACATGATTTGCTCTTACTGCCTATTTTGCCATTCAAACTCAAGCCATCCCTCGGGATCAGAAGACCAATGTTTCAAACTCGATGAGTAATCTGAGTTAACGTTTGATACTTAAAATAACCGACGCTCTTTATCGTCTGAAGTTAGCGTCTACGGCGACCGTTGACCAAAATGTTCTCGATCATAACCTATAATTTTGGATGTACTGTATAAAACGTTGCACTCGCCAGTCTCGAATTCTTAAAGCGTTTTGCCAAAAATCGTCCTGGACTGCTCGGTGAAATGTTTTACGAGTTTTCGACAGTATCTTCAATAGTTTTGAATTTTTCATAAATGTTCGTTGAAATATTTTGCTATTGCGAATTTCGCCAAAAATACGTCTGAATCGTCTGAATTTGACATGCTGCCGATAACTCTCGGTCAGAAGTTTTAAAAATATTGCCAATAATCAAATTAGGGGGCATCCATTATTTATGTCATGCAAAATTTGAAAAAAATGACTCCCCGTCTTCCCCCTTGTGGCAACCTGTCACAACTTTAATGCATTCTTTCCTATTTAAGTCACATTTCCGTCACCCAATCCCATTTCCAACTACTTCTTCCAAACAAATGTACCACGGTTCTCTCACAAACCGTTATTAGAAAAAAATGCACCAAAAGGTCTGATTACATCATTCAATTCGTTAGGTCATACTACAACTCTGATCAAAATTTCAAAATCATTATACGATACATTATTGAGTATGGCCAATTTGAGGACGAAACGCTCCTTGTAAAGCACGTTTTTCAACCACCCTTTCACGAAAAAACTTCCAAAACGTTTTTTACACATCTCAGGTATTATATTTTATGATATTTTGAATTGAAAAAAAAATACAGCGGTCTTAACTCGAAAAATCGCGATCGTTTGTGATTAGATTATGAAAAACTAATTTTATGTACCCTGTGTCTTGAGCAAGTTCGTTTCATAAATTAAAATCCTACTTTTGACGTCTTTTGGTTGTTTTTTTTTTTTTTCAATTTTCAATATACCAGATTGCTTTCTTCAGCAGAATTATAGTAAAAATTAAAAGGAAAAAGTTTGAATACTGTGATCTTTTGTCTGTACATTGAACACAACAAAAACAGACAACCGAGGAAGTTTCCTGATGGAACGTACCGGACTGTGAGGAATCTTTGATCACGTTTAGCGTACGCGCAAATCGCGAAACTACACTTTCCGGGTTCCGCTGGTTAGGACCATCCTGTAAAGATATTTTGATGCGATAAACCAGGGCCAAAAGACATCCTATTACCCTGGATTACCCCTTAGGTGTATTTAGGACAAGCAGCAAAATCGGAATACTTTCTTTGGCGTTTATTTTCTCGAACTTCCTATGACTTTTAATCATTCCGATCTTCTGATACTGCACTTGAAAGTAAAGGTCACGTAAAACACTGTCAACAAAAATGAGTACTTAGTTACACAAATTAACCCAATACTAAAATATAAAAATTTTCGCTTTTTGCCTGCCGCACCCTGTATATGCGTGACGTACTCTATAGATGCTGGCAAACTGCTTCCTACTGACAAATTTATCTGTACTGGAAACTACAAAAATCATTTTAATCTATTCTGCTTCCGAAAAAAATGTACTAACCTATACCATTGAAACATCATTATTTATTTAGAGAATCTTTAGAGCAAGATCATGCAAAATAATCTGGAAATAACTAAAAATTTATTTGAAGATTTTGGATTTGACATATGAAAAAAAACCGTGTTAAACATGTCAGAAATGTTTGAATTTACCAGTTTGAATTCAAAGACGCATTTCAAGTCTTTGAAATCATCAACGTTTGCATACTCTATGACGGGGAAAATGCTGCTTGGCAGCTCATGTCATATTCTTCCTCTACTCCGTATGCAGACAACGAGCGAACATACGCTCACCGGATGAATTGGAAATTGAAGAAACTTGTAACATATGCAACATATGCGACGGTGTGTGATTTTTTTTTTACTTGAGATGGAAAGGGAGCAGTTTTCGACAGAAAAAAATCTTGCATGTGGTTGAAACGACCATAATTAGATAGTCGTACTCCCGTAACACGTGCTAAATATATGACAGTATGTGTTGTTACTTGACTGGGGAAGAATTTTATTGCCTTTTAAGTAATAGGTTTGTTACCTAAAAGGCAATTTTGCGCTATTGCTTCTAAAGTAATAAGGAAAAGTTTTGCGTGTACGGAGACTGTTTATGACTCATGATGCTGCAAGAATGCAGAGCTGCGCCGGAGGAAGGCCGGAACCCTCAGCCGGCGAAGGTGCACATACTGCAGAGTCCAACGAACCGTACGTTCATTGATAATTTACCATGAAGAGAAATTAGCTTCTTAGCACCCCAAAATCATTTTTTCTTCGCATAAGCCCCAAAATCATTTGATTGTGAGGTAGTTCAAAAACTTTCCTGTACTCACGCATTGTACTCTAGCATTTCTTCTTACTGTTTATTTTTCGATTGCGGCCAATACAGCTATTGAAAACGGCAAACAAATGTTTCGTCTTCTCTTTCATTCTGTCGTCTTCTCTAAGAGCCTTTAGATTTATTAGTACGAATCATATTAGTTACTCTAAGTAACTGATGAGTAGTCGAATACCCGTGGCGAAATCCAAACTGCTCATTTGCAAAAATTGAATTTTTATTGATCATTCTATTAAGAATCATTCTTTCAAAAAGTTTGCTTATAGAAAAGAGTAAACTAATTGGACGATAACTTGTTGCTTCAGCTGGATTTTTTTCAGGTTAAAAAATTTGAGTGACTTTGGCATTTTTCCATTTTGAGGGAAAATATGCTAATTCGAAGCATCTGTTAAAAATTCTCACCGAGAAATTCAAAGAGCTTTCGGGAAGTCTTTTGAGGAGGATATAAAAAATCCCATCATCTCCTGGTGCTTTCATGTTTTTAAAATTCTTGATAATAGTTCGTATTTCATTCAAGTTTGTTTCTAGTACCTCTTCAGGAAGAAACTATTGAGTGGTGATCTGATCATACTTTTGTGATACTTCATTTTCAACAGGACTCATTACGTTCAAATTGTAATTATGAACACCCTCGAACTGCTGAGCAAGTTTTCGAGCTTTTTGTTCATTCGTAAGAAATATGTGGTCACCATCTTTGAGGACTGGAATGGGCTTTGAAGGTTTCTTAAGAACCTTCGAAAGCTTCCAGAAAGGTTTGGAATATGGTTTTAGTTGTTCAACTTCTCTCATGAAATTTTCATTTCGCAAGAAAGTGAATCTATGTTTGATTTTCGTTTGTAAATCTTTGAAAATAACTTTCAAAGCAGGATCACGAGTTCTTTGATATTGACGTTTCCGTATGTTCTGTAAACGTATAAGAAGTTGAAGCTCATTGTCAATTATTGGTGTATTAAATTTCACTCTAGCCTTAGGAACTGATAAGTTTCGGGCATTGAGTATTAAACTGCACAAATCATCCAGTGCTCCGTCAATGTCAGCACTGTTTTGTAGAACAATATCACAATTCAAGCTTTCTTCGATCGTGGTACGATATCGATCCCAGTTGGCCTTGTGATAATTAAACACAGACCTAGTGGAATTTAAAATAGTTTCACGGGATTCATTGGGATTATTTACATTCATTGCTGAATTTCTATTTCATAACAATATTAGTTGTAAATTTTATACCTTCTTGAACAGCCTCGTACATCGAGTTACAGTTCAACAAAGCGCACAACATTAGCTGTAGCATGGATTGTTGTAGGTAGTCAATCTTCTCGGGAGTTTGAGTATCTAAATCAATACTGGCTGACTTTTCAGCACCAAACACGAAAGGCTTGTTGCTGTCTGAATTCGAAATTTTACCTAGATGGACACTAGCATATGAAATGCTTGGTGGTGCCTGAACAGGATTATTTGTTTTCAATTTGATGTTTTCTGAATTTGAAATATTACCTACAGACACATTAGCTACAGGAAAGGCTGATGTTGGCTGAACAGTATTGAAAGTTTTTTGACTACCTACTTGAATATTATTGTTGTTTTCATTAATCGTTTCGTACTGTATTTCTCTACTACGACGCTTACAGTTCCTAACAGTAAATAGCACCACGTGTCTTAATAGTAGACTCATGAATTCTATAGTACTGACATGTGGAAAACTCAGTTTTACTTCAATCAAAAACATGTGATCGTCTTTAAAAGGACAGTTGATTTCAACTTTCACAAAGCTAGAGATCTGTAAAGTTTTCACAAAGCTAGATATCCATCCAGATAGATAGTTTGTGTAATGTCCACGCTCCATACAAAAGTTTTAGAATTTGGGGGGAATAGGGGCATAATGAGCACCCTAACTTAGTAGCTGATTTAAGCATGGAAAACGACAAAAATTTTAAGCTGTCTGCAGTGCAAAACTTGCATTAACTATCTATGACTATCTATGAATGAAATGTGGTCCCCGTGGTTCTGTGAATAGCGATGTCTGTCGGCTAGCTCTCCCACACGGGGTATCGGGTTCGATTCCCGATCGAGTCGAGGATCTTTTCGAGCTGGAAATTTTCTCGACTCAGCACTGGGGCACGGTGTATCGTTGTACTTATCCTACACATGCAAAATGTGCCAAAAACAATATCGATAACGAATTCTCTCAACTAATCTAGTTGATCGAGACCGCTATTAGCCCCAAGGCTAAGCGTGCGATATTGTTTTTTTTTTATCTATGATTGAAGGTACACTATTCACAAATTGAAAAGTTTATCGTATAATGGTGAAAAACACAAATTAAATTCATGCATCAACAACTAGCAATCAGTCGATGTGTGGGACACAATGAGCACCCCACTGGGGCATAATGAGCACCCACGGGGTATAATGAGCACTCTTATAGAACATATCTTGAAACTGTGTAGAAGTACAACTAATGGCCCAACGTTTGTCGCGGGATGCCGTGATACTTGGCGGCTTGTTTCGTGAATGTCCCGTCGCGCCAATTCTGCCTGCAGTCCCTTTTTTCTGACCGATTCGGTCTCGAAGATTTTCTAATATATGTTCGCAACATCACTGTAAACAAACACTGATTATGCAAACAGACAAACTCACAAGCCTACTAAGATGAATTTCAGGTAAGTTTATGTGACAAGGTGTGCTTACTTCACTCCACCTAAAGGTGACCATTTCGCCCCTATCGAATTAGTTAAAGTTAACATGAGGTTTTAATATTAATTATAGCTTAAAATCAAAACTTCAATAATGGTGAAATTTGGGGTACGACCCGTACGTCATATTGATGTGTCTACATACTTGATTGAGCCATTTAAACGACCAATAATAATAATTTTTCCAACATCCGGGAAACAAGTTGATTTTTTCAATTTATTTCCATATTTAAAACAGACAAACCACTTTTGTTCTACATAAAGAGTTACTGTAGTTACTACGGAAAAGTTCGACATACCATATTGTATTAGAAAATGCGTAGTTTCGCATAAAAAAGGGGTGCCCATTTCGCCCCGTGTGCTCATTATGCCCCTAATCCCCCTATATGAGCAGTTGTCCACGGGGAGGGGGTCAAAATCGTTGAAAATCCGTGGATGTGGATGGCCCCTAAGACGTTGAAGGTAGATCCAAAATTAAATCACCGCCTGCTGCCCTGCAACTTGTCACAGCTCTGCTTGCTGCTGGTCGAACCAGTTCCCAGTGAATTTATCTCACTCAGTATCCGGATAGACAAACAAGACTAAATTTCTGGAAGCTAGCTTTCATACGAGACTACTGAGAGTCATACTTCCGGTGGGTTTGTCGTTTTGCACTCGAGTGAGTAAAACAATAACAGCAACAACAACATATCGTTTACAAAATCAAATCGTATGTATACTTAAATGTGTCGACTGTGCTGGGGAAGAAAGGTTTAATTGAATTCAGACTGACACTAAGAGTTTTGCCTGATAATTGGCTTCGTTTCAACTGTAATTGGTCGAAATATGCATTTAACAAGGCTTTACATTTTTCAATAGTACAGTAGTCAGCGTGACCTAATCACTATTTTCCGCATTTCGGTGGAAGCATGGCTATTTTTCCAATATTGCTGTAAGAATGAAAGAAATCCATAAGAAAGCATTTGAAAGTAGACAATTCTCGTGACGCTCTCGATGTTTTCGGTTTGACAATTTGCACTCTGTAAGATGGAATTCTACGTCGAAGAGAGTTGATATTTTTCATTTTTTCCAATCTTTTGACGGGTCAAGATCGAGAATCGGCCAAAAAATCGAAGAAATGAGGAGCATTTCATCTTAGTGGGTACCCGGGTACCTTGCTGAGTACTTACGTGTGTTAAAATTGCCGAGTACATAACGGTTAAGAAGATGGAGGTGGCGAACCGAGGTTTCAAACAAAACATGTCGGCAAAGCAGCGGCCCCGAAAGCTGTATACGAATCTGCTCACAAAGTACGACTTCGTCGTCATGGATGATGAACATATGTGAAGGCGGATTTCAAGCAGCTTCCGGGACAGGAGTTTTATACCGCATCAGGAAAAGAGTGGTCTACCTGGCGTTCGGTGAGGTCGAATGAAAAAAAAAACGTTAAAAATAGGCGAATGTAAATATTTCCATGAATGCTTCGATATATTGAGTAGAAAGGTATAAAGGCTTGTTCAGACTACGTCGCATATTACCTGATATCGCCAGATGATACCGGATATCATTTCGTGTGTTCACACAACAGTGAGATGATATGGTTTGACATTTGCTTTGGTAATTGAAAAGAGAAGAAAACAAAAACAGGTCAAAGCAAAAACAAGACAACAAGAGCAATGCAATTAGGATAGAGATGTCAGCTAGTTGGCTCGCACCAACGCGACCTCTTAGATACAATTGTCAAAATGTGCGGGATGACATAAGCAAAAATATTTCCTTATTTCTTTTCCGCATGCAACGCGGGTTGCCTCAAATGCCTTTTGACCGTGTTTGTGATATGGGCTGTAGTCTGAACGGGGTATAAGGGTCTGTACCCAAGTGCACAAACGCAAGCCTGACTTAAGACTGCCGAAGGTTTAATTGTCTATGTGTCTCATATAAATATAATAATTTCAACTCTTTCTTACATTCGCAATAATAAAAAAATGAATTTTCGTGTTTTTATTCATGGATGTTTAAAGTAAGATATAGTGTTACGATATTTTGGCTATACAAGATGTATTATGCATGTCGTGGATGCAAATATAGTGTGTATTACGCTGTTGGCATGTGTTCCTCGACATGCAAAATACATCTTCAAATGTACCTCAATCAAAAGCCAATACACCCAAAATCATTACTTTACTCTGAACATCTGAAAAAAAATATAAAAATGCGTTGTTTTCGAACTTGCAGAGTAGGGTTCCCTCTTAAACCTTTAGCCATTACAACCGCATAATGCCAACTACTAAGACACACACTGTGAAGGTACTTTTCTTCACCCATTCGGCGTACACAACTTGTTACGAAAACAGTACATAGTGTCAGCAGAAAGACATCAATTGCCATCATTTGCATAATACAATACGGGGATTTACGAAAGGGTTTCGCCAAATATTTTACGATATCAATTGGCTGTATACTGCCGTGAAACGCATATCAGTCCCATCTGAATTTTCGTCGATTTTGAGTTATGATCACCAGAGGTTAGATTTGGCAATGCTTTACAAAATAAATGTGGAAAATAATATAGTTTGTCCGGAAAAAATTTCAAAAAATATCAGGTCAGTTTGTCCCATCTTAAAAGTAAACGCATACCAGTCCCACAATGAATATTATAAACAATAACGCCTTTATTCAAAGTTCAAATGTTTTTCTTTATAACATTCAATTCTTCTTTTTTAGTGTTGAGTAAAACCACACGAAAAAATAAATAAAAAGTCATCAAAAAGAGCCAGATCAAAACTGAGACAATCTTCAACAGAGCTGCGTAACAAGCATGGATCAGGTCTGACGAGGATATTTTGCACGAAGTTAAACAATATTTGCACACTTTCAAAATGATTCTCATCCAGCAAAATTAACAAGTTTGATAACTATAAACAGCAACAAACTGATTCGTTCTTAGTGGTCATAAAAACTGGGATTGTAAGCCGATTATTTTACACGCTATCATGCAAAATAATCGCATATCAGTCCCACTATAATTTATTCCATTGTAATTGTTATAAATTGACTTTTTATGAAACGAAAGTAACAAAAACATCAAAATCCAACAATCTGTGAAGAAAAAACATTTTTATTCCAAGCGCATCGTTTATTATTGAATTAAACATTCAAGTTCTTTTATCGCAGTTTTCTCCTTTCGATGATTTCGCAGATGGGACTGATATGCATTTCACGACAGTATATAGCTCAGCAGCGAAATCTTTACATTGGCAGATCGTTAGAGATTAAATCAGGGTCATTCTGGATATTTGTTATTTGACAGAACGAGATCTGCTCAGCATAATACTGCGATGAATCGCATCTTTACGTATACTGGTTTTCAAAATACCAAAGAATCAACCTGTCTCATTCACGACAATTTGCTAATAATACTTCCTTTTGCTTAGGGGCCATCCACATACCACGTGGACAGCTTTGGGGGGGGGGGGGTTGTTTAATAATGTCCACGGTCCATACAATTTTTTTAAAATTTATACGGGCAGTTGTCCACGGAGGGGGAGGGGGGGGGTCAAAATCGCTAAAAATCTGTCCACGTGGTATGTGGATGGCCCCTTAATGATGTAGAGATATAGCACCCCACAAGCTTTGGACAGCTAATAATATTATACGCATATATTATTTTTTAGGACAGGTAAATCATATATTTGTCAACAACTTCAAATGTATATTTTATTCTATTATATATATACAATTCCATGGCAACAAATAACAGAGTTAGACTGATAAAATTCGATTGAACAAAACACATCAGTACACTCACGACGGTCACCATTTCTCTATTATTTGTTAAAACGCTTAGATTTCGAATATATTTTGTTATCGGTGTAAGCTACGAATTTGAAATTTAACTGCATTACATGACATGCTTTTCACTTTTTTTTTGTTAAACATTGCACCTCAATTTTGGGTTTGAAGTGTTTGTTTCCTTTTAACGAGTTCCAACTCATGTACCAATAACAATGCTAAAACCTCCATTTTCACAGCGTACGATTTGGCGACGCAGTGCGAATCCCGCCGGGCTTCCATGAGACGGCACACCATTATCGGCTGCAACCAAAACTACAAACTGGACCCGATGAGTAGTCAATCGGTACCACCCTCCAGGCCCGGATCCCGACAGTCCGACCACGGACAAAACCAATCCCAGACACAATCACAGCAGCAACGACAGCGCCCTACCGCCAATGGAACCAGCCGGCTTGCCAAGGAACTTGTCAGTAGCAGCAACATGTCCTCGCTGGACACTTGGACCAAAAGTTCACTGGACGAAAACCAGTGGAAGGATACATTCAACCTGAACGACCGGCTCTCGCTAACCCTGGAGGAAATCGTGCACATTCGTTCGGTTATGACCAAGGCCGAACTAGAGGGACTGCCGGTCGATGTGCACATTAAGGAGGACGTCGAAAAGCGCAAAGTTTGCTTTCTGTGTTTACGCACACGATTCACCCTATTTGCGCGGGGCATCCTCTGCAAGCTCTGCCAGCGGACGGTTTGCAACAAATGCAATCAGAAGGTAGTGTTTTGATTTCAATTGTTTCGATTTTTAATTGGCTTGATGCTGCAAATGTTTTTGTTTCGTTTTAGATGCGAATACCAACGGAACACTTTCGGAACGTTCCTGTGGTTCTCCTTTCGCCTTCGTTGATGAGCAGTCCGTGCACTTCGAACACCCCGTCACCGAGTCACCATGCCCATGGGGGATCCGGACCGCACAGTATGGTTGACGAATCTTTCCCGCGGTCACTGATGGAACGGCTTCTGCGACCCGAGTTAGACCGGAAGGTAAAAACTGCTGTTTCAGTGTTCATCAGGCGATTACACTTTTAATTTTCCTATATTTCAGACTCGCAATACAGTTGGCAGCGCTCCATCATCACCAAAGAATCAACGTTCAACTTCCAGCACGCCCGGCTCTAGCCTGCAGGGAGAGCCTCTCTCGCTTCCCAGTACTGCGAATACAAACGGTGCCAAAGATAGTACAACAACCAGCGGTCATCATTTGGCTAGTGGTGCTACCAATCAGAAAAGTTCGATTATGTCCCGCAGTATGGAAGGACCGCACAGTTTACCTCCGCAGAGCCCTGCTCGGCCGCACTCCAACAACAGCACCTTGGATCGAAGGTATTGCATTGCAACGCTATCCTACCATTTCGGCTCAATTGTTCGAATCTAACATACCAATAGTATTTCCAGAAATCGATTCACCAAAGCGTTCACTCTCTCAGCGGCAGCCCCCGGTGCAGGTGGACCGAACTCCGCTCTCGATCCCCAGAAGGAGCGACTGACCGGCGAATTGATGGCCGTTTGTAACGACTGTCGCAGCCTAGTGCTGGAGATCATCCGATCGTCTCGACAAACACGGTCCTCTGCCCAGAACCAAGCGCTGCGCAATCTAACACTGGACTTGTCGCCCGTCTACAAGCGCTAAGGTGTACAAGCAGCTCCGGAATCACATATCTGTGTCTGTATAATTATGTCTTTTGGTGTACAACTTTGAGTGCAAGTTGCGCACCTTCGAGCAACTTCTTCTTCGAACCGAGTGCTATTCTTCGTGTAGCATTTCCAACATTTTCCATTTCCAACCTTGAGGAAAATCAAATTTGAAACCCCAAATCCCTAGCAGGGTCGTAACTGAACGCGATTGAATTCTATTTAATTTATTTATTGCTTAATTTATCTAACGATCTCTGTACTCCTTGTTGTGCGAATAGCACGATCGCCGAGCACTATTAATTTGGGGTGCGATTCGTTGTTTCACGCAGTCGAACATGCGCTTTCGCAAGCCTAGCAACAAACTAGAGACGGAAAGATCTCTTAGAATTATTACTTTTTAGGCCGCTTTTTTCCCGCTATTTAGAAGATCCAAACACGGTTGAAGTAAACTATTGATTTTTTAGGTGTAACTATTTTTCGATAATTTCGCGTTGATTTGAATTTGATTTTTCGCAATCTTGGTTATATTTTTTTCACGTTCCTGCCATCAGGCGCACCCGCGGTTAGGCAGCTAGCCCC
The DNA here is from genome assembly GCF_029784165.1 of Wyeomyia smithii. Classification (NCBI taxonomy): domain Eukaryota; kingdom Metazoa; phylum Arthropoda; class Insecta; order Diptera; family Culicidae; genus Wyeomyia; species Wyeomyia smithii. Next base: position 64,478,171 of record NC_073696.1, read on the forward strand.
CGCTGAGGCACTTTTTCGTAGCAGAAAGTTAATTGATTGAAGCAAAATTAGTGTACGCACGTAACAGGCTTTAAAGTAAAGTTATAAATGTTTTAGTGTACTGTTGTTGCGGTACCGCGGGGCTCCGAACGGAGATGACTGCTAGCGGACAGGCAAAATCAATTGTAGAAAAAAACGTATATTAATTATAAATAGCCGTGACTTGTTGGAGTAATAAAAGGAGAGAGCTATTCTGTTGTAGCGGTGGAGTTGTTTCTTCGCAAAACAAGTCACGAGGACTTGTGTGTGCTAGCCGCCTTGTTCAGAAACTAAAGTACTAAACTGGACCACTTACTGAAGCAGTTTTTATTCCTAACGTATATTGGTAAAACCCAGCTGCATAAAATTGTATGTGTTCTTGTGTAGAAGTATCATTTGATTGATGAAAAAATAGTTAATTCACACGAAAACTCATGTTAAAATTGACGCATAATATTCCAATACTATTAGCGAAGCCGTAGTCATAGGAGGAATTCCACGCAAACTCGTCTGTGCAGTTGTTAACGGCCTCTCGGATTTTAATGAAAGTTTGTGAACGTGAATAATAGTTTAATTTGATTTCAAAATCGAATATTCAATTAATTTGTATTTCTTTTATAAATCAATTTGAAAGTTGTAGCTCAGAAAATCATTCCCTGTAAAAGGGTATGGATGGCTTTCGAGGTATTATGTGGACTTTTCATAGGATTTTTTTCGTTCTTTGACCAAAAATTTGTTAGTGCTGCAGCTTTTGGGCAGAATTTTTTGTATAAACAATTTTAATTGAGATTGAGTTTCACTGTAATCTGATAGGGTGCTTTTAATAACTGAATGGAATTGCGTGAAATCCCTTATAAGAAACATACATGATCATAGAAAATTTTAAAAGCTTTGGATTCCGATTGGTCTCTTTTTTACTATTCTATTCTGTAGTTAAGCTTCTTGTTGACTACAAGGGCGAAAATTTTTTCATTAATCTTTGCTCATTTGGAGCAGACACTTGTAAACTTGTTCAACATCTATAATCAAGTAAAAATTTCATCCAATGATTGTATGGAATGTTTCGAAATGGCTCTAATATTGCATGCTTTCCTCATTTCATCCTACCATATGTAGACCAAGCACTGTAAAAACAACATACTGTACAAGCCGTTACTGAATATCAATGTTAATTGACTTCAAAATGATAGACAAAAAAGGGGAACCAAAATCGGTGCAATGCATTAGCGAAATATCAACGACAGTTGCAACAGGTGCTCGTGAACCTCCCATCAAACTGTTAAATCATATACCAAGTAGAAAAAATAGCATATCTAAATTAGAGGCAAAATAAAAAAGGGAGTTCTTCGCAAGCTAGGAAAAAGGCAGTCACCGCAAATTCACAGTATTTTTCCCCAAACATTTACACCCATAGACAGATGAAGATCCCTTAAAAGAAAAGAATCTAGAAAAAGTATGCGATTATCACAACCGTACGCATAGTGTGAGTATACAATGACGCACAGCAATTGTATTCTGAGCATAAAGAAAATGTTTATAGGTATAGATTATAAGACAGTGGATTATGTTAGTATACTTTTTCTAGGCACTTTTTCTTTTCTTTATGTGCTTATTTGTACAGAGGCTAAGACTAAGGTACCTCCATTGAAAGAAAAACAACACATTGTTGAATCACAACTTACACGGACTGCAATGGTGTATTTTTCGTCTTACGCAAGCATCCCTTCGATGTAAACTATGCTTCGTGGAACGGAAAATAACGCCGTACTTTCTTCAGCTCTTTCTACTAACCCATTTCCACATTTTCCGTTTACAAACGGATAAGTAACATAAAAAGGATACTCATAGACTTTAACAGCTTCACATTTACGTCACGGCACGGTAGAATGGTATCGTTCTGTTGCGAGCAACTGCAACCTGTTATTAGTTGCGTTTTTCTGTTGTTGTAAATAATTTTCCAATAAATCCAAATAGCAACCGCTTGAAAAAATAACCCTATCGGAAACTACAAATTTATGATTACTTTTACACAAGTAAGTACTAGTTTTTTTTTTCGTATTTGACCAGTGCGGTTCAGTTATAAAACAAAACAGTAAATAGTAATAGCGGAATGATTAAGGCAAAACAGTAATTAAGTTGATATCTTAATCGTAACCCTATGGCTACATTGAACAGAACCGTTGATAGTTATTGCAGTTTTAACTAGAATTATACATATATCAAAGAGCTGTTGAAATGAGAAAAATATAATATGAATAATAATAGGGTGGACTATTTTCTAAGCTTCGAAAAGCCCTTTGCAATGGTTGGCTTATGCTATTCTTTCAGCTCCAAGGGTAATATATGCAGAACAAATAAAATGATATCAAATTTTTTGACATTATTCCAACATCCGATTGTAAAGCGTATGCAAATAAGAAATATTCTTCAAAAGGTTCTCAGAACACCCATCTAGAATTTTATTTGCTTCATCTTTAACTAATTAGTGCTTTACAATGTCAACCTTTCGAATTTCTCTAGTTCAATCCCTTCAACTCGAAATATTATCTTTTATCAGCCTCTTATATGGTCTCAAGGTACAATCAAAAACATCCTATCATGAAGACTGGCATCTCTGGATCGATCCCATACAACTGACAAGCGTCTTATCAAACAGCGCACTCCATCTATTGAAGGTGTTAGCTTGTTATTAAAGTTGTGGTAATTGTGTTGTTTAGCTATAACAGTTTTTTGTATCAGCTGAAAGAGCTGCATTTTAAGCGAACCGTGATTTTCATAAATTTTCTATCGTTGTCCTTCAATTTTCAAATCACGAATTAAAACTACTCGAAATGGCTACAATGACTGTTCGCCCATGTACCAACTGTCATTGTAGCGTTTTGAAGGACAATTATATGAAATTTCAAAAAAAATCACGTTGTACTCAGAAAATTACAGCGTTCTTTTAGCTGATATATAGAAATCAAAAATCCGTGGATAACTAAATAACCCAATTACATCGCTACGAAGTCATTGTGTGCGTATATGATATTCCTGCCTGTGCGTTCGGATTGCATTCGCAATGTCAGCACACATACCAACATTAGGGTGTCCCAAAATTGCACAAGTCTGGGGCTCACCCTCCAGATGATAGAAAATGGTGTTACGAACAAACTTTTGTTCGGCGGCAGCTCTAGAAAATGATGTTTTCAACTGGCCCCAATGACTTTTTTGAAAAAATCGGGTTTTCTCATGTTAAATCCAAAAAACATGTCCAGTTATGCAATTTTCCATGAAACCTAATCCTTTTATATTTTTTACAGGTTCCTTAGGGTCCAAACTGTAAGGTAAAAATTCGTTTCGGATTGATAAACGTCAATTTATTTTCCTAAAAAAATTTCTATCGTTTGGAAAAGAGATTTTTCAAGTATACTTTACCATTAAAAGTTGGGAAATTTTATGGGGAAGAACATTGCCAAAGCCTACATGGCTCTAAAAAAACTTGATTTTAAGTTATTCGTGATTTACTGTGAAATAAAAAGTTGAATTTTAATGTTTTCCTACAATAATCAAGGTCGAGTAAAAAAAAAATTAATAAATATTATCAAGTTTACTAAAGGAGGGGAAATGTATGTAATTTAACGAGGATGCGAAAAATGAACAAGGACAGAAAGTGCGACTTAAAATTTGAAAACAAAATCTAATTCAGATGGGACTCGAACCCGCAATCTCCGGTGACTTCGGTACGGTGTAGGGTCTGCAGACTGCACTTGTGGTATCTTCCGGAGGTCAATGTTAGCCTGGTATCTTAAGTTTTTTCCATAGACTGCGGCTTGATATCAAGTTTTTTTATTCAGGAAGCTTCCAAGGCCTGGATAGAAAGAAATTATCTTGATGCCAAACCGAAATGTTAGGAACCGTTCAACGGAATCCCAAACAGGAAGGGTTCAATCAGAAAACGCTAAAAGACCGAGACCGCTCGATACATCCAACAGCAGTGATGGTAACCCTATTCCGAAAAAGAAAAGGGATTACCAACGCTCAAATGCTAGCCGTTTCTCGGTTAATACAAGGTTGGAGGCAATAAGGACAGGAGCAGTGGGGACTTCAAAAGAACCAGCTGCCAGAACTAATTGTCCTCCAACCTATAGCGAAACACTGAAATGTGTGAGGGTAGGAATTCTCCCAAGAAACTACCCTAGAAATGAACTCTCCACAACAAACTTAGAACTGATAGAGCAGTCTATCCTGGAGAAGGTTATGGAACAGAGGAGAGAGAAAATGAAGCCGAAATTTGTAAACCTAAAGTTTAAATCGGGCTTTATGGTTGTTGGATGCCAGGACAAATATACAGCGGACTGGCTCAAAATAATCACACCGACTCTTAAACCTTGGGAAACAGCTGAACTGATGGTGGTGGATGAGAAAAACATCCCAAAACCGGAAATCATCTCCGTATTCTTTCCGAAAAGCGCGGTGAATGATAACAAAACGATTCTTGGTCTTATAGAAAGCCAGAACGATATCAACACTGACGCCTGGAGGATCCTAAAGCGGAATACAATAAAAGAACACGCTCAGCTAGTACTGTCTGTGGACGATGCTTCTATGCGTAAGTTTACTGATTGGGGACTAAAGCTGAACTTTAAGTTTGGGCAAATCTTCGTCAAGAGGGTTGGTGTCAACCATTGGCTTAGAAAGGAAGTGCCCGAACGCGAAGTAAAAACAGCATCTGAAAAGGAATCAAGGCAAAATCGTGGAGATATAAGACTTGAATTACAACGCGAGGATACGATGAGACAGAAGCCTCGCAATATTACTGGACGGGAAAAAGATAAACCCAGACTGGAAAAGAGAGGCGAGCCTGAAGCGGACAAATCAGTGACGCAATTGGATAGACCCAGACCCCCCCCCCCTCGAAAAATCACGTAACAGTGAGGATAAGGAGGAAAGGGATCGTCAATCTGACCTGGGGAATCGAAGAAAATCCCAAGAATCCGAACATAAAACCAACCATTAAATTCATTCAGGTGAATCTTCACCATGCGAGAGGAGCTACTGGGATCCTCTGCCGAAGATTCACCATAGAAAATATAAACGTGGCCCTTATACAAGAGCCATGGGCCAGTAAAAAATATAATACTTGGGATCCCCAGTAATAACGGTAAGCTAATCTTTGACGATGCGCAGCCTCTTCCTAGGGCAGCTATTCTGGTAAGTGCTTTGACTAACGTCACTCCAATTACAGAATTTATCAGCAGAGACTTAGCAACCATACAAATAGAAGTTCCTACGGCTAGAGGAAGAGCGGAGCTCATCGTCGCCTCGGCATACTTTCCTGGGGAACAAGAAGAAGCCCCTCCAACGGAAGTGAAGGAACTTATCAACTACTGCAAACAGAACAATAAACAGTTCGTAATAGGATGTGATGCGAACTCTCATCACACAGTTTGGGGTAGTACAAATATAAACAAAAGGGGTGAGTGCCTTTTAGAATATATACTAACAAATAACATAGATATATGCAACCAAGGTAATAACCCCACCTTCATAAATGCTATACGTGAGGAAGTCCTGGATATAACTTTGTCCAGCAACGAACTTTCAGACAATATAAAGAATTGGCATGTGTCTGATGAAATCTCACTATCAGATCACAGGCAAATTCTTTTCGATTACTGTGCAGGAGAAATCTTGAAAGAAACCTATAGAGACTCCAGGAAAACCAACTGGGATCTCTACAACAGTAAACTGTTGATCGACAAACATATCTTTGAAAGAGAAATTAAAACCAAAGATGAACTGGAAACCTGCTCTAATTTAATCACAAGTAAGATAATTAGTGCATACTACGAAAGTTGTCCAACCAAGACGCGAGTGTCAAATAAAGACTCACCTTGGTGGAATAAGACCCTAGAAGGACTTAGAAAGTCCTCTAGGAAACTATTCAAAAAAGCGAAACAAACAGGTAATTGGGAACTGTATAGAACATCACTAACAAAATACAACAAGGAAATAAGAAAATCCATAAGAAACAGTTGGAAAAGGTTGCAAAAAGCCCTGTCTAAAGAACATTCCAACGGTTTAGGCAGATTGAGAAAAACTGACGGTACTTACACCACAGATTCTCAAGAAACACTGGAAATTATGATGGAAAATCACTTCCCAGGATCATATTCGGATACTTATGAAGTGCAGGATCAAACTGGAAAGCACCTAAGCTCACATGCGACTTGGACTGAATCCCAGGAACTTGCCTGTTCTATATTCAGTAAATCGAAGGTTGAATGGGCAATAGACTCTTTCCAATCATACAAGTCTAAGGGAATGGATGGAATTCTGCCAGTTATGCTCCAAAAGAGCAGACAACTGTTTATTCCAATTATTACGGAGATGTGTATGGTGAGCCTAATATTAAATTACATTCCATCTAGTTAGAGACAAACTAGAGTTATTTTCATACCAAAAGCCGGAAAACGAGATAGGACAATTCCGAAAGCGTTTAGGCCAATTAGTTTAACTTCCATCTTTTTGAAAACTATGGAAAAATTAATCGACTATCATATTAAAACAGTATATATGAAATCCAATCCATTAAGCAAATTTCAATTTGCTTACAAAAACAACGTATCAACCACTGACGCGCTACATATGTTAGTGGGAAAAATCGAAAAATCCATCCATGCCAAGGAAATTTCCCTGGCAGCCTTTCTTGACATTGAAGGAGCATTCGATAATGCGTCTCATAACTCAATGAAGATGGCAATGGAAAGGCATGGCATAGACAGGAACACAATAAAGTGGATTCATGCCATGCTAATAACTCGCGAAATAACAGCTAAACTCGGTGGGACGTCCCTAACAAGAAAAACTACGAAAGGATGCCCTCAAGGAGGGATATTATCTCCCCTGTTATGGTCATTAATCGTAGACGATCTTCTTCGGAGCCTATCGGAAAACGGCTTCGAAGTGATAGGTTTTGCAGACGACGTAGTGATTTTAGTTAGGGGGAAGCACGACAGCGTTTTTTCTGATAGAATGCAAACTGCACTTAATCTCACAGCTCAATGGTGCAGACGAGAGGGGTTGAGTGTAAATCCATCCAAAACAACTATTGTTCCTTTCACTCGAAAAAGGAAATACATTTTTCCTAAATTGCGATTGGAAGGCACTGATATAATGCTTTCCACTGAAGTCAAATATTTGGGAATCACACTTGACCAGAAGCTAAACTGGAACACTCAAATCGATCAAACAATTACCAAGGCCACAAACGCCCTATGGGTATGCAGCAGAGCCATTGGAAAAAGCTGGGGTCTCAAACCCAGCATGATACACTGGATATATAAAACAATAATCATACCCAGAATAACCTACGCCTCGTTAGTTTGGTGGCCCAAAACCACTGAAACATCCACTCAAGCTAAGCTAGCTAAAATCCAAAGTTTGACCTGTGCATCGATTTGTGAAGCTATGAGAAGCACTCCATCAAAAGCCCTAGATGCAATACTTCACCTTCTTCCACTTCATCAGGTGGTTCAACTAGAAGCGGAAAAAAGTGCTCTAAGGCTAAATCGACAGTGCAACCTAAAAGATGGAGATCTAACAGGACACCTGAGAATACTGAAAGATTTCCAAATAAATAATCTAATAAAAAGTAAGGAGGATTGGCTGGAGAGGAAACCAAATTTCGGAATTCCTTACAGAACAGTAGAGATAGAACGAGAAAGTTGGCAACAAGGTGGACCCACAATTCGGGATGGTTCACTTTGCTTCTACACAGACGGTTCTAAAATGAATGGTTCTGCAGGTGCGGGATTCACAGGACCAGGAATTAATAAATTTTTTCCCATGGGACACTGGCCAACAGTATTCCAGGCGGAAATATATGCGATAATAGAATGCACGAATACGTGTCTGGAAATAAATTATCGACACGCAAATATATGCATTTTCTGTGATAGTCAGGCAGCACTTAAAGCCCTGAATTCTCCTTTCTGCCACTCTAAACTAGTGTGGGAATGCATCCTGTCGCTCCGAAAGTTAGCTATGAAAAACCAGGTGAACTTATACTGGGTTCCTGGTCATTGTGGAATCGAAGGAAACGAGAAGGCCGACTTACTAGCCAGACAAGGGTCATCTACTAACTTTGTTGGCCCAGAACCTTTCTGTGGAATCTCCCCGAGTGGTCTAAAAGCTGAACTCGGTGAATGGGAAAAAGCGACCATCAAAGCAAACTGGGATGTCATAAGTGGATTACGACAATCGAAAAGATTCATAGAGCCAAATCGCGAGAAGAGCCTCGTGCTGCTCAGATTAAATAAGTGAGACTTGAGGACATTCACAGGTCTTATTACAGGGCACTGTCCGAGTAAGTATCATCTCAAGGAGATAGGCAAACTTGATGATGATAAATGTCGCCTGTGTGGCATCGAAAGCGAAACTTCAGAACATCTACTCTGCGAATGCCGAGTATTAATACAACGCAGATTGCGTATCTTCGGTAAGAAACACATAGAACCTACCGAAATTTGGAGGGAAAGTCCTGGTGAGGTAATAAACTTCATACGAAGTGCGTTGCCAAACTGGGATAAATGTGCAATGTAGCAAGGACATCAACTCGCCAAATAGTGATGCACCTGCTCGTACGCACTTAGAGTAAGGTGAAGCATACCACAATAGATCAAACAATGGTCGCAGTGGTTCAGTCTTCTACAAGGGAAAAAAACCGAAATGTTGAGGCTTAACAGTTACCCTGCAGAACGAGCCCTTTGAGTAACAGGAGATTTAGTTAAAATTATAATACTATATGATACGGCAAATGAAAATTTTAGTATTGGAAAACATTAAAATGTAACTTATTATTCCACAGTAAATCATGAATAACTCAAAATCAAGCTATTCTAGAGCCATATAGTCTTTGGCAATGTACTTTCCCATAAAATTTCCCAACTTTTAATGGTATTCAGTTGGTGAGAGCTTTAGGGTTTAATACCCACTTTTGATGATTGAATGTCAGAGTATACTTAAAAAATCTCTTTTTCAAACGATAGATTTTTTTTAGGAAAATAAATTGACGATAATCATTCCGAAACGAATTTTTCCCTTACAGTTTGGACCCTAAAGAACCTGTAAAAAATATAAAAGGATTAGGTTTCATGGAAAATTGAATAACTGGACATGTTTTTTGGATTAAACATAAGAAAATCCGATTTTTTCAAAAAAATCATCGGGGCCAGTTGAAAACATCATTTTCTAGAGCTGCCGAACAAAAATTTGTTCGTAACACCATTTTCTATCATCTGGAGGGTGAGCCCCAGACTTGTGCAATTTTGGGACAACCTAACCAGCATGCGTCAGTTCCACCTGAACTCAATAGACTGCACTGCCAAAACTGTCGCTCGATTTCAGGCAGAGTCCCAGTCTTCTTGATATGATGTTTTTGGTACAATGCTAGCCTAACAAGTCAGTCGTCATAGGTTCGTGTTTCGGCTCGTGAGAGACTGTTAGTGTCATTAAGACCGTAGTACTTGCTCCGTGACTGTCTTGTACACTAGACCAGTTGGCTGCAAAGTCTATCAAGGGTATCCCACATTAAATTGCATCAGGGCCCATCCACATACCACGTGAACAGGTTTGAGGGGGGGGGGGTTGGGTAATGTCCACGATCCATACAATTTTTCTAGAATTTATATGGGCAGTTGTCCACGGAGGGGGAGGGGGAGGGGGTCAAAATCGTTAAAAATATGTCCGCGTGGTATGTGGATGGCCCCTCACTAAAAAACGCTATAGGAAACTACCTAGTTTACCGGTCCTTTTAAAACTTTCAGACAATAAAAAATAACCCATAAGTAAACTTTTGACATATTCATTTCATTCAATTTCAGTACCATAACCATACACTCGCACCTTACGCCTAACTTCACTCATTAGGTTTTGTACAACATATGGCTGCAGCTTTTTCTGTACAGAAACTTTTTTTACATGTTCACCTCAGATTTGACCTCCTTGGAATGCTTTCTTAGAGTCTCGTTCATAATTGCCCAGTATTTTTCGATAGGTCTTGATTCCGGAGCGCTGGGAAATTCATGTTCTCGGGTACCCGTTGACTTTGTACCACTTCAGGACATAATTTGAATAGTTGCACGAAACTAGATCCGGCCAGAAGATCGAAGAGTCCTTGTATTGCTCTAACAAAGTAGATTCATAGAAATCCATAGACTCGTCTAGGATTTCTACACGCCTCATGCTCGTGTCCAGTACCACCGCAGTTGTAACAGACTCCGAGACTAGGAGGTCGATGCTGCTCCACCAGATAGTCGAGACAAATCACCGGTTTTTGTTTGGATTCCGGTTTCGAATTTCTCTCGACAAGATTCTTCTCCGTCTGAACACCTGGCTTTTTCTTCGTGTTTTCAGACGGCGTTTTGGAAGCAAAATTATCCTTTTGGGAATTTTTCGTGGCTGTCATTCGAACCACCTCCCTTTCTGTTTTGTTGGTCCTTTTTCGAGGTGTTAATTGGTGGATTTACCGAATAAGAGCGACTTCCTTTTGAGAACCGAACACTTTTCGGTAAATCGGTGTTTTGTACGCATCAATCGATTTACCTAAAGTCATCAATTCTGCGAGCGTACTCACTGGCTTTGAAATTAAAACTTGCTTATAGTCCGGCCTGAGGTTCCGCTTGAGCACGTCGAGTTTTTCGCTCGGTGTCATGGGAACCGTCATAGCACGGAATATTTTTTCCATTTCCTGGAAATAATCCAGGAAACACTCGTTTCGCATCTGCAGGCGCTGGGAAACCTTTAATTTGAGAGCGGCGTCAAGTTCCGGATGAACGAAATTTGCCTTAAGCTCACAAACCAAATGGTTCCAGTTGTAAAGCCTGCTCTGCGATCTCATAGCCCGATACAAAGTAAGAGCATTGTCAGTGAGTAGGTGCATTGCAGAATTGAACAGCTCCTCCTCTGAAATTTGCTCGCACTGAGCATAATTTTCAAAAGAGTCCAGAAATTCATTCAGTCCTAGCCCATCATCAGTCCTGTCCCAGCGTATTTCTCGATTTTCCAATCGGAAACACGCTGTGGTCGACAATTGTAATGGTAGCCCGAGCAGGATGGTATTTCATTACCCGTATGATTGGGCAAAGGAAAACGCCCACCTGTCGGACTAGACCTTCCATTCACATGGTGTTGTGGGGCCTGAGACTGAATGACTGGTAAAGCTGGTTCCGTGTTCTTAATCGGAAGTGACGGACATCGTTCTTTCAGGTAGTCCAGGAGTAGCTTTTCCACCACGGTTTGGTTTATTGTGGGCGCCAGTGGTGGATCAGGTACTTCCGGTTCTTCTGGCTCTTCGATTTCGTCCGTCTCACGTCTTTCGTCCAGATCGGTCTGCAGATCAATCTCGGGAACGCCAGCTGGTTTAGAATGTACCAGCGCCCAAAGTTCACTGACGGATTCACGAAGTGAGACAACTTCTTGAACCGTCTTTCGCAAAACTGAAGCAATAGTGTTCAGTGAAGCAATCCCGCCCATTAGCGTCTGAGTGGCTTCCAAAAGGCTATCAGACCTCTCAGCCGCTAGAGCTTTATCTCGTTGGGATTGCTGACGTAAAAGTCGAATCTCGTCCCTTAACTCGCTCAAGACAGACCCCACATCTTCTCCTACGAGCGGACCAGATCCTACACTTTGCGGGGAAATGGGTGCCGTTTGTGATGGTGGCACGATCGTGCCCAGCAAATCTCCCAAAGCTGCTCCACCTTTCCCAGTATTTTCAAATGGGGGAAGTACTGCTGACATATCAAAATGTTCTTGATATGTAGCACCAACTTCCGCCAACAAACCCAAAATTTCCTGGTTGACCTCCCCTGCTGTATATTTTTGGATTATCTGGAGTCGAGACCCCAGATGGAGTAACCTTGTTCGGTAAACCTCCTTGTTTGGGCATCTATAACGGAGATCTTCCTTAATGGAGCTCAACTTCCCAAGGCAGATCTCCATTTCTTCAGCAGCATCCCCATGAAACACGCGCAAGCGTTCCACCGGAGAAGACCGTTCTTCGGCCAACAATCTCCGTAAACGACGCTGCCGCTGAACCCCAGATGGATCCGAATCAGCCGAGACGACAACATTCCGCGAGCTCAACTCAAAATCTAGCTCGTCGAAATGCAAATGGTCGACCCGCATCAACCAATAAGCTCTGTTGAGCTCTTCTACAATCATCGCCATTCTCTCGATGTTCTTGGAAAAGAACTCAAAGGCACAAAGCATTAAATATTGACACGGTATGAAACTTTGTTTTTTTTTTAACGATTCCCTTTTATTTTAGGAATCTGAGCGGAATTGAAAAATGTTTCGAATCGGCTCGGAATATTTTATGATTGGCAACCACCTTGACTGGGAAAGACTCAAGCTTTCCACAACTCGGCAGTTCCACCAAAACCAACGCAAAATCACCGATTCAGATAACAAAAATAAACAAATGTATACAATAAATATTTAATAAATAATATAAATAACACTGAAAAATAAATAAACAATACGACCGTGAACAATATTGCGGAAGAAACCTCACCACTTACGTAACAAAAATTCTAGCAAAAATCCAATTTTTGATAGAGGTACCCAATAGGTGGTGGGTAGGCAATAGCGCAGCTTACCCTATCCGGCGAGCAAGTAAACACCGAAACTCGCGCACTCGATCGTGACACAACGGAACAACCTTCGTTGTAAAGCGGAACAACCTTCGCTTTCACTACACACAAACTGTAAACAACCAACAGTTCGTGCGGGGGCCTAGTGTGGTTGATAACGTCCCCGCCAACCACGCTCGACGCCTGGGTTCGTATCCCACCGCCGACATAGGTGTCGATGGTTGTGAGGTGGCGTGATCCACTCACAACCAACCCAACTGGTCTAGATTCAATCCTAGCCGACACCGGGAGATTTTCTGAGGCGAAAAATCTCTGGGATCACGCCTTCCATCGCATGAGGAAGTAAAGCCGTTGGCGCCGGTCCGTTAATAAACGGGTCGTGAGTTAGGGTCCTGGGTGTGGAGTCGCCTCCCTGGGCGTCGGTGATTGGCCACAACAGTGGCGGAACTAAACCGACGGAAAATAAGCGAGAATAAAAAAAAAACCAACAGTTAAAACGCGCACTTGAACCGGACAAAACAAATGACGCGTGTGTACTTGATTACGATCGAGGCTAAACTCATCATCCCGCGATGGCTGCCGACCACAATAAACCCGCCGAAACTGGATTCAGCACCACTTTTTCGCAGCTAGAGGAAAATACCGGCCTATCTATCCCTAACAATTATTTCACAAACATGACATAAAAATTATCGAACCTATCTAACGCGACAATATCGTTCACAAACGGAAAAACGAACGAATTTAAACGAAAATAAACAAATTTATGTGAACGATATTCAGCGCAAGTGGTGACAGTTGTCATGTTGGGTACACGCTGCTGCGGGGGTGTTTAACTGAGGGTAATTTTTACTCATACACTCTCCCGCGGTAATACCCAAAATTAGGTAAATTTCCACTCGATGCTGAAATTGCAACCGCGCAGGTTACAAATTATAGATGAGGAAAAAACAACGTGAAAAATACTATGAGTGTGGTCCATTTGGAACAGCAGTCGTAAGTCAACATGAATAACTGATATCATAAATTGACCTATTAAATACATCAATTTTACATTAAATATCATTGTCCAGAACAATAAAAAACATTGTTTTTGAAATTTTTACCATGGAAAAAGGGGGTTGTAGCATTTTTCCAGGCACTTTTCCCATACATTTAGAAGTTACTAAGAGCATCCTTAACGGTTCGCTTCTATACCCCGTTTGGCAGCGCTCTATCATCACTTCATACCGTACCGGTCGCTGCTAAACGCGCTAGAGAAATAGTAGCGGAGCATCCGGGAAGCATCGCGCTCTCAAATTTAGCAGCCCGATAACAGCACAGCTAATTGTTAATGCTGGATGAAACGTCAATCTGAGACGATAGCAACGACCGGTGTGAAAACGGGTGAGTAAGCAAAATAGCCGCGCGGTACAGAGCCGCCATAGACCTTCCTATCTGCGCTAGTATTAGTGGTCGATTTCACTAATACAAGTTTAATTTTGGTTGCAAATAATCAACACGCTGGTAGTAACAAAAAATTTCCTCCTGCCCCGAGCTTTTATTCAAGTTGTAAGCCGATTTTTAGTTTTATTTCATCTGGTTTTCCACTAAAACAAAGTTTGTTAAAACAGGTAACACTAATGAACTAGGATTCATAAGTACAATATTTTTCGAAATTGAATATCAGCTGATTTTTTGGTTGAAAACAAATCGATTTTATTAGGATACAGACCAAGCCTGTATTGGTGAGATCTGGAGTAGAAAGCTCTATAACAATCAAATGGTACCGCACTGTTAAGAATGCCCTGACAATGTTTTTTTATGGTAAAATTATTGTCGGTGTCGGTGGTAGATGGTTGGTAAACGGCTGGGCATTGCGTAGCAGCAGTACACCCGTACTAGTTGGCATAAAATAGACCCCAGTGTGGTCCATAGCATAATGCCCAGCAACACCTATCCCTACCTCCACGTGGTACCGACTGGGATACGAGCAACCAAGGGAAGATCGGTGAACCGGTGGGAACTTGGTCGTATGCTGACAAGGAAGGGGGAGTTGTTCTCCCTGGAGAGCAGCTTGCCTGAGCGTCTGTTCCCAGGTCAGGGGCGGCTCAAACAGCGACTGATCCTGAGCGAACGGCTGAACTATGGAATGCGGTGTCTCGCCAGCTACACCCAAGACGGCAGCCCCGTCGCGAGACTAGGCATCGCAGCCCTAGTAAGGCAGCATGCTGAAAATAAACGAACAATCCAGAGAATGATACGAATCGGAACAATCGGTATAGACCTAGTCAAACGAAAAGGACAACGATTGGAAACTTGGTACTTGGAATGTTAGGACTCTGCTCGAACCGGCACGCGTGGGCAGCTTGGCCAGAGAGCTACGGAAGGCAAAAGTGGAGGTAGCAGCCATACAAGAGGTGCGTTGGCCCAAAACCGGGGAACGTGAATTCCGGGCGGTCGATCCGACCGCGGGCACTTCTTTCAAGTATCACATCTACTACAGTGGCGGCGATAGAGCGGAACGGGGCGTCGGTTTCGTACTACTTGGAAACCAAAAGAAGCGTGTTATTAGGTGGAGGCCTATTAATGACCGTCTATGCGTATTGAGGATCAAGGGCAGATTCTTCAATTACAGCCTAATCAACGTGTACGCGCCGACAAACGATAAAACCGATGACGTAAAGGAGGAGTTCTATGAGCTCCTCGAGAAAACGTATGGAGAGTGCCCACAACACGATATAAAGATCGTCATCGGAGATAAGAACGCACAAGTCGGACGAGAGGAGTTCTTTCGTCCCGTTTTTGGTAGGGAAAGCCTTCACTCTACCACCAACGACAACGGCTTGAGGCTAGTGAACTTCGCCGCGGCCAGGGGAATGGCCATCTGTAGCACCCATTTTGCACGTCTGAATATTCGGAAGCACACCTGGAGACACCCCAACGGAGAGGCCTGCTCCCAGATTGACCACATGCTGATCGACGGCCGGCACTTCTCAGACGTCATAGATGTGCGGTCCTTTCGAGGGCCAAACATTGACTCGGATCACTATCTCGTGGTAGGCTAGATTCGCGCCCGGTTGTACAATGTATTCAAATCGAGATCGGCGAGGAAGATACATCTGGACATCCAGAGGTTATCAGCGGAAGGAGGTGCTGCAGAGTATACTCGGAAAGTTGATAGACGGATCGGTGGACCAGCTGGAGTGGACCTGAACGAGCAGTGGAAACACATCCATGATGCGGTCAGCGAAACAGCGCGAGAGGTGATAGGCATGACAACGGGAACCACGCGTAGTGGGTGGTTCGATGCTGAGTGCCTAGAGGTGACGGAGGAGAAGAATCGAGCCTACGCCAACACGTTAGTAGCAGCTAATCCTATAACGCGTCAGATGCGGGAGATAAACAGGGAGGCAAGAGCTGCCGAAAAGAGGCTTCATCGCCGTAAGAAACGTGAGCACTACGATCGCGTCCTCACGGAGGCGGAGAATTGCTTCACCAGGCACGACACGAGGAGCTTCTATAGAACGATCAACGGAATCAGGAACCGGACCGTGCCAGTACCTGCCATGTGCAATGACAGGGAGGGGAACCTGATTACCGATAAATCGCAGGTGGCCAGGCGTTGGAAGCAACATTTCGAAGTGGTGTTGAACGGCGAGGAAGGGAGGAGAGTCGTCGAGGGGAACAGGATAGAAATTGGGGAGGACGGACAAGCTGTGGACCCACCAGCATTGGACGAGGTGAAGAATGCTTGCAAAGAGCTAAAAAACAACAAAGCCGCTGGAAAGGACGGCTTACCGACCGAACTTTTCAAAGTTGGGAGCGAGCGGCTGTGTAGTGCAATTTACCAGATTATCCTAAGGGTATGGTGTGAGGAACAACTACCTACGGACTGGTTGGAAGGACTCATATGCCCTATCTACAAGAAGGGACATAGACTCGAGTGTAGTAATTATCGAGGCATAACCCTCCTCAATTCCGCTTACAAAATTCTCTCCCGTATCCTGTTCCAGCGACTGAGGCCGTTGCAGGAAGCCTTTGTTGGCGAATACCAATGCGGTTTTCGAGTGGGGCGATCTACAACGGACCAGATGTTCACCTTGAGACAGATCCTCGACTAGTTTCGAGAACACAACCTGCAGACACATCATCTGTTTAAAGACTTTCGAGCGGCGTACGATACAGTGAAACGCAACGAGCTGTGGCAAATAATGCTAGAACATGGATTCCCAACTAAACTGATTAAACTGATACGTGCGACGCTCGACGGTTTCACATCATGCGTCAAGACAGCGGGCGAATTTTCGGACGCGTTTGTGACGTTAGATGGTCTGAAGCAAGGGGACGGGCTCTCGAACTTGCTGTTCAACATAGCTTTGGAAGCTGCGATACGATGGGCAGGTGTGCAGAGGAGCGGCACCATCATCACTAAGTCTCACATGCTTTTGGGCTTTGCGGACGACATTGATATAATTGGTGTTAACCGTAGAGCAGTTGAGGAGGCCTTTACGGCTCTCAAAAGGGAAGCTGCGAGAATTGGACTCACCATAAACACTGCCAAAACGAAGTACATGGTGGCGGGCAAAGAGCGTGGTAGTTCTACGGGTGTAGGTGCTGCGGTGGAGATGGATGGGGATACTTTCGAAGTGGTCGACGAATTTATTTATCTTGGTACTCTCGTGACATGTGACAACGAGGTGAGCCGCGAGGTGAAGAGGCGGATTGCGGTGGCGAATAGGGCTTATTACGGATTGCGTAGCCAGCTTAGGTCCCGTAGCCTACAGATCCGTACGAAATTTGCGCTCTATAGGACTCCGATCCTCCCGGTGGCGCTCTATGGACACGAATCGTGGACGTGGAAGGAGGCCGATCGACGAGCGCTTGGGGTCTTCGAGCGTAGAATCCTGCGATCAATACTCGGAGGCAAACTAGAGAACGGGGTCTGGCGCAGGCGCATGAATCACGTGCTGTACGAAGTATACAAACACGCTGATATTGTCAAGCTGATGAAACACAGCAGGTAACAGTGGGCTGGCCATGTAGCACCGATGGCGGATGAGCGACCAGCAAAGATAATATTTAGTAGAGAACCGGATGGAGGCCGACGACTTCGAGGCAGACCGCGCACGCGCTGGATGTGTGCTGTCGACGAGGATGCCAGAGCAGCGGGTGTAAGAGGAGACTGGAGAGTAGCAGCCCAAGACCGAGTTTTGTGGAGACGTATTCTGGATTCGGTATAGGATCTTAATGATCTGTCGCCATAAAAGTAAAGTAAAGTAAGTCGGTGGTAGATTCAACAACAAAAAATATTGTTAAAACATGGTAATAACAAAAAACGTTTGCAAGGTTACAGTAAAAATACCATGTTTTTTATGGTTACAATAGAAAATATAGTCTGTTTACTGTTCTCACCACAAAATACATCGTAAATTTTTTTCGGGTTAATTCATTTTATTTCCTCGAGCAAACTTGGAAAGTACCTATACATATTACGCTACCTTAGCTACACGGAAAACGAAAAGTACCCAAATTCATGTCGTTTTCACTCAACGGAGTCGTTCCGTGCAGGAAGCCAGTTTCGAGTAATTGTAGATTAATTTAATAGTAGGTGTATAGCACTCAGTGTAATAATACGTCAAAAATACTCAACGATGAGTTCACTCTTTTATACTTTATATTGGGTAGTTTCATTCGATTGATTTAACATTATTTGGAAATAGAAAATAATTGAAAAACAATCTATAAAATCTGTCTTAGTATTTATTAAAGTACCTTCCAATTTGGGATCACTGGCTTCATCAATTTTCCCTGTTAGCGCCTCCGCTTCAACTCCATTCTCACAATTCATTTTTAATCTTGTTTTTAATTGACGGCTAATATTAACAAACAGATGCACATAAACCGTTCGTCACATAAAATCACCAACTCAGTGTCAAAACTACCAATTTTTACTAATATTTGCCACTTTCTTGAAATCAATCTCATCACTCGGGTTTTCAATTTTTCAACCAGTTTGATTTTTCATCTAATGCTGGGTTCAAAATACTCAACGTTGGCTTTTTATCAAAACACCACCATTGAGTAAGAGCATGTTTAAAATCTATCAAGTTGAAATGACTCAGCGTTCGCATTGCAAAATTACCCAACACGTAAGTTGAATAATGTTTACATCTTTTCTGGTAGTTTGTACCCACTGGTTGGGTAGATTTTGTTTTCCGTGTAGGTATTCTTTGGAAAGCTACTTCATCATGACACGTAGAAAACAGCTGTCAAATTATTAGAAAGGATCAAAACTCAAAACATTCTCCGTTCGTGATTTCGCATTGCGAATTGTATTTATTGGCTAGAACATTTTATTAGGTAAAAATAATTGGAAATGGTGGACGAAAGTACACGAAAAACGCTCAGCAGTATCCCATTGCTGCAAACAAGGGCAGGACCGCGGGATAAAGAACTCTGGGTACAACGGCTGAAGGAAGAATATCAAGCACTAATCAAGGTGGGTTCGATTGCTCCAATTGCTATTGAAATTATTTCACCCCACTAAACTTATAGTACGTTCAAAACAACAAATCCTCCGACTCGGATTGGTTTCGACTGGAATCCAACAAGGAAGGCACGAAATGGTTCGGCAAGTGCTGGTACATTCAAAATTTACTGAAGTACGAATTTGAGGTGGAGTTCGACGTAGGTTGAACGGCATAAACCTTGGGACAGTATTAACGTTAACGAAAAATTTTCAGATTCCAATTACATACCCAGCGACGGCACCGGAAATTGCACTGCCAGAGTTAGACGGAAAGACAGCCAAAATGTACCGGGGAGGAAAGATATGCCTGACGGATCATTTCAAACCACTGTGGGCTAGAAATGTGCCCAAGTTCGGTATTGCCCATGCGATGGCACTCGGGGTAAGTTTTATAGTTTTTGGTATATTTAGTGTGTTGTAAATTTAACTTGAATTTCAGCTCGCGCCCTGGCTGGCAGTTGAGATACCAGACTTGATAGAGAAAGGTGTAGTTACCTACAAAGAGAAAGGAGAATCTTCTGGTTAATTTTTAACGCTGCATGTTACCATTTTTTTCTGTTTAATACAATAACGGTATTTACTATATAATAATAAACAGGTGTACGCTTCAATCCGCAGCTTGAGACATCATTTTTTTGACAGAAGTTAAAATAAAAAAATGTTTAATGTTGCCTTAATTTCTTGTTTATTTTCTCAATTGTTGCGTCTGTTATTCACTTTCACTTGTACGAGTGTCCAATCATCATCATCAGCAAATTGTCCGTTAGCGTATAGTTCGTCATCAGCGTGCCCAAGTTTTGTTTTGTTATAATCCGACCGTTAATGTACTTTCCCCACTTTATTGGCAAGTTCGTAACCCGTTTCCATCAAATATGGGTTCGAGACCGAAGGTTTTCTATCATTTCCCTTGAAAATGTATCAGAGAAGATTGATACAATTAATCTGTCTATAGAATTTTTATAGGAACATTCGGGAGTAAATTTTATCATTTTGAAATTGCATTGAATACAGGCTTTGTACTCACTCCCAAGTAAAGTGGAGATAGTAAATTTTTCAGTGGTCTGTGGTAGCAATGTCACCAGCCTTCCGAAGCTTTTGAATCGTTGCGTAGGGCATTACAACAGCGAACTGCTCGCGCAGCCGTTTTTCCCTACTATATTTAATCGTTAATCAAAATATTAGTTTAGTTTTGTGTCTTTTTGTAAAGATACTTTAAATATTGTGTAATCTTCATTTGTTTGTATTCTTCCAATTATATGATTTAATACTCTCATTTTAAATTCCGCCGGCGCTCGACCTATTTCACTTTCTGCTTGCTGCAGAACCTACTGTTTGTTATTGTAAAAAATGTTAAGCGAAAGAAACGAAACAACTAAATTTAGAGCCTATCCGGAAAATAATAACATTAGTGTATTGAGTATAAACCAACATCTAGAGCAGAACTAGAACAAGGCGGTTAGAAACGATTCAAAACAGAACGAGAAATGATTAGTAACTAAGCGTGTGTGGTTTAATCACAGCACAAGAAAAACTGACGAAAAAAAAATCCTACTTTAAATGAAAACCTTCTTTGAGTATCTACGGTTCAATAAAATTAGTTCAAAGAGTAAAAAATAAGGAAAACTCAGCCATGTCACTACTGTTTTGTTCTTCTTTTAAACAGAACGGTTCTGTTTGCTATCGTGTTTCAACACCCCACCACTCTATTTTTTATCATTCCACACGTCATTGTTGGTATTGGCCGGTGCCCAAATAGAGCTAAGACGGAATGGATCATACGTTGCGCCTCCCCCAGCTCCGTTGTTTTGATGATCATGCTGCTGCATTTGTTGCTGTTGTTGTGTCTGATGACCATGAGCTTGAACCAGTAGCGTCTGATTGGTGGGTGTGGGCTTCACGGGAGAAAAGCCAGGTGGAGCTCGAAGTGGCATCTGCGATGCTTGTGAGCTTCCACCCGCATTCAGCCAATTGTTTGTCAAACGGGAATTCATTTGCATGGTTGATGACTGTGAAGTTGGTTGCTGTTGTAAATGGGTGCTGCTCGGTTGAGAAAATACTGTTGGGGATGTCCAGGGCGAATTCCAATCAATCAGTGGCGGCAAATTCAAGTCATCGTTCTTTTGAAACATTTGCCAGAGAAGCTTATTATCATCCCAATCGTGTTGATCGATGAGCATAGGATTTAAATCGTTCATAAGAGCCAAGCTGGATGCACTACCGTTGTTAGCTCCGTGCGAGCCATTCATGCCGGCGAAAGCAGACTGTTGCGATTGATAGTCAGTCAACGAACGACCGCTGCCGTTGTTAATGGCCCCGGTCGATCGGAACTGATCGCTAGTACTGGCGTGGTTATAATCAGCAAAGGACTGTGAGAAGTAACTGTCTGAATTTGCTAAATCTACACTGCTTGTGGGCGGTCTAGTGTTGACGACATTTCCGAATGGTTCCCAGCATCTTGGTGTAATTGAGGAAGGTGATTTTTTGGATGTTCCAATAGGAGCCAAACCGGCTCCAACGGTAATGCTCAGCTCCTTTTCCATCCCGATAAAAGTGTCATCCTTAGTTTTGCCAAACAAGCTCGTTGCAACTTTAGGAACCTCCTGCAATTTCTGCTGCTGCTGCGGTTGTTGTTGTTGTTTACTAGACCCAATAGCGGTTGAAGATGTACTTGGTGAGACGAAGTTATTCGCGCCCAAATCGAAAGCCAATAGTTTAGAACTGGTGGACCGGTCCAACGTAGCCTGAGCTACGACGTCACTGAAACGAGCGCGATTTTCACCCCAAACATTGGGCGGTGTAGGAATTTGACTGGTTGGGATGCTACTGCTGGTAAGGAAAAAGCTCGAACCGCCGTTACTAGTACCCGAGGCACCAGATTTGCCCGCACCCGGTGAGGTGAATTGCAGAGCTTGTGCTTTGTGCAGATTTTTAGAGCCCTTTTTGCCTTGATTATTTGATTTACGTTCCCGACCGGGTGTCTTTCCGAATTTCTTCGATTGGGACGAGTCATTCTGGAAAATAAAGAGAGATGATTGTAAAATGTACTCCTTTTAGAACATGAGTTATAATTACCTTTCCGCCATAGTCACCGTACGCGTTGCCATTTTCCTTGCCCGTATGTTCTCTCTTTTCAGAATTCTTGTTTGATTTTCCCGTTCCCTTTTCATTGCAGTGATGATTCTTACTACTGTTGCGCAAGCCACCGGATTCCTTAACCGCAACCGTCGCCATAGTCGAATGTTTTTGTTGCGAGGAGTTGTTGCCACCGGTATTCGATGAGTTGAGCAAGGATGCTCCAGACTCGTAGCCGACCGGGAGGCTTTTGGTTTTCTTGACGTTCGTTTTCTGCACCTGAGACGGTTGTGGTTGATGGTGTAAGGGCTTTGACTGTTGGTGATTAATGCTATGGCTTTGACTGAAGCCCGCTGAATTTGATTCAGGTTTTAAGTCACTGGTACACGTTTTAGACTGAGCGTGATGCTGATGATTGGTCGATGTGTTTGCTGCTTTGGAAGATTTTACAATCTCTGCCGATGCTGTCGCTTTGTAAGCCGCTGTGCCCGATGACGACAACGAGGACGACGTGGATGCCGAAGACATTGTCGATGATGTTTCCGAACTTTCCGTTGTGGTCGAGCTGGAATCTTCCTCGACCGGTTGGCGGTTTCGTTCTTTGGTGCTGTTGCTACTGCTGCTAGGTGCACAGCTTGAGACCGGCGATAGAAGTTGCGTTTCCTCCTTAGGAGGAGTAATTGAACGTCGACTTTTTTGAGACCGTTTGTCCGTTTCAGGTGAAAATTTGTCGCTGGTTTGCTTCGACTGGAAGCTTTTGTTAAGCTTGGAAGTAAAATCTGTCCACGTTTTGTTGAAATTGTTAGCGCTGCCGTTGGAAACTTTCGAATTCGCCTCCTTGGCCGGAATTCGCTTTTTCGAGTTATAATTTTGGCCCTTTCTAGCTTGGTTGTTTTGATTCCCAGTTGGCTTATCGGAACTATCCTCGTTTGCTGTCGCTGAGCTTTGTAATGCAATCTGACGTAGATCCAACGGGGGTTGAATGGGCCCTCTATCACGGGACATATTAAGTACGTGATCTTTGATCACCTTATTCGCGTCCAAAAATGCAGCCATTAGTGTTCCAACGAAAACCAGCGACAAAACACTGATTAGAACAATTCTGAGTATTCCTTCGAACCACGGTCTCTTTAAACTTAAACTACAAGATTCTAACCCATGAGCTGGAACAGTTCCCAGAAGGGTAAAATTTACAGGAAAATTTATGTTAGTGTCAAAGTTCAACGTTCGTGTCACCCGCGCCAGGGTGAAGTCCGGCGAGAATGCTATTTCAATCTTTTTACTCGCATTCGGCTGCAGCTCAAATGGTGCGCAGTCCAACACTTTGAATCCGTATCCTTCACAAAGTATGTCCTCGACACGTATTGCCGAGACCGCTATTGGAACTTCACCGTAGTTTCGTGCCGTAAAGGATCGCTTCGTTTGGATCGACATCCCACTCTCATCCTCGCCAGCACCTGGTTCTTGAAACTTTGAGCACATCTTTAAATGTTTATCGGTAATCTCGAACTGCAACGCTGTCGTAGAACCTGGCTTCCGATTGCCAAATTTAAACTGTGGTACTACAGCTTTCGCCTGTATCCAAACGGCATCGATCAGCGTTAAATTGTTACGCATGTAAAATATTGTCGAGTAAGTCCCCGGCGTTTTCGAAGTAAATTTAACTGCAATCTTTAGGAAAGATTTTGGTTTCACATAGTTCACATAAATGTCGTCGTAGTCGAATAAAAAGAACGAAAATACGTTCTCCTCGCTTAAGCTACAATTTTCACACCCGGACAGTATTTCCGGGGGTAAAGCACTCACATTGTTGCCATGAACACTAACGTCGTGCAGCACAAGGTGCACAAATAAAATTTGATCCGACGGATTGTTAATCGTAATCAGTTTTACTGCTTCCTGCTCGATTTGCAGCGTCGGAAAATGAATATTTTCTGTAAGCAATTTTGGCCACACTAAATCAACGCTTGCGTTAAACTCAAACTTCCTAATCGGATCCGTCGTCAGCTGGAATCTTATACTTTTCCACGACTGTTTCATCTCGGTATATAACCGGAGCTGCTGCAGTAATTTCTCGCTGTCCAGCCTCCGATACTGTTCGTAATTATCCAGCGTAGCCATCCACTTGACGCCAAACGGCTTCGAGAGCAGATCGAAACTACTATAGCAATCCAGTTTGCAAATCACTTTCGGATCGAACAGCAACCGGCCAATGTTGGTTATCGTATTCGGATGAATCACCGGATGACGACTCTCGACGGTGAACTCTATCCCATCTACATCGGTTTTGATGCCTTCGACGTGGATTTTCGATAGGAACGTCGAGTGGGCCGTCAGATTCAGCGAGCAGAGTTTTCCCTGTAAAAGAACAACAGATGAGTTAAATTGAGGCTCTGCAACATTTGTACTCGCTTAATAAAATTCCTAATTAAAAAAATTGCTCGATTTATAAAGTTGCTCAATTTTTCTTACTTAGGACTTAGCCTAGCAGGAAGGTATGGTTGCAAAACAAAAAGCTTAAAATTACACTCCATTCCATCCATTCATATATTATTATTGTTATTTACATTTGATCATTCTTGCGATAACACTCATGGCCTTCACTAATCTCGATCGTTCAAGGTGCACGTCGTCATTACTTGCTATCACTCATCCGGATATAAATTGAGGAACCCTATTCGTTAATAAGTTGGAAAACCAGTAGAACATTTATTTGCTTCCAATGACTCCCTCTCTATTTATTTAAAAAAATTTGAGATTTGAGTTTTTAATATTTTAATTATGTAATTTGCATTAGCTAGCCTTAACCCGCAAATCCACTCGCGTGATTGAAGCAAATATTGCGGGAGCTGGTATTAGAAAATAATAATATTGTGCTGGTATTAGCAATATTTGTTTTAATCACATAATGACCGTTCAAAGGTGAATGTTGACGTGAAACCGGGCTCCATCAAAGGTTAAGGGTATCCCATATAGTAAGTAAACCTGCTGTAAGCAGGTTATTTAATAATAAAGTAAACTGAACTATATCGCTTTCAATTAAAGCATGTTAATCAATCAGCATTGTTTGCATCAACAAGAAACCACTGCTGGTGGTAATAACTATTATTCAAGCAAACGCTTATCGCTCCGTACAATCACTCAATCATGTCACAAAGTAAATAATAACAATAACCACAAAGCACTCAACGAACAAATGCTTGACCGCAATGCAATCAGGTTTATGCTACGAACACTACAAACCGCGCGCGCGTTCATAGCTGCACCGTTATCAACCTAATGAGACCAAAATAATCGTATAGGAACAAGCGGACTTACCGGAAAGCAGTTATCAAATCGCAGCAACTCCCGATTCAGTTCCAGCTTGCCGACCGCCGTGGTAAAACTGATGGGTGTCACAATCTCCTCGTAGTCTGTCGTTATGCTGAACTGACCCCTGTAGCTGTCGGTCGTACTCGACTGAACGCTGATCTGGAAAACGATCCAGTGTTTTGGTAGAATTTGCCTGCAGAAAATTAAATTTTCACCAGCGTGGGGACCACAACCGCGCAGGATTACGGTTATGGTGGACGTTCCCTCGGCACCGTCCGAAGTGATGGCGCCCTTCCAGTGGCGTATGGGGATCTCCACCGGATTGGCATTGAAAAAGGCGATCAGCGTTTCGCCGATTGTTGAGATCGGTAGAATACCAAAATCGAGCTCGCGCTCGTCCAAATCTAGACGCTCGTAGTCCGCAGCGGGGCGAGGGTTCGTCGTCGAGAAGGGCAAAATACGTTTAAGTTTTCCGGTATAACTGTAGACTGGCAGATCGAAGTCTGACATATTAGTCATCAACCGGATGTACGTGGCAATCGATCGGTTCAGGTTATCCGTCAGAATGCGCGATATCCGCAGGAGGGTTTCTTCTTGTCCAGGATGAATAACACGTGGCCGAAATCCTTCGACACGGAAATTCGTAGAACAATTCTCAGGTACTGTAATATTGGAGATACTAAATGGCACACTGAATTGATTTTGCACAACCAGCGGCCGTGGCACGGCGAGTTGTGAATTTTGCTGGTCTTCAGTGTCTTCGCCGGTGAAAGTGAGAAACTTTAGCGCGTCTGCGTTGTACTTAAGGTTGCCTTTCAAAATTAGACAAGCAAAATAAATCAAGCAGTTGTATATCACATCATTGGGAGAGTCACTCAAGGTGTAGTGCGCATAGAAAATTCCCGAAATTTCTCCATCCACACTGACTTTGGACGAATCAATTTTAACTTGGGCGACGGGATGCAGGTCTTCCGATATAACGTAAAACTTTACCGCATGTGTCACTTGTAAACTATCCGCCTGGACACCCATTTGTTTAATGTGGACTTTCCGATTCCCGGAGTTAATTAAATTCAGGTGTATCCGTGAGATATTCCCATTAGTACCACCTGTGTCAAAGCTAACGAACGGTACCCTGGAGTAGATTCCAGTCTCTTTGTAGATTTCGATTTCAATTGGAACCACAAGCATTTTATCCACCAGCGATGGCTCCTGACTTCCGCCGGAGATCTTAATTCTGACGTATGCCGTGTAGTTGCCGGCTTCTTTACCATAAAATCTCACTCGGATCACACTTCGTGTGCTATGCGGAGGAATTTCCCATAATGCTTGAGGACCTTCCTGGGCCCCACTGGGCAGTTCGAGCTGAAAGTTTCCTCCGCTGCTATAGATTTCCATAATTTGCAGCGGAGTGTCATGTGGATTATACATGGTAATCTCCGGCATAATCGTTGCATTCAACGGAGCCACTAAGTTCACAAGAGGTCTGAGCCGATACGGACATTCCCTGCCGATACCTTTAACCTGGTATTGCAGCAGACCAAAAGACGTATGAATCTCAATTGATCCGGCTGTGGCTCCCAATCGACGAGGTAGAAATACTACGTTGAAAGTAGTATTACCCTCCGGTGGAATAACCATATCTTTGAAGTATGAACTGTAGAAAACGGGTGTACTTCCGGAAATAGATCCCAGAAATACACTGCGGTTTTTGTGTTTATTGATCAGGATCACCACCTGATTGTGCGGATCGCCAATAGAACGCTCGACGAAATCCAGCAAACTAGGTTGGAAAACCAAGTTTCCCACCAGTTCTGGACTCGTCTTGTCTCCTGCTACTGCTGAACCAATTGTTCCCCGTACAACCCCATCATTATGCTGAAACATTTCGTCCATTAGTGTTTGTGATGAGGGTGAGAACATCTCCTGTGCGCCAAAACTAATCTGTTTATTTTGCTGCTGCTGCTGATCAGACGAAGGCTGTGAACGAACCTGTTCTTCCAACTGTATCAAGATCAACAACAGGCTGAAAATGCGTACCGATAGCCTGCTGCTGGCCATGTCTATATATTTTCTTCTTGCTGCTTCCTTTCTGATATACCGTCTCAAAATGTTTAATGCGTCCTAGTTTCGCTGGCAAACAAACACTAGGTTCATCATTCTCTATCTGCCTTGGATTAAATTGCGTAAATCTCCTGCCCAATTCTGCAATGAGAAATATCCTTCGCTGTTCAATCTTACTGCTGCTGCTTGAGTGGTGCAAGCGATATGCTGTATGTAGTGCAAAAAAGATAAAAGAAAAAGAAACGTCATGAAGAAGTCCTCCAAACACACGCGACAGTCTGGAGGAGATCAGCGCAATTTCTTACCTTTGCCTTCACTTCCACGGGTTTTCACTGAAGCAGGAAATACTTCCGATCGGAACTATAAGCAGTACTTAATGATATGATGCAAATTTTAGACACTTTATCGTGCCCTCAAAACGGTTCCTCTATTTTTTTCACTGTCGCTCACTCAGGAGTAAAAAATCGTCCGTCCGTGTCTTATCGTTGCTGCTGCTTCACTTTAACAATGCAGGCTTTTTCTTTCGCTCTTCGTGCTGAAGAACCGCAAAAGAAAATTACGCACATTTGAAAGACAACTGGTATCCAGGGAAGGCATTATTTTGCCACAAGAAAAATACCAGTTTCTGATAGGACGAAATGCTACTCTCCAGCTTTAATATTATTGCCACAGGGTACTTTATTTTGCAAATTGCCGTGCTACCAAGAATACATTTTCTAACATCAACTTTAAATGCAGACAAGTTATTCATTGGTTTCGTCATAATAACAAGTTTAAAAAAAACTGTTTCAAAGTCTCGAATAAATATCGACAGTAAATTTCTATAATTTTATTTCACTTTTTTGTAAATGAATGATATTAACGTATATCACATACATTCAATTTAAACATAAAAAGAATCAAAATATTTCTGGCAGCAGTTCTGATTTTACTTTAGGAATTTACAGTAGGGACATTACATTTCAGTTGTACCACTTCTACTGTTTGCTTGCATCTCGCTTACGCTCGTGCGCTTAAACGTCATTTCACACAGGGCGTCAAACACCGTCAACAGGACGAAACGGCGCAAGATTGCGTCTTTTCGTCAACCATTTGAAAAGAGCGCGAGTAGTGAATAAAAATTAATCCTGATTCAATGTTCTTCCGGGTAAACCGTTCATTATTCGGGTGCCAGTGCCAGTGGTGTTGGTAACGCGTCAAATACATGGTAACTGACAGTTTTGCCAACCCCGTGGTTCTTCCAGCCCGTGAAATATTTACGATGTATTGTACCACATATATAAGATATACGTAACACTCAGGAAGAAATCTTCCAAAAAAGTTGGTACAAATGAACTACTCGAATGGTACCACCACATACATAAGACATACGTAACACTGGCGTTTTTTTCTGGTACACGTTGCCCCATAGTACTCCGTACCTCGCCCTGTCAAACTGCTCGATAAATAATGAACAAAATGAATTTTCTTTTTCTCGAACCCCAAAGAAAATCCCATAAGGAACTGTCAAAAAGTTATTTACAAAATCAATGCAGCATTTTTCGAGTAGGTACGAGACAAATGCAGAGCTGCGCAGGTACACTGCCTTCGAAAACAACTCAAACAGTGATTTTATGCAGGGTGTGGTACCATTCGAGTAGTTCATTTTGTACCAACTTTTTTTGAAGATTTCTTCCTAAGTGTTACGTATGTCTTATGTATGTGGTACCACGCTCTGAATAAAATCACTGTTTGAGTTGTTTTTTCGAGGCAGTGTACCTGCGCAGCCCTGCATTTGTCTCGTTCCTACTCGAATAATTGATTTTGTAAATAACTTTATGACTTATGGAATTTTCTTTGGTGTTCAATAAAGCCGAGAAAAAGAAAATTCATTTTGTTCATCATTTGTCGAGCAGTTGGACAGGAGGAGGTACGGAGTACTATGGGGCAACGTGTACCGGAAAAAGACGCCAGTAGTAGGTATGTCTTATGTATGTGATTGTACTTTCACAAAAAAAATGAATGCAGGATATTTTCAAGAAAAAGAAGAAGCAACACCCGCAACTGACAGACATCTAATCCCTTGCGCCAGATGATATCGGATATCACTTCAAGCGTTTACACTACAGTGAGCTGATATGATTTGACATTTGCTTTGGCAATTGAAAAGAGAAGAAACCAAAAACAGGTCAAAGCTAAAACAAGACAACAAGAGCAATGGGATTAGGATAGAGATCTCAGCTAGTTGGCTCGTACCAACGCGAACTCTAATATAAAATTGTCAAAATGTGCGGGATGAAAGTATCAAAAATATTTCCTTCCTTTTTTCTCGCATGCAACGCGAATTCTCGCCAAACATGTGAAAAGGGCCCCTGTGCCACATGTAAACAAGCCACAATTTCGCGTTTTTTGACGATTACAAGGTTAATCTGCTCATACAAATAAGATTGTTTGATTAAAAAAAACTTCTTCTATCAACAAATCTTATTTGTAAGAATAGACTACGCTTGTAACTATCACAAAACGAAAAAATTTGGTTTGTTTACAAATGGCACATGGGCCCTTTCCACATGTTTGGCGAGAATTGCGAAATTTGTAGGGTTGCGTCAAATGTTTGTTGGCCGTGTTGCCAACTGCTGGAAATGTGGTTATTATTGGTTTTCGAACATGATATCCGCAATAGCATGTAGCCGAAATGATATCCGCTAACAGCTCGATTGTATGGGGTATCAGGTAATATGGACGGTGATACCACATACATAAGACATAGGTAACACTTAGGAAGAAATCTTCCAAGAAAGTTGGTACAAAATGAACTACTCGAATGGTACCACACCCTGAATAAAATCACTGTTTGAATTGTTTTTGAAGGCAGTGTACCTGCGCAGCCCTGCATTTGTCTCGTTCCTACTCGAAAAATGCTGCATTGATTTTGTAAATAACTTTTTGACAGTTCCTTGTAGGAGATTCTTTGGGGCTCGATAAGGCCGAGAAAAAATAATGAATTTTGTTTATTATTAATCGAGCAGTTTGACAGGGCGAGCTACGGAGTACTATGGGGCAACGTGTACCAGAAAAAAAAAACGCCAGTGTTATGTATGTCTTTTGTATGTGGTGATACGGTTTCGATAGCACGAATCGCCTGATATCAGGTGATATGCGGTGAGTGTGAACGGGGTATAAAACACTGCTAAAAAAGTGCTGTAACACTGTAAGTGCAACAGATGCGAAATATTACAATCTTTGCATGCTGCATTGAGAGTTGCATTTGCTTCATTGCAACAATGTGTGCTGCTTGGGTAGTCTGAACAAGGCATTAAGAGAAACTTTTAACAATTTCACATCACAGCTAGATCTGTGTATCTCTGCCTTGGAGCAGAAGGCAGACGATTACAAAGTAATGCTGGAATCGATGGAAAAATCCATTTCACCACATGAATCACCCTTCTCATCAGAACTGGCAAGTGAAGTAACCGACACTATTGATATAGATCATATTTAAAATTAAAACGTAAACAAATTAACAATGACAGCAAAAATTTATGTATGATTATTTATATTAGGCTACCCATTTTTATTGATTGAAGCTTGCGTTAAAAATTCTTAAAAATTTGAGTCTGGAAAATAACAACATTTTTTGTACACATTTGTCATGTTGAACATTTCAAAGTGGCTTAATGCGGCAGAAACAATAACATCGAGCTGTTTGCTGTTCTCTTTATATGTACGATTAAAAAGTCGTTTTGTATACCCAAATGGGTATTCAATTGGATTGAAAAACGGCGTATATGCCGATAAAAGCACTACTTGAATACCTAAACTACGTGAATATTCAATAATAGATCTATGACAATGTATTCTTGCACCATCTGATATCCACACAGAGTTTTGTCCAGGAAACTGATGAACTTTGCCACCCAACGCAAATGCTTGGCAACATTCAAAAAACGCTTTCGAGTATTTCCATCGGTGATAAATGACTTTAACAAGCCGTTTTGTCCCACAGAACATAATAATGAAATACGCGGTCGACGTTTATATTCTCCACGAACAAGTACGATCTCACCAACTGGTCTGTATCCTTGGGGTATGGTACTATTGATATATTGTGAAATATTTCCAATATTCAATATTACAAAGTATTTATCGTTGCATTCTTTATATCTTAGCTCATTGAATTTAATTTATCGTTGGAGGGTTGGTAATTGACAGATAAACGAGAAATATCAAAATATATCAACCAATATCGAGTAATATTATCGAAATATTTTTCGTGAAAATAAAGGTGTCTAGCCTCTAGGCTTAAGGTGGTAGTGTGTAGAAGCCACCACATGGTCGATTACGAATTTTCAGCGTAACTAGACTCGGGAATAGTTAATGCGTTATCTATGAAAACACTATTATATGTTTTTATCACCATAACAAACATGATGATATGTTTTCACAAGTGATGCATTAACTATTACCGAGTAGTAAGCATTTGAAAATTCGAAGTTGACCACGTGGTGACTTGAAGTCGGCCATTTATGGCTTCGACGCACTTCCACCTTAAGGACCACCAGTCAAATCAGACCGATGGCATGACAACTGTTTCCTGAAGCCGCCGTGATGATGATGGCGCTAGTGATTAAAAATATGATCATAAGCTCCGTTCATGTGCCGCTTGTGTTACTGGACGGACTTTTTGCGTGCTCTTAACTATATTGTATGTAGGGCTCTCGAGAACGTGTTGAAACATGTTTGAACGTGACCATTTATGTCCAACACAAAATCCATTAAACGTTCAAAACGAAACAGTTGTTTTTCGCTTTTTGCATTTTTACACACCACTTGCAGCAACAGTTAATCTCGCATGGACGGAGCTTATTCGGCTGTTTTGCAAGCACTGACAGCCTTTTGACGTATAATAGAGCCAGAGAAAAACAGGGATGTGAGTTAAATATGCATTCCTCAGTTTTTATTTATTTTAATAGTCACAATCCTCAGAACTGAATGAGTATCATTTTTAAAAATTAAAAGGCATCGTTAGAGCGATTAAAAATACCAACGAAAACTAATATGATAAGAAATGTATTTGAATGTTTAGTAAGCTCGTGCCACATTTTATTTTTTGAATACATAACACTGTGCTACAGCGATTTAGAACTTTTGAAGTGACCTAGTGTAGGTTGTAGGTCTTGTTGAGTATAACATTCGCTCATACTAGAAATTTTCGAAACACCCCCAAAGTCTGAAGTTATGGTCAAAATACGGTTGTTTGGACCTCAGCGCATATTATATTTTTCAACTCAGTCGTTTATCATCCGATTTTCAATATTTAGGCAGTTTTAGAAAGGGAATAAATAAAGCTTTCAAAATATATACAGGTTTTCACTAATATGAATAAAACATGTTGAGTTATTTATGTTTAAATTTAATTTTTTAGACTTTTTCACTCAATTTTTCAATTTAATTTGAAATTTATAGTCTATTTTTGTAAGAAACATACCACACATATACTATAATTTAGAAAATGTTTTCAATTCCGAATCAAATGAAAGTAGTTTTGTGAAAATCGGTTGATATTTGGCTAAGTTATACATTTTTGAAGAAATCTAGAATTTTTGGCTTCTATCGCATAATTATTTCACGGAGCTACAAATGATGAAAAAATGCAAGAACTTTTGATGTGACTTAGTGTGGGTTGTAGCTTTAGTCAAGTGTTACTTGCGCGTTTACTTGAAGTTTTCCAAAAAATATGAATTATGGTCAAAACCCTGTTTTTTTATTAGCTCACATTTTTATGTTTAATTCGGTTATTTTATAAGAGATTTTTTATGTTTTGGCTGTTTTGGAAAGGCAAAAAATAGAACTCTTGAAACAAATAAATATGACTAAAGAGTTAACCTATATGTGATGAGCAGTTTTCAATAAAATAAGATAATATATATTAAATAAAACAAGATGATTTATATTTTTTTCAAATTTTACCTATATGTGATGAATAGTTTTAAAATAAATAAGATAGTTTATGTTATTTTCAAATTTTTCCAAATTCATTCGCAATTTTTCACACATTTTTATAATGAACGAGCTGCTGTAAAATTTGAAAAGTAGATTTAGTGCCAAACGTAAACAGTAAGTGTTGTTTGTGAAAATCTGTTATAATTTGGCTGGGATATGACTTGATGTTTTCCATCACTTAGATTACATCAAATCATTTCTCAGCTAAAATATAACAGATTTTCAATAACAACACCTTTTGTTTTCGTTTGGTACTAAAAAAAATTTTCAAATTTTACAGCAATTAAAACTCCTTCATTACCAAAATGTGTGAAAAATTGCTAGTAAATTTCGAAAAAATTGAAAATAACATAAACCGTTTTATTTTTTTTTAACTATTCATCACATATAGGTAAACTTTTGAGACATATTTATATGTTTCAAAAACTCTATTTTTCGCCTTTCCAAAACAGCCAAAATATAAAAAATCGGTTGAAAAATAACCCTATTAAACATAAAAATGTGAGCTAAGGTAAAAAAACAGGGTTTTGACCATAACTTATAATTTTCGGGGTATTTGAATAACTTTAAGTAAACGCGCAAGTAACACTTGACTGAAGCTACAACCCACACTAAGTCACATCAAAAGTTCTTGCATTTTTTTATCATTTGTAGCTCCGTTAATTATGCGATAGAAGCCAAAAATTCTAGTTTTCTTAAAAAATGTATAACTTAGCCAAATATCAACCAATTTTCACAAAACTACTTTCATTTGACTCGGAATTGAAAACACTTTCTAAATTATAGTATATGTGTGGTATGTTTCTTACAAAAATAGACGATAAATTTCAAATTAAATTGTAAAATTGAGTGAAAAAGTCTAAAAAATTAAATTTAAACATAAATAACTCAACATTGTTTTATTCATATTAGTAAAAACCTGTATATATTTCGAAAGCTTTATTTATCCCTATTCTAAAACTGCCTAAACATTGAAAATCGGTTGATAAACGACTGAGTTAAAAAATATATGCGCTGAGGTCCAAAAAACCGTATTTTGACCATAACTTCAGATTTTGGGGGTGTTTCGAAAATTTCTAGTATGAGTGAATGTTGCACTCAACAAGACCTACAACCTACACTAGGTCACTTCAAAAGTTCTTGCATTTTTTTTTTCATTTGTAGCACAGTGTAATAGATTTCAGAAGTACAAATTGTTTTACTCCTATACTCACGCTCGTTTTGTAGTTGTTATTTCAAATTTAAATGTTGAATACATCATTCATAAGGAATGTCAAAGAACATCTTTTAATAATTTTAACGTAGCGGAACATGAAAATATTTGTAATACTCTTACGCCTTTTTGTTAGTTCATGTTATTGTGGCGCCAGCACTAAATTAAAGCTCGGAAGTCGGACTCCCGACTTCCGAACTTTCTTCCGACTTTACAAACACATAGAACAACTGCGTGCTCACACAACATGAACTGCGGGAATGATTTCAATGTATTTGTTTTTGTAAGCCGAACTGACAGCGCAGTGGCGGCTGAGATGGTTGCAGTGTTGCGAGAACAACAAAAATAAACATCGGAAGTGAGCCTGACTGCCAGTTCATCATGCGACGTTTTGATAATTTTTATTTAAATGCACAATACAATTGAAGAAATGAGAAGATTTTAACTTGAATTCAACTGTTATTGTTTTAGCGTGTAAATTTTTGTTTTGTTGTTTTGTTGTTCCTTTCTGCTCGCTATTTTATTATGTAGATGTAGTGAAATCAAACAAAAACTTAATTTATTCCCGTTATTCTTGCCGTAGTTCTCGTAATTCTGAATGAAAAGTGTACATTTTGTCTGACGACCTTGAAATCATGCTGCCAGGCATAGGAATGTTTGGTACTGGTGAAATCACCAAAGTACTGGTTCCGATTCTCCGTGATAAAGGATTCTGCATTGCTGCTATCTGGGGACGTACGTTGAAAGAAGCAGAGGAAGCTGCTCTAGAGCTTCAGATTCCCTTCTATACTGGTAAAGTGGACGATGTCCTGCTGCGCAAGGATGTTGATCTGGTATTCATCACTTGTCCCCCTTACTTGCATTCGCAAATCTCGGTGAAAGCACTTGGAATCGGTAAACACGTCGTCTGTGATAAACCGATGAGTTTGTTCCAAGCGGATGCATTGAAGATGGTCCGCGCCTGCCAGTATTATCCATCGCTGATTTCCATTGTGAATCATTCTTTGCGATTCTTGCCAGCCATAGGGCACATGAAGAAAGCTATCCAGGAGGGCTATCTTGGTCCTCCGGAACAACTGTCGTTAATTGATGTTAAGGTATGTTTATTTTCTTTAAGTGTAACTGTGATGAATTTTAATTTGATCGATTTACAGGTTAGAATGTGTTCTCTTTTCCACAACAAATTTGACTGGTTGTGTGATGAAACGATGGGTGGAGGCGCTTTGAATCTGGTCGGCAGCCATGTGATTGACCTGGTTAAATTTCTAACAGAGCGGAAGGCAGTAAAAGTGCATGGAGCGGTTCGAACATACGTCAAACACATAGGCCAGATTAATGGGATTCGACAGATCACAGCACCAGATTTTTGCACTTTCCAGATGGAGTTAGAAAACGGTACACTAGTGACAGTCAATATTAATTGTCACATTTCGAACAATGCCTTCCAGCAGGAGGTAGCTGTCTACGGTGGCGAAGGTCATCTCACGGTTCGCGGAGGTGATCTGGTAGGACATAGAGCTGGGGGAGAACCCGTAACCATCAAGGAAGAAATGTTGTACGTTGATGTGCAGGATTTACAGTTCGCAACATCGGAAACTACATTGCCTCGACCGTACGTAAAGGGACTTTGTAAAATGGTCGGTGCCCTGCGGGACGCTTTTCATCCTACCAAAGAAGCAACAGGATGGATAAAGGAACCAGTTCAGGCTGCTGCCACATTCGAGGATGGCCTCTATGTACAGGCGGTACTGGACGCCATCCGAAAGTCCAGCGAGGAGCGTTGTTGGGCCAAGGTACAAATCTGCACGGAATCACCTACCAATCAAAAATTCTTATCAGCGGCTAGAATGACATCTGCTTCTGCCCTGCATTGAAAGTGGGCATCTTAAGAGCAAGAGGGGTGTTCTACGTTTCGTACCTTTATACTTTTTTTGAGACTTGCTAATGTAATGCATTTTAGACGCTTGTTTTTACGTTTATAACACTGTTGCTTGTTTTTGTGCTGCGATTAAACTTTTACACGTGCTTGCTTCTACCGATTATATTTTATTACACAATTACGTATTTATATTGCTGAAATATATTGAACAATATTTAATAGCATTTCAGACTCAGTCAATGCTAGAAAATTGAGAAAAAAATATTTTAACAGAAAAAATTATTTTTTTAAGTTTTAACTATATTGGTTATGCGGTGTATTTTGACGAAAACTTGACAAATGGTGATTTATTTGTTGATGTTTTTCTTGTTCAATGCCACGATTTCAGATCGAAGGTTCTGATTCTCGTTGGAAAGAGTCTTAATGATATCCTGCAATTTGCTAGTTTGTTCTTTATGTCGGTTCTCTAATTCGTCTTTGTCCTGGAAATAGTTGAATATTAAAATTCACTTTGAAACATATTTTTAACTCTACATACGGCAACAGCTTTCTCCAGTTTTAACTTCGCCGCTCTTGGGGATATAGCTTTACTGGATAGTCCGAGAAGTGCTTCCATTCTTGTGCAAGTTCGCTGCTTTTCGTTCAACAGCTCGCGTAGTTTATTCAATTCACCGAGTAGCTCCATGTTTTCTTTTATTAGCCTCATAACTTCACCAGTGTCTTTTTTCTCGCGATTCTTGTGTTTTCCTCCTTTTGTTAGTTTTTCAAGATGTTCCCTCTGTCTAAGAAACTCGTTCTGGACATCTTCATCTCTTGCAAGTGATTTTTGCAGCTCCCTATCTTCTGAGTACCGATGGCAGAGATCTTTAATGCCCCTCTTCAGTTCGTCTGGTTTCTGAATCAATCCTGCGACGTTATAGATTTCCCTGCACACTTGTTGGTACTGGTTCTTGGCACTCCGGAAACGATTCCGCTCTTTTTTCAGTTCTAAATCGGCTCCGTAATACTTATCGGTAAGTTCCTGCAGCTGTAGGGCTAACTGTTTATTACTCTGCTGTAGTTCCTCTAGTTTGTCTTCCATTTCGCTGATAACTTCCTTTTTCTCTTTAATCTCTCTATCTTTAGGTTCAATTTGATTTTTTAACTCGTTTATTTTATGCGTTTGCACCTGTTTGTATTTCTCCAACTCGCCGTTCTTTTTGTTCATATCGTGTAACTTTCTCTCTCTATCCTTTATGATCGCTTCCCTTTCCCCTAGTTCTCCTTTCAGATCTTCGATATCCCGTTGGTGTTGTTTAATAGCTTGCTGGAACCTACCGTGCTGATATTGCAATGTTTCAATTTCTTTGCGATAATTTTCAGCTTCCCGACTAAGTGTTGAAAACTTCTTCTTCAACACGCCAGCTTCGCCTCTCCATTTCATGCAGTTTTCCTCCTCTTCAAGCAACTTTTTTTCGTAGTTTAACTGAAGTTCCACCTTGTTTCGATCGTTGTCCACATCCACCTGCTTGCAGTATTCATCGAATTCCATCCGGCGGCGGTCCATTTCTTTCAGTAGTCCGTCGATAATTTCCTGTTTATTGCTCAATTGCTTCTTCTGTTCTGCTTCCAGGGTTTCTGAAATGAAAAATTGTGTAGATTGATCTAGAGAGCAGTGTTCAACACCAAATCCTACCGATTGTGTCTTGCAGACAACCGGCCGACCTTCTCAATTTGATTTCATATTCTTCTCGCATCTGATCCATACGTTGTTTCAGATTGGTTAATTTCTCATATTCCGTTATAATTTTCTCGTGAAACTGAGCCTCGAAATCCATCATCTCTTTCTGGTGTTCTTCCTTAGCTTCGGCGATACCAGCTGTCATCAGATTACATTCTTCCACGTGGGCCATTTCCATCTCTTCGTTCTTTTTCTGAAAGTTGGAAAAATTATTAGATTTATGCTGTATGTAAAACGAGAATATCATGCCTTTAACTCTTCTATAGCGGAGCAGTAGTCTCGGTGTATGTCTCGCATCTGCTCCGAATGAAAAGCATCTCCTTGCTTCATTTTGTACTGGAACTCCATGATCTGTTGCTGGATACGCATCTCGAGCGTTGTGATCGCGTCATTTTTGTCCACTAAATCTTGCCTTGCAATCAGAATATCCGAGTAAAGGCCCAATTCCGGCGCATGTGGTGCCGTTTTACCTTCGCAGTTGAGGATCGTCCAAATTATCAGTGTTCCATCGGCTGCTGCAGTAACCAGCGTGCTGTCGTTGTACGTCAGGCACATCTTTGTGATGCTGGTATTGAAAAATCGAAAATTGGTACAATTTCCACTTCCATCCACGTTGTATAGGTGACCCTTTTCCGTTGCCACAAACATCAGTGCATCTGAACGTGACATAGCAATGTCGGTTAGTGGGGTCAGCTCAGGGATCTTAAATTCTCGGTTCTAAAAAAGACACAAAGTCCGTAAGTACATTTGAGTACATAGTCCTATGAAAGCTTACGATATCCGATTTACACATTTCTCGTATAAGGCCTGTATTGGTGATGGCGTAAACGGAATTCGCATCACTGGTAAGTGCTAGCGCTCTATAGTGAATCCCTTTCTGAACGATCTCTTCCATTCGTTCTCCAGTAACTACATTCCACTTATAGATTGCTCCGTCGTCCCCTCCGGACGCCAGAATTGCATCATCAGAACTCCACGATAGGCTCATAATCTTCCCGTTGTGTCCTTTAAGAGTCTGGATGACTTCGAAAGTGAAGATGCTTATCAAGCTGATTAGTTTTCCGTGGGCAGCCGCCAACAGATGGCCTTGATTGGAGAACTTGAGCTGCGTGCAGTTTGGGAAATTGAAGGCCTTTGTTACCTTCAGATCGTCCAACTGAATTTGCACCAGCCGGAGCAAATCTATAAACCCAACCGCAGCGAAGAAACCGGAAGGATGCAGGCCTATCACCTTGATTTCGATTAGGTATTTTTTCACCAGTTCTATTTTCATACTCTGATAATTCCAAAGGCGTACCGTGAGGTCTTTTGCTAGAAAAAAGAAAGAACATTGTATTTTTATGCCATTCGGTTTGACAGATAATATCGTAAAGTTACCAGCGGTCATAATGATCGGCTTCCAGGAGCAAACAGATAACCCCACGATACCGCTAACATGCAATGGTTCTCCCAAATGACGGAATACTAGTTCGCTAACCTTCAAGGTCTCCGGTACAAACAGCATACCGATGTATATCTGTGAATGTTTCGTAGCTACAACAATTGTATCTTGCTCGGCATTTACCGCAACGTTCAGAATTTTATAAGACTCCTTATCGTACAGAGTGATCGGTATTCGTATAATTGATTTCTTGATGAATGAATATGCTGATGATTTCTCGAAGACATGAACTTCATTATGAATCGAATAGAGAAAGCCTTGTTCGAACTGCGTTAGGCACAAAACATCACGGTTGTCTTTTCGGGGCCCGGTGCCGTCATCCGGAGGCGGCGAAAGATCTCCTTCTACATCCGTTGCGAGATCGATACTTTGCACCTCATCGGCTCGTACCCTTAACTTAAGTTCTCCAGATTCTACAATGATCAGTTCAGTTTCGGCCGTTCCTGCTGCCAGCGCGTCTGATGTAAGCCATGCAATCGAAGTCACCAACAGCTGGTCCCCTTTTATGGTTCCTATTTGACCGAATCCTTTGTCCGTTTTGTTCATGATCTTCAGCATATAGAAACCACCGACGGCGACAATGGTGGCGTCGCTTGGATTGCATGACAGGTAGTTGGCCTGACCCTGTTGACTGGAGTTCGACGCTCGACCTATAATCAGCGATTCGTTTTTGTCGAACGAAAAGATCGACAAAAAAGTGTCTGGCTCGACGGACAATACAGCGATTCCGCGCGAATCGTGCGTGAAACATATGTTTCCGATTTGAGTGTTTGGGCAGTCAGGTGGCAGTTGAAGGGTTTTACGTTTTTTCAACGTGGTTATCTCGTAGATATTAATCAAAGATTTGCTAACAAAACAATGAATCATAGAGGCTTAGTTGTCTAAAAAAGAGTGGCTCTACTCACTTGTCGGCACTTTTTTCGGACACAGCTATAAATTTTCTATCTGGACTTATAACAAGTCGCTCGGGGTGATAGTTTTCCGGAAACCTAAAATAATTTGGCTGTTATTATTAGATTTTTAACCTTTATTTGGTTGGAAACCTCAAAAACTTCTGCTTATTTGTGGTAAAGTCATGAATTGCGAGCACTCCAGCAACAGGATAGATAATTTCCTGCTTTGCAGTGAAATGCACATTTCCAAAAATGTCAGTACGCAGCCCAAAGACATTCTTAGGCACGATCGAGATCGCTTTCCCACGGGAGTCTTTTTCGTTGTCCATCGTCGAACAAACTCAAAATTTAACCGACACAAAACTTGCGATTCGTTTTCACAGACTGCAATTTTCTCACTGAACCCAAATCGATTATGCTCCCGACGGAAAAAAACGGAAATCAGGCCATTCAAATAAACAACGCCAGTGCCTGAGTAGCAGGATTGCCTGGCAACGAATTCCACCACTGTGTGACGGTTTTTCGCGTTCCGATGCACCACCGGTGCACGCTAGTAGGGGAAGCTTCGAGTATTCGATGCAACAGGTTGGGTTTTAAACGATGATTGACAGGGGCAAAGTGAACTTGGAAACTGTCGATCGATAGTCGCCTACTTTTTGTAGGAGTGAATGAACTTTAATGTAA
The DNA here is from genome assembly GCF_029784165.1 of Wyeomyia smithii. Lineage (NCBI taxonomy): Eukaryota > Metazoa > Arthropoda > Insecta > Diptera > Culicidae > Wyeomyia > Wyeomyia smithii. The sequence continues at coordinate 64,519,595 of NC_073696.1, forward strand.
AGGTTTGATAAAGCGATAGTATAATTTATTAGGATAAAATTGGGAACCATTACACAATTTTGTTTTAGGCTCTTCCTAGCGGTATAATAAAACTAATACTGTCAGCAAAATCACCCCAGTCTGTACGTTTGAGCTGGAACGTTGCTATCCACGTCGCAATGACCACCAGCCATATTAAGGATCCAATTGCAGACATTATAACATCTGTAATACAAGAAGAATATTTGAGTACAACTCATGCTTTTAAATCTCAACTAACCTTATATTTTTCCAAAACGTTTATTTTACAAAACCTTATAACATTACTCATTGAAAGTCAGTTGGGTTATGAATTAGAAGAGTGATTTTGTTAATAATTGATTATTGCAGGTTTCGTTTTGATATGTTTTATGGTTACATAACGGCATAAAAAATGAATCAGTATGTAGCAAGACTCAGTGATCTAATTCAAATTCAAATTCTGTACAAAAAGAAGCTAGAAATCATTACAGAGAAATCTGTATATAAGACAACATTGATAATAAGCAGTGCTCTATTCCTGACATACTATGCATCCAAGGGTTCATAAGGGCGTATAAAATTTTTAACAATTATGAGCAAGCTCAATACTGGCCTGCTTAGGACTGTGAGCTGACCGTCTTCTACTAGACGAAAACTTACATTTTTTAATTTCCTTTTGCTCGTCGTAAGCCGGCTTCCGGAATGCTTCACTGAAAAACCAGCAAGTATTTATTGCCCACACAAAGGGTAGCAGGGCGAATCCAACTATAAGGATATAAACGTTGTTGATTCGTAACTATTTCATATTGTGTTTATACCCACCTTTAAAATACCATTTACACAAGTATAGTTTACGTTCGTTAGGAATTCTAGTCAGATCCATTTTGTACGGCTTAATATCGCTAAAACGAAGCTATCTACTGTGATTAACAATTTTCTCACCGAAAAATTAAACAATGTCGTGTATTTTGCTCATTATGTTTTTTCTACGATGTTCCCGATGTGAGTCAATAACAACAAACTGTCGAGCGATTGACATGATCCGCTTTGTTTCGTAACGTACCGTAACGCTAGCGTTTGTTCGAACCATGCGTACAAATTGGTAAAACTGAAATTGATATTAACCAATCCCGCGAGATGTCTCTTTGACTTAGCATTGAGGGTGAGAGCGCTTAAGGTGCATCAAAAGTTACGTAAGAAAGATTCAAAACTTTCAAAAAAACTCGCCTTAGTTTTGAAGCAACAACGCTACGCTAAGGAACTTTTTGAAAAAAGTTTGCCTAAGAATGAAGCGATAAATATTTTATTACATTGTAATTTAATATTGCCCTCAGTACTTGAAAATAACTCATAATTCAATATAAACAATACAAACACGCAAATATTTGTATTTTTTTAATTTTTTGCCTTGAAGTAGTAGGCCTCGATCCAGTTATCTGCTAAATATTATCTTTGTCGGTCGCTCATCCGCCAGCCGTGCTACGTGGCCAGCCCGCTGTAACCAGCCGTGTTTCATCACCTTGACAATATCAGCGTGTTTGTATACTTCGTACAACTTCGTGATTATGGTCCCACTTCTCTGCACACAGTCGCTCGCTCCCGATTTTAAAAAGTTCTGCCGGTAAGCCGTCCACAGCTTGTCCGTCCTCCAGAATTTCTATCCTGTTCCCCTCGACGACTTTCCTACCTTCCTCACCGTTCAACACTACTTCAAAATGTTGCTTCCAACGCCTGGCCACCTGCGTAATTGGGCCCCCCTCCCTGTCACTTCACATGGCAGGTACTGATTCCGGCAGTCATTCTATGGAAGCTCCTCGTGTTGTGAGTGGTGAAGTAATTTCCCGCCTCCGCGAGGACGCGATCCTTGTGCTCACGTTTGAAGTGTAGTTTCGGCAGCTCTTGCCACCCGATGTTTCGCCCGCATTTGACGCGTCACACGATTAGCTGCTACCAACGTTTTGGTGTAGGCCGGGTTCTCCTCTTTCGTCACCTCTTATCAATAAAACTGGCCAGAAGGACGCACAACGAAACTTCTCCAGGGAATTATAATTGGCGATATTTGGCAGGAGGAACGAGGCTCAGTATGGAAGAACAGTAAGCGTGTAAAAAGGAAGGGTAGCACATTACATACAAGCACTGATAAAAAATAATAATAAGCAATGCCACTTTTCGATAGCGGTATTGCTAATAATAAAAGTGCGGGATACAGTAGACACCCGGGCATATCTCACAATAGATCAACGATTCTGGTCGCAGTGAGGAAGTCCATGCAGGAAAAAAAATGCTCTCCAGCAACTCGTTCCACTGAAAACCTCTGGATGCCCAGACGTATATTCCTCGCCGATCTCGATTTAAATTCGTTCGACAGCCAGACGCGAATCTTGCCTACCACGCGATAGTGATTAGTGCTGGGACTACCCGGATTAAGATATCGGGATATCCGAAAAATATCGAAAATCCGAGATTTTTGGATAGTCGAATATCCGCATATCCGGATTCTATATCCGAACATAGTTAAAAGAAACTTATTTACATAAATAGTTACAAGGGGGTGGGGTCAGAGCCGTAGGTACTCCGTTTTGCGTGGGGGGGGGGGCAGAGAATTTTTTTTTTAATTAAACATTTTTTGGGAGGGAAAGCCGTTTAAAACCGTTATGTGCTCGACAAAAAAGTACCTTTACGCGTCCAAAGGAGTACCCGGGTACTCACAAATTGAAATTCTTATAAGTTTTGCAGTTTTCCTCCTATGTCGATAGTTTTAGCACCAAAAGATTCAGAAGATCATCTATATATTTTCAAATAAGCGTTAGTGGTGTCCCGTAAGAATTTTCTTATTTCCGAAAATCGGGTATATATTCCGAAAAAAAACCAGGCTGCGAATGTGCGTATCGTTGAAAAAAAAAAGTAGGGATAAAAATTTCTGCCTTACAGTGACGAAGCCGCTATTCGACCAATTAAATATTCATTAAATGATTGATCAAACCAGCAAGAGAAACAATGCAAGGACGAGTGATGGAATGCAACGATTTTATGTCACTTGTTACGTTTTGAGTAACTTCTACTACAATTTCTCGTTCACTTTCGTGACTCAAATACTTGCCCGCTCTGGGTCGTCACTTGGTCTCCTGATGGATAATTCACTGGGCGGACTTTCAACCACCTCTGGTCACTGAGCGAAAATTAACGATTATTTTAAGCGGAAACAAGCAAAGAACTTAGAAAAAAAAAAGGTAAATATCGTTACTAGACCAGACATGATTTATTTTTGGCTATTTGTTTTAAACAAGATTGTTAGTAAGTGGGGTAAATTTTACTTGCGCATATTGACGGGAAAATCGTTGCTTCAGCACACCGCGTGCTGTTGGCTGCTGGGCTGGTTGGTCGACTGAAGGGATGCGAGGGGGCTCCGGAACGATGATCGATGCTCGTCGTTGAAGTTGTCTTCGTGATGTAACGGACGCAGCGGCGTCCCGCTTCAGGTACAGGAAATCTCGGATTTTCAGCCAGTCTTGGCCTGATGACGAACGGCCGATGATTGCTGGATTTACTGGCGAATATTGGCCTAATGACGAGCGGCCAATTCACCGGAGGAGTTGCGGGCACGATGAATTTCTTCCCACCGGTTGGTTGCACAGGCTTGATGTCCAAAATGGCGTAAAAGTACCGCCAACGAACGAAATGGCGTTTTCGAGCACACACGACACTAACTTTGTCGAATAACTTGCCTTGGTTGGCCACACACACTTACACCTCCGGGTGAAATATTATCAAGAGAGCGAGAATCTGTTGTCCGCCCCCTTTTATCCCTTAACAGTCCGCTTTCCATCGCAGACCCTCCCTGCCTCGCATCGCACCGCCCTGTCCTTCTCGCCGTATCAGAGTTTAAGGGTTTACAATTTTTTTATCGTTTTTGTTTGGGTTGGTGTCAGGGTTGAATATAGAATTTTATTCTAATTTTAGAACACATTCATTTTGTTTTGTACACTAACGCTTGTTTCGTTTTACCAATACATATTTTATTTTAAATTTAGTTACATGAAGATTTATTTAATAGATTTTCAACATCATATCTTTTTTTTTAAATAACGAGAAACGCAAATTATAATATATATGATCTATACATACAAAAATGCAGCTCTGTCTGTCTGTCTGTCTGTCTGTTCCATATAGGCTTGGAAACTACTGAACCGATCGGCGTGAAATTTTGTATATAGGGGTTTTAGAGGCCGAGAAAGGTGACTAAGATAGTTCGAGACCCTTCCCTCTTCTGGAAGGGAGGGGTCCCATACAAATGAAACACAAATTCATGCACATCTCGGAAACTAACCAAGAAAATGGAACCAAATTTTGCAGGTGGATGGTTTTAGGGGTAACAAAATCATCCATAATGGTTTGACACCCCTCCCTCTTCTGGAAGGGAGGGGTCCCATACAAATGAAACACAAATTCATGCACATCTCGAAAACCAACCAAGCAAATGGAACCAAATTTGGCAGGTGGATGTTTTTAGTGGTAACAAATATATCCATAATGGTATGACACTCTCCTTCTACTAAAAGGGAGGGGTTCCATACAAACGAAACACAAATTCATGCACATCTCGAAAACTAACCAAGTAAATGGAACCAAATTGGGCAGGTGGATGTTTTTAGAGATATCAAATATATTCATAACAGGTTGACGCCCCTCCCTCTTTGAAAAGGGAGGGGTCCCATACAAAAGAAACAAATTTCGCACAGCTCGAGAACCAATCCACCAAATAGAACCAAATTTGGCATGTAAATGTTTTTAGAAGTATTAAGTATGTCTATAATGGTTCGAAACCCCTCCCTCTTATGTGAGGGAGGGGTTACAAACAAATGAAACACAAATTTCTGCACATCTAGAGAACTAACCGAATAAATGGAACCAAATTCGGCAGGTGAATATTTTTAGGGGTAACAAAAATGTCGGCGACTTTAACCAGAATGGCGCTCAGAGGCCAGAAATTGTCTCCAAATGCCATTTTGAAATCCAATATGGCGACCTACGGTTCCTAAGCAACAGTGGCAAATGACCAAATAACACTCAATATGGGTATTTCCGGGATTGTTATGATGCACTGAAGCCACGAATCGACCTCAGACAACATTATGAATTGTAAGATTACGACTTCCGGTGAATGGGAAACTGCCGAAAATGACCAAATACCACCTAATATGGGTGTTTTTTTTAACCAGAATGACGCTCAGAGGCCAAAAATTGCCTCCAAATGCCATGCCTCCAAATGAAAACCAAGCTGGCGACTTCCAGTTTCTGAAAAACAGCGGCTAATGACCAAATAACACTCAATATGGGTATTTCCGGGATTATTATGATGCCCTGAAGCCACAAATCGACCCAGACAACATTTTGAATTGTAAGATGGCGACTTCCGGTGACTGGATAAAAGACGAAAGTGACCAAATACCACCTAATATGGGCGTTTCTTTAACCAGAATGACGCACAGAGGCCAGAAATTGTGTCTGAATACCATTTTGAAATCCAAGATGGCGACTTCCAGTTTCTGAAAAACAGCGAGATACGACCAAATACCACCCAATATGGCTATTTCCGAAATCGTGATGATGCATTAAAATTATAAATCGACCTCAGACAACATTTTGAGTTGTAAAATGGCAACTTTTGGTGACTGGAAAACTGCCGAAAATGACCCAAAAACAACTAAATATGGGTGCTTCTTCTACCAGAATGATGCTCAGAGGCCAGAAATTGTCACAAAATGTCATTTTGAAATACAAGATGGCGACTTCCGGTTTTTGCAAAATTGCCGAAAATGACCAAATACCACCCAATAAGAGTGTTTCTTCAACCAGAATGACGCTAAGAGGCCATGAATTGTCTCCAATTACCATTTTGAAATCCAAGATGGCGACTTCCGCCAAAACAGCCAAAAATGGCCGATTTCCATCCATTATGAGATGCTTCGATACCAGAATGATACACAGGAGCTAGAATCGACCACAGACATCATTTTGAATTCTAAGATGAGGTGACTTCCGGTTTCTGGAAAACAGCCGAAAATGACTAAATAACACCTATTATGGGTGTTTCTTAAAACCAGAATGTCGCTCAGGGGCCATAAATTGTCTCCAAATGCCATTTTAAAATCCAGGATGGTGACTTCCGGTTTCTGAAAAATAGCCTAAAGTGACCATATACCACCCAATATGAGTGTTTCTTTAACCAGAATGATGCATGAAGCTAAAAATTGACCTCAGACACCCTTTGTAAGATGGTAACTTCTGGGAAACAGCCGGATACTACAACATATGAATATTTCCATAATCGAAATAATGTATAGAAGCCAAGCATTGACCCTGGACACCATCTTGAATTCGAAGATGACCACTTTCAGTTTCTGAAAAACAACGAAAATTATTTAATACCACCCAATAGAGGTGATGTACTAAAGGCAAAAAACGAGGATGTTGTCATTCTGATAAAACCAATAATTTCAAACGATTTAAACAAATCCCAAGAAATCAATGAATTTGGAATGTTGAAAATTATTAAATTAAACACAAAAATAGGCGGGACGAAGTTTGCCGGGTCAGCTAGTATTAAATAGAAAAAATGACGTTTGACCAAATGAATCGTATATTTACAAACCTTAACTCTAATGACACCACCCGTGGCTATTAAGCAAAAATTAAACATCACTCAAACATAAAACTATGGAGCGTTGACAAATAATTTGAGCTTAAACATTTACTGACAACAATTTTTACACTTAAACTATTAACAATATAAATACATGTAACGATATAGCAGACCCAGTGACCAAAGGATTATATTGTGACCGCTGCAAAAATTGCGTCACACACTTATTAGAGCCATTTACACAACGTTCGAAAAATTAAAAACAGAAGAGAGTTCTAAAAAGTTAAAATTTGAAACAATAAATGCATTGAAGTAATTACAGCGTTAGAAACCCATCTTCGAGGGTCGCCTTATACCAAATCGACGATACTGAGAGAATTTATTCGCGAAGAAAGAATGGAGCGGTTTAACCGTTAGCCCAAATTCTAAATTTGACGATTCGCATTGTTTAATCAATGTTTATGTCCGGTTTTATTTTGGACCGAACTGTAACATAGTTGTCCGGGCTAGGTAACGGACTGGGTTATGCTTCCGAGGTGTGAAAAATTCCGGCCAAAATAAATTAAACTGAACATAAACATGAATCACAAGAAGCACACTGCAGGAAGTTTAGATACTGTCTGAATATTGAATATTTGAAAAAACTAGTCTTGTGTGTCATTTTTTGCCCACGATTTGTTCAATCCAAGAAATCAAAAAGTGGACAATAAAAACTTCTGGAAAAACTGGTCAAATTTTGCAGCAAAGCTTGTTTTGCATTGTTCTTATATGTATAATTAAACATATAAAACTGTGATTGGTTCTCTCATTAAAATGACACATTTAACTGACATTTTCACTCCCACATCCGAAACGGAAGTATGCGGATCGTCAGTTTCAACTTCGCCGCGAATTAAGCGGGCTCACCAAAAGATTGAGTAATTTAACCTTTTTGTCATATGAGTTCGACCGTTTTGATTGTTCGGATTTTTGAGATTTGAGTGAACTACTACTGGAGACTATTCAATAATGCTTATTGATCATATTTCAGATTTTTCATTTGGTTTTTTTCACCTAGTATCAATGAGAAAATTGCGTGGTGGGGCAATGAAAACGCGTGGGGAGGCTAAGCCCCCCCTAGCCCCCCGGTAGCTACGGGCCTGGGTGGGGTTTTGACGAAAAAGCCATTTTCACGTTACGTTTTATTTGAATGGGCTTTAAAAGACACAAAAATCAGATATCCGGATAGTAATCATCCGGATAACCGGGTATCCGCCTATTCGATTTCCTTTACCTATCCGTGATACGAGCTTTGGATAACCGGATCACTAATATATCCGGTTGAAAGTCCCAGCACTAATAGTGATCCGAGTCGGTGTTTAGCCCTCAAAATCGATCAGTATGTGGACGATCTGGGAGCAGGTTTCTCCATTGGGGTGTCTCCAGGTGTGCTTCCGAATGTTTAAACGTGCAAAATGGGTGCTACAGATGGCCATTGCCCTGGCCGCGGTGAAGTTCACTAACCTGAAGCCGTTCTTGTTGGTGGTAGAGTGAAGGCTTTCTCTACCAATAACGGGACGAAAAAAATCCTCTCGTCCGACTTGTGCGTTCATATCTCCGATGTCGATCTTCGTGTCGTGTTGTGAGTACTCTCTATGCGTTTTCTCAAGCAGCTCGTTGAACTCCTTCTTTACGTCGACGGTTTTATCAGTTTGTCGGGACGTAATAGATGTTGTACTTAAAAGAAGTGCCCGCGGTCGGATCAACCGCCCGGAATTCACGTTCTCCGGTTTTAGGTCAACGCACCTCTTGTATGACTGTTACCTCCACTTTTGCGTTCCGTAGCTCTCTGACCAAGATGCCCGCGCGTGCCGGTTCTAGCAGAGTCTTAACATTCCAATGTTTCAATTTTCCAATCGTTGTCCTCTTTCGGTTGCCTTGGTATACCGATTGTTCTAATTCGTAGCATTCTCTTGATTGTTCTTGGTATGTTTATTTCAGCATGTTGCCTTACTAGGGCTGCGATGGCCAATCTCGCGTCGGGGTTGCCGTCTTGGGTGTAGCTGGCGCGAGACACCGCATTTCATAGTTCAGCCGTCCGCTTTGGATCAGCCGCTGTTTGAGCCGCCCTTAACCTGGGAAACGCACAGACAAGGCATTTTATGTATGCTTGCCCTACATACAGCAAACACACCCGATCAAATCGCAGTCATTTGGCTGACTAAAGTCTATAAGAGTGTGTACTTTTCTCATCGCAACCGAAGTAATCCCTTTCCCCGCATTTTATCCCTTGACACACCCTGATTTATTCAACCTCCTCTCCTAGGCTAAATGCCCGCACCTTGAACTACCCATTACATTCTGTGTAACACTTGAGCCATCTTTCTTACACTTTGTTTCTTCAAATTCAGGTCGTTTTTGTTTGCCGGAGATCGTCCTTCGTAATCGCTCACATTTTTTTTCTATTAGGCGAAATTTAGGCGAGTTGGACGGATTTACTTCCTTCGGCATAAAAACAGAATCGTTGGCTTCATACCACTCTATCTCCGGATCCCCGGTCAAAAAAGAGTGTCAACGTTTGTGGGACCGGAGGAAGGACAGTAGGCTTTTCTGTAGGCATTCTTCATTGCAGAGTTCGGCAAATGAATTGCTACATTAAATACGTCAACACTCATTATTATGTTGCACACGAAACAGCGTTGGACCATCCCTCGTCTTTTTATTTACATTGTTGCTTAGCTGTCAGTGGATGTATGTGTCACTTTTGTAATCGAGTGTTATCCGAAAACACGAATCTCGAACAGAAACGTAGTGCTGTGGTTCTTCTGTTACGCGCCGGAAAACGGCAGCAGAACATAATTCGTGAACTGTTCGATTAACGTGTGTGCAGAAGTTTTGTATACTGTACATACCAGGGATGTTAGCCGTCGCCGTCACAAATTACGTAACGCTAAAAATACAGATTTCACCCCCCTCCCCTATGTAACAACAAGTAACGTTTGATATGACTCCCACCCCTTAAATTACGTAACACTGAACAACCTGACCCCCCCCCCCCCCCGAAATTTTCAATTTTGAGCAAATGTCACGGTTACGTAACTGTCTCAGCTAACTACAAAATTTCATTAAGCCACATTTTCATGCGGATGCCCCGCAACTTCTCGGTGCTGCTGCAATATATCAAGTCCAAGAAGATGACAATCTCCCAGCTGGTCTCGAGGTACGATGCTGGCCTCACAAGCCAGTCGTCGTATGTTCGAGTCCCGGTTCGGGAGAGAATGTTAGTGTCAGTAGGATCGTAGCGCTAGCCCCGCAATTGTCCTGTACTTTTAAAAGTCGGCTGCGAAGTCTGTGTATAGTATAACAGAAGGTCGAATTCCGATACGGAATGTAGCACCAAGGTTTTGCTTTTATAAGAAGATGACATTGAACGGAGTATGGAGGCACGTAATTCGGGTCTCGTCGGTCGACAGGTTTCTAACTGCAATCCGCACGAATCGGGAGCATCAAATCAAATTAGCATTTTCGAGAAATAGACTAATAAGAGCACAATATTACGTTTTCAGGTAATGAGGATCCATAAAATTACGAACAATTTTCGAAATAAAATCAAGTGGCCTTCAATCAAAATCAATTTTGCTGTGAAAGGTCTTTATTTGACGTTTACCAATGCTATCTATTTTCTTTGACACCAATGAACGAACTTACCCAAAAGCTCTTGCAGCTGCCGACAGTCGTCGATAGCGTGTTATTAGACACAGCTTGAGATCGTCTGAGTATACTAGCTTAACGCAAACAACCAGTCATTGACAAATAGCGTAAACAGCAAAGGAACCACATTGCTGCCTTGTGGGAAGCCTGAGCTTTTTGAAAACTGTGACGAAAAACAGGAACTAACGCGCACTCGTAGAACTGTATCACATGAGAACGCTCGTAAAGCCAACGGACTAATTTTAGCGATACACCTGTCGATAATATGGATTGTTCGGTGGAACTGTTTGTTAATAATTGCTTTCCGAGTCAGTAATAGAGTTACGGATTTTTATCGCAAATTGTAGCTGTTCGTTTGTATTTAGTCTAGACATTTTTTGGACCGTTTCGTAAAAGAAAAATATAAATCAAAATTTACTGCTATAAATGTTGATTAAGAGAACTGATTCAATAAAGGTTTCTCGTAGTGTTTGTTACTAAATTTGAATTGGGTCTAATAAGAACGCAAACTTTTTTCCAAAGGAGTTGGGAGATGGCGGCTTGACACCTTAACAGCAGTCGACTGTTGTCTGATTTCTTCTGTGAACAATATTGTCAATCAGCAACACTTGTAATTTATAATTTATTTTTAGAATGTAGGGGAAAGTAGGTAAAGACGGACATCCTAAAGTTTAATCTAAATAATTACTTAGGTATTGCTATTTAGATCGCAGTAGTCATACAAATTGAAACTTAAGGTCATTTGTTTTCATAATCATTTTTGGTATTAGTGAACTTCCTCCAAGTTTTATGTGTTTTGGGTCTTCAAAAATAAGACTACAAATTGCTGTTTTTTGACATGGTTGGGAAAGACGGACACTTGGGGTGGGTAAGATGGACACTACGAAGGTAAAGGTGGAGACTCACAAAAAAGATGTAGTACGTTAAGTATTCTTTTGGTTTATGTGTTAAGTGATGGCCATACATTACTCTACGTTATTAGAGTCCACCTATACATCACGTGAACAGTTTGAGAGGATGGGTTTCGACGAAGGCGAATATTCTACGCCTATACGGCCTGTTCTCACTGCTAAGTGATTAATATCTGCTGGTTTCTCTCGCGGGTGCACTTTGTGAACATCTGTAGTACACAATAGATGCTACATGTGAAAATTCTTGGAAAATCCGTGTGTCCATCTTTCCCTACCTTAGTGTGTCCGTCTTGCCCGACCTGGTTGTAAATTTTTCAAACGATCGTAGCTCTTCATCGGAACATCGAAAATCTGCTGGATTTTCACTAGAAAACCGAGGAAAGACTAATTAATCACTTTACTATTGTGAACAAATGAAAACACGTAAGTTTCACGAGTTTTTCACTATTTTCCGTGGAATAAAAATTACATCAAATTGCGCGTTCACGATAATATTCTTTGTTTTACTTACAAATTAGACAATTTGCTTGCTGAAAACCGATAATGCAACTCAAAAGCATTAACACACTACAAAGAAGGTATTCACATCACTCAACTATCATAATACATTCTAGTTTGTGAAATATTAAAAGTGTCCATCTTACCCGCAGTGTCCGTCTTTACCTACTTTCCCCTACCTATTTTAATTTTTTTTCGTTCGCAGCTAAATTTAGTTGATATTTTTCGTTAGTAAATGTTTCTTGATTTGTTTTTGATTCGATTAACGAACAATTTGTGTATAAAATTAACGCGCTTTTACTTACTGAATTTTAGTTTCAATTAACATTTGGTAGTTCTATTGAAATAATCAATCTGATGATTTTATAGAATAAATCAGTAAAATAAATTAAATGATACACTCACTGTACTGCCCTTCTAGGTATAGTTGTCTAATTTTACGTGGGGTTTGTTGTAAACATATCAATAGAACATATAGAATAGTATATTTCTGTACTGTGTTAATGATTAACTACTTCTTTATCCACTCTTAAGTCTTCGTATAAGCTTTACAAGTTATTGAATTGCTATTTAGTTCAAAAAAGCAATAGAAACAAAACGTAGCAAAGTTGACTTCTCTTCTCAAGGTGCGCGGTGTCACGGTTTTCCTATCTTTTTAATTAACATTCTAGTTTTCGTGTCCTAAAGAGACATAAAAGCGGTGCCAAGAGGAATGGTAAATAATCATAAAAAAAAAACATTTTGTATTATTTTTTCGATAAATTTGACTGATTTGTAGCTGATACAGCAAGTCGTTCTTGTAGAAGTTCAGACAGTTGTTCTCATGATTTCCACTCGAATAATCAAACTGCATCAGAGTTATCTCAAATGTAACGAGGGTCTGTCTGAAAACTTGGCTGTCTATTGAATGAACGTCTGTTCACCATGAGGATCTAATCAACATCGGTGTGATCAAAAAGAGGCACCCAGTGGAGTTAGTCAAGAAACTGCGTTCCACTTTATTATCTGGGTAGCAGCATTAGATCACCGTCCATAACGTTATGTCCATAAAATGTGCTCACATAATGAGCAACGCAACAGTTTGAATTGGAATATAATGATGACATCAAACCATTTTGCGACCCCTCTTCATGCCGTTCGGTTTGGAATAAGGGGAGATTTTCGAACTCATCCTATAAACCCAGTCGTGCTTTTAATCAATGGAACGATGGTGCGGTACGGTTTTGGCCACACCTGTTTTTTAGATCCCAGGCGGTAGGTTTGTTCCACAGGAAGAAGAAATTGGAAAAAATGGTGATAATAATAAGACATGAACACTGTCAGAGCCCATCTCAAATACAAGCAGTTCTATAAAAATGAACATTTTTTGACATTTTTTTTCCTTCGTCCGGGTTGAGATCTTCAGTTCGCATGGAGGCTAAGGTTTCGATTGATCAGTAAAGCGAAAAGAAAACTATCTTTAATACCGATTCCTTGGCGGCAATAAACGGCTACAAAAATCCAATAAATATGAATCAATACGGTTTTCACCTCCACCCTCCCGTAGGCTGATCTTCAGCTCCCACGAGGTGAATTGACTGATGCTAAGCAATAGAGAACTAAGCCGGTATGGAATGGCCATCACAGCGAAGAAAAGGCCAAAATATGGGGCCATCGAACCGCTTTTGAACACGACCAGACGCAAGCACGGGCATCGACGATGCGGCGGCATAAAAACTAACAAAATTTGAGAAAGCGCACACGACTAGAACCACGTTAGACACCATTAGATAATGATACAAGAAAAGTATCGTTTTACTCAACGGCATCGGGTGACCTCTCCGCTTTCCCCATCTGCCCAGGCGGACACTTTGGAACCACCTACTGGCTAGCGCATCAGGGTGGTAATAATAATGATTATTATGATATATCTTACTCTCGTCTGCTAGCGTGTATTGAGCAAAAGTTGTTAAACTCGCGAAGCGGAAAGCTCAAAGCCGATCGATCGCTCGACACAGCGGAATTTATTCGTTTGAGGTTTTATGTGCGATGCTGTATTTAACACCAATCGGAAGGCACTAAATAAGTGTTACGACAAAATTGGTATCATCGGTTTGAGCTTATGTGTTTGTTGATACCGCAACAAGGATACCGATCGATCTGTTGTAATTCCGTCCTGATTGTGAAAAATAAATAGAGCTACTGAACAATTAGAGAAGTGGTTCCCAATATTTTTAGCTTCGTGGCTTTTTTTGAGTACAGAATGTGTTATATCGCCCTTCACGTTCTATTTGTTCAGTGTCTTGATCTTAATTCGCCTCCCCCTCTACATAAGCTTCGCAGTTCCTTGCCAATTGTAACCAATTTAAGCAGTACCAAAATCCACATTTAGAGAACCGGGAGCTACGAGATTGAACAGAGACAGGTTTCGCCGTTAATTTTGCGCCTCTGACAGTCGCTAGCGCTACTTCAAATAATCAATGCTAATCGAATCAAATTTTGACAGATTCTGACAGTAGTACATATTGTCATTTTCATCGTGTGAAATTTTAAAAAAGGTACTTTTTGAGATATTGATTTTTTGTGCAAAATTGGAAAATTTGGCCCAGATATTTTTTTTAAAAGTGTATATATATTTTTTAGAACTGCAACTTTATTACCTAAAACTTTTCTTTCATTTCAATCAAGCAAGCCATTTTCCTGATATAAAATATTTTATTCATCAGTCACATTTTTGGATATGCCGTTTTGAAATAGCAGTCGTGAGTCTACATGAAGAACTAATATTATAGAATGACCTCTTTATCGAAAAGGAACAACTGTACAAAGTTTCAATAAAATCGGAAAAAAATTTTTTTTTCAATTTATTTGGAATTTTCCCTATAATAAAATAAAATAAATAGATAAATAGAGCCAGAACATTATCGAGATAATGGCCTAGTGGTCACAATCAGATTCTCATACCCTTGATTTATGATTCGCGAATATATTAGTACCAGTAGCTAAAAAAAACAAATTACCTGGTCTGAGAAACTGACGCTTGCGATTCGCGAGTAAATGGAAGTGTCAACGCCACCCGGAAATTTTAGCGGCAAAGGCTTTCCGCGTGAGAAAACACAATGGATTACAATTTGTCACTCTACTTTTACTTCAATCCTGCAATCCAGCCTGTCTGATTGGTGTCGCCATCGGTCGTATGTTTTATGTGCTTTAGGAGATAACAATCTACTGGATCCGCTTTTCAGTTCCATCTGATTATGGGAATGCGAAGTCCGATTTTGGTGCACAGAAATGTTTCAGAAAGTAATCGCTCGATGGTTCAGCATAGATCAAAATTTAGACTGGATATTTTTAGGCTATTGGTTTATGCTTGAAACTGTGATGTGATGTAGATAGATCGGCACAAGGTACCGGCGTTCGTTTCGTTGCAGGCGCGAGTCGGTAGTCCGCGCGCTGTGGTGCAGTAATCAGTCACTCGGTCGGAAACCGCCATACACGACTGGCCGTATGGTCATCCGATCGATCTTTTCACATTGCTTGATAGGTTTATGCAAATTCGGGCTTGGTTTTTCCGTTTGTTGTCGTGTGTCTTAAAATCATTCGAAAGAAAGACTTTTGTGCG
This sequence comes from Wyeomyia smithii, assembly GCF_029784165.1. NCBI lineage: Eukaryota > Metazoa > Arthropoda > Insecta > Diptera > Culicidae > Wyeomyia > Wyeomyia smithii. The sequence continues at coordinate 64,534,938 of NC_073696.1, forward strand.
CACCGCATGCGACAGGCTGAAGCTTGTGCTATCGGAAGCCATAATCTCCGATCAATGTATCCTCTAGTCAAACAAACAAAATGTCTTGAAAGATTTCGTATAGTTACTTTTCACGGTTTCAGCATTAAATTTCGTGATTAGTGTGGGTTAGGAAATAAAAGTAGGACATTATCAGAAGGAAAATGCTTTGTGTTATTTTAAAGAATGGTCGCATTGTTCGTAACCCTTCGTGTACAATACAACATGATGTGAGTTTTCGTTATCTTACTTTACTTGTGCCGCGTTAATTGTTGCGACTCTTGACAACTTTTACGTATTACGATCAGAGAAGCAATCAAAAAATTCCATCTACCTATAACCCTACGATAAGCCTGTGATTGCGTCTGCGTTTTTTCTAGGAATGTAAGTTTATAAACAGTTTCAATTAGGCATGCTATCGCATCCAAACATTGAGGCAACTCTGTGTTTGCCACTTCGCAATAGTGACCTAAATTCGCCATGATTGAGAAATATTATATCAATCGATTGATCGATTATATCAATCAATCGATTAATTCCATCTACCTATAACCCTACGATAAGCCTGTGATTGCGTCTGCGTTTTCTCTAGGAATGTAAGTTTATAAACAGTTTCAATTAGGCATGCTATCGCATCCAAACATTGAGGCAACTCTGTGTTTGCCACTTCGCAATAGTGACCTAAATTCGCCATGATTGAGAAATATTATATCAATCGATTGATTCAATTGATCAGAAATGCTCCCCAATATTGATGGTAAACGATTTGCCGATCGTTGGTGGCAATAAATCCAGTACGGAAGATATAAAAATACGCTATTATCTCTTTTTAATTTGTATCCTACGGGCTAACCAGATTGTAAACGTACCGCTAATAAACATAGGCAGGTACGGCAAATTGAAAAAGGGAAAAAAATCTTGTCCTATTCCGATGACCCACTTAGCCGAATCAATTACCGCCCTAAAGTGACTAGCAGTAAAACTCCTAATCGAAAAAATGGTAATTTCATCCTTTGGCATTCGAAGCTCGCAACGTGTCTGCTGTAGTAATCTGATGAATCGCACTATAGGAAATTTAGGTTGAAGCCTAATCCACTCTGGAGCAGCGCGTTATAAGGGGAATGAAAAGATGAGATATGATTTGAAATCAAATACAATACAAAAAGTCGGGCAACCATTTTATTCTGGCTGAATCCTGAGACTATTGGGAGTCTCTAGCATTCCATGAGACCTACTATGCAAGCTAAGTAGTTGTCACTAGCAGCAAAAAAATGACTTGATTTTCGCTCAGGGCTTCAACCTGGAAGGAGCCGCCGCGTACAGCAATATTTATGTTACCAGCAACGCACGTAAGAGATAATCCGAATCGGAATTAGTTATCAGCATGAGCCACGGCAACGAAATAAAGGCTACAACTGGAAATTTGGGTCATGAAACTGCAAATTTTTCTGCTTTTCCAAGATGCGGCAGGATTATCTACGATGAGTTTCTTCCACGTAACTTCGAAGTCGTGGCGCTGCAGGAACTTTGTTCGACAGGACAGAAGATATGGAAAAGTTGGTACCGGGCGGTTACTTTCTATCAGAGTTGTGGTACCACCAGCCAGCTGGGAACGTGCTTCATGGTACTGGGCTGGATTCGCGGAAGCGTTATACGCGCAGTTGGAGCTGGTCTACGATAGTTGCCCGCGACAGGACGTGGAAATAGCAATGTACAGAACGGTTTTCGGGTCAGATAGCCTGCACGGCCATTGGTGCGTGAACTTTGCAGCTTTGATAGTCCGAAGTACCTTCTTCCCCGCAAAGATATCCACGAAATCACTCTAGATCACCTGACCAACAGACAGAGAATCAAATCGATCACATTCTAATCAACGGCAGGTCCATCGCCGACGTCATCAATGTTCGCACCTACCGTAGTGCGAATATAGATTCGAACCACTACCACACTACTAGTTTGACGGCGAGAATGCTGCAACTCCGTAAGGAGCCATCCACATACCACGTGGACAGATTTTCAATGATTTTGAAGCCCCCCCCCTCCCCCTCCGTGGACAACTGCCCTTATAAATTCTAAAAAAAAATGTATGGACCGTGGACATTAGCCAGCCCCCCGCCCCCCCAAAGCTGTCCACGTGGTATGTGGATGGCCCCTAAGAGAGCGAACGTGGAACGATACCGGCGAGCACGGAATAGCCAAAACTCAGTTCTCCTAAGTAAGAAGCGCCAACAAGAGGACCAAGATCGCGTAGCGATAGAAGAGTTGTACCAAGCTAACGACATTCGGAAGTTCTATGAGAAGCTGAACAGTTACTGCAAGGGTTGGACGGTTGGACGGCAACCTCTTTAGAGACGAGTGGGAAGTGATCGAAAGATGGGAGCAGTACTTCGATGAGCATCTAAACGATGCAGTAGAGCGCGAGGACGGTATGGCAACTGATTTTGGTGCTCGAGAAGAAGATAACACTACTTAGAGCTGTTCACTGGGTGATTGTGAAGATTTGAAAGAAAAAACGAGTACTGGAAGGTATTCCAACCACAAAAAGGGCGACAAGCAAGAGTACTGCAGTTACCGGGCAATCTCTCTGATGAACGTCGCCTACAAGGTACTCTTCCCAAACACTCTACCGTGTTGACCATCACCATTTGCGAAGCAGTTCGTGGGGCGCTACCAAGCGGGATTCATGAGTATCCGCGCTACCACGGATAAGATATTCGCGGTTCGACAGGTTCATCGATTTCAAATCGGCATACAACACAATCGATCGAGAACAGCTATGGCAGATTATGAAAATTGACTTGTGTATTTAATGAAAGTTTGTCATTAGCATCGATAGTACAAGCCGCCTGAAGCTTGAAATCCTGGGACAGACCGAAGTCCGTTGGACATGCACTGGCGAGCATTATACACCATCGGAGCAAGTTTTGCTCTACTCGAGGTGAAAATGTTACTTGATAAAAAGGAGATGGATTCCTACTGAGCCCAGGGGCACATGCGGCTCTGATGAAGTGGGAACCAATAAACAAAGGTATAATCGTGGCAAGATTTAGAACACGGGTTAGAAACCATACTGCAACCCAGAGCTATGCGCCAACAGTTGCTGATCACCTGCAGGAGAAAAAGAGTTTCTACACCCAGCTGAACAGTGTGGTTGAGAAAATCCCGAAAGGCGAAAGGGGACATTCAAATCCACTTGGGCGACTTCAACGCGAAGAATGGGTCAAACAACGCGGACATTTAACACGTCATGGGACGTCATGGCCTAGGAGAGATGAGCGAAAACGGAGAGTTGTTTACAGAGTTTTGTGGTAATAACAACACGGTCATTGGTGGATCGCTCTTTCCTCATAAATTAGCACATCTGTACCTACCGAAAATGGAGAAGGAGCCTTTTTGACGTACCATACAAGCGCGACGCCGACATTGCATCCGACCATGACGTGTTCAACAAGGAGAGGAGTAAGTTGGGTGTCTTTACGACGTCCGACTGGAGAATACCGTGGTGAAAATACCTTTGTCGAACAACTTGAATCCCGAGCTTCGGAGGTGCCTGCTAGTGGAACCGTCGAAGAGTAGTAGACTGGCATTAGGAACGCCTTTATCGCGGCAAATGATGAAACTCTCGGCAAAGTGCGCAGCGAGCGGAGGGTGTGGCTTTCGGATGAAATTTGGAGGAAGATCGACGAGCGGGGAGTGGTGAAAGCCGGCGTTGAACGAGCGCGAACCAGAGTAGCTAAGACAAATGCCCGTCAACGGTACGCTGAGCTGAAAAGGGCTGTTAAACGCGCTTGTGGAAGGGACAAGAAAGCTTGGACTAACCCCTTTGCTGAAGAAGGAGATACTGCCGCCGCCAATTATGATACCCGCTTGTTGTACGATATTTCTTGCCGCCTTAGTGGTGCCAGGATGAGTACAAAGATGCCTCTAAAAGACAACCATCAATTGCGACAACTCCGAAGCGCCATCACTAGATGAAATTGAAGTGGCAATCAGAAGTATGTATTTCAACAAAGCGCCAAGGGTAGACTGCATTTCATCTCAAAGCTAACCCATCTTTGTCAGCGCAACGATGCATCAGCTATTTAGCAACATATGGGAATCTGCAACTCTTCCGGTGGACTGGATGTAAAACACATTGGTCTAAGTTTCTAAATAAGAGACTTAACTGAATGCGGCAACTGGCGTGGCATCACGTTACTCTGTAATACTCTCAAAGTACTCTGTAAGGAAATCCTTAACCGGGTCCAGGGGGAGATCGACGCTGCTATCCGGCGGCAGCAAGCTGGATTCCGTGCTGGCCGGTCATGTGTAGACCATATCACAGCGTTCCGCATTATATTGGAGCAGATCAACGAATTCCAGGACTCTCTTCTACTGGTGTTCGTTGCCTTGAAGAAGCGCTCACCCACGGAAACATCTGGGACGCACTTAGGTGCCATCGAAGTTCAGTGCGAGGCGGAACAACAGGTTGAACAGGTGGATGTTTATCAATACCTTGGTAGCCTGACATCGCCTGATGGTGGTACCAAAGCTGATATTTGCAGGTTGGGCGCTCAAATCAGATCACTCTACACACGAAAACTTAAATTTGCAACTCAAACGTTAAATCCGTATTGCTGTACGCCTGCGAAACGTAGTGTACCTCAGCGGGCAGATACTTGTTAATCGCTGCTCGCGTTACATCATTCGTCGATGCCTGCAATTGTCTTAAGCGACAGGAACTCGAGAGCATAGATAGATCGGATACACCTTGAGGAAAGGAGCAAACGAGATCTGCAAAGAAGCACTTGACTGGAATTCGTAAGGACAAAGCTGGCTCTCGTCTTTTTTTTTTCTTCTACTGCAATGCTGGAAGGAAGATCTGTTCTCAACGAAGTTCAGGCTAGTGATGGGAAACTTATCGATACTTATCGATAGTATCGATAAATAATGGTCATCGATATTATCGTTAATTTTTTGACGTTAGCGATAATTATCGATACTATACGGGTGGACACAAGTCAGTGTGGCTGGTTACTGGAGGAGACCCAAAAGAAGGAGACCTCACCTACCCTACCCCAGGAGTTGCTTCTGCCGCTAGGTATTTGTTGGGTGCTGCTATTCGACAAGATTTAGCATTGTTGGGGGTGGTGCGGGCGAACCTTTAGCCCCGGGTGTCACTGAGTTTCTGAGAAATAATGGTAACTAATAAGGTATTTATAGATTTTAGTTTCCTAAGAACAGATGGATTCGACAACTTAGTACTGGAGAACTTTAAAAAAATATCCAAACTTTTTGCACCATCTCATAAAAAGCAATGATACGAAATTGTAATAAAATGCTTAAAGTATCTGTTACCCAACAAACAACTTTTAGTTCCACTAAAAATCCAAATCAACGAAATTGTTGCGCCAAAAAATATCCTAGGGTGGACAAAATAATTGAATTTTAAATGGCCAGAACTTTACGAAAAATGAATCAATTTTAATAACCGGTTTCATTTCACTGGAAAACAGTATTATATTAGTATTACTTGGGAACTTGGTGTGACCAACCTACACCGAAAATGTTTCGGATTTCAAGAGTGTGTGTCAAAGTGTACATTTTTGCAACACATAGAACGTTTTAGGCAACTGAATTGTCTATCTAAAATACTTCATTTAAAAAAATCTGAGATCACCGATATTTTCTAAAATCATTTTTTGTTTTTAAAATTATATTTTTTCCAGGGTAGGATTTTTTATATTTTTGAAGGAAAGTTCAGATAATTTTTACTAAAATATATTGATTCATAAGAAAAGGTTCAAATACAGTTGGGTTTTCTTAGGCGGGGGATACATGCCTCGTGAAAAAACCATGTTAATTCAAAAATCCGTTTGAAAAACTGCTTTGATTCAAAAATTCGCGTAAAAAACCACGTTAATTTGAAAATCTGCATAAATAACCTTTTAGAGAAAATCCGCTTGAAAATAATCTGACCTTTTTAAATGTTAATCCAGATAAATTTTCAAACGCAAGTTTGCAAAGTTGCTTGGTTTAACAAGACCTACACACCCACAATGTTCGATTGAATTCTGCTACACACTTGAAATTTATTGCCGGGTCTCGGTAATTTTTGCCGAGAACGGCACCACTGAGTGCTCGGTTTAAAAAATAATGACAGCTGTCATATTTTTTCGTAAATGCTGCGTGCTTGCTGCTATTCAATGCATGAAGAAGAAAGAGTATCTCCAAAGACTCGAGAAGCGTAACATATGTTTCGTTCTCAAGCAGAAAGGAGAAGAAAGGTTTGCTTCTCGCGCGATTTGCAACGCTGTGTACACTTTGGCGCACACTCCGGAAATCCGAAACATTTCCAGTGACCCTGAAAGAGTATCTCCAAAGACTCGAGAAGCGTAACATATGTTTCGTTCTCAAGCAGAAAGGAGAAGAAAGGTTTTGCTTCTCGCTCGATTTGCAACGCTGTGTACACTTTGGCGCACACTCCGGAAATCCGAAACATTCCCAGTGACCCTTGGTCACGTCCAGTTCTCAAGTAATACTAGTAAACTAGGACAGTTTTCCAGTAAAATGAAACCTGTTTTGTCAGAATTGTTTCATTTTTCGTGAAGTTTTGGCCATTTAAAAATTGACAGAATTTTGCCTGCTTCAATTATTTCCCTAATTATGCAACCTTCAAAATGAACTTCGGCTTGAAACTACTCCGTAGAAAGCACTCCCGGCGTTAAACCCGAAGACTTTCCAAAATAAACTGGTTAACTCGTCCGGTTGTTTGAATTTTCATTCGCAGTATCGTAAAATTTGTCATTCAAGGCCTTAACACAATGGATACGTTGCGGCTGCGTTGGCGACAATTTGACAGTTAGCCCATACATTTACTGTCACATTGACGTCAACGCAACGCAAACGTATCCATTCTGTTTGGGCCATCACTGTCTCTCTTTTTACACAAATTTATATAGCAAAATTGCATTTGTCGAATAACGTTTGCGGTAAAAAAATGGACAAAAATTGCCGATTTTTCATGGGCTTACCTTTAATCGCACTGACGAAACTACTCATGCATCAACAATCATAGTAACCCATGAGCTAGCAAAAAAAAATTTGACAGCTCTATCAGTCAAACTCTAACTGTCATAACGAAAAAAGTCAAGCTACTCCGTTCAGAAGTGTGCGCGTTCAAAGAACGGTACCCCGCCGCGTCAAAAACGGACATCGTGCGGCACTTTGTGGACGCCGGGTATGCCGGTTCTGGCATCTATAACATCTTGACACTATTGGACAACGATCAAAGCATCGAAAGAAAGCCCGGTTCCGGACGACCAACGACCCTGCGCGACAAGAAGCTTCAAAAGATGCTGAAGAGGAAGTCCGAGGGAAAAGTGGCTATATCGCTGCGTGCACTCGGCCGAGAGGTTGGTGTATGCTCTAAAACAGTGAAAAAGCATCTAGAGAACATGGACATACATGCAGGAAGCGGCAGTCCCGTCCACTGGTCTCGGAGCTGCAGGCAATGACGCAGCGACAGCGGTTGAATAACATGGTCAAGTCGATTTTCCCGGCGAATCGCGACCGAGGTAAAGTTTATTTCACAGACCAAGCTCCCAAAGAAGGTGCGGCTGTGGCTGACAATTAGCGAGTAAGGGATGTTAAAGTTGCTTTTCTTTCGCTCCGGGCTGGCCGTGAACGGGGAAATTTATAGTACGAAGTGCCTGACAGAAGTTGCGACGTTCATCAAGAAATACCATTAGCGCGAAGACACGGTGTTCTGGCCAAATTTGACGTAGGTCAACTACTCGAAGCGATCGTTGGAGGAGATGGAGCGGCTGAATATCGATGTGGTACCGAAGTCGGCGAATCCGCCCAATGTCCCCCACCTACTTCCCATCGAGAATTTCTGGACAAACTTGAAGCGCAAGACCTATTCCAACAATTTTGTCGCGAAAACGGAGGAGGAATTAATAAAAAAAAACGAAGAAAGAGCCATGGCGAATGTTCCGGTTGACTGCCGGAAGGCTGCACGCAAGGACGTAATATTTTTTTGTGAGGAAGCTAACATGATGACCTTCCATAGGAAATTCATCCAACTCAATTATCTGTCATAGTTTTTTTCATCACCATCTGAAATAGTTTTTTTTCATCGCCATCTGAAAAAATTTTTTTTACCGCAAACGTTAGCTGTCAAATTATCGATACTTATCGATAATATCGATAAAAGCCCCGGAATTATCGATTGTTATCGATGTCCGTTTTGGGCGATATTTCCCATCACTAGTTCACTTATCGCTCAACCTTTGAGACGTGTAAACGTATATTTCGAGTGCGCCTATCAAGATTTTGCTACTTTGATCCTTCTACTTTTGGAGAGTCTGAGCCGCGTCGCGTGTAGTATATCCGCGATGAGGCGTGAAAACACCTTTCGAATAGACTATTCGAATTTACCGGTCAAACCGTCATACGAAAAAACCTACGAATTTTGTCGTACAGTTCTTGAACTCAAACGAGAAGATGTTAAGAGGCTACAATGCCATAGAGGTGAAACGTGCGCGTTTGTTAAGGTCGCTGACCTAGCTCTGGCCCAAAAAGTGGTCGAAGAACACGACGACAAACACGAAGTGAAGTGTGGTGACAAAAAATACAAGCTTCGAATTACCATGGAAGATGGAAGTGTTGAGGTGCGCGTATGGGATCTTCCCGAAGATGTACCGAGCACGACGATTTCTGAGTTTTTTAGTCAGTATGGTGACGTTCTCTCGGTCAAGGAGCTTATGTTCGGTGAAGAGCATGGGTACGAAGGCGTATCGCTCGGTATCTGGAGCGTCCGAATGGTGGTAAAGCATAATATCGATTCGTGGGTCACCATCGACGGAGCGCAGGCATATGTCACGTACAAAGGGCAACTGCAATCGTGTCGTCACTGTCACGAGCAGACACATACAGGCATATCGTGTGTGCAAAACAAGAAGCTGCTAGTTCAGGAAAGTTACGCAAACGTGACAAAGCAAGCTGTGCCACAACGCCAGCAAAACACCAAACCTGCGGTACCGAAACCAACGATCCAAAAATCGACGAAACCTGCAAGTATGAAATCTACTGCGCCACCTCCAGTGACTTCGGAAACTTTTCCCGAACTACCGCCACCTTCGACAAAGGCCAATTCCCAAACACACTCTGCCACCCAATCAACAGCAGTGGTAGTAGTAGACTCACCGATTCGCGAGACTGTACAAATACCAACAGCTGAGGCACACACTGAGGAGACAACCACTTTTGTGGACTCGATCGAGATGCTTAGAAGATATGGCAGCGTAACACGCAGCATGTCGACTGGGCATGAAACTGATGAATCTACATCGTCCATGAGTAGCAAAAGACGACGTGGACGACAAATGAACAAAAAATCTCGAAAAAATGACGAAGACGACGATAGAGAGAAGCGCTACAATCCATAATGTCTGTCACTTCGTTCAACATAGCCTCGATCAATATCAATACTATCACAAGTCCTACAAAACTAAACGCTTTGCAACATTTCGTAAACAGCCAATACCTAGATATCGTATGCCTACAAGAGGTAGAAAATGAACAGCTCTCATTGCCCGGTTACACGGTTATTGCAAATGTGGATCATGCAAGAAGAGGAACGGCGATAGCAATAAAAACACACATTCGATACTCCCACGTCGAGAAAAGCTTGAACGGACGGTTAATAGCTTTGCGAATCGGAAACGTAACGGTCGTAAATGTTTACGCGCCCTCAGGAACAACACAGCGTTTGGCAAGAGAAGATTTTTTCAACGGCACACTTGCTTATTATCTACGTAATCGCACCGAGCACGTAGTTCTAGTAGGAGACTTCAATTGTGTACTACGACCCTGTGACTCATCTAGTCCAAACACGAGTCCTTCACTAAGAACGGCTGTCCAGCAACTGCAGCTTATCGATGTGTGGGAAGAGTTATGCCCACGAGATGCTGGATATACGTTCGTGAGTAAAAACGCACGATCCCGACTCGACCGAATCTACGTGAGTACTACTCTCCGCGACCAGCTACGAGCTACACATACTCATGTCTGCTCTTTCTCCGACCACAAAGCACTGACTCTCAGACTCTGCCTTCCCAGCCTAGGGCGAGAACACGGTCGAGGATTCTGGTCCCTTCGCCCTCACTTGCTCACCGACGAAAATGTAGCAAAATTCCAATACAAATGGCAATTCTGGACTCGCAAACGTCGGAACTATGCTAATTGGATGGAATGGTGGCTTACATATGCTAAACCCAAAACCAAATCCTTCTTCAAATTGAAATTCCGAGCCGCTTTCGATGAGTTTCATAACGAACACCAAAGACTTTACGCCGAGTTACGACAGGCATACGACGATTATTACTTGAATCCAGTAATGATAACAACCATCAACCGAATCAAAGCTGAAATGTTGACACTACAGCGTAATTTTTCACACATGTTTAAAGGCTAATCCCACTGCTTCCGTCCCGGGACCGGGCTCGTCCGGGACTTTTCATGCATTCACACTGCGCCGTGCTTGAACCGTGCCTGCGCTGCGCTCTGGCTGAGAAATGTTGATGTGTGTATAAGAAAGAACGTCTTTCTCTTTTTTTCATACCGCAGCTCACTCCGCGCGAAATATGTCACTACAACATACACGCATCCACCCGAGTGCCTTCCGTGCACTCTCCGGCCAACACAAAGTATCGTCGGCAACGATAGTTTTTCTCTCGCACTGCGGCAGCACGACGGCAACTCAACGCTGTCCCGGTCTGGGCACGGCGCGTCGGTGTGAATGCGTTCATAAGAACGCATGCAATCAATCTCAAACGAGCCCGGACGACACGCGGAACAGCCACGGCCCGGTCCCGGCCCGGTCCTGGAACGGAAGCAGTGGGAATAGCCCTTTATGCGCATAAACGAGACGTACGTGGCGGGTGAACCAATCTCCATCTTCCAACTAGGAGAGCGAAGGAGAAAACGAACAGTCATCTCTCGGCTGCAAACGGAGCAGCGTGAAACGATTGTCGATGCCCATGCAATCGAAGCACACATGGTTGACTATTTCTCCAACCTCTACTCCGAAGATGAGCAAGTAGAAGGTGAGAATACCTCCATCTGCGAGAACATCATACCACCAAATGACCCGACAAACCCGATTACCACGGCGGAGATTCTCGCTGCGATAAGAGATAGCGCATCTCGGAAATCCCCCGGTAGTGATGGTCTCCCGAAGGAATTCTATCTTCGTGTGTTTGACATCATTCACCGTGAACTCAACCTAGTGATGAACGAAGCGCTCATCGGCAACCTTCCGACATCGTTCGTAGACGGTATCATCGTACTGGTCAAAAAGAAGGGTGGGGACGACACAGCCCGTTCTTATCGACCCATATCGCTTCTAAATACAGATTACAAATTGTTCTCTCGCATTTTGAAAGCTCGGCTAGAGGACGTGATGCGAGTCCATAATATACTGAGCGAAGCACAAAAATGTTCGAACTCAGAGCGTAATATCTTTCAAGCTACTCTCGCTCTGAAAGACCGCATAGCTAGTCTTCGTCATCATCGTCGTTCTGGAAAGCTCATAAGCTTCGACTTGGATCATGCCTTCGATCGGGTCCGACACTCTTTCCTCTTCGGGACCATGCGGTCGCTCGGCTTCAATCAACGTTTCGTCACCTTACTTGCACAAATCGTCACCCGATCTACACCCCGACTACTCATTAACGGGCACCTCTCACAGCCGTTCGACATCCAGCGCTCCGTGCGACAAGGCGATCCGCTCTCCATGCATCTCTTTGTGCTATATCTCCATCCTCTGATATGCAGACTTGAGCAAGCGTGTGGGGACGATATTCTGGTAGCATACGCTGACGACATTAGCGTGGTAGTCACATCGCACGAGCAAATTGAAACCATGAGTGAGCTTTTCGCAAGCTTTGGAACAGCTGCTGGCGCAAAACTAAATTTGCGTAAGACGGTCGCAGTTGACGTAGGCTATCTGGAAGGGAACCAAATTGATGTACAATGGCTTCAAACAGCGAACACAGTAAAGATACTGGGTATCATTTTTGCCAACTCCATTCGACTCATGACCACATTAAATTGGGATGCAGTGATTGGAAAATTCGCGCAATTGATGTGGCTTCAGTCCTCGCGAAAATTAACTTTGCACCAGAGAGTTATAGTTCTCAACACATTTGGTACGTCCAAAATATGGTATCTCTCCTCTATACTACCACCACTCGGTGTACACATAGCAAGAATCACCTCGAGAATGGGCAACTTTCTGTGGCATGGAATTGTTGCAAGAGTGCCAATAATGCAATTGGCGCGAGACCGAGAGCATGGTGGTCTGAAATTGCAACTACCAGCGCTCAAGTGCAAATCTCTCGCCGTTCACCGACACTTACGAGAGATTGTTTCTCTTCCGTACTACAGATCCTACCTTGTACACAGCAATCTGCGGCCAAGCATTGATCATCCCGACCTCAAAATTATTCTCACAAGTTTATCCCAAATACCTCCCCTCACTCAACAAAATCCATCCACTGATAATATCCACTAGCACTTCATCCAACAAACGGAACAGCCAAAGGTGGAGCAAAACAATACCGCAAATGACTGGCGCCGTACTTGGAGAAACATTTCGGATAATCAGATATGCTCGGAGCACAAAAGTTTTCTATACCTAGCGGTCAACGGCAAGATTGAACATCGGAAACTTCTATTCGTGATGCGGCGAGTAGATAACGAAGAATGTACACACTGTGACAACCGAACAGTGGAAACACTGCAACATAAATATAGCACCTGTGATCGTGTTAATACAGCGTGGACAATGTTGCAACAAAAAATCTCTGCAACCCTAGATGGGTGGAGACGTCTCTCTTTCATCGAGCTCATTAATCCGTCTTTACAAAGAATTGATAGAAGAAAACGAATACACATTTTGAAATTGTTTGTCAAATATCTTTGTTTCATTAACGATTGTAACGGTAGAATCGACATACAAGCTTTAGAATTCAATCTTAATTTGAATAGTTAGTTGAAATGTAAATATTTTCATTCTGTTATACAATCTTGACAAAATAAATTAATTATAAAAAAAAAAATCACTAGTTCAGGCAGAGTAGTACACACCCGCATTCTACGCTCGTTTTCAATTGGGTCCTAAAGCCATACCTACCAGTTTTTATATATCATTTGAAAAAGCCGCATTTTCCGAGCTTTACGTGATTTTTGAAAAATGTTTACGGTTGTCCTTCGATTTTTAAACGAATAATAAAAAAACTGCTCGAAATGTCTTCAATGACAGTTCGCCCTTGTACGGTATATGGAAGAACTGTCATTCAAGGCATTTCGAGCAGTTTCTTATACTTCATTTAAAAATCGAAGGACAACGATAAAGGTTTTTTGAAAATAACGTTTTGCTCAGAAAATTGCACTCTTTCAGCTGATATATAAAAATCAAAAAACCGTGTAAAACTTTAAGACCCCATTTTGCTCCTGTAGTAGCAGCATGTAGTATAAAATTAAAAAGAAAGACAACCACCGGATGGTGGCAGTGAAGGACACCGAAAAACGAGAGAACACCAAGTCGTCGAAGACAACTGAACCAAACGTGGTGAAAATCTGTTTTTAATATGCTGTGAGTGTTCAAAGTTTTCCTTTTTTTTTGTGATAATTGCATATGGGTCATTTCATATGAGGTGACCACGAAAAAAAGTGGTCCCCGTGGCTCTGTGGTTAGCGATGTCGGTCGGCTAGCTCTCCCACACGGTTGTGATATCGTGTTTGGTTCCCGATCGAGACGAGGATCTTTCCGAGCTGAAAATTTTCTCGACTCGGCACTGGGCCACGGTGTATCGTTGTACTTATCCTACACATGCTAAGCGTGCACTATTGTTTTTTTGACCACGAAAAAGCATAAGCTTGGGCACGCCCATAACAGATTTTGCTCAATGTTTGAGAAATTATTCATCTTGTGTCACTTTGGGAAAACCCCAATTTTATTTTTCCTAATCTAAGACCCCAATTTTGGTGTCTGTTGGAATACTCCTGCTCTGTGCAACCCCCTTCTTTGTTTCAAAATAACGCAGTTTTTTAGTCAAGACCTCTCATTCCTTTTTTTACATTTTATAGACGTAAGGCGTCCGAAAAATACTGATAGGTGCTTTTTAAAGGAAATGTTCCAAGAAATCCAGAAAAAATAATATCTTTTAACAGAAGTGTTGCCAAATGGATTATTTTTATTTTCATTTTCATTTTCTGGTGCAGAAGGGGGCCGCAGGGCCAAGTCTCCAGTGTTTAAACACTTTCCATGCTCTACCAGTGGAGAGATTAGATTTGGCATCGCAGCATAGTAACCCGAGAGGTCAAATAAATTCTGCGTTGGAATGCCGTATAGTAAGACAAGGTTGAATATAGTGGAGAGTCGAAGGGAACAGTGATAGTAGTAACAGAAAGGTGCATGAAAAGAAAAAAAGAATAGTTGTAACTGTGGTTGATGTTAATAAATTTCGTCCATTTGTAATATATGTATGTAATGTTTGTTTCGTATGCCGGTCTGCGTCCAGGGCCTCTCAAGGCAACCCCTCCCAACCGCACATATATTTAGATATTTTTATTCATTAAAACTTTTGTCAGAAGAAACATTTGATAAATAGTAATAACAATAGTAATAGTAGTTTGCTTTTTTACATACCTGCTGTGCCTTAATCCTTTACTAACCCCGTTTTATGTTTGTTACCTTTAATCACTCTTCCATTGACCTTTGTTTGATTGTATTTCTCAGGGTAATTGCTTGATTCTTCGTTTGCTCTAATTCTTGATTTTTCTCGCATTTTTTTTAAAAGAGGAAACTGGATTAATAATTTGATTTGAACAATAAAATTTAATGTAAATAAGTCTGAATTACGACCGCGCATATATCTAACTACTGGTTGAGCGTTGGCTTTGAGAAAGTTGATAACGCAATCTTTTGATTACTATACCAAATTCCTTTACTGAGCCCTCTCGGCACCTCAGTAGAAAGCATGTCTTAGTTGTCACAATAGTCAATTAAAACTGCTTAATCCGTAAAAGACGAGATTAATCAATCTAACCTTTTAACAATGTGTTAAATGATTCAAACATTCCACCTAATCATTATCATTAACATTCAACTTCGTCTTATTACGGCCGTTACAATGAAAGATTCTAATGAGATTTATAGACATTTAAAATTATTTTACAATGGCCATGCTGTATGCAGTATTAGGTTAAGTTTTATTGCTTCTTTATTTTGATTAGTTACAACCGAAAAGCCCATCAAAGTCTTTTCAAAGAACGTTTGAGGTGTATTGCAACTAGCATCTGGCCTTCTTAGACTGGACTATCTTGTATAATACATAACCGAAAAGAGTATTTTAGTTCACGAATTTAAACCAGATATTACTAATTGCAAAACCGTCAAGCCTCTCAACCTAGGAGAGGGCGTTGCCAAATGGATTATTTTTGTGATTAAAATCTAAACTAGAATTTTTGCAAAAGCAGCAAATTTTATTTCAAATTTGATAGTGTCATCGTGTCCCTCGAAAAATTTTACGTAGAAAACAATTATCACCCCGAGGTATCATGAGCCACTCTCGAGTTATAACATTCTTGAAATGTTTTTTACACTTCATCTACACTTTACTTATTACGTGTACGTAATACGTCCGAAAAATACTGATAGGTGATTTTTAAAGAAAATAAATCAAGAAATATAGAAAAAATATTATGTTTTTACCACAAGTCTTATCAGATAGATTACCGTTGTGCCTTATAGCTAAACTTACATTTTATGGCAAATGCAGCCAGTTTCATATTAAATTTTATAGCTTAATCGTATTCTTCTGAAAAATTTACCTATGAAACACTTATAGCCTTAAAAAAAATTGAAAATTATTTTCGTAAAAATGTTATATCATATTACGTCAAGGGGATAAGTGTTTCTTACGTAGAATTTTAAAAGGAACACGATGGAAGTATACCGTACATAGGTGAATAACGCTAAAATTTTTTTTGGAAATTACGTTTTGCTCAGAAAACGCATTCATGCTGTGTTAAAAATATTGATATTAAAAATACTTGATATTTAAAATTAAAATAGGGTAGGGAACATATTCTAAGCAGCTTTAGGAACCGCCTGTGTATTGAGATGAAATACTCGAAATGTGTAGGGTGAAATTCAAACAGAAGTATATCAATCTGTTCTCTATCTTTTTCTCTGTCAGAAATTGTTTTTAGATTGTAAAACTAAGAAAGCAAACTTTAATAATAATCAATTAAAGTTACCAATCGAGGGACACTATTCCAATCACCCCGAACCTTCCCATCTGTTTTGCAGGCATTTTTTTCAGCACCCGAAGTGGCTCCTGAATGGCTGTAATATAGGTCGATTTATTTCGAATGGTGATTTCTGTGTGATTTCTTTGTGATCAACGGTATTTCTTATATTTGTGAGAAAGCTAGACAATCAAAGTTTTCGTTTCCATCATTGAAATTGTCGATATCGATCAAAATCCAGGAGTTTAAGGACAGCTTTCTCCGACTGATTAAAATAGGCGCCACTGCTTAAGCCGTTCCCTACCCTATTTTTATTAGTATTGCTGATTTATTTTTATTCTGCTAGATATTTTTCTAAACTTTCCAACATAAGTTCAGGTTTTCGATCATTAGCTCCCGATGAACATTTTTGTGCATTTGTAACACCGACCGTTTACGCATAGGTTATCCTTTTTGCCTTTCTCCTAGAAAGGTATAGCAATCACTTGCAAAACCGAAAGAATAAAAGTGCTCCAAAGGGCCGAATGGCATATATCACTCGACTCAGCTCGACGAGCTGAGCATTTTCTGTATGTGTGTGTGTATGTGTGTGTGTGTGTGTGTGTGTGTGTGTGTGTGTGTGTATGTGCAGATTTTTATTCTCACTCACTTTTCTCAGAGATGGCTGGACCGATTTTCATGAAATTAATTGCAAATGAAAGGTCTTGATGTCCCATGAGACCCTATTAAATTTCATTGTGATCGGATTTTTAGTTTGGAGGTTATATATCAAAATGTAAAAATCATGAAACATCATTATATAAAAAACTACAATACCGATTTGAACAAAATTGGTTTCGAATGAACGGGCTACCTGGAAAACCCTTAACTTTTTAATTTCATGAAGATTGAATTGGTGGTTCAAAAGTTATTTAAAGAAACGTGTTTTGAAGACTGTTTTATCTCACTCATGTTTCTCAGAGATGGCTGAACCGATTTTCATAAAATCAGTGTCAAATGGAAGGTCTAGTTGCCCTATAAGACCCTGTTGATTTGTTTTGCAATCGAACTGTTACTTTTCCTGTTATTTAAAAAAATGTTGAATCCAGCTATGAAAAGGAACATATTCCGAAGACTACTTGGACTCACTCACTTTTCTCAGAGATGGTTGAACCGATTTCCGCAAAATTAGTGTCAAATAATAGGCCTAGCTGCCGCATAATACCCTATTGAATTTTACTGTAATCGGACTGTAACTTCGTCTGTAATGTACCGAAATGTGAAAATCACGAACTTCATTATCTCAGAAACTACACAACCGCTTTGATCAATATTATTATCAGATGAGCGGGCTAGTTAAGGGTTAACTGATGAATTAGGATTGAGCACGTGGTTTCAAATTTTGGCTGCCTTATACGTTCCCATTTTATTTGATTATAATCGAACTTAAGCAACCGTTATGTATTAAATTGTTAATAAAACAAGGAAAGTCTATTATCTCAAAGAATACATGACTTATTTAAACATAACTAGTGTCATATGAACGAGTCATCTCTCAACCTTACAAATAACAAACTTCATAACAATTTGGTATGTGGCTCAAAAGTTATGGACAGAAAAGAAATTCAAAGACTATTTAAAACTACCCTGCTTTGATCGATATATGTGGCCTCAACATAATTTGAATGTGGTATCGTACTATGTGAACATTTCAAATTCATTGATTCCTTACGATGTGTTTAAAATCTGCAAATGCACGACGAATCGGCCATAAGATATGATTAAAGTCAAATAACAAATCGTTTAAAATGATTGGTTTTATTGAAATGACAACATTCTCGACTTTTGGCTTCTGTACATCGCCTTAATTCTGAATATTTTCATATTGGGTGGTATTCGGTCATTTTCAGCAGATTTTCTGGCATCAATCTGACACCGGAAATACCCATATTGATACTTCCCAATTTTGGAGTTATTTTGGTTTTTTTTCCAGAAATTAAAAGTGGTCGTCTTTAAATTCAAAATGGTGTCCAAGGTCAATGTTTGGTTTCTATGCATCATCTCGATTACGGGAATATCCATATTGAGCATTATTCGGTCATTTTCGACTGTTTCCTAGATGTTGCAATTTAAAATGGTGCCGGAGGTCAATTGTTAGCTTATTGCATCATTCTGGTTCCAGAGTTACTCATATTGGATAGTTTTTGTTTATTTTAGGCTGTTTTTCCCAAACCGTTAGTCACCATCTTGGATTTCAAAATGGTATTTAAAATAATTTTTGGCATCTGAGCGTCTTTCTGGTTGAAGAAAAACCCATTTTGGGTGTTATTCGATCATTTTCGGCTGTTTCCCAGAAACCGGAAGTCGCCAACCTAGAATCTAAAATGGGGTCTGTGGTCGATTTCAGCTACTGTGTATCATTCTTCCCGGAGATACTCATGTTAGACGGAAATCGGCCATTTTTGGCTGTTTTCCAGAAACCAGAAGTTGCCATCCTCCAATTCATAATGATGTCTGAGGTCAATTTTAGCTTCTTGCAACATTCTGGCTCCGGAGATACTCATAATGGGTGGTATGTGGTCACTTTGGGCTGTTTTTCAGAAACCGAAAGTCGTCATTTTGGACTTTAAAATTGCCTGTGGAATCAATTTCTGTTATCTGGGCGTAATTCTGGTTCCGAAAACATTCATATTGAATGGTATTTGGTCATTTCCGGCTGTTTGCCAGACACCGGAAGTCACCATTTTAAAATTCAAGATTATGTCTGTGATCAATTTTTAGCTTCTGTTCATCTTTCTGGTTCCGGAGATACTCATATTTAATGGGAATCGTCCATTTCAGACCGTTTTCCAGAAACCGGAAGTTGCCATCTTACAATTCAAAATGTTGTCTGAAGTCGATTTGTGGCTCCAGTGCATCATTACGGTTCCGGAAATACCCATATTGGGTGGAATTTGCTCGTTTGCCGCTGATTTTTCGAAACCGGAAATCGCCATTTTTGATTTCATAATGACATTTGAAGATAATTCCGATCGATTTTAGCTCCTGAGTATCATTCTAGATCCGGATATTATTATATTGGGTGGAAATCGGCCATTTTGGTTGTTTTCCAGAAACCGGAAGTTGCCATCTTACAATCCAAAATGTTGCCTAAGGTCGATTATGGAACAAATTTGTTACCACTAAAAACATTCACCTGCCAAATATGGTTGCATTTAGGTGGTTAGCTCTCGAGATGTGCAGAAATTTGTGTTTCATTTGTATGGAACCCCTCCCTTCCAGAAAAGGGAGGGGCGTCGAACCATTATGGACATATTCGTTACCCCTTAAAACATCCACATGCCAAACTCGGTTTCATTTGCTTGGTTTGTTCTTGAGTTGTGCAGAAATTTATGTTTCATTTGTATGGGACCCCTCGTTTTCAGAAGAGGGAGGGGTTTCAAACTATCATAGGAACCTTTATCGGCACCAAAAACCCCTACATACAAATTTTAACGTCGATCGGTTCGGTGGTTTTCGAGCCTATTGATCAGACAGACAGATAGACAGACCGGACTGCATTTTTATATGTATAGATTACATTATCAATATTTTAGAACCTTTAGAGTAAATATACAATTATTGGATTGAAGCGTTCATGTAAATCTATTGAAACAAATAAAAGTTTGAATGAGAAAGGCTGGGTCTGACCGCTAGGTGGATTAATTTAGGTTTTTTTATTTACTATTGCAAACTGAAAATTTTTCTATTGATTGCGCTACTTATCCTAATCTTAAAATTGTCATAGAAATGTTTTGTGAAAAAACTGAAAATTTTGAGAAGGGCATAATAAAGCATAACTTTTCTGTTATGCAATTCCTCACATTTCTTAGCGTTTTGATAAATTGTATAAATTTTGATAGAACTAATACTGTGTAAACAATTTTTTCGCTTTGGAGCCGCGCTGTTAGCAAAGTTCATCTTTTAATTCGGCTGGTCTAGATTTTTCTTTTTCAGATATTACATATCACTTTACTTGGAAACAATAAACAGACAAAGTTCGCGACAAGCACAAGCCGCAATCTGCAAGAGGAATGCAACTTGTTGTACTTCTTCACACTACCAGTCCATGTTGATCGAGCATCAATCGCACACGATCGGTTGACGACTGCTTGGATCTCCAGATGTTGCTGTTAGTGTCATTGATGACGGGTAATCGACACAAAAGATGCATTAGACGAAGCCAGAAGTCGATCCCGGGTGGACAACTCCACATGTGGTGCATCGCAGTAAATCTCGGTTGTTTATATACAGTGAACTTTTGCGCGAGACAGAAAGTCGTTTCGAATAACAGGTTTTCACCAGTGTCTGCCTATTCTGACGGGAAAGAATGATGTCGTTCCGTTTATTTTTATTCTGGTTGTTTAATTTGGTCTCAGCGTGTAACACTACATTTTAGTCCTTGCAGCGTGAGGTTTTCATTCAGTTTGAATTTGGACTTAGAATGTATACCTGAAATAAAGTGACAAGTATTTTTTTACTCAAAACTGCAGACGGGGTAGAAATCGAATGAGTGTTCGAATTCTCTTCTACCAGGAAGCACAGGACAGCCAACAGGACGAACAAATGCGTAATCCTTTATACGAGAGAACACCAAGTCCGAGAACGTCGTTGTCAGTTACCGTCCAATTTTATGCTCTTTTGGACATCTCACGAGCCGTCGCTGGTTGATGCGATCAAGCCAAACGAAGACTTTGATGGCCGATCAGACTGCGAAGATAAACCGTAGCCGCGCCAACGCGTCGACCGTTGGCGAAAAAAAGGTTCATCACACGATCTTTATTTGCGGTTCGGAATCCCGCATGGATCCAGACCACACTGTACCGGGGGAGTGTGGGAGAGGGAGTGTGCTGGGGCGACATCAGTACATCGTCTCTTTTCGTGGTTCTTATTTTAATGTATTATATCGCTCTATAAAAAAGTAGTAAAATACGCTCGTATGAAGTTATATGCATATATTTCAAGCTGTCCGTTTTGCAGTGATTCGCACCCAGTGACGTTATTTTATTAGGAATATTTGACCACGGGTTTGACCTCACAATGAGCACGTGTTGCATTAATAGTAAAGTTTTACTTTTAAGTATTAAAGCTTTTTTAAAATATTCCAGTGACTTTAACGTAATATGTAATCGATGCGAAAAGTTGTAAGTTGTAAAAAATTGAAACCAGTGCTGAGGTAAGTTCCACCCGGGTAATTATGGTATTCAGCGCGGTATGCTTCAAGCTGGAACATCCCACCACTGATTATCGTAACATTTAAGGCGAAACTGTTTGGCGGCAAGCTCAGTGCTGGCTGCATTTTGGCATTTCCCAGTCAATCAGCAGGGGCTCTAGTTCGGTTTCATCCAGACCCCGCTTCCAGCCGGCATCCGCAAGTGTATGTGTGTATGACAGTTGCATGCTGTATTTCCACTTGCTTGTCTACCTGATCTCGCGGTTGAGAGGTCCTCTGTGGAGTTTCCGAATATTCAAATCCCAATCATAAGACCCACCTTAGCGGAATACCACAGTAGGGAATAAGCGACTCAAAGAGCGGCGCGCGGCACTAAAAACGCGACAGAAACGATACATAATCTTTATTAAAATATACATATTAACCGAAGAGGAAATGTGACTGCGGACACCTTTAGCTGCTTATGCTGCTTGTCGATTGCCGATCGAACGTGGAGAGCGTGGACCATGCGAGAGGAGCTGATGGTTGCACAAATGCCAGAATAAATACATTCATATCCGGACTATCTCAGTCTGGCCAATGACTTTGAGCGGCTTAGCTTCGGGCAGGATTTGCGAACGGTCGCACAAAGCCCTCGCCTTTCGTAGCGCGAAAATGCTTTGCGAAACTCCATTCTCTCCAAACCGAGTTTCGCAAACCATTGCCGCGTACAGATTGAACCAGATTGAGGACTGCGGCTGGCCGCGGCAAGATAAAATTCACGAAAACCTCAAAACGCATTTGACCGGATTAAGATTCCGAACATGCAACAGGATTTGAAAAGTTCAAAAAGCGATCAAATGCAAATGTGTTGTAAAAATGTTTCTTACCTGCTAATATTTTGAGCGTACCTACTTATTTCGAGTGACTTCGATTCGCACGGTAAACTCCGCAAGTTCGACGCTTCCATCCGCAATAAAATGGGGGCTGAAAGTGCGATTTCAAAATACACTTTGCTAGTTGCGTGTGCTTGATTAAAGCGCTTGTTATTGGTTAATGATGGATTTTATTGTTCTTTTTGTTGGCTCCAAGGTGAGTCAATCCTAAGTGTCAGTATTTGAGACAGCATCTGTCAAAATGGAAATTGAGGTATGCGTGAATATATTTTACTAGGCAAAATCTACTCTAGAATGAGACCCGAATTCATCTTACAATTGGCGATTTGATATTCAAATAGTTTTGGAATGCATTAGACGATGATAAAATCTCGAAGATTTGGATTTCTTGCAGATCTGACGGTGGAGAAAATGTTCAAACTGAACTTTAAAACATATTTCTTAATAATAGGACTTGTCACGAAGTTTTTTTGGTGTGTCAAAGTCCACGGATTAGGCAGAATTGTTTTATAAAGTTAAATTCAAATTTATCATTTAGACAGAAGAATTTATTAGTTATGCATTTTTGTATGAGAGAAATATTTGAGATTCTCAGCAAAAGACTTGAACACAGCACAAATCTTTCATGATCATGTTTAATTTAGATAACATTCTCTACTGGCCTATTCCTAATGATAACATTAAAGAGATTAACTCACAAGATAGATCGGACTTTGGAAATAATGGTTGGACAGTGTAATCGGTATTTACTTAAATAACATTTTTAGTAGCACTGTTTCACCATTCAGCAATGCATATAAGCCTTCATGCAAGCCTTCAGTGAAAGCTTTTGTAGCCAGGGAGTCAAGATTTGACCTACCAATCATAAATTTATCATGGCATCAAATATTCATTTAAAATGCTTAAACACAATATAAGATATTCATTGAAAGTGCATGTAGTACTGAAAACAAACGTTAAGTTTTGGTTTTTCCCATTTATCAACATATATATTCGAAAATTATTCAATGGCAACTATGGGACGTTTGCTCTATTTCAGCTGTTTTAGGGCAAACCAACCAAAAAGTGGGTACCAGAATTGCTGGTACCAGAATCAATGAATGATAGATGGAAAATTTAAACAGTTTGACAGCCACACCAATCCCCTGTTTGTAGCTCAACGTGAACCACGTTTTAAACCACTTGACATTTCTTTTGTTTGTTACTTCCCATGTATTGAGTATAGTTTTGAAAGTAACGAAAAGTGTTTCAGTTCTTTCACAACAGTAAAATTAGTTTAAAATCGGGACTACGAAGCTTTTCGCATAAGAGAGTATAAAAAAGAAATATTATTGCTTTTGTTATTACGCATATACTGACAATCTATATAAGAGTTTACGTGAGTGTGAGTCGCCACTAAAATCTTCTTGAGCTTCGTAGTCGCGAATCGCCTCCCCAGCTGGTCTCTAGATATGATGCTGTTTGCTACAACGAAACAAACAATATATTCGAAGAAAGTTAATTTTTATCTCACATGTATTTTTGGTTGTTGACGATTTTTACTAGAATAATGCGCTAATTTACACTAATTACTCTTAACTCAAAAATAATGATTTCGAAGTCGTAGTGTCTTCAATAAAGTTATTTTATTAATAATTCTCCATTTTGTAGAAGTTAGAATTTTGTGATTATTCTACCTAAAAGTGAGAAATGAGTTTTATTTTTCTAATTTTTGCATATAAAAATCCACTTTGCTGAGTAAAGTTTTTGCACATTTTATAAGAAACAACTTTGTCGAAGACACTGTACTGGTATCTGCTAATTTGAATAAATTATTGTGAAGTTTTCTCTAGAATCTTTTTTTTTATATAACTTTTTATAGTAATTTTTCAAAATTTTTCAGTGTGCTACAATGTTGTTAACTAAATAAAACACACAAGTTCACCGAAGAAAATTTATTTTTATCTCTTGAGTTTATTTGGTTATTAAAGATTTTTATTAAAATGATGCGCTTATTTATTTACAAATATTTACACACACAGAAGACAGCGAGAGACAAATACCTATATCTGGATTAAATGATGTTTTACTTACTTACTTTTACTTTTATGGCGACTGATCATTAAGATCCTATGCCGAATCCAGAATACGTCTCCACAAAACTCGGTCTTGGGCTGCTACTCTCCAGTCTCCCCTTACACCCGCTGCTCTGGCATCCTCGTCGACAGAACACATCCAGCGCGTGCGCGGTCTGCCTCGAAGTCGTCGGCCTCTATCCGGTCTCTACTAAATATTATCTTTGCCGGTCGCTCATCCGCCATCCGTGCTACATGGCCAGCCCACTGTAACCTGCCGTGTTTCATCAGCTTGACAATATCAGCGTGTTTGTATACTTCGTGATTCATGGGCCTGTGCTACACTCCGTTCTCTAGTTTGCCTCCGAGTATTAATCGCAGGATTCTACGCTCGAAGACCCCAAGCGCTCGTCGATTGGCCACCTTCCACGTCCACGATTCATGTCCGTAGAGCGCCACCGGGAGGATCGGAGTCCTATAGAGCGCAAATTTCGTAGTTTTGTTGGGAAACCATGTTCTAGCATTATTCGCCAAAGCTCGTTGCGTTTCACTGTGTAGTACGCCGCCTTAAAGTCTATGAACAGATGATGCGTCTGAGAGTTGTGTTCTCGAAACTTGTCGAGAACCTGTCTCAAGGTGAACATCTGGTCCGTTGTAGATCGCCCGACTCGAAAACCGCATTGGTATTCTCCAACAAAGGCTTCCTGCTACGGCCTCAGTCGCTGGAACAGGATACGGGAGAGAGTTTTGTAAGCGGAATTGAGGAGGGTTATGCCTCTATAATTACTACAGTCGAGCCTATGTCTCTTCTTGTAGAAAGGGCATATGAGTCCTTCCAACCAGTCCGTAGGTAGTTGTTCCTCAGACCATACCCTTAGGATAATCTGGTGAATTGCACTACACAGCCGCTCGCTCCCAACTTTGAAAAGTTCGGCCGGCAAGCCATCCTTCCCAGCGGCTTTGTGGTTCTTTAGCTCTTTGCAAGCATTCTCCACCTCGTCCAATGTTGGTGGGTCCACAGCTTGTCCGTCCTCCCCGAATTCTATCCTGTTCCCTTCGACGACTCTTCTACCTTATTACCGTTCAACACCACTTCAAAATGTTGCTTCCAACGCCTGGCCACCTGCGATTTATCGGTAATTAGGACATTGCACATGACAGGTACTGGCACAGTCCGGTTCCTGATTCTGTTGATCGTTCTATAGAAGCTCTTCGTGTCGTGCCTGGTGAAGCAATTCTCCGCCTCCGCGACGACGCAATATCAGTGCTCACATTTCTTACGGCGATGAAGCCTCTTTTCGGCAGCTCTTGCCTCCCGGTATTTCTCCCGCATGTGACGCGTTACACGATTAGCTGCTACTAACGTGTTGGCTTAGGCTCGGTTCTCCTCCTCCGTCAGCTCTAGGCACTCAGCATCGAACCACCCACTATGCGTGGTTCCCGTTGTCATGCCTATCACTTCTCGCGCTGTTTCGCTGACCGCATCATGGATGTGCTTCCACTGCTCGTTCAGGTCCACTCCAGTTGGTTCACCGATCCGTCTATCAGCTTTCCGAGTATACTCTGCATCAACTCCTTCCGCTGAATACCTCCGGATGTCCAGATGTATCTTCCTCGCCGATCTCGATTTAAATACATTGGACAACCGGGCGCGAATCTTGCCTACCACGAGATAGTGATTCGAGTCGATGTTTGTTATACTGTCTACTTATACTTATGTTTTACTTATACTTAAATATAAAAATTATTCCACCTAGCGGTCAGACCCAGCCTTTCTCATTCAATCTTATTATTTGTGAAAATAGATTTACATGAACGCTTCAATCCAATAAATATATATTCACTCTTTAGGTTCTAAAACATGGATGTTGTAATCTATACATATAAAAATGCAGTCCGGTCTGTCTGTCTGGCTGTCTGATCCATATAGGCTCAAAAACTACCGAACCGATCGACGTGAAAATTTGTATGTAGGGGTTTTTGATGCCGATAAAGGTTCCTATGATAGTTTGAGACCCCTCCCACTTCTGGAAGGGAGGGGTCCCATACAAATGAAACATAAATTTCAGCACAACTCAAGAACAAACCAAGTAAATGAAACCGAATTTGGCATGTGGATGTTTTAAGGGGTAACAAATATGTCCATTATAGTTGGACGCCCCTCCTTTTTCTGGAAGTGGAAATGAAACACAAATTTCTGCACATCTCGAGAGCTAACCAACTGAATGGAACCATATTTGGCAGGTGAATGTTTTTAGTGGTAATAAATTTGTTCCATAATCGACCTAAGGCAACATTTTGGATTGTAAGATGGCGACTTCCGGTTTTAGGGAAACAGCCAAAAATGGCCTATTTCCACCCAATATAATAATATCCGGATCTAAAATGATACACAGGAGCTAAAATCGATCGAAGTTGTCTTCAAATGCCATCATGAAATCCAAATGGAGTCAAAATCATGAAATCCAAACTTCCGGTTTCTGAAAAACAGCGGCAAACGACCAAATAGCACCCAATATGGGTATTTCCGGAACCGTAATGATGCACTGGAGCCACAAATCGACTTCAGATAACATTTTGAATTGTAAGATGGCAACTTCCGGTTTCTGTAAAACGGCCTGAAATGGACGATTCCCATTAAAGATGGACAGAAGCTAAAAATTGATCACAGACACAATCTTGAATTTCAAGATGGTGACTTCCGGTGTCTGGCAAACAGCCGGAAATGACCAAATACCATTTAATATGAATGTTTTCGGAACCAGAATTACGCGCAGATGACAGAAATTGATTTCACAGGCAATTTTAAAGTCCAAAATGACCACTTTCGGTTTCTGAAAAAACAGCCCAAAGTGACCAAATACCACCCAATATGAGTATCTCCGGAGCCAGAATGTTGCAAGATGCTAAAAATTGACCTCAGACACCATTATGAATTGCAGGATGGCAACTTCTGGTTTCTGGAAAACAGCCAAAAATGGCCTATTTCCGTCTAACATGAGTATCTCCCTCCGGATCTAGAATGATATGAATGAAATGAAGCTGAAATCGACCACAGACTCCATTTTGGATTCTAGGTTGGCGACGTCAGGTTTCTGGGAAACAGCCGAAAATAATCGAATAACACCCAATATGGGTGTTTCTTCAACCCGAATGACGCTCAAAGGCCAGAAATTATCTTAAATACCATTTTGAAATCCAAGATGGCGACTACCGGTTTGTGAAAAACAGCCAAAATAAACAAATACTATCCAATATGAGTATCTCTGGAACCAGAATGATGCAAGGAGCTAACAATTGACCTCAGGCGCCATTTTAAATTGATAAATGGCAACTTCTAGGAAACAGTTGAAAATAACCGAATAATACTCAATATGGATATTTACGTAATCGAGATGATGCATAGAAACCAAACATTGACCCTGGACACCATTTTGAACTTAAAGACGACCATACAACACTGATAGAACGGACACGTAAACGGGACCAGACAACAACACTTATTGCTCTTTCTTACTAGTGTGAAGACGACCACTTTTAGTTTCTGGAAAACAACCAGAATAACTAAATACCTTCCCAATATTGGCATTTTCGGTGTTAGATTGATGCCAGAAAATCTGCAGAAAATGACCGAATACCACCCAATATGAATATATTCAGAATTAAAACGATGTACAGAAGCCAAAAGTCGAGGATGTTGTCATTTCGATAAAACCAATCATGGCCGATTCGTCGTGCATTTGCAGATTTTAAACACGCAAAGAATCAATGAATTTAGAACGTTCAAATAGTATGATACCACATTCAAATTATGTTGAGGCCTCTATTAGAGATGGTCGGGTATGGGAAATTTGTTACCCGTACCCGTACCCGGCCCGTACCCGACTCATCGAAAAGTTTCAAACCCGTACCCGACCCGAACCCGAAGTCTGGTTTGTTTAAAATACCCGTACCCGACCCGTACCCGATAGAAAAAAACGCCGAAATTGCCGGTACCCGACCCGTCCTGTTTTTTTTTTTTTAATTTTTTTTGTTCAATATGCCCGGGTACCTCGTACATTTTATGCACTGGTTGTCATATGTGGTTTCTCGAGATGATGGCCGGAGCCAGGCTAGAACCGAGTGTGCGTGTGAACGAATGATAATGAACCCAAAAATTTGCGGCCAAAATTTGCGAAAGTATCGATACTCAAGTATCGATAATTTTACTTTAGCGGCATCAATCCGGGTTTGTAATCGAGGGCGGAGCATCGATACCAGCTGTATCGATACTCTATTTGCTACTTGAAACAGGTCTATAAAAAGCTGTCATTTTTTCTTGATCTTTAATACGGGCAATCAGAGATGCCAGGTGTTTTTGAAAAATGTACGCAACTACTCAAAAAACCGACAAAATCTGTTTAAAGTCCGAAAAAACATTTGCCTGTGATTGACAAAAAATGTGTTCGCGCAAACAAAAGTCTGCAAAAATTTGCACAGATGTTGAGAAAGTCTGCGCAAATATGAAGAGAAATAGGAATATAAAGAGACTCTGACAAAAATCTGCAGAAACTTTTGAAAAAATGTAATTAACTGCGAATCAATAAAAATCTGCACACCGACTCTTAAAATCTGCGTTTTGAAGACAAATCAATAACCGCCTTAGAAATGCGCGGGTATATTCAATCCTGTTGGTGTCTTTTACAAAAAGAACGCAAATCAAATTCCTGCACTGTTTGTAGAAGATATTAACGTGGTGTGTCGTATCCGCGCACTTCTGCAAGGATTTTTTGTTAGACAATTTGTAGCAATCAACAATATTTCCCGATTTTATAGTTTCCCTTCAGTATCGAAAAAATATCGGGGCGAAAGTATCGATCAAGCTAAATATCAAAGTTGCTTGCATCGATAAAAAATAACGATATTTTGGCCCCGAGGTTTCGATACCGGAAGTATCGATACGATATCGGCCAATGCTAACCCAGAGTTTCAGGCGGATGGTCCACTATAAGGAATGGTTCCACTATGAAAAGTGCATGTCTGGTAAAGTTTAAAATAAACGACGAGTTTTATAAACACATTAAAGGGTCGAACGAATTTTTAAAGGTCAAAATTAATATAGTTTATAACTTGAGAAAAATTTGATAATTCACTGCGTTTGACAAAAACCTGTAATTTTGAGTATAGATTCGGTGTCATTGATAAATTCTAAAAATCAGTAAAAAACAGATATTAAATAAATAAATAAATAAATAAATAAATATTTAAGTGCTTAAGTCCAAAATATGGGTGCAATATCAAAAAATTTGTTTTTTTTATAACTTTTCAAAACTCGGCATACTGACGTTTTTTGACATATTTAAAAAAAATATATCATTACTTTGAAACGCTCTGCAGCTTCAATGATAGCTTGATTTTTTTTTTGGCCTCGAAGAAAAAGTTGATTTGTAGTTAGTTTTTATTACCTATTATAATACAAAATATTGTTTTAATTTTTATAAAAACAATTTTTTTTTTGCGAAATTTGGTTGATTTGAGGAGTTGTGCAAAAACTACGTAAGCTGTTTTTGTAAAGAGGACGCTCTGTGGCGTTGCTTGTGGTTGAAGATCATATAATTCTGTTTAATAAAAAAGTTAGGGGAGAAGTGCTAAAAAATCATGAAAAATTAAGTCACGTGCTTTATGAACGTCTCCAAATAAAAAGTGGAATGGAGATTCGTGTTCAGCACCCCAAAATTAAGTATATACCATATTTTTGTCGTATTTATCGACACTTTTTTTTACTTGGCAAGCATTTGTATTAAGTCGCCCCACTGTGCAATGCTCCGCGGTTTTCCTGACAGTCATGAAAAAAGCCCGACAAAAACTCCATTTAAATCAAAACCGTTGCAGGAAGAACTATTCAATTTAACATTAGAAAGCGATAGCATGATGTCATTCCCTTGGTGCATAGACTGCCGACAACTGTCAGAATAGGTATTGGGCGATCTCTCGTTGAGTGATGATGAGCGATTTTCTCTCCGATCTTACCGATTATCGACATTAAGAAAACACCCAGGCTTGAAATGATAAAAATTGAATTCTCACAATGCACGAAAATTGAATTACCCGTACCCGACCCGTACCCGACCAAATGAGAATTTTTCAAACCCGTACCCGACCCGAACCCGAAGCCTGGGTTTTTTAATTACCCGTACCCGACCCGAACCCATAAAATATTTTTTGGCGTTACCCGAAACCCGACCCGAACCCGTCGGGTACGGGTTTCGGGTAAAAATACCCGTACCCGATCATCTCTAGCCTCTATATCGATCAAAGCAGGTGTAGTTTTCAATAGTCTTTGAATTTCTTTTCTTTCCATAAGTTTTGAGCCACATAACAAATTGTTATGAAGTTTGTTATTTGTAAGTTTGAGAGATGACTCGTTCGTATGACACTAGTTATGTTCAAATAAGTCATGTAATCTTTGAGATAATAGACTTTCGTTGTTTTATGAATAATTTAATACATAACGGTTGCTTAACTTCGATTATAATCAAATGAAATAGGAACGTACTGGGCAGCCAAAATTTTTTGAAACCACGTGTTCAATCATAATTCATCAGTTAACTCTTAACTAGCCCGCTCATCTGATAATGATATTGATCAAATCGGTTGTGTAGTTTCAGAGGTGATGAAGTTTCGTGATTTTCACATTTCGGTACATTACAGACGAAATTACAGTCCGATTACAGTAAAATTCAACAGGGTGTTATGAGGCAGGTAGACTTACTATTTGACACTAATTTTGTGGAAATCGGGTTAGCCATCTCTGAGAAAAGTGAGTGAGTCCAAGTAGTCTCTGGAATATGTTCCTTTTCATAGCTGGATTTCACCTTTTTAAACATAACAGGCAAAGTAATGATCTGATTGCAAAACAAATCAATAGGATCTTATGGGGCAACTAGACCTTCCATTTGACACTGATTTTATGAAAATCGGTCCAGCCATCTCTGAGAAACATGAGTGAGATTAAACAGTCCTAAAAACACGTTTCTTATCATAACTTTTAAACCACATGTCCAATCTTTATAAAATTCAAAAGTTAAGGGTTTTCCAAGTAGCCCGTTCATTCGAAACCAATTTTGTTCAAATCGGTATTGTAGTTTTTTATATAATGATGTTTCATGATTTTTACATTTTGATATATAACCTCCAAACTAAAAATCCGATTACAATGAAATTTAATAGGGTTTTATGGGACAACAAGACCTTCCATTTGCAATTAATTTCATGAAAATTGGTCCAGCCATCTCTGAGAAAAATGAGTGAGAATAAAAATCTGCACATACACACACACACATACAGAAAATGCTCAGCTCGTCGAGCTGAGTCGAGTGATATATGCCATTCGGCCCTTTGGAGCACTTTTATACTTTCGGTTTTGCAAGTGATTGCTATACCTTTCTAGGAGAAAGGCAAAAATGGTTTTTTATGCAGATATTCGCAGATTTAAAAGATATCTGTTAGTAACTTAGTGCATTTTTTCAATGAAAATCGTCAGTAGTCAAAGAAATATGAGAGATAAAAATGAACTTTCTTCGATGAAATTGTTTGTTTTGTGTTAGCAAACAACAATGCAGAACATAGAAAAATTGTAGAAAATCACTACTAAATGTTATATTAAAAAAAATGATTTTTAGTTGTAATCCTAGGAAAACTTCACAATAGTCCATTCAAAAAGGCAGATAGAAGTATGGTGCCTTTGACAAAGTTGTTTCTTATGATATGTGCAACAACTTTGCCGAACAAAATGAATTTTTATATGCAAAAATGAAAAAAGTTATTTTCGCGTCTCACTGTTAAGTGGATTAATCACAAAATTGTAACTTCTATAAAATGGAGAACAATTAGTGGATCAACATTTCCGAAGGCACTATGGCTCTAAAATCAATTTTTTGGGTCAAAATAATTTCGATCACGTTTTTGCAGCTTTGGAAACAGTGTGTCCCGGTGAACACTATGGTCGTATGCTAACAGGGAAGGGGGATCGTACGCAGCTGTATCCACATGTTAGGGGCGGCGTACAACCGCGTCGGAGTGGGCAGGTGAATCACGAAACGCGGTGCCTAACCAGGTATATCTAATACGGCGGCCTCGTCGAGAAAGCCTCCACTTTACTACGAACGACAACGGCCTGAGGCTTGTCGATTTCGCTGCAGTCAGAGGCATGGCTATCTGTAGCACTTATTTTGCACGCCGGAATTTACGTAAGCACAGCTGGAGACACCCGAATGGAGCGGCCTGCTCTCAGATCGACCATGTTTTGATTGATGGTCGGCCCTTTCCAGACGGTACAGACGTGAGGTCGTTTAGAGGGTCAAACCTTGACTCGTATCATTATCTCGTGGTATTCAAGATTCGCGCCCGGTTGTCCAACGTGGTAAAATCCTGGACGAAAAGAAGGATACAGTTGAACATCCAGCGGCTATCAACTGGAGAAGTGGCAGAGTACCTGCAGAAGGTTAATGAGTGGATTAAGGATCAAGTTGGAGGTAGCCTGAATAAACAGTGGAGGCATATCCACAGTACAATCAGCACCACAGCGGAAGAAGTGTTGGGTACATCTGCGACAGCTACGTCCAATGAGTGGTTTAACGCTGAGTGCCAGCGAGCGACGGATGAAAAGAACCGCACCAGAGTTCACATGTTAGCCACGGCTGTGACTCGTCAAAGTGTAGGAAGATACCAGGAAGCTAGAGCTGCTGAAAAGAGACTCCATCACCGGAAGAAACGACAGCATTGGGAGCGTATTCTTGCGGAGGAGGAAGTTTGCTTCTCTAGACACGATACGAGAAGCTTCTACAAGAAGATTAATGGAATCAGGAACTGAAACGTGTCAGTCCCTGTCATGTGCAACGATAGGGAGGGGAACTTGATTACCGATAGAACAAAGGATTGCGGATGATGGCAAAGCTGTGGACCAACCATCCATGGCCGAGGTTAAAAAAGCAGTGATAGAGCTGAAGAGGTAGCTGGTAAGAACGGCATTCCAGCCGAACTCTTCAAAGTCGGGAGCGAACAGCGGTATCGTACTTTACACTGGATCATGCTAAGAGTGTGGTCCGACGAAGGTTGGAGTGTCTCACATGTTCGAGCTACAAGAAAAGCCACCGCCTGGACTGTAGTAATTATCGGGGCATAACCCTTCTCTACACCGTTTTCTCCCGTCAAATTCTCTCCCGAATTCTGTTCCATAGACTGAACCTTTTGTCGGAGACCCTTGTTGGTAATTACCAATGTGGTGTTCGAGGGGGACCAAATGTACACCCTGCGACAGATCCTCGATAAATTTCCCCGATGAATTCAACTTGCAGACTTACCATCTGTTAATCGACTTTAGGGCAGCGTACGATACAGTTAAGTGAAATGAGTTATGGCGAATTATGCTCGAACATTGTTTCCCAACAAAACTAATTTGGCTGATACGTGCCACTTTTGTAGGCCCTACATCATGCGTCAGGATAGCCGGTGAGATATCAGACTCCTCCGTGACGTTAGATAGTTTGAAGCAGGGAGACGGCCTGTCAAACTTACTGTTCAACATCGCGCTGGAGGGTGCTGTACAGAGGGCTGGCGTGCAAAGAAGCGGCATCATCATTACCAAGTCACATGCTTCTAGGTTTGGCGGACGATATCGACATCATTGTTTCAACCATAGAGCAGTGGAAGAGGCCTCTCAGCAGGGAAGTTGCAAAAATAGGGCTCATCATTCATTTGCCAAAACGAAGTATATGGCGGCTGGTAGAGAGCGTGGCGGCTGACGGATGTTGGTGCTGAGGTGGTGTTAGATGGGGAAACTGTTGAAGTAGTCGACGAATTTATTTACCTGTGTACATTAGTGACATGTGGCAACGAGGTTAGCTGTAAGATAAAAAGGCGGATAGCAGCAGCAAACAGAGCCTTTTTACGTAACCAGCATGGACGTTGAAAGAGGCCGATCGGTGAGCTCTTGGTATTTTTGAGCGTAGCATTTTGCGTTCAATCTTTGGCGGCAAACTAGAAAATGGTGTTTGGCGCAGACGCATGAACCAAGTGTACCAGGTGTATAAATTGGCGGATATAGTCAAGCGAATAAAACACAGCAGGTTGCAGTGGGCTGGGCATGTAGCCAGAATACCGGAAGAACGACCAGTAGAAACCCCGATAGAGGCCGTCGAATTCGAGGTAGGTCTTGTACTCGATGGATGTGTGCTGTCGACGAGGATGCCCGCGAAATAGATATTAGGGGAGATTGGAGGATAGCAACCCAAGACCGAGTGACATGGCGACGCATTCTGGATTGGGCATTGGATCGATAATCGATCTGTCGCCGTAAAAGTAAGTAAAGTAAAGTAAGTAAGTTAGTCACTAAAACCGGTTATAGAGTAAGCTAATACCTGAAAATATTCCTATTTCAGTTTCAGACTTGCCAATAATAGATAGATATAATATGGACTCTTAATTTCGCATAAAGTATACACCGAGAAAAAAAGCACTATAACTCTCAAGTCGCGGGTAGATCGACCCTCATGAAATTGAAATTGATTCATGTATCCTCTACAAGCTAAACGGCGAAGGCCATATCTTCCCGACAAGCAAATAATACAATGTTGCAGATCAAAAGAAAGTCGAATCGAAAAAGTTATTGTAATGAGAAATAATAAGTAAGTTTTGGTAATGGGTAAGTTATGGTGAATATCGCCGCTGCGGTGGAATTGCAATAAACGAATTTTAAATACGCGCGCGCATAAATTTCAAGCACAAATATTGTGTACACACGAGAAATCCCGCGATGTTGGCGAGCTTGAATCTGGTCAATCTTGGCTACACCAGCACTGCAGGCAACCATAATTGTGAAAACAACTTATTGAAAAAATATCGTTGATTGAAATATAATTACACATTCGGTGGTTGGTTTCTAATTGTTTACCATCAAACTACCTCCCTTACGGGAATTAGGGTGCCGCTAGGGACGGCGCTACCCGATCACGCTTTGTCGGGCACGAAGGTGCGGTCCATCATGCCAAGAACAACAAAGCGCAATTTTACTACAACAATGCTGTTAACTGTTGCAGGTATTTATTTATTTAACTTGCGTACATTCTCGATCGGCGGATCCGACCGATTGGGTTAGTCATTAATCTCGGCATGTTCAGCAGGGGTAAGCCGCGGCAAGGAATCGCCGGACTATACACTGAAAGCTGGCAAAACAATTTCGATTTCCCTTGTGTACTTTGTTTGTTCAGCTTTTGATCACTAATCGGGTTTTTTTATTGGCAGAATATTACCTTACCAGGTGGTTAAAATGCCAATACAGTGTTAATCTACGTAGAAAAATTTGTCTCTGGCAGTTCTTGCCGCATATGGAGGTACTTTTGACGTTAGGAACAATGCAAGTAGAACAGTTTTCGATTTGATCTCTCATGATTGCTTAAACAATAAGAGTCTTACACCTGCGAAACAAATTGCGATAGAAGAGAGTGTGTTTGAGATGTTCCACTGTATGATCGATATTCTGTAGAGGTAGCATAATCTGATACCAGTAGAAAAACTACTCGTCATCGATGTCATGCGTGGCTTTTTCCGCTTTGTACAACCATTCGGTCATATCGTGATGCGATTGTAGTTTTTTGTCGCGTCCCTGTCATTAGACCCTTTATGGAATATGCTCTCCACAGAGGCAGTAGAGCAAGATCGCGCGAAATGACCTATTGTCGAATATCAACCATTTTTGATTTGAATGAAACTTTGCACACGTATTTGGCTTAGCAAACTGAGCATTTTTCACCGATGGAGAGATTTTTTACACCCATGAGTTACATTCTAAAAGGGCGTATGCCTTTTTGGCATATGTTCTATTCGAAGCATTGTAGGCCAGAAACCGTTGGTTGTATAGAAAAACTGTCTGAGAATGAGTTGTAGGGAATTAAAAATGCACCATAGTACACTGCCAGTGTAGCCTAAATTAAAAATAACTCGAAAACCAATGCCTTTAGAATGTTTACTACCAAGAGCTTTTTGATTCAAAATGACTCTCTGCATCTTTTAAAATCATCAGAATACAAATATTTTGAAAAATGTTTGAATTAGAATTTTCATAAAAAAAATAATCTACCATAAAAAAATTAGTTTTCATTTCTCCATCCTGGACTTTTTTTAAAAGTTGCGTATTAACGTCAAGCTTCTTTAAAAAAAATCAACACTTGTTTTTTAAATTAAAATTTAATGTTTATTTTTAATTTTTTTTGGTCAAAATAAATTTTTTTTGTACAGTGTATTTTTTTTTATGGTGCATTTTTAATTCCCTACAACTCATTCTCAGACAGTTTTTCTATACAACCAACGGTTTCTGGGCTACAATGCTCCGAATAAACCCTATGCCAAAAGGCATACGCCCTTTTAGAATGTAACTCATGGGTGCAAAAAATCTCTCCATCTGTGAAAAATGCTCAGTTTGCTAAGCCAAATACGTGTGCAAAGTTTCATTCAAATCAACAATGGTCGATTAAATTTTCGCGTATTTCCAGGCGATTTGAAATGATTTTGCTCAGTAGCCAACTGCTTTTCTGCGCAAGTCCTGCAACAGGAACAACAACAACAGCACGGATTGCGACAAAGAACTGCGCACGTAACTGCAGATTGAGCCAGTACGATACCGTGGCCTAATGAGACAATTTTGAAGTCGTTTGTTCACACCATTTTTGCACTGTCACGAACGCTGCGCGGGGCTGGTGGAAGATCTGTTTCCTTTTTAGTCCCGACCGACCGGAACGATTCATTGCATTGTGTGTTTTGTAGTATTTTTTTTTTAGTTTGCGTCCAGCTATACGGAAAACATCCTGTGGTTCTGTGAGCTGATATTCCGGTCAAGATATGAACGGTCGGAGTATGAAATATTGATCTTTAGACCACACAAAGGCAATTTTCGCTTTCTCACGGCAAGTTTTCGTTTTTCCCTGGGAAGGTGTAACAACGCCACTGACTATCGTAATCGCCTATCAACCCACCGCTGTGTCAATGCGGCGAGGAATCCATCGATCTGACGGAGATTAAACTAGCCAATGGTCGACCGCCGTTTCCCATATAATAAGCATTTAGCGAAACGTGATACGTGTAACGACTTTTCCTGCGTGTGTGACAACTTTGACGCCTTGGTGGCGGATGCCAAAGTCAACAAGGTGGGATCTTAGAATTGTTAGTTATAGGTTGACTTCGCTGCTAGACCGCATCGTTTACATTCCAGCCGTGTTTGTAATAAAGGAAGAGTTATTTCGGAGTGAGAAAACAAATCGACTCTTCACGCATAATCGCACTTTTCTGGCGGCACCGTTGCTGTATTAGATGCGAACACAATGGCCCAACCAGTAAGCCCCATCAGAAATGCTATTTGTGGTCGTTTTGTTTCTTCTTATGGTGACGCACGAGGACGACGCGGGGAGACGGGAGCGAGAACTGACGGACGAAATCTCAAATCGTTCCTCCATCAACCGTCATAAAACGAAATCGTCCCACTGCTGGCTAGGAAAGGTTCTAGCTGGGGGAAACTGAAAGAGCACTGTCTAATATGTGTATGACAAATAGTTATCATTAACGATATGGTAATGAAGCCATTAAGATTAATATATCGGAAAATCGTTATCGGATTAGGCTCCGGGGTGCAGCGTGCTGGCGACTTTTAGCGTAGAGGTGGAACCATGTTACACATCGATGCTTTCGGAAGGCTTCGGACGGGATGCGCTAGTCTCATGCTGTTCGGCCAAGAGTCTAACGGTAGTGGACAGCACAGGATTGATGGTTGGCGAGAGAACTTCTGTTTCAGGCGTTTGTTTAAATTTGACTTTTGCTGGTGCCGATGTGATACACAGCCTTGCGATGGCGAACAGTGCTGTAGAATATGTTCATTTTATAAAGTGGACACCTATATTCGACAAGTAAGGGTTCATTTTCGAACAAATTTATAAGCAAGGGTGACATAAATGGCATTGATTGTATGTTTACATATTATCAAGTAAAACTCAAGCTTAACTGCTCATTTCTGAATAATTCTCGAGCTTTTCTGACCATGAGGTTTGCATGGAACTTTCCGCAGCAGACCACATTTCCGTGACACTGTCTCCTCTATCCTTCTTAAGATGCCTTTTAATTATAGTCAGTATCTTTCAATGGTTCGTAGTTCTGGGCAGTTTGGTGAGGTTTGACACTTTTGAACTAAATCGATTTTTTCACTTCTGAGCAGAGCTACGCAGAAGTCGGTTTTTCAGGTGCTTCTTTTTGTTACTCTCGTCGCTGAGCATTTCTACAGAATACCGACATGATAATTCCACTCATGCTCTATGATTTTGGATTTATTTCGACAGTTATCAGCTGTGTTGCCAAAATAAGCATCTTGTACACCTTGAAAAAGCATTCATAATTTTTCGTAAAATATTAACCTGGAATTACCAAAATATAAGTGTCCATTTTATAAAATAAACATTATTCAGCGCTCAGAATGTTAGGTGTTTTTGTACAGTTATTAATTTATTTATTTTTTTAATTCCGTTCATTTTGAATTTTGAACAGTATTCGTTTTTCTTATTGTCCAGACTTTTTTTTTTATAATTATGATTGTCATATTTTGAATGATATTATCGGCTTTATTAGGTGGACAACTAAGTCCTCGCTGTGTTTTGAATGAAAATGCAAATAAATGTTGGCCGGTAAGTCCAAATATCGAATCAAGCTGTTCCTGCGTTTGGCATGGATCTCTATCGAACAATTCCTTCAGTTCAGTGTCTTTGAAAGTTTTTTGCCTCCATTCACGCGGACAGTCGTCAACATCGAAGTTACCGCCTTCAAAGCGACGGAACCAACTACGGCACGTTGTTTTACTTTGACAAACATTTCCGTAAACTTTTTTAATTCTCGATGCACTTCAGGTGTCGTTTGCTTTTAATTTATGTACCTACATACTTTAAATCAGCTGTTTTTAATCTCGTACCCCTTGGTGTTAATTTCCAATTCAATTGTACCCTATGGCTTGGAATGTTCCCGCAGAGTGGAAGAGAGCAGTGGTAGATCATGTTGTGGTAGTTTAGTTAGGTTTCAAATTTAACTGTGGTTTGTT
This sequence comes from Wyeomyia smithii, assembly GCF_029784165.1. Taxonomy (NCBI): domain Eukaryota; kingdom Metazoa; phylum Arthropoda; class Insecta; order Diptera; family Culicidae; genus Wyeomyia; species Wyeomyia smithii. The sequence goes on from NC_073696.1 coordinate 64,574,484, forward strand.
TGATTGCTACAGTTATGTTTTAAGAGCAAGTTTGCACAACAAATAAAGTAATATAAAGAAAAATTGCTTTGTCTGCCTTTACTGAATTTTCATTCGTGAACCCCTGGGGGTACGCGTACCCCAGAATGAGAACCGCTGCTTCAAATAAATAGATGTTTTTGTAACAACAGAAGTTCACCATAAGTTATACAAACGACGAACATATTTGAAAAATGTATAACATGTTTTATCTGCTACTTAATGTTCGTTCTCAATTACCTTGAAGCGATTTCTGGCAAACCAAGCATTTTACACATGAAGTTCATTGAAATTCCAATATTATTTGTTTATAAGATGCAGCCAGCTTCCAAACCTAAACAAAAATCGTACTAATTTCGCACAATATTGATGTAGTTTCGCATTATCCATCTTTTAAATGGTATTTTTTGATATCAGTGTACTAATATATTTTTAACCCACTTTTCATTTGAACCGATGCACAATGGTCTAGAAACCGAATTTCGGGGGAAATTTGCATCTAGAGCTCGATAGCAATATTTTAAACTTTCTTCTACAAAGTTTTTACATACAATAAAGCGCCTGTTTAAAAACTATCAGAAATTAAAGTGATCTGAATTTTAGATAAAGTCAAGTATCTAACTTTTTTATTTTTGTAGTTTTAAGGAGAAGTTGTTCTACAAATGTGTAACAAAAATTTTTTCTTCATCTTTGTAAATAATCGATCTAGATTGAAAAATCATATGTTTCCCTCTAGCTTTTTTACTCATATTTTCACATTGAAATTGTCTTTAAACGAATTGAAGCGCTTTTAGGGAGAAATAATTTGCAATTTTGACATCGTGAATATCTTATTTCTACTCAAAGTCATTATCGTTTTCCATCGAAAAACGTTCTATGCCCCAACAAACTAAGAAAATATCTCTTGGTAGAACAACTTGAATCTGTATATGGAGGAATTTTGAAAAATATGTTATCTTTGTATTCAAGTTAATTCAATTCACATTATATTTTTGATATTTTCTCATAAAACTGGAATAAATACCTTTAAATTGATCTAAAAAGATCAAGAGTCGATCAGTTGGATCAAAAGTTATGAATTAAAAAAAAAATACATCGAATAAAGCCGTTTCTTATGGTCACCCTATTTCGGAACAGGTCACCCAAAGTGCTTGAATTGTGCTCAAAATTGCAATGATGGATCTACGCTGATCATAATCAGAGCAGTATTTTTTCGTTGGGTCTGAAATAGGATGACCCTAAAAACGGTTTGGCTCGATGTATTTTATTTTCAAAAATTTATAACTTTTGAACCAGTTGATCAATTTTTGATGTTTTTGGATCAAATTAAAGATAATTGTTTCTACTTTCAAGAGAAAATAACAAACAAAAAATATTCTCAGTGCTTTTACATGAAAAATGCAAGAATTATTATAATTTTTGTCATGTTTTCAAATTAAGTTTATTCGAATATAGAAAATGACATATTTAAAAAAAACTTCCATATCGTCGGTTTCGTGCAACACTGGCACAACTCAAAATTTTGCATTTTTGAGTTTTTGATGGCAAACGATGCCAAATATTGTTAAGTTTCATCTCACGAAACCCCGTTTCAAAATTCTCTAAAATTTAGAGTTATGAGTAGGAGTGGCTTTGCTGCACAAATCGAAATTTCGCCATGAAGTTAGTAAAAATAAAGTTTTAACTTGTACAACGTGCTCATTTTATGTGCATAATAGACCCAAACGTGTTAAATGACAATCAGCAATCTTAAACTTCAAAGTTTTCTTGAAAATCGAAAAAAATAAATTCCCGACGCAAATTTTCAAACGCGTTTTTCTCAAAACTATGATTTTTGAGTTGTGCCAGTGTTGCACGAAACCAACGATATATAGAGTCAAACGTGCTGTATAAATTGAGACCAACACATATTTTTTTTATGTTTGTCCCAAAAATCACGAGAAACAAATAAAAAAGGCATATTTTTATGAAAAACATCAACAACATGGAGTGAAATTGAGATATTCATGATGTTTCTCTCAAAACGCCCTAAAAGTCATTCGAAGACAGTTTGTAAAAGTTGAAATAAATTTTTTTTTTTAAATCTAGACCAGTTATTTTAAAAGTTTAGAAATACTACAAGGTGTACAGCCCTAGGGTTGTATGAAATGGTGATGTGGGACTGAACACATTAGGGGATTTTTTGTTACAAAATATACAGAGTCTGCAGACTGCATCAATGTGTTTGCTCAGCGACTGTAGCAAAGCAAAGCAAAGCCTTGGTGCTACATTCCGATTCGGAACTTAACCTTCTGTTTTATTATACACAGACTTCGCAGCCGACGGTTTAGTGTACAGGACAATCGCGGGGCTAGCGCTACGATCCTACTGACACTAAGAGTCTCTCCCGAGCCGAGACTCAAACCTACGACGACTGGCTTGTTAGGCCCGCATCGTACCTCAAGACCGTCTGGGAGATGCTCAGCGACTGTAAGTATTTTTATTTTCAGCCTTCCCTTGAAATCAATTTTTGAAATATATTCAACATCACTCGAAAGAATATCGTTTATATTTGATGATATTATGCCTTTAGTATTTTTGTGCAAACAACATGTATTTGACAAGGCACAAGCATATTGTGCTTGTTGAAAAAGCACCAAGAATTTCTCGTAATGCGTCAAAGTCAGAATTAACCCTATATCCTCAAAAACTAAATCCAATAGAACTTACGTTATCATAATGAATGGTTTTGTCTTATATAACTCTCATTAAATCAAATCTATAATATGGATCTTACCTTCAATATAATTTGGAAGCCTTTACAAAGGTTCATTAATTGGCAAACATAAGAAGATATTTTAAACAAAATCGTTGATTAGTTCCAGCGAAAAATCGCAGCAATCAATAATTCCATTTTTGTTTTTCGTTTGACAATTTTTTTCGTTTGCCTACAACTACTTTCGCTGTATGACGAAGACAGCTAATATACGTTTATTATGGTAAAGCTTAGAATAATAATATATCATCTTACAATTTTGAAATGTCAAAAGAGATCCTGAATGAATCTTAGTAAATAAACCAAAAATTCACAAGCATTCGCAGGCTCTTACTCTTCTAGAAATGTGTATGTTTTGGTATTTACTCTTTCGATACTGCAATCATAGACGAAGAGAGACCTGCGGTTCTTTACTCCACTGGTACTGTTGCTCTTACCGGCATGTTTTCTTTCAAGACATCAGTTTTTATTAGGTTCTGAAAGCAGGTTTAGAAATTGTTCAAGAATGGGTATTGTTTCTAAATTTTCGGAAATTTTTTACCTTCTAGACATCATATTAGTCTAAGCTTATGGAAGCAAAAATAAATTGACCTATTGGGAAGGGGAGACTCTGTCAATTTTTATTTCGATATTGATATAGGTGCTTATTATGGGAGTCACTTTACGGTGAAATCAGAGTGAAGTGAACAAAATCCTATTACGGGACTCACGTAAGTGAGAAAAACGTCGCAAAGTGACATCTGCCGCGTAATCTGGGTTATTATGAGTGTCATATCAGTGAAGTGAGAACGGAAAAAGCGACGTTTCACGTGGAATTATTTCACGATCATTTTGAACGGTGAAATGATTCCACGAAGATGCCATAAGTCTTAAAGTTGATTGATTTGTGATCTAATGGTAAATATTGGATTTTTTCTTCAGTAACGAAACGAATCAGAGTTTGTTCCGTGCCTTAAAGCGGTCAAATTTTCATTTTTTTGCCCGATGAAAAAAAATGCAAACTAGTTCAGGAAATTTTCGATACCGAAAAAAACATATTTTTTTTGATGCCGAATGTTTTAGAAATGCAGAACACGTCAAGATCTGGTGTTATCTGAAAGCATGAGCATGAGCATGAGCATGATTGACCGCCCGCGGTTGCTACTCCGTTATTGCCAGATCAGCTGTAATTACACAGAGAACCAATAGATGATGCTTGGGATTAACATTCAACCTCAATGTGTAAAAACTGGTGACCTTAATCTTTATATTAGGCAATACCAGCGCCGGCCGCATCCGAATGCAGGTCAAAGTAGGAGTGTGTATAGGAATATGTTGACGTGATACTCGCTTTATTGGAAGCCGAGAACACCTCTGCACTTCCACGAGAAATCACTGGGATGTTGGAGAGAAGGGTAAGGTTTGCAGCAGATTTCGTTTTGGCAAACGATGCGCTGAGTTCTAATACCGGGTTCATAATTCCAAATTTCGCGCGTACGAGTTCATTATATCTTTTACGGAAATCTAACGCGATCCGAACTCATTCCGGTTGATGATGTAACACCGCAAAAATATAGCGCACGCAAGGATACCGGACTTATAACCTAATCAAGACAGACTCAAATATTCGAAAATCTGTTTATGAAGTCATTATGCAACTACCGAAACGTATCTCTCATTGATTTATCTCAGCTGACTACACAATGTTACGAAGCAACCATATATGCATTAACCAAAAACAAGAAAAAAGTAAATATATAGGCCCTCAACACATAATGCAAGCGGTCAGCAAGAGAACTTTAAAAACGGCCTATTTGCTTGGCCATCGCCGTTTGAAACGAACGAAAAAAGAAAGAAAAAGAAAAAAAGGATGTGTGCGTTGACAGACGAGTCGCGTATAATCCTGATATTAATTGCAAATAATTGCGATATTTGGTGGCGATTAATTACGATGTTTTGTCACGATTAATTATTTACGATATTTATCGAACGAACGAAACCTACTCCGAATCACTGAGTGCTGGAATAGAACCTACGGGTGGACAGCCTGCGAATAAATGGTTTGGTACACCTCGGTAGTCACAACACACCGAAAATCCATATTCGAGCAAAGCTCACCTGGGCCGAAAACACGTTTACCCCGGAAAGTGATGCGCGACCGCTCTATTCCCTCTAACCGACGCATACGCGGAGACACGGTATTTCGCGTTGATTACCACTTACTTCTTGAATAATGAAGCGAAGATACCTACTGAGTATGAAAAACTGGCAAAGTTTCATGCATTCATAGGTAGAAAATTTTAAAAAATGTAAATATGAATATCTAACAAGACCGAGTACTAATTAGATTCAACAAAATGCCAAAATAATCGCAATCAAAATTTATTGCCATGCTAACCGACAAGATTTCTACTTAATTAAATTAAAAATTGTCCATGTGTTTCAGTATTTACTCAAAAGCTAGAAAAATCATAAAACAAGGGCATAAAACTGCTCAAAATGAAAGCAGAGAAAAAAAAACATTGGTTCCCTTTTGCCATGCAAATCAAACAAAAAACACAGGCAAAACGTCACCAACACCAACCCGGTGGCATCGGTCTTGTTTCCTGAACCTGCCGTGAAAGACAGTGGCGCTAGTCTCATTTATGTTCTTGAAGGTTTGAAGGTTTGTTCTAGAATATATTTGCAGTGTAAGCGTGACGAGCAAAGCATAATATATGTTGTAGAGAGTTATGCGGCTTGAATCAATTTAAATATTAAAAAAAAACTCGGCTTAGCTTTGTAAATTTGAAACACACAGGCTTTGATACGCTTTCTCTTTTACACATACATTGAGATGGTATTCTTTAAGTCATCGCACGTTTGCCAGCTACCTGCAAGAAACACAGCCATTCGCAATCGGCAAGAGCAAACGCTGTGTACATTCTATAACAATGCAACGCATTTATTTTTTGTTTTATCAAGTAAACCTCTCGACGTTATGTGTAATAAACATATCATCCGAAAACAACACGTAAGTACACTGCCGCTGAACACTGACACTGTGTGCACGTATGAACAATGCTTTTTTTCTTGTTTCGATGAATCAGCTGTCAAATTGCATGTAAAATTGATCCAGTGATCCAGCTAATGCTGGCTTCACTTATGTTGTACGTAAACGTCAGTGATGCCACCGGGTTGACCAACACCTATCCTTTAATTCCCGCGTCCTCTCTGAACTATCATGCTAGTGCGAGAAAGTGCCGCACGCAAGAGCAACGGTCATCCTGCACTCACACTTCTCTCGCTTTTCCTTGTTCACCTTGCACTTACTCACACACACACTAATGACAAGGCAAGGGCTAGCGGGAAACGTGCTCCGCCACCGAAAAAGAAATGCAGCTCTCACAAATTAGCCACAAAATTGCACGAATCTTTCACGGATTTCAACATTGACGTCACTCTCACCGATAATACGAAACCGCCACATTTCGTATTACCTTTTACTCCACCCTTTGCACTTAAAATATAACGATTACGCGACGGGAAGGCTAAATAAAATACGTCGACATTATTGCACTATCCCCAACCGTACTCGACAATCCTCGAAACACTTCATCGCGATTTAAATCAAACACTCGGAATTCCAGGATCTGGTGTTATCTGAAAAAACGACTTTCTGGGACTTTTTTTGAGCTGGGAAACAATCTCATTTCACTTGTCCTATTCTCAATTTCACTTCACTGTTAATCTCACTCCACGGAGGTAATTTTTGTTACTTCACTTGAGGTGGAATCGGGAATAGGTCTAAAAAAGTGAAGTGAGCGTGAGAGTGAAATATATTTCACCGTGAAGTGACTCCCGTAATAAGCACCACTATTTGTTTACCTACACTTCACACATACTCAAAACTTTTCTAGGTGGGAGCACCGTACCTTCGATGTTGCGAAGTAGATGTGAAACATGATGAGAAGGCGCGGAGGAACAAAACCTTTCATGAAAATAATGTATTGCCAAAGAGGTAAATGATGATATTTTGGCAAGAAAAACTATTAGTTTGTCATAACTACTCAAAAGTATTGATTTTAGCTTCTGATTAGTAGCAAAAGTATATATAATGTGTCATTGCATTTTTGTTCAAACGGAACTTTTCCTCCGTACCTTTGCAATACAATACATTGGTTAATGAGCAGTGTTGCATTTCACTTTCCGTATTCGCACCTTCGGTTTGGGGTTATTACGTTATTCACTTCACTGTCAATCTCACTCCACGCAGCTTATTTTTGTCACTTCACTTTTGGTGGAACGGGGAATCGGTCTCGAAAAGTGAAGTGAGCGTGAGAGTGAAATAAATTCCACCGTGAAGTGACTCCCGTAATAAGCATGGAATACGGATGGTGTCCATTCACGTCGTCTGTGCTAGGAATGTTTGCATGTAATTGGTTCATTATTCGCTTAAATTTGTCATTGAAACTTTTTATCAATTTTACCGCTTATCAATGATATTAGAGTGATAACAAATTGGTTATTGTTATCCATCATGTGGTTATGCTGTCATTTACGTTTGAAATGTGACGCAACATTTGCCAATTTCATTTCTAATTTTACAGAATGCATCCCAGTATAGTAAACAAAGACGTAGTCCCACGTCAAAATGTTCTTTTACATAGTTGCCCTAAATTGTAGGGACTATAACATTTCAAAACAAATTTTCTTTTTTATCTAGAACGATAAAAAAAGTTAGATGGTTGAAATTTTGGGTCACTCTATTTTTTATAATTTTCCAATATGCGCTTTATTATATGTAACAACTTTTTATAAGAAATTTTTTCTCTAGAATATTGATATCGAGCTCTAGATCTCAATTACCCTCCTCCTCCTCCTAAATTCGGTTTCTAGACCAATGTGTATTTTGTGCAGTGCTGGGCTTACCCCTAGTACCTTTATCATTATGTTCATTTCAATAACTGTTATCCAACACTAATAAAGTAACTCTCTGGATTTTTTTGGTCTCGGGACCCTAGTAAAAATATTGGTTTTATCAAAGTTTTATAGCGCCTAATACAGCCAAAACAGCGCTACAAAACTTTGATAAAACCAGTTTTGTTACATGGGGATATCATTCAGGGGTCGATTTTCGGATTCTAGATAACATCCCGGTTCCTAAAATATTGGATTCTAGCTGATCTTGTTCTCAGCTCAGATAGATCGAAATCTGCGTTCAAAACAAAGCTGAACATTTTTCAATAGTACATATAAGAGTTTACGTTATAAGATAACATATTTTGTGCATTTGAGTTGATTTATGTATAGCAAATTTTCAAATCAATTGCAGAATTAGGGCATTTGAAATTGAACAAGATTTCGTACCCAGTTCCGAATATCCGGTTGGTATCTTTTAGCTGATGGTACGGTTGTGTACGACATTCGAAGCTAACTTTATCCAGTGCGCTCCTGTGCACTGAAAAGTCAATCTGCGACGCATAGCACGAAAGCCCGGCATCACATTGGCACAATTGCGTGCAGCCGGCGATGGTATAAAACGCTTCCGTATTGGAGCAGTTCCACAAAAAATGACCCAGTTTTAATATTTTTTTGAATTGTTATTTTTGATTTGGCTGAAACTTTGCATAGACATTTCTATAGGCAAAAGATGCCATTTTGTGCTATTGGCTAAATCATGAACATGACTAATTTTTGAGGAGCTATTGAAAAATGCTGTTTTGGAAAGGTATTGATGATTACAAGTACTTTTAGGGCTAAAACGGTTTGTTTGGTCGGTGTGAAGTCTTTGACAAAGTTGTAGATAATAATTTTGTCTCTTTGAAAAAATATACACTCTAACAAAAAAAAAATTTTATTGAGAAAAGCTCAAAGAAAAAATTTAAATTATTTATCTATAAAAGCTCATTTTCTAAAAATCTATTTTTTTCAATAAAAACTACAAAAGATTACCTAAACAATGCAACCAGTTCGATCATAGAGAAATCAAGAATGAAAAAGTTACGATATTTGGAAAAAAAAATATTTTTTTTCACAGGGTACATTTTTTTATGTAAGGACACAATTATTTCTACAACTTTGCCAAAGAGACTATGACAATCAAACAAACCGTTTCGACTGTGAAAATATTTTCAATTCCTAATAGAGTGCTCTATTCGAAATAAGAAATATTTCTACAGCCAAACCGATTTGAATGATTGGCATAGTGTCTTCGGCAAAGTTTTAGATAACAATTTTGTCCTTCGAAAAACATGCCTCTCGAAAAAAAATTTAAAACAATTTTACTTTTTAGGAAAAATCATAACTCTATTTTTTGAATTATCGATGATCGGGGACCGGTTGCATTGTTTAGGTAATCTTTTCTTTTCTTTTAGAAAAAAAATATATATTTTTAAAATATAAGCCTTTTTTGTTAATTAATTTTAGATTTTCCTTATAACTTAAAAAAAATTTTTTTTCAGAGTGTTTATTTTTTTCGAAAAAATAAAATTATTATCTACATCTTTGCCGAAGACGTCACACCGATCAAACAAACCGTTTTGGCTCTGAAAATATTTGTAACCATCAAAACCTTCTCAAAGTAGCATTATTAATTAGCTTCTCAAAAATGAATCGTGTTCCAAAAATCTAAACCAATAGCACAAAATGGCATCTTTTACCTATAGAAATGTCTATGCAAAGTTTCTTCCAAATAGAAAATGATCGATTGCATTGGTTGCCCGTTTTTTTTTGTGGAATTGCTCATTGTGTAAATTTTACCAGTTGGTAGTTGACAGTTGTTCTGTACGATTTTCGTAGCAAAATTTTGTTGCTATCCTTTGTACTGTAGCTTCCATCTCGTACAGTTGTACCATTAGTATAGTTATAGATATTTGCAGTGTGAATGCGATTTGAAATTCTTAGTTTAATATATGGTTCATAACAATCCTTAGGCACATAGCTTTCTACTTTTTCCTCCTTTTTACCTTCCTTTGATTTATTTTATTTTATTGCATTGTTTTCAGGCAGTTATCATTGTTTTACTAATATTTGTTTTAATTATGCTTTGTGATGTGGTTTTAACCGATGTATCTAACATTTTCAAACTTTTGACAGTAAGCATTCTGATAAATTTCAACAACTTTCAGCTGCTATTTAGTTGAGGGATGTATTCTGGAAAATTCTCTCCACTATTATTCTGACGAACTTGTATATTATTTCTTATATTTTCTTGGCAATAAAATTTTATTTTTTATATAATTTAAGACATTTTTACTTTTTCCAGCGTTCCTGATGCTTATTTCTATTTAATTCTCAATGGGCTGTTGAATCTTTAACAATTTGCGTCTCAATGTATCAGAATATTTTGGAACTTTAGTCAATATTTTTGCATATTTTTCTGAAATGTATAAATATCTTTTACATAACCAACAAACGGCTTGGTTGTTCATACGAATGTTGATAGTCAAAATGTCTAAACCAGTACCGTAGCGTGACTGGGTGACATCCGAGGCGGAAAATGTGGTTGTCACCCCTTTCTTCCTGTGTTACCTTCATCAGGTTGTAGTAAATTTATCTTCTTATCAACAATTGTGAGAGTTCTACCCATTTTTGAGAAATTGGTTGAGATTTTACTGTTAGGAGAAAATTTTTTATAATTTTTGAGGCTGTCGCCTCGATACGCATGACAATTGATAATTACACTGGTCGACAAATTTTCCTCATGGGTTCTGTCCCCACCCGGGGCGGGCCGCCCCCATACTACACCAGTGGCCTAAACAATTGCTGGTGTAAAAGCGACAGCCCTGATACTCTGAGTCCCACACTCACCCTCATTGTGTACTGTCAAGTTGTTGAAGTCCCATTTAAACCAATAAATTCCAGCTAACACCCCAGGGTAGTGTAAAAATTCCTTCCTTGTTGTTTATAAATCCTTTGAATATATTCCCCCCGATGGAACCCAGTTCCCTGACGATTGTGAACCTAACGAAAAACAAGACTTCAATGCAGCAAGCGAAGAACCTAACCGGCTATTAAAAGCTAGTCATTCTCGGTCCGGTCTTCACCGTTGCGATTCTTCTGTTGCACTTATGGTAATCATTCGTACTAACATTCAGTATTGTGCGAAATGTTTACGACAGTGTGAGGTTTTATGAACGAATTAACGTCACCCCGAACAATGCCGCAAGCCTTAGTAGGTATGAAGTTCATCAGTTCACATCGGCGTGACGCGATGTACGTGATTTTTGCACTCTTTTGCACATTTATGACGATTGAGCTTAAATTACGCTTTAAAAACCTTTTGCCACGGTCACATTTCTTCGGGCTCTTGGTGGTTTCTCCACCGCAGGGGGATCGCTATGGTGCTCAACTTATCTTAGAACACTGCGCTGTTGATTTTTGCTGCGTTCGGTCGACAGAATTTTATGGCGGCACGTGAACAAGTATTTGAACGCAGCGGCGGGCGTCTCGTCGTGAACCCATATAGCAATCTGAAAAGATCGCGACAAATACTATAAAAAGCATGCATGACCGAGTTTGTATGCCCATTAGGCTGCCAGTACTGTACGTTCGGCATATCCCCACCCACCAGTAGATTGGACTGGCTCATAAAAGTGTAAATATTTTCGTGTCTCTCCGGAGATGATGGCTCATGTCATACCAACGACGCAATTTTCTTCGTGACCTGTTTTGGACATCCTACAACTGTGTGCTAATTCTTGTTTAGCTGGCATCTCACTAGACTTAAATCAACGGATTAAGCAAGTTCTTCGTGGTGATTGCCTGGAAGAGTGTAGCTGGCGTTTGTTAGGAATTCGAATACTACGAGACATCTTCGACTCGTCTCTTCGATCGTTTGGCTGAAGATTGCCATACTAGCCCCTCCCCAGGTGTTTTCCTCCCATGGTCAAGTGCCAATAAAAGTGCGAATTGAATGCCCCGTTATCGGGGCAACCGTTGCCTGGGGTTCAAGTAGTAGTTACTGCGGCTTCCCATTTCTTTCCCACAATGGGAGTAAACGCAGGAGGTGGAGGCGTGCTGAAACTTCGGCAGGTATGGGCACATTCACACGAGTTATGCGCTTACATGCATTCTTTTGTTTTGTCTATGAAAGATTTACTGCTTCTCGATAAAGCGACTCCTTTTCCCGTGTGGCTCGTATCGCGCTAATGGTGACGAGACTGGCCTACACGGACTCGGACTCTAACTCGAACCAGGCACATTAACAAGTTGTTAATGGGGACCGCAGATTCACATGAGGTGCTAAATGGTGGCGCTGGGCAATTGCAAGATCTCGTCGTAACGCGAAAGTAAAAAGTTTTAGTTTACCTACTAGGAACCGATATCGTTATATGACAATAAAGAAAATTGTGGATCACGCCTAACACCGCTGCATCTCGGTGTGCATCTGCGGTTATAGTTTATGACTGATAAACTTCTCCAGTGGCTGCATCGTAAAGCAAAACAGTTGAATTAAACGTGAGCTACGATCTTCCTATGATGTTTTTATACCGCATTATATTGCATGTTGCATTATACCATTCTGCACACGCAAAAAGACCCTGTACATTGAGTCAATCAAGCAGCTATTGTTATAGTGTTGATATTAACATACTGACCCGAATTTTTGCCGTACCGGCAATGCTGAGCGTTAGTTGAAGAGGCTTCGCTCTCAATTTTTGGTGCTAGAGTTCTAGAATGTGCCGAAAAGTGTGTTGAGGTATTTTCGGAGATTGAAAACGACGCAATATTTTTATAACTGGATTTTATATTTTATTGGATGAAACCAAGGTTTGATTTACAATCATTTGAACTCATTATTTTTTTAACCGGGAGTTTACTTGAAAAGCACAATTTTGAACAACTTTGTGTAATGAACTTGAAGTCTGCAGAAGGTATAACAACTTTGTTGAAGAGACTATTACGCGATTATTTTTAAAATAAATTTTTAGGAACAAAATAATAAGAAGACAGTTTTTAGTGTTATTAAAACAGTCTTTTCTCAGCTGGTTTATTTATTTATTTATTTCGTCAAACAAAAGTAGACTACATATGTTTATAACAAACTTACATGCTATATGTTATTTATACTAGTGAAAGAGGAAAAAAAAAGAGTTTATACATAATTGAATAATCGTTTTTTTACTTGAAGGATTATTACAATGAATGCATTCTATCGATTTAAATTGCGCGTTGAATTGAAATATTGTTTTAATTCAGTTCTCGACATAGAAAAGTCAATTGCTTCACAGTGTTGGTTATACACTAAGGGGTCATCCACATACCACGTGGACAGATTTTCAACGATTTTGACCTCCCTCCTCCCCATCCGTGGACAACTGCCCATATAAATTCTAAAAAAAATGTATGGACCGTGGACATTAGCCAACCCCTCCCCCCAAAGCTGTCCACGTGGTATGTGGATGGCCCCTAACATCATTTGATTAATAGGCCCGTATTTAGCATAATTGTTTCGTTGATGATTTAGAGAAAACAAAGTCCGAGTTCGTAAATTTCTAGAAGGTACATAAAAATTGAGTTTTGATAATATTTCGGGTGAATCGATACGCTGAGATACGATATCGTTAACAAATGACATCATTGCGAATTCACGACGGGCTTTTAATGATTGGATGTCAATAAGTCTGCAGCGTTCGTCATATGATGGTACGGGAAATGACGTCCATCGTAGATTACGAAGTGCATATAACAGGAATTGTTTTTGTACTGATTCTATTCTGTCTACATGTGTTGCAGAAAACGGAGACCATACAATGCTACAGTATTCTAAAAGTGACCAGACATAAAAAATTATAAAGTGTTTTTATTGTGTATGAATCTTGGAAATTATAGCAGAAACGTTTTATAAAACTGAGCATCTTACTAGCCTTATTGATAATTGTTTTGTAATGATTAGTGAATGTTAATTTTGAGTCGAGTATGACTCCTAAGTCCCTAACTCGTTCACATTTCTCTACTACCTGATCTCTTAAGGAAATAATAATGCTTGGTATGTTCCTTCTTCTGCCAAAAGCCATCGAACTACATTTTTTCATGTTTAGCTGAAGAAGGCTTTTTTTACACCAAACATAAAAATATTTTATCTCGTTACGAAAAATGTTTACATCATCAGCGTTTTTAATTCCAATGAAAAGTTTTATGTCGTCGGCATAAATAAGTGTTTTTACATGTTTCAGAATAAAGGAAATGGAAATGTCGTTTACAAATAATATAAATAGTAGAGAGCCCAAGTGAGAGCCTTGAGGAACTCCTGAGGTTACCTGAATAGGTTTTGATAGTACGCCTTTAAATTTGACTGTTTGTTGACGATCTGTCAAATACGATTCATTCCATTTGAGTAATTGTGGATGAATTCCAATTTTTCATAACTTGAAGAGAAGCAGGGGTATATCAATGCGATCGAAGCTTTACTGAAATCAGTATACAAGGTTTCAACATGATTTCCTGTATCCGTTGCGTTCAAAGAGAAGTTAATAAACTCGAGTAAGTTAGTTGTTGTTGAGCGCCCTTTGAAAAAACCGTGTTGCGTTGGAGTGATTCCGTTTTTTATTCGGGGGAATAACTTTTTGTTTATTATTGCTTCAAAAAGCTTAGGTATACAGGAAAGAATGGCTATGCCTCGATAGTTGCTAATGTCAGATTTTTTACCAGATTTGAACACAGGTACTAGATATGAGTTTTTCCAGAATTTCGGGAAGCAACGGGATTCCAGCGACATATTGAAAATCAAAAACAGTGGGGAACTTAGCTCTTTAGCTAAATGTTTCATAAATGCTGGCGAAATTCCGTCTGGTCCCGAACCTTTAGACGCATCCAGAGCTTTTATTCCATTATCCAAAGCAGATTTTATTCCATTATACAGTATATTTTCGAATAGTTTTTCTGGTCACCTCTGGGTTTGCCAACAAGTTTCATGCACATGCATACTTTTTTCAAAAACTTTCTTTCAAAAACTACTCAGTAAAGGCGTCCCACTTTGGATGAAAAGTACAGGATATTTAATAGGCAGGTATTTTTTTTTCATGAACCCTCACAATTTTCTTGCAATGTGAAAATAATGTCAAATAGTTAGGTTTACCAGAACCACTAAGAAGGTTTTCTTATTAACATAATTGACAAAATGTGGTGTTTTTAAATTACGAAAAATAATTTGGTTCCTAACAGAAATTTTGTTATATTTTTTCAAAGTATTGATACCCAAATGAAAAAAAAAAACAAATCCACTGGAGAGGAAAGTTCTGCTTTCCAATTCAAAAGGCATACCTACCATTCGACTCATGATAATCAAAGATATTCGTATATGACTAATCAAAATTAGACCCAAAATGTTTTTTGCATAACCTCATTATGAAAGCTATGGTATTTCACATTTCGTTTTTTTTCGTCCTTGCATATTAACCGTATGCAAGAGCATCTAAACGAATTAATCAATTCTTTCGTATTCAGTTGTTCGTCTCAATATTAAATTTTTGAGTTTATTTGACTACTTGAAATTATAATTTGTTTTGATCGGTTATGAGACTTTTTTTGTGAGATGTCGTTGCTGCTATAAATTTGATAAAACTGTTGACCATTCATAGGATTTTTTTATTATTTTCAAGGTAATTTTCGATGCAACAATCTTGTAAAAAATAATTCTAGTTGTAGATACCTCAATATAGTGCCAACGAAATGTTAGAAAAAGTCAAAACTTGTTAACAATTTTTAATAGTGTTATTACAAAAAAAGTTTTCTAATGCTGGAAAAAAATGGCAACAAGGAACAATCTATGCCGAGTAAATGACCAAGTTGAAAAAATGTCAGTAAATAAAGAAAATATCCAAATAGTCAACCATGTAATTTGCTCGAGGAGTTAAAAATGTTTACCTTGAATTGTGAAAAATCAGAACAAGAACCAGGGTTGCAAATTTTTGCAAATGTTTCTCATCTCAAAACTTTCCATGTCCTAGAAAGTCGATTTTTTTCCAAAATTTCGTTTTTCGAGGTAACAATAGATATCGACGATTTCTGCATTTCTATGATAAAAAAATCTACATCGGCAATTTCATGAACTACTACCTGTGCAAATTTTTTTATCGGTCAAAAAGTTGAAACTTTGACCGCTTTGAGGCACGCATCAAATTCTGATACGCTTTCTTGAGAAAAAAAAAAAATCCAATATTTATTATTAGATCACAAATCAATCAATTTTTGACTCATCTCGTTTCCGTGAAATCATTTCACCTTTCAAAATGGTCGTGAAATAATTCCTCACGAATCGTCGCTTATTCCGTTTTCACTTCAATGATATGACACTAATTGATGGGGTGCTCAATTCCCAGGGAGGGGGGGGGGGTCTCCAATAGCCATGAGTGGACGTGACTCAGGTCCCCAACATCGAGTTAAAATCCACAGCTTTTTTTTTTATTCTCGCTTATTTCCCGTCGGTCTAGTTCCGCCAATGTTGTGGTCAATCACCGACGCCCAGGGAGGCGACTCCACACCCAGGACCCTAACTCACGACCCGTTTATTAACGGACCGGCGCCAACGGCTTTACTTCCTCATGCGATGAAAGGCGTGATCCCAGAGATTTTTCGCCTCAGAAAATCTCCCGGTGTCGGCTGGGATTGAATCTAGACCAGTTGGGTTGGTTGTGAGTGGATCACGCCACCTCACAACCATCGACACCTATGTCGGCGGTGGGATTCGAACCCAGGCGTCGAGCGTGGTTGGCGGAGACGTTACCAACCACACTAGGCCCCCGCTCTAAAAAAAAAAATTAAAAAAAAAATCCACAGCTGTATATGATGATTCACTACCGTCACGTAATAGGGGCCGTGGTTGTTTATTAATAACACCTTTTATTTGAGTGACTATACGCGTATATTAACTTTTAATCTACTAACAATAATTTATTCCACTAATTTTATACATTAAAAAGAAGCCCATAGTGCGGTGACAACGACCTTTTCCAACCGTCACTATCACGCGAGTTTTAATCCAAATTACTTACGAAGGGGAAAACTTTTTAACAAATTAATGACTCCTACCAAGAGAAGTACATATGTCCCGGCAATCTCCTCTCCCATTAAAATAAAAAAAATCGATCAACAATTCAACCCAAATAATTCCTCAAAATATTGAACAAAAAAAAAAAAAACATCACACTCATCTTCTTCATTCATCATCGATCCACGGATTCTGAGAATGATCCGCACTTCCCTCCCCAATCGGTGCATTTTGTCGTAAACTTGGAGACTCCCTGTATAATAACGTAGCATTATAACAACCCCTTCCCCCATGGCATTTTTTGCAAATTTCGCGATGCCAGAACCGAAAAATAAATTGGTCTTGCCAGAGTTGAAGAAGATTTCGATGCCTGTTCGCACCCATACGAAATCCCCTTCAAAGTGTTGGAAAATTGAAAGATAATCAGTTTTACTCACTCAAGGTCGTAAGGGTTCAAGCCCTTTACAACCGAGCCCATATAATTAAGTAAATGAAATGAGACTGAAACAAAACCTTTTTTCTCGCTCATTGAACATCCAATTCATTGTGTCATCGCTCACAACGCTAGTGTCAATATCGCAGCTAATACAAAAAATAGAAAACCAGAGGAAGCAAGTGTATTTATACTACAATTATTTCGATTTCGGTTTTGTTTCCGTCATTTTTTACCCACTCAATTGTGTGGGCTCGGTCGGCAAGGGCTAGACGAGGATCGCGTAAGTGCGAACGATGTGTGTGAATTAATAATTGTCAAGCTGTCAGCTGTTGGATGAATTAACAATAAATAGTAAACAACAAATAACCGTGTAGGGTCTGTTTCGCTCCACCTGTAAATCGTCGTATATCGGTGCTCTGATTTTTCCCCTTTTTTCGATAACTTTTTTGGTTGTGGTAGATGCGTGAACGTGTGGATGACTTCAAACGGTGAATGGTTGTAGAAAGGAGCGACATGTCTGTGCAATCGCTACAATGTTGTTGTAATAACTTATTCCAATTCATGTTTACAGCCGCAGGAAGGAGCACAAAAACAACTATTGATATGACATGAATTAGTCTCATAAAAGTTCATCACTTTTTTGGGAACACAATATAACGGACACTATCCATACGTTTTTCACTATACTTTTATCGACCTTTAGTTTACTCTGAGGAGTTTCTTTAATTCTCAGAATTTTTTTTATAAATGATTTTTTTCAGATTCAATATTCTCCGAGCACAAACGTACTCAAATTGAGGTTATTATTTTCACAGACAACTCCTGAGAAAAAGCAACCAATTTTCTAACTAACAGAATCGGCATTAATTTTTTTTCCATTTGGTAAATGTTTTTTTTTTTTTAACTCTAATATTTATTTAGGCCCAACCGCGAAGCATAACGGGGCCGAATATCTTTTGGAGTAGGGAAAAGCCAGCTTGAGTAGAGCCTGTATCCCGACTGCTCCTCCTCAAACAGGCATAAAAACCCTCTCATCTTTTCTCTTTTAAAAATACAATTTAAAAATACATGTCATTTAAGCCTACGACTAACATTAACATCAAAGTTTTTCTCTTTATAACTAAATACTAATCCTTACTACTATTCGTTGAGGGTGATGGTTCCTTATCTCTCTGAAATCAAAATCTAAGTTCAGTGGATCATGTCTCTCAAAAAGAAGCGATGATTCATGTTTCTATAAAAAAGATGAACGAAAGATAGAAGAAAAAAAAAACGGAATTAGCGTGAAACTTTTTAAGATTGTTGTGTTGGGAGAAATTAGGAGAAAAAGCATAGAGATAATCAAATTCGATACTGGATATCTCTTACAAAAGTCGTAAATGGGTATTACAAGCGCGGGGTTGCGGCTAGCAAGCACATCCCGTATTTGCATTGTAAACGTCACTTTCTGTTTCCGAAGAGAATCCATAAGCTTGGCCCTTGCTCTGTGGTACTTAGGGCATACGAAGACTATGTGGTCAATATCTTCGTACCCTCCACATTCGCACAGATTACTATCGACTAAGTTTATTCGATAGAGGTGTGCGTTTGCAACATAGTGATTGGACATTAGGCGCGAAATAACTCGAATGAAATCACGAGTTAAATCTAACCCTTTGAACCAAGCTTTTGTAGACACTTTGGGCGAGATCGAGTGCATCCATCGCCCAAGGTCGTCTTTATCCCATTTTTCCTGCCAGTTTTCCAGAGCCAGTTGTCGGGGCAGATGAAAATACTCGGTATTGGTGATCGGTGTATCAAATATATCTCCATCTATGGCACCCCTTTTTGCTAATAAATCAACCTCTTCATTGCCCACACAAAGCAGATAATGAAAGACCGATCAACCAGCACTTCTAATATCCGTCTAATTTCCGGAAGGAAATAGGACGGGTGCTTGACCGGTTTAATCGATTGGAGAGCTTCGATAGAACTGAGGCTGTCCGAGAAGATGAAGTAATTGTCTGGTGTCTTGAGCTCGATAATTCGCAGCGAATTGTGTATGGCAGCTAATTCAGCTACGTATATGGAGCAGGGCTGTGCCAGTTTGCGAGATATGCGATGATCTGTGTTGAAAACGCCATATCCGGAATGTCCATCCATCACAGATCCGTCCGTGAAAAAGGAATTCTGTTTTGGGAGGTGGCCAAATTTTGCCGAAAATATTGATGGCACAACTGTTGGTTTGAGGTGATCGGGAATTCCATGGATTTCTTGTTTCATCGTCAAATCAAATACAACAGAAGAATTGTTGAGCGATGTTGAAATCTCACGGGATGGAGCAACAACCGAAGGGTTAGGTAAATGTTGTTCATATTTTCATTCGAGTAATATGTTTCATATTTACAGGCTATTTTGATTGGAAACGGCCACTTTTTATAGCAAGAGTTTTCAAAATTTTCACTTTAATTTCTAAAATACATTAATTCTGTCTCTGAGCATTCTACCAAAAATACGATAAATAATAACATCGGAGACAGTGAAAAAATAATTATTTATATATGAAGATATAATCTTCTCAAAAAAGATTTTAGAGGATCCAGATTGGTTCAAACACTTAATAAGATAGATAAATACATGTTGAAGCAGGATGAAGTCTGCCATACAGTTTTTTTTAATTGTTTAACTCTTTATTCGTGCCAAGATTTTTTTAAATAATTTGATTTGATCAATTACAATTTTACAAGAAAATGATGAATAATCATATACTCTATTTTAATTCGAAAATTTCTTAAACATCGAACAAAAAGTATGAAACAAATGACGTATATAAAACTCGAACCAAAATGTATAGATTGCATTCAATTGTTCAAACCGTCTGCACTTTTGTAAATGTAGCCATACGGATGCTATTCGGTAGCAACGGTAATCAATTAACAGGCCAAGATTGACAAGCAGCTGTCAGCTCGTATTAACTAGTTAACTTAGTGCGCTTCGCAGCACATATCCGTCTTGCAATTAACAAAGTCGTGAGTATGATCGAATTCGTTCTAGATTTATGCATACGCGAGGGGTGCTTTATAATTTGCCCATGCCACGTTTAGCGTTAATTTTTTCTCACTTCAATCTTGCAGTGGAAGATTTCTTTTTGCACCTTGTTTCTGTATCCGTCGTAAGTTTGTTTGCTGCGAGGTTGCGACTGCACATATGACATTGCTCGGAGGAGGATTGATCACAGGAAGAGATTGAGAGAAGGAGAGGGAGTGTGTGAGAGAAAGATCGGATAAAAGGGGTGGAGAAGGGTAGGGCAGTAGAGAAAGAAGAAACCCACCTGATACAAATGTACACAGTAATGATCTGTCGTGCATGATCGCTGGGCGCACGGCGCGTTTCCACCATTCATAGCCTGTAGGGCAGCGAGGAAAAGAAACTGCCGAGCTATTCAATTATCAGCCTTCGAGTCTGGTTTTTCGTTGCGGGTATTTTTCCAACTCACTAGAAATGCAATACCATTCCCACCGACCCGCTGAACCACCGCAAACAATCTCACAAATCGATGAAGAGAAAAAGTACATAATTATGTAGCGATATTTATCATTTTATTAGCATAATATGTTATTCAAACCATCAGCTCACACCACTCCCTTCCTCAGCTTGGAACTTCGGCTGCATGTTGCACTGTGCAATGATAGTTAGCGGTATGCTGGCGTGGAATTGTTAGCCAATTGGTTGCCGGTAAGGAAGAGCAGACCAGAAAACCGGCACGACCATCGTATGGACAGAACGCCACTCCACGCGAAATGATTATTTCGTTGGCCTAGAAAAGGCGCTTAGTGCCATAGAGACCTGTATTTAGAAACGAAACGGAACGAAAAAAAAGCAAGATGTGACTCTAGGATTCCAAGTTGCAACCTTTGGCTGGCCGCATCATCGGCTGGGCAGAATCAGTGGAACTAGTCAAAGCGGGAACACGACAGAAGATGAGGCAGAAAACCACCACGAGTTGCAATAAATTCTACGGCACTGTCTAACATTGTATGTCTAGTTTTCCCCTTAAAGCAATCGACGATTGTTAATCGAAGTCATAAATGCAATTGAAATATAAAAGCAAATTCAAACATAAACTTAGACATGATGCAAGTCAAATGCCACGGAACGAGTGAGTTGAAAGTAAATGAAATTCTAAATCATAACAATTTGATAGTGTTCATTCAGACTGATAGTGAATAAAACAGCAAACAATAAAAACGATATTGCTCCAATTATTCAGTAAGGTCTTGGCCTCGAATTGCCTCCTTCGATGACAGACGCAGACGATTGGTTCTTCCTTCCTTACAACAGCAGCAGCAGTTTTTTTCGTCGGACAAGCGCGTAGTCAATTAACTTTAATAAACGAAGAAAACTGTCAAAATCTCCGCGCGTGCATCCACCGAAATCTTGATCTCCTTCGAATGAAACTGTGATTTTTTCCCTTCTTTTCTGCTTTGCTGTAAGATTTAAACTGTCGATCCGTGTGTGGCGATCCGCGTGGTCCAGGCCATGTGAAACGACGCCATCATCTTCGCGCAAGCTTTATCGACGTCTTTTTAGTAGTCTTGGCACCCTGGCTTGATGGTCATCATCAGCATCGCACCCCGGATAAGTATAAATCCACCGAAATGAGCCCTTACTCGCACTCACGCAGCCAGAGCAAACGCCCGAGGTGAAGCGTGGGCGTATTAATAAAAGTGTTTTCTCATAAATTTCTACCAGTAATAATAATGTTTTAAACGTTCCGTCAAGTACGGCGGGGTTGGCATTGGCGTTTCGTGGGTTAAGCTGTAACGTTTGGAAAACCTTTCGATTTTTGATTTTATTAATTTGTGGCATTGGGTTGCATAGATTTGTTTAGGTTTGCCTTTATACTTTTTACAATTTCACCTTGAATTTCACTTTACTTTAGAAAGTATTTTAGTTCAATTTAAATTTTGTTTTTGTTGTGGTAATTACCGCTATACGGAGACTCTGTTCCATCTAGGACCCTAACATCAAGGTTTTTGTTTTGTTTAACGACTAGACTAGTCCAAAAAATATCTAGACGAGGGTTTATATGTAAAAGTGTAGAAGCACCACCTTTTTGACGTAGAATTACGCCTTAAGGCAACATATACAACCGATATCCGTCATTTAGCACTTTTTTGTGCTCTACAACTATATGATTGAAGTAGTTAAGATATTTCATCATGTGTAACAAACGTAAAACTGCATATCAGCATTTGCAAGGCAAGGCAGCAGATAACAGAAATGCAGCACTTACGCTATTGCGTCATAAAACAAAACAGCTATAGTTTGACATCACAGCAGAATTTCGACCTTCATACTCATGTTCACCATCGGCAATATCAAACACGCAACAACTTGCTTCCATTCGACACGGGAACGGGAACATTGTATCCTTTCTAGCCGCCTCACTACACGATACAATGTTATTTTGTTGTCCGGCGCGACAGAATGTCCACAAGAAATCATTTATTGTACATCCGTATTACGAAACTGGGACAGACTGTGGGAACTTGAAATAAAGGCGGGGCTCTTCAGAAGATAGCTTTAAGCCAGAATGAAATGAGATTCATTTTTCGTACATTAGTATTGCGTCATACAAAATAAAATTTTCCGAACGTTGGAGAATGGTACAACTCGAAATAAAGGTGTGACTTATTTACTATGTCAGTGCGGATACCGTACGCGATTTGACCACGGCGCAATTTTTCGAATGCTGAAGAATGATATAACTGGAAATAAAGAAGTCACACCTCTATTACCAGTTATATCACTCTTCAACGTTCGAAAAATTTATTATGTCAGAGCAGATATCGGACGCGATCTGACCATGAAGCATTCATGCGAATAATGAATGAAAATTACAATTGCAGTGATCGGCCTTTTTCAAGGCTACTAAATGTATTTGGAAGAGCATAATGAATGATTATTATTTAGCTGCAACTGTGGTTTGATGCCGCTGCAAATGCACAACAGTGTGATGTTCATTACGATTCGTCGATACTATGCATAACCAGCGGTATATACGAAACAAATTCGATTTCAAACAGAAAAGTTTGGCACGCTGCTCACGGTGCTGAGTCCGTTTTAGAAAATTCACAACACTTTATTAACAAGGATGTAACGTCTTGAAGAAGGCGGTTATAGTTTGACATCACACCAGAATCTCGACCTTCATACTCATGTCTACAACAATCTGCTTCCATTCAACACGGGCACGGGAACATTGTCTCCTTTCAGGCCGCAACACGACACGATACAATGTTATTTTGTTGCCTTTATGAGAGCTAAATCGGTCCGGCTCGACAGAATGTCCACAAGAAATAATTTTTTGTGCATCCGTATTACGAAACTGGGACAAACTGTGGGAACTTGAAACAAAGGCGGGGCTATTCAGAAGATAGCTCTAAACCAGAATAAAAGGATACATTACAGATACATTATGTCAGAGTGGATATTGCACGCGATCATGAAGCATTTAAGAATTAATTAATACAATTTCTTTTCATTTTTCATTTTTCTTTCAACAGAGTCAACTTGCACACATCGTTTAGTGTACTTTGGACGTAGAATTACGTCTTATGGCAACATATATAGGGGTACAAATTTTAAAACCGAAAACATTGAGAGCGTCACGAAAATTGCCCACTTTCAAATGAAAGTGGCAGGCATTTGAAAGTATTAAGGAAAAATATATCATTATGTTCATATTATTTTTGGAGTCAAGTTACGAACAGATTTAACTACCATGAAAAGTGATCTATCAAAATAGATTTTTCACAAATTGGCCAAAATATGATATTTGAGTAGTCAAAATAAGTATTCAGTTAGGTTTTTTGATTTCGAAAATATATATACAAAATAATCTCTTTTCTTCATTTAAACTTAGTTTCCGTGCAGTAATATAAGCAAAAACATTTGATTTTCCCTACCAACTCATTCGGCAAAGAGTCGTTAACGACCTGTCGCCATAAAAATAAGTAAGTATTGTAACGAAACCATTTTTCATCACCCGTCACGATTCGATGAAGAAAACCATGTCTTTTTGCCACTGATGCAGTTTTTCACAGGTGAAAAAACAACACACCGCGTCCTTTGGCATCAAATCATAAAAAAACTCAGATTCCTTGTTTTTGAATCATTCTCAGAGCATGCAATCGCTTGGAAATGGTATGGTGTGACTTCTAACACCGAAGCAAGCAGTTCCTGCGTTTGGCATGGTTCCTCAACGATCTTTCTATTCAGCGTCCTCGAAGATTCTTGGCGTTTTTCTAGGCTTTACGCTAGTTTCCAGCAAGAGTCAACCGTCCGCTTGCTGCAGTGATCGGTTATACCATAAAGACTAAATTTCTGTATGCTAGCTTTTAAACTTGACTACTGAGAGTTAAACTTCCGGTAGGTGTGTCTTTGAGGGAGTAAAATAACAACAACAACAAATCAATTATATAGTTTGTTCGTTTGTTGTTTGTTCGGCTGTGCTGAAGCAGACGACTTTATTTACGCGTTCCCCAGGTTGAGCACCGCTGCCGTATAACGTAATTCTTCGTCAAAAATGTTTATGCTGAGGGTCAAAAACGGTATTTTTACTATAACTTTAAATTGTAGGAGTAATTATCCATAATCATTGTAGCACCGTGTTACTATTTTTCGATGGATGTTGGATAATGGATATACAACTTTTGCAAAACAAATTTTCCCAAATCCCCAATATGATATTTGTAATGAGAATGGAACACAAGTTTAAATGAAAATGGTAATAATTAAATGGTAATAATTAAAACAATCGCTTTTTTCGTGCGTTAAAGGAACGACTTTTGGTTCTTAGAATCTTGTTTATATTACTGAGGTCGATTCTAGCTAGACCACTCTTGAATGGTTTGGTTCTTGAACCTGGTTTTACTATTGCCTGGAATCGGAACCGATATCCCACTTTTTCGGATTCGAGTTAGTGACTCCTCGATCATAAACCGCTTGGTGACGCGTCTGTCGCCGCCCGGCAAAACAAGCGATGGGAAATGGCAAGAGGTTGAAATGCGCGCAAGAAATGCGAAAAATAAAACAAGAACACAAACTGCAAGCAGGGGAATCGCAAAATACTGCGAAACGTGATGTAGTTCAACGAATTCGCATCATATCGTTGGCCCGGTACCGGACTGGAGCACCATGCTTTTATTAATCTTCGTCAAGACACCGGAACACACAGGTTTGAAGTGTAAACGGTGCAATCGATGCAACAGCCAGATAGGCAACCGAGAACGTGCGCCGAATGCTAAAGTAGGGGTATTAGTAAGTGCTTCCAGAGGAGTTGTGCGGTTTGTTTTCGAGGTTCTGTACGGCTGGGTTCCGGCGGGGCTGTACTTTTGTATCGATCAGATTTTGATTGTAGCCGCAACCGGGACTGACTGACCTTTTCTTTGACCGAGGTAGAATGCAATTGTTGGATGGAGGTTTGGCCAAAGTTGGACTTTTGATGCAATCATTTGATAGTGGCCTAAATCATTTGTCAGTTTTGCCGTTCTACCGACAAGCGCTGTTGAAATTCGGTCCACAACAAAAGGGAGCCATTTTGAGCGCAATATCTCAATTGTGTAGCTAGATCCACTCCTTTCGAACTCCCACTCTCGATGGATTAGGATCTTTAAAAAAATATGCCAAGCTGCTTCAGAACGCTTCAAAGTCTCCAACAGAACAACCACCAGCTAATAAGACTTCAATTACACTGTACAAGTTTATAGCTGTTGGCGATAGTTGGCGAGGTGTCTGGGCTGAGGCAGCTCGACAATATCACAGTTTCTAATGAAGATATTAAAATAATTTTCAAACGATTTATTAACATCGCTCGGAGTTGCGGCGTGAGGCACATAAACTGTGCAAGAAACATTTACGGTGCACGTTGCCAAGGCTATGAGATCGTTATGAAATGTAAATAGCGAAACGATAAATTTTCGCCCTCCCATGCTGGTTCTGTTGCTCGTCGTCGGTGGATCGTCTGTTCTTGACGCCCGGTGCCCCTCAGAGCTAACCTTTAGAATGCACTAAACAGCCCCTCTGCGAGAGCTGCTTCCTGTGGAGTCGTGAAGTAGTTAATTGTTTGTTTTACTTAGATTGGCTCCGTATGTTTACCATTTATCGGTACGGTATCGATAGTACCTTTGCGGTGGTTACAATTACGTGCTTGTCCGTGATGGTGGACAAGCACGTAATGATGATTTGTGTCTCGGAAACAAATAATTACTATTTGAGGGCTATTAAGATATACTGTGATTGTGCATCATGTTCTAGATGTTTTTAAGCTTTATCCCTGGCAAGATAGTCTGCGTCAATTTGACTCCTCGCTTTCAGCAATGTTGTGCTCTTTTCGGCTAACAGTGCGTCAGTTTTTTCTCGATTTTTCTTAATTAATCATTTCTTAATTAAGAAATATTAAAACCTAAAATCTCGTTTTTGTTATTTATCGATGTGTTAACACCGCCGGGGTGAGATTGCGCCAAAAAAGCAAACGTTTTTGTTCCTTAGCTTGTGAGGCATCCATTTAAGCAATGCTTGAAGTGTTTTGGATCACTACAATGCATATTTAAATATTTAGTTAACAACTGCCACAAATTTGGGTAAGTTAAAATAAACTATAATTTTGCTAACCAAAAACAAAAAGTTGAGCTTAAGACCTGAAAAATGAACAGTAGTGTATCTACGAATAACATACATGAATAACATTTTAAAATAGTATCCGACCAGAAAATACGTGGACTATCGAGGTGCTGGACGGGGTTGACCAGTTTCTTGTCATTATTATTATCGTCGTTTCATACAAATTATAAAAAAGTATGACTGGGTCAATTCGAAGGGTAGGGAAATATCTGGAACAATCAGTAATGAGAATGTGGTTCATAGCTAGCCTCTATACACGTAGTGGCATCTTCAGGTTTCTCGGAAAAAAAATTCGGGCATAAAGCCTCAGAAGACTTTTCAATAAACATTATTTAAAACACATTGAGTTCGCTTAATTTTCGCTTTCCCTACTGCACACATTGTCTGCTTAATGAACTTCAATGTTAACAGGTAAAAGCCGTTGTTAAAAATAGAAATTTAGTTCGTTGTTGTATCGCACTTGCAAGCACGACTCAGAGTCTCAGACTGACTTTGGTCCCGATCACACAGAGTTATCAGCTGACTCTCCTGTGTGTGATGAGACATTCCTTTCAGTCTATAAATAACGCTTGCACAGCACTGTGTGTAGTTAGGGATGAGCAATAGAATAAGTCGGCAGTGGAATGAGATACACATATAGATTGTGGAACAGTACCGCCAACCCCCGTAGTTTAATTAGTCAAAATATCATGCCGGAGACAGGGAGATTGCGGGTTCAAGTCCCGTCGGGATGCGGTATATTTTTCCAAATCTGTATCATATTTCCAGTTCGCTTATTTTTCGCTTTCCCTACTGCACACATTGTCTGCTTAATGAACATTGATGGCCTCTAAAAATATTTCTAGAGGCAAAAATATCTGTTTAATCGATGAGTAAAAAATTACAGCCATTTGAATATGATGCAATTTGATTTCGTACACCCTTCAGACTACCTTTAATCTAATTCCGAAATTTCAACTTCGTCTGATTTAGGCGATGTAAAATTTATGAAATATTAGTTAAAGCAAATTAGGAGTTAGGAAAATTCAACTTGTTTGTGAGGAATGTTGATCGAAAACATATTGTGGTTTATGTCTTTTTTTTGGAAAATTAAACTGAACTCACACACTCTTCGCCACGAACAGTCATCGGGCGCGGACGCGTTTTCATTTCGCTCCGCAATTAACTTGTATTTTTATTTTTATTTTTTTACACCTTGACGGCGTCGCGAGTGCACGTAAGCAACAATTTATTTATTTATAAACAATCTTTGACCGTCGCGCTACCGCGTGTATTTAACCTTTTCTCGACAATTCGTACTTGCCGCGTAACAATTTTTAATCAGTGCTATGGAAAAGTGTGGCATAACCAACGGTACTTCGACCGACAACCGTTTCCTGTGGAAATGCGAAGGAATATGCAAAAGGCACTTCCACGCTGCCTGCGTAGGAACCCGTAGAAACCAAGAAGAACTACTGCGTTCATTTATGCTGCCCTTATGCATAGAATGCCAGAAACAATTCATGGACCAACTGCAACTGAAGAAGCTCATCCAGCACCAGAAAATTTTAACAGAAAGTATTGAATCACAAATCAAATCGAATCATTCAATAATCAGTCAATTTCCTAAACTGACTGTAACGCACGACACACTGGACAGTATCAATCACTGCTTTCTGAATTGAAGACGGAAATTAAAAAAGTAAATATCAACACAAACAATGCGTCGACAAAAACCATAAATCGCATTTCGACGCTGTTCGGCGAACTTGGCCATGACTCCTTATCGGACATATCGGACATTAGCAAAGAAAATCGGCAGCACACAAAGAACATACAACAGCACCTGGAAAAAGCATTCACTAATATAGAATCAAAAATTGACAAAATGGAACATCAATTAGAAGCTTTACAAAATAAGGAAACAAACTGCAGTACAACGGCGCAGGAACTAATCAATGAATCAAAAGCGCTCAAAGAATCGAATTCACTCCAGCCAAAAACAGACAATCATCCCAGTCTGGCTGAAGAACTTCGCCTTTCATTGCCACTTCCAGAATCGGACTCGGAAGAACACCGTACTCCAAATTTCACATCAGGCTGGCGCCAAATTGGCAATAAAAAAGTATGGAAACGCGACTGGACTGAATATGACGCCAGACAGCGTAAAAGACGCATGCAGGAAAAGCAAGCAGAAAAGGCCGCTCGTAAACGTATGCAGCAACGCAAACGTCAGCAGGAAAACTCAAACCCTATCAGCATAAGTAACAACACCTATAAACACGGAATAAACCATTTCGCCTGCAACTTAAAGAAAACTCAAATTGCTGAAATGCCAAAACAACCACTACCCTTGGACAAAGACCTCCTGGCAGCTGACGCGTTCAATTTGCTGGGCCGCAGAATTCAGACATAACATCAAAATTTATAAATTTCCAAAAAGGCGAAACTATCAACCCATATCGGACAGAAAAAAATACAACTAACAATGGAAATTCTGCACCGGCTCCTGCCAGCAACGCCAGCATACAATCAGCACCGCAAGACAGCCAATTTGAACATGACCCCATGCGTCCACCAATCGTCCGACTTACGCAGCAATCATCGAATGGCGACGAGCGCTTTTTGAAAGCTAGACTCCGCGACCCAAAAGTAATGCATATTACACGCCTATATCTCGCATACATGAAGGACCAACCATCATCTGTATGCGTAGAAGGAATGACACCAACCAGTATAAGAATGCTTCTCGCATCCGAAGGACTGCCGACATCTCCAGAACAACTCCAACGCGTCTTTATTGAAGTCCATCAGGAATATGGACTCACGCCAGCCGAAGCAGTAGCCGACCTTCAATCATATCGTCATTTTTTTTCAAATGAACGCACTCACCGTCTTCAACAACTTCGTGAAAGTGTAAACAAATTTAGTACAAATTTTCGCAAGTAAGGACGCCCTTTTCTGAGGCAGAACCATTATATTTTAACATAAGTAATAACTTGACTAACACTTCTTCGCTTCCTCGGCAGAATGCGACTGAAATTCTTATATATCGTCAGAATTTCAATCGCATGAAAAGCCCAAGCAAAATGAAAGTAATTCAACAAAATCTATTGTCGTCATCTTTTAAAATAATTTTAGGAACTGAAAGTAGCTGGGACGAAAGCGTAAGGAGCGAAGAAGTATTTGGAAACAATTATAATGTATTCCGGCACGATCGAAATTTGTCTACCAGTCAAAAAAAGTCAGGCGGTGGAGTCCTCATTGCCATTAATGTAGACTTTACTTCTGAAGAAATAATATCCGACAAATATGAAGAATTTGAACACGTATGGGCCAAAGCATTTATTGCTGGCGAAGAACATATCTTCTGTTCCGTCTACTTTCCACCGGAACATGCTCATAAACATTCGTATGAATTATTTTTCAAAACTCTAGAATCTATTATGTCTAACATGGAACCAGAAGTAAAACTGCATGTCTATGGCGACTTCAACCAACGTAATGCAGACTTTATTGTAGACATTGAAAATGAATCTATCTTACTCCCAGTCGTAGGCGAAAACGAAACACTGCAGTATCTTTTTGGCAAATCATCAGAACTCGGTCTATATCAAATCAATCATGTCAAAAACAAACAAAATGCTTATTTAGACCTATTATTCACAAACTGCACTGAAGACTTCTGTGTAGATGCATCATTGACTCCCATCTGGAAAAATGAAGCATTCCACACAGCAATTGAATATTCAATAGTAATGAATAACCCTTCGTACCCTAGCGACTGCGAGCACGAGGAAGTACCGGAATACCACAAAACTGACTTCGAACAAGTCAAACGTAGACTTCGCATAATAAATTGGCGTAGTATAATTTGTAAAGAAGGAAATGTCAACGAAGAAGTAACAAAATTTTATGAAATAATTAATCAAATTATATCAGAAAATGTACCACTAAAAAAAAAGAAGACGAACGAACACCAACAAATATCCAGTGTGGTTTAATCCACAATTGAAGAACCTAAAAAATAGGAAACAAAAAGGCACATAAAATATGCAAAAAAGACAACAATAGCGAAAATCTTCAAAATTACCTAGAAATTTGCTGTCAACTTGACGCAGCCATCAAAATTGCACATGAAGAACATAATCGTAAAATCGAACATCAAATCAAGTCTTGCTCTAAGAACTTCTTTAATTACGTAAAAACCAAACTAAAAAGTAACAACTTTCCATCACGAATGCATCTTGACAGTAATGTAGGACAAACTAGTAATGAAATATGTAGTCTTTTTGTCACTTTTTTTCAAGAAATTCACACCACATATGAAGGACAGATCGCGACCGCGAATACTTCTCGTATTTTCCTGAATTTTCGAATTCTTTATCTGTCAATCAAATATCTGAGTTCGAAAATCAAAACGCACTTAAAAATTTAGACGCTACGAAAGGTCCTGGACCTGACAGAATAGCTCCAATTTTTCTCAAAAACTTGGCAGAAGAACTATCTACACCCTTACAACACCTTTTTAACATGTCCCTGAAGAATGGAATTTTCCCAGAACTCTGGAAAACTTCATATTTAGTGCCAATTTTCAAATCTGGCACGAAATCTGACATTCGTAATTATCGTGGAATTGCCATTATTTCATGCATTCCAAAATTATTTGAATCAATAATTAATGAAAAAAATCTTTCAACAAGTAAAACACCAAATTACAACTCAACAGCACGGCTTTTACAAAGGCCGATCAACTACCACAAATCTTTTGGAATTCATAACTTTCACTTTGACTGTAATGGACAACGGTAACCACGTAGAAGCTCTTTATACGGACTTTAGCAAGGCATTTGACAGAATCGACATACCATTATTGCTCTTCAAGCTCGAAAAATACGGAACTGAAACAAAGTTTTTGGAATGGCTGCAGTCATACTTAACAAAACGAACGCAAATATTCCGCTTTCAAAATTCCTTTTCAAACCCAATGGAAGTAACTTCTGGGGTTCCTCAAGGTTCCACCTGGGCCCTCTTCTTTATATATTATACGTAAATGACATTTCCTTTCTTCTTAAGTCAATACATTGCTTGTATATGCTGACGACATGAAGCTCTTTATAGAAATAACCAATGCAGAAGACTTCGAAATATTCCAGAATGAAATTAATGTATTCCACACTTGGTGCAACAAAAGCCTATTACAACTCAACATTAAAAAATGTAATTCAATAGCCTTTAGCAGAAAAACAGTAACACCACCTACAAACATTTTCTTAGGAAACCAACCAGTAGAAAAATGCAAAATCGTAAGGGACCTAGGCGTAATCTTAGACTCCAAACTTACATTCATAGAACATTATAACAGAATAATAAACAAAGCAAATAGTATGCTGGGCTTTATAAAACGCTTCGGCCACAATTTTCAAGACCCATACTGCCGCTAACCGCAAGTCAGTCCCATCTGTAATTTTGTCAATTTTGAGTTAGCATCGTATTTTGGCCTAGCTTTGAGTATATTTTCAGATGTACCGATAAAAAATAGTGGTTTGTTCAAAAAAAGTGGAAATCAATACCAAGTCGAATTGTCACATTAGGCAAAGTAACCGCAAGTCAGTCCCAAAAGAAAAATAACCGAAAGTCAGTCCCGATTTACAAAAAAAACATGCATAATACAACAGTAAAATGAATGGGGAGTAAAAAAGAGTTCGATACGACCGTTTAGATGAAAATATGTTATCTAGTAATAATTATCAATTATTGGGATTATTTTTTAGTTTGAATTGGTGATGAATTTATGTGGAGCAATTTGCTGCTAATACGAATTCAAGTCAATTTTTTTTCTTGGTTCACTTCTTCGTAGATCTATCCGCAAAATCTTGAGTATCGAAAAAACTTCCATCAGAATCCAGGGAATCGTTCCAAGAAATCTCCAAAGGTAATGCTCGAACCACAAATGGATTTGGATCATCTTGACATTTGTTGTCGGATGAACCAACTGTAGTCCCGGCTTCAGTTTCTTTATCCGAGTCCTCACCGGATAAGCTTTCATCGGTTCCGTACATCATGAGATTTTCCAACGTCGACATTTCCTAGAAGGTTCTCATGGACATACACTTCCTAACAGCGAAGGATTGACAGTTTTCCACGGCAACGAATAACAACAGGTCAACACGCACTATAGTTTCAACATGGCAATGTGACTGACTTGCGGTTACTTTTCTCTTCGGTGTAGAATGTAACGGCAAGTCAGTCACACTTAAGGTTTTTATCATAAAATCAATTATATCAATGGTTTTTATAACGTAATTAGTGCAGGCTAGTATGCAAACTATATTTAAGCATGAATATTGTCAAAATAATTCATTTTAAATAAGTAATAACTGAGCGTGAATTCATTCCGAGTTGTGCTCTCGTCGTGTTCGGTCGCAATTTCATTTCGATCTCGATAGTGCCGACCAGTTAATCGCCTTCAAGGTTACCGTGCATTGTATTGCGTGTGCACTGCTGCTCGTTGCCGTCGTCTATTGAAGACAAAGGAACGCATCATCGCCTATTGCTACCGTACGCCACAGACTGTACGTTGTGTCGCTACTGCGAGAGATCCTGTACCCGGCGTTATGCTGTTTGGCTGTACTGGTGCTGCTGTGTGGCTGGAGCGGCTGCAGCTTTTGCTAGCGGACTCTTGTGTGAAGGACTGGAGATTGGCATCGCCCGTGCGCTGATTGCGGTGGAGAGCGGCTGCAGAAGATAAGTAGTTTTTTTTCTCTTGGTTTATTTTTCTACAATATTATTTGTTGATTGGCATTTTGCGTGTGTGGCTTACGCGTCCAACATGGACGACGAACGCGGGGATGAAAACCCGCTCGTTCTACCGCCTAGCCCTCCCGGATACAAAGTTCCAAGGGTTAAGAATGGAATCCCACAGGAAGCTACCCATCGGCTTAAGCAGTATCCGGAGGGCAAAGTTGGTTTAGGGGCTGTATTTTTCCGGCCGAAAGTGAAAGCATTTAACACAATGCAAATATGTAAAGATCTGGCACGGTTTACAGCCGTGACTGGAATTACCAAAGTACGCCCGAATAAGCTGCGTGTTTTGGTGTCCGACCTCAAGCAAGCAAACGAGATTGCTGCTTGTGAGCTCTTCACGCGGGAGTACCACGTGTACATTCCAGCTCGCGTAGTTGAGATTGACGGTGTGGTCAGTGAATTTAGTCTGACTGTCGAGGACCTGTTTAAGGGTGGAAAAGGCCTTTTCAAGGATTCTAGCCTTGAACCTGCCAAGATACTTGAATGTAAGCAACTACATTCAGTATCGCTCGACAAGGGTGTAAGAACTTACACCCCTTCAGACTCTTTTCGCGTGACTTTCGCCGGGTCTGCTCTGCCGAGCTATGTGCTCGTGGACAAGGTGCGTCTGCCCGTGCGCTTGTTTGTACCGCGGGTAATGGATTGCCTCAAGTGCAAACAGTTTGGCCATACGGCCTCCCACTGTGGTAATAAAGCACGTTGTGGCAAGTGCGGAGAGCAACATGCGGATGACGCCTGTAATAAGGGTGCTGAAAAGTGCCTTTGCAGTATCGTTGTTTGCGTATTGCCTTAGGTTGCATGCATTCGACCCATACGATGAGTTTGAAAGTTTTGGCGGGCGTTCTCCCATTAAAAGACCGCTTTTGGGATCTGACTACTCGTATTTTCATCAAATGTGAGGTTTCGAACCCCTTGGTAATTGAAAATTTCGATAGGCTAGTTGTACTTAATTCTCAAACCCGTTTCATGACTGTGTATTTCAATCACATGTCTCAAAGTATAAATCCTTCCTCATACACCTCCAATCGTGTCAACTTATTAGATACTTCTGTTTCTACTGTGTTTTTCGATACATCCATGATGGAAGAAACTCGTGGAATCCCGGATCATTTACGCGTGCAGCAGATCCCTAAAATATTTTATAACAAATATAAAAACATCAACTGCGACAATGCGTTTTATACTGATGGATCATTTCTCAACGGGTCCACTGGCTTCGGTATCTTCAACAATAATTTTACCGCCTCCTACAAGCTCGATAATCCTGCTTCTGTTTACGTCGCAGAATTGGCTGCAATTCAGTATACCTTAGGGATTATTGAAACAATGCCCACGGACCATTACTTCATCTTTACGGACAGTCTCAGTTCTATTGAGGCTCTCCGATCGATGAAGGTTGTAAGGCACTCTCCGTATTTCCTGGGGAAAATACGGGAACATCTGAGTGCTTTATCCGAAAAATCTTCTCAGATTACCTTAGTGTGGGTCCCTTCTCATTGTTCCATTCCGGGCAATGAGAAAGCGGACACTTTGGCTAAGGTGGGCGCAAAAAACGGTGATATTTATAACAGACCAATTGCCTACAATGAATTTTTAAAATTTTCACTTCAGAGTACACTTGTCAACTGGCAGGCCTCGTGGGGTAAGGGAGAACTGGGGAGGTGGCTACACAGCATCATCCCCAAGGTTTCCACCAAACCTTGGTTTCGGGGGTTGGATGTAGGACGAGATTTCATTCGCGTGATGTCTCGGATTATGTCCAACCACTACGGGCTAGATGCACATCTCTTGCGTATTGGGCTGGCAAGCAGTAATCATTGCGTTTGTGGATTGGGGTATCAAGACATTGAACACGTGGTTTGGGTGTGTGCTGAATTCTGCGGCGCCAGATCTCTACTTTTGGATACCCTCAGGGCCCGAGGAATACAGCCCTATGTGCCAGTTCGTGATATTCTCGCTCAGCGAAACTTGCCATACATGCTACATGTTTATAGCTACTTGAAGAGCATCAAGGTGCCAATTTAACAGCGAAACAAAAAAAAAAACCATGTTAGTTTTAGTATTAGATTTAGTTCCAGCTCGTAGTTGGCAGCGAGGGTAAAGAATTTGCCTTTCGATTATAAGATATTCTAGACCATAAGGCATTAGATTTAATTGGCTCCGTAAAACATTAATTTGTATTGTGCCGTGTCAAATAAATGTTGTGTGAACAAAAAAAAACTGAGCGTGAATTAAATATCTTTCGAAGCTGTTTTCTCGTTTTAACATTTTTACAGATGGCACTGACTTGCGGTTACCGGCAGCATATACAATCAAACTATTATATATTACATACGTCCGACCAATTCTGGAATACTGTAGCATTGTATGGAATTCCTATATTGCCACACATGAAGAACGCATTGAATCTGTCCAAAAACAATTTCTTTTGTACGCGCTTCGTAAGCTAAATTGGACAGCATTTCTCTTACCATCATATGAAGCACGCTGCATGCTTATAGACATACAAGCACTTAAAGAACGCCGCGATCTTTCAATGCTTTATTTTATCAATGACATTATTTCTCAACGCGTGCAATCTACTAAATTATTATCACAACTAAATTTTTATGCACCCAGTCGTCAATCAGGAAATCGTAAAATATTTTCGGAAAATTCTCACAGAACAAACTACTCAAAAAATGGCCCAATAAATCGCAGATGCGTCACTATAATCAGCACTGCGAAAATATCGACATCACCATGGGCAGAAATCAAATAAAAAAACGACTAACTACTGGAAATAATGTATAGAATATAAGAAAACATTGTATTATTATAACTGTAGTCTACATTTGCTTGACGAAATAAATAAATAAATAAATAAAAATGAATAATAGACGGGACAGTCGAACCTAGCTCCATCGCCTCAAAAAACGATCATCTCAAATATCCAAGCGAATAACAGTCATCGCATGACAACATCATTTGGGGTGCTGTTGATGTTACCAACGTAAAGTACTAATATCATCTGAACGATGAAAGATTGTTGAAAATTTGTTGAACATTGTTGAGACAATTTTCAAAGAAATCTGGCAGAAACGTTTAATTTTGCTTTTTGATGAAAAATCGTTTTTACTTTTCGTTGTTCTTGTGTGTATGTGTGTGTCTGAGGTTGATTTCCAATCTCTGGGTAGCATCCGGGTTTCGGAAATCCAGAAAAAAATATCAAGATGTAATTTGTTGTTCAGAAATTGAAATGTTTGTGAAAACATGTTTCTACAAATGATAATATTCGAATAAGAAGGCTAAGTCTCACCGCTAGGTTGATTATTTCGTGTTATATTTTCAATGGAATTAAAAATAAAGATTTGTTTTTTTTTCAATTAGACATGCCTAAGCATATCAGTTTTGGCTTACTTTTCTTTTTTTGGTGATTCTTTTCGGACAACGCATGAAAACGTAAAATTCTTTTAGCAAACCGAAATCTCATGGGAGAATCAGATTTCACGATCATATGCCTATGCAATGTATTCGATTGAGTTGCTGACCCCAAGTCAATCACAAACCACAAAATTACAACCCACTCACGAACCCTGTTGAAATAAATTTATTCCCAGAATGTAACAATACTACTCATCAGAATCGCCGTCCAAAGCTTAGGCTTCGGCCAGCATTGTGTTTGATTTGCAAGTAAGATGTCAAGTAGGATCTCACCCCAAGAATCGTGAGTAATCCATTTCGACCGCTTACCCTTTGCCTGAAAATATACACGCTGTGCTTCCTCAAATTCCGACCGAAGTCTGGCGCGGTGTGTAAACAGTACCTCTCGACTATAATTACTCTCGGATATGCATGCACCCTTTTGGCAACTTTTTCTGGCACTAGGTGAGCTCTCGCCCGATGAGATGGCTCCTGTTCCGCTTCGACCGACTAAAGGATCTTGCATCGGTATAATTCTACATATTTCGTATTTTTTTTTGAGGACGTCTTTGCGGTCGTTGGTCGTCGCGAAACTTGCGGCTCAGTCCACATTGGCGAATGAGTTATGAAGCTTTTTTCTGGTTAATTTCATTAGGAAACACCTCCCGGCGATCACGTCGATGCTCTCATTCACGTCCCAGACAGAGAAGTGCATTGCTTTCATGCATCATGATTTATTTCTGGCTAATTTCTGCAGCCGCTCGCTAGCGATCGTTTTGTCGAGATGCTTGCGGTTGCCTTGCACTCTATTGTTATTAGAGCTCTGAAGTGCCCTGGGAGATTCGGGGTAGTCGGGAATCGCGATCTTCACGGAGATTCCGAATTGCTGATTTGGGCGAAAAATTATCGTTTTAGCGAAAGTTCATGCTGACCTATTAACTTCCGCGCTGACTGGGCTCGATCAAGGCATTGCTGTCTATGGTATGGGGCTGCAGGACCAGTTTCTTTTTTTTTCTCTCTCTCTTTCTCTCCCTCTGCTTGCTGGTTCAAATCTTAACGCGGCTTCATATTTAACTGCCTCGTTATAAAGCCCTCAATTGAATTCACTTTCCCGCCATGCAATAATCACACGAAGCGTCCAGCCGCGTTACGTTTTTCCCTCCATAAATGAAGTCCTGCACTGCTGCCGGTTCATAATTTATCGACAATCGTAAAACAAATGATTTTTTAATAGTTATTATTTATTAGTCAATCTCGTATTAATAACTGCCTCATGCGCCACTTCGATGCCGCGGATGCGTTTATAGTGAGAAAAATGCTGCTTCAATTGGCAAAACGATGACATTGCTTCACTGCACGCTCAGCTCACTGCTGCTGCAAACGGAGTTGGGGTGAACAGTTTTCTTTGCGCTTGATACCGTTGTTGGGGTGGGTGATAGCGATAAAATATCCCCGACTGGCGTATCTCATCATTATCGTGAATTGCTCGCGCTTCTCGATGAGAAAACGTGTTGCCACATTTCATTAGCATCAGGCTCGTATTTACGTTCCTTTCGGATTTAATTATTTCGCTGGTGGGATGATTATTTGATTAGTCTTTTATTTTTTTTTGTTACATTAAATAATCGGTACCTGCTACATATTGTATTTTAATGGCAAAAAACATTAGTCACTTTGGATTAAAACATATGTATCACGTTGAATACTGTTTCAAACAGTTCATTGATTATTACTGTCTTTAAAATTGGTTGCGGATTGTTTGCTCAAATTTTCAATTGTTCTCATTATTCTTAGATCGTGAATCTAACGGATCAGAAGGTAGATCAGTTGTTTACTTGCGAGAGATCGCCGCTTTCGACGGCGGGTTGGCGGCTGACTTTTATGAAAACATGAAAATAATAGAAACGACAACTACTTGACTAAATTTCTTTTTTTCGTTCAACTGACCGTATATGAATTTTTCTGGCGTTAGTACCGGCTCTGAAAGTATTGAAAACATTCAAGACTCCACATCGGAAAGGTTACGATTCTCTCGAACGACTTTCAATTGGCACATCAAGCAGTTTTCATGTGCTTGACCAATCACGAACTACAACTGTTCGCTGGTGTTCTGGGGGAATGCTTCATTTTAAATATACTACACAGCAATAAAATTAGTAATAAAGACACAGCGCCAATACTGCTTCTACGCTGGAACGTCTACAATTTTCACTTTCTAACCAATGGATGGTGAATTGTGGTTGTGCGTTCAATAACAACTGATTCGTGCACACGGTGAAAAGCTGCCTCCGACCATAATAGGTGCAATTTCCACTCACTAATGGTCACATAATACCACCTGCTGGCCCTGCTTTATGTCCAATATGGCAGCGGTAGCATCATCTGCATGATGCATCGCTCCGTTAATGCGCATTCCATCATAATTAGCAATAATGTGCGCTTGCTAAAACTCGTGCCGGTTTCGATTCGCGCCACGGAAAGTGCGTCGCGATGCCTACGGTGGGAAACAGCCCCCTCCCGTTTCAGGACGGCCCTGTTTTACTAGGAGAACATGGGTGCGGAAACCGGATAGTTTTCCATCAGCGTTGCTGTTGCTGTTAAAATCGAGTTCCATGTGCTGCGAAGCAAAAGCTGATAATTAATCATTTTAATTAATTAGCAAAGATTGATGTGAAGCTCCCGCGGTAGCAGAAAACGCCTATCGCAGAAGGCAGAAGAAGTAAATGAAGGAGGCTAGAAATCGTACTTTTGAAACCACAAAATCCTAGTACAGTTTTATTACAAGTTTGCTATTCAATTCAAATGATTCAATTTTATTCAACACGGTTCAGCGCCGTAAAATTTTGGAATAGTTGTACTAAAAACGTTTTACTGTCCTATCTTTTCGTAAAAGATAACCGATGATTATCAAGAAGGGCCTAAACTATGGTATCATATGATTCATCATTTATAACACATTATTTCTCATCACCATCCGGGAGTACGGAGGGTAGACATTAATCGTAGCCGTCATGTTTCGCTAGTGTTTATTGAGAGAAGCCGTTATGCAGCTCGGCTAGAGGGAAGCAAACAGGGGAGTCTCTTCCAGTCCACTAATACGCGAATATGATGTAGCTCATGTTTTAT
This sequence comes from Wyeomyia smithii, assembly GCF_029784165.1. Taxonomy (NCBI): domain Eukaryota; kingdom Metazoa; phylum Arthropoda; class Insecta; order Diptera; family Culicidae; genus Wyeomyia; species Wyeomyia smithii. The sequence continues at coordinate 64,614,624 of NC_073696.1, forward strand.
TACTTCACTTTGGTTACGTTTCTGGTTGCTACACCAGCCTGCTTCAGGTCCGTTGAAAGTCAAAACACACCAGACTACGAGAAATCAAATACGTTAGCAAACGCCAGTCTCCTTCTGTGTGTTTGGTCGGCATCCTAACCACAGATTTATAAAAACGTAAAATTAATTATTTTAATTCGCCGCACTCAACCGTTCTGTGCTTCCTGCAGTACACTTTTTTTTTTGTACAGCCGCAGCCAGTAGTCCGGGCTGCTGGTTAACTTGCAACGCTCACTTATTTATTTCGCTGCCGCTAATTTTAATTTCGATTCGATTAATTTGCTGCCTTATACGCTCTGACAGGCGGATAAATGCTGGTTGGGTGGCTATTATTGTTTATTTAGCATCGTGCTGCACTTGGTGGCGACATACAGCTGTGTTGTTGAGCATTTGGTTTGGAGGAATTACCAGTGGTTTTGAAATAGGTATTAGTCACAGGGGAAAATAGTATAATATTTGGAACTTGTGAATTTTTACACTCAACCTTCTTCTATGATGTTTCTGTATCAATACAAAATAACACAGTAAGATAATGAAATATGATTCCTTAGAATATGGAGACAAATGGGTACAAATTTCGATGAATTATCTACTATATAAAAATGGATTTCCGTAACGCTTGATATTATTGATTTTTTTTTTAAGGGGGGGATTTGTATATATGATAAATATTAGTATATAATGAGTATGTGTGTTTAATCACAAATGGTGACTTCTCAACACTGTTAGAAATTTGTAATTTTAATTGTTAGGATTTGTTTGCTTTCGCAATTAGGACTTATCATTCGTAGGGATGTAAACCTACTTGTCAGAAAAGGGGAAGTAAACTTACAACTAACTTAAGAGCCAGTTCGCGGAGACCGCAACTAGGTCTTGTTTCGAGGTTCTCCGATTGGACCGAAACTTCCAGGGTTTGTTTATCTATATAATAGAACAATGTTTTGCATAATGTCAGATTTTTTAAAAAGGGGTAAGTGGGGTAAAAAAGCACGTCAAAAATTGATGTCCAAAAATTGCTAAAAACGTAAAACTGTTATAACTTTGTGTAAACTGAATCGATTGTCATGGAAATTGGCATGTTTATTTTACTCTATAAACGCAACAAAATGAGAGTTATTGGAAGTTGCTATCGAGAATACATGATGAGATATTCGCATTTTTCTAAAAAAATAAGGCGATTTTCACAGCAGTTTTCTCTTGCCAACAGATCTAGGATTAAAATCCAAATATTACGTTTTGTAGTGCAACTCAAGAGCATTCATTAAATATATTCAAAAAATGCGCCGTCATAAAGATGCCTGAGAAAATCCATTTTTTTCTAGAACATGTTATTGACCATCATATCGAACCCATTGTGCGAGAAGCGAAACTCCGGTTTTGCGTCCTTGTTCTTTATGCACTAATGCACTAATGCAAAAGTTTGCAGAAATTTAGATTTTCGGAAAAGGGGTTAGTGGGGTAAACCGGCTCTTCCAATTCTTGTATTCAGAAACTGCTTAAACCGTAAAGTCGGCTTATTCCCGAAGTTACACGATGAAATGAGAGGTTATTTTTGGAGCTAACAGAGGTAGAATGAAAGCCAACAAAGCCTTGCGATACGTTTTGTTAAACTTTTTTTCAATATGGCCTTTGAATAATTCAATAACCAAAGGGTCGAATGTAGTATAAAACCTAATAAAATCTATATTTCATTATCTTTATTTTAAATCTGTATTATCATCATCTAAGCACTCGTCTAGCATATTAGTAATTGCACTCAATGCATTTTCAAAAAATGCATTTTTTCTTGTGGCTCTGGTATCAGCAAAAACCTTATGAAAATCAATGTTTGAGAACTGATTGATTCATAATTACCAACCAATATTCATGACGTTCTCGTACATACATCAATGCTTTATCTTTACTAACTTGTATTAGCTCAAGCTTAAAAAAAGTAAAGCCTTGGTGCTACATTACGATCCGGAACTCAACCTTCTGTTTATTTTATACAGACTGTCTGTATTAGCCCAAGCTTATTTTGCCTATATAACGTAGAAAAGTGAGCGAAAAACGATTTTATTTGTTCTACAGATAAATACATTGCCGGTTTGAATTGCCTAATTCCTGCAGAAGGGTGTACTTGTGAAATCATTCCTTTATGAGCAGCTTCCGGTGAAATTTCTTTCTAATTGTAATTTAATTCTTTAAAGGGCACATTAAAAAAAGGCTTAACAAAAAGTATCACGTGGCTTTGTTGACATTCGTTCATTCTCTTGTTGGCTCCAAAAATAACCTCTCATTCCATCGTGTAGCTTCGAATGAAAGCCGAGAGTAATTGTTTTACGATTTGAGCAGTTTCTAAATATGAGATTTTGAAGAGCCTGTTTACCCCACAAACCCCTTCTCCTTTCAAATTTTGCAAACTATTGCATTAGTGCATAAACAAACATAACCTGAAAATTATAGCTCAATGGAAGAACAATGACACAAAACGGAGTTTCGCTTCTCGCACAATGGGTTCGAAATGATGGCCAATAACATGTTATAGAAAAAATGGATTTTCTCAGGCATCTTCATAACGGCGCATTTTTTGATTATATCTAATGAAAGCTCTTGAGTTGCACTACAAAACGTAATATTTGGATTTTAATCCTAGATCTGTTGGCAAGAGAAAACTGCTGTGAAAATCACGTTATTTTTCTAGAAAAATGCGAATATCTCATCATGTATTCTCGATAGCAACTTCCAATAACTCTCATTTTGTTGCTTTTATAGAGTAGAATAAACATGCCAATTTTCATGACAATCGATTCAGTTTACACAAAGTTATAACAATTTTACGTTTTTAGCAACTTTTGGACATTAATTTTTGGCGTGCTTTTTTACCCCACTTACCCCTTTTCAAAAAATCTGACATTATGCAAAACATTGTTCTATTATATAGATAAACAAACCACGAAAGTTTCAGTCCGATCGGAGAACCTCGATACAACCTCCCTTGTAAAGGTGATTGCGGTTCTCGCGAACTGGCTCTTAATTGCTAACTTATTGGCCATAAAGAGTGCTTATCGTAGCAATTGAGGATTGCAACGATTTTTGTCGAAAATTGTTAATATTTTTATTTGACATAGCTTCTAATGGTTCAACACCAGTAAGTTTATGTAATTCGAGTGTACCAAACCAAGGAGGACGCTTCAAAATCATTTTCAGAATTTTATTCTGAATCCTTTGGAGCGTTTTCTTCCTTGTTGAACAGCAATTTGACCAGATCGGTACAGCATAAAGCATTGCTGGTCTAAAAATTTGTTTGTTTGTTCTTTAAACAAAGTTTAGAATTCCTGTTAATGAGAGGATATAAACATCTCGTATATTTGATGCACTTGGCTTGTATACTCTCAATGTGCTCTTTGAAAATAAGTTTTTTATCATAAATTAGTCCCAAGTACTTAACCTTGTCAGACCAACTTATAATAACCCCATTCATCTTGACAACGTGATTATTGTTTGGCTTGAGGAAAGAAGCCCTCGGCTTATGTTGAAAAATTATCATTTGAGTTTTAGAAGCATTGGGAGAGATTTTCCACTTTTGCAAGTAGGAAGAAAAAATATCTAAACTTTTCTGCAATCGACTGCATATGACACGAAGACTTTTTCCTTTTACGGAAATGCTTGTGTCATCGCAGAACAATGACTTTGTGCATCCTGGAGGCAAATCAGGAAGATCTGAAGTGAATATGTTGTACAGGACTGGACCCAAGCATGAACCTTGAGGTACACCTGCTCTGACAGGAAATCTATCAGATTTTGAATTCTGATAGACCTGCAGAGTTCGATCAGTGAGATATTTTTTTAAAATTTTGATTAGGAAAATTGGAAAATTAAAAGTTTGCAATTTCGCAATCAAACCTTTATGCCAAACACTGTCGAATGCTTTTTATTGATCTTATTGATATTATTCCCTCTGTCTCTGTGGTGTACAGTAATCATAATCATTTAAAATCGTTCTAAATCAGAAAAATAAGCGGTGACATAAAGGTTTTTTAACCGGAAAATGTTCGCTGATGTTCAAGAAAGACATTTGGAGAAAAATAATTTGTATCTGATTACTACAATTTGAGATATTATTCACAAAACTACGTAAAACATGCAAAATTATGACTTTTCAAGCTGAATTTGCCTCTGAATCGAAATTCAAAGCAATGACATGTGATTCTTTATTCATTAAAATGTTTGTAATGTTAAGGAAAGACATTCGAGAAAAACCTAAATTAATCCACCTAGCGGTCAGACCCAGCCTTTCTCATTCAAACTTTTATTTGTTTCAATAGATTTACATGAACGCTTCAACCCAATAAATGTATATTCACTCTTAAGGTTCTAAAATATTGATGATGTAATCTATACATATGAAAATACAGTCCGGTCTGTCTGTCTGTCTGTCTGATCCATATAGGCTCGACAACCACCGAACCGATCGACGTTAAAATTTGTATGTAGGGGTTTTTGGTGCCGATAAAGGTTCCTATGATAGTTTGAAACCCCTCCCTCTTCTGGAAACGAGGGGTCCCATACAAATGAAACATAAATTTCTGCACAACTCAAGAACAAACCAAGCAAATGAAACCGAGTTTGACATGTGGATGTTTTAAGGGGTAACGAATATGTCCATAATGGTTCGACGCCCCTCCCTTTTCTGGAAGGGAGGGGTTCCATACAAATGAAACACAAATTTCTGCACATCTCGAGAGCTAACCACCTAAATGCAACCATATTTGGCAGGTGAATGTTTTTAGTGGTAACAAATTTGTTCCATAATCGACCTTAGGCAACATTTTGGATTGTAAGATGGCAACTTTTGGTTTCTGGAAAACAACCAAAATGGCCGATTTCCACCCAATATAATAATATCCGGATCTAGAATGATACTCAGGAGCTAATATCGATCGGAATTATCTTCAAATGTCATTATGAAATCAAAAATGGCGATTTCCGGTTTCGAAAAATCGGCGGCAAACGAGCAAATACCACCCAATATGGGTATTTCCGGAACCGTAATGATGCACTGGAGCCACAAATCGACTCCAGACAACATTTTGAATTGTAAGATGGCAACTTCCGGTTTCTGGAAAACGGTCTGAAATCGACGATTCCCATTAAATATGAGTATCTCCGGAACCAGAAAGATGGACAGAAGCTAAAAATTGATCACAGACACAATCTTGAATTTTAAGATGGTGACTTCCGGTGTCCGGCAAACAGCCGGAAATGACCAAATACCATTCCATATGAATGTTTTCAGAACCAGAATTACGCCCAGATAACAGAAATTGATTCCACAGGGAATTTTACAGTCCAAAATGACGACTTTCGGTTTCTGAAAAACAGCTCAAAGTGACCAAATACCAACCATTATGAGTATCTTCGGAGCCAGAATGTAGCAAGAAGCTAAAATTGACCTCAGACACCATTATGAATTGTGGGATGGCAACTTCTGGTTTCTAGAAAACAGCCAAAAATGGCCGATTTCCGTCTAACATGAGTATCTCCGGGAAGAATGATACACAGTAGCTGAAATCGACCACAGACCCCATTTTGGATTCTAGGTTGGCGACTTCCGGTTTCTGGGAAACAGCCGAAAATGGTCGAATAACACCCAAAATGGGTTTTTCTTCAATCGGAAAGACGCTCAGATGCCAAAAATTATTTTAAATACCATTTTGAAATCCAAGATGGCGACTAACGGTTTGAGAAAAACAGCCTAAAATAAACAAAAACTATCCAATATGAGTAACTCTGGAACCAGAATGATGCAATAAGCTAACAATTGACCTCCGGCACCATTTTAAATTGCAATTTCTAGGAAACAGTCGAAAATGACCGAATAATGCTCAATATGGATATTTCCGTAATCGAGATGATGCATAGAAACCAAACATTGACCTTGGACACCATTTTGAATTTAAAGACTTTTAATTTCTGGAAAAAAAACCAAAATAACTCCAAAATTGGGAAGTATCAATATGGGTATTTCCGGTGTCAGATTGATGCCAGAAAATCTGCTGAAAATGACCGAATACCACCCAATATGAAAATATTCAGAATTAAGGCGATGTACAGAAGCCAAAAGTCGGGAATGTTGTCATTTCAATAAAACCAATAATTTTAAACGATTTGTTATTTGACTTTAATCATATCTTAAGGCCGATTCGTCGTGCATTTGCAGATTTTAAACACATTGCAAGGAATCAATGAATTTGAAATGTTCACATAGTACGATACAACATTCAAATTATGTTGAGGCCACATATATCGATCAAAGCAGGGTAGTTTTAAATAGTCTTTGAATTTCTTTTCTGTCCATAACTTTTGAGCCACATATCTCTAGATTCAATCCTAGCCGACACCGGGAGATTTTCTGAGGCGAAAAATCTCTGGGATCACGCCTTCCATCGCATGAGGAAGTAAAGCCGTTGGCGCTGGTCCGTTAATAAACGGGTCGTGAGTTAGGGTCCTGGGTGTGGAGTCGCCTCCCTGGGCGTCGGTGATTGGCCACAACAGTGACGGAACTAGACCGACGGAAAATAAGCGAGAATAAAAAAAAATCAAATTGTTATGAAGTTTGTTATTTGTAAGGTTGAGAGATGACTCGTTCGTATGACGCTAGTTATGTTCAAATAAGTCATGTAATCTTTGAGATAATAGACTTTCCTTGTTTTATTAACAATTTAATACATAACGGTTGCTTAAGTTCGATTATAATCAAATAAAATGGGAACGTATAAGGCAGCCGAAATTTGAAACCACGTGCTCAATCCTAATTCATCAGTTAACCCTGAACTAGCCCGCTCATCTGATAATAATATTGATCAAAGCGGTTGTGTAGTTTCTGAGATAATGAAGTTCGTGATTTTCACATTTACGTACATTACAGACGAAGTAACAGTCCGATTACAGTAAAATTCAATAGGGTATTATGCGGCAGCTAGGCTTATTATTTGACACTAATTTTGTGGAAATCGGTTCAACCATCTCTGAGAAAAGTGAGTGAGTTCCAGTAGTCTTCGGAATATGTTCCTTTTCATAGCTGGATTTCACATTTTTTTAAATAACAGGAAAAGTAACAGTCCGATTGCAAAACAAATGAATAGGGTTTTATGGGGCAACTAGACCTTCCATTTGACCTTGATTTTATGAAAATCGGTCCAGCCATCTCTGAGAAACATGAGTGAGATTAAACAGTCTTTAAAACACGTTTCTTTAAATAACTTTTGAACCACCAGTTCAATCTTCATGAAATTAAAAACTTGAGGGTTTTTCAGGTAGCCCGTTCATTCGAAACTAATTTTGTTCAAATCGGTATTGTAGTTTTAGAGATAATGATGTTTCATGATTTTTACATTTTGATATATAACCTCTAAACTAAAAATCCGATCACAATGAAATTCAATAGGGTCTTATGGGACATCACGATCTTTCATTTGCAATTAATTTCATGAAAATCGGTTCGGCCATCTCTGAGAAAAGTGAGTGAGAATAAAAATCTGCACATACACACACACACACATACACACACACACACATACAGAAAATGCTCAGCTCGTCGAGCTGAGTCGAGTGATATATGCCATTCGGCCCTTTGAAGCACTTTTATACTTTCGGTTTTGCAAGTGATTGCTATACTTTTCTAGGAGAAAGGCAAAAAATTGGTATCTGATTACTAAAACTTGAGATATTATTCACAAAACTACGTAGAACATGCAAAATTGTGACTTTTTGTGCTAAATTTACCTCTTAACCAAAATTCAAAGCGATGACATGAGATCCTTTTTGCCTTTCTCCTAGAAAGGTATAGCAACCACTTGCAAAACCGAAAGTATAAAAGTGCTCCAAAGGGCCAAATGGCATATATCACTCGACTCAGCTCGACGAGCTGAGCATTTTCTGTATGTGTGTGTGTATGTGTGTGTGTGTGTATATGCAGATTTTTATTCTCACTCACTTTTCTCAGAGATGGCTGGACCGATTTTCATGAAATTAATTGCAAATGAAAGGTCTTGTTGCCCCATAAGACCCTATTGAATTTCATTGTGATCGGATTTTTTGTTTAGAGGTTATGTTTAAAAATGTAAAAATCACGAAACATCAATATCTCAGAAACTACACAACCGATTTGAACAAAAATGTTCTCAAAACAAAGGGCTACCTGAAAAACCCTTAAGTTTTAAATTTTATGAAGATTGAACATGTGGTTCAAATTTATGAATAGAAACGTGTTCTGAAGACTGCTTAATCTCACTCATGTTTCTCGGAGATGGCTGGACCGATTTTCCTAAAATCAGTGTCAAATGGAAGGTCTAGTTGCCCCATAAGACCCTATTGATTTGTTTTGAAATCGGACTATTACTTTGCCTGTTATGTTTAAAAATGTGAAATCCAGCTATGAAAAGTAACATATTCCGAAGACTAATGGACTCACTCTTTTTTCTCAGAGATGGCCGACCCGATTTCCACAAAGTTAGTGTCAAATGAATGGTCTAGCTGCCTCAGAAGACTCTATTGAATTTTACTGTAATCGAACAGTAACTTCATTTGTAATGTACCGACTTGTGAAAATCACGAAACTTCATTATCTCAGAAACTACACAACCGATTTGATTATTATTATCAGATGAGCGGGCTAGTTAAGGGTTAACTGTTGAATTATGATTGAACACGTGGTTTCAAAGTTTGGCTACCCTACACGTTCCATTTCATTTGATTATAATCGAACTTAAGCAACCGTTATGTATTAAATTGTTAATAAAACAACGAAAGTCTATTATTTCAAAGATTACATGACTTATTTGAACATAACTAGTGTCATACGAACGAGTCATCTCTCAAACTTACAAATAACAAATTTCATAACAATTTGATATGTGGCTCAAAAGTTATGGAAAGAAAATAAATTCCAAGACTATTTAAAACTATACCTGCTTCGATCGATATATGTGGCCTCAACATAATTTAAATGTGGTATCTTACTATTTGAACGTTCCAAATTCATTGATTCCTTGCAATGTGTTTCGGTCATAGGATATCGGTCATAGGATATGATCAAAGTCAAATAACAAACCGTTTGAAATGATTGGTTTTATCGAAATGACAATAATATCCTCAACTTTTGGCTTCTGTACATCGCCTTAATTCTGAATATATTCATATTTGGTGGTATTCTGTCATTTTCAGCAGACTTTCTGGCATCAATCTGACACCGGAAATAGCCATATTGGGAGGTATTTTTGGTTGTTTTCCAGAAACTAAAAGTGGGCGTCTTTAAATTCAAAATGGTGACCAGGGTCAATGTTTGGTTTCTATGCATCATCACCTTTACGGAAATATCCATATTGAGTATTATTCGGTCATTTCCGACTGTTGCCTATAAGTTGCCATTTAGCAATTTAAAATGGTGCCTGAGGTCAATTGTAAGCTCCTTGCATCATTCTGGTTCCAGGCATACTCATGTTGGATAGTATTTGTTTATTTAAGGCTGTTTTTCACAAACCGGTAGTCGTCATCTTGGATTTAAAAGTGGTATTTAGGATACTGGTTAAAGAAAAATTCATATTGGGTGATATTTGGTCACTTTGGATTGTTTTTCAGAAGCCGACAGTCGTCATTTTGGACTTTAAAATTGCCTGTGAAATCAATTTCTGTCATCTGGGCGTAATTCTGGTTCCAAAAACATTCATATTGAATGGTATTTGGTCATTTCCGGCTGTTTGCCATACACCGGAAGTCACCATCTTAAAATTCAAGATTGTGTCTGTGATCAATTTTTAGCTTCTGTGCATCTTCCTGGTTCCAGAAATACTAATATTCAATGGTAATCGTCCATTTCCGGCTGTTTTCCAGAACCCGAAGTTGCCATTTTACAATTCAAAATGTTGTCTGAAGTCGATTTGTGGCTCCAGTGCATCATTACGGTTCCGGAAATACCCATATTGGGTGGTATTTGGTCATTTGCCGCTGTTTTTCCGACACCGGAAGTCACCATTTTGGATTTCATAATGGCATTTGGAGACAATTTCTGGATTTTGAACGGCATACTTGTTAAAGAAAAACTCATATTGGGTGGTATTTGGTCATTTCTGCTGTTTTCAGAAACCGGAAGTCGCCATCTTTGAATTTTAAATGCTATCTGTGGTCGATTTGAGCTCCTGTGTATTATTCTAGATCCGGATATTATTATATTGGGTGGAAATCGGCCATTTTTGGCTGTTTTCCAATCCAAAATGTTGTCTGAGGTCGATTATGGAACATATTTGTTACCACTAAAAACATTCACCTGCCAATATGATTCCATTTAGTTGATTAGTTCACGAGATGTGCAGAAATTTGTGAAGAAACATGTACTTCCAGAAGAGGGAGGGGCGTCAAACCATTATGGACATATTTGTTACCTCTAAAAACATTCACGTACCAAATTTGGTTGTATTTTCTTGATTGGTTCTTAAGCTGTGCGAAATTTGTGTTTCATTTTCATGGGATCCCTCCCTTATAGAAGAGGGAGTCGGGTGTCGAACCATTATGTACATATTTGTTACCACTAAAAACATTTACCTGCCAAATTTTGTTCCATTTGGTTGATTAGTGCTCGAGATGTGCACAAATTTGTGTTCCATCCAACTATCATGGACATATTAGTTACCCCTTAAAACATCCACATGCCAAATTCGGTTTCATTTGCTTGGTTTGTTTTTGAGTTGTGCAGAAATTTATGTTTCATTTGTATGGGACTGGGACCCCTCTCTACTGTATGGACTTCCTCACTGCGACCAGAATCGTTGATCTATTGTGAGATATGCCCGGGTGTCTGCTGTAATCCCGCACTTCTATTATTAGCAATGCCGCTATTGAGAAGTGGCATGCTTATTATTATTTTCAATCAGTGCTTGTGTGTAATGTACTACCCTTCCTTTTACACGCTTACTGTTCTTCTAAACCGAGCCTCCTTCCTCCCGCCAAATATGGCCAATTATAATCTCTGGAGAAGTTTCGTCGTGCGTCCTTCTCGCAAGTTTTATTGATAAGAGGGACTTATTTTTTGTTAAGAGGAAGTCACGCAAATGTATTGTAGATTTCATCGTAAAGGAAGGGTAACTGGTGGGGAGCCTGAGAATAAACCCATGCTTAAAAGTCCTTTTTTGACATCGAATGGCCTGATTCTGCTTAGATTCGAACCAACGACCATTCGCTTGACAAAGCGGACTCTGTAACCTTGCGGCTACGCAGCTCCCTGATTGGACCCCTCCCTTACAGAAGAGGGAGGGGTCTCAAACTATCATAGGAACCTTTATCGGCATCAAATACCCCTACATACAAATTTTCACGTCGATCGGTTCGGTAGTTTACGGGCCTATTTGGATCAGACAGACAGACAGACTTGATTGCATTTTTATATGTAAAGATTACAACATCAATATTTTAGAACCTAAAGAGTGAATATGCATTGATTGGATTGAAGCGTTCATGTAAATCTATTTTTACAAATAAAAAATTGAATGAGAAAGGCTGGGTCTGACCGCTAGGTGGATTGATTTAGGTTTTCCATTAAAATGTTTGTTAATGTTCAGGAAAGACATTCGAGGAAAAATAATCAATAGCTAATTACTAAAACATGAAATATTATTCACGAAACTACGTAAGACATGCAAAATTATGACTTTTTATACTCAATTCGTCTCTGAATCGAAACTCAAAGAGATAACATGTGATTTTTTTTTTCATTAAAAAGTTCTTTGATGTTCAAGAAAGACATTTGAGTAAAAATAACAGGTATTTGGTTACTAAAACTTGAGATAATAATCACAAAACTACGTGAAAAATGCAAAACTATGATTGTTAGGCTTAGTTTGACTCTAAATCATAATTCAAAGCGATGACATGTGATTTTTTTCCATGAAATGTTCGTTCATGTTCAGGAACGACATTTGAGAAGAAATGATAGGTATCTGATTACTGAAAATGTAGATATTATTCACAAAACTAAGTAAAACGTGCAAAATCATGAATATTTAGGCTCAATTTGTCTGCAAATCAAAACTCAAAGCTATTGTATGTTTTTGTTTTCCAATAAAATGTTAGTTAATGTTCAGGAAAGACATTTGAGAAAAAATAACACGTATCTTATTGCTAAAAGTTTACATACAAAGAAACACCTTAAAATACTCTCTTTGATTTTTTTGAAAAACATATAATACATGCAAAACTTTGACTTTTTAAGCAAGAGCTCAAATCGCATCTAAATCAAAATTCAAAACGATGACATGTGATTTTTCTTTCAATAAAATGTTCGTTGTTTCTTTAACATTTCCAAATATTTGTTTTGCAGAGAAATTCATGTTTTGAATCAGTGCGAGTCGAGCATAAAAAATTTACATTTCTGATGTATTCGTAGATTTGTGAATAGTAACACATTACGGGATTCCATTTACTTTTTTACCTTAACCCAAACTAGATCTTGGAACACTTAGCTGGAGGAATTTCATTGGTTTGAACATAGATTAAGAGGCGGCTTAAGCATTGAAAGTCATTTTTTATTTTATACATAGTTTTGTGGATTAAAGCACAATTGTTAGTTAACAGAAAACCTTCACTTCTTCTTAGACGTGTTCCTTGGACACCAACAAGCATTTTCGTTTTGAAAAAAATCACAATAGAGGAGAAATAAGCATGAATGGTCAAGCTCAATTCTTCTTCTTTACTTTAATTTCCTAAAAGAGGTTTTACTGTAAACGATTGTCAAATAGCCCGAATATCACCCAGTATAGGTATATTCGAAACTGGGATGACTCCACACAACATTTTCCAAAACGGCGGCTTCCGGCTTCACAAAAATAATTTAAAGTGGTATTTGACCAACCATTTCAATAATTCCGAAAGTGGAACTCCATATGTCGTTTGGAAATCCGATATGGCGACTTCCAGTTTATGTGTGTTTTGTTCTCAAAATATTGAAGTATTTAAAGTGATGATGAACGTATAAGATGTGGAATATTTTTTAAGTAAGTTGTGCTAAAGCAGTAATGAATTATAAAAAATTAATCTTAAATTTAAAACCTTTGATCCCGAGCATCGCCGGGAACGTTCAACTAGTTTTAAAATAAATCTAATCCGTAGGCTTTATTTTTGTAGTGGGACTGCGTGATACTCTAGCAGGGTAATGTACTGTGAAAAATGTAAAGAAAAAGTTCTCGCTTTTCACGCGAGGGATACGTGCCACGTAAAAAGAAACCGTGTGGAAAAAAAATTATTTATAATACTTCATTTGTTGTTCAAACTTGCTTTTAAAACATGACTGTAGCAATCGAATGAACCAAAGTTTAATTTAAAATTTGAACCAGATCTACCACTTCTCTTCCACTCTGCGGGAACATTTTAAGCCAGGTGATACAATTGATTTGGAAATTATAGCCAAGGGGTAGGCAAAAAAAAAAGGTTGAGAACTGCTGCGACACGGAATGAAGCACCAAGGTTTTGCTTTTAGTTTAATGAAGAACAATAGTGCTACGTCAATACTGCGGTTATGGTTATGATGAAACCCTTTATCTGCATGTTTTTCCTAAAGAGTCTTTTCAAAAGTAAAATTATTTATTGTTGAGGAAAATAATAGCTAGGAATTTAATCATCTCATTGTAATATAATCAGAGATGTAGATTACGTAATGTTAAAAATATACACGCGAAAGTTTATGTGGTGCGAAACCACATCAATATTGTGCGGAATCAGCACAACTGTTGATTAAGATTTGAAACCTGTACAATAAATGTGTGTTAGACATTTGATGCTCCAGCGTATTGCAAATGTATTAGGCTGCTGCAAACCAGTACACATATCAAGTGTCAATTGGAGGTTGATATCGTTGAAGCAGTGCAACCAGCAATCAATACTGATAAGCAAGCTTGTCGTTTCTCCTCGCAGAATCTCTGGCGTTTAAGAAAATATCTCACTGCAGTGCTTCGCTGTGTGTCTCTTGAGCATATATCGAATGAGGGGAGCATCTAGGTAGGAAAGCAGATTGCGTTGTTTGCATTGCATCTCGAAACTGAAAAAAATCCAGTCGCCCGTCACACATGGTTGCGATTCGAATGCTATAAAATTTATCTCAGCAGTGCGCACCGCAGTGTAATTCTGTGTATTCTCGCTAGACTGATAACCACTCTTATTTTGCTCAGCTGTGGTGTAAGCAGCGAGTGTATAATTATTTTGCAAGCAGCAGAAACACAGCACAAAGCAGAAGAAAAAAGTGTGGTGAAAAGAATTGCTACACGCAATACTCATGCTGAACATGAAGTGAGCAGTGAATACGTATTCTGGTCTTTCCTGTTCTGGTCCTTTCATCAATCACCAAAAATCGTCAGGAGACACTTCTATCCAGGTTAACAAAATGGCGTTGTGAGATAGACGTAGTACTGTTTCATCTTATTGATTGCGTCAGAAAAGGCCTCCCGTTACTATCGAGATGCCGATTAAATAATCTACAGGTTTGTCTATGTTAAGCATTGTTGTTTAATCTGTGTCGCTGTTTTCATGAATTTCGTATGATTCTTATCGAAATATTTTATGATTGACATAAACTGCCGCGCATAGCAAGTCACTGACATTTGCATTTTCAGTAAAATTGAGTTAGTACGCGTAAATGGTAGCTAACAATGCATAGTTTCGTAACAATAGGTGAGCTCAACAACTTTGTTCTGAAAAACTGCTGGAAAACATCCAAACATATTGTCCCATCTCGTAAGAAGCAATGTTATAAAATCCTATGAAAACGCGTTTTTCTCGGCTTGCTGAAAATGCAGGTGGGACTGACATGCTATGCGCGGCAGTAAATGTATCACGGTTTTTGAGCCCCTTAAGCCTGATCGTTCACCCGAAAAAAAAGTTTTCCGAAACTACAATTTTTTTGTGTATGATGTATATTCTGATTTCGATCTCTGTCACTATATTCATTCTAAAACTGTTGCGAAGGCTTCTGGATTTTTTGCAGTTTTTTTATGATAACGCTGGTCAACAACAACAAAAAAATGCATTAGAGCTCAAACTGAACAAATAAGAGAGATTATAACTTTTTACCCATTTTTGTGGAAAGCCCAAAAGGAAAAAAACATGTTGCAGAATAGTTGCTCGCCAGGTTCGACGCTTTTACGTTTGCTTATGGGTGAACTTCATTTCAGTTTCTGAAGACTTTACGCATTTCCGACTTGGCAAGGAGCAGCAAAATTCACAGAATGGTTAAATCTTTCATTTCTTTGTAGTTTGAGCTAAGAAATTTTTTTTCGATTTTTTCGACCACAGGTTTGACCTAGAGCTTAAACTAAAATCAAACGAAATATTATATTTCAACCGTTCTTGTGAATGTTGGTTCCATTAGTCAGCACGGAAGGCGACGAACCCGGCGAGAAATTTCACCGCGGCCTTTTGACGCACTTCCGAACTGGCTGGGGATACCAAAATTTTATGTTTTTCCAGTTTCAGATCTTGGGCAAAACCTGTGTGTAATCTATCTCAACTGTATGATAGCTGCTTTTGAATATTTTAAATTTAATGTTACTGATCACTCTTGCAAGGAAAATTTCTATAATATCCTACTTATGCGGCCGCACCCTACGCATGATGCTGATCTCCTGCTATGCCTCCACGTTTTCTAATACCTCTGGAAAACCACAAGGCAGTAAAATGGGACCGCTTCTATTTTTGCTTTATTTCAACGATGTAACATTGCTGTTAGGTTTGCAAACAAGGAGAAATGAACAAATTTAAAAAAAAAGGTGCTGGATGTAAGCTGGTGTATGCTGATGATTTGAAACTGTATTTGGCTGTGCGGACCATTGATGATTGTCGTGAGTTATAAGGACTGCTGGATATTTTGATAAGTTGGTGCCGCAGGAACTAGTATTGCGAAATGCCAGATCATGTCATTCTATTACATTGCGAAGCCTGTTCTGTTCCATTATAAGTTTGATGGTCATGAAATCAAACGAGTGGATCAAGTAGACGACCTCGGTGTTTTGCTCGATGCTAAGCTCAATTTTAATTTTAACCGCGTTTTTGACCCTCATATATTTTGTAAGTTTACCCATGGAGACACTAAAAAACGTGGGAAGCTCTTTTCATTCGAATAGACTTCTTGGTGAAACTCCAAGATTTTTCATTTTCGATTGCGACTTTTGCAAGATATTCGTTATCCCTACCGTTTGAAAAAGTCTCATCATTGGACTCTTCTAAAAGACGAATTATTTTTTTGCTCGACAATTTTCGCAATCGACTAAATAAAATATTTTCTTCGTTTGAAAAAGGGTTAAACACCAAATTACCCCAAACTCCATGTAAACGACCCTTTCTGACCGAATAGTTCGACGCAAGTTGTTTAACAATTTCATGTTTTTATGTACACCTGGAAAGTTATACACCTTTTTATTTTTAATTGAAGTTTTTTTCATTGCTCTATCTTAGAGTTCAAAGTATTACCCAAATTTTCCGCTCCGGGTGTCAGTCATTGATTCCAGTTGACTTGCTGAGCCCTCATCGAAAAAGGGTTTCGAAGAAACGGCCATAACTCCCCTCATCGTTGATAGTTTTAAAATCAGAGTTTTTTGTTGCTAAAATAATTAATATTTTTTTGCTTAAAATGATATATATTTTTTTATTCTACACACCTTAAACCAAATCAGATTTGCCCAATTTTTGTCGAGTAAAATTGAATATAATAATATAAAAAGCATTTTTGCTAAAAACACAATCAAAAACATGTAAACTTTCCAAGAAATTATAGGGGAACTGCTCCATTATTCATCTCAGCCCGTATATTCATCTCATTCAACATGTAAACACAATTGAAAACAGGAAAAAACGCATATTTTCTTTTTAAACTAATCTGCTAATCCATGGAATGGATTCTTTTTAGGTCACTTTAGATTCCTCAATAGGTATAATCCTCAAAAACTCACTTAAAAGCACTAAATTTGATATTATAGTCGGGCATCAGCACTCGAAAACTCATTAAATTCAACCACCTACCTCAGAAAACAAAATCCGCGCGTCGTTCTATACGGCTACAACGGGACTCATTCAGCAGCCAACCAAAGTTTGTTTCATCACTGGCGGACCACTTTTTATTTTAAACACAAAACAAAATCACTCTCTACACTAAGAATACTTTAAACTTTGGAATGTTCACCTCAAATTTCCTAAAACAAGCTTGTATTAGCAGAAATATATGAGATGAATTTCTGCAATTCCTAAATTTCAACTGTATGTATTTTCATCTGTTTTCACTGCGTTGAAGAAAATCAAGAGTTGCCAAATCAGTTTCTGTTAATATGAAAAAAATCATACTGAAAATGTTGAATAATTCCGACATAATTGATATAAATCGAGAGCACTGCAGTGGTTACCTAGGTTACCATTTTTGCACGAAAACAACTACAGCAGATACCTAGGTAACCTACTACGACGGGCTGCGGCTACGTTCATTCATGATAATGTGATTCATTCATGATTAACAGTGAGTTGAGTATGGGGGCATCGTGAGATGAATAATTGAACAGTGATTCAAGTTTTGAGATGGATATGGAAGCGTTGTGAAAAATGGTTTGTTTTACAAAATACAGGATAAATCTAGCTAGTTTTACTGAATATACAATGCTAAACGATTCCATAAGAGTACGTAAGCATATTTAGCTTATTTGTTCAAAAATTTCGTGAAAATTTGGTGTTTAATCCGTGCATTCTCCGTGAATATCGGCTTAATGGGATGAATAATGGAGCAGCTCCCCTACTTCAGCTGTCGTTTCTGATAATTTTGATTGGTAAGAAATTCATTTTGAATTTTGAAGAGAGGCGTATTACCGATGTTGAAATAAAACAATTTACAAAATTTTCTGTTTTAGCGTCATATTATCAAACATGTAATTTACGCAGAAGTTTCATCAATTTTTTGCACATACGTATCGATCTTCAAAAAAAATGGAAACTAAGGTCTTTATTCATTTTTTTTTAATAAAGACCATGTAAACTTTTTTTATGAAGACTGTAAACAAATTCACGTAGAAAACTAGCTCCGTGAAAATCTTTGATTTGATTCGTGAAAACAGAATCATGATGTCATTTGATTGAAATATGTACTATTATTATTTTTACGGTCTATATTTTTTAGAAGAGCAAACTTACAACTTTGTCGAAGAAAGCAAAGTTTTAAATAATAATTTTATCCTTTCAAAAGAATATTTGGTTAATTTTGACAAACTTTTTTTTTAATTTTTTATATCAGTAAATTATGCTTAGCAAATTTTTCAAAAAAAAAAGATTTTTTTTTATGTAAAAAAAGTTTATGAAAAATGAGGTTTTTGAAGTATTTCATATATAATTATATTTTTGTGTTTTTTTTTTTTTCAAAAAAAAGTTCTTGTTGTCTCACGGTGCATGTTTTTTTCTGAGAAAGCAAATCTGCGAAAGTCGAGTCTGAATTTCATTTTTTTTGCGTTTTGAGCCGAAAATCTTGCTTCCGTAATCTTATAAAATTTTGTTGCTAATAATAAAAACACCTCTAAATGATACAGTAAGTTGATTTTGACATAGGGGCCATCCACATACCACGTGGACTGCTTTAGGGGGGGTCAATCTGTCCATGTGGTATCTGAATGGCCCCATATCTAAAACGTGATGAACCAAACTGAGACTTATGGTAAACAAACCTCGATGACACGTCAGTGACTTAATTATGTGATTTTATTATTGCGTCATATACTTTTAGTGGTGTGAAAACGTCTGATTTTGTACCAATTAATCCTCATTTACGGGAAATGATGCTTTTCTAATTGCATTTAAGGGAAAGTTAAAGCGCATCGAGAGTAAAAAAAAAATTACCGAAATATTGTTACCAGCAAGATATTCTGATATTTTTGACTGATTGGGAATTATCTTTTGAAATAAAGTTAATAAATTTATGACTGTTGAGTTAAAAAAGAGGAAATCATACGAAAGGCTTCAGCAGCACAACGATACATTAAGCCGTCGGTGCATACAGCGGTTAGGTCTAGCTCAGGTTAGGTGAGGCTCATAATTGTGCTTATTTCCTTTTTTACTAGCATCATACGTATTAATTTTTTTTTTCAATTTTTTCTAGTATATTTTTAGCCTAGGTTTTGCAATAGAACCTCAATAGTGAAAATCTATATCGTCGGTTTCGTGCAAAACTGGCACAACTCAAAATTTGCATTTTTGAGTTTTTGAGGGCCAATGATGCCAAATACTGTAAATTTTTCTTCCACGAAACCCCGTTTCAAAATTCACAAAAAAATCCAGAGTTATAAGTTGACGTCTCTTTGCAGTACAAATTGAAATGTCTTTTTGTTGTTTTTCTCGAAACAATGATTTTTGAGTTGTGCCAGTGTTGCACGAAACCGATGATATATAGTTTTTTACTACCATCTAATTTTCAGAGTCATACAATAAATTTTTATCAGCTATGAAATTTGCAAAATCTTTGCAATGATAAACGAAGTGTTTTTGTTTTTGGTCTCTGTTTTTCATCACAAATTACAATTGGTCAACCTATGCAAAATCTTCAGTACTTAAAAAATATCTATACTAAGAACTCGTGATTTCATTTTCAATTAGACTTTTTTGCATTGTTCATAGCTTCGTATTTAGCTATGAAATGTGTACTGTAAACTACCCCGTAATATACCAACTTAATCATCATACGAAAGCAATTTTTTGCCCCGTCAGTATACGCCACACGGCACATCCATCTCATACAGTGTCAGGCCCAAGCATTGAAGTCCTTGACATAGCTTTGTCATTTCTGTGCAACAAAATTCTTACCTTCACGATCGGCTGGCCGTACACCGACATGCTCGGCATGTCTATCGGTTGGCCAATTCATGTTCGAACACATATTCTGCGCGGATAGACCCCATGGAGCAACAGGTAGACCATTTGGTTCGGCATACAACGACGCTGCACCATCCATGGCGAAGGCGCTCTCTGGCCGCGGCGTGGTCTTCGACGAAAAAGCTAAACGATGGTATGGAGAAGGTACCTTGGTTACCGGTGTACCACAGCTGTTTCTTCTCCCCTAGTCCTAGCATTGCCAGCAAGCGTCAATTGAAAAGATATAAATCACGAAAACATAAATAACCTTTCAGATTGTGTTTGCTTTCCCACTTTTATTGGCTGTTGATACCGCACCGCACCCTCGTCGTGTCATCGTCCGCGCCTTCTAATTCGAAACGGCAGCCGGGTGGTGCTCTACAGGACTTATACCCTTCATTAGAGCGCTGCTGACTGCTGATAAGTGTGTGTAACGGATAGTACTGCGGAGTCGTTTAGCGAACCAATTCGGTTGCGCTGAAATGCGGCGCAAAAAGTCGCGTCGTGCTAATCGCGATTTTATTTCCCCCGCGTATCTGCTGGAGGTTCGCTGGCTGGTGGTTAGTTGGTTGGTTGTTCGAGTCTTGTTCTACTCCAGTTTCACTAATGACGCGAGGAACGGGTCACCAGCTGTAGTGTGATGTTGGTGAAACTTACAACTAGTAAAATGTAGTAAAGATTTATCCTAGGAAAGGGTACGGATTTCATTGCTTTCATCACAGCTGTTCCCGTTGGTTTGGTCACTGAACACTCTACTCTTTCTGTATTAAAGTATCATACCATCGCCAAACCTTTGCATCGTTATATCAACTGTTGGATCACATAACTTCAAAGTAAATAGAAGTAACGTAAAAACAAAGCAAATCCCTTTACCTCAACTACTAACAACCGTACCAAACGTGGCTGCGATCCGTCTGACGTCAAAGGTTCTCACAGTCCGTGGTCATCAACCTTCGGCACACCCCGTAGGCAGTGGGAATCCAGTCCGACAAATAAATGAAAATGAAGACCTCTCGCACGCCTGCTGACAGAAAATTGTTTATTGATTACATACATTATAACGTAATTTGAATGAGCATACAATCGAAGAGTATCTTTTCGAATATGTCACTACAGCTTGCCGCAGCGGCACGTGATGTGCCATCCGTCTTTCAGGGCTTTACACAGCTCAGTGTTGCGCCCGGTGGAGTACCTCGCGGAGGTGCGTGTAAGTTTCTTTGCTTTTGCCTCACTCCCATTGATGGTGATGTGTATATTTATGCTGGATAAAAAAAACATTTTTCGCTCTTGCTCTACGTTTGTAGCAGAGACTTGGTCAAACAAAGCATAGCTTGGTCCGTGGCAGCATAGCCAGCTCCGGTACTTGTCACGGTCCAGTCCGAGGTGAGGAAAGACATGATCGGTTTGTTGTGTGGCTTTAGTTCCGAGAAGGTTCCCAGAGTGTCCGATGTCTTCGAACTATTTCCAGGATGTTACTTTTAACTAAAGACGCCAGCTATGGCAACACTTTTCAGCGATGGTCATTGTGAGCAGCGTTGCCAGGTATCCAGATTTAGCTGGATTATCCAGATTTTTGAACATGTATCCAGGTAGAAGGTCATCACTTCAATTTTGGCGCGAAATTTTGCAATTTTGTCACCTCAAATTTTGCGTACCCCAAGACTTTTATTCGAAAAATTAACCTTTCACCCCACGAAATGACTGCCAGATTTTTTCCAGATTTTTATTTTGCCTTTTCCAGATTTTTGAAAAAATGACCTGGCAACGCTGATTGTGAGCGAGGAGTTTTGAAAACTCACGCACGATCAACATAGATACAGGCAAAGAAAAGTTCGCATTTTGTCCCGTTTCGCACACACAGACCTTCACGGTTGAGATCAGCCAGCATCCGTTCGCTGTTGGAGTTTCGTCAGATCTTGATGTCGATGTTTTTGCTACAAAGTGATTCTATACATTCACTGCGTTTGCTGCTGCAGCCGTCACCGTCACTTCACCCGCTTCGCAGTCTGATCACGTGTGTCCGCGACGACTCTCTTTTGGGAAACCTCGCGCTCGCATGAATGATTGCATCCATCTGTCATGGTTGAACTGAACATTTAATTGAAATTTTGGCCGTTTTTCTCCGCTGATTGAAGCGAACTGTTTTCCATCACCGCTCGTGCAGGCGCAGGCTTGACTGATCGGCTCTACAGTCTGTACAAGCAGCTCGGCCGCCGAATGACGAGTCGAAGGTGCTTGACATGCCCATCCTCCGGGGGAACTGACTGCGCTGATTGGGTTCCGACAACAGCGATACATATATTCCACTACTCAGACGCCGAATTGCACTCTGATTGATGCACAAAGAGCATTGATTTCCCATCAAAGTCTGGTGAAGCATCGCATTGCACTTTCCCTGCGGTACCATAAGAACCCTCAATCAGAAAACAAAACAAATTCTGTAGTTCGGTTGTTGTGACAGCTGAAATATCGACATGTGTTGCGTCGGTTGATGGTGGATGCGGAGAAATCTATCATCGGCAAACCCGCAGCGCTGCAAAACGAAAAATTAATTACCATTAATCATTCACCCGGGGTAATCGCAGTTGAGTCATTCCGGTTGAATGAGAGATTTCAGTGGTCGATCTTCGATTGATTGAGTGATGAAAGCGAGGCGACATTGTTTTTGGTTCTGCTGACAACGAATCGGGGTCAAACTGTCAGTCGACGTACGGCGGAGCGATCGATGCCCGTACATCGGGGTGTTACCCCTTTGGAGTACCAAGTAATGGACGTTTTGAACTTCCGGCGTGACCTGGTTTTTTTTCGGGGACGATTAACCGAATCATGATTGCCATTGGCATTGATCTCATTACGAAACATTAAGGTGAACATGGTTTAAGTTTTTTGGGTGGGAAGAAATCTCATGGTTAAGTTACGTTTAATCAGTTTAAATCCCGGGGGAGAAAGAGAACACATACATTTGGCCAAGAGGTGTACGGTAAGTAAGTACGATAAATCTGAACAGGTATTGTATCTACAGGAAAACAAAAGTATGTGAAGACATAATGACCCGATTAGAAAGACAAAACAAAAATTTAACCGAAGCTGTTAGTTTGTTATGTGAAAAATTCTTCAGGTTTTGATTTTTTTTGTTCCCGTTTGGTGTTAAAATAACAGAAATTATAACAGAAATGATTCGATGAATTTTTGTATGTAATGAATTAGAGTCTACCAGAAGATGGCAGCATGAAAGTTTCAGATCCCAGTGAAACCAACGACGATTCTGTTGGAGTCTCAGTTGATTGCAAATAAAGTGATAAAAAAAATCTACTCTGAAAATTAATTTAGACTCCTCTGATATAATTGAGCAATTCTCGCTGAAACCGTCCAACTGGTGACATGAGGTCTTTAAAAAAGGATATTTTTGTGTCTAAATGATTGAAAATAGTGAAAAATGAGAAAATCACTTTGGTTAGTTATATTAATGGACCCCTCGAGCACAAATAGGTTGAACGGTTTTTACAAAAATGTATTTTTGAGCAGTTCTTGTTTTTTTTATTGATTTGTTTGTCTTGAATTTATCATTGAACCCCCTGCAACCAACATATCGTTTCAAAGAGGAGTGATGGCCGCCATCCTAAATTTCATCAGAAAATCGTGTTTTTGAGTAAGTTCACAACCACCGATTCTAATTTGACATCACCATTGGGAAGCTGCGGAAAAATGCTTTAAGATACATTCAAAAAATTAGGTGAGCATTGAGTTGACCTTGCCATTGAGATCACTTTACGAAATCGAGCTCCGACAGTTCAACGCATGACGCGCGGCCAATGGTGGCCTGTGGTGTGCGTATGGTGTGGACAGTCAGTATATATTCCTAGTTCACAGGTAGTAAGTGACCCACGCACCGTAATTTTTGAATAGCCTTTAATCAATTGGCTGAATTTCGTTAGGAAGTAAACGTGCCCTTTTCGTCGATAAGAACTAGCTAGGGATCAAAAAAGTAATGATTCTACTCTTACTTTATTTACGCTGGCATACGCGTAAAGCAAATCTTCTCCAGATTACTCGGGATATACTTGATTCCTACCACACATTGGTATACAATACCTATGTTTGTAGATAGTAGTCTAATGAATGAAAACAACAGTATACAACAGTAGCAGAAAGGAGCGGGGGCCTAGTGTGGTTGGTAACGTCTCCACCAACCACGCTCGACGCCTGGGTTCGAATCCCACCGCTGACATAGGTGTCGATGGTTGTGAGGTGGCGTGATCCACTCACAACCAACCCAACTGGTCTAGATTCAATCCTAGCCGACACCGGGAGATTTTCTGAGGCGAAAAATCTCTGGGATCACGCCTTCCATCGCATGAGGAAGTAAAGCCGTTGGCGCCGGTCCGTTAATAAACGGGTCGTAAGTTAGGGTCCTGGGTGTGGAGCCTTCCTGGGCGTCGGTGATTGGTCACAACAGTGGCGGAACTAGACCGACGGAAAATAAGCGAGAATAAAAAAAAAGAACAGTAGCAGAAACAACATCTAACAATAATTTGTTTAAATGCTAAACACGCGAAAAGTGTCCTCCGAACCAAACTTTGTTCTAGCAAAAAATCGTCGAAGAGCTTGGTCACAAATTAAGTTACACTCAAGGAGGAGAGAGGGAGTGGAGAAATAAACAATGTGAATGAAGTGGAAAGGGGTCAAAGATACGATTTTTTGCTTTACGTAATTTGTGAACAGACCCAACGTCACACAGGCATTGGTAATTTAACAACTGAGTGAGGGGCCATCCACATTCCACGTGGATAACTTTTGGGAGGGGGGTTTGCGTAATGTCCACGGTCCATTAATTTTTTCTTTTGAATTTATATGAGCAGTTGTCCACGGAGGAGGAGGGGACAAAATCCTTAAAAATCTGTCTACGTGGAATATGTATGGCCCCTAATATACACTACACACAGGCACACACCACAGGCTCAGCATATTGCGTTTGGAGCTCGTCATGCGTTGAACTGTTTGGAGCTCGATTTAGAAAAATGACCAGAATGACAAGGTAAACTCAATGCTCACCTAATTGTTTTAATTGTATCTTAAACATTTTTTCTCAGATTTCCAATGGTGATGTCAAATTTGAAATCGGTGGTTATGATCTTGCTCAAAAACACGTTTTTTCTGATGAAATCCAGGATGGCGACGAGATTAATGATGGCATCCAAAATTTTTCTACTTGTAATGAAAGCTCTATCATTCCTCTTTGAAACGATGTGTTGGTTACAGGATGTTCAATGACAAACTCAAGAGAAAGATGAAAAACTGCTCAAAAACCAATTTTTGTAAAAACCGTTTAACCGATTTGTGCTCGAGGGGTCCATTAATATAAACTAACCAAAGTGGTTTTCTCATTTTTCCCTACATTCAATCATTTAGACACAAAAATATCCTCATGTCACCAGTGGGACGGTTTTAGCGAGAATTGCTCATATCAGGTTGTGCATCAAAGGAAGTGACTACTTTATTCAATTAAACAGAAATTTCTTAGTAACAGTTGTTACAGCTAACTTTCCGCATTTCAATAGGTATTCTACATTTCGATGTAAATGCTGGTTATTTCGATTATCTCAATGGTCCTTTCATAATGAAGTTAGGGAGAATTGACTATTTCTCGGTTTTTATAAGGATACGATTTTCGGTTTTATGCATATTTTCAAGTTTGGATTGTGGGTAAAATAGAGATTTACCCTTAAATCCCATTATCAATCACTTTAAGCAATGGCATCAATACTTTAGAGTTTATTCATTTTTTGGGCCTTTTTAGACATGTTTATTCGATGTGTCCCCCATTTTTTACTACGGCATCCTCAAGACAAGAAACGAAGCAGAGCGTGTCTTCTGTACGCAGTCCTCTGATATCGACTGCCATTTCTGCGCTTTATGACAGACTTTAGGTTTGTGTTTGCTGTTTACTGAGAAAGGGAGAATCTACCGAATTTGCTAATTCAAATGTTTGTCTTGTCATTACAAGCTACGAACAAATGCTTTTCTAATTCGAATATCTGCGAAGTGGAGATGCCAATATAAATAACATTTCATTCATATGTTTTGTTTACATTATATTATATTATTATTCAAAGCACTCTAATGTCTCAGCAAATAAAAATGCACTGTCGGATAGAAAATATAGAAAAATATTACAAGGTATACAACTCTCGTTTCCTAATATCGCATAACTCTAACAGCTATACTCCACTCGCTATTGTGTGACAAAGTAGACTGAAGCTGCATTTCCTACATGTAATCTTTTGTATCGAGTTGAGCGTAAATTTTTGCATTGAAGGCGTGGCCACGCAGTTTCGAAAAAGAGAAACGAACCAAAACACCTTTGATACTACTGAGTGATTTTCATAAGCACCGAAAGAAAGTTTTTGCTTTCCCGATGTGAAAATCACTCTGGCTCTTAGATTAACTAATTTGCGTTAATGATATTTGATTGATACGGTGTTCGAGTGGGCACAAAGAAACAATTGAACCGGAAAATCACTCAACTTAACGGTGAAAATTTTTGAAATGAGGGTTATATCTTGCTGCGATAAACTGTTTATAGGCAAAACTACCGTTTATCTTTGGTGCCCTGGACGTTATTGTAGAAATAATTATTGAGAAATACATGAACATTTCACACTAGTAGTAGTTGTGAAAAATCTCATAACTTTTGTCTTCAAGCATTTATAGTTCTTAAAAGAACCGATCTTCAGCTCGAAATGTGTGCTGCAGAACACAAATGATCGTACCACCTTGGCCGCGCATAATAAAGCTTGCTCTCCGCTGTGCCCTTCAGTAGCTGTGCCAGCAAAATATTCTGCAGCGTACGATGGTAACTGCTGCTGCCGTATGCAAAATGAGGGTAAGGTGCAGTGCCAGGATATTGACTCGTATGCAGCTTTCGTTTCCTAGTGTCGCGGACCTCTAACAGCTATACTTCACTCGCTATTGTGTGACAAACTGGAATGAAGCTTAATTTTCTGCACGAAATCCGTTGTATCGAGTTGAGCGTAGATTTTTGCAATGAAAGAGTGGCCACGAGGTTTCGAGAAAGAGAAACGCAGAAAAACACTTTGTTGAGTCAGAATATGTGGACTTTATTCTGTCCATGTTATTGTTATCCGTGCTCGGGAAGCAAGGGAATAGCGAGGAAAATGTATGGGAAAGCTCGACTTTGGAACAATTCACCTTTTTTCACCATTAAGCACTAAACCAACAATGTTAAACATTATATAAAACAATTGTCACACATTTTATCTATTCACCGACATATAAATGACTAATATGCATTAAGTCGTTCGCTTGCTATAATCGTTTGAAATCTGACGCAACATTTACTAGTTTCATTTTCAATTTCACAAAATGTTATCTAGTATAGCAAACAAAGACGTAGTCCTACGTCAATACCGTAGTCCTACGCCATGCGGTCGTGTCTTTGATACCACCCTCCTACTTTTTCTCATCTCTCGCGTTCCATCATGGATAACTTTTCAACGCGTGTACCAATCCTGACGAAATATTCACCACTGAGAAAACAAGCCTTCCAGATCAAAACTTTGTCATTAGTTTTTCGGTACGACAACTAGAGGCGCTGCAGTAAATAAAAGTAAAAGGTCAAATACTAAGTAGAACAAACCTTATGGTGGCCGAAAACCTAAGAGGCCACCGCTAGAACGAAGCTGGATAAAGTTCAACGACTTGCGTGCATTGCTATAATAGGAGCAATGAGCAGCACACCATCAATAGCTCTGGATGCAATGCTTCGTCTGTTGCCGAAAACAAAAACTATCTTGTCAGGTGACCTTGTAGGTCACCTGACTATGCTAAACTTTTCCAAAAGAGGGCTAGCGGTGAGTATGAATGGGGATTGAATGGCTCCTCAGGATAAGTATGACATTCCATACAAGGTATGCGAAACATCGCGTACAGACTGGGAAGTCGAAGTTCCACACGTTCGTCCAGGCTCAACGATATTTTTCACAGATGGCTTAAAACTATGTACAAAAACTGGTGCAGGAATCTTCGTCCCTAGTAATAATATTTCAGTGGCTATGGGACATTGGTCAACATGCAAATATTTGTATTTTTTCTGACAGCAGACGTACATGCAAAACGAGCATCTCACTCACAGTTTATTGGCTCAGAACTTATCTGTACAATATAGTTTGCTGCCAAAAAGTGTGCCCAATCTAAAAGGTTCATAACACCAAATGTAAGCCATTCCAGAAAGCTCATAGAGCTTAATAAAAGAGCTCTTTGTACATACGTAGGCCTAGTAACGGGGCACTGTCCGAGAAGATATCATTTAAAAAACATTGGCCTTGTTCAGAATTATATCTGTCGCTTTTGTAATATGGAAAACTAGACCTGGGAACATCTGCTGTGCAGCTGTGGTGCATTATTTAAACGCATACTGCGGTTTCTTGACAGTGACTGTTCACAGCCCAAAGAGATTTGGTCCTTAAGTTCAGAAAGGTGATTGGCTTCATAAACCATATCTTACCTGACTGGGAGCGTGTCGTCGATGCAAGTCCACTATAGTGATCATTGTATTTGCAAGGGGGCACGTGTAGTAAACAGGGACATATTACAAAAGTTCACATATTGTTTTGTAAGTAACAATTTTGTTAAAAGAGCGAAAAATTTTCGTTAATATTTTCCACAGGTCAAGTAAAAACTTTGCGTGTAATAAAATATATTCAAAAAAGTAGAAGAGCAGGCCTACGGATGCTACACGAGTAGTTTTGGCTAGGCTTTATAAAATACTGAATTATAGTGATTTCTCTATAAATGGTGTTGTACTCTTCAATAAGTGTGAAAAGGTTGAAACTTTCAACATTTACATTTTTGTAAAAATCCTAAAAAATAACAGCAAACTGCCCCAAAAAAACTAATAATCGCATGAATACCACAATCTAATAATTTATCCTATACTATTCTCTATAAAATATTACCTATCCAATGAAATTGTCCGACGAAGTATCATATCATTTCCCAGTGGACATTAAATTGATTGTCACCGGATACGCGCGCGCACCTCAGCCATCTTTCGCTGGATCAACGATACATCTTTGCAGCAGCTAATCGCTCCTTTTCTCACCGCTTTGATATAACAAGTTCTGTGTAATGCATAAGGCATCACACACACCGGTCGGTCATATCTTTCCCCATCGTCGTCGTCGTTGTCGTTGCATCGAAATGCACAGAGAAAACGTCACCTGTGCAGGCATAAATTAAGTTCCCGGTCAAAGAGTGTCAACATTTTTCTTTAATTGCACTTTCGCAATAAACTGTCCACTGACCGGGTCGTTATGCAAAAGGGGTTCAGATTTGTCCTATTCAGAGTTCTTAAAAGGGACGCACACGCCGGATCTGCAGGTTACGTGAGCCGGCCATGTATGCACAACACGGAGATTCATTTGTTGTATCTTAATTATTGCGTGCAAAATGCATGATATATTATTTATTATTGTACCCGAGCGAGTGAAGCTGTGGCGGCGGTACTCATAGTCTGAGAAGCGCTGAGCGTGAGCCGGACAGGTTCATTCGCGAGACTCGTCCGATGGTCGGTGTGATTTAATGCCTCGGTTGCGAGGCTTTAACGATAGGCTAGCAGCAGAGTCAATAAACATCGATTTATAACATTTAAATATTTTCATTTCGTTTCAATCAATGATTTAATAACTTTCTGTCCACTTGGCGTCTGTGGGGCATCTTATTCTAGACCTGTCTCTAGGGCATCATTTACGCCATTAGCCCCTGCGGAGGTGAGCGCTGTGGACTCGAGAGGACCCCGAACCGATACCGATAAATTCTTGCACTTGAGACAAAGAGGACAGACATTGAATAGCCAGCTGCATAAAGATAAATCACGCTCATAAATTAACGTCACTAATTTAAACAATAAAATTAAGTTATATGAGTATGATTTCCCCCTGTCTAATGTACCATGACATGTAGCTAATATTTGTAGGCGTGGGGAAATCTATTCCACTTTGAAACTATAACCGTTTGACTCGATGGTTGTTTGTTTTGATAGTCTGTTCGAATTGTTCGCTTTGATTATTCGCATTTTTATAGTTTTTCATCTTTCATTCGCGATCATGAGCGATATATGAGTCCGTATTTGGCAAGATTAGATCGTTGATGATTTATAGCAGTATAGAAGGCACATAAAGTTTCGATGATGTTTCGATGTAATCTATGCGCTGTTGAACAATGTCGTTAAAAATGGAGTCATTGCAAATCATGTAAATTCCAACTTCAGTGGAAAATTTTAACGTTGCGCACATGCAAATGTTGACTCGAATCAATGGAGCAGTAAACTTTGTTCCTGAGTTTTTCATAAGGCCACGAGAAATTAGGATCCTGTAATAATATTAAAAGTGACTTTTAGGTTCTAGGTTTAAGATTTCACGTGAAAGCTAGTAGGGTTCAGAGGGGTCTTCAGCTCTTATATTTGTTTGTGCTGGAAATTTATAAGCATCCTTGAATTACAAAGTATGTCCAAGTCTTGAGAAATAATTGATGCGTACATACCCACATACTGCAACAGTTTTTATCAATTATTCATCACAGCTCACACTGTACAACAACTACAGCAGGATCGGACATTCCGATGAATCCTACCTTAGGAGAGTATCCAATTCCTCAACTCCCAAGTTAGGCTGCTTACGACATTCCGCTGTAGCATTCAGCCGTCCAGAATGGCTGATACCGTCATGAGTTCCAATTTGTGGCATTCCCGCAAGTGAACGTCCAGAAGGAAAAGCGCACCAGTCAGCAACCTAATGGCAAAGATGACATCAGGAATGCAAAATATGACATCGCAATTCGCGAATGCGCCATATCCAAAACTATTCCCCGCGAGTTGCTTCCGTGCTCTGCACGGTTTTTGACGAATCTTTTGGAGCAATTATTTTTTTCACGAAAACTCTTAATTAGAGTAATTATGATTGTTTTAAGAAAGATGAAACACGGGCCGCGGAATTTCGGCAAACTACCCGGAATCCTGATCGCTGCCTGGTCCGGGATGGATCCGATCAAGTCCGTCTGACGTCAAGCTAGCACAGACAGCGAAGATTGTTCTCAGCCGAGAATAACATCTCGTACTTTAGACGCAGATCTGGGTGCTGGTTGGGATATCTTGCCATAATTGAGGGGCTGTTTTTTCGTACCATACGAAACAATCGTTGCGCTAATAGTTGTAATGATAATAAGCTTCATGATCATCATCATCAGCGCTGATGATGTGTAAATTGCTTGAAAATATTACCGATGAACGAGCACACAGCATTGAATTTTAATTGGATGTATTTACTCCCTGAACTTCCAGTTGGCTTGCCTTCGGTTCGATTCAACCAAGAGGAACGCTTGGGGAGGAGGAGGAGCATGTTCTCGAATTTCCGTCCACATTTTGTCGATTCAGCAAAACGATTAAATTAAACCACATTCATGCATTTCAATTTGGGTGCTTAATTTTCAATCTTTTTCTTTTCCTTCTGAGCTTGAGATGACTCGGCTGAAAGCTTTGGGAGCACATTTGTCAATTGTATTGGCTGTAAGTAAAAGATGAAAAAAAAAACTGCGTCCAACATGACCAAAAAGTTTGGGTATTTTTAAATGATCCCACCACTCTTTTGTCATTCTATAGCCACTACCGTTGACAGCCAGCGTTATAAGTCAATCCAACTGCGACAAATAAGCGAGAGCTTGAACAATGAAAACAGCAGCAGGGCTGCGATCATAAAATTTATTCCTTGTTTTAGTAAGGGCAACAAGGGATATACGATTAACATAACTGAAGTTACAAGTGTACATAGTGCATGTATTCCTTCGAGTCATAATAAATTTAACTGTGAAATAAATTACGGTACTTCAAAAATATCAGAAATATCAGAAAGCTCAGAATTAAAATGCGTATAAATTATTTTGCGAAGCCCAAATCATTAAAAAAACTAAGGATTTATCGGCTTCAACAAAAAATCTTCAATTAATCCATATCATGAGCATCGAGGCAACAGAAGTTTGCTCAATATTTAAAATCTAATATCCATCTTCCACGAATCAGTTCAGTTTTGTCGACCCCTCATGTTGTGTGTTTCCGCCATGTCCAACTCGACATCAATTTGCCCAGCCGAGAGCCATTATGTGACCCGGGGTCAGCTAATGATGCAGGTTTCTTTGTGTGTCTCCTGTAGGCAACTGCACTTCTTAACTTGCTGAACTACCTGGTGGAAGATCATCGGTGTGACAATCGGCTCGGACGGCACCGCGGCAGAAGCAACACCAAGCCAACTCATCTCGCCGGCACAACCCACGCATATTGGCAGAGCCTGCACAGGGTTATCCACTTTTTTATTCGCAAAGAGCAAGTAAATCTCCGTGATCCGTCCCTGTCGAGGGAGCGAGGAATTAGGTATAAAGAACAGATTCAGAGATGGAAATAAATAGCGATGTATGTACATATGTTAAGAGTTCTTATACGGCACTCGGACACAAGCAATCGCACCGCGGTGATCCTAAGTGAACGCAAGCAACAAAGCAGTTTCATGGACAGGATCGTCCATCTGTGCTTGAGAAGTGGATTAAATCCTTTCAAAAACTTCTATAGGCCGCTTACCCACTACTTGAATTTATAAATCGAGCATTGATTTAATTTGAAAAATGTTTAATTTATCTTATTATTATTGGTTAAATACCAGAAATGCATGCAAGCAGTAAGAAGTTAGAAGCACGTGGTGGCGCTGCAAAATGTTGATGCTCAATTTCAACCCGAGTTGGCATGATCCGGCAAGAAGAACTTCGCTTCTCGTTCTGGTATCAGTCTCGGAGACAAAACACAAGAACCGCAAGTCCCGTCTCCAATGCAATTGAATCGAATACAGTTTTTTCCCCTCTCCTGATATTTTGTTTTGCGTTCTTCTTGGCCGGTTTCATTCGGTTCGCTTTCAGCGTCCCAACTTTGGCCGTGACTAGTGAATTCAGTCAAAAAGCCAAAATTAAACGCTTATATGATTGACAAAATGATCAGTAATTTGGTCGTTTTTGCACATTGTTAATTTTCAAATTATGTCATTTTTGCTTTCCTCACCAAACGAGTATAACGACCGAACAGATTTGTACATTCCTGTGTGATGTTGATGACGGAAGTGACAAGATTCAGGCTGGGTTTTGCGGTCGGTTGCTTCCTCGAATGTTTGCACGACACACTGGCTTACAGTTAGTTATTTAAATGAAACGTGAGCTTCCGTTTAATTTAAAATGTTTTCTGCACTCAAACATTCACATTTTAGAAAGATTAAAATAGTCGTTTTTTGTAAGAAAAAGGAAAAACAGAAGTTATTTCAGTAACATGATTTGGGATCAAAGATCTTGCTGTTTGTCAATAGATGGCGCCAGCAGTAAGTGCTTGTCGATTTTAACATATCTTAACGTTATGAATCAAGCTAAGACAAATGGTAAACAAACCGCTCTGACAGTTGTTTTTCAGTTGTGTGAAAAAGTCTGATTTTTTTACAAAAGATTCATTATTTGCGGGAGCAGTTACTTTTTTCATTCCATTAAAAGAAAGCGGCGGCGGAAGCGCATCGAGAGTTAAAAAAAATTTACGGAAATGTCACTTTAGGTAAAACAACCAGCCATGATTGGTTCCGTCGCATCGAAGACGGTAATTCCCATGTTGACAAATGACCGCGTGGAGAAGTCTAAAAACCTTCGAAGACGCTGAATTAAAGGAATTGCTTGATGAAGATCCATACCAAGTGCAGAAATAGTTTACTTCGGTATTGGGAGCTACCCGTCAAGTCGTTTCCAAACGATTGCATGCTTTGGGAACGATTCAAAAACAAGGAACTTGTGATCCTTGAGTGTCTGTCTTTCGTTTGTGAACAACAAGTCTAGCGGCAAAAAAAGAAGAGTGACCAAAAACGGGTTCATAACAGCAACCCAAATAAAAGAAAGTCAAAGTCATGCTTCAACATCGTTGGTTCGGCCAAATTAGCACGCTGCGAAGGTTATGTTGTGTCCTGGTGGGACCTGATCGGTGTTATTTATTATGAGCTGTTAAACCGAACGAATCCATCAATAGGGTACGGTATCGACTTCAATTGTTTCGATTAAGCCGAATGCTACTCGAAAAACGACCACAATACTGGCACGAAAAAGTAATTTTACCACATGACAACACTCGACTTTATACTTTTGGAAGTCATCCGCTATATTCATATGATTAATGGAACATATTTGTAGTACTTGACCTATACTTTAAGGAAAGGTGATTCCTCTTGACCTAAACTTCAAGGAAAGGTGATTCCACTTGTCCCTTTTATCCTACACGTTATTGAAGTCATCAAAAATGAGCTAAAACATGCTAGACCTTGGTAAGAAAGAGTCCTAGAGATGTGTAGTCTTTGACAAAAATGTGTGTTTCGTATGTCTCAGTGCTTCTTTAGAACTACGTTCTAACAAAAGTTAAGTACAAAAAACTAAATTTTAAGTAACTTTCATACAAATTAGTCTGTAAATCTGTACCCAAAGAAGATAGTACAATTTGTTTATTCTGCAAAGTTTTGTATTTTTTTATTTTCTTTTACAACTATGCGCAATAAACCATTCCTTCATCTTTAAACACAAAAAAGGTAGTTTAATTTATTCTCAATATAGTTGACTTCTCATAACTTTTGAGATTATGCGGTTCATTCATAGTTGTTCTCAAGATATCATTTAGCTAGGATGAAGGTGTAAGGCGCTTCGGAATAAAGTTCCGATTTTGCCTGTTTGAACCACTGAGCAGCGCCTCACTGCTCCACCTGTACTATGTGTTTTCGCTCAAGACATCAGTATTAGGTTCTTCGAGCTGGTTAACAGATTGTTCAAGAAAGAGGGCTGTTACAAACTTTCCGAAAAACCTTTACCTACGAGACGTCATATTAGCCTAAATTCATGGAAGCAAACATTAATAGACCTGATGGGACGTGAAGTCTTTGTTGTTTTTTTTATGGCAGTATCAATACTGATATATATAAAGTCACAGTAAATGGTTGCTGTCAATTTATGCAGTCTGTGCTAGGCACCTCCTTGACACATTCGTAGCCTGTGCTTCTGTATACGCGGTAATTAAATGGCATGTAACACTGCTGTGCTTCACACTGCTATAAACAGCGACATTGGTAGATTAGGCAACAATGAATGGAATAATGAGCACGTCAGATGTCTTCCCTTTGCGGCCATTGTTGTTTGGGGCTCGGCATCGAGGGGTTCGTCATATGGGGGTACTGTCAAATTATAGGTAATGCGATTACGGTGTCAGGGAGGTGGTGTTAGGCCTGCTCTTAAAAATAAAAATTTCAGCCGTTCAAAGTCCACGAGTCAATAAGTCCATAAGTCCATAAGTCCATAGGTCCTGAAGTCCAAAAGTCCATAAGTCCATAAGTCCATAATTTCATAAGTCCACAAGTCCACAAGTCCACAAGTCCACAAGTCCACAAGTCCACAAGTCCACAAGTCCACAAGTCCACAAGTCCACAAGTCCACAAGTCCACAAGTCCACAAGTCCACAAGTCCACAAGTCCACAAGTCCACAAGTCCACAAGTCCACAAGTCCACAAGTCCACAAGTCCACAAGTCCACAAGTGCACAAGTCCACAAGTTCACAAGTCCACAAGTCCACAAGTCCACAAGTCCACAAGTCCACAAGTCCACAAGTCCACAAGTCCACAAGTCCACAAGTCCACAAGTCCACAAGTCCACAAGTCCACAAGTCCACAAGTAAACAAGTCCACAAGTCCACAAGTCCACAAGTCCACAAGTCTACAAGTCCACAAGTCCACAAGTCCACAAGTCCATAAGTCCACAATTCCGCAAGTTTACAAGTCCACAAGTTTACAAGTCCCCAAATCCACAAGTCCACAAGTCCACAAGTCAACAAGTCCACAAGTCCACAAGTCCAAAAGTCCACAAGTCTACAAGTCCACAAGTCCACAAGTCCACAATTCCACAAGTCCACAAGTCCACAAGTCCACAAGTCCACAAGTCCACAAGTCCACAAGTCCACAAGTCCACAAGTCCACAAGTCCACAAGTCCACAAGTCCACAAGTCCACAAGTCCACAAGTCCACAAGTCCACAAGTCCACAAGTCCACAAATCCACAAGTCCACAAATCCACAAGTCCACAAGTCCACAAGTCCACAAGTCCACAAGTCCAAAAGTCCACAAGTCCACAAGTCCACAAGTCCACAAGTCCACAAGTCCACAAGTCCACAAGTCCACAAGTCCACAAGTCTACAAGTCCACAAGTCCACAAGTCCACAAGCCCACAAGTCCACAAGTCCACAAGTCCACAAGTCCACAATTCCGCAAGTTTACTAGTCCACAAGTCCACAAGTCCACAAGTCCACAAG
The DNA here is from genome assembly GCF_029784165.1 of Wyeomyia smithii. NCBI lineage: Eukaryota > Metazoa > Arthropoda > Insecta > Diptera > Culicidae > Wyeomyia > Wyeomyia smithii. The sequence continues at coordinate 64,650,978 of NC_073696.1, forward strand.
TCCACAAGTCCACATGTCCACAAGTCCACAAGTCCACAAGTCCACAAGTCCACAAGTCCACAAGTCCACAAGTCCACAAGTCCACAAGTCCACAGGTCCACAAGTCCACAAGTCCACATGTCCACAAGTCCACAAGTCCACAAGTCCACAAGTCCACAAGTCCACAAGTCCACAAGTCCACAAGTCCACAAGTCCACAAGTCCATAAGTCCACAATTCCGCAAGTTTACTAGTCCACAAGTTCACAAGTCCACAAGTCCACAAGTCCATAAATAAAAAGTGAAAAGTGAAAAGTCAAAAGTAAAAAGTAAAAAGTAAAAAGTAAAAAGTAAAAAGTAGAAAGTAATAAGTAAAAAGTAAAAAGTAAAAAGTAAAAAGTAAAAAGTAAAAAGTAAAAAGTAAAAAGTAAAAAGTAAAAAGTAAAAAGTAAAAAGTAAAAAGTAAAAAGTAAAAAGTAAAAAGTAAAGAGTAAAAAGTTAAAAGTAAAGAGAAAAAAGTAAAAAGTAAAAAGTAAAAAGTTAAAGGTAAAAAATAAAAAGTAAAAAGTAAAAAGTAAAAAGTAAATATTAAAAAGTAAAAAGTAAAAAGTAAAAAGTAAAAAGTAAAAAGTAAAAAGTAAAAAGTAAATAGTAAAAAGTAAAAAGTAAAAAGTAAAAAGTAAAAAGTAAAAAGTAAAAAGTAAAAAGTAAAAAGTAAAAAGTAAAAAGTAAAAAGTAAAAAGTAAAAAGTAAAAAGTAAAAAGTAAGAAGTAAAAAGTAAAAAGTAAAAAGTAAAAAGTAAAAAGTAAAAAGTAAAAAGTAAAAAGTAAAAAGTAAAAAGTAAAAAGTGAAAAGTAAAAAGTAAAAAGTAAAAAGTAAAAAGTAAAAAGTCAAAAGTAAAAAGTAAAAAGTAAAAAGTAAAAAGTAGAAAGTAATAAGTAAAAAGTAAAAAGTAAAAAGTAAAAAGTAAAAAGTAAAAAGTAAAAAGTAAAAAGTAAAAAGTAAAAAGTAAAAAGTAAAAAGTAATAAGTAAAAAGTAAAAAGTAAAAAGTAAAAAGTAAAAAGTAAAGAGTAAAAAGTTAAAAGTAAAGAGAAAAAAGTAAAAAGTAAAAAGTAAAAAGTAAAAAGTTAAAGGTAAAAAATAAAAAGTAAAAAGTAAAAAGTAAAAAGTAAATATTAAAAAGTAAAAAGTAAAAAGTAAAAAGTAAAAAGTAAAAAGTAAAAAGTAAATAGTAAAAAGTAAAAAGTTAAAAGTAAAAAGTAAAAAGTAAAAAGTAAAAAGTAAAAAGTAAAAAGTAAAAAGTAAAAAGTAAAAAGTAAAAAGTAAAAAGTAAAAAGTAAAAAGTAAAAAGTAAAAAGTAAAAAGTAAAAAGTAAAAAGTAAAAAGTAAAAAGTAAAAAGTAAAAAGTAAAAAGTAAAAAGTAAAAAGTAAAAAGTAAAAAGTAAAAAGTAAAAAGTAAAAAGTAAAAAGTAAAAAGTAAAAAGTAAAAAGTAAAAAGTAAAAAGTAAAAAGTAAAAAGTAAAAAGTAAAAAGTAAAAAGTAAAAAGTAAAAAGTAAAAAGTAAAAAGTAAAAAGTAAAAAGTAAAAAGTAAAAAGTAAAAAGTAAAAAGTAAAAAGTAAAAAGTAAAAAGTAAAAAGTAAAAAGTAAAAAGTAAAAAGTAAAAAGTAAAAAGTAAAAAGTAAAAAGTAAAAAGTAAAAAGTAAAAAGTAAAAAGTAAAAGGTAAAAAGTAAAAAGTAATAAGTAAAAAGTAAAAAGTAAAAAGTAAAAAGTAAAAAGTAAAGAGTAAAAAGTTAAAAGTAAAGAGAAAAAAGTAAAAAGTAAAAAGTAAAAAGTAAAAAGTTAAAGGTAAAAAATAAAAAGTAAAAAGTAAAAAGTAAAAAGTAAATATTAAAAAGTAAAAAGTAAAAAGTAAAAAGTAAAAAGTAAAAAGTAAAAAGTAAATAGTAAAAAGTAAAAAGTTAAAAGTAAAAAGTAAAGAGTAAAAAGTAAAAAGTAAAAAGTAAAAAGTAAAAAGTAAAAAGTAAAAAGTAAAAAGTAAAAAGTAAAAAGTAAAAAGTAAAAAGTAAAAAGTAAAAAGTAAAAAGTAAAAAGTAAAAAGTAAAAAGTAAAAAGTAAAAAGTAAAAAGTAAAAAGTAAAAAGTAAAAAGTAAAAAGTAAAAAGTAAAAAGTAAAAAGTAAAAAGTAAAAAGTAAAAAGTAAAAAGTAAAAAGTAAAAAGTAAAAAGTAAAAAGTAAAAAGTAAAAAGTAAAAAGTAAAAAGTAAAAAGTAAAAAGTAAAGAGTAAAAAGTAAAAAGTTAAAAGTAAAAAGTAAAAAGTAAAAAGTAAAAAGTAAAAAGTAAAAAGTAAAAAGTAAAAAGTAAAAAGTAAAAAGTAAAAAGTGAAAAGTAAAAAGTGAAAAGTAAAAAGTAAAAAGTAAAAGGTAAAAAGTAAAAAGTAAAAAGTAAAAAGTAAAAAGTAAAAAGTAAAAAGTAAAAAGTAAAAAGTAAAAAGTAAAAAGTAAAAAGTAAAAAGTAAAAAGTAAAAAGTTAAAAGTATAAAGTAAAAAGTAAAAAGTAAAAAGTAAAAAGTAAAAAGTAAAAAGTAAAAAGTAAAAAGTAAAAAGTGAAAAGTAAAAAGTAAAAAGTAAAAGGTAAAAAGTAAAAAGTAAAAAGTAAAAAGTAAAAAGTAAAAAGTAAAAAGTAAAAAGTAAAAAGTAAAAAGTTAAAAGTATAAAGTAAAAAGTAAAAAGTAAAAAGTAAAAAGTAAAAAGTAAAAAGTAAAAAGTAAAAAGTAAAAAGTAAAAAGTAAAAAGAAGTAAAAAGTAAAAAGTAAAAAGTAAAAAGTAAAAAGTAAAAAGTAAAAAGTAAAAAGTAAAAAGTAAAAAGTAAAAAGTAAAAAGTAAAAAGTAAAAAGTTAAAAGTAAAAAGTAAAAAGTAAAAAGTAAAAAGTAAAAAGTAAAAAGTAAAAAGTAAAAAGTAAAAAGTAAAAAGTAAAAAGTAAAAAGTAAAAAGTAAAAAGTAAAAAGTAAAAAGTGAAGAGTAAAAAGTAAAAAGTAAAAAGTAAAAAGTAAAAAGTAAAAAGTAAAAAGTGAAGAGTAAAAAGTAAAAAGTAAAAAGTAAAAAGTAAAAAGTAAAATGTAAAAAGTAAAAAGTAAAACAGTAAAAAGTAAAAAGTAAAAAGTAAAAAGTAAAAAGTAAAAAGGAAAGAGTAAAAAGTAAGAAGTAAAAAGTAAAAAGTAAAAAGGTAAAAGTAAAAAATAAAAAGTAAAAAGTAAAAAGTAATAAGTAAAAAGTAAAAAATAATTAGTAAATATTAAGAACTAAGAGTTTAAAAATGTAAGAAATCGAATGTAAATATTTAAAGTACAAACTAAAAAGTAAATAGTAGATATGTAGTATGAATTTAAAATTCTAAAGTAAGAGTTAGGAAGTAAGAAGCAAGAAATAAGAAGTAAGAAGTAAGAGGTAAGAAGAAAGAAGTAAGAAGTAAGAAGTAAAAAGTAAGAAGTAAAAAGTAAGAAATAAGAAGTAAGAAGTAGGAAGTAAGAAGTAAGAAGTAAGAAGTAGGAAGTAAGAAGTAAGAAGTAAGAAGTAAGAAGTAAGAAGTAAGAAGTAAGAAGTAAGAAGTAAGAAGTAAGAAGTAAGAAGTAAGAAGTAAGAAGTAAGAAGTAAGAAGTAAGAAGTAAGAAGTAAGAAGTAAGAAGTAAGAAGTAAGCAGTAAGAAGTAAGAAGTAAGAAGTAAAAAGTAAGAAGTAAGAAGTAAGAAGTAAGAAGTAAGAAGTAAGCAGTAAGAAGTAAAAAGTAAGAAGTAAGAAGTAAGAAGTAAGAAGTAAGAAGTAAGAAGTAAGAAGTAAGAAGTAAGAAGTAAGAAGTAAGAAGTAAGAAGTAAGAAGTAAGAAGTAAGAAGTAAGAAGTAAGAAGTAAGAAGTAAGAAGTAAGAAGTAAGAAGTAAGAAGTATACAGTAAGAAGTAAGAAGTAAGAAGTAAGAAGTAAGAAGTAAGAAGTAAGAAGTAAGAAGTAAGAAGTAAGAAGTAAGAAGTAAGAAGTAAGAAGTAAGAAGTAAGAAATAAGAAGTAAGAAGTAAGAAGTAAGAAGTAAGAAGTAAGAAGTAAGAAGTAAGAAGTAAGAAGTAAGAAGTAAAAAGTAAGAAGTAAGAAGTAAGAAGTAAGAAGTAAGAAGTAAGAAGTAAGAAGTAAGAAGTAAGAAGTAAGAAGTAAGAAGTAAGAAGTAAGAAGTAGGAAGTAAGAAATAAGAAGTAAGAAGTAAGAAGTAAGAAGTAAGAAGTAAGAAGTAAGAAGTAAGAAGTAATAAGTAAAAAGTAAAAAGTAAGAAGTAAGAAGTAAGAAGTAAGAAGTAAGAAGTAAGAAGTAAGAAGTAAGAAGTAAGAAGTAAGAAGTAAGAAGTAAGAAGTAAGAAGTAAGAAGTAAGAAGTAAGAAGTAAGAAGTAAGAAGTAAGAAGTAAGAAGTAAGAAGTAAGAAGTAAGAAGTAAGAAGTAAGAAGTAAGAAGTAAGAAGTAAGAAGTAAGAAGTAAGAAGTAAGAAGTAAGAAGTAAGAAGTAAGAAGTAAGAAGTAAGAAGTAAGAAGTAAGAAGTAAGAAGTAAGAAGTAAGAAGTAAGAAGTAAGAAGTAAGAAGTAAGAAGTAAGAAGTAAGAAGTAAGAAGTAAGAAGTAAGAAGTAAGAAGTAAGAAGTAAGAAGTAAGAAGTAAGAAGTAAGAAGTAAGAAGTAAGAAGTAAGAAGTAAGAAGTAAGAAGTAAGAAGTAAGAAGTAAGAAGTAAGAAGTAAGAAGTAAGAAGTAAGAAGTAAGAAGTAAGAAGTAAGAAGTAAGAAGTAAGAAGTAAGAAGTAAGAAGTAAGAAGTAAGAAGTAAGAAGTAAGAAGTAAGAAGTAAGAAGTAAGAAGTAAGAAGTAAGAAGTAAGAAGTAAGAAGTAAGAAGTAAGAAGTAAGAAGTAAGAAGTAAGAAGTAAGAAGTAAGAAGTAAGAAGTAAGAAGTAAGAAGTAAGAAGTAAGAAGTAAGAAGTAAGAAGTAAGAAGTAAGAAGTAAGAAGTAAGAAGTAAGAAGTAAGAAGTAAGAAGTAAGAAGTAAGAAGTAAGAAGTAAGAAGTAAGAAGTAAGAAGTAAGAAGTAAGAAGTAAGAAGTAAGAAGTAAGAAGTAAGAAGTAAGAAGTAAGAAGTAAGAAGTAAGAAGTAAGAAGTAAGAAGTAAGAAGTAAGAAGTAAGAAGTAAGAAGTAAGAAGTAAGAAGTAAGAAGTAAGAAGTAAGAAGTAAGAAGTAAGAAGTAAGAAGTAAGAAGTAAGAAGTAAGAAGTAAGAAGTAAAAAGTAAGAAGTAAGAAGTAAGAAGTAAGAAGTAAGAAGTAAGAAGTAAGAAGTAAGAAGTAAGAAGTAAGAAGTAAGAAGTAAGAAGTAAGAAGTAAGAAGTAAGAAGTAAGAAGTATACAGTAAGAAGTAAGAAGTAAGTAAGATTTGGCAAATTAATTCTGGCATTGGAGTTCTGTTAAGCAGGCTGCACCGTACACATCGCACAATTTTGTATGTGCCTGTACTGCGTTCATCCCTTTTCGATAATCTTTTCTGTTCCATCTTTCAGTCACTGTTGTATGATCACTACTGAATCGATTTGTATTTTGGTAAAGACAGTTTAGGTGTCTACTTTCAAATGGTATTCAGGTTAGATGATTGGAGTGAAGAGAATTGGTTGATAATACAAGTGTAGGAATAGAAAGAAAAAGGTTAAAAGTTAAAAGTTAAAAGTTAAAAGTTAAAAGTTAAAAGTTAAAAGTTAAAAGTTGAAAGTTAAAAGTCAAAAGTGAAAAGTAAAAAATCCAACTTGTCAACCATCTCTTTCGGGCCTTGGTTATATATTCGAGGAAACTTATTCAAGAAAGATTGGTCTTGTGAACGCTTTGAGATGACTGACAAACAATACGTTTGTATGGCACAATCTCACCCCGAGCTACGGTAATTTTACGTCTTTGATGATCCCTTCCTCAATGTTCATTGATGATCCCCTTCTCTTGTTCATTCACCAGTAAGACAGTGCACCTAATAAAACAGATATGTATTATTACTTGTGGACCTTCGACCTCCTTCATCAGAATCCTAATGAGCACCGGGCAGCTTTTAGGGCCGTTTTCTAAACGTATTCTATTGAAGCTTTATCGATATATGAAATAGTTATCGAAAATATAAAAAAAACATTTTCAGCTTGGAACGGCCCGTTCTATGGAGTCGAATATTTCATCAACGATCTGCAACGTATAGATCATTATCATTCTGTCAGCATCGTAGGGCACGATCACAGGCGCTCGATAGCAGTGACTCGTTTCTCACTTCATTTTTTTCGCACTGCAGGCGCCCGGATTACAGCATGGTGTAATGTTACCATGCAGCAGTGCATCGAACGTCAGCTTGTTGAAATCTGAGCAGATTATCGTTGTTCACGGTAATGATTAATTATGATTGACTAGAAAAGCCTGCCATTCTGGCCAAGATGAGGATTAATTCGATACAACGGATGGCTGTCATTGTTCTGCTTGTTCTTCCAGTGCACGACTACTTACTTACAACTTCGCGAGCAAGCGAATGTAGATTTGCGTAGAAAACGAAACGTGAAGCAGAATTGATCTTTGCTGTCCGTTCCAGCGACAGCTGCCAGCTTCCACGGTGGAGGTTCCTCTGAGTGCCCGCCGCGCCGTATCTTATCTTGCGAATAAATGTGATATGGAAATAATAAAACAATTATTAAAGGGATAAATATTTAGTACTAATTCATCCAGCAGCGCAAAGCTCATCATCGTGCGTAGCCTCTTGGCAGAAGGAACTAGGCACCGTGTGGTGTAAATTTAATGCCTCGGATATTATAAACCTGTCTAACAAATCAAACTACTGTTTATCATGTTGTATCGTGGGTTTACTATTTGGTTAAATGGTTCGACGTCGGGGTGGTTCAAGTTTTAGCTTTACAAAATGAATGCCGTTTGTATAGTAATTATTAAAATTGTGATAAAAATGTGTAAGTAAAATATAATAATAAAACATTTTGAAAGTACCCTTGAGAAAGTATTTAACAAACTATCATGAAATAGAATAAATTAATCCGTACTCTTCCAAAACATGGGTACCCTAGTGCCATGTAACGATTCTCATCAGAACCGGTGAAATCTTTGCAGATCAACCTAACCCGTTTTGAGGCGGTATGGTGGCTTACACGGTGGGAGGTGTGTCTACGTTTGCAACCGTGAACTGGTTGCGGGATTGGTATGTTAGCACAAGGAATCAATGCAAATTATTTTCCAGCGCCACTGAGCTGTACAGTTGATGTGTTTGAGCTCGTAAAACATTAAGCACAGCTGCCCTTTGTTATTGTTTCTCCTTTGCCCTCGACCCGGGTTCAGCAATTATGTCAGTTGCATCATGTAATGCAATTCAATTAATTTTTAATTTATTTTATAGCTGCATATTAACTGTCGGTTGTATTGGTGATATGTTAAGAAGTTGTTGAGCAATCGTTTTTCGGTTTCGGTTAAACCAATGGCACTATTTGTCTAAATTTAAACTTCTTTTCTATCATTACTTTGCATTCTTATACTATCAGAAACAGGTTAGGGGACATGTGAATGAGGCTGCGTCAGTCACTGGGATGCATTTTTATCACACAATTCGAAAACGGTTAACATTCCTACCTCGAAGGGCAGCACTACCAATGCCGTGCTAACTTCGCATATAAGCGCAAACTAACGTTGAACATAAATTTCTCTGTAAAGCACATCTTCAACCAAACGGTTGTTGATCGCAACGTAACAACAGGGTAGGATTAAAGGAGGTGTGTAATCTCAATGCCACATGATGATACAACACCGGCCAGTGCAGTTCCAATCTGGAGCACTTTGGTTTCACATTGGAATGCCACTGGATCGACAATCTATTTCCCAAAGTTACTTATGTCGAAATAGACTGAGTGTTTCTGCATGATCATTGAAGAGGATGAACCCCCGTTACCGGTACGTAGACATTTTGTATTAATTGAATCGTGTCACTAAGTTTATCACACCTGGGAAGATTTATTAACGGTAAGATGTGGTGCGATTTCGTGTTCTCTCCATAGGTTTGCCTCTCGTTACTAGGCTTTAAAGTGCAATCGACCCATCCAAACACGGCCGGCGGATGTGGCACTCGACACAATCAGTAGTTAACAGCAATCGTTGCCAGTATCTTGTCGCAAGTAGCGTAAAAAGCTGGAAAAGGGTAGAATTTGAAATCCCGCACAAAAAGTGGACCTTCCATTGGCATCTGCTGTGGCTGGGAATGGCAAAGCGTATAGGAAAACCTGGTTCCATCCTCTGCGCTAAGACTTTTTAAACGGCTATACCAAATACCAAAAATTAGCTCAACAGGCAATCGGTTCGAGGCTCGGCTTTCGAAACATTTGCTAGGAGCTGTTGTCGTCTCCGATAGACTGGCTTGAACGCAGTCTTTGAAGTCAAGCAACACAGACCGCGTTTGGCCGCCGTTGTTGGGGCAATGCGCGACTCGAAGCGCTTGCTCGGTCGGTTCCATATGGCGAAATGAGAGCACATGCTTTTACAAACGGACACCAGCATGTATGCGCTTGGCTGTGAAATTATTGATTACAGGACCGAACGGATGGGGTCTGAGTGGGAGTAGAAGAATGGTCAGAAAGGTCGGTATTGCCAACGCGGTGGCGCGAAGGTTCGGTTTGTCAGTGTCGACCGGAGAGGCCTGCAGTTTGTAAAACATGAGCCCGACTAGCTGGGAGTCTCTGATCGTTGTGGTGTGGCAAGAAGCAATTGGTGTAATTGTATACATATGCGATGTTTCTTGTTCTACAAGCTACGGCTCGAGTGATTCAATCGGCTCCGATGGCACCAAAGAAATCAATTGCTCTCGCTGAACTGTGTTAACATTGTGCAGTAGCAGGAGCCTTCTGAATGCTGCATCGGATTCTTCGATGTAGTAGGCTTGAATTCTAGATGGGCTTGAAATATATTGAGTGTTGTCAGTTGAACAAAGTTTTTATATATAGCCCATTCCGTTTACGCACGCTTCTTAATCATTTTTGGAATAAATATTATGGAATGAGTTTTTTTTTTGTTCACATAACATTTATTTGACACGGCACAATACATAAAATGAGTTTTTTCGCACTTTATATAATTATATTTATTAAATATCTAAAATCAGAGCACGCAGCTAGGTTTGTCAAATTTTAAATGCTTAAAATACAGATATCTTTCGTTCTTGCAGCAGTTGACTGTAATTTTAGGACTGACTAACTATTGTACTATTGAAAAATGTAACACCTTGTTGGCGAAGCTTGACAAATTAAATCTCAGTGGAATATCTAAATTTTACCCCACATCAGAACCACATTCGGAACGCCATTTTGAAATCAACAATGCACACTATTACCAAAGCTGTAACTTATTCGGTAAAATTGCAGCTTGCTTGGTGAAATTGTCAACTTGCAACGTTGCTTTACGTTTATTTCGGTTCTGGTTTCGCATACATGCATCTGTAAACGATCTGATTTGTTCTGGTAATAGGATATTTGTTCTATGAAAAATGGTAATTATTGTTGCAAAGTATTATAATACATTTAATGCTATTTTAACTTTACATAGGTGATAAAGGCGTCCTGGTTAAAGCAAACCTTTCGTGTCTATCTTAACATAAGTGGATTGCAATACAGAACGGTCTTTTTGACGCGGGTTGCTTTTCTCCATTACTTAAAACGGTACAAGATATCGACAACCACGTTTCTCGTTTTAAGCCAAAAGTAATCAATTGGGGAACTGCTCCATTATTCATCTTAGCCCATAAATTCATCTAATACAACATGAAAACACAATTTTAAACCGGAAAAAACACATATTTTCTGACTGCTAATCCATGAAATGGATTCTTCTTAGTTCACTTTATATTTCTCATAAAGTAGAATCCTCAAAAACTCACTTAAAAGCTCTAAATTTGATATTATAGTCGGGCATCTGCACACGAAAACTCATTTAATTCAATCACTTACCTCAGAAAACGGGATCCGCGCATTGTCCTATACGGCTACAACGGGACTCGTTCAGCAGCCAACCAAAGCTTTTTTCATCACTAGCGGACCACTTTTCATTTCAATCACTAAACAAAATCACTCACTACACTAAGAATACTTTAATCTTTGAAATTTTCACCTCAAATTTCCTAAAACAAGCTTGTATTAGCAGAAATATATGAGATGAGTTTCTACAAATCAGCACTGCAGTGGTTACCTAGGTTAGCAATTTTGCACGTAAACAACGGATATCTAGGTAACCTACTACAACGGGCTGCGGCTACGTTCATTCATGATAATGTGGTTCATTCATGATTAACAGTGTGATGAATATGGGGGTGTCGTGAGATGAATTATTGAGCAGTGATTCACGTTTTGAGATGGATATGGAAGCGTTGTGAAAAGTGGTTTGTTTTACAAAATTCAGGATAAATCTAGCTAAGTTTACCTAATATACAATGCTGAACGATTTCATAAGAGCATGTAAGCGTATTTTGTTAATTTGTTCAAAAATTTCGTGAAAATTTGGTGTTTAATCCGTGCACGAATATCGGATTAATGAGATGGATAATGGAACAGTTCCCTTATCCATTTTCAAAAAGTAGGAGGTTGTGTCCAAGACACGACCGCATAACTGACGTAGAACTACGCACACTATAACCAAATGCATTGTTGTAGGTGTTTCATCAATGAGTCAAAGTCTACTAATGCTTGCTTTGTGCTGCCTCAACAGTGGGGTAAAAAAGACTAAAAAAAAAAACTAAACTAAACTAAACTAAAAAAAAAAAAACTAGACTAAAAGCTACAGATTTAAATTGCTACTATCCAGCACAGATTGCTCGCTTGAGTTGTCAGAAAATTATTAACCTTCAAATATTTGTTTATTTGCCTTGAGAAAAGCATTTTGCTGCTCAAAATTGGATTTGCTGATGGCAACCTTTATGCTGCCTCAGTAGTGGGGCAATAACGGCAGTCTGACGACACACGCTGAGAAGCGAGAAGAACCGCGCTGCTCCTGAGATATGGTGACCAACCACAGGGCAAGTGCTTACTTTGAAGGCAGCCACAGGCGCGACCCGCTGCTATGGTCTGTTACTGCAACTGCTGAGTGCCGATATCTGCTGCTACTGCTGTCAACGTTGTGGACGGTCCATCCAGTTCGCCTTCCGACTAATGAATGTAGCTAGTTTTCCCAGAAACACTCTTTTATAGCCGAAGGGTGCTACGTAATAGGCCACACCCTTCAGTTCAGTTGTCTAATTCTCTAATATTCTTTAGACGAATTATTCCACAATTCGCATTCGATATTTGTTTCCAGCGAATAGGCAGTTTGTTATTCAAAATCGGTTATGTTGATCGCAGCCTTTATGCTGTCCCAACAGTGAGGGTATTAACTAAATAAACTACAACAGAATTTGATTGCTAGGATCCCGCGAAGAATGTTTGCTTGTGTTAATGCTAGGAAATTTTCACCCTTCAATTACTTGTTTATTTGCCTTGAATAAAGGCATTTTGCTGTTCAAAATCGATTGCTGATCGCAACCTTTGTACTGCCCCAACAGTGGGGGAGTTAAGATACACGGACAACATGCACTGTGAAAGCTATTTCACCTCCTGTAAATTAGACGGCCGCGACAGATGTAATTGCTAGAAACCGCACAGAATGCTTGCTTACGTTGTCAAAAATTATTAACTTTCAATGACTTGTTTATTTGCCTTGAAAAAAGGCATTTTGCTGTTCAAAATTGGATTTGGTGATGACGATCTTCATGCTGCCCTAACACGGGGGAATAATGGCAGTCAGGCGACACACGCTGAGAAGAACCGCGCTGCTCCTGAGACGTGGTGACCAACCACAGGGCTAGTGCTGCTGCTAATGAAGGACGACTGCTGTTGACGACTTGTTGATGTCCAGAACTATTATGAGCGGCTTCGGCTGAAACAGGCTCTTATATAGGCCAAATAGCATGTTTTCAATTGCAAGGTATATGATTCTGTCGACCGTGCTTGGGAAGCAATCATATAACGACCAATCAGAGGACGTAATTTTCGTTTAAACAAGGCTTGACAATTATCAATAGTACAATAGTTTGCATAATCAATCAACAATTTTCTACATTTGGGTGGATGCGTGTATAATTTTCCAAACAATTGCTGCAAAAATGAAGGAAATCGGTTGAAAACAAACCGATTTATAAACATTTAAAAAGGGACATATTTCGTCCCCTTTTCGGTAATAGTTTTCCTATTTACATCCCTATGTGGTAGGCTAAAGAAAAACGTAGTTCTACGTCAAAAAAAAAATTGAAAATCTGAACTTTTAGGGTACATACTAAAAATTTAAAATATTGCATTTTGGTCTCTAGATTGACTACTATAATTTTTATGCGACGTTCAGACATTTTAGTACCGTTTTCTTTGCTAAATTTCTAGCTCATTCTACATTGATGACGTGCGACAACGAGGTTAGCCGTGTGGTAAAAGTGCAGATAGCGGCCGCAGACAGGGCCTTCTACGGATTGCGTAACCAGCAGCCTGCAAACGCGTACAAAACAAGTACTCTACGAAACACGGATGAACCATGAGGTGCACCAGGCATACAAATTGGCGGATACAGTCAAGCGGATACAACGCGGTAGGCTACAGTGGGCTGAGAATGTAGTAAGAATCTCCGGCATTCTGATCAGCAAAAACTATATTTAGCAGGAATCCCGATAGAGGCCTTCGACTTCAGGGTAGATCCCGCACTCGCTGGATGTGTACTGTCGACGAGGATGCCCGTGTAACAGGTGATAGAGGCGACTCGGGAATAGCAACCCAAAACCGAGTAATATGGCGATGTGTTCTGGATTCGGCACTGGATCAGTAATCGGTCTATCGGTGTGAAGGTAAATCAAAAGTTGGTAAGGGTGATATTCAGCCATTTTAGGTTGTTTTTCAGATACCGTTCTTATTCTGGAATTCAAAACTGCGTTTAAAGTCGCTTTCCGTTTTCTGGGCATCGTCTCGATTCCGGAAATATTCGGATTGGGTTATATTATAGCATATTAGATAATTTTGTTGACACCAGAAGTAACCATTTTGGAATGCAGGGAAGTGTTTTTAGTTAATTTTCGATCTTAGGGCCAGATTCCGGAAATACCCATATTAGATGGTATTTGACCTTGTTTAATTCAATTATTTTCATGGCCACTAGAAGTCCCAGTGGAAACTGTATATATGCTGTTCCAGAAATTACAAGCACACCTAGTGTTAGAATTTTAATTTGTGGGTATTCTATCCTGATTTTCATCACTATGACTACTATAAAATTTCATCTTATGGAACCTAAGAAGGTATCTTGTCGAGCATATCACGGTTATAGTGAAAGGTTTCGTATCCGTTGTATTTTCCAGACTTAACTGACACGACTTATCCGAGCTACCTTAGACCGAGTGATGTGTTACGTGTGCGTGTCGCGAACACTCTCGAATCCCATCGAACCGCGCAAAGGGTTGAGACAAGTAGATGGTTTATCCTTCACGTTGTTCAACATTGCCCTTGAGGGTGTAATTCGACGAGCGGGCATCGACACGAGTGGCACGATTTTTAGCAAAGGAAGTCAATTCATAGGCTTCGCAGACGACCTGGACATTATCACGAGAAACTCAGCGACGGCGGAGACAATGTACGCCAGGGGGGGATAGGGATCTCTAGTAGCCGCCAACAATAACACAAGTAACGAGGTTCAACGACGTATTCAAGCTGGAAATCGAACCTACTCTACCCTTCGCAGAATGCTCCGATCCAGGAGCATACGCCGCCGCACGAAACTGGCGATGTACAAAACACTATTTAGACCCGTAGTTCTCTATGGACTCGAAACCATGACGCTGCTCACGAAGGACATACGCGCACTGGCCGTATATGAATGGAAAGTGTTGCGGACAATATTTGGTGGAGTACAAACCGAAAGTGGAGAGTGACGTAGGCGCATGGACCACGAGCTGCAGGCACTACTTGGAAAGATTCCCATTGTACACCTGACGAAGGTCGGGAGGCTACTATGGGCCAGGCAAGGATGCCGGTCGACAGTGCGGTAAAATCGGTTCTCTTCTAGGACCCCACCGGCACTAGGAATAGAGGGGCCCAACGTGCTAGATGGCTTGACCAGGTTGAAACGGATCTGCGATTATCGAGATGTCTGGAAAATTGGCGACGAGTAGCCAATAAAATTCTTGATACGGCACGAGCCACTACGGCTCTAGGCTGCTGAAGTAAGTAAGTTAGTTCGTATCCATAAAATTCTCATAACACGATCAAATTCAAAAATCCTAGTCTATATATCTGTGCCATAGAAGTTACTCCGCTTGTTGCTGGTCGCTCCTAACAGCACAGGTTTACATTGCGGTGTCCGAAAGAAAATGGTGACGGAAAGGTAGGGCCGCGCACATAATGGAATTGCGATCTGAAATACTGAACTACCAGTTTCTATATGTTAACCCAGTTTAGTCCTGATCTTTCAGCAACTCAAGTTCCGATTGTTTTTGTTTATTTTGAAAACATTTTAAAGGCGTAAAATTTGCTAGGGGCCGTCTACATTCCACGTGAACAGAAAAACTGTCTTTTCAGACTCCTCCCCCTGTCACCCTTCGTTGACAACCGTAGAGATTGATAAAATCCCCCCCCCCCTCTTTGTCCACGAGGACAATTTCTTACAAAGAAAAATTGGAAAACGTTTGTTTCTGTGGTTTATTTAGTGATTAAGCATAAAGAATGACAGCAAAAAAATAACGAAAATAATTTCAGATTCAGCTTAAAACCAGCTACCCAGGTCTAGGAGCAGAAAAGCCATAAATGAAAAGAATTCTATCAAAATTCAGCCTAAAAGAGCTGCGATACGTAACAAAAATCAGAGAAGGGAAAAAAAGAAAATGTTTAAACAAACGAACAAACAAACAATTATTGTTATAATGTAATGTGATAATAATGTTGAACTCATATTGGTTGTTGCAACAAAAAAAAAAAAAATAACTACTCATGAAGCAAAGAAATTCAAATACTGGAAACGCCTTTATAGTTCAGAAAAACCCAGAAGAAATAAAATCACAACGCGAGAAAAACTGTACAATAGACTCCGAAATTTACCTCAAAATGACTTCTAGTGGCAAAATTGAAGGCCAAACAGAAAATAGCTACAACTTAGCTCAAAATTTCTGGAATCATGAAGTTGTCTTAACAAAAATTTTATTCTAACGAAATTGTTAACCAGTCTAAGTAATCAAGTAAGAGATCAAGAACAAACAGGATTCAACAGTTATTTCAATATGATTGAAAGCTTCTATAGAAGCTGGACAGATAAAAAAATTTTACAAGTTACAAGAGATTTAAAAAATAACAAATACACCAAATTTAAGTCAAAATGCATGAAAACGCTCCGAGAAGCAAACTGATTGAAATCATTTAAACAGAAAGTTAAAAAAATATTGGTTCAATTTCAGTTAAACAAATTCACAGGAATAAAAGAAACTCCAAAAAGTTAACCATGATCAAAAGGCCGAAAGCTACTACCAAAAACTTATCCCAAATTAAATTAAAAAACTCTCAAATATCTCTTAAAGGTAGAAAGATGGTATACATGGTTGATGCTGAAACATATTCCTCAAATCCAATAACTTTAAGTGACTTAAAAACTTTAAGAAAATAAAACAAAAATTCTCAAAACGCATCGGAGGCTAAGCAACCTGCTCTCCTCCAATGTTTTCATGCTTGAAATCGCTATATATTGTTCTATTTTTATAACTATAATAATTCTCCTGCGAACGCTTTGGTGACGACGTGATTCGTCAGCGGAGTAATATGATGAAGCTTTTTCCGATACGATTTCTTCACAGTATCGCTTTTTAGCTGTTCTCTCATTTACCAGCGCTGTGTTCGCAAGTGCTCTATTGTTCCACAGCAATAAGACTGATTTATGTATGATATGTACGCATGTTTAATTCATTTTCCATTCACTGCCAGAGGTGTGAGAACCGTAGCCGCAAATTTTGAAATTAACAGCCACCGACCATCGGCGGAGGTCACTCCTGATCGGACTTCAGCTGATCGAAATCAGCAGATAAGCGTTAGGCCAATTACGGTTCCACGAAATTGTCCAAACATACCGAAAAGCGAAACGTGCCAAAACCAATTCGGATGCAAAATACGTGAGAGTGTTCATAATTAGCCAGGACAAAATTAAACTCACTCCTTTCCACGAACGAAGGGCGACCACAGCAGAATGTTAAAAACTCCACATGTGACACCTAACTTCTTTTACTTTTTTACGATCAGGGAAAAAAAATCAAATGAAATCCATCCAAAACGTTAAACTCACAAAAAAAATACAAGACAGACGCAAAATTTCGATTTCAAACAAGCGGAAAGAGACCTAAATTGAAAGTGTTTCTTTATGTCTCTTTTGGGTGGAATTTCCTCTCGATCGCCACTCTTGAAAGGATGAAGCAATCCGACAAACATGCAAATTTTCGGGACCCCATGCAGCAGAAAGCGAAACCTACGTACATTAGGTACCACACATCGCCTCGGTCTTGGGCTGCTGCCCCTCGCGAATAGCCATAAATTTCCCAATCAGGTGGTACATCGGACTGAATGTCAACCGGGGCTGCACACCGAGTGCACACAGGTTTGTGAGGCCGTTGTCAGGACCACAATATTTGGGCAGCATTTGGCCGGTGCAGTTTAAACAGAGCGTAAATCAACGATTTTTTGCGCTCGTCCTCCCGCTCTCTCGGTCTCGCCCCTCTTGTTGCGGTGTGTGATTCACTATGCTGTTGGGCGACCGGTTTCGAATCGCTGCCGTGGTTTACCGGTTCTTCTCACCTGCAGGAATCGCTCCGAATCCGACCGCGATGATGCGACCAGCCTGTGAAATGGATGCATGCAAGTTTGACCATGACCAGAGCAGCACTCGAATCGAAGATTATCGATTCACTTCTGGAACGCTTTAGTCGTACATCACGGAGCTTGCCACTTTCTGGAAGTTGTGGGATGCGGGTTTTTATCCAAAGTGGGGATTTAAGATAAAACAATCTCGTATTGTTCGCACGCTCGCGGAAGAGGGATGGCTTTGGTAATCGCAAAGAGAAATGAAAAAAAAAGCAAACAGTTGACCTTCTTCTGGGAGCCAGAAAGGAATTGCCTTCAGTTTGAATATTTGATTTTTTTCAGGCGGAATTCGACCAAAATTCTTCTGGGTGATAATGTTCAATCTACGACAATCAGGAAATTTTGTTCAAATGTGTTAGTTTTAATAGAGGTTGCATTGTTCATAAAAATTTCACCCGAAAACTCATTTCCTCTGGAATCGGTTCCCGTACTTAATACCTATGCTAGAGCCACAACGAAACGTCAAGCCGCTGGGAGAGTGATTTGCGTGTTGATTGGAAATCCATTGCATGTTTTGATGGTTCGACCGAGTGTTGATTTATTGCAAACACATCAGCGAAGGGACGATGAAAAAGCTTTAAATGCAAATTCTGCACCGCCGTCGATCGGTTGCCGAATTTGCCTCCACCACCGCCACTGCGGCGGTCCCCAGGGCAGGCACCCAAGCAGTTGCAAACCGGTTTTATTCGGATGATGTTTTTTTTTCTTTTTGCGCGCTCAACTTAAGAAAACTCAGGCAAGCGCGTGGATATCGGCAGCGAGGGATTCGGTCAGGCTTAAACAATTATCGACCGAGGCGAGGAATTTTACCCATGGTCGATAAATTATTGAGTCTAATTGAGGAGTAATTCCGTTGGGTGATTTGAATATTTGTTTTCGTCTCCTGTTTAGGGCCAACGGTTAAGAAAAATCGCCGTCTGTTTACAGTTTTTTTGTTTCTTTCTTAGTTTGATTTCGGACATTTTTTCTTGCTCTTTACATGAGGAGTATAATAGGATCAATCTTACAGCTGGCTTGTGTACCAGTTTCTGGTCTATGTGCTACATTGTGGCAGTCAACCTAGACCAAATTATATCTTGGTGCAATAAGTCGCCATAGCTGTAAAAGAACGTTCCGCTTTGGGTGCCTTAATCGGGTGCAAAGTGTTAATTGGGCTTGCCGTTGCTGTTTCTTGTTAGGCAAAACATTTAATATGTGCAGCAAAATAGTTCTGACCGCACTACTTTCCCTCCTCCCAGCTTTCAGAGCTATTCAAATGTAATTTCGTTCTTCGCGGTAACCGCTTTTGGTATAACGGTAGGTGCTCTATTCTATATGAACATTATTGTTCTAATCTGATTACATCCTAATCAGTCGATCAGGGCTTCGTTTGGTTTCATATTGTGTAGAAGCAAAGCAAAAACTGAGTAATGGATTACTGGTGGCAAGAGTTCTGACAGGTATAGGAATCAAGCTGTGTAGACATTTATACATGTTTCCTTCACTAGTCAGCCAGATAAAGATTAGAGTCGGTGTAATGGCAAACCATTGATCGAGGCCGTGGACAATGTTGGTGCGTGTCGAATTAGTTTGATGTTATGTTCTCCGAGCCAAACGACCAAACGAGGTCACCCGAATTGCGCGGGGAGCGGGGAAAATAATCATGCAAAAAATGAAAGTCGTTCTCCAACAAGGTGAGAACAGATAGGTATCGGTATAGTGCAATTTGGTTCCCTGCGGACGGCTGCAAATACAAGGAGAGCGGTGGGGTGGTTTTGATTAAATTGTTGCCGGCTGTAGATAATTTGTAAACTATGGCACTACGGTTGTTATAAGGTGACTAGCTGTGCGAATAAATTAGTGATTGCACTTTGCTGGATATGCGTGCACAACTGGTAATGTTACCTTGACATGGAACTTATATTTGCGGTGAAAACGGTTAATTTTATGTCTTAATTTACACTTTTAATTTATCAAAGACTCTAAAGGGGTATTTCACGCCAATAGATGAGTCAACATTAGAATAAATCATCTTTGATTTAGACAAAACTTTTGTTAAGATTGATAAAAAGGAACAATTGTCCATAGGTGGATGGATTTTTACAAATGACGCACATAGGAGTATTTGACCCAAAAAGTTGGCCAAAAGTCCGACACACAAAATACACGATTTCCATTATTTTTAAATAATTTCAGTTAAAACATACCCTCATGCTATCTCAGAACCTATTGGTATCTTATTGCATAAACCAAACTGTTACATTTCAGAGTTATTTCACAGTAAATTGGTCAGTTTGAAAAATGCGTGCTACTGCTCGGGTGGCGTATAAAATTGAAAAATTATGTCAAATAGTTTTTCTCTCTCACAGGACATAATCTACAAGATAAGAAAAATGTTTTGCAATATTTAAAACGTTGAATGCATAAAATAATCATGGATTGTTTACAAAATAAATGATTATGAAAACCAACCGCGAAAAATCCATAATACTGCTAAATTAATTTTATGATTTAGTAACCTTCCGGGCAAGTCCCGTCGAAGCTTTATTATTGACAGAAAGGTCAAAGCCTTCTGAAAATATACGAAAAGAAAAATCTTCCTCCTGGTTCCTCATATTTATTTTATTGACATTTTATTAAATGAAGATTTATATGGAAATTTCCAAATCTTTGTTTTATATCATGTGTGAAAAGACACTAGAAAAATGAATTTAGAATTGAAAATTTCAGCTCCAGAAACTTTGATCTTGTAAGAACTATCGTTGAAGTATAAACACATTTCGGAAAGTACACTGAGGTCGCTTTTTACGCGGATTCCGGAATTTACGCGGTATTTTTTTTTGCGTGGATTTCAGCTTCTCTTCACTCGGATTGCAGAATAAACGCTGGTTTTATTTACGCGGATTCCGGAATTCACGCGGTTTTTTACGCGGATTCCGGAATTTACGCGGTTTTTTCACGCGGATTCCGGAATTTACGCGTTTTTTACGCGGATTCCGGAGTTTACGCGGATTTTTACGCGTTTTTTTACGCGGCATGTATCCCCCGCGTAAAAAGCGACTTTAGTGTACAACTTTATTTTGTTTTTTCATCTTGATTTTTACTTTGTAACACTCTTGTTCGAGTCGAAACAAACATTCATCTGCTTTTGGTCTGAATAAGAGTTCAAATTTACTAAAATTTTCGATTTTAAAAAATCATTACTTTTGTTATAGAATAAATAACTTTTGCTGGTTAATGTTTTTTCTTTTTCATTTGCATAAATAGGGTTATGGATCTAATTTTCGTCGTAATAAGGTTATGCTGCTTCATTAGTGTCTGTTGCGGTTACATTGGTACGAGGAACGGGAATATTTTTAATGGACATACATTAAAATTTACTTGCAGTTCGATCAAAATAATTTGATTTTTCAAAACTTTAATCAATTTTCGCATTTTCTTAAAATAACTCCGCTGTCTTTTTCTTCTAACTATGTCGTAGCAGTTTCACTTCCATCCTAAGGTAGTTTTAACCGATCACATGAAAGCGAAAAAATAGGAAATGTGAAAATTTCGATTGGTGCTTTGGTTATATGATTGAAAAAGGATTCAAATTGAGCCAGTTCGCGAAGACCGCAACTAGGTCTTGTTTCGAGGTTCTCCGATCGGGCTGAAACTTGCAGGGTTTGTTTATCTATATAATAGGACAATGTTTTGCAAAATATTAGATTTTTTGAAAAGGGGTAAGTGCGGTAAAAAAGCATCTCAAAAATTAATGTCCAAAAACTGCTAAAAACGTAAAATTGTTAAAACTTTTTTGTAAACTGAACCGATTTTCATGAAAATCGGCATGTTTAACAAAATGAGGGTTATTGGAAGTTGCCATCGAGAATACATGATGAGATATTCGCATTTTTCTAAAATCATGAAGGGGATTTTCACAGCAGCTTTTTTCTTGCCAACAGATCTAGAATAAAAATCCAAATAATACATTTTGTAGTGCAACTCAAGAGCTTTCATTTGATATATTCAAAAAGACGCCGTTATAAAGATGCGTGAGAAAATTCAATTTTTCTATAACATGTTTTTGACCATCATTTGGAACCCATTGTGCGAGAAGCGAAATTCTGTTTTGGGTCGTTGTTCTCCATGCACTAATACATTAATGCATTTTCACAATAGATCAAACAACTACTGGTCGCAGTGGGGTCCACACAAAAAAAAATACACTAATGCAAAAGTTTGCAGAATTTGAGGTTTTTGGAAAAGGGGTTAGTGGGGTAAACAGGTTTTTCAAAATCTTATATTTAGAAACTGCTCAAATCGTAGAATAATCACTCTCGGTTTACTCCCAAAGTTACTCGATGAAATGAGAGTAACTCATTTTTGGAGCTAACAGAAGTAGAATTGAGGATAATTTGGTCACAATTGAAATGGTCTACTATAACTGAAAATTAAGCTGCACCGCCCTAATGTAAACAAAGTTACCAGTATCTGTCAAACTCAAATGCGTGACGTCACCGTGCGATGGTCTGAAGCGCAATAGAAGAACAACGACTCAAAACGAAATTTCATTTCTCGCACAATGGGTTCCAAATGATGGTTAAAAATATGTTATATAAAAATTGGATTTCTCACGCATCCCGACCAGAAAAATAAAAATGTAACAGAAGTTGTTAGTTTTTTACCGGAAAAACCTTACAGGCCGTGTTTTCGATTTGGTCCCGTTAGGTGTTAAAATAACAGAAATTATAACAGAAATGATTCTACTAGTATCAAACACTTATCAAAATTTGTTACTAATGTATCTGTTTTCTAACAAAATAAGATAGTATATAAAACAATATAATAACAAACATTGTTAGAAACAACAGGTTTTGATAAAAACGAAAAATTAGTTAGATTTTTTTCAGAACTACTTCATTTCAGGTTTTGTTATTATAACTCATTCAGATTCAATTTTGTTACCAAAATTACATGAAAAAATACAAAATTGTATCAAAATATGTTATTTGTATCTCGCGTTGATAGATTTTTGTAATTTTTTAGCTATGCTCTTCTGATCGGGATCTTTATAACGGCGCTTTTCTTGAATATATCATTTGAAAGCTCTTGAGTTGCACTACAAAAAAAATTATTTGGATTTTTATCCTACAGGGGGTAGACAAAATGATTGAGACAGGCAAAATCTTGTCAATTTTTAAATAGCCAGAACTTCACGAAAAATGAAGCGATTCTGATGAAGCTTGTTTTATTTTACTGGAAAACTATTCTAGTTTCCAAAAAACACTAGGGAATTTGACGGGACTAACGGACACCGGGAATAGTCCAGATTCTAGGAGTGTGTGTCAAAATGTGGATTCTTGCAACACTTATACCTTTTTCTAACATCTTGTTTCTTTTAGGTTTATATGTTTACACTAAACTAGAATTTATTCCGATTTCATTGGTGCCCAAAGGTTGAAATTCTGTCGAAGAACTATCGAGATATGAATTAATTAAATTTGGGTGTTGTTTTTATCATTTTTTTATCTTTTGTTGCGTACCATTTTCCTTGGGCACCCTAGCAGAACTAAATGAAACTTTGTGGGTGTGTAGGCCTTAGTGAACGAAGCAACTTTGCAAACATTTTTTTGAAAATTTATCTGAACTAACATTTGAAAAGGTTTGAAGTATTTAAACCTTTTTCTTAAAACATATCTGATTAATGACGAGAGATAGAGAATGATTGTCAATGGATAACGTTAGAAAATTATCTGAACTTTTATTCAAAAATATTAAAAAATTGAATTTCAGATCCTACACTGAAAAAATATAAATTTTAAAAAACGAAAAGTGATTTTAAAAATATCGGTTATTTGAGATTTTTTTAAATGAAGGTTTTCAGATAGACAATTTAGTTGCCTAAAACTCTTCAGAACAAACCACAGTGCCAATTCTCAAAGGAAAAAAGTTTTTCTAACAAAACTTTTGCGTGTACTATGTACCAAACAGCAGAAAAACTGCAAAAATTATACTTAATTAATTCATATCTCGATGGTTTCTCGACAGATTTTCAACCTTTGGTTACCAATGAACACGGAATGAATTCTAGTTTATTGGAAATATGTAAACCTAAAAGAAACAAGATGTCAGAAATAGTTAAGCGTTGCAAGAATGAACATTTCGACACACACTCCTAAAATCCGGAATTCTTCCGGTGTCCGTTGGTCCCGTCAAATTCTCTAATAATTTTTGGAAACTAGAATAGTTTCTCAGTAAAATGAAACCGGTTTCATCAAAATTGATTTATTTTTCGTGAAGTTCTGACTATTTAAGGATTGACAAAATTTTGCCTGTCTCAATCATTTTATCTACCCCCTGTAGATCTGTTGGCATGAAAAAAACTGTTGTGAAAATCACCTTCATTATTTAGAAAAATGCGAATATCTTATCATGTATTCTCGATAGCAACTTCCAATAACTCTCATTTTGTTCCGTTTATAAGTAGAATAAACATGTCAAATTTCATGAAAATCGGTTCAGTTTATACAAAATTATAACAATTTTACGTTTTTAGCAGTTTTTGAATATCAATTTTTGACGTGCTTTTTTACCCCACTTACTCCTTTTCAAAAAATCTGATATTATGCAAAACATTGTACTATTATATAGATAAACAAACCCTGAAAGTTTCAGTCCGATCGAAGAACCTCGATACAACCTTCCTTGTAAAGGTGGTTGCGGTTCTCGCGAACTGGCTCTTAACACGTTGAGTTGCTTACGAACAGAATATCATAATATTCATATTATTTGGTTGTGAAAAATGAAATTAGATGAAAATAAATATTTTCATATGATTAGATTTGACTATTATGACCGAGAAGTGATTTTCAAAAATTGTTTCTCAGAATTGCTATATTCTTTTCAGAATAATAAATTTCTTCTCAGGTTAGCCACCATTTTAATTCTATCTCATGTAATCTCAATCTTAATATGATATTATAATATGATCTTAATGTTTCTTATGAATAAGGTCTTGGTCGTGGTTCCTGGGCTTTTTCTGATAAAAAACTCAAATGTTGGCATTGGTCTTTGTCTCCTAATTTTTTGAAAGGTGGCATAGAAATCGGCGCTCAGACACCTGAGAAAAGAACTTAGGGTGTGGGGATGAAACTAGGAGAGAGGTGCTGGGGTAGTTACACCCAGACACCTACTCGACCTGTTCCGGATTCACTAAAACCTCTCCAGTTTCCAGTTGCAGTTAAGTATTACGTCGATGGTGATAGCTTTTGTGCTTGATGCACCTTCTCTACTCTCATAACCTTCTAGATAACTACCTGGAGACTGGCAATTAGGTACCACTGGCGTGTTGGTGGTTAACCCGTCACACACGTTGTAGCTCCAGGACAGTTGGAGAGGCGGCTGCACAAACCGCGCTCCGGATATCGGGATCATCGCACATCCTCTGGACTAGGTTGTCCGGAGTAGTGCCTGGCCCGTTATGTCGCTCCTCGCACGTACAAAACGTGGGCATGCGAAGAAGATGTGCCCAGCAGTCTCTTCCGCATCCTTGCACTCGGTACATATGTAGGACCCAGCATGTTCGAACTTATGCAGATATTGCCTGAAGCACTCACGGCCTGACATAATCTGTGTCAGGTGAAAGTTCACGTACTTCTCGACCTAACCAAATACCTCCGGAATAAGTCGGTGCGTCTATCTGCCCTTCATGGAGTTGGACCAATTCCGCTGCCGTCGGAACAACGAAAATGACCCTCTGGTTCCTCGTATGCTCTCTGTGTCATGTTCGTCGAAGAGTTCTCTGTTCTCAAAGATGACTAGAACAAGATACCTGATTCTTGCAGAATTCATCGGACATGATTGTCGCTGCGCGTAAGCAAAAGTCGAACTAATTTATACACTGTTAATATGATGTATACTTAACGTCAAAATCAACTGACGACAAGGCCAAGACATGACTGCTGAAAGGTGAAACAATTTTTTCAGTATCCATGTGGACGACTGTACTGCTGCCATCCGAAAAATGATAATAACGTGTACGAATGTTTAGTTCTCAAACATGAAACTGTCCGGAAGAAACAAGAATAATCGGCGCATCATTCAAAATTTAGCGTACCATCGGAAATTCTTGATAGCCGCTATGAGCACGCTCTCCAGCCAAGTTGTCCACTCTTGCCGAGGTTGATAAAGCAAAAATCGGGTGCCCCGGTGAACCTGACCATATGCACAATGGTGCTGAAACCTGGCTTGCGTCATATCAAACTGTAAGTGTTGGTAGAATGGGACCTGAAAATAAATATAACCCCTCAATGTAAACTCCCACGCTGACAGTCAATTTACACTTTTCTTTCGTATTTTGAAGTGCAAAAAATATGGCAATAGCATTAAAATGACAATATCAATAATCTGCATGTTATCTTAAGCGTTGAGCTGACCAAACTGCTAAACCTTTTTCATATACAATCTTGCGCAGCTCAACTATCGATGACGGACTATGCACAATAAATCGGTTTTGCTCATAGTGACAATTTTATGAGAATTTAAGTCATCAGATGGCAGCACTAACCGTCGAAAATCAGTCGTATTCAAAATGTATGAAAAATATGGAAGTTAGGTATCTTGTTCTAGTTATCTTTGCTGTTCTCCTTGAAGGCGATGCCGTTATGCATCACGCCGGTCAAGACACAAATTGCGTTGTATGACAGTACGACCCGCACTCTCAACATTCAGGCACATGAGCCTGTACTTTTCAGAGCTCTGGATCACACCGGGCCAACATTTTTAATGAACAAAACCACTCTGCAAGTTTGGTGAATATCGATCAAGGCGTCCTAGAGTCAAGTATAAGCAAAAAAAAGTTTTTTCTAATGTGCTTCAATTTTGCTCCAAAAGGCAGAGATTGGTCACTTGCCAAAAAAGTTATATCGTTTGGTCGCAGGTAATCGCAACTAAACTCTTTTGAAATTGTTAGTAGACACCTGAAACTTGAATAAAAACAGGGACTTAGCCTTGGAAATTCTGGGAGTTGAAAGATACCGACCAAAAAAGTTGAAATAAGGATTTTTGTTATTTTTTTCTTATTGTAAAACGGTTTTAATCGTTTGGTCGCAGGTAATCGCATCTCAACTTTTCTGAAATTGTTGGTGTCCAACAGGTAGATAGGCCTATTTGCTGAAGGGTCCCCTGGATTGGAAACCGCTTTCGGTAGTAAGACCAATCTCTGCCGCTTCCACCTCTTCGGGAATAGTCCACCATCAGGGCAGCTCTGCATGACTGCTCCGACCAGCCCGGGGCCATTTTTATCGCCATCCGGATTGCGTTAGGGATTCCATCCGGTCCCGTTGCCTTGCTCATCTTAAGGGAGTTGGTGATCACGATAAGTTCCTCAATCGTAACGCTTACCCCTCCCTCGACCTCGGCATGACTGCCGTCACTCACGGATTGGATGTTCGGTAGGTTGGTCCCTGGTCTGTGTCTGGAATACCGGAACGTCGGACGTGACACTCGACTGCCGGAGGCCAAGGACTGGGCTCGTGGCGAGGAAAGAGCCCCTTGATGATGCGCTCCAGCATTACTGGTGATCGCTCTGCAGCACCAGCGCGCCTTTGGTCATGGCCATTACGATCCTGTAGGAATCACTCCACGGATTCGTTTTGGCACTCGTGATTGCCTATTGAAGCAGTCTCTCTTGATTGCCATAATCGCACTGTTTAGCGCCGATCATGCTCGGCGCCTAATCCTCTGTTCGTCTGTTCGCGCACGCTGCATCTTCTGTCTTGCACGGAGGCACGTACTGCAAAGGTCCGCTATCGCATCAGTCCACCAGTAAACCGGTGACTTCCCATTTCTAGGTTGACGAGTCCTAGGCATGGTGGCGTTGACGCCCGCGATAGCATAACAACTAGTTGGTCAGCAGTCGGGGGGAGCCAACTACCCCCATCGCGCTCTTTTCTCGTTGCCTCTTCGAATTCCCCGATATCGAAATGCGATGTTTTCCACCCGGAGACGGTCGGAGTGTTGGCTCTATCCGTCACTTGCAACCTGACGTTGTTGCCTACACTATAGCAAACCGACTGGTGGTCGCTATTGGTGTAGTCATCGTCTACCCTCCAGTTCGTGATCTCTCTTAGACTGGAGGACATCACGTCGATGATAAACTCCGCACCCTATCTGCTGTATGTACCTTTGGTCCCAACGTTTGCCAAAGCCTCCAACAGGATTTGATCCCTCTGGTTCGTGGAGCAATTTCCCCACTCAACAGCCGCAGCATGGATATTGCGCTACTTACAGTGGTTAAAATTATCAGTTGAGTTTCATAACCATGAAACTCTGCAACTTCTGCGCGTAGTTGATACATGTTGCCATGACCATCGGTTTCACTACCTGATATACGTTATAAACAAAATTGTTCATCGTTACTCGGCGTCTTAAAGTGAACATACAATATGAGAGAGAATGAAACGGAAGATTTTCGGATCGGTTCATCCATCAATTCAAACGTAGCAACCGGGAAAGTGAAACTCAAAGATAAAATAATCAATTTCGCTTGGCGGTGCTGACTTTTTTCGAAGTGTTTTTAAGAAATATTTATTTCGTTTCTAAAAAAACCTAAAACGAGTATCGATAGTGGAAGCTTTTCTTGTGATAATGGTGACATCAGAACAAGAAAGCGTAGTGCAGGTATGTTTACTGGTTACAAGTTTTGAACGTTACAAAAAAGTGCTTTAACATCAAAACCCGTGTTTAAGGAAAGCGTACGTTACAGGACATAATGTAAAAGAAACGCTGGAAAACATTCTTCTGGCGAAGCTGAATCGGGAGTTGTTCGAACGGATCATACAAACGCACGGTTGTAAGGACAAAGTTGTAACTGAGTAAGTGATAATAAACAATCTTAATTGTTTGAGAAATCACTAATTTTCTCCACTCTTCCTGTTTTTTTTATTTTTCAGATAATCTGTCTAAACCAGTCTACCGTTCCATGTTTTGTTTGTTTCTATATGAAAAAGAATTTTTAAATTATATAAAAATTATGCAATATCCTCTAGTGAACAGCTCCACAAGTATATTAACACCTGACACACATTACTATAATAATAATCAGAACGACTTTACTGATAAACAAAATGTTATTTGCTGTAAATATCGAAAGAAAATTGTCCAAGTCTTCGATGCATGCATATCTAATATTGAATGGCAGCCTGAATATTTTTGAATACCAACGGTGTTCAATAAATTGAGTTTCATTTAGACTTGTAATTGTGATATATGGCAAAACTAAAATAAGATATATCACTTATAAAACATAACGTCATGAATTAGTTGATGAATTTCAATAAATATTATAAATTATAATGGTATGATCGCTGCTGTGCTTTTATATGTTTAGAGCTGATGTAAGACAGTCGGTTGCAGATCATACGCGCAAATCCCGTTACAGGAGAGACTGTCAGTAGGATCATACCACTAGCCTTGTATGTATTTCAGTTGTCTATTTATGATTTATTTATCTATGAATGTCTATCTAGTAGTTGACATTGCCTATTGCATCTAAGTTCAACGCGATCCTAACATTCAGTACAAGTTACGAACAGTAGTATTCAATTTCAGTTCCGTGAAGGTGAAAATGATTTTCAGTTTCGACATCATACAAACGACAGTGAACTTTGACTGAGGAATGAATACCAACAAATGTATTCATCGAAAATCAATAGTTTGATCTGTCTAGAGACCGTCGTCATGTTACAAATTATTTTTGTGTATAGAAGAGATATTTGACGTAAAGGTTGCCTTGATATCAGTCTGTTTGAGTTTCTAGGTGGTGATTTTTTTCAGCGTCGATGTCACGCACCTTGACAAAAGCATACCTTTCATTTGAGATTGAAACAGCTTCCTGAACCAGGAACCTGCTCGTCATGCATATGGACACCATACTGGACTTATCCACCATCCAGTTACCATTTTCGGGAGGGATACGATACAATGGCGATGTTCGGCAACAACTCACTGGCTGTTTGGTATAGCAGCTGCTTAGCCGCATAGCAGTGGTTCAGGTTCAGTTGCGTCACCTTTACGCTATTGATTTCGAAGTCTGTATCCCGGCTGGGCACTCAGCGGCCCCCTCCATTCCAAGCATTGCTTTGAGGGCTTGTGCAACGTTGCACCCTTCAGTAATTCAATCCACGTTTTCAGGCTGGAACTTTACTTTCGAAGTGAGTGCCCGAACTTGCACCTCTTTCCCTAAGACTTGCTCGGCTACGGTCTTGCAGGTAGTGTCTTTATTCTCCGCATCCTATCGGAGCTCAAGAATCATCTCACCGGTGCGAGATCGATGGATGGGCCGCAAATCCGCTCCTCAATCCTTGAGCCCGGTTTCGCTTCTCATTTTTTTTTTCAAGACATCAGAGTACTCAGACCCGCCTGTTTTGAGTATGAGTATTCCCCCCTGCTCCGTGTCTTTTTGACCCTTGGCGGCCGTCTTGTCTTCGCTCCGTCCTGGCGCTTTCTATCTTCCTACTGTCTTTTCCCTATCACGGTAAACCATGGGTTTCTCGCAGTCGCCGCTCCAGCCCTTGAGTTTGTCGGTGTGCTAAACTGCGAGGCTAGCTCCAGCAAGCGCTTTTTCACAGTATCGGGGACCGCTTCGCCCGGGAACTGCCTAGTTCGCTTAGTGACCTGTCCCGTACAGCAGATCACTGTAGATGAAGGGGCATCGGTCTGAACCAGTAGCCCTCCTAGTCCTCACCTCCTTTTCGGAGGCTCCAATTCGAGTTTGTACGGTGGTATTGCTCCTATTCGCCACGAACTCGATGGTCGCATCGAGCTGTTCGGACCGGGTTTTCATGCACCCGACTCGGCCTTTTTCTGCGGAAACCACTGGAAGCCATTTGGTAGTCCCTGCACGCCCGTCTTTTGCTTTTTATTTGTGGAATTCATCTTGGTTAATGGTCAGTGGTTGGTTAGTCGCCTATGCGGTCCCATAGTGGTCTTTGCCGAAGCAGTGAGGTTATGACTAAGGTAGGTCGCAACTATGGCGCGGGGGCGTAAGCCAAGAAAGGAATCTGGTACTGATTTCCACCATCTGACAAAGACCAAATCATCTAACAAAGATCCGATCCTTCTCCTGCTTGATTTCCACCAGGCAATAACGCTGAAGGTACTAGAAGGCCTGCCAGGTTTTAGGGGACGGAGACCCCTGCATCGGGTACTATCTAGCCGTTTCAAGCCGCTGTCACACGACTTTACTAAGGGAGCTCGATGTAGGTGCCATACCAGAGAAGTGGTACCATAACGTGGTCCAACTCGAGTCCGTTTCCTACGCCACCAGTTGCCATAATTGGGATCTTACTGGGCGAATTAATGCGGTTTGGATAATGGGAGCGGCTCTACTCGCTCCGCCGGATATGTTTCCGAATACTTGTGGCTTTTGCGAGGAGTCGACTGCCCAGTGTCCGACCCTTACCACCCTTAGGCGATATCCGGGACCGGGACTGTCGGGAACTGTCAGTGGTCTCACACATATTGTATGACTTCGGCGATCGCCACGCGCCCACTCGTGCTTAGTGGTCCAACAATGCAAAAAGTGCAACTTAATTCCATAGCGCCTTTCACCTTCATCCTAGCTTAATAGTATCTTTCGAACAATTGTTTGTATGAACTACCCGCATAATTGCAAATTTTCAAAAATTATGAAAAGTTTACTGTACTAAAAATAAAAAAGCTAACTTTTTTATGTTAAGATATAGAGGAATGATTGTTCAGAAAAGTTGAAGAAAATTCAAAATTATAAAACTTTGTTGAACAAACAAAAATCCTATCTTCATTCGGTACAAAGTTATGAAATATATGGAAACATGTGTGTTTTGTGTGCCCCATAATTCCTCCAAACAACACTTTCGTGTAAAATGTAACTAACAAATGATAAGTACAAAATAACTAAATTGTAAGTAAGGTTCATATACAGGTATGTTCCGTTTTTGGCAACACGCTCCTCGATTTTCAGTTGCCAAAAATGGAACAGTGCCAAAAACGGATTTTTTTTTTCCTGGGAATTTTTTGCTTTTTCATCACTTTGAATATTGGTAAACAACATTTAAATATCAGTTGGATATTACATTCACCCTAAAGTGTCTTTAATTTTGTCCCACGAGTGAAAATGCAACTGATCGCTTAAGGCGCAACGAAGGATTAGATCCATATATTCTTCTTCTTCTTGTCATATTGCTGAAGAGTCATTGGGTATTATTGAGTGATGTGCTCAATTACGCTTGAGAGAGGTAGCTTTGTGAAAAAAGTTTTGTTATTATTTAATCTCTTCAAGTAATTTATAACCAAATGAATTAAACAGAATGTTCCACGGAACAAAAAATTAAAATCGCTCAAAAAGCCATCATTAATAGTTTGTTATAAAATTTTGAGTAAAGCTACTAGATTATTTTTATCTTAAGAAATATTATTCACCAAAGAAAATGTGAAGAATTTTTTTTCTGTTTTTTCGTGAAGATACGCTTTATTTCGCATCAATGTTGTTTTTTTTCGAAATGGTGGAAATTTGGTTGTAACAAATATTTTATAGCCTACCTTTTTAATGAAAAATATTTCTAAAAACTGTATTTTCTTTGTCTTGTTCTACATTTTGTTGAGTAAATTATGTTTCTAAAGTTGGAGACAAAATTTCATTATTCATATATACAAAAAGAAAATTATCTTTTATTTGCAAAAAAATGCATGCGTTTTTTAAAACATTTTCTCCTTAAGAGTGTGAACTGTCTATCTAAAAAAACTAGTGTCTAAAAAAATCTGAGATGACCTTTTTTCAAATCATTTTTTGGTTTTTCATTATAAAGATATATTGATAAATGGAAAAGAGGTTCGAGCTTCGGACCTTTTCAAATGATAGTCTGGATGAATTTTCAATAAAAAAGTATGCGAAGTTTTCTGGTGTAGTAAGGCCTACACACTCACAAATGTTCATTAATCTCTAAGAGAACCTCGCCAGCATCTCAGTCGATTAGTCAAAAATGTGTCATATATATTGGTTTTGAGCCGCCAATCAGTAAAAGATTTGAAAGAATTAGAAAAAGAAAATTGTGTTGCCCAAAACGGAACCAAAATTTGCCTAGATCGGAACGTGCCAAAAACGGAACGTCCCAAAAACGGAACATGCCGAAAACGGAACTTACCTGTAATATACTTTATTACTTTGTACCGAATGAAGATAGGATTTTCATTTGTTCAACAAAGTTTTTTATTTTTGAATTTTCCACAATTTTCCTGAAGTTAGTTTTTTTTATTTTTAGTACAGAAAACTTTTCATAATTTATAATTTTTGACAAATTGCGATCATACGGATCATTCATACAAACTATTGTTCCGAAGACACTATTAAGTTGAGATGAAGGTTAAAAGCGCTATGGAATTAAGTTCCACTTTTTGCCCTATTGGACTCTTGTGCCGTGTTGGCATACAGCTCTGCCTTGGTCTTTGTCTAGGGTTTGGTCTTGGTACAGGCCTTGATCTTGGTCTTGGCCTAAGTCTTGGTCTTACTCTTGATCTTGGTTATGGTCTTGGTCTTGGTATTGGTTTTCGTTTTGGGTTTGGTATTGGTCTTGGTCTTGGTTTTGGTCTTGGTCATTGATAAGGTATTGGTCTTAATCTTATTTGTGGTCTTCATCTAGGTTTTGGTCTTGGTCTTGATATTCGTTTAGGCATTGGTCTTTGTCCTGGTATTGATCTTGGTCTTAACCTTGGTCTTGGATTTGGTCTTGGTATTGGTTTCCGTTTTAGGCTTGGTATTGGTCTTGGTTGAAGTCTTGGTTTTGGTCTTAGTCTTTGGTTATTGGTTATTGGTCTTAATCTAGTTTTTGGTCTTTATCTAGGTCTTGGTTTTGGTCTAGGTCTTTATTCAGGTATTGGTTTTGATCATAGTTCTAGTCTTGGTCTTGGGTTTGATCTTGGTCTTGGTATTATTCTTGGTCTTTGTCTTGGTTTTGGTTCTTAGTTTAAGCTTCTGCCGTGAAAAAAAATATAAATATCATTATTGACAACGGATAGAATTAATCTGGCTTTCTCAGTCTTTTAGAAGACACTATACGACAATCTGTTTAAATTGCCCGACGTTTCGGCCGTTTTTGGTGGTCTTTTTCAAGGGTAATTTGAACAGATTGTCGTATAATATCTTTTAGAAAGCTAGATTAATCCTATCCGTATAAATTATACCAGTTGTTAATAATACACATTATTGACAACACTGGTCAACACAGGTTTTGTCCTAAAGCTCAAACTGGCAAAATATAAAAGATTATAACTTTCTTACATTGTTTGGGAATTTTGGTGCCCATAGCAAGCTTGGAAGTGCGTCAAAAGGCTGCAGAGAAATTACTCGCCAAGTTCGTCACTTCTACATTTGCTTACGAGCAAACTTCGTTTTAGTTTTAAAGGCACCAGTTTCAGCAGAAACGATGAAGAAACTATAATCTCCCATTTATTGTCAGTTTGATATCTTGGTCAAACCTGTGTTGATAAATGGTCGACAAAAACGGAACTAAATTTGTCTTGAGCTCAAATTGAAAAAAATATTATAGATTTTCAACCGTTCCTATGATATATGGTGTTCCCAGTCAAGACGTCAGTGCGAAAAGTCTTTAGAGGCTTTAATAAAGTTTTCTTGTGAGCAAACGTAGCAGCAACGAACCTGGCGAGCAATTACTTTGCGTCCTTTTGACGGATTTGTATCTTTGTAAGGGGCACCAAAATTCACAATAATGGTTAAAATCTATTTTGTTTCACTTTTGACGACCAGTTCCAATTTTTTATAATGTTTTAATTCAGTAGGTACTAGAAATGTTGTTGGTTCATATGTGTATATACTTTGATTTGGTTTTAACTTCGTTGACATTCTTTTTTATTAGGTTGATTGTAATTATATATAGGTATTTTGTAAATCCAGAAATTCAGTGTCTTTTTGGAATGTGATTATAAGATGAGTAAAGATAAGGTAAGAAAATTTGTATCACTGAAGATTAGCGATTTATAATTAAGAAATTGAGTTTCGAATATTTCTTCACAGGTCGCAAAAAGTTTTTCTTACAATTTCGTAAGATCTGCCAGCAATTAACGTTTTCAAAAATCGAACGCTTGATCGGTAAATATTATTTTTATTTTACAGGTGCCATTTTACGTCAAAACTTGAGAATCCGAATTCAACACTGTAGGAGACATGTCAAGCTTTATCACTAAATCCTTGGTGAAATTCAAACACAAAAGCACGCGCTGAAGCCATAGGCCATTTGAATTAATTTCTATTCATATTCACACAAAAAAGCAAGGATAGATCTCAGATACACCCCAGCCTGTCGGTATTGTCAGGCTGTCCGAATGCGTTTGATTGACATTACAGAACATAAATGATGTGATAAATGGGACCTCATAAAAGAGTGCTACGAAAAAAAACCTCTCGGTCGAATATAACTCACACATACACGATCATACAGTGGTAGTAAGTGACATACTAGTTTGACGTTTCAGTGTCACAGTTATCCCAGGCCTTCGGAGTTCCCACACGATTTTTGCGGCCCCAAGACGAACGATTGGTTTAAGAAAAAAAAAACGTATCATTTGAATGTGGAACCAGTTTTTTGTTCACCGTCTAGCTTAATCCAACAAATTAACCACTCATAATCCATCAATCGACGAGCGTCATCGAACTCGTTGCCGATGGAATATTAAAAAACCACGATAGAAGTCAGCCCAAGAGGGGAAGGGATTTCGTCATGACCATTGTCGTTGTGGATACTTTTTCTTTCATCACTGGCAGCTATGGCTTGCCACCAGCAAATCACGGTATCTTCGGGCGTATCGGATGGGATTTAGATGGTAGAGGAAAAGATTATTATTGCCCTGCCGTAAGGCAAACAGTGTCCAGTGTACATCTTGCATTTGGGCCACTCAGCAATCACCGATTGGTGAACCTCTCAGATAGAGCGATTTATCTGGTTGGTAAATCTAGATGAACAGGTTTCCCCAAGTTGCTTTATCTGCATGTCTCAATCTGACCTAGGGTACCTCCAGCACGGAAAGGAACCACATGGCTCCCTGTATAGCGCCTACGATATTCGAAATTTTCATATGCACTTACTGCAAAAGGCAAGGCCAAGCACCGAAAAGGTCGCTCTGAGAAACTCAAGTTAAAATAAACAAAGAGCGTTGCACAGTTTTCCCCAGTTCGGTTTCGAGCTTGTCAATTTAAAACCCCAGAAACGATGCCAGTCAAGAGTCGTGATACCAAAGTAAATTTCCGCATAGACCACTTACGTTACTTGATAAATTAATTAACTTATTTAGATTGTAGCAGGAGGAGACTACATGTAAACATTTGCTCCCCAGTTGACCAATGCAATGGAATTCACAGCAAACCTGTATAGAGAAAAAGAGGATTGTTACGGCTTCGAAAAAAGAGTATCGTAGAGTGCCACAGTCAGATTGTAATCATGAAACTCTGACTCTGAACGATTGAAGATAAACTACTTTGAACGAGCGACTATGCAGGAAGGTAGATCGGAGAACTTCTAGAGGTGTAAAGAACTGTGTGGATTGTATATAAATTCTCAACGATAAATTAAAAAGGTGAGAAAATCTATTAGCACAGCGTCGACTGCGCAAATAATAGCAATTAAAGCAATGAGCAAAGACAATTAATCAACAGTCCCAATTAAGGTTATAGCGGAGGCTCAACACTCGCGGAAGTGTAAAAGTTTTGAAAGTGAATAAAGTGTTGTTCGCCTGTGATGCGATAACTTGTCCATGACACGATATGCGTTCCTTGAATCTAACGATTATAGAAACCGAAATTGCCCATCGGAATGGGCGGGTAAAGGTGCTGCATAAAACAGAAAGTACGCCCGTACTTTGCTTGGCTCCCACTCAGATTGAATCAAATTGCTGCTAGATATTCGGGCAGACAAAGCAAGCTCGTTGACATTCGTCATATCTACCTACTCCGTATTTCATCTAATAACGATTACACATTGAAACTTTTGTTTTTCAATTGAAACATGGCCTAGCAAAAGCAATAGAAACAACTTAAACTTATCAGTTGTTATCTAAGAGCAATTCCAAAAAATATCCCATTGAAATAATTTATCTAAAAATTGTATTTTTAAAAATATATTATTTCATAAAAACTCTAGAAGATTGGCTAAACATTAATGGCTGTCCAGTTATGGAAGTACTTCATGAACTAATTACATTTTTTGTCTCATGACTCCAGACTGGATGAGGGAATTTTTTTCTAAGTCTAAATCACACCCTCAGTCATTGTTCGTTTTTGCATCCTCGAAAATATTACATACATTGCCTACTACTAAACTTTGGAAGTTTTTTGAAAACCCCTAGAGTTTTGCCAAAATCTGAGTCAATCTGGCGACTGGTCTAATAATAATACAATACAATGGGGTTAACAACACTGAAAACGACGAAACGAATTGCCCCAAGCGAATTGCCCCAAGAAATTGAAGAACAGTGGATATTCACCGCAAACATGGTAGAATTGTAGAATAAAATGGCAAGAAAAATAATAATATACAGAAAAATTGCAAACGAATAACTTTTTGAACAATATATTATTTGCATTTTGATATGAAAACGGTCAGAGTTGGTTTTGTAATACCAGATTTGGAATAAATCACACTTTTTAAGGGTGCCTATTGATTCCCTATAGCTGCCATAGATACCTAAACATTCTAGCATTAGCGATCTTAGTGTCACCAGGCTGTTGCTTTGTGTTATTCGACTTGTTACCTATATTAGAACAAATGTCTGTCCAAGAATCGCATTGCGAAAATTCACAGTAAGGAATTTCCATGGGAAATCACTGGATGACAACAGCCCGGCGAGGAACCTGCCAAAAAAATGTTCCGAATTCCATGAATATCATCCGGCCTGTCGAGTAATACGAACGCACTTTCGATGTGTCTGTTTTTTCCCCGATCGCCTCATCAGAAATCCTGACGAGATAATAATATTGTCAGTACACTGTCACATTTGGCAACGAGTTTCGGCATTGATTCGGTTGACAGTTGTCGATTGTGCATCACCAGACTTGCCTGCATACCGGGACGGCAACCAAGCTGGTGTCGTTGGTGGGGTGGTGCGGTATTTCCCATGGCACACGTCCCGTTCTTCGACGATGCATCTCCCTACGGATCATCATAACTTGCCCATTAGAACAACAAAATCTATCTACAACAACAACAAAAACGGGTGGCGGACGGGACAACGCGATACGGAGCTGTTGCGGATGACAAATAACAGCAGCCAGCCAGATCACGTACTTCGAAATGTGACCGCGCTGGTCGTGTGTAGAGTGCCAAACCGGGCAGTATTGGGCTTTCGGTCGCCCTCTCGCTCTGAGATATGTATTAAATCGTTTAATGGTGGAAGATTCCAGATAGGTTGCTTTTTATGGACCACGCCTGGGCGGATCATCGGCATGAAGGGAGATGTCGGTGCCTGTGTAAAACGCCTAATAAATGGAATCAAAAAATACGAGGTAAAATAATCTCTGGAAATATAAAAAATGCAATTTCAACTTTCCTGACACACACGCCGATCATGTTGACGACGCGTCGTCTTGATGCTTGGTAGCGTAAGTTGTGGTGGTGCATTGCTGGTTGTTTTTTTTGGCCTGTTGTACAAGTCGTCCAGCTCTCCCAGCAAGGAAGCGTTTGCATCGATTGAAGCTACTGCCTTTGCAGTTGCATCTCCAACTGTGCGTTTTTTTGCAATAACAGCTCTGATGTGTGAGAGTTTGAACTTTGACGCACAACAGGGATCGAATTCATGCCATCAGTGAAAGAGATTTTTTCCCTTTATTTTTCGAGCCTAGGAT
This sequence comes from Wyeomyia smithii, assembly GCF_029784165.1. Taxonomy (NCBI): domain Eukaryota; kingdom Metazoa; phylum Arthropoda; class Insecta; order Diptera; family Culicidae; genus Wyeomyia; species Wyeomyia smithii. The sequence continues at coordinate 64,688,775 of NC_073696.1, forward strand.
GAGGGGCGTACGACCGAGATGAGAGAACAAGACTGGAGTTAGTTGACTCCATCAAGTGCGGTTATAGTCAATTGATGGATTGACTGATGGATTGCGTTGGAGAGGGTGTCTGCCGGAGTTTGTTTGATGTGTGAAAAAGCTTCGACATCGTTTAAAATCGGTTCAGCAATTTGTGATAATGAATTTTCAACTCGGGGAACATTACCTGAATATGGTAGCTTCCAAATTTAACAAATCCAGGTGATCTTCTAGTGTTCAAATAATTCTAGATTAAACACTGACAGTCCTTTGAAAAAATCAGAAAAAATGTGTTTAGAAACCTTTGCAGAGAGTAAATCTTCAAGAGACAAATTTTAAAAAGCGAAGGAAAAAAATCAATTATCCTGCATCCATTTCGGCTATTTGTCGATAAGCGCCTGTCATTCGGTGAGAAGGGTTCGGAAATACGCTAATGGAGCGCCTAACGATCGCTGCACTTTGCTTTCGCAAGCTGGAGCAAAAAAAAAACTTCTGTCCCACCCGTCGTCGCACTCGGACCCGGTGACCTTCTTTCAACTTTGGCAATGTCAATGCTGTGCAGTCGGTGCCGATCAAGCGACGAACCCTGCCATATGAAACGCACCGTCACGAGAAACGTCGTTTGATTTATAATCCTTGCGAGAATCGCCATTTTACTCCGTTTGGGATCGAGCGCAAGCCGCCAGGAATCCTTGGACGAACCGATTGGAATTTGAATACATACATCAATCATACGAACACGCGGGTTGTCTCGAACATCTTTTGCGGTATTGAAGCCGAATTCGATAACAATATAATTTAATTCGACGAAAAAACGCAGTTTGGCTTTTCGGGAAACGGTGCGGGCTGGGCTTGCGATGACGATGATATTAATGCAATCCGCCGCTGCAGGGGAAACCGCGTTGGCCGCGAAGTACTTGTACACTTGAAATGACGGTATTGTTCGGTCGGATCAAGGCACACATGGCTGCAGTGATCGTCGATTTTTCGGAATGACTGTTGCGTTATTGTGGTAAGATTAATGGGGTGAAGACTTTTTTTGTGGTTTCCGATTTGAAAGAATTCAATTTTTTTGCGCTAAATCTCAGGGCGTTGATCTTTCGGCTGGGATTTTGATGTACATTTTTTTAGCCTCGCGTAACAACATCGGGATGAATATTGTAATCTTTAAAACAGAAATTAATTTGACCTTTTCTCATTTTAATTTTTCAAAAGGCCAGATTCAGTTTAAATATGGAATGTTACGTCTTACCCCGTTCGTGTTACGTCTGTTTTCTCGATACAAAACGTTAACGAACACCCTAATACCGGTCGCGTCACATCATCTGTAAGTTTATCTGACAGATTAAAAAACTTTTACCGGGTATGGTAGAAAATCGAAGTGCGAATTGCCGGAATTGAAAAAAATGAGCATTCAAAAAGATGATCGGCATAAATACAAAAAACCCTTAGTCATTCAAATATGATTCATTTTGCATGGTGCGTAATTAGCAGAAAAACTAAGGAGCCGTATGATGGGTAGGGTAAACAGGTATAATACACCCCCCCCTCTCCCCCCCTCCCCCCCACATTGTCAATGCTATGGCATATGGGGCATATTATTATATTTATATGGCATGCTTCATATGCCAGCTCAACATGCAAAGTGAAACAGCGCTTGAAGTCTCAGAAGCAAACGCTAGGGCAATAAACATATCAGCCCGGCTAGCGGTGGGGCATATTGCCCGGAACTGTAGTGTAGCAGAAAGCATTGAATATTTAAGTAAGTTATACCATTTTTATCGTTTCTTCACTAGATACAGATGCTCAGAGGATTATTTGAGATATATAAGTGCAAATACCAAGAAATAAATTTTATACACTAGTGAAAAACGTTACGGAAACGCTGCAAGAAATTAGATCTGAAGCAGCTCAAATCGAATTTGATTTTTGTTCATTTTTTTGCTGCTAGTGACAATTATCAAACTTGCACAGAAGGTTGATCCTATGGCCCGCTACGGATTCCCAATAGTCTATAAATAGTCAATAAATGGACTGGGGCGTTATGCCCCGGGGGGGCGTTTTATACATGTTTACCCTAACATGTTTTATATTGCTGAATGAATTAGTAATAAGTAAGGTTACAAGTGCCTTATGGACCAGTAAAAAATCCTTTGGTAACAGATAAGTATTGAAATAAAAAATGATCTTTTGGATCTACCCAGCTATCGTTAGACGGTGTCAGATATGCTCAGAATAAGCTGGAAAAGTTGCAAAGACTTGCCACAATTTCCATCACGAGAGCAATTCGAAGCACCCCTTCGAAGGTACTAGATGCTATGTTAAGCTTACTTCCATTGCATTTATTTGTACGATTGGAAGCGAAAAAACGTACTCAGGCTACAAAGAACAAAAAAGTTTCTTGAAGGAGACCTGAGGGGACTAGATGCCGACCATATCATCGGCGGCGGCGGCGTAGAAAAAAGGAGGAGATATTTGGCGAGAATGGATCAATGCAGTTTTTTCGTAGGGCCAGAACCGTTTTGTGAAATCTCAGAATGTGCTCTCAAAACGAAACTTAAGATGTTGGAAAAATCAATGATAAAAAACACTTGGAAAAACAACCAATTAGCTCGACAATCGAAAAGATTTAATTGCCATAGAAAACAGTAACCCAGCGATTGCTTAGTATCTAAAAAACGACTTATGTACCTTCAGTGGCCTTGTAACGAGCCACTGCCCAAGTAAACATTACTTTAAACATATAGGTAAATTACATGATAATGCCTGTCGCTTTTGTAACCTACATAGAGAAAACTCGGAACTTTCACTCTTTTAAAAGAAGAAGCAATTCTTTGACAAATACTCCATGCAACCATTAAATATTTAGATCACTACTCCCAATAAGGCAGTGAACTTTATTCGTTTTATAGTGGTTCGACACCCTAATGAGGCTTACATCAAATCGTGTCCCGCCACAAAAGATAAAACCTCTGGTGGCAGGGAAAATTGCACCCAACAGGAAAAAAAATTTGCTGAGAGGAAATAATTTAATAAAGAGGGCAACCAATTTAATTTACTATTTTCGATTTAACTAAAATTTTGCAAAGACTTTCATTCATTATTTCGTCCTATTGGTATGTTTTATATAAAAATGGTACCTCTTTAACCCTCTAGTCGAAGTCCGTCTAAAAAGTCCGTCTAAAAATTAATTTGGGTACTAGAGGGTAAAGATTACAAATATTTTTAATAGCCAGTACGATTTGTTTGATCGTTGTGATATTTCCAACAAAATTGCAGATACATAATAATATTTTCATCTAAAAAAAAAAGAAATAAAATAAATATACACAGAAAAATAAATAATATAAATTATCTATCTTAACATGCTTATATTTTGAAAACTTATTTATTTTTAAGGAAAACTATAAGAGGTTAGTTGAACAATGATGGATCATAGAGAAATATCAGAAAAAAAACAAGTTATTCGTATGATTTGGACCACCGCGATTATTATTTTGATATTTTATGGTATACCTCTTTTTGACGTGGGACTACGTAGGACTACTATATCGGGATACATTCTGCGGAAACTAAAACCAAAGTGTGACGTCGGAATGAAAGATTTCAAATGGTAATACTGATGTACCCACATGATGGATCACAATAGTCAATATGTCGTTGGATTGATAAAATGATGGACAATTTTTTGATGTTTTAGTTATATTCATTGCTTAACAGAGAAAATTGAATAAAAGTTCAAGGTCGAATTTTCACGAACAATATACCGATTATATGCAAGCACGCCTAGCACAGACTTCATGAGTAGACACCAATTGCCTGCTGCAATATCCTCTGATTCAGCAGCAAAAAAAATTTGACAGAATCTCCCTGTCCCAATAGGTCAACTAATGTTTGCTTCCCTGAGCCTAGACTATTTTGATGTCTTGAAGGTGAAGCTTTTCGAGGAGTTCGTAACCACCTCCTTTACCAGTAGGTATCGTGTTGCGATCGAATTGCGTTTAAATTGTCTTCTCTTCTTCTTTTTGTTTCGTACAGAAGCAAATTTCAGAAGGTGCCGCATATTACGCTGCACCGCCCTGGACAACAAAAATCTGTACGTGTCGGCAGAGGCAGATAGCAAAGTATATAAATTTGATGCATTGTACAGGTAAAATTTGGTGCATTGTACAGGTGAAAATTCGTGTTTATATTTGAACTTTACACTCTGTTTTTCTCAGATTTATTTAAATAATTTAATATAGGGTGTTAAACAGACAATAGAAAACCAAAATGCACCATACAGATCTTTGAATAGGCAGTTTTTTTGTTAGTGGGTTAGGTATTTATTATAAATAAATAAAGAGTTCGTGTGGCCATTCACACATGGTGACTTCTCAACACTGTTAGAAGTTTGTAATTTTAATTGTTAGGATTTGTTTGCTTTCGCAATTAGGATTTATCATACGGAGGGGTTTAAACCTATTTGGTCATAAAGTACGTCACGCAAATTTTGATTAAATTTTACTCCCCCTCCCCCCTTGTCACATTTTGTCATACATTGACGAATCCCCCCTGGAGAAGTACGTCACGTCACAGCAAATGCCCTCTCCTGTTAAAAAATTTGAACCGTGAGTGTCCTGCCCCAAACTGCCTGCCAGTAGGTCTCGAGGTTCGATACTGGCCTAACAAGTCAGTCGATGTAAGTTGATCGTAGCGCTAGCCCCGCAATTGTATTGTACATTAGCATAGTTGGCTGCGAAGTTTGTATCTAAAAACATTTTGTTTAATTATGAATCCGAGTATCTAATGTACCAAGAAGAATTCACAGAAAAAAAAAAATGGTTAATAAATTCTACAGATTCTAGAAATCGTCGGTTTCGTGCAACACTGGCACAACTCAAAAATCATAGTTTCGAGAAAAACACGTTTGAAAATTTGCGTCGAAAAATTGTTATCCGTTTTTCAAGAAAACTTTGAAGTTTAACATTATCAATCCACATTCAACCCTTTTAGGTCTATTATGCACATAATATTAGTACGTTGTCCAGGTTAAAACCTTATTCTTACTAACTTTATGGAGAAATTTAGATTTGTGCAGCAAAGGCACTTCTACTCATAACTCTGGATTTTTTGGGAATTTTGAAACGAGGTTTTGTGGGATGAAACTTAACTAGATTTCGCATCGTTTGCCATCAAAAACTCAAAAATGCAAAATTTTGAGCTGTGCCATTGTTGCACGAAGCCGATGAAATGGTCTCCGATTGCTGTAGTCGGGTTTGTTTTATTAGCGTTAGATATATCAATGGGAGCTTTTTTATATCTTTGTAATTTTTATGCATCAACTCGAGCTCGTCAGACCATTATTGCCAGATTTTTGTGAAAAAGTATAGACAAGTACAGATTTTTCAAATTGCCAGTAAAGATTAGAATTAACTTTGAAACAGACTTAGTAAGGCCTTTGTCATACTGAGTGCGGCGCGGCGCGAACTGCGGCGAAACAGTTCGGGATCTGTTTTGACGCGCGTGAGTTTTCATTGCTGATATTATTCCTCACCGTGAGAAAAGACACAGTTCGCGCCGCGCCGCATGACAAGGGCCTAACGATACAATGAACGCAATTTCGCAATCTAAATGTTTCATTGACAATCGAGCTAGTACACGCAAAAGATGAAGTGTGCGTAACCAGATCATTTATGAGCGAAATTAGCGCATTTACTGATTAAAGTTGGAACCAGTACAACGGATGTGCCTTAGGCATAACGCATTTGATGCTCTACACTGAAAGAAATCGACACGACATTATAAAGTGTTTTGCACTTGAATTCGCCCTACTGGTCAAAACATATAGAATTCATATGCAAAACACTTTAGAATTATTCATCGTGCAACACCTCATTTTCAAACGGAAAACACTTTCAATTCTGGTGTTATGACATATAGACATAAAGCGTTTGGATTTTGAATCTCAAATGAATGTTTACCCAGCTTCGAATGATTTTTATTCGATTTTAAAATGAAAACAGCTTTACATGGATATGATTGCATACAATATTTTTTATTTATAAAATTAAAATTTCACTATAAAAATTCATCACCAAATATAAACTATCCTTTTCTGTTGGAGAAGCCTGTAAAGCAAACAAAGATTTATATTAGTTCAATTTAAATAATTGATGTTTTAGTAAACAAATAATTGCCTCTAGCGTAAAGATGTTTTAATCAAAATCTCTGTGATCTTGTGCTGGAAGGACGAAATAAGATTAGAATTCCATTCTAATCTTGACATAAATCACTTACCTTCCAAAAATTTACAGATGTAGTCTGGAAAATCCTCAAACCTCTGAGCCGTATGACACTCGTTGACTTTTCATCTGTCGCCATTTTTCTACTTTTCAGCCCAAACGGCACATCATTTGATAATAAAAACAAAACAAATCAACTGAAAGTGTTTTGCACATGATAATCACTGTAATGAAACAGTGGGGCAGATTTAAGTGCAATTCACTTGAAAGGGATGTTGGAATCATACGTAAATGAAAGTGTTTCGCACATGATAATCACTGTGATGAAACAGTTGGGCAGGTTCAAGTGCAATTCACCTGAAAGGGATGTTGGAATCATACGTAAGTGGAGTACGGCTCATGGATGTAAGTTGATGTGTGCGACAACTTGAAACGAAAGTGAAAAATGATTGAATTCGATGAAAGAAATTCTACAAATAACAATGCAGAGTCATTTTCATATCCAATTGATGAAACACTTGGATGGAGCGTGCCTAGTTTTTTCATTGTAGCGTATTTTGAATGTATTGCGCAGCTCCAAACCACTACACTTATAAAGCATCCGCCGATGTTCAGAAGGTTGGCATCGTTCCAAGTATGATGACAGTTCTACAAGGTATGCTACATTTTTGTCTATCCACGCACACAAAAAAATCTCGTTATGAAAAATTTCGCGTTTTGTATGGAATTCAGAACATTTTTGGAAATTTCTCGTTTTATGTTGTTTTATATCTGATTTTTTTGGTTGAAGAGTGAATCTCCAGTTGAAACACACTAGAAATTGATATTAATTTAGATTTAGTGTGAAAAATTGCGACAATATGTCGAAATAAAATATATAAAAATGCTATATTTCTAATAGTTGGAGCATAATCTTAGTCATTGTCATAGCTCATGACTTTTGTTACTGTATGAAACATAAGCGACTTAATTTAGAAACGCTATTAGACTACAATAAAAAAACGAAAAGTGCAAAAAGGTTACCGGCAAATTGATGAAAAACAGCATATTTTACCTAAACCGCAGCATGTTTATGTATTCCCCTCAACTAAAACATGTTTCAACATCATTTCTATAACTTTTCAGGAAAGTATGTTTTATAAGTTTAGTTTAAAATGCAAAACCATTTCAAATTTCATACAAAATTGGAAAAAGTTCATAACGATCACTAATACTAATGCATCGACGTGAATAGCATACCTTGTAGAACTGTCATCATACTTGGGGCATCGTTAAAACAGTGCAACCAGCAATCAATACTGATAAGTTGGGTACTGACTCCATTGAAGAAATTATTGTCTGATCGATTCACTTTCATGAATCAGGTCATTTGAAAACATCATTCAATCTTTAACATTAAACAAAAACATGATATTAGTCCAAAACATTTTGCATTTAATTATGACTCTGGTTTCATTCACATGCATTCGGTTCTGCGTAACTGGCACCAGCGTCAATAACTTCCGCGGCAACAAGGCTCGCCATTGGCTGTTTCGGTTGCTGACGATTTTCAGGGATGCACGAGCCATTGATACGCACCGGCTCGCGAAAGTAAAGAACGGTATTTTGAGCGCCTCGAAACTGATCGTTTGCCCGAAGCCGAAGTTTACCGAGACATTACGATTTTTGTGTATATGATACATATTTTGATTTTGATCTCTGTCAATGTATTCCTTATACAACTTTTGCGTTATGCGTATCACGCATTGGTTGTGCGAAGTCAGAGCAAATTCTGTGCGAATTGAAAGGACACATTGGATGATTAAAGCTTGAACTTTTGCGTGTAGTACAGAACTAATATTAACAGAGTCAATGCAGTCACAGTTTCCTCAAAACAATGAACGAACGTCGTTGAAATTTTTGACGGAAATTGTATAAATGAACAAGATTTTTACAGCTCCCAGTACAGATGAAAATGTGGCAACACTGCATCAGACCCATTTGAAGAATCAGGACTTTCGCTGACGCCTTGGAGCAACTAGTTTCAACAGAATTTCCTATGCTTTTTTTGTGTGTGTCTAATTAGCTTCAGTTTGAATATTAACCAAAAGGTTGTGAATATGAAGGAGGTAAACTAAACCATTTCTCTAGTCAATTTTTAATTTTTAAATATTTTTCATGTGACGTCACACAACGTTATGTCCTCCCTCCCCCCTACGTCACAAATTGTCACAATTTCATTAACCCCACATACGTGACGTACTATATGGATTTCACCTTTGTCTAAAAATAGAATTTGTTCTCTGTTTGAATCCATTGCAATTTTCTTGGCGAAACTGAAAATTGACTCTATTTATTCCGAATAAACAGTAAACACGTTACCCTTCGGAAACATGCTCAGATGTTTGTCATGCTGTGACAGAAAATACAACGAGGGGCACTCGAATACTTTTATATTGCCACCCTGTAAACCAATTTCTACGGTCCTATTTCTACGGTCGTGATTAAAAAAAATACTAATAGTTGCACAAAATGCAACCATTAGGCCATAAGAACACCTATACAAAGTTCCAGTCAAGTAAAAAATTTAAAATGGGACATTTCTCTTTCAAATTATTAAGTGATTATTTCGGATTCTACAAAAACATTTTATCATTGATTTCTAAATAAACCAAATATACACCAACAATAACTCGTGGGCAAATAAAATTTGATCGGAATAAGATTAAAAATAATGTATCTGATTGGACCAATGTTGACTTTTGACAAGGTATATGCTTAGATTTGTTAGTTTGTGTAGAGTGCTGATCCTTCTAATGCACTAGAAGGTGAATTTGAAAATGAATATCAGTTACTAAAAAAACATATGACGAAACAAAGCAAATACAACTTAACTTTGATTTTTATGCAAATAATTTCATTCATCTTGTAACTTGAATCAGAACATTTAAACTAAACATACGTGGCGAGGAACCCATGGAACATTATTCACACCTTGAAACCAAAGGCCTTACGATTCGAATATTTTCTCCATAACCCATACAACTCGTGCACGCTTAGCGCAAAAGATGGCTCAATTTATCAATTAGTGCCCTCCTAAATAACCGCTCATTTGCGGTATTAATCAAGCCCTCATTGCTACAGCCTTACACAGAATTAATCATATTTTTCTACAGCCATTACCGGACCGCTCATCATACCAGCGCTGCGGTGCGTCGCTGGATGTGGATGGCGGTCCCTCGGCCAGTGGCGATGGCTCTTCACTTCACTGCTACGCAGAAAATCGTTTGCTTAAATCAAATTACACTCGATAATCGTTTCGTATTTTCACCGGTAACTTCCTACCGGCTTCTGTAATGCGCATCTTCAACGATCCACGGCTCTCGTCGTTCGTTACTTCTCTAGTAAGTCTGCTGAGATGTGGTCAACCAAACAGACGGTAGGCAGTAGTGGCGGCAGTAAAGCGGCAAAGTACGAACTGGAAACCATGATGCTCTTGTTGCCGACAATAATGATGATGATGGTCTTCGCACGGACTGTCGATTTGGAAGCCAGTTCTTGGTAGGCACGCGGGTACGCACAGATATTGGTATCGTTCGGATCGCTGACGCAGATGTCGACTCGCGATGCAGCACCGTGTCGAGGTGGCTTGATGAGTCCTCAGGGTTTCCTTTCGGGTTAGAAGAGAACATTGGGGTAAGTGTACAACGTCAAATGGAACCACAAATGACTCTATCCAAATGACGGATCCTGATTCTTATTCTGACCGTCAATGGCACGTTTTTTAGATTAAATTCGAGGTTTTCACTACCCTTGCCCAGAGATAGGTGAATTTAGACTTCTCAATCAGGTTTCAATCGCTTCCAAACTAACCATCAACAGTCGAACAATTTATTGTAGATCTACTACCCATTCTGGTTGCAGTTGGGGGTTTTGTCCGGCACTCACTTCCATTCCTTCTCTTCCCGCTTCAGTTCATAAAGAAGTTGATTACAATGATTATGTTCGCTTTTAAAGAGGTAATTATCACTTTTCACCGCGGTTTTTTCCCAGCATCTCTGACCCCCTCTTGTCTTTCCACACGGAAAGACTTAGGCACACTTTTTGTTCACTCACTTCGGGAGCTTTATCTGCTCATTTGGACCGTGGCGGCTGGATACCGGCTGCTGGCTCGGCTTTTCGCCGGTTGCACCGAACCAGAAGTTTAGAGGTGTTGTTATAAAAACTTATACCGTGTAATAGACATATTAAATAGTTTTTACCTGTGGGCGGCGGCGGTGACTAATTGCTACATTACGGCGTAATTATTCAGCGATACTTGTGCACGATCCCCTCCTCGGTCCTAATCAGGTGGGGAAATCTCGGCGATTTTTCAGTGTCGTGGCTGCTCGAAGCTTAGCTGTTTTTATCACTACGACATCCGATTTGTGATTTTAATGACTAAATAGAATGGAAGTCGACATCAGTATGTGAATTAAAGCTCTAGCTGCGTCTTTATTTTGAGATGGAAAATTATTTAGCTTTGTGTTGCACGCATTTAAATAACAAAGTCCAATTTGTTGATAAGTGGAAATTTATCTGAATTTTCTCTTGGCTTCATGGAATATTTTCACAGAAACTATTAAACGTAGTTTGGCAGGCTGTCAATAGTTTATAAAACCAATCGGTAGGCATCACAATCTGATTCGAGTATACAAAACCCAAATTAATCCACCTAGCGGTGAGACCCAGCCTTTCTCCTTCGAACTTATAATTTGTTAAAATAGATTTACTCCAACACTTTAATAATACACCTTGATTATTTCTGCTGGTTTTGTTATTTATTCGAAACAACAAATTTTTGGTAGCCAACAGCACAACTATACCGAACATTTAAAATTTAACATATTATCGGCTTCGTGCAACACTGGCACAACTCAAAATTTTGCATTTTTAAGTTTTTGATAGCAAACGATGCCAAATACTGTTAAGTTTCATCACACGAAATCCCATTTCGAAAATCACAAAAATTCCAGAGTCATGAGTAGAAGTGCCTTTGCTGCACAAATCGAAATTTCTCCATAAAGTTAGTAAAAATAAGGTTTTAACTTGGACAACGCGAGCACGCAATATGTGCATAATAGACCCAAAGGTGTTTAATAAGGATTGGTAATCTCAAACTTCAAAGTTTTCTTGAAAATCGAAAAATAAATTTTTGACGCAAATTTTCAAACGCGTTTCTCTCGAAACTATGTTTTTTGAGTTGTGCCAGTGTTGCACGAAACCGACGATATGAATATAAATTAACACATATACATGAAAATAACATAAAATTCTTTCAAATATATGATGCGATTCTGTTTTTGATTGTGGTATAATCGATCTGTACTCATATACTGCCTATAAATATTCAGATTCTTTAAGTCGACGTTAGTCAGTAGATTTCAAATAATGTATAATTAAATGTTGTTCCTTATACATTAATTTGAATGATCTTATTAGTGAAATTGAAATTCTTTAACGCAGTTGATATTACTGATCGTTTCTGAGAGGCATCCGATGAATGGCCAAAGACCAATCAATATGGGTTCTTGAAACCTGGATTATACCCAGTGGCCAGAGTCCAACCTAAAACCCAATTTTCAATCCAGGTGACCACTTCTGGTTGCCTGATAATCATAAAATCATAAAATCCATCATAAAATTGCCGAACTTCATAATCTGGGTATTTCTATGGTGGAGATGGCGACAGTTTCCGATCAACAGCCTAAAGTGACAAATATCATCCAATGCGATTTGGGGAAGCGGTATGATACCCTGAGGCCAGAAATCATCTTCAGACGCCATTTTAAATTTCTAGACAGTAGCTTCCGGCTTCTACCAGTCTAAAAGGGACAAACATTACCCAATGTGAGTTTTTCAGTACCCGGGATGATGCTCAGAGAACAGGAATCAACTTCATACTTCATTTTGAAATCCGAGTTCGCGACACCTGTTTTCTTTAAATAAGTCGTATAGTCTTTGAAAGAAGAGATATTCAATATTTTTACAATTTAACACATAATAGATAAAATAAAAGTTCGATTACACTGGTCAACACAAGTGTTGCCCCGAAGGTCAAACTAAGAAAAAATGAAAAATTATAGCTTTTCCTGTTAATTTTTTTTCTTTCTAGGGCAACTATTATGAGCTTTAGAGCAGCATTTTTTCGATTTTGTCAACTTGCCATAAAGCAACTAAACCTTTAATTTAAAACTAAAATTCTTGAAATCAGTAATGCCATCTTTGGCAAAACGAGTGAATTTGATAAAGTTTTCTGAACACGTTTCTTTTCCTAACCTTCAAACTACTTGTTCAATCATCATGAAATTCGTTATTTAGGGGTTTTAAAGACAGCCCGTTCATTTGAAACCTATTTTGTTCAAATCGGTTGTGTAGTTTCTGAGATAATGGAGTTTCATAACTCTTACATTTCGATACATAACAGACAAAGTTACAGTCCGATTATAATAAAATTCAATAGGGTTCTATCAAGCAACTAGACTTTTCTATTGCAGCATATTTTGTAAAAATCGGTCCATCCATCTCTGAGAAAAGTGGGTGAGTTCAAACGGTCTTAGAAACATGTTTCTTGTCATAGCCTGATTTCACATTATTATACATAACGGACAAAGTTAAAGTCCAATAACAATAAAAATCAATAGGGTCTCATGGGGCAACAGGACCTTCCATATGACACTAACTTTGTGAAAATCGGTCCAGCCATCTCTGAGAAAAGTGAGTGAGTTTAAACAGTGTTTGAAACACGTTTATTTGCATAACTTTTGAACTACATGTCCAATCATTATAAAATTATTCCACAAATGGTTCAAAAAACACGCCCGTTCTTTTGATATCAATTTCGTTCAAATCGGTTGTGTAGTTTCTGAAATAATGAAATTTCGTGATTTTCACATTTTGATACATAACCTCGAAACTAAAAATCCGATTACAATAAAATTCAATAGAGTCTTATGGTGCAACTAGACCTTTCATTTGCAATTAGTTTCATTAAAATCGGTCCAGCCATCTCTGAGAAAACCGAGTGTGATTTGGAGACCGTTACATACATACACACACACATACACACACACACACACACATACAGAAAATGCTCAGCTCGTCGAACTAAGTCGATTGATATACGAGATTCGACCCTTTGGAGCACTTTTATACCTTTGGTTTTTTTTTGGTGATTGCTATACCTTTCTAGGAGAAAGGCAAAAATAAACTATGAAACAGAGAACAGCTAAATTTCAGTCCTGTAAATCTATATCTTGCAGCCCGGTGGAAGAAACAACGTATTCAATGTCCATTATTGCTCACTTCGCAAATCGGTTTTCCTGGACGCAAGGTATCAACAGCTACAGCAAGTGTAAACCGATAGGCTGTCTAGAACAAGTCAGCAGGACCGCACCGCCGCCGTTCGATCGACCGGTACAGCACCGATGAAGGTAACCTTTCGAAGGTCAACCGAGCCATGATATATCGACGATAAACTAAAGCTATGATTGCTGCAAGGATGGCCACAATTGAGCGCACTGTTGTGCGGTTTCTAGTGCCAGCAACGGCAATACAAGAATCTTATTGCCGAGGTAGTTTGTTTGAAAATTTATTATCATTTTGGCAGAAATACGAGAATTCACGCGCTCACATGTGATCCGAGGATGTCCGTAGTTTAAATAGACTTGCCGGGACAGGCGACCAGTGTGCTCGCATGGGCATTTGGTGGGCTAGCGGGAAAGGGTAGGAGGGAAAATGCAACAAGAGAACAGCTACTGCCACCGCACGCTGGTGTTGCGTCGCATCGTGCCACTTCATCAGAGGTAAGTTTTATACTGTCGATAGTAGCAAAGCGGAAGTACTAAACTGCTGTCCGTACCCAGGATCAAACGACAAGGAGTACCTATGAAGAAGCAAAGCTTGGCGTAGGGGAGAGTACATAAATAATGGCAGATTGTATTCACTGGGTGTGCTACCGCGAGCAAACAGCAGAACAACATGTAACAGAAAGGCGAGGGCAGGCTGCAAAGGGATAAGAGCAGTCAATAAAATTATGCGATCAGGTGGTAAGTGTGTTATGTTTTACCTACTGTTTGATTTACAGGGAAAGTTTCCTCTTCGTGGCATGGACCTGCTAACCAGTTAAATATGATATGTATTTTCTGAGACTGTTTCAAAAGGAACACCAAAAGTAAGCCAGTGTTGCTGAGAAAGTGTAGTGAAATATAAAAAAAATTCGAATTAAGTGTCTGAACATTATCAAGAATTTTTAGGTCTTTCCGAAATTTGATAGCCATTCAATTATTTGTAATTATTTGTCAATTTGCGTGTCAATATTCTAATGCGGCGTCTGACGCTATTCATGCGGACTAGCAAAAGTTTGCAAATAATTGATCTCACAATATCGAATAAGGTTTGTAGTATGAAAATGCTCACTTGCCAACATTTCCCTGAATGTATAGACTTTTTGTGATAATTGGTGAATGAAATAAATCATCTTCTAGTTATTTATGCCTCAATTAGTTCTTTTTTGGTCATTAAATGTCACAAGTTATAATTCTCTGTTTGTTTTGCTAAATCACATGTAAAACATTTTTCTGTTTTTAGGGCATCTATCTCTCAGGTTTTTTATTTTCGAATTCGAACACCACAATTATTTTTTTCGTTCATTCCCAAACAATAGCAAAAGTTTCCTTTGCATCAAAACAGTCCGAACTAGATAGTTAACCTAACACTTCCTCATTTTATTTGTTTTACAAACTCTAATTTTTATTAAATCCTTGAATAAAAAATCAGCTCCCAGCTAACATCGAAATGCTTCCTCACTCGAAAGTTATACAGTCAGCTTCCAACTGTGACCAGCATCAGCCTGCCAAATCCCAAACCCCAAACATCCGAATACTGTACTGTACAACTCGATCCGATATTGATGTGTCTTAAAATTTACTTTTATTTTTATTATTTGTGTTTTTCGACCGATTGGAATAAATTATCTTGGGAAACATTTATAAATATTCATACGAAGGAGCAAGCGAGATAAAAAGAAACGTACGACATACATGCATTTTTAATGGAAAGTAAAATAAAAACTGACCAAAAGGCTGAAAACTGACGGAGATAACGAGAATGAAGCCTTGAAATCTTGAAATTAGGCGTGAAAGGGATGGACAGCTTACGGAGCTGAATGAGTGCCGGCACGCACATACACACAGACAAACGCGCACACACGTGCACATACTGCACTTACACACCATGACGACTTCGACGCAGCAGTACGGGAACAGAGAAAAGAAAACGTTAAATCGAAAAAAGAAAACACCGATTTAAGAACTTTCAAAGAATCAAAAACAGCGCGACGACGATCGGGTGAAGGTGAAAAAATCAAACTTATTATACTAAAGTAGATATAATGTGTGTATTTATTTTATTTTTATGCCCATCTGATCTCGTCACGTCTCATCTCTGCTGGCCGCGGCACGTTACTCGTTCAGAAGTCCGAGCGGCTCACCGATAGAACGGTAGAACGTGAAAGATGAAAAACGATTTCATTCCGCCGGAATCTCTTAAATGCGGTTAATGATGGGAAACTGGAGAAGTATTGAAACTTAATCGAAGCTGGGTAATGTAATTTATCGATTTCCGTCGGGTGCCCTTCTTTCGGAGGTTAGATATAATTTGTCTACCTAACACCGATTGCTGATGGGGTCGCTGAAGGCCTGCTAAGGAGATTAGTTGCAAAACGAACAACACAAGATGTACTAACTTCTGCGAACTGGTATCGTTGTTGTGAGTCGCGTTCCGTCGGTGACGATGACGAAAATGCCGAGAAAACAGTGCGACACAGTTAACCGTAACTGCCGCTGCTGCAACGACGGAGCCGGCCTAGCGCATCGTCAGTCGGTCGTTGTCGGGTGATTCGCGACTGCATTATATCAGTCCGACTAGCCCGGGCAAGCTGAGGCAAGAAAGCACACAAATGCCACGGATGCCATACTACCGAAACATTTTTCGTCAATCCCAAAAACATCGAAAAACTTGTTTACATTAGCGTCTCGGTTATGTGACAACTTTTTATTGAGAGTAAAAAGCTGTGTTGGGGCGTCTCAGCAGAAGATGGTCGGATTTTGAGAAAAAATCTGTTTCATTTTATTCTTTTTACAGAAAAATAACTTCTTATTATTTCACGTATCTCACTATTGTAATTTCATTTAATACAAACCATCATTTTGTAAAAAAAGGACTTGATAGGAGTGTACTATACTAGGTGTATACTTATCAATCTTTTGATAAGCGTAGCAGGAGCTGGAACCAACAAGAAGTGAGAAAGAATGTTTTCCCATTCCTAAAACGGAAAATAATCTTTTTTCTTCCTCATCATACTCCCATAAAGAATATTAACACTTGCATACCTGACACCTTCAGAGCTTAAAAAATGAAAATTCCTTCACCTGTGATTTCGCAGTTTTTGGGAATTTCAATTTTTTTTGGCTCTGGAGGAGTACACAAGTGTTGATTTTACCCTGCTTTAGAAATCAACACTTTTGGAAACAAGCGTGTCAGGTTCGGAAGAATTAATCGAAATTCAGTTGCAAAATTGGACACCATCCAAAAACTGGCTTGTTATTCTCCTCATTATGCGGAAAGAACAGAGTACATATTCATTGCTCACTTCTTGCCCTATTAAGGGGTTATATACCATTTTGGTCGAAAAAAATGAGGGAAGTTTGAATTTATTTTTAGGTGCATAGCACCATTTTCATTGCATCAAAGTGGTATTTTTCTGAAAGTACAGTTTATCAACAACCAGAAAATACGTTTGATTTTGAGATATACCAATTTATACTGGAGAAATGGCCGTTTCCCCGAAACGCTATTTTTTTGCAGAGGCTTGCGGTGATCCTGATAGAGACTCAGCGGATCAACCGAAATTAAAAAACTCATACTATTTCATTAGTTTAGAAGTGTGCGGGGTCTAGATTTAATCCTAGCCGACACCGGGAGATTTTCTGAGGCGAAAAATCTCTGGGATCACGCCTTCCATCGCATGAGGAAGTAAAGCCGTTGGCGCCGGTCCGTTAATAAACAGGTCGTTAGTTAGGGACCTGGGTGTGGAGTCGCCTCCCTGGGCGTCGGTAATAGGCCACAACAGTGGCGGAAATAGACCGACGGAAAATAAGCGAGAATAAAAAAAAAGTGTGCGGGATCCTTGAACGATCGCTTTTATGGGTATTTTGTTTTCAGTGCAAACGGGAACGTTTTGAGCGCAAAAAATTGCATTAAATTTTTTTTTGCGGCAAAATGTAACTGTATGTTTCAAAAAGCGATTGTTCAAGGACCGGCGAATTTCATAACGAAAATTAAAAAAAAAAAAAAGATGAAGGAAATAGGTTCAGTTGTTTTCCCGCAATCAGGATCAAGGCAAAGTTATTTTCCGGAAAAAACTATTACGAGATAATCGCGTGTAAAGTTTCAAGTTTAGCTTATGCGGCCGTGGCGTGGCGCGTTGCAAATCGCTCTAACTTTCTTCCTATTGCTCAAAACTTTATGAAAATTTGTGGAAATGTTCTCAAGATGTTGTATTTGAAGATAATGTAATAAAAAATTTTCCGGTTTTTTGAAAACTAAAAAGGTATATAACCCCTTAATACATTTGCTGCTTACGCCACAGCTGAGCGAAACGAAAGTGGTGAATCACTCTAGAGAGAATACACAGAAGTAAACTGCGGTGTGCACTGCTGAGATAAATTCAATAGCATTCGAAGAGCAAACATGCGTGACGGAAGGCTAGATTTATTTTTGTTAGTTTTGAAATGAACAGCAAACAACGCTATCTACTTTCCTACCTTGATGCTCGCCTCATTTGATATATGCTTAAGAGACACACAATACACACGATTCACTGATCTCTTCAAGCAACTGCGTCGGTTTGCCCGCTAGTGGGAGAGCAGTTTTTTCCGCAGTGAAAAAATTCTTTTACACGCGAGTGGTTCTCTTGGGAGTAACGAAAAGTTTACTGCAACGTATATAATAGGTATACGTATAGAAAATTCTAATCGATTAGAACGCGTCGATGAGAAAAATGCAATAAATTTTATTCAGAATTCACCAAACTTACTTGAACTGTGATCAATCATAATAGTTTGGAGTTACGTAAAGAGTTGCGTGAAACTTCATACAAGGTATTAAAAGAAAAGTGAGATCGTTTTCACGGAAGCGTTAGGAAGCACACAGATTTTTTTGAAAATTATTTTTTTTGCAGAATGTTGATAAAATATACAGTAGCTAATTGATTTTTTTAAGGAAAAACTCGGTTCACTCCAATTTTGAATTGCAAGTTAAAAATTTGTATGAATAATATCTACTTCGTTTGCTCAATTTTCTTTCTAGGGAAAGCAGTAGATTTAACTTATTTATCTGTTAACAATAAAAATTTGATAATTGTATAGGATTTTTTCATTTAAACTTGACAAACTCAAACCCTCTCTCTTTTCTGTTCTTTATCTCTCCTGTTTACCTCTCCTCTTTTTTAACTCGCTATTCTCTCTTTTCTCTGCTTTCTTCTCTCTTCTTTCGTCTTTCTTCCCTCTTCTCTCTTCTCTCTTTTTTGTTCTCTCTTCTCTCTTCTTTCTTCTCTCTTCTCTCTTCTCTCTTCTCTCTTCTCTCTTCGCTCTTCTTTTCTCTCTCTTCTCTCTTCTCTGTTTTTTCTTCTCTCTCCTTTTTTCTCTTTTATCTCTACTCTTTCCTTCCTTTTCTCTTGTCTCTTCTTTCTTTACTCTTCTATCTTAGCTCTTCTCTCTTCTCTCTCCCCACTTCCCTCTTTCCTCTTCCCTCTTCCCTCTTCTCTCTTCTATCTTCTATCTTCTCTCTTCTCTCTTCTCTCTTCTCTCTTCTCTCTTCTCTCTTCTCTCTTCTCTCTTCTCTTCTCTCTTCTCTCTTCTCTCTTCTCTCTTCTCTTTTCTCTCTTCTCTCTTCTCTCTCCGCTCTTCTCTCTTCTCTCTTCTCTCTTCTCTCTTCTTTCTTATCTCTTCTCTCTTCTCTCTTCTCTCTTCTCTCTTCTCTCTTCTCTCCTCTTTGCTCTCTTCTCTTTTCTCTCTTCTCTCTTCTTTCTTCTCTCTTCTCTTCTCTTTTCTCTCTTCTCTTCTTTTTCCTCTCTTCTCTCTTCTTTCTTCTCTCTTCTCTCTTCTATTTTCTCTCTTCTCTCTTCTCTCTTCTC